>NW_026294752.1:360000-2938067 GCF_026119805.1 Tympanuchus pallidicinctus | reverse complement strand
TAGCGAATGTCAGTCTTACTGAGTAGACTAAAGGTCATCACTTTATCTAAAAATAAGAAAACACGGATCACACAAATATACGTTTTCTGGTCTGGAAAAAAGCAAGAATTTTCAGAAGGAGCGTGAAATCACAAGCAGCATGGATGTTCAGATTTTGTATATTCAAAGGCAAAAAAAGAATTTTCGCAGAAAATATCCATAGAAAATATGTAATCCTTTACCTGTATCTGTATTACATTGTACAAATCCTTTTGCTTGGAGAGTAATAAATGACTTTACCCGGGAAAGAACAGAAATCTTCCTTCCTTCCCTCCTTCCTTCCTTCCTTCTTTCCTCTCCCACTTACTGCTTTGGCTTATTATTGAAATGCAGATCTCCTAGAGGTCTTATTTCAAGTGTTTCAAATATTCTCTACAATACTTGTCATTAATTTATGGTATTCCTTTGTTGCCCACATTCTATTTATTCTATGGAGCTGGCCTCAGTATGAGCCTTGAGAGATTGCCATCCAGGAGCATTAATTAATTTGTTAAGGTGACAAGCTATTTCCAGTTCTGCTGTTTTGTTTTTACAAAGCATTTCTTGATGTGCAGCACATTTTGCAATGTGTTTCTGCCTATAATATTGTTTCAGGATATGTTTGCATTGGAGAGACGGGGTGTCTCAGGAGCAGAGGCAAGCAAACTACACAGTCAGAGCAGCACAGAGTTATGAGTTTTATTTGGCATATGCACACACACAGGTATCCATTTTTGATAGCCCCAGAGGATGGCAAGCAGAAACTCCCTAAGCAAGTTCAATAGGAGCACTAGTAAGCTAAACCAGAATCTCTCTAAGCAAGCACAATATTACTGACCTTGGGAGAGGGATGAAATTCTGGGAAGGAGTCTGCCTGCAGTGCTTTCAAAACATATCAGCAGGGCATTCCCTGCTTCAAAGTGCATCTTTCCTCTCTCCTCCACTGCAGCCTCCCTCCTGCTTTTACTCTCTTCAGAGTCTGCAGCATTTTTTTCCAACTGCATGCTGTATCCGTGCGGCCAACACATGATACAGAGCCCAAGTGGAACACCTGCTTGCAAAACAAATCCTTGTAAAACAAGGTAAGTTAGCAAGGTTTCTCCCTAATTAAAAATAAATAAAATAAGATGAAAGGAACATATATTTGCATCTACAGCCTGTAAAACTGTCAGAATACTTTGTTCCATCCCAGGATCATTTTCCTGTTGGGCCTCTAGACCCTTTCCAAATTCATATATTTTCAAATTGTAATCTTTGAAAGCTGACACCATTTTCTTGCAAAGCATTAAGCATGGGGCCATGCTATTTGTCTGCACTGCACTACGCCCTCCCTGTGCCCCTTGGCCAGGCTGGGCTGCTCCAGGAGGCAGATGATGTTGCAGGGTGAGCAGGCGGAAGTGTGAGCTGAGCTGGGCTGTGTGTGTCCTGTGGGTTTCAGGTAGGACAAGCCTAGAATCTTAGTAGAATTGGTTTTTAGCCTTACCAAATAAAAACCAAACCAAAACAAACAAAAGAAAAAAACAACTTGTTATGTTTATGGTAGTTATAAAAAGTTAAAAGCCTTGTGATACAGAAATGCACAACATACTGTGAACAGGAAAAGAATGAGATACAGTTCAATCAGAGAAGGACATTAAAATAGCAGAAATAGTGAAAGAAACCACCTCCTTCCCTACCTTCCACTATAGAAAAACTAGACTGCCTTGAGGAAGGTACAAAACAGATAATCTTGCTCCTTACAACTTTTAGTAACAAATAGTGCAATTTGCAGTTGCCTTTTCATACTTCTCCAATTTACATGCAACCCTAGCATACTGCTGACTGTCCCTGTTTTGTATAATCTGAAAAGTGTTACTATTGCCATGAAGTGACATATTACCTTTCATTAACCCTTACATTTCCTAGATGATTGTGTTTTTTCTCATTTTGTGACATCCATTCATCACACTCTCAGTTGTAGGACTGATAGGATTGAGATCTTACTTCTTCAGAAGTGATCTTACTCCTTTAGAAGTTTAGAGCAACTATTTCTTCTTCCTGGTGATTATAGTGATAGTGAATTTTTCAACTAAAATGTAAAAATCAAGGGTGTTATAGAATAAATAGAGTAGATATGCTAAGCCATTTTTAAGTGACAACACTTTTCGGGAAGAGAAGATCAAGTTAAGGAATGAAGCAAGTCATTAATCTGAGCAAAAGTGGAAAAAAAAAAAAAAATCAGGGGACCAGAAAAATGAATAGATAGGGCATGCACAAATCAATAGTAGGACTGTCATTAAACTCAAAAGGAGGCAAGTTTTGTTCCCTAAAGAAGGACAATTTTTGCAATGACCCTCATTGTCCACTTTGCATCATATCTCTTTGAAATTCTAGGCCCCTTTCAGTCAAATCTGGCAGAGAGGAAAGAGTTTTTAAAATGCTACGGTTTTTATTCATTGCAGATGATAATGATCCAGTAGTAGCAATAACATATTTCTATTTGAAAAGTGAGTTATGGTGGTAATCCCCAAGATCTATTTTTCAGTGTTTTTCAAACTTCACATACAGGAACTTCCTACCAGGTCAGTAATAGGTGAACAGAGCTCCAACAGATAGCAGATCTTTGTGAAGGATAAAATGCACACAAGGCATGCGATTCTGAAGTTCAAAGGAGATTTCAAATGGTTGTATTTCAATATGCTTAAATAATGTTCTACCTATTCTGCATTTCCTTAGAAAAATCTGAAATCTATTTTTCAGTAATTATCTTCTTTTCATTTAAGACCTTCCAATAATTCATAAGCTTTACCTTAATTATCCCGTGTTCATTTTTATAGTTCCTCATTGCAGAAAACTGATGTGGCCCAATTTCACTAGCCCATGACAACACTGAGCAGACTCATCCATGCTAATAGACACGGCCACAAAGGGGTGCAGAGTTCAGTTGACAGCTACATCCTAGCACAATAATGGTAATCAGGATACTGTAGGAACAAAGTAGTTATCTCCAAATTGTACAAGGTATCAGCACTTTTTCCTAACTTCTAAAGCCCCTGCCTACTTCTGTTTACATTGCCTGACCTCTGTGAATTTTAGAACTACTGCCAGTACACACACACACACACACAAAAGGGTAATCAGATGACTGTACTAGGCTTGTGAGGTTTATAATAATGCCTCTTACCCATTCTGCAGGGAAACCAAAGACTTCCCGATGTGTTGGATCTGGTTTACATACCAGGCCCTCTTTTTGCCTCGGAAGGTTGTCACCTAGAGCAACAGCCCTTCTTTTTTGTCTTGATGGAGGAGCTCACAATATCGGAGACAGGTTGACTATCTAAGGTGACCCTCCAGCCTCTTTCTCTTCCTTTGATATCTCAGAAAAAATATGTAATTTATATTTGCATTAAAAGACAATTTTTCATTTTTTGTATCATCAGTAGCACTGGGACTCAGCATTACCTTTTGGGCTTTTGATGACCTAGAGTATAAAGATATCTTTCCTTCAAGTATTTCTGATGAACAGTAAAATCAAATACTTTCCTTTGAGCTGTTTTAAAAGAGTTTGGCAGCATTGAATGTTTTTTGGTACTCAATCCAGTTCTTTGATCTTCCTCCAACATTACCTAATTCTGTTTATAAGTTGTTGTGTTTAAGTGGAAAGAACTGACTTGTGGATAAGACAAAGCAGTACTCCCCTAGCATCTGATTCACCAACTGCTCTTGCATACATGCAGTTTCTCCAAAGGCGATAAAGGATTACATATTTTCTATGGATATTTTCTATGAGAATTCTTTTTGTGCCTTTGAATATACAAAATCTGAACATCCATGCTGCTTGTGATTTCACGCTCCTTCTGAAAATTCTTGCTTTTTTCCAGACCAGAAAACGTATATTTGTGTGATCCGTGTTTTCTTATTTTTAGATAAAGTGATGACCTTTAGTCTACTCAGTAAGACTGACATTCGCTACCTAATTTTTCCATAAGAGCGCAATCCTTCTTCTTGAGATGTAGTTAATATAGCGAGGCTAGAAATGATGGAAGCCACACCGAGCTTGGTCTCTACTTTAAAGGTATCATTTTAAATCATATGTATTGAAAGTGAAAATGCCTAGTCATTTCTGTAAGCTAGTTGAGCTTATTTTGATAGCATACGTTTAAAGCGTTGATCTGAATGATCTTTTGTAAAATCTGGTGATATTCAGAAGGCAGACACCTTTGAAGTCTATAGAATAATATCACTCAGTTATACCAGTTATTAATCCACGTTTGCTGATGTGACTCATCCTTTTAACTGAAGATTGGGTTTCATTATATTATTGAAGTTAAGGGAAATCAAGTAAAATTGATTTTCAAATGGATTCTAAGATTTCATTTGTGTTTCTAATCCCTCTTTCTAGGAAGACATCATGTCAAGTGATGCAGTTTTACACAGTAGATTGAGGCCATGATCTTGGCTTTATAAACAAATACAGCAACAGTGGTAGTGAGAATCCATGATTTTATTTTCATGCAGCTTGAATGGTCTTTTCGTACTTTTATTTAATTATTATTACTATTTATTTTTATCATTTTTATTCATTTATTTTTTTAATTTATGCAAGTTCTGAAAATAATCAACTGGTTTTCCTTGGCCAAAGCAAAACACCATGAGGTTTCCCTCAGGTGGCCATGGCCTCTTAATTGTTTATTACTACTAGTGGCTTCTTCTCTACTAATCAGTTTGTAGATGACCTGTTGAAGAATAAAGAGGTTTCCTTAGTTGAGTGAAGTATCAGAATATCAGTTAAAAGGTGTCTGTAGTAAACATTTTTCATATTTGCATTAAAGATCATAATACAAACAGATTTCTGAGATGGACATATACTGAAGTCACTTGGAAGCAGACACACAAACAGAACAACCAAGCTTAAACAACCAACACAGCCCTCCCCAAACCCCCTGTCCCACCCTCCCCACACACACACACAAAAAAAAAACAACCAACAAACAAAAACTAAAGCAACAGCCATAGAGATAGACAGACAAACAAAAATAAAAACAAAAACAAAAAAAGAAAGAAAAAAGAAATGAAGAACAAAAAAAAAAAACCAAACAATGGAAACTACGAAAAAGACAGTGAGAGATACAGAATGATGGGGAAGAAAATTGTCAGCAATTCCTGTAGACAGTACCTTCTAGAACTAACCATGCAAAGGCAGATATACATATGCAATAATAACACCAAAAACAAGATCACTACTGTATTATAATTAATAAGTCATTCTCTTCTCTGAGGCAGTTCTTTTTTTTATTACATAATCCTGGAATGCAATGAAATAGCAAGTATCAACTAGTAACGGTGTTACACTATCTCCAGCTCTAAAGTTAGACTCCTTATCTGGTTTGGACTAACGGGCTTACAGCAGGTCAGAAAAAGACTTGTGTAAATACTAAGGACAGAGAACTTTCTAAAAAGTAAGCAGCTAATCAGCAGTATTTAACCTGCAGGAAAAAAAAATCACTGTGCTTTGACTAATCATAGAAATATTTATAAGGCCCCATCCATACAGAATTCAGAGATTTACAGTACAAGATAGTAAGAATCCCAGATGAGTTTTTGTCCTTTTCTCAGAGCTGAAGTTAGAAAAGCACTGGACGGGGCTCCCCAGGGAGGTGGTTGAGTCACCATCCCTGGATGGTGACTCCTGAGTGTCCAACCTGAGTGATTCTATGAGTGTAAGTGAGAAAACGACCTGCCAGAAACCACAAAACATACATAGAAATGGTCTGTAGCTCTGTCAAGGGTTGAAGCCTAGCAAGAAACCTTTTTGAACGTCTTTGAACTATTTCTGAAAACTTTCTGAATTCTGCTTCTCCTCCATTCTTTACATAGCTACAATGTACTAGCCAGCTATAATTATCTCAAATTTCTTTTTGTACTGTTTGTAATTGCTACAGTTTTCCAGAGCACATTGTGTATCAAACCTAAGTAGATAATCCTCACTGTAAGGGGCTATGAATCCTTTCCATTTTGATTGGAGAAGGTAAAGCCATGGAGATATTTTATTGAATTTATGATTATCAATTTATGATCAGATATGATACAAACTATGGAACACTTACAAAGCTTACTTTCTGTGCTTTGATTGCTTCTGCATTTGCCAAAACTCTCTGTCCTTATTACTCTAGTTGTTCAACTGTGGAATATCAAAAGGATATGATACTATAGGAGTAGAAATTATCCCAGAAACAAAAACAAGTGCACAAACTTGAAGTGCAATTTCTTGCTCAAACCAGAAAGGCCAATAGATTGGTAAAGTGCTTGACACTGTCAACATGTCAACACTTATAGAGAATGCAAGTAACAAAAGTTTGGGTGTTTTTTTTTTGTTTTTTTTTTTTTTTTTTTCTTTTTGTTTTTAACAGGAGAACAAAAATAAAAACAAAAAGGGAAAGGTCATGGTTAACCGATCTGGTGGCCTTCTGCAATGGGGTGATGGCATTGGTGGACAAAGGGAAGGTGACTGATGTCATTTAGCTGGACTTGAGCAAGGCCTTTGACACGGTCCCCCACTGCATCCTCCAAATTGAGGCCACCTGAAGGATAAGGAATTGGTTGAAAGGATGCAGACAAAGGGTGGTAATTAATGGTTCTATGTCTAGGTGGAGGCTGGTAACAAGTGATTTCCGCCAGGCGCCTGTCTTGGGGCCTGTGCTCTTTTGCATCTTTTTATAATGACATCAGTGAGACAATCGAGTGCACCCTCAGCAAGTTTGCTGATGACACCAAGCTGAGCGGTGTGGTTGACACAGTGCAAGGAAGGGATGCCATTCAGAGGGACCTCAACAGGCTTGAAAGGTGGGCCTGGGTGAACCTGATGAGGTTCAACACAGCAAAGTGCAGGGTTTTGCTCTTGGGCCAGAGGAATCCCAGGCATTTATACAGGCCGGAAGGAGCGGTCCTTGAGAGCAGCCCTGCAGAGAAGGACCTGAGGGTCCTGATGGATGAAAAACTTAACATAAGCCAGCAGAGTGCTCTTGCAACTCAAAAAGCAAATGGTGTCCTGGGCTCCATCAGAAGAGGGGAGACCAGCAGGGACAGGGAGGTGATTGTCCCTCTCTACTCTGCCCTCATGAGGCCCCACCTGGAGTACTGAATGCAGGTCTGGAGCCCCTAATACAAGAAAGACAGAAAGCAGTTGGAGAGGATCCAGAGGAGGGCCTCAAAGTTAGCAGAGGTCTGGAGCACTTCCCCTACAAAGACAGGCAGAAGAAGCTGTTCGTGTTCAGCCTGGTGAAGAAAAGGCTGCATTACAGCCTTTCAATACCTAGAGAGAGCCTAAACAGGAGGGGAGTCAACTCTTTACAAGGGTAAATAATGACAGTACAAGGGGAAATGGATTTAAATTGAGGGAGAGAAGATTGGGGTTGGCTGTTACGGGGAAGTTCTTTACAGAGAGAGTGGTTAGGTGCTGGAACAGCTGCCCAGAGAGGCTGTGGGTGCCCTGTCCCTGGAGGTGTTCAAGGCCAGCCTGAGCAGTCTGGTCTAGAACCAGATATAGAGGTTGTCAACTCTGCCTGTGGCAGGGGGTTGGCGATTCGTGATCCTTGTGGTCCCTTCCAACCCAAGCTGTTCTGTGATCCTATGGTTCTGTGAAAAAGCTTGTGGATTACTCTGTATAATTACAGATGTTCATTTGACCCCAAACCAACAAGAAAGGTCAAGTGTCTTGCATAAGCAGAACTGGATGCATTTACAGTATTGCTACCCTAATACTGTGTCTTACATGCCACCTGGTGGACAATTTTTCTATTTTATTATCTTATATTACTCCTGGGAAGTAATCGAAATGGTTGCACAGACCTGGGAGAAATGTCTCTGATTTTCTTTTTTTGGACTACATAAGTGACTTCTCTCTTGTTTTAATAGCCTTAGAGAAAAAAAGGTGCTATAAAGGGTTGAGAACATGTCAAACATTTTGATTCATTGGTGTCACAGTATCTTTGATGTAGTGGTGTATATGCCCACTTAATAAGTGCCAGTATTTGTCCTGTCAGAACAGCTCTCATTACTATTGTGTGCAGAAATACTGACAAACAAAGGGAGAATTTAATTTGAAAATCTGTACATTTCATTAGCAGCATATCTTTATTGTATCACCTTTTCAACAAAACTTCCTAATAAATAAAGGTTTGGGTTTTTTTTTCTTTTTTTCTAACTTTATATCACAGAGTTGAGATCACAAATTCAGTGCAGCATGTACTAATAATTCAACTGGCCAAAGCAGTATTCCACAACATATTGTCATATTGTTAAGACAATATGTTCATGCCGAAGGAGTTTTGAAGGGGGAAACTGGTCTAACTCTCTTCTGGTGCTTGGTAGGTTAGATTTGCCTAGTGTCTTGCAACATACACCACTCAACTAAGATGACAATTAGCTCAGCAGTGTAGGAGAGAAGGTGAATTCTGGCTCATCATAAATATGCATAAGAGTGCCCATCTCAATGGGAGGGCTAT
The DNA here is from genome assembly GCF_026119805.1 of Tympanuchus pallidicinctus. Taxonomy (NCBI): domain Eukaryota; kingdom Metazoa; phylum Chordata; class Aves; order Galliformes; family Phasianidae; genus Tympanuchus; species Tympanuchus pallidicinctus. Next base: position 2,929,566 of record NW_026294752.1, on the reverse strand, counting down.
TCATATTCTGAATCCAACAGGCCTACCATCTCTTAAAGTAGTTCTGTAAAAGTATCCGATTTAATGTGGGAGCGAAATGCTGCTTCTGCTGTTAGAATCAGCAAGATGAGTATTTCATGGTCTCTGCTGCCATCTATTGTCATTTATTGGTACTAACAATTCTTTTTGGGATTGTCTTCATTGCCATAAATGGGGGTCTTTACTAATCCCTACCACCTGTCCTTTAGATAATCCACATTAATGCACGCTTAGTAGATACGATGAAATAATTAATAATAACCAAAGTTGTAACTTGTGTATGATAGACTATTCTGTTTTGCCAAGAGGCCCTCAGCAAAAGAACAACTTAAGGAGCCTCTGACATGAGGTCAAACTGTCCCTCTTTTGGATTAGGCGGAATGTAACTGATGCTCCCCTACGTTTTTCCTTCCAACTTACCTCTATCCCAGGACAGCAGGGTGTCCAGGAATAATGGCCTAGTGCTCATTCATGAGCAAACGTGAGAAGTTCATTAGCAATATATGCTTAGCTAGCAGCAATTCTTCTTTAGCCAGTATCTGTATTTTCAGTTGAATGTCGGGAAAATTGTGAGCCTGCAGTACTCAGCCAATGGGGAAGCAGGGCAGGGAGAGATAAGCGTTGGCCGATAGGGAATCAAAGACCTGATGGCTGTTCTCTACTGGAATGTCCCCTAACACCTTTCCGACAATGTAATCTGCCAGTTAGGGGTGGTTTTTACAGGTAGTAGTTAAGGTATGATCAGTAAGGAACTTCATTTTCAGATTGGCAGGGTTTTTAGGAGCTCCTACCTCCTTCGTTCACTTTACAACTTGTGTCTTTAAATAACTGGAAACAGCACTTATGTAGCTTACTGTTGCAGGGACTTGAGTAGGTTTCTTCCTGTGACAAACCTAACTGCAGCTTTTCCTTATTTGATTATGGATTGGGCATTATTTCCAAGCCTTGTAGGGGTATGAAAGAACAACAAAGGAATTCCATGAATTGTTATGGGCTGTGGATATATCCAATTTTGCTTACTAATTAAAAAATGAAAAAACAGAAATTAAAAGAAAAAAAACAATTCTATGCTTGGTGGAAAGCAGCATCTTCTCTTAAAATCTTATCTGTCTTATGAAAAAACACTTCTGCTTCTCAGCTTTGGGTGCTGTTTTGTTCTTGATCTGCTTTGTGGATCACAGAACACGGAAGTGGAGAAACGTAGAACCCCACTACAAAGAATTGTTGCTCGAAATTCCATAGTGTGTGTGTATGCTCCTGTAGTGTTAGTTAGTCGGTGTGGAGAGGTTGCTCTCACACAAGAAAAAAACCAAACCAAACAGACAAACAAAACAAACAAAACACCTCTCAGGTGTATGTTGGCACATTGGAAGGATGTTGCAGCATGGCCAGGGGGAATATTAAATAAGAAACTAGGAACATAAATGGAATAATGGGACCAGTTTTCTAATTGACTACCTAATCATGAGAGACGAAGTGCTGGGTGTTTGTGGAAGCTGAAGAATTGTATGGTTTGATTTGTGGATTTTGAAAGGAATGGGACAAACTGTTTTGATGGTATAAGAAAGGTAATTGTTACTGGTATACAGAAGTAGAATGGAGGGTATGTGGAAGTGTAACTGAGGGTACGACAAAGGAAAAAGGGCTAAAGAGAAAGTGAATTAATCTGTGCTGGTGTGAGACCAACCTCCCCACGCAGTTTCCCTGCGAGCTGTGATGACAAGGGTAGAAGGGAAAAGCCTCTCTTAAAGAGGCAACTGGAGATTCGAGGGGCAACATATGTTGTGCTCTCAGGGAGCACATTCGAAAAAATCGGGAGCGATCCTTTCTGGACTGAGGAGAGTCCAGAAAGTCCAGAAAAAACTCCCCCCCTCGGAGGAACGGCAGCAGGCTGAATTCGGACGTTCTCGGCTTCAGAACGGCACGACTTTGCTCTCACGGCTCGGAAGTGGCACTCGCGCTGAACTGCTCCGGAGCGTTTGCCGTTGCTGCCCGAGAAGTCGCGCTTGTCGCCAAATGCCGCTTTCAGCCTCCAGCCGTGGTGTCGTGTTCCTCCGTCGCCGAGAAAGGGCGTCTGTCGCCAGCAGCTTTTCTTCGTCTTGCGGGCTCTTCTCCGCACATCGGAAAGGAGCGGTTTGGACTTCGCGGTGTGTACATATATGCAGAACGCACTACGCCTGGCTCTGAATGTTGTGTCCGTGCCTTCATTTCGAGCGACAATTCTTTGTACTGTGGTTCTCTGTGGCTCCACTTCTGTATTCTGTGACCACAAGGGTAGAAGTGAAAAGCCTCTCTTAAAGAGGCAACTGGAGATTCGAGGAGCGACAGATGCTGTGCTCCCAGGGAGCACATTCGAAGAAGTCGAGAGAGATCCTTTCTGGACTGCGGAGAAAAAGACCCCCTCTCGGAGGAGCCGCACTGAATATCATTAAGTCCAATGGACTGAATAGTTGCTAATTACAGGAATTCATGAGAAATATAGGTGCTGATTATGGGGACATCATTAACTTTTCTGAAGGAAGGTGGCTAAGTTGGGGTAAAGTGCTAAGAGGATGTGATGATTTGCGAAATGAAATCAAGTCATGTATGGAATACAAAAGAAATATTGTTCCTAAAGGTGAAGATGAGAAATGGCTTTCATAGCTAGTTTTTTTGGTGGATTTGACAGCTCGTTTAAATGAACTGAACATGCATCTTCAAGATGAAAAATCACCTGATCTGTGCTGTTTCAAACCAAAACAAAGTGGAAAAAAAAAATGTAATGAAACTTACATTATGGCAAGCTCAACTTATGGAAAATGCTTTCATGTGTTTTGATATGCTGGCTAAACAGAGTCCAGTGAGCAGTGAAAAATACACACCCTTGCTTTCATTTCTGATAAAGAAATTTGAGAATAGGCTTCAAAACTAAAAAGACTGAAAAAGAGACTCGCATTTACTTTATGTCAACATGAATACATTAGCTGCAGATTTTCAAATTGAATAAATACCGTTACAATCAGACATTCAATGAAAATAAATATTTGATTATGTGTCCTTACTAGACTTTTATAAGACCTGTCTTACCAGACAAAAATATCCCTTGCTTCGCAATCATTATTGTCATTATTGCTTTATTATTGTCATTACTTATTGGCAATAGGTGCATTTGTGAACACTGTCTTTGAAGATGAATCACAGAAAGAGCAATATTTCAATCAAAAACCTCTGGCAAACACCTGGAGAACTCCTTAAAAATTGCAACTGCTTCCCTTGAATCAGATACTGATGCATTCGTTTCACAAAAGCAAGGTCCAAATTCCCACTCGTGTTATGTTTTCTTATTTTATGTTTTAGTCATATATTACAAAGAAGCATTGTTACTCATATCTATTAAGGACATTTAATCTTCAGCCCAAGACAACGACTCTTCAGCTAATGCCACCCAGGCAAGCCTGATGATTGGTGATGCTGAAAAGGCTCAGGAACATTCTTTCTTTAAACAGGCCAAAGACCATTCAAAGTTCAAAACTTGGCAAAATTCAAGCTTCATATTTATTTACACAGTTATATTATTGGAATATGGATCAAAGAAATAAAGAAGTCCCATTCTTGCAAAACCACATAAGCCGCAGTATATATAAGAATTCACTTCGCTTTTTTTCATCATTCCATGTCTGTCATTTTTGTTGTGGTGTGACATCCAGCAGAGCGGAATGCCAAGATCTGTCTGTATGAATGCCAAGACAGTCTTTGCAAAGCTTTCAGATGTGACCCATGTTTGGTTTTACTGATTGGCATATTTGGTTTTCTTGCCTCATCTAACTAATACCATTTATAGCTGGAACTTGCTGTCCATCTTACATTATTACTAAAGAATTACTGAGAAGTACATTGTATCTCTGTGACAAACTAATTGTGGGAGGTAGATTGTGTTTTTGCACTGGAAATTTCAAGTAGTTCTGTATGTGGTGTAGGATAAGTTGTTTTTCACAAAGAAAAAATGCTGAACAGAGTAGAGTTGAGACTGGGGCATTCCCACCTGAGTACAATTGGCACAGGTACTAGGTAAGATAATTACATAGGATAGGGGAGAGGCTAGTACAGGACAGACTTGTGTGCTAATTTTGGAAAATATTCTCCTATTGCCATAGAAAGTACAGAAAATACCCAAAGGCAATGGCTTGGTAACAGACATTGTATGGGAATGTAAAGTAGCAACAGTGTCGGAAGATTGTGAGCTGAGATGCTCAACCAATGAGTGTCAGGAGAGGCTTTACCTGCGTCAGACCCAGGGGAAATAACAGAACGGATTTCACTGATGAGGTGCATGATTTCTCCCTTGTCAGTAGGGGGTGTGCGCTCATTATTGCAGTAATGAATAAACTGCTATTCATAGAGATCTTTGCCTGATTAGAAATTTTTGATCTTGAGCGTGTTTCTCACATTATGAATAAATGCTTAGTAGAAACACATCTATTTATTCAGTGTTGTCTCTTTTAACTGTCTCATTTAGTTTGTGTAACATTGACGGTAGCATCCTGTGTATAACTGTGTATAACTGTTGTCCAAAGCTTCTTTTCATGAGCACATTTTCATTTTGCAGCAGTTGGAGTAAGGTTATCTGGCTTGCTTTTATCTTTTTCAACCAGGGATTATTTTTCATCCTGCCTTCATTTAGTCACTGAACACAAGTAGTGAAACAGTAATAAGGACACAGATGTATTTTAGGAGATGAAAGATTGACCTCTCTATCTTGTAGAAACAAAAAACTTTAATCTGTTCTCATGTTGCAATAAACTATTATTGGGAAAGAGAATAGAGAAACTAACTCTAGAGCCTGCAGCAAACTGACCTCACACTGATCATTAGAATCATAGAATCATAGAATCACCAAGGTTGGAAAAGACCTAAAAGATCATCCAGTCCAACCGTTCACCTATTCCCAATAGCTCCTACTAAACCATGTCCCTCAACACAACATCCAGTCTTTCCTTGAACACCCCCAGGGTCGGTGACTCCACCACCTCCCTGGGCATCCATTCCAGTGCCTGATCACCCTTTCTGAAAAGTAATACTTCCTCATGTCCAGCCTGAATCTCCCCTGCCGTAGCTTGAAGCCATTCCCCCTGGTCCTATCACTAATGACACAAGAGAAGAGGCCGACCCCCAGCTCACTACAGCCTCCCTTCAGGAAGTTATAGAGAGCAATGAGGTCTCCCCTGAGCCTCCTCTTCTCCAGGCTAAACAACCCCAGCTCCTTCAGCCTCTCCTCATATGGCCTGTGTTCCAGACCCCTCACCAGCTTTGTTGCCCTCCTTTGAAATCCCAAAAGAAAAAGATCACTTTACCATACCTCACCCCAAATATCCAACCCTTCCAGAGGAAAGATACCTGATCTTTTTGGGGCCGAGATTCAATGACAAAAAATCTTAACAGCCAAGATTTAAGATGATTTTTGAATTTCATAACCCTCATCAACAGTTTCCATATCCTAGTAAGGTCAGTAAGTTAAGGAAAGTTATGAGGCTGCACATCAAGAGGTTGAACAAGAAGGACAGAAACTTTTAATGTTTATAATAGCTTACTTATCAAGCCTAACTTTTATTTCTTCTACTTAGGGAAAAAAACATCATTACATTTTAGGTATTCTAATTATTTCTAGCTACTGAGTATCTCTCAGTGCAGCTAACCTTCTCCTGTGACATTTTGATCTGAATCTGAAATGTAATCAAATATCACAAAATAAACACCTCTGTTTATTTTTCACTTCAGGGCAGAGAGGCAAATTAGCAATAGCAATAGTTACCAAAGTGAAGAAGTTGTTCACTCACCACAGACAAGGAGAGTGTTCACTCTATTAGGCAGTAACAATAGCTCTGTTCCCAGGAAATTTTAAAATTTAAGAAATTCTTCTCACTGCCAATCATATAACCATACTCAGTTCATGGACAGATGACTTGTTGCTAAGCAAATGAACAGTAATTATTTTTTTTGTTAATTAGAGAAAGGGGAAGCGCTTCAAAAACAGGTGAATTTAAGGTGACAAACATTCTCTCTTAATTGAAAGTCAGACTGGTTCTATGTTTCAAATAAAAATAAATAAAACAATTTTTAATTTTCATTGAGCTTTCTTTTTAATGAAAAGCCACTGTTAATGACATGAAGAAGAAAACATCGAAGCTATACCTAGGTAGAATTAATCTCAAAATTAATACAGATCACTGTTTTTGAGGACAGGAGTGGAGAGTGGGCATAGGAGGTAAGCATCAAGAGAGAAAATGAAGATGGACCTGATGTCTCTAACAAGTGACCTAGTAACTGGATGTTTAGGCATGAGTTCCTTGCATTTGTAAGTTTTACAACTTACCACACAAAAAATAACAGGGACTTACAGAGCTATTTGGCTGCACAAGCACATCTTCCCTACTCACCAGAGAGATTGTGATGGTGATACAGACCAATCAGGAATACATTGGTTGGGCCTTCCACATCCTTAGCAGGTCCACAATGTTGCTGACCTGATGACCTCCATGAATTCTATTGATATGTCCAGTATTAAGGAGAGCTGAGGACTGGACAACCCTAGGCTCCATATAAATTTCCTGGTTTTGTTGCTGTTATTGTTTGTTTGTTTGTTTTCCTCAGGATTTTATATCCTTTTGTTTTATTCATTTCTCTTCTGAATCCTTGTACTGTTAGTGCTTCCCATTTCACAGTTCATACTATCCCTGTAGTTTCACCTTATTCATTTGAGTCAGTAATCTGAGCCAAGGCAATGTGGCATGTTAGACCAAGAAATAGAATCCTTGCTGAACAAGAAGCTAAAGTTAGGAAAAGGAGGCTCATACAATCCTGGCTTTGCTCCCACCTTATCCAAGGCAATTGTAATTCTTTACTTTTATCCTTGCCCACTTTCTAAGTAAGAGCAAGTAAATTTACTTTGTCTTCTCCTTCTCTTCTTCTCCTTCCCCTTCCTCCCCTCCCCTCCTCTTTCTTTCCTCTCCTTCCTCCCTTCCCATGTAGGGAATTCCCTGCCTTTTCCTTACACAGTAAAAGTAATTTTCCTTCTGAAACTGTCTGTAGAAAATGTCTTGATGTACAAAGAAATGTGAGATATTCTATCAAGAGAATGGAGGAAAACTGTATTGAAACAAAGGAAACAACATGTGTAGTGCAACTAAATCTGAATGAAACCCATTCAGCACTAAATCCAGTTCAGAAATACATCGGCCTTCTCCAGAATCTATGATTTATTAATCACTGCACCTTGTGTTCTTCCAGTCCGAATCCTTACTTTTGCCTTCCATCCTCAGTCGCAGTCTCTTCTGAGGCAGATTTTCTTTTATTTATTAATTTATTTTGTTTATCCTACAGCAGGAGTGAAGTCAATCAGCTTCAATTGATGCTGACGCTGTGAAACACAAAAGCGCTGCATCAAAACAGGAACATTTGAAGACAAGTTTTCTTTATGAATACACAAATAATAAACTCTAGCTGTGTCCTGCCAGTGACTACATCAGCTACACAAGCTGTTTTATTTATTTGTTTGTTAGTTCAGGACTTTTGTTGTGTCTGTGTTCGTTTGGATTCAGCATTACATACCTGAATCAAAGCATTTGCCTATGGAGACAGTCGGTTCTGTGAGACAGAAGAACTTAGAAGATACATAAACATAAATGAGTTTATTTCAATAGTTAAGTGAGCAGCAAATGGTTATTTCTTAGGGACAGGCTTCAGAAACAAGGATCTAAAAACTTTCCTTGAAAATACAAAGAATTTTCATGAGATATGACGATCTGCTTCTTCTGGACATCAGCTGGTCTGAATATCCATCAGCCTCTTCCTTTTTAGTAGTTTCCCTAAAATGCATCCAAATAGTGATTTGCAAACTGTGTCATGTTGTGTACCAATGAGCTATGCTCAGTGATCTCAAGTCTGCCTGCAGAGCTGTAATCCCTTCGTATCAAAGTCCGTATGCTGTTCTGAGTGTCCTCTGTCTGAAAGGTAGATGAGTGATGGTGTGTATAGCCCTCTGCTGACCCTTGATAATGACCGCTTCAAGACAGAATGTATGGAACAGCCACTGAAATATTCAGGAAAATAGGATAAAAATAGGTTGCTTAGACTGAAGATAAAATATTCATGCACTACAGTATAAACAAAAGATCAAGAGATTGAACAGAAGAGAAAAATCTCAATAAATTCAGCTATAGATGAATAAGATCACATCTGAAAAAAACAAAGAAGAAAAGTATACAAGTTTTTCCTTCTAGGTTAGTAATATTTGAGGTGACTATTTGAGATAAAATCAAGAAAGTGAAAATGTAGTATTACATTGTAGCACAAAACATCAGCACTTATAGGCATAGGTGTGTTCACGGTCCTGAAGTTGACTTAGTTCCTATTGGGTATGGTAGGAGATACAGCCAGTTGTAAGCTTTTTTTGTTTTTGTTTTTAGGTTAGATCTTAGTTCATTTTGATTATTGGTCTAGAGATAGTCAGGCTCATTAAAGAATTGGACCCACTCTTATTCATATAATTTTACTTCAAAAATCTCTTTTTCTCTCATTGTTAATATTCTCTCATCTTTAATATTCACCAATAAACCTCCAGAGAGCAAGACATATTGATATCAGTGCTTTTATAATACATGATGAGTGTGTCATGTTTTCATAAACACTGACAAATAAATTTGTCTGTGTATTTTTCAGTCACAGATTTTCCTTACAGTCTCCATGATATATGCATAGTTGTATCTCATGGGATAGATTGAACGACATACTGTTGAAAACCCTTTTGTGAATTCAGTCACTGAAAATGAGAGAGTTCTTCATTTTCATCCCGTGAGTAGCTGGAACAAGAGAGAGGAAAGCTTTTTGAACAAGTACATCAAAACTCAGGGTGCTTTTCCATTTGGTCAGCCTTGGTGTTGGTGAGTAGACAGAAATAAATTCATGGCTTGTGTGGTTTCAGTTATGAAGAGTTCTCGGTGTTGTTAGCAATCAGTGTTTCAAAACTGGGGAAATAAAGCCAAAAACATACTGAAGAAAAAAAAGACACAAAATACAAAGAAGAAGGAGAAGGCAATCCCTCTGTGTCACAAGACCAGTCCAGCTGAACAGGAAATTCCAACTTGACAGAATAAGAATATATGAACTCCAAAAATAAGGTCTTGCTTCACTAGGAGAGTAAAGAGCTGCTATTTGCATCTGCAGAGTGAAAACAAAGTCAGAGTTCATCTTAAGTTAACGCTGGCCAGTGTGATGCCAGATAACAAAAACCGATTTTTTAAGTATGTCAATGGCAAGAGGAGTTCAAAGGAAAACATTGGAGTGATGCTTGTGACACTTAAGTAGCCACTTAAAGGAAAGGAAGAGGAAAAGGCAGAGGCATTTAATGCCTTTTATTTTCAGTTTTTAATGGTAACAACAGATCTCTAGCTGCTAGCTCCTCAAAGTTGTGGGACCAGGACTAGGCAAACAGTTTTTTCCATCCCTGGTCTCTGAAGACTGTGAGGGACTAGTTCTATCAGCTGAATGTTCCTAAGTCCATTGAATCTGACAATTCATCTCAGAGCACTGAGAGAGTTAGTGGATATTATAGGTGGATCTTATTCAGCAATTTCCTAAAGGTCTTGGGAATCTGTGGAGGTCCCTGCTGACTGGGAGCTAGCGAATGCTATACCCATCCACAAGAATACTCAGGAAATTACAGCCCTGTCAGTCTAATTGTAGCCCCTAGAAAAGTTACAGAGAAGTCTGTTCCAGGGAATACTGAAAGTTGTTCATAGAACAAAGAAATTATCTGCCACAGTCAAAATAGGTTCATGAAGAGCAAGTCCTGCCTTAGTAATTTGATTTCATTCTACAATAAGGCTACCTGTTTGGTGGATGAAGAGAAGGCAGTGGGCATAATCTTTCTGAATTTTAGTGAAGACTTCGATACCACCACTCACACACATAAATTTTCCACCTGTGAGATAAATCAGTTCATGTTATGCTGGGTGATGTACTGGCTTAGCAGTAGAGCTCAAAGTGTCGCAGTGAATGTAGTGAATGCCACCAGTACACACATGCAGGACTCAGTTTTTCTAGGTCTACTCCAACTGAACTATTCTGTTCTGTTCTATTCTACCTCACTGTTGAATATTTTAGACTAAATATTGTCCAAGGATGCTCGTTCCTCTTACTGTACTGCTGAATATAGGCCATTAGGATTGCAGTCTTCTGTATTTCCCAAATCTTTGGGGTTTTTAAGAAATGTGAATTTAAACAGATTCTTTTTGGGAGCTTGCTTCTATTAATATGACTGGAGTATTCAAAATAATGCAAGAACACCCATAGAAAAGAGAAAAGAACAAATTCATTTTGGCAAAATAAGTTTCTATATAAGCTTTTAAAGTTTTATAATTTCTTAATTAACAAACAATGCTGATTTTAAGAGAAGTTGTGTTTGTGTGCTGTCTAATAGGACATTTCTGTGACCTGATAATGGCTCATTTTTTTTACTCCTAGAGTAGATGGACCAACTCTATTTTGTTCTGCACTGTGAGACACCAGGAATGTTGCTCAGGAGGTGTTCATGTGTATTCATAGCGAAAATTTTAATACGTGTCGTAAGGAAGCTTGATCTAGAAATCAAGTTGAGAATATGTATCTATAAGTGTGAAAAGTAGCAGGCAAGATGATCAGTCGAGCTTCTGCAATTTGAATATGGAGGACTTCTATATTTTGAGAAGTACAAGCACATGTTCTGCTTGTCTTTTACTGTGGCTTTCCTTTTCAAACAGGCAAAACATAAAAAGAAGGGCTCCTGTTGTTATATGGATTATCCACCATGTTTTAGATATTGTATCAACTTATTCTCTATTTTTTTTCTTTTTTTCTTTTTTTTTTCTTTTTTTTTTTCTGAGCTGCTGAATGTCTTCAGGGAATCCTGGTCTGTATCTATACAGGTTGCCCAGTAAGGTTGTGGATGTTCCCTCCCTGGAAGCACTCAAGACAGGCTGGATGGGGCTGTGAGCAACCTGGTCTCGTGGGAGGTGTCCCTGCCTACAGCAGGGGGTTGGAAATAGATGACCTTAAAGGTCCCTTCTAATCCAAACCATTCTGTTATTCTGTGATTCTATGATCATACAAGCGTTAGTGAGAGTCCAAACTAGAAATAGTGTGTGACATGAACTGTAGGTCATGTTGAGGTTTATGAGGAGTTGTGACATGATTAAAAGCCAAAGAAATCTGAGTCCATTTTTTAACCAGGCAGCCACCTGCCAGGCTAAACAATAACAGTCTTTTTGGAGCACAGAGTGAGGCAGGAAGGGTTAAGACAACAGCAGATTTGACTGGGTCATGTTAACACAGGGTGTTGTAGTTTCATAATTACTGGTCACTATGTAGATTTTTTCTCTATTCATGAAGCTCCTTCAGAGTCTCCCAATGAAATTATGTTGTGCAGCACCTTAGTTGCTGTTTATTTGCCTGTCACATTGCCATTCTGGGGGTTAGATTAAGGCTTTTATTTTTGCTATGCTGTGTGGCCTTGGATTCAAGAATCAAGATAAAACTGGCTAATGCTTTGTGTGCATTCAGCATTGCAATCGTCTTTGGGCTTTGGAAGACATATTGTTGATAGTCTCAGTAATTACACTCTTAGCTTGATTTTGGGGAGCCTGGCTATGGAGGAGAAAGGGCTTAACACTTTTTAGCCATTCTTCCACCTCCCCTTCACTTTTCTCTCTTTCTTTATAGGTCAAGAGCTAGCTATTATAGCTCTTAAGAACACTGAATGTCCAAGGGATGTTCAACATGCTCCTATCGCTATGTATCACAGATGTGTTTCATGTTACATTTAAGATTAAACAATTATTTAAGAATATCACACAGAGGTCTGCCCCAGGTGCAACAGCTCTGAGTGGCCTATACAACAGGTCCCTAGAGTGAGGAGAGTGGAGGACAACAGTGGACTACAGTGGCCTGGATGAAGTCACACCACTGAGTGCTCCTGTGACAGACAAGCTAGAACTTCAGTATCAACTGGAACCAGAGGCAGTCAGGTGATATTCCAAACTGACATTGCCAATGCATTTTTCTCAGTTCCTCTGGCAGCAGAGTGCAGGCCACCCTTTGCTTTTACTTGAAGGAATGTGTCCAGTACACCTGGAATTGACTGCCCCAGGGGTTGGAACACAGCCCCATCTTTTGTCGTGGGCTAATCCAGACACTGCACTGGAACAGGGTGAAGCTCTGAATAACTGCAATACATTGATGACATCGTTGTGTGCGGAACACAGCAGAGGAAGCTTTCGAGAATGAGAAGAAGGGAGGTCCCTTCCACACATGATGCAACTGATGGTACATGGAGGAACTGAGTTGTACTGATCGCACAGTTGGCTTCAACAGGGAATCGCAGGATTCCCTAGAATTGATTAAGGACTGGCTTGATGGCAAAGATTTTGGACTATCACCAGACAAGAAGGTAATATGCTGAAGAGGCTCTGCAATACAACGGACTACCAGAAGATGAGAAGAAATACACTCTCTTTAGTGATGGATCCTGCCACATTGTGGGAGAACATCAGAAGTGGAAGGCTGCTATATGCATTCCTATCTGACAAGCTGCAGAAGCTACTGAAGAAACCTCAGTTTTGCAATAGCCTGCTGAATTCCTCACACATTTACTCAGACTACAGAAGGCTTAAACAAAGCAATGATACATAACCATTAGAGAGGTAGTTTAGGTGGACTTGGTGAAGATAAGTACTTATTAATTTTCATAAACTGAAAAACTGGGAACATAAATTGTGTAATCTGTTAAAAAAAATGCATGCTTCTTAGTGTAATTGAATTCTTTAGTTAATTATTGTTTTATAATAAGAATATTCTTTGTATAAAGTACTTTTTTTATTTAGAAACCACTCCAGTAATCCAACTCCAGTATATACAATAAGAGTGTAACAAATGACATTCCATAAAACATAACAGATTTCTAACTAGTAACTGTAAAACAGTAGCGACAGCATTTCAAGGTGTACAGATTCTCTTGTCTGCTGGCAGTGAAAAAGATCTAATTAAAATGAATAGCAATGATGTTTGTCCAGCATGTGATTTGACATATTATAAATTCATTCATGTACTAATTAAGAATATTCTTTTCTTTTTTGTTTGCTTGTTTGTTTTGTTTTCAGAATTAATAATGAGGAAAGGGGAAAAAGATACAAAGTTATTTTTTTGTTTTTTCTGCAGTGCTGACAATTTTCACATTAATGAATTACACAGTCACTTTAAAAAAATAGAACAAAACATATTTGAGGCTTTTTCATATTTTTCTCATAAAAAATCAACTGCAATTATGATAAAAAAGGCTATCGTTTCAAACCAGACTTTCCCCAAAGTACTGGGAATCATAAAATACCTCAAAGCATTAAGGACTATTCTTGATATTTTCATTGATTTATGACTAGAAGTTACAAAGAAGTTTCTCACATTAGCTGAGGAAAGACAGAAGGTTCTGAAGATAGAAATCTGAACCAGGACCACTCTTACTGTATTTTCTTCAGTGTTTATTTTTTCTTCTCCTAATTACAGTGCCTTATTCAGCCTAGTCCTAGCATCTCCTGCTGCAGTCGTGTACAAAACAGACCTCAGGGAAGTTGCCCAGTCTTCTCATGCAGCCTAACTAACCTGACTAGCAACTCACTGTTACTGACATCTAGTGTGTAATTACTTCATGGTTTATTATAAAGTGCTTTCAGGTATTAAATTGAAAGGCACTTTAGGAATGAAGTGGTGCTGATAGTTACCATTATGCATTTATTTTGTAGATCTCAGAAAGAAAAGATTTGTTTACAGCTTCAGCATTTTTTGACCAACCTGTAGTTTAAATTAGACCTCAGAGCTCCATTCAGCTGTAATTTCTCCTGACTCCTAATTTATGTTATTCTACTCTCAGGCTTAGAAAGAAAAAATGATTCCACCAGAGGAAATGTACCTTAAAAATACACTTCCAGGGGAAATGTGTTGGTTAACCAACACAGGGAGTTGTTGAATTCAAACTCATCACATTTGTATGTTCCTATACAGACCCCAGCAAAGGTAAAGTCTTCAGAAGCTGAGGACTGTCTGTGACTGATCTCACTAAAGTTAACTTCAACTTCAGGGCATAAACAATGTGCATCACTATGAAGATCACTGTGATTCCTAATTTGCTTCAAAATTTCTGATGGGAGAAGTGGATTATCATCTCAGCACCTAACTCTGAATTCAACTGCACACCTTAAAATAGGAATAATCAAACAAACCAACAGACAAAGCTCCCTTTAATAGGGTAATGTGAAATAGGCACACCATAGGAAAAAAGAAAAAAAAAAAACAACTCTAATTTTGGAGCCTGGAGAAGGGGATCTGAGGAAACATTTACATAATCTAGAGTACGGGGCAAATCTTCAAAAGGACAGACACACAGCTTGTGACCTACTGTAGATGATGCAGCCTTGGAATTCACATATCTGAACTGATCACCAATGGCTGTGACCTGAATTACAGCATTCTCAAACTCCCTTGAATAAAAAGTTTCTGAAATATCTTCTACTTTTTGTAGCCTCCATGACATTATTTATCCAAGGAAATGCTGCTTTGGCATTTCATTTTAAGTTGCTTCTGCTCCTTGTCTCTACAGCTTCTACCTATCAGAAAGTGAAAATATCAAATTTGGTTCTTTATTTGTTAGCAGAATTACTGGTACTATTGGTTTATTTCTCCACTAGTTGCAAAGCTACAGATGTACCATCTCCAAACTACTGCATAAACATACATCTAACTACACACATATATATCATAGAATCATGGAATCACAGAATGGCCTGGGTTGAAAAGAACCACAGTGTTCATCCAGTTCCAACCTCCTGCTGTGTGCAGGTCACCAACCAGTCGACCAGGCTGCCCAGAGCCACATCCAGCCTGGCCTTGAATGCCTGCAGGGATGGGGCATCCACAGCCTCCTTGGGCAACTTGTACCAGTGTGTCACCACCCTCTGGGTGAAATGTAATTATTTTATTTTCAATAGAATAGCATCAAAACCCGGAATCAGAGAATTGTTGGGGTTGGGAGGAACTTCTGGTGATCATCTAGTCCGATTTCCCTACCAAAGCAGGATATGTGCCAGTTCAAGGTTTCTGTTGTAAAGAACACATCAGCTTTATTACATGTACTTTCTAACATACGTACACATAGCTACTTGAAAATATGTACACATAAATACATCATGCATAAAATTTTCAATTAGGTAATCTAATATGTACAGGTATTATTTTTATTCCTTTGTAGAAAGAACCTCAGGAGACTAATGGAAGAAGTTATATGTCTAAAAACCCACTAAAATCTGGTTTCTTCTTTATTGTGAGACACTGTTAAATAATGTTATGTGTTTCCCATCATTTATCTGATGTAAAGGTACATTGTAGTTGCCCTTGTGTAGGCACTTCTAACAGAACTGTTAACGTTCATATGAATGAAGGAGGCAGCACAAGAAAGGGTAGGATAAAATGAGAAGTGGATTAAAACCAAGGATCACAGTCCCTGTAAGGTTCTAGACTGTACAAAAAGGTGCATCCAAAACCCACACATAATTACCAGTCCGAGGTGAAGGTAGGATATGAAATTGTGGTGATTCAGTATTACAGCATCCTCTTTCCTTTGTGAAGCTACAGTTAAGATTGGCCAAATCAATCATACTTCATGGTGCATGTGAGACTGGGTGAGAGTAAAATAAGTAATTTTCAAAAATGAAATCACCTTTCATTGCTTAGTGCCACACTGAGCCTTGCAACCTGGCTTTTAAAATGCTGCAACTTTAATTGCTGTGAAGTCTGGTCACTGGAAGAAAAAAAAAAAGTCAAAACATTTTTTATTAGCCTTCTGCATAATTATACCAGTGTATTTTTGATCATTTTGTCCCTGCAATTTAAGTTTTCAAGCCTTTCAAGTTTCTGAGCAGTTATGGTTTCTCTCAGAATAAAGCTACAGACCCCTGAAGACACCAGGGAGTTCTATTAAATTGGTATCGTTTTAAAAGTCTGTTCTAGGTAAGAAATAAATTGAGTTCAGAGTGTTTCCTTGTCAGGACACTGTTTCAGAAATAACCTAATCTTGCAATCTCAGCTCTGCTCTAGCTTTAAAACCTGCTATATCAATGAGGTTCACCTAATTCTGCCATTTAAATGTTGTCATTACTCTGAGCTAGGTGAGAAAGTGTCGTATCTTTTTTGTTTGTTAATTTAAACTCCATCCAGGTCAGAGTATTTCTCACTTCATTTAATTCCTCATTGCAGTTGAAAGATTTTTGTGTATAATCATTGGCTGGTTAAGCGGAAAAATTATTTTTGTCTTCTGCAATTTGTTATGCTGCTTATCTCCCAGACAAAGGAAACCAAGAAAAAGAAAAAAAAAAAAAAAAAAAAGAAAAAAGAAATGTTACATAAAGGAGGTTTTATTTATGTGCTATTTATCTAACATACACCTTCTTGACAACGCCAAAGTGGCAAGAAAAATAAATTTTAAAGCAGCCTTCATAGAGGTTTTCTCAGAGATACTTAATAGAAGGGCTGGTGAGTTATATGCAAAGTTTTTTGTTATTAGGAAAGAGAGAATTCATATTTCCTTTCACTTGGATTAGTCTAAAACATCTGTACCATGAAGGAAAAGAAGTTAAGAAAACCTGCAGCTTTACAAATAAACATTTTTGTCATGATCAAAATTAACATTCACATATTAGTTTGTAGCAAAAATTCTAAGTATCTACTTACTAAAACAATGCTTCTAAGATGTGCTGTAATATGAAGATTACTTTAAGATTATTTTGAAAATAATGCCTCCTATTTATTTCTATGGGAACTATAACAGATACAAAGGGTACAATAACACTATTTGATGGAGAAAAACTTCAGCTAAAAAGTACTCCTTTTCAACAGTCACCACCATTAGCTCTGCATTTTCACCAGTGATCCACAAGACCCCGCGTGCTGTGCTCACAAAAATCTGCACCACTGGAGGTGATCCACTGTCACTGTCACCACTGCTGAGATGGCACTACTCACCCCTCAGTGTGCTCACATCCACTGCTGGTCTCCATAAACATTCAGCACGTGCTGATAAGTGTCATTGTGCGCCGTATTTTCTGCAGGGAGGAATTTGGTGACAGAATTTTTCTTCACATGCACTTCCAGGTCAGAGGCTGTTTTCCAGACTGCCCCTCTGCTGCCATTTCACGCAGCAACAGCATGTAACAGAATACGGGTGGGAAGGTTCAACCTCTACTGCTGTACCATCAAGATCTGCATCTGATGTCGTGGACCAACATAATAACACAGGAAGCATTAGTTTCAGAGCAGCTCCTTGTAGGGTATAAAAAGTCTGTTCATTCAGTAAAAGAACTGAGTTACTGGTTTTGTAATATTGTCTTGAAAAAATACTTTCTATAAATGGCAGAGAAATCTCATAAGTTCAAAACAAGAATCTCTTTTGAGAGACTAATCTTTTCTGAAATAGATGAAGACAGGTGGCAATGCTCCTTAGCAATGCATTTCTTTGTTCAGGGAACCATTCCTTTTCACCATATCTCTCCACTTCAGAAATTCATCCTCCAGGGAAGACAAAACAGTGTGTTTCATTTGGATTGCAGTCCTTCTCCAGTTAGCCCTCATTCCTCCTAAGGAAATTACCAACGTTCACCGTAACCAAGGATAAGCATTTCATTTTTCTAGCACCTACTTTTCCTCTTTTGTATGAGTTTTTTGTTACAGTTTTTGCTTCAATTACTTTCAAAATCTTAAGGAATGTAGTTTTCAACTTGGATTTTTTTTCCCTCTATGAGGCTTGTAGTGATTGAAATTAAAAAACAAACAAACAAACAAACAAACAAACAAACAAACAAAAAACCCAAACCATCAGAATAATTTAAAATAAAGAATAAAAGAGAACAGAAAGATGTGGACAAGAAAGAATCATTAGTCTTTAAAAAAAAAAAAGAAAGTTACATTTTATCTGAGTTTGATTAGCTTTCTGAAGTAGTAATGATGACCAGTTCAGAGCTGTCCCCTCAAAATTTCTTCCTTATTGTTTGAGACATTCTTTCTTTTTAGGAGCATTTGTGAATATCCCTAACCACTTATTCAGAATTCCATACAGCATAGTTTACTACTTAATACAACACATATACAATAAACTTCTCGTCCACAAGTGAAACTGCAGCTCAAAAATGCCAAGTTTACAGTCACCAAAAGCTAAACATTCTCATAACAAATATTGTAAGTCTCATACTTCAAACAAGAAGCAGGGTTCAAGGAGTGTATAAGTACAAGATCTAGGGATCTTTTCATTTGTTGCCCAAATATTATCCTCATGAAAAGATATACTTACATCGGCAGCATTTGCAGGTTATAATAGAGGATGTAATAACAAGAACTTAAACAAAATCAGATGTGAGCATTTGGGTAAACTATGTGAACGTCATGTATTCAGAGAACAGCTAGGCAATTTTTTCAAGGTTACTGAATCATGCTTCTGCATAGCACATTGCTTGGGTTCAAGACTTTATACTACATCAAGTAAGACTAAAGTGCATTACTGTTAAATTTCAGAAATTTCTCTTCTCATCAGGCAACTTAAATCTTTAGAGAGACTTACATTCAGAAAAAAATGTGACCCTTATCTCCTTCTTGAAGCATAGTCTCAAGACAAATGGGAGTCTTTGTATTGAAGGTTTATCTGAAGCCAGTCAATGTGAAAGATGCCAGGTAACATGCAGAATTATTTAATGCTACCTGAAAACTCCACACATATAGTGTAATTTTCATGAATAGCATGGAAATACAGGACTCAAACTTCCAAAGGTGCAAGTTTCTGAGAGCCAAAATCTGGTTCTCAAACACTCATACTGCTGTTTCCATGGTCATTGTCTTGGCACATTAGAAGCAACACGTTGATTCATCTGTCGAAATGGTTACCTCATGAACTGCAGTTAAAGACCAGGAACAAGTAGAGATTTAAAAGGAGATGTTGATATATTTCTGAATCTTCCTGTCTCACTCTATGCAAAGAAAGGGCTGACAATTCTGCTGGTCAAAGAAGCGTTCATAAGTAGAGGTAAAAAGGGTGGTGGTAACTCTGATAAGAGCATAATCCAAAAGGAAAAGGCCATAGTTGATAGCTGATACATATATATGTGTGTGTGCGTGTGTGGGTGGGTGTGAATACACACACACACATATATATGCTAATGCCTATATAGTCTTTTTTTACTACTGTTATAAATTTTCATATAACTTGGGATTTTATCAGGTCTTTGGAGAGCACACCAAATACATCTCTTTGAAATTTATGCATTTCTGAAATGGCTGCATGTATTTGCAGTTCCCCAGAAGCTATTTGTCAGTGTCTTAGCTGAGACTTAAGAGATTCTCAAATAAACTTTCTGTGTACTGAGAGTCTTTCAAGTTTTGGAGCTTAAAAAAATGCTGTGATTCATCCCTCCTCATTAGTTCCTCATATATTCCTATGCAGTTCACCTTCATTCTCCAGCTGGGTATTGAATTACTTTCAACACAATGTTTTTTGAGTAGATGAACAAATTTATTCTATTGAGCAAATCTGGCAAATTTGATGCAATTACTTTGTTAGTTATGTATAAACACAAAATGTTTTTACATATTTTATTCAGAAAATATCATTTATTCCATTGGAAAATATTTAATAATCTACCAGGTTTTATTCCAGGTTTTTAGGCTTTTTTTTTCTTCCATTCTGAAAAAGTAATTTATATTCATAACAGAGGAAAAAAAAGTCCTGTGAAGAGAAAGCACGGATTTTTCTGAACTTTTCCAAGGAAGCTTGTTCACAAAGACTTGCAGCTGCTGGAATAAACACAAATTACATTTATGTCTGTCAATAGGTCAGAGTCACCATTCATAAGTCAAATTAGTTAAGATCTGCTTATCTGGTGTAAGATAATGAATTTTATATGAAGGCGTCAGCTACTGTTTGAAATCGGCATCAATATTGAGAAAACATTACAGCAAATACAGCTGGGCAGGCATGGTATCAAGACAAATCCTTTGTGCTCAAGTCTTTGGGGGATGTTTAGATACTGTTTTGGTTAGTGGGACAATTTAAAGATTTGTACTGCTTCTTTCAATGTAGCAATTAATTTCAAGGTAGCAACAACACAAAACAATAATTGCAAAACAATTGCTATCTCTGGGCTTCTTAAGTGCAAGTGAAGATTTTTTTAGAGTTTAGAAATCTAGAGGCGATGTAAACTATGTAAGAAAATGGGAGCCAGATTTTCAGAAAAGTTTAGCTCTCATTTATGGCCTTTGGATATAGAATCATGGAATGGTAGGGATTGGAAGGGATCTCAAAAAATCATTGAGTACAACCCACCTGCTGCAGCAGGCTCTCTACAATAAGTTGCACATGTCAGTGTTCAAGATTATAACCAGGCTGAATTGCTCCAAATGAGGTTGGAAGTTACAGAGATGGAAGGATCCATTCTTTTCTGGATTTTTCAATTGTTGAATGGTGTTTTGCCAGCAAAACAGGAATGGTTTTTGCAGAAGACAACGCAGAGAAACTGAAGCTCGCTCTCTGTACGAGATGGACATAAATAAAAAGTAAATAGATCTAGGAATGAATATTAGAGCTCCTACTATAATTTCAGCAAGTTTTGAACACATTGCTGGGCACTGGGAAAATGACACTGGCACCACCTGGTTTTGTCAAAGGAGTGGAGACCTTGCGGAGAAGAATAAGAATTAGTATAAAAACTGAGCTTTGTGGTATTGAAGAATGGCAGTAATGACTGAGGGGACTGGTCTGTTATTTCAATTGTGAAATCTAATTCTTTCATGGAAAAAGGCAGCACTGATTAGGGAAAGGGACAGAAATAGGCTATCTGCAACATTTCTAAATTCAGACAAACCTGTGAAGAGACACTGGATAAAGTTGATAGTCATGATTCATCCAAATAATATAAGCAGATGTTCGGAGAAGAAGAGTTATTGCAAATCCTTTGAATGTTATGTGTGGGTTTCTATTTTAGATAAAATGGCTTTTAAAATTATGCAGAATATACTTAATAAAATTGTATCTTATGTCAGAAAAGACATAGGACCTCTTAATTAGAAATGTAAGAACAATCAGGACCTGAAACATTGCTTTTTAAAACTGTTTTAAACACGATCAAGCAAAATTTAGTCAAATACAGAAGGCCACTGTAATGACTGCATGCTCATTCAGCATCAGTACAGCCTTTTAATGAGTTCTTGGGCTACGGCTGGAGCATTAATTAATCCGTGTTGAAGAACATAATGATCAGTAACACCAGCCTTACCGAAAGGTGCAGGTCCCTAAAATTTCTTTTTTTCCAGCCAGAGATAACCACAGCAATTAAGCAACCAACATTAGCATAGTAAAGCCTTTCAAGTGCTTGTGTACGATCTGTTAACTGAGCTCATTAGTGTCACTCAGGTATGCTGTCAGACAACTGGGCTGCCTCTCTGCCCTTTCACAGCAGCCCTGCAGAGGCAAAGCTGTTGTTTCTGTTCGTGATAGAGGCCTCTGTGGACGAAATAGGGATTCTTGTGCACTGTCACAGCATCACAGGTTTATTGACTCCTTCCTGTCCAAGGTATACACGACATCAAATAGAAATATTATCAATTAATAATTTTCTTTTTCTTTGGCTAGTCAGAGACTAGCAACAATTAAGTTTGAATTAACCACATGATGGGAGCTTATGAAATATATTTCACATTTATTGAAAGCCATTTTAGCATCGTTCTACCCATATTAACCATATGGGTGAATCATAAAAAAGAAGATTTGTGGAAGCTACAAAAAGACAAATGGAAGAAGGGCAGTTGTTTATCCTGAAGACAAGCAGAAATAAAAGATTGTTGCAAAAAGGAATACATTGTTTTCCAAGACTGTGATGATGAGGACAAAATAGAGTGGGCATAAACTGTCCCAAAGTACTTAAATGATACATCAGATTTTGAGACATTTAAGGCTTCAGTATGATCACATCATCAGATTCATGCCAGGGCCACTAGATGCCCACCCCCTCCTCCCTTTCCTTCCCCCCATCATAGCTTTTCCCGCTTCTTTAAGACAGATGGCAGCCAATGTTCATGCTCTCTTTGAAGGGGTCTCATTATACCCAAGGCTCTGCAATTACATCTTCAAGCAGTTTGAACCACTCTTTCCTTTTTCTGACACTGGCAAGAAGTTTCCACATAAATCATTGCTTCTCTATAAATACTTTAGTTTCCTAGACAATATAGTATACAATAGCTTGCAATAGATATAGTGCTGTTTATTTCTTTTTAAGTACAGGAAGCTAAGTTATGATGCTAGCATCCTATGATGCTAATATGCAATGTCATCATACATGAGTGGTGTGTGAGTAGCAAATTCTGAGCTCGTCTTCTTTGCATGGTGCAAACTTCCCTTTCCAAATCCACATCTGCCTATGTTGCTCTGCTATTTTCATTTAGAAAAGTTGAGCAGAAAGCAACAGAGAGGAAAATTTAAATGAATAGGCTCCTAATGCAGTCTAGCTATGACATGATTACAACTAGGTTAAATGTATTAGTTCTCCACATATTACACTAGAGGTCATACAACATCCAATTTATTTCCTTGACTTTCACATTTCATACTCCCATGAATGTAATTTCTTTCAATTTTCTCTGCTGTCGGTCGTTGGTGTGCCACACATCTCTATTCTCCAACAGGCTCAGCCTGATTGTACCGGTGCTGCAATCTGTGTATCTACTAAGAACTGGGGATCAAACTTTCCTCCAGGCCTAGTTTCCATTTCTCTCTGTCATACTTGTTCATTTGTTAAGGGCAAGAAATGCTCACATATTTCACATTTTAAAAGGTTAGTACTTCCTTAAGAAGAGGAAGAAAACATCCCATGAATTTGTCATAGGCCGAGGCCATCTTTCAGACCCCATTTTGTATCCTAGGTTTTACTTTCCCTTGTGATGTGTTGCAATGTTTTCAGAGATGTCCCTTTTAACTCTGACAGAGACTTGATAGATGCTTGCAAATTCTTTAAATAATAGTGAGAAAGAAATGTAAAGATCAGATTATTTTGTAAATACTTATACGGAAAATTGAATATTGAAGACAAGAGCTCAGTCTTGTTTCCAGGTCTCAAAGTTTTTGCCGCATTTGTTATATTCATGAATAGTTTCTCAGAGCCTACTTCCACCTGCAGCACCGATTTTATGCCTGTGAAAGTCTGCTGAGTTCCAGTGAGCAGGTATTTCTTACATCTAGCTTAAAACATAGCAGATAATCCAATTATAATTTCTTGAACAAAATGCATAAATGTCCTTATTGTAGAGCTCCTATAGTTGTTCCCCAGCTATGGGTGGTTTAACGTCCAATGAGATATTTCGTTTTTGTATCTCTTATACATTCCCTCATATTAATCTTGTAACAGAAACAACCAGGACCTCTTTGCACTTGACCTCTCTCTATCAATTTAACTACTTCACGGTGTCTCTTCCAATTCAAGAAGTTGTATTTTGTTGCTCATTCG
This sequence comes from Tympanuchus pallidicinctus, assembly GCF_026119805.1. Lineage (NCBI taxonomy): Eukaryota > Metazoa > Chordata > Aves > Galliformes > Phasianidae > Tympanuchus > Tympanuchus pallidicinctus. The sequence continues at coordinate 2,905,960 of NW_026294752.1, read as the reverse complement.
GCATCTGAGTGAAATAATTATTATCTTGTTTTCACATTTACAACTATAAGTTATGTGAAAAAGACCTGCAAGTCAGTACCTAGATAGGTTATAATGAGGAGAAGGGACTCCATGGTGACATCTTTTCCAGCATCCCTTCTCTCTTGACAAAGCCTCCCTTACCCATCCCTGCTACTTGGTGTGAGCAATTTTCTTTGAACCTCATTTTGTGGACTTCTGAAGTTATGAGTTAGTTAATGACTTAATTTCAAGAATATGAACAACATGCAATCTGTCATGTCACATCAGGCCTACAGAAATTTTTCCAGTACGAATGTTCTGATACCATGATCTATTAGAGGAATATTTTTTAAAGGATAACATTCAGTAATACAAAAAATTACAGTTTTTTGTACATCAGCCTGAGGAGAATTTAACACTGCTGGGAAATGCATCAAACACCTTCTCAATTCAGAACTAATTGTAGTATTTTTTGATTCAACAATACTTCAATTTCCAGGTTCTCCATTAAATGTTTTCTTGCTGAAACATGAGAAGAGTGATTTGCTGTTGATTTTTTCATCTGAACAGATCCCAAAAATCTACCTCTGCTTTTCCTCCCCTCCCCATCTCCTTTCTCCCCTTCTCTCAATAATTATTTAATTTCTTTCTGAATCGGACTTCGGGCATCGTTCTGTGATAACATTAACTCCATTTCTAAAGAAATAAACATACCTGAGTTTCCAGTGGCTTTGCAATATGATCAGATACTTCATCTCAGCATCTCCTTAAGTCATAGAGATCTCTGGAATGGCACAACAGATAAGTAAGTAGATGTGTATAAGAACAGTTGCTAATTACTCACAAGTAACTTCTGTTGTATACATAGAACTGTTAAAAATAGAATAAAAATATGTGAATAAATTCTGAAAAGCGACAACTGCATTTTTCCTTCCCTACAGAATCATAGAATCACCAAGATTGGAAAAGACCTAAAAGATCATCCAGTCCAACCGTTCACCTATTCCCAATAGCTCCCACTAAACCATGTCCCTCAACACAACATCCAGCCTTTCCTTGAACACCCCCAGGCTCGGTGACTCCATCACCACCCTGGGCATCCATTCCAGTGCCTGATCACCCTTTCTGAAAAGTAATACTTCCTCATGTCCAGCCTGAATCTCCCATGCCGTAGCTTGAAACCATTCCCCCTGGTCCTACCACTAATGACACAAGAGAAGAGGCCGACCCCCAGCTCACTACAACCTCCCTTCAGGAAGTTATAGAGAGCAGTGAGGTCTCCCCTGAGCCTCCTCTTCTACAGGTTGAACATTCCCAGCTCCTTCAGTCTCTCTTCATCAGCCCTGTGTTCCAGACCCCTCACCAGCTTTGTTGCCCTCCTTTGAACGCGTTCCAGGGCCTCGATATCTTTCTTGCAGTGAGGGGCCCAATACTGGACACAGTACTCGAGGTGCGGCCTCCCTGGTGCTGAGTACAGGACTATACCTTCTCTGTAATTCCAAACTGGGAGTAGTATGTTCAGAAGCAACACCCTGGGAGGACTACAGACTCTTATTAACAGGGATAAATTCAGGTCTACTGTGGGATATTACCCATCTGCATTGGAGCAGACAGGTAGGATGACTTTGCCAAGTATCATATCACTCTAAAGATAGTATCATTATTCTTCAGTTCTTCTGTACTCTATCATCTTTTTTGACTGTTCTGAGGTAGAAGAATTTCATCATACACTTTAACAATTACCTTTAAAGAAAAAACATCTTTAAAACCTAGATCACTCAGGCTTGTTGAATTTAGGGTAACTAACTGGGGTAACAGCATTTTCAGAATGTCAAACGTCCATTAATACGTTGATGTGAAATACTGCCTCAGCTACAAAATGCAAGTATCTCCCATTGCCTAACAGGGAGAAAAAAAATCATAATTCAAATTAACCTAACAATTTAATGAAATTTGGTTACATGTCGTTATAGTATAATACCTTTAAATCAATTCTAGCAAGACATCTGCTTAGACGACAGAGTTGGGTTTTCTCTATGTGTGTGACAGAGTGAAGCTCAAATCCTTCCTATGATTAATATATTTTTTTAAAGTAACACTGAAGTACAAACTGAAAAACATACAATTTTAAAAAATGACAGCATTTTGGCCCTCAAAACAATTCATTACTTTTTAGAATCAATAGAGATGACTTTTCAACAATATATATCATGTAGTTTAATTATCCCAAGGAAGTCAGTTTTGCCTGACAGCCTTCTGGATGGAAATGTGCTCACATGCCCACAGACCCAGCTGTTACAATTCTTCCTCCTCCTTCTAGCCCAGATCTCATAATATGGAATTCTTTCCTACAACTAACATATTCCCAGAATCTCAAAGCAAATGTTTTTGCAATTTACTGAAAACATTTCCATGTTTTCCAGTTAAAAAAAAAAAAAAAAAGGAAAAAAAAATCGGGAAAAAAACCCAGTACAGGTTATTTTGCTATTGCAAAGTGTTGAAGATGCTGCTTTAAGAGGTTTTCAACTGATTGTTTTAAATGTTTCAAAATTAATCAGGAATGTTGCTTTTTTGTCATTTTGCTTTTCCAGCAGTTCTTTATATACATTTTTTATTGTCAAAATAAAGCTAATAATAAGACTTTTTAAAAAATTCTTACAAGATGACCTTACTCAACATACTGCGGGGAATGCAGAAAACAAATAAGAAGAAAATGTTTTAGAGGAAGTTTTTATAAGTGCTTCTTTCATACTCAGATCCTTACACTTTTTTTAAAGAGCACAGTTACAGAAAAGTGTGCTGGGTTTGATTCACCATTAAACCTTACACAGCTGTGCCAGTGTTACACAATTAAACCCCACAGAGCTCTGACAGTGTGCCACTATTAAACCCAGCAGAGCTGTGCCATGTGCCACCATAAAACCCAGCAGAGCTGTGCCACCAGTAAAGCCAGCAGTGGTTTGCCAAAGTGCCACCATTAAGCCCAGCAGTGCTGAGACAGTGTATCAGCATTAAACTCAGCAGAGCTGTGCCAATTTGTTCACAATGAACCCAGGAGTGCCCTGCCAACATTGATCCAAGCAGAGATGTGCAATGTAACACCATTAAACCCAGCAGAGCTGTGCCAATGTGCCACCTTTAAATGCATAAGTACACTGGAAGCTGCATTGACACTGAGTGATCTTTTTTCAGACTGGATTGCTACGGTAAGTGTAGTGGCTATTGAAGAGGACAATTAGGAGATTAATGAGACAACAGAAATATAATTGCAGCATGCTGTCAAGTCACTGCTAAATATTCAGGTTGAAAAAACCCACTTACCTCCTTGCATTTTTTACATTCTTCAGAATTAGTTGAAAATACTCTATTTCCTTCAGCAAATGGTGGTGAAAATAACATCAACATATCATTAGATACAGAAATTAATCATGACGATCTGTCACCCAGCACTTTCCCTCTTGCTAGAAAATACATAGCGCTTACTGAGGAAATAAACTAACGGGAAGGAGTGACAATGAGGGGGTGGTGTTGAGCCACCCTCTTTTTGAGCTGAGCATTTGTACAGCTATGCCTAATAGCATAACTCTGGAGGCCTCACAGTCCTCTTCAGTGTGTTACTGGGGCTGGAGAATTTCATCAGCCCACAAACAGCATTTATTGCTGCTTTTCAAGAAAGGGGGGAACAAAAGCAGTCAGTCACTGCTCATTCAGTCTGAACAACCTTGTAGATGTGTGTTCTACTTTAGATATCTGCTTTTTTATGAAACAGTTCTTTAGAGAAGTTAAGAGACTTTTTTAACATTTCATCTCTCTGGCTCCTTGGGAAGAAAGGCCAGGGAACTATGCTTTTGTCCTTTTCCACTCTTGAAGTGAAATAGCAAGCCTTTCAGTAGTTAAATTTTGATCTATAATTAAAAAAAGGCACTAGAAGGTCAAAACTGAAAGGCTGTTGTTATTCTATTTAAGAACTGGAGTTCTGGTGAAAGATCTGGAGCTCAAGTGGTTGACTTTGAACAAGTCCATGTATCTAAAGAGAGTGAAATTGTAAAATGTTTATTATTTCATTTTCAAGTGAAAAGAAGTTTTCCAAATATTCCAAAGCATGAAAGAAAATGCATGAAAGAAATACTGCAATTAGTTGTCCTGTAGCTTTCCCTGGGAGCCTATCTAGGATCACAGTTTCAGGATATTAAACTGTGATGAGCGTACAGTGAACTAATACATGATTGGCAGTGTTTCTTTCAGCAAAGTGATTTTGATTATCTGAAACTTGTTCCACATCTCTTGTCAAGTATATATAAATAGCACTTATTTGGAAGCATAACCAATTAAAAGTGGATTTAATTTCTTGTGGCTTACTTTTTAAACTGTTTTGTTGTGCAAACTGTCTGGAATCACTTGTCTTGAAAGCAGTTGCACACAAATTGTACCACTGCACAGTGAGGTCACCTGTATTCAAGACTTTGCCTATACTGGCAAATACAGACATGTACTGCCACTTACAGACATTATACTGGCACTTGCAGACCCCAAATCATTTTTGTTAAAACAATGCATCATACCTAAATCACCTCTAACGAAATTAGATATCAGCTTGATAGCAATATTGCCACTTGGATTCAGTTCACAAACTTTTTTAGAATTATATAATTCAGTTATTTTTCTTCTAATATTTACCACTGTCTGTTTGCAAGAAAACTGCTCCAAGAGGCTGCAGTAGCTTTTTTGAGCTATTACACCCAACTGGGTGGTGCAGGGATTTCTCTATAGGCTAGGCTCAGTAACAATTCCCTCTCAAGTCATAAGCATGACTTGTATTTTTTTTCATGTAGGAGGGGTTGACAGTAGGCAATCTTCCGTTCTCTGTCATACTGGTGTTAAGCGCAGGGCACCTCTCCCAAAACTGTGTCTACCATATGTATGTCTGTAGAGATGGTTCCTAGGGTTATACTGTGAACTGCTCTTCTGTGGGGGGAGCAGTGTAGATCTTGTATTAGACTTCTGAGGTCAGTGTAACATGAACTTCTCTTGTTGCAACTGGCTTCAGCCATTGCTCCCTTGCAGCTCCATGAGAGCACAGCACACTAGAATATTATCAAAGCAGCAGCTGCTTTGCTTTAATGGAGAAGTAAGTTCTGTCATGTTGCCTCCCCCAGTGTCACTGGTATCCCAGCTGATTTTGCTTTGTGTCTTCATAGTGACTTGGGAAGAAAAATTTTGACCAATTTGCGGCAAAAAAAATTGGAAGTGGTGCTCAAAGTGTCATGTACAGATATTCAGCAGCATTTCTCGATGCCCAGAACTGTTCTGATAGGAGCAGCTAGAACCAATATAAAGGTCGAACCCATCTGCATCTTTTCTTTTTAAATGTCTTTTTATTTTTTTTTCTTCGGAAGGCTCCCAATGTGGAGTTTTGTCACACGTTTATGCAGCTTCTTCCAAAAAGCAGAGTGCGTTCTTTCCTCTTCATGATGTTGTGAGACTGGTATGAGCCCAGAAAAGGTGGGAGGAAGGGTTCTGCAAGATAAGGTCTCTAGCATCTAAACTGCAAGGAAGAGCAGAGTGAGCTCCTGCTCTGATACTGGAGAGATGCTCCCAAAGAGAATGGATACACAGAATCTCACGTGGTCTGTGATAAAGTGCAGTGGGACAACTTCCAGTTCCAAAGCTGTAAGTGTCTGGTGCTGCTTGGGGCTTGATAGCTTTGTGAAACAGATGTCATTACTATAAATGAGTGCCTGTAATAGTTCTCCCATAGGACAGATGATATTTAGGGATTCAAGACTGAAATAAATGAGGGATTGAACAAGACAGCTAGACAATATATTAGAATTGACTTATGTTCTATTACTCCACTATATATGGGACTACCTGGTAACACTCCTCTCAATTTTTTTTTCCTTTTTCTGTCTCAATCAGTTCACTCCATGTTCACTCATGTTCACTCCAAGTTCACTCCATGTTGTCTCAGAAATTCAAAATGTGGCCAGTCTCGCTGTAAATTTTCCTAACTGATAATGAAGAACCTAAAACTTTTACGATATGAAGTTCTTCTCATTTAAAAGTTATATGCATCCTGTGAAATTTACGCTGATGAACTATATGCTATAGAAGAGCTTGAAGAAAAGGTTGATATCTATGGGAAGATGTGGTGGCAATCCTAACAGAGCCTTTTACCTTCAGAGCTGCCAGTGCATACCGTGTCCCTATGTTTTACAAGAGGAAGTGTGTGAAGTCAGCCTGAACAGAGAGAAATACATTACAAGAACTAAATTCTGTGGTTCTCTGAAGCTGTAATGACACCAGAGGGGAAATACAAAGCTGAATTGTCCTTCCTTGTGCTGATGTTCCTGAGCCATCCAGGAGCCACTTTGGATGCTGGCGTGAGATGCAGCAACTTGGGACTAGTTTAGTTATGCCTGTAGATACAGCCTCTGCAGGCATTTCAGTTGAATTAGGCACTGTGAAGCATTAAGTGCATTTCTTCTCTTCAAACACTGCTATCCAGGTGAGGGATTGTTCCTCTCTGCTCAGCATTAGTGCAGCCTCACTTCAAGCACTGTGGGAGCCACAGTATAAGAAAGACAAAAAGCTATTGGACAGGATCCAAAAATGGTGAAGTATCTAGAGGGTGAGACGGATGAGGAGCAGATGAGATCCCTTGATTTGTCAGCCCAATGAAGAGGCGAACAAAGTGAGGCATTGTGGCAGCCACAGCCCAGGAGAGCAGAGGGGCAGGTGCTGATGTCTCCTCTGTGATGACAGTGTCAGGATCTGAAGGAACGGCACGTAGCTGCACTGCGAAGGTGGGCAAGATTGGGTATTAGGGAAAGATTCTCCACTGAGAGAGCAGTTGGGCACTGGAATAGTCTCCCCAGGGCAGTGGTCATGGCCCCAAGCCTGTCAGATTTCCAGAAGCATTTGGACAACTCTCAGACACAGAGTTTGAATGTTGGGTTACCCTGTGTGGAAGCAGAGTTTAACTTGATCTTTGTAGGTCTCTTCCAACTCAAGATATTCTATGGTTTTAACACATCTTCTCCTCTGCTGTAGAATGAATAACTAATGGCTTAAAGAGAAGTAGGCCAGTGTCCTCCAAAGGCAAGCGACTATACAACTCATGAGTAAAGGACACTGCTTCCTCCTTGTTCGTTTGCATCAAGGAAACTTTTACTGATTTAATGTGCCAATCCTGATGTTTTTTTCTGTGGGTGGAGAATTGTGGAGGGCATTTGTTTTTCTGCTAGTTGTCACAGATTTCAGAGCCCACATGGGGATAAATACTATATACTGTATGCTGTACTTTTCTGTCAAAAGTATGGGAGAAAGGGAGGCCACATTCCTCCCTGTAAATGAAACTTTACAGTTCTATTTCTCTCATGCAACTTTAAAAATATTGAACAAATAGTATATTAAAATGTTGGACTGACAATCTGGGAACTTGATGAGGCTTAGTCATAGAATTATTGAATGTTTTGGGTTTGAAGGGACCCTTAAGATCATTTAGTTTCAACCCCTCTGCTATAGGCAGGGACACCTCCCTCCAAACCAGGTTGCTCAAAGTCCCATCCAGCCTGGCTTTGAATGCTTCCCAAGAGGGGGCACTCACAACCTTGCTGGGCAACATGTTGAAATGTCTCAGCACCCTCACAGTAAAGAATTTATTCCTAATATCTACTATAAATCTACTGTTTTCCAGTTTAAAACCACTTCCCCTTGTCCTGTCGCTGTATGTCCATATAAAAAGTTCATTCCCGGCTTACCTGTAGTCTCCCTTCAAGTACTGGAAAGTCTCTGTAAGGTCTCCTCAGAGGAGACCTCCTCCTCTTCTCCAGGCTGAAGAACCCCAACTCTCTCAGCCTGTCCTCATAGGGGAGGTGCTCCAGCCCTCTGATCAACTTCATGGCCCTCCTCTGGACCTGCTTCAACAACTCCATATCCTTCTTGTGTTGGGGGCTCTAGAACTGGACACAGTACTCCAGGTAGTGTCTCACAAGAGCAGAGTAGAAGGGCAGAATCACATCCTCTGGCCTGCTGGTCATACTTCTTTCACTACTAGGAGGTTTCATGTCAATAGTTTCAACAGATTTGCTACAGAATGCATTAAAAGATGGATCTAACTATCACTTGCACTCACAGTAAAAATGTTAAATAGCTCTAATCATTTCATTTGACTTCTGCAGTTGCCTATACTAAATATTCTACATCATGCAAATAAAAATCTCCCTGATACCTGCTTATGTGCTTATGATGAAAGTAGAAAGAATATACTGAAACATTTGAAGATCAACCTTGGGATATTCTAATCAGAATAGACACTTTTCATAATTATCTAAGTGCAGAAGTCTAAAAGCAACTCCATTTTACCTCTTGGAAGATGTGGAGATAGGCTCATATTCCTCTTAGTACCACAATTTAAGGATATTTTATCACTACATATCACTACAAAACATCCAGTAACATCAGAACACCCAGCATATCTCCAAGGAAACCCTCAAAAACCAAAGTTTGTCTCAGGCAAGCTTTGGGCACATCAGGCTTGGTGATCTCTAGAAGTTATTTAGCTATTTTGTAACTAAAGGCACATCCGCCTACCAAAAGGCTCCGCTGCTATAGAATAAGCAGCACAGATCTTCTAGTAAGAAGCAGTCTTCTTTTAACAATAATCAAAATTTCACACACAAGCCCACTACAATGCAGACCTTATGAGACCAGTGGCAACAATTTGCAGTGGTGCTCTACATGAAGCAGGAAGAAAGAGTAATAAGAGCTTGATTAGAGGGTAGGTTTGGAAAACACCAAGTGGAACATCAAGAATTCTAGGGGAAAATGGAGAATTTGTGCAAGCTCTGTATAGACATGACACAGAGAAGTTCTGCAGCATAGAGGCCTGCGTGTGACAAGATGTGCTGTGTCACAAGCAAAAATGAGATCCTGATGATACAGATTTTGAAGTACGGGGCTCATCCACAGGTATGTAAGTAGAAAAGGGATCAGTAAAGTGTCAAGCCTAAAAGCTGTGAACCAAAACGTAGTTTCTAATACCATCACCGTGGCCAGGCATATAAATCTCTGCTCATTGCTTTGAAAAGGTACCCATAAATAGTCACATGGTTCTTGGTCAAAGCACAGAACACTTGAGGAGGCAAAAAACTTACATAAAATTACATAAATCTTGATGTCAGTCAGACACAAAATGGTGCCCTACAGAGGCCACATTTGCACAGACATGCACGCTCTATACTGGAAGTAGGATGAGGGCATAGAAAAAATGCTGTAGAACAGAAAAAGCCTCGCTCTTCAACAGCTGAGTGAACTTGTCACTTTGAGAGAGAGAAGGGACACTTCTAGAGACCTAACGATAAAAGAAAAATCCCTTGGAGATGCCTATCTTGCTACAACACTCTAAATTCACTGCATGCAGTTCGCCGACTAATCACAGGCAAACTGTTTAGAATTTTGTTCCCTCTCTTGAATCATCGACTTCAAAAGGCATGGGATGCTGAACACTGTGCAGAGAAAGTTCCTGTAACTTGGAGAAGACAGACAGGGCAATGTCACTGATGTAGGCAATAAGACACTTTCTTCCAGAGAGGCTGTGGATGCCCTGTCCCTGAAAGTGTTCCAGGCCAGGTTGGATGGGGCCCTGGGCAGCCTGCTCTGGAGGCTAAATGTGGAGGTTGGTGGCCCTGCATGTGGCAGGGGGTTTGGAGATTCATGAAGCTTGAGGTCCCTTCCAACCCTGGCCATTCTGTGATTCTGTGATTCCTCCAGCTGCTATTACTGGTGAGGAGAGCAGCTCTGTTTCCTGGGCTGATGGACGTGGTCCTGGCCCCAGAGGCATGCATTACATACAGTGCAATGTTCAGCCTGGTTCGGCCTTGTGTCTGTGACAAAGGAGAAAAGAAACCCACAGATCCATGCCCTGGGAAGAGCAGGGAGAGAAAGGGAAAAGGTAGAGAGGCTCCAGAAGAGATCCTTTCTCACTGGTGACACACTGCTACAGATCATCTTGGTGTAATGGTGATATACTGCATAGCTCTGCTGGGTTTAACAGTGACAAATTGGCACAGATCTGCTTGGTTTTAAGTTGGCACACTGGTACAGCTCTGCTGAGTTTAATGATGATACATTGCACAACTCTGCTTTGTTTAATGGTGTCAAAGCTCTGCTTGGTTCAATGGTGGCACAGTTCTGCTGGGTTTGATAGTGGCACATTGGCACTTCTCTGCTGGCTTTAATGGTGACGCATTGGAACAGCCCTGCAGGGTTTAATGGTGGCACATTGCAAAGCCTTTCTGGGTTTAATGGTGACACATTGCACAGCTCTGCAGGATTTAATCGTGGCACATTGCACAGCTCTTGTTTACTCAGAGGTAAGTATCCGCCTCAGGATTTTCCTTTCACTGCGAGGGTTTGTCCGATGAGTTTGTTGCCAGAAGGAAAAAAATACTATTAACAGAACAGGCTTATAAGCATAGCCTAGGAGGTTTCCCCTACAGGCTTGCAAGGCTGCGTATAGATCTATTAAAAGTTAAACACAGACATGCAATTATACTGATGCATGCAGTTCAGATGCATGCCTGCTTGCAATGCTTTCTCCAGGTGGCAGGGAGCCATGTATCTAATAAGTAAAACAGTTCTGCTGTCTGCCCGTAAATCCATGTTCTTACTTCTTGATAACTGATTGTGACAGTGCAAAGAAATGGTCATAAAATTCTGTAAAAAAAAAAAAAAAAAAAAAAAAAAAGCAGTGGAGGGGGAAAAAAAAACAAAAACCAAGCAAAACAACCACCAAACCAGAAATGGCTCAAAGTGCACTTATTACTTGCACTCAGGTTACAGTCTGGTAATTGCACAGACCAGTTATGACAGAGGTGGTAATGATACAGAGTACAAAATTGTGACAGGTGGAAAATCCACAATGCCTTAGAAAGGAGAGCTTTATTTTTGGCATGGGAGGCAATGGCCTTTTTCTGAAGGGCAGCTGAATAGCTTGGGGCAAAATGGCAGACTTGTGTGCACAGCATCAGCAGAGTTTTCCTGATATACTGATTAACGCATTTGCTATGGCAAATAACTTCCACATCTATCAGGTTAGATTACTTGTTTTCTGCCACTTGACTTTCTGTTGTTTGTTTTTTTCTGTTGTTGGTTTTTTTTAAAGAAAGCAAGTGTTGTGACTAGAAAGGATGATCTGTTGCAGGATCGGTGCTTGTGACAAATGCTTCTTGCATCCACTGCCCATGCTCCCCATGATGGTTGTGGTGGGATGGTCTCAAGAGGCACTGGACCTCATGTTGTAGTGTAACAGTTTACCTACCTTGTGCTGACTGGTTTTCCTTCAACTGCTTGTTTCCTTTGATTCAGGCATCCTTCTGCTGCGACAAGGGATGGCCAGCAAGATTGATTCACATCAGCATTGGAGCACTGTGCTTTGCAGCTACCACCATCACCATGCTCTGCACGGAGACCAAGCTGGTCCACTTTGTCAGAAGCCAGTTCCTCTCCCAGTATATGAAGAAAGGAAAGTGAAATGCACATGGGCAGAATAATTCTTTTACATGGTTGCAGTTGCAGAGGGTCTGCATGGAAAAAGGCTTCCACGTGAGTTTGTTGAAAGTATTGATAGTGACAGTATAGTAACAGGTTGCTGACTAAGCTAGTCCATACAGGGAAAGAGAGCTGAGTAACTTTCTCATCCTGCACTGTTTTTTTTTTAGCTTTTCTTCCAATAGCCTCCTTGGTGATGAAGGTCTGTAATGCACCTGCCTGACATAAATTGATTGCCAGAGTGAATGTGGGGATCTGCCATTCTTACTCTATTTAATTAAGAATTAATTGCATTATTAATTAATTAATTGTAAGCCTGACCTCAGTGCTAGGGAAGGTTATGGACTGGATTGTCTTGAGGGAGATCACGTACCATGTGCGGGACAATTGGGGGATCAGGCCTAGCCAGCACGGGTTCACGAAGGGCAGGTCCATCTTAACCAACTGATATCCTTCTATGATCTGTGACCTGTCTGGTAGACAAGGGAAAGGCTGTTGATGTGGTCTACCTAGACTTCAGCAAGGCCTTTGACACTGTCTCCCACACAGCATTCTCCTGCAGAAGCTGACAGCCCATGGCTTGGACTGGTACTCTTGGCTAGATAAGGAATCGACTGCAGGGCTGGACCCAGAGTGGTGGTGAATGGAGCTAAATGCAGCTGGTGACCTGTCACGAGCAGTGTTCCCCAGGGGTTGGTGCTGGGGCCTGTCCCCTTCAAAATCTTTATTGATGACCTGGATGAGGGCATTGAGTGCACCCTCAATAAGTTTGCAGATGACACCAAGTTGGTTGCAGGTGTCGATCTGCTTGGGGGTAGCGAGGCTCTACAGAGGGATCTGGACAGCTGGGCTGAAGCCAATGGGATGAGTTACAACAAGGCCATATGCTGGGTCCTGCACTTTGGCCGCAACAACACGAGGCAACACCACAGGCTTGGGGTGGAGTGGCTGGAAGACTGTGTAGAGGAAGTGGACCTGGGGGTGTTGATTGATGCTCAGCTGAACATGAGCCAGCAGTGTGCCTGGCTGGCCAAGAAGGCCAACAGCATCCTGGCTGCATCAGGAACAGGGAAATGATTGCCCCCTATACGCAGCTCCAGTGAGGCCGCACCTCGGGTACTGGGCCCAGTTTTAGGCTCCTCACTGCAAGAAAGACATTGAGGCTCTGGAGCGGGTTTAAAGAAGTGCACCAAAGATGGTGAGGGGTCTGGAGCACAGGCCTGATGAGGAATGGCTGAAGGAGCTGGGATTGTTCAGTCTGGAGAAGAGGAGGCACAGGGGAGACCTCATTGCTCTCTACAACTACCTGAAGGGAGGTTGCAGTTAGCTGGCGGTCAGCTTTTTCTTTCGTGTAACTGGTGAAGTGTAAAGCATTAAGCAGACAGTTCTGACTCTTGCAGGGAAGCTACTGGAATATGTATCCGAGTCCAAACTGGCTGTGTAAGTTTAGTTCCTTTAGCATCATTCATGTAATGAGAGGATTGATTAGCTTGTCAAAAATACTCTGAACCTTTTATCTAAACAGAAATGCAGTGGGTTTTTGAGCAACGTCTAACAACAGCAGTGAACTACAGTCACATCAAAACTGAAGTTCCAGAAGGTAGAGTTAAACATAATTGACTTCACTCCTTTTCTGTTCATACCTGAGATGATCAGTGCAATTACGAAATTTGTCTCCATGGGAATGTCTTGCTTTTCTGCAAAGTGGAATGTTCTGTACATTGAATAGCTCTGCGCAAGTACAGTACTGACCTGGCTTTAAACAGGTAGATGGACTAGGAATGTCTCAAGAATTACTCTATTATAGTAGGAAGAAGTAACAAGAAACACTCTACTATTTAAAAACTAAGAAAGCTGCAATGTAGACAGATATAACTGCATGCCCTTGGGAAGATAAGTAAGTTGTCAAGAACATTTGAAAACCCAAACTGAGTTTGCAAACCCAAAACTGTTTAATAGCAAACAAGTTACACACTCGTGAAATTTTTGCAGCAAATGTCACGATGTGTCATTCTTCATGATGAGCAGTCAGCCACCTCTGTCAAGAGAGCAGAATAATCAGTTTCAACCAACCAAACATCATCAAGCGATTCCACCTGAAGTCTAATTTCGACTACCAATTGCCTTGTTAGGAATAACATTACTTTAGCTTTTCTCCTATATTCAAACATTTAACTTCGCTTAGAGAACAGCTCTCAAAGGCATAAGTTAGCCATGTTGCATAATCACAGAGCAGTATTTTACCCATTCCACACAGGCTAGAAATCACACTGTTACAAGAGGGATTACCTCAACTCTGGAGAACATGAAAACTTTTAACTGGCGCCACTAACGTGCTAGTACATTTGCTGCCAATTGTTTATACTGCAGCATCCATCCCAGAGGGTTTTTAAAATTTTATAGAATGCATTTATACAGAAAGCAAGGAGTTCCAATCAAACTAGTCACTTAGTAAATTAAAGAGTATCATCTTTGTTCTGTGCACTGCCATCTTCCAAAACCATCACAGAATTCTATATTTTACCCTCTTGCAATTTATTTTGGATACTCATGAACTGGAAACAGTATCAGTATGCAACATCTAAATAAGGTGGTTGTTCTATGAATACGCATACACTGCAGAACTTGAAATCAAAATATTTGACATTCAGTTTCAAAGCAGATACTTGAAAAGAAACTGGAAAACTATGGATCTAATACTTTGCAACATGCTAGAATGCAAACCCAAAACTAATCACCTATTTCATGATCAAGTTCTTTGAACATTCACAAATACCTGTCATATTACACTAAAATGTGAAATTTTAAATAAACGTATATATTTTTATATATAAAATAATAAACATAAATAATAAGTATAATGAAAATAATTTTTATATAAAATAAAACATGAAAGAGTTTGAAGCAACACGAATGGCTTGCTAACAACAGATGTAAAGACTGGCAAAAATAAGTTTTGTATTTACTTACACAATAATGTTGTTGATTGGGATATGGATCAACTTGACAAAGAAGCCAATAAATCCCATTATTGCAAAGCCTATTGCTGTTGCCATTGCAATCTTCTGGAATTCTGCAAATACAAAAATAAAATTCAGTTTAGGAAGCCTCACGTATGGCATACAGGAGATGTTCGCTCTGGTTCACTGTAGGAGAGAACTTTTCAGAAAACAGTAGCACGTTAGCAGGAAGAAGATCAAGCACAAAAAAAGCAAAAAAAAAAACCTTTCTTGAGGTTGAGAAATTAAGATGTTATTTCAAAAGACAGATAATATTTTAAGAAACAGATTTGTTTTCCACAAATCACAGAGCAGATTTTTTGTTTGTTTAATTAGTAAACAGAATTTGATATATCCCATAACAATTAATGGCATATTTATGGTGATGGATCACCATCCCTTCATACCCCTACAAGTCCTGAAAATAATCCCCAATACATAACCGATCATGGAAAAGCTACAGTTAGATATGTCACAACACAACACCTACTTAAGTAACCTGCAACATATGCTGCTTCCAATTATTTTAAGACACGAACCACAAGGTAGACTAAGGAGGTCTGCAGCTCGTAAATACCCTGCCAATTAGAAAATGAATGAGGTTCCTCACTGATCTCATCCTAACTACAATCTCTAACTACAATCTCCACTGACATCTTGCTGATAATTATATCTTCGCTACAATGCCTTACAGACAGGCCAAAAATCTTCTGCATTTCCAGAAACAAATTTCTTCCTATCTCAGTCAGGTAATCACTGAAGATGAAGCACTGAATCAGCAGTGCAAAAGGCAATCCTATCTAGAGTATCCTAAAATGAAAGTATTTCCTTCAAGGTCACGTAACAAGCAGAATTTCCTTCAGAGTTTTCCTTGAACTGACTGCAGTCTATCAGATCTGACTACTGTAGCTTTTTTTTTTTCTAAAGTCTGCACAAGTTCTTCTCACATTAATTTACCCGATCAGTGAAAATATTATCTGCCCATCTCAGAATGGCTAATTTCAGCTACTCAGCCTATTTCATAAGGTGTATGTGACAGTGGTACTAAAACAAGACAACATATCAAAAAAGGATTTATTCTAACCAGAATGAAAATTTATTCATGCTGCTCAACTTTGCATCACACAGTGAAATCCAAGAAACATTCCTAACAAATGAATGAAAATCAGTAACATGCAGAGAGATGCAAAGCACAATAGATGATGAAATAAGCATTATATTCTGGGAACTATACCTTTCCTGTCAGGTTTAGTGCACCTTTTAACCAGTCGTATGGAGTCTTTTACAAACTGACGGCTGGGTTCCACGAATTGCATTACCTGATCCATGGCTGCCTGTAAAGATAGACAAATTTAGTATACATGGTGCCACACGTAACAAAAATTGTTTTATTTTAGAAGTATAAACAGCAGTTAACTATAAAATTTGAGTAGGCTTGAGATTACCAAAAAGCCAAACAAACTAGACTTCAATTTCTGTAAAGAGGAGTCACCTTCTAAAGGCATATCAATACATAAGAACCTACCATGGCTTACAAATAAATCAATATTATATAAAGCTGTCACTCAGAGTATACTAAAGGAGAACAAGAGTTCCAGTTTGCATCCTGCACTTTCTAAGAACATAACTGAAGGCTACTAAACAGAGAGAGGCTTCCCACTTCACAAAAATCACAGAAATGTAGGGACTGGAAAGGACCCCATGGAGATCATCTAGTCCAATCACCCTGCTAAAGCAGGTTGCACAGGGAACTGTGCAGGTGAGTTCTGAAAACCTGCAGACAAGGAGAGCCCATAGCCTCCTTGACCAGTCCTCCGCCACTACCACAGTAAAGCTTTTTCCTTATATTTATACAGGATTTCCCGTGTTCCAATGTGTTCCCATTGTCCCTTATCTTATCACTGAGTACCATCAAAAAGAGCCTGACCCCAGCCTCTTAGCATTCATCCTTTAGAAATTTATCAGCATCGACAAGATTTTCTCTGTCTTTCCCAGACTGAACAGACCCAGGCCCCAGCTTTTCCTCAAACAGGAGATGCTCCAAGCCCCGACCATCTTTAATACCCTCCACTGGGCCCTGTGCGGTAGGTCCCCGTCTCTCTTTAACTGGAGAGTGTACAACTTAAGTTGTACAACTTAATCCTAAAGCTGCTGGAGGGCTGCTGAGAACAGAGAAATAACACTGTCTGATCCCACCCTCAGAGTAAGCGTCTGCTCGCAGCCGCTGCTACCAGCAGGGCTGCAGTCCCGCTGGCGTTGCGCTCGACGACAGTGGTCTCTCTGACAGCAGCTCAGAGCTCACCCAGCACCCCCGGCCCAGCTGCGGCCACGCTCCGTAACGGAGCGCTTCAAGCTTCGGGAGCCTCCAGCGCGGCAGTGCGCCGACGGTAGGCGGCCGCACCCGGCACGGCGGCCCCCGAGACAAAACCTCGGCCCCCACCCCGCTCAGATCCCTACAGAGGAGCACAGAAAAGCAGCACCCGAGCACCCTTCTCCCAGCGGCAGCTTCCCCCGCCGCTCAGAGCCCGGACGTAAAAAATCTCACCGGCCACTACCAGCCGCTCCGCCAAAAAAGCCACGTCGTACTGCAGCGCGGCGTGATGACGTCACCACGCGACATGCCTTCCTGCGTAGGCGGCGCGGCGCGGCGGCTTGACGGGGAGGGGCGCCGCGAGTGGGAAGTTTGTGTGGGTTTCTAGCGGCTGCGTTTGGCTTTGCTCTGGGCTCTGGAAGCGTTGTGATGCGAAATAAAGCAATATGCCTGTAGCAAATGCCGTTCGGAGAAAGGGAAAAAGTGTATGGGTGACGGTGGCCAGCAGTGTGCCCTCGCAGCACGGAAAGCCGTTAAAAGAAGTGCCGTCGGCGGATGATCCTGGCCCTCTGCTAAGACCTCCTCTGCAATGCTGCGTGCAGATTTGAAGTCTGCAGCACAGGTGAGGCACGGACCCGTCAGAGTGTGTCCAGAGGAGGGCCACAAAAATGATGCGGGAAATGGAATAGCTCTCATACAAGGACAGGCTGAGATGGTTATGGAGAGGGAAGGCTCCAGGGAACCTAATAGTGGCCCTTTGGTATTAAAAAGAGGGTTATAAAAAAGGGGACACTTCAGCAAGGGCCTGTGTTGACATAAATGGCTCCAAACTAAAAGAAGGGAGATGTAGACTGGCTATGAGAAAGAAGTGTTTTACAACAAAACCGGTTGCCCAGAGATGTGGTGGAAGCCCTGTCCCTGGAGGTATTCAAAGCTGGTCTGGACCAGGCTCTGAGCAGGCTGATCTAGTCTCTGGATGTCTCTGTTCACTGCACAGGTGCTAGGCTAAGTGGCTATTTTTCTGTATTAAAAAAGGTTAACTAATCCTTCATAATAACAACAGTTATTATGTAAATTATTATATTATTATAATATAATATATTATTATTATATATTATTTATTATTATTATTATTATATTTTTATTATTTATTATTATTATTATTATTATATTATATTTAGTGTTTACTGTGGCAGTAAATACTAAATATCATCCCTTTTTTTTTGTTGGTTTTTTTTTTAAAGAAAGAAAAAAATTAGAAATAATCTTACAATGATTGCTTTTTTCTATGGAAAAAAAATTGGATTGAAAATGAAGGGATGTCTTTTTTTCTTTCTTTTTTTTTTTTTTTGTAGCAGAAGTTTCTTTTATATCAGCAGAAATATTTTTGTTGGTGCTTGGTGCACATTCAGACATTTAAAGTCAGCTTCCAAAAATGTATAGTGGTTGTGTGTATTATTCGTAAGACTCAATCACATAGGAAACACGTCGGAAGCAACAAAAAGTGCAAGTAAAGCATCTTTCAAGTGCATTGAACATAGTTGCAGTCCACTTCCATCCAGGATGACAGACCAAAATACTTTCTCAGTAACCATAAGCAAACAGTTCAGATGCGTGGCTCTAGTGTCAAAACACTAATTAAAAGTCTCACTTTTAGCACGAAAGCTTGCTTTACCTAATTTTGGCAAGCCTGTGCTTATCAGTTTGTAGAGCATAACCTATGCTCCCCTTTTTTTGTGTTATTTTAATGTACTATGTACCTGGTTTGTGGCCCAAGACTTGCAGCGTCTGATGCATAGACTCAGATGTGAACGGCCCAAATCGTTTATTACAAGTTCTCACATCACTTATAAACCTTCACAAGTTTTCTTTTTCTAGCCTTCCCATCTGCCCCTACAACCTTCCCATCCACCTTCACGTGTCAGCAGAGCATTCTACAAACACTCTTCAACCGTTCATGCAGGTGCTTATCCAGTCAGAGCTGTGAGACGTTCTTTCTTCTTCTAGAGGTGTTCTTGGTTCTCATGCTGTTTATCTTGCTCCACAGCTGCTGCTTTGAGCAGTTTTTCTTGTATTCCCACAAGTGCTAACTGCTTGGAGCAGGGAGTAATCAGCAGCTGAAATGGATGTGGATAAACAGAAATATACTCTAAGTATGTAATGACTTGAGCATTAGAGATTGCAGAGGAGCTTGGGTATGTGAGAACTAAAAATTGGTTGTGGAAGGTTTTATGGGAATAGCTCTTGAACCTCAGAAGACCAGAACTTCTTTTGTTACTATAAATTTCTTCCTACTCTGTTAAGATATTTTTAAACACCTCCCTTTCCTCTGTGCCTCCACAGATCTCTGCTCTGCATGTCACTCAAGAAAAAACCTGGAGTAGTTCTGGAAATTATTGGCTATTTCAATTTCTAGGTGATGAATCTGAGAAACTCTGATGGGACATCCTGTTCACAAAGCAGCGATGCAGTATCTCTGAATTTAGATGCTCTCAAGATGTCTTGAAAATTACTTGAGAGTATCTGCCAATGCAGCAGGAGTTTTGCTGAGTCAGTGGCTGAGTGCAGAACACTGCTCACATGCTCCTGGCTGCTTCTGCAGGAGGTGAAGCATTTGACAACTGGCATTTACAGCATATCTGCCTGGGAATTAGGCCCCAGAAAGCTGCACCAGTGCTTTTCTGTGTCCTGTCCAAATCCTTGCTTCTGGTGGGTTGGATAATTTGGGTTTCTTGCTCTATTCCTCTGTTTCTTCTGGAAAACCCTTTTTACTGTGCAGTTTGGAAAAGCTGATTCTGAGTTCCTGAGGATATGAGGAAGAATGGCAATAAGAAGTGTGGCAATAGAAGTGTGCCTCTTCATCAAAGGCAAGTTTGCAGCTGTACCTGTAAATGGGAAGGAAGCCTTTGGTCTACACAAAAGGGAGAAGTTGCTTTTCATAGCATGAGGAAGTCATAGGCCCTTCCACATCCCCCTCCCCCAGTGATTGCCCAGTCTGCAGCAGGCCCATTGAGCTTTATTTCATCCTGCACAGACACTAATGAGATTGGGTTAGTTGCTCTGACTGTTTATCTCATCACTCTACATCCATTTATCCAATACTTTATTCAGTGAAAGAATCTGGGGAATCTTCTGTTTAATTGGCACAAATGTATCCAGCAGCTTTCCATCTCAAAGTAGCACCTAATTTCCTAACACCATCATTAACAATTGTAATCAGAGCTGGCAACTAAATATTTACAAATCTCATTTCTTTCACAGCTTTCTCCAGGAAGATCAAAATCATTTACATATCTCAGTGCAGAAATGAACAGAAGCCTATGAGATGGAGTTTGTTTAAAACATAAATACCTAAGGATCTAGCACTTTTTGATGCCTTTATTACCCAAGTGTCACTTTCTTTTAAACATGGAGTCACAGAGTTGCTAAACTCTTCAAAATCTTGAAATAATCAGATATGAGAGAGATTTGCTAACACTATATTAAGTTTTTTTCTGTTCTCTAACTCTTGAACCAGACCAAATGCTTTCTTTAGTAATCAGATGCAAACGCTTCAATGGCAGCACCTCTGCAATTTTAACAGCATATGATAGCCCCTGGCATTATTTAGTTGACACCTTTTGAAGTTGTTAGCTTAATTAGTCAAGTATAAAATAATCTTGCCCAAATGATTATCAGCAAATAGAACTTTGAGCATCACATTGCTGTCCTGATAATTCTGTTGTCTGGATTGCATATGCCACTTCTAGCGAACTCATAGCACATCATTTGAATGAAATATGGCATATATTTATAAATTCTTTTTTAAAGTGCCTGGCAGCTGCTCAGTGCTGGAGTTTAAAATATTACAGTTTGCCAAGTATACTCTACAGACTTTTCTTATTACCTACAGCAGGGAGCCTGATCTCAATGTATTTCATAAGAACACTAGTTTTGATTATTCTGGGTTCATGCTGATGGGGAAAATATACCTGTTCTGGATCTGTGAGAGCTGTAATCCTAATCAGAACCTAATATTAAATCATGTGTGACACTGACATCACATCCTTGTCTTTGGTTCTATCTGTTGAACTTAATGTTTGACTCTTCTTGCATAAAAATATCCATCTTGGAAGAACTGGAGAGAGCAAAAAGGAGGGAAAAAAAAAAAAAAAAAAAAAAAAAAAAAAAGGAGGACATGGAAGAACTCAAAAAAACAGAAAAAGCTCCTGAATCAGCAGAGTAATACTCAAAAGAAAATCCTGGAGGAACATGAGAAGGATCTGAAATCTTTGGAGTAACAGGAGAGATCTCTGGAACAGTGTGTAGGAAAAACAAGGGAACTTTAGAAAGAAAGTGTAATAGGAAGGAGCCAAAAAAAAAAAAAAAAAAAAAAAAGCTGCTTAAAGAGCTACAATTTCAGAAGAATGCTGAAGAATCTGAGCCAGTCTGCAAAGACTGGGAGAAAGAAGCAGGATGGAGCACCAGTCCAGAAACTGTTCTGGAGAAATGTTAAATCTTGCAGGAAGTACAGAACAAATAGAATGTTCACTGAGACCACCTGAAAAGTCCATTTGGGATTTCTCTGAATCAGGGTTGTTCTCAGAGTTGTGATTTTTTTTTGTTTGACACAACAATAAATCAAGGGAAAAACACTGGTTGAAGAACTGAGCTCAGTTTGTCATGTGTGAGTGCTCTGGAAAGTAACATTCCAAATGCAGATACACTCTTCTTTTAATCAGCAATTTTAAGAAAATGATTGAAACGCTTTCCATACCATATTTTGACCTGCATAGAAGCTCATGTGACTTTCCAAAATCAGTCTTAGTTTTCAAGGACTGTTTCAGGCTGTCCTTAGATTAGCCAGGAGAATGGGATGGAGAATCCAAGACCATTTACTTCAGCAACCTGAATACAAATCTTTATGAATACTGTGCTAACATCGTGTTTAAGGAACATTCATTTTCTTTCTTGCAATGTAAGTATTTGACGTTTTCAATAGTTCTGTGTACACAAGAATGGGGGACTCCAGGCTTGAGTAAAAGGTAGAAATCATTGCTGAGGGGAAAGATTGAGCATTTAACAGAGAGTTAAAAATTGAAGAGAATTTGTAGTGTAGAGACAAAATTAAATAGTGTATTGCTTCTGACATATGGCAGTTTGATGGGAACAGAGTCTGAATTACTCAAAAGGCATCTTACTCGTCCTATCTCGCTGCAGTGGGGGATATTCTGATGTCAGCAAGTCCCTTGACTGGTGCAGACATTAATCCACACGGAGTGTGCTTCTTGTTTCAGGGACTTGTTACTCAAACTCTGAATTTGCTTCTTAAAATGCTAATTGCATCATCAACTGTTGAGACCCACTGATATTAAAGAAATAAACAGGATGTGTTTAAAGTAAAATGAAGTAAAATCATGAGATAGATTTAAAACAATAAAATTTTAAGTGCAGGGGTCTTTTGTTGGTTTTTTTTTTTTTTTCTTTACTATAATTAGATAGTAAGCTTTAAGTCAGAATGCATCTTTCAAACTTTTATCTCTAGCTGTGAGTTCTGGGAGCATCTATACGCTTGTTTTGATAACTTTCATTTTATTCAAGGAATTAGATGTGTATGATAAACTCCAAATATTGTAAAACTTGGCTGAAAATATTCTGGGTTGCATTAAACACAAAGTAGCCTGAAGATTAAAAAAAAAAGAAAAAAGAGACTATTCATATCCACATATTCACATGGGGAGAGATATGCCCTTGATACAATTACTGCAAATGCTACTTCATTTTGACAGGAGATTTGTTCAGGTGATGTTTATTGTAAGTAGTGAGAATTCAGGAGAGAGTTATGCTGTTTTTAAGTGGAAGGAAGAGTTAGAGGTACTTGGGCTGGGCTGAAATTTCTAAGGCTTTTTGTCTGCCGAAGGAGCAGATGGGAGCTGCATGACCCAGTTGCAGTAACCAGGAAAAATGTCATCGACTTTTTCAGGGATGCTGTTGGAGCAAATCTTACTTGAGTTGGTTTCATTAGTGTGAGGAGCATGTTTAGAATAGGCCTTGTCTTCATGCAGATAGCTAAGTTCTTCACAAGGAGAGTAGTTAGGCCCTGGAACGGGCTGCCCAGGGAGGTTGTGGATGCCCCGTCCTTGGATGTGTTCAAGGCCAGGTTGGACGTGGTCCTGGGCAACCTGATCTGAATGTGTACGTTTGGTGGCCCTGCTAGGCAGAGGGGTTGGAACTACATGATCCTTGAGGTCCCTTTCAACCCGGGTGATTCTGTGATTCTGTGATTCTGTGATTTACATCTCAGTAATTAAGTTTGGAGGAGGGAATTTTCTAAAAATGTTAAAAGATGTAAAATGAATAAGAGCAATGCTAAGAAGGCTTATTTCTGTCTCCCCTTCTGCCTTAGATGCTGCCTCAGAAACAGCACTGAGGAAAACATCATTAGGAAATGAGTATCATTTGCTTACTCTCTCTCCCTTGCCCAGTAAATGCCAGCTATAATGACAGGGACTGGAGTTGCTCTGTGATCAGAAACACGGATAAGATCATGTACATTCTGGGCAGAAGCAAAAGTTATCCTAGTTTGAAAACTAGGGCTAACAAGGAGAAGTAACTCTATCAGAGTAACTGGTGGCTCTAACTGTTGTCACCTTTGTGGTAAGGTTTTTTAAAAACAGCAGTTGAACTCCTCTGATAGGAGGACATTTAGGATCCTTTGCAGTGAGGAAAGTCCTTCTGCAGGCCATCTGCTTCAGGTACGTGTGTGCAGGTGTGTTGTGGAGAAACAGAAAGAGAGTGTCCTAAGCATTGTGGTATTTTATAAAACTTGAGCACAACTCTCTAGAGATAGTTTGAAAAAGTAAACAGGAGAGAATCATTTGCAATTGATAGCAAAAGTTGCTTTTGCTAACAGCTGCCAGGAGAGGCAGCTCAGAAGCTCAGAAGAGGGTTTTACCATATCCCACCTACAAGAGGCTGGGCATTTCATACTCTATGTGTTTCATGTCCTCTGTATTCCTCATTGCTGCTTTAGCAACTACCTGCTTTTAAGTATAAATTTCCAGAGCACTTCTTAGCTTAAAGCACTCATTCTTACAGTATGGATGGGGTGCTGTCACGGAGTTGATCAGATCAATCTATGTCCGTGACAGGGGCGGCACGCCTCTGCCCTCCCCCCCCACCCCGGTCCCACAAAAAAATGGGAAGGAAGGAAGGGAGGAAAAGAGCAGCGGCAACAATCTATGGAGGAAAACTTATTTTACTATAGTATTGGAATACAAAATAACACAATATATACAATTTAATTGAAATTGAGATGAATAAATCAGACAAGATGAGAGAGAGAGAGTTCCCGGGACCGATTCAAACCTGAAAAGCTTGGAACGGCTAGGAAAGCACCCTCCAGCACCCACTGCCAGGCAGCAAGAGAGCACCCCCCCACCCGGAAGGGCCAGATCCCGTGACTGCTGTAATGTACAGGGATAGGTAGCTGGGATTGGGGCAGTGACACTTTAATGCCCCGTGCACTACATGATGTTTTGATGTGGAATACTGAAAACATAAAAAAAAAACAAAAACAAAAACATAGAACCATGACATTCCACCCCTTATTCTACATCGTTACATCATCCTTAGAATATATATACATATATACAAACAAACAAAAAAATGATTAAAATGCACACATGACTATATACATATACATAGAATTAGTAACTGCGCTCCCCCGGCATCAACTTTCCTTGTGGTACACATTGAACATCCCCATTCTTCTGCATTACCCACCAAGTGGATCCTGGTCCCTGGGCAAAAACTGTACCACGGAGAGGTTTGCCCTTTCCAGAAGCTGGAAGAACCCAAACTGCCTTTCCTAACATGTTCTTTACATGTACAACAGGGACTTTATCTCCCTCTACGGTATGTAGGGAACTGGATTGGTTAGGACCATCACGATTGATAGATCCTCTGGTATTGACCAACCAGGTGGCTTCTGCCAAATGCTTCTCCCAGTGCTTAAATGTTCCACCACCCAGTGCTTTTAGCATCGTTTTTAACAACCCATTGTATCGTTCAATTTTACCAGAGGCTGGTGCATGATAGGGAATATGGTAAATCCACTCGATGCCATGATCTTTGGCCCAAGTATTTACAAGAGAATTTTTGAAACGAGTCCCATTATCTGACTCAATCCTTTCTGGGGTGCCATGTCGCCACAGGACTTGTTTCTCCAGACCCAGTATGGTGTTTTGGGTGGTAGCATGGGGTACTGCGTATGTTTCAAGCCACCCAGTGGTTGCCTCCACCATAGTAAGCACATAATGCTTACCATTGCGAGATCGTGGCAAGGTGATATAATCAACCTGCCATGCCTCCCCATATTTGTACTTTTGCCATCGCCCTTCCTCCCACAGAGGTTTCATCCTCTTGGCTTGTTTGATGATGGCACATGTTTCACAGTTATGAATAACCTGTGCAATGGCATCCATAGTTAAGTCCACCCCTCAGTCTCTAGCCCATTTGTATGTTGCATCTCTCCCTTGATGACCTGAGGTCTCATGGGCCCACCGAGCCAGAAATAATTCACCCTTGTTCTGCCAGTCCAGGTCTATTTGAGCCACCTCAATTCTGGCTGCTCGGTCTACCTGATGGTTGTTTTGCTGTTCTTCAGTAGCCCGACTCTTGGGGACATGAGCATCTACATGACGCACCTTTACAACTATAGTCTTTGTTCGGGCAGCAATGTCTTTCCGCAGTTCAGCAGCCCAAATAGGTTTACCCCTTCTTTGCCAGTTATTTTGCTCCCACTGCTGTAACCACCCCCATAAGGCATTCGCTACCATCCACGAGTCAGTGTAAAGATAGAGCATTGGCCACCTCTCCCGTTCAGCAACATCTAAGGCCAGTTGGACAGCCTTTACCTCTGCAAATTGGCTTGATTCTCCTTTCCCTTCAGTGGCTTCTGCAACTTGTCGTGTGGGGCTCCACACAGCAGAATTCCATCTGCGATGCTTTCCTACAATACGACATGATCCATCTGTGAACAGGGCATATTTCTTTTCATTCTCTGGTAGTTCATTGTATGGTGGGGCTTCTTTAGCACGTGATACCTCTTCTCCTGGTGGTGTTCCAAACTTTTTACCTTCAGGCCAGTCCATGATCACCTCTAGGATTCCTGGACTGCTGAGGTTCCCCATCCGTGCTCGTTGTGTAATCAGTGCAATCCACTTACTCCAAGTGGCATCAGTAGCATGATGGGTGGAGGGAACCTTTCCTTTAAACATCCAGTTCAGCACTGGCAGTCGAGGTGCCAGAAGAAGCTGTGTTTCAGTACCGACTACTTCGGAAGCAGCCCGAACCCCCTCATATGCAGCTAAGATCTCCTTCTCAGTTGGAGTGTAGTGCTCTTCAGACCCTCTGTACGCCCGACTCCAGAATCCCAGGGGTCGGCCTCGAGTCTCTCCCGAGGCTCTTTGCCACAAACTCCAAGTGGGACCGTTCTCTCCAGCAGCAGTATAGAGGATGTTCTTTATACCCTGTCCCGTCTGTACTGGCCCTAGGGCCACAGCACGGGCTATCTCCTGTTTAATCTGTTCAAAAGCCTGCTGCTGCTCAGGGCCCCATGTAAACTCATTTCTCATTCGTGTCACATGATAAAGGGGGCTTACAATGAGGCTGTAGTTTGGAACATGCATTCTCCAAAAGCCCACTGCACCCAGAAAAGATTGTGTCTCTCTTTTGCTAGTGGGTGGAGACATGGCAGTGATTTTGTTGATCACATCTGTCGGGATGTGACGACGGCCATCTTGCCACTTTATACCTAGGAACTGAATCTCCTGGGCAGGTCCTTTCACTTTGCTTCGCTTAATAGCAAAACCAGCACTCAGAAGAATTTGGATCGTTCGCTCTCCTTTTGTGAAGACTTCTTCTGCTGTATCGCCCCACACAATGATATCATCAATGTACTGCAGGTGCTCAGGAGCACTGCCCGTGCTGTGGCCCTAGGGCCAGTACGGACGGGACAGGGTATAAAGAACATCCTCTATACTGCTGCTGGAGAGAACGGCCCCACGTTGGGCGCCAAAATCTGTCACGGAGTTGATCAGATCAATCTATGTCCGTGACAGGGGCGGCAGGCCTCTGCCCTCCCCCCCCACCCCAGTCCCACAAAAAAATGGGAAGGAAGGAAGGGAGGAAAAGAGCAGCGGCAACAATCTATGGAGGAAAACTTATTTTACTATAGTATTGGAATACAAAATAACACAATATATACAATTTAATTGAAATTGAGATGAATAAATCAGACAAGATGAGAGAGAGAGAGTTCCCGGGACCGATTCAAACCTGAAAAGCTTGGAACGGCTAGGAAAGCACCCTCCAGCACCCACTGCCAGGCAGCAAGAGAGCACCCCCCCACCCGGAAGGGCCAGATCCCGTGACTGCTGTAATGTACAGGGATAGGTAGCTGGGATTGGGGCAGTGACACTTTAATGCCCCGTGCACTACATGATGTTTTGATGTGGAATACTGAAAACATAAAAAAAAAACAAAAACAAAAACAAAAACATAGAACCATGACAGGTGCCTAAGAAATCCTGTATTCAACTGGGACCTGTCAGTTTAGTAGAAAGAAACAGAAGGAATTTTGGTAATCAGGGCCAGAGAGTAAGCAGCATCAGTCCAGTGTATGGCAGAATCATTTAGTAATACATAATTCTCAGTGTTCCTGAATGTAGGCTGACGTTTATGAATTAAAAAGGTCTAGAAAAAGCAAATACCACAGAATCACAGAATCACCCGGGTTGGAAGGGACCTCAAGGATCATGTAGTTCCAACCCCCCTGCCTAGCAGGGCCATCAAACACACACATTCAGATCAGGTTGCCCAGGACCCCGTCTGACCTGGCCTTGAACACGTCCAAGGACGGGGCATCCACAACCTCCCTGGGCAGCCCGTTCCAGGGCCTAACCACTCTCCTTGTAAAGAACTTCCCCCTAGCATCCAACCTAAATCTTCCCTCCCTTAACTTGGATCCATTTCCCCTAGTCCTGCTATTGTCAGCCCTTTTGAAGAGTTTACTCCCCTCCTGGGTGTAGGTTCCCTTCAGGTATTGTCTGAAAGTATGTTTTTTCTTGTCTTTATGAACCATGTCAGAGGGGTAGATTTCTCACCACCATCTTCCTATGCAGCACCAATGATTTCACATATTATCTGGTAAGTTTAGGCCAAAGAGTAGGTGTGGTAGTGATGGAGGAGGCATGAGGAAGCATTTCAGAAGCAGCTTTACTTGCAGCGAGGGCAACAGTCTGCAGATATAAGGATCTGCAGATGCTCTGGCCTAGTGGCAGCAGACACAAGGCAGGCTACTCATGTCATCTGAAGGCTGACATTGTCATCTGAAACAGTGGCCTTACAGAACACTGATACGCTGTACATCATTTATTCCAAGGTGGGTGTGAGAAAAATGTATGGTATAGTTGATCCCAGAAATGCTGTAGGTCATTTACAAGGGCTTACTCTTTGGATTGCACAGTACGCCATCCAGGAATACACTGTCCACACCCAATCAATCTGGGGCAAAGACATGTGGTTAGAAATATGGAATCTGGTTAAACACAGGACTGTACGTGTCTACCATGTTTCTGGTCATCAGCCCCTACAGTCACCAGGAAACAATGAGCTGACACACTGCCTGAGTTTAATGGACTGAGAATTCACCATCTGAGAACATCGACCGCTGGTTACATCAGAAGCTACGGCATGCTGGACAAAAGACAATGTGGGCAGCTGCTAAAGCATGGGGGCTGCCCATACAGCTACCGGACATTGTCCAGGCATGTTGAGACTGTGATGCTTGCTCCAAGATGAGACCGAGGTTGTTGCCCAAAACAACAGCCCATCTTGCTAGAGGACACAATCCTCTTCAGCGATGGCAGGTCGATTACATCGGTCCCCTCCCTCAGCAAGATGTGTCCTGACCTGTGTCGACACTGCAATTGGGCTACTGCAGGCCTATTCAGTGCCAAGAGTGAACCAGGCATATACCATCAAGGTATACCATCAACTTACCAAGTTGATTGCTGTCTACGGGACATCTCAAGTTATTAAGAGTGACCAAGGGACTCATTTTACTGATACCAAGATAGAATGCTGGACAGAAGAAAACAACATTGAATGGTGATTCCACCTGCCATATAATCTGATGGGGGCAGGTCTTACTGAATTCTATAATGATATTCTTAGGGCTGCCCTGAAGACGGACTTGCAGTCCCTGCAGGGGTGGACAAAAAGACTCTATGAAACCTTGCAGGACCTGAATGAAAAACCTAGAGAAGGGAGACCGAACTTGGCCTACGGGAAGATGTAGAATTGGCTTCTTCCCTGTTAATACGCCAAGTTCGTGCTCTGGTTTTTCAATGCGGTCTTTTAAAAGTTGATTTTTCATTTTCTAAAGTATTATTTCTTCCACATATATCCACATGATTTAAGGCACTTAATAGTGGCCCTGCCACCGTGGAGGCAGCCAGTTGTCTTCCTTTAGTGATGAACACATCCTTGCTAAGTCCTTGAAAGTAGTCCGCCATGCGATATGGGGAGATATTGCCCATAACGTGTAAGGGATCCCATTTTTCAATGATAACTGCTAAATCGTTATAGGGGGATCCCTCAAATCATGGGATCTGCCCTGGAATCATTTTCTCTAGAGGAGTGTTGTTCTTCCCCTTAACCCATTTATAGAAATTCCAAAGAAAAGACATGATGTAAATTTTAGTATATTTGGTCTGCCTTGCTCGCCAAGTGTATAATAAATGAATATTAAGATGTTATAATCACAAAAAAGAACAAGAGAGTTGAAGAAGAGTACATCTTCCCATAGGCCAA
Organism: Tympanuchus pallidicinctus; assembly: GCF_026119805.1. NCBI lineage: Eukaryota > Metazoa > Chordata > Aves > Galliformes > Phasianidae > Tympanuchus > Tympanuchus pallidicinctus. Next base: position 2,876,239 of record NW_026294752.1, on the reverse strand, counting down.
GTTCGTAACATTACAATAGACAATGACCAGACTCCTGAATCAACAGACTTCGTTGATGAGGAAAATAAAAAATCCAAATCAGACCTTGAATATCCAATTCTGACCGATCCACAAGAAGTCTGTCCTGTCGTAACACAGAAAACAAAAAAAGTGCAGGACAGACCGGCAGGGGTGCCGCCTGATCAGTGGCCCCCTGCTCAGACTCGTTGACATGTAACGGCCCGGCCATACACGGCAACAGAATTGATGGACTTAGTACAGCGATTTCGGCAGAAGCCTAGAGAAAGTGTGCCGGCCTGGTTATTAAGACTGTGGGATTCTGGGGCAGAAAGTGTCTTGGTGAATGGCCCAGAAATAGCCAAGTTGGCCACCATGACTGTCCATCCTGCTCTCAGACAGAGGTTATACGTAGGTAATCAATATCATGATGAAAACCATTTCATACTAGAATGGTTAATGGCGGCCTGCCGTATGGTGTGGCCGAATAAATCGGACATACCTTTGCATACAGGCATGTGATTCTCCATGGAGGACCTTCAAAATTATATCCGCGAACTGGGTGTAAGAGAGGCTATCTATGAAGACACATTTGATGGCCCTGATATGGTTACATTTTCAGCAGGGATGAGAGATTTAATTTTACAGCAAGCTCCCTCCCACCTCTATTGTACCCTAGTCTCTATATTAAATCCCCTTGTGGCCTCAGAAGCTGTAGTCCAGCAGGCTGCCCAGTTAGTGGCTGACTTGGAAGAAACAGAACGCCTGTGGACTAGGCGCAATATTCGGATAGTGGAAGAAGCAGAGGTCCTGCCGGTAAATAAAACCAAAATGCCAGCTACTCGAGCTCCTTGATCGGGACCCATAAGGGTATCCCGCAAACAAATGTTTAATGATTTAATTCAGGCTGGAGTCTAATTTGCTAAGATTGACCGCCAGCCCAACGGTGTCCTTCTCCAGTTCTGGAGACAACTAAAGGACAATAAAAAATTCCAGAACTACCCTAAGAAATCAAGGGTGAGGGTTATAGAGAGGGTACCAACAACAACATGGAACCTAGAAGATTTTATTGTTCCAAATAGCAAAAAAAAAGCCTCCTCAGGTGTCTCGGGCCACAATGCCTGAGCCACCAGAAGCAAAAGAATTGGCCACAGCACAATCCATGGCGTGACAAGGGATGTTAGTCCCCATAGGGCCTCCGACGGGACCGGAGGCCCTATGTAGAATTAACGATGTATTGGTCCCGAAAAATATTCAGAGAGTTATGGCGTTAGTGGACACTGGTGCAGAAATACCAATTATATATGGAGATCTGACGAAATTTGATGGGGACAGAGTGATGATTGGTGGTTTTGGGGGACAGACTATTCCTGTCACCCAAACATGGTTAAAACTGGGGGCTGGGTGTCTCCCACCCCAGGAGTACAAGGTGTCTATTGCCTCAGTCCAAGAATACATCCTGGGCATAGATATTCTATGGGGTCTGGCTCTCCAGACAACTGTGGGAGAGTTCAGACTTTGACAGAGATGTATCAGTATCTGGGCAGTGCAGGCAATATTGAGGCCATGCGAAACATGGGCCTGTTTGCCTGCCGAAATTGTGCCGGATTACTACCGTCAGATAGTATAGACTCCCGGGTGGGCAAGATGAAATATCGAGAACAGTGCAGGAATTAGAAAAAGTGGGCATTGCAAGACCTGCACACAGCCCATATAACTCCCCCATATGGCCAGTGCGAAAGTCGGATGGCACATGGAGAATGACAGTAGATTACAGAGAATTAAATAAGGTCACGCCGCCTATTCATGCGGCCGTACCCAATATTGCCTCCCTAATGGACACATTGAGTAGGGAGATAAAAACCTATCATTGTGTCCTAGATCTAGCAAATGCATTCTTCAGTATCCCAATTGCTGAGGAATCGCAAGATCAGTTTGCGTTTACGTGGGGAGGCAGGCAGTGGACCTGTCAGGTCCTGCCACAGGGGTACGTGCATTCACCAACATATTGTCATAATGTAGTGGCACGTGATCTGGCTGTTTGGAGAAAACCTGATGATGTTAACCTATATCATTATATTGATGATCTCTTGATGACATCCGACTCACTGGAGGCCATACGACAGGCGGCAGATTCATTAACTGCCTATTTACAACAAAGGGGATAGGCTACAAATCCCCAAAAGGTGCAAGGTCCAGGCCTGTCCATAAAATTCCTGGGGGTGGATTGGTCAGGAAAGACCAAAGTGCTACCCAGTGCTGTTATAGATAAGGTTCAGGCGTTCCCAATCCCTACAACATCAAAGCAGCTGCAAGAGTTTCTAGGTATATTGGGTTACTGGTGTTCCTTTATACTTCACCTAGAGCAGCTGCTAAGGCCACTATACAGACTCACAAAAAAGGGGCAGCTATGGGACTGGGGGAAAACCAACAGGATGCTTTCCAACAAGCGAAACTGGCAGTTAAACAAGCCCAGGCATTGGGTATATTTGATCCTACCCTCCCAGCTGAGTTCGATGTTCATGTTACTCAAGACGGCTTCGGCTGGGGCCTGTGGCAACACCAGAGCTCTGTTCAGACCCCCATTGTTTTCTGGTCTCAGGTTTGGCACGGAGCAGAAGAAAGATACAGTATGTTTGAAAAACAGTTATTGGCTGCATATTTGGCATTACAGGCAGTAGAGCCAATAACTCAAACAGCTGCAGTTATAGTCAAGACCACTCTGCCAATTCAGGGGTGGGTGAAAGATCTGACCCACCTTCCTAAGACAGGGGTGGCCCAAGCACAAACAGTGGCACGGTGGGTCGCCTATCTCAGCCAAAGGAGTAGTCTGTCTTCATCACCCTTGAAAGAAGAACTCCAGAAGATCCTAGGCCCAGTTACATATCACAGTGATGCACCAAAAGAAATACTGGTTGCTCCACCAGAGAAGACTCCCGTTCAGGAGGGAAAATATCCTATCCCTGAAGATGCCTGGTGCACAGATGGGTCCAGCAAGGGCAACCCAAGCAAGTGGAAAGCAATAGCATACCATCCTTCCACTGAGACAATCTGGTTCGACGAGGGGGATGGTCAGTGCAGCCAATGGGAAGAACTGTGAGCCGTGTGGATGGTTATAACCAAGGAACCTGGTGATGGTATCCTGAATATCTGCACAGAAAGTTGGGCTGTGTATTGGGGGCTCACTCTTTGGATTGCACAGTGGGCCACCCAGGAATGGACTATCCACGCCCAACTGATCTGGGGCAAAGACATGTGGTTAGATATATGGAATACGGTCAAACACAGGACTGTACGTGTCTACCATGTTTCTGGTCATCAGCCCCTACAGTCACCGGGAAACAGTGAAGCCGACACACTGGCTTGAGTTCAATGGATTGAGAATTCACCATCTGAGAACATCGACTGCTGGTTACATCAGAAGCTACGGCATGCTGGACAAAAGACAATGTGGGCAGCTGCTAAAGCATGGGGACTGCCCATACAACTATCTGATATCATCCAGGCATGCCAGGATTGCGATGCTTGCTCCAAGATGAGACCAAGGTTGTTGCCCAAAACAACAGCCCATCTTGCTAGAGGACACAATCCTCTCCAGAGATGGCAGGTCGATTACATCGGGCCCCTTCCTCACTCCGAAGGGGCAAGATATGCCCTGACCTGTGTCAACACTGCAATTGGGCTACTGCAGGCCTATCCAGTACTGAAAGCAAACCAGGCATATACCATCAAGGCACTCACTAAACTGATGTCTGCCTACGGGACACCTCAAGTCATCGAGAGCGACCAAGGAACTCATTTTACTGGTGCAACGATACAGCGCTGGGCAGAAGAAAATAACATCAAATGGTGATTCCACCTGCCATATAATCCAACGGGGGCAGGCCTCATCGAACGTTATAACGGTATTCTTAAGGCTGCCCTGAAGACAGACTCCCAGTTCCTGCAAGGGTGGATGAAAAGACTGTATGAAACCCTGTGGGACCTGAATGAAAGACCTCAAGACGGCAGACCCAGTGCCCTGAGAATGTTGCAGATGACATGGGCCACCCCGCTTAGGATCCAAATTACGGGCACTGATCATCAGGTAAGACACCAGATTGGTAACGAAAATAATCTTCTGCTCTCTGCCCCTGAGAACCGGGGTACCCATAATACAAAATGACCCTGGAAGGTGCAGGTAGGACCCAAGTGGTGTGGCCTACCTGCACCTTGGGGGAGACTATTGGAGGTGGGAGGCTCAGTAGTCCCTCCAGTAATAGGTACATGGCCTACTGATATTGTGGTCAACACTCCGATCTTTATTGCTAAAGGGACCCCCATTGTGTCCCTGTGGCAGATCAGGACACCTCCTTTGGTGCCTGATATCGTTATGCAGCCGCAGACATCCAGCCAGAAGGTGTGGTACAGGCAGCCAGGACATGCCCCAGTAAAAGCGGAAGTGTTCACCCAAGACAGAAATACGGCCTGTATCTTGCCCTGGGGAGCAGACCTTCCCCTCCTGGTACCTCTGAAACATCTGTATGACTCCCCATGAGTCTGTGAGCCTTCAGGACCACTGGAAGGAACAAAATGCCATCAAGTGTTCCAGCGTTGCTGTCAGATCACGTACAACACCTGGTGATGGTCTGCATGGGACTGATGGAACATAGAACGGACCTGCACCTCAGGACCTCATGCCTCCAGTTACATCATCAAGCACTGGCCCATAGAAGAATATGGACATCCACTGGTCATCACTCGTCTTGAATTGTACCAACACATGTTGTGATAAAGTTGTATAAGCGTCGCGATATACCGGATCTCTGTATTAGGGAAAGTTTACCCTTTAGTTCACCTGATCATTGGTTCACGCTGTGAAGGGGTGGAGTGTATGGGAACTGCTGAGTCATGGCCTGAACCTCTGATTGATCACCTGAGGCGAGCCATAAGTCAGCCAGAGGAGCACAGGTGAAGCTGCAGGAAGGGATGGAGCCAGGCTCCACCCCTCCTAGACCTATTTAAGAGCTGGCTACCAGTGGGGAAGGATCTCTTCTGGAGATCACCTCTTTTGGTGTTTTGGGTGGTGAGCCCAGCATAAGGGTAAGCCTTCCTTTTATTCTCTTTTGTTATCGTAGTCTACTTTGCCTAACTCTCTTGTTTATTTTATGATTATAATATCTTAATATCCATTGATTATACACACATTCATTTTAAAAACAGTGAAAAAGATGCATGTTTACTGTCTTAGCGTGTTTCCATCCTTCTACGCGAGGCAAGGAAGCTAGATGAAAGAGCTTTGTTGTGGACAATTAAAACTGAGAAGAAAAGCACTCACACATGAGAAATAAGGAGGGAAATATCATTAAAGCTCCTGTGAAGTCATCCAGAGAGCTAGAGAAAGAAAATCTTGTTAACTGTGATATCTATTTTTGTCTTGTATGTTAAGTTCTTAACAGTTAATCTACCTCTGATACCTCGGATATTCTGTGTGGCATTTACCTTGGAGGATATTCCTGTGCAATCATTAATTCTCTATGCAGCTTCTTGTTAAAACATGCAATAAACATACATTTTTCTCTGATACTTGTTACCAGGAGCCAGTTCCAGCAGACAGTAGATTCAGACTGACTGAGGGCAGAGCATTGCTCAGGATCAGGCAGCAAGCTCTGTTTTGACACAGCACTCAGCCACTTCTGCTGCTTTGCCTTGCCCTGAATTCCTTAGCAACCCAGCTAGCCATTTGTTTGTTTTGAGAAACACGAGTAATTATTTCTTTATATTTTGGGTTGTTCTGATGCCTTGCAACTTCCCAGAAAGAGTTTCTTTGAGCTTATTTGAATTTTAACTGCGCATGACTTGAACCATAATCAATCACTGCATGAGCAATGAAATGAGTGCAAGTTCAAAAACCCTTGTGAACTCTCATTAAGCTCACTGTCTGTACACTCCATTCCCACATGGAGTGTGACCATGCTTGTAAGAAAGTTGCAGCGGACCAGACAATACATGAGCAGAAGAGAGGCAGGACCTCTCTCACAGCAGATGGAGTGAACAGAACACACAGCCTCAGCAAAGGGCTCCTGCTCTGCTGTGGATTCTTTTTGTGTAATGTCACTGCTGTTTTTTAAAAAGCCAGAACAAAGCTCACTGGCTTTCTGTTGTTTATTTTTACCTTTAAAATTATTATTATTTACAGAGCTACTTAGTGCTCTGGGCACTGAAAAATAGATTCTGGAATTTATTTGATTTTTCTGTTGTTTGGTGCAATTGTTCCTCTTTGTCTAGCAACTCCAACATTATTTACAGTTCCTGTAAAATGCTACTAATCCTAAATAATGCATTCATAGTGGCTTAACATTTTTAAATTTTGCAACCGTGCAGAGTGGTGTGAACATCTTTCTGCAGTTCTTCACTAGTAATACTCTACTTTTATGTTTCCTGCTGCATGGGAACTGCTGAATCACTGCCTGAACTTCTAATTGACCACCTGAGGCGAGCACTGAGTCAACTACGAGAGCACAGGTGAAGGCAATTCAGCTGTGCTGCAGGAAGGGGTGGAGCCTGGCTGCACCTCTCCTAGATCCATTTCAGTGCTGACTGCCAGTGGGGAAGGATCTTTTCTGGAGATCCCTTCTCTGGAGTTTTATAGTGAGCCGAGGATACAGGTAAGCATTCTATCTATTCTCTTTTGGAATAATAACTGCTTAGCTAAACTTTCTGGTGTATTTCATAGTTATAACATCTGTACATTCATTGATTATACTCCCATTGTTTGTAACATTGAATTCTGCAATACGTCCAAAGAAAATGGCTTTTTAAAATACTTTAATAATGGTCTTGCTTTCTGTGATATCTGCCTATGTTATTATTTTTTAATTTCTGTATCAAATATGTGCTGGGGTGGTTTTCCTACATTAGATGCTTAGGCTGATATATTAATCAATAATGATTTACTCTAGGATTTGCTGATCAATAAGCTTTGTTTCTGACCTAGAGCAGTATAATTCCTACATTCAAAGCAGGATCAGCTAATTTTCTAAAGCCTAGCAGACTATGTCATAGTTGCATTACTTCTGTGTTGCTTTTATTAACTACAGTGTATACATAATCAATTAGCTGATTGTAATGCTTATTCATGTCTGTGAATCAAAGGAGTTATGTGAAAAGGCTGTCTTCCACATGGATGTGCTGTGGGACTGTGTGAATGGTCTACTCCCTATTCCCTCTGGTAGGTAGTGCAAATTACCTACTCCTTCCACAGGCACTGAAAACTTAAATTATGTTTTCATATTAAAAGTGAGAAAGTACAAATATGCCTTAAGGATGTTAGAACTGCATAGTAGTTGTTCTTGATAGCTTATTTTATAATTTTATATGCCTATTGGAGAAAAGATCAGGATTCTCAAATGGAAAAAAATCAGTGTGACCTTTTCCTAGTATCATCTAGATCTGTGCCTGTTCAGGAAATGTTTGTACCCCTTCTTTTTGTGTGAAAGTGTTTGTGTGTTCCTTCTAGAAGACTATGTTTTTAATACTGTGGTGCTAGAGAGGCTCTAAGAAACCTTAAAATTCAGTCTTAGATTATATCTCCAGTTTCTTAGGAGTGACCAAACTATCAGCTTGCTAATAAAATGTGGCAATATGGAAATTGCCTGTAAGAGTTAAAATTGTGTTTGTTTTTCCCAGCCTGCATGACAGCTAGGGTATGCTCAGATAGGCAGATAGTGAGAGGATCAGCTGTAGAGATTAGGAAAATGGATGGGACAAACATGATAAACAAGAGGTAACAGAGAACAAGAGATTAAAGGTTAATGGGATTAGGATGTAGATACAGTAGTGAGCATCAAGTTGATTGCTAATGTAGAGTACTCAATTAATGAGGAAACAGGAGGAATTCTTGGTGTCCGTGGATAGGGGATATAAGGCTGTAATGTATCTGTGGTTATGCGCTCCTGCTAGCAGGATGCCCACCACTGCAATCTCGAATTACAACTTTTTCACAAGAGATCCGGTCTCTGAAGAATCATTTTAGTTATTTCTCACAAGCCCATGTCAGGTGTTTAAGTTTGCAAGCAGGTATGTATCTCCTGTTCCTGTACAGATCCTGTAAGTCAAACTGGCCCCAAATCTTCAGAAGCATAGTTGTGTCCAATTCTCAAGCTTTGTATGACACTTGCCTAGTATATGTGGTGTCCCACTATGCTTTGATATCTCTCTCCCACCTCATGAAACAGAGGAATTTAAGTCGCTCTGGCTTGCCTCAGACATAAGCACATACCTGAGGCCAGATTCAAACCTCCTGGTATAGGTATATCCTACACATGTGACATGCTTTCTTTTCTTGTTCTAACAAGATTGGATTCACAGTATCTACTAAATAATGAATAATAATAGCAGTAAGAATGATAAGGAAGCTACAGCTAGATGGCAGTGTTACTTCAGAAGAACAACTGAAATCTTCAAGTTCAGCATGCCAAGAAATTACCTTGTACAACCCACTAGTAAACTTCAAGGGTTCCTGAACCTTAGAATGGTAATTCTGTCTCTTTACAAATCTGTTCCACCAGTTTGCAGCTTGTCAGTATTTAGCCTGTGGCTTATTAAATTCCCAAGCCTCATAAAATGCACCGATCTGTTTTGCTTAACTGTTTCTGTGACTGTTTGCTTCCTACTGTAACTCATGACATGGTATAAAATGAAACTGAAGTCCAAAGCCTACCACAGTAACATATTCATCATATATGTATATTAAAGCTAATTTTGTAAACCAACACTCATCACTAATCAGTTAGTTCTTACCTCTCCAAAGTTTATGCAAAGATACACAATTCTTGTGAGAGCATATGAATCTCTGCCATGCATTGTTTGTGTTTTTTTTTTTTTAAAAAAAAAAGAACAGGTCTCATATTAGCACCCAGAAAAGTCCCTGTTGTCACAGCTGTGTTGTGCCTTTGATGTTGTGTTCTAGCACTGCAGGGCCTTTTAAAAGTATTTCAACAGTGTCTTATATTATTCTGAACCCCTGCAGACTTTGTGTGTACCTAGATTCAGATGTGGATCTGCCTGTAGGTTATGAACACAGAATATGTGCTTTTAGGATGTATTCTAGGTTGTACACATTGCCTCTTTTTCTAATCCCATTTTCCACTTTATACTGCCCAGACTTCCAGGTCAGGCTGCCTTTGTCTTCAACACATCTTCCTTCAGATAACTGGGACAAGCAGATCTCTGTATCAAAGTGCTAAGTTATGTTTATGGTACCTAAACTTGCCATGGATTTCCCTGAAAGGTCAAATGAAGGTATGTGTCTGTCAGAGTACAGGTTGTGACTATGCAAACCGATGTTTGGAATTGTTAGTATCAGTTCAGAACTGTGCGTGTGTGTTGTGAGTTGCAAGTGCAAGTAGCTTGAAGCCATTCCCCCTGGTCCTATCACTAATGACACGAGAGAAGAGGCCGACCCCCAGCTCACTACAGCCTCCCTTCAGGAAGTTATAGAGAGCAATGAGGTCTCCCCTGAGCCTCCTCTTCTCCAGGCTGAACATTCCCAGCTCCTTCAGCCTCTCCTCATATGGCCTGTGTTCCAGACCCCTCACCAGCTTTGTTGCCCTCCTTTGAACACGTTCCAGGGCCTCAATATCTTTCTTGCTACGGCAGGGGAGATTCAGGCTGGACATGAGGAAGTATTACTTTTCAGAAAGGGTGATCAGGCACTGGAATGGACTGCCCAGGGAGGTGGTGGAGTCACCGAGCCTGGGGGTGTTCAAGGAAAGACTGGATGTTGTGTTGAGGGACATGGTTTAGTAGGAGCTATTGGGAATAGGTGAACGGTTGGACTGGGTGATCTTTTAGGTCTTTTCCAACCTTGGTGATTCTATGATTCTATGATTCTATATTTCTGTTGGGTTTCTTTCCCTTTATAGCTTTTGTAAGCTTTTTTTTTTTTTTTTTTAATCAGTATGCTTGACATGGCTTTCAAAAGGTAGAAGAGCAAATAAGAAATATGAAAAGGTAATATTCTCATAAAATTGGGCTGCATCAAAAGAAAGGTCGCCAGCAGAGTGAGGTAGGTGGTTGTTTCTCTCCACTCAGTCACGTGAGGCCCCATCTGCAGTATTTCTTCCAGGCCTGTGGCCCCTAGCATGAGAAAGATGTGGAACTGTTGGAGTTGGTCTGAAGGAGGGATGTGAAGAAGATCAGAGGGGTGGAGCACCTTTCCTGTGAAAAAAGATTGAGAGAGTTGGGCTTGTACTTCAGGGGGAGAAGGCTCTGGGGAGACCTTATTATGGCCTTCTAGTACTTGAAGAGAACTTACAAGCAGGAGGAAGACCAACTTTTTATAGGGGGAATGGCCTTGTACTAAAAGAGGGGAGATTTAGGTAGAAAATCTTTACTCGGAGGGTGGTAAGGCTTTGGAACAAGTTGCTGAGAAGTTTTGGATGTTGCATCCTTGTAGTTATTCAAGTTGGATGGCATCCTGGGCAGCTAGATCTGGTGGGTGGCAATCCTGCCCATGACATGGGGTTTTTATTAATACAAAGTAGTAAAGTAAGTGCAAGTTGTGCTATACTGATTTCTTACTGTATTAAGTATTAAGGCTAATACTTTCCCTTGGGGGTGTGTACTGTCACTCCTTTTCCTTTCTTTGCTCTTCTGTCCTGGGATTTGTGCTCCAAATTCATTCAAGCAAGAATTCTAGCTTTATGATACCTCCCAGCCTTCATGAGGAGGCAGCTCCATCCAGATGGACAGAGGTAGCTGTTAAGAGAGTTCATCCAGTAGATAGGATTTTTATTTTATTTTTTTTTAGTGAGGCTGTGTTGACAATAGGAACACGATAATGGCTTTATTCCAAACCATCCTTCAGGAGGAAGCATCTTTGGTGGGAATAAAATGTTAACATCTTCATTCCTATTTACATATTTTTAGGTATTCCTTCATTTTTGTGATTGGTAACTGAAAACATTACTGCCATGTCACCTTTGGTGATCTATTCTATGTGCCACATCTGAATTCTGTTTGAATCCAAGGAGTAACAAAAGCCATCCCAGTTTTGTAACTGTTTCAAGATGCAGGATTTCTGCCCTAAGGGAACAGGTTGTGGCTGCTGACTGATCTGTTAATACTTCTCAGAAGGGGGGGTGAAGAGAATGGAGGGGGGGGAGGGGAGGGGGGGGGGGGAAGAGAGGAGAGGAAATATGGTTGAAAGTCCATTGGACAAACTAAAGGTTTGTGGGTTTTTTTTGTTTGTTTGTTTGTTTTGTAGTTGTGACTCAGGACAGCTCATTACTGACAGTGTTTGGGCCATCAAAGAAAGCAGATGCAGTGTGAGGAAAGAGAGTTATGAAGAACAATGAGGGCTACTATTCAATTTGCTACATGACAGAATAACTATAGGATACATTCTTGCTCCCTAATACAGAAGAAAGATCTTTGCAGCAAGGGAGATCTCGTACTCTTTACAGGTGTGCTGTATTACACTTGACTTTACCCACTTTCCCCATAATAGTAGGTCTAAAATAGGTTAATCTGGAGGTTCTGAGGTGTCTTCTGTAATGATGCTGCTGGATGGGCATACATACCCCCAATATTCTGCTCACAGATGAGAGAGAAGGCTGGGTTTTATGCTGAAAGGAGACTTCTTTAAACATATTGTGGGAGACTTTTCAAAGACAGATTGGCAGAATTACCATCACTGGACAGAAATTGAAACTACAGCGCAGGGTGACAGAATAATTTGCCACCCAGTGTAGTAGACAGTGACAGCTGAAAGTGTAATTCATCCTATACCAGAGTCTTGTTGCAAAATAATTAGGTCTGGTTCCCACTTACTAGGAAGCCAAGAATAAATGCTAGGGGGTGCAATCAGTCAGATTCCTACAAAGCTTTGCCTGAGGTAAAGTTTGAATGTGATCATGTGATCTTCTGTGTATGTTTTACCTTTTTTCTTCTGACTCACCCATGTGGTTACTTTCAAATGTGCAGTTAGGCCGTCATATTACTACAGCACATTAAAAAAAAAAGAAAAAGAAAATTCTACCATTCCAGCATTTATTTATATTTTGATTGAGAGGGTACACTCAGTTTTTGGAATGCTTCTACTCCATACTATTCAACCCTTTCATCTGTGTGAGGTGCAAGCTGATCTTGATCCCATTTGGGGTGCTAAGGTATTGCTGAAACAAGAGGCAGATGGAGAACCTTTGAGGAGGCTTCAGAGAAGTCCCTGCTCAGCCCTGGGGTACCACACTGCCACTTCTCAGCCTGCAGGAGGATGACTGAGCATAAGCAGGTGAAGGAGATAAAGTTGACTGATAAATAACAAATCATCTTTATTCATGAAGTCTCAGCCTGTTCAGCACTGTTTATCAGTTGTTAGATGTGTGTGAATGTGCCATTTATATCACAATGAGAATATACCAATAAGTACTGGACAAATTTTAGTGGGATACCTGGAAACACAAGTTGTAAGGTACTGAGGATCTCTTGGAGAGGCCTGACCTCAGGTGTTTCAGTGAAGCACAGCAAAATATGAGCCTCATAATAACTTTAATTTTCAGGTGGAAAATGAGAGAAATATGTGGATTTACCAGTTTGTGCTATCAAGATTACTGCCTTCCTGTTCTATGAAATACATTTTTGTCCCCTCCACTCTCTAAGTGACTAGTTTGGTCTTGTTTAAAAGTTCTAGGTTTTCTTCCAAATTGTCAGGTAGTCTCCTCTAGCTCATGGATTAATAATACCTTCTCTTGAACAGTATCTTTTGTGTTGGAAAGCCTGAAAGTATTTCACAGCCCTGTGCTAGCATCTGATCTTCCACCAGCAAGAATGCAGTGCAGAACTAATGAATGGAGAATTTGGTTCTGTCTGCAAAAAGATGTCCACCTATAGCCAAAAGCAAGAGCATGGTGGATGCTGTGTGCTGCCAACTCTGTTTCCACGCTCTGTAGGCAGAAGAAAGACATAACCTGCTCCTAATGGAAAGCATTTAAGTGCTGAGAACTAAGAAGAAGAAAGAAAAATACTATGTTGGGGCAAGGTAGGAGTGTCCCTGCTTCCCCCTCTGAGGCTGCAGACGTACCTTCTTTCTATTTTATTTCCATCTTCCCCTGTTGTAAGGCTTCCCTTCGTGGCTTGTTTTCTTTCTAGGACTGCTTGCCCCTTAATAGGAGCACTCTTGTGAACCCAACTCCTCCTAAAGACAGTAGAGTTATCCCAGTAGATGTGACTAGAAGCCCCACTTCCTTAAGCTGTATTTGTAACAATAACCTTTGCACATCTCTGTAGATGACGTTTTTCCAGTTAGGCCTTTCCGTATGAAGAAATCGCTCCACTTGTTTCATGCTCAATGCTCCAAATTTTAATAACAGGATCTAGTAAAGAAATTAAGTAGTTAGTGCTGCTACAGGTGGCAGCTCAGCTCCTCATTGTGATAATGGAATAGTTAATTTATATGAGGGATGCCAAGGGCTATGGAGTATGTGCAGAGCTATCATGAGGGTATACACAGGCAGGAGATTTAGTGTAGAGACAATGCACATGACTAGATAATGCAAGCATAAAGATGATTCAAAAATATATGTAAATGGTTAAAAGAACTGTAAATCTCAGAAGGCTGAGAAGGACTGTGTTCTACTGTGTTCTTGAATAAAAATCAAACTAACTAGAAGGCCTGGTTAGGGAATGTCCTAGAGTGCTCTTCTGCCCTGTTCTCTAATGTTTTTGAAAGTTAATTTTCTGTGGCCTAAACTCAAACTCCAGATTTCTTCTAAGTGCCATAAATCTGTTTATTCAAAAAGGTGGGGGTTGGGGTGGTGGGGAGGAGGGGAAGGGAGTTGCAGAGTAGTAGTAGATAACTGCACCCATTCTCTTTGTATTAGAAGAAGCTTGAGATGCTGAAAGAAAGAGACTATAATCAAGCTCATGCCTGCATAGTTTTTACTATCACGCTTTGTCCAGTTTACTATCCCAGCAGCAAACCTGCACAGAACTAGAGGAGTTCCCTTTGCCTGCTTTACTCACTTCATGCAGGATCCAGCCTTTTGGACAAAGCATGCTGTGTGAAATGAAAACAGTGCAATCATTTACTTGCAGGCTCATTTGTGGGAATCAAACCAGTCCACGTTAGAAAGGAAAAGCCTGGACATGTAACAGGATGACAGTCCCAGCTAGTTGCTGTAGGCAGGGCTGTGTAACACCTTGGAGGTGGGGAAAGGGTTTTTGACTCCATGCTCTGGAGAGAAGCACTAGGAAGGACTTCCAAATGTAAAAATTACTAGAGAATAACTATCACTTTAAGTATAAAAATAAAGGATTAGGAAGCTTATTGCCTTAAACATGCAACAAATAAAAATCTGATTTACTTAGCACAGTACCATTTCTTTAGAGAAGCTAAATTGAGCTTTCCCTCCACTGCGGAAGAGGCACAGAAAGCATATTTCTAGAAAGTCATCTTCTCCAAATAAATGCTGAGTATTTGAGAAGTGCTGTGTGATCCTTAAGTGCCAGCTTTAGTAATCCCTTAGATAATGTTAGTTATTTGATCAAAGCTTCACAGTGTGGAGCTTGTTTTTTGCAGGACAGAGTCTGAGTTTGGTAATTCTTCTTAAGTTAAGTGAAAACAGACCCTAGAGAATATTATGAAGCTTTTTAATGTTCAGAAAAATGAAGCATGTAGTTACTATAAGAGGTGTGGTCATGCAGCATTAGTTCTGCGTTTTGGCAGATGTGATGTCCAGTGCTGTGCCTGATTGCCGTTATTAAGCATACACAGAAAGAAGCTTGGTGTTGCTTCAATATGGCCATAACTTGCCTGTCTATTACAAATCCCCATGGCAAGGCATGAGCACCTCGCAGGTGAGCTGTGATGGGGAGCTGGGGTAAACATTGGGATCCTTTGTCCTGAAACCCAATGCTAAGATTGTAGCAATGATCAAAAGAGGATTTAGTGATTATCTGGAACGTAAGAGCAACCACCATCATGAGCCAGCTGCCAAAAATTGTCCATTCTGAAAGAGCTTTTCTTTAGATGTAGTCTCTTAAGAATATAAAATAAGGTTTTATTGCATCTTTCTATGAACAACGTAACTATAACTATGTAACTGTAGAACTATATATAACTGTATAACTACCTGTAGGGAGGTTGTAGCGAGCTGAGGGTTGGCCTCTGCTCTGTTGTAACTGGTGATAGGATGAGAGGGAATGGCTTCAAGCTGTGCCACAGGAGATTTAAGCTGGATGTCAGGAAATACTACTTCTCTGAAGGAGTGGTCAGACACTGGAATGGGCTGCCCAGAGAGATGGTAGATTCACCGACCCTGGAGGTGTTCAAGGAACGTTTGGATTTTGTGTTGAGGAACATGGTTTAGTGAGAACCATTGGTGACAGGTGGACGGTTGGACTGGGTGATTCTGTAGGTCTTTTCTAACCTTGGTATTTCTGATGTTGGCCACTTTGTGTCAGGATATTATACTTAGACAACATTCTCACTTCACAATTGTCCCATGATTTTTATGGCCTTTTAGTCTTACATCCCACAGATCCTAAAAGACTGCTCTAAACTCAAGATTGCTTTTAGTCATCATTTAGCCTGGGTTCTAAGTGGACTGGAAGGAGAGCAAAATAAGTAAACTCCATAGCTGTGAATAATGTGGCATCTGCTCCATGAAACTGTTTTCATTCAGTGCTTGACTATATAGAGTACAATAACTTAAACTTATCTTTAGGGAGAAGACTCAATGGGGATTGCTCAACAGGTAGGTGGATGAATGCAGCTGCCTGGGAAATGGCAGGGTGGTTAGAATTTGTAGGAAAGGAATCTGAATCTGAGTCCCCTCATGGGTCCTCTAACCATGATGATCTCTAACTGACTGTTCTGCTGTTCAGCCAGTCACTTTCCAAAATGGACTTCATGCTTTGGATCAGGATTGTATGGAGGAACTTGAATGCTATCCTAACCTAGCGTGAGCATTTTTTAGAAGCTAGGTTTCAGGACATGTTGTGAAGATACTGTGAGCATCCTGGACCACCAATGGTTTTGTCTCTGCTGGCTCTGCACTACTCTGAGTTGGGAAGGAATACAGCTTTCATATTGGATTAACTACTTTGCCAGTCTTGCTGCCAACGTTTGCTTTTTCTACTGTGCTCAGAAACAGCCTGGATATATGAAATTCTCTTTATGTATTTAACCTTACACAAATAATTTTCCAACTTCATATTTCAAATGGCTTGGCAAGTCCAATATCTTTTGGGAAGGTGGTAAAAAGTTACATTTTAATCCCTCTTTCATTATGACGAGTTAGCAAGTAGATTCATGTCCTCAGTCAGCGTGATAAAAACGTATTTGCTACTGATGTAAACCACTGCTTAGTTTTACAAGCCCATACATGCAATTAGTGATTTGTTCTCTATGTCAAGGTTGCAGTTTTCACAGGTTATTCTAATTCTAGCATGGCCACCATAGAATTAACTTCCATAGCCTCTGGCTTTAATACTTGAAAAGGATTAATATGAAGGAAAATTCAGATATATCACTCCATTTGGCTTTCCCATCTACTGATGCATCCTAGGAATTAAGTAGTAATAAACCAGACTGGAGCTGATGAGGCCAGGTATCATATAGAGATTGTGCCACTTTATGTGAAAGGATGTGCTGTCCAGTTTGGGAAGCTCTCTAAAATTTGATTATTAGGGGTTTATGGTTTCAGAAAAATATCTAATATTACTTACATTATAATTCACTGGAAAATTATTTCCTTCCTGCCTCATTACTATCAATCTCTTTTCAATGAATTTATACAATATTTTAGGAAGAAATATTTAGGAAGAAATATTTTAGGAAAAATATTGGATAATGTATACTGTACTCGCCCAGCTGTTGCTCTCAAAAAGCAAAATGCAGCTTTTTGTATGCATTTGCACTAATAGTCAGCAGTGATTTGTTTCTTACTGTGAACAGGTGGCAGGCCTTAGCTGAACAGTGCAGCAGCACCATTTCTTACTTAACAGATAAGAACATTTGAGTGTTAACATAGTTTAAATGTAGAGACACCCACTGCAAGATTTTAGTAGGCTTCGTAAATCCAAACTACCCTCCAGGCCACAGAGTTGCACAGTACACTTAGCCTTAAAATCTGAAGGGACGAAAATAATTTTGTCCATAGCTATTAGGAGGGATCTAAGACATAACTCAATTTTTGTGTCTCCTTATATTCATTCACGTTCAATCTCATTTTTAGTTTTCAGATGCTTTATTCATTCTGTGTTGTGAGTGTGAGAGTGCCTCTGTATAATCACATGCTAGATAGGGTAAAAGGAATACAGGAATTGGCATCCTACATAACAAACAAAACCAACCAGAAGAACCCAAGTGTTTTGAGCAGAAGATCAGGCTGTACCCATAAAACCCAGCAACATATAGCATCCTTTCCTGTCTTCTCTCCTGCACAGGATAGATATCAGATTACTATGACAGGGTGCATCAAATTTATTTCATACAAGACTGCTTTGACTTGAAGAAGCAATATGACACATGTATGGAGGGATAAACGGCTTCTTCTTGAGAATTCAGGTGAGGAAATCCTAGAAGAGGTGAGGGAACTGATATGACAACACGTACTTTGATGGTACCACAGAGATTCATACAATGTAAGCTAGAGCATTTCTTCTCTGCAAGTCCTTCAATTTAATTTTAGACTTTAATTTTCTGAGAGGCCTTTGGGTGGTGCCGTTGGTGTTAACAAGCAAGCAACTGACAGTAAGAAAGGTCAGACTATGAAAGTAAAAATACAAAGATTTGTTGAGTAGCTAGAGAATGTCAAATACAGAGAACTGAAGCATCTTAACAAAAAATGCAATTTAGAGATTTTTTTTCTTACTCAGTAAAGGGAAAGTTTAATATTTCATGAGAGGTAGAAGCTAAGGGCTTAGACTGGAATTATTTAATATGTTGTCATTTGGAAGAGCTTAGCTATAATAATTCTGTATCTCCTACAGCCTTCTGGCCTTGTTTTAGCTTAGCAGAGTACTTAGACTTCCTTGCACTGTACTGTCTAGTGCTGCACCTGTGGCTCTGGAATTGTCTGGATTGTCTGGGCCCAATATTCATCAGGAGATAACAGATTCTCTGCTCTGAAGGCTTGGAGAAAATTATTTGTGCCTGCTTTTAGTGGGTAGAAACAAGAACTATGTTTGTAAAATGAGAAAGGAAATATAAATTTAGCTTTCTGATTGCAACACATTGTTACACCTAGGAGATGAGCATTAGCTGCCTTGGGGAGGGCTGAAAAGGTGGTTTGCTGTGGTATTATCATATAGGTAGCCTGCTGCTGTATGCCATTTCTTATCAAATGCACAGATTGAAAGTGGATACAAGTGTGAGCATTGTTTCCCCAGAAGTTAAATGTTCTGGAGGAAATAGAGCAATGTAAAACTGATTCATATTTAAAGCTGGCTAACCGGTTTCCAACTTGGATTTATGCATAAAGGCAGTTTTTAAGGTCTTTGAGAGGTTTGAGGCACTTATGAGTTTCTGCCTTGCCTGCTCAGAAGTGAAACTGTGTGTCTGGGAGAGTGCAGGGACTGAGAAGGGACAACAGTTAAGGTGTGTGGTTGCTCATCCAACATGCTCAAGAACACGGATATCACTGCCTGTGCCCCTGTGCTGACCTTCTGAAATGTGAGTGTTTCTAAGGCTCTACAGGTGGTATTCTCCTCTTTACAACATTGATTTCCCACATGTAAACTAAGGCAACATACAGGCAGCATAGCCAGTGCTGTGTCTGAGAAAAGTCTTGTTTTCAGGACTTCCTGCGGTACTATGATGCTGTATTATTGGTTCTGCTTACCTGAAGTTTGCATTCTTGATATCTGTTTCACTGAAAATAAGGCTTTGTTTATATGCAAAGCAAGCAAGTGGGGTTGATCACTAAGTACCAATGAATGTGGCTGATATGTGATCATGTGCTCAGGAGTTAATTTGTTCAGCCTCATCCATTTCTTGCTGCTTTACTCCACATTGATACGTAGACAATTGCAGAAAGGTTTATTTTGTGAAGTTATTCCTCTGCTACATCCTTAAGAACAACCAGTTTCTGAGAAGACAGAATCATTCTCTTGTATTACATAATACATACACATACACATACATACACAAGTTAAAACTTTTTCAATGAATGGGAATACATTATCAGAAGTAGCAAACCAATATAATGATAGATTGGATTTTTATGTTGCTCTTTAATTTCAGATCGGAGTGAGGCATTTCCATTTTAATTTGCATTAAATGCATTGCCAAACAAACATAATCTACTGTTTGTTCACCAGTGAACTGTTCTTGCTCCTTGACAGGTGCAGTGCTCTTGGCCTCCACCAGCTACCTCTGGCAGTGCTGTAAGGCTGTGTGCTTTCTGTCCAATCAGACTGTGCTGCATTGGGATGAAGAGCAAGAAGGTTCACCTCTGTAGCCATGGTGCTCAGGAATTAACCAGCAAACAGCTGTCAGAACTGCAAAGGAGTTCAATCTTGCTGTCGTTACATGGCATGGCACTTCAGTTCTTGAACTCTAAAGATTTCTTTGGAATTGAGGAACAGATTCTTGTAGCCTCTTAAATCTGGTATGTGACAGTGGCATTTTGTGGTTACCCTATAACTGACTATTTCCAGGATTACTTTAAAACCAGTTTGCCGAACTTCAGTAAAATATGGATTTTAAGTGGATTACTGTGGCCAAAAATGCTTCACCTACCATAAGCTGTATGGATATTGACAGCAAATTACTTGGATATTCTAAGTAACTAAAAAGGGCATCTTAAGACTTTATTTATCAATTACTTTTATTTTTTTCCCTTTGTGTGTGTGTGTGAGACAGCTGACAAAGTTTAAAGGTCTTCTAGCTGAATCCTCTGTTAACTCTTACAGCCATCAGTATATTTTACCTAAAAGAAAGATGGTGTTTGTATCTTTTGTTTATTAGATACCTTGGGGAGTGGAGGAAGATAAAGGACTGTTGAAGCTCTAGCCTGGTAGTGCTTTGTGGTACTCAGGCCTGCTGGGCTACCAGTGTGTTTTCACCACAAAATGTCTGTCTCAGCGTCTTTATGTAGTGTAGCGCTCAAGCACACCCTGCAAGGCCAGGGAGCAAAGCCTGCCTTCTTTTTCAAAGGGCTGTGTGGTCCAAGATCACACAGGAAATGAAGAGACCAACAAATTGAGTCCAGGTTTTCCAAGCTACGCTTCTATACTACTGAATAATTCCCCTCTGAGGCTCAATCTCCATCATCTGCTCAGTACTGTGTTGGAGCCTTCCCTTTCACCTGTCAGATCACTTAGTGACGTCAAGATCTGTAAGCATCTTCTTGCTGCAACATTTCTAGTCAGAAGAAATGGGGACAAGGTGTTATATCTAGGTTAGCATAATATCACATATGAACACAGCCCCTTCACTTGCCAAGAGCCTGATGTCCTCAATAACACTAGTTACTTGTTTTCGAGCTTTCTTGGATTTTTGTCCTGCTCCTTGAAACCAGTTTAGTTGTACCTTAAGCTGGGGTGCTCAGAGGTGATGGCTTTGCCTTTTCCAATGACAACTTTCCAAGGACTGCTGTAAGGTACTTAATAGTGAGCTCCTTGCTTGTCTTTCTTTATGGATCACTATGAAAATAACTGTAATAACTCAGTAATAGCTACAACAATGAGATGAATTCTATCACTCAAGGGAGTTTTGCTGGCTGTGAAAAGGAAGTACATTAATGCAAGGTCACAGAATCACAGAATTGTAAGGGTTGGAAGGGACCTCAAGAGATCATCGAGTCCAACCCCCCTGCCAAAGCAGGTTCCCTACACCAGGTCGCACAGGTAGGCATCCAGGCAGGTCTTGAACATCTCCAGAGAAGGAGATTCCACCACCTCCCTGGGCAGCCTGTTCCAGTGCTCCGTCACCCTCACTGTAAAGAAGTTCTTGCGCACATTGGTGCAGAACTTCCTATGCTGCAGTTTCCAGCCGTTTCCCCTTGTCCTGTCTCCACTCACCACTGAAAAGAGTCCGTCCTCACCATTCTGCCCCCCACACCTTAGATATTTATAGACCTGGATCAGGTCCCCTCTCAGTCTCCTTTTCTCAAGGCTGAACAGACCCAGATCACTCAGCCTTTCCTCATAGCAGAGATGCTCCAGGCCCTTCACCATCTTCGTGGCCCTCCGCTGGACTCTTTCCAAGAGATCCTTGTCTTTTTTGTACTGGGGAGCCCAGAACTGGATGCAGTACTCCAGATGAGGAGTCTGTAGGAGTTTTTGCACTTGCACCCATTAGCACTACTTTCAGCCTATACCCAGTTTAAAGCCAGTGAAAATATTCATCGCTAGTACACAAAACTTATGAAGAAGTTTGTAGTGATGACATTTAAAAGGGCTAAAAGTTATTTGGTTCCTGTGCTGGATGCTCAGCTTTCATGTTCAAAAGTAGTAAACTGTATATGGTGTTACTAAACTAAAACAAGACTAATGGTGCTTAAGGAGTGGTGTTCTAGCTCTCTCATGTACACTGCATCAATTGGGAAGACGGCCAAGTGTCATAAGGAGGGTAGGCAGTACACAAAGAGAGAAAGAACACAGCCACTAGATGCTCTGCTGTTAGTGATAGACCTGTTCAAAGCTGAATCTTTCCCTACTGTACCGCATGCTTTCCAACAAAAAAGAGAGAAGCCCTGCTTCTCTGCTGGGCTTGTGGAGTCTAGGGAGTTTGATGCCTAACATCAGGAGGACTAAGTAGAATTATGACACATTTCAGTCTCTGTCTACCCAGAACAATAGAAAGAAGTAACTGTATCCCTTAAAAATAAAGTATCAAGCACAGAAAAGATGAGAAAGAACAATACACAACACCCTTATTTATTTAATTTCAAAGCATTGGTATTCAAGATGAGTATGCAAAAGAGAAGACAGCTCTTTTTGATCAGAAGAGCCCTCAGGGACAACAGTGCAGTGTTAATTCTACATATTGCAAGTAAGCATGTTGGAGCATTAGTAAAGACATGGTTCAACATGTGCTGTATAAATTAGAGTGAAATAACTCAATTTATCTCTGTGGCAACAAACTTTATTTTAAAAAAAGGCAAAAAGGGAGATGGAACAGTTTCTCCACTGCATTAGCTCCAGGAAAAGGAACTCTCTACATGATTAGCAGCTGCACACAGAACTGTTTCCCATTATATGGTTTGCCTACTTTGTAATTGCAATCAAAAGAAAGCACTGCCTTTTCAGAGAAGCTGAGGCAGCGATTCTCAGGTCATCCCAATAGTATTATTATATTTCTAGTTGCCCACTGAAGAACCTGTAGCAACCAAATTATTTTTCATATACTCACCATACCCACAGCTGAAAGAGAACTGCTATGGTAGGATTGCTAGGGGAAGGAGAAAGAATGTGATTAGCTGTGATTGCAGCATAAGCATCAGACTGGCAAAATGCTATAACTTAAGCAGATGGCTTATCTAGTGGGCTGGGGGGAAGTGAGGAACTAAACTAGATCTCAGAGGATCACAGCATCATGAGATCTGTTTGGTCCAGATCTTTTTCTCTTTTCTCTCTGTAACTGGAAAAGTACTGCGAGTCTTTTTTATTTGGTTACCTAAAACACAGGTGGCTCCAACGTTTTTATGCTCTCCATAGTTGGTTGTAATATGCATGAGGCAGAGCAATTAAGCAAGCTGTTTCTTGTAAATTTTAACAGCTTGCTCAAAAACTGAGTTTGGTTTGTGACTCATGCCCATCTTCCTTCAGAGAAGAGGCACGTGACAGCAATGCTATGTGATTTGTGAAAGCTGCACAGACTGAGGCAGGGCATAAACTTGCAAGAAGAAAGACCCAGTGCTGTGAGAATGTGAGCTCTGCTGCAAATCTGAATTCAGGAAACAATATGGTCACCAGATTCTGTCAACTGGCTTCTTCCCTTTGATGGAAAAGGTAGTCTATAAGGAGAGCAAAAAGCTCACTGAGAACATTATCGAAGACTCTATTATCCATTGTTCTCCATAGTCATAAATTTACTACATACGGCTCTGAGATACTAGAGGGAGAGACCACCACAGAACAGTCACACCACAGAATAGGTAACATCACAGAGCAGGGAATAGGAGAAAAGGATGCATCTTATCAGGCCCAAAACTGTTCTCCTTCTAGGTGCCTCTCTTCTAGTTATTTTGCATTTTTTGCTTTGATGCTCAGTACACTGTGACACAGAAGTTTTCTTTTTCTTCTTTCCTTATTCCAGGCTAAATTAAGAAGATGCAAAGTTTTGGTGAGTAATATCTTGGCTTAAATATGAGGCATCTATTGATTTAGTTCCATCAGTAAAGAACAACAGTTGCTGTCACTATACGAGCTTACCTGCTATTTCTTGAGATAATAAATATTTAATTCTATTCTCAAGTTTTTGCAAGAAATGCACACATTTTGTCATATCCTTTTATGCTTCTCTTTTTCCCCCCTATCTTTATTACTTGCTTTAAATAGCAAATATATTTTATTGTCCTCATTGCATAAGAAATCCCCCTCTTTTTTTTTGTTTTGGCTCTTCTATAAGATCAGTCACCCTGGCAGAATGACATATGATGGCAGTGAAAGTGCAAGGCGTTTTTCCAAGCCACTTTTGTGCTGTTCCAAGCTCCTTAATGGCGCAAAGAAAGTATTATTATATGTGGAGATTCTTGGCATATTCTGAGCATGCTGTTGGTGTTGAACAAGTGACTTTCCTTCCACACAGCACGTGGAGTTTCAGGGCCAGGTTCCCATTCCTCTAGGTATTTATTAGATTAATGTAAATATGAGGAAAGCAAATAATTACATGGTTTTTAGTGGTTTCTCAGGATTTGGTGCTGTATGACTGAGATGAGAAACCAGCTCACACTGTCTGCCTCATCTAACAAATATTTCCAGTAGCACCAATGTAAGAGAGTAGAAAGCCAGCAGGTAGAGAAGTGGAAACACTAAGATCACTGGCAGATCCCTGGCACTGCTCTGCTTGTGAAGGCTTTGCTTCCCATTCAGTTTCTGCTATGTTTTAAATTTGTCTCAATATTCTTAATAGAAGTTGTTGAGAAATGAGAAAATCTGCCTGTACAAGCTTAGCGAGTATGCTCTAGGGAAATCAAACATTTGTGATTTCTATTGAAATTCCTCATTGAACACTGAAGACTCCTTTTAAGCAGGAAGAACAGTTACTTCACGCAGAAAATATGTTTCCATGTGTTTCTCCCTTCAGTCCCTTTCTTAGTTGCCATATGATCACATTTTCATGCTGTTTCTAATGTGTTTTAACTGTATTATTGTAACTGTATTGTAACTGTATTACTGTATTATATAAGGAAACCATATAATTTTTCGTGCCAGATCTGTATTTCTTGTGCAACTGGTGCAGCTCATTTGAATTGCTACAGCTCAGGAGCCCATTTTGGTGCTGTTCAAAACTACAGGAAAGTACCTAACATGTGATATACGTTCATCTTAGTAACCAGTGTAGGTTTACACAGGGTATGCTATCTAGCATAGTTTCTGTTTTTCTAATAAGTTCAAAAGACATTTCATTTTATAAACAAACTATGCCATGCCACTTTCCATAGAGTTCATATTTTAACAACATAGTGCTTGATCTATAGATATATAGATATAGATCATGATCTATGCTATGATTTTCCTCCTTACTGGAAGAAGGAAGATGTATTTCTCATTGTGCGTTGGCCTCAGCGAGTTACCTATATGGTGCCTAGGAAGGAGAGCGACAGTACAAGAGTTACTTGTGTTATTGTCAGCTATGTGTGTTGTGACTACTGCTGGCCTGAGGAGGCAGTCTAACCATTTTTGTGCGGTAAAGAAGTTGGTAGAAGGAGCAAGGTCGTTAGTAGTTTCTGATCCTGAGAAGGTAATGGAACAGTAGAAGTGGTGTTGGATGCAATTGTACAAGAGGAAAAATGAGAAACTCTTCCTCTCCCCTCCCATCCTCAGCCAAATTTGTGTATTTCTGGATTGGTCTCTGTTCTACAATTGCTGCAATTACCCTGTTTTGATGCATCCAAAATGATCAGAAGCATTCAGCTGTGAAAGTATTCATCCTCTGGCTTCAGGTGTGAGTCACTGTATCTGCTATCTCTGTATGCCTGTCAGTAGCACCTTTCTTCAGAGCTTATCTGCCATCATGGTCATCTCAGTGGAAGACATGAGTCACTTTCAGAACTTGTGAACTACTGAGCCTAATACAAATACTTAGAAAACAGCATTGTGGAAGAATTACGTATTAATAGAAAACCTGCAACTCCGTTAGTTTTAAATGCGTCTGTACTTTATTATAATAGGGTGTGGTTATATGTGTATTTGGTAGTGCCTTTAACATTTTGTAGAAGAAGGATTTTCTGTAAAATTCTGTACATATTTGATGTCTCTAAAGCCCTAGCTTCATTTTTGGTGATGTGCTACCTTCTGGAGGATTCTTTCACAGTGAAGAATCATACAAGGATTTATTTTAGATTCTTTCTGATTTAACTTTCAGCTGAGCTCCTCCTTCCCACTTACTGCTTTATGTTATCTTAGGCTGAAGTCTCTGATTTAAACAAAACCTGAGTTTTAGCATCACACTCTTCCATATACTTCTGCTATAAACCTTGAACAATATGACCTCTGAATCTTGTCCACTATTTTAGCTGCTCGAAGAGCTCTTTACTTGCAAAGTGGAGCATATTAATTCCCTGTTCTTTAATTCAAGCTGTTCTTGAAAAATGATAAAAAGACTGAAATAACAAAGTTGCTTCCCCTGTTTTACTTCTAGAGCTGAGAAATGGCTAATCAAATGTCAGCCAGATCTTATGATCTTATGCGCCAAACTTTATTTTGAATAATAATGAGCCCTTGAAATTGCTGACAACTAGACTCTTAAAAAAAAAAAATGTCAGGGGGAGCAGGATTGGGAACAATCATTGCAATTAGGGAACAGCCTTGCTTTGCTAGTAATGAGTGAAAAAAATCAGATCTCTAATACTAGAAAGCTGGTTATATAATTTTTCCTCTCTTTGGACAGAATGAAAGTGAGGGTTAGATATGCTAGCTGTCCTGTACGCTGGTTGCCTTGTGAGCCCTTTGTGTTGGGCCTGTGATGTGTGCTAGAAAATAATGTTTCTGTGTTAGCAGATGAGTGGAAATGACATCACAAGGGTGATGATGCCAAAAGTATGTTGAAAAAAAAATCTTTCTAGATAGCACTTTTTAAGCTGCTGTCACAACAAGCATTTAAGAGATAAGAGGACAACCATGCTTTCCTTCTTTGTGATCCAAGTGATACCAAGAAGGTAATCTTTCTCAGTGACAAATGAGGGAAATGTTTAATTACACTTCTGAAAAAGGCAACAGAGACAAGCAATGAGTTTTCTACATTGTCTGTTTCCATGTATGTGTTTGTGAGAACATGTTGAATAAAAAAACAAAAATTGTTTTCAGTTTCCCTGGTTATTGATCATACATATGTAGCTTGCCTAACTGAACTCAGAGGTTATCAGTTCCAACAAAGCAGTCATTAGAGGATACTGGATTTTTTTTTCCAATAACTTTCCCAGTGGCTGAAAGTTATTCATGTTTATTAGTGGAAGAAAGTCAAAGTCAAAGCAGAGAAAGAAAATCAGTGAGCTAACAGGGAAAAAGACTGCGACTGCTAGCTCTTGATATGCTGTTAATTATTTCTGACACACAATTCATGAGAAGCATGCTAACAATTTCTGTGGCTCATTCAGAGTAGTTTTGTGATAAATGTGGTGGTGAGAAACGGTTCAAAGAAATGTAAAATTAAAGACCTTTTTCTTCTAGGAAATAACATACTCCAGGAAGCTAGGTTACAACTGGAACATCTAGAAATGTTTGTAAGACTGTAATACTGATGCATATTTTTTTAAGTGCTGAATCCACCTTTGTTGCTGGACTTGTCAGAGGAAAACATTAGACCTATCTTTTGAATATGCTTTAATTGAAAGTCTGTTACCCTATAGTTTGGACCACAATAATTGTTCAGGTGAAATTGCAGTTGAGTATGTGCCCAAAAGGCTTTGGTTGTCTGTTCCAATGCTGAATTCAGCCCAATGGAAAGATTTTTGTCACAGCAAAGACTTAAGGGTTGGCATGTTTTCCAAGCTATATATTCCACTTTATCTGCCACATTCTTATCAGTTTCAATGGATGTTTAGCAATTGAAGCTAACACTTGAATTGAAATTCTGTTCCTGAGTGTCATGTTAGATTTACAGTTCACTACAGGTTGTATCAAAAGGTTGTATCCAGGACATGATGCCCATCTGTAATCCACAAATACAGACACTGGGATTTCTTCACAGCTGCAATAACATTACCATGGGATGTTAATTAATGGGGCCACTCATGTAAGTTCCATAGATAGTCATTGGAACAGGAAGCTAGATTAGCAGATTTAATAGTTAATGGAGTTAAGCCCAGCTGGTGACCTGTTACAGGTGGTGTCCCCCACGGGTTGGTACGGGGACTCATTTTGTTTAATATCTTTATGTATAGATGACTTAGATGAGGGGGTTGAGTGTATCCTCAGGAAGTTTGCAGATAACACCAAGTTGGGAGATGGTGTTGATCTGCCTGAGGGTAGGGAGACCCTTCAGAGGGATCTGGATAAGCTAGATTGCTGGGCTGAGGTAAATGGGATGAGGCTCAACATGGCCAAATGCCAGGTCCTCTGTTTTAGCCACAATAACCCCATGCAGCATTATAGGCTTGGGGCAGAGTGGCTGGATGACTGTGAAGAGGAAAGAGGCCTGGGGGTGTTGGTTGATGCTTGGCTGAACATGAGCCAGCAGTGTGCCCACATGGCCAAGAGGGCCAATGGCATCCTGGCCTGCATTAGAAATAGTGTGACCAGCAGGAGCAGGGAGGTGATCATCCCCTGTACTCAGCTCTGGTGAGGCCGCATCTTGAGTGCTGTGTTCAGTTTTGGGCCCCTCACTACAGGAAAGACATTGAGGCCCTGGAGAGTGTTCAGAGAAGGGCAAGGAAACTGGTGATAGGTCTGGAGCACAAGTCTTATGAGCTGAGGGAGCTGGGATTGTTCAGTGTGGAGAAGAGGAGGCTCAGGGGAGACCTCATTGCACTCTATAACTTCCTGAAGGGAGGTTGTGGTGAGGAGTGGGTTGGTCTTTTCTCCCAGGCGACAAATAAGATCCAAGGAAATGGCCACAAGTTGTGCCAGGGGAGATTTAGTTTAGATATAAGGAAGAACTTTTTCTGTGAAAGAGTGGTCAGGCACTGGAATGGCTGCCTGGGGAGGTGTTGGAGTCACTATCCCTGGCGATGTTCAAGCGGTGTCTGGATGAGGTGCTATGAGATATGGTTTAGTATCTTAGTGATAGTAATGGTAATAGGAAAATGGTTGGACTAGATGGTCTTGTAGGTCCTTTCCAACCTTGTGATTCTATGATTCTATGATCAGATTTGCAATCCTGTCCTGTTACATCTGAGAATGTTTGAACTTTCAGAAAACTGCCCTGGGGAAGACTAGGGGAATAGAGGGTAGAAAATTAAGCTTCAAGTTACTTGGTCATCTCCTGTCTCTTTAATCCTGTCGCATAATTCCTGAGCCACTCCTGGGAGCTGCTTTGTGCTACAGTCCCTTCCTCTTTCGTTCTGCTTCAGCTTTGCACTGCCTGAAAACTCAGTGCATTTCTTGTCTGTCTAGTTTTGGCATTCCTCTTCCATGTGAGATTACAGTTAAAATGCATTCAGGAGAATATTATGTTATAGGCTTGTTTGTTTGTTTGTTTGAATTCAAATAGAAAAACAAATTTAAAATATGATTTCACATAACTTCCATTTTCTCTTGATTTCAAAACAAATGAAAGTTTTTGTATTATACGGGGAAAGTCAGAGGGAAGAAAAAATGAAATTTTTCCATTGCAGATGAAAATATTTTGTACTGCTTATTCAGAAGTGACATAGGAAAACAGAAGCTGAATACCAAGGCCACTGAAAATATTTAAACTTCCAGTGCCAGAAGGTCACTCTTTAAGACAAACGTGCTGCCCCATTAGGTCATTCCACAGGATTCCTTTCCTCTAATTTTGCTTTAGAACATCTTTGACTCCTGTTAAGTTTGCATCATAAGGGTCAAGCAGACATTCATCTCCTGTGTGTAACTTGATTTCCTGATTTCTGTATTGGGCGAAGTATTTCTGGGTGACAAGAAAACACATTATTTTTATAACCTAAAAGGGGGGCTGAATTGCTGTCTAGATATGTGGAGAGCTTTACCACAAGATAGTGGGAACTATATGTATATCGCTTGGAACAAAATGTAAACTTCATTTGGAAGTCTAAAAAAGCCCCTTTGTGTTAAAACACTTAGCTAAGAAACAGAATTAAGGCTCCAAAGAGTAAAGGGGTGAATGACATTGTGCTTATCTCCCTTCACAGTTCTAAGTAAATGCCTTTTTGCACAAATCCTGCCACTTTGGCTGCCTGGATTTGACAGTGTTGAGGTTTCCTACTCCCTCTCAGCCTTCTTTAATCCTTCCAGCTACATCTGCTTTTCCTAGATGTGTAGAGGATATGTAACTCTCCAATGTAACATTAGGCATGTACATATGGAAAATAAATACATTCTAAATCTCTGCTGAGGAAGTGGCAGTGCCCAGAAGTTAAAGGAAAAAGACTTTTGGATTAGATACATCTAATCAAAACCCTTCAAAGCACCCAAAAGAAACAGTATTCAATTTACCTGAGCATGGGCAAGTTTCCATAGATCTATCCTGAACTCTGCTGTATATGGTTTTTGGATCTGGAAAGTAGTATTGTGACAGCACATGTTCAACTGTAAAAGCAGAGCTGAAAGGATGAGGAACGTAACACTTGGATCTCTTTGTAGCAGATGTGCGGGAAGATATTTATGTTTAAATTTACCAGTGAGAGGAAAGAATCTCTTCTGTGAAGCTTCTGCCTGGTACTTGAAAAAGCAACATTCTCTGGTACACGAAAGACAGAAAGGTCAGAAAGCTCTAAAGGAATTAAATTGTCTTTGGCTGGGATGAACTAAGGCTTACAGTGTGGGTTCATGTCTGCTTGATGCACTTCAGAGGAGCCAAACTGAGTACATTCCTTAGCTAGCACAGTGCAGCATTTTATTGCACAGGCCAACAGCGGTCTTTCATTTATCACCAGTTTGCCCAAGAGTAAAGTTCGTACTGTCCCACGACTTACCAGTGTGTGTGTTTATGCATAGGACACGTGTCAGGCAGCAGAACAATTCCAGGACAGATTCCAACAGTTTCTTTCTGAGTTAAACTGTTACATAGGTTGACTTTTCCTTCTTGTTGCTTCCGCCAGTAGCCAAGTTGAATGAACTATTGTGTAACTAAGTTAAGAAAATCCTTTCTTCAGGCAGGAGGGCATTTATGATTATCTCTGACTTACGGATATTGCTTCAGTCACTTTTAGGAGGTCTTGAGAAATCAGGCTGGAATTTCTAAATATTTGTTGGATGAGGAGTGAAGGCCAGTGAGGTTAAAGAAGAAAAACACTTGCTGCAACAGAAAGAGCTGAGGACCTAAAGGTTAAATATCCACCAGCTGTAGAGGACCAAGAACTAACTCCCAACAGTTATGCCACCTTTCTAAGACTATTGTGCAAAACAAGCAGCTTTCACAGCTGGCTTCTTAGGCTGTATTCTTTACTGAAAGTGGCAGTGGTTTTGAGAGGATTTTGACACAGGAACAGAAATACTAAGAGGACTGTTTGCCACAACACTTCTACAGCCCAGTTATAGGTGGCTTGCTGATAATTTGTCAGTTTTATTAGATGTTCCCTATTCAACAGTTTAAGATTTTTCTCTGAAAGTACTGGTCAGACAATTCTGTTCCTTACACTGCATCTCCAGCCAAGCGTTACTATATATAGAAAGTTACAGCAAATATATTCCCAATTTTCTTCAAACTATTCAAGTGTGAAGGATCTTCCATGGAGAATGAGCAGCATGCACTGTCTGGTCAAGGTACTGGACTGAAATCTTGGTCAGAGAAAGATGGTTTCAAAGCATCATTTAATCTTTTCAATTGCCAAAATACTTGGAAACTTGCATATAAAATCCTTCTGTTGCAGCCACTTTCCATGCCTGCTACGGCTTGGTTGAAGGTCTTGCAAATTGACACAGTTTAGCATATAAAACAGTATAAAAGGTACTTGGTGGCTTCATGTCATTTAAAATTTGATCTACAAATGGTAGCTTTGGATTTCATTGTTTCTATGAATATTAAAAAGCTTGATATTATCATTGAGTTAATTCTAGATTCTATGTCATTGATATTCTACATTGGAACATACGAGAAAGAGCTGAATGCTCAGAAACTTTCTGACAGTAACTGCATCAAGATTTTACTCCCAAACAAAACATTAATCAGCATTTGAATGCTGCAGATAAATCACAGCCAGCACCAGTCTGATTTCTCCTTTCGCAGATTTAGAGCAAACCTCTAAGTGACACAACAGCATTGCTTCTGAGGAGAGTGCTGGAGCTGATGCAGCTCTTTAAGCATGTCATCTGTTGTCAGGCTGTCATGTACTGCATTGCCATCTGGCTCAGCCCAAGAACAGACACAGAGGGAGCTGAGGGCTGTGCACAGCCAGGAGGGATCCCATGCTGTGTCCCCCATTCCTGAAAAGCACTTCCTTTTGAAACAAGTCAGCAAAATCAATGAGCGAGAATACTCATCAGAGGAGGTCTGTAAAGATGAGCTGCTTGGAAAGAAAATAGATATTAGTAGCTTCTTGACTTTGAAAGATGCACAGCCTGACCACAAACAAGACTTAAATTAACCCCTGCAGTGATATTAATAACTTTTTTCCTGTTATGCATTAGAAATTTTACTTCGATCTTTTAAGATGACTTAATGTCTCTAATGATTCTCTAAGGCTAAACTGATTACCCTATAACATTACAGTGTCATCAGAACCCCAATACAGAGTTGGTGGCACTTCATGTTTTACAAAT
This sequence comes from Tympanuchus pallidicinctus, assembly GCF_026119805.1. Classification (NCBI taxonomy): domain Eukaryota; kingdom Metazoa; phylum Chordata; class Aves; order Galliformes; family Phasianidae; genus Tympanuchus; species Tympanuchus pallidicinctus. Next base: position 2,844,232 of record NW_026294752.1, on the reverse strand, counting down.
AGCTAGGCAGATCAGACTGATTTGTGCCTTTCTTCCAACGATACCTTCAGTTTTCAGATACCTCTACTCATTTGTGTGTAGTATCTCTCTCTCTGATTTAGCTTCACTAATACTATCTTTACTGGACTGCGAACACCTGCTCTTTTTCCTTTTGGTGATGAATTTTCTATTTAGCAAGGCTGCACAGATACTGTGTCAGCCTCTGAAGGTAGTCCCTCAGTCTGCCTCATGTCGAAACAGATTTTCAGGTACAATTTCTTTCCAAACTAGAACCAAGTACAACCTAAAGAGCTCTGACTTTATTGCGTAAGTCTGTTACTCTAATTGTAGCTAACAATGTATTTTATCATCCGCTGACAGTTCTCTTAAAAATGCTAGATAAGCTCCCTTCGTTTGTAAGTTTGCCATCCAAAGTTCATTCTAAAAGCATTTTAAAAAAAAAACATTTTCATATGCTTTCCTGAAATGAGTCACCAGCGTTGATTAAAAATAAATAAATAGCTGAAACAACTAAAGAAAATCTGACTTGTGGCTAATTCATGTCATCATGTTTTTTCTTTCTTCCAAGCACTGCAGAAAGTGCACATCTAAGTGTTTATATTGGCACTACAGCTTTGGAAAGGCATGTGACCTGGGGTGAGCTGGCAGAGCTGGGTTTGTAGAAGAGTGTGGGTCATCAGCTGTGCCTGATGGACTGAAGGGATGTCTGACCTCATCCCCCATTGCCTAAGGTGAAGGTACCAGGCTGCAAAACATCCTATCCTGCCTTTAGCCTGTGTGATGTTCACCTTCATTTCTTAAAAGAAGGAAAAATTGTGTGCTTTTATGTTCATTCCAGGCATTTCTGGTTCCCAGTGAACTGATAAAACATCAATAAGAAAAGGCCTTTCAAAAATACGTATTGTTCCTTGTGCTGACAACCTTAGCTTACCTGAGAGCAATAGGCTCAATGCTCAGTAACCAGACAAGTTTCTTAAGAAGATGTGAGGATCTAATACCATTTTTAAGAGTGTTTTCCACAAAGGTCTCTGTTTTATGCATTAGCTAAATTGCACATACAGTCTGCAACAATGGGATAAATCTGTGAACAGTCTCTCTCAATTTCTCATATTTCTGGATACCTCCCCAGTCAGAGAGATATCTTAGCCTGACTGAAGAAGGGTAAAGCTTTTTCTCTTTCCCTTTCCTCCCCTTTTTTAATTTCCGTCTGTACCCCACTCCCTCTACTTCAAGTGTTCTCCAATATACTTTCGCTTCCTGTGGAAGAAAAGGGCAAAATTTTCACCTAAGAATTTTGCTGAATGTAAAATGAAAGACAATCATGTATAAAGAGTAGCCATGTGATATATAAATCACAGACCATGCAGAATAGCCTGAATTTGTAGCAGCTGTGGAGCCAGGAAATTTCAGTGTCTGGGAGGACAAGAGCAGAAGACAGCAGCTCCCAGAGGGAATCTGCGTTACCGATTTGGCCATGCAACAGAGTTAGTGGCCAAATTGCAGGAGAGTAGGAGAGGGTAGGTAGGAGTGGAATCAAGATCATAGAGGCATCCTAGCAAAGTTAATTTTATTCTGTCTTGCAGAATTAAACAGAAGTGGACATTCAAGAGCTAGCATGGTGAAATAATTACTAACCTATTTTCCTATTTTTACATAGGTTGTGGCTTAGCATTGTAGCTTTAGAAAGTTGTGTGTGTTTATGTGGATAAGAGCTGGCTCAAGAAACATTCTGTGAAATGTCTGCGATTTCATGCTGCAGTGGGAGGCAGAGCAGCAACCCAAACCAGACAAGTTTCCATAACCTGGTACAAATCTCTTGCATAGGAATATAAGTCTCTCTTTAGTGATCTAGCAGATTTGTATTAGCAAGTGACCATTTAAGATTGGTACGTATTTTTAGGTCATCCAGTATTCATTAGCTGCAAAATATGCAGTGCTTAAGGCACTCTTTAACGGGAGGCTTTGCCTATAAGAATGCCATGCTTTTTCAAATGCTTGTCATTTGTAAGTTGGGTCCTAACAAACTGAGTTGCTAGTGTCTCTAGCCTCACTTGTCATGGGAAAACAATTTACCTGAATTCGATTCAGTTATTGATTCAAAAAATATAACTCACTTTCCTTTACTCTTCCTTCTTTCTTTCTTCTCTCTGAAAACAAGCCAAGCCAAAAGCCCTTCTAGACATCTTGTAGCACTGTTATTGCCTGTAGGAAGCTCAGCAAGCCTCAACAACACTCATATACTGGATAAATGTTGGAGACTTGGTAACTGTTGACAAATACTATTTTCAGACTGTGAAGTCCCCATTAATGCTCTAGCTTCTGGAGGTCCCTGCACACAAGGCTACTGCTGATGCTGAAAGTAGAGATGTCCACAACAAACTTTGTCCTTAGAAAGGCAGGAATATTTATTATGGTTATAGGTAGAGAACTGACATGATTGTGATCAGATGCTGCAGACTGTGGCTGAGATGACTGTGTTTGCTGGAGGGGATGTGGGAACAGAAGTACTTTCAGCTGCTTACATGTTCCCAGCAAGACAGTGCCCATATTGTTTTACAAGGCTGACAGAAAGAGAAGTGATAGGAAAGTCCTCACAGCTAAAAAAGCTCTTCTCATGGAGCTGGGTTTATGTGCTAACAAGGAAAGCCTTCCTCCAAAAACATTCTTCCTTACAGTGGCTACCACAGATTCCCTGAAAGGAAATGGCTTGGCTCCTAGTAACTGGATGCTTCTTAAGATGATGGCAGTTTCAAGAATGTTTTCTATAATGGAGCTTGTTTTATACATTAAGTTGCATACAGACTTGCAGCAGTTTAATAAAATTCATGACTTGTCCTTCTTCATTTCCTACCACCAGAATTCCCAGAGACAATGCCTTTTGTGTCTAAATTTATTGCTTGTTCATATCTGACATAGCATGAGATCAAATGGAAGGAAGACATGGAGACCCCTCTGAAAAAAACTGCAAGTTAGAGATTGAATTTGTCTTAAAGCTCTCTGTAACTGTACTGAACAGAAGAAATATCTCAAAGACTTATTTTAATTTCGGTACAGCTCAGTAAGATAGCATACTGCATGCCATACTCAAAAGGAGAATGTTTTTTCCTGAGTCAGCTTTTACAGAGGAAAATAGTTACTTCTATTTTTTTTTTCTTGGAGAAGCTCAGATGGAAGAAATGAGATTTTGGCGAGTCTGTATAAAAGGGTGGGGTGTCAAAAAGAGGAAGACGCTAAAATGGAAAAACTGACTCCCTTGAAATGATGCCATTATCATTTGGATGTGATCTAACTCAATAAATTCCTGCTGTGTTCATAATCCTGGAATTGTTAAGTTTCTCATTATGAGAGAGAAGCCCTCAAAAACCCAGAAAGTAAACGTAAGCAAATTGCAACTTTGTTTTTTAAATTGTTTTATGTTTGAGGGGGGGAAATAAAGTTACCCGAAAGATTTCTCAGCTTTCTACTCTGGAAAAAAGAATCCTTTGCTGGGTCTTATTTTTCTAAAACATCAGCTAAGATAAGAACAATTAGACTGGATTTATACAGACCACAAATGATAGCCCTCCCGCCTCTGAGTATTGATGCCTTTGTCACCAGAAATGTGTGGACATGTAAGAAATAAAAATGCAATCCCTTTCTATGCGCTATCCACAAGGAGATATGTTTTTTTTTTGCAGTGAAAGTGGATAGGAGCAATTTGTGGTGAAAATGGCTGTGAAACATGCCACTCCACTTCAAAACTCAAAACAATATAAAAGATGTTGGGTCAAGAGTCTAAGGAAGAATCCTTTAATTCTTGATATCTAATTATTTTTCATTATTTTAAGATACTGTAAAATTCCAATCTTCAGAGCAGGAGAATCTTGTAATTAAAAAGCTTTGGAGTGTGATAGAAATGAGAACCTAGAGAGCACAAGTGTTTCAGAGCAAAACCCCTAATAAATAGCATAAAAACTGGTTGGCCAAAGACTTTACTGGGATGTGGCTGTGCCCCAAGCGTTTTCATAAAATGTTTTTAATGGTCCAGTTGAACAATTATAGTTGGAGACAGGGCAGAATGGAGTGACAAGTTCTAGTTTTGGCCAATAGTTCCTGACCAATCCAGAAGAAAATCCAGTTTCTCCACATTTTTCAATTAGCACTTCAGATTCAGCTATGTGAATTTTGATCTGTGCAGTAAAAGAACCAACTGTAGTTCTTGCTCTCAGTGCATACATGTACTGTCAACAATTTCTGTTGCCACGGTACTCCCATTCTGTTGTGTTGTGTTTTTTTTTTACAGTGTCTGTCTCCATAAATCATAGGCCAGACTAATGTTGAGAATTTCCAGCAACAGTTGCTAATCCACACTATTATGCAAAATACAGAAACAGAGCTATAAACAATGGAAGGAATTACTGCAAACAACATGCCAAAAAAACCCAAAAAACAAAAAAAACAAAACCAACTGGATTTCAATCAACACTCCCTATACAATGTATATATTTGCATCTTATTTACATACAATATAGAAATGATATAAAAAATAGAAGCTAACTGTCACGCTATTATCTCTAGATCTGTCTGTGTCTGTGACAGGGGGCCAGCATGCCTACAGGTTCACCAGCCTGAAAAAAGGAGGAGGGGGGATGGGGAGAGGGGAAAGAGAACAAACAAATCAGCAAAAAACAGTGGTGAGGATCTGAGGTGGAAAGTTAATTTACTAATTATAATAGCAGAAATACAAGTTAATTGAGATTGAAGGTATAAACCAAATAAATCAAAGACAGAGTGTCCAAAACTGAAGGCCTTACTCTAATGCTGAAGGCGAGACAGCTGGGGTGCACACACCACAGAGACAAATAGCAAAAGGAAGGGACAATCTCATGAGTAGTGAGAAGTTTTATCTTTCTTTCTAAACAGAAAATGGAAATGGATCAGTGAAAGTCTTCTGGGATATGGAGTTGTTCTTTTTTGAGAACCAAATACCCAGAAATACTGATAGTCTACAGAACTGAAGCATTAACTCTTTAACTCCTCCTAGTTCATGCTACGATATGGAATACTGATAACAAAAAATCATAAAACTGTGGCACTAACATTCATTTATTATCTTACTGTGTCACAGAGGATATGGCTGATGCTGTGGAGAAAAGAACTGACTGTCTCTCTGACACTAGAAAATATGAAAGAGGATATGACTTTCTGCTAATAAATTGAGGCTTCTTGAACCAAAGACAGTATCCTCCCTGCTGGCTCTAGAAGTACAGCTGCCATTGTGACTTGGGCTTGCAACCTTAAAGCTTTGCTCATTAGCAGTAAACTTCATTAACAATAGGTCAAGTTGTCCCACAGTGTATCACTGCCTTCTGAAACTTACAGTTCATTAAACATCTTGCCACTGTTGAAGAGTCAGATATATCAAAATCAAATCCTTGAGAACCCACAAATAATAACATTGTTGTACATGTCCAGTATTTTGAAGTCTATTGCTGTTCTTTTCCAAGAGCCAGCAGTAGTCTACAATAACTAGATGTGGCCTTTCTGGTTGCTCTGTAGCAATGGTATTGATATATGTTGGTTTGCTTAGGGACTAGTATATTAGTTTAAGAAGCAATATTCCAGGTATTTATGCAGACTGGGGGAAGATCTCCATGAGAGCAGCCCTGTGGAGAAGGACTGTGGGTCCTGGTGGACGAGAAGGTGGCCATGAGGCAGCAGTGTGTGCCTGCAGCCTGCAAGGCCAGCTGTGTTCTGGGCTGCATGAAAAAGGGGCGGCCAGCAGGAGAGGGAGGCCCCATCTGCAGCGCTGCGTCCAGTGTGGTGTGGAAGAAGACCCTGAGAACAAAGGCTGTCTCCAGGAGGCAAGAGAAAAAGTCAAGTGGGCGCATAATCCACGCCAGATGATGACCCTGACAGAAGAAGAAAGGCATGAATACAAGCAACCTATGGTTCTGCTTGGATAAGCACTTGCACGACTAGTTAGTATTTAGATGTGGAGACCTGTTGAGTGTCCTGTTGACATGTAGGGGGATGGAAATTTACAAGAGGGAACTTGGATTTGTATATAAGGGATGTTAGAACCTGCAATAAAGGCTTGGGATTGTTCACATATCAGAATCCGTGCCTCAGATGCTGCAGTGAGATTCTATAAGTAAACCAAAATGAGCAGTTTACCATACACAGGATATGGTATACGTGTGCGCTCTGAGATACTGAACCATGGATTTTTTCCATCTTGGAGCCTTATTATTCAAGATGTGAATTTCCTGCATTTCTCATAATCTCTGTCCCTGGTTTGATAATCTCACCTATTCTGTCCTTCTGTCCTCTTCTTCAATTATCCACTGTCCCATATCTGTTATTGACTCCATGCCTTTGATTTTGTGCCCTTTCTAGTAAACATCACTATATCTTTATCTACTTTATTTTGTGTTTGTTTGTTTGGGATTGTTTTTTTTTAATAGCTTGGACAACTTCTGATATTTTTTTTTGGCTTTATGTTGCACTTTTCTAAATGAAATGAAGCAGATGGCAGCACTGTGCTCTTTTTGTTTGTTTACTTCACTTCCAGCCAACAGTGATATTAGGAATAACACAGGGTGTATAGATCAGGATCAAGAGGTTCTGCATATCAACTCTTACTTCAAGTACAGAGCTGATAAGAGGTTCTCTTACCTCAGGACTGCGTATGATCACTTGAAACCTTAAAAACAATGGACTCTTGCTTCCTTTATATTTTATGACGCATTTGTTGGATCACAGCACATAGCAGGCTGAGCTGGCTGCTGGTATACTTGAAGTGAAACTCTTTAAGTTATGCTTTTAGCCTATAAAGCCTTTTAAGTTTCTGTGGCCTGGCTGCTGGTATACTTGAAGTGAAACTCTTTAAGTTATGCTTTTAGCCTATAAAGCCTTTTAAGTTTCTGTGGCCTGGCTGCTGGTATACTTGAAGTGAAACTCTTTAAGTTATGCTTTTAGCCTATAAAGCCTTTTAAGTTTCTGTGGCCTGTGATACCGTAGTATCACAATGATCACAATGTCCAAACTGTCATTAGCAGAGGAGACTGAGCTTCATATTTCTCAATAAATATTATGTGCATGGGAAGACTGTTCTCAACTTTTTGAGTGTCTTTCCCACCCTAACCAATCTGAAGCTGGATTTGTAATCTCAAGGGAGTTCTTAAAAGTCCGGTGATAACTTTGATCTATAAGAAAATTTACTTGGATTTATAATAGAAAAATATTAGCTTGCCTCTGATTCCCTGAACATGGGTAGGCTATATACCAACCTTTGCAGAAGACTAGAAACTGAAAGAACAGCACTGAAAAACTGACTAACAGAACAACTGTTTTGAAAACTCAGTTATTTTTCTAATGAGGGATATGAGATGCTAATTTTAGAAGTACAAAGAGTACAAAGAGAAAGCAGCAGAAAACATGAAGAAAAAATAAGCCAACAGAAAAGGATTTTATAAATAACTGACATCATGCATTGAAGAACAGCTTGCAAAATGTATCTAGTTTAAGCTTAGTTCTTGTAAGCTGGTTATTTCAGTTGTGATTTGGCATTTGGTGAATTAGGAGAACTCACTTGACTAACATCCTAATCCAAGTCGCTGGCAGGAGAGAGAAATCAGACAAGCCTTCCCACCACTATAGAGTGACTCTGTGCAGAAATAGCATTTGAAATGCATTAAGTTTTATTTGGCTAAGATGCACAGACGTGCCTCGTCGACTGCACAGACTTCATCAAGGTGGCTGTCGACAGATGTACAGAATTTCAGAAGTAATGCTCACACTAGAATAAAGCCTGCATCTTATTTTCTGGTAAACAGCTAAAAGAAAATGCTCTAGCAAGTAGATGTCAAATGTTAAGCACTTGAGATCAGGAAACTAGGCTCAGCAACATGTGAAGCAGGTTGTACAGTGATGAGAGAGTTCCAAGTTTTCTCTCTACCACATTTTCAAAAGTCTATTATAAAAGTCCTAAAGAATAGATTCTCCTCTGAGGTATTGCTTATTTTAAAATAGCAGCTTTCTGTTTGGCCAAACAGCTTTCTGTCCTATCTGCTGACTCACTTGATGGGAAACACATTTCTTCTTCTATTTGTTGTCAGCAGTTCTCTTGCAGATCACTGATGACCAAAAGCTAACCAGCTCCATGTAGCAAAATCAGTGACCGTTCTTCTGAAGCTACTGCTTGGTCTGCAGCGCCCTGTGACAGGTGGCCAGACAGAAGGACTTGGCTCTTGAACAGCAGTTGAGACTGCTGGCAGCAAGAAGAAAGAGAGCTGCTCACAAACTTTGTTGTATCAGAAATACAGAATCCCAGAACTTATTTGAACAATCACTTTGCAACACTGTGGCTTTAACGCTGATGGCCTCCGTTTCCAAGTTTGGTGCTTTGTTTTCATTTCTTTTTAAAGCATACAGAGAATGTGTGTGCACTGCCAAGAACTAGGAAGACTCAAAATATGGCTAGGGAGAGCCCAAATCATGAGCATCCATGCATAACCCCCAAATGTAAAAGTGATGTAGTAGACAGTGTGCATGAAATACCAGACCTCCCTCCAGGGCTGTCAGCATGGCTCCAATCCTGTCAATGTCTTCAGAAACCAGAGCCATCACAAATGCACCATTAGTCAAGGGTTATTTGGTCCCACAGCTGTCACTGTTAGTGCCCTGTCCTGGGCTCCATCTACAAAGGATTCACTTGCCAGCACTATTTTAAAGAGAAGTGGTTGGTGTGGTGGCAAGACCATCTGCTTAGTTTCAAAGGACCAAGTCCTTTGAAAGGACCAGAAAGCAATTACAAGCATGTTGAAGGGAAGATGCAACACAGGGCCATTTTGCAAGTCCCTTAAGAGAAAATTGTAGCTATACAATTGATTGTGATAGCTTTATCTTCACTGATGGTACCCTGAAGGTACATTCATTGAAAAGGTAACTTCAATTTCTACATAATCTATGTTCACATTGAAGAGTTCCTTTTTTACATTTCAATGTTAAGTTACACAAAACTTGCACAGCAAAATCAAATGTACAAACTTAAATTATGTAGCCATGGAAGTTGAAACTTAAATTTTTAAAACAAGATGTCAAAACTTGTGATCATAAAACAGAAGATAGACTTCCAAAAACACTTAGCCATTCACTGAAATCAGTAGGCGAACTTAGTGCTTCTGTTCCTTCACATATATGCTTCTGATTTATGTTCTGAAAGACACGTTCTCATTTGATGACACTTGTAATTCAAATCTGAAATCTCATGCCCCTCTTTAAGCTCTGGAATGACAACGCAAACTGCCAACTACTAACTTCATGCTGAAGTTCAACTTTTCACACAAGTGTTGTTCTCTCAACAAACACTTAATTTTAAAACCTCCTAAATAAAGCAATTCCAGCATTAATGATTTTTTTTTATAAATTTCTGTGATAAACTCTTTTTCACAGGTAATGATGTGTCTAGTCTCTACAAAAGACAACATCAGTACAATTTTATGCTGCATACTAACGTGCTGGTAAGTATTTCTGCTATCCTCTCTGAAATATACAATCAGGTTATTTTACATATCCTTCTTGTTTTGATTGCTTGTAATCCTGAGCTGAAGACATTAGACGTGACTTTGTTTTGAGCTGCTATAAATTTTGACATAATCATGTAGAACTGTAGGACTGTTGTTTGAATTCCAGCAGGAAAAAAAATGTCTTGTTTTGAAAGAAAGGCTTGTTTAAAATCACAAATCTCATGAGAAGCCAGATAATAAAGCCAAAAAAGGGAACAAAAACAATTCTTACATAGCAGACCTCTAAGCCTTTGAATTGCCTGATGTATGACCTGTTAGAAATCCAAAGTTCACCATGTGCAGAGAAATGTTTTGCAAAATCCCTAAGTTAGGGCTTTCCTGGCAGGATATATATCCTGAGCAGCATTTTGAAAAATTTCATTGCTTACTACTGTAAAAATCTTCCAAAATGGTGCCTTTCTATAGCAGAAGCAGGAATGCCATGTTAGGCCATTCAGCATTTTGCTTGTGCAAATGTAATCACTATTTCTTTACCATTTTGAGAGCTAATAATATATATATATATATGTATGTATATAATATATATATATCCTTTTGGCTCACTTCTGATGCATAAACATTCAAAACATTTTTGTGTGTCAAAATTATTAAGTAATTAGGAAGTAGGATATAGCATTTGAAACTGACAGTAGAGTTCTGAAAGGAGCATTGCTACAGACATGTCACAGCGCATCAGGAGCACTTGTTATTCAGTATAGTGGGCTAATGTGAGTGGTAACTGACTGACATTAATGTGAGAAATAGCTATAGGTTTTAATGCTTTATGTCCAAACACCTAACAGAGGTTTTTTTTGTGTTTTTTTTTTTCCTTTTTTTTTCTTTTTGTGGTACTCTCCAAACTGCTCATGATCTTTCCACTGGGTCAAGAAAATGTATTCTTCTTCATTAGGTGCAAATCTGGTGCAAAGAACCAGGAATACTGCTGTAAAGAATATGTTAGATCTGTGCACAAGCCTAGAGGCTTTTCTATAGCATCGTATAAATTCTTTTGTATGCTGTAGGGCTCGAAGAGATGTCATGAGCAGCATCTTCATGGTTTTACTGCCAGCTATTCCTCCTAGAACTACATCAAACTTTATCTGAAAAGTAGTTAGACCTTTTACACTCACTCATTCCACTTGTGTTTCACATCCTGTCTGCTCATCTGGTTAGAAAACTCTTTATTTCCCAGCTGAGATGCACTTATGGCTTGTTAATACTCAATCTGAATTGAACATCTAGAGGAAATCCAGTTCACTGTATATTTAGTGCCTGAGATAGACTGGAGCTGCACTAACAGAGCTGGCAAGGAGCTCTGTTCAATGAATGAAAGCAATTTGAAGAAGGATGGTGCCTTTGCAGTTATGAAAGAATTATTTCTCCATATTATCAAAAAATAAGTCTATAGATCCCAGTGGACAGTGAAAGTAGGAAAGATTCTAGTCTTCTATGCCAAACATTAAACTTCCAAACATCTTTTGCCTCCTGAGCTCAAGTAACAATAGGCTTAGTTTTCTCAGATTTAGGTCTGTTCACTGAAATGAGAAGCACTGGTTCCCAGGGGGGAGATCTAAAGCTAAGTAAAACAAGCTGTGGGCCATTACTGCTTTCTGAAAGACAGGAAAAGCTGGGTGTCTCACTCCAATTTTTTGGAGGGAGAGAAGGTTCTTTTAATATCTGTATAACTGACATGAGATTAAGAAAAAACGGTTCAAATGTTGGTCCAACCAGTTTATTATAAATCCTAATCAGAGACATAGGGAAGGAAAGGAGGTCAATAGAAAAGACTGGAAATAAGCAAGGATGGCATTAAGCGGGGATAGTCACCATCAGGATCCAGCAGCGGTCCCATTGCATGACGTTTCGAAGGTCGGAGGCAAAAGCAGCAGAGAGGGAGCGTGGCAGCGTGGACGGCCTTGGGCAGCAAGCAGGTAGCAGGAAGAAGTCGCAGAGGCAATCCAAGAGGAAGCAGCAGGACTCAGCTAGCAGGCCCAGGAGAGACTGTCAGCATGCAGGAATCCCATAGTGAGGAAACTGATGTCAGACACCTCTGTTCTTCTTCAGCATCGTGGTAGAGCACAGAGCAAGTCCAGGAGGGTGAGAGGCAGGTTGTAAGGCTTCTCATGTCAGAAATATTTTTCTTGAGGAATCTGTTGCCAGAAAACTTCAACCTCATGACTGTAGGTACCCTTTTATCCTTCTTCTTCTGCCATCGTGGCATTCATGGGCACTTGGGTAAGAGTCATATGCAGCTCCTCCTGATACAGCCATCTTCCTCCAGATAAACCCACACAGAAGACCGCTTCATGGCCATTAATCTGCAGCTTACCTCTCTCTCATTGCCCCTGGTCTTGTCCATCTGTGTTCCTCAGACAAAGGATTTCTCAACCCTTGCCCAGAACTTGCTTGGACTTGTTCATCTGTGTCCCCAGCAAGCGTTGAGACAATGATGTAAAAGAATAATCTCTTACACTGGGCCAGTAGAAACTGTAAGGTTATATCCTTGATAAGATTTTCAGAGCAGCACTGAAGGGCAAATCTCAGAGTCCTAATTCATCCATACATTTTCAAGTCACATTTTTACCCAAAATATACTTAATAAATTGTCTGGGAACTACAGTAGCTTTTTCATCTATTAAAAGAAAAATAATAATTTAAAACAACTCTCATTTTGCCACAACTTTACTGGTTTACTGGTTTACTGGTTGCCAGAGGGCTTCACTGAAGAGAAATATTGTGTAGAAACTCTGTGTTTGAAGACCACGTGATCCTGCACACACCACTCACTCTTCACACTTGCATTTTTCCATTATTTGCAAACTGTACCTCTCTTTCACAATTCCTGTTCCAGCTCCCTGCCCTGCGCTTACAGAACAAGAACACACACTTAGCAATCTTGGCTTGTTATCCTTCTTGTTCAGCTGCATGCATCTCATTAAAGTACAGGTTCTCCAGTTCCTCCGAAGTGCTTGCAGTGTCAGTGTTAGTAGCAGTGGTTTACTACCCTCTCCCTAACTTCTTTAGAACTGCTGTTAATACAACAGCTGACTCCACTGTTCTCCATGGGCTTAAACATCACTGAGAGGGAAAAGCAGGCAAGCTTCCAGCTGGAGAAGCCTCTAATGTGCACACATGTCATGATCAGCAGCTAAGCTGGGATCCATCTGATGGACGGTTTTGACTCAGCCTGTCAGTGTGGCAAACCTGCCTACTATTCTGCTGCTACTTAATTCTTAGAGAGGCTTTTAGTAAAGGTGAGTCTTTCAGGCTTATAATAGCTTGAGTACAGTTGAAAGGTGTTCTTGCTTTTCCGTACTTCTGAATTATTCTTCACCTGTATTTGCTGTCAATGATGATGGGTTTTGTGCTACTTTTTATATGTCTTGAAGTAGCTGTATTTTAAGAGTAACGGGGCAGATTCACAGTACCTTTAAGCTTGATGTAATTGTTGTCCACCATCCTTGGACCTTGGTTATACATATTTCAAGTTTAAAAAAAAAAAAAAAAGAAGGGAGAGGGAAGGAAGTCTTGAAGTGCTATTAGTGTTTGAAATTTAATCACGCAAATTTATAACTGTCTAAACACACATTTATATTTACTGAGTATCTTACGTCTTCAGTGTACTTTTTAAAAGTCCTCTTCTTCTAGTCAAGCTGCCATGGATAATTTCAGCATGCTTTCGGAGTTCTAGATGAAAGTACTAATGATGAAGGAGATCCTATGATGGATAGCAAGTTAAACCAAGTAGTTGGGGTATAAACTTCATCTAGTTCAGATGTTCCTACTCATAGCATTACTTACTGCTTTGAAGCTGATTTGTGTCATGCTTTTTTTTTTTAAGAAGGAAAATATGTTAGTATTGCTATTAGACTTTTAAAAATAAATACAGAAAACTGAGGATGCTGTAAGAGCTGTCTCACATGAAGCAAACATAGACGCAATAAGCTATTTGTTTATATTCATAGCACAGTACATATTAACTTGCAATCTTACTGCAGCCTACAGTAATGACGGTTTAAAACAGGATGGCATATTTTATAATAGAATTCTAAAGAAAAAAATGTGTACATGGCCAGACATGCAATGGTCAGTAGTAACAGTTTTTCTCAGCTCCACATTATGCTCTATGGCAAAAAACTAAAACATTTTAACCAAAAGAAGCGTGTTTTTCAAATAGCTGCATGCTTTGGAGCCCACTGTTATGTTTAGAGCAGATATTGTTTTATTTGGTTGTGTGGATTATAGTTGTGTATTTGTTTTTAAGTACCTCAGTAACTGTGCTTTCAGACATATAATTTTTATAATAATTGCAACAATGATTTCATTCATCTGTTCAATGCGTCTCTACCCCTCTACAGCAAGGAGGAGTGAGGGACATCCCTAATCAGGGTTAAAATATTCATCTGTGTCACTACTTTTCACATGGAGAAGGCACTGTACTTGGCTCTTTCACATGCCAGGCAGTTTCTCGAACTGCTGAATTTCTGCTTAAAAGGGAATTGGGAACATCTCTATTACTCTCACCACAATACTTTGCATCTAGGTGTTCTGCTTGGAGTGAAGCACCAGGAGAAGAGATGCCAGGTTGCTAGGTACGAAGGCTTGGCAACACAGTCTTCACAATCTGGAGGAGGCCAAGAGGTGACTCTGCTGCTTTCTGCAGCTCCCTGAGGAGAGGAAGAAGAGGGAGGTGTCAGGCTCCGCTCTTGAGAAGCAATGGCAGGACAGGAAAAGCACAAATCTATATCACAAGAGAGTCAGACTGGGTGCTGGGAAACATTTCTGCACCATGAGGGCAAACAAATGCTTGTCCTGGCTTTCTAAAGAGGTGGCTGGTGCGCTGTGCCTACCATTGTTCAAGAGGCATTTGGATGAATGCCCTTATCAATGTGCTTTTACTTTTAGTCAGCCTTGAAGTAGTCAGGCAATTGGGATAGATCATGGGTTGCTGACCTTTTGGCTCACCTGAGCTTCAGTGAGTGAAGAGAAACTGACTTTGGCCGCATGTAAGTACACAATATAGTTAACGTATACAAAAGTACATAATATAGTTAATGTATACAAGTAACATAGCTTTTTTAAAATATATTTTTAATTAAAACATAAATAAGAGGGCAACAGAACGAAAATAGTAGGATGTTTAGATATGGCCCTGTTTTTGTGAAAATAAGGCATCAATATCTGTTTTGGTGGAAGTGGTTGCAATTCTTAGTGAGTTCTCAAGGTGTTCCTTAGGGATTTTTGACGAAATATTACTCTTCCTGTGCTTCATCCTTGAAAACAGTTGTTCACAAATGTACTTATTGCCAAAAAGCAATTACAAGAATAAGGTATGGTTGTGAAGGAAGGGATAATTTCATCTGGTAAGACAGGTCTTATTGAATTCTAGTAAAGAGACATGATCATTTTTTGAGTTTAATGTCTGATTGCAACTCTGTACATTCCATTTGAAAATTCACAGGTAATGTATTTGTGAGTGAAGCTTTATCTAGTCAGTGACATCAGGCTCTGGGGTGAGGCAAGTGAAATGTTCTCCATGGCCAAATGAGTTACCTTGAATCAGGTGAGCTGGCACCTGATTCTGTGCCAAGTACAGGGTAATGTACATTAGCTAGCACCATTTTGCTTGGCCAAGAGAGAAGTTTTCGTCATGTAAGAGATTCCTTGTTTGTGATTTTTTTTAGGTTCTTGGCAGTGTCTCTGTACAGTGTACCATATACCTTCAGAACAGGCTTATGCTAAAATCAAGACACTTATCTTTTAATTCCCTATAGTTTAAAAAGGCTTTTCATGTACCATAAGAGATCTCGGCTTCCTCTGCTCAGTACTTTAATCACTAAGGCCACAGCTTCCCTGTGTACTGCCTGAGTTGCAACAGTAATTTTATTTGTGAGGCTAGACCGTGAACCATATTGTAAATTGATTTTTCTTAAAAGGCAGCAGGGGCCTGAGGGACTGCAGAAAACCACCAGAAATGCCTCTTTTTTTTTTTTTTTTTTTTTTTTTAATTTATTTCTTCCCCCTCCTGGAATTACAGAGAGAATTCCCTATTCCTATACAAAGTGAACACACCATAGGCTGTAGAATTGTCTCGATTCAGTGACTTTTTACATCCTAGACTCATTTTGCGTAGAGCATCAGAAGAATCCAGGCATTCAAGGAGAGAGGTAACAAAGAATAAGGGAGGTCACAAAATCTGAAATGAAATGTCATCGTGGAAAAATGATCAAACCGTGCACCCAAGGATGATAGATTTAGACTGCCTAAAACAGCTGTGCAGTTCTTTAGAGACTTGGAATTATCACTGGATCTGTGTTGCAATTGTTCTCATAGTTTGTACTTTATAAACCCATAGCTTGCTTTATCTTGTAAAGGTGTGAATATGATGAACTGTTTTTTGGGTCATTTGATACTTGCTTTAGTTATTTAAACTTAGCTTTTTCTCCTAATTAAACAAACAAACAAAAATCCTGAAAAGCTACTCAGACTTTTTTACAATACAAATCCCACAGAACTAAAGATCAAAACTGAATAATGAATACAGAAAATATACTTCCAAAAAAGAAATTCCAAAGATTAAATAAATAGCTTTCAATAGGAATAGTTTTTGAAAATTTTGTGGAATGTGATAAAAAATTGAATTGCAAAAGTTTGTAATATCAGAGGAATCCAGTTAACAGGGCTTAAACAGCATTCTTGAGAATTTTATTCAATGGACAGTTTACACAGTCCCTTTTTCTCTCACTGCTCTGGTCTCCTCTGCTTTCTCTTTTTCACTGTTGTAGGAATAGTTCTTGTTCCCTGATCTGTGAATGTGCTTGATTTGGGTCACTGCTCCAATTTTTCTGTTGTTATTTGAACATTGTTTTGAGGTTTGGAGTTTCTTCTTTCTCCTTTTCTGAGCTCATGAAGGCCTCCAAGCAGACTAGGAGGTCTGCCAAAGCATACAGAGTTGAAGGGAATCCTCAAAACCGTGGCCTCCCTTTCAGAACCAGCCAGCTTGGCAAGTGCAGTCTGGTCATTTGTTTGTCCAGAGAACCAAGAGCAGCACCATGAATCTTCTTTGTATGAGTAGAACTTGCAGCTTGTCTCTCTTCTGACAGTGGCCTCATCTCTGCCGTACCTGAATAGTTCAGCCTAAAACATCCCAAAGACAGCATTATAGTCACTATTAAACATTACCCCTGCTTCTTCCTGATCCCACAATTTCTCTTTGTCAGAAGTCTAAAAGTTTACTGGACTGAGTAAAATGGAGAAAAACAGGAAGAAGAATTCAATTATGTTGTTCTGAAAGAAGACTTCTAATCTGTTAGACATCTAAAAATCTCAGTGGAGAGGCATGCCTTCTTTCTGATATCAGTCTTAAAAGTCTGTTAGAGTTTGAGGGCTTCTCAAGCTAAATGATAAAACAGGATGGATGCTAAACAACATGAAAATGGCACAATTCTCTCCACGTTCAGTCATAGCAGTAGTTGAGAAGATGCTGAATGGTATCTAGACGAGGAATAATTGTTGGTCTTGTCCTAGTATCACACTCTGTGCCAGTTAGAAGTTTTGACTGTGTTAAATCGTGGTTATAGCAGAAATGTGTACCATCTGAAGATGGCTAAGTTGTGCTGTGTCTCTCCTTTGAATGCATGACTTTAGTTTCTGCTTTTAAAATTATTGGAAAACTGTATAACTTTCTGCTTGCTATATGATCTAGCCTGGTTTGTGCACATGCCTGTTCAAACTATTTATGGTGGGTAATAGGTGTTAGAATCTTGCATGTCATCTTCCCATGTTTAAGTACAAAGGACTTGCAATAGCCCATGATAACTATTAGTAAACATGGACATTTTAGTGATTACGACTATAGTAATGCAGAAAACCATACCACCATCACCTTCCAGAGACTCCTCTATGACCTAAAGGGCAGTTTTTCCTTCTGTCTTTAAGCAACATTTCAACTCTAACCATTGCTGTTAGCTGAATCCTATTTTAAATCAACTGACTCCTCCTATAGACAAAGTAAACACGCTCAAGATCAAAAATTTCTAATCAGGCAAAGATCTCAGTGAAGAGCAGTTTATTCATTATTGCAGTAATGGGCGCACACCCCCTGCTGACAAGGGGGAAATTGCTTAACTAGTCAGTGAAATCCATCCCGCTACATACTCTGGGTCCGATCAGGTAAAACCTCTCCTGGCACTTGTTGGTTGGGTGCCTCAGGCTCACAGTCTTCTGACACTGTTGCTACAATACATTTTCATACAATGTCTGTTACCAACTCATTGTTTCTTGGTATGCTCTGTACTTTTTATGGCAACAGGAGGACAGTAGTCTCAAAAATTAGCACACTTGTTCTTCCTTTACCAGACTCTCCCCTACTCTCTCTATATGATTACCTTACCTAGTGCCTGTGCCAATTCTACCCAGGTTGGGACACTCCAGTCTCAACTTTACTCTGACCAGCAGCTTTTGTTGTGAAAGGCAACTTATCCTATGTTACATACAGAAATATTGGAAAATTCCACTGCAAAAACACAATCTACCTCTCACAAAACCTAAGTGTATGACTCACAGAATTGCATGTGCCTTAGAGCATTCATGATGTAAATGTATTTAAGATATTTCCTATCTTAACAAGAAAATAAAATTTATGTATGGACAACATCTACTTCTAACTTCACTATATTTAGCCAGACCATGCTAAAATAATAGGTAAACCTGTCTCGCTCCAATTTAAAGGAAGAAGAAGAGGTTCTTTGATATATGTATACCTGACGTGAGATTAAGAAACAGTAATTAATAGTATTTTATATATTTTATATTTTACAGTAACAGTTGTTCATTACAAATTAGGTTGATCGAGAATGGAAAGCAGGTGATAGAAAGAAGCAAGAATTGCATAAAGTAGGGATAGTCATCACCAAGATTCAGCAGCATCCTGCTGCAAGCTGTTCCAATGGTCTAAGGCAAAAGAGGAGGGGGAGAACAGCAGCAGTGTGGCTGGCCTTAGGAAACAAGCAGATACAGCAGAGAGCGAGTCCGGGAGGAAGGGGCAGGTCTCAGGTAGCAGGGCCAGGAGAGTCTGTCAGAATGCAGGAGGCAACCTACCCTTTTTTTATCCTTCTTCTTCACCCAACCCCGCATTCCTGGGCACTTGGGTCAGTGCCTCCTGAGATAGCTGTCTCCCTCAAGATAAGCCCACATAAAAGACTGCTTCCCAGCCACTAAGCTGCGGCTTCTCTCTAGTTGCTCCTGGCGTGCAAACCTTCAGACAAAAGATTTCTCCAACTTTGACCAGGACTGGCCTAGATTTGTCCCTCTGTGTCCTTTAGACAAAGGATTTTTCAACCTTTGATGAGGACTTTCCTGGGCTCGTCCTCAACAAGCTTTGAGACAAAGGTGCAAAAGAATAATCTCTTAAAAAGTCTTGTTGTGGAATTTGTGGAAAGTGAGTGAGATCACTGGAAGTTCAGCCCTGATTTGATTGGTCTGGTCCCTTTTCGCTTGGTTGGTTCATAGACTGCTGGGGACCCGGCTCAAATTGTGGCTGATTAACATTGAGCACTGGAACAGGCAGCCCAGGGAGGTTGTGGAGTCTCCTTCTCTGGAGATGTTCAAGACCTGCCTGGATGCCTACTTGTGTGACCTGGTATAGGGAACTGCTTTGGCAGGGGGGTTGGACTCGATGATCTCTGGAGGTCCCTTCCAACCCCTATAATTCTGTGATTCTGTGATTGTGTACTATTCTCTGTATATAAATTGCCATATGCAAAAATATGTTTTTCTCTTTCATCCATGCCACTCTTTCTTGAGCTGTGGCACTTTTTTTAGACTTCTGGATATCATTTGTAAAAATATAAAGAGCAGTGTACAAGAAAGTTAGTAGAGAAATACCAATGTTTGAGTGTGATTTTTAAAACTGTGTAGGAAGCTCAGGTGGAGAATGCAGAGAAATAAACAGTTACCATCATCACCCATGTATTTGGAATTACAGCAGGAAGTAACGTGTTCTCCCAGTCTGCCAGCTCAGGTGTTTATCTGAAATACTGGCTTTCTCTCAGTCTCCTCTCCTTTGTACTGAACAAACCAAGAGATGTCATCTGCTCCTCATACGTCTTACCCTCTAGACCCTTTCCCATCATCATAGCCTACATTTTGATACACTCTGGTAATTTTAAGTCCTTCTTACATTGTGGCACCCAAAACTACACACAGCATTCAAGATGAGGCACTACCTTTTAGCAGAGTGGGACAATCCATTCACTTGCCTGGCTGGTGATGTGGGCCTGATGCATCCCAGGAAGTAGTTGGCCCTTTTGGCTGCTGGGACTCAGATTCATAGCAGTTAAAACCTTCTCCATAATTTTACCTGGAAATGGGACTGACAGGTCTGTAATTAAAGGAATCTTCTTTCTTGCCCTTCTTGAAAATTGGGCAGTGTTTGCCAGCTTACTGTCGACTGGAACTTCTCCAAAATAATTGAGAGATGACATCATCTACCTCTTTGAGTACTTTGGGATGAATACCACTGAGTCCCATAAACTTATAGGCATCCAGACATAGCAACAAACCCCACACAGTTTTGGAGTTGGCTTGGAGTTTATTGTTATGGTTATGATCTTCCACTCCAGGGCTCCAGGGGTTCCAGAGTACATCAATGCTGAAGATGGAGATGAATAAGACATTAAATATCCCTACTTTGTTTACATCCCTACTCGCAAGGTGACCATCTTCATCAAGAAACGGACCAAAAAACCAAAGTCTTTGTTGTCTCCATAATTCTTAGAATAACTTAATGATTTTAATCCTTGGAAATGTCTTTTAATTTTCATCTGTTCATTTCCTCCGTCTTCCTTTATTTTATGAGAGAGACAGACGTCTCAGAAATATTCCAAGAAATGAAGCAATGCAGTACAAATGGCTGAGTTTTTGGAATGTAGTAATGTATTAGTTTGGGAATCTTTGAAGTAGATAAGTGATAGACAATGTTTTATTCTAGCTTCAGCCTGGAGAAGTGTAGTTTTACAGCAGCTCCAATGTTATGTTTTTCCTTTAATCCATTCATGATTATTCCACTCTTAGGCTTAAAAAAAAAAAAAAAATCCACTAAGCACCTAGAAAGATACTAAGCTGTACACGCAAGCCTCTATTTGCATCCTCAAAATTACACTAATTTACTTCAATTAATAATGTAGCCTTTAATCCATTGTCCAACTAATATATTGAATAACCAAGAATTATTTATTGCATAATGTTCAGATGGACTGAAGTCCAAGCGTACTCCAAAAATCCTTAATTTTTTATTTTTATTTTTATTTTATTTTATTTTTTTTTTAAGATCCAGTGAGTAGCTTCTGTGCTTCCAAGCTTTTAGTTTGTCTTGTCTGGGTGGATGCTTGTTGACAAGCTGTGAGGTGTGTTGCATGTTCTCTTCTTAAATATTTTCCATGTTTTTTGGTGTGTGCTGGGTATTCATTTTGTCCAAGTAAAAAATAACATGAAACACTGAGGTAATGCAACTTGTCTAAGGCTACATTGGTTTTAGGGATTTCTTACTCATACTGCGTGTTTGAGGTGAGAATCTTTTATCCTAAATGAAGGAATAATCTTGATTCCAGTATTTTGCTCTTCAGTTACACGTTTCCCACTGTCAATTCAACATCCAGAAGAAAGCCACAAGTTTTGAGGAAACTAGAAAACTTGGCTAAAAATAATTGGGACTGGGCTGCTGTTCCTCTTATGTCCAGATAATTTTGTGGCACTGAGTTTTAAAAAACATGCGCAAATACAGCTGGTGCTAGGAACTAAAGAGAAAAAGCATGAAACAATTCTCACTGTTGGTCATTACAAATGATTATGTTTGTGTTGGTTTGGGTTTTTTTACATCTTTGCCAGTTAGCTTTCAAAACAGAACATGTCTAATAGGTATATTTGAGGGAGAAAAGATGACTTTAAGATACAGAGGAGAACAGATCCATAGAAAAATAATGATAGAAAACAAGGCCAGTAGAAGAAAAGAGATTTGTAAGAGAAGGGTGCAGAGCCCTTTGCTTTTTTTCTGGCTGGGAGAGCACCACTTCCATATTTTCTGAGCACCACAGCTTTTTCCATTCCAAGGCCAAAAAGTACTATTGCAGCAAATCATTCTATTTTCCTTTGTAGCATTAGCCACAAAACTTCCCAGAATTTAGCCTTGATCAAAACCGTATGTGGGGGAGAGGGCAAAATGAGCTACACAGCAAAAAAATCAGCTGTTTCTTTTTGGCAAAATGTGTGAGCTTCATGCAATTGCCATGTACTAGGGGCAGTGACAAAGCTCTGGCAGGGGAATTGCTAAGGCAGTGGGACAAACAAAGTGAGGGATGCTTGGCTGAGGCTTGTCCTTTCTTTTGTATGCCGACACATTGGTCTGTATACTTTTTGTTAACAAACTGAATGCATATATTACGTCAATACATGCATAAAAGCATTCTGTCCACAGATGGTGAATGTTATGTGAAATTCTGGGCCAACTCAACTCAGGCAGTGGAACTGGAGTAAATATGCATAACAAGGGTTATTCCAGATACTAAATGTATGAAATGTTTGGAAGAGAAAATAGACTGGGGCTTTTCCAGTTCAAACACACAGATGATGTGAGGATGCATTTCTGTGAATTAATCCTTGTTGAAGAGAAAATATATGTAGGATCCCTTTCTCATTTATCTACATAGTTGAACATCTATGTATAAACCCAAAAATCTTATAGTGAAATTATAATACATCAACTTCAATCCGAAGTGAACAATGTCTTTTATTTTTTTCTTTTTTTCACAAAACTTATGGTAGTATTCACATAACTCATTGCTGCAGGATGTGGTGAAGTACAAACACGAATGAGTTTTTTTTTAATTAGGTAGCAAGTCCATGAAATACAGGCCTATTAGTGACTACAAAATGCCACATATCAAAATGCTATCTGTAGACGCTCCTAAAATGCTAGTGAGATACTATAGTCACAAATATGTTGTAGCATGTATTTTTCCCCTGAACTTTGACCATTTGTGCTTTTGAAACAGGGCGCTGGTTTTGGGTGGACATTTTAGCTGAGCCACTAAAACAAATCTCTTGTCCCAGGATATCAGAGAATAACTCAATTTCCTATCCTTTCTATTATTTTACCCACAAGAGACAAGTGATTCTCCTAGTTCTATGAATATGAAGTTTATAATGACCTTTCAGGTTTTTCCTTTCAGCATATCTGTTCAGTTTCCTTTATTGCAAAGCAGTACTGGGACACTTGATTTTAAGTGATTGAATCAAACTTGTCAATCACCAAGGCTTGTTAAGTACCTTGTTCAAAGGAGATTTTGTTAAATAAGAGTGTGCTAGCAACTTGCTTTCATTGGAAAGCTTCATTAATCTTTCTCTGTGGTTTCTTCAGTGGCTTGAAAAAATAAAATTATGGGAGCACAGGTTTCAGTCTGGGGAAAGCACTGTAAGCTCTTGAATTTGTATTGATGTCACCAAATAGCAGAAATAAAACTTGGCAACCTGAATGACAAATTGGAAAGCTGGCATTACTTTATTGCAGTACTGGGTGCATGGGAGATCACTCCTTCCTGACTTGCACACTCAAGATCAAAAGCACACAGATCTTATACATTTTAACATGTGAATATTCATACATTTTCTATGAAATGCCCACCTATTCCTAGAATTCCTAGATATTCTTATCTAGCACTACACATGCACTGTGTTAATTTGGGGTTCTGGTAAGGGGCCTTTGGTGGTCAGATCCTGGCAGAAGTTTGTGTGTTACATGTCCCCATATATGGTCAGAAACCTATTTACAAAATGTATGACTACTGACTAAGTTTTTATTTGGCGCTTTGTCCTTATTATGGCATATATTATCAACCCTAGCAGGGTACAGTTTACATCCTCCTCAAATCTGGTGGAGTGTTGAATCTCTGCTTTTTAGGTTCCAGTTATCCTTCTTATTTAGGAAATGAAGTTTCCCATAAGAATAGTTGTACTGAGGCACTTGAATTATTTGCTGAAAGTCCTGAATTTATTGACAGATATCACTGAGATAACAATGTGCATATAAAGTTTAAAAGCAGAGAATAGTAAGGACCATCTGATTAGGATTGAGGTGTATCTATCTGGTTGCAGATACAAATTATATCTTCATTTAGGCCACAACAACTATATTGCATCCTGCTTCCGTATCTATCCAAAGTGATGACACAAGAAATCTAGCTGAGAGCAATTCTGGTATAATAAGTTTCCTGAATTTAAGGAGAATTTGGGACACCAGATAAAGGTCATCTTTTGGCTCTCAGCAGCCTGTCCAGCTTTGCTTCTCAAATTTGAGATTGAACAGCGCTACTGCTGCACTTGTTGCAGCTTCATGGAGCCCATGCCTGGGAACATACAGAATGTGCAGGGATGGACTCACATATCAATTAGTATGAACAAAATCTACAGTGATGTTACAGCTTCTCTGGCAGCACTGACAGTGTTCAGAGTGAGGAAATGTGATATGGAGGTGTGTGCAGAGCTAGTAGCTCATGCAAATTAAACATTCAGGCTCCTATTTCGCTTGTGAAATAAGAATAAAACTGTTTCACAGTGATTTCCTCAGCCAGGCTTCAGTGGTTTAAAAAGCACAGATCTGCTGCTTTCTTCATCACTTGCAGGGCCACTAGGACCTGCACTCTGTGTACTCTATGGGAGACAACAGCTGCTGATTATATGAGAGAAGGTATGTGGCTGATTGAATCCCTTGTCACTGACTTATGGAAATCAAAGGTCATTCCTTCTTGACTTGTAAGAGATTTTCTTTGGATGAAAAATATAAAAAAAGAAGTTGTGGATGACCTCTTTATTAATAATGAATAAGGACAGATTTTTTTTTTTTTTAATATAAATAATTCCAATGAGGATGGAGAAAACCTTTTTCCCATAATGACATCCATAGTGTTAAAATAAAAAAGCTTGAAATAAAAACAACAACAACAACAACAACTTGAAAACAAAGCCTTATTCACCACTGAGAATATCTTTACAATATACTGATCTACCTTGTGACCTCTGACTTGGTGATTAAGCTCACTGTTACTCCTAACTAATTTTATGTTTTTGCTCTAGCTAGTGGTTAAATCCTGCTTAATGCACAAGTAGTCTCCTGCACTTCTCTTGTTTCTGTGTTGCCGTTTACCCAGCCAACATGCAGCTCTTCATGTTCATTTTAAGCATGTTGCTTTTAAAGTAAAATGCTGTATAAAGGAAGAGGAATCTGTTATGTAAGAATATGAAAGGCATACCTGAGCTGCTACCACAAGAGACCTATTGCATTTTAATGAGGAATCTTTTCTTTGCTTGAAAGAACATGCTTATTCAAGCTTTTAATTGAAAAAAATTAAGATGAGGGGCTAGCTAAAACATATTTCCATTTATCTTCCTTACTCTAGGTTAAGTATATCTGGAGAAGGGTTGTTGTTTTGTTTTTTTTTTCTAGCACATTTAATTCACATACAAGAGCAAACCTTGGCTGATTGCTTTATTCTTTATGACAAATTTTCCTCATGCCTTTCATTCCTTTCAACTCTTGACTAGAAACATTATTGATTATGTAGATAAGACTGAGAGACCCACAGGTGTTTACTTTCAGCCCTAGTTTCCAGGTGTAACACACATCAAATATTGCTTTTATTGAAAAAACAGAAAAAATGTTTCAATAGCAAGGGTACTGGTCACTGAGTAATACAGAAACCATGACAGTGCTAAGGCTGTTAGCCATCAGGAATTCTCAAAATAACCACAAATGGCCCATGAGATACTGGGAGTTAAGTAAGTTGTTTAAAGCTCAAGCTACGTAGAACTGATTTCAGAAATTCAATTTGCAGTCTGCAGAACTGAAGTTCTGGTATAAGGTCTGTTTTTCTGCTTTTTCCACTGATAAATCAAACATCATTTTCTTGTCACACACTGGTACGTTTTCCACTGGCTTATGCAACTTGTAACTTAGCAGCTGAGCTTGGTTTTGGTGCTGGCAAAGAAATGAGGTAGATACACAGGGAATAATTGTGGGGAATAGAGAATGTATTAAATTTAAAGGAAAGATCTGATTAACTGTATCAGCATATGCAATTAGTACAGATTTACCTTTTTTCAGTGATTACTCAAAGCTGATAAAAAAATGCATTCTCTCAAAGGTGCTGATTATGACGCCCTAGAGATAGCTCTGAGTGTCAACCTCTGAGATTGCAAATTCAGTCTAGGTGAATGAGCTGACTTGCACTAAATATGTAATAATTATTGCTTTTGGGAACAATTCAAATCCATTTTCTCCTTTTTTGCTTTCCAAAAATGTTAATCATAACTTTACCATTATTTTATGCCCTTCTGAAATTCTAAGTTCTAGAAAATAAAAACAGAAGTGCAGTACTTTTGTGAAATAAATGGTCATTCTGGTAATTTCTGGCTTCTCTGGAAGAAATAGTAGTAATAGTAGTATTATATTTTCATATAAAATAATAAACATATGCTTCAAGTTGCAGTGACCTTTTATATTAAGTGAGCAAGGCAAGAGAAAAAAGTGATGTTTTCATGAGAGTGAGAATGGTGTTGACCTGATTGTTGCTGTCTGGAACCCTGCTAAATAATTTATGCTCGCAAGAAATGGATGTTCTGTGCCACCAAATTGCAGTGGCACATTCACGTTCGCTGCACAAGAGTTCAAATGTCAACCAAACAGGGGGAAGTGGAAGTGGAAGGAAGGGGAAAAAGGAGAAGGGGTAAATTTTGCAGTGAATGCATCACAGAATATCTCCCTCTAGAAGGCAATGAACCTGTGCACATGTAGGGATATGGGAACATTAACTTGCACTGTGCTTCTTATATTCCCTGTGAACAACAACAACATTATAAAGACAGCTGTCTTCAAAAGCTCACAGCACATTTGCTACAATTGGTGTGATCCGGATAGATTGAGTAGATCTAGATTTCCAGACCCTTCGATGAAGCAAGCTTGCACTTCCAATTTTAGATATAACTGTCATTATGATGTATACATATATTATATACTTCCAGTTGTTCCATTTATTTTTGGCTTTTCTCCCATACTTTTACTATAAAGTTAGTGGCCAGCAGCAGCTATTAAGCAGCCTACAGTAACACCTGTCACACTGCTGGCCTCCTTGTTGACCTTCAAACCTTTTACACCAATGAAAAGTTACTATGTTATTTGTCTTGCAGAAAGAATATAAATGGTGGCACAACAAGCCTCGTTTCTTCTTTTGTTTTGTCTCATGTTGCTCAGGATTTTGGTGCAGGACTGGAATGCCAGTCATGCAGAGCTTCCATACCCAGAACCTTTGCTCTTCCTAAACGTGCTGTGTTTCAGCAGTGGGTGAAAGCAGAGATTTGCTGTCTCTCTGATGATATGCTTGAAGAAACATCCTTTTGCAGCAGTCTGAGTTAGGGAGGCATTTGTTCAAAGCATTTTAAGGTATTCATGGAATCATAGAATGATTTGGTTTGGAAAGTACCTTTAAGGTCATCTAGTTCAAACCCCCCTGATATAGGCAGTGACACCTCCCACTAGACCAGGTTGCTCAAAGCCCCATCCAGCCTGGCCTTGAATGCTTCCAGGGCATCCACACCCTCACTGAGCAGCCTGTTCCAGTGTCTCGCCACCCTCACAGTAAAGAATTTCTTCCTAACATCTAGTTTAAGTCTACCTCTTCCAGTTTAGGATAATTTCCCCTTGTCCTGCTGCTATGATCTGAAAAGTCCCTTCTAAAAAATCCCTACCCAGCTTTTCAGCCTACAAGAAAAAGTTTTGGAAAGCTGCTATAGGGTCCCACTGAAGCCTTCTCTTCTCCAGGCTGAAGAGCTCCAACTCTCTCTGCCTGTCCCCATAGTGGAGGTGCTCCAGCCCTCTGATAATCTTTGTGGCCCTCCTCTGGACCTGTTCCAACAATTCCATTTCCTTTTTGTTGTTGTGTTGTGAGTCCCAGAACCAGACACAGTACTACAGGTAGGGTCTCATGAAAGCAGAATAGAGGAACAGAATCAACTCCCTCAACCTGCTGATCACACTTCTCTTGATGCAATCCAAGATATGGCTGGTCTTCTGGGCTGCAAGTGCGCATCACTGGCTCATATCGAGGCTTTCAATGACTGACATCCCTTAAATCCTTCTCCTCAGGGCTGCTCTCAAGCCGTTCTCCACCCAGCCTGTATATGTGGATGGGATTGCCCCCACCCAGCTACAGGACCTTCCACTTGGCATTGCTGAACTTCATGAGGTTGGCATGGGCTGACCCGTGGGTTCAAGCCTGTCCCAGACTCTCTGAGTGGCATCCCTTCCCTCAAGTTTGTCAACTGCACCACTCAGCTTGGAGTTTGTCTACAAGCTTCTGTGGGTGCACTCAATCCCACCATCCATGTCTCCTACAAATAACACCAGTCCCTGTATTGGCACAGAACGCTTGCTGGTTACTTCTTTGCAGCTCGTGGTTACTCTTTAGCAGATACAATTTCACTAAGGCATTTGCCATGTTCTGGTATGGCTTTGTAATCACTGACCTTACTAGATAGCTTGCACTGTTTTTCCCTGTGTGGGACGGGTTGAGGAGAGAAAGTTGCTCTGTTTTTTTTGTCCTGGAAAAGTAAGCACATCTGCAGACCCAGACACATTTTAAAATTAAGATCCTAAAGCCCTTAAGTATGGCAATGACTATGTAAATCAAAGGTAGTCAAGATGTGATGAGATAGGTAGTAATAAATGCTGGAAGTAATCTGGTCCACTTCTATGCAAATGTCTGTTTGGGATTTATTAAAGGATTTATGTTGCAGTGTTAAAAACTATGGGAGTAAAATAAGTTGAAAAGTAGTTCTCCAGAGAAGAGATTTCAGGCCATGTTTGGCAGAGCCATCCTGATTCGTAGGCTACTTCTGAGGAGACCAGTGACAGGTAAGTAAGAAAGCAAGGCAATATCAATGAATTTAAAATTCCATGATCAGAAAACTAAATCATCATTTAAAAAATAAATAAATAAATAAATAGAATGTTGCAAATCAATTTATGCTGAAAATTATTACATGCTACCATAAGTTTATACATCAGTAGTGGATTGAAAAGGTTGGCTTTTTTCATGGCTAGACTATGGTAATTTTCTCAACTAAAGTAAATCAATGGAGCCAATATCTCCATACAAGTATGAAGTACAGTAGTACAGTACGTTGCTACTAGAATTGTCAAAATGCTGGAGAAATTGACTGATAGTGTGCAAAGGGTTCTTCTTGTACCAACATTTAAGATATTTGGATTTTATTCTTGACACTGCATAACTTTAAGCAAGTCAACTTATTTTAACAAGCATTACTTATACAACAGAGGTATATGGAGATGATGTAGAACAGGATTGCCTCAAATCAGACTTCCTTCATCCTACAGTTCAGGAAACTGTTCTTGTGAATCACCTGTCCCACAGAAAGTGGAAGAGCTCATAATGTACCTTAATATTCTTTTATAGGAGATAATGGTGATTGGCAAATCTTCATGCATTCCTGTAACAGTTGAGGTTAAGGTAACAAGCTGAATCAACAGAAATGGACTGATGTTTTTTCAAAGCAATATCTAACATGATATTTAGGTTTTGACTGTGTGATGAGTTACCCTCAATGTTTTGTAGAGGCAACAGTAGCCTTGAGGATGAGAACTTCATTGAGAAGGTAGTGAGGTGCTGGAACAGGCTGTCCAGAGATGTTGTGGATGCCTTATCCTTGGAAGTGTTCACAGCCAGGTTGGATGAGGTCCTGTGCAGCCTAATCTAGTGTCTGATTTAGTGATGCCCTAGCAACTGATCATTGTGTTCCCTTTCAGCCCAAGACATTCTATGATTCTATGACTCGGGCAAAGAGGGTGATACAGGAGGAAACTCCAAATCCTGCAGTCATTACTACTGCCAGCTGTTTTCTAAACTGAATAACCCTGGCATGGCTTTGGCAACTTTCATGGCAGAGATGGCTGCATGGTGTATGTCAGCAGTGCTAGGCTTCACTCCAGTGTTTCTGTGGAAGTTTTCAATGAAGGTAAGTTAGTCATAAATAAGTAGAACTCATACTATGCGTCAAGCTGCTAACTCAGGACTTGGAAGCCACATTACCAGAGTACCTCATAATTGAGACATACAGTGACTAACTGAGAGTTATACTGCTTTTAGACCATGTTTGATTTCTCCTTCCTCAGTGATTTCTACGGAGTACTCCATCATCCCTCACCGAGCCTTGCACAGTGCTCATTACTCTGAGGTCTCAGATCCCATTGGGCAGGCAGGAGCTTTGGTGAGTATTAATAATTAGTGATGCATCTGTGATATATTTTGTCCACATTCACATCATGTGACTCCTTCATCCACTGCTGTAGGCATAATATGAATCACTCCACCTTTAGCTTTCTCACAAAGGGTCACTGATACTGAAAAGATTTATTCTGGCTATGCTTTGGGGTGTGACTTGGTTAAATGTGCTATTCTGTTTGTAGGGAACAGTTTTTCCAGAGGAAGTGTTTGTGTTTATGAGAACCTGGAGCAAATTTCAGTTTCAAGACAGCACTCTTGCATTCCTGAGCAATATCACCAGCTGAGGCTGGTGTGCTGTCCTGTCCTGAAATCATTTGCTATCAACTGATAGACTATGAGAGCTTGAGATTTAATCCTAGAGACATTTTGGATGGTCTAGTTCATGCCCACGTGTGGATTTCACAAGCTATCTTAATTGGAGAGAAAATGAAATGTGATACAGGCAGCCTGTTGCAATGCTTTTGGTTGGCAGCAAAGTGAAAAGGCTGGATTCATTTTCTACAGACCTTTAGCAAAGTACTGTCCTGGGCTGTTGCCCAGAAAGCTGGCTATTTTTAAATAAGTTCCCTTTTTGTACCAGAGATTGCCAATTGCATGACAAGCTGTTTCTTCCTTCCTTCACCATCCCATGCATATGTGATGTTGATATCAGTCCTCATAGCTTCATTGCAGTGTAGGCCCAATCCAGCCGTGCTGAGGAAGCATTAATCAAGAGGTGTTAACCTTGTGATATAGGGATGCTCAGTGTTCATTGTGCCCTCAGCCAGGTGCTCTGACTAGCTGCTCCCCATCACTGTCATCACTAGCTTAATCCAACTTCTGGCATCGAAGGATCAAATTCAGCAACAAATCAAGGCAGACTCTTGGTTTAACTCTGCTGTGGAAATGGTACAGTATTTGCTGTTAGTATTAGCTGAGTTACATCCCTGGAAGTTCCACAGGTGTGTAGCAGGGTAAAAATGTCAACAAACCTCTGAAACATCTCCAATTGAAAACTTGTATCAGGTCCCTTCTGTCTTACTTCATTTCTTCCATGTTTAAACTCATCTATTGTAAGTTGGCTCTTTGTGCCATGACAAAGACTGAAGGAAATACTTCTTTTCCTAGCTACGCAGAAGAGTTTTAGAGCCTCAGCTGCGCCTTGCATCCCTGCGTGTCAGGTCAGACTGAGTTGCTTGTGGGGAGAGGCAGAGTGTAAGACAGAGGTTGCACACTGATGCGGGCTGGCAGCAGGACTGTGGAAGGTCTGAGTCACGTCTCTGCATTCTCTGTCTCTTGGCCAAAAGTACCTCCCACCCCCTGTCTGTAACATTAATACATGTAAGTTTTTCTGATCCCTCTGTGGAAAAGCAGTGTAGTCTCAGAAAAAAATGTGGTGTACATCACTTAGACATTTCTTAGGAATGCTTTTATTTACAAGGCATGGCTTACAAAATGAAGGGTAATTTTGCTGAGAGGGAACTTTTGCACTGCAGTGCAGCACAGTCTCCCTGGCACCTCCCCATTCCCATCTTGCTCACTCAGCCCCAGGCCCCAACTCTGGCTGCAAAAGACTCACTCCATCATGGGCCCCTTTCCTCCCTGCTCCCACACTCTGCAAACAGGTCTCCTCTTCTAAGGCATGAGAAGAGAGAGCCTGATTGAGTTCCTACCACTTTTCTAAGAAGCTAGTTAAGTTTAGGTGTGTATAATGCAAACAAAGAAAACACTTCATGATCATGGGGGAAAGCCTGTTCATACATGATGGGAAGGCAGAAGGAAAGGGAGGAGGGATGAGTTTGGAGCAGACTAAGGATTTCTTGACTATTTTTGTCTTCTCATGTCTATATTTAAAAATGACTCAGTATGTGGTGTAATAGGTCCCATGAGAAATTTCTTAGGTTAGCAAAACCTTAAGCTTGCATAACATCACTTTTTCAATATGTGTAATGAGAAACCTGAGGAGCAGAAAGGTTAAATGCCGTGATTTTCAAAGGAATTGCCATAATTGAGAAGCCCAAGGAAAACAGATGTTATTGTGTAGAAGTCCTTTGGAATGTGGCTGTAGGTGAAAGAGAAAGTCTGACTCTGCATTTTATGATGCTGAAGGCAAGGATTGGCTCACACAGGGAGCAGGGAGGGCTTTATCATGTGCCAGATGCTTCTGCATTGGATCCCCAGTTTGCAAAGCGCCTTGTCCATGGGAACTAAGCAGATTGGGGCATATAGCTGTCAGTGAGACCAGGATAGTTTGTATGTGGGCTGTCAAAAGCACCATATCCTATACCACAGCCCTGGGTAAGATGAGCAGCCTTCTCTTGATTTACCTGTCCTGACCACCAAATGTACTGTCCCACTGAAATACTGACTGATAGTGGCTCTCAATCTGCATAGAGTAGAGCAGCAACCTGCTTCTCCCTCCCACAGATGTAGACACAGCCCCTAACTAAATGACAAAGTAACTGCAGAAATGTTTTGTTAAAGAGAAAGAAAAAAAAAAAAAAAAGCAAAAAAAAGGATAGAAGGATAGTCAGGGCTGTCAAAATTGCATTGGGGAATGGATGCAGTATAGAATTCAAAGAGCTTTTGGTTTATCAGCACACAAACGTGCTGTGACAGCTCATGAAACAAATATTTTTCTCCATGTGAAAAAGATGAAAATGCAAGTGTTTATTTAAAACAAAGGCTGAAGCTGAAATTACTTTCTGTGGCTGACTGCCTGGGCATGTGTGATGTGTGCTGTACTTTCAGAAATCAGCGCCTTGCCTGTTCACTCATGAGCAGGAAAATCTAATGTACTATAAAAAATAAATGGATGATCACACTGTGTTTGTACATCATGACAGGGACCTGGGACTTCTTGAGACTACTGCAGCATAAATAATAGGGGTGAGGATGAAAGGACGAGTAAGTTGCTGTGAGTGAGGTTTGTTTTAGCTAGGACTTTTATTGGAGCTATGTGAAGTATTTATTTTTAATATCTATTTTTGAATGCATATGTTTCCCTAACTCAGTGTATCTTTTTGTTGCTTGTGTCTGCAAGAGGTTGCTGTATTTCAAGTATTTAGTTGCCCCAAAATTATATGCAATGTTTCTAGACATGGTTTAACTTGAATTCAAATTATACTCAGCCCCTGCTTCATAACCTGCAACCATGATACTTCAATCCTGGGCTCTAGTTATTGTGTAAAGAAGGAAACAGATACACTTCTGTGGCATTGTAGCAAATCAGAGGGAACGCTGAAGGCAGATGAGATATCAAGATTTGTTTTGCATAATTAAACCTGAAAATAATACTGGCAGCTTGACTAAAGGGCTCAAGAAAAAGATGAGATTGGAACCGACTTCTGAAACTGAAAGTATTATGAGGATTATCTTGATTTGATAGTTCTGAGCAGAGAATACATTTAAATGGAGATTTTGTTTTTCTTGAAATTGGATGTTATCGACATATTTTGTTCTGATTTATTTGTTTCTATTAATCTTATGTGGATGAATTTTAATCTATGTGTTACTGATTTGTAATGCTTTATCTGTCAAGTCTTGTTGAAATTCATAGCTTTAGGCACAATAATTAATTTTGGCTTGTTCATTTGGCAAAACATTTCTATCTCCTTCCCATATTTCAAACAGGACAAATATCAAAATATCGGTATTTTCTGAGAAATACAGATGTGCCATTTCTGACCTTTCAAGAGTTAGACCTATTATGCAAGGCTCCCAAGCATATTTTGAAGTTCAGTATTATTGTGGTATGTATGTGTATGTGTGTGTGTTCAAGGGTTTTGTTATGGAGCTACAGAGAATAAAGATTCCCTGTGTCAAAAATATTACTGTAGACCCTTTTAAAGATCTTATTTTATTATTGTAACTATAACTTAGAAAATTATTGCAACTGTTGATTAATTATTTTCTTGGTATTAGGACCAGTGCTGTATAGATTGGCACTTTCTGAAACACTGTTCAGTGTTCATGCATTTACATACACATAGATACATATGCTACCTTTGAATACATGTAGGGTGTAAATTAGAAGGTATTTTCTTGACCAGGCTTCCAAGAGCTACAGCAAGCATGTTCAGAACAGAGCTAGAGGATTTTATTAATAAGATCATGCTATACTATTTCTCCATCCAACCCACAAAGTGCTTTTTTATGTTTGTACTGTAGACTTCAGATCCACTGAGTAGAATGACTATATATATTTACATTCAGGAACAGTGTGATATTATCTGCATGGTACTTATAAATTAATGGGTTTAGTCTTTCAGAGAGCTCAAACGTGTTCAACAGCAACTCAAGATTTTAATCATAGAATCATAGAATTGCTCAGGTGGCAAAAACCTCCAAGATCATCAAGTCCAATTACAACCTAACCATCCTACCCTAACTCTAACAACCCTCTGCTAAATCACGTCCCTGAGCACCTCATGCAAAAGGTTTGAAACACATCCCGGGATGGTGACTCAACCACCTCCCTGGGCAGCCTATTCCAGTGCTTAATAACCCTTTCTGTAAAGAAGTGTTTCCTGATATCCAACCTAAACTTGCCCTGGTGCAACTTCAGGCCATTTCCTCTCATCCTGTCACCAGTGAGAAGAGACCAGCCCCACTCTGCTGCAATCACCTTTCAGGTATTTGAAGAGAGCAGCAAGGTCTCCCCTCAGCCTCCTTTCCCCCAGACTGAACAGCCCCAGTTCCTTCAGTCTCTCCTCACAGGCCATATTCTCCAAGCCCTTCCTCAGCCTTTTTGTGTTTCTTTGGACCTCCTCCATCACCCCCATGTCCTTTCTGTACTGAGGTGCCAAAAACTGAATTTCAGTATTTCAGACTAGACTAGACTAAACTAAAAATTAGACTAAACTAAAGAAAAGATTAAAAGCAGAATCTTATAGGAAATATGATATTGAACACAAGCATTTGAAAATCACTACTGAAAATGAGACAAAGCTTCAGTTTTGATTTGTAAAAAGTTTTTAATATGTGAACAGGAATAGTAAATGTTGTGATCTAAATAATTTAGCATAAGTAGATGTAGCCTGTTTTGTAGTGGTCATTCAGCCAGAAAATGCATTTGTTATTACTTTGTTACAAAGGAAGAATGTTCTATTTACAGATATGCCTGCTGGTAGGTATTTTCGGATTGTTTGGGAATGCTGCATTAATTATAAAGCTCCAAACTAAAATTATGATAGCATTTTCAAGTATTTCCATGAAGAAGGCCAACCTGCAGGAGACAGCTAAAAAAATGTCACCTCTGAGAAAAATGTAAAAGACAAAGAAACTCATATGATAACTGCAATCAAAATTTTCAGTCCTACCAAATGTCAGTTACCAAACTGATTAACTGACATGGACATGGGCCTGTGAAGGAAGGGTTCCTCCTAATAGACAGACTTCTGAGTTTGTGCAATGATGAATGTATATAACCCAAACAAGGCAGTGTCTTGCACACATCCCTGTATTACAGCTGCAGATGGCCTAGAACATCATAGGGAGCTATGTAAGAACACTGAAGGGTTTTTCTAAACCTTTGTTCTAAAAATGACGTTGCTTATGTTTGCAGCCATAAAGTACAGTTAAGGCCTTCATCACAATGAATGCCTCCATTGTTTAATGAGGGACATAATTTAGTAAATTTTTATTGTCATATTCTATTTAATTTAAAAAAATTGCAGAGAGTGAAGCAAGGTTCTTCACTCAGCCAGAGCTGTTGAGCCACTTAGCAAGAGCATATCTAGCCCCCAGGAAAGTACTCACATAAGTTCAATTAAGATAATGAGGTTACTCAAGTGTTCAACTTATATTAAAGATATACATGTGCTTTCAAGTGTATTGTTGACTGCAGGCCATAGTAATGAAAGAAGCAGAATTTCAGGGTTACTGTAATAGCATTAAGTAAACTTTTGTGCTCAATTTTAAGGAGTGCCTAAATCTTTCCCCCAGATTTCTTAGCCTAATGTTTCTGGCTGTTGGCCTTCAGAACAGGATAGTAAGGCTATTGCAGACCTGTTCCTGTAGCTACTCAAGACAAGAAGAGAGAACAGGAATTTTTTCCCTCATATTCTTTCTGTTGATATTTGAGCTATTTGTTGTAAAGTCTAGAATATCTTCTCCAGTTTTTTTTTTTCTTTCCTTTTTTGCTTTCTACGAAGGTACTCATCTACTCTTTTTGAATACTTTAAGTTCTGTCATTCACTGATTTGAAATTTTGTTTTAGAAAAGGTGCAAGATCTTCGACTGAAGTGTGGAGATTTGGTACCTATTTCTTATGTTGCTCATTTTTTCACTGAAGTACTGGAAAATGAGAGCTTGAGCACTGAGCACAGTAAACATGTCAAAGCTTCTCAGAGGTGATGGGAAAATTACTTCTATAGCAGAATCACAGTGTCACAGAATCATCAAATGATTTGGACTGGTAAGGACCTAAAGACCACTTCCTTCTGTTGCGTGCTTGCAACATGACACAGGTTTTTATATTCATGTATATGTATGTGAATATGTATATGTATATGTCATATATATGTGTATGAACACACGTATTCAGTACTTTTTCTCTTAACAATTTGTTGGCTAAAATGCATGACAAATCATCATAACAACAACAAGTCTCATTATCAGCAAGTTGGCATTTGACAAGATCAATTCAACCTCTCCATTCCCCGTATCTCCCCCTTCTTTATTAATAAAAAAAGAGTGGCTTAAAGCATCTTCTGTATTTTCTGGATACACTGCAATAGGCAAGGAGCACAAGTCAGTATACAGAAAAAAGCAATAAGACACACTAACCATATTTTTAGTGAATTTTGTATCCACGTCCCCAGGTCTCCAAAGAGGCCTCCAAATATATCTAACTGTTATCAACCCATAATTTCTTAACTCCATTCTATAAATCTTCAATGCTCTTATGTATTGATTTTGAACGATCCCACATATTCATACAACATATGCCATCAAAATCCTGACACCTGTGACCTTGAGCTAACAGTAAGAAGTTTATAGCAGCACAATTCTGCAACATAGCATGTCATACTGAGTCTATACCGAGTAGCAGTCCATTTAAAGCCAAGGAAGTAGTGTTTGCTTGGTCAGCCAGCATCCAAGTTTATTAAGTGTGTGTAATGTATTAGCTGATGCAACACCTGGGGCTAAAAAGGAAGCCGTTTTTATCTTCCCAGGGTTCCAAAATTTGATGCCATCCCGGCAATTTGGCTCAAAGGAATGCGTAGTTTGCTTAAAGCATTTTTGATGGCAAATAATCATGGCAATATTAGATGCTAATAGGGTTAATCTCCCCCAGACTGCAGGGACCTTCTATAAGCAGATAAACTAGAATTAATACTCTGAACTAATGATTGATTCTTTCCACTATAGTTAAATTACAAACAACAGTCCATTTTAACCAATCCCAACAATTCCAGTTCTTGTGGTTCAAGATTGCTCTACTGCAGATGGGGTACCCATCTATCCCATCTGCTGACTGCCATGCTCATGTTGAATGCTATACCGAGAACAGAGTTCAGGATGGGTCATTTGTCCAGGGGTTGTCCCACCAAGCAAGTTGAGAACGGGTTCCCTGGTGACGCAGTTGACAAACAAAGTGTGTCCTATCCCATCTTGTTGGTGAGGGTGACCCATGTATTCTATTTTGGTTGAGCAGAAATCCAAAATGCTGATGAAAGTCTGTTGATCATGTTATAGCAGATGATGAGACGGATGGACGGACCCTTCGTGCTGGTACCCATCTCGGACCTGTTTCTTCATCTAGTGAGAAGCAATCAGAGCGGTTGGGGTGATGAAACCTTGGGCACCCGCATTTCTCTCATCGCTCCCTCATACAGGCTTCTATGTCAAGCCTCGCGTTTCTCTCCATGGCCTCCCTCACATTTCTCTCAGTGCACTCTCCGACTGATCTGCTTTTCAGGTCCTTGTCTGGACTCAGATATGAACAATACAAATCGTTTATTACAGGTTCTCACATAACTTATATACATTCATAAGTTTCCTTTCTTAGCTTTCCATCCTCCCTATTACCACACTATAAAATAATGTCACTAATTATGTTAATGACATGATCATCATAATTCAATCAAGGCCTTGATTGATAACATGCTAAACATAAGAAAAGAGTTACATAGAAGAGTCATGATTTTTTTTTTAGTCTGTATATACAAGGTCACATAGGCATTTATTTTAGACAATTCCATGTGACTATTTTAGACAATTTCCATGGGAAATGGAAACTTCCTAAGTTAATGTATTATTACTTATTGACCCCCGAGAGATGGCAAACCACCAAAAAGAGAGAGAAGGAACATGCCAATCGTGGATACAACAAGCAGTGCCAGCAGGGTGTCCTGTGCTTCAAAGTGCACTTTCCCTCTCTCACTCACCATGGACTTTCTCCTGCTTTTATTGTTCTCTGTGTCTGCAGTGTTTTTTCCATTTGTACTCCACATTCACATGGCTAGTGCACGATAGAGAGATCAGGTGAAACACCTGCTTGCAAAATAGAAATAATCACTAAGATTAGATCTCTCTACAAAACAAAATACTCTCAGAAAGTATTTACAGCTTTAGTTACTTATTTCCATGGTTTCTTGCTAACTAAAGTGAGAATTTTGCCTTCCTCAGTCGCCAACATATCACTGACTGATCCCACATGTCCACCATCCAGTTCCCCCGGACCTTCTCATCCTGCTCAAGTGAGGAAGCACTAGTAGTGTGAGCCGGTTGTTTCCATTTCCTTTGATCAAGAGGAAGTCCTACCAGACATATAGTAAATGGGGAGTCAGGGGATATCATTGCTAAGCAGAAAGTGTTCTGTCTGATGGTATTGGCAAGCCTCATCCACACGTTAGTCTTAGGCTGTGAAGGTACCCACACAGCATTCATGATAATGGTGCAGCAGATGAAGTTAATGCAGACAAATGAGATCGCATTGCCCTTGCTGGAACCCATCATGGTCCTGCACCTGTGGAAACACAAGCATTATGTCTCCCCAAGATATCAGAGGGAATGGGCCTTCCCATTGACCTGATTCCGGATTCTTCACTAGTACCATAATTTTTCCATGAATATTCACTCTTTCCTTGTTAACTGAAACAAGATGAGGGCTATTGGTGGTCCTCCATCATCACACCCTGGATTTAAAAAGTTCAATAGTAGCTTTAGCAAGCCTTTCTACTGAAAATGCCTTCTCCATTCCCTCTTTTTGCTTATATTTAAAGGTACTATGGATATGCTCAACTACGGCTTGTCCTGTGGGCAAGTATGGTATGTCTTTGATGTTTGATTCCTCTAGACTGTAAAAAATGTAGTACTTTCTGTGATATGTATCTCTGGCCATTATCTGTCTTAGTAGTTTTTAATACCCCGAGAGTTACAAAGGCCAAAAGAAAATATTTGCAGATAATTGCAAACATTTTCTCCAATATGTGCTGTCACTGCAATGGTTCCAGAAAAGGCATCCACTGACACGTGGACATATTTAAGTCTTCCATATTCAGGGATGTGTTTGACCTCTGTCTGCCATAATTCCAGGGCTGTTAGGCCTTGGGGATTAACACCATAAAAAAGGGAAGGTGTTGTTTGTTGGCATCAGGGCACGCTGCAATTATCTGCTGTGTCTGAGTTAATCTAAGGCCATAAGACTTGCAGCACCTTAGTGTTCTGTTTAAAAAAGGCATGTCACAGTCAAACCTGTTCAAATGAATTGGGAAAAACAGGAACACCAGCTAACTAAGCCACAGATCTGTTTCCTTCTACTAACTGCCCTGGAGAAGTGGTATGTGATCAGCTGTGTGTTATGAAATATGATTCCCGTTGGCAACTAACTAGACACAAAAGGATATACAGAAGCATGAGCAGCTGTTAATTAGAAATGTCTCTTAAACACAATCCTTCTATTCTAGTCACTATTCCTGTAACATAGGCTGAATCAGTGACAATGTTAATTGGACTGGACCGCTTTTGAAAAACTCCAACAACTGCAGCTAATTGTGGATATCCCTTTGTTGTCTGCATATCTAACTGCCATCGGCCAGATGTGTCCTGCCAGACAGTTGCCAACTGACCTGTTCTCCTCGACCCATCCGTGAATACAGTCGTCTAAGGGTACCAAAGAACATTTTGGCATCTCCAGTACAATAAAATGCATTTGTAACAAGTTATGCCCTGGTGGGTGTATTGATGTCACCCTGGTGAATTCCTTCATTGCCACCTGAAAAGGCAGTGAACATTGGGACAGCCATTGTAATATGTTTGTAGGCACAGGCAACATAATTATCAAAGAATCGGTCCGTCTCAGCGACAGCAACATTTGTTTTCCTCCCATAACAAGAGCAGAAATCATTTCAACCTTCATAGTGATCATTTTGGAAAACTGATGAGGCAAAAAATCCATTCCAGTATTAAAAGGGGATCATTCGAAGTATTATCTCACTGAAAGAGAAGAACACAAGGTTGGAAATCTGGATCTAGTACTATTAATTCAAATGGAAGGGCAGGGTCATATTGCTGAGCTTGTCTGTGAGACGCAGTTGTGCCAACCTCCTGCAAAGCTTGTCGCACTGCATGTGTCAGTCTTTTGAAATTTAAAGCTGGATCGCCCTTTAATGATTGAAGCAATAGGTGCAAGGTTTCGTTAGATATTCCCAGCAAAGTCTTGATCCAATTTACAGTCCCCAACAGCCTTTGCACATCATTTAGAGTTTGAATGTCTGAATCCTGAGGAGTGATAGTCTGATTTGTAATTCACCATCCGAAATGCTTCCATGGTGAACTCTGTTGGACCTTTTCTGGAGCTACCTTTAAACCATGGCTTCTTTTACTGTTAACAGCTATAGCCATGGCATGCTGTATTTCTTTAGTCGACTTGGTTGCCACAAGAATGTCATCCATGTAATGACAAATAACAGCATTAAACAGTTTTTCCCTTGCAGGGGTTAAGGCTCTGGCAACAAACCATTGACATATCTTAGGGCTGCTTTTCATGCTCTGTAGTAATACTGTCCAGTGATACTGGTGGGTTGGGCTGATCGAAATGGTGGGTTGGGACAGAAAATGCAAACCTAGGAGCATCGTGGGTATCCAGAGGGATGGTGAAAAAAAAAACAGTCTTTTAAGTCAACTGTGGGCCAGGCGCCATGAACAAGCACAGTCACAGCATTGCCTGTGTCTAAAATTCCTGAAAAGTTAAACCTCTGTGTGAGGGTCCCCACTGATCCAAACCTTGCAGCCCCCCTTTCCATAGGCACAACCAGCATCTAAAAATGCATCAGTTGAGCAATACAAGTGCCTGCCCCACTTCACATGGGGGCATGGGTGACCAGACCATAATTTTAACCTCTGCAGTACAATCAGTGTATGTAAGTCTGAGTACTGCAGAAAGACCTTGCACTGTGACTGATGAATGCCCTAACAGGAAAGAACTCAATCCGTTTCTCAATGAACCAATTACTCCTGTAGCCACTGCTTACACTGTCACAGAATCACAGAATCAAGGTTTACTGGTTCAGAGGTGGCCAGGTTAACTGCAGAGGGTGGCAATGTCATGGTGAGCAGCAGCAGTGCAGCAAGAGATGAGGGACTGCAAGAGTGGGGCTCTGGGCACCTCACAGCAGTGGTGGTAGCGCTTTCCAGGAACCATTATTTTTCTTCTCCCCATGTGGGAAGGGATTGAAGTTGTGGATCAGATCTGGGCAGGAGTTGCTTCCCACACTGAGGGACAGCAATGGGGGCCAGCAGACTGTCTGACCTGCCTCACCGTTTATTTAAGGAACAGAGGCGTCTCAGACTCTGCCAAACTCTGCCAAACCCGTATATTTCTTTAAAGTCTTAAAAAACAGTTCTCCATAGCCCTGGAAGACCTTGCAATACAGTATCTGAGCCAGTAGCAGAGTCCCAGAGTTTCAACCCCACTTGGTCCCATTCTTTTTGTTTCTTGGACATATCACTGCCCATAGTTTCTCACTGCTCACCTCTGTGCAGCAGAAATGATGATGCTGCATGGCTGGTCTTGCTTCCTTTCAGCAGTCTTGAGTTCAGTGGGGCTTGCCACTGGTCAGCTGAATACCCATTGACCTGTCAGGTCCCTGTTCAGGCACCAGCAGTCTCAAGTTTGCAACACGACACAGGGCTCTCTTGTGTGAAAGATTCTGCTTTATTTTCCCAAGCAAGGTTTTTATATTCTAGCATGCATATTCAGTACTTTTCCACTTAACAATTCATTGTCTAAAAAGCATAAGAAGTTGTCATAACAACAGCAAACTTATCTTATGCTTAGCTGCAAAACATCCCATTTATTCTGTCCCTCTATTTCCTTCCCAGAGCCTCATTATCAGCAAGTCAGTATTCAATGAGGTCAAGCCAACCTCTCCATCCCTCACACCTTCCAACCCCCGTGCTATAGGCAGGGACACTTTCCAGTACATCAGGTTGCTCAGTGCCCCATTCAGCCTGGCCTTGAACACTTCCAGGGGGAAAGCATCCACAGCCTTTCTGTGGAACCTGTTCCACTATCTAACCACATTCTTTGGCTCAACATTAAGCTTAACACTTTTCGTAGAGTCATAGGATCATAGAATCATTAAGGTTGGAAAAGACCTCTGAGATCATCTAATTCAGTCATCCGTGTACCAGCAAAATTTCCCACTAAATCCTGTCCCTAAGTACCACATCTGCACATTTCTTGAGCATCTCCAGGAACAGTAACTCTACCTAGGCAGTTTGATCCAGAACCCAACAACTCTATTGGAAAAGTTTTTCCTAATATCCATCTTGAACCTCATCTGGCAGAGCTTGAGACCTTTCTCTCTCAACCTATCACTAGTTACCTGGGAGAAGAGGCCAACCCCTTTTAAGTTAAAGAGGGAAAAGGTCTTCGCTGAGCCTCCTCTTCTACAGACCAAATGATCGCAGTTCCCTCAGCTACTCCTCATAAGACCTGTGTTTCAGACCAGCTTTACTGCCCTTCTCTGAACACACTCCAGAGCTTCAATGTCTTTCTTGTAGTTGGTGAACCAGAAAGAAATTTTATCAGACAAGTCCCCTCTGTCCTTGATGGGCACCAGCTAGTAGCCCTTTCCTGTGTGTTGAAAAAACTGCTTTTAGCTCCAGAAAAAATCCAGACAACTGATGCCAGGAGTGCCACACAGACAGCAAATTTATAGTACTCAAGCAGAGACTTGCAAGATATTTTCCTATATTAATTCACTGTGTTTTGTGATGAGAATCCAACTTTTATTTAGTTCTCTACAATCAAGCTGGAAGCTTTCCTGGCCTCACCAGTATTCAAAAACGTTAATTTTTTTTTTTTTTTTTTTTTTTTTTTTTGGGGGGGGGGGTGAATGCAAGAAGCTTTCAAAATCTCATTTCCTAAGGCAGAATTACTGAGCACATGAGCCTTGGAACCAGGAACATTTTGGTTTTAGCAGCTGTGGCAGCAAATAGTTACCAACACGTTCTGAGGTTGGAGATGTGTCTGCAGAGCAGTTGCATGCATGAGCTTGAGGCCAAGGGGCTCCATGGCCTGCAGATCACTGGCTTCTGACAGACCCTCCAGGAACCCGAACACAGCCAGAAGTCTTGGATTGGTAAAAGTCCAATAAAATGAGGTGTTCAAAAGCAGTGTTCATTGATGGGGTTTTTTTTGTTGGTGTTTTTTTTTTTTTTCTTTTTTTTTTTTTTTTTTTTTTTTCCACGGAAACTTTGTTTCCTTATATGATTTCTGACCTGCACCACCAAAAACCCCATTTATACCTTGATTTATTATAAATTCTTGGAACCCACATCAAAAGCCTTTATGGATGAAGCTCACATTTGCTTTGAGGAGAATCTGTGCTGTATAATTGATTATATAACCAAAATTTAATTACTTAGTCCAAATCTGAGCAATTTATGCTTATCAGTACTTTTTGTTTGTTAGAATTTATACATGAATTTTCATCCAGCTGAGCATGATGCGGCCAGGCCAGATGTTTTCAGACCTACTCGTGTTTGAAGAATGTATAATAATACAGACATAGACCTGTGTTCTTTGTTGTGAAAAACAGGCAACAGGATCATGGGAAGTTTTGGGAGGTTTTATTTTTGTTTCCTCTTTGATCTTTATTTGCAAGAATCTGAGTGCATGGGGATCATTCTATGCCTTCAGAGCTATAGGAAACTATAAGAAAACATTATGCACAAACATTAATTTCAAAACTGGAAAGCATTTATCTGTTCTCTTATGTCTCTATGAGATGGAAAGAATAGTTGTGTGACACAGAATCTTTGGTTCTGCTTTGGAAAATGAATTAGTGGCAATAATTCCTCCTCCTTCAACAAAACAATCCCTGACTTCTTGGAGTCAATCTTGGCTTGCTCTGATTATAAATATATATTTCTTCTCAATAGTTGCAGCTGTTCAGGAAGTCTGGACTACAAAAATGTGACACCTTTGGTGATTCTTCATTACATGGAAAAAGAAAAATATTCCAGGCACAGGATCACATCATTCTCCCAAGTGTCTACTTGGGGCCATAAGACCTGATCTGTCCTGTGCTCTTCCTCCTGCAGGCCAAGTTTTACGCAGGTATACGCGTAATACGCAG
Source organism: Tympanuchus pallidicinctus (assembly GCF_026119805.1). Classification (NCBI taxonomy): domain Eukaryota; kingdom Metazoa; phylum Chordata; class Aves; order Galliformes; family Phasianidae; genus Tympanuchus; species Tympanuchus pallidicinctus. The sequence continues at coordinate 2,799,763 of NW_026294752.1, read as the reverse complement.
GTATTGCCCTTTTTAGAGGGGGACAGCTTTCCCTACTGTGATAAGGACTGAGCTCTGGAGACTTAGACAAATGACTTGTCTTACTTTATTTAAAGAACAATTTAAAATATGGGCTCCTAATCTGGTGTGAGCCTGCAGTGCTGAAGGCCAGCTGTGGAAATGCGGGAATGGGTTATCTGCATATTATTTCAGAGTTCTGAAAGAAGCATATGACAAGAGGTTTGGTGAGTGCTTAGCTTCAGAGCTCCTGGCCATTAAATGTTTATCTTTTTTAAATGACAAGCTTTGAATTAGTCTTCACGAATGTAGCCCAGTGTTTGTTTGAAGGCAACTGGTATGTCACGCAAAGTAAGTACTTTGGAATGCAGTAATGCTGGCTGCAGTTGGGGAGACGTTCATATTTGGGAGACTGTGAAAAATAGAATTCAAATGCACTCAAAGAGAATTCTTTAAAAATCTAATGAACAAGTGAACAATACCATGTTGCTCACACAGGTTCATTGATGATTGTCATCCACCGCTGTGACTCAGAGCTCAGGAAGTGGCAGTGTCTGAAAGGGAAAATGCTCAGAGTGAATCTGAACTTCTGTTTGCTTCCAGTTTAACTCTTGCCCTTGTGTTCTTGAACACGCTACTCTTCTAGATTTTCATTTCCATACTATATGTACTCAAGTGAAAAAGTATACATCTAGGTAGTTCATTTACAGCATAACAACATTAAAGCTCAGTGATAAAGTACTTTGTCAGCAAATATAGATGCTGAAGACAGAACTCAAATCCTAATCTGGGCCTCACACAAAAGCAGAGGTGCTCAGACCACCCAAATTTAGCTACCCAACTTGGCTGGTTAAGCCACAGTCAATGGAGAAACAAGGGGGGGAAAGAGAGATTTGCTTCCAGGAGCAATTCAGAAAGTCTGCATTCTGAATTGCCTCTAGGAGAACTTCTCAATTAAAGGAGTTTAAGAAGGCAAGCCAGGTAATTTAACCAGCTAGGCTGGGTGCCTAAACTCAGTGCTTCTTGTCATGCCATAGAAAAGAATAGCATCTAATGTTATCTTGGAGCATGGCATCGTGTGAAGCCACTGAAAAATGTCCTGCATCCATCCCATCTTTGTGTTCTCCAGCTTTCCAGAATTCTTTGTCTCTGTTTACCCTGCAACCCAACAGACTCAGTAGCTATCAGCATGGCAGCCTGGAAGTATCATTCATACAGCTTTACATATGTCTAGTAGCAGGGAATGTTGGGTCTTGTTCCTCTTGTTCCTTCCTTGTTCCTGGTATTTGATACTAAAAAGACTGTGATCGTTTGGCATTATGGAACTGCTTGGAAACCTCCTCGTCAGATAGAACTCTACTTGAAAATGGCATTTTGGTGGAACTGAACTGCTTTGTTGAAATACGTTGTTTTTGTGAGTGTTTTTAAAGGAAAGCATACAAAGTGGCTAGCTGCCTGGCTCACTGACATGTCAGCCAGCAGGTGGTCAGGTCCTGAAAAATTTGTTCTGTTTTGCTGGAACAACCATGTTGTCAACTTATCACCCTGACAACCAACATGCAGAATTAGCAGCTTCTCTGACTTTATCACAGAGTGAAAGATTTTTTTTTTTCTGGCCAGCTCTGAGCTACCTACAACTGTTATTTTCCCTCTCCCTCCTGCACTCTCTTCCATATTACAAAGGAAAACTAGTTCGTCTGAGGATCCATTATTATGATTTGCTTTGTTTTCCCTCTCCTTTGTTCTAGTGTCTCAATTATTTCTGGTATGCATATTTATAATTTGGAAGCAAACTCACTTTCCTGCTCTCTCGTTCAATACTTCCTTCCATAAGGTCTATCTTTCTGGCACTTGGAGAACATGATTTCAGTTCCAGCCTTGCCAACAGCTTTGCCAACAGGAGAGCTGCTAACTCTGCTGCTCTCAGATTTGCATTACACATTCAGATACAGCAAAGAATAAATGAGGCTTGGATAACTTTTGGTTTGGATAACTTTTTACACTTCAAGAATCATTTTTAAAGGGACATTATGTGATACTGAATCAGGTAACAGGAAAGGAGCTGGCAAGGACTGGATTCAACTGAAACAGTTGAGAACCAAGCATCTGCAGACACATGCAGAAAGGGACTCCTGACAATCTGGAGTGGAAAATCAGTCTGCCTGGTGGGATAACAACAACTCCATCCTCTGTAATGTTGGACATGGAGCTGGTGTGCCTCCACCACTGTAGCATGATGGAGTCGCAGGGCTTTGTCCCAAGCCAGTATGACTTGTGCTAACTACCAAAGCAATTCACTGTGTACTGAATTACAGATTCCCATGTAGCCAGGAGGATGATTTCTGGCAAGGATGCCTGTATTTTTCTTGAAATCTTCACAAAAATCTTCTTTGACATTAAGAACTCTCCAGAGATGACAGTTATACTTGTGCAACATCAGAATACTTACATCATTTTACAGCAGCTTTGTTCTAGAATCCTCAAAAGCACCAATGATTTCTTGTTTAATTTAGAGACCTTTCAAAAAATCCTCTTTGATGCAAGGTAAATTCTTTGCAATCACATTCTTTCCAAGTTTGAATTTCTGAAGATTCACATATACTCCAGCCTTCATCCCTGAAAGCACTTAAATGCACACTGAACTTGGCAAATGTGTATCATACAGTTGGATTCAGTGCAGTAGTTGAAGATAAAAGAATGCTTAAAGATTCCCTGAGCTAAGACTAGGAAGCTTCATTTCTTGAAGATTCAAGCAATCAGTGAAGAAGGGAGAGAGGCAGGTAATTTGTTCACTAGTTCTCAAATTTAAACCTATTTGTTGTTTCTATAATTAAAGAAAAACGCAACAAATCTTGACAGGGAAACTTGAGTTTGCTCTGCTGGCTGGGAATACTTTTACTTGCTCTCTAAAAAGAAATATTCTGAATGCATTCATGTTTTTGCAAGTTTGTGTGTTTTAAAATGTAGAATATATCAACTTGTGTAGGATAGGTTGTTTTAAAACCTCAGGCTGCTTCCCTGCCATTCATCAGTTTTCTCTGAGCTTCAGCCAAATCTGATGCATTTCAATACCAAAGACTCGTTTTGATGAGCCCTGAAGGTAAATTGTTTGAGATTGGAATGAGTTAGTAGAAGTAAATTTTATTTTCCCCATCCTCCCCAGCTTTGCATACATGGCAAACAAATATGGCCAGATGCCCTGAATAACCTGCATTGCCCTACAACAGGCAAAAAGCACTGCTCTTTTGGTAGAGAGCACAGCCTCATGCTCCAAAAATATGGTGCAACCACAGCATGTACAAATGCACAGGAAAAACTGGAGATGGCTTAGGCAAAGACAAGAGTGCAATCATGATAGAAAGGGCAGAATAGCCCTTCCCTGCCATCCCAAATAAGAGACTGCCTGCTGCTGGGGAGGCTGAGCTCCCTGTGCTACTTCCACGCTTTCCTGAAATAAAAATAAAGAGGATTTAGCCACTGTTCATTTGAGCAGCAGCATATTTACTCAATTCTTATGAACAGGAATGGGAGGTTTAAATTTCCCATCTTGAAGGGCAAACCAGGCCCCAAATCTTTCCATCTCTGGGACAATGTGTAAAGGAATACATCACAGAACTGAAACTGCAAGAAACATTTCAGCAGCAGTACATCATCTCAACCCAGAGTTTGACTGGAGCTCAGCCTAACAACTGTGCTCCTGTTGAAGCTGTTGTGATCCTGGAGGATGCTCCTTGGCAAGACACTGGGCTGCGAGGCAGCCCATCATGTGCTGAAAGAGCAACACAGCCAACTTCATGCAGCTGCTTTCAAGTAAGAAACCCTCCTTTCCACAGTGTCCTTCTGGTGTGCTCTTACACAAAACCCAGCATGTTGTCAGCCTTTCCCACTGTGGGTTAGTCTTCAGGTATTACTCTATTTAGAAAGTTTTGGCTCTGTAGTTCAATATTTCCTGAGTGGAGGAATGCTTGTAACTTCACAGCTGCAAATTTTTAGTTGGTTTGGATTTACAGAAAGTGGTTCTATTTGAAAAGAAATACCAAAGTAATTGGAGTTTGGCTGGGAATCTACACAGACTAAAGTGACTTTGATTTTCTTGTAGCACAAAGCTACTCAATGTAAACAGAAGTTAAAAAAACCTGGAAGGAACACAGACTTATTCTCTCTGAAGGCCTCTTCAGCACACATCTTGTAATTAAACAACATAGGTGGACTAATCAGCTTGTATCACCCATTTAGCACACACCGATAATTCAGTTTTACCTGCACACTAATGTGTACAGATGTAGGAGGTTAAAACTGGAGGTTGGAAAAAAACTTCTCTATTGCAGTTTTTTAGAGACCTTCACCTTCGTGCACCAAATAGACACTGTTGCTAAGATGTAGTCAAGCATCATTTTTAGTAAGTGAGCTGGACTGATCAAATGTCTGAAAAAGCCAAACTTGCATAGAATTATGTTATGAAGCTCCTTGACATTACGACGTTAAAGTGAATAATGGATAAACTGTTAAATCGTAAGTAGTGATTTGGTTCTCAGTGAGTTTACAACTTCTGTGGCCAAACACATGGTGATACTAAAGCCATTAGTTTAATAAAAATATTTTTAGGAAAAGAGAGAAAGAGAAGAGGATTAAAAAAGTACCACAGAGCACGTATTTAAGCCTAGTACACTTCATTGCATCTTGCATGGACCTGCAGGAAATTTTAAATGATGTGTGAGAGCCCCCTGGGCCTCATTTGCAACAGGCAAACACTCAAGGCAAGCACTGAAAATCAGAGCCTGTGGCAGGACTGGCTGTGCTCCATCTTGCAGGTAATGTAGCCAAGGAGGATGAGCATGCACTATTACACAGGAAACTAACCTTTCTTTACCCCTTCTGGGTAAGAGCTGCTTTGCTTCCTTCAGAAACAAAGAAAGGGGTAAAGTAAGAAAACCTCTCCATTTCTCAGAAAATATATTTAAGGTGAACCATCACAAGCTGACAAATATATGTACAGAAACACTTAAATAATATGGGCCCCAAAGTTTGCAGGCATCATCTAAGCAAGGGAAAAGCTGGTCCTTAAGTTACTGACTAGCAGCAGCAAAAATACTTCTCTGCTTATACGCAGATCTCTAGGAAGTTCTTACTAGTTCATCACAGTTCTAATAAATTTGTTTCAGTATTAATCTAAATTTAACTAGATGACTTGGGGAAAAAAAAAAAAAGAATAAAAAACTAAAATCCATTTCTCCGTGAGATAGTTTAAATTTGTTGTTTTGATTATTTTTGTATTCCTATGACTGAGCCAAGAAAAACTCAAAGGATTAAATCCTTTTTTTTTTTTTTTTTTTTTTTAATTTCTAGGTGTGGTTTAGAATCTTCTCAAAAGAATGTGAACTGTAGAAATTTAACTTTTTGGGGGGCTGATATCAGCACAAAACATCATGACATCATGTTGGTTTTGTGAGTGCCGTTTGTACTAAATTGTGTCAATGCATCTCCGGTGCCAGCAAAATATCCCAAAACATCTGAAAATTACATCTGGAAAGAACTCTTCAGAAACTAGTGGCCTGTACTGACAGTTTCAAAGTCTCTCAATGCTTCTTTTCCTCCTCTTTTTAAACACATTACAATTGCCTGATTGAAAACAAATATGCACCAGGAGAAGGGGAAATGCAAATCTTTTCTGTGATAGACCAGAATCTTGTCTTTATCTCAGATAATTTTAACTCTATTTGTTGTGTTATTTATATCAGCATCTGTAAACGTCAGATGTAGTATGACTTCAGAAGGCAGGCAAGGACTCAAACAGCACTGACCATATTGCAAAGCCATGGGATAGCTCTGCCCATCTAGAAGATCTTTCCTATTTTCTTGCATGGAAGGTGACGCTGCTAGCAGATCTCTAGAGCCTACAAAACGCTAAATGCCACTAGTATTTGCTAAACTGCTAGAGACTGGATCATACCATCTGGAGAACCTGTGATGTGTGCAAGGTATCCCTTCTCAGACAGTTGTCTTGTTCTGCTCTCGGAGTTGTATTTTTCACGTTGAATGTGGACAGTACCTTTCATACTATTTATTAGTTTGCATCTTGTGCAAAATGTATTTTCTCTCATTTCCTGCTTTGTAGTGTAATCTAGAATATTTCCCAAAAAGCTACACAGCCTTGCACCACCTGCGAGGTTCTCATGCATTATAATATTTTTGGCCAGCTGCTGTGTTCATGCCAGGAGCAAGTATTCCATTGCTCCACTTTTAGCTTTCATGCAGTCCAAAGCCTACTTTCAGCCTGTGTGAGGCTGTGAGCATAAAGCCTGAGTCAGTAAGAGTTAAAATATAAGGTCAAACTTCTCGGAGCCAATTGGTGGAGCCCAGGTGTCACGTCCTATTCAAAGTTTCAGCACAATGCTTTCCCTTCCACTCTATTGCAATGCAACATCTACTGGGGCCTTCCAGGCAGAATAGTGAATATACAGTCATCATGATCCTAGGGGAGATTTTTGGCAGCGATTACTGACATGACTGATTGCTGGGAGCTGCTGTTATGCCTATGGCCAGGCCATTCTTAACCCTAGCTCTCCACTCACATTCGACTGAACCCAGTGAATTGGAAGTGTTTCCTATTTTAGGAGCTAATTTTATTTTTTTTCCCACTGCGTAGTTGGATATCAAATAGGCTTTTATTAATGTTTCCTGTGTCTAGCATTTCTAAATAGTTTGTTCTTTTCTGGTGGCTATATTACTTCCTGATCTCCAGAGACATTTTGGATGGTTCAGAAGATAGTAGCCTATTTCCAAGTGACCATGTTTTTGGGTGCCCAGTTCAAAATATATGCTGTTTATGGGGTTTTGATTCGTAAGAAATTCCTGACATTCACTTCTTGAAGTCAGATATCTCAAATGGGACACTGACCGCTTTTCTGAAAAAGTTAAGCCACACTGTTCCAGTACATATATATATAATCACATGTATATTCACAGCATGGAAGATATACTATTGCTGCTTAAGAGCTTATTTCAACAGAATGATGATACAATGGATGATCATAATTGTTGACTCAGTAGGCACTGTTAGAAAGCATTATAAACATGTAGAGACAGAGACTTCCTTCTCAAAGCAGATTTGGATCTGAGTAAAGACATCTTTTAGTGTAAAGAAATTCAGCTCAGTATTTCTGTTTGGGTTTTTATCTCAAAAACATACAGCAGTCTAGAAAAAGTGAATTTTGGATGGAAGAGTTATCTAAGCAACGCTGTGAAAAATCCTGCTCTAATGAAAAAATCTGCTATTGAAATTTCTGGGAAGGTCCTCTCTAGTTCCTTGCTCAAGAAATGAAGTCTTATCTCTTACTGCAAGAGAGCAGAAAGTGTTCAGTCACTGAGGAGGTCTAAATAAAGAAGAGGATATCTGGGAACAAGCTACTGCCATTTTTAAAATGGAGAGGATCTGACGGGAAAACCACCAATGCAAATAGGAGCTGCAAGGAGGAAATGCTGAGGTGACTGCATTCTAGCAAAAAGCTTTATCTATAATTTCTTTAGCATCTCCAAATTGTACAGGATGTAAAACACGAGAATAAAGCTTGTGAGGAATTTTTACGTACAAAGGAATAAATTGTGTGAAAAGATTATTTCTGACTGCAAAATTAGAGGATTTATGGTGATTAGGCTTCAGTCTTTGATACCATATATCACTGCACTCATTATAGCTAGTTCTTGAAGAAGTATGAATTACAATTGTGTGTGTGTAGTCGTAGCAAAGCTACACGAAAGGAATGAATGCTTCCCAAGTAAAAGGGTAAACTGCTTACCCCTTTTTACAATGGATGATTAAATTGACGTCTTCTTGCTTGTTGTTTTGATTTCAGTTATATTTCATTTTTGTGGTGGCTGATGGACTCAGAGTCAGACCTGGGCCACCCTGCTGCTGAGCAGAGGAAATCTATGGGATGCAGTTGTAGGAGAGAACAATACAGGGCTGCTATGTTGTTTTCCTCCCATTCTTGTTTTTCAGGCCTTTCCATCTTACAGATCTCTCTTAACATGCTCTACATTTAGCTCTTTGCCATGTCTACAGTAGATCTGAAGATATACACCCTGAGGAAGAAATGAAGGGCTAGGGAAGACTGAACACTTGGACAGCAAACAGAATTGTGATTTTTTTTCCCTGTGGTTAAGTTAATCCAAACAACTTCTTAGAAGGCTGAGCCAGTTCACACATATTTAAATGTGCGTCTTATTTGGGTTGTGTTTCACTGGTGTTTTTTTAGCTCTGTCAGCTGAACACTGATCCTGGTCACTCTCTTTTCCTGTTTATGCTTGACTTTCACCTGCAAAGCATCTCTTTGTTGCAAAGTGAGTGGTACTTCAGAAGAGAGTGCAAGGGCAAAGAGTGTGACCATTTGTTCTTAAAAGAAAAAAGAAGACGAAAAAAGCAATTCCAACTGCAACTGCAATTCTACAGAAAATCTTTATGTCTGACAACTTCCCTTCATATCTCCCTCCTTCCAACTGTGGTTTATTAATTAAATGCCAAAACATTTTATTCCTTTCTACAATCAAAACAAGCAGCATGTGTCCCAGTGATTCATGTGATTCATGTGATATTTTAAAATAACATTCTACTACATAGAAGACCCTCTCAGAGCACCTTTGGAAGAGGTTTTCCCATCAATTTCCACAGGCTTTGAATCAAACCCATTTATTGTAACGTCTCTCCACTGCAGTCATGGCTAACAGTCATAACATGTTCATGGCAAATTGGGTTGTCTATTTGGTGAAATGTGTTTAGTCACAGAATACAATTGAAAGGTTACATGCCTGCGTTTATCTTCCTCTCCTCCAAATTCAGAGCATGGAGTTATCAGGTTTTTCTTTTAAAAGTATGTACACAAGTATTCATAACTACATTTTGACAGCATAAAGCAAACTGTGCGATCTGCTGCATCCCTACTACTCTGAGTAGCATTTCACTCCATCAGATCTTGATCATTTTCATAGAGCTTATTGAGTGATTAGTTGAAGGCATGAGCATGGGTGAAACACTGTTGTTCTTCATCCATGTTTTCAAATGTGTATGGCAGAGCCTAGAATTCATGGGAAAAATCATTAGTGCCGAATTATTTATGTTGGAATGGTTCTCTGGATATCATCTAGTAAGAAAAGAAATGGCTGGGTAACTTTGACTTCATGTTATTTCCCCAGTTCCTGGAAAAATTCAGGTACCACATTACTGGGAGAGGCCATAGAATTTGTTAAATGAAGGCATCTAGAAACTCATGAATCGGAGTTTATTCCTAGCTGTGTTTGATAACACTTCATTGAGCCCACTCATGAGACAATGTAGGTTGGCAACACAATAAAAAAGCAACTCCTGTCTTGGTGAACTGCATCAAAATGTGCCTGACTATAATTCAGCTCCACCAAAATGAGAGTTCAGAGTTGAGTCCTCTAAGAAACTGCAGATAAAATGATAACATTATAATTGCAAAAAATTAGTAGGATTTGTGTTATTTAATCTCAAATGTGATGACTTGTAACACATAAAGCCCATCTCATTTGGATACAGACATTCTGTTAGTATTCAGTAACCGTTAGTGAATATGAGCAAAGACTTCTGTTGCAGTGTATAGCATGTATCATGAGAAGAATGTTCTTGGTTAGTCTGGTGCAACCCAAGGCTTTTGGTAGTTATACTATTATATCTGAAAGACCTTGACATCTGGGTCTTCTCAAATGTATGAGGGGTGCAGCGAAGTTAGTGCCTCCTATGCTATTGTGTTGGCCCACACTGTCAGTCTGGTGTGGTGTGGCGATAGAGGTTCCTACCACTATCCTGTTACATTTATTGCCATGAGACAGATGGCAGCAGGGAGCAGTCTGACAAAAATGCCATGTGTGGTATCTGATGTGGAAGTGCATGTTGAAGCAAAGGTATGGAATTGAACTCCTCTGTATGGAAAAAGTGACACCCACTGACATTCATCAATGCTTGCTGAACGTTCATGGAGACTAAACAGTGACTGTTAACACACAGTGGTTGTCGGTGGCACATTTCAGTGATGGTGACATCAAAGTGGAAGACAAGCCATGTTATGAATGCCTATGCACAGCTGTTACACCATGAAATTAAAAGTGTTTTGATCAGCTCATCTGCATGAATCAGTGGATTACAACCAAGGAACTGTGTGTGGAGCTGACTATTGGCTTCAGTATATTGGTGGCAACATTGGAATATCACAAAGTTTGTATTGAGTGGGTTCCATGAGTGCTCATATAGATACAGAAGAAACACTGTATAAAAGTTTGTCAGAACCAGTATAACACTGAATATGACTTTTTCCTGGATGGCATCATTACCGGTGATGAAGGATGGTGTCACAACTGCAAACTGGAGTAAAAACAGTGGTCCATGGAGTGGTGATATGAATTCTCCATCAAATAAAATGTTTAAGACACAGCCCTCAGCAGAGAAGTGATGTGCTCTGTCTTTTAGGATAGATGATCTTTCTGGATTTCCTGGCCCCAAACAAACCAGCAACTCTGCCACTACAGTGTATCACTAAGCTAAAGGCCCCAGCTTATAGAGTGAAAAAGACAGCCTTTCTTTTGCAACATGATAACACCAGGCCCCATCATATCAGTTTAAAGACTGAAGCAAATTCCAATCTTGGCTGGACTGTCCTATCACACCCACCATATAGTCCAGATTTGACACCATCTGACTTCCATCTATTTGCGCCAATGAAAGATGGACAGCATGGGCAACATATTGCTGGTAGCAATATTGTCATAGTAGCTGTGAGACAATGGGTATCTTCCTCTGATGCAGCTTTGTCTGAGAGCAGCTTGCAGACTCTTTCATCGCTGGTAAAAATGCACAGTTAGTGGTGGTGGCTATGATGAAAAATACTGTTTTCTAGCTGTGATTTTTCTCTGTCAAATAGCATCATTTGTGCTCTTTGTATCTTTTGTAATTTGCAGGGAAACAAACAGGAGGCATTGGTATTACTTTCATTGCAATCTAGTTAATCAAATGAGAAGTGTAGCCCCAAATCTTAGACTTCTTTTGACGTCTCAGTCTTAACTTCTGCTTTCTGGCTGCCAGGATTTACTCCTTCACAGCTCAAACATTCCTGGGCAGGAAACTTCATGTCTGCCCAGCCTGTGGTATTTCTGATTTGTGTATGAATTACTGGAGAGACTAACTGGTTTTAAGGATGAGAGGCATCAAAGTTAGACCATATGGCCTGCTTGGTCTCTACCTATATCTGTAAATGCATGCAAAATTATGCTGGGATTTTTCTCCCTTTGGAGTTGCTTTTAGGGATTCTATTACTGTACATGCTTTTACAGCATCTACAGTAACAGAAAAGCAGTTAAAATAAATCCATGGAGTTTAAAGTTGGCAGCTAGAGCATGCCTATACAAAGAGTTGTATCCAAATTAGGCTGTCACCTTGGGTTTGATGACACAACACAGTTCTTGTAGCCTTCCTGCCACCTCAGATTTCTTCTTGTACTCTAATCTTAGCTCAACCAAAAACAATGTCTCCAACGCCTCGGGTTAGAATTTTTTATTGTAGTTACATCTTTCTGTCTCATTTGACTAGTGCAAGACAGCCAAATAGTATGTAAAGGAGTTCATAACTAGCTGCCCAGCTTTGGTGCTGATTAACTAGTTTTTACCTTTTTTAAACCAGAATGAGTTTTCTTGAAATGCAACAGTGACAGCCCCTTCCTGCTTAACCTCAGGAGATCTGCGGTGTTTATGAGAATGGAAGCACTTCCTCAAAGGAGGGAGGACAGGCTCTCTGGTAACACTCACTTTCTGCAAGAGACTGGAATAAGCAGGTCTAGAAAATGAATGTAGACAAACCCTGATGTCTTTATTGATATAGTTTTAAAGGTCAGAAGCAACAGCTCTCAGTGATTTGACATAGGGTGATGGCACCTCCTCTGAGCTCAGTGCTGAGCTCTGTGCTTAGCTCAGTAGAAGAGAGGAAAATGCATATCTGTATGTTATTTATAGTATTTTAATTTTGTGTTTTGAAGACTAAAATATTTTTATTCATATGATAGGAGCACCCTCAAATTTGTGGAAATTTTCAGAGTGGGATTTTGTACTTAAAAATGATGGACTGGCTGGAAAGTTCGGGGCAGCCTTGGATACAGCGATCATGAGATAATACAGTTTGAGTTCGTACACGGAAGAAACAAGGCAGCATGTAGGATTGCAGCCCTGGACTTCAGGGGAACCAACTTTGATCTCTTCAAGGATCTGTTTTGGAGATATTTACTAAGGATACGTTTGGCAGGGGCTGTCATCTTCATTGGTCCTACCTGCTTACAACCTGCAGTGCAGTAGGGGATTGAACTCCAAGAGGTAAACAGAATATGATAAGGAATTGCATGTTATAGAAAAACTAGTAAAGATGTGGAGGTGTTCAGGAGAGAATGCCTGATTTTTAATTACCATTGCATTCAAAATAATATGTTTCATGGTCTTTTCTGCATATCCTCAGTAGTGGCTGTGAATTGGCTGTTAAAAATAACGCTTTGGTTTTGAATTGGGCCCATTGGGTCTTGATTGTACAGTGGCAGTTATCCTGCTGGATCAGAAGAATTGAGCTTTTTAGAGTACCCTTTGATCCAAACCAGAAACACACGAAATAACACTTCTGACTTGACTGTATTTTAAAATTCACTTTCTCAAGTATTTGGACTCTGCATTGTCCTCCCAAAGGGCAAATACAAGTTCAGTACTTTCTGAGGCTTTCCTTGTTTCAGCTCCTTTATTTTAACACCACTTATCTATTACTTGGCCAACCTGCTGCTGCTTCATGTACCAAATAGATGGTGCTTGCATTTGGAGAGAATGTTATTAATAACACTGTATGCTGCGTTCCACCAGAAGAAGGCTGGCCAGAAGGGTGAGGGAGGTGATTGTCTCCTTCTGCTCTGCCCTCGCAAGACCCCAGCTGGAGTACTGCTTTGAAGTCTGAGGCCCACAAAACCAGAAAGATGTAGAGCTTCTGGAGAGGTGCCAGAGGAGGGCCGCAAAGATGATCCAAGGGCTAGAACACCTCTCCAATGAAGATAGGCCAAAGGAACTGAGCTTGTTCAGCCTGGAAAGGCTGCATGGAGACCTCAATGCGACTTTCCACTATCTATGAAGGGAGTTTATAAACATAAGTGAAATCAACTTTTTACACAGGTAGATGGAGATAGGATAAGGGGGAATGGTTTTAAACTAAAAGAAGGTAGATTTAGATTAGGTGTTGATGCAATTTTTTTCTGAGAGAGTGGTGAGGTGCTGGAACCGGTTGCCCAGAGAGGTTGTAGTTGCCTCTCTCTGGAGATATTTAAGGCTAGGTATGATGGAGCCCTGGGGAATCTGATCTAGTACTTGATCTAGCAGCTGGCAACCCTGCCTGTGAGAGGGAGATTGTAACTTAATGATCCTGGAGGTCCCATCCAACCCAATTCTATGATTCTATAACTCCATCCACCATTTTGTCGCTTACCCAAAATATACAATTAACTCTCCATTAACGCACTGGGACTCTGGAATACTGATCTTTCACAGGGCATTTCATCAAAACTCTCTAATAGCTATTTGCTTGTAAAGTGGATGAGCTAAAGGTGCTTGTGGGTATTTTTTCATTTATATAAAAATGATGTATATGAGACTTTCATGTTTTCACATGAAGACTTTTTTTTTAAGGCTTTTTTTTTTTTTTTTTTTTTAAGGGTTAAACTTACAGTTAAATTAACGGGCATTTGCATATTCTTATCTGTTCTACTAAGGGAAAAAAGTCAAAAAACTTTAGTGGAATATTTTTGGCCAAATCTAATCATTAAAAATATATAATACTGGCTTTTAGCTCTATAAGACTTTCAAGATTTATCAAATATATTCAAATCAGTCAACTTCTGCTACAGAAAATTATGCATATATTAAGGTAAAATAATTCTTAAATTTTATATGTGAGGAGAAAAGTCTTCAATAAGAGAAAGTGATGTCTTCTTTTAAGCTTTACAGAAACTAAGGAATAGACCATATACATATTTATCTGCATATATAATAATGTATTTAAGGACACATATTCAGTCCTTCTTGCATAAGTAAGTAAGGACTTAAAATGTGTTGCTCTCCATCTCACTGCATAGAGACTGTTTCAGAACCCTTTGCTACTATATAGATGTACTTCACTAGTTAAAGTCCAAATTCAATACGTCAGCATACACAAGCAATACTTTTTTGTATAAACATATAGAGATATTTCACCTGTACTTACATTCTCATTTAGCAGCTATTTTCTTTGTCTTCCTTTTCAAGATTATTCATTATGCAGGACACGACCTGTGCACATACAGGCAGCAGTACCCAAAAGCAAACATGTAAAGGATGTTTTTTGAAAATTAAACTGTTAGATATACAGACTTGTGAATCTGGCAACTTCATACAACACCTGATCTGTTTTTCTGGCGGATGGTGGGCTCCAGAGCCTAAATGTGAGATATCTACTTTGCATACACAGATTGGTTGTGATGACAAAAATAATGCAATGTATTTGTGTAATAATGCAATTTAAAACAAGTATAGTGAAATCTTTCTGCAAAAACTCGTGCCATGTTGGTGTACCTGTCACAGGAATGCACTAGGCATCGCAGCATGTAGTTTCCTAGCAGAAAGCTCTACAGCTAGTAACATGAAAAAAGTTCTAGTCCTGATCTGGTGATCTCTAAAGAAATGGCTTCTCCTCACACAGAACCAGAAATTTGTCAGTGTTATCTATTACTTATTAGCATCTGATGACTTTCTGCTCAGTGCACAACAACATGAGAGCAGAAAAAAAGGGAAATGTGAAATAATTCCTTTAACTTATTTTTAGAAAATAGTGGCTGAATTGCCAACTTTGTTGTCTCTTCTTAAGATGGGAATCTTCAACGATATGACAAGTGGGTCTGCCCTCTTAGATGAGATCGGGTCAGTACTGATGGAGGTTTCTGCCATCTCTGTGCATATCTTCTTTGCAAAGGTCTTTGGAATTCTGCCTTTATAGGGAAACTGCTGGTACAAATATAGAGGAGCATTTATATGCTTAGTCAACAGAGATAAGCCATGCAATGCCCTTCTGACTGCAAGCTGTTATTTTTTGTGTTCAGACTGTGTGAACTAGTGTGAGGGCTGTGTTGTGTTCTACCAGAGCATGCAGTCTGTCAGGAGATACTTGTTTCACATCCTAAAAAATGGCATGATTACATAGTGGTGGCATGATGATGAACAATGGCATGATTTGTAGCAGTGTTTAAGATTACAAGAACACTTGGGATAGTTTGGGAGTATGGTGCAAAGTTAAAAGAACCAAAATTAGTGAGACTCATTCATATCAGCTCATGAAAAGAACACCTGCCCCAAAAGTTGGGGCAGTAGTCCAAAACAGAGCAAGGCATGACTACTGGTGGTCAGGTTTACTCCTAAGCTTTCTTATACTTAACATTCATGTACTTTTTCTTCATGATATTATGGTAGCCACTGACAGCCTGGAAATCTGCTCTCAGGAGCTGTTCTTGCAGTTCTTTTCACGAGGTACAGAAGTCCTACAGCACAGTTCTTCCCCTAGAGACCCAGCCTGTCTGCACCTTTGCTCCCATTCAGGTCAGTCTTCTGCAGGATGCTTTGACTGCCTAAAGTGTCTAATAACTACTGTCAGCAATTTAATGCCTCAAACCATCAAAGTAATTTCTAAGTGTATGCTATGGGTGCTGCTGATCTGTTTTGGGAAAGTCTGATTTTAATTCCTCTTAACCTAAATTCCTCTTAACATAAACCTACCATAGGCAGCCTGTTTTGTGGATTTTGTACTTTTCAGGTAACACAGTTATCTGAAAAGTCTGTCACCCAGGCTCAGGGGCATAGTCCAAGAGTAATTTGTATACCAGCAGTTGTATTACTTACACATTTGTGGATTGCACAAAGGTTACACAGTTTCAGATTTCCTGACCATAAGCCTTTCTGGGAACACAAAGCCAAAAATCTGACAGATCACAAAACCTCCACAAAAATCAATGAAGCTGCAAATGAGATCAGTATTTGACCTACTTCCTGTAGTGCTTTCTTTTATTAAGAAAGTCACTTCTCAGGTATTAGGCTCAAATAGTTTTCTGCTTAAGTATACATCTAAAGAGCAGAAGAATATGAAAGTAACTTCAGTAAAACGCACTCTGTACAGCTGCATATCTGAAGAAACACTGGTTACACACCTGGAGATAACTTCAGGCTCTTAATCAAAATGAAATCCTAGAGCTTAAGAAGTCACTCAAGCTTCCCTAATGAATGACGATTTGTTCACTTGCTTCTTAATAGAGAGCTGACTAGGCTCCATTATTCAAAAAGTATTTAATGTTGTCTTCTCAGTAATGGTCTTTACAGTCCACTACCATTATGCTGAACTAGTTCTACAGAGAACTTGTGTAGACACAAATTCAGCAAAGTATAGTGTAATATATGCATCTTTAGGCAACATATATACTGGAGATTCCTGAAGGAAGAGTCTGACAGCTCAATAACATACTCTTGAATAAAACCAAAAAATTTACTGGAAACTCCATACTGCCGTGCTTTTCTTTCTTTTAGTGACACATATATGCATAGATACTGGCACTTTGTGAGTAAGAGTGTGTGTGTGTGTGTGTGTGTGTGTGTGAGAGAGAGAGAGAGAGAGTCAACAGGGAAAATGTGAATATCCAAAGACATCACCCTAGGCTTAGAGGGAACAGATAAGTATGTGTTTTTGAGTGACCCTAGGGATGTATCATGGACCAGCATTCAGAACATGCATTTCCAGTTATTTCTGAACACTCAGTTTGGTAGCTTTCATGTTCTTTCATGCTTTACTTAAAGGAGAAAGATTATTCAACTGTTATGTCATTTTGTTGCCTTAGTTTCATCTGAGATGGAATTGTTTTCTTCAGAATGTCTGGTATGATGCTATGTTTTGGATGTGGGAGAAAAACAGTGTTGATAACACACTGATGCTTATAATTACTGCTAAGCAGTGTTATACAGAACCAAGGCTGTTCCAGTTTCTCAGCTCATGCTAATGAAAGGCTGAGAGGGAACAGAATCAGGAGCTGACTTAAGCTGGCCAAAGGGATATTCCATACCATATGACATCATGCAGAAGGAGAGTTTTGAAGAGGATGGGAGTTCATTTGGCTCTCATCCATTGTGGACTAGCTGGACATTGGTTGGTGGGTGGTGAGCAATTGCTTGTGCAGTGAGGTGAGCAATTGCTTGTTGTATACATTCATATATATATATACACATATATACATACATATTGTCATAACTACTAACCTTTTCCTTTTCTTTATCTTAGTAAATAGTTCTATCTCAACCCATGAGTTTTACTTTGTTGGGTTTTTTTTGTTTTTTTTTTTTTTTCTATTCTCTCTTCATCCCGCTGGAAAGAAGGGGAGTGAGTGAATGTCTGTGCAGTGCTAAGCCAACTGCCAAGTTAAATCTCAACAGTCAGTTTGGCACCTGATGTGCAGTGTGAAGTGTTGAGATAACAGCAGATCTGATCGAAGTGTGTTAATACAGTGTCTTGTGATAGTTTAATAATTCCTAGTCACAATGCTATTTTTTCCCCTATTTATAGAGCTCTTTGAGAGTCTTCTCATAGAACTATAATGTGTAGCACCTTGCTTGCTGCTTATTTTCCCTGCTGCATTATTTTCTTTTCTGGAGGTTGGATTAAAATTTTTGTTTTGCTATGTGGCCTTGGCTTATATTATGATAAAATTGGCAGCCAAAAAGCTAATGGTTTTTTGTTGTTGTTGTTGTTGTTTGTTTGTTTGTTTTTTATGTGTGTGTGTGTGTGTGTGTGTGTGTGTGTATGCAGACTGGCTTTGGAAATCATATTGTTTGATATTATAAATAATTACACTGTTTGCTTTGTATTCTGGGGAGCCAGGAGACAGAAGAGTAACAAGATAAAGTGTATTATTCACTACTGGTTAGGGATCTGGAAAATAAAGCATTTCAGCATTCTGACTTACACACAGGACAGCTGTAGCCTTGATAAGAACTAAGTGGGCAACTTGATACAGTGCTTGATCTAGCAGTCGGCAACTCTGCCTGCAGCAGGGGAATTGGAACTATATTATCTTTAAGGTTCCCTTTAACCCAAGCCATTCTATGATAATGTAGCCAACACCCAGAACTTCAGGACAAAGCAGGGTGAAAGATGTTATCCCGTGTGAGTGCTTGTAGACCTTAACCAGGCATATCCAACCCATGGTCAGCAGCAGCTAGTAATTAGCACCCCACACCACCATGGCAGCAGCTCTTGCTTGCCAAGCAACCCAGCCCGGTCATGGACTTTCAGCCATCACTCATCAAAAAACAAAGTATTGTCCCTGAACAATTCCTCTTTACTAAATGTAGCTCAGGCAAGCTAAAAGGTTGGACACCCGTTATCAGCAGCTAAAGTATTCAAAGATCAGTGATGAAATATAATCACAGAATCATAGAATAGCTTATGCTGGGAGGGACATCAAAGATCATCAAACTCCAACCACCCTGCTTTGGGACAACCACGAGATTGGGCTTTACTCTCTTTTACCTCCTGTCATCTCACTGAATCCACAACCTTAACTTCAAATGCATTATATTTGTCAGTTGTTGTATAAGCAGCAAACTACTGAGCACCTTAAATGAAGAGAAAGGAAAATGGTACGTACTTCTATAGGTCAGGTTGCTGAGTTTGGTGGTTTGGTGAGTATGGATTAGTTTCATTGGAAAAATGATGTTTTCCTTGCACAGCAAGATTCTATGGACAGTTAGTTAAGTCTTTTTGGACAACTGGTTATTCATTGACACTGAGAGAAAGACTTATCAGCAAGTAAAAGGGAACAGAAGAACCCCACTTTGAGAATACACCTAAGTGTCTCATACATTTGATGTGTAGGTAAACCTGTAATACAATATATATACATAGATGTACAGAGCAGCATAGCAACATGTATAAATCATATTACTTAAAACAGATAGATTAATTTTTATTCTCCTTGCAGAAACAAAGAAAAATACATTCAAAGAACTGCATTCTTAGTTCTACCTAGGTGAGAACAGTTCTGGCTTTGATAAACAGTAAGTCCATTTACAATGTTTTCTTTAAAGAGAAAAAGAATCAATTTCAAATGTCCAAAACGTGACCATACAACTCAAGCCAAGACAATTCATTCTAGACATCCCCTTACAGATGATTACAGGATACGTTTGACTCTGTTACTTGTTTCACATGGAACAGGACACTGTGGTTGCTCCTCTAATTTATACATTGTTGTAGTGGTCCTAACATGGTTATGAAATTTCCCACAGCTCCAAATTTGCTGTTTGGATATTGGACCAGGGTAAGACACAGTTTCCAGTGCCAAAGTTTTACATCATACAAATTTTATTTCAGGGTGAGTTGTTCTGTAGTGAATTCCTCCCCAGCATTTGATAGACTTTGATGATATAGAAATTAGGTTAGGTGTCAGCTAAAGTCTGCACCCCTGTTACAATAAATGTAAACTACTGAGGTTAAGTGACATCCAGCAAGAATCAGCTGCTTAAATTCATCTTGTCTTGTGCAGTGCTTAATAGGCATCACAATAATACGTTATGAGAGCAAGGATGGCAGTACTAAGCTCTGAATAGTATGTGTGGAGCTATTTCCTTTTTTTGAAGTTGTGAAGTCCTTGAGCTCAGCTGAGTTCACTGCAGATTTTTTGAAATCAGACATAAATATATTTAGCTCTCCAGAACTCAGTGCAAAACACTGTAAAATCACCTTCCATTCCCAGAGTTAAAGGTTTAATGTCTGTCTTCATTCTTATGCTACTAGAGATTTGGTGATTCATAGGCAAAGCATTTTTTTTTCAGCTCCCATCCTTACTATAAACTCTACAGTCTTATAAGCAGCATTTATTCTGATGGCATTCACCAAAGCAGGGAGTAGAAAGATGCCTAACAGAAGACAGTTGCATATCTCGAAGATAAATTTCATAGTAATAAAAGAAGTTTTACTATATTGTGGAAGAAACTATCAAAGGCTTACTGGCCACATATTGCAATTGTTTTCATATGAAAGCTACTTTGAACTGTATGTGGCAATGTGACTACTTGCTTGGAATGGCTGGATTTGAGCAATGATTCAGTGATATTCCGTTGAGAACCTTCTTTGGCATGCCCTGTTTTCAGTCGCCTCTAAACTTGGTCTTCATAAAGAAGCAGTGTGACAGAGGGAAATCTCTCACACCTTTTCCTTGCAGTTGTCCTACAGCTAATTGAATTTTGTGTAGGAAATGAAGCAGTTTCTGTGTGGAAGGTGACCAGGATCACAGTGTTTCACAGGAGGGGTTGCAGGGAATGAAGGAACACAATCTCTTACCTTCTTCAGAATACATCTGGTGTTGCAGGCCACACACATTCAAAACTGTCACATACTTAAATGGTGTAACAGGCTTTAGGAATCATGTCAGTTTGATAATTATGGGCTCCAATTCTCTACCTTCTAGTGGTATAGATACAGATCACATTTTTTATTCTTTTTTTATTAGATTTTTATAGCGAAAGGAAAGGACATCACATCTCTTCTATTTTATTGTATTTGCTAGTTATTTAAACATGTTTTTCAAGTCTTCCTGCAGAACCAATGAGCATGGCATTCTGTTTTAAAATATGTGAAATGGAATTTTCTGTTAAATACTGGTGGAGGTTGTAAGAAAAATACCAGCTACTATGGATGCAACACTAGAACAAATGTTGTCGGAAATATTTCTAAATAGGGACTAAGTAAAATAGAGCAAGTCTAGTTAAAGCACAACACTGTTAACATGCATCAGAATCAGACAATCTTCACAAAAAGATTCCAGACAGAAAGACTGAAATAAAATAATTCTCTTATCAGATGAAAGCATCATAAAAATGACCTCATAGAAGAGTTTCGTGATCTTCAAGTACTGAACACCTCTGAAAACCCACTACTCTGCTCTCATGAGACCTCCACCTGGAGTATTGTGTCCAGTTCTGAAGCCCCTAAAAAAAGAAGTATGTGGAGTTGTTGGGGCAGGTTCAGAGGTGGACCACAAGAATGATCAGAGGGCTGGAGCATCTCCTCCACGAGGACATGCTGAGAAAACTGGGACTCTTCAGCCTAGAGAAGAGAAGGCTCTGATGAGACCTTACAATGAAGGTGGCCTACAGGAAAGCTGTGGAGGGACCTTTTAGAAGGGCAGGTAGCAACAGGATGAGGGGAAATAACTTCCAACCTTGTTCAACATCTTTATCACTGAACTTGATGAAGGAAAAGTGTCCACCCTCAACAAGTTTGCTGACTGATACAAATCTGGGAGGAATGGCTGACACACCAGAAGGCTGTACTGCCATTCTGGACAGGCTGGAAAGTTAGGCAGCTTTTTGTTAGATCAGATGATGTTTAACAAAAGCAAGTGAAGAGTCTTGCATCTAGGGAGGAATAACCACATGCACACATACAGGCTGGGGGATGACCTGCTGGAGAGGAGCTTTGCAGAGAAGGACCTGGGGGTCCTAGTGTACAACAGATTGGCTAGCTGAGTGCACTGGTGTCCAAGAAGGCCATTGGGATCATGGGGTGCATTAAAAGGAGTGTGGCCAGATGGTCAAGGGAGGTGATTCTCCCCCTCTACTCTGCCCTGGTCAGGCCTTACTTACAGTACTGTATCCAGCTTTGGACTCCTCAGCACAAAAAGATAGGGATCTCCTGGAAAGAGTCCAGTGCAGAGCCACAAAGATGAGAAGAGGCCTGAAGAACCTCTCTTATGAGGAAAGGCTGAGCAAGCTGGGCCTGTTCAGCCTTGAGAAAAGAAGTCTCAGAGGGGATCTGATCATTGTCTATAAAATATCTAAGGTGCAGAAGGCAAAGGAACAAGGCCAAGCTCTTTTCACTGGTACATGGTGACAAGGGGAAAGGGCTATAAACTGAAGCACAGAAAGTTCCACAAAATTGTCTGTAAGAACTTCTTCACAGTAAGTGTGATGGAGCTCTGGAACAGGCTACCGAGAGAGGCTGTGAATTCTCCTTCTCTGAAGACATTCAAGACCCGCCTGGTTGCCTACCTGTGCAACCTGCTGTAGAGAGCCTGTTTTACAGGGGGCTTGGACTCAATGCTCTCTAGAGGTCCCTTCCAGCCCCCTGTGATTCTGTGATTCTGTGAACAAGTTCTCTTCTTAGATACTTAGCAGGAGAAGCCACTATACAAGGGGCCATCCTTCTGCAAGTTCTTTTGTTTTGTAGTTATTCTTGGAACTCATGGGCTTACCAGTAGAACTGATGTCATTTGGGAATGCTTGTTTTTGTTTTGGCAAGTATGTTTGCTAGGCCCAACTCATTTGACTTCTTGTGAGTTAGTGTGCATGGATTATCTGTTTTCTTCCCATAGCCAAAGTAACTTGACTAGTTAATCACATTTGTGCACAGGAATGTGTAAAGCAAGCTTTATTTCTCCAAATACAACTACTAATCTACTGTACACTGTGTTTACACAGTGGAAATATTTTCTGTCAAGAAATGTGAATATAAAAAATACTAGTAGGCATGAACACTACCTTTCTCTTGAACCATAGACTACTTATATTCTTATGTAGGAAAGCTCAATCATATCCTAGAACATGTTTAATATTTTTGAAAGAGGTCCAACTTCCACAACATTCTCTTTTATTCTCTTTTCCTTATCTTTTTCTACGTGCATAGTGATGTGTTCTCTCCAGGCACTGTGCTTCTATCTACAGACTGAGTGATTCATTCAGGGAATATGAACCACACTCATACTAAGTCATGCTGGCCAAATACAGAATGCTAAGCACAAAAAAATGCAGAAGAGGAGCCTTTGCTTCAAAGAACTTTTGGAAATTGAATGTTTCTTAACTATTACAAATATCTGTGGAGTAATTCTGTTCTATCTGTAAAATTCATTACTATCTTGAGGATAGAAAAGAAGCAGTTCCAAGAAAAGATAAAATGGTGAAATTTCCTAGAAGTTTCTATTTTATTTCTATTGTCTTTGGTGTTTGAAGAGGATAAGGAGTTTTGTGGAAACTTCCTTTGTAACAGAACAGTTGTCTCTGTGGGAGTTTTCTAGTATCTGATAACTTGTGCCCCAGTCTTTTTGCAGACACTTCAGTGGAGTCTCTTTCTCTGTTGAGACAATCTTGATGGAACTGGTCAGTACACAGAAAACTAAAGTGGGATGGACAGGTGGACGTGGATACAGCTAGGCTAATCTGTGTAGTTTCTGTTTCCTCCCAGAAAGCTGGTTCAAAGAATCTATATTCTTAGTAACTAACAGTGCCTAAAGCATTAGCAGCAGCAGAGAGGGAGGTGCTGCAGGAGGAGAAACTTAATGCAATCTTGTACTGTCTAATGTGCTGAAAGACAAAGCAATAAAGTCAGTAAGATAGCAATGAAGTCATTTGCCTGCATATGAATAAACTCTTAGTTACCTATAGGTTTGTTTAGGACTGCACTACGTAATAAAGCAGCAGATTCTTTCAGGATCAAATGCAATCTAGTAGCCTGCAGAGTAGCTTCTTGTATAAATACATACAAAGATTGAGAAAGTAAACTGCTTTGTCTGGTTGTGGAATGGCCAAAAGCATGCTGAGATGTTTGTATTCAGTCATCGATCATTATTTGGGTGGTTTAAATTCTGTTTTGATTTTAGATAATTACCATAAATAGCTTCTGAAATTGAGCAGTGCATGTAAGATAGGTGCAAAGTTTCCTTATGCTATTTCTGTTCATAGAAAGCTCTGTTCATGTGTGCCTGAACTGATATCTGAGCAAAAGTATGCACCAGAGAGAGTACGAGAACAAAGTATTTTGAGTCTTTTACCGGAACAGTGCTCAGCTTCTTACTCTAGTCAGAACTCTGCAGGGAGAGTAATTCTACCAGTGCTGTTTCACATGTGCTAATTGGTTGGCAAGGATGGCAAAGATTTAAAACAATTTGCTTAAAATGTAACAGGAGCACAACATGAAGTTTGGAAACTGCTCAGTTTGCAGAGAGATGGAGCATCTCCAGAGCTTCTTCTCTTAATACAAAGTTTAACTTGACAAGTTTGGAACTCTCTTTGTAGATTATCTAGTAACCAGACATAAAACAAGACTCACTTGTGTGCCACATGTAAGCTGCTCTAAGACTTGTAATGGGGAGGTGCATGTCAGACAGCAGAAGGGTTACCGCTTGTAGAAAAGCCTCAGCAGAAAGCCAGCTGCAGTGCCATGTACTCACGGTATGGTAAGCTTGTTAGATTTATAATATTAATAACCAAATCTCCTGGAAGGACCCTGGAAGTGTAAAAATGTAAAAGTGTGGGATCATCTGGAATAAATTTTTAAATTTTCATCACGAAGGGCTGGTCGCTTTTCAAGAAGGAAGTCTTAAAGGTGCAGGAGCTGGCTGTCCCCCTGAGCCGCAAAATGAGCTGGAGGGGAAGAAGGCCGGTGTGGTTGAACAGGGAGCTGTTCTTGAGCTCCGGGAGAAAAAGAGAATCTATCTCCTGGGGAAGAAGGGATGGGCGACTCAGAAAGAGTACAGAGAAGTTGTTAAGATGTGCAGAGAAAAAAACAGAAAGGCAAAAGTCCAGCTTGAGCTCAGCGTGGCTGCTGGGGTAAAAAGGTACATTTCTGTGCAGGGGAGTGTTTGTATCTTAGGTATCACTATGGCTTGTCTGAGTACATATGTATTTTTTTGAATACTCACCCTGTAATGATACAGCCTATCTTACATGTTTATTTTAAATGTATTATAAAATGAGGGTAGATACCATTACCTGCAGCACATGGCAAAGGAAACCAGCACAGGTTCAGGTTATACCCTTTGCTGAAGAATGCAGAGCAAGTCTTTGGCAAAACAGGGAACCAGACCTCTGATACAAAGCCTTCTGTCTTTAATAAGACACATTACTTTTCATGCTTATTCTGCTAAGGAAGCATTATGAATTGTAAATAATCTAACATGAATTCACATTTTGTTGCTCAGAGAGCCTCATGGCACTGAGGAGTGGAGGTTTTATTTCTTTACCTAAGGACCTTTGCCACTGCTGCTGCTACTGGCATCAAGACTTGAGTTCAGCATCAATTTGCATTGGCTAAACACTGACCTGCAAATAATACTGAACAAGAGCTCTCACATGCATCCTGTAGCAAATATTTAGTGGAGTGACGTGCTAAGTCCGGTTGCATTCACTTCCAGTAACCAAAGCAAGTGATCACAGACTCGACTATGACCTGGAATGCTAAATCACAGTCCTTCAGAGGACCTGGTCCAACAATTAGCCCAGCCCTCTGGACTGCTTTTTACAGTAAATGTTTGTATACATTCAATTCTGGAAATTATCAGATTTGGTTAGCACAGGAGAGCTTACTGGAGAGCAAGCTTTTTGGTTGTTTGGCAACTTTCCAGTTTTGAATATGAATTTTCATTCAGAATAATATTTTCCTTCAGATTTTCCAGTAAAACAAATGGAGAGAATCTCTTTGGGAAATGATATATTTTGTCTATGATGCGTTCTTTTTAATTAAAGGAAAAATAATTCCTAATCAATAAATCGAAGAATTTCATCTTCAAAATGTTTGAACAGGCCAAAAATACATTTTTTCATTTTTTTAACAAAGCATAATTTTCAGAAAAATTGAAACATCATGAAGTGTTTTCAACATGCCCTAAGTTGTGCTTCTCACAGAAAGCTAAAATTTACATGACAAAAGTGTCCACCTCAAAGTAGACTATAAACTGGGAGAACCAAATAGATCACTTTGCAAGAGACAAATATTTTCCTTTGGCCTTTTTTAGGCTGCAAACTCCCTTATGGCACAGGTAGTCTTCATTTTATATCACCTACCAAGACAACCCACTGTTGAAACTTAAGAAGCAATTGTTTCTCCCAGAGTTTATTCACATCATTAAATCAGCTTGTGCCCTCTTGTTGACATCTCTGGATAGGAACTGCACAGAAATTCAAATCAGGCATTATTTCATTTTAAGTGAGTGTAGATAGTATCTTTTAGGCTGCAAAATTTGCTTATTAAAATAACATGGTTTTTG
Organism: Tympanuchus pallidicinctus; assembly: GCF_026119805.1. Classification (NCBI taxonomy): domain Eukaryota; kingdom Metazoa; phylum Chordata; class Aves; order Galliformes; family Phasianidae; genus Tympanuchus; species Tympanuchus pallidicinctus. Next base: position 2,773,637 of record NW_026294752.1, on the reverse strand, counting down.
TTCTTCTCTCATCTCTGTTAATCACATTCAAACATGTCAGAGTAGGTTGTGAATTGCAAGCAATACACAAAATTAAAGCAGTCAAAGAACCTAAGTGTATTTTTTGTGGTGTATTATACGAATTAACTTCAAAGCTTACAGATATTTAGGCTATGCAGTGACTGAACACAGTTCTGATGCACCAAAAATAAGTTTGGAAAATTAGAAAGGGCTTTTTACTTGAAAATACAATGGACAAGCTTGAAACAAACATCATTCCTTCTCCTTGCCACTCATCCTTTCCATCACCAGCTTCCTCCTTCCAAATCAATTACAAACATAATTAATCACGTTTTAATGTGACTTTTTTGATCTCTTCTTTTGTAGTGGTACTACAGGCAGATTGGACCACCGGGCATGCAGAGCAGAGAACGTGTCTTCTGTTGTGCTGTGTGCCCTACTTTTCTACAGCAAAATAATATACGTCCAAAAGTCTTCAAAGATATTGTGTTGTCTTCTTTCTCCTCCATCAGAGTAAATTGTTTTAGAAAATCTGCTGCTTGGGACTGAGGAAGGTCAGGTAAGAAACGTTACTGATCCTAAGTGTACTTGTCTTGAGAAACTGTGGGGATCTGTGGATGCCTTTTTTGTGCCTGTGGAGTACCATCTCTCGTGTTAGCAATGTTTGAAATTGTAATGTCTCTGCACAAGAATGTATGAATGGATGAGTTTGATAAACTCTAAGAAAGAGGAAAGCATTTCCTTTAAATAGTCTGTCTGTATGTTACTCCTCCATTCTAACAGAAAACAGGATCAGGAGCTTGTCCTAGAGCCATGTAAATCAATGGGACTGTGGTAACTCAGGCAAAATTTATTATAGGCTCAAGTGCTCTGCATAGTTTTCCTTATTTTGCTCATTTTTATGCAGCATTTTGCTAATACCATGCATATGCTGTAAGAGGAAGAGGTTTACATGTTCACTATTACTAACATTCACATTAAAGGCTGGATTCCAAAGCCTTTACTCATTACCAGTAGGTCACTCCTCCATGAGTAACCTTGGAGAACAGGGAAGCTTGTAGTGAAATGAAGCTTTATTTAATGTAGATTCAAGCTTTAGAGCCTAACTGTGTAGTATTAGGGACAAATATTATCCCCTTCCCTCACTTTACCTGCAAGGTGATCCAGTGCTGCACCCACAGACTCGGTTGTGCCTGTGTCATAGGAGTGATTTATACATCCAACAACCAGAAACATGTGGGCCTGGTATAGAAGCTGAACTAGGGGAACACAACCCAAATATTGCCCATCTCTAATGCATATCTCAGAAATGTGGCATTCTCTGGGCCCCTGTCACTTCACAAGTATTTTCCGTAGATGGACAAGAGCTCTCTCAGGAGAGAGCAGCACCTGAGGTAGCACCAGGGAAATTTACTTTGGCAAATGTTCTGCTGGTGGCAGGTGACACCCATTCCCTGCCCAGAGGAAGGAGAAGAACTGTACTGCATATGTAAACACTGGAGGAGATAGGAAACAGCACCTAAGGACTCCCACTTCTGCTTTCCAAGTTTAATTCAGTGCAATGGAAGGTTAGCTGTACTGTCAAGCACAAAATGATGCTTCCATGATATATCTCCTCCCTCATCCCATACAGCTCCCAAAATCTCCTACAGTGTTGGACATTTCTAGAGGGCATAATTGCACTGATACTTCTGAATTTAACAGTCCCCAGTGAATTCAAACTGATCAATTTTTTTTTATTTTTTTTTTCTTACATCTGTCACAGCGTTCTGCACTGATGCGCTCTGTAGCAAAGCTTGGCCTTGAGTTTGCAAAGTCAGACTTTGGTAAAATAATGTTTCTCCTACCTGTGGACTACAGTGCCTGCAGGAGGTGACTGGTGACTTCGTTTCTGGGGCAAGTGTTGGCAGCACGTTTCCCAGTACCTTGGCCCTGTCTAGAGCAAAACTGTTGCCTGTATTGTATGTAACCCCATTGCCATTTGGGTGGGATGTAGTTGTCAGAATCAGACCTAAAGTTATAAAGATACTGAAGTACTCAGCTCCTACCAGAATCCATGTTAGGATCATTGCTATCTTCTACTAAAAAAAAAAAAATTTAAAAAAAAAAAAAAAGAGAGAGAAACAGAGAAAGAGAGAGAGAAAGAAAGAGAGAGAAAGAAAAGAACTGTGCTGTGTCATGCATGGAGTCTGCTGGCTTTGAGTTGAGGCACATCAACTTTGAAAGAGAGCTTGCAGGACTTGTTATACTTGTTCTATGAATAAGGCAAGGCTTTCTGTTTCCCAGACTGCCATTCTGACAAGTTTTACAGGCACTAAAGTAAACAAGTACCTTTCCTAGGAAATGCTGCTATTAAAAAAGCTCAAGTAGGACTTTTTTTTTTTTTTTAATAGGTGGGAAGACACACAAATATATATAATTCCATTCTGACTACTAATGGCAGGGAATCATTTGTCTGTTTGTAAGTTGCCTGTAGGCCCACGTGCAACCATCACGCAGCTCAATCCATCTGAATTCAACACTCTCTTTCACACTTGGCTCTGAGTAGGTATAAATGGACTTCACATCAGAGGCTAAAGGGAAGGGTTGAAGCATCCAATCTGGCTGAAACTGGGGCTAGAAGCCTCTGTCCCCCTTACCCCCACACGTACAAATGAAATGCCTTTCTCAATATTTCAATATTTCACCCTGATTTTAACTCCTCCTAGAAAATGAAGTGTCAGATGTTCATAGTAATGTAGTGATTAACCAGCCTGTGGTAAGAACACTTTACCCATCCGGCTTGATTTATACTGCACTTGTCATCACACCAGCAATTAAGAGTGAACACAACAGCAATGCCAATGCTGTGTTGCATCGATTTCACTAACTTTCAGTTTTGGGGTTGAAATGCCCCTCAAGAAGTGAGAGTGCAGCTGGTGTTTCATAGCAAGCACCCTCTCGGGTACACCAAATGAAAATCAAGGTGAAAGCTTGTGATTTTAAGACCATTTAGCATCCCTAAAGCCTGCTCCGGCTGCAAAGCATCATGTAGCTGTTAAGTGAGTATTTCTAACAATGACTTAGCTGGTTGCACTACCTGTTTACACCATTTTACAGAGGGGAAATTGAGCTCAGGCAGGCTTACAGTGTATGAAGCCCTGACTCCCAGTTCAACATTATTTTTTTTCAGGCTACAGGGAAAAATTTACTCCTTCAGAAAGTTTTTTGGTTTTGTTCTCCTTTTTTTTTTTTTTTTTTTGCTTTTTGCGCTTTTAGGACACACAGATCTCCCAGAACAGCAATGATGTGCTCCCACTTATGTTTCTGAGATCTTTTCAATGTAATTCTTATTTTCCCTTTACTTCTTTCTGCTCAAAAAAGCCTGGTGTTCAAATAAGATCAATCTTCTGATTCTTGAGAAACTGAAGAACACGACCTCCTTGATTCTCTCTCCCCAGGGAAGCCTGCGTGAGCTGGCCAGATGTGCAGGAAAGCCCTCTGACTTTTGTGTGGGTTTGCTCAAATAGGTCTGACTTCTGTTGTTAGCTCAGGGGTGAGATACAGAGATAAAAATAGAGGTCAGGAGCAGATCTGTGAATGACAAACATCGTGGTCATGCAGCACATATGCCTCTATGCCTCTCCCATTAGCCCTGACAACTTTGTTAACCTTAGGCCACATCGATGTCCTGATATAATCTCTTTAAAATTAAAAAAAAAACAAAAAAGAGAGAGAAATTAAAAAAAAAGCCTCAAGAGATTTCAGATGTGCTATGATGTGCTCCCATTCAAATAAGGTCATGGAGTTACACACTCTAAACCTATAATTATTTTTAGTGCTCTAGCAAGGACATTAAGGGCACATTTTGGCTGTTTCATGTTAGGCAGCTATAGCCCCTTGCTAGCTCCCTATTTTTCAGCCTGGAAGCAAGATGTACGCAGTCACTCAGTCCGTCAGTCCCTACTCCTGCTAACTAATTTTAACAGAATTTCACAGAAGACTGAGGCCCTCTCAAACCTTGGGAAAGTTGGTAGTAGGTGAGACAAGAGTCTGCAGCTGCAGCTGCAGCCACATGGCTCATTAACATGCATACACCTCCATAAGGTCTCCTCCATTCCCACTGGCATTGCAGGGCATTGAGTATGACAGGCAGCGAAGGAAGAAAGTACTATTCTTTGCAAGAAACTAGACACCAGTAGTTCCACTACTCAGAGGGCTTGGCATTTGCTTTTCTTCTGCTGTGATTGTACAGAGAACAGGTAAGATTTAAACTACGCTTCCATTTGCAAGCTTGCCTTCAATTCCTGCAAGACCCTCGTTTCAAATTAATAGATTCAGCAACATGTGTAATGAAGAGGCGCTTGCTTCCTCAAGTAAGCCAGAAAAGCCAAAGTGCCAAATTGCATGAGAAAGTGCTCACTGACTGGGTAAAGGATTACGCATGAACGCATGAAGAAATAAGGTTACTGAAGTTTAAAGTGATAAAACAGCTTCAGTCATCAATGATAAATTTCTTTGTCTTCAGAGGAAATATTTTAAAGGAAAAAGAATTGTTTTAAAATATATTTAAAGTATCACATTACACGTATTTATGCCTAAATCACTTTCCCACTCCCACAGGCTAGGATTAGAAGCTGTGGCCCTCAATTGCCTTTTTGAAAAGCACAGCTCCAGTTCTTTCGCAGTCAAATATGCAGTGAGGTCAGGAAGGAAACAGGTCTGGAGAAGTTAATACTCTTGTGATGGCTCTGAGTTTTTCAGTTGAATTGATCCCTAGTTCTGCAAAAATGGCTGGGAAAGGAAGTAATGCATAAAATGAAATGAAGATCTTGCAGTTACAGGGCTGCTTACAAAGATGTGGTGATGGAGAATCTGAAATAGCTGACCCATTCTGACCCATTTCAGAAAAAAAAATAAGGGTAGAAGACAGTTTCCTTTGTTCTCATATATCCTTGGACTGTTTTCTGGTGTGCTTCCCATTATATCAGGATATTGTGTTCTTACTAGTGATGCAGGGTATCACATGTGGGTTGCTGGGGAGTCTGTTGAGGCTGAAGTGTGCACACTGAATTGATTAGGGGCTTAGCTTCTTCTTGGTGGCAAGTCATGTAGGTATTTCAGTGTCTGAACCTGGGTCTGGAGCAGAGGAAGCTGCAGAGACAGCTATATCTTAATTACCTCTGGAAGGTTTACGCCCAGAGAATTGCTCATCTGTCTGAACAGAATGGGAGTTAGTGCCATCAAAGCTGCTGGGAGCTCAAGAAGTCAGTATCAGAGAGCTGAAATCCTGAGGTGTGATGGGGACCATGTAATAAAAAAAACACAATATCCAAATGACCCCTCAAAATCCCTCTTTAACTCAAGTTTTGACAGCAGCTAAAGCATGATGTCAGCCCTTGATTATCTGGCTTGGGGGTAAGCTAATTTTCTCTCCAACCTGCTAAGGATGCAGAGGCTAGCCCCATACCCTGCCTTATCCCTGTGTGTGTTGCCAGACCAGCTGTCTGTGGAGCTCTCAGATCCTATTCTTCAAGGTACACTGTCCATTCTTTGTATTACACAATCTATGCATGTTTTGTATTATCCATGCTTCTGCTTCACTGAGCTTATTTTGCAGTACCTCTGGGTAACAGGAAGTTCTCAGCATTCTCATCCCACTACCATTTTTGTATCAAGTAGTTTTCCAAGTAATCTGTGAAAGTCTAAGTTTGTTTATGTTCTGGATTTGGGGTCAGCCCCGGCTGGAAACCTAAGACTGATGTTTGGATCCAGGTCCCATATTGCTGTTTAAAAGATTAAAGCATCCATAGAAACTCAAACATTCTATTGTTGTTTCTTTTTCTTCTAGAAACAGCAGACTGTGATCAACAAGAGAACTGACAAAAAGAAAACAAGAAGTAGGGAAACAGAGATGACCATGTCCATATTGGTAAATTATGAAGTGAATGTTCCCTAGATGAGACCATCTATGCTATTCATTTATATGAATAGCCAAGGATTGCTCCTGGTAGTTAGTTTGGATGCAGCCATGCTAGTCCTGAGACTGAGAGTTTATCTTCATGGTGGATACAAGTTATTCTGTGGCAATTTGTTTATGTGGAGATGGTCCTGAAAATGCTGAATTAAGGCAGAGATACCTCTACTGTGGAAAATCATGTGTCTCCAAGTGGGTAAAAGGGAAGCCTGATTTCTTCCATGCTGCTTAGCCCAAATTAGGACTGTTGGATGCAGTTGTTTAGGAGAATCATGGTGTTGCAACTTCTTATCACTCCCATCTGTGTCTGCTTTTGATGCAGACAGTGGGAGATGGCTGAATCTGAAGAAACCCCCATTAGCCGCACCCTTGATGCAATGCACATTCCTTGCTCATTGACTCATGGCTATCAGCTTTCCCTTACTCCCTCTTTGCCATGTGTTTTGCAGCACTCTGAACACCTGAGAAGACAGCGTTTTGAGCAGACACTTGCTGTATTTGTGCACAGTATTGCATGTCCTCTCTCTGTCACTCTGGACATATGTGGCTCATGCAACAGATTAGAGATTAGGTAAGCAAAGCTATAAAGTTCTATAAAAGCTATAAAGGGAGGTGTTGTCTTTTCCCTTCTATGTGCTGCTGTACAAACAAGCAATCAGTGTTAAGAGAGGAAAGAGAGAAGCTGAATGTGTTAAAATATACACATTTAAACAGTTCTCTAGAGATGTTCTCTAGAAGCAGCACAATCTGACAGGGTTTAAATAGTGTTCAAAAGAAACAGCTGTTGAGTGATAACTCCAGTCCTGCCACTAACATTCTACCCAAGACAAATTAGTTTCAATCTACAAAATGAAAATGATAGTTACCAACCTGCTTTACAGGTGATTTTCAACTATAAATTAATTAATATTTGTGCAGTGCTTTGAAAGTGCAAAGTGCCATGAAATGCAAAGAATAATTACCTCGGTCCTTTGTTTTAAAACATTAGTGAGCAATCATAGAATACAAACCGCTGTGCAAACTGTGATGTCCGCTGCCTGGAACACCACACACATTAAATCTGAGAAAGCCAGGTTGTAAAATCCCGTTAATTCAGCTCTGCTTCATCTCTGCTCTTCCAACAAAGATTCTGCCCTTTAGAACCACTTCTGCAACATGCACAGAAGAACCATGTTACTACTGAGGAACAGTTGCTAGTAAATTTTGGTGAGATGCAAATGCTGACCTAGTCCTCATTGGGTAATGGATTTACAGTTTACATGTGTATATATGCTGAACATACAGGAAAAAAAAGGAGATATGTATGCTCAATAAAGGAGGTCACTGAAGAATGTTGAAGTGAGGTGTTTTATTTGGTGTAATATTCTCACTATGAACCATAAATTTAAAATAAATGGTCAAAAGCCTGACCTTTATCCCATGGCCTTTGCACACATACAGTTTTGCGATGTGAAAAAATACTGTATGCCCATGCTGAAATTCACTCTGTTACACTAACTTCAAAGAAGTTGGATGAAATGCAATTTCTGGGTATGTGGCCAGCAGTGTAGGGAAAAGGCCATGTTTGAGTTCAAATTTACAAAAATTGTTCAGTTATGTCAAATGGGCCTGAAAGAGCTGCCTGTCATCACTAGTGTCTTCAGCCTCAGTCTCTCTGTGTATCTTGTGACCTTGACAAGCAGAGCATAGATGCCATAGAAATGGTGCATCTGTGTTCAAAAAGCCAGGAAGTCAGAACCCATGGCAAGTCTGTGGTACTGCACCACCAGTCTCAGACAAGACTTCCTTGCATTGAACGTCTGCAGAGTGGGAGAGAAAACACAGAGAAGAACTTGCCCAGTCTTCTCTTTACCATGTTAGGAACGAAGGAGAAATTAAGTTAGGATCAATGCTTGTTTTCACGTGGATTGGTGTAGGGGCAGTATGCGATAGGCTGTAAATGAAATATGAAATATTCCTGCACAGAAGGTAGAATCACAATTGTATGAAAAATTCTGCAATGCAAGTGCTTGTTCTGAAATGAGTTAGAACAGGACTTTGCCAAGTTTTTCCACTGAATTCATGTGCAAAAGATGTTTTCATTTTCCTGTGCTTAGCTTACTTTTTAACTGTCATGCCAAATCCTTCCTTTATTGTAGATTATCGAAACTCAGTTTCATGTTGGTATCTCACTGTGCAACATGCGTGCCTAGAGGTATCTGTTTTTATTTAGCATTTATCTGTAGAACTGATTTGAGGTTCATTTCTTTGGTGTCTTAATTGCACTTCCTCTCATAATGCAAGCTGCAACATTTAGTGTGTATTGAGGTTACTTTGCAAATCTCCCCTCTCTAAAAGTCGATTTTTTCCTGGGCTTCTCATTTTTAAAAATCTTCTAAATTTGTCTAAACAGATGAAAATGTGTCATACGCACGTAAAATTTTTGAGGTTGCACCGTGTAAGCGTCTTTGAAGCAAACTGAATTAAATGGATATTGTGTTGCAGGATCAAATTCTGCCCCTGTTAAAGGCACAGAAACAATCAGAGGAGCAGTGTTGAATGGATATACTTATGTCTGAGTTTACTTCAAAGTATTTATTGTGTATTATTTACAATGGATAAGGAAAAGAGCATGCCAGCTATAGCATCCAAAAGCTCATCTCAATAATAAATGATTAGGGACATGATACGGTATGTATTGGAGCATCTATCTTGTGCTACTGTAACTGAATGGTGTTTCACTTTGCCTAATTAGCACAATAACTTGTTAAACTTAAAAAAAAAAATATGCAGAGAAATCTGATGGGTAATATAAAATCAATGAATCATTATAAAATCAGTGGATCTCTCAGAATCTCTCAGAAGGCATGAATCACCAAGGCAGGATATCTCAGCGGCTGTTTTGCTATCTATGTGATATATTTATGATATCCAGTTGTGTTGCTATCAGCAACACACTGATGGGGATAGGCACAGGCATTTAGCACGTCCACCTCCCAAGCCCCTTGTCACTGTGAGTTCTGGAGTTCCCAATCGATCATAGCAGTTCATATCCTATTGACTTTGTGACCAGAATCTTTTCAGGAGCTTTAGAAAGAAGTTTCCAGTAAGCAGCACATAAGTATGAGTCTGGGTGCCGGATGGTGAGACGGAAAACCGTGTACTTGAGAAGATCCCAGCACGGACAAGTGACACTTCGTGTCCCATTTCCATGCCTAAGCAATAAGGCAGTGCTCCTTCTCACCTTGCAGATCAGCAGCCCACTTTAAAACAAAACAGATACATGTTGACTTGCTTGGGTTTGCTTCTTGGGGTAGCAAAGCTGAGGGGGAAAGAGCACGGTGCTTTTGCTCTGTGGATTTCCCTGCAGCACCCCAAGAACACCTCTGTATTACTGTCTGTTTGCAAAGTAATTCACTACTCACAACAGGTAGAAAAGAGAAACAACACGGGCAGATATGGGCCCTGCTAAAATACATCTAGCATCAGCTCGGTTTTTCTTGAGGCAAAATGACCACGTGGGAATAGGACCGAATGGGACTTTTCGCGGGCTCTGCTGATCCCGAGGTAGCAGAAAAGAGGGCTGCGTATAACGGGACGAGATGGGTTTCTGCTGCATTCCCCGGCAGAGGCTGAGCTGCTGCCCAGTGTCCCACGGGAGGACACGGAGAAGGAGCTGAAGGCCACGGGGCTTTTTCGCAAGCGGCGACGCAAACGTCTGCTCGCGCCTTCGGCAGCTGCCGGGCAAACAAACAGCCGGGAAAGCGGAAAACGGGATATCCTCAACACTCACATAAACCGAGCGGGGGAATCGGCCGAGCTGCTCCCTTCCCCCACAGCCCGTTCTCGTCCTCTGTCCTGGGGCAGGTAGGGGCCGCTCCATCCCTACCTGGGCGGGGAAGGCGCCGCTGGTTCCTCCTCCCCCCGCTCCTTGCTCCCGCCCCATCCTCCTCCTCGGCGTCCCCAGAGGGAGCCCCTGCGCTCCGCGGCCGGGCGGAGAGCACAGCTGGGCACAGTAGTCCCGCGGCCGGCCCCAGCCGCTCCGCAACCCCTGCGACAGAAGGAGCAGAGGAAGGAGGAAAGAAGAGGAGGAGGAGAAGGAGGAGGAGGAGGGGAAAGAGGAAGAAGAAGGCAGCAGTCCGCCTGTAGCTGGGCAGGCACGTGTGCGCGCAACCCTCGACGGCCTCCCTCCAGCATGTTGCGCAGAGGCAGAGCGGCTGCCAGGAGCTGAGCGGGGCGGAGCGGAGCGCAGGGCAGAGCAGAGCGAGGAGCGGCTCGTCGGGGAGCTCCGTGCTCCCGTCACGTCCCACGCACACCATGGGCGTCCGCATCCCCCTGTCCGCCGCCGGGCCCCGCGGGGCAGCTGTCCTGGTGCTGCTGCTGCTGGGGCGCGTCGCCGTCTGTTCCGCCGTGGAGGAGAAGAAAGGTAACGGGCGGTGCGGGTCTGCAGCGGCGCTGCCGGGTGTGAGCCTTGGTGCTGCGGGGAGCGTCGGAGGGAAAGTCCCGGCTTCGTCCCTTAAGAGAAAGGGGAAAAAAAAACGGGAGAGAAAGATGGGAAAACAAACCTACAACAGCGATCGCGCAGCTCTGACTTCCTGATTCTAAGCTTATTTTCTTTTGGAGGGGGGGGGGAGGAGGTGGAGGAAATAAAAGGGAATAAACCTTCGCGCGTCTCATCGTTTGTGCTTCTCGAGGCTTTTTTTTTTTCCTTCTCTCCACTCCGCCCCCCGTGCTCTTTCCGCGGTGTCCCGAGCTCCTTCACCGCCCGGCTTTACCCCGTGCTGGCCGCCGGCCCCGTCCTGCTGCCCCGCGGAGCTCGGGGAGATGGCACCGAGCACGGCAGGGACACGCTGGGCAGCCTCGGCCGGCCCGCCGCCTCGGGCCGGACACCTCAGCTCATTCCGCTCCAAAAAGATGAATGCATGTATATACGTGTGCACACACCTGGGTAGGGCGTGTAGGGGAAGACGGGAAACTTCTTGCGGGTTCTGGTTCTCCGGTTATCAAAGCAGAGAGCGTTCCGTGCTCTCTCTCTGCCCCGCGCGATGCTGTCACCCTCGCTGAGCGCCCGGCAGCCGTGCGTGGGAACGGCGGGGGGTGGCCGCGAGGCTGTCTGCTTGGCTTCTGGGGCTTTGTTTTTTACACATTTTTGAAAAACTGGTTTAAGGAGTGAGGAAACGTTTGTGTCGGGAGAGTTCCGTCACTTTTTCTCCATGCGTGGTGATCTTTTCTGTGAATAGGCCCCGAGCGTTGTTCCAGGCAGAGTGCAGTTCTCTTTATCTTGGAAATCTGCCAGCAAGGAAAAAAATGCAGATTTGTTGTATTTTCTTTCTACAGAAAAAGAGGAAAAAGAGAATTAGTGGTGTTTAGAAGAGCTGGTGTGTGGCTGAAAACAGCTGAACCCATCTTTTTGTAACTGAGGGCAATAAAACCATCTTGAAAGGGAGCAGCAGCTCCCCGTTCTGAGGAACTAGTTGCACAACCTCAAAGCAGCGAAGAGGCTCCCTTGTTCCAGAAATCAAGTTCATACCTGTTGCTGATGTAATGTAGGCAGCTCTTCTTTCCCAGGTTTCTGATCTTTTTCTTTTCTTGTTTCTCCTCACCCTTTGAAAGTGAGGCAGAGCAGAGCTGGCTCCATCTCCTGCATTTCTGTTAAGTCCTTTGAAATGCAACTCCCAGGTGCACGTACCCTGTAGAATCTGTAAAATGTGAGGATAAACACATTGTTCCCTTCTTTAAAGCGCTTAATTCTGTGTCTCATGAACTTATGAGGGTGCTGTTTATTTGAGGATTATTAAGTGATCAACAGCTACGTGATAAATCCAACAGACATTGTCAGCATTCTGTTAGTGAGTAACTGTTAATGTGAGGAGGACTAGGGTCAGAAGAGGGAAAGGCAGAATAACTTCTTCAAGAATCAATTCTTTGGGCTTTATTTGTTTTCCTCCGCATTTGAGGATGAATGAGAAAAGAAGGTGGGTACAGAATAAAGCAGCATTTGGGAATCAAGAGATGCTGATTTAGGCAAAAGCCCATCGCCTTGGGACCCCATGGCATCTGAATTTCCCATTTTCCAGTTCTGAAAGCAAATGTACTGCCATAAACATTGCAACACTCGTGTCTTATGATAAAATTCTGTTGCTTCTAGATGTCCAAATGGCATGTGCATTTGTACTTCTTAGTATTTCAATAGTTAGTACTATCCCCCAAAAGTATGTAGGCAAACCTTTTTGTTACAAGAAGGTCAGAATCAACCTATAATGGGCGATGTCATAGTTTGATGGAAATTAAAATATAATTGTATATTTTACCAGAAGTTTAGGAAGATCTTTTCAAATTGGGATGAGACAAAACTTTTTTGTTTGAGTGACTATAGTTGTGAAAATGAAAAACAAAACAAAACCCAATAGTTATGCATAATCCAACACCAAACAGCGTTGTTGGATACTGAAGAACACTCTCAGGAATCAATACCTCCCTCTCTCTCAACCCACCTTCTCTGATATTGATCCAGATTAAAAACAGAGGAAGTTAGGAAGTTATCTGGATTTACACTTATATTTGCTGGATGGCCTGTTAGGTGGCACCTGGTACAATTCCTTTGACAGCAGGCATGCCACTTCCTGCAGCATGCTTTTGACTGATGTCCATTTTGTGTTTCAGTGCTTAGTGACACTGCATTTATGCAAACTGCTTTTTGTTGCTTTATTGGCTCTATATGGCTAGTTTTGATCTGTACTTTTGCAGCCTTTGTGGGATGGGAACAAGGACTGTGCACATTTTACCCACGGGGCAGCATACTGCAGAAAGTCTCTGCAGTACCCTCTCGTGTACCTTATGCTTTGTATCACTTTCTGCGGAACAGGGAAATTAGGCTCCTTTAGGATGCTGTAGTTGTTTTTTTGTTGTTTTTTTTTTTTTTTTCTTTTTGTTGTTGTTGCTTTGTTTTTTTTCTTTTTTTTTTGCCTTTGAAAACTATAACAAATTTGTGAAACGCTGGTGATGATTTTTCGGATATAGTTCAATGTGGTGAAATAAAGCAATTAAATAAGTCTTCAGTATAAACCTGTTCTTACTCCTTTGCCTCAATGTGTGAACAATTAAGAAAAAAATCCAAAGCCTATTGTTAAGGGCAATTGGTGATAAGCAAAGAAGGGAAGGCAGAGTGACAGCAGTCATTCCCTTAATTCAGACAACTTGCAAATACAGTGAATGTGCAAAATGCTGTGAAAGAGTTTGATGTCTCAACAGAATGCATATATGTTCACATATGTACATGTGAACAAACTGCGTGCAGAAGTGATAGTAGTAAATAATGTATTATTGCTTGCATCAGGAGAGTATGAAGAGATTTCCAGATAAGTGAGAAATGAAGAGCAATGCCCTGAAGACTACCATCAGAGTAGTACATTATAATTCATTTGTTAATTTATAGAGACTTTCAGGGAGTGTAACACAATGTCATTGTGTTCCTCAGGGCTGACTTTTTCATTTGGGTATCCATATATCACTGAAATCAGTAGGATATGCGAGCTTTAGCAGTGAGATAGCTGACTGGCCAAACCAGTTCCTTCTGAAGGCATCCTTATCTTCCTTCAGTACAAACTACATTAGCTTTAGCAGCTGTTCAGAAATAAGCCTACCGAAAGGTTTACTTCATCTTAGGGAGGATGACTGTCTTCCCCGAATGCACTAATATCCATACTTACAAAGCAAAACCCCTAGATCAGTCCAAGTTTCAGTAACGTGTGCATCAGAGGGTACAGTCAAACTGTGGTTCTAAGTGTTGCATCCAATAAAAAACTAACATACATTAAAAACCTAGCAGTCAGCATGTCATGTTCTACTTGTGTCAAATCCAGTGTTCCAGTCTGTATTGCTGAAATGCTTTGTGGTTGTGCTTTGTGCTAAATTGCTTTGCCTTGGAGGGCATTGCTCTGAGAAGCCAGGGCTGGCCATACTCACCAAATCATCCTCTGACTGGTCTACACAAGAGGAGAACTTGTTGGGGTGACCCACTGACAGATGAGCTGGAAAGGCCTCATTTTCAAAAAGTGACCTGCTATCAAGAGTAGTTGTTATTTTGGAAGAGCATTAGTTGCACTGTCTTTTATCATTCTTCAAATACCACCCTGTTACACTGCTTTCCTGGAGCAGGGGAAATGTGATCGCCTTGGCTGGGGCTCAACTAGTACAGAATTGCACCCAATCTAATTAGGATTTTGCTAGTTTTAACAGAAGCAGGAAGTGATTGGAAAGAGAGCAGGGCTTTCATTTGCTCTTCATTAGAGGCACATTCTGACTTTCCCTTTCTTGAATTTGCCATGCAGAAACTGTGGAAAGTGTGCAGCCTCTGATGCATGCTCAAGCAGTAATTATTGCTGTGCTAAGGATCATCACCTGACCCGCTCTCACCTCAAGGTCAGCCTGAGCAACGTGCCTTGCTGTAAGCATGTTTTGAGAAGTGAGTGCACAGTTTGCCTCTCTGAGTCCTACAAAGCACTTCACCCAGCACCTGGGTACAGTGGTGGCTGAGTTGGACCATTACTTTGCTCGTGCTATGTGATACCTGGGGGAAGGCATGATGGGATCAAGCAAAACAGCCCTTGCCTTGGGGATACACCCTCCCATTTAGACTGATGTGTGCTGGCACACCAGCTCTGGCTGAGAGGGTGACTCACCAGAGGTCCTTCTGCCCCTGTTGCCTGCTTGTCCCTGCCGGGTAGTCATTGGCATGGATTTAGCAGCTTTAGCAGGGGTAGAAAGCACTTAGGTTCAGCAGAGACCACAAGGATGATCTGAGGGCTGGAGCACCTTTCTTGTTGAGACAGGCTCAGGGAGCTGGGCTTGTTCAGTCTGGAGAAGGAAAGGCTCTGGGGGAGACCTTACAGTAGCCTTCCAGTATCTAACATGAACTGCAGGAAAACTGGGGAAGGACTCTTTATCAGTGAGTGTAGTGACAGGACAAGGGATTATGGTTTTAACTAAAAGAGGGGAGATTTAGCTTAGGTATGTGAAAGAAATTCTTCTCTATGAGGATGGTGAGGCACTGGAACAGGTTGCCCAGAGAAGCTGTGGATACCTCATCCCTGAAGGTGTTACCAAGGCCAGGTTGGATGGTGCCCTGAGCAGCCTGATGTAGTGGGAGGGATTCCTGTCCATAGCAGAGGGAATGGAAATAGATAGTTGTTTGAACCCAAGTCACTCTATAGTGTGGTATGGTCCTAGGGTAATTCTGCTTTGCTGGGAGTTAATGGTGCTTGGGATGTGAACCCACCAGTTGATGTTTCCTGTGGACTTGGGCAGTTGTTGTTCAGCTTGATACAGTGCATGCTACCCCTTTTGTGTGTGAAAAAATTTGACTTCCTTCTATGCATCCAGGAACACTATGTTAGTCAGCAGAGGATGAGATCTAGTACAGTTCCTGCCCGTTTTGGCTTTCACTGTGTTACTTCTGGCTTCCCATGGCATCAAACTGGACTGTAACACTCCTTTATTTAGGGCTGAATTCTGCTGACCTAATTGTATTGAGTAATAATGTACTTTTTTTTCAGAAGTTATAGTTACAGAGGACTTGGCATGAATATGGGCAGCAGAAGTTATTTATAAAAGAAATGTGGAAAGAAAGTGGTTTTTTTTGCTGTTCAGAGAGGTTGTACAAAACGAATGTCTATTTCTGCTGAAGCAAGATTGTTGTTTATTAAGAAAGCTGTGACTACTATGCCTTATTAGTTTGGCCCATGTGGAGCATATTTATATGTAGGTGTGGGTCTTGTGCACTCTATATTTAATTAGTAATGTTATTAAGTGTTGTTCACAAGGAAAAAGCATGAGAAATTCTTGTTACTTTTCCTGTTCAAACAAACTTTGTGATGACCAAACTTTCTGAAATACGCTTGCTACCACATTTTGAAGTTTTAATGCGAAGTGTGTTTTGCCTACTGACAAATCAGTGCAAGGCCGATGCGAGTTTCCTCTGCCTTCCAGTGTGCTTTCTTCAACCCACACATCTGTGTACGTGAAAGTAAACATCTACATGTTCACATGCATGTCTCGCTGTTTGAGTACATCAAACCATGGGAGGATTCTGTTTGTTTCGGTGGTTGAAGGAGGAAAACAAACAAACAAACAGAAAGAATGACTTCCAGTCAAAGTGAAACATATTAGAGTGGTTCTAGTAAAGTGAAAAAAAAGAAAAATGAAAGAAAAAAAAAAAAAAGGAAATAAAAACAGGGCACTGACTATCTAAAAAAAGGCAGATCTAAGCTAATTTGGAAGATTTGTTTGACCTGAAACCATTTTTTTTTTTTCAAGTTGGGTAAAAAGGAAAATCAAATGCTATTTGTAATGAAAAATTGCCAGTTTATTCTGAAAATAGCAGAGCACTGCTTAATTTTCTTAAATTTGTCTCCCACTCAGTTTCTGGGCCATGGCATATTTGCTGCATTTGGCTCAAATTAATGAACTAACTTCAGTTCTATTCTTTGCTTCAGAAAAACTAAGGTGGGATGAACTGCTATTTGTGTAAAGTTGAGAAGCTCTGCTCCAGTTTATCTGAAGGTAAAATAGAGAGACAAATGTTTGTCATGGCTTTTCCATTTTCACTGAGAATTAATAATGCAGGATCTTGGTTTCCATCACCTGTGCTGGGTATGCATGGTGCATACACTGAACCGTGCTGTCCTTTGGCCAGGGCTGATACACCTGGGACACCAGTCCCAGTGTAGACTGGGGCTTTGGGCAGCAGAGCAAGGGCTGCCATGCAGAGGCTGTACCCCAAGGGCTGGTGGTGCTACCAGGCTGGTTAAAGGCCCTCTGCTGCATGCACCTGCTGCTCTGTAGTTCCAACATGCAGCAAAGGTGCTGTGCTCCTCGCCACCCAGCCGTGCCCTCTGGCGCCTGTGGAAACTGCAGCTCTGCCATCCCACTCCATCCCAAGCCTTGCACAATAAAAATAACACAGTACATGCAAGGACTGTTTTGCCAGAGTATCTCTTTCCAGGCTGCTGGGGTCCAGAGCAGGGTGATACTGGGTGAGATGTTTTCCAGGAAATATGGAAAGAAGGAGGAGTGGATATAAAACAGACGTTTCAATGACAGAAAAGTAGTGCTTTAGCTCGGGTTTGTGCAGTAAGAAAGTTATCATTTGTGGGTACTGTTTTTTTTTTGTTTTGTTTTGTGGTTTTTTTTTTTCATTCTGTAATCCAAATAGTGGCATAATCCTTGATTTCTCATCACCAAACTCAGTTACACATATGAAGATAACCAGGGTAGCCCTAGAAATTGGCTATTCTTGGCACTGGCGCGCTGTGAATTTGCACTTCTCTTGCTAGGAAAAGTATTATTTATCTACTGGGAGCCATGGAACCAGGGCCACGGAAACTTTGGCTGCCTGAGGTAAAATAGTTGGCTACTGGCTAAGTTGCTTGTTGGGATCTTGGCCTCTCCTCCTTTGTGCTAGCCTGTCGTAGCCTGCAGTTTGAGGTAACCCGCTTCCTATTTGAGGGCTGATTTGCGAGGTTGGAAATGATGTCTAGCAAAGGGCATTGTTTCATCCCATTCCTGAAGGTCATTCTCTGCATCCTCCCTGGCAGTTCTATGTCCGTGTGGGATGCTGGCCGTAGCGTGTCTGGTGGTTCACTTGGGACATGGTGACTTCAACGGTATGTGTCTGGCTTGGCTCCTTATTTTCTGCTTGCGACAGGCCTCTCGTTCCACCACACTGGGGAAACTGCAGCAGCTGCTAGAGTAACAGCTGTATGAGGCAGTGGCTGCAGTCAAGGTGGGCTGCAAGTGGGTATTGCTTTGTGAGATCTGAACTGCTTCTGAAATCGCTTCTACCTAGCTGCAGAACAGTATTAGTGGCAGTTTCGTATTCCCAATGCTTGACTGAAGAAAAAAAAAACAGCAAAGAACTACAGCTACTTCTGACTGGGGATTTGTATTCAAACATTCAAACTTGTCTCCACCCGTTAAGATCAGATAACTTATGTGTGCTTCTGAAAAATGAATCTGATTTGAATCTAAGGTAGTAAACAATTCATTTTCAGAACTGTGTACTTACATTCTGCAAACGATTGTTATGGCTGCATGTTATTGTTCCCTATTGCTAAGAAATTCCCTGATCTGGGAAATACCAATGCATATAATTTATTTGTTTTCTTATTGAAATTCTTAGGTTCAGAATGCATTTGTAGAACAGCCATGCTTTCTGAAGTTTACCTGGGAGGCAAGGCTTAGGAGGGAGGCATGGTTCAAGGAGGAAGCCCATTCTAGCTGCTGGGTCAGTTGTTTTAACAATGCTTTCAGCAAAGATGCAAGAGGCTGTTTGCGTAAATCAGTAACTGGTTCCCATGATTCAGATTATATCACTTGTTCAGGTCATTTGAATAAATAAATAACTTCTAGTAAATGAAACAACTTCTGCAATTAGGATGGCATGCTGCATACTTCATGCTGTTTGTTGTGTGGCTTTCAGTAGATACAATTAAGTTGGGTTATACTTGGAATGCTAGGTGGCATTTCATCACGAGCCACTTAACCAAAGCTTACATTAAAATGAGATATAGATTTGTTTTGTATGGGTGGCATTGTGCTGCATCCTCGATGCTTGCGTTCTCTGTAAGCAGATACTTAATGGGGAATTGATTTCTCTTGCCAAGTGCACCTTGAAAGTAGTATTTTAAAAACATATTGTTACTTACTTTTATAAGTATGCCATGTACAAAGTAATGCTGATAAACTGAAGAAAATTTATCACGTGCTATCCATGGCAATAAACAGCTTTGGCTGATGGTGCTCTTTGGAGATGCAGTGGATGGGTAAGAATTGAGGGCTTCCTGACAAAATCAGCAACTGCTGGTTCTCCTGCCTGAGGGCCTTGGCACTGGACTTTGCACAAACTGTGACTTTGGAAGCTGGAAAAAAAATCCTCCATTTCCTTTAATCATTATGAACAAGAGGGTGTAATAGAAGCAGACATGACTAATATTTGACGAGCTTGCTTCTGATGCATTAAATCCAGAGGTACAGAGACCATCTATCTGTATCCTCATATCTGGGCATATGAGAGCAGGAATCTCTCCCTTCTTCCATAGAAAAAGAGGGTAAGGAAGATGTATAGAATCATAAAATCATAGAATCACCAAGGTTGGAAAAGACCTAAAAGATCACCCAGTCCAACCGTTCACCTATTCCCAATAGCTCCTACTAAACCATGTCCCTCAACACAACATCCAGTCTTTCCTTGAACACCCCCAGGGTCGGTGATTCCACCACCTCCCTGGGCATCCATTCCAGTGCCTGACCACCCTTTCTGAAAAGTAATACTTCCTAATGTCCTGAAGTCCTGGTTGAAACTACCTTTTCAGAAATTATTTCTCCTTCCACATGGAAGTTTTCTCATCTGTGCAGTCTTGGTTGTTTTTTTTCCCCTTCCATTTTTATTACAACTTATTTCTCTTGGATGGAAACATGATATTCATAGTTGTTTAAGAAG
This sequence comes from Tympanuchus pallidicinctus, assembly GCF_026119805.1. Classification (NCBI taxonomy): domain Eukaryota; kingdom Metazoa; phylum Chordata; class Aves; order Galliformes; family Phasianidae; genus Tympanuchus; species Tympanuchus pallidicinctus. Next base: position 2,754,204 of record NW_026294752.1, on the reverse strand, counting down.
GATTCCATTTGTTTTGCTGCTCTTCAGATGAGTTTTGTACAAAGCCCTGCCTTTTGCTTTTTCCTGTTTAAAAACAAGCAGAAAGCAAGAAAAAAAAAAAAAAACCAAACAATTAAACCAGAGCAAGGCAAACCAATTATTTTTTTAAATAAGAATTTTTAATCAGCATAATTCTGACAGAGCTGACCATAATTTAGACTTCTGTGTCTGCAGATGAACGTGGGTTTTGCAGCAAGGAGTGGTGTGTATGGTCTTTGTGCATGGCATAACTCACTTTTGCTGAAAGTGGTAAGTGGCAGAAGTGGGACTTTGTTCTCAGCCACCCTGAGGCAGAAAGGTGACTGCACTAGAAACAAGCTGTCACACAATTTAGGAACAGTCCCATCTCCCCTTCATCATGTGCCATGCCAGGTCTTTCCCCATGGACACATGCTGTAGGCTTAGATCCAGAAAGGATGTATTTCCCTCTTCAGATTCAGTGTTTGAATCCTGACTGGTATCTGGTTGGCCCCAATGAGGCCATTGCTATTGAGGCATGATAGCTGACAGTACATTGATCATCATTACAAGTGGAAGAGCTAGTGTTTGTCTTTCTAATGAAAATCTCTGTTACTAGTCATTATTTACTTGGGCTTACTGAGGACAGAACATGGGCTGTTGTTTGAAGTTTCCCTTGCAGAGCTGTGGAAAACAAACATTAGTATTGAGCCAGTGTCTTTGTGCAACAGGCTGTGGGAGGTGCAAGGCTGGATCAGTTTGCTGCTTGCCATGGCTGCATTGTCCAGGTAGATGTTGGTCCCATTATCTCTTCCCCAGAGTTGAGAGCAGGAGTTCAGTCCTCTAGAGCAGAAGCAGCAGTAAGTCCTTTTCCACAGATGTAGAAAAAGGAAAATGTTGTTTGTGCTTGTGCCAAGTGCTTGGCTTCTGGTCTTCACTACTCAGAACAAGGGATAAACAGTGAAGTTACAGTAGTTACTGTCTGTCAGAGCAAATGTGTTGCTTCCCTTTGGTGATTCCTGATTTGATAACTTGGAATGAAGTTAAATGATGTAGGAGATTGAAGTCAAAACTTTTGCATCTTCAGTGATCCTGGTAAGACCTCATCATTTCATAGAACGTCCGTGTTGAGATGAGTCTAATTACTACATTAGTTTGATATTTTTCCTTTGTCTTGGGTTCAGAAGGGGTTTTCATTTATACGCTTTCTCATTTCCATTTGATCTTCAAAAAGTAGTTGTGTTGAACAAAGATACTGGCAGCCTGTTTCCTTTCTGATAAGCTCAGTGAGGTGCTCATGCTAATGATTTCTTTTAATAGTTATTATTTCAGGGCTTTTTGTGTTCTTTTTTTTTTGTCTCCTTAATGTGGTAGATGCCATTGGAAGCGTCATTTTATCATAGTTGTCCATGGCAAATTAACTAAACCGGCAGCATCTTTTCTGAAGTTTTTGTTCGTCAGTGTGCACGATGCTCCCAGCAGTGTGTGCTTCCTGACATTTATGATATTTCTCAAGCAGAAAAAAGATAGCATAGAGTTTTTTTCCAAATGAAAGTCTTTTTGACTTGAACAGCAGCAGTGTGTCTTGCATCGCTGAGCACATGGTTTTTAGTGAATTAAGACTAAAAATAGCTAATTAACAAGTTCTCTGTTTCTTTTGTGTCTGGTCATTAGTTACTATGGCCCACATTAACTCATAGTATAGCAGCGTCAAAGATGCTAATGCAGGAGGAGAATTCTTTGGGGTTCTGCAGAGAAATACTCTGTTACCTATTTCCCAGAAATACGTCCTTATATCATGAGTATGTGTGCTTGTATGCTCAGCTCGTGTTGGTATTTTTTACCAAATGAAGGAGAAAATCTAAATTAGTCACTGACACTTGAAAAGGGACTTGCCTGTTTTCTCCTCCTTTAACATACCAACTGGATCCTGACTATAAAGCTAAACTCAAATGCTGTTTCAAAGACAAGGAGCATTTCAAAAACAGCAAACATAACACTTTAGTAAACAGACTAGTTATAATAGGCAAGACTAGAAAATGGATTGTTCCATGGATCAGTGCTGTACTGTTAAGAGTGATGATATCTTAGTGGTAATCTCACTGTTGGACTTAATGGCCCGTAAACATTGATAAAAGCTTTTGTAAAATTGTCAGCAATGATTCCATCCATTGTTAGATTGCCAATGAACTTCCTCAGACGCTGAATAAATTGCTACTATCAATTATGTTTTTGTAATTATAAAATAAGTCTTTTGTTTTGAAAGTATAATAACTTGCATAAGAAAAAAACAAATTCTGTCAGCTTAAAATTAATTGATCACATTGCTGTAAATGCGCAAAGCTCTTTCAACTGTACAGGGCTGGCGTAGCTTTTCATCTGAAGCTGTACACCCATGAATTTCCTCTGCCAAATACTCTGTGTCAGCAGAAATGAGAAATGTCATTGCCTGTTTTGGCTGAAATGGAAAACAGAATTTTGAATTTTATAATAATTCTATTCTGTTGTTTCTGTGTAATTTTAGCATGGTACTAGAATGTGAACATTGAAAAGGCAAGAGAGATTGCTTTCCCAGCCTTTAATACACCAGTTTGAAAAAAAAAATTCAGAAATGCTTAGATTTTATCTACAATTACATGCTGTGTCAATGTATGGTCCTTTTGATTTTGATTTTTTTTTTTTTCCACACAGCTACTAAATTCTTCAGCTCCATTTTTTTCCTCCCTTAATCCCTTCCATGTGATTGGTGAAATGACTTGTTATCAGCCCCAGCCTGATACAGAGAGGACTGTAATCCGGAGCAGGAAGAGAAGGAAGTTCTCTTGCAAGAAAGTAAATAGCATAGGGTATTTAACAGTGCATTAAGCAATGTAGCAGTTAGACTATCCTCATAATATAGAGATGAGAGCAGGAAAATGCTCTGTATGTCATTAAGTTAGCCAAGCAGTGAAATGTCCTGGCATTGATAGTGTTCAGCGTATCTCATGCACTAGCATTGGTAATGCAAAATGGAGTAATGCAAAATGCAAAACACATGGAGGAGCTGCCTGGGAGCTTTCCAGTTGCAGCACGGAATGAAAAGGAGCAGCTGCCTTACTTGATTTTTTTTTTTTTTTTTTTTTTTTAGTTCAGTTTTTGTACTCTAGGGAAGAGAAGTAATGTGCCTACTGCTGAATAGACCCAGGATCTGTTCTCTTAGTGCTATTGCTTGTCTGTTTGCTTGATTTTCTTTAGGAGATGGCAGTGGGCCATGTATTCCAAGGGAATATGTTATACAGCCCAACTCATGCAGTTTTGTGCATCTAATAATGGCATTGGCTGGCACATTAGCTGTGATGAAGCCACTTTCTCCATCCCCACCTTCCTCATGTGTTTGGAAGAGGGCGGTATGGTGAGGTTCAAGGATGGCCTTGAAGATTTTGGTTTTCTTACTCAGGAATGTGCAAGTTCAAAGAAAGGCACTGCAGCTATACGCGAGCTGGGGGGGTGGATTGCAAGAGGTGGAATTATGGAGAACTGGAGGAAAAAGAAAATCTTGCTTCTGTTACAGCTCTGTTACAGTAACACTGTAGCAGAAGCATGTCTTTTCAACTGGTACTTAATCTGGCAAACCTTAGGTGTAATATTCCTTTGAAGTCTATGGATATTTTGCCTGCCAGGAATGCAGGATCAGGATTTTTTATTACTTTATTTGCCTAAGAAAACTCTTCTCATCTACTTAAAGGGGAAAGCTGATACAAAATACCAGACTATGTATTACGAAGGCTATGCCAAAAAAGTAATTTGTCTGAAACAGAAGGTGAGATTATAAATTATAGTCACATCACAAGGCATTGTGGTGTCAGAATTAAAACTTTAAATGTGAATTTTGATTGGCTGTGCTTAAAAGTAAGTCTAGTAATCTGGTAATTGTCACTTCACTTTCTTTTCCTAAAAAATTATTCCTAGACATTCTGTTGGATGGAATTGAAATTGATGAATTCCTTAGGATGTGTACAGTGATGTGTCTTCACCATGGATTTCTGCCAGCTGACATGATGGTTCTACGACTGCAGAGAAAAGGAGATATCTCAAAACTTGCTGGAGTTAACCTGGTTGAGTCGAATGGCATTTTGCTCACATACTGAATGTGCTGGACTCAAAACTTCTAAATGGCAGATCTTGCAACTAATTGTATGTGTATACATGTATTATACATGTACGTCTATATATAAAAGAAAAAGAATTATTTACTGTAGTCCTGACACAATATGTTAATATGGCATTCTTAGTTTTTACAGGCCTCTGGCACTCATACTTCATAGGAACAAATGGAACAAACTGCAGCAACTGTTACGCCACACAGTACCTAAGCAGCTCCTGTCTATATGGTGTACATTAGACAGACTTTTAAACTGCACACAATTGAAGCAAAAGTAAGAGCTTAGCACTCACTGAATGCTGTGGCCATAGGAGAGCATGAGTTGGTTCTGAAGCTGAGAAAAGGTCTTCATGGAAATAGTTAGCAATAGCTGTGATTTAGCAAGCTACTTTGGTGAAGGCATCACTTCGTTTGTATGCACAATCCATTTGAAATCAGTGGAGTTGTACATAGTCATTGAGCTTGTACAGGATTAGGAGCCTCGTCTTACTGGGGGCAAAAAGTAGATTATTTAAGGGAGCAATAATTTTTAGAAGCTGAAGGAGGGACGCTTTAAATCATGACTGATGAGGGCAGCTACTTGCCATTTCTTGATAATGAGCCTCTGAGGATTGTTTGTAAATTTAATTTCAATAAGTGGAAGCATCAGAAGCTGCTGGAAATTTTGATTTATGGATGTGAATTTTGGGCAAGATTTCATGTTACTTGTGTACACTGCCTATGTCTGAAAACAAGAAAACGTTGTCAAGCTGTGTAAAAAGTTTTGCTGTGTATTAAAACTTAGAGATTTGAAGTAACACATTCTAAATGTTTCTATACAGTGCAGTGCAAATAGGAGAAACAAAATAGTGGTAAAGACTGAACTGGTCTGGACTTAGTGAGACTCTACCTTATCACTAATCGTAGCATCAGATTAGCATCCTATTTAGGAGTTTTGCTGTTACTCAGCTATGGTACAGGAAGACTTTCTGTGCAACAAATTCACTACATTTCATTGTATTCTTAAACCTTATTCTTACCTCTTAGAGCTGAGTGTGTGTATTAATAGATATATGCATTTAGAAAAAGTGTATGGGGATTATGAAGAATTTATTATGCTCAGTAGCACTATGTTTTCATGAAGATTGGCTGCTGTTCTCTTGTTTTTTTTTTCTCTCAAAGCTGTGCTTTTATCAGATTATATAAAACTGAAACATATATGCAGTTTTGTGAAATAGAAAAATGCTACTTATATATGCTTCATAATTGGTGCCTTTCCCTGTTCTTTTGGAGTAATTGCTGATCTGCATCTTTATTCTTTGAAAGTGCTCTGAAATAAACATACACTGAAAGAAATTATGCACAGGTGCTAATTCATATATTTGTAAATATGAGTTTTGTTTGTCACAGCCTGAATTTCAGTCTCCTCCATTAATGGTAACCTGTGTGCTGTTAGTAGCTGAGAGATAAATGATGCAGAAGGCTGGAAGGAGCAGCTTCCCTACTGGTGTCTCTTCTGTTTGACTGTTCTTGTTTTCCCTGGTCTGCTCCTGAGAGCATTTAAGACCATGCATTAGGACGGTGCCATTGGGGCTTACCTCCTTTTTCTCCTTTTTCTCCCATGAAAGCCATTAGTTAAATAACTTGGGAGAGAGCATTGCAGAAGTCTGCCTCTTCTGCAGCTGGATGTTCAGAGCTGAGCCCAAATCCTGATGTAGTCAGGATATGGTTAAAATACCTGCGAACATTTGGATATATTGATGAGAAGCAGCAAGTTTTGTGTGAACTGTGTTGGTCTTGGAGGCAGCCATCCTAGACTGAACCATGTAGGTGTGAACACTGAAAGATGACTTTTGGATGCTTTCTGTAGCTCTACTTTTCACATCTTCACTGTGATATAAGCTCTAGTTCCTGTGCTGATACTCCTGCTCTAATTTGCATTTTGATCTTCACAGATACTCTCCCTTGACAAGCATCTATTATTGCCACGTTTACATTAGGGCAGTAGAGCACATTTACACTTGATAACAATCCTAGCCTCATTATGTTTGAGCAAATGCCAAAAGCACTTTAGAGTTCACTTAAGTTAAAGGCAGTGACAGTGGCTGTATTCTAGGATTGGACGCTTTGCACAGGGTGCCTTTGTGGTGCTACCCGGAGGATAAGGACAGGTGAGCAAGGTAGAGCAAAGGTACCCTCAGAAGTCCTTTTGGAAACATTATTTAGACCTCATACTAATACACCAGAGACCTGCTGCACATACATGATTTTCCATGTGTTTTCCAGAACTGTACTAGGGGAACAGATTTTTGTGAAGGTGTTCAGATACTTGATATATATCATCATATAGCCTGAATCATGACAAAAATAGAAGTACTTTTGTAGTCAAAAGTTGAACTTTTAAAAGACGTTTTCTTGTTAATGCTTTGAATGCTCTATAACAATACTTAGGCAAGCAGTAAATTAACTCAAAAATGTACGTGCACCTAATAAAAAATGCAGCCTGTGCCTGATTTCTAATTAATCACTGTGATAAACTCAGTGTTATGCAAGGAATGCTTTCCAGCAATAGCAGGATTTAAAGAGTTGTTTTATATGTATATTAAGGATGCTTTTGGAGGCCAAGAGACAGAAGAGCTTAGAAGTCTGATGATTATTTATCTGGAAGGAGTTCCTGGTGTCACAGGAACTGAGCCTGCACTCTGTAGTTGTTTAACCACATGGGGAATGTGTTTGGTAGTCTGCTCACAGAGACACTGAGGGACACTGTGTCTTTTATAAGTATCAGCATTCTGCTCTCTGTGGGCTTTGGAAGCACAGATTGGTAGTATAATGAAACTTGAATTCCTGGTAAAGGTTTAGAAAGAAAAGAACTGAAATACATCAGGACACCAATAAATTCTCATCTGCATTCACTGCAGTGAAGCCCAGAGAGGCAGTGAACCTTAGGTTGATTAATGAAAGCTAGAAAGCTGCACTGGGGGGGGGAAATATTGGGAAGAAAAATGGAGCTTTTGCATTCTGTCCTGCCTTTTGAACTCAAAATTAGCAAACTTCTGAAATTGAAAATTAAAGGCAGTGAAATTATTCCAGTATGCGAGGTTAAGTGTCTTGCAAAGGGTGATAGCTAGGGTTTATGTCTGGACCCCGTGTTTTCTCTGCAGCTTGCAGCGTTTGCACAAACTGAAAGTGAATGAGGAAGCTTCCCAACACTTAGAAGGTTTTATTTATGATGTTTGTTGCGCCTTGTTTAAAAGGCATATCTGTATTTGTTTCCTGATCTTACATGATGTGGTATGCTAAAACACAAAACTTGCTTTAGCTGTAGGGGGAGATGAACACTAAAGGCTTCTGAAAGTGGTCTGGGTAAGGAAGACTTCAGTTTGATTGGGGGGAAGTAGTTTCTTTCAGATGGAGGAATAGCAAACGTTCACCTGTGTAGCCAGCAATTGCACGGGCAACTGTTATCTAAAGCTAACAGCACCTTTATGTGCATGGGCATGGGCTGGGAGAGTGAAGGTATCCACAACGCTGTGTTATGAAAACATGAGGTCACATTCTGCCCTCAGGTAAACTTCATAGCTCATGAGGCAATGAGCTAGCACACCTTTACCTGAAAGTAGACCTGGGTCCTGAACAGCCAGGAAAAACATTGTGCCAAGCAGGATTTAAGTCTTTCAGGTTTACTCTCCATCTGTGCTGCCCAGCATAACGCTTCTGACAAGAGAAATATTGCTTGTCCTGGAGGAATCATATGGAGAAGTTCTATGCAGTACTCTTCACATTATTTTCCTGTGTTTTAAGTATTTATTTCAGGTCACAGTAAAACTGCAGTAACAAAATTTGCAGAGAAATTATAATTGATCTGTCCCAGTTAAAATGGAATTTTGGTTTAGAGTTTAGAAATGTTTAAGTGGTAGAAGTACAGCCAGGAAAAAATACAGCAAGTTAAAAGGTGGCCTGAATTCAGGTATCAAAGTGTCAAGTCTCTTCGGATTTTATGGAGGAGTAAGTTGTTGGGTTTTTTTTAATCTTGTGTTTGGGAGTGGGGTTGTATTTATAGGGATCAGAATAATGCATTTCCCATGAGATTGTCAAAAGAGGATTATAAAAATCAGGATCTGCGTATTATAACTGTACTGTCATATAGATTTAATGCAGCTTAAACCCCTACCTAGGAAATTGTACATAAAAAAGAAATTACATGCTGCAGATTTTCCTCCTGGCACTTATTTGTTCCTGGGAGCATGCTCTTTGTCCTCAGCTTGTTGCTAGATGGGTTGAGCCTCCACGATGAGCTGGGAGCTAGTGTTTGGGTTTGGTGGAATTCTCTGCACCAAGACTCACTTTGGCCAGTGCTTTGGCAACAGCTCCTTTCACTAAGATCCTTTTAATTTGTCCATCGTAGCATGTTTTGCTGAAGTTTGTCAGGGTTTGTGAGTTGTGGATCAATAGAAAACCAAAGGGGGTAAAGAGAAAGAAGAAAATCAATTAAGCTTTGAACTATATGCTGCCTAAAACCTGCCATTAGTAATGACTGCATTTAAGAAACTATTTTATTAGCTCACGGCTTTGGGATATTTTGCTCTAATTAATGCTGAGAATTAACCTGCACTGTTTTCTTCAGCGTTAACAATCCTTCTGTTGAATATCAATAAGATTTTTGCTGCAGCTCAAAATCAAGTCTAATATTGGTTTATATATAGAGTATTTATGATGCACCTGCATGGACTGGTGGATTCTGTTTTGGAAGGTTTGGGGGAGCTATATTTGTATTATTTTTTTTTTAATTTTATTTTAATCGATGCAATTTTCTGTGGCCATGATAACTGGTGGGACACTGCATCTTCCCACTTTTTTCAAAGCAGCTTGTGCTGCAGAGGCTTAGTGCTTCATAGCTTATTTTCATGAAGAGAGAATTAGATCCTTTTTTATACTTGCAAAAATTTCTGAACAATATTTTGCTTGCAGATCATATCTAATTTATGAAGACGAAAGTGCCTTGTTAGGAGAACCCAGCCCTACGATGTCTGGAGAGCCTGTAAAAGGTGATAAACTGCTTTTGCAGCCACTTATTGTGCTACCTGGATATTTGCAGAGTGGCAGGATTGAGCCCTGAAGGAGGTGGAGACTTCTTGGTGGCAATGAAAAGGAAAACCAGTCTTGGGTGTGTTGTTTGTTTTCTTTTCCAAGCCAAGATAGGCTTATTCCTTTGCACAACTGCTTGCACACTGCCCTCACCTGAAGTTTTCAGAAGGATGATAACATACCTGTACCTGTAGAGCTGCAAGTAGCTCATGTTGAAGCCACTTTCCTGCAGTGTTGGGAAGCAGATCTTAGGCTTGCGTTCTCCCATGCAGCAGGGTGGATTGGTGTTCCACCCCCCTCACCTGCAGGTATGTAGAGTGCACACAGCCTTTCCTTAAGGTGAGAATGTGAGAGGAGCTGCACATGACAGCTCTCATGCACATAATTTGATTACAAAAGCTAATTTTTAATTGGTAATTTTGTAATTTCTCATTTGGGACAGGCAAGACAGAATTCCCTTAACCTTCAAAGCATTTTGAAAGTGAATGATGAAGAAAATATTTGGTTTTCAAGATTCATTTTGTGTCTTGGTCCTAAGCATCACTTTATTGGCGATTTAAATCCATTAGAAGGCAAACAAAACTACATGGATTGTGATATAGGCAATAGGTCCACATCTAAATTTGAAGTGTAATCATGCACAAACATTTACTTGACTAGGATTGCTAGTGGCATTAAGTGGATAGTTAAAGACTTAATGACGCCCTCCAAACAAATTGTTTTATTTCTATAATGTATTGATCAGACTGTGAGGCCTGCAATTGAATATTTTTTCTAATCATTGATTCTAGAAAGCCTTTTGGGTACTGGCATTGGTTCATCTGTTCTGTTTTCCAGCCCAGTTAATATACAGCTGTTTTGGCAGGGCATGTGGCTGGTTGCCATCAAAGCATAGCCAGATCCTACAGCATGCTTAGGGTTTCTTGTGAAATGCAGCAAATGCTTGCTAACATGCTTTCCTGATCTTTGTGGCAGGGAGAAATGTTGGCAGTTGGTTGAGAAATCTGCCTGATGCAAGGGGAAGATCCATTGGCCCTGGAACCTACGTGGCCCTGAATATGTCTTTGGTGAATCTAGTCACCAGAAGGTGACTGTGGTGAGGTCTGAGGAGGGAGCACAAACTGTAACACTAAGTTTTCCATCTTGAATTTTTCTGCAGTTGACCTTTAGTCACTTGTTCTAAGTGTGAGGAGAGCAAAGATCATATAAGTACCTGTTTTCCAAATGTCTGTTCCTGAATGAAAACTTGGTGCACAGAGATCTAAAATGCAAATGGTTATAAAAGTAGCCGGTTTGAGGTTTGGTAATGAACTAAATTGCTGGAGGCTTTGGAATGAAGTTCGTGGAAGCTCACTTTTTATGTCACTTAATAGCAGTTCAATGGGAGAGATTTTTGGCACAGGCCAATCACTCCCTTCTTTTACTTGGGATTGGCTATTTAATGCTTCTGATCCTTTGCTCCTACCAGACAAATGTCTGCAGCACCCACTGGCAGTGGCTGAGGCCTTGGGCTGTTGGGTGAGCATCTCCAACTACAGACGTAGCAACCTGAACAAAGGCAAGCAAAGCTTTCACACCTTGCTGTTTGTAGTCTCGCATCCCACTGTGAATTAATTTAATTAAAAAGGCAGCTGGTAAAACCAACAACACACTGACCTTGGCATTGCATCTCTTATGCAAGTCTGAGACTCATAAAAGAGGCTTGGGTGCAGGGTGAAGCACCTTCAATGAGAGCCCCTGGCTACTGCCCAGGTTGCACCAGCCTGCTTGCCAAACAAGACTTCTGCAAAATATTGCAGAGCTGAGAGACTGAGGAACAGCAGAGGATGGGAGTGGAGATAGTCTGACCTGCTGGCTGCCCTCTTGGAGCAACACACACCCAAAATGTATACTAGGAGCCCTTCTCCTCCTGGGATCAACTTGAGTTGTCAGATAGCATCATTTGAGGTGTCACCCAGCAGACAAGAAGTTGAATATACATTTAAGTACATCAGTCTGGTTTTAGGGAAACCTATCACAGAATCCTAGAATGGCCTGGGTTGAAAAGGACCACAACACTCATTCAGTTCAACCCCCTGCTGTGTGCAGGTCACCAACCAGCAGCCCAGGCTGCCCAGAGCCACATCCAGCCTGGCCTTGAATGCCTGCAGGGATGGGGCATCCACAGCCTCCTTGGGCAACCTGTTCCAGTGCCTCACCACCCTCTGGGTGAAAAACTTCCTCCTAATATCCAACCTAAACCTCCCCTGTCTCAGTTTAAAACCATTCCCCTTGTCCCATCACCATCCACCCTCACAAACAGCCGTTCCCCCTCCTGTTTATTTGCTCCCTTCAAGTACTGGAAAACCACCATGAGGTCTCCCTGTAGCCTTCTCTTCTCCAAGCTGAACAGGCCCAGTTCCCTCAACCTTTCCTCCCACAGAGCTGCTCCAGCCCTCTGTTCATCTCAGTGCCCTCCTCTGCCCCAGACCTGGATGCAGTACTGCAGATGGGGTCTCACAAGAGCTGAGCAGAGAGGGACAATCATCTCCATCCCTGCTGGCCACTGCTTTTTTAATGCAGCCCAGAACATTGTTGAAATCCTGATGGGGGGCATCCAGATTGAAGGCTGAAGGGTTTGATGCTCCCCAGTTGGATTCACATAACCAAAGCTGCTTCTGCAGACAGCAGACTGCTCCTGTAGTCTGCTGTTTTGTTTATCCCTAAAGATGATAAAAGCAGTTGTGCTTCTGGATTAGGTGTAATGCTGTGTCCTGAGTTATCTGTCTGCTTGTTGATAAGGTGTTCCCATATCTCTTATTTTGCAGGAGCAGGAGGGAAAGTTTGGGGAATCCTTATAAAGAGATGGGAAAGTTATTGGGGTTTCAGCGTATCTGTAAACAAGTAGGTTTCTATAATCTTGTTTCTCCCTTTGGAAAGCTTGTCATCACATCATGTAGGAGCCCCACCTAAGAAGGAAGAACTTATTGCCTTTGATTTCTGAAAACATGTAATGGGTCAGTACGTTTGGGTAGTTGACTTTAGGACTGGCAGAGATGTTGTTTCTTTAAAATCCTAAATTAAAGAGTAACTTTTATTTTTCTTTCTAAGCAGAACAATTTGGCAATTTCTAGAATTTCAGAGAGGCAGCCAAATTACTTTTGGCTTTGCCGCCATTTAAGCATTAGCAGATTCTCTGCGCTATATACTGGGGAGATTTGGGAGGAGAAAGGAGCTGAGGAGTTATGTGCATGTACTGACACATGCACGCACGCTTATTTAGTAGCTTCTAGGAAGTATTCGGCCTGAAATCTCAAGTCAGTGTCCCACACAGTACTGCAAAACAGTTTTGTTGCAGGACAGTATTCTACAAAATGTATTGAAATGGTAGCTGCATGTAACTCATATCATGCTTAGTATTTGTTAGCGTTGAATTGTGCATCTTCCTGTGTCTAGTCCAAAGGGCTCTTGTGGTTCTTGCCCCAGGAACTTGGCTTTTTTCCTGTGAAATCTTGAAGTTCACATGCTGTTCCAGCATCTGGTGATAGTCACAGAACTGAGCCCTCATCTGCATGCCAGTTCACATGAGCATGATGTTAATTACTGAGACCTAGCCTGAAACTGAGCTTTTCACTGCACGTTTCTGTGGACCCAAGCAACTTGTGAGCTTTATTTAAGCTAATGGGTATGAAAGGAGTGCTGAGCATGACTGGGGAAGGGGAAGTGGAGATGGTTTCAGGGCTGCACACATCTGTTATCTCAATGGAGTAGAGCAGCGGGGGCTTTTTGGCACCTCAGATCTTTTTCAGTTCAGTTGCTCAATACCAGCTTTTGTTTTGTACATTACTGTAGTTTCGCATTTCACTCTTGAGTTATTCACTGCCTGGGCCAGAAATTAGAAGTTTGGAGAAAATACTGAGCCATCCATGAGTAGTTAAAGAAAGATCCGATGCATACTTGCGTCAGAAGTAATTAGCTGTGTGTTCAAACCAAGCAGACGAATGCTGTGTGGCACGTCCACCACACACTGGGGCTGCCGATTAAAACAATCGGCACGAGTCACATCCTTGGGCAGATCACAAGCTGTTACCTGAAAGAATAAACCAGACAAAAAAAGTCTGAGTGCTTCCAGTGGCTGAAAGATGTGGTAAATTACAGAACATGTTTAAGACAGAGTGAAAATATACGAAGAATTACAAATCCAGAGCATTGCTAGTTACCCAGTTCCACTAGTCTAAGGTTACATTCTCACATGGAAAGTAAGAGACTCTCCTTAGTCTGCATGTTCTGCAATAACATTTTATCAGCAGGCAAACTCTCATTTAATACACCCCATTGGCTGCATTTAGGCTGCCAATTTTTGAGTGGAAACATTGTATTAACTTGGCTGTTCCCTACAGGATGTTACTCTTGGAAAAATACAACGAAGTGAACAATCCCCAGATCAGCATTTTTCATTTAGGGCAGGCCATAACTTACAGTGCAGCGTGGATCTGTGCTTGCACAGAGAATTCCCAGTTTCTGTATTGGCCCAAAGAAATGATTTGTTTCCTTACTTAAATGTACACGGTGGTTTTGGTCTACTTTTCCTTTGCTTTTCAGTAGAGCACGTTGCATGTATGGATGTAATGACTCATTAGCTGCTGTGTAGTTCCAGATTGCACATCAGTCTTAGGGACACAACTTATCTTCTTCACGTGAGTTATATGTACTTTCCAGTGCAAAAGCTAGTATATATTTGTATCCCGTCGTACGTCAGATACCAATCTGCAGGAACTCCTTTGAGGTGAAGATTTACAAAGGAAAGGAAAAGAAGTTTTTAAAACACTAAACAAAAACCCAGCACCAGTTTGGTTTTCTCTCAGGACTCTCTAATTAAGAAAGCTGTCTCCTTGCACTCCAGAAATTTCATACTTGTACCATTTATAACTGTTGATTTAACTGGATAGAGGCAGTATAATGGTTTAATTTTTGGTTTTGGAAGCTTTAAGGAAGCAATGTCTTGAACATCTGTGAAAAGAGTAGAAAACTTTCCTATTATCATAAACAACAACAACAAAATAGAACCTTCTTCACCTGCAAAATTTTGTCTAACATATGTAATTTATCCCATCCTAATAAGTACAATCCTCTGAGTAACTGATCCTGTTTGTTTATATATCAATTCAGCTTGGTAAATGAAAACGCAGTTCAAGCTATTCACATTGACATTTTCTCTTTAATGGAGAGTATGAAGATATTAAATAGAAGCATGATGGAAAAAAGTCAAAAATAAACTGGGCTGGTCTGAGAGTAATGCCTCTTATTTTACTATGATGTCCTCCAACATCAGAGTGGTATTGGTCATAAGGCAATACAGGTTGAACCTTCCCAACAGTATTCCATTACATTTTGCTGCTGTGTGACAGATGACAGCAGAAGGGCACTCTATGAGAATGGCATCTGACATAGGAGTGCATATGAAGCGAAGGTGTGTCATTGAATTCCTCCATACAGGAAGAATGGCACCTGTTCATCAATGCTTGCTGAATGTTTATGGAGACCAAGCAGTGGGTGTAAGCACGGTGAGGTGGGTGGTGCATTTCAGCAGTAACAACAGTGGGTTACTTCTAGTCGTGCAGATTCTTAAGAGTGCAGCATGCAGGTTCTTGCTCATTGCTGATGAAAATGCGGAACTAATGGTGATGACAATGTTGAAATAGTGTTACTGTGCTCTTTGTATCTTTGCATTATCCAATTTCCATGAAAATAAATAGGAGGTGCTACTTTCAGTGCAAGTACCCAACAAAAAAGACAAATAACTAGTGTCCATGGATATGTGGATTTTGGTGCATTTATGTCTGGAAATGTTTGCGCATGTATTTCATATTTTCATGTCTGCTAAATAGGAGCCTTGCTTCTTTAAAAGCGTTTGATTTGTCTTTTTTTTTTTTTTTTTTTTTTTTTTTTGAGTAGCTTTAGTGTAATTCAGACACTACTGACATAAGTGAATTCATACTATGGAGAAGAGAGCTATGCCAGTGCCAGTAGTTCTGAAAATGCCAGTCTTGGATATGCAGCCTGTAGATATTTCTTTATGATAAATAAATAAATGAAAAATATAATTTTTTCCACCCGATATCTTTCCTTCCAAGGGGAGCATTTTATGGAGGCTAGGTGGGAAATACACATTCCTTAAAAACGTACATGGGGAAAAGGGGATGGATGCAGTCTGTGTTAGCTTTGTTTGTTCCCATCAGCTCCAGTATGGCCTCTCTTTCATATTCAGTTTAATTTGACTTAATAATCCATTTCAAAAGAGAGCAATTATATGATAGGTCTGCACTTGGTGCCAGAATCTTTGAAGCCAACCATAAAACTCCATTCCCAGAGGATGAAATTTAATTTTTGAGAAGACCTAAAATTTCTATTACGTAAACAAAGTAATTAGATTATTTTACTAAATGACTATATTAATAATTATATTAACTGCCTGCACTGGCTCTACACCCACTGATTTTTACATTATTGTGTAGTGAGTACTCAGCACCTGGAGAACAGGATGGAAACAAAGCCACCAGATCACTTTTTTTTCCCTGAGATTATTTTAAGAAGAAGAAAGCATGTCTGTCCTGCACCATTGCTTTAGTTCAAGAAGCATCAGTAGGATGAGCCTAACCACTAGAATTTCATGTGTCAACATTGCCAGTTCTTGGCCTCTGCAGGCACCTTTGTATGGGCACATAGATGAATGTGGTTTCTGGCATTCTGGCAGGCATTGGATATGTGCAGGGGAGTGCAGAATGAAAAGATCTGAGAAACTGTGTGAAGAGAGCCATGGAGAACACCAGGAAGTCATGACACTTTAATTATTGCTCTGTTCTTGTGCCATTTGAGTGAAAGAACCTTGTGGTGGTTTTCTTTTTCTTTTTCTTTTTCTTTTTTTTTTTTGCTTTCTCCAAGACTGGGTTCTTCATTCCAAATTTGTTATTAAGAGTCAGCATATTTGATGTCTTTGTGGGTGGGCTCATAAAAACCATTCTCACTTCATATTCTTTGCATAATGAAGAGTAAAGAGTAAAAATACCTCTGGGGCATTGTAATAATTGAAACTTAATTCCCAGCTATCTAAGCATATTACTGTCTTAAAAGGCAGGGCCAGAAACTGAAGGGAATGTCCAAGGACTTCATGCATATTTGGAGGGAGAGAAAACATAGCAGAACAAAAAACAGTTCCTAGACTTTACAATTCTTTTTAATCCAGTCTTCTCAGTGTTTCTTCAAAACATAGTGTAAGCTGCTAGATTAAATAAGGAAAAGCAGCATACAAAATATTGATTTTGAATCTCAGCCTTACCACTCACTGACGAGGAAGTAGATGTTTCTGTGCAATCGCCTCTGTTGAAATGCACTTTTGGCTCTGTGGAGCTGAGAAGAGGTGTGTTTCTGTACTTCAGAGGTAGAGGTGCAGTAATCTGAACGGCACACAAGCACATCTCACCTTGTTAAGCATGTGGGCTATTCACAGTTATGCTATGCAAAATTGTTCTTGCCTCTTAAAGATATGTGCGATTACTGAGTGAAGATAAGGTTGGTTACAAGCTGTGTGCCCTGTTGTTGACAGTCAGCCTGACTTAAAGCCTGCTTTGCTAAGACAGAGTAGGAAGTTGGTGAAGAGGCAATGATGTAACTAAATGGAAGGTAGGTCCTACTGGCTCCTTTTCATCTGAAAGTTATCTCTATTTTTCACCTACAAAAAAACAGGTATGTTGTTTTGATCAGTCACTGAGTTCAAAACATAAACCTTGGCTGTAATAACATTTAAAAAATGAGAGGACAAAATTTTTCCCTCAGGCTACTTTGAGGATGCTGATTCATGATCTTTCAAACACACCATTATACAATTCAAAAGACCCTCCCAACATCTTAATACCAAATATTATTCTCTTGTTAGTAGAATGTGTATGCAAAATTGCACTACTTTCTTGAAAGACCCAATTTTGACCTTTTCATAACTTTTCTTTGCCAACAGAAGTACTTAATAAAATGGAAAATTTTCATATATTTCTTTTAAAGAAATCTGCAGATTACCAGATCTGCATTTGTGGTATGAAACTGTGCCTCACTAAGCACTGTTAGGGGGAGGTCAAGTTCAGATACTTGCTTCTGAGTCAGGCTGGACTTGATGAAGCAGTGCTCTCCCATTCCCAGAGGGCTCTTGCTGAAGCATCAGATGTGTCAAAGATGTCCTAACCTGACTTTGGGATGTCTTCAAGCTCTTGTAGATAACATGACTGGATTCCATATGTTCATCTAAAGGAAGAGATTTCTGGGCCTTTTCCAACATTTCAAATTGGTAATTGGTACTCACTGGCAAATAGTTTAATGCTCATGGCAGCACTGCAGACTGTTACATCCATTCTGCATAAGATGCTCAGAGGTCTAGAGCTTAGGCCTTGGCTGGGGGAGTAAAACTACATATTCTGCTTTTGGAACAGCAAAAGTTGTTGGGTTTTTTTTAGGTTTTTTTTTTCTTGAGGGGGGGGAGGTGTTGGGGGATGGTAGCAAGGAGAAGTTTCTTTGAGCAAGGGGTTAGTGTTCTTCCACAGGCTGCTGTGGTGGAATGTGGGTTCTTTGAGACTATTTCTCATAGTATCTGTATCAGTAGTGGGAGTTATCTTTAGATTTTTCAAATTTTCTGCCCTAGAGTCGTAGAATCCTTCTAAGGCTGCCTGGGACTTGTCCCTCCTTTCCCTGGGAAAAGTCTCTGTAGAAGAATAATGATCTGGCTGCTTGTGCTGTGGTCATACATCTGGTAACTTGCTACCTGGCAAGATTGTTATGTGCAATTAGGAGCTACAGTGCTCCTGAGATGAATGCTGATCGTCCTGTTTTGTACATGTAATTGTATCGTGATTTGTACTCTATCCCAGTTGATTGTTTTGTGTGTGTGTGTTTTAAGGTGTATAATTCCTGTGTGTCATCCTGTTACAGTTCTTTTAGTCACTTTTGGACTTTGCAGTACGGACTAGAAGAAGACAAGGAAGGCTTCAGACATTGTGACAGAGGAACATTTTAGTGAAAATGTTTCACCCCAGCCAGTTGTTATTTATCCAAATTCGAAGGTTGCATTTAGTCCATGTGGGAGGACACTGCATTCCCATGGGGAAGCACAAATAAGGGATGCTGGCCCAGAAAGAAGTTCAGATTATTTTCACAGTGGGAAATACACAGTGTGTATGCGGCCCTGATACTAGTGGAGAATCAGTTAACTGCAGCAGAATTTTGGTTGACAACTGCTGTGTCTAGTGTTCAAATTAAATAACTGATAACTGTAAATAAATGTTTTACAGCGGCTTCATATCCTGAAGTCTCTACTTCATTCGTAAAGTAAGTCTTGCATGTAATGTAAGTGTCTACTTCACATGTAGTTTCACACGTAAAGATCTAAAATCTATTCTTCACCTGCATTGTTAAAGCTATGGGATCTTAAACACTTCTCAAGTTTGTTGAACATATATCTTTTCTCTAAACATTTTGAATCAGTGTGTTTTGAATTGTCTTCAGAGATGGAAGGTAGGAGGGAAGCTAGAAGTACAAAATGATTAGAAAAAAATATGCTTGGTAATGAAAACATACCCCTTTACACAGAAAAGTGTGATGTATCTAGCAAATAGCTCTAGCTAAGAATGACAGATTAATTAAACTAAATTAGAAAAATTTGTATTTTATTCAAAAATTTTTAAAAAAGTAAAACTAAAAGCTATGACAAACGTGCAGGGCAGACATCTTGTTTTGTAATGGAGGAACTCAGTCTGATTAATGTAGAAGGCTGGAGTGACTTTTCATCCATTTTACATGCCATGCCATGTCTGAGCAGGAATATTTTCTCTTGGTTAATAAACATTTGTTCTTTGCCTCGGGTGCTTAACAACCCTGTTGATTTGTTCTGCCATGTGGAACACCTCGAAGTTTCTCAAAGGAAACAAAAAATACAGGTTGGCGAATCAGAGCTTCTCTTGTTTAAAACTGGGACAAATATATGCTTCTCTTTCTCCCCTGCTCTATCTTGAACATCTTGATTAATGAAACTGTTTCCTGCCTTCCCTGTGGAGCTTAAAATCAGGACAGTTTCTGTTCTGACGGGTGCTGGCACCAAGGTTTCTACTCAGGATCCCTAGAAGGATCAGTGTGGTAACAGCATTTCAGATGTCTGGTGGCAGCAAGGATGAAGTGGCTGGTCCTGCAACCTCTGTGGGAATGATCTCCAGAAGAAGCCTCTGCATGGCCCCTCTATTTGCACTGGATGCTGTTGCATGTCACAAGCAAGAACTAGCCGTGATGGAAGAGCTGTACTATTGTAAACTTAGACATAAATGTAAACTGATCTATCAGTTCAGCTTCATGTGTGGCCAAACTACTCTGTAAAGACAGAGTGGATTAGGAAAGCAGAAAACTGACTGTGTAATGGAGAGCAAGTACTTGGGAAGAACACAGCGTGTGGCTGGGGACATGCATAGTGAACAGCAGTGTGTGTGCCTGCAAAGCTCATCAAGAATAACTTGGTGTGAAGTGGCCCTCTGGAATAAAGCTGGCACCCTCCTGTATTTATTTCATGGCACTGGGAAGGGATGTTTCTCTTTTTGTGAGCATGGCACCGAGATGTAGCTGGTGCCACATACTGTGTTTTTAATAGTTTTTAGTTTGTTAGTCTAGCACTGCACTTCTCTTACAAAACATTTTCTACTGGAAAGAAAAGAGAAGGAAAACCGACACTACAAAACCATTATGAATGTACCAATTTTTCATTTCATATACCTGTGCTCTGCATGCCTTTCAAATACAGTGTCCAATTTAACTCCTGTTGAGGACTTCTATTTGTTTAGTTTTGGAGAATATCAGCTGTCTTTAGACTCAAATTTAATTGAGGAGAAGAGCTTAAAAATCACTGTTACACAAAAAGTTAATAAAATGATAAATTTAATTAAATTTATGTATGGCGTAGACATAAAATTGAGAGCACGTCTCACTTCTAAAAAACTAATGAAAAATCGTGTCCACTTGAAGTAAATAGAATCCTATCTTGTGTCCTGGCTTCTATAGCAGAGCTTGGCACTTTGTTGCAGCAAGAGATACTCGAAACACCAGATAACAGCAGATATCATAGACCACATGCACTGAGTGCACTATGGCTTTGTTAGAACGAATAACAGCCTTCATCGAGGTGTTTTTCATTCTAATTATAATAATAATGAATGCTATGCTAAGAAACATGTTCTGGTTTCTCTTCTAATTGTGAAATGGCAATTGGTAACATGAGAAGAGCATTTTGAGTATGATGTGGTACTACTTGGAGCCCAGTCAGATGCAGAAAACCAACTGGGTTTCCATGGTAAAGCTATCAAGTCAAAAATCAGAATTCCAACCAAAAATGCGTCAGTTTCTCAGTGACAGTGTGATCTGCTCTGCTTTTTTTTTTTTCATTGTTAAGGGAGGCAGGAGGCAGTATGGTTTCGGAGTGGTGTTGCCCCTCCCCGCCTCATTAGCAGCATTTTTTTGATGTTGTTGTTCGAAGCAGGTTTGATAACTGCTTTCTTCAGCTCTTAACAATTCTTGACTGCTTTGATTTGCTCTGTTGCAGAGGAGTCATAAAATTCTGTGGGACGTTGGTGGGTTTTTCACTTTGGTTTACATGCAGTGCATCTGGAAGCATTTGAAATCTATCAGGGTTTTTCTGCTTTTGCCCCCAGCTCTCTGGAGCAGGGGAGCATTATGGCTGCAGAAAGCTGTTTCAGCCATCACACTTAAAGTGGTTTTGCAGTGAGAGAAGGATTCCTCCTCCCTTCCAACCTTAGCACTCCCTTAGGAATGGTGTGCGGGAATAGTGTCACTGCTTGGCCAAGAGAGCAGTTCTTATTTTAAATGCATTGTAACTATGATGATCCTTACTAAAACATTGCTGCTCTTTTATACTTTAAAATATATGTGTTTATCTTTGTCATAGTTTCTTCTGAACTAAGATCAAGGTTTAGACTTCTGTCTTTGTTCAAGCAGAACTCTAATGGCAGTGAGTGCCTGAAAGATGTTCTTGTAGAGTGATAACAAAAGAAGCGCCAAAAAAATTGAGGTAAACTGGTATACCTGGGTGTAATTAAATATAATTATTATGGAAACAAGACCACACCTGAATTTATAATTCTAATTTCTTTCTTTTTTCTTCTTCAAGCTTCTTCAGTGTTTTTCTAAAAGCACGTAAATTTTAATTCTTTGGATATCTTTTGCAAATGGCGTGTTTTTCTGTTTGTTTAAAAGCAGATGAAATGGAAGATGTAGCTGGCTGTTTGCACATGCAGATGTTTGGACTGAACAGACCCATAAGGTGTTCGTTCGCAGTTGCACACTTTTCTGAGCTAAAAAAATATGGCCTATGGTTTGTAAATACCCCTTTGGGTCTCAGGATAAAAGATACTATGTAAATAGAGTCATTTCTATAATTGCACTGCAGTGGAACATTAGTCTTCAGTCTAAAAAGAGAATATGCTTAGAAAAACAGTAATAGTAATAATAATAATAATTCCTTTAAAACCTTTTGCTTTCTTCTTTGCTCTGTGTCACTGCAGAGCAGCTCCAAGAGAGCTCTCCTCTCCTTTGGTCATGTTGAAACCCTACCTGAAGAGGAGGTTATTTTGACTGAACTTGTTCTCAGAACTTGCAACTTGCTCTCAATAGCATGAAACTCATGCTTCTTTCCTGCAGTTTTGCTCATCCTCTGTCTAGAAGAAGCTCTGGTAGCAGTGCTGATTGTAGGCAGCCTTATGGTTTAGTTCCTCTGCATCCTGGTGTATCCAAGCACTCCCCAGACACCACTGTGCTTTGAAATGAGATATTGTACTGGCCCAGGTTAGAAAGCCTCCCTAAACAAGACAAGAAGGCAGACTACATGGTGCCTGTTAGTGGTTGGTTGGCTGTTGGAGATATGCAACCACTCCTCCAAGTTGTCATTTCCTGCCAAATTCCCTCACAGCAGCAGCCTCAATAGTGTGCTGTTCAAAATAAATACATAAATAAATAAAAATAGCGTGTGAGCTCTTTCCATGGCACATATTGGAAGTGGATAAGCATGCATATGGCAGTGGGACTGCAGCCTGCCTCAGGCTCCTCAACATTCATTTCATCCCCTTTTCCATGCATTTTGTTTTCTTTGCAGTTTCAGAGCGTCTCTGGGTATCTCCTAGGGTTTGGGTTTATCCAGTTGTGTCTTAAGTGCTATACAATAGGAATCCTTCGGAACCGTTTTTTGTCTCTCCAGTGAAATATACTAAACTCCTGGACATTAAGAGTTCCTTATTTTAACAAGTGTTCCCAATATTGTCTCAGTGTGCTGAAAACTGGACTTTCAAAGCAAAGTTGATAAAGTGAATAACTGTAAGGGTGTTGCTTTCATAAAACCACTTTCAAATATTTTGTTCAGACTAATTTTGAAGCCACTTGTTTTTGGTTAAAAGTACAGGGGAAAAAAAGACTGTATAGAGATTTTGAAGGCCTGTTCTTGTAAGATCTAAGTGTTTCTAGTGTTCTGAACTGTGTTTCCAAAGCAACAGGTTGTCCATGTGCCTAATCTCTTCCGGGAGCATCTTGAAAATTAGCATACCAATCTAGCCTGCTAAAGGGGAGATGAACCACATCGTTAACTAACCAAACATGTGAAGGGAAGAAGTGGGGTCATGGTCTCATGACCATTGCAGACCTCTCCCCCCCCTCCCCCGTGCACTCCCATAGTGCACTCAGATTAATATAAGGGATGCGCCTTTGTTATGTTAGTGTACGTGTTAGGAAGGAAATAGCTCCCTTGCGTCTGGCACCAGATTAAAGAATGCCTGCTTCTTCTATCGCATTGGCTTTAAGGAGTTTTACTTGGGCCAGGGTTTATCTGGCAGCAAGGACAGTGTATTGGCAGAGACATATCATGTTGAAAGAGGCTTGGGTCCCTGGCTCTGGATCAGGGCAGCAAAAGATGTGACTTCTTAGAGTTTAATTAACAGGATGGCCTGCCTTGCAGTGGGATGTGAATTCCAATGACCTTTTTCCTTTCTAGGAACAGGAATTTAACATCTCTGTGAATCTGCAAGTTGCCCAAGGCAATAACAAATACTTGATGCTCTTACAGTGACAAGCATTATCAAAGGGGGATTCATCAAAAATTTGCACTTTTCCATCCTAAAACAGGCATCTTTTAAGTGTGTTTTTTGAAGTTTTAGAAGGCTCATTCCAAAGGTGTGAATGCTGTTTTTAAGTT
Source organism: Tympanuchus pallidicinctus (assembly GCF_026119805.1). Taxonomy (NCBI): domain Eukaryota; kingdom Metazoa; phylum Chordata; class Aves; order Galliformes; family Phasianidae; genus Tympanuchus; species Tympanuchus pallidicinctus. Next base: position 2,730,745 of record NW_026294752.1, on the reverse strand, counting down.
TCAACCACCTGTCTATGTGGTTTATGGGATTGTGCATTTTTGCTCCATTATTAAAGGCTTTATAGTTAACAGTGTCACTGCTGAATGGATTAGGGGCTATTAACCTGCAGTCTTCCAACTGTTTTGATATGATTCCTGCTGATTTGCTGGTTTTATCCAGTGCACTCTTCTGACCCCTAGATGCTTCTCCTAGCTGCCATAAATGTAAAGCAGATCCCTGAACTTCCTAGTATTTTCAAGAACCAAAGTTCCTGAACTGATTTCCAAGCTCCAAGAGTCATCTGTAAGATGATCATTATGCATTTTCCAGCTAAAGCTACTGCACTGAAAGAAAATCTCCAGCTTCTACAGACTGAAAAATTTCCGGAAGTACTCAGATGCTTGTTGTTCACTTCAAATGTCTCTACTCATTTTTGAGTGAGTGCTAATCACTTGGAGGAGCTGAGCAAATTCATAGGTAAATAGGACGGTTTGGGTTGGAAGGGACCTTCTGGATAATCTTCTTCCAATCCCCTTGGGTAGGACAGGACACCTTCCACTAGACCACATTGCTCAAAGCCCCAGCAGCCTGGCCTTGAATGCTTCCTGGTAGAGGGTATCCACAGCATCACTGGGCAACTTGTTCCAATGTCTCACCACCCTCACAGTAAAGAATTTCTTCCTAATATCCAGTCCAAATCTACCGTCTTCCAGCTTAAAACCATTTCCCTACATCCTGCTGCTACATGCCTGTATAAAAAGTCCCTCCTCAGCTTTCCTATGGGCACCCTTCAGGTACTGCAGGACTGCTGTAAGGTCTCCCTGGAGCCTTCTCTTCTCAAGACTGAAGAGCCCCAGTTCTCTCAGCCTGTCCTCGTGGAGGAGGATCATCTTTCTGGCCCTCCTCTGGACCCACTCCAACAACTCCATGTCCTCCTTGTGTTAGAGGCCCCAGAACTGGACACAATATTTCATGTGGGATCTCACGAGAGCAGAATAGATGGGCATAATCACCTCTCTCAACCTGCTGGTCATACTTCTCTTGATGTTATTGAAGATACAATTGGCCTTCTGGGCTGCAAGTGCACATTGCTGGCTCACATTGAATCTTTCATCAACCAACACCTCCCAAATCCTTCTCCTCACAACTGCTCTCAAGCAATTCTCCACCCATCCTGTATCTGTTTGAGATTTCCCAGACTTTATACAACTTGCCAAGCCATGTTAATTATCACCAATCACTTCATCTTAATTTTCCATATGCCTTAGTAGGACCTTCAAGAGGATCTGCTCCACGATCTTGCCAGTCACTGAGCTGAGACTGACTGGCCTGTAGTTCCCTATATCTTCTTTTTTTCCCTTCTCGAAAATAGGGATTATGTTTCCCCTTTTCCAATTGCCAGCATCTTGTTTGCAAAATTCAGTAAATGCCTCTGTGAACCATCAGCACTGATTCAGATGTGTCCTCTTTGATCTCTACCATTTTGAGAATGTTAAGGTATATTTAGTTGGTTATGGAAAATACCTTGCACTACTTTGTAAGAATAAACTGTTCTTACTGTTGTATTTTTACATGAGGATTTTGCTAGAAGACACTGGAGCCCGTAAACATCTTCTCTGAACTGTAAGTAGACTCTGCATTTTGCCTGTAAAGATTTGGTGAATTGCAGATTGATACAATTAACTGCAGTAATAACTGATGATGCAAATACTGTGGAAATCCTGTGGATTTAAACAGAACTAAAGCATCTGTGCTAAAATTTTATTCAGTGAAAACCAAACTTTCATGGTAAAATTAGCTTCTCTTTCAGTAGTATAAAAATTGGGCGTACCATAGGAGACTATTACATGTCTATTTAATTGTCAGTATCCTGTCAGTAAATACTGAAAGAACATTTAAAAGTGCAAAATACATCTATTGGTAAGATTTTCCTGGAGAGGCATTGAATAGTCTCAGCTCTGATTTGAAGTTAGCAAGTTTATTCGTATGGGTATGACTTGAGGGATCAGTCACCAGAACTTTGTAAATGAGACATCTCCAGTGTATTAGTGAATATTTTTACTTTAATATAAGGGAATAATATACTTATGGCATATTCTTTATCTCTGTAGCAACTTTTTTTTTTCTTAAGGCATGTGATAAAGCTTCAGAAGCTTTATCAGAAGTGAGACTTGACTCTGTTAAGGTCAGATGGATATTTCGTGGGGGTTTAGGACATGCTGAACATAAATCTGCTGATGTGTTTTTCAAAAGCTTTATCTTTTTCCCTTCAAGCTCTCAAAGTTCACAAACTGTTTACCTGTTCTATTGTGGTGGCATTATATGTAATTGTTTTTTGTTTGTGTGATGAATATGATAGAAGAGTCTGATCTCACAGACAAGATAGTTATGCAACTGTGTTTTAACAGTTAGCTTAGGTACTCTTGGGCTCTTAAAAGCCAGGACAGGGAACTGTAGTTCAAGACCATGAAGTCGTGGTGCCTCTTGGTCATTACTGCTAGAAGTGAGTGGTTTAGTAGGAGAATGTTATCGATAATTTCTGCAATCCAAATGTATGATGTCAAGGCAGCTGCAAAGGTTTTGTTGTTATTCTGTGTTCCGATTCCAATCTTGAGTACATGCCAGCTAGTTTGTCACAGGAAGGGTTCTTAGGCACGCATGATCTCTGTGTGATAAAAAGGCTTCTTTTTGCAAAAGCTGAAATGAATCTTCATTGCTTTGACATAAATCTACTGCTGTACTTGCCCTCCACTCAACTCCACAGTGGCAAGAGTCAGATAAACACTGCTTGTAGATGGCTTTGCTATTTTTCCAGCATTATGGAGATGAGGGATTTCTTTTGTTCCTGTTGTCTCCTTAGGCTTTTATGAGATAAGCTCTTGTTTTTCTAAAATGTGTTCCCAGAAGCTGTTACAAAGAGCACAGTGGTCTGTGTTTATCAAGAGCATTCAGATATTGGTTCCTACTGTGGCTGATCAGTTAATCTCAAGTTCACTGACATTTAGATTGTTCAAGGCATTCCAACACTCTGCTGATGTCTGCTGCATTCTTTGACAACAAACTGTGAAGTGTTACATGAATAAGGGCCAGTTTGTATTGGTATTACAGTTGGAGGATTTGGACCTTCTAGTTTGAAAGCTGTACTTCCCCATAGGTACATATGAGGTGGGATTTTCAAAGTTATTTCCTCACACTAGTAAATCCACTTGATGGATCCACCACAGAATTTCAGAGAACACTGTCTATTTCAATTAGAAATAATTTCAAATATTGCAGACAGCTAGTAGGAGAGAAAGATGGCATTCACAATTCTTCAGACTGGACCGGCAGAGGAATGCAGGTGCAGATCAGAGAGGCATTGTGTTGTGGCAGACAGCATTGTTGCCATTGTTGTCATGGCACAAACAGACCTCAATGCACAGTGGTAGGTGCTTGGACGCTCAGTGTTGATAGAGGTTTATGGTACAGGAAGGTAAGTGTCTGCTAGGAAGGGACTAATGTCATCTTAGCTCTATGACACATCAGTGCTTCTGGCGACTTAATGCCACGATGGCATCATTAGTGTCCTCATGATCCAGTCAGTGTCTGGATTAGATGATGATCGCAATCATTAGACGTAGGGTTTATTATGTTTAGCCTTCTTCCAAACCGAAAGTAAACCCTCCTCTCACACTCTTTTAGCCGATTGCTATGACTAACAGCAGTGACCGTTTGCCCTGGGAAGCATGATTTGGAGACTGGCTGTTTACAGAAGGGAAAAGGTGTGTACCTAGGTGTGTGCTTGGGGAGGGAGGGTAGGTTCTGAGCCATTGGGTAAGACTTGATCTGGCATGTCTGTATTTCTTTAACAAACACTGACTGATGCAGCACAGTTTGTGTGGTTTTCTCACCTAATTAGGCAAAATGCAATGCTCCTGCATTTTGTGAATGGATCGTGAAAAAGATGCATAACAGGAAGCCTGTAAGGGAGGAAGGCATGTCAGTTCTTCTAAGAGAACCTGACCTGAACAAGGATGCTGTAAAGGGCTGATCATTTTCTGATTCATGTGCTCTTTGATTAGATGAAGATATCTCTTGCTCTATCCCCAACCCCATTCCTGTGTAGCTGTCTTTCCCTCCAGTATGTGCTTTTTCTCTCTTCGAGATAATCAAATGAAGTATCATAGATAAAGACACTTTTGTCCTGATGAAATGTGCTATTAAATCTCCAGCCATTTTGCAGTGAAAGCATCTTCTATAATTACTTGTCTTGAAGAGTACATACTGAAGAGTGGATAGTATAGGGAATCACTTAGAAATGTAATTGCATTTCAAAATATTTATTTCTTTTGCTAATTATTGTCTTTTAAAGTGTTGGTATGTTAGCACATGTGCTGTTCTGTGCTGTGCTGTTAAAATGAGCTCCCAGGGCTGTCTGAACAAAGTACAAATCTAAGCTGTAATGCATTGATGTGTTCTGTCCTTGCCAACAAGATGAATACTAGAAATTTGTAGTCTAACCCACTGGGAAACCAGTGCTGTCTAACTGCAGATTGCTGTAAGGGGAGATCAATAAGGTGCATCTACTTTTAACAGCCCCACTTACCAATGTTTTTTTTTTTTTTAAATCTATATACGGAGTTTGGGCATGAATGATCATTGTTCATTTTACATAACAGTACATTGTATGCAACTAACAATGTAGTTCAAGGGCACAGTGAGAAGGTCATGGGGACGTAAAGAAAATGGCAACTCAGCATTTCATAGTGTTCTGTAATCAATCCTAATAGAAACTTGTTGTGTACATGAAATTCATTTTTATTGAGTTTTTGTATATTGGCTTTTACCTCTGAGCTTCCTTTAAGAACCTTTTTTCTTTCCTTCTTTTGTGAATTACATTTAGAGGAAAAATGATTAACTGATAATTCTACTTCCTCCATTTATATTTTTCCCACTTCTCCATTTCAGCATACCACCTTATTACACATATTTCCATTGTAAGCACTACAATGCACTAGTATTAAGAGTTTCTTTTATCTTTATTTTCTACCTTGTGTTTCTCTTTTAACTATCTCCATCAAACAATTGTTCATAAAAAACACAAAGAACGTTGTATTTTCATCTTTATGTTTTTGTAGATACATACAAATCTCACCTGAGAAAACTTCTACTGTATTTTTTTCTGTTTTGTTTCTGTAGAAACTGCCAGTGACTTTGACACCTTACTGAAAGCAGTAATTTCTACTAAAAACTTGATTGCCTATATGCAGTAAAAGTATAGTATTTATTTCTAGCTGAAGAGTTGAGAAGGAATGCTTTGGAGGTGTTTCTACACAGGGTGGATGGTGCTTGTCTGTTTTCAATTTAGGCATGCTTAAATTTTTGGTTTCCAAAAATACAGTTTACAACTATACTGACTGGAGTTTTTCTAATATCTGGGGGATTGAGGAATCAAATAAAAAGACATCTGATTTATGGGTTTTCTGGTTTTGTTTTGTTTCTTTTTAATAATATCTCTGTTTTCCCAGAAAAGTTTGCAAACGTGTTTGTCTGCATCCCAAAGCAGATGGATGCAGTTAGATAGGGGAACAGCTTTCCCAGGGACCAGTGCTGAGCTGTTTGGAGGACATCTCACCCTTTTATGCTCAGAAAAGGAGGGGCACTGCTCTTCAGATGAATGTATTGGCACCCCTGCCTCTCATGAAGTCAGGCTAGCACTGATAAAGGGCCAAAGGCATCTCGTCTTTCCTCTACTCTACTTAATCTTTGCCTTTGCTTGTGGCCTTGTTTGTGTTTATGAGAATTGTATGTAAGAACAGATGTGGTTGTCTTGACCAATTTCACCACTGCATTAGTAACAAACATTTTTCCTACAACATCTGTGTTGAGCACGTGTTTTCTATTCTGTTTCTCTGCTTCTTCCAAATGTTTTTATTATGAACAGAGTGATGAAAACTTCCTCTATTGAGCCCTTTTTCAGAGCTGGGTACCTTGCACAGAGCATCCCTGGGCAATAAATTATTTTGTGCCATATCATTATAATCCAAGATTAGAGCACCACAGCAGTGTGGAGTGGTTTAGTCCCGAGGAGTGTGGGGAAAATATAAGTAATAATTTTCTGTTTTGTTTAAAAGGAGATGCTGTAACAGCAGTAAGTGGTGGACAAGACATGCATCTAAACCAAGTTCATAGCCTCCAAACAACATATTAGGCATGTTTTCCAAATAACACAGTGGAACTATTTTGTCCACACGGGGTTTCAGTCAATCTCTGTGCAGTCATTGAGAAGTCAGATGTAAATCTTTAACCACGAGAGCTTGTACCCAGAGATTACCACTGTAAAACAGACACTTGCATGGGATCCTTGAAATGGAGAGGTCTGCTCCTTCATGCTCCTCAGCTGGCACATACTGGTGCCCTTAGGAGCTTAATCTCATAACCAGACAAAAGAGAACAGATTCTATATACAAGAGCAGAGAAAAGTATTCCAGTCACAGGCTGGAAAATGCTTTTCTTTAATTATTATGTTGATTTTTCTGTAATAATATTTTCTTCTTGTAATGATTTTAGTCTCTGGCCTTGAGTTTGTTGCCTGCAAACATCTGATAGCACACTAAATGCATGCTTTTATTGGAAAACAGGGATAAATGGATGAGTTTTGGATTAACTCAGTTTTCCTTTTAGCACTTTCTAATCGAGGAGAGCCCCACAGAACCTAAAGCTCAGCTTGCTGCCCTAAGATTTCACCACTAGACTAATTGGATCTGATATTTTCTTCAGGTTGTCTGTGACTTTTTAGTCCATCATTCCAAATGGCAAAAGTAATTTTTTTTTTACCTTCTCAAGTGTCTTTGCACTGATGTAATGGGGGTGAGGAAGGCCAAAAATTTTCTTAAGTATAGTTCCAGCAAGGGAACTTTTGATGCTTTATGGTAAAATGATGAAACTCTTTAGGCCAGCAGTCCAGAAAAACAAGAAGATAAAAAGGAAATTAATGTCAAGATTAATGTATTTATCATAATTTCTCCTAAGTTAAGACATCTGCTGTAGTAACAGAAGATTCTTTCATAAAATATAAAGTATTCCCAAACACATACAAACTGTGCAGATAACTGTATTTTCACTTTTCAGTAGATACACACCTGGACTATAACCTGGATCAACCCCTGCAGTTCACACTGATTAGTGGTTCAGATACATAAAACAATAAAGCTTGGCTGTAGCTCATTTCCTTGCTGCTTCAAGCATTCTTCAGCAGTGAAGTCACACTTGAAATGTGAAGACTGTTGCTATTAGGGAGATGGAGGGGATTCTCCCACGCTAAGTCTGCAGAGCCCTCTCTCTTGTTCTCTGTATCCACTGTAATCTATATAGTGCATGCTCCTACTTCCTTCAGTTTAAAGATCCCCCCCCAGAAAAGACTGAGAGTGTTTGAGAATACAAGAAGTCTAATTAGTGTTTGTGTTGTGCCTTAGCTTTGAGATTTAGCAGTAGACAGATTATTAGGTGTAACTTTATTAATTGGACAATTGTTTAACAATATAAGCTAAAGTGAAGGAGATGTGAATGACCTTACTACATCAGCTGAAACAGGAGGCTCCCAGATACCTGCAGGAGAGTTCCACTTCCTTAGTGATGCACTTTGCATGGTCACTTTTTTTTTTTCCAAATTGTTCTGGAACAGAAAAATGCACAAGAATAGCAGAGCCTGGAGTTTGTTCAGGTGTGGAACACTGGGTGGGTGCCATACTGTATGCAGAAATATACTGTCTCCATGTAGGAACATGCCATTCTGATCTCACTAGGTGCTGCAGCAGAGGGCTGCACTCAGCAGCCCCCTATAACTTCTGCACACAGTTCCAGAAGATGTACAGGTAGCCATATCCTGGCATTAACAGGGAGGAGTTTTGTCAGGGCATCTAGCTGCACACAAGCCCTCACCCTCAGAGCACTCTTGTTGAGCCTTGTGGCAAGCTGGAAACATCATTTTTCTTATAGGAGAATTTTGTGAAGCATGACTGGGAGGCAGGAGTAAGGTATGTTACAAAGAGTGCCCAAGTCTGACAGGCAGCTCAGCCTATATTCTGTAGACATCGCTTTGTTAATAGCTGTAGTATAAGATAAATCCCACTTTATTTTTCCTTGCATATGCATTTAAAAGTAAAAAACAAGAGAAGCTGGATTATGTAATTCAGTACCGGTTGGCGTGGTGCCTGATCAGATAGCAGCTCTCTTCTACAGCTTGTGTGATGTAAAAACATCAAGCCAAAACAGATGTTATAGGACATGCCCCAGCTATTCCATCAGAACTGTTGTCATATGACCATAGCCTGTCCGGGTCCCACAGTGTCTCCCTCTCCTGAGATGTTTGCTATGGCAACCAAGAAATTGAGGTTTTCTTGTCCTCTTGCTCAAACTATCTACCAGGACAGGAAGGTGACAGCATGGGGCTCACTGTGGCTCCAGCCGTGGTTTCTCTGGAGAGAACCAGCCTGTTAGCATGAGGTGAAGGGCACTGGCCTATTCCAGCTCCCCATCTGTGGCCCCATATTTAGCACTTGCCTTGTGCCTTAGGTGGGATTCTGCTGGTGGATAATGCTCATTACTCAAGTGTATTTTTAGCTCAGTATCAGCCTTATCAACCCCAGTCTTACTGCAACCAATAATGTATCTTCTCAGCATTAGCAACAGTTCATTTTTCATTGCAGAACATCTGGCTTTGAAATCCCTTCTTTTTTAAAAAAACGTATGAAGGATAGGTATGCTGTGGTTCTGGAAGGAGAAAGGGGTTGCTGAAAGACTGTCTGGTTCCTAAACTGCAATCCAGCGAAATTTTGTGGCAAGTCAGTTCTTGAGCAAAGGCTAAATAGCAGGACCTGGGTGGGGTTCTCCTCTGTCTTCAGAAGTAATGCACACCTCTGTGAAGCACCAAGTGATTTTTGGTTCTTTGATGGGGTTTAGGTTTGCTGAAGTAGCAGTAGCACCAGCCTTATGAACCAGTCAGTTCTTGACTCCCTCTGTGAAAAATGAATTTGGCACCAGTAGGTTTAAATATATCTATCCTGATTTGGGATTTCTTTCTGAGGTGGTAATGCTCTTTTGTGATGTGAAGCATTTTGTCTCTGATAAGATGAACAAAACTTGTGATGACAACAACCAGGAAAAAGAGGAGATATTTGCACCTCTGCTGGTGTGGTGACATTGCCTCCTGCCCTGAGTAGATTTCTTTTAGCGGTAGTTCTCTTCTGAAAGGTAGCTGCAGTGTGCTTGATGGATGCTGTGGCTTTTCTTGGGCTTCAGTATGCACAGCAGATTTGTGCCACGTAAAGCCTTAAATCTGCTCTCATTAACACACGCTTCATTACTCCTTCCAGTATTTATTCTAACTTCGATGCAAGGTTAGAAAACTGCCTTGTTAATCTGGATGATCAATACAATGTTGCTGTCTTCATCTGTGAATTAGGGAGAAACAGCAAGGTTTGCCTGGAGACTTCTCACTAGCAATGAGCAAAAATACCAAAATCGGTGAAAATCTCACAGAAAAGCAGAGTTTTTTATGCCCATGTGATAGTCTGCTTTGTATGGTCTGTGTCATTCTGACTCTTTAAGCAAGCCACAGCAATCAAAGCTGTTATGAAATGTACCCAGATGGCTACATTCCAGACTTGAAGCTTGTACCAAGTAGGAAGGAAAATTAGCTGAGGCTGTGACAGTGGGGCTCATGCTAACATAGTGAGAAGTGGCGGGGATGAGCTCAGCCATTTCAGCTGCTTGTAAAAAAGCGCAGACGTGCCAGTCTGTGGTATGGAACAATAAAAGTGTAAAATTTCTCACAAAGTTACTGACCATTTGATGGGTTCTTTTAAAAGTATTTTTGCAGAACACTGTAAATCAAAAGATTAAAACCCACAGATGGGTTTTAATTCAGTCCCCTTGGTTGATGGCGTATTATCAAACTGTAATTCAGTCTCATGGTATGAAATACAAAGGTAAATGAAGAGAAAAGCTAAAGAGACAATAAGGAGACCTGCAGTACCCATTTTTTCCAGCCACTGAGCTGAAGAGATGCAGGGGCAGGGGCTGGATAGATATCCATCTTGTTATTGGGCAAGAGCCATTTCTCCTTTTAAGGACTCTGTTTCTTAAGAAGTCCTTCAGTGAATGGTGGGAGTTTTGTGCTGGAAAAGACAAAAAAAATAAAGTCACTTGTACAGTTGAAAATTAATTTATTTTTCTTCTCTACTTAAGGAAAGTTTGTACTGAGCATTCAGTTTCCATTTAACTGATTATTTTCATATTGACTTTCTGTGCTCCGCTAATATCAGAACAGCTGAATTTAACAGCTCTTAATTCTCATACTTCCCAGTGCAGAAAAAGTACAAAAAAAAAGATGTATGTTAGTGCAGAGTCTGTAGCATTTTCAGGGAGTCTGCTATAACTGGGCTGAAGAGCAAGTTGTTGAAATCATTACTGGGCTGTTGTAGTCAGTAATGAACGGGATTCTTTCCAGCAAAATTCTCTGCATCTTGTTGATCACTTAAAGACATTTTATTTTTTTTTCTGTATTTAGAATACTGAAGAAATTTATGCTAACCTAGGAAATTAATAGAAATATTTACAGTGCAGTTGAAATAATTTGTGGTGTTAATACAAAAGTAAACATTCCCAAGAAAGGATTGGAAAGCAGGTTTATATTTAAAAAAATACCCAGCATGTTCTTTCTCCCATCCCCCAACCTGTCACTTGTGTTTGCCTTCACTCAAATGTCACAGACCCTTTGCATGTTTATTTAGATTAAATAGAACATATATTAAATAAAACAGAAGTATAGCTCCATATTTTTTTTTCAGATTAGGTCAGAGAGCATAGTTGGCTCAATCTGTAAATTAAAAAAAAAAAAGAAAATATAAATAAAATATAAATATTTATAAATTATATAAATAAAATATAAATATTTTAACAAGTGAGCAGCTGCTGCATTTTCACTTCTCTTAGTGCATGCATTTTTCTTGAAGAAAATGGAAAGGGGAATTTAGCTGGAGGGGAGAGAGGGAGCAGGAATGGTATGTAAAGAGGATGAGAAAATGTGTTAAAATGATACATCCACATCTTCAGAGAATCTGTTTGAATGGTGGAGATTTACAAAGTTTTGTCCTACCCCATGGCAACCGGGGTACACAGATCAAACATGTCACTGGAGTAGCATAGGGCAGGTAAGCCTTGTGCCAAAAAATGAGAGAAGAAGCAATGTGAGAGAGCAGATTAGGCTGAAGATGTGCATGCCGTCTACTTGCTGGACATCGGCAGTTGTGCAGAGGAAGTAAGAGCAGTCAGATGCCATTAGCTGCAGCTGGAAATTCTGTGAAGATTTTTTTTAAAAAAGGTAGTATATTGAATCTTTGTCTTTTCCCTTTTTCTTTCTTTTTTTTTTTTTTGATATAACCTTTGTGTTTGCAAGTCCCATAGCACGGAGTTAAAGAGAAAATATGCACTTACTTGCCTTTATTTGTTTTAGAGGCAGAGTTTGCTCCTCACTTTCCCTTGGCCTATCTTGTGTGACCAGAGTATGTTACTTTGTGTTGACCTACTGCATATTTTCCAGCATGAGCTTTAGATCATTTGCTTCTCAATTTTGGGGCTTCTTTCCATTCTTGTATCTTCATTTTTGCTTATTCGTCTTCACTTGTTTATGAAGGGAGAGCAGTGAACACTCATGACATAGGCTGTTATGTCAGAAAACCTAAAAACTGAAGTGTTTGTGTAAATTTGGTACTAAAGACCTTTTTGAGCAATACAAGTTTTAGATCATTTCTAATACATGCTGATGGACAGAACCTTCAATGAATGGGTATTACACCAAGAGATCACACCAAGACACCAAGACAGATTTCTAATGACAGCTTAGTGCCTTCCTAGCTCGATATAATTCTTGTGCTTGTACCACTCAGTATATGCTATTATCTTGGCTCTATCTGGATCTATCTAAACTGACAGATTAGTGACAAGTTGCGTGGTTTTGTTCAACTTCACAGTTAAGTTTGAGTATTAAAAAAAAAAAAAAAGAGCTGATTCTTAAAATAGTCCAAAATAGTCCTTATTGAAGCTTATAGCCTCTGTGACTAGAGAACATACATGAACTGAAACGAGAGAATGCATCTCTCCGTGACGTTGTTGGAGTTAGTGGATTAGTCCAGCATAAAAAATGGGTCTCTGAAAATGAGACAATTAGGAGGCAAATTTTTATTAGGCTGAATTTTGCAGCACGGTCTTTAGAAAAGATGCTGTATAGGCAGATAATGAAGTACATATGTAACCCTGAAGATCTTGTTTCAGGTCACTGCATGGAAATATCTGCAAAGACAATAGGGAGAAACATGGTCGGTAGCCCAGAGCAAGTGAGAGACCTGTGTTGCTGTTCAGTTTGCGTGCATTTAGTCAAAATTGTCTTCCAGGAATGACTTTTAGAAGTGCATTTACCTCTCCACTCTTTTCCCCCTGGCTCACTGCGTATGTTTAGTTCAATTAAACCTCCCTTCCATCCTGATGACTTTGTTTGAAGAGATCCCGTGCATAGATCTACAGTTGTATGTAAATAATCTTTCTGATGAGAGATGGCTGCCATTACTGCACCAAGGACCCTGTGGGCTGGCCATGGAGCAAATTGGAAACAAAATATTCTGTTATCCTTGTGGTGTCCAATAAGGAGGACAAAGGGAAACAATATGGTGAAGTTATGGGATGCAACTTTAACTTCACATGATGCTCCTTGTAAAAAATGAGTGCTTTCAGCCATGTTCTTCCACTTATTTTCCACGCTGCTGTGATGTGGGCTGTTCTGTCTTTTGTGAAAGCACGTTTGAAATTGATAGCTGTTAATGAGATACTCTTAAAGCTTTTCATTAGGCATCATGAATATCTGCCCCTAGTTAAACACTGATAGAAACAATACCAAAAGTAGTAACGCTACTTTAAAATATTGCATAATTAATTATAAGGAAATTAAAATTATCAGTTTTTCCAAAGAGAAGTCAGAGGAGCAAGCTCTATGAGGATATCACAGTTACCTTATCAATCCTCTTGCTCCTTCATCTGGACAAGGCTAGTGCTGAGAGAGTGAAAGCTTTGCTGCTCAGTGGGAAACAATTAATGTGCAAAGTGTCTTCATTTGCTCAGTGTGTGGGCTTCCTTTCTTTCTTCTTGAAAACACAGTAATTCAAATAAATAATGAGAACAAGCCAAAAGATTGTTCTGTCAGTTCTCTGAAATACACTGAAACTTTTGGTTTCCGAGATGCAACATTTTTGCAGCTCTGGAGAGTTAAGGCAGTTTTCAGGCCTTAGAGGTAAGCAGATGGCTGATGTTAAACAGAGCAAGAAGGGAGCCTGTGGTTAAAGAAGGATGGGCTGAGGCTGGGACACTTCTGCCAGGTTCTGAAAGTGCGTTATCGTTGTTTAGTCTACTCCACATCCAAGAGATTGTGCCATTATTCTGTGACAAACCAGCTGCTTGATTCCTTAAAGTAACGAAATTGTCAACACAAATCCAGAATACTAATGCTTTATAAGAATAGTGAAGAGGCTGTCTTAATTATGTAAGCTTTTGTTTTCTTTTCATGCAGTTTAAACAAAATTCCTTCAAGCAGTGAATCAGTAGAGTATCTATTGCTGTTTTGCTAGCAGGTTCGCTTCTAGTGAATGAGTCTTTTTTATAGTTATGTTGCACTTCTGAATAGTTAATTTTTCACTGAGTGAATGTAAGAGGAGGCAAGAAAGGGCCAGCCACTGATACTGATTACAAAACGATACGCTCTTCTTTACCATGTGATTCATCTGAAATACTTTTTCCCAAAGATCTTTTTCAATAGTTTATCTCTACTAATGAAAATAACTATTTCTTTCTCAGCCTGAGACAGCATCTCTTGAATTCTCTACAGTTTGGTCCACTTCCCTGAGATTTATGGTAGCATATTGAATATTGAATAATGAACATTACAAATAGTAGGAATGTTTCAAAAAGTAGACTTATTTCAGCCCCATTGTTTAACACTTGGTGAAGAAGGATAGATTACTGTCTATGCCATTTGGACCTCCACTGCAGCTGGAGAATCATAGAATCATAAAATCATAGAATTACCAAGGTTGGAAAAGACCTACAAGGTCACCCAGTCCAACTGTCCACCTATTGCCGACAGTACTCGCTAAACCATGTCCCTCAACACAACATCTAAACGCTCCTTACTGGGCATCCCATTCCAGCACCTGACCACTCGTTTGGAGAAGTAGTATTTCCTAATCTCCAACCTGAATCTCCCCTGGTGCAACTTGAGGCCATTCCCTCTAGTCTTATCACTAGTTACATGAGTGAAGAGGTTAACCCCCCACCTCACCACCAAGAGCAATAAGGTCACCACTCTCTAGGCCCAACCCTACAGCCAGTTCCTTATCCAGCCAAGAGCGTACCTGTCCAAGCCACAGGCTGTCAGCTTCTGCAGGAGAATGCTGTGGGAGACAGTGTCAAAGGCCTTGCAGAAGTCTAGGTAGACTGCATAACAGCCTTTCCCTCGTCAACCAGATGGGTCACTAGATCATAGAAGGAGATCAGGTTGGTCAAGCAGGTCCTGCCCTTCGTGAACCCATGCTGTCTAGGCCTGGTCCCCTGGTTGTCCTGCACATGGCACATGATCTCCCTCAAGACAATCTGTTCCATAACCTTCCCTGGCACTGAGGTCAAACTGACAGGCCCATAGTACCCAGGATCCTCCTTACGTAGATAGGAGTCACATTGGCAAGTCTTCAGTCTTCTGGGGCCTCTCCAGTTGACCAGGAATGCTGATAGATGATGGAAAGTGTCTTGGCTATCACCTCTGCCAGTTCCCTCAACACTATCAGATGGATCCATGGTGATGGACCTGTGGCAGTCTAGGTGGAACAGTAGGTCTCTGAGTGTTTCTTCCTGAATCATAGGGGTTTATTATTATTTAGTGCCCATCTGAGACTTCCTGGTCATGGGGTGGAGTACCCTGAAGATGACTGGTCTGACTTTTAAAGACAGATGTAAAGGAGACATTGAAAACCTCAGCCTTTTTCTTTTCCATGTTCCCAGCCGTATCCTCTAAAGAATGAGCATTCTGCTTGTTCCTCCTCTTACTGTTAATGCATCTGTAAAAGAGTTTCTTGTTTTCTTTGCTCTGTGGCCAAGTTGAGTTCAAGCTGGGCTTTTGCCTTTCTAATTTTCTCCCTGAACATCCTAAAAACTTGTTTGTTCTCTCCCCTAGTTGCCAATCCCTTCTTCCATAGGAGGTAGATTCTCTTTTTCTTCTGGAGCCTCAGGAAAAGCTCCCTTTTTGTCCATGCCAGTCTTCTTCCCCGCTAGCTCATTTTGCAGCTCAGGAGGATAACGTACTGCTGTGCCTGTAAGACCTCCTTCTTGAGGAATGACCAGCCTTCTTGGACCTCTTTATTCTCCAAGACTGAATCCCATGGGATCCTCCGTACTGGTCTCCCGGACAGTTCAAAGTCCACCCTCCAGAAATCTAAGATTGCAGTCTGTTGGTCCCCTTTCATTGCTCCACCAAGAATTGTGAACTCTACTATTTTGTGATCACTTTGTCCAAGACAACTTCTGATCTCCATATCTCCCACCAGACCTTCTCTGTGAACAGCAGGTCAAGCGGGGCACCTCCCCTGATAGGCTGTCTCACCGGCTGCAAAAGGATCTTCCATACACTCTAGGAATCTCCTAGACTGCTTCTTCTGTGCTGCGTTGTATTCCCAGCATGTATCAGGGAAGTTGACATCCCCCATAAGGACAGTGGCTGACGATCATACAACTTCTGTCAGCTGCTCATAGAACACCTCATCTGTGTCTTCGTCCTGATTAGGAGGTCTGTAACAGACTTCCACCAGGATGTCTACATTATCAGCCCTTCCTCTGATCCTTACCTGCAGATTCAGCCTTATCCTTCACATCTATAAGCTCAATAAAATCTAAACACTCTCTAACATAGAGAGCCACACCACCACTCTTTCTTCCTTTCCTATCCTTTCTGAAGAGCTTGATTGCTTGAATTGTTCAGCATCCCCTTGCAACAGGATTATCAGGACCATCTTAGTGATTGGGGCAAAATCAATTGTTATCTCAATAGTGAATGTGGTAAAGTATTATGTCTGCATCTTCCTTTACTTAGAAATGGATGGATTGGGAGACAGTGCATCAGAGTACAGAGACAGCTCTTCCCCAAGGAAAACTGTCCCATCTGTCGGTTCCACCAGCAGCCATCAAAATTCCAGCTACAGTTGGTTCACATCTGTAGTCCACAAAGAGAGGCAGGGACTCAAGAGTGATTCAGATTTGGGGAAGAAAGTAAGAGGGGTGGAGCTTATTGACTCAATGGGCTGATTAGTGGTGGTGTAGTGGTCAGAGATACCTATCGGCCACACCAGTGCCTGATGTGGTTGAACTGGGGAACGCTGGAGCTGACTGAGGCAAATGTGACCTATCTTTGTTATATTCTTCCTAGAAATTAGAGCTGTTAAGAGCAATTCCTGGGAGTATAGATAGTATAGATCAGTTTTGAACTAATTCTGTGATCTGCATAGTATATCATTGTCCTGCATTGTAATATGTTACTGGAGTCCTCTTTTTTCTTCTCTTTCTTTGATGAATGCAAAGAACAATTTTTTCAATACCTGCAATGAAGGACAACTAAAATGTACTTGCATATATGTATGTCTTTTTTCCAGAGCATGTTTTTTGAAGGAAAACTTTGTTTTCTAGTACTGAAGAAAGCTGAATACAGTATCGTATTCACAAACATTTTTGTCATTGTTGGCACTGTCATCTGATGATGTTTTTTTTTAAAGTCCAACATTCTGAAAGTAAGTGATTAAATGACAAAATTATTTAAAAAAAAAAAAAGAGAGAGGGAAGGAAGGAAGGAAGGAAGGAAGGAAGGAAGGAAGGAAGGAAGGAAGGAAGGAAGGAAGGAAGGAAGGAAGGAAGGAAGGAAGGAAGGAAGGAAGGAAGGAAGGAAGGAGTTTAGGTTTAGTTTGGGTTTTGTCTCCATTCTTGTAGAAAATGTTTTGTAATAGGACATAAATGCTTCCTAGGGCTTAAAATGTAAATAATACAGCTGTCTCCACACTTATTATCTATGTTTATTTTTATAAAACTTCTTTCTTGAAGCCTGTTTACTTTATGATTTCCGAAGAGATCTGGGTGTAGTAAGTAGTCTTTATTCAAAGATGTGTGATGGTTGGATTTTTTTCCAAATAAGCCTAACATGTGTTATTAATACATATATGTGTATTTTCAATATGTTTCTTAATCCGTGTAATAGCTGCAGGTTTCTTTTTAATAGGTTTGAAATTTCCCCATTTGATATTAGGTTAATTTAATTATAGTTGGATTAGGCTCAGGAGAGTGTACTGTAGAGTAGCCTTGGAGGCAAGATTTTTGTTGTTCTTAGTGGTGGTATTGAGCAGAAGGGTGAACCAAGCCTGGTCACAGCCTCCAAAAGTGGTTATTTCGACTTTATAGGCTGTGAAAGTTCTTGTGTGGACTCAATTTTGCATTGTGTTGCCTTACTTCTAATTTGTCCAGACTGCTTATGTCTTGATGCTTATTGCCTGTAAGCGCTGGATCAGTGTTATGCTTAGAAAAAGGTAAGCAAAACAGAGTCTGAGATGTCTGGGTCAGGTTGTTTCTAAGGCAGTCCAGCCTGCTTTGAGGCTTTCATTTTTGTTTTTTCTTTATTCCCTTTATTTTTTGGCAAGCTCCAGTACTGCATAGATGAGAGCAGGGCTTGGCTGCCATTCAAGGATAATGTGCCAGACTGTATTTTCCTTTCCCAAATTAAGCATGCTGGTAGTGTGTCTGTGAGAGGTAATGGCTCCTGGCTCCTAGCTCTCGCTGAGTTTGGAAGTCACTGAAAGCCAGTAGCTATGATGTGCTGGTCAAGACTGGCCTTCACACAGCAGCATGGCAGCTTGGTTTAGAGCATCCTGGAAGTGATGGAGAACCCTGTTTTAAGGGTCATCTTTAAGTTGTTTTACCATGCACATGCTTGGACTTCTCCTCTTCTTTTCCCTGTGAACTTTTAAATAATTCCTGTATACTCACTTGATGGTTGCATATTTTTTTTTCTGTCCAGATTTCTTGCTGCTAAAGTGAAGGCACAGATACCACACACGTCTCCCTCAACCCACTCAAGTAGTTATTCGCTGAGCAGGAACCACAGGTTGATAGCAGGCTGGCTCACTTAGCTGTTTCTAAATTCATGTCCTAAGTCTCTCCAAGTCTTCTGTGTTCATGGTTTTCAGAGTTTTTAAACTTGTGTTTGCCAAAAAGACTTTTTGTAGTAGAGGTGCAAGTTTTAGTAGCACTTTCCAGGCCACTGAAGCTTTATCCAGCAGTGGGTGTGGGATGGGATGCGTAAGTCCTTGCCCATCCTGGGGTAACAGCTCAGCAACCAGTGCAACTGATCCTGGGATCCCTAGGTTCTTAGAGATAAACTGGAGTTGATATCTTAATAGCATTTATCAGTCCTTACTTTGGATCTGAGCTATGCCCCATCACTGCTTCTCTCCCTCTTAAATGTTTGGCAACTAGAAGCTGCTCAGTGAATGCCAGTACCCTGAAGTTTTACAGGATGCATGCTCAGATTTATGTTGGTACTTTGCTTGTGATGTTTGGACCAGTTCTGAGCGCTGTGCCTAACTGCTGGAGCATGTTTTGAGCTCTGCATGTTCCCAGTTACATGGCATATCTACAGTTTTTCAGGGGTTTTCTTGTCCTTTTGCTTCTGATTTACTGCTACAGTGGTGTTGGTGAGTGTCACAGTTGTGCAGCTGGCTTCCTTTTATTCAGATCATATCCATAAATTAAAAATGGTAGTAAGCCGAAGTAGAGAAATCATGGGAATTCTCTCAGCATGGAAGCTCAGTGAGCACTTCCAGGTTAACAAAAGATAGTTTGGTTGCTATTTTTCTAAGGATTTGTCCATCCGTTCCCATGTTCTGTCCCCAAACCCTCTGAAGTTTAGTCCAAGCAGAAGCTACTTTCTTTAAAGATATCTCTTTTGTTTTGGGTTATTTTTTTCCATGCAAACTTTGCTATCCTCTTCTGTAGCCACAAATAAACACAGGAGTCAAATTCTGCTCAATTTACAAATAGGTCAACCTCACTGATTTCAGTAGGTCTGCAGTAGACAAAAGTCAGCGGAATATTTGGTCCTTGTTTTTCTAGGTTGTTGGTAGATTTTGTATAAGCTCACCAATTTGTATAAGCTCACCAAAACAGAAACTGCTAGTACATGGGAAAAATAAGCTTGTACAGCAATCCCTAAAACAGTTTTCTTAGAGCTGCAGCAATAACAAATATACTAGACTCAGTTACCAGCACTTAAGAGCATAACCTCATCCATGCCTCTTCACACAGATGCAAGTGGAAGATATATTTAGAATAAAGTACGCTTGTAGACGCTGTTTCCCCTACTATCACCACATACAAACAAAGCTCTGCAGTTACAGAAAGACTTGAGGCAATTTGTGCAATTCATTCCCACTGGGTTTGGTAACTGGTGAGGAGCACTTTGTCTTTGGTGAAACCATGCTAACACTTGTGACCCAAAAGAGAGAGAAATAGCGCGTTAAAAAATAAATAAATAAATAAATAAATAACAATAACAGGTTTTCCTTACTTTTAATTCCCCTTTGTTTGTCAAAGTTTATAGACCATTCTGCTGTAGTCACAAGAAGAGGCTGGGGAAAATTCACAGTACTTAAAATGTTTCCTCTGCTTTTCTTCAAAAATGATACTTAGATGCTCTTTATAAGCTTAAAAGCTGCTGAATATTCTTTGGGAGCCCATAACAGTGATTAGGTCCCTGAACCAGGCTTTTTTCTCCCCTGTGATATTTTTCCAGTCAAATCCAATACAACTGTCTTGAGTGCCAATGGATGCTTTCCTGTTACAGTCTACAGATGTTTTGCCACTTGAACAAGTGGGGCAATTTATTAAAATATTTGTACAACCCAGTAATATTCCTGTGGGCTCAGGATAAAACAGGGGCATGTTGGGCTTCTTCCAAATCAATCTTCCCAAAACATTGGTTGAAAACAGTATTTTTGTTTTCCGTTTTACCTTCTCTGAGCAATCATGAGAGATAGATGGTCAAAACTCATACAGATTATATCTCCTACCCAGGTAGGTACATCATATTGACCATGTGCTGGTAAGCCCAAAATTCTATATTTATTCTGATTTTCATCAAGACTAGCGAGTAGTGCTGCATGTAGTATCTCTGTGTGCGAGGAGTTCACATTGCAAGAGGAGATTAGGTCATGGAAATACCCTCATGTACTGGTCTTCTGCCCTGAAATTTCAAAGTGCACTTTAACACTGAAGCCTTCCCCCCACTAGCACTGTTCAGCCTAAATCAACAGCACTGGGTTAAACTCCAAGCAAATGAACTGACTGTCAAATTAAGTTTTTGCCATTCAATCTCATTAAATTAGGTGCTTGTGGCTTTCAAATGCTGATGCTCTCACTATGCCACTGCACAGCCTCTCTTCTAAAGCTTGTAAGCACATTACATGCTAATCCCAATTAAATTCAAAATATCCCTGCGTGTTTACCACTGTTGCCCTTTCTTTTTCATTCTTATTTGCACAGTGGCTGAATAACTGCATCCACACTGGATTATTCATGAATAGCATACTAAGTTTACAGATCTCATTTCATGACAGGGATCTTCTTTTGTGTGATTGGTGTAATCTGATGCAGGAAATTAATCTGTCTTTCAAGCCATTAATCTTGCCATGAACTAAAAAGCAGGAGTTGTTTGGTTGGGTTTTTTTGGTTTTATTTTTTTTCCATCAATATATGGATGCCTTGTGAGCTGTATGGCTTGTAGAATGAAAACATGGTAAAGAAAATCTGTGACCAATCAGAATTGATTTTTGAAATTATTTCAGCGTCTACTTGTGTACATTTATGTATTTACATATGCTGACGCCTGGGAAAGGAAACATCAAGATTAATCTAAAACAGCACAGAATTCTTTGGCTCCAATAGCATCGATGTTGATGTTATAATGTGGGGGCAGAATAATGGAGCAGAGGGAGAAGCACCTTTTTAAGCCTCCAGACCACAAGTTCAGCCCTGTGCCCACATTACCACTGGTGGTTGGGCCTCCACATAATAAATGAGCAACATCACTCCAACTTCTGGTGGCTGCCATTGGGAATCTGATTAGCAGCTGCCAGGCAGGAGCAGAGATGCTCCTTCCCACAAGCAGGTCCTCCTAGCCTTTGGCATGTCTTCCTGCAGCCTTACAGTAGTTCAGAAACATGTGGAAGCTGCTGCAAAATCTCTTCCTTGTAGTTCTTCTGGAGATAAAAATGAATTTCAGTTTCTGCAGCTATTGCAATATAGCAATAACTGTAGGTGCTACATAAAGCATACTTCTCTTTTTTTCTTTTTCCTTCTTCTAAACCTTTATTTAACTGATGAATCAAGGAATCACAGAAAGCTTAAAGTTGGGAGGGGACCAGAGGTCATCCAGTCCGACCCCTATTCAGGCATGGCCACCTAGAGCAGAGTTCCTAGGACCAAGTCAAAGTAGCCCTTGACGATCTTCAAGGATGTTTTGAAGTCTGTTTTTATCATCTTTTTACCTTATGCAATTGAGAGAAGATGTAAATACCACAAATTAAATACTGAGGGTATTTTCATGAGACCACTCACACAAATAATTCTCCAAGTTATCTGGCTGAGTGGCATACACTGGACAAGGAGAATGAGTACATACACAGATTAGGAGGAGAGGCTTTGAGGAATAGAAAGAGCTGTTGCTGTGGCTAGTGACATTAAAACCTGTAAGCTT
This sequence comes from Tympanuchus pallidicinctus, assembly GCF_026119805.1. Lineage (NCBI taxonomy): Eukaryota > Metazoa > Chordata > Aves > Galliformes > Phasianidae > Tympanuchus > Tympanuchus pallidicinctus. The sequence goes on along the minus strand of NW_026294752.1, from coordinate 2,708,900 downwards.
TGATTTTCATTTACAGGTAGGAAAAAAACATTTCTCCTAAACAGGATGGAAATTGAAACTTCAAGAACCTTGCAAATTTTGATGTATTTTGGGACTTGAAGGGGATTTTAGAGGAGAAGGGCAGCTTTGTTTATTGTTGTTTTTTTTCACTTCTAAAACCAGTGAGAAGTGGGGTCTTGCATGGAAAAAAGCCTGCAAAAAAAAGATCTGTTTTCTGCCCTAGGTGCCCTCACAAACTGTAAGATATTAAGCAAGTTTCCAAGGTTAAGGCATATTGATGATGTGCTCTGATATAAAACCAAAAACTCTTACCAGTGGTTTCTGTAGATTCTGTAGACTATTTTAAGTGCTTTGTCTAGATTTTTCTGTTTTCCCTGTTCCATTATCTGTTAGATAAGTCCCGTTCTTAAATGTTTCTTTCCGATTTTCACTTTAAATGCACTTATAATTGAGTAGAAGTTGTTTTCTCTTTTCCCTTTAGCCAGCCATGGCTATGTTTCCCCTTAATGACTAGAGGGAACCTTTGCTTCGTATGCAAGCTGACCCTGAATAACCCTGCAGCAGCTGTGCACATGAAAAGGCTGGGACTGTCTCAGCAAAATCGGAAAGGCATACACAAGAAAAAGGGGTTTTTTTGTTTGTTTTGTTTTGTTTTTGTTGTTTTGTTTGTTGTCGTTGTTTTCCTGATTAACAAAAGCCCAATGCTGAACGGAAAAATTTCCTGTTTGGTTTAATTATGGAGAACTAACAAATTGCAAAAGTTGGAGGAGGAAGAGTTTTTTAAATGAATCTCAACTGCGATTTTTAAGAAAAGGGTGTTTAGGTAATCTAACCTGGCAGGAAGAGAGGACGCTCTCCAGTGAGGTGTGCAGAAGGCATATTGATGTGCATTACTATTGAGCTTTAACCAAAATTAGTCAGAAGCAACCAAGAGAGAGCATTTCAGTTGTACAGAAACTTGGTTAAATAAATTTAGTACTTTATATAACATGACTGTAAGTATAGTATATGAAAAGTATACATAGCAGGGCAGAAAATATATTAAAAGAGATGCCACTGTATTTTACTGCATTGATCAATCTAGGAAACTGCTTCCAAGTATGTTTTCCACATAAACTCTCAGTATCCACAAAACTCTCAGGAAGTATGTGTCCTTGTTCATAACCTGGTACTGTAATTTCCCAGCTCCAGCTGTTGCCTATACATCTCTCTGTATGACTGTTCTGGAAATCAAGTCACTTGATCAGAGTACTTGCTTTGTTTAGAAAAATAAAAATGTTTTTCTTTGTGGAGTTTAGGAATAGCAGATACATGACCTGTACTAGATCTCTCTTCGCTTGCACAAGCATACAAAGGTGAGCAAAACCAACAAACCAAGCCCAGCCAGATCTAAGAAATTAAATATATATTTTTCTCCTGCAGTTTCTTTGGTGTAGCTGCTGCACATAGTACTGCTGGATGAAGGATTTGAATTACCAAGTATCCTGTGACCTATTTACAGAATGGGAGAAGCTTATGGTTTCAGTTCGTTATAGAAAAGGATTTTAATACCCAGAACATGATGACTAATACAATGGAATTTATATAGTAACAGTTGCATATATTTGCAATACTTACTCGTCTATGTACCATTGCCTCTGCAGAAGTGTGTAGTTGTTCTCTCTTAATTGAGAGGGCCTTTTGGCAGCACTTAGTGTTTCAACATCATCTACTTTATGATATAGATTCATTTGTGCGCTGATGTGCCTTTTTAGAAATGCACCTTGTAGCTTTTCATGTTAAATATGAGATTTCTATGGAGAAAGCTCATGTTTGTGACTGAGTTAGTTTTGTAAAAAGAGTTGCAGTTCAAATACCTCCTCTTATAAAGTGCCGTTTGCTCTTGAAAGTTTCATGATTATTATGGTATCCATGACAGGTCTTGTAAAGAAGATGAAGAATAGCTCTGCGATATGACAGTAAAATTAATCAAGGGCAATCTGCCCAGTTCTCAGAAGGGTTGATTATACACTACATATCTGGCAGAGAGTGTCATAAGTTTTGCAGGTCTGCTTTAATATGCAAGGTGCCACCTAATGCCCTTTCTGCTGAGAGAACATTAGGTTCAAACTTTCTTGTTTTACTTTACTTCATTGCTAACAGCAGTTTCAAGTGTTGAAAGACAAAAGTGCTTAGGGAGAAGTTCATTACAGCAAAGCCATAAAATCTCTCTTAAGGCTTTGACAGTCACAAAATTGTCCCTTGTGTCACTTGTTCACACTTTCCATCTTCAGTGGGATCATTCTGATAGAAATACTTTGCCTCACCTTTGACTTCAGTGCTGAAGGGAAGAAAGCAGGCAACTGTTTGAGAATGATGTGGATTTTCCTTGCATACACTGTTTGATATTATTAATGTATCTGGTATGAAGAAATGCTAGTTTAGATGGCAGCATTTCTGTATTCTGAGCTGGTTGGGGTTTGCGACACCTCTCTCAGGCCAGCACCTGCTCTTGTTCTGCAACCTTCCAGCTCAACCATCCCAGCTCACCTTTCCTCCTCCTCTTCTTCAGAGATGATGTAAGTCAGACAGAAGAGCTATTCTCCTTCTTTTGCCTTAAAATCTCTCAGCTTATTAATTCACAGGGAGCTCCTTCCAAATCCTTACGAGGGTTATTGGCAAGGCTGGTGCAAATCAGCTCTGTACCACGGCTTCTCAGGGGCACTCTGACAACCTGTGCCAGCCAGAGTTCTGGCTGTAAGAAGTCAACAGGATCTCTTGCACCTATTTTCACCTGGCTACCGTGTCTGAAACTGATACTAATTCATGTCAGGAATGGAGGATCTAGGAATGGAACTGTTCTGTAGCGTTTGAGACTCATGGTGTGTTCTTAACGAGAGCGAGCCCACAGGCCTGCTGCTGCCACCATTTGCCGAGGTAGCAGCAGCAAGCAGACAAAAACAACTCTGCCACCGCAGCACTGACATTTGTAATCCTTGACAGATCAAGCTCGGTTCCCTCGAACTTTGGTGTCCCAGCAGCCCTTGAGCTTGCTGTCCCTGCCACAGATGTGGCTGGCCTGATCCATGCAGTGGCACTTGAGGTTCAGCATTAGCTTGCTCCATGCTTTCACTGCAAGGCAGGCTGGGGCCTAGCTGCCATAGACCCTACAGCGAAGCCTTCCAGAGGACTGTGAGTGAGAGCCTGTGGCTGCTGCCTTTCCCACAGGAAATGGGAACAGAGGATACAAACCACCTTCGAGGAATGTGTTTAACAGATCGCATGAGTCTGCACTGCTGACAGCTGCAGTTTTGGCTCTGGAATCAATATGCTTTTTGAAGTTTGAAGCAGCGTAACAAATTGCTTGTGAATGAGATAGATAAAGTGATACATTTTCAGGCAAGTGCTAGGTTTAGGGAGACAAATAGCGGTGAATAAAATTCCCCTGTGCTGCTTGGTAGCCTTTTCCTTTTCCTGCAAATTACAACCTGTTTGACGTTATGAAAGCAAAACTCTCAGCAATTCCTTGCTACTATGAACGTGGCCAAAGTTTAGGGCTGCTTGGAGCTGAAGTTGGCAGAAGGCTCCACCAGAGTCTACTTTGGCTTCCTCCTGCAATAAACCTTCTACCTCTTCACGCAGAAGTTAATAGTGTGATCACAGGGGCTGAAAGAGGAGTTGCAGGGGTGCGTTCTATTGTTGCCTTCCTAAATGATGTAAAATGGACAGCTTTACATAGGGCAAAGTGTGAGCAGCTGAATGTTGCTGCTATGAGTGATGTTTTCAAATGGTATCTCACATAGTAGGCAGACAATGAAAGCAGATGGGGAGATCCAGTTTGCTTGTAGATTCTGCACTTTTCACAAGCAAAACTGAATGAAACACTGCTCTGAAATGTTCTTTTAATTATTACTGCTCTATTAATGGGATCTGTAGCCCATCTTTCTGGATTTTCATTTGAATGAGCTCATCTTTCACCACGAAGTAATTCTGCTTCTTCAGAGTCTTCTGTTGCCATTTACATTCATGGTCTTTGTGGCTTTATTTACTTGCAGGCTGATCAGAGAAAACTTCTCTGACTGAATCACATTATAGCATGTTTCCACTTTACTCCAACCTTAAAACTGGCTGCAAGTAGCAACAGAACAGCTGAAGACCTTGTAACATCTCCCACCTTTGCAAAGCTTCCTCCTCCCCTATTGTATGTATAAGGAGTAACAATGGGGAACAATCACAGTGACACCAAATAAAGTCATTTAATCTACTTGTAGTTTCCATGCCACTCAGCATAAACAGAGTGAAGCTGGAGATTTGCTGTTGCTTAAGCTACCACACTGCATGGTATGGAAAGTCCACAAAGTGCAGGGATTTTCTGGGAGGCCGATTCAAAGTTAATGAAGCTCCAAGTATTTCCTTCTGCCACAGTAAGAGGTCCAGGTGGGGGAGACTGAGGAAAATAAAATTCATCATTCAATCAGAATGTCATGATACTTCAGTCATTTGGACGTAGGTTTTGAACACTAGCTTTAGTTTAACTATAAGCTGCAAAACCTTTGGGTTTTTGAACCTTTGGGTTTAAATTTGGCTTTGCTGAATTGAGTTTTGCAGTTGGATAGGACTTGTAGATTATAATTTAAGCCAGATATTGAAATCTGTATATATACTTGCATGAGGGCTTTCCCAGGAAGAGTAGAAGCTGAATGGGGAACTTTTTTCGTAAAGTTTTACACTGGTATAAGCTACCAGAACATACTTTTTATAGTGATACTAGGCAACAACCGGGAATTAATCAATCAAGCATGGACTTGTATATTGAAACAATAACCTTTAGTTCTGCAGCACAAGCCATTGGTTCATTAGAATTTACTGTGCTACAGTGCAAGAGCTTTACATTGGAAAAACACTATGTTTTAAGTCTAAGCTTTGCATGAGGACAGGTTTTTACTCTTACATTGATTGATGGAATTTTCTATCTGGATGGCAGCCAGAGCATGTGCAAGTGACTACTGCCTGTGTGTTTAATAGTGAATGTATATAGCATCCTATCTGTATCACGAGAAATTCATCTGTTAACAGAGAGGGTATTTTAAATTTCCATTCTAATCTCTGACATCTCTAAATGCTCAGCAGCTCACCTACCTTAATGCATTAGGAAAAAGAAACTCAGTGAGGCAGAATGTTTTCCTTTCTGGATTTTGAACATTATTGTCACTTCTGATAAGCAAAAGCAGCAGGTAAATGTCTCCAAAGCTTCATATACGAAGGATTTAAGTGATAGCTGTTTCCACCCAAAACTGCTTGTAAGGGCCATTTAATTTGATTATATCTTTACTCTGTCTGTGCTTACCAAACTCAGTGGCTTTTTTCCAGGTACTTTTAGACAATATGATCATACAAATGATGGTTGATCTGTGCATGGCTAGCATCTGATGTAGTGCCTCCTGACACAAATCATAGAACCAATTAAAAAAAAAAAAAAAAGAACAAAAATAAAAAATTATATCTCTGCTTGGCTTGCTTCCCAGAGCTGGTAGATTTCTTTGTTTGAATGTTTTCATGAGTCAAAATTTAGAACTATGAAAAATTGATATGAACATGAATATGAAAAATTAATAGTACTGTCTCCACAGCAAGGCTATCCAAGAAGTAATGATAGATAAAGCAGACAGAGTAAACTCTAATGGGAGAGAAAGTTGAGACCATAAATATCATTTGACAAAACCTTCCCTGCTGTTGCCTGCTAAGAGCATCCTCATTCTCTTCTTGCCTTTGCCTTGTGCTAATATGTGCCACCCCCTCAGTTAAACCTGCCATGTTGTGTAACACTGGAGAATTTAAAAATAGACTGGCAATGAAAAACTTTTTTTTTTTTTTTTTTTTTAAAGTCAGACCTGTTAATCCGGTTCACGGAGCGTGATTTCTCAAACAGTTGTGCTGGGGCAACAGAGTGGCAGGCACACAGCTTTATAAGAGCAGGCAGGGACTGGTGAGCAGCAGGATAGCAGGATCACTTTCCTGCAATGAATTCACCTAGGAAAGCTACAGCTTCGTCATATATCCTCATTTTCAGGCTGTGCACCTTTTCCCATTGTGGACCTTGGCTCTCTATACAAAGAGCTCTCACCATCACATCTGGGGCTACACTCAGACCGTTTGTTCCTTCCAAGACTTCGACATAGGCTGATCCTGATCTTGAAATCTTCCTCAGGCCTCTCTACCTAGAGAACACCTGAGGAGAGCTGCTTACAGGTATCACCATACCCATTTTCGTGCAAGTTAGTGATCGGCCTGGGACTTGTGATGAATCTCAGACTTCTCTTTGTACTGTTGGATGGGTTTTAAAAGAAAATATATGTGTTTGTTTGTTTGTTTGTTTGTTTGAAGTTAGCAAGCAGATTAGCAGTCACTCATCCAATTCCTGTGGCATGATATCATTCTGTTGCAACAGGTTTGTACTGAAGTTTGAAGGCAGTGGGCACAACCGGACTTTGACAAAGCACAAATCCTTCCTGTGCACTTGTTCATCTGGAAGTGTGTGTGTTGTGATGAGTGAAACCTCCTTTCTCCCCTCCTCTTTCCAAGCCCATCCTTCATAGCTTGAGTGCCCACAAAGCATGTTGAATTAGCACTGAATTTCTGGTATGCAAGCAGAAAGTTCTGAACTAAATACAACTGTACCATCGGTATTGCCTGCTTCTCTTACATGTGTTGATGGAGTGTGGGAAAACAGATGGAACAAGCTTTACCAAATGCAATTTGAAAAGCATGTAAGTGTGTAAGAATGAGTGGCATAGGCAGTTATTAATGCTTTAAACGCTGTGTGTTTGTAATTAAATAAGACAACTTTTTTTTTAAAACAAATGCCAGCTTTTTTTTTTTTTTTTCATAATCCACTAATTGTTATAACACTTAAAAGGTGTTTAACTTGCTCTAACCACTTCATAATGGCATCTTTCCTGCTACAAAAACCTGAAGTAATGAAGCAGACTTGCCCACACAAGCTCTTTTTAATTTAACAGTCTGTAGTTTGTTTTTTTACTTCAACATCTCATCAGACTTTCACATGGTTTGCAGCTTGTATGCTCTGTTGCAGTCATGCACTAACACCATGCTGATATGGATTTGCACAGTTCTCTAGCAATTTTTATGTTTCTTAGCTGAGCCTGTTTAGCAAGACAATATGAGATTTTGGTCTCTCAGTTCCTCCCTGCCCATCCCCAACAAGTATGGCATCGCTGGAGCAAATTGAGGTTTTCAGGGCAGATGCTTATTTCAGAGAGCTACAGAGGCAAAGAGTTACAGCTCTGCTGGTCATCTCTATAATAAAATATTTATCACATTACCCAGCTATAATCAGTGAGCACTTTGCAAATATTAATGAATCTAATTTTGATTTTGCTCTTCTGTGCCTGAGTCTGTGAAGGTGGTTCACTTAGCCAGTGTCATGCAGGAGATGTATGATGGGGTGTAGGCTGGAGCACAGAGGTAATGTTTCTCAGTCCAGTTCATTAACTACTACATTTTAGCTACTTTTCTCCTAGAGTATCTCAGAAAGAGGTGTTTTTTAGCTGTTAGAATAGGAAAGTTCCACTGGCAGAGGTTGAAAGAGGTGTTTGAGGAGATTAAAGTCTTGGGCATGGAAAAAAAACCAATGCTTTGATTTGGGCTAGGGATAAGTAGAGGCTTGGAGGGAAGAGTGGGGGAGATAGGGTCCTTGAGGGGCTGGAGGCAATGATGCTCTAGCAGGGTGAAAAAAATCTTGCATTTTATGTTGTGCAGCATCATTTTGTTGTAGAATTGGAAATGCTAGGTGGAGCTATGACATTCTTGTGCTTTAAACTTCAAGTGATGTGTTTATCCTGCTGGTTGACATGAAGTGTCTTCAGTGGGAAAGCATTAATGCACTGGGGTGCATTAAAAAGAGCGTGTCCAGCAGGTCAAAGGAGGTGATCCTCCCCCTCTACTCTGCCCTGGTAAGACCTCATCTGGAGTACTGCATCCAGTTCTGGGCTCCCCAGTACAAAAAAGACAAGGATCTCTTGGAAAGAGTCCAGCGGAGGGCCACGAAGATGGTGAAGGGCCTGGAGCATCTCTGCTATGAGGAAAGGCTGAGTGATCTGGGTCTGTTCAGCCTTGAGAAAAGGAGACTGAGAGGGGACCTGATCCAGGTCTATAAATATCTAAGGTGTGGGGGGCAGAATGGCGAGGCCGGACTCTTTTCAGTGGTGAGTGGAGACAGGACAAGGGGAAACGGCTGGAAACTGCAGCATAGGAAGTTCTGCACCAATGTGCGCAAGAACTTCTTTACAGTGAGGTGACGGAGCACTGGAACAGGCTGCCCAGGGAGGTGGTGGAGTCTCCTTCTCTGGAGATGTTCAAGACCTGTCTGGATGCCGACCTGTGCGACCTGCTATAGGGAACCTGCTTTGGCAGGGGGTTGGACTCGATGATATCTGGAGGTCCCTTCCAACCCCTACAATTCTGTGATTCTGTGATTCTGTGTAAAGGAGAAGACTTAATTAAGTCAGTCTTAACACAGTACCTCCAGAGTCTTTGCATAGGCCAGCATGGTATCCAACTTGTATCTCTCACTGAAACTTTCAGATGTATTATTCAGTGGTCATTTCTTAGCAATAACTGTGTCTGTGTTTTTCTAAATGCTGTTTCCTAGAAGAGGATGTACTGTGTGGCTTTTCTTAGCTGTTACTGCAATTTGATGCTGTAGATGGAACCGTTTCAGGTTTGGGCTCTCAGCAGTTTATGGGCATCACTGTGTTCACAGGAAGCCTCAGTACAGCCAGTAAATGGAGTATGGTGGACTTCTGCAGACCTTCCCATTATGATTTCATATTCAGAAACTTATTTTTAGTTTTGCACTTCAACCTTGTTTCTTTATTTTCCTTTCATTCATTCTGGTAATAATATCACTCAGTGAAAACTGGAACTGGGATCCAACTTTATTTGCTGGAATTTCCCAGGTAAAGCAATGATTACCCGTGTGAAAGAGGACACCTTGGCTCTGCTTCAGTAGGGTGAACACAGGAAAAGGAAAACATGCTGGTCAAATAGCTTGAAACAAGAAATTGGAGTAACACTTGAGATTTGTTTTTTTCATTCACTCATTTTTGCCTAAGTTCCTTAGCTATACAGACTAATAGAAGTCAATGGGGGTACCTTCTTTTCATTTAGATGAGCATAGAAGTAAATGCATTCAACTAGAAAAAATATTGTTAGCAATTCAAATGTTTTAATACTTTTTCCCCTTTTAAAGTTACTTAACAGTGTCAGAATATTCTTCCTATTGCACTTTAAATAAATTTCATTCTAACTTAATATGCATGTGAAGGTCCACAAAATCAAAGAAAAAAACCCACCTTACTGATGGACTGCAACAAGTGTCACTTGCCTGTGGAGGCCTGATAGAAACAGAACATGGTATGTCTCTCTTGTTATATTTTTATTGCACTGAAATGCTTCTATCAAGAAAATATGACTCTTGCTGCAAACATAGCTCTTTCTGATGTTATTTTCTTCCAAACTTTGTCTTTGTGGTGATGCTCTAAATTCAAAATAGTTAAATCTGCTGTGCAATCTTAATGGGAATATTCCTTCCAAACTTGAATAAATGGACAGCCACCAAGGCAGCGGTTCCTGATAATCATTTAATATGTGGCAACAGGCACCAACCCTTGCACTGCATTCACACTTGGTATATGATTTCATCTTTATGGAGGATTTCCAAGAAGTCCTTCTTCAGAGAAGAAAGTTAAATATGATGCTTGGGAACAACACAGGCAAAAGTCAAGGTTAGTACTTTAGTAGCTTTAACTTAAATGCAACTTCTCAGGCAAGATAAATACAGCTAACTTCTAGTGTGCTTATATTCTGGCCCCATCATTTTCGGATTGGTCTTTTTCTTGGTTGAACTGTAGTCTCATCTGCCTGCCTGCAGAGCAGCCCAGATGAGGTCCATAGCCCTGAAAGCACAGGTCTTTTCTTGCTGCAACCCATAGTTTGGGCTGAGCCACCACTAGATGCACACAGAAGTTGACAGGGCAAACTTGTTTCTTAGAGGACTTTATCAGACAGCTAGTAGGAGATAAATCTGGTGCAAGCTAGAGAGCAAAGATGGGAGTGTTGGATTGGATTGGTGTTATGCATCTTCCTGGCGATGAGTGTCACTCTGTCCTGGAGTTCTTGTTACTGTGCTTGCAGGGCACAGATTAGCATCTAATGCTTGGCCATTACATGGTGTAGTGCATGCCTTTTGTTCTCATACTGTGCTCACAGTATCATCTGGTATCATGAGAACAAAAGGCATGCACTACACCATGTAATGGCCAAGCATTAGATGCTAATCTGTGCCCTGCAGTGACCACCAGAGCTTCTGGCTCTGGCTCCTTCCTCTTTTCATCCCACACCGTAGGTCTGTGGCCTGTCTGCCTTGTAGGCAGGTACTGCACAAAGTCTTACAAACCTTATGCTTGAATCAAAACTACAGAATGCAATACCAGCTACCTTGGCTTCCTTTTTAAATTTCTATTTATTTATGTATTTCCTACAAAAAGGTTTATTTTTGAAGGGCTCAGAAACATGTCAGTCACTTCTGACACCATCCTCACGTCTGTTTAGTTGGTCATTTCAGGGGTTTCTGGAATTGCTTTATCTTTGCTTTGGCCTGAAAGATATCTGTCTTTTTTACATGTGAACTCTGTTGTTTATTTCATAATAGCCTTCCTGGGAACTAAACTTTAAGACGCTAACCTGAATTAACTAACTGTTCCTAGGAAAATGTTGAAACCAGAGGAAACAAACTTTGACTCTTTTTTAAGCCAAGTTAAAGTAAAGTAAAGTAACATCACTATTTCCAGTCCTGCTGGAAATTAGCTTTGGATGAGCTAATGACTGGTTAATGACATTACTGATGCTGGAGGTTTACTAAAATAAAACTGTAAAATTGCTGTTATTCAGCTTTTTCCCTTTTCCTCTCTAGGTGTTCATCCAAGGGCAGAAGTTTTAGGAGAAAAAAGTTTGGGAAATACAAGAAAGGAGTTGTGAGAAATCATGATTAATTGCACCAGAAATCTGTTCAAGACTAATTTTCATCTCATCTGCCACAGACTCACTTGTGCATTTCAGAAATATGTTCTTTCTACTCTACCTGCCTTACCATCCTGATGCTTCATGCAGTCTCCAAGACTTGGGGCTTCTTTTCTGTCTTCCGTGTTTCTGGTTCTTTAACCTACTACCTGCTCCAGTGAGAAACAACATATTAACACCAATAGAATTAAATAGAAACTTTTGGGGTGTTTGTGGTTTGTTTTTTCTCTTTTTTCTTCTGATCAGCTCTTTAGATATCAGCTGTTAATACTCAACCTCTTTCATCTGCTGTTTGTAACATTGTCTGTATTCTACGTGGAATTTCTATTCAGTTCAGGGTGCATGGAGATTGCAGGTCATTGCAACTCTGTTTTACAGGCTGTCTCCTTAGCTTCGGCAGCAGATCAGTGCTTTCCAGTTTGCTGTTCCTGTTCAGTGGTTGGCACCAGTCAGGCTGGTGGCCAGTTTGTGCTTCACAAAACTGAGAAGGTGTTGTGTTCTAAGGAGTCCGGAGCAAGTCTAGCACACCCTTCCTCTGCCAAAGAGAAGGTGCTGTCTGTGATTTCCCATTCAGTGCTGCGAAAGAATGGCTTTCAAATGGTTTACTGGAAAAGAATTGAGAAAAGCATGCACCAATAGAGAAAGTACAGAGTAGTGAGGAGCTGGGGAAGAACAAAAAACTTGCATAATTGGAGTGTCTTAGACAGGAGCTTGAAGAAATCTAAGAGTAAGGAAGTAAGTGAAAAATACAGGCATGGTCTGATTGCAGCAGCAGAAATTGTTGGATAGGAAGTTCATTTTCAATAGAAAAGCCAGTGAGCAGCCTTAGGGATGCGGCTGTGAGAGGCATTTTGGTGACGTGCTTCATTTTCTAACAACTTCTATGCATTTATGGAGCCAAGCAACCAGAGGGAAGGAGCTTACAGAAGGTAGGGAACGTTCAGTTGACCAGAAGTAGTTGGAAGGGAAAACAGATTTTTTGTGATTTGGGAGAGGAGGGTCATCTGGGACTGTGAATCTAAGATGTATTATATTCCAAACCTGGTGTTGAGAGTCACCTACTGCTCACTGTTTTCAATGTGAAACAGGGAATATAAAAACACATGGAATATATAAAAAAAACATATGTCTGGAACATATGGTTTGAGCTGAGGAACTGTAATAATCATCGTAATGGCTCTAACAGCTTTAGCACACCAGCAATATCATATATGCAAGCATAAGGTTTAAAAGCAGCAAGTAACCCTTGCTGAGATTACTTCAGAAAGCAATAACCATATTAAAGTTCTGAAAGAATGAAAGAACTTTGTGCAGAGAGGCAAAACTTGTGAGGGATTGCATGAGAAGGGAGTCCTCATGGTTTTGGTGGTGTATGCAGTTTTTAAGGAGAAGAAAGTAAAGTCAAATTTTAAAAAATGAGGAAAAAAGAAGGCAGGAAGGAAACAATCAGAGTTTTCAGTCTGCATACTTAGCACTCATCCTTGTTTTCCTTTCCTTCAGGCGGGAACAAGAACTGTCTCTGTTTTTCTAGGCCATTCAGGAAGTCGTACAGAGCAATAATATCCCTGTTATCTAATGGTCAAACTTTATTTAGGCTTTCACTGCTTGCACTGCTCACTTGAGCCCTCCCCTCCCCCCCAAGTGCTGCTCTGGCCAAGCTGGGGGAGGCTGCTGTTGCTTGGCATTGCCATTACACATTGCACTCATACATATTTTCAGCTGGAAACTTTTCCTTTCTCTTTTTTTTCCCCTAACAATAACAACAGGGAAAAAGCTTTGGCAATAAAGCATCCCACACTATCTTCTCATCAGAGTTCTGGAGACTCGCTTCCCTGAGGGACTGATAGAGGAATGCATGCATGCTTTGATACAGCAGCACAGATAATTTCTTGCAATGCTAACTGAAGAAGCGTGCACAAATACGGCTGTCCAGAAGTCACAGATATTAAAAGTCTGTTATACTTGAGTATGTTTCACAAGCAGGATAATCAGATAAGAGAACTTCTTTATTAATCACCGAACAAGCCGTTATCTCTGCCGTTCTTTCCTCTACTTTGAAACATGCTGGCAATATTGTGATAAATTTTGATTAAGTGGTGGATGTTAAACTCCAATGAGTGTTTTGGTTGCTAGCTGCATTCTGTTTGCTTAGAAGATGTCATTCAGTAAAAGCAGCCAACACTGACTTTACCATACAGTATATATGCATAGTAATTGCACTGAGAAAATATTCACTGATTTTGAAAACTTCTCTTCAGAATCCATTCATTAAGCTGGATTAAGTATGGATTTGAGATAGCAAAGAATAAATCAGTAGTAATTTGAATCTGGTTAGTAACAAGTCCTTTCTTTTTAACAACAGAGTAAGCAGATTTGGCACAGAAGGTCAAAGTGGTAATGCATGCAATATCATATATAATATTGTATACAATATTGAGAAGAGCCCCTTGGTTCCTTTTTTTAGGAAGGACTTGCACTGTTACTATACCTGACATATTTCCCCAGCTTTCAGACAGAGAGTGGATCAAACATATGGCTATCACATCAAACAAAGAAAAATTTGGTGTGATTTTTGAACAACTTGCCAGGTGCTTTTGTTTAGAAATAAAATCTGAGGTCATTATTTTGCAAAGGTACCACTGCATTACAGAGCATATTGTGGTAGAGTGGAACATCTACAGCTATATGAGATTTACAGTAAAGTTAAGTAAATGCACTGTTCTGAGCTACCCCCATGATTACCACATCAGCTGGCACTTGAGTGAAATCTTCCATTGTATGATGCATGTGAAAGAGAAGATTCAGTCTGCTCCTTTATGCTAAATTAAAGCTTTTGCAGAGCTGATTTTCAGGTCCTCTTCTGAAGTGTTACATTATTGCTGTTTGTGTTCTCCTGTGAAGAAGCTGTTTGATGAGCCGAAGAGTAAAGAATTCTAGTCTTTCTCTCTAGAGTCATTGTACTGTTTGGAAGTATAAATTACAGTTCTCAGCTCTCTTTAAAACAAAAGTAGAAGAAGTGTAGCATCTGTTCTGCAGTGTTTCTGTTGCAGGTAGTAGACACCCTGTGGTATTAATCAGGACAAAGAATGAGATGTGTGCTAAATAAACATATATAGAGACAAGAATTATCCCTTATGTGTTTACTCCTCCCTGGTTATTGCTGAAGCCTGTTAAGCCAAGGCTGTTAATTGCGAAGATTCACCAAGGTTTCTCCCTCCTGGATTTCACTGTCATTCCCATGTATCTGGAATTCCACTGACCGCAAAGAAGTATGCAGGTTTCAGACTGCAGCAGGCTGCTTCACTCTCCCCTGCTGATGGCCAGCAAGGATGCTCATGCAAATTTTCATTTGTGTGCTCGATGTTTAGCTTCATCCCAGCGATGTGGGCTGACCTTGGGGCTGGCAGGGCTTTGAGGATAGTTCCCACTGTACTCTGGCTGAGTTTAGAGCAGAAAGCATTTCCTCCATGAAAGCAAACATGTATTTGAAACAATATGTGTACGTAATGTATATTATTCACACAAAGCAATCCCAAAGCCCTTCATGAACTGGTGCATCTGCAGCTGATAGCTGCTTGTAGAAATTACATTTGCATGTGACTGCCCCACCTGCACTCTGCCCACTTAATCCCCTGGCGGCCTGCAGCTTGCATTCCTGACTGCTGAGCTGTGAGCAAGCAGCTGCCCTATTACTGGCCCAGCTCCTGCATTGCTCCTGGGGCTGCAGCCAGCATCCTCGGGTTCCTGCATTATCGCTGGGCTGTGGGACTTGTGCTCTTAAGCAAGCTTTGGGAAAGTGACCTGAGGGTTTGGGGTATTGCACTAAGTGTGAAGAGATTGAAATGCGCCTCCTTTCCTCCTCTCTTCTCTTCCAAACTCTCAGTGTGCTTCTACTCTCTACTCTTCAAACTCTCAATGAGATATGATGTGACAGTATTATTATATATAGGAATACTGCTTCAGAAGTGTGCCAAATTTGTGTCTTTAATTGAATTATCCTCTACTGCAGGTATGGTTGCACTAAATCATAAAGATGTAGAACTGGGAGGGTGTAAAGGCTATTGACAGTAACATCTTGGAAACCCTAAGGCAGGTTGTCTGTCAAGTATGTTGCACAGACACTGGTGAGAAATGGCAATGAGCCACGCTTTCCTTGGCATCCCTTCACAACAG
Organism: Tympanuchus pallidicinctus; assembly: GCF_026119805.1. Lineage (NCBI taxonomy): Eukaryota > Metazoa > Chordata > Aves > Galliformes > Phasianidae > Tympanuchus > Tympanuchus pallidicinctus. The sequence continues at coordinate 2,693,648 of NW_026294752.1, read as the reverse complement.
CCTACAGTTTTTGTGCCTCTGTTCAAATGTGGGTAATTCAGCCAAGCACTTATAGGTGAACCATAGAAAAAAAGTTTGTGCATGAGATAAATCACAGCATTTAATTTTTGTAAATACTCAGTTTTGTAATTTTTTCTGCTTATTATTGGAGATAAAGAAAGAGGCTGGATTCAGTAATTTTGCGCCAAAGAACAGGTTTTGTGGGGCCCTGGTGGTCCCAAGGGAGTGGGCTAGGCTGCACCACTCTAAGGTTAGCCTTTCCCCTCATCGCTGATTGCACCAAAGGCCAGAACGACTGCTGGATCTTAGACATGAAGAAGGAGACTCTGTCTCTTTTAGGGCAGCTTTAATTGTCTTAGAAATAAACGCTTAAGCCCACCTATTAATTAAACTCTCACAGAAGAAGTTTTAGAGGCTAAGATGGTTGTGGGGGTGTGCAGAAATAGCCTTTCTGAATTGCAGGCTGTGACAAGCAGCATTCTTGAACTTCTTTTCTCAATTTTATATCTTCAAAAGCCATCTAAATCACCAATAATAGAACTTCCACTACCTGTTCAATGCCACTATGTTATTCCTAGAGTTGGTCTTGGTATTTCATCCAGTTGCTGTAGTGCTCTTGTAATAATAAGTCATCAGCTTTCTCAGAGAAACTGTCTACATGTATGCAAGAAGATGAGAAATAAATTTTACCAATCAAATGCAAACCCTGTCATTTTTTTGAATGTTTCTCACATTAACAAAAGAACACACCGTCCACAGTGCTTCAAGAGATGCTGCATGCTGAACATCTTTTCACATTGGAAGAGGAAAACATAATTCCTGAGGTTGTATCTCAGGGGATGATGTCTGGTGATAACATTTACTCATTTGGAAGTTTTATTTCTGTGCAAATGGCAATTGCCAATGATGGAAAAAATATATTGGTACAGTATCAAGCTGCACACCCACTTAAGACATAACTCGTCCCATCTATTATGCAAGAACTTGGTTAAGTTTTGAATGTCTCCTGGAAATGACAGGCTTCCGACTTCAGGAAGGGACCGGATTGTTTTTACTAAACCAGATGCTACGATGAAATGATAGAAAATTCATGTGTTCTTTTCAGTGTGGTCAAGTGATATTAAGCACAGCTATCTCCCAAGAGATAAATAATGCTCCATTATTTATCAGCCCATTGTTTAGAGAACATTATTGTTTTTGAGAAAATAAATTAAAACTTTTAAATTAAGTAGTGTCAAGCTGCATGCAAGATGTTCCAGCGTAAGGTGAAAGCCCTGGAATATAACCCAGGGTTGTGTCTGTATGTTATTCTGAACTGCGAAAGAAAGACATCCAGCACAACATTAATGGGGTATATTAGAAAAAATGTTGGTGCTGCAATTTAATAGAGTGCTTGCCCTGTGGGCTTATTTCATGGCTGATAGCAAGAATATTGATTAATGTTTTCTGTTGTCCATCTGCTCAATGCATTTTAAAGGAAGAAAAAAAAAATAAAATTTTAATGCAAATGTTATCTGGAAACAACTTGTTAGATAGAAACTATAGATTATCTATTATTTGCTCTATAGAAATTTACAAACTAAAATACTTTATTTACAAGGTGACTTGTGTGACATTCACAAGCACAGAACCCTTTCTGATGAATTGGGTGTTATTAAACTTATAAGACAAATCTTTTGTTTTAATTTGATAGGTATCAGATTTGCTCTCACAGGCTTTGTATCTGAGCTGCAGTCCAGAAATCCAAGGCTCTAGGAATACTGAGCAGTGAATAGTCTCATGATTACATAAGCTGGTGGGAATTCAGTTGTTGAGTTTAATATTGTCCTTGGTTTATGTCAAACCAAAGGCAAAAATGCATCCTTAAAAGTTTCTGAGGTGATAAATACTCTCTGCTTTCTTTGATTTCAGAAGGAACTGTATGGCCTTGCCATCTGAGGCCAGAGTTTACAAAAAATATCATCATTACTTTATTTCATTCATTCCTTGATGTTTAGAAGACTATTGAAAGTCTCTGAGACAATTGAATAAGAGTTTTCACTCTGAATATAAATTCAGCTATTTGAGTAGCCACTGAATGTTTGTTTAAGGTACTTGCCTTTTCTGTAACTTGTTTCTCTTGTCTTATCTATCAGCAAATTACAAGTTTTGCTATTTAGGGTGTTAAGCTACTTATTGTCCACTTTATTCTTGCCTTGGCTTTGCTGATGCTCTGTACAAGGGCAGGGACAGAAGTGTTCTGTTCTCTGCTCCAACACAATAAGCCCCTCACCCACCAGGTTCACATGAAAGGGAGGGGTGGGTAGACTGGTGACACTTACAGAGCAGTTTTGCTTGTGACACTAGAAAACAAGATTTTCATCTAAGTGAGTTTTCCCCTTTGGAGTTAATAATGAAATTAACTTTTTTTTTCCCTTAATTAAAGTTCCACCTACTTACATGGGGGCCTGGTACTAAATACTGTACTGTGGTAAATGGATGGGCTTTCGCTGATTTTAATAGGATCTAGTAGAGCATGTAACCAGGCATCCAGGAGAGCAGCAGAGGGGTCCTATCCTTCCCTCAGCTCTTAGCTTTGTGTGCTCCACCGTCTACCAGTCAGAGACAGTGCTGGATTCCTCCAGCCCTACAAGAGTGGACAGGAAGTGTAGCTTGCTGTCTCCCTCCAGCTGGGCTGTGCAGCTGCAGTAACTTTGAAGCCATTGAAGTTTCTTCTCCTCCATTTTAAGTGAGTCTGTCTGGAAGAAACTGGAATTTTAGAGAAGCAAAATGCATCTTATTAAGCATGAGATTAAAATTGTTTTTGAAAACATCAAAAAAAATTTTGGTGTCTGATCTTTATTAAATGCTTTGTTCAAGCCTACGTTTTATTAAAGAATTGTATTTGTGCATGTAATGTCTTGGAATTATATGCATACTTTTAATTTGGCGAGCTGTATTCATTTGCCTCCAAAATTTCCATAGATATATTTGTGCATCAAGGAAAGAGCAGTCTTCCTCATATAGCCTAACCTTAGCTAAAGCTCAGCAGATGCATGCTGTTTGGAGGGGAGCTAGTAGAGACAGAAAACATTGGTCTGACACATTCAAGTAGTGCATTTACATTTTTCTTTTAATTAACACTGAAAAACTTTTATTGGGTTTGACAGATGTGTATAAAAAAAGTATATATATTTTGCTAGGTTTCATCATTTATAAGCTTAGTGGAATTTGTTGTTGGTCTTCTGCTTTTCTCTCCTGTAAATCAGAAGCAAAACTTGATAAATACCTTCAGAGATTTCTAAGGCTAAAAGTGACTATATCATAGAATCATAGAATCACAGAATGGCCTGGGTTGAAAAGGACCACAACACTCATTCAGTTCCAACCCCCTGCTGTGTGCAGGTCACCAACCAGCAGCCCAGGCTGCCCAGAGCCACATCCAGCCTGGCCTTGAATGCCTGCAGGGATGGGGCATCACAGCCTCCTTGGGCAACCTGTTCCAGTGCCTCACCACCCTCTGATGAAAAACTTCCTCCTCATATCCAACCTAAACCTCCCCTGTCTCAGTTTAAAACCATTCCCCTTGTCCCATCACCATCCACCCTCACAAACAGCCGTTCCCCCTCCTGTTTATCCGCTCCCTCCAAGCACTGAAGGCCACCATGAGGTCTCCCTGCAGCCTTCTCTTCTCCAAGCTGAACAAGCCCAGTTCCCTCAACCTTTCCTCACACAGAGCTGCTCCAGCCCTCTGCTCATCTCAGTGCCTCCTCTGGACCCGCTCCCAGAGCTCCACGTCCTTCCTGTGCTGGGGGCCTCAGGCCTGGACGCAGCGCTGCAGATGGGGGCCTCACAAGAGCTGAGCAGAGGGGGACGATCACCTCCCTCTCCTGCTGGCCGCCCCTTTTTCATGCAGCCCAGAACACAGCTGGCCTTGCGGGCTGCAGGCACACACTGCTGCCTCATGGCCAGCTTCTCGTCCACCAGGACCCCAAGTCCTTCTGCGCAGGGCTGCTCTCAAGGAGATCTTCCCCCAGTCTGTATCAATACCTGGGATTGCCCCTGCCCAAGTGCAGCACCTTGCACTTGTTCTTATTGAACCCTCACTGGGTTCACACAGGCCCACTTCTCCAGCCTGTCCAGGTCCCTCTGGATGCTTCCGTTCCTTCCAATGTATCGAGTGCACTGCTCAGCGTGGTGCCACCTGCAAACTTGCTGAGGCTGCACTTGATTCCATCATCTGTGTCATTGATGAAGATGCTGAAGAACACCGGTCCCAAGACCGACCCCTGAGGGACACTGCTTGTGACCGGCCTGCACCCTGACACAGAGCCACTGATCACAAACACAGAACCATTAATCACAAAAATGATTATCATTCAGAGTAACAGAGACCATCTGATTGCATCCTGTTACTCCAGAAGGTGTTACTTATTGGCTTTTCTTTCCTCTCTAAATGTTGCTTTAGGGCACAAAGAAGTATGTGAGCAGTGGAAAGGAGCTTATTCTGTATTGATTTTTCCTTTGCGTGGTATCTCATGACAGTAGTAGCAGTTACCCTCCCTGACATGACATGACAGTAGCACTAGTTATTCTCCCTGCTGAGTTATCATGATCTCCTTTTCTATCACCACTGCTCTCCCCTCCCATAAGCTGTAGCTTCCCGCTGTGCAGAAGATGGTTCATTCAACTCGGCCAACAGCAGAGCAATGGAAGGACCAAATTTATGCTGGTGCCCATGGAGAGAGGTTGAAAATTTGATCCAAAGTGCACAAGGATTTATGCTTTAGCTCCTCAGAGTCTCCAAATCCTTTAAATAAGAGGGAGGGGGGAAATTAAAAAATATCACATGAACCTGTGCTTTTTTTATACCCATATGTTTTGTTATTACAGTAATAGAAGAAGCTGTATATGAGGTCACATGCATCAAGGATTGCATTCATGTTTGATCTGCATGGGTGGTTTTGGTAAAGGCTGCTTTCTCTATCATCTTCAGTGCTTTCTGTTCAAAGCTAGTAAACAAAAGCCTGTATTGTTAAGTGCTCTGTGGTTTTGAACCTTTCCATTGATTGATTGCTCAGATGGAGATACTGAAAGCTGTTCCTTTCTGATGTTCTTTCACATTCTTGAAACTTTGTGACTGAAGTTTCTGAAGACAGACATGTTGGAAAACTGAAAGAATGGTGCCTCAAATTGGTGCCTAAAGGAGGGATCCTCCCAGATAACAATTGCATTTGAAAAGTTAAGCTGTATCATTTATAAATATAGGAAAAAGAAGCAGAAATTTCTCAGTCATGGACCTAGGATGATGTTCAAAGCTTAATTATCTTTAGTTTTTCCCTATGCAAGTATGGGTTTGGGGAAAAAAAAAAAAAAAAAAAAGTATATATATTTATCCATCTTCCTGGAAAGAAAAGTTTGCCATGGCTAAAAAAGTAGTATCTAGATTTTATTTTTCTTTTGGAAAATCCTTTTAAAAGCAAAACAAACAAAAATAATCTTCAGCTACTCAAGTTTTTGTACTGTTGAAAGGTCTTTCTTATTTAAGGATCTTCTCTAAATGCTATTATTTGGTTATGGAAATCTGAAAGCTAGTAAAAAATTTAATATAGAAACAATCAGCTCTTTTCTAAATTGGCTTAGGAACTTTGAAAATTTTTTAGACTTTTGAGTTTTTTGTTGGATTTGTATTTGTAGAAGATAGTGCAAAGAACAGTCAATATTTATTCTAGTCAACTGATAAATAACTGGATGATTCAGGGAAACTTAGTCAGAATACCCTTGTCACGGTCATTGCTGACGTCTGAAACAACACTGAGTTTATTGCTCATTAAGTTTTTGCAGGAGTCTGTAATAAAAACCCTAAACATACTGAGAGCTCCTAATGTCAGGGAGGGGCTGGGCTCTTAGTGCATATGGAGAGAGTCTGTGATTGCAGAAGCAGAAGAAAAGGATCAGAGGTTTGCAATTAAATTTAACCCTCAGCACTTCTACTCACTAGAAACGATTCCTTGTTTATAAACTCATCTGCTTTACATCTTAGCTCATAATTAACATCCTAGCTTTTTAATTCTCTGTCCAAAAGGCTACCACTCCCATTTGTATGGGGGATTCTTTATGCAGTCACACCAGCAGAAGGGGCATATTTGCTTTTTAAATAGCTGAAGCTTTAAGTGTTCCCTTGCCATGACTACAAACTCTTCCAGCCCATTCCAGTTATATCACCAACAGCAAGTACAGTATGGTCTCCCAGAGAGTATGGTGCTATCTGGAAAATCTCCTGCACTAAATTAGCTTTGACTTCAAACAGCTGAACTTTTAGAATTTCAGAAAAAAACTAATCATCATTAATTATGAAAAGCTGAAGCTTTTCAGCCATGTATTGAAACCATATAACACAATGCTACACCTGGAATGGCCTTGTTAGAATAAATTCATGTTGAAAATAAAGCTTCAAACAACATTGGTTAAAGGTGCATGCCAAATGGTGTGTGTTTATTGTTTCTCTTCTCCAACAATATTTATGATCCATATATTGAATAATATATTATCTTCACATGTTCATGATAAATCTCAAGGTCTGCCATGAGCCATGGGCTAGGGCAGTGACTTTCTTTTTAATAAGTTCATTAACAGAGCTCATATCTCAAGTGTTCCACAGACGAGAGCTATCCAGATGGCATTTCATGCACAAATCCAGGCTGCTATCAATTTTCATCATACCTGTGAATGATTTTGGTGAGAAGTTGGGGTCTCCTTGCTCAATATTAATGTTACCATACAAAATGGTAAATCTCTTCAGAGTTCATTCCAAGAGATGGCTACATCCTTCCTCTTAGGTCTCTGAAATCTGTCAGGCATAATATGACTCTATTTAAAGTAAATCAAATTTAAATGAACTTTAAAGAGCAGTATTTCTTCACTGAGAGAGCAACATTCATATCTGGAGAGATTTTACAGTCACAATAAACCATGGAGTCTTTTGCCCATGTATAGCTTAGTCCTGGGGAAGAATTGCTGCAGGACACCAGGAGGCTGATGCACAGAGACTGTATGAGGGCTTGGGCTGGTGGTTTTCAAGAGAAGCCTGTGATATAGGGTGAAAGTCCAACTGGGAAGAAGAGAAAACACAGTCCTTTTTGAACTTGCTTGGTCTCTTTATGTTTGAGTTCTGAATGAAAACTTAAGGTTTGGCCTCAAGCTTTTAGCGAATAGTTGATAAGGTTTATTAGAAAAGCAAAATGTGTTTTGTAATGCATGCTGAAGTTTCTTATCTGTGGTTTTTCAGAGGAAGCATTACTGTCTGGTGTGGAGAGGCAGGTTGGTGCCATTCATTTTCCATTCTTTTTCATTGAATTGTGTTCATTTCTTCTTCAGGCTCTAAGTCTTAGAAACAATGCTAAAATGCTATCAAATAGGTTACTACTAAGTAGAGAATCATTCCTGGAAAGTCACTCACTGCCTATAAAATGTCATCTGGCTTAATACATCTGCCGAGGTATTTTTGTAAACGTTAATGAAGACGGTTACTCCCAGCACTGAGCTTGGTAGCTGACTGAAAACTGAGAGGAGAGAAGGAGGAAGTGAGAGAAGGTGGCCAGGTGATGAAACCATTTACTGGTGTATGTGGTGGTGTTCAGAGCAAGAATCCTGCCTGCCTTTCTCAAAGACTCCTTCAATTCTGCAATTGCACCTGCACTCTGATGTGACAGCGGGACTATGTTTGCAAAACAACAGCTAAAACAGGTTATTGGGGCCCAGTGGGTGCCTCCTCTTTCCTGCTTTTCTTTAAGGGAAAGAGTCCTTTTGTCCAACCTCTTTGTTCTACACTCCTTCAACATTTAGCTGAGCTACAAAACCTCCAACATTTTCCTGTAAAAAATATTTAGTTAATTATATTGTCTCAGTTGTAGTACCTAAGCTAAAGCCTGGTGTTTTTTATAATCATAGAATAGCATCAAGTAAAACAAATCCTTCCCGTCTGGAAGCTAATCAGTGGAGACTGAGCCATCAGAGATAACCCAAAAGGATACATTCTCTTTGATTTCCTGGGAATGCAGCAACTGCTGGCATCCAGCAGTCTCTGTGCTCAGTACAGCCTCCTTTTTTATATTCCTAAGTATCTTTTGCCATCCCTCTTGAGTGAACCATTCACAATGGTTTCCTTTACCACTTTTTGTGTGTGTCTGTGTGTGACAAGAAAGAATGAAAAGCTGCATATAAGAGGTTTGTGTTCTTTTTTCTCCTGAGAAAGGCAATAACAGGCACATCTGGTTTATTACGGTACTGTTTAGAAGGAGGAAATCAGGGGGTGGGGGGATAAGGTTTTGTTTGTGTTGCTTTTTCCTTTGGCTTCTCCTCTGTCACACAAAAGCTCAACCCCCACCACCTGAGTTTACCAGGTCCCCTCTCACTGTCCGTACATTGTCACTGCTCTGGGTATTCAGCAGCTGTCTTATTCAAGAGCAACTATGGTCAGCCTGGCTAGTGCAACAATATAGGTCTTGGAGCCTTTTTTCTCCAAATTTCTGCAGAGGAAAATGAAAGAGTACGGACCTGCCATCTGCCCCACAAAATTAAAGAGACTGTGACATGTCCTGCAGTGCTTCAGGGATCTGTGTGTGTCCCTGTGGTTCGTAGTTCATAAGGCCACAGAAAGTTGCTGGTTTTTTTTCTGTTAAATAGGATGTTTTATAAACTCTTGGATCAGTTAGGGTATCCATGACATGCTTAGGCAATTTGCACTACCTTTCAATCCTGATGCCTGACATTCCTCTGGGAAAAGGATTTGCTCTTACATCTCTCCGTAAAGCTAAATATGCTTGCTGTCTAATATCACCAACTTGTTTTTGAAGGTCAAGCTTTATGAAAAACCACTATATCATTAGGTTTAATGATACATTAATGATCCATTAAGGAGGGACTGGTCCAGAGCCATCAAAATAGCCTTCTTGCCTAATAAATCCTGGAGACCAATATAGCTGGAAAGTTTCTTTTCTGTCTTCTTTAGGTGTATGCTGAATTTTCATCACCTCTGGAACTTTGTATATTTTCACTTGTAAGTCATGACATCATGGTAATGAGACTGTGCAAACTCTGCTGGATGTTGAACACGAGGAATGTATCTGGTTGTACAGATGTTTGCAGCAGGCAGTTATGTCAAAGATACCTTGCAAGAGCACTTTCTGCAGTTTGTCTACCTATTTTGTTGTTGTTGTTGTTGCCCTACAGCAAGGTAAAGGAAGATCTGATTTGAAGCATGGAATGAATATTGGTTCTAAAACAATTGATTATTATTTTCTGCAGATGTTATTCAGTGTTGGACAGTGGTTGATCTGCAGTATGTTTTCCTTTAGCATCCCCAAAGTTTCAAAAACTTGAACTGGGATCCAGTTACCAAAAAAGAGAATAATACCTGCTTCATAGAATTAGACTTCTGGTAAAGTGCCAAGGAAAAACAGGATGTTTTTGTTCGTAATTGACATTTAGTTACTCTTACACTTTACTAGTACTGTTAAGGAAAGCATGGAGTATCTTGAAAGAGAGTATGGAATTTATTGCACAAATAGAAATTTAAATAGGAAAAAATCAGCCATGTGTGCAGATTTCATGGTTGTTATTTAAAATTCCTATTTTGAATTTATTTTCTGTTTGTAGTGTATTTTTCAGAAAACTGATTTAAGAATAGATGTGTAAGTACATGGTATTTGTGGTGAGCCGTTACGTAGCCATTATATAGAAAGCAATTTAGAAAAATAATGTGAAACTTGACCTCATAACATGAGTGCACACTAGTTGTACTTCTTACAGTCAACTACTTTATGAACAGAATTATTAGACTCTCTGTGAATGCCTTTTTGTATCTTAACAGTATTAGATGCTCAGGAAAGATACTTAATGTTTGTATATAGGTGTAACTTTGTTGCTCAGCATATATTCAGAGCCCAATTCTGCTTTTCTGAAGTCACTGGAATCTTGGCTGCATAGAAGATTAAGTGCAGCAGTGAAGCTATTGTGAATATATTTAAATATGTGTGTGATGAGACTTCCAGAAGCTAATTCTAGCCCTTGTTATTTGGCATGAGTGAACTGGTTGTGCTCAGTCTCCTAATTCATCATATTTTAAAGTCAGAATAACATGCTACTATCTGTAGAGCTGTAAGCTTTACAGAGAGGAGCACACTTTGTGTGTGTGGGATGCTAAATCGTGACAAACTCAAACAACCATGTATCTTATAATATTTTAATCTAGTCTGCAAATAACATTAACAGGACGGGAAATGGCTGTTTTAATTGATGGCAGACTGAGTTGTAGTTTCCAAAGGCCATAGTGGCTTTTGAAGCTTAGGAGCTTCAAGCTTTGACAAAGGAAGGTACAAACAGAACATCTGAAAATTATTGTGTGTGCACTGACTTTTAATACTGTTACAAAAGGAAAACATATTTTAATATTTAAATATTTTTATTTCTAAAGAAGCTAGCTATATTATTATATTATTATTAGATATATTATTATTATTAGATTATATTATTATTAGATATGTACTAGATATATTTTTGGCAAAGGGGTTTTCTGGGGAAAGCAACTGTTACATAAGCAGATCTTCAACACCAAAGTTGGCACTAATGTGTCTATGGTCCAGATGAGATGCAGGTCTAATTCTGGGTAGATTTTGTATTTTAGAATGAGTGTGTGAATAACAGCAGCCTCATTTATTTTGGATTTAAATACAGTCTTTATGCAGCTGACAAGTCCAGAAAGTGCTTTTCTTTCTGGTCTTGCAGAAACTGAAATCTGTTGCCGTTCAGACTGTGCATTGGGTCTATCTAGCTGCAGAGCAGGTGCTATGAAGATGATGACTGGGGGAAGCTTTTGAATCACTCAGCTTATTGCCAATTTTCTAAATTTACGGTTCCATTCTTCTATAACTGATGGCATACACCAGCAGTGACCATAAACAGATGATAGCATGATAGTCTGGCAATCGGTTTGGCAGCTTTTCTGGAATTCTTTTCAGTTGTGAGGCATATAAATGAAATCTCACCATTGCCCTTTGCAGGCTCTGACACAAGGCAACATGCCGTATTATCTCAGTTGTTGCCAGCATGTAAGGTGCAAGCAGGTCACCTATCCCTTGAGACTAGAAGCAGATGTGTTTAAATTTACTGCAGCTTTGGAGTAAATGCCTTCAGTGGCTGCTTCCTACGGTTTGGGCAGGAAACATAGGAAGGGTTGTATCTGTTGTTTGAAGCCATCCAATAGGGTATCACTTCCCCAGCCCCATGCAGATGCATGCCTCAGCAGCCTCGTGTGGCTTCAGGGGAGCTCCTTCTACCTCATTGGAGCGCTGGGGCTTGTCCTGGCTCTAGAAGTTGGGTACTTCATAGGTCAGTAAAACGAGCCATATCCATTCTGGCTAAGCAGTTTTACTAAATTCACAATCACTGCAGGGGTGATAGCTCCAACAACTGTACTTAAAACAAATTTAGAATCATATAGATCAAGTTCTTTGATGTAGCATGTGTTTGCATATTTTGTTTAGATACCTCGCTATAGGGGTTCTGGTTTTTATTTGTGTTATTCTGAGGATGCTGGTATCAAAAGCTGGAATTATAAATACATCTGGAGCAGGGATACTTTCCAAGTACCCACTTGGAATCAGGAGAAAAAAAATCTTGTCTTAACTCATGGCTTACAAGAAGATTTAGAGCCTGCAGTGCAACAAATCCATTCTTTTATGGTACTTGACCAAGATAATTCATTTCACGAGGAGTTTAATTTCGTAAGCAGTAGCAAACATTTAGCTCTTTGTTTTTATATGCAGAGAATAAAAATGAATGCTTGACATTAGCACTGAAACCTAATTTCTGTATTCACATTCATCATCTGAAAGATAATTTGACCTCAGCCACAATTACCGACAATCAATTTTTTCTTACTAAGATAGAGCAGAAGGGAAGTTCTTTTTTCATTAGAATATTTCTGTGATTTTAACAACAGCAATAAAATGGGCACATGAATGTTTACCTCCAAAAATGAGATCTTAGTATGAAATTGAACTTTGAATAATGAAAAAAAAATCATTTAAATGTTCACTTTAGTAATGTACAGATCTAAGTTGGGGTTTGTTTGTTTTTGTTAATTAAATGTAGTCTTTTAATGACCTACTGAAAACTGATTTCTCTCTGTTGACTGTAACAAGGTGAAACACTGTAAAGCATTTTGTCAGTCATCTCAAAGTCCAGCTTGTTATCACTGGAAATTATCATCACAAGTACTAAGTTAAAAGCTCTTGTTAAGGTCTCTGCTCCTTTAGCCCATTGGAGCAAGCCACAGCCAAAATGTTGCTCATTTCAACAGGTCTCCTCACATTCAGATATGATATGAACATCATTTCAACAGAAAGCAGTACCAAGTAGAATATAAACATCTATGTAACCTTCTTTTGGTGATTTTTGGCATGTGATAAGACTATATTGTTTAATGCTCTGCTCATCAGCGTCAAAACACTATTTTACAAAATAGATCTTGCCAAGGATTTCAAAAACAGCTAAGAATCTAAGATCAACCATATCCAACATCTTTACATAGCAAGAACAGAGAGAGAGAGTGGGGGAGGAAGGAGGGAGCAGCCAGGACAGAAAATAAAGTCTTGAAGGCTGTTAAGGAATGACTGTGGAAAGCTAATTTATGCCTCTCTTTGTATCTCTCTTTATATCTTTTATATATTATCTTTTATATTATTTATTTATATCTCTCTTATGCAGATAAGCGATAGGGAACAAAAATCTGGAAGCAGGGCCTGTTGCACCAGCAATGAAAGTCCATTGGTCATTTTGAGGGAAGAAACTCTTCTTGGCTGTAACTTCCTTCTGTGAGGGGGAGGGTGCTCTTTTTTTTTTTTTTTTTTTTTTTTAATTTAAACATCTGGTTCACTCAAGGCAAGAGAAGATCTCATTGTTTACACAGAGTAGTTCATTTTGTGAACACAGACACTTTAAAATAGTAGCTCTCTCTTTTGGGATGTTGTTCATGGAAAGGCTTTATTTCTGGCATGATATAAAAGGGAAAACTACAATAAGCAGCTAATTATTGGGGGAATATTAATAGAGGAATGACAATTTGAGCCCCCTCTCCTAGGTTAAGATGCTAATCTAAAAACATGAAGCTGAATGTCTTTATTTGAAGTGCATTATTACTGCTAGTGAGTCACAACGTCCTGTAGATTTAAAACAGTGTAAATCCTGTTATTTCAGGTGCTTGAATAAACTGCTCAGATGATGCATAATGCAACTCCTGGTAAACATAAGGCAGAGAGAACAGAAATAGCCACCGGTTTACTCAAACCTTCCCCAGTGAAATTCTGTTTTAATTAGAGGGTATCTAGCTGTCGTGAGTGGTTTTGTTAGAAAAAGTATACAATATAGAGTCACCTTTTTTTCCCCCTTGTGCCACTAGAAAGATCCATGAGGCCCTGAGGCAGTTCACCAGCAGGCCCTCACCAGTAGCGCTCCCCGGGCTGCAGGACAGACTGTTTGGGAGCTAAGAAAAATATTTAAAGGCTATGTAAATATACAGAGCATCTTCCCTGCTGGCAACTAGATGCTGACTTTATGTTCACTCTACAAAAGATTGGAAATGAAGACCATGTTCTGCAAGGCACCCTCAGCACAGGATGCAGGCCATTGTGGTTGCTGCACAGAGCTGTGCCCTTCTCTGTAAATGGGCAGAGGATAAGTTGAGTTCCTAAAGGTATTTTCATTAATGTGACGTGTCTAATTGTAGACATATTCATTGTTGTTGTCAGCAGTAAGCTCTGGTAATTTACTAAAAGAAAAGGTGTACGTTTTATGAAAAGTTTCTTTTTTTTTCCCCTGCTAATTTCAAGAGACTTCTCGGGTTTTTGTTTCGGTAACTTTTCATCCATCCTAGCAACATTAAAGAAATATTTTTCAAGGCCAAAAGAACAGGGAAGAAGACAGACTGATGGCAATTCTTTGAAGGAAAGAAGATTAATTTTGCCACAGCTCATGCAAAGCCCCTTCTGCACGCTGAGATGGGCTCTCTTTGAGGAAAAAAAGTAGGTGATCTCAGATCTCTTCAAAAAGGAAGGTGAAGTAACACATAAGTTGTCTTTTGGTTAACAGTTGTTCTCTTTACAAGCAAGAACTAGCAGGCACTAGGAAAGATAACTGGAAGCTCTTGCTACTTCCCAGATGAATCAGTCTTCCTGGGAATATTCCCTTTGCCATTTATGCAATGATCAAGAAAATGAAAGTTAAAACAGAAAGCCAAACAAACAAACAAAACCATTGCCAATTTCATTTATGGATCAACTATAATTTTAAACCTGCTTTACGTTGCTCTTTCTCATGTTCTCTAATGAAACTTCAGCATTGCCAAAAAAGCCTAAACTACCCATTTTTTTGTCATGCAGTCCTGGACCTTGACTACAAAATACAGCCCTGGTGCCTGATAAGCTCTGACTTGCACTGATCCAATGGTTTATATCCACTGTGTTCAGAGACACCATCCCAAGGAAGGCCAGAGCTTGGGAACTATTGGTGATAGGTGAACGGTTGAACTGGATGATCTTTTAGGTCTTTTCCAAACTTGGTGATTCTATGATTCTATGAGCATCCACCCATAGGGAAAACCCATGGCATGAAACACCAGGCTGAATTGCTGATAGCTTAGACTAGCCTAGTTTCTCATGACAGGCAATTTGTTTGCTTCTGGACACAGGTGACTGCATTTATTGTTTCTGTTGCTTGATGTGTGCTGTGGACTCTGTTCTGCCCCATGTCCTTATCTCTGCCAGACAGAGGATAGTGTAGGTAGGGGCAGACTTTGGTTGCCAGGCACATGGCCTGTTGTACCCATCATCCTGTCATTTCAGAGACATTATTAACAAAGCCATTTTGTATCCATGTGTCTTTGTTATCACATTGGAAATTAGAAAGGGAACTGTATTGTGCTCCATTGGAAAATGCATGTCATACACAGTGCCAAGCCACACTCACCAGTGGAGCTCCTCTGACAATCACAAAATCACACAGAATCACAGAATCACAGAATCATCCGGGTTGGAAGGGACCTCAAGGATCATGTAGTTCCAACCCCCCTGCCTAGCAGGGCCACCAAACATACACATTCAGATCAGGCTGCCCAGGACCCCGTCCAACCTGGCCTTGAACACGTCCAAGGACAGGGCATCCACAACCTCCCCGGGCAGCCCGTTCCAGGGCCTAACTACTCTCCTTGTAAAGAACTTCCCCCTAACATCCAACCTAAATCTTCCCTCCCTCAACTTGGATCCATTTCCCCTAGTCCTGCTATTGTCAGCCCTTTTGAAGAGTTTACTCCCCTCCTGGATGTAGGTTCCCTTCAGGTATTGATAGGCTGCAATGAGGTCACCCCACAGCCTTCTCCAGGCTGAACAAGCCCAACTCCCTCAGCCTGTCCTCATAGGGGAGGTGCTCCAGCCCCCTGATCATCTTAGTCGCCCTCCTCTGGACCCTTTCCAAGATCTCTATGTCTTTCTTGTACTGAGGGCTCCACACCTGGACACAGTACTCCAGATGGGGCCTCACAAGAGCCGATTAGAGAGGGACAATCACCTCCCTCTCCCTGCTGACCACCCCTCTCCTGATGGAGCCCAGGATCCCATTTGCCTTTCGAGCTGCCAGAGCGCACTGCTGGCTCATGTTCAGTCTCTCGTCCATCAGGACCCCCAGGTCCTTCTCTGCCGAGCTGCTCTCAAGGACCACTCCTCCCAGCCTGTACGGGTGCCTGGGGTTCTTCCGGCCCAAATGCAAAACCTTGCACTTTGCCGTGTTGAACCTCATTATGTTCACCCGAGCCCAGCCCTCCAGCCTGTCGAGGTCCCTCTGAATGGCATCCCTTCCTTCCACCGCATCAACCGCACCACTCAGCTTGGTGTCGTCAGCAAACTTGCTGAGGGTGCACTCAATTCCCTCATTGATGTCATTAATAAAGGTGTTAAAGAGCACCGGTCCCAAGGCAGACCCTTGGGGGACACCACTTGTTACCGGCCTCCACCTGGACATAGAGCCATTGACCACCACCCTCTGTCTGCGGCCTTTCAACCAATTGCTTAACCATCGGGTCGTCCACCCATCAAATCCACTTCCCTCCAATTTGGAGATGAGGATGTGGTGGGGGACCATGTCAAAGGCCTTGCTCAGGTCCAGGTAAATGACATCGGTCGCCTTCCCTTCGTCCACCAATGCCGTCACTCCATCATAGAAGGCCACAAGATTAGTTAGGCATGACCTTCCTTTGGTGAAGCCGTGCTGGCTGTCTCGGATCACATGCTCATTCTTTATGTGATCGAGCATGTTGTCCAGGAGGATCTGTTCCATGATCTTCCCAGGCACGGAGGTGAGACTCACTGGCCTGTAGTTCCCCGGGTCCTCCCTGCTCCCCTTCTTGTATATGGGAGTGACGTGACCCTTCCTCCAGTCATCCGGGACCTCACCTGACAGCCACGACTTCTCAAATATGATGGAGAGCGGCTCGGCAACCACCTCAGCCAGCTCCTTCAGGACCCTGGGATGCACGCCATCTGGCCCCATAGACTTGTATTCATTCAGTCTAAGGAGGCACTCTTGGACTTGCTCTGCCCTTACAGTGGGGAGGGATTTACCTCCTTGGTCCCCACATAGAGGTTTGGGGATGACAATCAGCAGCTGTGGTCAGGTGTGCAGATTAGTGCCATGAGCTATTTTGATTCTGCTTTGCTCTTGAGGCTGCAAGCACTCTGACCTATTTCTGTGCTGCTATTCCGTTCTCATCCCACTTCATGCATTATCCTCCTCCAGGCTTCCACCATCCATGTCCAAAGGGGCACCTGCATGGCTCTGGCATGTTTATTTTTGGGAGGCCCAAAGAGGCAGCAGCTTATTCAGACTTCCTTGGACTCTGCTGTCAAGCAGACCAAGCAGTGCCCCCATGTTTCTTCATAGTAAAACTAGTGTGATGTCAAAGCCTGTAAGTAATTCCTGTCTAGCCTCACATAGATTTCCTGTGAGCTGTTCTTGGATAACACCAGCAGCAGTAAAATCTTGGGTAATACCTGAAATCTAGCTCCCTTGGCCTTACTAGTGTAATTTGTAATGAGGTACAAGGTGTGCATTGAGGACACTTTTCATCATATTGAATTTCTTGGGATGACAGAACAGATACATAACTGTGGGAAAGCAAACACTCTTGTTTATCCAGGCTGGTTGTGTTCATCTGCTTCTCCCTAAATGTAAAAAGCAGATTTAAGTTGGAGATGATTCCCAGTGAAAACTTACCCACCGAGTGAGTGGCTGGAAGTTTCTCCTATATATAGCTCTGCTGCTTATGGTTTCAGTTTTTCTATTTACACCCCAGTAGCTGGCTCAGTGGACATGTGAACTGAGGTTTTAGTTCCCAGCTTCACAACTCAGTACAAACTCAGGGTTTAATTCTTTCATTATTGTTATTATTGTTCTTGGGAGTACTCTGACTGCACAGGAGCAGGCAGAGCGGAGCCAGGGCAGCCCCAGCGGCAGTGCAAGCCTGTCAGCCGCGTGCAGGAAGGCTGCAGGAGGTGAGGAGGCATCTCTGAGTGGTTGTGATTCTTTGGGCCCAGCTTGAAGTTTGCACCCCTTGCATCAGGAAGCTGGGTGGCTATGAGAAAGCAGACTTTTCACCTCCTAACCTTCCCAGAAGACTCCTCATTTCCTTATAGCTGCCATTAAGAGAGCTATCAGCCACTGAAAGTAAAGTATACCATAAAATGTGGCTGACTTAATTTCTGAAGATCTTTTCTGTTGTTATTTGAGGCTTTTATTTTTCCCTAATATATTTTTCATTCAGCAGACTAAGCAGCCTTTTTTGTGTGTTACTCTGTTCACAAAGTTTTTACTTAATGCTCCTGAAAATAGGCACTTCAGTAGTGCCTAGCACTTGGTAATATTGGCAGAGGATCACTATTAGTGGTCACAGAGGAGATTACACACCTTCAGAAAACGGATAAACACAAGTAAACATTTTAACAAAATGATAACCCACAAGACTCCACACATTAGCAAACAATGACTCCACTGTTCAATATTAAATTTACTCTGAATAAATCTACTCTGAGCGTGTCACACCTCTGATTTTCAGTTTACAAATGGCTTTGTACAGCTCAGATATAAATGGAATTTTTGCTTTTGAGGTTTTCTGGATGATGATATCAAAGAGTGGAAAGGGAGCACACAGCTGGCTCTAGCCTGAGCTGTTTTTTTTTCCAAAAAGAGACTTTCATTCTTCTTGCCTCTTTCTATTTGCTATATTTATGCCTATCCATTGAATTTAAGAGGATTTTATAACTGGTGGCAATACAACTAGTGCACACAGACTAGATTTTCGTCTTGCTAATAACTTGCTGAAGTTCAGTGAATTTGGATTTAATTTGATGGATTTTATTTAAGCTGTCCTTACATAGTGCTGCCCCTGAGATGTAACTCTGGAGTAAATTTGCATTACTTCTGTTTTGCCATTGATATAACTGAGAGCCAAGTCTGATTGTCCCTGATAAAGACATAATCTGCAGTTTAAAAGAATGTCTGGAAGCTCACTGAGCTGTGAATAGTATTGACAAAGCTTGTTGTGCAAATCCCTCAATTTTTCTTTATTAAGAGATAAGGTGAGTTAATTCAGTTAACAAATAGACTTTTTAGTATTTTTTTTTAACTCATCTGATTTCACAGATTTCCAGAAAGAACAAAATGAAAAGCAAAACTTGTGGCACGTGGTTCATTTTGTGCACACATATGAGCTTTTCTCCTTCCTCAAGGGAGAGAATGCTTTCAAATGTACATGTTTTTCACGTGCCTCTTTTAACAAAGCTTGATCCTGCAGATAAATCACTACTTACTGTTTATGTTATCACTGTGGATAAGTTTGGAAATCACAGATTTGGCAGCATGATTTCACAAACATCCTTGGATAGGGAAGCATAATCTGGAAAAGTTAAACATTTTATTTCAAATTGCACTCTCTGCGTAGATGTAGTATCTGCTGAGGCACCTCCACTCCTTGACAAAGATACAAGACTAATCTCTGCGTTTACAGTATTGACTTAAAGTCTCTTTTACATTTTTAATTTCAGCCTGGAGTACCTTTGACAGCATTAGTACAGAAGCTAGCTATACTTCTTTTTATTCCTGGTGATTTTTAGGTAAGGGAAGATGAGGGTATTAAACATGTGACAGAGCAGGTTTAGTGCTGTGGGTCTGCCCCAGGAAAGAACACCATGAGAGGGACAGAAGCCATCATCTGTGTTGTTAGAGCAAGCATGGAGCAGTGCCAGTGAGAGATTAGTAAAAGTTGTTGATGAATGTGGCATCCGTTGTGCTACCAGAGGTATTTTGTTACTTACTGCATGAAATGGAAGCAGACTTCAGAATGAAAAAACTTACTAACATCTCAGTAAATTTTACATTTTTTTCCATCAGCTGCTCTTGAAAATAACTTTTTTTCTCCCTCAAATACGTTGAATTACGTTCCACTGTACAAATAGTACTTCTAAGACAGCCAGTAACTATCATATAATTATTATTTTGCTGTTCGACTTACCTACCTCTAATTTGGAACCAGAAATAATTAAAAAACTGCTGCACATGGAAAGAGAGCCTTGTTACCCTCTACCCCCAACCTCTCAGCTTGTGCTTGAGACAATATTTGCATTTGGCTTACTGAATAAGTTTTATTTTTCTCATAAATATTTGGCTTGTTCGCAAAGAAGAAAACACATCAGGTTAATTGTGGTTAATAGTTAGCCAGACAGTGACAGATAAGTAAACAGAGCTTTACAAACAAGGTGTACAGAAGGCAGTACTGAATGTTTTCTGATATATTACAAAAAGCTCATTTATCAGCAGAGAATGATGCAGAGAACCTTAGTGGCTGGTATGACCATCTGAATAGCTTTTTAAAAATATGCCCTTTAAAATTACTTGGATTTAAAAGACCAGCCTTCCTTATTTCTCTGTAAAGGGTGTGAACATCAGAAAATTGCATTGATTAAGGAAAGGAATTTAAAGTTTACACCATTGTGAAATGAATTACACGGTACTAGAGACACACAGGACATTTGGGTGAACAATGAAAGGTACATAGCCAGGCCAGTATATGTGTGAAGATAATTCTTGGTGGATTTTCACATTTCTCACTATGAGATATGTGCCATCTCTAGCTTTCCCAGTACTTCCAGTTGCACCGTACTTGTGTTAACCTCCTATTATCACTCAGCATACTTTGTTTAAATTTAATAAATAAATTAATAATAAATTTAATAAAGAATTTAATAAATTAAGCAATCATAATTCTAAGTATTTACACAATGAAATGATGTCCCCATATACTCAAGGACTGAAAGAAGTAACTCAGCTGTAGAGCCATTACTCTGCCTTTGAGACCTTAGCTTCAGAAAGCATATCAAAGGAGAGGAAATTTAAAGGCAATAAAGGAAATGCAAAACAGTCAAAATTCAATTGCATTATTGAAGAGCAGCTGTACCAGACTGTCTTTCTTCTTGAGATGGCTGGATCTTTTTATTTGTTTTATTTGAGGGAGATAATCACTTACTTGAACCTGAGTAATCTAAGTAAAATAATGCAACAATAGAAATTACTATTTATCTTTTAGGGGGTAGTTTAGTATAGAAGTTTAAACTTGGATTATTTGGTGCTTAAAGAGGACACAATAGATTGTATCAGAAAAACTTTGGAGACAGGTGTCTTCTGGGTTTCAAGAATTCTGGGTGTCTTCTGGGTTTCTGGGTTTCAAGAATTGTTCTTGAAACATGTCTAATTAAATATTTTCATTAAGAATCTCAACATCGGACATAAGTTTGTCCCAGCGAAGTTTCACAGTGGAGGGATGAGAGGTGCTGAGAAGGAAGAGGAAGGTTTGGTAGCATTTAAGAAGAACTGCAGGATGCTCATAAATGGAAGAGGAATTAGATAAAATGGTGCGGAGCACAAAGCATGTACTGATTCTGCTTTATGCAGGAAGGAGACACCTTGTGTCTGTAAAGAAAACAAAGACTCACTGTACGGAAGGTGTTGACGTCAATTTCAAGACTGCTAAATCTGCACCAGGAATACTGTCTGCAGTTCTGGTCCCTAACTTAAAGGAGGTGGAGATTGAATAGAAGGGATATAATAAGAGGAAACTGAGGGGAAAAAAAAAAAACACCACAAAAAATTTTTTTCTTAGACAATGCTAAATAAGTCTGACTGATTGAATAAATCCAATGAATGTGGGATTTGACATATGCATTAGAAAAGAAAATACCAAACTGGGGAAGATGCTCTTTTAACACAAGGGACATTGTGCAGTTTATGCAATTTATCCTGTATACTTTCATATTGTTTGATTTGATACTTGTTTGTGATAAGGTAGGTGACCTCCTCCTCCGTCTTCAGCATTTTGCATAATATCCCTGCCACAGTCTAATTTGCCCTTTCTGGAGGGGAAATACCTTGTGAGCTGGTTGTGACCAGTCAGAGTAACGCACTCATTAAGGCACTCTATAATCTTGTCAGAGGAAGTGTCAATTTTATAATCCCATGCAAGTGAATCACTTTGAGAAATACATCCGAGTCTTCAGGAATACCTGTAAGATTGCAAAACCTAAATGGTTCCTTCATTTAAAAGGCACTGAATCTCTCAGAAAACAGAAGTTGTATGTCAGAGCCATGTCATGATCTTACACTGTTACTTGTCCTTTGACATTTTAGCCCTCTTGAGCAAGAGATTGCCAGGCTGTTTAAATTGCATGTGTTGGTCTGAGCTATATTTGCAGGATGTATTTGGTAGTAAATTTCTCACAACAGAGCTAAAATCATGTGCTTTTCATAAAAAAAGAAATAAAAATTAAAAAAAATCCCTTTTATTTCTTCCTAATCAAGACAGAACATGACTGTAGAGGAAAAACACTGAGTGAGGGGTTCATGGAAATATCCAGTTGTGCTAGAGAGGATAAGATATGGTTTTAAGTCACTGATAAATACACTGGTTACTTTTATTTATGGGTGTACTGTCACATGATTGATAAGAAATAATTATTACACTTTCTAACTCATGCATTTCACAGAATCACAGAATGGCCAGGGTTGGAAGGGACCTCAAGGATCATGAATATCCAACCCCCCTGCCACATGCACGGCCACCAACCTCCACATTAAATGCTAAACCAGGCTGCCCAGGGCCCCATCCAACCTGGCCTTGAACACCTCCAAGGACGGGGCATCCACAACCTCTCTGGGCAGCCTGTTCCAGTACCTCACCACTCTCTGGGTAAAGAATTTCCCCCTGATGTCCGACCTAAATCTCCCCTCCCTCAACTTAAAACCATTTCCCCTCGTCCTACACGTATCAACCCTTTCAAAGAGTTGATTCCCCTCCCCTCTGTAGGCTCCCTTTAGGGAGAAAGGCTGTAATGAGGTCACCCCGCAGCCTTCTTTTCTCCAGGCTGAACAAGCCCAGCTTCCTCAACCTGTCCTCATAGGGGTGGTGCTCCAGGCCCCTGATCATCCTAGTGGCCCTCCTCTGGACCCTCTCCAACAGCTCCCTGTCTTTTTTGTACTGCGGGCTCCACACTTGGATGCAGTATCCCAGATGGGGCATCACAAGAGCAGAGTAGAAGGGGAAAATCACCTCCCTGTCCCTGCTGGCCACCCCTCTTTTGATGGACTCCAGGATACCATTTGCCCTCTTTGCAGCTGTGATGTTTGCCCTTTCTTGCAAGTAGTTTTTCAAGAAGCTTTTCATGTTGCAGCAAGGAAATTGTCACAGTGTCTGGTTTATGTGATGATAAACTCCTGTGGAAGCAGAGACAGCATTTATTTTCACTCTTAGACAGGTATAAGTTTGAGAGAGAATGTCCAAAAACAAAAGGATATAAACAGTCTTCTCACCTATTTCTGATTTCCAGTGTTGCAAACTAAAGAGCTGCCTGTCCTCTATAGTCTGTTTGTGCGTGTCTGCTGAACAGGAGATATACAAAAATATGCTAAGGAGCATTTAGCAAAAATAAAGTGCCAATAACACATTTGGACAGTAAAATATGCTCTCTGTCAGGCTACCCATGCTCCAGAGGAGCACACAGCGGTAGCTGCAGTTTCCAGGCTCACTGAGAGTGCTGATGGAGTCAGTGAGCAGAGACACCAGGGGCTTGTGATGCTTCAGTGCAGTAGAGCTGACTTTCTACCAACTAAAATGCTAGTTGCCCAATTTCATTGTTCTACTTTTAATCATAATTAGGCATATGCATTCTTTTTGTCTATGAAATGACAATTTAATCTTCTATGCCAAGCCCAAGAATTACAAGCTTAGTTGTCCTTTTAAGTACTTCAGGAAGACTCGTCTATACTTCAGAAAGCCTATTCAGTATATATTGCATATAATAAAATGTATGTATATGTGTGTTTCTATGTTCTGTGAGGGGTGGAGCAGAAGGAGCTACTTGAAAGGTGTCCACAGCACATTTGGAGTGGGGTTGTGCATCCCAGTGTTTTGCAGTCTTGCTCAGTATGCAGTAACCTACAGCATTTCTGAGGGCAGCAGGGCTCTGCTTAGTGAATGTAAGCCTGCTTTCCTTATTTATCTCTCATGGGTGCAAAAATAGTCCGGAGACTCCCAGGGAGATGCAGTGTGCAGGTTGAAAGTCACTGGTCCGTACAATAAATAGTGAGGAAGCACTTTAAGTGTTGAGTTGGAATGCATGAGATGATGACACACTTTTGCAATAATAACCACAGAGACCTAAAAGCATTCCTCTGCTAAAGTACAAGAAAAAATGTTTCCAGTGCTCTGTTTGTGACATACACATATTTATCCACTGATATTGAAATCCTCTTACCTCTCTGACTTATTGCATAATGATTATAATGAATTTTTTTTCATGAAGACATGGCCTTCCAGTTCTGTGCTACAGGATGCAATTATTTAGAGACAAGTTTGGGTCTAAAAAGAAGCTTGAAAGTGAGAACAAGGGAGTCAGGCTTTAAGGCAGAATTTTTGAAAGCATCAGTATTGCTGTCACAGCTTCCAGCAACATCATCCTTACCATGATCACTGATCTTGGCCAGAGCAAATTTCCCACCATGTGAGTTTTTGTTCTTGAAGCGTAGAGTGTGTTCTGCATTGCTGATGAGAAGCCAGATTTTGAGGTGATGCAATTAAACAGAAAATAAGAAGAGCTGGCAATTTCGCATGCTTGCAGACATGTATGATTAGATGTGTTAACAGGAGCAGATAAGAATTTTATTTGCTGTTGATGAGCATCCCCATAGATCTGGATAAGACTGCTTCCTCACAAGAAAGCCAGCTTGGTCCTTCCATTCCAGAAACCAGGAATTTTACTGTGTTCCAGCATACTGTGCTTCAGTCGCATGATGTGAAATGCAGTCACATAGGACATGGGACTCCCCTGCTGCTGTCGGCTTCAACATATGGAGGAAAAAACAATATCCTAGAATCACATTGGATTTACTGTTGGACCCATATTCTCTTTTCTGGGCTGTATTAGGAGCATGTATGTAGCATGGAATAGGCACATCTTGTTAGAGCTTATTCCCCCAGGAATAAACTGCATTGCCATTTATTGGGAGACTCCAACAGAATGTAGCAGAAACTTTCCACAGGCTACTTAGAGACTTTCAGTGGAAAATAATTTTGGCAAAGTTCTGAAAGTACTCAATAAATTTCATTTTGAAATCCAAAAGCTAAAATACAAAATCTTTTTATGAGAGATGGCCTTGTAAAAGCAAGTGTAGTGCAAGCAGAGATGTGTCCCATAGCTGTATAATGTACTCGAATCACAACTAAGATTTTCCCATGGGTTTTCTCAGCGCCTGTGCAAGAAACTTTTGGGAGATTTTAAGCTGAGTGAGAATGTAATACATCTACCAGCAGCTGTTTTATGTCCATTCTAAGCCCGTCTTTTTTTTTTTCTTTTATCACTGTTATTTTTAAAACTTCATTCTGTTTTGTTTAATAGTGTCCTTCAAAGTATTGCAGCCTTGTGCAATGAAGTGAAGTCATTCTGAAGTGAAATGGCCTCTAAAGGTGCCCTTGTACAGCAACAACACTGGAATTAAGTATTTGGGAAAACTTTGTGCTCTCATTACTTCAGGATATTCCTTCTGTAAAGACATGGTGGGCTTGGCAACGTTACTGTTCAGTGGCAGATCCTGCGTCCTTGCTTCAGTAACACTTAAAGACAGAATTCTGAGAAACCAGTTCTGATTTCTGATGTCCACTTTCCACTGGTGTGAAGCTTAATTTGCACCAGCTCTGCTATTCCCACTGTGTAAAATCTCCTAAATGCTTTGTAGTTCTGGTTTTGTAATGCAAACTTTAAAAAAATATATTTCTTATTTTGGGAAGAAGGTTGTTTCAGTTTTTTTTTGAGGGGGAGACTGGTCAGTGTTGCACCATGCTTACACTGAGCACTACAAAATACTTTATTACTCAGTCTGTGGGAGAAATAGCTTGATTTGTTCAAGATGGATATTTGTTTCCAAGCTTGTGTAGGGGTGAATACCAGGGCAAGTGAGAAAGAGAGTATTTCTCATGAGAAGAACTTCTCGAGAAAGAAAACTAAACTGAGAGAATTTGAACAAAAAGCACATATGTATTGAATTGTGGTGAGACAGTTCCCACTGATTTCAATGAGAACACCATTTCCCTCCAGCTTTCTACAGAAGCTAGCATGATCGGGAATCAAATAGACCTGACTTGCCTCTCACTTATGCTCGTGTAAGTCAGGGATGATACCTGAGGCATCCCTCACTACTGCAGAGGAGCTCCATGTTTAATTGGGCTGAACCTGAGCGAGTTGTAGGGTGGGAGGTGACCTCTGAAGCCCCTGCTCTGTTTCCAATCTTTATTATTTTCCTGTTTCCACCTCCTTACTTGCAGCTCCCTCCTCACTGCTTTCATCCCACTCACTTTAACTTTGAAATCTGCTCATTGATTGTAAAAATGCATTTTTTTTCTGCTCCTGGAGTGTACTGGGGGTCCCATCTGCATCCCCGAAGGACAAAACTGCTCTGTTCCTGGAGCTAGTAGAATCATATTGCATGCAGTGAGATGATCCAGTTCTCCCATGAAATGATAGATGCTGATGGAAGACTGGCAAAAGCATCAATGGCAGCCAAACAAACGTATGGCTATGAACACTTGACAGGTGTCATTTAGCCAAGATATAGTGGCTCTGATTTTAGTGAGGCTTATCAGAAGTTACTTAATGTGGGGAAAAATCCCCACATGGCCCCAGTTGGCCATGTGACATGCCTGTTTGCTCCAAAGGCGTCTCTTTTGCAGTTTCGGAAACTTTCTGGAATGTAGTGTCCAAAAATAGATACTTTATGAGTTACCATCATGTCATGGAAAAATAAGTGTGATTTCTTTTATTTCTGCAGTCTTTCATAAATGCATGCCTCGTGTAGGTATTGTTTTTCTGATGTTTTTATCACTCAGTCTTTGGATGCTTAAAGAGTCAAACTTGAAAATACTTCAAGCAGTGGATCTCAAAAAAATGTAACACCTTGACTTTACATTCTTCTTTTTCCCCTTGTTTTTGCTACCCCAACAATTCTCTCTTTCCTTGAATTGCCACACAAAAGATAGGCTGCAGAAAAACATATCACCTCCCCACAGTGTGCCAGAAACTTGCCAAAATGTGATTTGAGTTGTTCTGCTAAAGATGCTTCCCAGAAAAAAAGTACAGGGGGCAAGGAAGTGCTGGGTCCATCCATCCACCCACAGTGCTGGAGGTGCCCTCCAGCAGAATCGGCTCTACAGGAAGGTACCACTCTCCATGCAGCAGCTCCACTCCTTATTATCTGGGTCATCTAGAAAAAAAGCCAAGTCCATGGGTTTCAGAAATCTCCAGCCACTGAATGCAATCTTTCTCAAAAGCAAACGTGGCAGGAGTGGTGAAGCAGATAGGAACAGAAGTGAATTTGGTCAGGCTTACAGCAAGTTTTCATGTCTCTACATGTGTTCTGCTGCACAAGTAAAAGGCTTGGCTTTTTTCCCCTCAAGACATCTTTGGCAAAGATAAGCATAGTGCAACTGACTGCTACCAATAAAATTTTTGCAATCAGTGTTTTAATTTACACTGTAGCTAATGTAATTGCTTTCCATACAAGAGGAGCATTTATTCCCTTTTCATTTAATTGATAACAGCAGTTTCTTTCTGACAACTTTTTGTCCGTGGGATTTATGTCTGCATGTTAAGTGCATTATCGTATTTGCATGTAGGTTTTTTGTGTTTGAGAAAGGCACATGGATTTTTGCCTACCTGGCTGTGTGGAACTGATCCAGGGAGACACAAAATCAGCATTGTTCCTCAAACTGCGGGGGCAGAGGAGCTGCAGAATCAAATTTAGCAGCTGCGTTCATCCTTGTGATGAATTAATAATTTCACTTAAAGAAAATTGTTACAGGTTGATGCCTCTGACAAAGCCACACTTTAATTCTTTTTGGAAAAGAAGATCATTTATTTCATCAGTTTGTTAATGTTCCTTCCATTAGTGTTTTCAAAGACAAAAGGTAGGTAAGGCATTCTCAAAAGTCTACCACAAGAACAGTTGTTTGATAGGCTTTTGTGCAGCCCATTGCACATGTGGGCCTCAAAATACTTCGCATAGGAGCCGTGATGTTTCCTCTGCAGTGACAGAGTAAAAGAAGCACATGGAAGTGGGAGGGCTGTCTTGGCAAGGTCAGAGAGAAATACAGTTTGTGTCTGTGCCTTGTTCTGTAACAAAAGATTAACTCCATCATTCCTTCTTCTCTGACCTTGGCAATTGTGCATTATGAGCGTACAACTCTGGGAGCGCTAGCAGAAGTTTATCTAATGTGGCATTATTTTTATGCAGTTCTGATTGCAGAGATTCTGAGATCACTACTGAGCTACTGAGGAATTTATTTGCTGAAGAGTGCTGGCTCTGAGCTCAGGTTGCAGGGCAGAAGCTCACTGTTCAAATCAAGATGGAGAGGGATCTTTTCAGAGTGTGAACAGTCTGTAATGTATTGTACTGTGTATTTCAAGTACATTTTAAAATGTTCAAACTTGTTTACATTTCTTCACAGAACTGAAGTCTGGCATTAAATGCAGCTGAGATTCTGTATTGCTAAATAAGGCCAATTCTAAAAGCAGGGCACTTGCTGTAACATGCAACATTTACAGTAGCAATGACCAAATTGGATGTTTTTCCTTCCCAGACTGTAGAAGATAAATTGGTCTCTGTCTTCCAAACTTAACCAAGTGCTGTTAAATCACTTTGTGGCTGTTTAGTGGTGCTTTCAAAGCAAAGTTTTAGCTCTCCTTCTTCCAGAAATAAAAGAGTGGTATGTCTGTTTATCTCATTTATTGAATTTCACACAGCTAAATTAAGTGAAATAAGAGTTTGATTCAGATCCAATTGATTTCAATAGAGTCTCTCCTTTTAGTCAAGGCTTAAATGAAGATCAAACAACAATCTGGAGCATATGTACATTTAATATGCTCTTCAACTATTCCTTTTAAACTTAAATATTATTGGAGTTTTTTCAAACCCACGTGGCATGCATTAACTTGCTTGCCTGTGAACATACGCAAATATCCAAGTTTCTACTGGAAACCCTAACTTAAGTGTTAACTGTAGGGTTCAGTCACATGAATACAACCTTTTAAATTTATCAGCTTTTACTTATTTTTCTTAGTTATTTGACAGGGTCTATTTGCTCTGTTAGTACAGATAACAACAGTACCTTTATTGTTTAAAGGAGCAAAGGAATTATTTATCTTGGTCCTGTCTTGTTTTAACCTCACTCAAGAAAGCGATCTCATTCTTAAGGGACAAGATGTTTCCTGGGAATTTTGGGAGCATAACTCCCTCTTTCTGTAGCTTTCCTACTTGAATCTGTGTGAGGCTGAAATATGCAAAGAGTTACTTTCTACAGACCAGCTTCAGAGCAAGCACTGTGCAGTGACAGAGCAATGCAGCCCCAGAGGCTGGATTCACCATCCACTGTGCTTGCTGGCAGTGTTCGCATGACTTTGGTGGACAGGGTTGTACATGGAAGTGAATGTGCATACCATGGAGTATGGGCATGCATGGCTCAAGGTGGTAAATGAAACCTGCGTGGTTGCTCTTGTGCTTCATATGTTTTGCAATCTCTAGAGATCATATAAGCATTTATGCATTTATAAAAATATTTGCAGGTTAAAAATTGAGAATATGTTGCATTTGTAATAGCTACTGTTAGTCTTCTATTTGGAATCAGATTGATAGGTTTATCTTACCCTTTTTGAGTTTGCATATGAGTGCTCACCTAGAACAAAAGCCTCGAGAACTACGTATGTAAAGGTTAAAATTTGCTACAATAAAAGGCTCAAAATTAGCATAAATCAAGAGAAACAATTGTTTTCTTTTAATTGGAAAGTGCAAATGGACATATGCAATTGCAGTATATTAAGAAACCCTTCATGATAAAATGTTCACAGCATCATTTCATGTTTTAAATTTTGTTTCCCAAAGTTTTAACTCATTTTGAGACTGTTTTAAACAATTCAGTTGTGATGTCATTAGTGACTGGTCTCACATTGTCATGGGCACATTTTCTTTGTATTGTGCTATAAAACCCTGCTGCTCTTTGGATGTTGCTGGAACAAATGACAAAGAATGTATTTTCTCAGATGATAAGGCACAAGCTTGTGTATCTGTTGTCATCTTCTTGTTTCCTGATACATTCTGGCGTAGATCTCGAAATGCCACACCCCTGCCGTGCATGTCTCTCAGGATTGAAGGCTCAGTGAGCTGTGTTGTAGCTCTTCTGGCCAGTTGGTGCTGGCCTTTACGCAGACTTTTGGAACATTTGCAGCAAAACTGGAGAGCTGAAGTGCTATTGACCAGGAGCTATGCTACCTGATTGGGCTATCTGTGGGAAAAGCACTAGGAGGACGCAGGGCCTCTTCCTTGGATTCACAGTAAGGTTGTTTTGCAGTACTGAATGAACTTACTTTTGTCAGTGTGTGAGTTTGACATAGCATAAAGAAACAAAGGCGAGGTTATTTGATGTGTGGACAGTGCTTCCTATTGGATGACCTGCCGAAGTGCTTGCATCTGCTATTACCAAATGCACCACCAGCACTGCCTTTTCCTCTTGATTTCCTTCAAGTTGTTTCTAAAATTCCATTGTTCTTTGCAGTGCTTGGTGTTGCTTTGCCATGCAGTATGCTGCTTAAGACACGTTTGAACTTGAAGAGTTTTGTATCTTCGGGCATACACGTTCAATTGCTCCACTCCAAGTTGGGAACTATAAGATCATCACTGTGCTCTGCCAAGTTCACACAGAGAAACTGCTGTGGGGGAACTTCACATCCAAGTTTGACTTTAAATAACGTGTTAATTGTGGCTTTGAGTTTCTCCTAAAAGCGTTGGGGGATGAATAGGAGAGATGTGTGTTTTTCTGTAGATTCAATCATTGGTGCGTAGAAGTTACAAAGCATTATAATTTCTGCATATGTGTTTGCACAGTAGTTGATAAATATGAAGTTTCCTTGTCATCGTAGGTTCCTTGCTATTGTAGCAGTATCTCATTGTTGAGTTCATTGGTAATTGCACTTCCAGTAAACCAAAACCCATGCACAAGCCAAGTCCTAAGTGTACAGCACAGCTCATCAGTCTGGGGAACCCATCTTGGAGAATGATTGAAGCCAGGATGGGCATTTCCGATGATGCAAGGAGTTGCTTCACTAAGACTGGAGAGCCTTCTAGTGCAGAGGCTTCTGCTCTCAGCACACCAGGGCACAGCTAAGGATGGATGCTGACTGCAGGTCTTTACTTGCTTGGTATTTTCCTGCTGATGCATCCAGTAACTGTGCATCAAGCTATGCACTGCTCACCCCTAAGTCCTTCTCAGGAAGCTTGCATCCTAGGTCCCCATTTTCTAGTCATGTCCTACAGTCTAATGTGAGACCTCGCCTTTGGCTATAATTCAGATAAATGTCATTCAGAGGCGTTGATTTACTAAGTTATACAAATCAACCTGTGCAGGTTACTCGTCTCTTGTTATTATTTAGAGCCCCAGCATTTGTGTCATCTTCAGTCATAATTATCAGTGATTTCCTACAGAACACTGACAAAGCTATCTGAGGAAAACTGGTCTAAAATCATGTACCTTTAAGGATCTCACTAGAAAACCTCCCCAGGAAAAACAAACAAACAAACAAACAAACAAACAAACAAAAACCCTCGCTCTTATTTACATTTTGAAATTGATTTTTTAATAGAAAAAAATGGTTTTGTGCTCTATCCCTCCTACAATAGTTTTGTAAGGCATTTGGAGGGAAAGTTTAAATGCTGGACTAGCCCACACTCTCATTATTATTTCTTCATCTTTGTCAGTCAGAGAATTGAATCCCACATCCCGTTCTCAATGAAGCCAGTGGAAAGACTGATTTTGGAGCATTAGGGAATATACATGCTGAATTAAATAATAGCAACAGAGAAGAAAAACAAAAATATGAGCAATATCGAGGGAAAAAATAATAGAGAATTCAAAAGACAATTTCTTGTTGGTAGAAATGCTAGAAATGCTTGTATTTTGGAGAGGTCTTTATTGAGGAGCAAGATGATTTTGGTTTTTATATTATTACCTATTCTTTTAGACGGAGATACAGGCAATCAGATCATCCGTCTGTCAAGCTGCCTCTGTGTCTACAATTTAGGATGTGACTTTTGCCATCAAAGGGCAGATCTCCACTCCTAATCGGAGCAGGGGAGACTTTAGATTTAGCTGGAAAAGTTACTTTCATCAAGTAAATAGAAGTAAGAAACCGTCTGGAAAAGTTTTCTTTTAGAGCATAATCTTGTTCTTTGCTGTGGCTCTAGTTTTGGGTCACTTTTAGGATTAGCTTCTGTCAAAGAATTTTTAAGAGCTCTTATCATTGCTTTTTCCCAATGTGCCTAAAATCTGAATTAATCTCAGTAGTTGCATTACTCTAAACTATTCTTTTTGAGTATGGATTTAAAACAGCCACATGTGGCTGTTTTTCATGATGCTTCGAATTACCAAATTTGAGTATGTGCAAAAATGATTGTATTCTGTGGTGACATTTCCAGTGCCCAAGTGCTGACATTAGGCTGGTCTTTTTAGCTGTTGTATACATTTGCAACCACTGTTCTCAAGGGAAAACATCTGCCAGCATCTGAGCACTCTTCACTTGTTTTCTAGCTTTTCCTTTCCATATTGCAACTTTTCAAAGCACATTGCAGCAGCTTTTTCTTTTTGTGTCATGTAGTCTTTCTACCCCCATGAAACTGACTCAGTATGAAAAATGCACTCAAAACTCAGTAATACGGGAAGTTCTCCATCACGTCTCTGTCTAACGTTGAGGAATATGTAAAGTATTACTAGATAAATAATCACATATAACAAAACGTCACTTTCTTTTTTGAGTCTCTGACATTTGATTCCTGTTTTCTTTGCAGAAATAGTTATTAATTATTACAAATGAGTTATCTGCTCTCGTTCTGCCTCATAATCTTAAATGCCGTTATCTCAATCATTTAACAGTGCTAGTTCTGCACATACCAGGTTTCCACAACTATCTGGAGGGCCTTTGGGGAGCTGTTCAATAGCTGTAAGAGAGAGCTTTGGGATTGGTTAAAAAAAAGTCTAACGTACAAGATCTGTCCAGATTTGTGCCTGAATACACGAGGGGATCCTCACTTAATTAGTAGGGAACAATAGAACTGCTTGAGTTGGAGGAGACCTCAAAGATCATCAAGTTCTAAAAGGTCAGTGGATGCCCTTGTAAGGGGCGAATACATCAACACAAAGCCATTCCTATCTGTGATTGCCCATACATAAGCATGCTGATCAGTATTTCTTACAAAATGTTTCTAGTTCAGTTGAAGTGTTTCTTTCTCCACGCTCTGGTTGAGGTGAATTAGTATTGGGCATCACTGATGTTAGAAGACCGAGACTCATTTTCCTCCCTGACCTCTGGAGGCAGCTCTGCATCTGGAACAAGACCCCTGCAAGGTACTGCTCTTCCAAGAAATGCCAAAATGAATCAAAAATGAACTTGCAAGTGAGTGAGAAGAAAGGACTTATTAGAAATATTCTGGCAGATTAAGCAAAAAAATCTCTTTTCTGCAGGTTTTGCATTATCATTAGTGGCTGGAAAAGATGCAGAAAAAACATATATGTTTATTATGCCATGTGGAGTAGAGCTATCAGTGGTGTACGAAGCATGGAAATGGACTTGTATGTCTCTGAAATTGCCTTATTGAGTTATTATTTCAGTGTGTGTGTCAGAGCAGCAAGAGGGTAAATCAGTCAAAACACAAACAGAAACAACTGATGATTTGGGGATTGGTAATAATTTGGGTTCAGAGCATTCTCCAGGGTTTCATCAAGTGTGGGACAAATATGCACGACAGGATTGGTGCTTCAGTAATCAGAGATTTTCTGAGAAGTAGAAAACAGACTTCTCTTGTATCAGTACGATCACTGTAGGGACCAGCTTATTTAATTTGAGATTGAATGAATTTGGGAGGATATAATCACTTGGCGTTGCAGAGGGTTGGGTGCATTCTGTGCCCCTAAAATTGCCTGTGGAAAAATGTAGTTTAGGAAATGCTTTCGTTTCACTCTAGTTGTTTGCACAGCAATAGACTCAGCAGAAACCAGTGACCTTTCCAATAGTCCTAGAAGATGAAGAATCAGAGGGTTGCAGAGGTTGCATCATCTAGAAATTCTACTTCGCAGCTCAGTTTGAAGTACAGTAGGGAGCAAGCATTACTTTTAGGCCATTTGTGGAGGTAATGCTGTAAATTACTCAACACTGACTTTACACTGACATTTAGGAAACCCAGTACATTTGCTAAGAATAACATCCCATAGAAATGAAGTTGCTCTCTGGTGTCCCACATTGTTGCCCTGGCACAACATTTCCACACTGGCTGCATTTTTGTTACAGTAACACAGCATCTCAGAGCAAAACTTCCCTCTTTTACTGATCAGCCCACTTTTCAGATCTGGATCTCAGCTTTCCTTCTGCCTGGGAACAATCTCACCCTGAATTGCTATCAGAAAACTTCTCAGTTTTTTCTTCATTCTCACTTTTATCTAAAATGTGCTGGAGACACACGTAATGTCCTCATTGGGGATTTACTGTTTAGAGTATGCTACCACACTACTCAGCAGTACTGTGGAAGGATCCATTCCCTCCTCTCCTTACACTGGATAGTTTGCTCTGTTACTCACTGAAACAAAAGTATATAATAAATGTTGCTAGCATCAAAATCTCTGGGGGGCAAATAGATCAATCTGAACAGATGTTAAATCATAATTCCTCCATCCATTCATGCATACGTGCCCCCCTTTGACCTCTGCTGAGGCAGCCAGTACAACACTGTGCTGGACTGCCTCTATTGCCTGCTGACCCGTGCAGATGCTCAGCATAGGCTAGAAGAAATGACCTGCTATGTTTACCTGATACGTGCAGTCTCAGTCTGCATT
Organism: Tympanuchus pallidicinctus; assembly: GCF_026119805.1. NCBI lineage: Eukaryota > Metazoa > Chordata > Aves > Galliformes > Phasianidae > Tympanuchus > Tympanuchus pallidicinctus. The sequence goes on along the minus strand of NW_026294752.1, from coordinate 2,659,099 downwards.
GCCTATTTCTGAAGATTCTGATCTGTAATTTGTCTTGTTTTTTTTCTTTTCCCCTCTGGCCAGAATAGTGTTCATGCATGTATTATATGCAGATAATTATAGCATGTATCTTTTCAGAACATGGTTTTCATAGGAAGAGAAATTGCAGGATAGTATTATTATAGGTAGTATTATTATTAAGCAAGTCATTCTCTTTTCTTTCGAAACCTTTTATTTGGGAAATTGGGCAGCAGATTAGCCTGAGTTCAGTAACATTGCTCCATGGATTTATGTTCTTCTGTTTGATTCAACTTTCTCAGCATATACTACTTATAACCCTAGTGCTCATCTGGTTGGTATTACTGTAACTAAGTTAACTTTTTTATGCACTTAGACCTTTTTATGGCAAAAAAGTGTTTGGCCCCATATGTATTTGAGCAAACAAAAAATTATGAGGGGAGCTTCTATGGGGTGGTCAGAATGCTGCTGGCCATATACTGTTGAAATCTTAACAGAAGCAAACTATTTACTTTTGCTGCCCAGATCTTAACAAACGTTCGTCCTTTATTTTCTGTTTACTGCATAGAGGACATGATGCGCCTGATGGAGGGGACATATTTTGCACATGGTTTAAAATATGTTTGGTAGGAAGCCATCAAAATTGTCTGTCCTCATAGGACAGGGGAAGATAGCAAGTCCTGGTGGACCAACCTGAAGCTCTTCAGAGCTTGTTATGTCTACTTTTCCTTTCATGACCTCACACACTGGCAAGGTCCTTCTGCTGACTATGTACTCCTGCCCTCTCCCTCTCCTTGTAAGAGCTGTTTGCAATACAGAAGTACATGGAACACCACGGTGACCCAAATTGACAAGCTTTCTTGAGATAAAAAAGCCTTTATTTCATTTACTTATTTATTGTTCTGCACTATTAGGGGTTTGGATCAACTCTTTGGCACGATTCATTGAGCGGTCCCATGAGAGAGGGAGAAGTGTGTGAGGAACCATGCCCTCAGCCTGCTGAGTCAGAGCTAGAAAGCAGTGAAAAAGGCTGTGCTTTTTGGGTCAACTGAACCAACTTCAGAGTTCTGGCTCTTCTGTGATCTCAAGTGAATAGATCTGCAGGCAAGCTGTTTCCCTAGGGCTCGTTTTGGTGACCTGGTTGTCTCTGATTCCACAGCTGCCTAGTTGGTAGATGGTAGGCATGGGCCTGGAAGACAAGGCCATAGAGGGCTGCTCTTTCCACCTGTCTTTAAATTCAAGCTGTAAAAACTGAGTAAAAACTGCACCTTCTGCATAGTTTTGTGTTCTTCCCTAATCCCTGGGCAAAAGCTGGACAATAACATTGCTTAAAATTCCAGAAGAAGTCGGTAGGACTCCTACTTTTCCAAATGGTGCAAGGCCTCTTTACTCGCATCCCCAACAGCAGCGCATTTTCCAGTGCAGACCAATATGTGAAAATTTTTCTAACTTCATACACTCAAAATACGATCATTCCATGTCCTGTGTCTCTGTCTAATAATCTGTGATCCCCATATGCAAAAGAACTCAGATGCAGATTTTAAACATGAACACATTTAAACACTTAACTTTGAAACTGGAGCAGAAAATCCTGCCTAGGAAATTCTCATCCATTACAGAAATTTGAGGCAAATATAAACAGGGTCATTTTCTACACTTGACGCTCTTGTAGGTGGTGTAATCGCAGTCCGTGTTAAGCTGCTCCCACGTGCAGCTGCTACTCTGATCACAAATACAATAATGCTTATGTAGATGTATAATGAGAAATAACTGAAGAATGTAAGTGAATGACCTGTTTCAAACACAGATGAAGAGTATTTTGTCTGTAGTTCGTCACTGTAGCTCCTTAATGGTGATGACTGTACTGAGAAGTAACATCTGTTCAATGAATGGTTTTGGCAGTAGATAAGTATGTTTTTTATCATTGATTATTAAGTTATTTTTCCTACTAGTGAAACATCAATTGTTTGGTTAATCTTCAACAGGTGTCTTCCCTCTGAAACTTGTATCCAGCTCTGTCAAGTATATTTGTTATTTGCCTTATGGCACCCCATACAATGGTGTTGCAGTTTGTAACTGGTGTTTCTCAAAATTATGGCTCTGTGAAGGCATAATTTCTTGAGATCAGGCCTGACATACATTATAATAATGATGAGATGAAGGCCTCCTTTTGATTCCACCCAAGAGCCAAGTTGGGTTGAAGTTTTCTACCTGAAAGGTGTTTTGAAGTCTTCTATAGGATTTATTTATGTATTACTCTCCTTTCCTCCATATTGCAATAACATAAAGATGTTTTAATGTTTGATGGATGAGTGCAGAGTTTCTGGGGCTTGCCTGTTTATAATGCTGATGCATCTGTTTGCCTAGGAAATATTGTATGCTCCCAGTGCTGTTGCCATTAGGTTCGTGCACATTAGACACATCTGTGTTTCTCACTGTGCTGATGCTTCAGTTACTGTGATTCTTGTAAAAACTGGATGGGCAACACGTTTTGGAGTTGTTCAACTCTCCGTAGCTGATCTTGATTTCCTTCATGAAGCTTTCTTCTTTCTTCCACAGTATGTCAAGGGACAAATAACAAGTTGACCCAGCTGGGGCACGTGGAAGACCATTTCACCAGCCTGCAGAGAATGTACAACAACTGCGAAGTGGTACTGAGTAACCTGGAGATTACCTATGTGGAGCATAACCGTGATCTCTCCTTCCTTAAGGTTAGTGGTTTCAGCCAACATGGCTTATTTCAGTAAAGGAATCTTACTGCATTTCTGAGTGCAAAGGATCATCTATCTATCTTTTAAATGCTGTAGTGATCCAAGAACAGTAATTGTCAGAGATATTGCAAATCACAGTCACAACATGTCTGTAGGCTGCAGGTTATGCTCAGCCCAATTACACAAAATCATTTACTTTGAGAAATAGCTTCTCAAGTGTTGACCCGACCTATTTTGGTTGCCTATTTTTGGTTGCAGATGGGTTTGTAATTTTCAGAAATTATCACATGCTTACCCTTTGTCTCCCTCTGAGAGGGCAAAAGTCTTTGTTATATGATAGGGCAAAACAAATGGCAAAGTGAGTGGCAAACATTGATCGCAGGCTTTGATGTGTGGAGGCTGTTACCCTTCTCTGCAATCTGTGATCCATTTCCACACGTGATAGTGAGTGCCTCACCATCTATCAGCACCTGTGTCCCAAGGAAGCAGGCAGCTGCATTCTGCACCAGCTGTGTGCTTTTTGTGACCTTCAAGGTAATCCTCTGCACTTAACACACAGACTATTCCCATCACAACATTTGTTCTGTGCACAACTGCATGAGCTACCACAGCCAACTGGGAAGAGAACAGACAGGATGGATGTTAAAATGCAGCCAGAGCATGAGGAGGAGAAGTCTTTCATTGGCACCTCCAGGTTCCCCACCAACAGACACTGGGTAAAGGGTACAGTTCTGCTCCCCCCTGTCAGAATGCACTAATGGCAGCAGCACTGCACATTAGGGTTTATGTTTTTAAAGAAGTTTTAAATGCTTTGCTTTTGGCATCCCTGGTATGTCAGATTAGGAGGTTTACAAAGAACAAGGCAGAAGGAGAAAATGCATGTTTTACATGAAAAATGTGTGTCTGGTACCAAGAACTCTTCTATGGTGGATCTGAATAAGCAGGTCAGTCATCTGAGTTTAGAGAAATTTTCATGAGCTTTCCTCCTCACAGAACAAAAAAAGGGAAAAACACTGCAATAGCAAGCATGAACATCAGAAAATAGTTGTTTCAGACATACAGGTTATAAATATGATGGTATTGCCATTTTTCTTTCCAAGCACTGCTTGGCCATGAAGATCAGTGTCTCCAGGAACATAACAAGTCTTCTGAAAATTCACTAATAGACTTCATAGAAGAGAAGAATATCCTAAGTAGCCTGAGGGCTTTTTCATTTGCAGGGATTTTTTTTAGAAGATAGAAATGCACACATTTCACAGTACAAGACAGGAATTAACCTACATCCATGGTCAGCGTTTCAGTTGTCTTATTGTCCTGTAAACGTCTATCGCTTGAGAGGTGATTGCCTGATCCTCCCCTCTGTTGAGCATTAGAGTGCTGGTTAGGGGAGAGGCATAGAAGATAAAGTGTAAGACTTAATCAGGTGAAGTGTCTGTGCTGCAAATGGTTGAAGGTAAATATTCAGAGAAAGCATCATACAAGTTAGCATATCATATGTGCTTGCTCTCTTCTCCTGCATCCTCTAAGTATGCCTACTTGCCCTTGCTTGGGAACAAGATACAGGTAGTGACCAGCTGGTAGCTACTTTTAGGGTCATTTTATACCTGCTTAGCATAGTCAATCAAGCACAAAATACAAACATGAAGACACATTTCTTCAGCTTCGTTTTTCATGTAGTCCCTTCTTGTTCTCCAATTTACTTAGTTCTTCTGAGTCTGTTTTTTTGTTCATTAAAATTCAAAGATTGCATTGGGGGAGTGGGAGAAGGAAAGTAACCTTGTCAAGAGAATGAAAGATGGTTTATAAATGCTGTGGATTAAGTGTCTTGTTTCTTCTCTCAGACCATACAGGAGGTTGCAGGCTATGTGCTCATTGCACTTAACATGGTGGACGTTATTCCCTTAGAAAACCTCCAGATTATCCGAGGGAATGTGCTTTACGACAACTCTTTCGCCCTGGCAGTTTTATCCAATTACCACATGAATAAAACCCAGGGACTTCGAGAGCTGCCAATGAAACGGCTATCAGGTGAGACCAGGGCAAAAGGTGGAGGCACCCGTAAGTAAACTTAGACCATTAAATTATTGATATCAAGACCAAATTGAAGATCTGCTCTCAAAGTCAATGCTTAAAAAACTGGGTGCAGTTTTCCATTTTTCTATTCGCTTTCCAGCTGTACAGCCTTTTTCAGAACATGAAGAAAGTTCATAATTTGCCATTACAAAAGGACACGAAGTCCAAAGCATCAATAGGATGCTGAAATTTATTTGTATCCCCAAAATGGAAAAGAATCATCACTTCTTATTTTTTTTTTAATTCTAGTGTAATTTACTATTTTCTGTTAATTTCCAGTGGGAGCTGGTGGTATGTGAAGAGCTGCAGAGTTGGGGTCTCATACGGTCTCTGGCTGATGGGTCAGGCTGTGCAAACCATCAGTGCTAGCAGATGCCTAATTCACTCTCTATCAGAGATCACAACCACTGCAGTGGAGGCACTGTAGCGGATGGCAGAACAGGCAATATGCCCAGTCTTCTGCCGTACCGATTTATTACAGACTTTGTAGCAGCACACACTGAAAAGAATTGTTTGCATGAGGAGACTCAATCATGAGCTGAAGCAGGTGAAAACACATTACCTTCTGCTATGTCTGCCAAAGTCAGTGGCCTCTGGACGTGTCACTGTGTGAAAAGCTATATGTAGTGGCTTCTCAGTGGCATCCAACAGCAGGTAGCCCTCCAGAACCTGTCAGTCTGAGCCTGGAGTTGGTTGCACTTCAAGTGTGCCTGTGCTGTGCAGATTGTCAGCATAGTGTGAGTGAAATGAAGAAATCTGATTTTTGTTTCCCTTTCTTTAAATCACAGAGAGAGGGAGAAAACTTAAGAAAGGTGCTTCACTCATTAGTGTTTTTTCTTCATGGCAGAAATTCTCAATGGAGGTGTTAAAATCAGCAACAATCCCAAACTGTGCAACATGGACACTGTTCTGTGGAATGACATCATCGATACAAGCAGGAAGCCTCTCACAGTACTTGACTTTGCAAGCAATCTTTCTTCTTGTAAGTATTAATTTACCAAAATGCTATGAGCTTCCTCATTTCAGAGAGAAGAGCCAGCAACCGAACTCTCAGCTTTGGATTTCATATCCACCAGTTCTTATACACAGAGCCATCAAATCCAGTTCTGAGGGAAATCCATTCAGTTCTTCATCACTGACATGAGATTCAATGTTTTGTCATGTCTAGGTCCTTAACTCATAGCTCAAAGAAATTTTTATTGATTCCTCGCAGTACCTTATGAATGCTTTTTTTCAAAGATAGCCACACAACTGAGAATAACATGCACTTGCATGTTTTCCAGGAGTCTTTAAATTTAAAGCAGCTATACAGGCACCTTCACATTTTTGCAATAAGGCACAATTTTCTATCAAGAGTGCTGTAAAAAAACTCCTATGTTTTGTGATGCATGAAAAAATCCTTGAAAATGTCATTATAAGAGGTAAATAAATCTGAGCAAGAAGATACGCATGTGTTTAAAAGTTTGTGTAGGATATGCCTAAGGTAGGCTCAAGCTGATCACAGAATCACATAATATCAGGGATTGGAAGAGATCTTGCAAGATATCATGTCCAATCCCCCTGCCAAATTAGGAACACCTAGATCAGATCACACAGGAACGAGGCCAGGAGGGTTTTGAATGTCTCCAGAAAAGGAGGAAAGGAGGCCCCATACCCTCTCTGGGCAGCCTATTCCAGTGTTCTGTCACCCTCACTGTAAAGAAGTTTTTTTTCATATTTATGTGTTCCTGAGTTCCAACTTGCACCCATTGCCCCTTGTCCTGTCATTGGATGTCCCTGAGAAGAGCCTGGATCCTTGAGCCTTGTGAGTTCTTGTGAAATCCCCTGTTGCTTCAAGGAAAGGAGTTTATTTTCACTTCTGAGCATTTCATTTCTGGCACTGTAAACTGGCGGGAAACATATTTTCTTTATCTTCTAGTTGTGTAATCGACAACTTCTGTGTTGACATATTTGCTGCAGAGCTCGAATGTAACCTAGCATTGCTGCAAACAGTGCAAGTCAGCACAGGATCCTGGCTCTGAATATCATGGAAAGTTAACCTTTAACTTTTTAACTTTGGAAAAAAACATAGTTCTTCAGTCCCAGAGCAAATCAGTCGACTCCTGGACAAGTACTGACATTTGTTCAGCTATGTGATCAGCAGTGAACGGAGGGAGGATCACGTGCCACTAGCAGGAGGAATTACTCTAATATGACGTGTCTCTTCAGTGTAGTAAATTCCAGATTAGTCTGCATAGAAAGCCACTTATGGTCAATGGTGATAGTGATCCTGTAATCTAAAATATGTTATTTCTTTGGGACACTCCTTGACACTGAAAGGGAAAAAAAAAAAGGAAAAAAAAAAGAAAGAGTACACACAGCAGGAAGAGGGAGGGAAGCAGATAAGAAAGGGATGCTTAGCAACAAGAACCCAGTGCTAAACATTGAAGGTGTACATCTGTCCCGATGCCTCTCCAGTGACAGCATAGACCTATGCTGAGGGATGTTTTTGGTTGAGAGCGGGAGGAGAGCGTAGTTCAGACAAGTCAACTTGTTTTGTGGCAGGAATAGCTGGCAGTTACCTGTGAATCCAGTTGGTTTTGTTTTCTTCTTAGAAACATGTTGTTCAGAAACATTCATTTCCACATGGCCTGCAGCAAGCATCTGTCTCATGCCCGAATGCAAGCCAGTAGTGACTTGCAGCTTTATGCAAATCCAAGCCTGAGAGCCAGAAGGGCAGTTGCTGAAATTCCTGTACCTGGGAAAAATACTCCTCTTTTGTCTTGCCGGATCAGCAAGGTATTGCACTTGCTTGCTATGAGGAGACTTGTAGTACAGCACAAAGGAAACCAACTATGAACAACAGATAAGGATTTTAGTTCCAGCACTCAAAATTTCTGAACATAGAATGTGAAGGCTCAAGGTTTTGTTTCCTGTGACACATATGGTGTTGTCACCCAGATTTTAAACAGGGTTTTTTATAATACTCCAATCTTATGTTTTAGGTCCTAAGTGCCATCCGAACTGCACAGAAGACCACTGCTGGGGTGCTGGTGAACAGAACTGCCAGACTTGTAAGTGTATAGATTAATTAGGAATTATCTTGAATGCTACAATCTGACATAGTAATCTTCTGCCTACTGAATAATTTACCTGCCAATTGAGCAGCATGTGTTTTACACTTGTCCTTTCTTTGTCCTCCTATGCTCATGCTCCTTGAAGCACAACACATGGCTTGCTTCTCCTCACAGTCTTAGTAGGCATGATAAGTGGCAATGGGTCTGAAACAAGTCTATATCACACATGTGCATATATGGCCTTCCTGCTCTGAAAAAAAACTGTCATGAGGATCATTGAATCACAGAATGATTTGGATTGAAGAGACCATCCAAGGTCATCTGGTCAAAACCCTCTGCCCTGGGCAGGGGCAACTTACTTAAATCCAGTCATGTTGCTCAAAGAGCTCAAAGAGTATCCAGCTCCACTTTGAACACAAACAAGTTTGTTTGTAGGCACAAGCAATGTCACCATCATATGGGCAATAGCACTACGTATTGTACTCAGAAGACCTTTTGAACACTCAGTTATTTCTTAGTTTGTACATTTATATATTTGCGATTGTGAGCCTGTTCAGTTTTGTTGCATATGCTTTACTTCAAATTTTTGGAGGTAGCCTATTTTCCTGAAATTACAAGAGTAACATGCAATCAGAGTTGCTTGAGATTTTGCAAGACTTTATTTCTCCTAAGGTAAAGATTGAGGAGGAAAGTTTTCTTTATACTTCATTATTTTCTTTTTCTATAATAATTGGGGAAAAACACAGTTTCTAATTTCTCTTGCTTGCCAGTTTTGCATAACCATGTAAAGCTCAATGGAAAGTTTGCTATACTCACACAAACGAATGCGACATTTTCCATTGTAAATAATGTCTTAAACCTAAGTTTCATGCTTCTAAGTGTCAGACCAAGTATGTACAGCTTCTACAGCTGACAGAAAAATAAATGTAGAGCCTTTCTCTCTTATTTGGCTTCAAGCTTGGTTTTTTTTTCTTGTGCCATTGCCGAGCTCACCAAGTTGCTTTCAAGGACAGTGCTCCCCACCACTAAGACAGAATAGCTGTTCCAGGGGCTTGCAAAAGATCATATCTCAATCCTGCAGACTTCCAGCATTTGCAAACACTTGCTGGCTTCAGGAGGGTTATGTGGAGTACATAAAATGAAACCATTTGCAAGCTTTGGCTCTACTCTTGAAGCATTTGAGAATCTGAGCAGCTGAAAATGTATCCCACATTTTCATATGTGGGGAAGTTTGGTCTGCTATGTGTCTTTCCCCTTAGATGAATGTGGGATGTTCTGTACGAAATATAAATGTTTGCCATGATACATGTTTCCAGCAGGAAGCTTCAGTCAATAGCTATCAAAGTGATGAGCTGTTTTACTCCTATGCTGATGCTTATGAAAAAGTTGTATCAAAATGCTGTCCATGTTGAACAACGTACCTTTTTTTTCCCCTGTTTCTGCTTGAACAGAGGAGTTGCTGCCAGAGAAGCTAATATGTATTGTTCAAATCATGTGTTTCCTTCAAAAGACAATATGTTGCTTACAAGATACAAGAAAAATGGATAATGGAAAAATATAGCGTGGTTTAGGAAAAAAAAAAACAGTGATGGTTGTGTACCTGTATCAGGTTGCATTTTCTGATAACTCTCTGTTAGTTAACAACCATTTCTGACTTATAGGATTTCCTGGTGGTGTTGTAACTAATTTCTGCCCGGCAGGGAAGCTGGTAGCAGTACTGCACTGTACAGGTGCTCAGGGTGCTGTAGTGAAGCACACTAGCAATCCCCCACTTTCTCTATTGGGGACTCAGTCCCCTATTGCCTGAGTGCTGATCAGTGATTTTATTGTGGAGAAAAAGCAGACCACTTTTGGCCCATGGTGCTGACATACACTATCCATTAATTTCTGCATTTCGTGGTGTTTTGCTTTTTAAAATTATTTTTATGATTACTATTCTATCTGCTTTGATATTCAAATTGAGATTATATATGGATCTAAAAAATTATTGCAGGCAGCTTTTCCTCTCTTGTAAAAAGCTGACCCAGGATTAGCTTTTCCTTCGGGTTACATTGGTATAAACCCTGAGGAAGTTGAGTAATAAAGATAAAATTTGGCCAAGGAATTGAAGCTTAAAGAAAATAATATTGTATTCATATGAGATCAGTTTACTGAGTGGATGTCCCCTCTCTCTCCAAATTTCAGAAATATTTTTAGTCATCAAAGGAATCCTAAGACCGCACCAATGATACATAATTTCCCACTATTGCCCAGAGTTCTGGCAGTTCTCCTGTCATGTTGTTTTTCCCAAAGCTACCACCAGTAGTAGCAGGTTACCTCAATAAAGCAGAGCCAAGCTGAAAGTTGCCTGACTCCGTGGAGTTATTCTCGATTCAGACAGCGATGCCAAAGGGGCCTGGATGCTCTTTCTAAGCAGGATATGATTTGCTGATCTGGAACAGAGTGCTTTGCACCCCACAAGAGCTGTATACATCCTCTTTTTGCCACCACCCACACCAGCTCTCACCCTTCCTAGCTTTTGCCTGATTTGTGGGCAGAACATGGGGGAACTAGCACAGATACTGCATCGGATGGTTGTTCTGCATTTATTGATCTCATTGCAGCCTAAACGTTCCTCATTTCTGTTCTTTTTCTTTCTTTTCTTTCTTTTTTTTTCTTTCAGTAACAAAAGTCATCTGTGCCCAGCAATGTTCTGGGCGGTGCAGAGGAAAGGTGCCCAGTGACTGCTGCCACAACCAGTGTGCTGCAGGGTGCACGGGACCTCGGGAGAGCGACTGCCTGGTAAGGATGCTACAGCTTCATCAGTGCTTAAATCCCTAAACAGAGGAGCAGGCAGGCAGCTGAATGTCTTGCAACCTTCTTCCATCTGAGGAAGCTTCTGAGATATACTGACCCATAGGATGCCATTTGGAATGGGAGCAAGCCATCTCTGAAACAGGCAGGGAAGAGGACACAAACCTTTCAACACTGGTCTTCAGTAACAAGGTTTCCCTGTCTGATTCTCAGTTGCTACAAACTTTGGGGTCCCTGGTGCTGTGGATGGGAAAAGGGCAAATCCAACTTTTTTAGGAATAAAAAATGTTATTGTCTGTCTACAAGAGTTTTCAGGGGTTAATACATGCTGTGCTTTTAACTTGTCCCTGGCTTTGCACTAAATTTAATTCTGAATTAAGTGATGCTCATGTAATTCCCACAGAAACTGTCCAGTCTGTGTCTTGTTGCTGTTATCTGTATTCTGGCCACCCTAAGAAATTGCATAGCTAGGATGATCTTACTGGATTGCAAGGAAGAGTTATTCTGTCTCATCTGGAAAACCAGGGACAAATAAAGGGGAAAAGGGACTGATTATTAATTTAATGCTGGATTGGGTTGGAAGAACCAACTTATCCTTCATAAAGAGCTTCTAGGTTGTTCATTACCGGCAGCCAAATAGAATGGTTTCCTTTTAATATTCAGCCACAAAAGTCAGTAATTGGCAGGAAAGAACTTGATTTGATTGAGGTTATTAAAAAGTGGCTGGCCAAGAAAAGTACTGTTTGTCTTGATCTGGTTACGGCTTGTAGGGAAAATTTCATCTGAGGCATGCAGATTCGCCCATGTTCCCATGTGAATCCCAGCAGTTCTTCTCCAGAGTGCCAAGTTTTCTTGTTCAGAACAAGAAAACCTTACATTTGCTCTTTTTTTTTTTTTTCAAATGTCATACTAAATTGCCCTACCTGAAGTAACCTTTCACATCCTAAGCACTAGGGACCAGCCCTGGAGATGCTCAGGATTCCCATTAGAGCTAGGTGAGAAGCAGCACAGCTCATAGAAGTGTTTTTAAACAGCTAATGTAAAGACCTTGTAATGTTTTAATGGGTGCTGTTGTTTGACAGGCATGCCGCAAGTTTCGGGATGATGCTACCTGCAAGGACACGTGTCCCCCACTGGTCCTCTATAACCCCACCACCTACCAAATGGATGTCAACCCCGAGGGAAAATACAGCTTTGGAGCCACTTGTGTGAGGGAATGTCCACGTAAGTTCATTTCAGCTTGCAGCCGAAGAGAAGGACCTGTGTCACCCTCTGCATTACAGCCCAGCACATTCCTATTCTCTTCATTTCCTCTGGGAACTGAGAACAAGTGACAAGAGTCAGAGAATGGCTTATGAAGACAATCAGCCTTTTTTAATCTTTCTGAATCCGTCAACTTCTCTGATTATTAGCAGCTAAATTTTGACTTCTGAGGATTTTTTCCTAATGGAGAGAAAAGCGTCTTAATAGAATCATCAACTCAATGGCCAGAGAAGACATATGGGAACAATCCTGTGTATTACTGACACAGTACCAACTCTTAACTGGTTCTTATTTAGTACAGATGGAAAGTCATTGGTTTAAACACTCTTTGAGAACTCCTGTGATCATTGCTTCCTTTACAGATGCTTTCTTTCAAGGTTTTCCATAACCATGGTCTTTTAGACAAATAAGACTTAAGTGTAAGAGAGAGTTCAGCATATAAACCTGGTATCCTTTTCTGAGGTTCATCGTTGCCCTTAGCCTGGAAGGATGTGTGAAAGTGAGGGTTCAAAAGGGCTGTGTATTGATTCAAATAACAACAGTGCTTGGAATCTGTCTTTTGCAATGTTGTTTCACTCTTCTGTGACCATTCTCCTCTGTTACAAAATAGTAATAGCACTCTATGTCTGTCTATCTTCAAAGGATGTGGAAATTAATAATTAATGTATGTGTTTCACGCATGGCCAAAGGTCAAAAAACCTTCTTCTTCCTAGTATTGAAGTACCTGTATCGCCTCCGGTACATGTCTCTTGTTTTTCAGTGTTCTCTGTCATCCTTGTTTTTCCAGACAACTATGTGGTGACAGATCATGGCTCCTGTGTTCGCTCATGCAATACTGATACCTACGAAGTGGAAGAAAACGGCGTTCGGAAGTGTAAAAAATGTGATGGGCTATGCAGCAAAGGTATAAAAAGCATGGTGCGAAACAGTAAGGCTTTGAGATGATAGATGATTTATTAGAATAAATAGATGGAGTTCTGAACTGAATTGAGCCCTCGAAGTGCAAATTCAATACACATATCCACTGCTAGTTTGAAGTTTTGACAGGCTGTTTTCTCAGGAAGCATGGCAGCAGAGCATGCTTCAGCTAGGATATGCTGCAAATGTGCTTACACAGATAAACTGCACTTAATGTGTATCCTACACATCAGCATCCTTTATGCAGCCTTCTCAGTTCTCATCAACAGGAATAAAATGAAAATGGGACAAAGAGAAGGGCATGTGTCAGAATGTGTGTGTGGAGATGCAAAGACCAGGGCTGTACAGGTGTGCAAAAGAGAAGTGTTTTTCCTTCTGTGATTTCTGAAAAGCAACAATAGGCAAAAGATTTGTGACACTGATCTTACAGTGGTAGAATTGACCAAGCTTTTTGACCAGCAGTCTTTTAGTATGTGTTTCCTTACATGTGATGATGCTTCTCACTACCAAACTTTTGTGTCCCTATTTTAACAGTGTGCAATGGCATTGGAATAGGTGAACTTAAAGGGATCCTATCCATAAACGCCACAAACATCGACTCCTTCAAAAACTGTACAAAGATCAACGGGGATGTCAGCATTCTTCCTGTTGCATTTCTGGGGTGAGTTGCCTGCTGGTCACTGAGGACTGGAAGAGAGGGAGTAGGGAGAAATTCAGGCTGATTCATTCTTCTCCCAACACCTCCTTCTGTTTGTTTCAGGGATGCCTTCACAAAGACACTACCCCTTGACCCTAAGAAGCTGGATGTCTTCAGAACAGTCAAAGAAATATCAGGTCAGTGACATGGGTTAAGCATGAGATATTATCTGAGTAGTGCTGCCTAAAACCTAAAGGAAGAAGAAGAAAGTTCTCAAAGTTTGTGAGCGGAAGAGCGTGAGACCAAGAGAAAAAAAAACAAAGAGAATGGTTTCTGTTCTTGAGCTTGCAGGGTCACTGCTCACACTGGAGGTCAGCAGCATCTTGCCAGTATTGTACCCACCCTGCCTCCCATCCAGGGATTTCCTTGGATGTTTCTGGTTTTTCCAGATCATCCCTCCTGCTGAATTGTCAGCCCCACCGAGGACTAAAAGTAGAAGCAATTCTCAGCTACTCAAGAAGTGTGTGGTGATTCAGGGGCATGCCACTCTATCTGAAAATAGCCAAGTGTTTCTATTTGTGGAAAACCTTTCTGCAGCTCCTTAGGGAACCATGCTCAGTCTCTTGCATCATCCTCATGGAGACGCATGGAGACACTCTCTCCAGCCCAAAGAGCCCTGCCTGGAAATGAGCACAAAGTGGCCAAGAGCCACAAAGTATGAGAGTGCTTGACTGCGATCTTGCACAGGCATCAACTTGAAAGTAATTTTGTTCATCCAGTTATAAAACAAATGTAATGTCAGAGCCCGTGGATATGACTCCAGGTCCACTTCTCTTTATCTCTTTTACCTGTCTTTTTGCCTTCAGGGTAGCAGTGACTAACTTCAGAGTTTCATACTTCTTTGTGCAATTTCCCAAATTCTTTCCCTTCTCCAGAGTACCATACCCTAGCAGAGAAATTTGCTTGTCATAACAAATGCACTGTGAGCTGCTGGCTGTTCTGTGCCTACTTTTTCTCCTACTGAAGGGCAGCTCACAAAGGGGACAATGCCTCCTCATGCTGCAGGAAGCCCACAACCCCTCAAGCAAGGTACTCTTGTATCAAGAGCCATCATTGCCAGCTCAGTGTGTCAGATGCACAGCCCCTGACACACTGTTCTCTGGTGTTCCTGAGCGTTATGGTGGACTAAAGAGTAAACAGTAAAAGAGTTTACAAAGCAGTGTTTACAAATATTCCTAGCATGTCATGTTTAATTTTGAGATTCTCAGAAAAACACGTGGAAAGCACAAGTGCCTTCTCCTGGCCGAAGAGAATCTCAAGAAGGACATTTCACCTCCAGTACTGACTGTGTTTGCATTATTATTATTTTTTTTAAATCTTCTTTTCTTTATTTCAGGATTTCTGTTGATTCAGGCCTGGCCTGATAATGCTACTGATCTCTATGCTTTTGAAAATCTGGAGATTATCCGAGGCCGAACCAAGCAGCAGTAAGTAAATGATGTGCCAGGATGCCTTAAAAGGAGCTCTGCTGGGAGCTGCATTTCTCTGAACATACCAGGGTGCCTAGCACTGGGATATACGGGTGTCACAAAACTCATGCAAAACAGGAAATAGCCTGAAAGATGCTGAGCACCATTTTGGTAGCAGTAGAGTAAGATCAAATACGCAACTCTGTACTGTTGTTAGAGCCTGCACCCAGCACCCATTTGAGTTTGCCCTGAGAGGAAGAGTGGCTTTGGACCAGCACAAAATA
The DNA here is from genome assembly GCF_026119805.1 of Tympanuchus pallidicinctus. Lineage (NCBI taxonomy): Eukaryota > Metazoa > Chordata > Aves > Galliformes > Phasianidae > Tympanuchus > Tympanuchus pallidicinctus. Next base: position 2,643,898 of record NW_026294752.1, on the reverse strand, counting down.
GCTTCTCTGCCTACTGCTATCCTTACCCATCATTCATTTGATGGAGTGCATGTGTCCTGCCAGATTTAGTTTAAAATTCCCATTAGAAAAAATTGATTACACAGCAATACATACCAAAAGATTATTTCTCCAAGTACAACCCTGCTTACTAATTCTCTTTTTTATGTGTCTTCTTTTTGTCCATTTCAGTGGCCAGTATTCCCTTGCTGTTGTTAACTTGAAAATACAGTCCTTGGGGCTACGCTCCCTCAAGGAAATAAGTGATGGAGACATTGCCATTATGAAGAACAAGAACCTCTGCTATGCTGACACCATGAACTGGCGCAGCTTGTTTGCTACTCAGAGTCAGAAAACAAAAATAATACAGAACAGAAATAAAAATGACTGTAGTAAGTCAATCTGCTTTCCTGCCCTCGCAAATGCTCTTGATGAATTGGAAGAACAATTAATGCAGAATTCATCAGAGATGCTGCTTTATAGAAGACAGTGAGGAGAAAAGGGAGTTGGTCCCACAGGGGGTATGGGCTTCATGGTGATCATACATCCTGTTATGGATACAGTGAGGGACAGAGAAGCCAGCTGTAGACATCAGGCTTGTTTGATAAAGTTAGTCACTCAGCAGTGGTTCCTGGGCCAAAATCTATTTATTTCTTTTAACCAGAATGTGAATTTGCTACACATCAGAAAAGTGTCTCCTCTGGTACTGGTTTTGCTATACTGTAAGTCTGGTACATGGTCACAGTGGATCTCATTTTAATTTTGAAAGGCCAGAATTTGCTCCAAAAATAAAGGCCAGAAGTCAAGTTTTGGGAATTAGGAAAATTGTGATTATTCCTCTTCTACTAAGGTGATTCGTGTCTGCTTTGGAATAGTTTGAAAAAAAGTGATTGTCAGGATGAAGTCATTTGCCATGCTGTATCTGTCCTTTCTCTTGCCCTGAAGTTCATGGTTTCTCTTTTCTCAGCTGCTGACAGGCATGTGTGTGACCCGCTGTGCTCGGACGTGGGCTGCTGGGGCCCAGGGCCTTTCCACTGCTTTTCCTGCAGGTTTTTCAGTCGCCAGAAGGAGTGTGTGAAACAGTGCAACATCCTGCAAGGGTAAGGGGCTGCGGGCCTTTGGGGGTTTTGGTTTTAGAATGCGTGTGGCTAGAAAGTGAGCAAGACGAAGGGTCTTTGGATTTTGGTGTGTTGGCAGAGGTGTTAGCCTGAGCAAAAAAGATATATATTCAGGGATTTTTTCAGGCATGGAGAAAAATTCAGGCCAGTTCTCAGCATTGGTCATACCCACTGCTCCTGAGCATCAGGCCTGCTGCGAAGCTGTCAAGGAGGTGAAGTGCTGCCTTTCCTTCCCAAACGGTACAAAGGAATTTAAATCGCCAGTCTGTGCCGGTCATGTTAAATGCATCAGGCAAGAGTCAGAGATAGCTGTCACCATCAACCACAGAGGCAGTTGTAGAAACACAGCCACTCCCCACAGGTTTCCTTGCTGCAAAGGCTCTCCTAGTTATACTCAACGTGTTGGATTTGCTGAACTGCAGCACGTTTCGTTAGATCAGAGCATACCTGGTGTGCTCTGCGGCTGTCAGTGAAGGGACAGGGCGATCTTGCTCACCAGCCAGATTAGTAACTTGCCCTCCAATGTGCAGTGTTGCAGTTAAGGAAAAATAGGCTCCATCTGCAGAGCACTGGGTGCAGTAATTTGAGGCAAAATATTGCTTCAGTTCTTCACAAGTCAAGGAAAGCATACCAGTGTCTTTGTATCAGGGCTGTGGCTGTTTTTTTTCAGTTAGTTCAGCATGTGATATAGGCAGGGAAAGCATGGCTAGCACCAAAAAATATGCTGATCTTCAGAAATGCACAATAGACTAATGCTTTGCCATCTACAAATTTGCTGGTGTAAACACTTCTGCCTTTGTTTCTTACTAAAATCTTTAGTGCTAAATAAGAACTTGACAGGATGCTCATGCCCATGATGATTTGTCTATCAACTTGCCATTCAGCAGCTGTCTTTTTCATAAGTGAATTCCCTCCAGCAGCTTTTATGATCTGAAGGGCAGATCTGGGCATTTTTTGTGTCCTGTGATGTGTAGATGTAGTTTAATTAATAACTCTATTACTTGAAGGAGAACAGCTTTATTGCTATTGAAACCATCTGCTCCCAACTTTCATATTTTAGTGATTAATTGTGTGTTGTAGGGAGGGCATGAATTTAATTATCAGAGCATTGCTGTTTAACTTTCCTAATTATTATTTGAAGCTTTAGAAACACTTGAAATTATTTTGCTGTTCTCTTTGCATCGCTACCATTTAAAAGCTTCTGAAAATCTTTGAGAACATTCTGTGTCATGAGCTTAAAATGGAAAATAAACTCATTTGTAGTGTGTGGCCTGGAGTGCCATGTGTTCCACTGCCATCTAAATTTCCCTTTCCCTTACCTCTCTGTAAGCTGAGAAAGTGCCCCTGGTGTGCTGACATCAGGCAAGATGGTCCCTACACCTTCTCTTGTATCAGGGCAATCATCCTGATGGATTCAAGCTGGAAAAGACAGGAGGTGGAGAGACGAACAAATTTTAATCCTCACTAATTAGCTGGGGCTTTATTATTTCTCTTTTTTCTTCTATTCCAGGGAGCCACGTGAGTTTGAAAGGGACTCCAAATGCCTCCCCTGCCACTCAGAGTGTCTGGTACAGAACTCCACTGCATACAACGCAACCTGCACTGGACCTGTAAGGATAGACCTGGCTTAGCAAAACAGTACCTTGGGCTGTAGTTCGTTATAATGGGATGATCTTGAATTCCCATTTACTCTTTGCCACAGTCAGGCACAGGTGGGGGAGAGGGGAAAAAACCAAGAGAGAGAACTTTAGGATGTGTTTTTCCCCCATCACATGTGTTATCCACATAGCCTCATAGTCACAGGCATTGTAGGGTCTTTCTTTCTTGTGTCTTTGTGGAAAAAAACACACACAAAGAAAACATAAGTGAAGATATAGTAATTTGGGGATGTGTAATTACTGAACAGCCAAGTTAGCATGAATAAATTACACTTCCTTGCTCGCAGGAAAAGAGTTGTTAAAATAGTGGATCAGCATCTTGAAAAGACCTGTTAAAACTGAGATTTAAAAAGTGCTTACTGAAAAATACCCAGGATACAGTTTTTACTTAAAACTGTTTTTAACTAACTAGGCTAAAGTTTATAGCCAATGTTAAAGTAATGTAGGCATAAAGTATGATAAAAGAAAAGCACTCAAAACAAAATGATTGGATTTTCTTACTTTATACAGTTAGATATATGTTCATACTTACACAAAATACTTTTACAAAAGTCAAAACGCTGCAGTCTTGCAGTCAGTCCTGAATCTTTCTCAGTGTTTTTTATATAATTTTTCTTTAATTTTTAGAATACACTTATGTGTTATGAAATGTTCAGTTTGGCAACTGTGAAAAATAATTTTAATCAGATAAAATTCATGTCTTAATGATAAACCTGTTTCTCTCCTTAATCTTCCTCTGTCTCAATAAGCTTTTCTCACTAACTGAAATCAAATCACTTGCTTCTTCAGAGCACCTCTTGCCATCTCCCGCAGCCTCTGTATTTGACCCTTGCCCATCAGTCTGAGGAGTGACTGCTCAGCAATGTGAACTATTTCCATCCTCCCTTCCAGTTCAGACCACCTAAGGGATGCCATTAACATTATAAACTACTTCAGGTGGTGGCCACCCCTTGTTCCATATTTCCCAGCATCTAGTAATTAGTCAATTATATTAGCCCTTAGATATTACAGTAATTAAAGTAATCTTCACATCGCATGTCTTACTGTAATTCCACTGAAACAAACATTGTGGATCTGGCGTGGGTTTTTTGTGGGTTTGTCTTTTCTGTAGAATTTGACCCAGAATTACTGTTTTCCCTGATTTAAAATACTTACAGCATTCCAGATGCTGTCACAGTCTGAGTAAAAACAGCTCTGCCAAAAATGGCCAGAGGCATTGCCTTTAAACGCAAATGAAATGCCATTCAAAGCAGAAAATGCATGGCATCCTTGGGTAGTTTCCATTTCCTGTGCTTCTCAACACAGAGAAATCAGGGAAATAACGATTTGGGGCCAGTACTTCAGAGAGAGATAAGCAGAGCCAGCCATCATTTTAAATCATGTGATGGTAGACTGCAGCAGGAAATAGCTTGGCCTGCTTTTCAACTTACCCCTTAATGTGGTTTCATTAAATTGTTCCCCATTTTAAACAAAAAATGGGAGCTTTTCCACCAGGCAGAGGGCAGACAAAAAGGGCAGCAGGAACTATGCAGCAACAATCCCAACTTGAGGAAGAATTAGCTTTAAACACCAGGTATTGCCCTTTGTACAGTCCATCCTACAAGAGCAAAAACTCGTAAGTATTTCAGGTAATGAAGCAGGGTAATGAAATCACAAAATGCTGAAGATGTTCCACAGTTGAATGCACAGATTTTATGTTCTACGTTTCTTCCTGGAGGAGCATAAGGAAATCGTAGATGAGTTGTTTCTTTTCTTCTTTGCAGGGCCCAGACCACTGTGTGAAGTGTGCCCATTTTATAGATGGTCCCCACTGTGTGAAGACCTGCCCCGCAGGGGTGCTGGGTGAGAATGACACCCTCGTCTGGAAGTATGCAGATGCCAATGCTGTTTGCCAGCTCTGCCATCCAAACTGTACACGAGGGTGAGTGAAACCATGCTCTGAATGGAGAGGAAGAAGTGAGAAGCATAAGAACAGCTTGTTTCAGGCTTTCTCCCTTCCTGACTGGTCCCATTTCAAAACACCAGGAACAAAAAATAGCAGGAAGTGAAAGAGGTCAGGCATACACAGGTAATGTAAGCAAAGTGCAGTGGACTTTGTAAATAGGAAAAGTTCAGTTGCACTTCTTTACACAGAAGGATCTGGGTCATTTAAAACAGGGTTGTTTGCTTACTTTCTGGTATTTTACAGAGCTTTGCACTAGTGGTGCACTTTTTTTTTTCCACCTGGCTGGGCACAAGGTCCTCTGTTTTTGGGAGGAGCATCAGTGACATCTGGTGGATGCTGAGCTCCTGGGGCACCTTTGATTTTTTGGGAGGGAAATTCCAGTGGGCGTACCACAGTGATTTTCTTCCCCTTTTACTTTCCACATCCTAGCACATCCCAGAGTTCTTCTCCCCTGTTTCTCTTGTGACTGTTTGGGAATTTTGTACACCAGCTTTCTTCTGCTCTGCTTCTATAGCTAGGAATATATGCTCCATTAAAGAGAGCAATGACCCAAAAGCCCTGGAATTACTCAGTTTGTATCTCCAGCAACTAACAAAACACACCAGCTTGATTATTCTGCTCCATGGTGAGGGATCTGATTTTCTCATGGATTATGAGAATCAAAATCAGCCACATTCAGTGAAGTGGAAGAAAGGGGGACAGCACAACTGTAATTACTAGGACTAGATGATGAGTCCTGCCTCAAGAGTCTTCACCAGTGCTGTGTCTTATTGGTCCTTATGTTAAATACCAGGGAGCTCTAGGGGTGGGTGAGAAAGTGAGGTCTGATAAGGAAGCTTGCAGCTGCACAGTTCACATTCAATGCCTTTGTCATGTTCTAAAGGTTAATGACAAAGAAAAGGTGGAGGAAAATTCTTGTAAGGCTTTGAAAAGCCCAATGGTTTTCCATTTCTTTTATGATTTTGAAGTAACTTTGGCTGTTAAAACACAGTCCCCTCTGAAAGGCCATAAATCATAGCAGTGTGTCTGCATTACATCAAATGAGGATCTGTGGGTCGAGGAGAAAGTCATTCAAATATTGATGGATTTGGGAAATCTATAACTGTGTCTGAATCAGGACAAGGAATATGTACATGGAGAGAGGAAATGCTGAGTTCAGGATGTAACACTTTCAGGGATTGTACAGAGCACAAATTTTGCAAAAAGTAGAGAAATATTTCAGAGACTACAACTGCTGCTAGATTCCACCCAGTACAGCCATAAGATCTTGAGGCAGTTTATTTCTCATTTGGATGTCATCATAAAATTCCACATTAAGAAAGATGGTTATACTTAGTATTGGATAGATACGTGTCATAGTCTTTATTTCTTCTTTGACTTGTGAAATGAATCAGAAAATTACATGGGATTTGAAAAACATACGCTGATCTGTCATTTTATTCCCAAACGCCTTTTAACTTTATCCCACCAGACTTAATATTGATGGATTTGTGTGGGAAATACTTTCCTTAAAAAAAAAAGAGCACAGATGAAAATTTACCCCTCTTTTCCCTCCACGTTCTGGCCTAGAAAAATAACTAGTCAGTCATTCCTCAGACTTCAGGTACTATTTTTTTTGCTGTTAGGAAGCGCATGCAGGCTTTGCTATAATAGAGTAGCATGAAAAACAGAATTTTTAGAAAGAATTAACTTGGAGGACTATGGTCACATTCTGGAATAATGCAAGAGTGTTTTTTTATTTCATATACCAAACAGGAGAAGTTGCACATGCTTTGTTACATTAGCATATAGAAATTCACATCCAAGTGACTGATAGAGTGTGATAGGCTGAGATCTTGGATTCTAAATCACTTTTCTTTTAAGTGCCCAAAGAAATAAGCCCCGTAGAAAGTGAGATACATCTCCTGTGACCACAGGCAAGCTGGTGATTCTGCTCTGCATGTGCAGCCTCGCTTTGTTTAGTTACACAACTAAGCAAACAAAACAAGCTGTAGGCAGACAGGGAATGCTAACAAAGAGGACTCCCAGGATCCAGGAACCAGTATGCACAGTACTTCCAGTATGTCCAGGACACCAGGATGCACATTCTTGCATGGGAGACCAGTGAACTCACAAGACCTTCCAGATGCTGGGTCTTGGAACACTGTGTTGGCCTCTGAACAAGTCAAATACATGGGGGAAGATCAGAGTAATGAAACCAAACAAATAAACAAAAACACAATAAAATGAGTACTTGCTTCCCCTCCTTACCCCCCTAGACCTAGGTCACTCCATGAAATAAAATCTTCAGCTCCACCTGCCATTTTGAATTTTTTCTGTTTCCTCTTCTCAGTAAGAGGGAACTCAGAGCACTCTTCCTGGAACAGGTTTGCTCCTTAACACATGCATGACCTCCTCTGTAGCTGCTTTGGTATGATGGACCTTAAGTCAGCACAGAGAGCAGATACCACAAGCTGAACTCTCTCCTTGCTGTGCTCTGTTTTTCAGAGATGATGTAATCTCCTCTGTAATGCTCTCCTTCCTCAGCAGGCACCACAAAGACCACAGTTCCTATGAAGAGCATACATCTTGTAGCCCAGCAGCACTTAGGGAATGCACAGTGCCCCTCAAGCCTGTTAGAGCACAATGTGAATGCAGTCACTGTGTTTTCATCCATGTTGTTTTTTTATATGAAGCCTGCCAAAATGAATTTTGGACCTTTTAAATTCAAATGCAGGGAGAATGACTTGCTAGTAGAGTTTCTGGCTCTTTGGATAGCTGTCATACCTTTTTACATTACCAGTGGCACAAGATCTGAGATTCTGAAAGAAAAATATCATGGACACTGTAGTCAAAGGGAGTGCTGTCAAATCCTGTTTTCTGATGCAAGCATGTATCTGCTACCGAAGTTTTCCATTAAGTCTGGAAATGGGAATCCTTAGCTTCTCAGGACACTGGGATAATACAGAAGGATCTGCAGCTGTGCATTTCCTTGTAGCTTTCTATCATCTTGTATTCCTCTTCAGTCAGCCCTGAGCCCTTCTTTGCTAGAACAAATGACCACATAGAACCAGAGCACTGCTGATAGCACACTGTCTATCACACAGCTGTCTCCATGGCTGTTTATTTTTGTGGCCTCTGAGTCTAAGCAAGCTGATCAGTTCTTTTGAAGCTGGTGGATAGGACAGCACATGTAGAAACCACAGAAATATATTCAAAATAAAGAAGCAGGGAATCCAGACCCATTTGAAATCTGTGTATCTGTGTTCTCTCCCCACTCTAACACATAAAAAGATGTTTTAAAATATTCTTTATAATGGTTACATAGCATAATTATACCTCTGTGTAAAAGGTTCTGGAGCAGGGCCATTGTGTGATGTTAGAGTGTGTGATTATTATAAATACCTGTGTTTGTGCTTGTACTGCTCTAAAACATAAAATTTCCATCAGTAGCACTCTTCTTAGTTGGAATTATAGGAGTAGGTATGCTAGAGCTAACATGTTAGTAGCACTCATTTGTTTTTACAGGTGCAAAGGACCAGGTCTTGAAGGATGTCCAAATGGGTGAGTATTCCATCTGCTATAATTTACAACAGAGTTTGAAAGAATGCATGTGTGTCTACATTTCTGCAGTGTCTGCTGGATGCTGTAACATTAGGCTGAAGCTTGGTAAAGTCCTGTTTCAGATTTGTATGAGGAAATGACCTCATACAAATATATAGAAAAACTACGAAAATGACTAAGTAATTAAGAACTGCTCCTACTGGCACAAGATTCCAAAACTTGTTCTGCTTACTTGTCAAAAGAAAGATCAAGATGAGACCTGGGTTCTGATACTGGAAAGGAAAAGGAGGAAGCTGGAAAAAAAAAAGGCTAATGGTTTAGAGGCAGAAAGATATGTGTTTAGAACTGATGTAGTTAATTCCCTGCATTATAGGGACGTAATTGCAGAGAACATGGGGGCTTCTCCAGTCTGGAACCTCTACATCTTCAGCCTCTCCATGCAAAAATAGACATTCATTCTTCTCATGAGATCTTATTTTGCATTGTTTGGCCTCTTATCTTGCTCAAGAACATGCAAGAAGTTAACAGGTTTCTCGGACTAAGAGAGGAATTTAGTTTCTGACAATTATGTTATGCTATGGCAAGACAAAACCAGCTTAAAAATACTGTTAAAATATGACCTTTTTTAGTAGTAATCCCCAAGGAAATCTGATGGATTTCCAAGTACAGACCAATAGGCAACCTTGGGATACAGGTTCTTCTTTTCAATTTAAGTCTGAAACCAGCTGGACTCTTATAAATAGGCAGCTATCAGTACATGCAACACAGATTGTTCACACGCTACCCAGCCTCAGTCATTTTGTACCTGGGGAGAAGGGCAGATAATTTGAAGTACATCGTGACCCATGCATCATGCACTCTCACAGTGATGATATAAATACTGCTGTCAGCTTCATCAACGGTATTACAGCTGTGTATGCCTTCTTGATATCACTTTACCTGTATGTATACAAACCTGTAAGTACCTCATCTACATGGAGAGCTTTCTCTTTTCCCTCCTGCTTTGTGATGTTAAAATCACCAGGGTAAACAAGCAGACCCATCTCTGCAAGGTTCAGCACTTGGCTATAGGAGCACTTTTTTCCTGAGAAAATTGGTTTATTAAAGGTTGCTTTGCAAATATGGAAAGACAACTACAAAAGCAAACAGCACAGAAATGGGAGATACAGAAAAACAATCATCTGCAAGAGGAGGAGATGGCAGAGCAGTGGAGAAGAAATCTCCAGTGCAAAGCACAGTAGAAGTACAGATGGTCTCAAATCAGCTCAGTTCTTTTGATTTTTCACTATTCCCTGGCGATCAATAAACACAAAGGCTGGGTGAGGAACTTAAAAATACAGTTACACTAGACTCCCAAAATGTCAAATTGTTGTAGGGAGGTGTCCAATCAAAAATCAGAAATGTATATGCAACCTCTGCAGGTTTTTCCTGAATCACACACCTAAGCATTTTCTTCTCTTTCTGCATCTCTGGTGCCCGGCAGCTCCAAAACTCCATCCATTGCGGCTGGTGTTGTCGGAGGACTCCTGTGCTTGGTTGTGGTTGGTTTGGGCATCGGCCTGTACCTGCGGCGACGTCACATCGTGCGGAAGCGCACGCTGCGCAGGCTGCTGCAAGAGAGGGAGGTGAGCACTGCCAACTGCCAACCCTGCCTGCTTTCCTGAGGGCAATGGAGCCGGACCACCTTAAACCTGAGAGCTGCAGCACTGGGATCTGCCTCGTAATTCAATAAGCCCAGGCTTGGCTGCCGTGGAATCTGCCACACTCATTGGAAAAGAGGCAGTGGGCACCTAACACCTTCTCGTTTAATCTTAAGTCTGATCTCTGTGGATATTTTCCAAATTTTCCAAAGCCATAGGGATTTAGATGTATAAATCTCAGTGGCAATCACTGAAAATTGCTACTCGAGGAAAAGACTGCCTGAGGGGTGATGTGTAATATGCTTGCCATGTAAACCCACAGCACTGAGTCATTTCTCCCTCCTGAGAAGCCAAGTGGCAACAAAAGAAAATCAACAAAGGGAAAAAACTGACTTACATATCAAAACAAGTGTTAAATATTTCTGTTTGGAGGCCATTGCTGCTGTTTGCAACAAGGCTTAGATCAAATTTTAACAGTCAATTCAACATTTCCTTTTCGATTTATACAATGATTGTGCTCAGAGTTTAAACTGTTGTTTTTAAATGCAGTGGTCTGGGGGAGCTACTTCCAGTACCATGGGAATTTCATCTAATTAAACAAGAGCAAACCTGAAAGGTTGCAGGTGGTTCTTGCACATTACTTTAAACATTTTTATAATTTATATGCAAGTTGAAAAAAATAATCTTATTTAAGATCTGTGGTAATTGCACTGTTCTTTGTGCCATATTTTTTAAGTCTTTTATGTCTAAGTCTTCATTTGAACAGCAGTATTCCTTCATTTTCCTTCAAAATGGCAGCTGCTATTCTGCTCAATTTCAGTGAACAGAAATGGTGTAGTGGAGCTTATTTTGATTTATTTTACCTCTGAAATTTGGAACAACTCTAGATATTTATTGCTGTAAGTCAGAGCAGAACTGCCCTCACATAAATTTCAGCTGGAATAATATGTTCATTATTTAAATGTAGGATTAATTTCCTTCCCAAATTGTGCTGCTTGCTGTACCCCAACCTGCGTCCTTCTAAAGCCTTGTTCTTCTGTCTGCACCAGCTTGTCGAACCGCTGACACCCAGTGGGGAGGCACCAAACCAGGCCCACCTGAGAATTTTAAAGGAAACAGAATTTAAAAAGGTCAAAGTTTTGGGTTCTGGAGCTTTTGGCACTGTTTATAAGGTAAGATCACAATGTTTCTCTTCCCCTCTTTGTCTTGTTCCCACACGGGAAAGCCACCCAAACAGAGCGTGAATTGAGAGCTGAGGTTACTGTTGTAGATTTTTTTCACTTTCATAACTTGTATGTGTTGAACTGGCGGAGATACTACTAAAATTGTCATTAACACATTTATTAATTTGATAACATGGGATTTTTTTGTGTGTTGCTGAACCAGTGATTTATAAACTGGAAGTGGCCAGCTTTTCCTATTGCAGACGCCACAATGTGCTAATTAATTAGATTTCTATCCAAGTAAGGTGTTCCTTATGCATGTCTTGGGCTATCCATACAGGTAATTAACATGGAGTTTTTTTGTATTTTTTTTCATAAAAATACGGTAGAAGTAACAAAAAATGAAATGTCATTCCACTGACAGGATTCTTTTAATACCCGCAAGACATAATGACTTTTTGCATATTGATTGTCAAATTTTTTGTTATTTGCTTTGCTTTCCCATTGCTCAGAATATTTAAGTCTACTCAGAAGATGTAAAACGTGTACATAATTGTGAGAATGAAATTGTTAGGCATAAGATCTGAGTAATTCTTTGTTCTTCTTTTTGGTAGGGACTTTGGATCCCAGAAGGGGAAAAGGTTAAAATTCCTGTTGCTATTAAAGAATTGAGAGAGGCTACATCACCAAAAGCCAACAAGGAAATACTTGATGTAAGTGTTCATATTTGTTTTGCCAAGTTGACAGTGGACTGTGGATTTTCCCCTTTAGCAGCTAAAGGGATTTTGGAACATTGGCTGGCAAGAAATATTTAACATCCCAGCCAGAATTCTTCATATAAAATTGCGGTCATAATGCAACTGTTTTGAATCCTGACATTGCAGATTGTTGTCACATGGTTGCTTAGTTATAAAGGAATAAGTTAACTGTTAATCCACAAAGAAAAATTCCCAGCTAGTTTCTCAGCCATGAAAAGTGAAAAATTGTCTCACTTCCTGAAAGAAGCTTGGGAATTTTACTTTCTTACTCGGATAAGACTTGCAATTTCACAAAACAGGGAAAAGGCTGTTTTGAGGCACTGTTTCTCATATGCTTTCAGAGGGACAAAGATCAGCAATTCTCAGATGACTGAGATCTCTGTTAGACCTTGCCAGGTCCCCAGGAGCTGCTGACAGCCATGGCTAAACAACTATGATCTGGAAATTGTCTTCCAGATTTTGTCTCTGGACTTCTGGAACAAGCTTCCTAGCATTATCCCATGGGGAGAAACCACTTGTTTCCCCTAAGCCATTGGACAAGACACAAGCAGCACAGACCCTTTGCCCCCAGGCCAGTCTTATGCTTTTCCAAGTCCCAGACCCCCATGGGTCCTGCTACTGCTCCACTGCATTCAGAGTAGGCCAATTTCCTCCTGCATGGGCCTTCCAGGGGCTGTTTCACAGTGATAAGGAGCACAACACAGTTTTCACAAATTGAACTGTGTCAAATTCCTGTATAGTGAAGGAAAAGTTAATTTATAAGCCTGTGGCACCACATCCTGCCTTCAGCAGAGCCATATGCCCAAATGATACATTTGGTACATGCGTGCACTGCATGCTCTTTGGTGGTATCAAAATACTTTCTGTTGAAAGAAGTCAGAAAGATGATTCCAAAAGCTTTTTTCCTTTTGCTACACAACCAATATTTTAAGGTCACTGAAACATCAGAGATAATGACAATCAAACCAGCTCATCAGCTTTAGTTCCTGTAATCCATACAAGCTCTCGCTGACTTTATTAGGGTAGGGCTAATTCAGAAGATTGTTGTTGAATACCAAGCATACTTGGAGCAGGTCAGAGCATACACAGAGACTTCCAAGATAAACAGTTGAAACAAAGGCTCACTTTAATGTCTACGACTACTTGGAGGGATGCTGGATGTGCAATAGCTCCCCTCTGCTCCCTTTGAGGAGGCCGTGGCCCTATTTCCCTATTACCAAATCTGGGAGCTCTCTGAAAGCTGTGTGGCCGAATGCCAACTCCACGCCTCCAGCTTCCCTGCTCTGCCCCAAGCCAGCCCAGCAGGGGCTGTGTGGCAGATGGGCAGAAAGCAGCTCTGAGCCTGCAGATTTCTTTTCCCCCTGCAGAAATTAATACAGCACGGAGCTGAATCCCAACAGGAAGCAACACTAGGAAAAGACGCCCTTAATCATCATTGCTGCTGGGTTTTGAGGCCTCCTGAGATTAGCGTATTTTGCTCTCTGCTTCCATCTAAGCATCATAGTAAATTCACAAGATTGTCTTAAAATCGTAAATGTTTACGTAATTAAAGAGCATATTGTATTCTTTTTTTGTCTTTCCTCAAGCTGCCTTACTCAGCATTCTCCTTGACAAAATATAGTTTTTCGGTTACCTGCTCACATTCTGCAGGAGGTTGAGGATCCCTTAATTTGAGTTCTGCTGGAGATCATCTTCACACTGGCTGCCTGGAGGCCACTTGCATCCCATTGGCTCTTAAACAAAGAAACCAAATGCAGACTTAGCACCTCTGAAGAAATGGCGTTATGTCATGTTTTGTTTAGGCTGGCATGTCATACAACAATTCCAGGGACAGAATGTATTGCTTAAGAATTGGGATTGTTTATTTCTTGAACGTCATTGCTATAATATCTTTGTTTAATAATAGTTCTTACCAGCTACACAGCTATATGACGTCTGTGGAAAGCTTGTTAGGTGGTGAGTTTACTGCTGTGGTATTTCATTTCTTAAGCTTTTAGAAAGTGCAGATTTGCTTCTTTCCCTGCCACAATAGTGCTCTGTGGGCATTGACTATTAGTTCAGGTTTCTGGGGACTGCTGACTTAATGCTGAAACTTTCAAGGGATGATTAGTTGGTGCACTCTAGATACTGAGTTAAGATACTGACGTAGAAGCTCACTGCATTGAAAAATCCCCATTTATTTATTTAATTGTATCAGTTTTCAATCAAAGGTCTTTTAAGATGTCCAAAACAAAAATACTGCAAAATCAAATGGGAAGTTAGTTAAAAAAAAACTTCAGCTTTGCTTTTTCCCCTATTGTATATAACTCATAGAATTGCTCAGGTTGGAAAAGACCTTAAAGCAAGTCCAAGCACAACCTAACCACACTACCCTAACTCTAACAACCTACCAGTAAACCATGTCCCTGAGCACCACATCCAAATGGTTTTTAAACACAGTTAGGGATGGTGAGTCAACCACCTCCCTGGGCAGCCTATTCCAGTGTTTAACAACCCTTTTATAAAGAAGTGTTTCCTGATATCCAATGTAAACCTCCCCTGGTGCAACTTGAGGCCATTTCCCCTCATCCTGTCACCAGTGAGAAGAGACCAGCCCCACTCTGCTGCAATCACCTTTCAGATACTGGAAGAGAGCAGTAAGGTCTCCTCTCAGCCTCCTCTTCCCCAGACCAAACAGCCCCAGTTCCTTCAGTCTCTCCTCATAGGCCATATTCTTCAAGCTCTTCCCCAGCCTTGCTGCCCTTCTTTGCACCTGCTCCAGCACCTCCATGCCCTTTCTGTACTGAGATGCCCAAAACTGAACACAGCACTCAAGGTGAGGCCTCACCAGTGCCGAGTGCAGGGCAGGATGACTTCCCTGGTCCTGCTCACCATTTCTGATCCAAGCCAGGATGCCATTGGCCTTCTTGGCCACCTGGGCACACTGCTGGCTCATATTCAGCCCACTGTCCATCACTACACCATTCTTTGAGCTGGCTCTTGACAGTGGATCTCAATACAAATACAAATCCTAAATTTTAATCTGTAAGTAGTTTTTGCATAAAAAACTGTGAAGTCTGAGTGGCTTATCCCTCATGTCCATGTTAAAAGGTGTATTCAGTTTTTCCAGAGGCTACAAGAGCCTCTCGGGACCTCTCTTGTCTCTTAACTGCAGACAGAGCAAAGAAGAGGCACCGTGTTTACCTTACTCAGGGTGTACAGGCTTGAAAGAAGAGTTTTTCAGGTATTTATGAAAATCAAGCCCAAAAGGCTTTATTAAGTTTTTCATAAAATGTATAACTATTTTCTTGATATCATAGACAAATATTTTGGTTGTACATAAGGGAGTGTTTCACATCCCTTTCTTCCCTTTTTTCTTCTCAGGAAGCCTATGTGATGGCTAGTGTTGACAATCCTCATGTGTGCCGCTTGCTGGGAATCTGCCTCACTTCTACTGTGCAGCTCATCACCCAGCTCATGCCTTATGGCTGCCTCCTTGACTACATCCGAGAGCACAAGGACAACATTGGCTCTCAGTACCTCCTCAACTGGTGTGTGCAGATTGCAAAGGTAAGTTGACCGGCTTGGCTTTGGGGCCAGCTAAGACCCAGGCTGTGACAGAGATATCAGGAAATACATCATGTGTTTGTTTACTTAACTGTCTGCGCAGGTCTCCGTATTTCACTATGCCCCATAGTTCCTGGAAACTTGATACACATCACCAAGCCGTCGCTTTGTTTTAAACAATTTATGATTTTCAAGCCACTGAGCAAACAAATTGCTCCTAGGCAGCATAATATTGTCACCAATGAAAACTAATCACCCAGTGATGAAACAGTCATATAATTAAGTTGTGACGGAGAAAAGAATCTGTCATTCTCATAACAAAATGTTGCTTCAAGTTACCGTATTTATTTGGGCTGTGCCACAAGGCAAACAGTAATGTTAAATATACCTTCTAGCATGCCCTGGAGAATGACCCTGGCTTTTCAGGCTGAAATCTGTGTGGTCTGGGGATCAAAACTGCTGATTAATAAATACCATCTGGCTGTGACCAAAGACATTCCAGGCACCACAGGGATTTTTGCAATTCAGATACAATGAGTTGGTGCATGATCAAATTGCCACAGTGCTAAATAAACATCATTATCA
The DNA here is from genome assembly GCF_026119805.1 of Tympanuchus pallidicinctus. Taxonomy (NCBI): domain Eukaryota; kingdom Metazoa; phylum Chordata; class Aves; order Galliformes; family Phasianidae; genus Tympanuchus; species Tympanuchus pallidicinctus. The sequence continues at coordinate 2,627,945 of NW_026294752.1, read as the reverse complement.
CACCTGGCACTAGTTATCTGCCTGTGCGTGGAACTAAGGAGAAGAGAAGCAAAGGAGATTGAAGTACAGCCCTTAGCAGCAGTATGCTGCGTGAAAGATGGTTCGGTATGTAAGAGTGGGGCAAAACCAAGCTGCAGTTTGTGTAAGGCTTGTTTTGTGAGAAAGCATTATTTGCAAAGTCTAGATCCTTAATGCTGCTCATTTCAGTAATACCAAGTTAACCACACACTTACCACATTATTGGTCCCTTGAGACCTTGTATACATCTCAGGCTCTCCTGGCCATGGTTTGCTTTCAGAAATGTATCCACCAGAAGTATACAGTGCATACTTTTCATCTAGTTATGTGTATTTTTTACAGCACACTCCACAGCAAATTAGTTTGTGTGTCCACCGGTAACGCGAGCTGCCATTATTCTGACTCTTGCTCTTTCATTTGAAACCAGTTATTGCTTTCTCCTGGTCTTTCTTCCTGTGGATGATGAACCACATTTCCCTCCTTTTCTTCCTCTTCCTCATTCATTTTTGAGGTGTCAAAATCAGTCCCCAGACTGATCCTCAGAACACCCCATTTGTTGTGCGCTTGCCTGAAATGTTACCATCCACAATAGTTGCTTCTTTTTTATTCTCTTCACATCAGTTCAGCATTCACCTATAGCAACCTTTACCCTTCCCAGTGTTGCTTGACCTTCAGCATCCTCCTTTGTGTTGCTCCATACTGAAGTTCTCCTCAAAGTGCTTGTAAATAATGCATATGGCTTTTTCCCACCGATGTGTCTGATGTTTCTGCTGCTGATGAAGTCATGCCCCGTATTTTGAATTTCTCTGACTCTGAAAATGGGGAGAAAAATTATAACAATATACTTGTGTCTGGAAACTAACCAGAAGGAAACAAATTCACTGCGAAGTTTATTTTTGTTTCTGTTTTCACAGCTTTGAAATAATTTCTCTTTGTATCTTTCACAAACATTATATTTTACTAAGCCATGTCCTTCAGACAAAATGAGTCTATCCACACCATGTGCAGAAACACTTTGAAGTCTCTTTGAACATATTAGTCTCACACTTAATGATGAAAAAATGGCTTAAATCAGAGACTTGAACACTAATAAAGATCTGTTGTACTTTCTGCATGAGCAGTTCAACATCTTTGGTGTATGCTTATGCATGTGTACAAGTCCTTTGGGTCCCAGAGTCTTAAATAGCTTAGTGTGAAACTGATATTCTGCTTTTCAGTAGCTTTGAGTCCTAATAAGACTCTGCAGCAATACATGCTTAGCAGGAAATGTTTGCTCCACCGGGGTGAGATTTTGTGATTTTTTTAAGATAGTCAGTTTTCTATTGGTAGCTCATTTTTTTTTCAAGAACTCTGCTCATTAAAGACATATTTGTATAATTAAACGCATGCTCACAGAGGCTTTGTGCCAGTCTGTTTGGGTGGTTTGTTTTGGCAACACAAGCAGCTCTAAGCACAAGGGTGAAGTTCTGCTGAGAAAATGCAATGGAAGATTCACTGGTGGTCCAGGTTAACAGTGGGCTTTAGGATGGGAGTGGAGTATGGAAGGGAATTACTCCCTCCAGTGCCCTGTCATCAAATTTTGCTCGTTTTGGTGTTAATTCTGTAGGCCAAAAGCACTTTTTAAATGAATTCTGTCTTTGTAAAAATACAAGCATGTAATCTACTGCCAGCAGAAACCTATGGACTGGGAATAATTGTGGTTTTTAGAAGGGATCTCACAGGAAACTTAGAAATCGTGGTTTTATTTAATTCCGTGCACCACAAGATTGGAGTTGAGGGAACAAAGAATTAACTCTATGGTCAGAGAGGCAGATGTTAGGATCATGCCTTAAAAATCAAACCAGCACAATTAGCAGTTTTATCTGTCTGAGAGATCTGTAGTCACTCCAGAGAAAAGTCTGTTCTTCCTTGAGAGAAGTTGTACCAAAAAAGCACGTATGCTATGGCAATGAAACCAGAAGAACTTGCCTTTACAAAGAGGACTTGAAAATAGGTGCAACTCTGAGCTCAGCGATTACATGAGGGTTTTTTAACTTTTTTCCTTTTATTGTGTTTGCAGAGATGCCTAATTGCTATCTGTGCAAAGGCAGAGTTCATTGTAACAAGGCACAGAAATGACAGCTTTGAATAATGAATTTATTTTTGCTTGGACTCTTCTCCCAGGCAGTTTGTGTCTAGATTCTCCCAGTGAGGTTTGCCTGTGTGAATAAGGATGGTGATGGTCACCAGATATTGTGCTACCTTGAGGTCATAGGAGTTGCACAACCACACCTGAAAGATGGGTTTGCCCACTCATTTGACAGTACTGTGCTGATTTTATATGTCTTGAACAAAGTCCTAGAGGAACCACATCCCCTGCTATACCTCCTACCATCCCTTATATCTCCATGGTTCCATTTGAATACAGACCCACAGAAAGGTTACTAGAAGACAGTAACGTAACTACCTCCTCCTCTGTGTAGTACATGCCCTCCTCCTGCAATCAGCATCACAAAATTCAAAACAGCAAATCTTTCTGAAAGGGGAATGTGTTACCACATGTTTATGGTGGTATGTATACAGTTACCATAGAGCAGCTGAAGTTTGGTGACTTATTTGCGCATCAAAGCCCGAAGTGAGCAAGAGGCTTACCACCAGTCTGTTGTTTTGCAGGGAATGAACTACCTGGAGGAACGTCGCCTGGTGCACCGTGACCTTGCTGCCAGGAATGTCCTTGTTAAGACTCCACAACATGTGAAAATCACAGACTTTGGGCTGGCAAAGCTGCTTGGGGCTGATGAGAAGGAGTATCACGCAGAGGGAGGCAAGGTACAAGGCACTAGAGGATGAACCATGGCGTGTTTATCGGTGTGTTCGTGTGTTCATGCATGAGTCTTCATGTTAAAAATAGGAAAAAAGAAGTGGGCTTTTCAGAAGACTCAGCTGCAATCTCAGCTTGCTGCCTTTGAAGCCTGTGGAAGTCTGCTGAGCACAGCCAGAGCAGCGTCAGGCCAGTGTGACTGCAGTAGGAGCAGAGGTTGCAGAGCAGCAAGGGCTTTTGAAATTCCCACCCTGGATGTCTGGAAAAAAACAAGGTTATTTAAAAAACAATAAAAATGAAAGCATGTCTGAATTCATCACAGAGCCAACACCAATAAAACAGTGCAGTCTGTGAAGAGAAAGGGAATGCCGTATGTTTATAGCAGAAGAAAGACCTGTCAGGCTTGGTTCAACATGCCTTTATGTTGTACTACATGCTGATGAAGGGAATGTGTCCTGCTGAGAAATTAACAAGAATCTGCTTGCAAATATTGCAGCAACCATAAATGGAAATCAGATGAGCATAAATCAGTCTGTGTCATACTGTCTGAGATTGGATTTCTATTCTGGTACAACAGGAGAAAGTTAAAAAATTAGTAATTTAACTGTTAAAAATATGGTAAAACTAACTTGTGAGAGATATTTATAATAGCCTCAAAAATTTCACAATTTTCCAGGTTTAGCATAGTAAATTAAAACAGTAACAAGGGACTCAGAACTTGCCTGCTTTCCACTCAAATAATTGTGTTGTTTCACTGTGTTTTTTGACCCCCTTCTACAACCAAATCATTGACTTACACACCACCTGGTGGTAAAGGTTGCTGATAAAATTTGGTTCAGCATCTTACGGCTAATTTGTGGATCTTCCTAGGTTCCTATTAAATGGATGGCATTGGAGTCAATTTTACACCGAATTTATACTCATCAAAGTGATGTCTGGAGTTATGGTGAGTTTGAAAACATAGCTATAGTTTTTGTAGATGTGTTGGAACAATTGCAATGACATTGAAAAGAGTTCTTTATTCTTCCTATTATCTGAAGATTGAGAGATTAAACCTAAATAATGGGCCAAAATTACCTATTCACTAAGTAAAATTCCCACAGAACTGAGCGGTGGTGAGGTGTAAGAAGTTTTGCAGAGTATGCTTCCACATGGTGAGCCCTTCCCTGACAGGAGCTACACGTGAGAGACCGCACTCCTCCAAACGGTGAACTGCTGAAGACCAAAAATCAAACAGTGTAATGAGAGGGAGGACATAAAACCATTGGCCACACTGCCAGTCAGCATCAGTCAGTGTAACTCCACTTTCTCCTCTGGCACTATCTGAGGTGATGATATAACCTTATTTTGTCACGGTGGCCTAAAATGATTCAGAGTAGTTGCAAAAAGGCAAGGAGTATGATGTGCTCTCTGGGTACTGAGAGGACAACAAGGAAAGAAAAGCAACTGAAATAATTCATTTTATACTTTGTACAAGAGATAAAAGAGCTGAAAGGAAAATTTTCAGAGCAACTTGTTGCAAAATTTCCACTCCATGGTGTCATACTCCTGGAAGAAGTTAAGTACAAATGTCAGACGCTGTATCCATTTAGAAAAAGTACAGTCTCTGGTTCTCTTAATCCATTTATGTATCTTGGCATCCGAAGTTTTATTTTGTATCCTAAGCTACTGGACAATCACAATAGCTACATCACAGAGTATGTCATCAGCAAACAACACTGAGGCAGATGGTTTACACATCTTTCAACAACTGCTCTTGCTGGTCTCCAAAGAGACTGTTTTAAACAAAAAGACAACTTCCATTTTTCAGTACCCTTTCTAAGCTGAGTCAGGAGTCTGTAACCTGTATTTCCTTTCTTTCCTGTGGGGCTGGAAAGTCTGTGAGATGTTCAACACTGAGACACTAGTTGCAATTAAAAAGAAATAAAGGAAGGCAGGATGATTTCAAACTGTTTTATTAATGTGTATGTCTTTAATATCATGGCAAAAAGTGCTTTGCCTGGATGAGGATCTGTCAGTGTTTTTCTCTCAATTAACAAACACATCCAGGCAAGCCTCTCGGCTTCCTCCAAATTTCAGTCACTGTCTTCTCCTTTCCCTGCAGGTGTGACAGTTTGGGAGTTGATGACATTTGGGTCCAAGCCTTACGATGGGATCCCTGCAAGTGAAATCTCCTCTGTCTTGGAGAAGGGCGAGCGTCTGCCTCAGCCACCCATTTGTACCATTGATGTGTACATGATCATGGTCAAATGTGAGTTCAGTGGATTTGTGGGTGCTTTCCTAAGCCCAATAAGTGGCACGGTTGTCTTCATTATGTAGGCATTTCTGTATGTTGTATTCTTGGTGATGGCATGGAAATTAGGTTACATGAAAAGAGCAGTGACAGGGTGCATTCCTGCACCTCATGCCTTAGGTGGGAGTAGAGGGCACGATTTCGTTAATTGCTAATTCAGCCAACTAATGGTTTTTCACCATTCACATTGCTGGCTGATGTTGTCAATTATTTTAAGATGTCATGCAGTATAAATCAGTATAACATCGTCCATGTGACCTGATACTTTGGTTTTAAACACCTAGAAAATAAAACTAACAATGACTTCTCCAGGCTCAGCCTTAGTTCAGTAATATGCTGTCAGGTAGGACACACTGAAGGGCTTCTAAATCTCAAACCCCTTTTTCATCTATCAGCTGCTAAAATGTCAGATTGTAACCTTGCTTCCTAAGCCAAGATTAGGCTGCATCCCTGCCAGTAGAGTTTGTGAGGATGCTGAGAGGCAGCCCACCAGGTGGCATTTAAGATCTTTTCACTGGAACAGACTGTAGCTTTTGCTGAAATAAAAGCTGTGCTACAACACCGACCCTGTAGCATAGCACTTTTGGATAGGCCTGGAGAGCCTGTGCATTGCTGTGCTGGGAAAGGCACTTTGCAAGGAGAGTCTGATCCTGTGCTCACTGTGGTGAGAAGGAACCACATCCAGACATGTCCATCTGCATCCATCAGCAGTGCTCAGACCCATAAGCATTCTCCTGGAAGTCCCTCCTCAGCAATGCTAAGCCCTGGTGACACCTGAGCCCTACCAGATTTTGGCAATCCTGTCCCAGATCTTCACAAGCTCTGCACAACAGTGTGTCTCCAAATGCTGAGATTTTGAGTCCTGGCATTTCCATTCCACTGCCCTTCTTTAAAGCCAGGCTAGAGCTAGAAAGCAGGCGTTTTTCCAGGCACTCAGTCGGGTACCTCTTGCTTATAAAACACTACCAATGGAGTGTCATTACCCTCTTTTATACCAGTGCACTAAATTTAAAAGCAAGAGCATGCGAATGTGGGGTTTGAGCCTTCCTTGTCCCACAGGACTCAGTGGCACATTTTTCACTGCTCTGATCAGACCTTGTGTACAGGTTGCAGTGCAGACATTGCTGAAGCCATGCCCTCTTGTCTAAAAGAATTTGGGATTCCCATTCATCTCCTTTCATAAACAGAGAATATAAACTGAAAAGTTGGAAGTTATTACACACAATTTCTTAAGCTATATTTAAACACATGCAATTAAAAGATAAATTCAGAAGCAGTAGATGCTGCTTCTGCAAGAGCAGCATACTTCCAAAAGGTCCACTTTCTCCTAAAGTGAGAAGAATTTCCTTAATTGGTAAAAACTGCATTGGAAGAATTTAGCACACATAGTATCTTCAATGTGACAAAAAAGCCACTGGCACTGATGAGATTTTGTCCAGTGCAGATTTCAGATGGCGTATTGTCACTTTGCTCCTCCATTGCCTTGGATAAGCTGCTTTTATGAGTTCTCTCAGACATACTAAGATTAACCTTTCTTACTTCTAATTTCAAACACAAGTGTCTATATATCACCACATCTGTTAGTTGATATCGGAAAGTGTGGATTTTTTAAGTCATCTCACATGTAAAGCCACCAGTATCAAGATTAGAAATCTCTTCCATCATTGATACACCCTAAACTGTAGTTAAAGTTCACATACTAATTAAATACAACTTAGGTATGGTTAATCTTTCAAAACATTTTGTAGATGTAAATTTTAGAAAATATCTGGTACGGGGTAGAAAATTGCAGGTCTTCTGCAAGGATTTCATGAAGCAGTGCAGTAAGGAATAGGCAAATTATCATATATCTGCAGGATTCTGCTGAAAATACTTTGCTTCTCTTCCTTCAAGATCCAGACTGGCCCCAATTAGCTGTCCTCCGGTCTTGTTCCTTACTATCATGTTGTAGGACCTTCTGTCCAAGCAGAGACAAGCCAGGAAGAGAGTGGACAGGCTTAGGCTGCAGCTTATCTGGCCTTGGGATTTTACTGCCTCCTTCATGCTTCCCAAACTGCCAGGATGTACTTCTTAAAGGCTGACCTTCGCACCAGCTAGCGTCTGGTTAATTAATTTTTTATGGTGATCTCTTACAGGCAGCTGCTTTCTTCTTACCATGTATAGCACTGCTCTTTTAGCTGTTACACTTTATTTCAGACTCTGTGTCTGATTGCCGAAACAATTTCAATTGTGCACTGCTCTCCCTGCTGTCCCTTCAGGCTGGATGATTGACGCAGACAGCCGGCCCAAGTTTCGTGAGCTGATTGCAGAGTTCTCCAAAATGGCTCGTGACCCTCCCCGCTATCTTGTTATACAGGTACTGAACAACATGTCCAATGGGCGTTTAATATCGGGTCCAGAATGATTAATGATGAATAGGAAAATAAATTCCTGGTTTGGACAATTTTTCCACACAAAAGATGCCAGGCCACACAGGCCAATGTTCCCATGCTTTGCTTCCTTCCAAGGCAGAATGATTTATCCTGCCCATACCACTTCTGGGTGCTACAGCAAAATTTTTTTTATGTTGACATTTACTTCAAGCTAAAAGATCCAACACAAATGGCATAGGTATGAGGATGTGAAAGCTGACTGAAATGGCAGAGCTCTGTGTTTTAGAGAATCTGTTGGTCTGTTTATCTCCTTGCCAGTGAAGGATTATTTCCTGTGATGTTTGCTGAAACATGATGTGGAAAGAGAAGCCATTTAGGAAAACAAGAGCAGTTGTAGAATAGATTTTGAACATCCTCTCTGGCACTGATGGTAAGAGGAAACAGCACAGCTGTTTTTGGCAGAATGTGAACTTACATTCAGTAACAGCATGAGTTGAGAAGGTATACTGCAAATAATTTCTAGCGCATGCTGATAATTTAAGGACAGTTCTTGCCTTCCAGGTCTTAACACATTCAGCTAGAACCACAGACAGAATTTCAAGACCAATATTTTCTTAACACTGGTCCCCGTCTATGCCCAATAACATACTGAAGTTCTGAAAGGCTAACGGAGTTGGAATAGTTTGAATATTACAAAATATTCAAAAGATGTTACAAAAATGCAGATATTTTACAGCAGCATGGACGTCGCAAGTCCAAATTCTATGGATAGTGAGGGCTTGAAGGAATTCAACTTAATGGAATCCTCTCTCACTCTGATTTGTCTCACAGGGAGATGAAAGGATGCATTTGCCCAGCCCTACAGATTCCAAGTTTTATCGCACCCTGATGGAGGAGGAGGACATGGAAGACATTGTGGATGCAGATGAGTATCTCGTCCCACACCAGGGCTTTTTCAACAGCCCATCTACATCTCGGACTCCTCTCCTGAGTTCATTGGTATGAAGCTTTTCCTCTCTGAAAACAAAAAAAAGAAGTAATGAGAGAGTGAACTGTTTCTCATGCTACCTGTATTTTCTCTCTCCTCCTTTTCAAAAGAGCGCTACTAGCAACAATTCTGCTACAACCTGCATTGACAGAAATGGGGTAAGTGGAATGACTCGTAAAAAAGGAGTAGCAGCACTGTGTGACCACTTTCCTATTGAACCCCCCTCTCCCTTTTATACCTCACTTATGCAAGTCAACTTCTACAACACAGTCCCTGTAATACTGAATTTCTGCATTTCCAACCTAGCAGGGGCACCCTGTGAGGGAAGACAGCTTTGTCCAGAGGTACAGCTCAGACCCAACAGGTAATTTCTTGGAAGAGAGCATAGATGATGGCTTCCTGCCTGCTCCAGGTAAGTACCTCTCCTATGTTTCCATCCTAGGGCTATTCACTCACAAACCTTTTGATCAGTTAAGACTCTTGCATGAATATAGCTGTCTTCCTTACTCTTTGAGAGAAAGGAAGCAGTCCAAATGTTTCCTACCTTTTGCTTTTACTCAGTAAACAAGAGTGGAAACGCATGCACATATCCTGTTCTTAAACTTTTTCTGGTTGCTTTTGGCCACCTCTCATTTCCACTCCTTCATGAGCCAAGTTCCCCATGTTTACCACGTGTGCCATCTGGTCAGGAAGTTTAGGTGTGTCAGTCTATGTTTAAAGCTTTCTACTACTTCAGAAAATATCATGTCAACATAGATTTCACCCCTTATACCATTTCTGCCATATAAACAGTTTTCTGGTCATGATATTGATACAGGAAGGAAGCTCACAGGTTCCCATTAACTTACAGCACTGGCCATCACAGAGTGAGACAGAAGGCAGAGAGGGTCACGGTTAAGTAGTATCCTCAAAAAAAATTAACCTTCTCTCCCTTCCCACATCTCTTTTGAAAAGACTGACAAGAGACTGCATATGAGTGAGATGTGGAATCTCTGTTACTGTCTGTTCTGTATTTCCCAGGTAGTTGCTTCATCTCTAAACATTTTTTGAGGGATATGGCTTCTGACCACCAAACTCCCTACTGAAATTTCAGAACAGTGTCAGGGACATAGCTGCTGAAATCAGCACTAGCTATCTTGCAGCCAAGTTTCAAAGCTACTGCTTTGAAACTTGAATTTTGATGGTGAGCTTCAAGGCAGTATGCTTCATGTACAGCTTGGCAGTCATTGCATTTAGCTCTCTTCCACTCTGGATGCAGAGCTGGGAAGTCTGGTGAGATGTTGCACTGAAAAAAGTGTTGCAGATGGATTAAAACCGGCAGCTAAAGTGGTGCAAATGGTTGCATTAGTCATACCTCACCACTTCCATTATCTCGGTTGTTTGTTTTTAATTCCAGAGTACGTAAACCAGTTGATGCCCAATAAACCATCTACTGCCATGGTCCAAAATCCAATCTACAACAACATCTCTCTCACAACAAACTCAAAGCTCCCCATGGACTCAAGCTACCAGAATTCCCACAGCACAGCTGTGGACAACCCTGAATATCTCAACACTAACCAGTCCCCACAGGCCAAAACAGTTTTCGAGAGCTCTCCTTACTGGATCCAGTCAGGCAATCATCAAATAAATCTGGACAATCCTGACTACCAGCAGGACTTTCTACCACATGAAACGAAACCTAACGGTCTCTTGAAAGTTCCTGCAGCAGAAAACCCAGAGTACTTGAGGGTAGCAGCACCAAAAAGTGAATACATTGAAGCTTCAGCATGACCACAGAGGATTTCTTCTTGCATTGAGGCAAGCCAGACTGGTGAATCATCTGGCTGCTGCAAGAGCAAAAACTGTTCAGCGCGAATGGCAACCACAATGCATCAATAAGCACACTTCAGCATGCAATCTGAATCTGCAAAGCCAATCTCACAGGACAGTTTGGGTCTTTTCTTGCCCATTTCCATGTATAGCTGAAGCCCATGCCCTGCACTGAGATGTGTGTTGAAATGGAGCGGGACCTTTCTTGTACAGAAAAAATATGGATGCATTCCTTTCATTTTCAAATGGTAGCATGGTAAGAAGCCACTCTGGGATGAACTTGTGAGCTGTACACTCTGTACAGTCAAATTTCTTTCTACAATGTGTATTTTTATAAATGTTTCTAACAGATTTTTTGGATCTTTTACAAGATCAGATGCTTGTACTGCTCATCTGTTAGTTGGTGATCAGATCACCAGCAGAAAGAAAAACAATGTTACTAAATAGTTTTCCAAAGGTCCTGGAACAGAAATAGTTATTCCAAAACACAGGATTTTTACACATTGGCTCCACATACTGCATCTTGGCATGAACAGGAAAAGTGCATCTGGTGGACGTATGGGAGATTCTGTCCATGGCAGGATGAAGCAGATTATTCTGGGGAAAACCAGCACAAGGAGTGAATGGCAAAACACACCACCTACTGACCACTGCTGCTAAAAACTGACAGGAGGAATGCAGCTCACAATAATTTGTAGATTTTTACAGAGCACTCACTCGTCTGTTTTCTGATGGTAAAACACAAGGCGTTTTTCTGATGTATTATGCTATTGTAGAGTTGTCAAAATGCCTCTCTTCAACAAAGCTGTTAAAGATGTTGCCATAACTGAAAAAATAAGTGTCAAATAATGTTTAACAGACTCTAATTAAATGTCAAGGAAATGCAAATGTTTGCAAATTGGAACCTTCATGAGACAGACAGGAAGACTGATACTAAATTAAACTTTAGAAAGGCAGGAAACACAGGTAGCTCTAGCCAAATAGTCTCTTTTAGAGACTCGGAAATCTTTTCGCCTACATTTGGCAAAGAAAATGGTCATGCCCATACTAGTGCTTTCCTCACTTCAAGGCAGAATATGGCCAGTAGCTGTATAATGCCAGGGCAGAGGCTAGGGCTGTACCTTTCCAGGTGGGGTGACCTCTCACACCTCAAAGCAACACAGGAGAGTCAGTGAGCATGGGTTCGGAAGAGAAAGCTAGAATGGTGGAAGAAGTTGCCTACCTCGTATGAAACACAGCTTCTGCTTCTTCAAAATTCCCAGCCCAGGCTTCTGTTGTCAGTGTGGAAGAGGCAGACTAGCCAAGGTTAAGACTTTAACATAATATATAAATACTGTGTATACTGATAGCATGTCAGTCACCGGAACCAAAGCAGGTACTCTTTCAAGGGCTCTATGTTACAAAACTTCTCCAGCAAAGATATTTCTTTGTGAATTAGGAGTGAAATGCCCAAAGTGTGACCTTCCAGCAGCTTGGCAGCAGTGCAATTTTAATAAAACCATCAGTTCAGAAATTAAAGGCGTGTTCATCAATTTTAGAACATTGTTTTTACAGATTTACTGAGGAGTGAAAGAGTGGTCATGTGAAATGACCCTGTTTATAGGTAATGCAGTGAAAAAGGCATCGGCAGCTCCTGTGTGTGCTGTAGCTCATCACTGCCTTTCATTTTGAGGTAGAAAAGTGTATTTAGTCAAAATTCAAAGGTTTTCCTGGTCTGCTATTTCATAGATTTGTGTCACTGAGACGTGAGTCCCAGCCACAGTGCTATGGGGAATGCAGTGTCTGACTTTGATTATTGATGGTTTGTGTTTAAAACAATAACCAAAATTTAGTTCCCACGTCCAACTAGTGGCAGATTTCTCCTTGCATTCCTGAGAGCACATTTGTTCTGTTGCTCTCAAAAGCAATGTGAATGCACAGGCAGTGCTTTTCTGCCCACCCACCACCCCAAGAGGAATGTATATAAAACCAAAATGTGTTTTAAAAGAAAGCACAGATAATTTTCAGTTCACTAAATCTGTTCTGTCTCCAAGCAGAACACTAGAAAATCATCCAGTGTGTGTCCTCCCATAGCAAATTTTCAACACCATTACATGGAAGAATGTATTGATGTTTTAATCTGTCATCCAAAACAAGAAAGCCACTAAGAAGGAGCAATATCTATAACTAGTGTTATGTAGCATTAAAATTGTTCAATATTGGTTAGTTTGCTTGCTAAAGCTTGCTAAAGCTATTTAGGAGGAATTCAGTAGAGACTTATTACTAGAAACAGGGAAATACATCTAAAATTTATTTTTATATATCTATATATATAAATATATATTTTTTTAATGAGAATACTAGGAAAGAGGATTTAGCTCTTGATAAAAACATACAGGAAGATTCCAGATTTGTGGGATTAGCTGCATTGTGAAATAATTCCAGTAAATATGCACCCTTTAAGCCATGATTTGTAAATAGGCAGCGCAGCAAAGATTAAAAAGCCAGCAAAATAAAATAAAAAAAAAGGCAGTGCCTCGAGGGGCAGATACAGTGGCACTGGGGTGAATGAGATTGTGCAGCTGCATGGTTGGCATGGGTGCTACACAGGGTAGTGCTTCTGGGTAACATGCATTAGCAAGGTACCCAACAATTGCCACTGAAAAAATAATTAATAAGCAGCTGAAATACATTCTGTGTTGTTTTTTCTTTCCACTGCAGGTCACTGACTGTATAACAGCAAGTAGCCCCATAGGTGCTAGTAAAGCCAAACTGGGCCAGGCAGCACTTTCACAGGCACCTTGCTGGTGCAGCGTTGTACAAGATACAGGCTATTGAATGGGACAGAGAAGCTGTGGGCTTACAACTTTTAGGAAACTAAGTATTAGAATTTTATTTTCTGAATACTGGAAAAGATAAAGGCACTGCATCTTGACAGCTTACATACATCAGCATCCAAAAATAACTTAAAAGCGCTGCCGTTGTCTCTCAGGATACGTGGGTATAGAACACTGATTTTAAAACACAGCTAAACAGGGTAATGGAACAGGCCACAGCCACTGGTAAAAGCCTAACAGACACTTTATAATCCAGAAAATAAAACCTCAGTTTTCACTGTATTTCTCATGGAAGGCAAAATGACACCACTCACAAGTTACTGTCTGTTAATCATAAAGCAGCAGTTAGTGACAAACTATTTGAAACAATAATTTAAGCACTACATGCTTGGATATGAAAATGTAAGTCACGTCAAGAGTCTTCATGTCACTTTGATGTTTTCCAGCAATCTGTGTGCGGTGTTGGTGCACTTTATTTCACTTGGGCCTTGGCTTGTTTTCTTCTGCTGCAAAGGAAATTGGCTTGGGAATTCTCCTACATAATGCATTATAAAATATGCTCCTGGGGTTTACTTGAGAGGAAGGGCAGAGTAGTGCCAGGCTGAGGACACAGACAGCCAGTCCACATCTGAGACAGCTGCCAAGTTTGCAATGAATTGTTCTTGCAGGCACGGGTGGGAATAGCTACACAAATGGCTCCTCTCCCTGCTTCCACCTTGCAGAGAAGTCCTCTATATTTCTAGAGAGACTGTACAAAAAACAGGGCTCAGCCTCTGTGCTTCAGGAGGCTTGAGGGTGTACCTGGGGCTGTGGCAGTGTCTGTGCCCTCACACAGTGTCTGTGGTGTCCTCGGGCTGTCTGGGGGTGCTCCAGGCTGCCAACAAGAAACTTTGCATTTCCAGACAAGCAGTCATTTTTCAAATTCAGAGTTCCAGCCTCTTCTACTAGTACAACTGCCTCTCCAGATGAGGAGTTACAAAATGCCAGCTTTTATTTCTGCCCATGCTTCTCTGGGAGAAGTAGTCTGAATCAGGACAAGATATGAAAATGTACCTGTGTCCTCCCTCCTGATGAAAACCACATACTGATGAAGCATCAAACTCTGCATGTAACACTTAGCAAGAATGCTTTGTAATGTTTTATCACCACTGAATCAATTTTCTATATTGGAATCCCATTTTCTAGTGTTCTTTTTGTAAGTTTTTATCTCTTTGTTCCAGCATACAAGTTTTTAAAGAGACTTTTTAAAAAATAACAGAAAAATAAAGTTTATACAAAAGAAAAATATGACACTTTTAAGAAGCATTTTTAATAAGCTGCATTAGGACCAAAGACGTAATGTCTTGTTTTCTTGCTTTAAAGAAATAGGGTATTGATCACCACTTCCACACTATCTCATTACAAGGAAAAGCTGCTGATCTCCATCCTGCATTGGGACTGGCCAAAGCATCGCTGTGCCAGGTGGGCTTCACAGGTCACTGAGGCCTGTCCATAGAAAACCAAACCAAACATCAGAACCAGACATCACTTCAGGGACAGATCTACAACCTCTGCTCAATTTTGATTCATTTTTCATTCAACGCAATAGCTAAACAAGGACACAGTAAAGAAAAAAAGAAACAACTGCATTATATTTTGGCTCAGATTTAGGAAAAAAATACAGTGATGAGACATGATTAGATAGCTGCCTTTTATGTGAATAAGTGCATCAACAGGCAGGGAGACTTTAAAATGAAAACACTTTTTGTTATGCATTACTTTAATTATGTGGAGAAGTTGAAATCACGACACTTCCATGATAGGTTTCACTTTCTGCCGCACATTCTCCCTAGTTGGGCATTGTGTGCATTTGCAGATCACCTGTGTTGCAAAAGCCTAGTGGACTGAAAATCATGGTTCATTCACATCAGCAATAGCTACTGTACATAAAGCAAAATGAGACTGGGAGAGGAGACTGCAGAGACAGCAGGCTGTACTGCAGTTAGAGGAGAAGGAAACCCTCAGTAGCATTAGAAAAAAAAAGTTTCCTGAAGAAAAAGAACTGAGGACCTGGCTAGAGACATATTAATTGCATCACTGAAGTCAGCAGGCAAAATACCTTCAGCAAGTTTTGGGGCTGGTGTTCCACCACCTTTGCTCTTGTCCTCCTGCATGCTTCAGCTTTGTTGCACATGGGTCTGGATGCAGTGTGGTCTCTCTGTATCTTTCTCCTTAAAATGATGAATTTTCTGATTAATAAGGTGAAAAAAATTAAACACAAAACCACACCTGTGACCTATCAAATTGCTGATTTTTTTTCTTGTGTAGCTGAACGGTACATCATTTCCAGTTGCTCTGGAATTGAGCCAAACCATACTCCTGACCTCTCGCAATCTAACTGAAAACTGTGGATTTTCAAATAACATCAACGCTATCCTTGTATTTAATGAAAGGGACATGTGAAGTAGTTGTGTACAGTGATAGGAGGGTTGGCTTACACACCTAAGTTTCTTTTTAATCCTACATTCCTAATTCTGTTCCCCTTGCAATTAATGGGATGTTAAACTTGATTTCAATGAGAGTATAAAACAAGGCTAATGTTGAGTGATTCTGATAACCAGAGATCCTATGGATCTATTACCCATTTTAGGCTGCTTGGTATTGATGCAATCAATTGAATATAAGGAATAATGTCTTTGTTTTAATGAACTATCAAGCAATATATCCGTAGATACAGGTGGTACCCTTGCATTGTAAAGTTACTCAAATATGAAAGCACTATTTGTACAATAAGAAACTCTTGACTTTTATATGGTTTAATGGTTTATACTGTTGATCAAAGATTGTTTGTATATTGAGTGAGAAAAATGAGGTGTATATTATTCTTTTTATTTGTTTTTAATTTGTTGAGAACTTTTGTTGTGATATACTGTTGTACTTGGGGGGAAGAAAAATCAGTGGCTAGCTTGCAGCGTCTGTAGCCAGAGAAGAAATCACATTAGGGATTTTTTTTGGTGGGCTTAGATTTTTCTAAGAGCGGTCACCTAAGGGATTTATCCAGTGCTTAGTGAAGCTAATAACAGAACCTCTCCTCTCTTCAATAATCTTGGGCTCTCTCTATTGGTAGTGCAGCAGTTCATAATGTGAGAAAAAATCCAGCTAACAGTTGCGACCATTGGAAGTGTAATATAAAAGACACGATGCTGCTTATCAGGGCGTTAAGAAAAGCTGCTCTTTCAAAATACACGGCAGGTTCTCACTTCTGTTTCATGGCAGCAAAAGCAGAAGAATAGTCAAAGAATCCCTCAGATTCTCATCCTGGTGGCGTTTGGCATACAAGCTATACTTACTAATGAACATCTCTGAATTTCATACTCATGAGTTATGCAACAGCAACACAGCACAACTCCATGGAAAGGAAAGTCAAAAGTTTCAATTAGAGTCACACACATGAAAAATATTATTGTACTACTCTAGCAAAAAGGATAAATTCTGTTATCAAAGCAACTGAAATAAAGCCTTTAAAGAACTGCGGGATCTGTGATATAATGGAGCAAAATACATTGGGTTTACAGTACAGTAGAGAGGATCTAGAATTGACAGTACACACTCAGCCTGGATGAGTCCCTGGTATCATCACTAGTAAACTAAATCATTATTTCTCTCTAGAGATTAATTTTGTACAGAGGGGAAAAGAAAAAAGAAATAAAGAAAAAAACAAAAAACAAAAAAAAAAAAAAACCAAAAAGAACCACTACAGCACCTTTCTCATTTTCATCTTTCCATCCAGACCTTTCCAACACATAGGCTGCATGTTTTACCAGCTCAACTTACCTTATTCAGAACTTATGTAGTCTTAATATTACTGGTTCTCAGAAATGTCTAATGTGTATTAATGCATGATATTTTTATTTTAATAAAAGTAATTAAATAAATCTGCTGCTTGGAAGCATGTTTTTTTTTTTTTTTTTTCCTTTTTCAGTGCTAAATTAAGATTCTGCATAAATTAGTATTACTATTTTTAACTTGAAAAGGAACTGAGATATATGTCCATTCACCTCCGCTGTGAAGATTCAAGTCTTCTTCATTGGGCACGAATACTCTTCTCTGTATTTCACAGACAGAAAAAACAAAGGCACAGCATTACCCAAAGAAGTGGAGACACTGGTGGGTAAAAATCTCCCCGCTGAAGCACTAGAAGAGAGGAAATTAAAAATCAAGAATGAGGTGAGTATAGAAATGTACGAATGTTTGGGAAGAATAAACATTTAGAAATTTCACTGATCTCAGTTCAAAAGCCTGAAGCATAAAAAGTGACAAAAGGTGCAAAAGGATAGGACGGCCAAAGAAACACAGCTGTTGTGTTTCCCTACTTATTCCCTAATTATTAGTATTCTCTAATTTCCTTATCTCCGTTAAGGTAAGATACAGAAAACTGCTATCTAAGGAGAGGAAGGCAAGTCTCTGCCACGTTCTTCCTTCATTATTCTCATCAGCACTGATCAAACATCATGTTTCACTATTCCCAAATTCAAGCAAGGAAAGAGCAAAGTGAGCCTTTAGGGATCTCATCCAAACCTGCAACAACTACACCAAATCCTGTAAGAAATTTCCAGGACAGCCAGTAAGAGCCATGGCTACAGTCAGAGTCTCTACCACAGTGCCTATGACAGACTCACAAGCTGTGAAGATGGCAGAGCTCATCCAAGGCCACATCCTGCCCAGGGCTGAGTGGTTGGGCTCCCCGTTAGCCACATTGCTCACGCCAGGAGCTTACCATTGCAGAGTGTTTTTCCATGCGGCACCAAAGCAGGCGCTTACTAATCCATCAGCACAGCTCCTCTGAAGTCACACAGCACATGTTGGTGCCCACCGGAGGTAGACTCATGGCAGACCCCCAGGTGTCTGGGCCAGCAGACACCAAGGGATGCGTCCTGCACAGGATGTTTGTGAGGTGGACAAATTCAAAACGGAGGACATTGCTGCTCATATTTGAAAGAGGAACTGGAGTTAGAGGTCGGGTGGTGCTTTAAATTGTTGGGAACTGAAATCTCCCTAATAACTACCATACGTGAGATGTTCCACATCAGAGCTTTTATTTCAGAAAGCCTTTTGCTTTAAAACCTCTTTTCTTTCTGAAGAGAGAAGTATCATCTAATGCACGCATTAACCCCAGGGACTGCTGTCCTGTGAAACTGAACCAGCTCAGAAATAGCAGTGTTTGTCTTTGTATCCAGTACTGCGTGGGCTGATTTACACTTTTCAGTTCTTTCTCATTTCTTCCTTTTGGGTATAGATGTATGGATTTGTATGGGAACTGTTGAGTCATGGTCGCACCACTGATTGAGAACCAGGGAAAAGGACCTGGTCAGCCCTGGAAGCACAGGTGAGGGCAACACAGCTGAGTGATGGGAAGGGGTGGAGCCTGGCTGCACCTCTCTTAGACTGCATTTAAGGGCTGACTGCCTCAGGGAAGGATCTCTGGTTGGAGATCTGTTCTTTGTAAAGATTTTCCTGTGAGCCTAGGTCTTTGGAGACCAGTGAGCATTCTTCCTTTGTAGCAACACTCCATCTGATCTTATTCCTTTGCTGTTATACTCCTCTAACTCCTCTATCATCATTCCTCTCTATGAATCTTTCCAATTGTAACAGGATTACATTAGACTTCAGTGGCTCCTGTCCTTCTCAGGTGTGAGCTATGATGACAGTGGAGATGGCTGTTCTTGTCTTACAAACAGCTTTCATTTAGCTGTGTTTCTACTGGCACTCTTAACCAGTCAATATACAGTTAATAGGGATCGTAGCTGACTGTATCACTTTCTGCCTAATTGCTAAATCATCGAAAGCAGATAACTCGTGTGTTCTATGGTGGTGGATAATAAGCACAACCACCTCCGCTGCTGCCTGCGAAGAGCAAGCTGCACTAGGGCCGGCTGCTTCGGGTCAGAAATGCCAGAGGGGCAGCTCTTGTAGGGGTGCCAAGTCCTCCAGGCCCCGACCACGCTGTTCTGTGCGGACAGCCCGGTGGGGAGAGGTGCAGAGAGCACAAACAGCCATCGAGGCTGGCAAAGCGCAGCCAAGCCTGCAAAGCCTGCCTGGCTCCTGTTGTTGGAAGGTGCGGAAGAAAAGCTAGCAGTGCCCTCTTCTGGAAGAGATTAAAATGTGAGCAAATACATAGCTTTAAGATAGGCTTCCAGCAAGCAGAGCAGAAAAAAATAGCTCAAACAAGCAATTTACTTTCCAGCCTATTTGGAGTACAGGTTCATGCTACATTTAATCCAGTGTAAGTACGGGCTGTTGCTGCAAACGATCGCTGCGCTGATCCGATGGGTAATTAATCCTTCTCTCTGATGGTGTAGTTTAAGCAGATCTACAATGTGATTGCATGCACGAGAGATCTGAGGTCTGATGTGGCAGTGTGTACGCCAAGGACATGACCGGACCATGTGACAAACGGGTATGTCCTGCCCTCAGGAGCTCCTGCACATACTCTTGTGAAGCACGCCACTTCTGTAACACTCAGTTATTTGTTTTCTTCGTGTCATGCAGATAATGCTGTGAGTTGAAATAATGCAAATAGGCTGTGTCAGCACAAAGGGAATTAAGTTCGTTCTTGCTTTATGATTTTTATTTACTCTGCTGTTAGGAAGCAGGCTTTGCCCAGGCTTTTCTTTATCATATGAGGAGTTTCCAACATACACACAACCTTTTGCAGAGTAAATAAGAATATTTTCAGTGAGTGACAGCTTTGGAAAAGTTGTGGTCTTGTGGAACGCGAACAAAAAAAAATGTTATGTACACTTAAAAAATGGTTGTACTGGCTTCTATCTTGCTAACACAGAATTATTTGTTACTTGATTCTGGTTCAGAATGCAATAGAGATTTGCCTAAGAAATCTGGATGCTGTACTCAGGATGCCAGACTAGTTACCTCACAGAGTTATCTCTAGATCTGTGACGGGGCACGGGCCCGAAGAGAGGGGAAAAAAAACAAAGGAGTGGAGAAGGAAAAGAGAAGCGTTAACCATTTATGCCTATCCGGCCCGGCCCCGGGGCTTCTGAGTGACTCGCGGGCCGGCGCCTCGGGAGAGCCGGGAAATCGGGGGGTAGGGGAAGGGTAGGGAGACAGTAGGTGGGTGGAGGAGGAAGGAGGAGGAACGGTAATTTACTGAAGTAGACTGCAGGAGAACTTTTCTCCTTAGCTTTTCTCCATAGCGAGAGGGAGGCGCGCTGAAGCCCTGCAGGCAGCTCCGTGTTTCCTTTCGTCCTCTGGGGAATGGCCGCTCCCCCCCGCCCTCTGAGAACCAAAATTCCCAAAAAAGGCAGTGCACAGAACCGGAACATTAACTCTTTAACTGCTTTACGTGATGTTAATCATGTGGAATATCGACAACAAAAATCACAAAACCATGACAAGTTATAAGGAAGTGAGGTCTGCATTTGTCTCAGATGTGTGAAGACAATAAACCTAATTCCCATCACACATCAGCTCAGCAGGCAAGCAAAAACTACGGAATGCCTTTGTGCTGAAATTGACTTATTTGGAACCTTTTATATTTGCAGAAGGCAACAGGCATGTCTCTGCGACGTATTAGACAAGGGATAAATAGCATCATGAGAGGCTGTTCATCTGTGTTCCTCCTGAATGTTGCACTGCTTTCTTCCCAGTTTTATATCTCTTGTGTATTGCAGAACCATGCCAGTTAACAATTTTTTGCAGAGCAAGTGTGCTGATACTCTTGCTCAGGATGTCTTCTTGTGGTACTGGGGCATTGACCCATCATAGGCAGTGGCAAGGTCAGGCAATAGGCATTTGAAATCAGTACAAAAATACAGGCAGACAGCAAGAAATTCTTGAGAGGACAGTGATCTATATGTAATTAGATACTGGAGGTAACACTGATCCCGAATTCATGTTTGTAAGCATCCTTGTCAGTTTACTAATTACATAGGCTTTTCTGCTGCTTCCTTTCAATAGGAGATGTTTTAGGCTAATAGGGCACTTCTCCTAAGGTAACAGTGGTCACTGGGAAGCTTAACATCGTTATGAAGCAAGAGATGAGCCCATTGGGATACTGGCAGCTCAGAGGATTTGCACCAAGATGGTTTTTGAGGAAGCCAATGGCAAGAAACTGGAAAGTAGGAATGGTACATCAAGACAATTGGAAGTGATCCTGCAGAGATGATGCTGGCTGTTGATAGTGTGCAACAAAAACTGGGCTTCACCACATCTCTGGAAGATTAGTAAACACATTACACTAAGGTAGGAAACTGAGATAAAGAAATACCGTCTGGGCTGGTGTGGGATGCCTGAAGGGAGGGAATTTTAATAACACTGATGGAAACTAGAGGGCAAGCCTGTCTTCAGCCAGCCTTGGTGATTTTGATGGTTTAATTGCATTCACCAAGCAGAAGTTACTCTCTGTGGCTCGGGCTGTTTCAGCTCTTCAGGGAATACAAAGCAATGGGATCCAGCTAAAGCTCACATTCACTGAACTGGCAGTGCCTTTTATCAGTTTATGACCTTATGACTTTTTCTGTTATGTTAACTATAATTTTTATCTTGAAATGTGTAATAAGAACACGTTTCACACGTGTAATAAGAACTTACTCTTCATATTGAAGACAAATATATAGACAGTGACTGCTTTTCCACAGATGGTGAGAAATTAGGGCTGAATAAATTTGTAGTCATAATTTATAATATAATCTTAAGAAAAAGAGGGGAAATTACACAATTTATATGGTACAAATGCCTTCCAACGTTGTATTACTGTACAATAAAAATTTTAGTACAGGTTGGGGCAAAAAGCTGTGGATTTGTTTTTCACTGGGGAAATTCATTGTGTTCTTCATCTTGAGGTAGTTTGTACCATTACAAAATTCTCATTTTTGTGTGTTCTTCCACTTCAATACAAAGTGTCTTAGGAATGCTACGTTTTTCTGTCTTAATACTCTGGGTATTTTTTATGAGTTTAATGAAGAGAACAGCTAGTTTCTTAAAACAGCAGAAAGATTTGAAAATATTACTTGATTCATGCTGTTACTGCAGAGCTCGTGTTCAAACAAACAAAAGATGCTCTAATGCGGGTTGTTTAGTACTTGGCTCTTTACCCTAAATATTGTAGTTTTGTATGGGATTTCATGAAAAGAACGTTTAACTTGCCAATGGCAAAGTTGCTGTCACATCTTTTCTGTCTCATATTACAGACTACCCTATCATGCTCAGCAGAACAGAATCACAGAATAATTGAGGTTGGAAGGACCTCTGATTGTCATGTGGGGCATCTAGAGCAGGCTGCCCAGAACATCGGTGTGATTTTGGCTGTAGGGTTACTCGCACAGATCTTTTTCAATAGACTCAATTCCCTAGGTTTCAAAGCTATGTTCCTTGTAGTCAAGGGGAAACTGGTGCATTTTTAACATTGTAAAAAGGAAGATTTTACCATTTGATCCATAGTGGTGGTTGCTGGTGGTGTGCAACGTGGCACTTGAGCTCAGCTTCCTCCTGAATCTCCAGGCACCCTAGCAGCACAAGTTCATCACAGAGGCATTAGCATAGCAAAAGGCAGATAGTGCGCTCACTAAGTGGAGCTGGTTACCTTGTCTCTGGAAACCTGGCAGCCAACTGGACTCGCAGCAAACCACTTCAATGCACCATGCAAAAAAAAAGCCATCAAAACCCTTGCTTTCATAATAATCAACGCATTTAGCATTAAAAAAAAAAAAAAAAAAAAAAAAAAAGCTTTTCATCTTCAAAGTCTTTTACAAATATTCACTAATTAACCTTCCATGTCTCAGTATTAAAGATATCATGGGAAGGGCCTCAGGGAAAACGTTAGTGAAGTTTCTAAACATCCCTTTAAGATGTCAATTGAAGCACAGATTCTTTTTTTTTTTTTTTTTTTTAAATCACTGCTGAATGCAAAGCACTTCTATAAATACTTCAAATAGCATTAATAATGCTGTTGAAATCTGCCTGTGTACACAATCTGTGTAAGAACTTACATATCATTTATATTACTCTTAAGTCTTTAAAACATGACTAATGGCACATCTGCCTTCTCTGCAGAGTAAATTTCTCTGCAAAGACATGCATAGGTGTTTAACTTCTTAAAGTAGTTCCACAGAAGCTCTATGAAGTTGTTCCTGGTGTAATATAAGCATGCAATACTTGCAGGAGCAAGGCTGTAATGAGCTCTCAGTTGCTTGTTTGTTTTTTCCTGGCTATCCTTCTTTTTCCTCAAAGGACACAGTGATGGGGAGGCAAGTATGCGGTTCATCTGGAGGTCCAAGCTAGCATCTGCTCCAAGTCTCACTGCAGCAGGTGTTGCTGCCAGCTACTGACAAGAGCATCAATCACTTTCTATGTTATAAAAGCTCAGTTTAACTCGTTTGCTGGTTATGGTAATTCACAAGGTAAAACTTTAGTAAAATCAATGGCAGTTTTGCATATATTTCCTCTTAGGCTTACAGATGTCAAAAACGCTGTATAGCATGATGTGAACGCCTTGTGTAACTTCAGGGAGAGGAACAGATTTCCAAGTACATAGGTCTCTTCTAAAATGGGGTTTCACATAACCAGATCACTTATGACCCAATTCTTGGAAGTATGAATGTGCTTAGAAATGTAGGCAGTTTTTTAGCAGGAGTTACCATCTGACTCTTCCTTTTTTCTCCTTCACACCCTCAGTCTACTTGCTATTTGGCCCATATTCATCTTACAGGACCTTGAATGCTCTTTCCAGCTTTCCTTCACTTCCGCAAGCCACCAGTGGACTCTTCAGCTTCATGTCCCTTCACTCTGCTCTCAGCCCCATGCCCTCTTTACAGCGATGAGCAGTACGATGTATTTTTGGCAAGCAAGGTCTGACACAGTTACAAGGAGTATGCACCCTGCTGTGGAGGAGGATCTCATAACCAAAGCCTGTACCTGTCTATCCTGTCAGTCACTTGTTTTGTTATGCTGATGCTACAGTGTCTCCTCAGGGCTGTTTTGTTTGAAAGAATTTTTTTTTTTTTTTTTTTTTTTTTTAAAGCTGATAGCTTACTTAAGGAAGCACTCCGCAGCCTGATAACTGTGATTTACTCTTCTTTCCAAGGGGATTAATTCTATGTTATGTTATCCTCAGTTTGTTGAAGAGGAATGGTAATTGAAATGAGAGTCAGAGGGGTTGCTTTAGATCAAATTATGCAAGAATTTCCAGGGACTACAGTTGGCTTCAGTTTTTCTCTTTTCTGCCTGTGCCAATTTCTTCCTGTGTCTACCAAAAATACTTATTTTTGTTGAGAGTTCCAGCAAAACTAGCTCAGCTATTTAGAACAGGGATGTCATGGCAGAGATGAAGGAAAGGCATTTTGTGAGTAAAGATAATATCACATTTTTAAGAGTCCTGAAAAGCAAAGCCATAAGAATAGGCTTTTCTCAGCAACTGTGCTTCTAGATATTTCACGAAATACTGTATTTGATTTTGCGGATTTTTCTCCTATGGTTGGTGAACTGCACAAGCTAGAAATCACTTCCTGTACCCACTGGATGCAACACTCCCTGCGTTGAGAAGTCAGACAGATGCTGTCTGGATAATGAGGAGGTGGTTAGGATTTCATCATTTCATTTCATTATTTTCAGCATTTTATTAAGGTAAGTACAATTCAGAGATGTCCTCCATGAACGCTGCTGTGCAAAATCTAAAATCAGGTACACCCACTGAGAAGCCTTCGGAGAACAAACTCACTCTCAAATCAAACCAAGTGAGACATTACTGTTCATTAGGGCCTGGACATTTAGGTGCCTTTGTGATGGAGTGACTCCTCTGTGAGACAAAATGAGCCATCAATCAGGAGCTATGTAGGTTACTCAGGAGGCATTATTTTCAATTTATTTATGATCTTCCCACCACCTAGCACCTGTGAGAAAAGTCAGGCTTCATCTTCCTCCATGCTCCCAGCAGCAGCTGTAGGTAGCACTCAGACCTCTGCCTTCTGTCCTTAATGCTGACTGAAGGCAGCTCCGCCAGCCTGCCAGGGAATGCCAGGTGCCCTGGCCCCTTCCCAACCCCTCCAGGCCCTGAGCTGAGCCCTCACACCACCTGGCAATGTCTTTCCCATATTGGGGAGACCAAGAGGGGACACAGGAATCTACATGCAGAGTCTGGAGTTCCAAAAAACAAGAACATCTATTGTTTTGGTTATTCTTGTTGGTTTGTTTTTGGTTTTGTGGGTTTTTTTTTTGGGTTTTTTTTTGGTTTTTTGAATTGTTCATTTTTATTACTTCTAATTGTTTCTTTTCTACTCTTGAAAATAAGTCCTTCATGCTGCTCTTCAGCCTTTTTCCTTTGAGAACTGAAGTCTTGCTTCTCCACAGTAACAGCCACTTCTGTCACTTTGACAGCTCCCCACAGCCTCAGGCAGCTCAGGTACAGTGCTGCTCAGCACAGCAGCCCAGCAGATGCCAGTCCCTGCCCTCTCTTATTCCTCTTGCTGCAGAAGAAATGAGAAGTCCTTATGAGGGAAGGGTGGTGGGGACAGGAAGGATGGCTTGTAGGCCAAAAGAAGAATACTGAGGAGATAGATGTCCCATGGGAGCCCACAGAGTGGTAGTGGAGTTGGGGTTCTGCTGGCTATTGGTAAACTTACAGGGCAGGAGGTTCAGTGCCAAGATTGAGGTGTGCATTTGAGGGAAGCTGGACAGGATGTTGTGCCCCTGTGATAATAGGGGTGGGGTCTGGGCCTCCTTCAGCACTGCCTGAAAGCGATAGGCTGATGATGGTTCTGCCCTGGTGGAGGTAGATCCAATTCCATGGGCTCTTCATTGCTCTTAGGCAGGTCCACCTTCATCAGTTTGAGAGTGTGGAGCTTCTCCATCAGCTGCCTTATCTTGGCAAAAGGGCAATCCATCTGTCTCCTTGGCAGAAAAGGCAGCTTAAAAGTAAAGTTACTGCTGGTCATCTGTTGCTCAGTGGCTGGAGTTCTGGATACAGACTCCCCGTTTTGAAGGAAGAGGAGAAAGTACGAGAGAGCCTGAGGATCCCCTTCATGGGAATGGTTCTACTGTGTCATTTATCTTCCTGAAGAGAATAGGTTTCCCTTGGGCCACTGAGACCTTCAGTGGCTCCAGCCACCTCTTTGTTCCATGTGTGTGGTTCCTTTGAAAGGGTAGCGAACGTGTCCCAAGAGGTTCATGGGAGTCTCCTCTATCCCCACCCAGCTGCCTGCAGCTGCAAAGGCATGTGAAGGGCTGAGCAGCAATTAATCAGATGTCCTGGGAGAGTTGCCAGGAGATCTGCAGATTCCATAACTGAAGATATGAGGATTAATCCCAGGTAAAAAAGCAGAGCCCTGAGAGATGATAGCCAGTTTGTTCTGCAACCCAAAATAATTTGCTCATACAGGTGGGTAAAGACTGCAAGGGTATCTCCAAAGCTGTTCTTGGATACATCTGTATTCCATGTAGCTTAAAAACCCTTCAACCCATAGTTAATGAAAAAATCACGCTCTGAGATGAGAAGACATCTCTGAACACTCCTCTGCAAGCCACATGCTTTGTTTGGATACCAATCTAGGCGTTATCTTTATGGAATTTTAGAATTTTATTTTTGCAGTTTTAAAAATTCTTCTAATGCCATGATTTAGTTGAATTTAAAAACAGGCTGCTTTGTGTGCAGGACTACTTCTGAAATCTTTCAGGTGATGTCCTTGAAGGCTATAGTGGATGTCAGTGATAGAGAAATACAGTGAATTCTGAGTTTTGAGCAAGGAAGGGAAGATAACTTTTGTATGAAAGTGAAAATAGAAGGGACTGAGATATACACAGGTTGCTCCAAATGTAATTCATTTCCTATTTATTTCCATGGAAACTACAACACATAAAGAGCATCAGAACACTATTTGGTATAGCAAACTGTTGGCTACAAAACACTCTTTCAGTATAGTCCGCACCATTAGCTATGCATTTTTTGCCAGCAATGAACAAGACTCCACATGCCACACTCATAAATCTCTGTACTAATAGAAGTGACTTGCTGTTTTACAGATGCAACAATGACATAATTGCTACAAAAATACTGTCTGCCCAATCCAGCTTTCACTGTGCTGATATCCACTGTTTGGTCTCCATAAATGTTCAGCAAGCATCAGTGGATGTCCATGGGTGCATTTTTTTCCTACCTGGGGGGATTCAATTACATCCCTTCAATTCACACATACTCCCATGTCAGGTGCCATTCTATCAGACTGCCCCTCTGCTGCTGCCGTCTGTTGCATGGCAGCAAAATGTAACAGTATTGGCAGAAAGCTTCAGCCTCTACTACCAACATCTGCCTCTGACATCCTGGCCCAAGGTAATAAAGTAGATGTTATTTTCAGAGCAGCCCTCTTATTTTTGTTCAAGTTTGGCTGTTTCACAGTAGTAGATCCCTAATTATGTTACTGCTCAAATCCTTCAAGATTGACAAGACGCAAGTATGGTGTTTCATAAATGCCTAATGTGAGAAGTACCACTGTGGGAGTAATTCATGGTTTATTATTTGACGGATCTCCATATTGCTAGATTGCATTCAACTTTTCCATGAGTGCTGCAGAATAAGAAAGAAGGGGAAAAAAGGAGTCTGTCTTCAGCTTTTCAGCTTCAGCTTTTCAAACCACACTGAGAAGAAGCAGGTATACTAGGAGTAGCTTCAGTGGTTTGTTAGTTTATCAGTAGTGATATAAAATTATTTTATTTCAAAGCCTTCCAAATCCTATGATGATCATCCAGTCCAACCATCTACCCATCACCAATAGTTCTCACTAAACCATGTCACTCAACACAAAATCCAGACATTCCTTGAATGGACAGTGAGGTGGGTTGAGAACTGGCTGACTGGCAGAGCGCTTGGTGGTGCAGAGTCCAGTTGGAGGCCTGTAACCAGCGGTGTTCCTCAGGGGTCTGTGCTGGGTCCGGTCTTGTTCAACATCTTCATCAGTGACCTTGATGAGGGGATAATGGCCGCCCTCAGCAAGTTTGCTGATGATATGAAGTTGGGAGGATTGGCTGACACGCCTGAAGGCCATTCAGTGAGACCTGGACAGGCTGGAGAGCTGGGCAGAAAAAAACCGGATGATGTTTATCAAAAGCAAGTGTAGAGTCTTGCATATGGGGAGAAATAACTGCATGCACCACTACAGGTTGGGGGATGAGCTGCTGGAGGGGAGCTCTGCGGAAAGGGACCTGGGTGTCCTGGTGGACGACAGGTTGGCCATGAGCCAGCAGTGTGCCCTTGTGGCCAAGAGGGCCGATGGCATCCTGGGGTGCATTAAAAAGAGCATGGCCAGCAGGTCAAAGGAGGTGATCCTCCCCCTCTGCTCTGCCCTGCTGAGGCCTCATCTGGAGCGCTGCATCCAGTTCTGGGCTCCCCAGTACAAAACAGACAGGGATCTCTTGGAAAAAGTCCAGCAGAGGGCCACGAAGATGGTGAAGGGCCTGGAGCATCTCTCTTATGAAGAAAGGCTGAGTGAGCTGGGTCTGTTCAGCCTTGAGAAAAGAAGACTGAGAGGGGACCTGATCCAGGTCTATAAATATCTAAGGTGTGGGGGGCAGAATGGTGAGGACGGACTCTTTTCAATGGTGAGTGGAGACAGGACAAGGGGAAACGGCTGGAAACTGCAGCATAGGAAGTTCCACACCAATGTGTGCAAGAACTTCTTTACAGTGAGGTGACGGAGCACTGGAACAGGCTGCCCAGGGAGGTGGTGGAGTCCTTCTTTGGAGATGTTCAAGACCTGCCTGGATGCCTACCTGTGCGACCTGGTGTAGGGAACCTGCTTTGGCAGGGGGTTGGACTCGATGATCTCTGGAGGTCCCTTCCAACCCCTACAATTCCGTGATTCTGTGGAGAAGAGGAGGCTCAGGGGAGACCTTACTGTGCTTTACAACTACCTGAAGGGAGGTACTAAAGAGCTAGGAGCCGACCTCTTTTTCCTGGTAACTATTGATAGCATGAGAGGTAATGTTCTCAAGTTGGGCCAGGGGAGCTTCAGGTAGGGTATTAGGAAAATTTTCTGCTCAGGAAGAGTGGTAAGCGCTAGAACAGGCTCTGCTCAGGCAAATGGTGGTCACTGTCCCTGAAGGTGTTCATGAGATGTGTAGATGTGGGCATTAGGAACATGGTTTAGTGGTCATGGTGGTGATGGGTTGACAGATGGCTGGTAAAAACTACAAAGATCATTCAGTCCTCAATGATTCTATGATTCTGAGGCATGTGTCCAGCACACAGTATCTTGATGGCATAAGAGTAATACGGCACACTTGAATGGTAGTAATGTCACCAAAGAGAGCATTTTCCTTCCCTGGGACAAAGTGATCCTTCTCAGTGATCCTTGTGAAATTGCATGGCTTCTGACCAATGCTATTGTGGACTACATCGAAGTGATACAATTGATCTTTGGCAAGATTTGCAAGCAAGCTCAGCTCCATTAATCTTTAGGTTAGAAAATGTTCAGAACAAGCACACTCAACTATGAAACATGGTGTGATCACATAGCTGGTGTAAGCTTTTTTTTTTTTTTTTTTTTTTTTTTTTTTAATAAAAGGCAAACAGAATGTGTACAACAGTTTTGCAATGAATCTTAAGTGTTGCTCCTCCTGTACTTACATGAACTCCTGGCTTGAAGGAAGATATATTGAATATGCATTTTCCCTAGTACCCTATTGACGGAGACCAGCTCAAGACGCCTGGGACAGACGGGCTTAGGCTCTGGTGGCGCAAGAAGCAATCTTTATTGTTGTTACAGAGTTTTTATATTCTTTTAGCTACAAGAGTATACAATACTTAAATCAGATAACATTCATGCAGCTGACAGCAAAACATCATTATTTAATTAGCTCTTTGTGGATTATGGTCAGTACAGTGATCAAAAGGTGTTCTCTTCACAGAACATATTCTGCTCTTGGTCACAGAAGGAAGAAGCTGTAGCTTATGCTTGCCAGTTTCACATGGCAGTCCTTCCCTTTCAGGAGGGGCCGCGTGTTCCCTGTTTGACCCTTTCAGGCCAGCCAGGTCTGTTTTGCTTAAAGTCTTCCTCACCCTATATAGCTAGTAAATCATTTCTGGCTTGAACATAAAATCTGTTCCCAGATGATGTACTTCTGATTCTTTTGCGTACTGAAGCACTTGGCAAGAATCCTGACAAACAAGGTTAAATTCAAGAGAGTCTCAAAATACCTGCGGCAGTGGGTTTCTAAGGCTTGTTCAACTGGAAAGGAGAAAAGCACGTTTTTCAGGCAGAGAAAAAAAGAACAAAGGGAAGTAATTTAAGTAATGTGAACTTGCACAGATACCAAGAGTAAAAAAACCAACATTGACAAGCTAGGAGGCAGCAGGCATAAAATATTTTACTGCTGATGCTGCCAGTAGAACTAAAGTAGCACAGGAATTAATCTCCACTGAATATGAAGATAAATTCACAGCTTTAGCAGTCAGTGAACTCCGCTTAATCAGCACTGAGAGTTTTGTATTGCTAAGAAATAATAGTTCCTCTAGCCATAATGTCATATTTTTTTATAAGGGAGAGTTTACAACTAATTCTAACCTTTTCACTAAAAATCAGATCTTATGGAGAACATGCATTTCCTGTATTTTATTTGATACTGTACATTCTGAAAGTGTCGCATCTAAAAGCTACGGTCACTTTCATCAACGTGTCTAATAAGAGGTCAGACCACAACAATTCAGGATCAGCTTTGATCCTGAATGAGATAGCAGTGATTATTGTTGAGATCAGTATCAGGCTGTGTAATTAATTAATATCATCAATAAGTGTAAAATGTGCATCCTAACTATCACAAAATTAAGCATATTTTATTTAAAGGAGGAATAACATATATGCATTTGAATGAAAGATATTTCTGTCAGTGTATTGAAGCACTAATAAAAACCACAATATCTACAAATAAGGACCAAGGCAATGGAAAAGCATTTATAACAGAGAGAAAAACAAATATATAAAGATATTAGAAATCAAAGATGCTGACTTTAATGACTGATTAAAAAAATCTAGTGGACATTGCATAAGTCTTGCAGGTTACTGTGCCTCCTCGTCTGGCTTTACTTCATTCCCCAGCCAGACACCACACAGGATTTCTGAAGGACTAAACTGGAGATTAAACATGCTACAAATCAGATGTTTCAGCTGCTCTGCAGGCCTCAGGGAGATGCAGAGATTTTTTTTCATTCACAGTGGGTGTATGCTTAAGAACAAAGAATTAGAAAATTTCTTCTGTCTAAGGTTTGTTATCTCTACCATTCAATCCTTGTACACTATCTGTCTCTAAGGTTCAGGTGAATGGGTTTGTGCATCTATACATTTACTCAAAAGTATCCGAAGGACTTTTACAGCTGCTGTTCTTGAGGGTAATAATTCCAGATAATACTCAGGAGATTGATGTGGAATAAAGCCAGAATTCATTCAAACATTATTCCCTTTGCTTCTGAATCTGTCTTAAGTGACATATTCTTATTGGAACCGTTTCTTCCTCTCGTCCTACTCTGTGCCTTTTTAAAATAGCATAAAGCAGTCTTACACAGCATATGCTGGGGTTTCTGCTAAAGAGTGGTAATCACGCAATAGATCTTTTTCTGTCAGACATCAAGATTCAGGATGCAACAGAAACTGTAATCACGTGTATTGGTTACTAAATGGGAAAAGGAAACATTTTAGCTGCAGCTCCATTTGTGCAAGCATATGTACACGCATGCACATACTCTTCCTGCATTGCATCTCAAATCAGGGGTTCCAAAACCTGCATTCACAAACCAGAGTTTTTCTTACAAAAGCACCAGTCTGCTGTAACTATCGAGCAATGTTCTTCACTGATGCTGCATGAGTGACACTAGCACTGGAACAATCTCTGCATATAGGTGCAAAGAAAGAAGATAGCTCTTCCTGTATTAGGAATAACTCTTACTAAAGAACTGGAATGGAAGTATTAATATTCAGGTTTTACATTCCTAGCTCCCCAAGATTAGGGTGCTAGGTCTTCAGTAGACACTGTACCAGTCCACTTGGTTGAAGAATGCAAATGAATAAATTATAATTTTCAAAGCCATTATAGTCTCACCTAATAAATATAGGATAGATTTTAGAATTTGCTTCTGATTCTTGAAGTCTTCACAATGCCTACAGCCTCCTTTCTTGCCCTTTGATTTCTGGCATGGTTGGCCTTTCACCTGAAGTTTTTTTTCTGTCTTATCCTTCATTTTCTCCTCCACAATACAGTCTTTCAGGGCAGCATGTTTTCTACTAGCCATGCTACCAGCTCTTCCTATGGAAAATATTGGGATTTTATTATATAGACCATATTTAATTCTTCACAGACTTCCCACAGTTCCTTGATTAAATCTTCTCCTCTGCATATCATTATTCTCTAGGTGGCTCCAAATTTAAGTCAGTTAAAAAAAATCTAGTCACATTCCATTCCTATTTGTGATTGTCTAACATCCATGTGAAACAAAAGAGGCCTTATAATGGCCTTATGTATTTGAAAATTGGAACTGAGAATTAACTACAGATAGATAGTCAACTCTGCCATGTTCCTGTACTTAATTTAACAGAATAATGCAAACCTGGTGCATTACCAGACCTCCTGGGATCACAAAGTCTCTCCTCCTATGTGAAGGACAGGGTTATTATACTTAGACTATGTACTAATAATTTGTTTAGCTTGATCTTAAAACCTTTCCATAAACAGTTCTCCTCTGTGAAGAATATTGAGCCACTTCACCACAGATAATTCTTAATACCAAGCCCAAAATATCTCCAATGCAAATTCACTGAGATCATCATCATGTATCTGCTAGAGTCCTTGAAAACAAATTTCCACCTATCTCTTTAACAGGGATTATTATTACTTCCTACCTTCAGTCTTCCCTTTCATAAACCAAAGAAAACCTTACATTTCAGTCTTTTCTCAGACTAATTTGGGTATCATCTTCTAGTGATGTATTCATTAGCACCTACTTTTTTGATTTTCCTCTTTGGGACTCCCTCAAGTTTGACAATACTTAATGAAGTTGCTGCCCAAAACTGTTTTAAAGCCAACGCCAGCCTCTTATGGGCCAAGTAGGGAAGAATAATTACCTTGCATTTGTTACCTACAATGCTTCTATCAGCACTGCATAGCATGAGATTTGTTGTTTATCTTTGTAACTGTAACATATCATGACTATTTCATTTGTGCTCATTACAGTCATCACAGCTATTTGTTACGTTTCTGTGATTTGTTTTTCTAGTTCCCACAGAACTTTTTCCTTTTCTATTACCAACAAGTGCTAATGGTTAGAATCAGAGAATCCCTAAGATTGGAAAAGACCTCTAAGATCATCCAGTCCAAATGTCCGCCCATCACCAATGGTTCCCACTAAACTGTGTCCCTCAGTGCAGCATCTAAATGTGTCTTGAAGACCTCCCAAGGATGGTGACTCCACCACCTCTCCAGGAAAAACTGGAAACAAAAAACGCATTAATAGGACTTATTTCAGTTACTTTCTTCAGTTTCTTAGATATTTCAGGGAAAATACTACTGTAATCTTTAATAAATGTAGTAAAATTAAACATTTTTTAATTTTTATTTTTTTTTTTGCCCTGGTTGCATTCATGCATCTGTTCCCTAACAACCTAATTGCTTTAGGCATTTGCTGATGATTTACCCCTATGGAATGCCTAAAGCAGAGATGTTGAATATCTTGGCCTTCTCATTGTTGCTTATTATTTCCAATACTCTCCTATTAAGGTATTATACTCATTTTTTTTTCCTGCTCTTATAGTGCTCATAGAATCTTTTCACATTAATTTTTATTGCCCTTGGTAGTAAATAATTCTGTGCTTTAATCATTCTAGGCTAATCTACAAACCTTTGGTCTATTTTTATTCCACTCAGCTTTACCCTTGTTGCTAATTCGTAAATAATTCCCTTTTTAATATCCAACATTTAAAGAGATTCTGCTTCAGCTACTCTTGCTTCTTTCACTGATTACTTTCTCCTCCACACGACAAAAATTGGCTGTTATGCCTTAAATACAGCTTCTTTCAGTAACTGTCATCTCTCCTGCACTCCTTTCTCCTTAAATTACTTTCCCAAGAAAATCAACCTAAAAATTCTTCGAGTTTATCGAAGTCTCTTTTACTGAAGCCCATTATCTTTACTTTGCTTCTCTCATGCTGTCCATTTCCTGAAGTAGTAAGCTATGATCAGTAGCTTTGCAACCATTTCTTCCCACATCATTCCTGGAATCCATCGTTTTTACAGAAGTCAGGCTGGTGTGCTAACATATTTGTGTGTCTGAAATCTGCTACAGCTTCTGGTCCAATAAAAGATGCATGTCCTGCTTAAGCATGGGTAAAACAACACTTGTAACTTGCAATGGGTAGCAATACTCCAGAAATATTCAAAAGCAATCTGCTTAATTCTGAGGTGATGTTGCAGCTGAATTGCAACACGCAAGCAGAGTAATGTTAATCCATTTTGTTCGTTCAGAAAATCTGAACCAGTCAAAGCAATTACGCAAGAAGAAATTGGATTTTCTAATTTGTTAGCAATTTTCACTCACATTATTCAAACATACGAAGTTCTGTACTGTATTACTTCTGCTTAGTATCTACACTGTATCTTCATAGATGCAAAGATAGCCACATTGGTGGTATTCAGTCTTCTGGAAAACTGTACTCAGTCCAACAGTACTGGAGGGACTATACAATAACTAAGTTCTCTTTTATTCCTTGAGTCAAAAATGCAGCTAAAAACCAGAATATTTGAGGTGAAAAAAGAAGAGTGTCCCCGTATCTTCCTTATTTGTACAATTTAAATATTAATAGTCTTTTCTATATCAAACTGACAGCTCTTAAATGGCTCCCAAGAGGGCACCACTTTTAAATTTCACCTTTGTTCTCTTTCATTGTTAGACCTGAAAGCTCAGTCTGGATGATAGGAATATTTTTACACTTAAATACCAGGAGAGATGTATGGAAATAAAAACACACGAGCGGAAACTGTCAGAATGGGAAATTCGCTTCAGAATGAAATCTCCCTTGAAGTCATAAAATGTAAACCTGCCTGGGTTCATCCTTTTGTAACTTCCCTCTCTCTTAACTGCCCTCCCAGGACTTCGGCCTGTCACTCCCCTGGCAGAATTTTAAGCAGGTATAGATGCCTGTACTCCTTTGCCACATCAGTACTACATGTGCAGAATCACTAACAGCAATTAGACTTTAGAAGCCAGATGAAGGAAATCTCACTCAGGAGCTCATTAAAAATTACAGTCATTTTACTTGCTAATTCACCTTCCTCAGCAGGAAGTTTATGAACGGCAAAAAAAGCTTATGCTCTCTTAATCACTGGTTACCTGGACCTATCAGTGGTTTAAGGAGATCTGCAATGTCTCCAGAGGCCACTGTACTTCAGAGGACTGCGATAATCTTGGCTCACAATAACATTATTTGTGATCAGTGGCTCTGTGTCAGGGTGCAGGCCGGTCACAAGCACTGTCCCTCAGGGGTCGGTCTTGGGACCGGTACTCTTCAGCATCTTCATCGATGACACAGATGATGGCATCGAGTGCAGCCTCAGCAAGTTTGCAGATGGCACCAAGCTGAGCAGTGCAGTCGATGCATTGGAAGGAAGGGAAGCATCCAGAGGGACCTGGACAGGCTGAAGAAGTGGGCCTGTGTGAACCCAGTGAGGTTCAATAAGAACAAGTGCAAGGTGCTGCACTTGGGTCAGGGCAATGCCAGGTATTTTTATATAGACTGGGGGAAGATCTCCTTGAGAGCAGCCCTGCGCAGAAGGACTTGGGGTCCTGGTGGACGAGAAGCTGGCCATGAGGCAGCAGTGTGTGCCTGCAGCCCGCAAGGCCAGCTGTGTTCTGGGCTGCATGAAAAAGGGGCGGCCAGCAGGAGAGGGAGGTGATCGTCCCCCTCTGCTCAGCTCTTGTGAGGCCCCATCTGCAGCGCTGCGTCCAGGCCTGGGGCCCCCAGCACAGGAAGGACGTGGAGCTCTGGGAGCGGGTCCAGAGGAGGCACTGAGATGAGCAGAGGGCTGGAGCAGCTCTGCTGTGAGGAAAGGCTGAGGGAACTGGGCCTGTTCAGCTTGGAGAAGAGAAGGCTGCAGGGGGACCTCATGGTGGCCTTCAGTGCTTGGAGGGAGCGGATAAACAGGAGGGTGTTAATAAATAGAACGGCTGTTTGTAAGGGTGGATGGTGATGGGACAAGGGGAATGGTTTTAAACTGAGACAGGGGAGGTTTAGGTTGGATATGAGGAGGAAGTTTTTCATCAGAGGGTGGTGGAGGCACTGGCACAGGTTGCCCAAGGAGGCTGTGATGCCCCATCCCTGCAGGCATTCAAGGCCAGGCTGGATGTGGCTCTGGGCAGCCGGGGCTACTGGTTGGTGACCTGCACACAGCAGGGGGTTGAACTGGATGAGCACTGTGCTCCTTTACAACCCAGGCCATTCTATCATTCTGTGATTCTATGATTCATTATAGCATTTTTTTCCAAGACGTTTATCAGAGTCTAAGGCTTCTCCAAGCCATCCTCCTCTGATAGTTCAACACCTCGTTCTTTATAGCATGAATTTCATTATGGGCAACAGATAACCACGCCTGTTCAGTTGCAAATACTGTCACTAGTTATTCTGCTTTCTCCCCAGTATAGATACAGATCGATATTTATGCTGTCTGGTACTTACAGACAACAACTACATACATTTCAGTCTTTGTTATTCTTTGTTTGCCTCAGCTTTTCTCATAAAGCAAGTTCTCCATTCTCATCCTCTGCATCTACTCCAATTTTAACATCTTTTGAGCATGACTAACCATCTCTAAAACAGAGCAATTATAACAATGTATTATGCTTAATAAACTCTTATCCCTAGTGAAACTACCAACTCCACATTATTGGCTATTACTTTACAAAATTCTGATCCTTCTCTGCATCAACAACCCTTCCTTCCAAAAGTAATTGATTTGTTTTCCTTAACTTCTCTATAAACATTGTTAATACAAACATACATTAGGATCAGTCTTTTCTGCAGTGTCATGCATTCTCTGGTGGCAGATTCTTGCCTCCCCTCCCAGGTTAGATCCTTGCTTACAGTACAATAATTGTACTAATCTGCTCTCGGGCTACATAGTTGATTAGTGCAACTGTATAGATGATTTTATTTTATTCCATTTTCATACATCTCCAGCTTCCCAGTTAATCCTTTCTTCAACATTTGTTCTAAATCTTTGCATCCTACTGAGATCATATAAATGATTGGTAATGGAATGTCTCATTATATCTCTTTTTGTTAAACAGGTCTTATATGTGCCATTCATCAACTGCATAATACTGCCAACTGCCAAATTTTATACCTGCACAAATAAATATAACTGAGGAAACTGCAGTTTCATTTGCCAGTTTTTATTATTTCAGTCAAACTGGGTATTAAGTTTTGGTTCAGCCCAACTCAGAACACAGTAATTTGTTCTCCTTCACTTGTTCCCATGACACTGCTTTCATTTCCACATTCTCTAATCTGTTACAGAATTTTAATTTAATTTTAATTCTGCTTTTACTAGACCTGGATTGACCTTAATCTCCTTAATCCTTCTAACCTTATCCTTACCCTACTAAAAGAAAAACAAAACAAAACAAAACAAAAAGCTGCTCTTTCTGTGCTCTTTGTTTTTGTCCTTACCTAGCAAAAGGGATTTTACTGTTGTTATAGCAGATGTTAATTTCCTTTGCACTATCCCAGTCACCTTAATTTTTGGAACTCTGAATTTTTCCTCATACTTTCTGACAAAACAGAGATGCACATCAGACGCACAGGCTACAGGAAGAATTCAAATTATAAGATCTGCCAGGCACATTTTGCAATATGCATTTTTTGGATCAGATGTATTTCAGTTTGTAACAGGGAAAAAAATAATAATAATAAAATCTTTTGATGTTTCTCTCTCTTCCCAACCCCGGGATGCTGAAATCCCAGGAATGGAGAGGCTAATGGCACAATCTGTGCATTCTGAAGGGTCAGATGAAGTCTAAAGCCCTGGGTGGGAAGAGGTATGATAACAAGGGGATCATGTCCCAAGTCATCACTGTTCATCTGTGGAAGTACTCCAGCTCCCCATGCTGCTCCCCTCAGGGCTACAAGAAGATGTACTGTATACAAATCAATAAATTGACATCCATATGGATTCCCTTTCTATATGAGGACTGTGTTAGGATCTTTTCCACATGAATGTGATTCCCTTTTTGCCTTTCAATTAAGGCAGGAAAAATGTTTATGATTTTAATGACCTCCACCTGTCTCCATGTGTTTTAGCCCAGTTCTTCGTACTCTCATCTCAGGACTCAAGGCACCAAATGAGGCAGTTCCTGCTTCCATGATTAGGGCTGCATGGAGCACACACAAGAGATGTAAAAAGAACTGCCTGCTGCTCTTTGCAGAATCAGGCAGTATTCACTAAAACACACAAGGTGTACACAAGAGGGAAAAAATCCTGCTGAGCGTTGAATGCTCCCGTAACGTCTTAGTAAACTGTTTTCTGATCCAGGCTTCTGAAAATCATATGCTCATAAAAACAAACAAACAAACAAACAAACAAACAAACAAACCTTTCCACAGCTTGCATGAACAAGAATAAAACATACAGCAGAAAATGAGACTTTATACAGTTCTACAAATGGCATAGTCCCAAGAGCTGGAGCAATTAATTGTTGATCAGCTGAGACATCTGAGTAGCTTTGGCTCTCTTTTCACCTACACTGCTTTCGTTATGCAGGTCTCTTGTTAAATAATTGACCTCTCAGCCCTTCCATTGTTGTGGCAGGCCAGACATCTTCAGATAAAGTGATCATCAGGGCACGTAAAAAGCTGCCAAACACATGACTCTTCTTGGGGGTGTATTTAAAATCTAGACAAACAAATATGTCAGCACTCACCTCCTTAGTAAGAGCAGCATGGCATCCACTAGTCCTGTTTTTGTTTTTTTTTCCCCTGTCTTGTCTACCACATATTCTACTGTCTACCCTTGCCTCTCTTTTCCCTTCTTCTACTGCTGCCATTCTTCCTCAGCCTACAAAAGTTCTAGAGCCACTCTGCTTGAAGGTGCTTGTGTTTTTCCTGATTATCCCCCAAAATATACTCTTCGTTATTCCTCTGTGTCCTAACATGATGAAAACCACTGAAGATAGCATCCGAAGCCATGAAGCATATTTTGAAGAACATAAACCTTCCCCTCAAACAGGAGTGAGAGAACCCTGTGCATTACAGCACCAAGCCTGTTACTTCTGGTGAATCTCAGGCCTGGGTCTTTCATTTATTCTTATCTCAAAAAAATAACTGGGGCTACTTTTTAAGTCACATTGTCATTGTGCCATTCAAAGGGTACCAGAAGAAATAAGAAAATAGTTGTAGTAGGGATACAGTCAGAAATTTGAAAATCCAAATTGAGACAGCTTCCTTAGAGAAAGGAAATTGTCAGTTTTTTGTTGCTCCTTTGTATGGAGCAAAGGCGTATTGTTAGCCCAGCCACAGGGAGCCTAACAGCACACATATTTCACCTGTTTGTTACTCTCCTTGTCTTTTGGAAAGTTGCTTTTTTACTAACTGGGATGTTCTTTTCCTGAGCTTACAAATCTTCTCAGGGTTAGTATCATCTCCTTTGAAAATCCAGTGATATGCCAAAGATTATTAAGGGTACATTTTAATAGCAGTAAGCTGGTTCAATTTTCATCATGGAGAGTAAAGAGCAGTGAGAACATTTACAGACATCTCTGCATAATTTCATTATTAGTTGTATTCCTCAGAAGGTGAAAAATCAAGAGCACTAGGATTAAGGGGATAAGGAACCTAAATGTTTGATTATGACAAAATCCATTATTTAAAAACAACTTGAAAAGCAAAAACTGCTGCTCAGCCTTATCATTTATTAGTGTGCACTCATCAAAACAGAATTGCAATAGACTTGATGCAACTTTTTTGTTTGTTTGTTTTTATTTTGTTTTTGCTAAAAGAGGAAAGAACAGAAAAATTTTAAAAAAGAAAAACAACACAAAAAAGCACAAAACCACAACTATATGGAAGTATTATTACTTGGTGTTTGAGTTGCACAGTGTCTTAACAGATACATAGAAATCTCTGCTATATTGAATAACAAAGTTATTCTATTACAGAGATCAGTTATTCATAGCAGACACAGAAATTTGTTGCTATGGGAAATAAGTATGGTATATCACACAAAACCACCAGTTCTTGTGAACAGTTATACTCTGCCTGAAGATAAATTGAAACACAGGGCTGAATTTCATCCAAAGTCTGGAAGACTTTTACAATTAACATACAAAGCCTGATCCTGCAAATTTGATGTATCACATTCAATACAAAAAGTCCAACAGAGTTTATTAGGCCTATACTGTTTCAAGTAATTTAACTGCAGAGCACGATAGACAGTGGTGGAGAAAAAAAGAAATTAGGAAATATAATTAAGTGGAATGCAACAGTAATGGTGAAGAGATGATAAGGAAGTCTTTGTAGGCTGTTATAGGCCTATAGCAGTGTCAGAGAAGAAAATGGGGTTCTGCAAAACAGACATGGACTACAGTATAGACAAAAAAGCAGACTGAAGAGAAAGCAAAGGTCTGTATAAAATACTGTAATTTTCATGGCAAATAAAGGTATGATCCTGGATTTTCAGCAGGTGTAAACTGCCCAATCTCCACTGTTTTGTTGAGCAGATAAAAAGAGGCCTTGGTTTGTTTTTCCACATAATAGACTGAAGAAGGCAGTGCCCAGCCTGGCCCCCTTTTATTCATGTACCAGAGATGAGCTGAACCTCATCAATGCACATTGAGAAATAAAATGAGATTAATGCAGCTGCTGCACTGGTTCTCCTCAATTTACAAGGTATTTTATCAGTCACATACTCATCATCTGGTTTCCGCTGAATAAAACACAAATGGAGCTGTTGCTTGCACGTCTGGAGGCGCTACACACATAAGTAAATGACAGCTTAACAGCTAATGTGAAAAGAAGGAACAGAGCTGTTGAAGGAACCATTAAATGTGTCACAGCTAATGATTCTGAGATTCCTGATGGTTGCTCTTGTAGATTATATAAGCCACATCATGTTGCTTATATTGTATGATGTAGCTCTTGTGAGGCATAGCATGAGGAGCAGCTGAGCACTAGCCCTGGGAGGACTGGCTCTGAGATATACAGCTCTTTCTCCCCTTGTTGAAATAATTTACTAAGCACACTAACGATCATACAGCAAAACATGTGGGAAACCACAGCATTGTTAATGGCTTATGCATGGATAATGGTTGTTCAGTCTTGGCTCAAAGTCACAGATACTTTATTTTAGTGCTTTAAAAACTGGCAGTAGTCCCATCAGGAGTAAGGTACTGGACTTAGTGGGATACAAGGGGAATTACAGGGAGGGAAAGCACAGATTAAGTAAAAAAGAGAGGCTTGTGAATTCCTCCTGTGTAAAGAATGATTAGTCTAGTTTTCTGTTAAGCAGGTGTTAGACCTTGGTTAAACTTTTATTGCAGTTTCACCCGCAGGACTGAAAGGTGTTCGTCTTGCTGCAGGACTGCACAACCTTTGCAGGATTTGCCAACTGAGGGCAAGACACCATTTTAGACAGAAACATGCACTTTTCCTAGCAAGATGTCTTCATGGAGACACGAGATTTGTTTAAAAGATTTTGTGCTTACACATTTAGGTTCACACTCAGCATAAAAGACTTCCTTCAAAGAGAAAAACACTGAATTTTTTAGGTTATTACAGAACACATTATTTCATGGACTGTTGTGTCATTTTTGAGTCAACGGTCATTTTTGCTTCTAGAGCACGTAAATCTGCTGTGGACAAGCTGTTTAAATTTTTGCTTAGTCATCAGATCAGTTGTTAAAAACAAGTATTTCTTAATATTTATGCCACTCCGCAGGATAACGGACACGCTACATGATCAAATTGTAGCCCACCAACAACCGTAAGCTGAAGCCGGTGCTGGGACAGGCTGCTTCTACGCTAATCTTACCGCCCACGCCTCCCCTCCGCAGCCGCCTCTCCCGCCAGCAAGGGGCGGCCGCCGCCTCACCCGGCTCTGGGCGGACTGCGAGGGCCGCCTTCTGCTCTCAGGGCAGGCGGGCGGGCTTCGGGGCCGTCGCCGCCTCTTTCCCTCTCCGTACCGCGGCGATTCCGGCCGCCTCCGGATGAGCGCGGGCCGCCGGAGGTCGCGGATGCGCCGGGCGAAACAGATCCTCGCGTACTGCTTGTTCCTGGGGCTGTCCTTACCCCTCGCGCTGCTGCTGCTGCTTTGACGCGCGGAGCCGGCGGGAGCCCCGCTTCGCGGCCCGGCGGCAGCGAGCCGAGGGCCGGACGCCTCGGCAGAGGAGGATGAGGAGCTCGGGCGGGCTCCGCGGAGCAGCACCGCGGGCCGGCGGGCCGCTTCTCCCCGCGGGGGGGCACGGCCGCGACCCCGGCCGCGTTCTGCCCCCGCAGCCGTGATGCTGCCGCGCTCGCCGCCCCCTCGCCCCGACTGACGGGGAGGCGAGGCGGCGCCCGCGGTAACGGCGGCCCCCGCTCGCCGCGCCGAGTCGCCGCTGCTCGGGGGCGGCGGCTCTTCCGCCCTGAGGCGGCTCGATGTATTGGTGGCCGCTCCTCGCGCCCCCGCCAGTGCCTCGGGGCCGCCGCGGCCCGTCCGACCCCGCGCCTGTCGGGCGGCGGCCGTAGCCGGGAGCCGGCGCCGGCCGCGGAGCCGGCACCGCCGCGATTCGCCGCTCCGCCAGGCGGAGCGCGTCCCCGCCGGCTTGCCGCGCGGGGAGGCGGGCCGGGGGCCGGCCGAGATGGGAGAGAGCGTGTCCAAGAGGCTGAAGCTGCAACTGGGCGGCGAGGCGGAGATGGAGGAGCGGGCTTTCGCCAACCCCTACCCCGACTACCAGCCCCAGGGAGCCGCGGCAGCCCACGGAGCGGCGGAGGCCCAGCGGGATCGCGCGCTGCTGCCGCCGGCGTCGGAGGACGCTCTCCCCTTTGGCGCGGACGGGAAGGTGAGGGCCGGCAGGGAGCTGCTCTGCGCGCCTCCGGGCCTGCTGCCCGTCCGGGCCGCCCGCGGCCTGCGTGCAGGGCGGGCCGGGCTCCGTGCCCGGACTCGGGGCTGCTTGCCCCGAAATGGGTGCCGCTCTCCTGCGGTACCGCCTGCGGCCCTCCCAAGTT
This sequence comes from Tympanuchus pallidicinctus, assembly GCF_026119805.1. NCBI lineage: Eukaryota > Metazoa > Chordata > Aves > Galliformes > Phasianidae > Tympanuchus > Tympanuchus pallidicinctus. The sequence continues at coordinate 2,584,628 of NW_026294752.1, read as the reverse complement.
CGGCTCAGGGAGTGTGTGGACGGGAGAGGAGATGCGGAGCGGCTCCCCGCCGGCCTCTCGCGGCCCGGCGGCGTCGCAGCCGCCCTGCGTTGAGCAAGGAGGGGCTGCGCACAGGTGGGCGGCAGCGGTGCTCGCTGGGCCCTTCCCTTCAGTGGTGACTCTTAAGGCATGTGGTTACGTTCCCGAAAACGCTTTATTTTGGGTGGCCTGCAGGAGGCCTGTGCGGTAACGCTGAGGGCAGTTCTACTCTGCTTGTTTTCTTGACACCGTGTGCTGCTGGTGAGCTGCTCTCCCACATGCATCTCAGGCAAAAAATGCTTGGGCTGTTTGCACACGAGTTGGTGTAAGCTACGGAAGGAATGTCATCTTTCCAATGAAGATACTGCGTGGTGACGCTGCTGGAAGTACAAATGCGTAAGGTGCAGAAGTAACTTTTCTCACTCACCTGTGCTTGGGTGAAGTGCAGTGCATGTGAGCGTGATAAAACTTAGCAAGGCACATGCTAGCTCTTGGTCAGGGTGAGTTAGAGCTTTTACTAATTGTTGGGAGTGGAGTGAATGAAGCTGTGTGGGTGCACAGAAAGGAGTGCTCTTGGGGTTTGGTTTCTTACTGTTTGAGCTCGTTGCAGCTGTCAAAAGCAGATCATGGAGCTTGAAAAAGTTTAAAAAGCAAAGGTAGATTTGTGAGTAAAATCTTGTTTTTGCAGAAATCCTAGACAGTAATACCCAGCATTAATTTTTTTTTTTTTCTTTTCCTTTTTTCCTTTTTTCTTTTTTTCTTTTTCCTGGAAAGAACTGTGATTTCTTTTGTATTTGGCTTAAAGTATGAAAAAACCTATCCGCATGTTTTGAGTTGGAGTATGAAGACAAAGAGGGGGCTTTGCAGTGTTCAAAAGCATGGAACTCCTCTGGAAAAAAAACAAGTCATCTTCTGTGTTGCATTGAAGCAGTGTAGTTACAGCAACTTTCAGCAGGCCTACTAGGAGTTTTTTCAGCTCTGTGTTTTGCTGGAGAGAGTAGATCTGTGCCTACATTTTGTTTCTGCGTCTGCAATTTCTGAGTAATGATTCTGTGTATTTCTGGGTTAGAGCATGGCTTGGACTCCAAGTTTGTGTGTATTTATACTGTTGGCAACATTTGCCTCTAATCAGTCCTTATTCCATACTGCCTTTTTGAGACTTCCTGGTGGGTATTTTAGGGTAGTCATTTTGATTTGCTTTGATTTTTTGTGTGTGTGTGCTTATTTTTGTTTGTTTGCTTGTTTGCTGCATTGAACAGACTCTAGTCCTGTCAGAGGAACATCTAAGGCGTCTGTGAGGGTGAAAGGACTTTACGCAGGTTGAGAGACTTACTGTTCTGTAAACTGTTTTGTGCACTAGCACAAATTTCCGAAAAATGAAATTAGCCTTCAGAAGCTCTATGTGCATTGTGTCTTTTTTTTTTTTCCTGCCATCTGCTGATGTGTGCAATGGTGAGAATTGACTGACTCACATAATGACAGCGAGAACTGTATGGGGTTCTGTTGTTGTCACAGAAGGCACTGCATTATTATGCCCTCCGTTTGATTTCATAAGCTGCCATATTTGCTATGTAAAGTTAATCCAGTTGATAAAAGGACAAGGAGCTCTTCAAGTCATTGTCCAGAATGTGAGACAACTGGGGCAAAGTGCTGCATGTGGATGTGTGTGCTTATATGCATAGGGTATATGTAAAGAAGTTAGAGTGTGGGAGGAAGAGAGGAGCAAACAGGATTTTGGCCTGCTGATTTACTTTTTTAAAAATAGTAGCACTAAAAAAATGACTATTTTGATTAAATATGTATATATTCCATAGCCTTTTTCATTTCTATTTGAACTCTATAGTGATACTTTTCCCTGGAAATGTACCGATAGATGTCATCTTAGGGTGGTCCAAATGCTTTCAAACTGGAAATGTAAATAGCTAGGGGCAAAGAAATAAATAGATAGCTATAAATTGAAAGCAAAGCATACTTTGTAGTTCATGGGGGTAAAAACAGTTTATCTGTTTAGTTTAATTTAATTTTTAATTTGGTTTAGTTGCTTTTTTGGGGAAAGTATTAGTAGTTGAAAAGCAGACATTTTGGTATTTTCCTTTGCATCGTAGAGAGTTCTATTATGAGTTCTTCTGTTTTTAATGGTGGCTGTAGAAGTGTATGGGCCCCTGCGGTTGGGAGCCAAAACATAACTGTCTCGAGCAGTACAGTGCTTTGCTTTCTCCTTCCACTTGAACTGGAGCAGAAGCAGCCTTTAGCTGGGAGAAGTTATCACTTTGCAGGGATAAAGAATATTTACTTAACTTTTGGGTGGTTAATTTAGTATCCCATTCTGAGAATTTAATGGCTTTTCAGTCTTCTTCCTCTTGTGCAATAAAGAGGGGGAATAAGGCCTAAATTTTTTTCCATTGCCTCACTCTTGGTCCCCCTCCTTGCAGTTCTTCCTGTGTTGGTTGAGTTGTCTCACTGAGAATTTCATTTGTTGTGCTGGGAACAGCAAGGTCCACCTGTTGTGGGACTGACTCTGCAACCACTTGCACTAATGTGGATCACACCACTTGTGCAGTGAAGGCCAAACTGAACCTCTAGTGCCAAAAAATGTTTTTTTTTTTCCCATCTTTTTGTCTGAGTTGTGGGATATTCCCAAGTTGTGGCATCTGCATTTCTTTCAGACTGCTGCTTTGTTTGGCCATTTTCTGGTGCTCCAGAAAATGCCAGGTGTGTGATATTGTAATATTTTAATAGGCTTCTGAATATGACAAGTCGTTTTCTTGTTGAAGGAAAGTTTATTTTAATTCTTGTGAATCTTGGTCAAAATTCAGGCTGAGAATCATTTTTATTGCCCCTCACTGTGCATTACTCAGGACAGTGTCAGTAGTCTGAGAAGAGAAGCTGCTACTTCTTTCTCACACTGCATATTGGCATCAAATACCATTTAGCACTTCTATGATGCTTTTTGAAGATCTTTCCCAATTTTCAGGACTGGCTTTCATACTTTAATTGGCTTTTAAAACCTGTTTGGCTTTAGCCAGCCAATTCTGAATAAGTACACACTTTCTTAGACTAAAACCAAAGTTCTGATCAAACTTTCTTGTATCTGTCTTGTCTTTGCCATTTTCTAGTTTCATTTTGCAGACATGTTTGGTGGTATTATTCTCTGACTAGTCACATGAGCAAGTGCAATAGGAGGTAGTAGTGTTTTTTGAAAATGAAAATAAAAATGAAATAAATGGTGAAAATAAAAGAAATTGTAATATATATGGTAATTGAGTCTGACTACAGGACATTTATGTACTGTCGAATTCACTATGTGGATGTTCCTGTGCTCTGTGCACCAAAATAATTTAGACAGTACTGGGAGAAATTTTAGCTTTTTTTACAGCTTGTGGAACACTGGAAAATGTTCGAGCTGAGGTGGAGACTTCTGTGTAGTGAGTAAATTTAAATCCCACTCACAGTAGTTTTTTTTATCTTCCTGCCTGTCAAGAAGTAGCACACTGGTATTAGGCTACCTGGAGTACCAGTGGTGTTAGTAGCACTCCTTTGCTTTATCATCCTCCGTTTCCCAGAACATGGGATAGTGTTCTTCAGCATCTGTCAATCATGTTAAATTGCATTTGTTTTTGCTATCAGTAAATAGAAGCTTTTTTATGATGATCTAAAATCTTACTCTTTTTTTCCTCGCTCAGTCACCAGTGAGACATATTTTGCTTATTTTACATGTAAATGCATTAGATACAGCCTCATTTCTGTCTTGCTTTAAATAATTTGTTGTGTAACAGAAGTGGACTGCTGGCTTTCCCTCTGTTCTCTGAGGTAGGGTGTTATGTGCATTTAAGGTTTATTCTGAAGTTGACATTTGTAATAGTTTGCCTATAGCTAATGATTCTCTCTTCCTCCTCCTAGCCCGCCACCCTCTTTTTTTTCTCACTGTCACTTACATGAAACTAGAGATGGCACTGAAAAATAGGGCAATATGTTCTAAGACAGCAGTGTTTCAAGTAATTTGGTTTTGCAGAAATGGAAGAACGTAATTGAGCAGTAGCAGAGACCCATGTTTAACTGTTTAATGGGCTGAGTTATGAGAAATTGTTACCTGATATTTTCAGAGGTGAAAAAATGTTACTGTTGGAGATGTAAAGGTGTTTTGACTTAGGTAGAAACAAAGTAAATCTCGTTTTTATCTACAAAAAGTGGGTTGCTTCCCAGCTCAACCCTTTGGATTCTGCTCTTGGGCTCCTTGTTTCCGCCCTTGTTTCTGCTCTGCTGTTGCAGGAGCTCTGTGGAGTGAGCACAGGATCTCATTCCACTGCAGTAAGCGTATGCTGCAGCGCATGGATTGTAAGACCTGGCTACCTTAGGCTACCTTGCCTGGCTACTGGCAGAGTTCCCAATGACTTCACAAGTGCCAGGGTTTCATCTTTCAGTGGAATGCTGCCTTTTGGTTTTTTTTCTCCTGCTCTTCTTTACCAGTGTCATGTCTTTTATTATGAAACCTAGGAAATGTGGGATAGATGAGTGGATGGTGAGGTAGATTGACAATAGGCTGATTGGCAAAGCTCAAAGGGTTGTCATCAGCGGATGACCTGGATGAAAGGATTGAGTCCACCCTCAGCAAGTTAACTGATGATACAAAGCTAGGAGGAGTGGGTGACACAGCCCTGTCCGCTCAACAGCACCTGGACAGACTGGAAAGTTGGACAGGGAGGAACCTGATGAGGTTTAACAAGAGCAAGTGTGGAGTCTTGCACTTGTGTGGAGTTTCCTTCTATGGAGATATTCAAGACCCATCTGGAGAACTATCTGTGTGACCTATCTAGGGTACTTTATTGGGGGAGTTAGACTCAATGTCTTGAGGTCCCTTCCAACCCCTGTGATTCTGTGATTCTCAGCAGGCTGATTTTTGAATGAATCCCTGCTATGGTGCCAGCTTGAGGTTTATTTTCTTCTTTGTGAAATACTCTTTGCCCTCCCTCCCAAAAAAACCCCCAGCACTGTAGTCTCCTTCAGTGACTTCAGCACTTCAGTCTCCTTCACTTCTCCTTCTCCTTCACCAATATTGAAGTCACTTCTCTCTGAAATGCCTCTGTTCCTTAATCTGATTTGAGCTGAGATGAAATAGAGGAGTTTTGCTTGTTTGATGGATAGTATTCTGCATGTAGGCCATCTCTTTGCTACTTCTGCATAATCATTTGCTTCCTTTTTCAGTCCTCCAAAAGAACTCACCATGATAGAGAAGAATTAACAGAAAGACAGTTGTTTTGGGAACAGATGGTGACAAGAAAGACTGGGATGTTGGCAGCTATTCAGGAAGCTGAGCTCAGTTCTCTGTTGTCTTGCCATCAGGCTATACAGGTTACTTAGATGCATCGTGATGCAATTAGATGATGAGAGGTGTTCTTGAAAAGCACCCTGATATCTAAATATCTTTGAAAAAATTAAATGAAATAACTCATCCTGTGGCTTTCAAATCAGACTATTACTATCCACAGAAGGAGTGCCATGGGCTGCCAATTGCTCTGTCAGGTTTACATAAGCAGTGTGGTATGCTTATGTGAATCGTTTGAAGCACAAGGTGTGCAAATATGTGTACCTTATTTTAAAGCTTGGAAGACTTCTAAGCTATGTGCTTCACTTCATTTCCTGAAATCGTAATATAAAGCACGTATATTGCAACTGCATGTTCCTTCATCAGTGATTGGTGCTGCTTTGTTGTAAAGCCACAGCTGTACAGCTGAATGTAGTGAAGAAGTTATTCATTAAGAATTGGTGTGTCAGTGCAAGTGATAATTTTTTAGGAGATTATTATTTGCATCGAGATGTATTTGTGCAACTAAAGTGCCAGGTTTACCAAAAAAAATCACTGAAGTTCTTTTTAAGAGTTTTGCAAAATAAAAGAATGCAAATAGAGGAAGGAAGTAATGCGGAGAACAGCGTAATTTGTTCAACATGTCATTAGTGCCAAAGCTGAATGGTGGTATGCTTACATTCCTTAAGTTCGTAGTAGCTTTCAGAAGACTTTTTATTGGAGTGTAGCTTTGCATTCTGGATCCTGACTCAGTGCAGGAGGAAAGGTACTGTGGTTCAAATAAGTCAAAAAACAGTTAATTTGCAAAACAAACATAGCTGTATTTTTCTGCACTAGTTTTGTTTCATGAGCCTTTCTTGTTAGACAGTATAGTTCTGGGTTCTTATGGGTGTTTCTGGCGACTAGCACTCATCATTTGCATTTTGCTGGTCTAAACGTTGAGCAGTGGTTGGTGATATGTTATTCCTTCAGCAGCAGGGGGAGTAATTCAGCAGTTGCATTCCTGGAGTGAAGCATTTCTTGTGAGAGATACTCTTCAGCCTGTGTTATCACTGTGTCTTGTGAACGTGGAGTAAATGTGATATTGGTTAGCGAAGAGCAGGTATCCTGATTTTTGTTTTTTTCCCAACAGGAATGAGAATAGTGAGTTGCTGGCAGAACAGGCAGAATGCCAGCTGGAATCATCCTCACAAAATGAATGTGCTTCTCCTGAAATGAGCTCAGTGCCAATTAGTGTGCCTTATGTGTGACTGTAATGCTTCCATAAGATTCCTTGAAGGAGGTTTATAAACCTTAAAAACCCACCTTTCAACATTAATTTCTTTATGTAATTAATCTCTTGTATGTAGTCATTTCTTATGAGCTTATAGTGGAATCCTATCAAATGAACAGTAACAGTGCTCTGTTGTTAGAGCAGCAGCAAGAAAGAAAGTGGTGGAGGAGTAGTTATCTGGGGAAAACTGCTGTCCTTAACCTGTCCACACTGGCATAAACTTGTTATTAGCTTTGTTTATGTTGATAAATGATTATAACCATAATTTAAAAAATCCTTTCATTTTTGCTTTTCCTAGCACTGAATCAAGATAAATGAGTTACAGTTCACATTCTGGAGAGAGGGAAATGCCAGCCTTAGCTAAACTACTTCTGTGGAACTGGTGTTTCAAAAGAGAACCTAGCTGTCCTGATGTCCTAATTCTTTCCTCCTGCCTCTTAAGTAATTTGATCTGGTGTTTGATTAATAAATAACTCATTTTGGTAACAGCAGGCGTATTGTCAGAACAAGAAGGTAACCAGCCTACTTGTGATGGTGCAGTAGGTAAATAAACTTTGTAAAACCTTTGTTCACTCTTGTGAGATAAACGGAACTGTGCCTGCATGCATCAGCTCCTGCTGCTATGCCATATGCCTAAGCTTTGGCACAGCTAGCTTTGGAAGGAGAGAAGCCCTGCCTTTGTGTTTTGTTCGCTGGGCTGGCTGAAAGGGCTAGGGGTGGGGTTTTTTTGTATGGACAGTATAGTTTCCTAACAGAAAGATGTTTAATGCCATATCAAAGCTGAAAAGCAGATGCCAGCTTCTTACTGTATTTGGTTCTACTTCTCAAGTTATTGGAGAATGCTAAAGAGCTCTTGCTGTTTCCTAGGATAGTCTGGAGTGATATTTGTGCAACATGCTGTGTATAATGGCACAGTTTCCCTCCCCTGTCTCATCACTGTAAAATGGATTTGAACTGTTGACCCTAGACATTTCTGAGTGTGTCAGAGGACTTGAGTGATTCCTGCTATCTTTCTGATTTCTTTATCAAGTGAATGTCAAGAGGACAGGCTGAGAGAACTGGGGCTGTTCAGCTTGGAGAGGAGAAGGCTCCAGGGGGACCAGATAGGAAACCTTTCAGTATCTAAAGGGGCACTATAAGAAGGAGGGGGACAGACTCTTTAACAGGGTCTGTTGTGATAGGACAGGGGGAAGTGGTTTCAAACTAAGGGGAGATTTAGTTTGAGTAGAAGGAAGGAGGTGTTTTGTTTTGTTTTTTAACAGTAAGGCTGGTGAGGCTCTGGAACAGGTTGCCTGGAGAGGTGGTGGATGCCCCATCCTTGGAAATATTCAAGATCAGGCTGGACTGGGCTCTGAGTGGGCTGATCTAGCTGCAGATGGCTGTTCATTGCAGGGGGGTTGGACTAAATGACTTTTAAACTTCAGAGATTCTGTGATTCTGTGTTTGCATTCATTGCTTGAAGCTTCACTCTGAACAGGATGCAAAATGCGTATTCTGAGTGATCAGTTGCACAGCAGCACTTGGGATTTGCCTTTTAACTGAACTCCTCTCCTTTTGGAATGTGTTGTAATGGAACAAGAGCTTGCCTTCCTAAATGAGCTAAACTTCACTTTCTATAGTGAGAAATCATAGATGTAGACATGTTTAAATCAAGCAAACCTTCACCAATCTGACTTGTTCTAGCTGTTACTAGGGAGTGTGCTGGGAAGCAAGTGTAGAAGCATGATTCAAGTGTATCAAGCACAATTCAGAATGGAGTGGCTAATTCTGTCTGTGACAAGTAGCAAAACTGTATAATGCTCTTTTTCTGGATGCTGATGACCACTTTGTTGTAGCACCTGGGTTTGGGGGATGAGAGAGCGCTGCTGGCTTTCTTATTCCTAGAGAGGTTCTATTCTTATTGTTCCTGCCTGGGTAACTAAGACAGGGAAGACAAGTGACACATGATTGGATGTTTCTATAGATGGTGAAAAATTAACATTCACGAAATATTTTTTTGCCCTGTGAAATTAGCATAGATCACTATCTTGTCAGAGTGGTGTAGCTATGTGATACTGATAAAGCTTTTCTTACAGCCCAATTAGCAAGGAAATTTTTTATTTCTTCTTCTCAGGTTCTACTTAAATATAATAAATAGTTTTAATAAATGTATTAATAGCAAAAGTTAATTAGCAAGTCATATTGTGTATAATAAAACATTTTTGAGTATTCTTCCTGATGTCTTCACTGCACATGTAAATCTATCCTGTGATGGGACTTCATGAATGCACTTTTTCATGGAGGTTAGTAGGGAGAACAATTATTTGTTAACTATTTCCATGCTCCATAGTCTTAAGGGAATAATCAGTAATGCATTGAACCCACACATTATGTTTAACAAGAGGTGGCAAGATAAAGTGTTCTGTGTAGTATTTAGTATATAATTATCTGTAAACTTTTCTTGCCTGAAAGTAAAAGCAAGGAACGGATAAAATCAAGGGTTTGTTTCTTCAACTTTGTGCCAAAGGGTAAAAAGTATGAGCTAGAGCTGCCAAGCTGCTTTTACATATCTTCGTGCCTAGCTTATTTTTTCAAGTGGTTATTCTTTTATAGTTTGCTGCATTTAACAACCTTCTCTCATGATAGAATGTGCCAATCCTAATGGTATTTGGTGGAGGAGAGGAGAGCAGGAAGTAAGAGGGAGGGCATTTTATGGCTAGATCACTTGCCTTTTGTATGGTGATCACAGATTGAGCAATCAGTTAGATTTAAAAATAAGATATGAATAAATTATGAATTATATCATTTAAAGTAATGGCTTTGATTTTGACTTGGTCTTAAACACAAATATTTATTTTCCTTTAGCTATTTCTTTGACATTGCTGATTGCTGTATATAATATTTATTCTGCAGTATTTTTTTTTTGTTGTTGTTGTTTAGTGGTTGGGGTTTTTTTTGTTTGTTTGTTTTTCCAAACAGAGAAGTGGAACACCTGGCTTCTTTCCTTTTTGCCTCACTCCTTTTCTCCTTTTTCCTTTTCACAGGTCAGTGCTCAGTTCACAAAACGGATCCAGACAAAAATCAAGGACCTTCTGCAGCAAATGGAGGAAGGGCTGAAGACAGCAGATCCCCACGACTGCTCTGCCTATACCGGCTGGACTGGTGAGAGAGCTAGACAGTGAATGAAGAATGTTTGTTGAATGGTGTGAGTGAGTCTTTTCGCAAAAGGACCTTTAGGAATCCTCATAGGAGCAGTAGCAGAACTCTGATACAGTATGAGTTGCTTTCTTTTAACTCTATAACGTTGGTCATTGTTGTCTGCAGTGACTTCCATTGACTTCAGTGGACCAACAGTCTCATTATAGAGAGTTCATAGGCTTTTGTATATTGAGATATTCATTTTGCAAAATGAATGGATTTTTTAAGGCTACTTCTTTTAAATTACCTGTCATTTTTTTAAGGTTTTATTAAAATTAGTCATTTTCACTTTTTTTGCTCAACTGACTTAGAGCTAGTTAAAACTAAACCTCCCCTGTCTCACTTTAAAACCATTCCCCTTGTCCCATCACCATCCACCCTCACAAACAGCCGTTCCCCCTCCTATTTATCTGCTCCCTCCAAGCACTGAAGGCCGCCATGAGGTCTCCCCTCAACTCTTCTCCAAGCTGAACAAGCCCAGTTCCCTCAACCTTTCCTCACAGCAGAGCTGCTCCAGCCCTCTGCTCATCTCAGTGCCTCCTCTGGACCCGCTCCCGGAGCTCCACGTCCTTCCTGTGCTGGGGGCCCCAGGCCTGGACGCAGTGCTGCAGATGGGGCCTCACAAGAGCCGAGCAGAGGGGGACGATCACCTCCCTCTCCTGCTGGCCGCCCCTTTTTCATGCAGCCCAGAACACAGCTGGCCTTGCGGGCTGCAGGCGCACACTGCTGCCTCATGGCCAGCTTCTCGTCCACCAGGACCCCAAGTCCTTCTGCGCAGGGCTGCTCTCAAGGACATCTTCCCCCAGTCGGTATCAATACCTGGGATTGCCCTGACCCAAGTGCAGCACCTTGCTTGTTCTTATTGAACCTCAAGCACACTTGTTCTTATTGAACCTCACTGGGTTCACACAGGCCCACTTCTCCAGCCTGTCCAGGTCCCTCTGGATGCTTCCCTTCCTTCCAATGTATCGAGTGCACCACTCAGCTTGGTGTCATCTGCAAACTTGCTGAGGCTGCACCGGAGGGTAGTTTGGCTCTGCTGTTTTGTCTGTACAAAAATGTTAAAATGAGCATGTGGGAAGGAGCGGAATGGAGTAAGATTGCAAAATTGTGAATTATATGAAGAGAAATATGTGTGTGCAAGTGCTGTTTATCCCTAAACACCACTGTTCTTTTACTTTGCAGTACTAATGCTGTCAAAATATGAGTGAACCCTACTGATCCTTTAGGCAGAGCCTGCAGATGTCAAGCCTGACACAGCCACTGCTCTTCAAGCTGCCAAAACACTTTTCCATCTTGGCCTCTAAAGTGCTGCTTTGCAATTACAATGGCAAATTGTATTCCTGCTCTATCTTATGCTTTAGACATTCTTCTGATTTTAGCATAGCATGTTTGATGTGTGCCATGAGGAGATCTGTTCTGTTGTCTCTGTCAGAGAGGGGGAAGCAGCCTGAAAAAGCTTTCCAGGCTTTGCCCATGCTTAGTCTTAATTTTGGCAGTGGAAATGCAAAATTTCTTCACTTTCTTCTTGATATTTCAGCACAGACAGTACTGTGGGTGGATGAGTGGGGATGTTTTAGACAATTTATGTGTAAACGATAGATATGTTTCAAGGTCTAAGACTGGCTGGTAAGTGAGTGCAGCAGATGTCAAGTAGCCAAGAAGGCCCATGATATCTTGGGTACATGAAAAAGATCATGGCCAGCAGGTTGAGGGAGCTTATCATCCCCTTCTACTCCAGGTTAGTGAAGCCTCATATAGGATACTTAGTCCACAACTGGGCTCCTCAGTTCAAGCGAGACAGGGAACTACTGAAGGGTCACCTGCAGAGGGCCGCAAAGATGGGGCCTGGAACATCTCCCTTTTGAGGAAAGGCTGAGAGATCTGAGGCTTGTTCAGCCTGGAGGAGGGAAGACTGAGAAAGGATCTGACAAATGCTTATAAGTATCTAATGGGGGGAATCAAGATGATTTAGACAGACTCTTTCCAGTGGTGCCTAGCAGCAGGACAAAGAGCAGTATGCACAAGCTGGGACATAGGAAGTTCCACCTGAACGTGAGGAAAAATTTTTTTTACTGTGAGGGCAACAGAGCATTGGAACTGCTCAGAGAGGTTGTGGAGTTTCCTTGTCTGGAGATATTCAAAACCTGCTGTCTCGCTCCAATTTATAGGAGGAAAAGGAGGTTCTTTTAATGTATGTATAGCTGACAGTGAGATTAAGACACAGCAGGTCAAATGTTAGCCCAACCAGTTTATTACAAATCCTAGTCATTTAGAGAGATGGGGAAGGGAAGATGGGCAATAGAAAAGATAGGAAATAAAAGCAAGGAGTCTTTGTAGGAAGCAAGAGGAAGATAGTCACCACCATGGATTCCAGCTTTGCTTGTAGGTTGATCTTCAGTAGAGGTGGGTCATTGGGCATTGTTGTTCAGTTGACGACGATGATGGCGATGACAGAGACAATGGAGAAACTTTCCAATTGCTGTACAAGCTTATAAATAAGTCCAAAGTGGTTGAATCAGCTCCTTTTGGAGAGACAGCTTCTGGCTTTTGGATCTCTGCAGGAACTCCTTTTGTTCCCATCTTCTGGGCCTTGCCAGCAGATAAGAGGGAGTATGGAGGTGCCCACTTGTATCTTGCCTTCACAGCATACAATGGTATTATCCCCCAGTCTCCCATAGCAAGCTGGAGTTATTTGGTCACAGGCCAGGTCTTCCACCTGTAAATAGTCCTGAGCACTCTCTTCTGAAGGCAAACAGCTCCGAAGAAATGCTTTTAAATGTAAAATTGTCCACACAGTGATGCTGACTGCCACACAGCAACATCCACCTCTCATCTCCTAGATAAGTCAGTCTTACTGCAAGAAATGCCTTAGAAAGCATACTTTGAGCCAAAAACAAAGAAGGGTTCAAACACTTGCCTGAACACTTTCCTGTGTTCCTACAGTATGGAGCCTGCTTTAGCCAGGCGGCTTGGATGAGAGATAGCTTTGAACCCCAGCAATTGTGTGATTCTAACACCATGACTGACAGCAGACATTACTGAGCATGTTGAAAGTTAGTTATAAGCTAAAACTAACACAACCATCGTTAGCTGAACAAGTAATGCACTCTAATGAGAATTTTTTTTTCTGTTATATAGAAGGATTGCTAATTACATTTGCTTCAAGCTGTAAAATTCTTGCAAGGTTTCTGTGGAATTGCCTCAATAAAAATACTAAAATGGTCTGGATTTTGAAAAACTTAATGAAAATACTTTCTCCCCAAGCTTGCTTCTTGCAACATTTTCTTGAATGTGAAAATCAGAAAGTAAAAGAAAAGAAAAGAACTGCCCTGCTTGCTATGTACCAAGTCTTGGCAAATCTTAGTGGAGGTGAGCAGTACTGAATATTGGCTGAACATGTACTTTGGAAGCATCCTCAAAATCTTGGAGTGCTTATTGTCACATACCAATATTAAAACCCATGGTAGAGTCCATTGTGCTTATATCCTAAAACAAATACTGTTTGTATGTGGCAAATGTCTTGGAGCATTTTGCACAAGAAAGGGTTGAATAATCTTGACCTCATGGCTAATTTCCGAACACAGCCTTGATCTGCATATTTGGTGCAATCTGTGAAAGAATTGTAGAAATGCCAGTCAGGCCAACAGCCTCAGAGGCAGTGTTTTCCTGCCATTGCTTTGATGAAGGTGATAGTAAATAGGCCACAATCTCCTGTGCCACTGAGTTGGCCTAACCAAGCTCTGTAGCAGCCTTCTCAGAGTCATCTGTAAATGCCTTTTCAAGGCTGACCCAGAGAACATCTGAGCATGTACCACTGCTCTTATGATTCCATTCTTGTACTCCTCAAAAAGCCTCTCTATGGAATTAAGTGTGTCTAGTTTGTGCTCCACTTTATTCATGGCACAGAAGAATCTCCTCCCTGCTCAAAAAAGAGGAGTTTGAGTTGCAGCATGGTCGGAAGATACATTTATTGCTTCTATGCATGTATACTTCTAGTTCGCCAAGAAACATCTGCTTAGAGTTGTTTCACTTCGTTAAAAGCTGCAATGATATAGATTTAAGGTTGGGTTTTGTTTTGTTTTAAATGAAAACTATATAATCATTGTAATGGAGTAAAGCTTGATTTAACCTTCCAGCATTCTCTTAGGACTTGTTTGCTTTCTGGCTTTTACAAGCTAGCTTAAATCTTAAGGTGTTATCATGCCATTGTGAAATTCATTCAGGCGTTATAAACAACTTGGCAACTTGAATCCAAGAACTGCTTAAAATATCCTTTTAAAAATCAAATGGGAAATAGGTCATTTTTTGCCTATAGCAGATGAGTATTGTAAAGTGAGTGTGCTTGGTTGTAGGTATACTTGTTACCCTAAGATTTTGAGTTTTAAGTGATTTCTTCTCCAAGCTTTAGTACCTGAGTCATGAATTGTCTTAATTCTGTGCTAATAGTGGATGTTCTGTTGGGCTTCAGTCTAACAAATTTAGATGTTTGTCATGATCCAAATAGAAATGTAATAAAGACAGACTGATGTGTTCCTATTGCAAAGCTAGGACCCTTAGCTGAAGTGCTTTAACTGACCAAATATCTCTTCGATTTACTGTTCAGTGGCTCTAAAGATGGTAACATGATGTATTCAGAAGGGAAAATTAATTAATCTCTTTCTCATGTGTTTTTTTCAGGCATTGCCCTCTTGTATCTCCAACTGTACCGTGTCACAAAGAACCAAAGCCATTTGCAGCGATCTCTAGATTACGTGAAGAGAATCCTTCGCAATCTGAATGGCAGACGAGTTACTTTTCTCTGTGGTGATGCTGGGCCGCTGGCAGTGGGTGCAGTAGTTTATCACATGCTGAAAAATGAAAGTGAATCTAAGGAATGTGTTGCTAGGTAAGTGGTAGAAGGTGGGAAAGGCTATGACGCTCTTTTGTGGAGTTCAGTAAAATTAGCAATTTCAGTCATGGAGGACAAGATTAAAACCTGGAGGTACTTTCTGTACTTTCTGTACTGATGTATTTTCAGTAGAATACAGGATTGACTTTTAGCATTATTAAATCTTGCTTACACTTGTATTTATTTTGTATTTTATTTTCACTGAGTCTTCTAAGTTGCTCTAAGAACAAGATGTCCTGGACATATCTGTAGTGCATGCACATCTTCATTTTTGTTACAGTAATAGAAGTTGCACACCTTTCATTGACAGAATGTAGTGCTTGTGCAGTATGTGATGCTTTCTGTAAAGCACGTGTTAGCAGTTTTGCAGCATGCCTTGCCCCATCAGAATTTGCATACTAGCTTCATGTCATCATCTCTGGTTTATGTTTGAGCATATAATCCATTTTTTTGTAATCTTTTTGTAATCTAGAATCCTAGTTTGAATAGTATCAGTTACTGTTCCTGAATGAATATTTAAGTTTTGAAGTGAATGAAAGGTTTGTTCCTTGCTTTTAGCATTGATAGTTAGCTTAGACATGTCATTTTAGATGCAGCTAGGAAGGCAGTGTTTCTGTAAGGCATGAAGTATGACTAGAGCAAAATGAGATCAGCAGTGAATCTTTTAATCTTACCTGCGCTTGGGAACTCCTTTTCAGAGGACTGAGAAGGAGGTTAGTTAGAGAATTTGCTCCTTTACATCCTTCCGTTTCCCCCCCCCCCCCCAACTCCCCTTTGTTTGTTTGTTTTGTTTAGAAATGCCAGGGATGCTCTGAAAGCAATAGCTTCTATTTTATTATGTTGGCTCACAACATAAGAGGCAGATGTTGGTGGCATGGCAATAGAAGATGAACCTTCCTGCCAGTATTCCATTACATTTTGTTGCCACATGACATGCTCACACGGGAACAGAAAGAAAAGCCTGTGCAAGTTTGTCATGATCCACTCAACCACTACTAGCTTGAAAGTGGCAGTTTCTTGAATTGCATCATGACAAGACATAGCTACAGTTACATAGTTATGTAGACACCATTACAGGCTGGAATCAAAGTGTCACTCCATGGGGTGATGACATATGAATTCCCCATAGAGTAAAAAGTTGAAGATGCAGTCCTTAGTGGCTAAAGTGATGCATCTTGTCTTTTAGGATAGAAAAGGGGCGATCCTTTTGGACTCCCTGGAACCTGGACAGACCATCAACTCTTGACTGCTACATTTTAATGCTGACTAAGCTAAAGGCTGGACTTTTACAGTCAGGCCAGAGAAGATAGCTTTTGTCTTGCAGCATTATAATACCAGCCCCCATACCAATTTGAAGACAATGGAGTGTATTGCCAGTCTTGACTGGACTGTCCAACCCACCCACTGCATAGTCTGAATGTGGCACCTTCTGACTTCCATTTGTTTGGGTCAATGAACGATGAACTATGAGGGCAGTGTTTTCCTAGAACAAAACAGTTGTGAAACAGTGGATTTCTCTGCTGGTGAGGATTTTTACAAGCATGGCATGCAGGCTCTTGTTCATCACTGGCAAAAATGTATAGCTAGTGGTGGTGACAATGTTGAAAAATAGTGTTTTGTAGTTGAGAACTTACTCTATCAGTTTTTTTGTGCTTTTGGTATGTGTTGTAGTTACATGGAAATCAATAGGAGGTGTTACTTTTGGAGTGACCTACATCTATTCAGGATATCAGCAGTGAGAGTTGCATTGTAGATGTCAAAGTGTATATATGATTGCACTTACAGCTTTTTACCTTGAAGCTGTCTAGCTACAGTATGACTTGAAAAATAAAACCTAACAGTGGGCATTTAAAAGAAAGTAATTTAATTGCAAGTCCAAAGAGTAGTTCCATGAAAGGAATAATAACAGAAAGCTCTTTTTTTGTGGGTAGCTTTTCACAGATATTAAGCAGTGACAGTGTGAAGAAACCACTGAGGTCTGTGTTTTTGCTCCAGCATGATGCTAACATTTCTGCCAAGTAATTGCTATTAAGGATATCTGGGAATAGATCTTCTTCTTAATCCAGATTATTTTTTCCCCTCCCCAAATTTAAAATGTGATTATCTCCATGGTTTAATCTAATAGCTAGTTTTAGTTAGTGAAAAATAAGAACAGAGAGAGAAAGAATGGGAAGGATAACAATTTCTCTGCTTCTCAGTTTGAAAGCAGACTGGTAGAGTAATAGCAGGAATGCTCAGTGGAGCATGTGAGAGTTGCAGTGCCCAGCCCAAGGTGTTTTTCTGCTACTATAGGCAACCAAACACTTCTGCATAATAGCAACACTCTTTCTAAACTGTATTATTAATCATTTGAAAAATTGCATATCTAGGGAAGGGGAGTGCAGAGTGTTTTTTTTCTCCCCTCTGAAGCATCTATAATTAAGAGTCCTTGCTCAGGTGAAATTACTAGAGGTTCCAGGAGTTTTCATCATTCTTCCCATTCATTTATAGCTACTTTTACAATTTAACTGACATTTCTTTTGATTGATCTCTGAGATCAGAAGTGATGTAACTGGCATCTGTGAATCTTTTTGCTTCAGTGCAAATTAGTTGTCAGATAGCATCTCCAGGTTGGTGTTCCTGGTCTCTCTTGGAATCAGTGTTAGCTCTAGATTGGAGTAGGTTTCCAGCCCATTACCTGTATATGTGTTTCTCTCTGCCTGGAAGCCACTTATTTCACTATACTCACTGGCTCCAAGTTGCCTGTCTGTCAGGGACAGCACATATGTATTACTCTGGTGTGTAGAGCTGGCGGCCAGCTGAGGAGATGATGAAAGGAAGTTATGGGACTTAAGTACTGTAGCTGCTTCTGTTTTGATGGTTTGTGCAATGTATAGGCCAGTATAGTGTCTAGAGAAGATGCTTTATCTCACCCTACTGTTCTTGTCTGATGCAGGCTGTTGCAGCTGCAAAGGACAGTCATAAGCATGGATGCTGAACTTCCAGATGAGCTGCTTTATGGCAGAGCTGGTTACCTGTATGCCTTGCTCTACCTGAATACAGAAATTGCTTCAGACACTGTTCCGCAGTCCATTATCAAAGAGGTAGGACTTTTTTTCTCTCCTCAATGCCACAGTGTATGGCAGAAGAAGGTGATGACAGTTACTTCAAGTGGGATACAGGTACTACAGAGCATTAATGGGTAATAAAGAAGGAATATTGGCTCACCCCTTCCAACAACCTGTGACTGCTCAAGAGAAGTATGGTCTCTATCTGAAAGATGCTACTTCTTCAGCTGTTAACCCATAAATGAGGGTGAGGAGGAGTGGATCCAGGCTCCACCCCTTTAGCCCTGCCTTCTCACCTGATGCTCAGCCATTGCTTCAGGCTGTGACCTGGCAGTTCCACTGCACAGAATACTTGTGCAATTGGACTGGAATCATTCCTCATGTAATTCAAGGGATTAGGAGCATGAGGCTGGAGGCAACTACAAACTCAGTCTCTTTCCCTGCTGCCTGGCTGGGATTGAAACGGAAGCTAACGTGGCAGGTCTGCAGGTAGCTATGGAAATGGATCTGCTGTGAAACTGGGCTTGGAGCAGTTGAGGGTGAGAAATCGTTATGGAAAACCTGGAAAACCTTAGGAAAGAAGTGTGATGATGGAGAATTCAGTGGGGAACGTGCATGTCTTCTTCAGATACCAGAACCAGAGAAGGCAGGCCTGGAAAAAACTGACGAGAAGTTTTTAAGATTCAGTTTCTCTTATAAATCTAAGTGATTCTGTCACTGAGGCAGAAACTTCCTTCTTACCTCAATAGTCAGGTCCAAAGGAATATCATGGTCATTCTGTTTATTGTGGCATATATTCAGTGTGATTCTAGTCACGACAAAACTCTCTGAATCAAAGCAAATGAGATGGAAGAGATGTGTTTTCTTTCTTAGGTAACAGATGCCATTATTGAATCAGGGAAAAACTTCTCGAAGGAGGAACGTAAAACAGAGCGTTGTCCTCTGTTATATCAGTGGCACAGGAAGCAGTACGTTGGAGCGGCCCACGGCGTGGCTGGGATCTATTACATGCTAATGCAGGTAAGAGTGTCTTCCGTGGGCTGGGATGAAACGCCAGTGATGTCTTGTTTTGCATCAGAAGATCTCCATTTCAGGTTTCAAGCATGCACAGTGCAGTGTTGTGGTAGGTCAGGGATTCAGAATTAGGAGTTAGACCCTGCAGCAAAGAACAGCACTAAAAAAGGCCCCAGTGGCAGAAGAAAACTGTGGCTCGTCTATCCTTGCATTGGTGTGAATTAAGCCTTGCCTCTCAGCATCAAGGCTTCTCTAATGCTCCTGTTAGACCTCCGTCTGGGGGACTCATTTATTCTGCAGTTTACTCCAGGATGTCAACATTGTGTTGTGCTTGCATGGCAAGACCTATGTCCTTGCCCCGGAGTACACGAGGTATTTGTGAGTGTGTGTGGGTTGCAGTTGAGAGCATCAACATTCTGAAATTTTCTATCCTCAAGAAAGAGAGTCAGGTACTCATCCTCATGTTTACTTTTTCTGATACTTGCAGTTAGGCAAGCTAAATATTCATTTAGCTCAGCATCCATCACTCTTCAGTTTTTGCTATTTTTCAGTGAGTGATCACTGTCTCCTGTCCTTCATGTCCTTTTTTTCTTCTGTGACTTATTTTTTTCCTACTGTATTGAAGTTTAAGGAAAATTGTCCTTAATCACATATTCAGTATGTTTTTATTAATTTATGCTCTTCCTTTTCTGCCTCTCTTCTCTCTCTGCCCCCCAAAAATCTGATGTTCCTGATTGTGTTTCTGACCCCTGCTCTTCTCTTCATGTTTTACTGAGATACCTCTCTTTTGTATACCTGTATATCGTACTTAAATCCCTTCTTCCCCCTGCTTTTATATCCTCAAATAGTATTATGTTTTTCAAGACAGACCTGTATGTCTGTTCTTTTGTTGTACAGTCTGGAAGTAGATCCTGTATGTTTCATTACAGAAGTTGGCCATAAAGCTGCAGAATCTGTATCATACAATTTTCTGGTTTTGAAAGATGCTGCCTGTCTATGCATCATCGTAAATGGTAATTTTCTGATCGGCTTATGGAAAATGACTGTCCTTCAGGCAAGTGGAAGGAATGTACATCCTCACCTCTCAGCCTAAAGATCTGTACAGATGCTCTTCGCAAAAGTGACTGAGGTAGCATTAACTGTTGCTACTGCTCAGCCATTCCTCTTTTGCAAAAGATGCTGTGACTTTTCTGCGCCTGCTTCAGATCAGCTCACGCCACTTCTACCAGTAGTTCATGCTAAAGCAGCAGACTTTGATGTGGAAGTGGCTGATGCTCTGCTGCCTGGGGTCTTTTGTACAGTGGACATCTGCTGATGCCTCGGGATGCTCTAATTTACTGTGTCCTTATCTTCACTTCCTGCTGTCCTTGATGGTTTCTTGGTGGTTCACCCTTTCCAGCTATCTCATCTTACCTGACTTCCCTTTTTTTTCACTAGGTTTTCTGAGAAACATCCATTTCTTTAAAGAAGTCTTTTTAAAGACTCCGTCCTTTATTTGCTATTCAAAGTCTGATACCACAAATGCAGTGTGTTCTTGTTTAAGTTCTACTCTATCTACATGGTAAAATCATAAATGTCTTTTCCTTTACATCTAATTGCTGTTTTTAAGAATTACCACAAAGCCATTGTTTATGCAGCATTAGATTACTGCCTTTTCACTGTACATTAAACATTGTGAGTCATACAGAGTTGAGTCATCTGCTGCAGATGAAGATGACGTGTCAAAGTCCGTCCTTCCCCCCATCCCTCCTACTCCATGTGAGGAAAATTTGTCTGTATATTCAGCAAAAAAGTCATTATATGATTTGCTGGGTGGTTGTTTGGTAACAGAGAAAGCATCCAAATTAGCACCTGAGATACAAAGACTACCAATTACTGCTTCTGTGTAATATCTTTGTGAGGGAATGTGTCTAGGATCTTCTTATAGACAACTACAGTGAGCGTAAGGGCTCAGCAGTGGTAAGTAATCCAGGAGGCAGAGGAGGTGATTCTATAGCTGGGAAATCTCCAGCTCCTTCACTGATGCTGAGACAAAAATATCTATTTGAGTATCTGTCCTCTTGGCTAGATAATGAGGACACATATCAGTAGGTTACTTTTTTGCTATTGGCAGTTAGGTGCCAGGAACCTCAGCAGTTCAGGAGAAAGGGACTTGCTTGTGCATAGATCTTCGTAGAAGCATAAGGTGAGAAGGTATGTAAAGAATTCTGTTCTTGTGACAGTCATAAGCTCACTTAAACCCTGCTCTGTGCTTGCCTTGAACAGCTCAAAACTGAATAGCACTTATTGCTGGTGCCTGTCTTACCTTTTGCTGCAGGATTCCAATATGAAATCAGAATCCTGAAACAAAGATTTTATGAGACCTTCCATACTCTGGGCTTATTAACTCCACGGTGTTCTTAATGAGTAGCTGATCTATATTCAGGTGTCCTTGCACTCAGAAAAGGACAGAAGAGGAATTTGCTCTAGTGATATGGTGGGCAGGAGTCCAGCATAGCTTTCCTAACTGAGGTTAAGTAGAGATTATTTCAGGTTACTAAGAATATAGATACTTAAAGTCATGTAGCTGTAGGACTGTGAATGATAGCAGCATTCTTAGCCCTTGAATGCGAATGTGCTGGTAGGAAACAGTAAAATTATATGACATAATCAGCAAAGACAAGTCATTTATAACCAAAATAGACCAGTTATTAGCTTCTGTAGACTCCCACAGTTGTTCCACCAGTTGCTAGAACTCATTAAATTATCCAGGCTGTGTAAAAATAGAGAGCTTTGTTATGAAAATACTGTGAAGTGGGCCGGTAGAGGAAGGAATATCAACTAAGAACAGCTACAGACCAACAGACACTGAGGAAGTGCAGTTTGATGGATACATTTGCCTTTTGGGAAGGATGTAAACTAAATGAAAGAAATAGATTATTCTGAATCCTTCTTTCCTAAGGATGAATGCGTAGAAAAAAGATACTTAATTGCTTTGAGAAGTAGCTGTTGCTTCTGACATTAGAGATGCAGTTTTATAATCCATAGCTTCATGGAGTTCTGTTTGCAATGGAAAACTTCAACCTTAATAAATGTTTGTCAGGTTTGTCCACGTTAGTTATTTTTAAAATGGATAACCCACTGTGTTTTAAGTAAGCATTATAAGCAACTAATCTATAAAACTGTCTTCTTCCTGTGAGCACTCTTTCAGTAATAAGATATAAATAGAAGCATCTTGCGTTCTGTTCTCAGTTCTTCTGTAGTCTTTCTGTGTCACCTCAAGTAAGACAGGTAACAACTTGGTGTCCCAGTTTCTTTATGTTTGTTGTAACACTCTCTTTGTAAGGATATTGTGAACAGACACTAATTAAATCTGCCTGAAGTGACAAAAGATTTTGGATCAAGGGCGTATATGTAGAGTAATGGAAAATAGGGCACATAATTGTTGATACCCAATTTATTACTACTTTGATTTTGGTTTTTTTTTCTGTGTTGTCTTTAGCCAATTGCAAATGTGGATCAGGAGACCTTGACAGAGTTGGTGAAGCCAAGCATTGACTATGTGCGCCATAAAAAATTCAGATCTGGGAATTACCCATCGTCATTGAGCAATGAGACTGACAGATTGGTTCACTGGTGCCATGGTGCCCCTGGAGTCATCCACATGCTCATGCAAGCTTATAAGGTGAATCATTCTGTGTTTGTATAAACCCTTTTTTTTCCTTTTTTTTTTTTTTTTTTCAGAAGGACCTGTACGTAGGCCTGTTGGATTCTAAGCCTTGTGTTTTAAGTCTTTCTGGATCTAGGCTTTCAAATGAGAACCCTGGGCTAGGCACCTAAATATCTCAAAATTCTATGTACGAATGTTTGTAAAGAAGTAATAAATAAAATTGCTTCTTGGGATGTGAGTTGTTAATAGACTTGAGGCTTTCTTGAAAAAGTGCCAACGTAGTTCAGCAGCTTGATATCAGAATCCTGGTTCTGAGCAGTTCTGGCCTAAGTTATTTTAATCTTCATCCCAAGCATTTTAAGAATTATGTTGGTTTTTAAAAATGTAGGTTCATGTGTTTTGCTAAAGAATGTCTTTCTGAATTACTCCATTATTTTGTGACGGTACTTCAGAACTTAATGTCAGAACAAAGATGCCAGGCCCATTCTAGGGCATAAATATAACTCCCTAGGTATCATGAGTCTCCTACTTGCTCCTTTCCATCCTTAACTAGATTGGCTATCTTGCTTGTGTTGTGCGCTTCTGATCTGCATGACTTTTGAAAGTGTGCCATTCAATTAAATTTATGCAAATTTATTTCTGCATTTGACAGCCCTCTTTGGCAGATTCCTTGGTTGGCTTTTGGGTAAGCTGATAAAAAGCAGGTTTTGTTTATGGAATAATTACTTCCGCTGCTACCTGTGAAATGTGAACTCTTACAGCACTGCTAAATGCAGCAGCAGTCACATTTGCTTTTGCTCTGGACTGTAGTAGGAGGCTGGCTTATCACTGCAGACCTTTCCAAGATGAGAGAGGAATAGGACCAAGTTCTGCTTAGCAGTTTTCCTTTGTCCTCTTTTTCTGTGACAAAGTGATGCTTTTTCTCTTTTATCTGCTCTTTGAAAGATTAAGAAAAATTGGAGTATGTTGTGCTGGCTGTGCTTTCACATCAAGCACTGGGACTTCTGATAACAGACAGCAGCATTAATCCTGGAAATCAAATGCTTTTGCCAGACCTTCATTTGAAATGTTACTACTGAGTAGCTGACAGACCTGATCAGAAAGGGAGATCTTCTTTATCAAGGTTATGGATTTACTAGAAACACTTAACATTCAAGATCTTACATTAATAAATAGCATCTTTGCAGAGGATGCCATCTGCAAAAAAACATCTGCAGCAGTGTATAAATTATTCTTCTTTCTTTGTCTTGTTAATCTATTGTGTGACTCAGGCACAGGAGAAGAGAGTGTTATGTAGATGGAAGTCTGTGGTGCTGTTCAGCTAAGCTGCTGAACAAAGAAATGCACTTCAGTATATTTTGTAAATCTGATCCTTTGCCCAAATTGGCTTTACCTCTTGATTCATGCAGGTACTAACCAAGGTAATGGAGTGCTTCTACTTCTGCTTGAGATAGAGAAGAGAGCCCTGTTCTTTGCAAAGTGATACTCTTGCATTTTTTGGTATGGAGTTGAAAGCAGGCAGTGAATAACCAGTGAGAATTACTCAGAAGCATGAGAACCTAGCTATTCAGGACCAAATTTGATGCCCAGTGTAGTTGCATTTCTTGGAGACAAGAATTATGTTTCTCTACTTCAAATCAGATAATGTAGTGATTTGGGACTGGGGGAGGGGAGTATAAGAGGATCATGTACCCTTCAAATTGATTTCAGCCTGTGGAACCAATGGCCATGAACTTGTGAGTTTTTTCTTTGGGATCCTCATTTCAGATACGAAAGCATTAACACTTTCCTTTTTCCATGCAGGAAAAAAGAAGCGACTTAGAAGAAAGGCAAGTCTGTGATGGATGGAGTCTTAAAATTCAAAAATAAACTGTATATGAAAAACTCCACCCCTACAGCAAAGCATTTTCCAGGTGCATCATCCTTTTGTTTTTGTTAATAGTGCTATTTATATGTTTGTTTTTGTTCCACAGACTTTTAAAGAGGACAAGTACTTGAAAGATGCTATGGAGTGTAGTGATGTCATCTGGCAAAGAGGTTTATTGAGAAAAGGCTACGGGATCTGCCATGGTACTGCTGGCAATGGCTACTCCTTCTTGTCTCTCTATAACCTAACTCAGGACAAAAAGTACCTCTACCGAGCTTGCAAGGTGAGCTTTCTACATCCCAACAAAATTACTGTTCCTTTTCCTGCATTTCATTTCATGTAATTTTCCTTTCATTTCTATGTGGTAAATAGAGTGATCAAACTAAGTTACTGACTGTTGCCTTTGAAGCTAACTCAGTGGGACAAGAGCATAGCATCACGTATTCCTCTTAACTAATGCCTTGACTAGACAATTTCAACTCTGCTTATGTGGACACTTATGTCTTAATATGTAGACTGAAAAAAATACCCTAAATTTTTTACACCACTTTGCTGTGGTGTAAATGTCTGAAAATTAGCTTGCCTGAACAATAAGAGATGAATGTTATGTGGCGCTAATTATTCCCTTGAGAGCTCTACTGTCATCCTCAGCTCCTCAAGCGATGCTGTTTGTAGTCTTTTGTAATTATTTGTTTTCAGACTAGTGTCTGGGGCTTTCAGAGCTCTGAATTGCAGTTATTTAACTGCTCATTTAGATTTTTTTCATTAATACAAATTGTAGAGAAAGACATGCTCAGAATTTTTCTGCCAATCTAGTTTCTGCTGTCAACTGCTATGAGCTCTGATTATGCTAGCAATTCTCAAAGAAGAAAGCTTTTTTTGCCCCTATTTCTTGATCTCAGAAGAGCTTTTTGTTTCGTTTTCTACTTAATTTACTGATACTGAATTTCATATTGCATATATAGCTATTTAATAGAGGTTTATTTAAAGGTAGTACAATGGGGAGATTTGATGAGTTGCATCTTGGGCTCTTATAGGTGAGCCACATTGAAAGCTACTGCTTTCATTTCTACTGTCAGCCTGTCCTCCACCAGCAGAGCTTTAATAAGTTGATATTTGTGTCATCTTATATTCACCTATGTACCAGCCATGAGGTCACCTGTACACATCCTAGAAAACACAATAAACCCCTAACACTGCCATGGTAAATATGTGACAGTATTTGTGGACTCATCCACTGCTGAAGTGTGAGCTACACTACTGAGCATGCATGGCTCTCAGCACAGTTTCTGTGTCTTCCTGTCATTCACTGCTGTATATTTTCAGGGAGCTCTGTGCAGTGCTGCCAGTATCTGTTGCTCTGCATTTCTTGACCAGGGGAGCCCTGTAGTTCTATGATGCTTTGTTTTGTTGGGGTTCTGGGTTTTTGTTTTGTTTGTTGGGTTTTTTTAGATTCAGGACAGAGCTTCCAAGGTCTGAATAGCTCTTTCTTGATGACTGTATTTATGATGATTTTTTTCCTAAGACTTGGGAGAAAATAAATAAAGCTATTAATGGCAGTTGGAGATTTAGTATTCTAAGTCAGTGTATGGAAGTGGAAGAAAACAAAAATGCAGTTAACAGCTCTTTAAGTCCTTAGGAACTGGATGAGCACTGAGACAGATAAGAACTGGTGTTATATTAGAAAATTTCTGACTTAGAAACTGTTTGTATCTGTTCTTGCAGTATTTCTTCACTGGTTTGTTGCACAGTTTATTTAAAAACTGGGAATTAAGTACAGCCCATCTAATTATGTTGTTGCAAAGTTGAAACTCCCACTGTGGAAATACATGTCTTAAAGAATAATTGCATCCTTGTCACGAATGAAGTGGGATTAATTAGTCTTGTACCGTGTTGTGTCTCTGCTTACACTATTTTACATTTAGTACCTGTGAAAATGTCTTCCCATGCAGGTTTCAAACTTGCATTTAACGATCTTAAATTCAAAATTAATCAATAAATACATTTTATGTTTCCCACAGTTTGCTGAATGGTGTTTGGAATATGGTGCACATGGATGTCGTATTCCTGACCGTCCTTATTCT
Source organism: Tympanuchus pallidicinctus (assembly GCF_026119805.1). NCBI lineage: Eukaryota > Metazoa > Chordata > Aves > Galliformes > Phasianidae > Tympanuchus > Tympanuchus pallidicinctus. The sequence continues at coordinate 2,558,306 of NW_026294752.1, read as the reverse complement.
CTTTTTGAAGGTAAAGTGGTTGTATTGCAAATAGTATTGTATTGTACAGGATAGAAGGGCTACCTTGCAGTTTTGGGACATGCTTGGGAGTTCGGAAATATTTTCCTAGAGCTTTATATGTTTTCTTTATTTGTAACTTTTTTTCTACACTGTATCTCATCGCTAAGTTTTAAAACACAGTAGCAAGAAATCACAGATAAAGTAGGATATAAAACAGTGCTGCTGTTCTGAGAGCAGTGAGCCTAATGTGCCACCTATCACAAGTAAGTGAAATTACAGCACACAAAGCAGGTTTATTTTACAAGTAAACCAACCCCAGGCATAAACACAAGAGAGCAGTAGTTGTATGCATCTCTTACAAATACAGAGTTATTGTGTCGATGTTTATGGGGAAGAAAGGACAGCGTTCTTATCCCTGGGGGATCCCTTGTAGGCATTTGTAGAAGGAAGAGGCAGACAGACAGTATGTAGTAAAAGAGCTTTGATACTTGATGTGGAGCAATGCCAACAGTAGTCAGGATGATTTCTGCTTCAGTGTTGATGCACATTTTATTGCATTTTTTTAATGTGATTTTTTTTTAAAGACCTCCTTGTGTCAAATTTTAGGAAAAAAAAATACTAATTTTCCTGCTGCCACCTTCATGAACAAAGAATGAAGGGGTGTATCACGGGAGCAATAAAATTGCACCTTTGCTTTTGGACTCAGGAAGTGATCAATGAGAGTTGCTCAAAATGTGAGAGATGGTCCAAACTGGGATTTACTTTTTCTTAACTGAAGTAGCACTGAGATTGTGCTGCTAAGAACAGTAGCAGAGATAAGTCTGTTTCTGCCTTTGAGCTTTTCAAGCGGAAGTTAGTTTCCTAGGCAGATACAATAAACTTGCCTTTCTAGAAGTTGTATGTTTACTCAAAAAAGATTTAGCGAGGTGCTAGATTGCTTTTGCTGTCAACAGTGATATTTCGATGTCCCAAGATGCAAAAAATCTGTCTCCTTGCTTTGTAGGTATGGCTGGAGCTATTCACTTCCTCTCAGATATTTCAGTACCAGAAACTTCCCGGTTTCCAGCGTTTGAACTTGGACCTCAGAGGAGAGAAGACAAAATGGAACAGGACAGCTAAAGGGTTCTTTGGAAAGTAAACACATGCCAAAAGAGATGAGACTGTTTAGTGCCTCTGATATAGAGCCAACATAACCCTAAGCTGATTGATGGATAAACCGTTTCTCACTTCTCCTGCCCCAAGGGACATGAAGTCCTTAGAGCATGAATTGAGAGAAGCTACATTTAAGTTCTGTTAAAGTGACACCTTCACATGCAGAACGAGAGAAGTCAAATTTGAACTTTCTCTCTTTCATTGTATTTGTCTTCTTCAGGTCTTTGACATGACCTGCATGTTTATTGGTGTTGTCTGTTGATTCGAGTCTGTTGTTGTTAGCAAAGAGCTGTTCTCTGTGTGAAGCTCTGTCCTGTACCTTCATGCATGACCTGTAACAACAGTGTTGCTTTCTGCAGTGTGGTTAGCCTGAGAGCTCCACTTTATGCCAGAGAGTTCACTGTAAGCGAGTACTCAGCTTCACTAGTGAGCTGACAACTTCAAAAAGAGATGGAAAACATGCTTTTCTTCATTGCTTTCTACATTTTTCTCCTCTACAGTCCCTAGGTCATGGAGATCAGCCTTGCCTGATGAATTGGTATGAGGCCTTCTCAGTTTTCAGGAGTGTATCAGGTTAGATGTGGCCTGTGGCCTGACTTTTCTTTTGCTGTTTTAGGAGCTTTTTTTTTTTTGAGAGAGAAAGAAAGAGAGAGAGAGAGAGAGAGAGAGAGAAGCCTCCTGTTTCCAACAAGAGGGACAGTGTAACTACGCTTTTCCACTGTGGTTCATGGATTTGTAGTAAATCTCTCTTCAACAGCACATAGCATACAGTTGAAGTCAGCACTGTATCTCATGCTGGAAAATCAGGATGACTATTACTACTGACTCAAGAAGGTGGATTGTTCCAGGCCCTTCCCTCCCTCTCCTTACCCCATTGCATTTATCCCATGCTGTGTGACAGAAGTGATAAATACCAGCTGCTTGTGGAGGCTGCAGAAGATCAGTAAGCAATATATATGCCATTGCTAAGAGCTGTAATATTTTGTCTTAAAATCAAGACAGAAAAAGCATTTTCTCCTTAGTTTTTGACTGAGTTGTTAGTGCTTTGCTTCCCCCTGCTGTGCGGTGGAGTTGTGGAGTATTGAGTCTTCTCTCAGCTGTCAAAGTGTAAGTTCTGCCTCTGTGTGCTCATACAGGGTTGTTTGTCTGGGAGAAGTGGAACATACTCTTAAGTAGGTACATCTACAACGTATTCCTGTTTTCCAGATAAAGAAGTATGCATGCTATTTGAGAAGGGTAAGAGTGGCATTCTCTCATTTGCTCAAATTCTGTTGTCATCCTCACCTTCCTCACAGGCCTTGTTGTGTTCTGCCATCTCAGGTGCTTATTTTAACCAGTACCTTACATCAGGTGAAAGTGTGACAGGTGGCTGGGACTCTGACCTTTCAGGTGCCCATTGGGATATCTGCAACCATGGGCAACTGCTGAATCCTCAGCGTTTGTGGTCAGACTTGGAAATGCATGCCTGTACCTGCGTAAAACAGGCAGCAAGAGGCTTCCCTGAACATTGACCTGTCTGTTGCCAAATCCATTGGGGTGCTAATGTTTTCTGGATTCAGTTCTGCTAGGCAATAGCAGCAGTGCCAGTGCTGAGAGAGCTTAATGTCTGCTGATTTGTCAGTTAAGACTGGGAGCAGTGAGAGAGACTTTTACGCTTCTCTGAGAGTAGATCTGCTCGGGGCACTGGGCCCAGATGCAACTGTGCAGCCAGGCAAGAGGGAAGATTCTGAAAAGCAGCAGGGAGGAGGGTACTGCGTGGCAAACAGCTGTGGTGAAGTGACCCTGGTCAAAGAGGCGGAAAGCAGTGGGGTCAGTGAGGGATGGGGAGCTGCTCGCAGGAGGCAGTGTGCAGAATGTACCAGCTCAAGTGAAATGCTTTGCTGCAGCGTTCATGCTGAAGTAGAACTCTGTATTTTTTCTGTCATTGTATGGTTTACTGCCTGTAATCCAGGGAGAAAACTAGCTCACAGTGAAGCCTGACAGAAAGCCTAGCAAAAGAAGACGTGGAGGTTAAAAAAAAAAAAAAAAAAGAAGAAAAACACTACCTGATCCTCTGTTTCACATCCATTCCCACCCCTTCCTTCTCCTTCGTGTCCTCTACGCCTGTAAAGTGCATGAGGTGGGCTAATGGGTGGGATGCATTCCTCTGCCAGGTCTGCAGGAGCTCCTGCAAACGCAGCACAGAAGCCACCCACCTTCCTGGCAGATCCAGGCCTGTCTTTCATGACCAACAAGCTGGGGGCGACAGGGAAAGGCTTTTTCATTCATTTGTTGGGAGCCTTCTTGGCTGCTCTGCTTGGGATGGCACCTGTGGAATATGGTGATTTTGGCTGGCTGGTATTCAGGGAGAATTGAAATTACTGGCTTGTTTAAAAAATGTGGGTGCACACGCATGAACTGCTTAACAGTGAGTAGAGACCAGAGGTGCATGATTGCCACAGTCAATGGAGTGAGCACGTCCTCTGTGTGCTCCTGCACTGCAGCTCTGCTGTGGGGTTAGGCCCAGCACCAGGTTCTCTGCAGAATGATCTTGGAATTGAGCAAGGCTGGAAATGTGGTATATCACAGAAGGTCTGCGAGTGTCTGTGCTTTGTCTTCCTCACATGGCTCTCACTGCAGCTCCTCCTTTTGTATGTTACACTGTGTGATATCCAGGCAGCTGTTACAAAGTGTATTGTGGGAAGGGGTGGAAAAAATACATTTTAACAAGACACCATTTTCAGAAATCTCATTGAACTACAATGTGGGAAATCGCTAAATATTCCCTGTTTTGCTTTGTCCATGTGTAGTCGTCCATCTGTTGCAAAAAGCCGTAGTGTTAAAAATGGAGATGTTCTTTGGGCAGAAAAAAGAGGAAAAAATGCTGATGTGTTGTTCTTTGGCTTTATTAGTAAAGATCAAGTTATGTGGTGGTAATCTGTGTGCAGTTCTTTTGTGTGTTGTATGATTTCCTTCCCTTCCACAGTGGTCACTGGGAGCGGTTCTCTGCTCAGATTGCTGAGCTGCTTCCAATTTCAGAGTCCTGCAGGATGAAACAGTGGCCGAAGTATGGGCAGATCTCTTCTTAACCTTCACTTTTTTCTTCTTCTTTACTCAGTTTTACTGAGCTTTTCCCTTTGGTCAGGTCCTCTTGGTCAGTTTGCAGCTCGAACTGTATTTAGGACTGGGTGGTTTTTAAGAACAAATATATGAAATATCTGTCTTGCTGACAGCTTTAAGAAAGCTTGACATTTTCCCTTAGCAAGGACTTAACAGAATTAAACTAAGTATTCTGCAAGTATTTCTACTTTCACAAAGCCAATTCACGACCCTCTGCTACCGAGAGCAGCTACTGCTGCTTCCTCCCCCTCCTTATTTAATAGGCTCTAGGTACAAACCTGAAGACAATCTAAAAACACTTTCATCCATCTTATGGCAGCTGTTGCCAGGTAAATGTGGTGGGACTTCCTAATGCAGCGAGTCATGGGTTCAAAGTGCTGTTTTCAGGCAGGAAGAACTGAGGTGTGTGAGGGCAGAAGCAGGAGGGCTGCCTGCTGCAGCACAGGCTATGGCTGAGCAGCACTGCCTGAGCCCTGTGCTGGTGCGGTGCTCAACAAAGCAGCCACTTTCTCCTAGTGGCATTGCATTGGCATTTTCCTATTTGTTTCACGTTATTTACAGGGGCAGGAGTTCTGTCTGCACCCAGTAGAGCAGCTGCAGTTTGCCAGGAGCATCAGTGACCTGTGTTCAACCACTGCTGCTCCTCCACAGATGTAAATGTGAAAGTAAAAAGAAGTACTTAGCGCTGCTCACCAGTTCTATAAACCATATGTAACATTTCAGTTCGGAAGTCCCTGTGATGCTCTTTCCTCAAGCTTTTATTATCACCTAATCGTAAGAGAGACGTGTCAGGAAAATGAATACCACATTCCAGGTTCTAAGAATTTTTTTGTTTGACTTCCAAAAATTCCGTTATTCCAAAGAGATGTAAAAATGTCCCCTATCTTTTTTCAGAGGTTCTGCTCCACTAAATTGTTTAGTATTTTAAAGAGATTATTTATAATTTCTTCATTTATCATTGGTGCTGTTAGAAAAATAAATTCAAAGCTATTTAAAGAGGAAGAAGTTAAGATTTCTACTCTGTTTTCATAGAATTACAGAACGTTTTAGGTTGAAAGCATCCATACAGTTCCAACCCCTGTGCTCCGGACGGGGTGCCAACCACCAAATCAGACACTAGAACCAACTGGGCCTTCAACGCCTCCAGGGAGGGGACATCCACAATTCCTTTGGGCAGCCTATTCCTGCACATCACCACCCTCTTAGTGAACCATTTCCCCTGACATCTAACATAAATCTCCCTTCTTTTAGTGTAAAACCATTTCCTCTGGCCTCATCACTTCTACTAGTGTGGAAGGTTTATTTCTCCTCCTGTTTATAAGCTTTTAAATATTGAAAGGCCACAGTGAGGTCTCCCTGCAGGCTTCTTCAGGATTTTCCTTCTCTTCCTCTCCTCCTCCCTTTTTCCTTTTAACTTCAGCAACATATGTTTCTTTCCCATTTAAAATGTATTTTTTCTTATACGAGTGTTTTGGCTTGATTTATAACCAAAGTAGTTAAAGGAAACAGGTTACCAGTTTCATTAAAGAAGAACTGTTAGGAACACTTCTTCCAAGATATATATACTATTGCATCTGTAAAACCTTGATCCTTATACAGCCGTTAGCTGATTTTTCTCAGTAAAAGTCCTTTGATCCTGCTCTTTTTCTATTAAGTAATAATGCTACCTGCTACTGGAAGTTTAGTTTCGGACATGCAGAATGTAATTAAGAAACTTCACATAATCTCTTTGGAAAAAAAAAAAAGGTAGATTAGCATTTCACATATTTTCCTTTTAAGAATATATTTTAACAGACAGTAGCAGGATTCCGAAAGAATGTCTTTCTACATTTTGAAGACTTGTGAATGTCAGCAGGAAATTAAGCTGGATTCTGAGTAACACTAGCAAGCTGCTAATGTGCAGGATGTGTGTCTGGAACTACCTGGGCATACTGTAAGGAAAAAGATGGGAATAAAGGAAAGGTTCATCTGGAATCTGTGGGATTCCAGCCTTTACACTTTTTCTTTCATAGAACTTACTGCAAAAAAAAAAAAAAAAAGAGCTGCAGGATCAGGCTCCCATGGCCTCTTCTTCCCTCAGAATGTTCGTGTTCTGGGAGAGGATGAAGTAGTTTTAGAACACTAGTATAATGTACGTAAGTATGGTGTGTATCTGATGTGTTCATAACATCCTCTTGTTGCACTAACTCTTTGTAGAGAACTAGGTACAATCTGATGTTAGGCAATTCACTGTTTCTTTTTCCCACTTGGGCTCTTGCAGGGCCCAACTGACAACACCTGGGTTGGAGAGGGATAAAAAAATAGAATACCACTCATGGTTACAGGGGGTACAGGCAGAGGTCTGACGAGTAAAAAATCTACTGAAAACCCAGGCGTTACAGTGGATGCCATACTAAATGAGAGCCAGCACCATGCTCACCTCATGAATAAGGCAGACCATACCATTGGTGCTGGTGAGTCTGCCCCTGGATTTCTGTGTCCAAATTTGGGGCCTCTCATTTCAGAATGGTTGCTGATAAACTAGTGTGGATCCAAAGAGCTGCCAGGATAACAGCGTGTAAGGGAGAAGGAAGGAGCTGGGCTGGTTCAGTCCAGCAGAGGCGGCTGAGGGGAAGTTTCACAGCATCACACCTGCTGGTGGGAAGCTCATCAGCAGCAATGCACGGTCGTGTAAGATGGTCTAGCCCAAGGCTATACCAAGCAAATACCAAGCAAGCTTTTTGTTTGTTTGCTAAAACATTAAAAAGAGAGAGCAACAAAGCCATAAAACCAGCAGGACGTCCGACCTTGTTGTGAAACTAATGCACTGTCTGGTTCAGTGGCAGTGGCTGCCACTCTTAGTGAGTTCTCAAGGTGTTCATCAGAGATTTTTGATGAAATTTTACTTTCCCCGTGCTTCATTCTTAGGAAAAATTGCTAAGAAATGTATGTACTGCCAAAAGCAATTATATTAATAAAACATGACTTGAAGCAGAGGTTGTTTCTTTCTTGTCCGAGAGGGTTTATGAAGGTCTGGAAAAGAGACACAATCAGATCAGTGAGTGGAGTATCTGATTGTAACTCTATACATTCCATTTGAAAACTTGCAGGTGTATTTATGTCAGCAGAAAGCGGAGGTCACAACTGCAGCAAAATGGCACGGTGCAGGGTGAGCACAGGCTGAGCTAGGGGCCTCGTGTGTTCCTGTCCAAAGTCAGCTCTTAGTGCCATGAGGTGGTGCATTTAGCAACCCAAAACAGAGCTCAAGCTGCCTGCACACCTATCTTTGGATAAAGATTGGACCAAGAAATGACTGGGATGATACTCAAGAAATGTGCTAACTCCCATCCTGGGAGCAGCACCTACATGCAACACAACCCACTTCTCCAGTCAAGCAGCACTGATGAGCAAGATGAGCAAGTTTGTGGCATTGCTCCCTCCATACTCCAAGTAACAGAGCTTCACAGCTCAACACTGATGTGCTGTGGTTCTACAGGAAGCACTTCTGCTATGTGATGTGGAGGCTCCTACCAGTTAACTCATGGAAGTTAAAAATAACACCAACAAGCAGGGATTGTCCAGGTGATGCAGAGCACGAGCCAGCAACCTGGAAACTCAAATGAAAACAGTACCAAAAATGAGACCAGGCCTGTGGCCATGTCTAAGAAATTGTGTTTGCTCATCCTTCAGGAGGAAATGTGGTGACTGCGTACCTGGAGGCACGAGCTCTTGCCACTGCTTATGCCCTGGTGCAGTCCCACAGGAGGAAGGCTAGCAGAGCCCAGCCACCATTCAAATCCTTTGCAGTACTTCACTGAGGCAGACTGCTACAGCAGTCCAGACTTCACCAACAAGCCTCAGGATGGGCATACTCCCTGCTCAGCCTTCAGCACACCCAGGGCTCTCCTCACTTGAAGCGCTTCCCACACCAGCACAACATGCCAGGTGTAATGAGTTAACTACCAGCGACACCTATTCTCTGGGAGATGTTTCACTGGAGGTTTTCCTGCCAACAGGGACTAGGACCCTCCCACAAGGGCCAAAGCAACACACCTGCCACCCAGCCTCTGTTGGCAGAGGGAGAAGAAACCAGAGAATGCCACAGAAAAACGAGTGTATAAAGCTGCCTGCCACAAAGAATTTCACAGCTGTGAAGAATGAACATTGGCTCTGTCCTCCTTTGTGCACAGGAGATCACAATTTTAACTCCACTCATTAACAAAAAGAACTTCAAACAAACGCCTCAGTAAAGAGCGAAGAAGATGATCAGAGGTACAGCACCATCCAAACTTACTTTAATAAAATCACAGAATCATAGAATCACAAGGTTGGAAAGGACCTACAAGATCATCTAGTCCAAGCGTCCTTCCATCACCATTATTACCACAAGCTACTAAACCATATCTGCATCTTCTACAAAGAATCCTCTCCTACGAAGAAAGGCTGAGGGAGCTCAGTTTGTTCAGTCTGGAGAAGGCTCTGAGGAGATCTCACTGCAGCCTTCCAGTAACGAAAGGGAGCTTATATGCAGGAGGGAGAGAGATTGACTTTTTACATGAGCCATTGTGACTGGACAAGTGGTTTTGAACTAAAAGGGGGGAAATTTCGGTTTGATGTTAGGAAGAAGTTTTTTACTCGGAGAGTGGTGAGGCACTAGAACCGGTTGCCTGGAGATGTTGTGAGTACACCATCCCTGGAGGTTCAAGGCCAGGTTGGATGAGATCTTGGGCAACCTAATCTAGTGGCTGGCAACCCTGCCCACAGCAGAGAGGATGGAAGTGGGTTGTCTTTAAGCTCCCTTCCAATTCAAACCATTTTGTGATTCTATGAAAAAAAAAAAAAAAAAAAAAAAAAAAAGAAAACCTGTCCAAGTTTTACAAGCAATAAAAGCCTGAGACTGTAGAAATACCAAGAAAGCCCATCCTCTAGTCCACCAACCCAGCTTTGAAAAACGTGAATACTTGAATACTTTCATACTGGTGATAAGACCTCGACCAAATTTAGAGGACATCTCTTTTCTTTTTTCCTCACACTTTTTTTTTTTTGCACATCAGATTAAGGAATTTCTTAAGCACAAGTTCCAAAGAGTTATCTATTTGTCCTAGAGAGGAGAGCATTTCACAGATGTGTCACCCAGAGGCGACAGCTCTACTTTGTACTCTTTGTGGCAGCAGCAAGACCGTAATCAAAAGTATTATTTATCAGTGACAAAATTACCATCAATTTCAAAGGGAGCAAACTTGGAAATGTGCTCCCACTCCCTCTTAGTGTAGCTGCTCTCTAATTTAATGAAGAAAACTCTATGTATTTCAGTATTTCTAACCATTTAGTCTAGAGGCACGAGCACAAGTCATTCTGAGATTATAGCACTTGCCTCTCACCACTGATATTTAGGTCATCATCCGTTTCATTCAATCTCACTGCTGGCAAAGCAAGCGTAGCCAGGATGAAGCTCACATAGGCAGAGTCCAGCTTCTGGCCAAGAAACACTCAGCTCACGGTCCTCCACTTTCAAGTGCACCATTTAAAGCACTGAATCCCCATTCCTAGGGGCACTTGGCAAAGCTTCTTCCATGATCCAGTGAACATCGGTGTCCCAGCCACTCAGCGACTTCTATCACAGAGCCTCTGTGGTGTGCATCAGAACTGAGTTTTACAAGAAAACCGTAAGCAAAAAAGATAGGGCTACCATTTCTGGTAAAAGACCTTTTCTATTTTTACCCTCTTTCTCTGTAATTTTCCCTAAGTGAAGACATTTCCTCCATTTTAGGAGAATGCACATCAATCTGGGGTGGCACAAGGAACTGCTACCGGTTGTCTGCCACAATGTAATTACAACTGTGCGTCAAACAAACAATAAATAAAGAGAAAGACATACAGGTTTTAAATATAGATTTCCATTAAAAGCATTACAAAGACAACTTATTTCATTTTAAAGACAAAGAAAAAATCCACTTCTACTGCAAAAAAATCACCCCTTTGCAAGGAAATTTAATGAGGAAAGGTGCAAGATAGGAAGGGAGAGAGGACATGGAAAGCTAGCAAATGTTCAAAGGGGCAGATGCCCACCATCCTGGTTGTTTTGCAATGGCACCTTCTTCTCCCAGAGTCAGGTCAGAGCCACAAAGTCCTCATGTGGAGGATTTCACCACCTGCTCATATGGAGGAGGTGGTGTGTTGCAGTAGGAAGGTGGAGGAGGGTAAACCGGGTTTCCTTGGGGGGAATTGGGCTGGACATGGAAAGCCATCGCCATGGGATTCATCACAGGTCCGCCTGGGTCTGTGTAATATGGCACTCCAGGTTGCTGTGACCCTGAAATAACAAGAGAGAAAAGGCATCAACAACAGCAGCAGGTAGAAGCCACATTCCTAGAGGGCTGAAGAAAGTGTGCCTGTGCTCTGCACACTCAGAGAACTCTTCTCCACATGTTCATAGGAGTAAGGACAGGTAACTAAATTCCTCCCATCCCAGTGCAGGACCACCTTCACTTACTGAGATTTCACCAAAACGTTTCAGTTTTGCATGCTGTAGAAATAACTTAGCGAAACAACAACCAAATACCAGTTGAAAAAAACCAAATACCCTGCTCTGCTCTCCAGACAGAAGAACTGCTGCAATACAGAAAGGAGAGGCTTGAGATCCCAGATGGACTGCAGCTCCTGACTGAGGTGGAAAGTCTTCTCAGACAAAAAGGACATCACAAAGTGTTCTGTAGCATACTGTTCCTGTACATCAGAATACATCTCAAACAGAACATTTCCCTTTAAGGAGGAATATGGCCACAGAGTAAACTGTACTGAATGAGTTCTTTGCTTCAGTCTTCACTGGTGGCCAGGATTACAGTATTTCTCATGTCCCTGAGCCCTGCATCCCTAAATCTCCAGGTGGGGACCAGGGTGGTAAATCCCTCCCTACTGTGAGGGCAGAGGAAGTCCAAGACCCCCTGATGAGACTGAATGTGTACAAGTCTATGGGCTGAATGGCTGCATCCCAGGGCTCTGAAGGAGCTGGCTGAGGTGTTTCCTGAGCCGCTCTCCATCATATCTGAAAAGTCGCGGTTGTCAGGTGAGGACCTGGATGACTGCAGGAAGGGTCACGTCACTCCCATTTACAAGAAATGGAGCAAGGAGGACCCGGGGAACTACAGGCCAGTGAGTCTCACCTCTGTGCCTAGGAAGATCATGGAACAGATCCTCCTGGATGACATGCTCGATCACATGAGGAATGAGCGTGTGATCCAAGATAGCCAGCACGGCTTCACCAGGGGAAGATCATGCTTGACCAATCTGGTGGCCTTCTGTGATGGAGTGACAGCAGTGGTGGACAAGGGAAAGGCAACCGATGTCATTTAGCTGGACTTGAGCAAGGCCTTTGACATGGTCCCTCACCACATCCTTATCTCCAAATTGGAGGGGTGTGGATTTGATGGCTGGACCACCTGATGGATAAGGAATTGGATAAAAGGCCGCAGACAGAGAGTGGTCATCAACGGCTCTGTGTCCAGGTGCAGGCCGGTAACGAGCGGCGTCCCCCAGGGCTCTGTGTTGGGACCGGTGCTCTTCAGCATCTTCATCAGTGACAGCAATGGTGGAATTGGGTGCACCCTCAGCAATTTGCTGACAACACCAAGCTGAGTGGAAGGAAGGGATGCCATGCAGAGGGACCTCCACAAGCTATAAAGGTGGGCAGGGTGAACCTGATGAGGTTCAGCACAGCAAAGTACAGAGTTTTGCATTTGGGCTGGAGGAATCTCAGGCATCCATACAGACTGGAAGGAGCGGTCCTTGAGAGCAGCCCTGCAGAGAAGGACCTGGGGGTCCTGATGGATGAAAAGCTTAACATAAGCCAGCAGTGTGCATTGCAGCTCAGAAAGCAAATGGGATCCTGGGGCTCCATCAGAAGAGGAGTGGCAGCAGGGACAGGGAGGTGATCGTCCCCCTCTGCTCTGCCTTGTGAGGCCCCATCTGCAGCGCTGTGTCCAGGCCTGGAGCCCCCAGAACAAGAAAGACAGGGAGCTGTTGGAGAGGGTCCAGAGGAGAGCCACAGAGATGATCAGGGTGCTGGAGCACCTCCTCTACGAGGACAGGCTGAGGGAGCTGGGCTTGTTCAGCCTGGAGAAGAGAAGGCTGAGGGGTGACCTCATGGCAGCCTTCAGTCCCTAAAGGGAGCCTACAAACAGGAGGGGAGTCAATTCTTGGAAAGAGCAGGACAAGGGAAAATGGTTTTAAGTTGAGGGAGGGAAGATTTAGGTTGGATATCAGGGAGAAGTTCTTCACAGAGAGAGTGGTGAGGTGCTGGAACAGCTGCCCAGAGAGGCTGTGGATGCCCTGTCCATCCCTGGAGGTGTTCAAGGCCAGGTTGGATGGGGCCCTGGGGGCTGCTGTGAAATGTGGAGGTTGGTGGCCCTGCCTATGGCAGAGGGTTGGAGATTCGTGATCCTTGAGGCCCCTTCCAACCTGGGCCATTCTGTGATTCTGTAAACAAAGCAAAAATCTAAGTTGAAATCAATTATTGCTGGCTAACAAAGTGGGACAAGATTGCTCAGCACAGATTAAATGTTTTTAAGTTAAAAGAAGGGAAATTTAAGTTTGATGTCAGAAAGAAGTGGTAAGGCAGAGGGTGGTAAGGCACTGGGACAGATTGCCCAGAGAAGCTCTGGATGCCCCATCCTTGAAGGTGTTCAAAGCCAGGTTGGATCAGATCTTGGGCAACTTAAACTAGTGGCTGACAGCCCTGCCCACGGCAAAGGGGCTGGAAGTGGGTGTGAGGTCCCTTCCAAATCAAACCATTCTGTGATTCCACGAATGTGGAAAACATCCAGGATTGCTGTGAGACTGATAAAATTTCAGCTAAACAAAGTAGAAGAAAAATTGGTAGGCTCAGCTCAGGTGCCAGTAATAACAGTTCAGCAGTAATAACAGCTTGGAAATAGGTGGAGCATGCAGTTTACCTAAGTGTTATATTGTGCTTATTTTATACTTGTCCACAAATTATATTCTGCGAGGTGTTATGAAAAACTAAAATGATGTCCTGAAATTAAATCTGCTTCACCAATTCACCAAACCAGCCAATGACACTCCTTGTTTACTTAATCTTGGAGCTATTTTTCAGGCTTAGGAATATCCTCCAGTTAGTTCAGCTCTCTCCCATCCCTCCACTGCTGAAAACTCTCACTCTATGGAGAAATGTGTGAAATGAGAAAAAAAAAGCTGAATGGATGCTGCAGGATCCTTAGGAAAAAAAAAAACAACAAAAAACAACTTGGGATTTTTTTTTTATATAAAAGAGTGAGTGGAGTCTTAGTTTGTAACATTTTTATTCACTTAGAGCTGTGACAGAGAGGGAGAAATGCATGTCTATGAGCACATGCTTAAGAATGTGCTCTTAAGAAAAGAGCATGTTATAAACAGCATTCCAAAGTCTGCACTCTGCATGCAGGTGTCCAACTGCAGGCATGATGGAGGAAAGAGCCTGAATGCTCCAGTCTCTGTACCATGCTTGTCACAGCTCACCGGAATGGCTTTTACGATAGTTTTCTGTGCAGGTTGTCTAGTATGGCATGGAGATATAATGGTTTAGAAAACAATTCTTTCAAGAGAAGTCTGAAGCACCACATTTTCAGCGGGATCTCCTCTTCAAAGAAAAATATTGCCTTTTACTTACACTTCCAAAGCAGTGTAAAACTAGAACAAATCACCAGTTCATAAAAACTTGTCAGAAAAGGTAGTTACCCTCTGGCTTCAGCACTCTTTAATCCGTCTTGTGACGAAAGGACAGCCCAGGGGGAGAAATGTCAGTATACCAACTTTGCCTGCCTATGTGTGTTTTCATGGATGAGCACTAGCAGAGGCGTGTGCCATCAGCAGCGTGGTGATAAGCATCTCATTTTGGCCTTCCTGGGATGGGGAAGAGACAAATACCCAATTGCCCACTCAGATATGATCCCAATGCCTCACGTATTTCAACTAGAGACAGATGGATTTTAAGTGCTCCCCCAAGGTGCCAACATCTCCTTACAGGTGAGTCTTATTTTGCAGGATTCTCCCAAGTGGGACTCTAACACCTAAGTCTAAGAAATAAGAAACTTAAAACAGTATTGCCAGAGGAATCATCACTATGTGGATCCTCCTGATGCTCGCAGCCATGATGGACCAGCAATCAGACTAACAAAGGGTGAAGGGCAACTATATCTCAGAAAAAACAGCACAGAATATGAAAGACAAATGGAAGAACAGTGTTTGGCTTTCCTTCCCCTCTGTCAAATTTCACCAACTATATTTAATGATACTTAGAGCTCTCTTTTCCAAATTCCTCACATGGAGGAGATATCACTGTTGATTTTGGGTATTCATCATTTCATCTGCACTGCAAAGTGAGCGTTCACTATCCTCCTTCCATTTACGGGGACACTATTGTGAAGATACTAGGAACCACAACAGAAGTCCTGCTATTCTGGGTCTCATACATACTGTTGTGCACTGCTGCTGTACGGTACCATTTGGAAGGCAGAACTTCACTCATCACAGGAGGTGACTGAGTGGGTCAGTGCAGGGCAATTCCTATTCAAAATCCCCCAGTTCTCAAATACAAACACTCTCCCCCCAAAAACATGCTTTTTCAATACCTTGGCAAATGTAAGAAATTGGTGAAATTTGTTTGATGAACATTTTCTGACCTGATGCAGTGTTGACTGGTTGTCTGGTGTAAGACACATTAAAAGTAGGTTCTTCTACAAGTGGAGGAGGGTACATCCGTCTTCGGATAAAGAAACCAGCTCCACAACAGAACAAAACTCCCATCATCAAAAGGAACCTAGGCAAGGAGAAGAAGGAGATCAAAACCCACCTGCATTCAGGGAGCTCTCAAACTGAGACTGTTCAACAACAGAGTACCATCTATCAGCCAACAATCTATAACTCTTATCAGGGTTTCTTAAATCACAGAATCACAGAATCATTAAGGTTGGATGGGTTGTCTATGTCATTTGAGATAGCTATAACTTGAGTTGCTTATGTACATACTGTGGACATTTCTTGTGATTTGTATTATTGTTGAATATTTTCTGGCATATAAAACACAAATCCGAAATGAAGTGCCTTGAACTTTTGGAAAGTTCAGATTCTTATCTGACTTATGACACTGGATTGTGAAACTGAAATGCTAGGCCCATACAGTTTCAAGCTGCATACCCTAGACCCAAGTCTAGCTCTTAGAGCATCTAAGCTAGTCAGTAGATTTTAGGGGGACTGGCTGTACAAAGAGGAATGCTAATTCTGCTCTTCAAAGAAGAGTGCGTTAGACTTAGGTGTAAGTGTGGCACTGAAACAGGCTGCCCAGAGATGTGGTGGATGCCTCATCCCTGGAGACATCCAAGGCCCGGCTGGAAGATGCTCTGAGCGGCCTGATCCAGTTGTAGATGTCCCTGTTCGCTGCAGGGGAGCAGGATTAGATTACCTTTAAGAGTCCCTTCCAACTCTAAGGATTCTATGATTCTATGCTCTTAAATGAGTAAAACTGTAATTTTGACTCCCATGGAAAATATGGCAGCTAACACTCAAGCTCAAGCAGAAGCATTCAACAGTGAAAATGACAGAATCACAGCCATGTCATATTTTGCTTTGTACTTCCTAGCCAAGATATATATTTTTAAGGAAAAGGCCATCATTTTGCTTCTGTTCTTGTCTGCTTCTTTTCCAACCTGACTAACCCCTCCTGATGATTGCCCAGCTCAGATGCCCTGCCTCAGGAGATCTTCATCTTTGAATAGAGACTTTTTCTGAATCTGAGTACTTATCAGACATCATAGTGACTGTGGCCTTGAAGCTAGGGAGGCTATGATAACTGTGCACTTTTGGAAGGGTTGGATGCAAGAAATGGATTTTATTATTCTTTTTTCCTCCTTAAGTTGGCCAGAGGCAAGCCTACACACCATGCTTATCTCCTCCAGAGCACTCCCAGGTGCCTGAGAGGAGCCATGGCGCTGAACAACACTAAGATACATTTTATAACAGGATCAAATTTTGTTCTTCTTTCTGCAGTGGACACAAGAGCAGAATGAGGAACTATTTCCCTGAGCCAAAATTAATACATTTCTTTTTGGCAGTGTTCCTGCAAAGGATTTGTTCTGAATAGGAAAGCGAATTCACAATTTTACTCTACGGATGCAGATGCAGAACTCCTCAGTTACATCCATAAGGATTGTACTCTGAAATCCCACTGCCAGCTTTCGGAGATCTCTACATTATATAAGGCTCCTATTTTTCAGTAGTTACTCACTTCAATTTTTAAGGATTTTTTTAAAGCAGTCTTCAAATTCTACATAAAAAAATGCCTAAAATCAGGTTTTCAAGGAGAGCTTTTGCTTCCTCTCTACTGTAATGAGAAGGTTTTATTCAAGCGCTTTAAAAAGTTCCTCTCTAAAAGAATTTACCTTATTTTTTTGTTATGCATATAGAAGTTATTAGTTTAAGGTTTATCCACATTACTGAGCTGCTGGTTTCACAAGCTTAAACTTTTCTGCCTTCTTCTCCCTTGTCACCTCCAGTGACATTCTCATTTTAACTGAAGCCTCAATACAGAGAACTGTCATGACATGTTCAAGACATGAAGCACGGAGACTGTCTTAAACCCTGTATGAATGCACAACTCTCCTTATGCAATCTTCTTAAAAAATTTTTAAATTTAGTGCCCAACAAAAATGGACAAATGCTGCCATCTGGAAGTAGCTGGGATGGGTGTAAGGATAAATGTGAGACCACTGGCTGTGTAGACCAACGGGATGCAGAAATGAGAACAGCCAACCTGAAACAAGTATCCTCCTTTTCCAGTGTTTCCTCTACTCATCAGAAAATTTTTTTTTACTGCTTAAGGTATTACAAAATCATGATATAACTGATTATAACTGAAAAAAAGGAGCCCTTTCATTTATGCGTGCACATTACTGCACACTTGTACCTTTTTTACTTTACATCACTAGGGCTGGCGATACCCTGATTCTGAGCCTACAAGCAAGACAAGAACAGGACACTGGAAACATTACAATCCGGAATTTAGTTGCGGCCTACCAAAAATACCATAGTCGCTGGATAGAGAGGGCTCTTACACAGCATCTCGAACCACAGCAGTCCTCATAGGAGCGACATCTGCACAGGAATAGAAAGAAGGTGGTTGTTGTTCACAGTAGAATAAACAGCATCAGAGTAGGGAAGGGAATATAAACTCAACATTTCCAGCAAATTCAGTTGTTTTAAATTGACGCTACAGAGCCTGAACTTGCACAGCAGTCAACAACACAGATGCTGCTAGCCCAGCCCCAGAGGCTTTATTTACAACCCTACCCTGAGCCTAGGAGGCAAAATCTGCAGCTTCTGCCTGCTGGCACAGAGCACAGCTGCACTCTTCCTATGTCAGGCACCGCTGTCTATTTCGGGCTGTGAAGGAGCCAGCCCCAGCCTGATCTACTCTGACACACACAAACTGCACCCTGACAATGTCCCCAGAGCTGCTGCTGGTCTAGGAAGTTGCAGAACAAGAAAGAATCAGACTCAGCTATCACTTTGCACTTAAACCTGTACCGTGCTCCTCACATCTCTATTCTCACACACTCACTTGCTGAGTCTGTCAACCTGTGTCAGATCTCGGAGCTACCACTAGGAACAAGGTCAAACTGAACTGAGTAGCAGCAAACTATGTTTGGCCAGCTGGATGAAGGTTGGGATTCACATGTGGACAACTATGGCCACAATTCAGAAGCTTCGTACCTTACTGAAACTGCCTGTTATTGAAACTGCCTTTCCACACACTTCTTTTAAAGCCAACTCAAAACAATTGAATTTAGTATTTAATGACACGTAACAGGACAAACTACAAGGATAAGTGCTGCAGACATCAAGCATGAACAATTTTGGGTTTTGTTCACTGCAAAAGACAAGAGTTGCAAGGTAAAAACTGCCAGATCCTTCATTCTCCACAAAGTGGCAGCTTCCCAGCACAGAAAACTCCAAATGCAGTAACACTTCAAGTGCACCATTACAGACAATTTTAAAGGCCATTGTTACTTTCCAGAAGTTGCAGCACACAGCAACTGTCAGCAACCCCATTACTTCAGTAGGCTTTCCTACAAGGCTAGTAGGCATTCCCCATTTCATGGGAATGAAACAGCTTTAAAAACATTGTAGCACTGATCTGATAGCAAGCACAAGGTACAGCTTCTTCCCGACCAAAGCCAACACATGGGTTAATTGCAACCTCTGAACAATTTCTACAGAAAGTGCCATTTCTACAAGGAAACATGCCACATGTGCAGCAGTATAAAGGACAGAGGTGAGGCAGAAACCACGTGACAGCCTTAGGTGAAAATATTCAGATTTAGCAAATCACACACCAAAAGGAAAGAGGTGGGTACCACAAGTAGATCTATCTTTTTAACAACGTTTACTTCTGTATGTTTTGTATGTTAATTAAGTTTCTGGCTTCAGATAAGTTGCTCAACTAAATAACTGTGCTCCCATATTTGTAAGCAAAGCTGAAAAAAGAAGAAATCAATTGGCTAATTGTATGGATAATTACATGTTTGTGTGCTCAATTAATGTGCCTCCACTCACAATATTCATCAAGTTACAAAGGCTTCAGCCTGCAGTGGGGGCAGGAGAAGATGCACTATGAACACACAATCACCATTTTGCAAGGGAAAGAAGTGTGCGCTCTTCCAGTGACAAGCAGACAGGATTTCTTGTAATAAGCCTAAGGATCTGATACTCTGATCGGCCCACCAAGGTCTGCTTGCGTACTCAGACACACTGTTTGGGAACTGAGCACAACTAGCTGCCAAAGCCAGAAGAGAAAATACCCACTTTCCTGAATCTGAACTCTCCAGTCTCCAACATCTCTTCTTTAAAGCTTGCCTTGATCCTAACGGCGGCTGAAATATCACAGAACTACCAGTAAGACTTAGCAAGTCAGCATTAACCTTGGGTCTTATCAGAGCCAAGAAATTAAGCATTGCTCTACACTTCCCCCTAAGGGGATCAACCCAAGAGGAGCTTTCAAGACCAGTCTTAAATACATTAACGAAACCAGGCTGCCCACCAAATTGCCATGCTGATGCAGCATGCGTCAGAAAAGCAGAAAGGAAATAGGAGGCTGTAAATCTGGCAGGAAGGAGCTGGAGGTCTATTCTGTGGGCCAAGTGTGCTAGTAAATAAAAACACTTCTCACCAATTCTTGTTGCTATGCATTTTAAAAGAGCAATTTGTGCTCAGATTTGTGAGAGACAGGGAGTGAGTTTCCCTGCATCACCAGGGGAGAACCTTCTTGCAACCTTTCTTGAGGCAACTGAGGCCAGAAAACAGAAGGATCTGAAGATTCTGTAGCTGTGCCTCCATGTGCAGGGTGCACGCAACTGGAACTGGGAGCAAGTGGATGCTGCACTGTGTAACTTGAAAGCCCCAGCATAATTTCCCAGACTAAGCCTCAAGACCCTGGCTTTATTAGTCTCCAACCAGAGTCTCTCAAGACTGACTACACACATTCCTCCCTGATCCTTACCTTGCTTACTTTGCATCTGTTTTCTCTAGAGCAAGAAGGGATGGGAAAAGGCTATTTTAAAATCTGTAACTATGGTCATTCCAATAACCAAAATTAAAGAAAAAAAAATAATAATAATTTTTTTTTTTCTCTGTACAATTCAGCAGAGCACCTGAATTCACTGTTTACTTTTTTTTTTTTTTTTTTAACTCTAAGGTATCTAGGTTACAAGTCAGCATCATTTTTAAAGTCTCAATAAGTCTCATAAAGTCACATAAAGTCTCCACTGCTGAATGTTCATGAAGCTCCTAAGACCACTGAATGGCAAACAAGCAGACCGTCAAGAAGTTCTGTCTCCTACAAAGATGACAGCACTTTCAAATGGCTGAAAATGAGATAAGAAAATTGAACAGTCTCTCCCTGCAGCTATGTTTAGAGAAACTCCATCTTACTGTAGCCAATAAGCTTTGCACGGTGACTGAGCCAAGTCTGAAAACTGCACCTCCTGGGTCGATCTCTGAAGTTAAACCATCATCATGACTCGAGGGAAATCCCTTTGAAATCTGACACAAGTAAAACTAACACTTTTTACCCATAAAATGAAACAAACGCTTCATTTTTTTCCGCCTTGGGTAAGAAAACATGTATGTAGGAGTCTGGAATCAAGTGTGATATCACGATCCCAGGGTGATGGCTGCCCAAGCAGACTGAAGAACAAATGGCCATTTGCTGGTAACTGCTGTTCTGGTACTGCTTGAGTGCTCTGCTTTTCTTCTGTTCTTGATTCAGTGTGCCACGAAAAAAACAACACAGACTCTACCAACACTGATCCTAAATTACAACAAAATTAACTTACCTATAAAGGACATTATTATTTGCAGGCAAAAGAAGATAATAAAATCAGCTTATTAATAGAGCAACATACATACTTAAGCATGATCAATCTCTTGATGTTCTATCTTTTGCTACCGGACAGCAAATCCCAGAGGAATTAAGACACTAGCCCAGAAGAACGAAGCAGACACATCTATATTTAGTGAACTGATAGGCATATTTTTAAAATTATTATCTTTGAGCATTGGCTCTTCCTAACGGAGAAGAGCTGGTGTTGCACAGTGCTGGTATGTCTTCCACCCAGCAATCTCAACAGCCCCCTACTCAGCCCCCTGGAACATCTGTCTGCCTCACATATGGGATTAAAACTTTCAGGCAGTTTTACCTAAAAAAAAAAAAAAGAAAAAGAAAAAAGAAAAAAGAAAAAAGAGCTGCTTGTCAGCTGTGTATTTTGGGTTTTGTCTTCCCTAAATTTAACGTGCAAGTTACAACAGAACTGTGTTCCTGAAGAACGAGCTTTAGAATCAATCTGGTCTGGCCTGTGCGCATCTCCTACAGAAGACTATGCTAAAGCCAGTTTCCTTCTTTCACATATAAATGATGACATCTATGACATCTTCCTTTCCCAAGGGCAATGCTTGTCTCATTGATCAACATTTAATCCATTATGTAGGATGAGGCACTCATTGCTGTGCTAACCTGAAACTTGGAAAGCATACATTCTCTCTTTTTGAAATGGCCCTGCCAGTGATTGATGAGCTAGAAGGTACATTTCTTCATTCATAATTCAGAAGAGTGAAATTAATGCATTTCCATCTCTAATTACTGGTATTGCCAGCACATCAAAGATCTGCTGTGTCAGGAATCAAAGTTTCACTCCAATAGATCACAGCAACAATCTTTTTGTATGGATTTGCACTTAAACCACAAAGCCAAATGCTTTTCTTTTCTAAGCATGAATTTTTATGTGAAGGTACGGCCTAAGCCCCTAAAACAAGCCCTGTGCTTACATGTGTTCTTCAGATGACAACCACTCAGTGAAACGGTCCAGAATTTCTTTTCAATTTATACCCGCTCCTACACAGATGAACAAGTTCCTTCCCAGCAGAGTTGCTGCGGGAAAGAACTGCATCTAAAAACAATTCCCTGATTGGCACTTGCTGAAAACCAGAGAAGTTAAAAAGGTAAGAAAGGATTACAGTCTGCAGTGCACTGTATGGTCACAGTGGTTCCGACAGCATGCTCCCCATAAAAACAATTCCTTTGAAATGCATGCTGCACTATTCTTGGTTTTTCTCTCTAGACTGTTGGTGTCATACGTGCCAAAACCTAATTTAACACTGAAATGTCTGACCAGCAATGTCTTTTGGAAAAGTAAAACAAAACACAAATTATTAATCTACATGTAGGGGCAGAAAGCTGGCTCAGAATGCAGGGACAGAGGAAGTGAGCAGGAAAGAAAATCACAAAACCTCCACAACAACCAAAAGTCCTTTAGATGCAGTACATTGCGTGGGTTCTAACTAGCGTCCTATACATGAGCCTGACTGTAATTCCAAAGAAGACTGTATGCCAGCGATAAGTTAAATGATTGCTGCTTCATTTATGACCCCTTGCTGGTAGCAAGAATTAAGTTCACACAATGGATTGTGTGGCAACAGACTGAAACTAAGAAATGAAAGATTTGAGGGAAATGGCTAATAGCATCAGAAGAAGCTAAGAAAGCCTCATAACACTGGTAATGAAAGCCGCTCAGTCTGCTACTGTTAACAGATCGAGGTGGACAGCTGAAATCTGCATACATTTGCTTGTTCAAGGAACAAATACATTTTGTTTTGTCAAAAACAGTTGTTTTTGTCTGCTTGAAACTCAGCTGCCTGTCTTGAAACTCAGCCGGGATACAGTAATGCTGAACTGAGAAAAATCAAGCACGGAAACCAGACAGGAAAACAAAGGAAGCTAACACCACCAGGTGACAATCAAACACAATTTTGATGAAGCCTGGAGGCCTGGTTACGCTAAGATTAAGGAGTGACACTGCTGAGCTCAATAGGGCCATGCTGACATAAACCTTAGAATTGGACCTGACGGAAAAGGAATGAGGATCAACAGAAGGTGTACAGAAAAACTGAAAGAGGGGAAGTTGTTTTTCTATCAAGTTTATTTCACCATCATTAACTCATTTAGGGCTGGGAGGCTGGCTCCACCATTTTGCTGGGGGGAGGAGGGCTGTGTTGCTGCTTTTCAGCATCAGCACGTTAAAGGCCTCCTCGGTAGGAATAAGTTTTCTGCTATAGTAAAAGGCTCTGTGGGCACTCAAAGGGGAATGGGATAACTATTATGTCTCGTAGAGTGGGGCAGAAAATGAGGCAGGTCTGAGCCCTGAGGTGGTTATACTAGGGGAGAGAATGCCATTCTGGATGTAATACAAAGTCTTACACCTGAATAAGTTGGTTTTTTTTGTCTTTTTTTTTCCCCTGCTCTGTGTTCTCAGCAAGCATCATTGGGTCTCATTGTAACAACAGAACAAGAGGCAACAGGCAGAAAAAGTAACACAACCAGTTCCATACAAACTCTGTCAGAGTGACAGAGCACTGAACAGGTTGCCTAGAGAGGTGGGGGGGCTCCTTCTATGAAGATACCTAAAACCCACCTGCATGCCACCCTGTCAACCTGCTGCAGGGAATCTACTTTGGGAGGAGAGGGAAGACTCGATGACCTCTTGAGGTCCCTTCTAACCCCTGCAATTCTGTGATGCAATTCTGTGCATGCATTCCCATCTTTCAGTAAAAAAGGAGTTTTCAAAACAAAGCCACTGCTTCTACTTCTACACAAGGAAAGACCTATGTGGTTGACTGAAGATATGGGAAAGACCACCAGATGAGGAGCAATTGAGCATTAAGGAAGGAGCTTAGCATCACAAGTAGGGTGCAGAAGTTATCTCAAGGAATCAATTTTTTCTATAGCAGCCCACTCCATGTGAAAGTTCATGAGTACATTCCTGAAAACACTGAGTCCAATCCAAGTGTCTCAGCTATCCAATCAACTATTCAGCAGCAAGTGGTTTAATCTCTCAACCGAAAGATGTTACAACACAAATGCCACATCCCTCCATTGATATTCATTCAAATGCTTAAGGAACTACAGCACATGCAATGTCTCTGGCTGGTGGAGCGAAGTGATGGGCAACATCTGCTTTCCAGCCTCAGTCTTAGAGGTGGTCATGTCTCTGTAGTGTCTGCTTATGTGGCCTCATTACCAGGAAGGACACAACCCTATCATGGCTACCCGCACTTTCAGGTGCTCAGCACCCTAAGGCATCCATGTCGAGCATGCTTACGCACATATACACCACAGACAAGATACCTTGGACTAGGAGAGATCTTTTAAATGGTCATCTTAATGTGGGTGGGTAATTTTTAGAGAATCAATTTCAAGGAGACCGCAGAAAATCACAGAAGAAAACCTACTGCAACTACTTACGTTTGCTATGCAAAGGTATGCACCTCTCCTGATGAAATTTTGGGCCCCAGAAATTGAAGTAGATTGAAAATCACTGGCTCACTACCTAAGCGCAACAGTCTGTTTATCCCTCTGACAGCCATTGGTTTTGCTTGGGTGAGTTGCTCCTGTTTCTCTTCTTTTCTTATACATAGCAGAGCTAACTTCTGAGTGCATGCAAGAACAGTCCCTTGTAAAATATGGGTCTGATTTTGGCTTATAATTACATAAATATATAAATTACATAAATATATACTGCTTCGTAGATTAATGCAGTTGTGACCTTGGTAGAACACCTGGTACTTGAGAGTAAAATGCTGCTCCTGGTAGCCAGCAGAGGCACAGTTAGTCAGGTACATCATAAATCACCCAGCTTTTAACTACTTCAGGCAATGTAAGGCTAGAAGGCCAAAAGGAGGAAAGGGGCTTTTCGGTATTTTTTTTTTTTTTTCTCCACAGAGTGGAAACAGAGACAGAACTGGTTATTTGCTCAGAGTTGATTTTGACACAAAATTTTCACAAGACAAGATACTTGACCCCTGCCTTTCATACAAATACAAAAAATACGAGCAGGCAACAGCTGTATAATGGATTATTTCTCATTCTTTAGGTGAAGGGCTTATAAACACTGTATTTATGCAGGAACTCAGAAGAGTATGGTAAAACCTTGTCTGATCGAATGAGCAGCATTTCTCGGCTGTTCCTATCACACCAGCCATCCCACAAACCTTCTACCCTATGGCTTACTGTATCCTCAGCTCACTCTTCTCAGACCCAAAGTGGAAAGCCACTCTGCAAAGGTAGCAAGTCTCCTGTTGTTCCAGCCTGAATTTTTCTCTGTTCCTCCTGTGATTTTGGGCTTTATCTACTGATATACAACTCCTCAAATGGCCTTTTTTTCTTTTTATAACATGGGCTGCAGGCCTCTCTTTAGCAGAAGAAAGCAGAGAAACAGCCTGATTTAAGGCTCTAGAAAAAGGAAGACATAGATAAACTGTATCATGACTGTATCAGTTCTTACTATTCTGGAGAAGACAGTGTAAATTTCTCATACCAGGAGGAATATGGACTTCTGATTAATCTAGCCCCCTATTAAACACAACATTAGTTCTTTGTATCTCAAAGTGCTCCCAATGGTCAAGCATCCCTACTGCATCTAACTCTGTATCTGCTTTTGGAAACTGTAAGCAGCCTGCTGGTAGCAGGCAGGGGGCGTGCAAGAATTTGCTATCTGCCTAACTTTAATATGCTTATGTATAGAAAATCTTTTTCTCCATGAGGCCACCACAGGACCAAATACAGAAAAGTACATGGGTACTAATGACAAGTAGTAGGGCACTCAACTGTTCTAGTTAGGTACATCAAGTCTTTCACACTTTTCATTCAAGGTCTCCCTGTGCAGAAAGGCTTAGAAGCATCAAGGTGACTTCAGGGTTGAGTGATCCTTGATGCAGTTCACTGGAGCTCAAATCACCTATAAGCCTTCCCATCCCACTAATAGGAAGACAGAAGAAATTACCTTGCACCAGGATTCTTAACTGGAGCATGGAAAAGTTCATGCTCTGATGAATATTTCAAGGCAAATGGCTATGTCTGGAAAAGCTGAGGCTCACTCATGGTAAGTCACAACTGTGGAGGTAAGGTGGAGTAGGACTGCATTTCCTGCTCCACCGTGAGCAGAGGAGAGCTGGGTTTCAGTGTTCTCATCTCCTAGATAAGCATATCAAAAAGAGACCTTTCCCTTTCCCTCCTTCACACTAAACTGCCAACATCTGCTCAGCCCCCACTTCTGAGAGATCAGAGCTTCAGATCTTAAGCAGGGCAAGTCACCTGCCTGACAGCCTGTGAAAGCTGAGATACAAAACTCCTTTCCCTTTGTCAAGAGCCATTCTTATTAAGGCGAGTTGGTTCCCAGTTTGGTAGTGTCCCCGGGCTGCACAGACTACTACAGACATCAGAGAAAATTCAGCTGTGTGGCAAGGCATCCAGAAGCTGGGTGATTATGATGTTCATGACTGCAACATCAACAGATCCATCAACATTGAGGGATCCTAGCCCTTTATTTCAAGTGAGGAACACACTCCTGCAAGGCACAGATCTAATGAAGCTAGCTGTGATGTTTTGTACCTGTTTAAAAATACACAGGAATGAATAAAGGTGGTGGGGCTTTATTGCCTTTATATACAGATGGCCTGATAATTACTGTCTTCTCTCAGTACATAAGCCACGTACTTTCATTCTGGAGTTGAATGTACACAAGCAAACAAGTCCTTTCTCTAAATGTTCACTCCTACATGATAACCCTGGCCCAAATCCAGGTCTCTGTTTCCATACTCTGCCAGCCATTCAAGGTGTCTGGAATCATACAAAACTGCAGAGGTGGTCCCTTCTTCCTTCCGATGCTGGTTTGAAGTCAAACAGAAGAACAAATCAACAACTGGCTTGCTACCCTAACAGCGCACCTGCTGACATTTTATTGCAACTGTAATTGCAATTGGAAAGCAGAGTGTATCATCAGAAAAGCTTACTTAATTAAAAGCAGTAAACATAGCAGGATGTGGAGCACAGAAATTAACTCCCACAATGCAACATCCCCATATCTAAACTGTGGTGTTTTCTCTGTTCTCCTGTATACTTTTGACAAAAGAGCTGTTTCCTGAGCACCTGGAGCAACAATGAGGGAGGACATCTATTCTACTGTTATCTGGAACATTTTTCAGATTCTTGGTAACATAAAAATATTGTTATACACTGGCAAGCAACCAAAGAGGACTTCTAAACCCAAATGAATATGACCGTGTAACAAATGCAACAAAAATTAATCAGCAAAGGAAATCAGTGGAAATGCACAATAGATTTATTTCAAAAGCCACAGCAAAAAATCTGCATTCTCCAAAATAACAAAAAGAATTGGCTGCTCCTGAACATTGCAGATGCTTGCTAATATTTGTAGAATCAAACAATCATAGAATCATAGAATGGCCTGGATTGCAAAGGAGCACAGTGCTCATCCAGTTCAACCCCCTGCTGTGTGCAGGTCACCAACCAGCAGCCCAGGCTGCCCAGAGCCACATCCAGCCTGGCCTTGAATGCCTGCAGGGATGGGGCATCCACAGCCTCCTTGGGCAACCTGTGCCAGTGCCTCACCACCCTCTGATGAAAAACTTCCTCCTCATATCCAACCTAAACCTCCCCTGTCTCAGTTTAAAACCATTCCCCTTGTCCCATCACCACCCACTCTCACAAACAGCCGTTCTATTTATTAACACCCTCCTGTTTATCCGCTCCCTCCAAGCACTGAAGGCCACCATGAGGTCTCCCTGCAGCCTTCTCTTCTCCAAGCTGAACAAGCCCAGTTCCCTCAACCTTTCCTCACAGCAGAGCTGCTCCAGCCCTCTGCTCATCTCAGTGCCTCCTCTGGACCCGCTCCCAGAGCTCCACGTCCTTCCTGTGCTGGGGGCCCCAGGCCTGGACGCAGCGCTGCAGATGGGGCCTCACAAGAGCCGAGCAGAGGGGGACGATCACCTCCCTGTTCTTCATGTTCAAAACACTTTTTGTTTAAGATTTATATTAAAGTTCTCCTACTACTTCCAAAAGGAAAATTAAACAGTATTTAACATAAGTGTGTACATTTCCAGTTGTCTGCTGTATGCAGTAAGCTATTTTCTATTGCAGAATCATTTAAGCCCAAAAATACTGCACCTCCGTCTTCCCATGTTTTTAGCATTAATTCAGTTTCCCGTGTCAGATAAGAACTAGAAGAGGTTACAAGATGACACACCTCTATGCTGCATCTGTCCTTCCCATCAATTATAGCATTTTTTTCCAAATAAAGGTCCCTTGTTTCTTTTTGAAGATCTTTCATGTTGAAGCCCACCAGTAACCCTCCAAAACATACTCACACAGGCTTGGTTAGCTCCAGTGTAAAGACTCAGTGCTCAGGAGGTGGAACAAGGGCTACAAAGGAAACAGGCTACAAAGGAGTTTAGAAAACATCACATGCACAAATAGTGATAGCTTTAAGAAAGCCAAATGTCCCCTACGACTGATAACTGCAAGGGACACCAAAGTGCAGCAAGAAGAGCTTCCACACCTACCCGAGCAGCGGAAGAAAAAGCTGAAAGGAAACACAGACCCTCTGTTGTTGCTGAGTGATTTAGTGACAGCAGAAGCAGATAAGGCTGAAGTATTTAATGCCTTTTTCAACTCACTAGCAACATCTCCTAAGTCTCTGTGGTTATAGGTAGTGTTGGAGATGATGAATTGCCAGCTTGGGCAACCTGTTCCACCTGGGCAATGATGGGGATCACGTCACAGGTTACTTACATAAACATACAAGACCGTTGGACTAGAGAAGCTTCACCCAAAGACACAGAGAGAGTTGGCAAACGTCCTAACACTTTTTAGCATCTCCAAAAAGTCAGAGACTTCTTGGGGTGAGATCCCGAGACACTGGAAAACGCAAATTTTTTCCCATCTTTAACCTGGGCCAAAAGGACAATCTAGAGATCCATAAGCCAATCATACTTACATCAGCTGCTGGCAAAATAATAATAATTTTAAAAAATCAAAGACCAAGTTCTCCTGAGACACTTTTATGGGCATATGAAGGAGAAGAAAGGTACTACGAACAGATGGCATGAATTTACTAAGGGTAAATCGCTCCTATTCAGACTGAGGGACTCTGGACAAGCCAGAGAGCTGGACGGGTTTAAAAAAACCCTAAACAACTAGTAGGACAGCAGGACTCAAAGGACAGTGGCCTATAGGTCACACTCTCCCCAGAGAGAATGAAAAGCCACTGGTAGTGCTGCAGAGATCTGAAGTCATCCTGTTGACAAACGTGTCAATGGAATTAAGATACACTCACCAAGTGCATGAGATAAAAGTAAACTTCGGGATGATCAGCTAGTGAGCTCAACAGCCTGAGAGAACCTCATAAAAGAGAACAAAGACAAATGCAAAAGCTTTGCCTGTGGGAAGGACAAACATCTTGCACAGAGCAGCTCTGCTGGAAAGGCCCTTGGGGTTACATTAAAAAGCCAGCTAAACACAAGCCAGGAGTGTGCCATGGCAGCAATAAAGGCCAACCGAAGCCTAGTGAGTTAATCAAGCAAAGTAATTATCATCTTTCACCAAGCACTTGCTGGACCGTATCTAAAATAATATATTTGACTTTGCGGCCCTGGTAAAAAGAATGATATTGATCAACTGCAGTAAGCCTAGCAGAGGGCCACAAAGAGGCTCAGAGGCCTCATCTGTTCTGTGAGGAGGCTGAGGAACGTGAGCTTGTTCAATCTAGGAAAAAATGGCTTCAAAGAGACCCAAGAGCAACCTGTGAGGCGCCAGGAGGTTACTGAGAAGATGGAGTCAGGCTCTTCCTGGTGGTGCAGTGCGGGACACAGATAATGGATGCAAACTGAAGCAAAGGAGGTTCTGACTTGATACGCAGCAAAAAAATGTATCTACCATGAGGACAGAGCATACTTTCCAGAGAGGCTGTGTCATTTCTTTCCTTGCAAGTTTTCCAAGACCCAACTGGATAAAACCCTGAGAAACCCTGACCTGTTCTGAGCAGGAGGTTGGACTGGAGATATCCTGAGAACCTTTACCTCTTTTCCTGACTATTCTCTTAGCATATCACATCATTAAGAACTTCAACACACCATTATTCAACAGGATGATTTGAAATAATAAAACTATGCTGGATAATGCCAAAATTCTTTTCTCCATCGAAGTAACCCAAACCCCTTACTGCATGCGACTACCTCACTGACCCAGAAACATTACCCATGGTATTTCCATATCTCCGGACACGTACTTACACTCAGAAACATTTGTGTTGCTTTATTAAAATGCCACCAAGTCTGGAAAGGAAAGGTTTAGAGGAATGCAGGGCCTAGCATCTGGAATTTATCACGTTGTTAAATGCAAAGGTAGCTAACAACAGGAGGAAAAATAAACCGTGAAGATCTATGGGAACAGTCAGTCCTATCTGGAACATACTTCACCCTGCAATACACAGGGTACACTGTGTACATCCACAAGCTGAAAGTTGTAGGCCTTACAATAGCGCTGAGGCGATGTGTGCTGTCAGGCTGAGCAGCAGGGAAGAGACACAAAAAAAAGAAAGGGAAGGTCTCGTGACTTTGCCAGGGGTTATATCTTGTTTCTGAACACAGAGTGTTCTGGGGAATGTAGTTCTTCTCTTCCAGACCAGTGCATGGAACTGGAACATTAACTCTTTTTACTCCCAGTGCACTACATGTTACGGTGTGGAATACCGATAATCAAAATCCTAAAACCATGACACAGCTTCAATTCTGAATTGCCTTCGGTGCATCTAAACAAGTATGTTCTAATTTTTTTTCAGCACAGGAGTGGATTTTTGACTAATATTTTTCTGAGTTTATTTTATATTCACTTCTTTTTCCTGGTCTTAGAAATAAATATTTTGCTAAAGTAAAACAAAAGTAACCAAGTGACAGTATCTCATGACTCAGACAACCAGTTGGTTTGGTTAGAGAAGTAAACTAAGAATTCTCTTGGAAATTCACTTCATCAATAGCCAGACAGCAATGTGTCTCTAAAAATCCTTGCAAGTTTTCATGGTGGTTTCCACTCTGAAATAAGCTGTCTTAAGCTTAAACAGATTCACACAGAAAACGTAGAAAAGTTTAGAAAATGAGAGAAACATCACAGAATCACTGGGGTAAGAAAGCACCTCTGGAGATCATCCTGTTCAACCCCCCTGCTCAAGTAGGCTCCCTATAGTAGGTTACACAAGTAAGTGTCCAGGTGTGTTATGAATCTCCAGAGAAGGAAACTGCACAGCCTGTCTGCGCAGCTTGCTCCAGTGCTGTGTCACACTCAAAGTAAGCAAGTTCCTTCTCATGCTCACGTGGAACGTTTGTGTGTTCATTTGTGCTGCCCTTGTACTGTCACTGTGCTCCACTTTTCAGAGTTTGGTCCCACCAGCACTTCAGATGTTTATGAACATTGATAAAATTCCAGTTTCTGTGGCATGAGTGAGTTGACTTAACTCAGTCATGGGTAAAACAAATGCCAAAGCAACGGGGCACTGTCCTAGGACACTAAGGTTGGTGTTGTGTATCTCCTTCACAATGCAGACATGAAAAGATAGCACAGGTAGGAAGTAGCAAGGGATCCTATCTAGCAAGAAATGAAATTGCAGAAGCAACAAATCAGGAAACTCCAGGCATTGATTCCCTATAGTTTCGGTGCAAGCTCCCCCTTTAATCTTACAGGGTTTATTCACACTCAAATAGCCTCTCCCTGCTTCTTTCCAAATTTACCCTCATCTACCCTCTGAGCTTTATCATCCCCAAATTCTTACCGCCTTTCTTTAGAGTTTCTTCTTCCTCACTTAAACTCATAATCA
This sequence comes from Tympanuchus pallidicinctus, assembly GCF_026119805.1. Taxonomy (NCBI): domain Eukaryota; kingdom Metazoa; phylum Chordata; class Aves; order Galliformes; family Phasianidae; genus Tympanuchus; species Tympanuchus pallidicinctus. The sequence continues at coordinate 2,526,813 of NW_026294752.1, read as the reverse complement.
CAGTAAAAATAATGGTGTCAATAAGATGCTCATCATCATCACAATAACCACTGAGCACATACATCCCACCACTTTCCCCTTCCTTTTTCCATTTACTTAAACTGTCCAGCACTGGACAGTGTCACACCTTTATGCAATACCTTGGAAAACGGGATGCTAAGTGAGATAGTAGAGGCTTGCAAATTTGTCCATGCAGACAAATTAGGCACAGGCTTGCAAACTCCTCTCTGTTTGATGTCTGTAGACTCTCACCAAATAAGGCCTCAGTTACAAAGGTCAATCAATAACCTGAACTTAGGAATTTGAAATTTACTACACAGGCTTAATAGGCCAATTAACTTCTCTGCCCTGGGTGGCATAAAGTTAACTGCACATGCAACATATGATACACATACAAGGGGGAACATGTATTAGGCAGATCAGGAAGCTGTAATCTCCAAGTACTTCAGCCAATGAAGAATGGAGAAGGAACAATGTAGTCAGGAAGAGGGGATAAAAAAGAAGCTGCAACCTCTGGTGGGTTGAGAGACATGCCTACAGAGAAATGCCCCCAGTAGTCTCTCTCTTTATTTGAATAAAGAAAGCTAAAGACTCTCCTCTGGCTCTTTTTGGGATTAAGATAATTGAGCAAGCCTATCAGAGCAAAAGAAAAAATTCCCAACGTGTAGTAACTATCACAACAAACATAACTACAGTTTGCATTCTTCTGACTTGCCTGACAGCCAATATACAACAGATTTCTTTCCATGCTAAAAAACAAAATAAAATCTCTCAAATCTTTGTAACAACAACATATATATATAAATATATATATAAAATCCCTTTCTCAGTTCTCTGTTTAATTCACAACTGTCTTCCTTCCCATCTTCAAAGCTGTGTGCAGTTTCAGTTAGCCTCTTTGATGGACTAGAAAATAAACACTGTTTTTCAGCAAAGTAATCCATTTCAGTGCACAAAAAAAAACCACAGTAAACTGGTAATCAGATGGAAACCAATTAAGAAGCAACCTTGCGTGCATCAGATCTATTGCAGAGACTGAGCCTCCCCTTTACACTTCCTCTTCCACAAGACTCAGTATCTGTTTACTTGTGGCACAAAGAGTTTGAGCTAACAACCAAAATCCAAGCAGCTTCCCCTTTATATTTACAAGGAAAACAAACACTACAAAAATACATGGGCAGCAATGTAAGCAGAACACCAAGGGGAAGATGAATAATGCACTCCTGAACGTCAAGTTACAGGGGGATATTCATAACATCCCAGCTTCTTTCCCACATTGCAACAAAATAAAATGTAGGTGGAACCAAAGTCCTGCTGTCATTAGAATGCAAAGAAAATCATTTCATTTAAATTCACTCATATGTTCTAGCCAACCATTTATGCAGAAACATTTTATGTCTTGTACATACAGTTCAGGCCATTCTCAACATTTCAGTCAGATGAAAAATAGACAGTAAATTGCAGGCAAAAACACTTCCTCAGCAGTTAATATTCAGGATCACAGATAATTAAACCACAGAGTGGTTCTGTCTTTCAGGGAGCTTTATTTCTTGCCTGGCTTCCTGGCTGTTTTTTGTCTCTAGCGCTTCTCTCCTGCTTCTGGCAGATGAAGTGGAGGTGGAGAAGAAAAAGGAGGAAGGGTCCTGGGGAGATCAGGAAATTACAGTAATTTCCTACCTGTGAGCGGGGAACAGTTTGCTCAGGTAACACTGACCTGTTGCTGCTACATACTCCTCACCCCATTTATTTTTTTTTAAACTTAGGTTTAAAAGATGTTTGCAATTATAAAGTTACATAACCCCAAGTCTAGCGCATTTATCTCCTTTCTGCCCCCAAACACACACGAACAATAGCTGCCCACTCATACATTTCATCCACCTCTTTATTGTTGCTGTGAGCAATTTAAAACAAAAAACTGCAATTTAGAAAGATCCTCAATCATGCACCTACAGTTCATTGGCATTTAGTTAACACCCAAACCTGATATGAATATAGATACCACCCATCAAAATGACAGTTAATGCCACAGACAATAAATCATCTCAAATCCCTAAATTAAGCAGCAGTATTACCATAGGGACAAAGATACTCTTGGTATGCTCCTTGATTACCTTCCCTTGTTCAAAACAAAGAGAGAACTGTCCTCACACAGCTCCACTTATGTTTCCTTTCATCATTCTGAAAAGAGAGCTGTTTAATATCCAACACTTTGTTTTCAACTGGAAAGATCATCTGAATGCATGGGGAAATGAGTCTGTATACTTTTTTTTTTCTTTTTTTTAATAATTAGAGGGGAAATAGATCAGAATAGATGGGGAAAGTGAGGAAATAAAATTTCTTGCACATTCATTTTTAAATTAGACGGGGAAAAGATCTCAAAAAAATGATGGAAAAAGTATAATCCATGAAAGAATAACATTCTAAGAGCTGAAAGAATCTAGTTATCTCTTGTTCACTAGAAATCGCAAAAAGGAAAGTGATGACTACTTACATATAATAGGTAGGATATAACCCTTCAAAGTACCAGCAATGCTTTTTGGCCTCTGTACACTACAAAGAAAGAAAAATACCTTATTAATATTTACACAGAACAAGGTGCAATTATAAACACAAGCACTGAGTGTTTATAAATACTGTTATTTTGAGCAATTTGAAAAGGTGTCTTTTCCCAAAGACTTTGCAATCTTAAAACATACATCTGGGAATTCAGTGAATCTGAACTGTGACGTGCCCTGTTCAGGTTCAGATCCTTCACGGTGGGCTTTGTCTATGGGGCCTCAAAGGTTAACATGATTCATGACCATAGTTAACAGACTGTGCACTGCATGCATTGCCTGATGTGGTCTCTTAAAAGAATATGGAGAATTTAAGAGCTCACTGTGGCTGTAGTCACTTAAGAGATCTCCATCATATGCTGAGTTTAAAATGCAAGGCATAAGATTGCACAGTGAAATGCAGGAAATTATCCATCTTCACGGAATTCTCTACATGCAGAGCCAAGCTTGGAAAGGAACAAAACAGAGATCCCACTTCACCTTCCTACATCTTGGAAATGTTTCAAGTGTTCATTTAATGACCTGGGAAAGGAAACTGCTTTCTGCAGCGAAGGCCCATTGTTGTCTTTTGCAAACTGTCAGCATATCTTTGCTAAGGGATGGTGACAGGCATTTTCTCGGGGGGAGGGTATGGTGATGCAGGCGGTGTGAGAAATGCGTATCACCACAGGCACCGCTGGAGTGCAGACAGCAGCTCAGAACAATAGCAACGCTTAAAAAAGAAAAACAAATGTCAAGCTCAAACTATATATACAAGGCAGAAAATACTTCTGCATATCCTGCTGACAGTGCTAGCATAAAGTGGTGCCTCCCTTGCACATATAGTTTCAGAAGCTCCACCACAAACTGCATTATCTGATCACATACAGACTGGGGATTCTGGGATACCTCCACAGAGCAGCAAGAAATCTCTCCTGGGATTTTAACAATAATTCTCCACGCTGCTCACACCTGACACCGAAGGTCAGAGAGCACTTGCACATCAGCAGCACTTGGATCATTCTTCATGTTCACTTGGCAGCTCACCTTTAGATCATAACTCATGTAAGCTTACTAGCCTCCCAGAATCCCAGAATACTAAGTGAATCCAGTTAAGTGGTTTTAGATCACTGATTCTTACTCCTCACGAATAAGAAAGACTACAAGCTATTTAATGAGCATTTGATGAGCTAAATCACAGATGGATCAATTGTAGCCCCTAAAGACAAACTGCTATGGATTAAATTGTTAAGACAAGTATAGAGAGGGGAGTAGGAGAAGAGAATGCTGGTGCGTATGATCAGGTCTGACTACCAATCCTATGACAGGCTCCCACCAGCTCCAAGAAGCACACCTTTTGGTTCTGACGGAAGAACTAGAACTTTTTCCTTCAGGGAAATCTTTGTTCCCTTCTCAAATCTATGCTGCAATGAATGCAGGGATTTGAAGGAGGGCTCTGTGGTTTCTGTTGGAGATGCTGGTGTTCAGAGAGCTGTCTTCAAATTTTATAGAATCACAGAATTACCAAGTTTGGAAAAGACTTCTAAAATCATCCAATCCAACTGTTCACGTAACACCAATAATTCCCACTAAATAACGTCCTTCAGTACGGTATCTAAACATTTTTTCCACATCTTCAGGTATGGTGACTCCACCACCTCCCTGGGCAGCTCATTCCAGCACCTGACCATTCTTTTGGAGAAATTTCCTAACTTCCAACCTGAATCTCCCCTGGCACAACTTGAGGCCATTCCCTCTAGTCCTATCTCTAGTTATGAGTGAACAGGCCCACCACCACTTCACCACAACCTCCTTTCAGGAAGTTATAGAGTGCAATGAGGTCTCCCCTGAGCCTCCTCTTCTCCAGACTGAACAATCCCAGCTCCCTCAGCTGCTCCTCATAAGACTTGTGCTCCAGACCTCTCACCAGCTTTGCTGACCTTCTCTGAACAGGCTTCAGAGCCTCAATCTCTTTCTTATACTGAGGGCCCCAAAACTAAACACAGTACCCAAGGGGCAGCCTCACCAATGCCGAGTGCAGACAGATGATGACTTCATTGCTTCTGCTGGCAACACTATTTCTGATAATGCATCAGGATGCCATTGGCCTTCTTGGCCACCTGGGCACACTGCTGGCTCACGTTCAGCCAAACGTGAGCCAACATCCCAGGTCCATTTCTTCCACATAGTCTTCCAGCTATGCTGCCCCAAGCCTGAAATGTTGCCTGGGGGTACTGGGAACAAAATGCAGGACCCAGCAATTGGTCTTGTTGAATTTCATCTCATTGGCTTCACCCCAGCTATCCAGCCTGTCCCGATCCCTCTGTAGGAACCTCCTACTCCCAGGAAGATCAACAGTTCCTCTCAGATTGGTGTCATCTGCAAACATACTGAGTGTGCACTTAATCCCCTCATTCAGGTCATCAGTCAGGATACTGAAGAGGACAGGCACCAATACTGACCCCTGGGGAGCACCACTCATGGCTGGTCAACAGCTGGATTTAATTCCATTCACCACCACTCTCTGGCTATGGCCATCCGGCCATTTATATATCCAGCAAAGAGTGTAGCTGTCTAAGCCATGAGTTGCCAGCTTTTCCAGGAGAATTCCGTGGGAGACAGTGTCAAAGGCTTTGCTGAAGTCTAGGTAGACTACCCAACAGCCTTTCCCTTTTATGACCACAAGTTGCTCTTGGGGAGATTTAAATGAGATATAAGGTATTTGTCTCTCAAAGAGTGGTCAGGCACTGAAATGGCCTGACCACAGGGTGACAGGTGGAGTCACTGTCCCTGGCAGTGTTCAAGAGGCATCTGGATGATGTGCTCAGAGATGGTTTACTAGCTTAGTGGTAGCAATGGTGATACGAGGACAGTTGGACTAGATGATCTTGTAGGTCTTTTCCAACCTTGTGATTCTATGATTCCTTCATCTACGAGGCAGGTCTCTTGATCACATAAGGAAATCAGCTTGGTCAAGCAGGACCTGCCTTTCATGAATCCGTGTTGGCTGAGCCTGATCCTCCAGTTGTCCAGCACATGTACTGTGATCTCTCTCAAGACAATCTGCTCCATAACCTCTCCTGGCACCAAAGTCAGGCTGACAGGTTCCCTGGATCCTCCTTACAGCCCTTGTAGATGGGAGTCACACTGGCAAGCCTCCAGTCCTCTGGGACCTCTCTGGTTATCAGGAACACTGATCGATGGTGGAAGGTAGCTTGGCAATAACCTCTGTCAGCTCCCTCAGCACCCTTGGCTGAATCCCATCTGGCCCCATGGACTTGTGGCAGTCCAGAGCAGTAGGTCTCTAACTGTTTCCACCCGAATAGCACGGGGTTTATTCTGCTCCCCATCTGAGATGTCCGGGTCAGGGGGCAGAGTATCTCGAGGATGACTGGTCTGACTTTTACAGATAGATGTAAAGAAGGCATTGAGAATGACAGCCTTTTCCTTATCCTCAGTGGTCATGTTCCCCAACAAATCTAGTTAAGGACAGAGATTCTTCTTAGGCTTCCTCATACTGTTAATATATTTGTAAAAAAGTTTCTTGTTCTCTTTTACCCCAGATGCCAAGTTGAGTTCAACCTGGGCTTTTGCCTTTCTTTTGCCCTGCAGTCTGTAACAGACTACCATCAGGATGTCAGCCTTGTTGGCCCTCCCCTGATCTTTACCTGTAGAGATTCAACCTTATCATCCCCAGCACTGAGCTCAACAACACTGAAGTACTCTATAACACGGAGAGTCACATCACTACCCCTCCTTCTTTGCCTGTCCCTTCTGAAGAGCATACAGTCATCCATTGCACCACACCAGCTGTGGCAGTGATCCCACCATGTTTCCGTGATGGCAACTAAGTCATAATTTATCTGCCACACAGTGGCTTCCAGTTTCTCCTGTTTCTTGCCTACGCAGCATGTATTGGTATAGTTGCACTTCAGCTGAGCCCCTTGCATCGCTCCCCAGTCTGTCATCATTCCTCTAGGCTTATTTCTAGCAGGTCTGGTTTTATCCCTTGCCCCCTTCATATCTACTTTAAAGCCCCTCAATGAGCCCTGACAGCTCCTGGGCTAAGATCCATTGCCCCCTTTGAGAAAGGTGAGAACCATCAGTAGCCATCAGGTTGAGCTCAAACCAACCCATGGTTGAAAACACCTGAATTCTTGCAATTGCACCAGCTTCTCAGCTCAGTATGCCCCCCTACCACTGAACAGATAGAGGAAAATATGACCCGCTCCATCCACTAACCACCCCAGTCCCCTGAAGTCCTTTTTGATAGTCCTCACGATTTTATTAGTGACCTCATTGCTGCCGGCCTGAATTACCAATAAATGATAATAATCAGAGGGGAGAGTCGGACTATGAAGCTTCCTAGAAATATCCCAGACCTGGGCCCCAGGGAGGCAGCACACTTCCATATGGGTAGGCCCTGGCTGACATGCAGGGCCCTCTGTTCCTCTCAGAAAGGAGTTGCCTATGACAATCACCCTTCTTTCCCTCTAGGCAGAGGCAGCCCTTGACAACCTTGTGGGTGAACCTCCTGCTGCATCCTCACTCACCTCTCCCTCAAGTTCCAGAGCCTCAAACCTATTACAAAGGAGAACCTGGGGAACCGAGGTAGGTTGGGATGGGGATTGCCTGTGATGCTGAGCTGGAACCTGTTTCTACACCTCCTCTTTTCTTAAATTACCTCCCTCTGCTTAACAATGATAGGGCATGGGGCCCATCAATGGAAAATTTGTTTTATTCCCCTCTATTATCCCACCCCTTCTAAGCTTCCAACTTCTGAAAGCTTTCTTCTGAATCTAATTATCAGCATGCTGTTTCCTATTACTCTGAATTTAGAAGTACAAGTTTCTCTTGGCATCACTCTGCAAACACATATCCATTGCAAATTCAGCAGGCCTGCTGCTGATACAGGGCAAAACACTTTGGCTCTTCTCCTTTGAAAGTGGCAAAGCAGCAAGCCCTGGCTGAAATCCCAGTCATGCCCTTGGGAAGCCTCATTTCAGTCCAGTGCCTGGTCTGGAGCACACATTGCAAAATGTTTTTCTTCCTGCTAATGAACGAACATGATTCACTGTTTACCTCAACATCCTCAAAGCCTTTGTCAGTCTAAAGCATTTTAATTGACATTTTCTCAGCAATGTGTCTGAGCACATGGAGCCTGCATACCCTTTACAAAGGTAAAGAAGGCGTTTGCATTCAGTATTCATTCTGCTGCCCTCCTACCCACATTTCAATTTCTAAAACAAACTGGGAAGATTCCACATTTTCCATGCTGTAAGAAATCTGTTAGTGCCTCTTATTTTATTTTGACTTACCTGTTTCAGACAGAGAATATGCTTACTGCTATCACAGAAATGGACGTTTTGTAAATATTTCCTTCTAGTTTACAGGGCTTAGATATGCACGCTAAAAAATCTGGTGCACAGACCTTGTTTCTATATGGGACCTAGAACTGCAGGCACCAATCCTGATTCTGCATTTTTTAATACCATAACAATATGAATAACTCACGGAAGCTCTCAGCTCTCCTACAGAAGAATGAGGAAAACAAACAAGCAGACCTCAAATGTAAGCAGCAAGGCAGAATCTGGTGTATGTTACATTTATGTACATAAGACCAAGTGCTGCAGCTCCTGCATTTAGAGCTCCTCCTGATCTCCATGGCAACATCGATAAGCAAATCCCAACATAAAGCAGTAGGCTACTAACCACAGTCTCTATTGCTAGTTAGCAGATCTCACGGGAATTCACTGATAATAAAACAATAACTCTGGTGGTGCCTCTAAAGATCTCAATACATCCTCGGAAGCAGACTGTGATCACCAGTCTCATGCTAAGTACAAACATTCTGGCAAGCTGTACAAGCTCATGGGAGACATCTGCCCGCAGCACTGGGCTCTGATCCTCACTCAGTCTTTACAGTCTTGTGCCTGTGCAGTTGTCAGAGAGAAGGCAGTTAGGAAACATCAGCTGGCAGCAATCAATTCCAGTCCACACACACATAAAGGAAAGATCAGTCTTATTACTGCAATTGGAATGGATCTCAGACAGCAGGCTTGGTGCCCACTCTGCAACCTCCTGCCACCTCCTGCCACCTCAGAGTTTTATGACATTCTCTCTGAAAAGACCATTTACCCATTCACTAATAGCACAACAAGTGTGTGCATGGTTTTTAAACTGGACGTAGGTAGAGCTCTGTGGAAGCTATCCACTTTTGCAGAAGAACTTAGCACATTTTGCTCATAAAATTCCTCCTCCTATGCTGTTTAACAATTTGGCACTGCTATAAAATATAAAAACAAGACAGTGTGTCAATTTTTAAATGAATGAGACAGGTCTAGTTGGGTGTGCATATGTAATTTTTAAAGAATTAAAGGCATGTGAATTAGCCAGATGCTTGAAAACCTGCCTTAAGATTGTGTATTTGAAGAGGAAAAAACATAAGACTTATTTATTCATTTATTTTAATAAATCAGCATCTCTTGTAGCCTGTTTTTTTCTGATAGATTGCAGCAACAGGAGCTGCAAGCCATGCTTTTCTGTGGCTTCTAAATTCATTCACATTTCCTCTAAGAAAGGAAATGTGCTTTCTGCCACAGATTGAAATTGCAAATGCTGCTGCTGCTAGTAAGAACAATGAAAAAGAGATGTTACTAAAACATGAAGCAAAAATTGGCCTTGATCACACCATAAAATACAGAGTGTGAGCACATAGGCATGCACACGATGTGGAGGAAGACAAACCAGGTAGACTGCTCGCTAAATGTCGGAAAGTGTTCCACAGATCATTAGTTATGCTTTGTAGGGCTTGCAGAAATTTCTGTCTAGCAGAAATATCCTCTAAATTGTAGATAATTATCTCTCTGTTCACAGGACAATAAAAGAGAATGGGTCAATTAATTAGTCTTTGCAGTCAAGGGAGCCACGGATTTATGCACTTTGCTTTTACTGGAGATTTAAATTATGACAAGGCAACAACAATTACAGCCTTATCTGTAAATAGTAAATACTCTGCAATACAAGTAGAATCATTTTTTGTTACAGGTAGCAATGAAAAAAAGCAGCTTGCTATTGACAGACATGTTTGTGAAAGGCAGGGTGGGATGATGATCGTCTGTATTCTGAAAGAATGCTGAGGCTGGGCTGCTAACATCTGTTCAAAGCCAGATTCTGCAAAAGGCACAGGTCTGCTATTGATCTCAGTCAATGAAATATATCAGCTCCGAGTCGCTGAGGGCGCCATTCCTTCTTTTTATCCAGAGAAAGATGCTACACACCATTTCCCTTAAGGGTTGAAATAAACAAAGTAGACAAATTCTGGAAAAAAAGTAGAAATTTAAGTGAGTGACCTGCCATCCTGATAGGACAGGAATGGCTCCCAGTGTTCTAGCATGGCACATCAGTGAGCTGCTGCCTCACATTCAGCTGGGTACACGCTGTGAACTAATAGGGGCCAGGTGATCCAAACTTCATTCTCATGGCTACAGTCTCTGCAGTTTTGCTAGGATTAATTCATTTGTATATGAACAGGAAGAAAGAAATAAAAGCATCTAAGAAATGGAAGAAGACCTCTTTGATTCTGAGCATCACATGACATGTTGTTAGAAAAGGATTTCCTATTGTAGCATACAGTGAGACCTCCATCTTTCACATAGCCAGACCAAAACCAGTCACTGAGGAAGTGGGAAGGACAAGACATTCATGAACACATATCCCCATTGCATCTGACACACAACCAGCTTTGCCTGAGTACAGAATCACAGAATGGCCAGAGTTGGAAGTGACCTCATGGATCATCAAGCTCCACCCTCCACTCTCCTCTACAGGGACCAACATCCACATTTAATACCAGACCAGGCTGCCCAGGGCCCCATCCAACCTAGCCTTGAACACCTCCAGGGAGCAACCTCTCTGGGCAGCCTGTTGCCTGCCGCCTATCTTGCACAAGATTTGTCACAGGAGCCACTTTTTTTTTGTCATAAATGCCTGCAGGTTTACTGGTCACATCATTTGGCAGCTGTTCAGTGGAGCCCAAAGTACAGGGCTGTCTACAGTGTGGCTCCAGACTAAATAATTGGTTCTAGAAGGTCCATTATTGGATAGGAATCACAATGCTTTATAAGATTTGACCTTTAGAATTTTATCAGTTTTCAGAGTGCTATCCATTTCAGTGCCTAGAAAAGAGCTGAAAGAAGAGATACAAGCTGCTCATTAGATACAGTGCACTAAAATCAGAGAGCCTTCTCCATGCTGAGTTTGAAAGATTGGATTTACAGAGACAAGATGACCATACCACACTTCCACAGCCAATAAAAGAGCAAAATGTCATCCATTAAGAGTACATACAGAAAAGTGAAGACTAAGGGTGAAAACAATTTACTACAGAAAATACATTCTGATTTAGCCTTGTCTGAATACATCAAAATTCATCCCCACTTTTCCCCTGGTAGCACTAACAGATGAGAGTAAAAGTAGCCCATCTCCAATCTAAGATAAACTGAGCTTGCAAGCCAGGTCACTTGCGATTGCAAGAAACCCACTTGTGACTCAAGACAAAGCAACTCATTCCAAAAATCAGGATTAAAATAAGTTATTTTTATCTCCTAAGCTAATGAGAAAACAGGAGGAAAAGCTGCGTATAATACGATGCTGACTCTTCTGTCCTTCACTTTCTACTGTATGTAGCAGTGAACAGAACAGATACTACACCAGATATACAGTTGTTCATTCAAAACCCAACTTTATGTAACTCACTGCATAAAGAATAAATTTTCCTATTTTTCAGGAGTTGTTTCTGTCCTCTGAGAAAAAAAAGGAATATTTTCCAAAAAAAAAAATTCTTAATAGAAGCAACTTGTCTGTCCTTCGCAACAGGAAAATTTCAGCACAATAAGCTAATTTGTTAGTTCTTCTAGTGCTAAGAACACATGCATTAATCATTGTATTTTTTGCACAGAATCAAAAAACTCCACTTTACATTTAGATTGATGAACATTTCCCACAAAAGAAATATAAATATCCCTCATATTAAATTTCATTTCAACTTTTTTTGTTGTTGTTCATTATGCAGCATAGTGCAAATGCACTTCAGTCCTAGAATTATGCAGTCTCACCTGAATGCAATCATTTCATAAGTGAGCGAGGGAGAAAAAACAGTAATGAGGAAGAAAGGGCAAGAATCTTCAGCACCGCGGACAGCGCCCCGCAAAAGGCCGCACGAAATAATTGAACGGAGTAACCGTGCCGAGTCTTCTTCAGACTGCCTGCGAAACCAGCTATGATACTGCAGCAACGTGAAGTATCCAACTTGGCCGGAAGGATGTCAAGACAAAAACTGCCAAGAGATCCTCTATACCAGGACTTGCTTTGTTTTCCTATTTCTGCATCCACTGACTCTGCAGCTCTTAGACATGCATAAGAGCTCAGTGGGGCTAAACCCTCCTGATGGAACTGACCTTACAAAGGAAGTTCTAATGGCAGATCTGTAAAAAAGCATGAGATATACCACATATTGAAAGCATTTTCACTTAAGAAAAGCAAAAAAGATTCAACATCACACTGGAACCTCACAACGTCAAAGGGGGAAGTGGTAGCCTTTTCTGTTCCAACTAGAAGAAAACGTAATATCTATTCTGCCCTCATGAGGCCCCAACTGGAGTACTGCTTCAAAGTCTGGGGTCCCCAGCACAGAAAACATGTTGAGTTTTTGGAAAAGGGTCTTGAGGAGGGCCACAGAGACGATCAGAGGGATGGAGCACCTCTCCTATGAAAACAAGCTAATGGAGATGGACTTGTCAAGTCCGGAGAAGAGGGGCTGCAAGGAGACATAACAACAGCCTTCTGATATTTAAAGGGAGATTATAAACAGGAGGGAAATCAACTTTTTGCATGGTTAGATAACAAAGGGGAATGGTTCAAAACTAAAGGAAGAAAGATTGACATCAGATGTGAGGGGTGTTTTTCACTGAGAGTGATGAGATGCTGGAACAGGTTGCCAAGAGAGGTTGTGGATGCCCCATCCCTGGGCTTGTTCAAGGCCAGGTTGGATGGGGCCCTGGGCAACTTGGTCTAGTAGTTGATCTAGTGATTGGTAACCCTGCCTGCAGCAGGGGGGGTGGAGTTTGATGATCCTTGAGGTTTCTTCCAACCCAAGCTATTCTAGGATTCTATGATTTCCCCAACTCCCCTCGCAGTTGTTGATCTATTGCAAATGGCAGTGGGCAGCTTCCACAGCTCCAGAATTGAATTAATCTCTATGTTACTATGTTATTATTATTATGCTTCCTTTTATACATGCATGAGAAATAAAAGCAAGGTTATTATTTGCATTCTTTAGCAAAAGAACAAGTCATAAGTCATCTTACAAAACAGCCCACAAAGGAGGATTTTGGGAAGAGGAAAGGAATCTATTTGTCAGGAACTGAAAGTAAGACATGCCAAGAATGAGGATATCTAGCCTCAGTCTCTTTAAAACCAAAACAAACCAGATTTTAGGGTTTTTATTTATTTGTTTGGTTTTTTCATCATACAGTGATTTTATCTTTAAGACTAATGAATGTAGGTAATGCATTCAGTTTTACCATCAGATACGCCCATCTAACACGTTTTCCTTCAGCATGGGACTGGATGCTTGTTTCATTTCCAGTCCTAACCCTAGAAACACACTTCTCTCTGGAACTTGTACTGCTTAGAATTTTATTCAGAGGAAAGTTTAGATTTAGCTTCCACCATCTATTTTATTTTTAAATCTAAATCCATGCTACAATTCAAATCCCTTCAGTTCATGCTGAATTGGCACATTTGCTTGTTTCCTATGTACATTTTATTCTTACAATTTACCATCCCCAAAATGAAAACAACTTTTAAATTGCCTTGTACTGAAATTCTTAGGGGGGCACCTTTCATCTTCCATAATAATAAAAGTAAAGCACGGAAAGACTGAGTATAAAAAGATGGATTCAGAGCTCAATTTTCTCAGTCATTTGCTTGAGATTGAGGCAGTAACGGAAGCGTGCTACGGATGCTGGTTAGTTAAACGATGACAGGCCATCAGAGACCGCAGGAGAGCACATCCCTTTGATGGCTATGACAACCCAGCGAAGATGCCCTGGGAGTTGGTGGGCTTTGCTCTGATTGTATTACGCATCCCCTGCACGTTCGCTTCTTTTCCACAGCAAGAGCTGACAGGACCCAGCTCCTCTTCCCACCACTCTTTCATTCTTGATATTTAATACATTGATGGATACATTCCTCTTCTTATGCAAAGTTTTTGGAAAACCAACAATTAACATTGGTTAATAAACATTCAGCGTGGACTTTTCCCTTCAAGACTTTGAGATATTTATTTCAAAACTGCAAATACTGATCAAAATCATTTCTACTTTGAAGTCCAAAAACACCTGAATCACTGAAAGTAACAACTCCTCAGTCTCAAGAAACAAGAGTTCATGGCCAACATAAGTGCAGGGAACAAAAGAAACTGGTAATAATGAGATACCACTTAAGTGCTATTTCCCTGTAGGGTTTGCAAGGCCGAAACTTGGTAATACTGAAATATCAGGTAAGTGCTGTTCTCCTGTAAAATATGCAAGGCCAAGGCAAGTTCTCTTCAAGTGCTTATTCCAGAAACCCATCATGCTTAATGATATATTATTGGTATAAGCACCTGTTCATTTTAAAGTAAATTACATACGTCATGCATGTATTAAGCAAGTGAGCATCTGAATACAGTTAAGATTGAAGAGGTTACCTTGCAAGCATTTTTATATTAGAAAAGCAGTTTTTGAAGAAACTTGAGTAGAAAAATCTACTTCAATATTCTGCTGGGGAGGCTTTGCTCTTGGTCAGCGTCCACCTGCATAGCAGTGAATTGTAAGCCCTGCCATCAGATGCTTACCTACAGCTGCTTCATTAACAGTCATTGTTATTGTGGCATTCGTATGCTCACAAGCTGTCTCAGTCTCCCCAGAGAAAAACATTGATGTCTGATTTGTGATGCATGTGCCTTAATGACAGAAAGAGTTTTAAAGGAAACTTAAGTTTTCTTGGACCATCTACTAACTACTTTGCATAAACACACACATGCATCCTCAAACAGTAACAACCTTGAATACCTGACCAACTTCACATTTGATATCTCAGAAAACAAGGCTGTGTTAGCTGAAGGCTAAAATACAGTTATCTCCACGTTGCAATCCAGTAAGCATTTTTGTTTCAGGATTTAGTTCCTAGAAGACTGGAGGAAATTTGTGGGTTTGAGTTAATCAATGTTAATAATCAAGCCTCTCTTCTTGCACACATTCTGTTAAGGTTTCTAATAATTGTCAGCAAACATCCCTTTTTCAGGGCAAACTCTCCTCAAAGAAAACCAGCAAAAGAGTTTGATCTAGTATAATTTGTTTAAAAAGTAAATTCAAGCTTTCAGAGAGATGCTTTATTGTGCCTTTTGCATAGACACCAAGGAGACCAAAATATCGGTGCCTTTTAAATTAAACTAAGAACATAAATTAACTCCTGCTTTGACTGTCACTACCATAGTGACAGTATACTATTATCAAATTCCAGTACAAACACAATCCAACAGCTGTACCTCACTTCTTATTCTAACAGAAGAAATACTATGCATCTGTCCTTGGAGTACTTCCCATGAAAAGTCTGCTTAACTCCTGGCAGGTAACAGAGCCTACCTACTAATGGCAAGGCAATTTTCAAAATGAACTAACTTCCTACATAAAACGCATTGGTTTTCCTTCTACTAGAAGCCTGAACATACTTAAACAATAACTTCTAGTGTCCCAATTTGTCAAATTTCAATATAATCAAGTAGAAGTATTGACAAATCTCTTCAATTAAATCAAAAGCTCAATAGCATTCAGCACTTTTTAACAGCATTATTTCCTCAGAGTGAGTGATCATCTGAGTTTTTCTGCTTTAAAATGTCTCACTGGAAGAAAGTGGGGGGTGGAGGGGAGCAACAATGGAGGGAAACAAGCAAGTAAACAAACCCCACCTGGAACTTGCAGTATATTCTCCATCTTCTTGTGGGTACTGGATACTGAAAACCAGACAAATTCAAAAAATCTCTTGATATAGCAATCACCTCTCGGCTCATCCTGCAGTTTAACTCCCTCCACACAATTCACAGCTTGAGGAAGGCTAGGCTGGATGGTGAGAACTTTTTACATGACTTCTCACCTGTTCAACTAGTGCACGCTCCTTGCCCTAGAATCTCTCCCCCATACATACCTTGAGTTTTCTTGGACCTAATCAAGCTTTTGGTTTTCTCTAGTAACAGTTACGATGCAATTCTAGCAATCGCTATTGGACCACTGGTAATCACTCTGGTGGTTTGCTTGATGTTAAACTCTTCAGCTTGCATTTAATGAAATACATTCATGAAAGGGGAAAGGTTTCTTGATGAGACTCAAAAAAAGTGAGGATGTTGCAATGAATTTCCCTCTCTTTCATACACACTACACAGATATCACAAATCTCTTCACTAAGTTTATTTTCCTCACAAAGAGTATCTGAATGTTCCTTAGAGACACTCTGCAACTGATAACTGCAAGAGTGAGATGAGGTATAAATGAAACATCGGCCCTCCATTAACATGTCATCTACATTCCAAAAAAAGTTCAAGATTTCAGCCTGAAGGTACTGCTATGGATGGATAATAGCATGAGATATGGTCATACATGTTTAATTCATAAACCTAGTAGCTAAAAATTATTCAACTGAACTGAAAGTGTGAAGAACTTCAATAGCGCTCAGAACAAAGTACAGATGCACTTGCAAAGCTGGTCAACGTTGTCACCGTAAATCTAAGTTCTGGAGAAAATTAAATCCATGTGAAAGCAGTGGGAAGCTCCCAAGGCATCAAGGGTAGTGCTTCTGTTTGCATGGGTCGCACTTTGGTTCTCTGCATCTCTTCACTCCTCCCTGCACTACAGGGTGCTCTTCAGACAGAAAAAGCACTACAAAATGAGGCCACTACGGCAACATCATGATAAACAGTACTGTGCAAGAAAATAAGCACTTATTCTGTAGCCAAAAATGTAAACTCATAGATGAGAGAAAGAAGTAAAGCAGAGCAGAGAAGCAAATGAGGAATTGAAGCGCCAAAGTCAGCAGGCAAGATGAGAAGTGAAGACAAGGCCTGTGAGAAAGGAGAAGAAAAAGCAGAAAGGAAGGAAAGGGAGATGGCAATCAGAGATCAGAATGTCATTTGAGAAAGGAATAAGTTCTTATTTCTGATATGTATTATCTACTATGGCAGTCTCTCACTGCAACATACCATCTTTCACTTCTTTCCTCATTTAAGTCAGGAAATGGGAAAAGAAGAACCTATAAAATTTGGGGCTTATTCTTCTTTCACCTGAGTATGTGCCAGCTGGAGTTAGCAGGTAACAAGCGAAGAATCAAATCAGAATCATGCTTAACAATCTCCAGTGACCCCACAAGTAACACCTGCAGGATGTGGATTGTACAGAACAATTTCAGATCTCAGTCAGTCTACTTCCCCTCCTCCTTTCTGCTCCTCAGAAACAAAACTGACAGGCAGTGGAAAAAGAGGCTAATTGGAACAAATGGCACAAGTTCCAAGCCGCAGTCAAGGTTTCTTCACTTTTCCAAACAGGCTGTTCACATCAGAGGTCAGAAACCAAAAGGATGGCAGGCAAAGAAATTGCAAAGGCAGACATGTAGTAGTAGGACCACTATATTGGATTGAAAGCATTTTGTGAAGGCTTTTGATGAAAAGCAGCAGATTCCAGTGTCATAGTCAGTTTTATACCATAACAGATGTGTGGTGCTGCCAACTAGCTGCATTTCTCCTCTGTGAGGCACCAGTTCCCATCTTCAGATTAAAAGGTTTCAGACTAGGAGCCCAGCTGACAGAGACAAGCGTGACACCATGAATCAGCTGTGGGTCCTCATTCCAGCCATCTGAAGGAATATGGAAATCCTGGTATCATCTTCATGCATTGCAAGGCAAACAAACAAACGAACAAATAAAAACCACATCTACATTTTTTATTGTGCTTAGCCTTTAATTTATGAGTGAAAGAGCCTGCCACTTCACCATGGACAGGCTGCTCAGCCTCAGCTCATGATGCTGTTCATTTTCAATTAAAAGATGAACACTTCTAGAATCATAAAACTAAGTTAAAAGGGACCTTAAAGACCATCTAGTCCCAGCCTCCTGCCATGGGCAGAGATACTTTCCACTAGATCAGGTTGCTCCAAGCCTCATCCAACCTAGCCTTGAACAGCTCCAGGGATGGGTCACCCAGCTTCTCTGGGCAAACCTGTGCCAGAGCCTCATCACCCTCTGAGTAAAGAATTTCTTGCTGATACTTAACTTCAACCTTCCCTCTTTCAGCTTAGAGCCATTATCCATCATCCATGATAGGGCATACACTCCTTGACAAAGAGTCCCTCTCCATCTGTCCTGTAGGCCCCTTTAGACACTGGAAAGACGCAATGAGGTCTCCCCAGAGCCTTCTCTTTTCCAGACTAGATAAGCCTATCTCCTTCAGCCTTTCCTCACAGGAGAGGTGCTTCAGCCTTCTTTTGGGACTCCTCCAGACCCACTCCAACAGCTTCACATCTTTCTTGTGCTGGGAGCTCCAGACCTGGATACGGAATTACAGGTGAGGCCTCATAAGGGCAGAGTAGAGAGGGACAATCTTCTCCCTTGCCCTGTTGATCACCCTTCTTTTGATGCTGTCCAGAATGCAGATGGCTGCAGGTACACACTGATTGGTCATACCTGTTCCTGGGACTGACCCGAACTAGGTACCTAATAGGCACCAAATACAAAACCTAGGACTTTGTATTTGGCCCTGCTGAACTCCATGAGATTCACACAGAGCTACTCTCTATCCTCTCCAGGTCCCTCAGGATGATATCCAGTCCCTCTTGTGTGCTGATTGCAGTTTGGTGTCTGATGATTTAAATGCTGGTCTGTCACCTCACGTCAATAAAGCCACATCTCAAAGAAGTCTACCTCAGTTTATTGATTCTTAAGTCATAAGACACCAAACAATGCTTCAACTTATGAGAGGGCTTATAGATGGGAAGGAGACTGACTTGTTACACAGAAGTCTTAGTGACAGGATGAGAGGGAATGATTTTAAACTAAAAGAGGGGAAGATTTAGATTAGATATTAGGGGAAGTTTTTTTACATGGAGAGGTGGTGAGGCACTGGCACAAGTTGTTCAGAGGAATTGTGGATGCCCCGTCCCTGGAGGTATTCAAGGCCAGGTTGGATGGGGCCCAAGGCAACCTGGACTGGTGGGTGGCAACTTTGTCCATTGCAAGAGGGGCTGCGACCAGATGGTCTTCAAGGTGTCTTTCCAAACCAAACCCTTCCGTGATTCTATGATCCAATCTTTGAAACATGTGAGGAGCACTGCGTGTACAAACAACACAAACAAATGTGTTACTAACTCATGGCAGTGAAGCACATGCACAAGTATTAATGGGAACAGGTTTGAGTTTGTCCTTAAAGTTTTAGGAAACTGAGAATAACAGGAAACTGCCTCCCTTATCATTTCCACACAAATGCAGAAATATAACAGTGTATTTTCAACATGTAAAATAATGACTACAAATTCTCACAGAAGTGTGTCTTTTTCAAAATTGATGTCCAGTTTAAGCAATGGATGTTTTGACATGAGTCGTGTCACACAAAGGCTGAAGAATTGGACCTCCCACTTCCTCAGCTAAAGGAGATTATTCACTGCTAAGCTGCTTTGCAAATAAACCACCAGTGCACCTGCTGCCGGTTCCTGTTCAACGGCAATACTTCTGAGTAGCATCTTTTTATACTGGTGGAAAAGATAAAGCTTCAGCATAGGCTTCCTCCTATTCATTCTGCATTCACTGAGTCTTCAGTTGCAATACTGAAAAGGCCACAGACTAAATTAAAACCTTGTTCTTCTTCCCAGCTGTTTTCTTGCTATGGTCCAGATTTCAAGACAATATCCTAGCTCCCTGGAAAGAACACTGACCTCAAGTGCTTCAGAAAGCACAAAGAGTGAACTTTGATACTAGATTCTCCCCCACATCGCCTCCCCAGCACCGCTCTGTGAGCTGCTTGATACTAGAGCAAGGAGCAGATGGGGAACCTGAACCCTTTAGGACCAGAACAAGCAGCTAACTCACAGATTCATGCTGACCTTTCCTTTGGAAGCACTGGCTCTGCCTCATCATTCCTGACATATGAGGACACAATTCCTGGGAAAAAAAAATTCTGAAGTTAACTGGACTATTTATTCAAGGATATTTGAGAAATCCTGTTTTACCATCATAGTCATAAGATTTCATGGCTTGATTTTAGGGCTTCATCCAAAGACTGTTGAAGGGAGCAGCTGCCGTGGGTTTTGACTTGTATCTAGGCTAGGACTACAAAACATAAAACAGAATTCCTTTGCTGTTGTTAATCTTTATGAAGACTAAGACAGATGATCTGTCTATAGGGCTTTTAATGGTGCAGACTGCCTGAAGAAGTTGCCAATTACCAAACCATGTGCCCAAGTAACTACAAAGTCGTTTATACCAAAAACAGACTAAAAGACTCATGTAATTATGATTAAATTTCTGTGCTGCCTTCTGTGCTATTATGGATGCTTTTGTTAGGCACGATCCTTTTTATTTTTAATTAAAAACAAAAAGTCTGTCTCTTGGGGGTCCTATTTATATTTTCACTTCTAACTTAAGTACAAACACACCAGAAAAATTATAGCCACAGTCAAATAAAAATAGCTGAAGAACTTGCAGCTGTTGATAATTTCCCAAGTATTCAACATTGCTCATTTAATGATGGAACAGCACGCTCCAGTCTCAGACCTTGCGCAATGCTACACAAACAGGAGGCAGTTATTTGAGTTGGTGTGATTGCCAAAGGCGAGTAAACTGTTAAAGCAGCCAGAGAAGGGGCAAGAGAACAACACAATGTAGACCACTGGGTATCCACACAAAACATTTCTCCCTGCTTATTCTTTCTCATTTGAAACCATTAGTCAGTTCAGTTGGTCAGATCAAGCTCAGAGTACAGCTGGAAAAAAAAAAAAAGTACTCAATACAAATTCACAATTTGGAAAAAAACAAAAACTATCCGCAGTTGCTAAGTATTTTCTCAAACTTATCTGCTTGCAATTGAGACCAAGCAAATTAGCAGACAGTTGATGCTTATAAATTCACAACACTCAAGGGTACCAATGAAATACAAAAGAAAATCTAAGACTTGGGTACAAAACTAAAATTCAAAGGCTCAGAAACAACAAAAAAATCAGGAAACTTCCTTATAATTGGAAATTCGGACCTTCTTCTGTTAGGCTCCATTTGCCTCATTCATATGCGTAAGGGCACAGTTAGAGGTCATAAAGTCAGAGCATTCAGCGGGTTATATTTAAGGGAAAAAAAACTTATCTTGTTAAGGGCCCATTGCAACAGCAAAATCTGAAGCATGACAACCAAGGAACAGTTTCAAAGAGAGGGGAAAGTTAAAAGAGTTGAAAGTCAAAGTTGACGGTAGTTTCCCTAAAGAGAAGGAAACAAAATCACCAAATGGATTTTGTTCAGCTTTTGTATTTCATATTAGAGATACTAATAAAGTAACCTGTGCCACAAAGCACCTGTAGAAATAGCTATAACAAAAAACAAGGAAAACAGAAAATATCCTCACAAACAGACAATCCCAAATCACAGCAACACTCCTGCATGTCCTCCCTGTAGGAAGAGGCTTACCCAGTAGCAACCTGAGCCTCTTCCTGGGCACTGATTTAAAGCTCTTGGTTACTTCCAAAAGGAGTTCAAATTTTGGATAGCAGGTGCGGGCTCCTCCAGGGTAAATACCCAAGAACTATGTCTATTTTCGAAATAAATTTTTGCCCGGTGGCAGTCTTTGTTTCCCCGCGGGCATTCCAGCAAAGCCTTTAGTCTCCTCACTTGAGAGGTCATATTTAGGAAACTCGCCCCCAGAAAAGCACAGGAAATGTCTGAGTGCATTTTTCTCTCTTGTGGAAAGACACTGACAGGAAAAGACTGATGACTGGTCTGTTTCAAAGGTGTGTTCTGAGGAGTTGCAGCGTCGGCCAAGAGTGCTGGAGAAGCGGTGGCGGGGGGATCACACTAATCTGACAGTCGTGTTCTCAATCCAGCAAACGGCAACGATGACAACCAAGAAAACAAAGGAGGAAGAAGACAACTCCCTGGATTCCATCTCAGGTATCCTTTTGTGCCTGCTGGGCTTGCAGGTGCACTGTCCCAAGGTCATAAACAAGCAAGGTCTCAATAACAAGTTTGTGGAAAATAAGTTTCTATCAAAACTTTCTTGCAGGAAAGGTAATGTCAGGTTGTCAGCAAAGCAAGACTATCCCGTGAGAGAACAGGATCCAATACCTCCCTAATAACCTCCTCTGACTGGTTGTCATGGTGATGGCCTGGTTCTGCAAATGTTTGAGACAGACCAAGCACACCCCAGAAAGTCAGAAAGTAATTTTTATTGGACCTTCATAGGCACTGAGGACATGGTTTAGTGAGCATGGTGGTGATGGGTAGACAATTGGACTAAACGACCTTATTAATCTTTTCCAACCCTAATTATTCTATGATTATATGAAGGTAACGCATGGAAGGGATCAAAGAAGCCCCTGGTCATCAGAGAGCTCTAACAGCCCACTAAGTGCAGAGATTTTAGGATGAGGCCTTACCCAGTATGATACTGACATGCGCAGATCCTTCACATGCACACCGACAGCTTCTGCATCCATCTGAACTAGCCCATATGCCATCAGGGCACCCACAGCACACCTTGCAAATCTTTCTGCTGGAGTAAGCTCTTCACACTTCAATCCCAGTCCAGCCAATTGTGTTCAGAGAAGCTTCAAGGCTTGCAACTATGGTGTCACCCAGCTAAGCTAAGGGCCTACTATGTTCTCCTTCCACTAGGAGGAGAGAGAAAGAAAACTCTACACCATACAGCTGTTTTATCATGGCAAAGTGCAATTCTGCATGTTCATTCAAATTAAAAGAAAGGAAAGGAAGCATCATCAGGAAAAACTCTTAAAATCAGAAGTGGAATACGTTTGTGGGGCTAATGACTGACAACTGAAAGGCAAAGATCACTGAAATTAACAATTCTACAATGCACCAAGAGTCTAAGGAGGATTGACTGGAAATTCTTGTCCTATTTCAGAACAGCACTACAAAAAAAGAAGAAAATCTTGCCTCTTCAAAAAAAATAAAAATCAAGTAAAACAAAATAAAAAGCAAACTAGCATAGTAATAGCATTCTTCATAGGCTAGAAATACCTCCTTTAAACCACTGAACACATCAGGAGATAGGAAAGAAAAGGATGAGCATTCTTCAAAAGACCACAACTACAAAGGTGAGTAAAAAGAAACAAAGAGAGAAAACACAAGGAATCAGGATGCCAGACTGTGAACTCTAAGATTGTTGCAAAGAAGAGACCGCTGAACACAAGTGACACACAGAATAATATAAATTAAGGATATAAGCAATAGATGACTGGCAGATGTTGTATAAGGACAGCAAAACACAACGTTGCAAACAAACGAGACCTGGATGAGAGGGAAAGATGATGATGTGCTGTTCACTCAGCTCTGTAAGAACGAGGAGACAAAAGGGAAGACTACACTAATGCACTGACTGCTTTTCAAGGCTGTAGGAGAACAGGTAGAAGTCTCAATTGCATTCTTTGTGCCTAATGCACAACCAACTAAACTGGAACATACTGAATGATTAAAAAACAATTTTTTCTTCAATAAATTATCATTATTATTTTTTTTTTTTTTTTTGGGGGGGGGGGATAGTTTTACCCTTTACTACCTCCTCACCCTCCCCAATATCATCTGCATCTCTCCTCCAGCACCTGTCTTGTGCTAGCTGATACTCCACTTCTAAATTGCTCCAACTGAAGAGCTGTTTTGGGGAATGCTTGTACTCAGTGGACATCTTCAGACAGTCTGAAATGTAAAAGCTTTTCCTGGAAAGAAAAATCATGACATCTTTTAACTTTGCTTGCTGAATTTAAATTTTCAGCATGGAAGGAGAATGAAGGGAAGTGGGCATTAAACCTCTCAAAACCATAACCTGCCTTTGCAGCAGGCTTAGGCAAGGCCTAATCACAAGCCATGTAAAAAGAGTTTCAGCAAAGCTGAAGCCTCTAGACCTCCCTGATAAGAATTTTAACATTTGTAGGAAAGCACCCAGATACTACTACTACTACTCTGCTACTGCTACTCCATGCAGGCAGCATGTCTGAATTTGGAATCTGTGAGTACCAGCACATGAGCAGTGCTTTTGCTTCTTAAAGCAGATGGCATTGGTTTACATTAAATGAGGGTTAATTGGTAGTTTTACAGTTTCTGTGTACTTGAAATACACAATACATCAATTGTATAGGCACACTTAGCAAACATTAGGTAAATGGTGCATACCCAGGACTATTTTTGCTGTTGCCCTGGACTAAGGGCTGGGTGCCATGAGATAGGCACATTTCTTTTCCTCCTTCCATTTTATCAGCAAGGTAACTGGATGCCTGATGGGGATATGCATAACCTTCAAAGACAAGGCACTGTACCTGGCATGTGGGTATAACTGCACAAGGGCAGAGGAAAAGCAGAGGCCAGACCAGCTGCTCTCATGTATAAAATGCAAAATCTGCCAGGTCTCTGTGCATACAAGTTAACTGGAAAAGCTCCACAGGCTCCTGGGAAGTTGCCAGCTTTGCTGGAAACGTTGCAAAGGATACTTACAGAAGACAAAGAAAAAAAGAGAATATAAAACAAATTATTAGAAGGCACTGACTTCTCAGCCTCAAACAAAGAGCTCGCAGCAGCCAGCACGCATAAGAGCAGGTCTCTGCATTCACTGGCACTTATTCTTGGAGCCAATTCTCATTTTCATCACCTCTGTTTTTCTTTGTGTAGAGCCAGTAATGTTGTTTTGCTAATGGCTTATGCAGAAGTACTGGAGCCAGCAGCACACACACTGGTTGCTTTTATTAGTCTATTAAGATGAAATGAAGCTGGTGTTAAAGTTTTTATAAGCATTTAGGATATATCATTATTTGCTCAGGGCACAAAAGCAAGCAACAGCCTGTTATACAACTGTGCAGGCACTGAGCATCTCTCCCCAGGTCTAAGGAGGAATCCGGATGGACTGAAGGGAAAAAGAACAGAGGAAAAGTCAGTCCTCCTGAGTTTCTGCTGGGAGAAGCAGCTGTTTGATGTGCTTACATTGCAAAAAGAAATAAAGCAGAAATAAATTCACCAGAAGTATAGTTTGGCAGAAAGTATGATAGGATAATTGTTATTTAATACTTACTGTGTAATCTACAAGTTATAATCAGGAACCAGGACAGTACTGCACAATCGCTACACAACATGGGAGCAGGGAGTATCAAAGTACAAAAAAAACAACCAAAAGGACCAGAAAGTTGGATGCAAACAGAGAGTAAAAACCATGGAAGAGAGACTTAATGAGAAAGGAAAAAGGCAATTTGAATGTGCCTTACTGAGCCACATTTATGTTGCCTCATTGGTTTATTTGAAGATTAGAGTGGGCTCGGAAAAAGAGAACAAGGACCAGAACAACAGGACAAGTCCTATGTAAAGAGTCTTATTCTGACTACTTCGTTTACGCAAGTAGCAGTTGAACAGGAATATCTTGTAACATGAACAACCTCAAGGAACGACCCACCATACTTCTTTCTGTTCACATCCCAAGTCTTTCTCAAAGCATAGCAGCAGCAAATACCAATCACTCACAGGGAGTATACAAGCCTAGCAAGCTTACAAATATTTTCACTTTGATTTAGATCTCAACATGTCACCACCATCAGTGTTATTACAGAAACAGCAATTTTGCAATCCTGCCCATGCTGACGAGTTTACTACCTGACTTTCTGGCCAAACACAATCAAACAAAACTTTTCTGGTATTAGACTGTCACTTTTATTACTCTAACAGCTCTAATAAGATGGTCACAGTGACGAGCAGCCTTCTCTCAGATGTTCAAAACACAAGAGAACTGAGAGCTTGCTGGAGAAGCACTATGTGCTTTCCAAGTGTCTGTTCTCAGCAGAGCGTATCCACAGTCCTTTAGGCTAAAACGTGTCTCTTCCTACAGGCACACTCAAGCACATTTCTGAGCACTGAATTTGGAAAATCATGCTAGCCTACATCCCCTGCTTTTCAGTATCTGCACAGGAGACAAACACATACTGTGCAGACCTATCTCCTGTCCAGACCTATCAAAAGCAACGAAGTTTCATGAGGCACAACTCAATAAATGCATTTCAAGGCCTTTAGGATCTTCAGCTCTGTGCCGAAGAGTTCTTTATCCACCAATAACCACTTGCAGAGAAAATTAAAATCTGAAGTCTGCAGTCCAGCTCAATTTCTTGCAAGGAACTGTAACAAAATAATGATTACCCTTACGAGCTTAGAAGTTTAGGTTAGCTTTATTTAAGTCACTTTGAGCAGCGGAGCAATCCCAACTTTTCAGCAGACACCAGTAACATATTTCTCCCTAGTAGCTCTTCCTGAAACTCTTAACACTTCAGGAATGCAACGTGCACCTTCAAACCCCTACTTCTGCTTTCCACTTACACGTAGGAATTTAGAGTGCAGAGAAGGGCAGCTGTAAGGAATAGTGAGAGTGTAAAGAAAAAGCCCAAAAGGTTTGAGAGACATCAATTTAGAGATGCCTGGGTGATGGGCAAGAGCAAGGCTGGACGAACAGCAGAATGAAACTGGATGCAGAAACTGTTACTTCTCAAAGCCCCTAACACTAGTTTCAATGAAAACCTCTTGTCCCAGCTGGAAATTAGCTGTAAAAGTACTTATTGACACGGTAGCTTGATAAAATCTAGATTTGACAAAGTTCTTTAAAATGAAATCAATACAGCAGTAACATATTTCCTATTTCAAAGAATATAAATGAAATAGTAATCATTCAGCATAATCACCACTTGATTTTTAATCACTACTACATATCTCAGGGACAAGCATAAAATATTAATTACCTAAGACCTATACAACACACAACATATTTCAGATACATGATCTCTAGCCCTATCGAGAACTTGAGAAATAAACACAGTAACCCACTAGAAGACCTTCTCCAAGTTCATATATGGCTCTGCTGAACGTTAAGATTTTCCCGTAGCTGCATGAAAGAATATATAACCCACAATCCTGCAGATTTAAAATCCATAAACAGACAAAGGTGAGCTTGTGCTTGCAAGATACAGGCCATACACTTTAACACAAAGCTTTTCTAACAGGAAGAACAGCTCCTGCACAAGCCCTCTTGTGCAAGTGTTGAGGTTGAACATGGCAGGTAACCACACAGTCGAGAGCCAATCCTATATGCTGGCACAAGGAACTGTGCAAGGAACAAGGAATTTTATCATTTTTTTATATTAGTTTCACTGCAAAGAGTCCTTTAATACCCTCTGCTGACAAAACATTATCAGTGCTAAATCAATTCTGATTTAACAGCACCATCACGAGAAAACAGAAACATAATGATGGAAGTCTGGGCTAGCCCAGAAAAAGGTAAGCTGCTGTCACTGGATTATTTCTAATCATTTCAGGGGAAAAACAAAAACAACAACAAAAGAACAACAACAATTACAGCATTATAGTGGTCTAAGGTGGGATGCTGCCTTCTTTCAACCCACCTACACCACGTTTCCCAACCTCCAGTAACTGCAGAGGAAGAGTGAATATCTGAAACATCTCTCCAGTACTGCCAACACTCATTGTCTGAATGTGCAAGAGCATTCATAATGGCAATATAAGACACTCTTTGTTTAAAAGGAGGAGACAGATTTTTGATTTTTTTATTAGATATAAATATTTCATATCAGCACATGAATTATGAATTAATTACATAGTGACACATAAACTCCAGATGGTGCCACCTTGAAACCCTAACAGAAATCTTAGGGACTTAGGCACATATCTGTTTTTTTTTGGATCTGAAATGATTTGTTTCTTGCACTCCTAAAATAAACTTACAGAATCTTTGTTTTCTTAGCATCTGTTAAGTATCTCAAAGGACAGATCTGCAGCGCCTGGAGGTAAGGGAAAAGAGGAGGTGATGATGTCCGATTTCAGTCAAGATCCATCTAAACTGTGAGCAGCTTCTGTTGAGACGTGTCAAATTGTGTTCAAGTCTCCTGCACTTCAGAGAACCTGAGCCTCCTTCCTATCACAGCCAGGTAGAATCCCCCATACATACGATTTCCCACATCAAGGCCATGCCGTTAAATAGCAGCCAAAAGACCTAGCCATCATGAACATTATTTTTTTTAGTCTTTAATTTGTATGTTCTTCCACTTGAAGCAAGTACTACAAACACAGGTACCACCCCCTCTTCAAGAGGCCATCTAAACCACTGACCTTTCCATCTGGCTTAAGGCACATTACCTTTGCATTTCATATCATGCAGAGAGGAATAGCAACAACAATTACTGCAGATTAACTCCAGTATACTCCACCTCCTAAGGAACTCCTCCAGGAGATGCGTGATAAACATTCACAAAATCCTGAGACATATAGAAAATAGAACTGGCCTCCAGTCCTGTGGTGAGCACTGAGTTCTTCCGAAAAAAAAGCTCCGCTCTTCTCTGGCCACATTCTGTAAACCTGTGCTTTCAATTCCTTAGCTTTTGGACACATACAAACAAATTCAGCTTTTTTAAGTGCTAGAAAAGTTTGAACATGCTTTTATTTTCACTTTGACTAAAACTGCTCTGCTGCATTGACACAATTTTGCAAAACTTTAATCTCTGAAAAATGCAGTCCTGGGACATTTTGATTAAAAACAAACCCATGAACAAACAAAAATAAGAACAGAAATCCTCATTTGGTCAGTGATTCTGAGGGGTGTGATGCAGGTGAAGACTTTTACCAGTTCTAGTCATCACTATAGTCTGACACTAGATACATCAACAGAAAGTCATGAAAACAAGCACAAATACAATCCCAATGCAAGTACAGTTTGGTGTTAGGTGTCCAATACATAATCAAAAGACTGGGTTAAAAATGCACAGAATAAGAATCAGGATGCATTTACTGATGTCAGATTCAGTACCAGCAAGATTCACTGGACAAGCATTAGGGTCACAATTTGGTAATCACACGAGCAAGAGAGGTCAACTACAAGAAATTTTCTTCCACACCGTTCAAGAGGAATGATTCACCCCATCTACAAAGATGCCTAGCCTAGGGTATCAAAAAATGTTCACATTTAGATGCCCCTGAAAAGGAAGCACTCAGTTGTCATTTTGCATTGCAAAGCATGTGCTTATCTCACCCAATCAAGCATTTACTCTGAGGTTGCAGCAGAATTGTCGGGTCACAGCCTGAACCAAGTGAGAAGTCATGGGTAACCCAGGGAGCTCAGGTTCAAGCAGTGCATCTGAGCGACTGGAAGGAGTGAAGGCTGAATTCACCCCTCCTCAACCTCATTTAAGGGTTAGCAGCTAAGAGAGAAGCATCTCTCTGGATACGGACTGTATGTCTCTTGAGCCATCCCAGGTCATTTGAAGGGGTGAACTAGTTTTTCTTCTTTATTACTTGCTATTGCTCCGCAGTGCTTGTATTGTACTAAAAGGCACTGTCATCACCTTCTGTAGCTATACATAGGTCAAAGAAGTTTTTGTGTGATGCACTGGATTGAGAAACCTGTAGTCAAAAACAGGAAGAACCTAACTCTGATGCTAATGCTGCACATGGCACCTTCACTCCTTTCCGCCCACTCACCCATCTGTACAATGGGTACGCATCTGGTCTGCTTGTGACAGGAACAAGACACAGTGTATTTCTAAAGTGCTATGAAATCCCTTCTGAGAGGTGCCTGAGAAGTAAGCTTAAAGTCACTACAATGGTTGCAAAATTCTGGTTTCCCATGGTCACAGTCATCTCTAGATCTGCGACCATGACAGGGGACAGCAGGTCCACAGGTCCAGAAAAAAAAAGGAAAAAAAAAAATATGTCAAGGGTTTACAGGCCAATCCAACCCAGCCCTGCAACTCATGAGGCAGGGGACTCACAGGCCCGAGCCTAGGAGAGGGAAAAAGGGAAATGGGTAGGGAGACAGTAGATGGGTCAAAGAAAACACAAAAAAAACAGAGCAACGGCAACGATCTGAGGAAAAACATTCCTTTACTAAATATGATCTCAGAATGCAAGATAATATAATACAACACAATACAACTGGAATTGAGGCCAACAAATCAAACAAAAATGAGAGAGAGAGAGTGTCCAAAACCGATGCCTTACTCTATAGACTGCAGGGGGACCATGTGCTGCTGTGATGTGAACAAAAAGAGAGAGACTGCTGACCTGCCAGCACTTCCACCTTTCTTCCTCTGGACTCCAACTTCTCTGGGAAAACACCGCTCCTCCCCTCCCCTCTGAGAACCAAACACCCAAAAAAAAGGCAATCCAATGAACCAGAACATTAACTCTTTAACTCCCACTGCTTTACATGATGTTATCATGTGGAATAACAACAACAACAACAAAATCACAAAACCATGACACCCATGCAAATCTAAGTGCTAACTGCCAGGGACACATGAAGCGTAACAGGGCAAATTACTCTTTATTTCATTACTGCTATTCGAATACAGCATGAAGGAATATCCAGAACATACAAATAGGTTCAATTTGATTTGGAAGATGGGTATTTGGAGGAGTTACCAAGACCCATGCATTCACAGTGCTTACAGTCACCTTTGAGGAGATGTCCAGGGAATCATTACTGGTGCTAGAATAACACTTGCACATGTGATAGTGGAATTGCAAGTGCCCTTCCTACTGCTGTAAATAAGGCTTGCGGAGCTTTCCCTAAGAGGCATCAGAAAGTCTGGCAACAATTGTTCCTTTATAACCTTCCTTCTTCATGCTTAAGTGTTCTTGCTTGGAAGAAGAAAGCCTTTTTATGACAGATCCCTGTTTCCAAGCTTCTCTAGACTTATTTAAAAGCTTGCTACAGAAACATTTCAAAAGGAAGCTTTTACACATTATTAATTTGGTTCCATCAGGCATTTCCAAACAGCAGGGTATTTGCAGGCACCACTAATTTTCATCTTCAGAGGACTTGCATTTGGAACTCTATTTAACTGAATTTTCTTAAGAAGCCTATTTTCCTAGAAGTTACCATATCACCAACTAAGACCGGAGCTAAAACTCCAAAACATGTAACCAACTGTCCAGCCCCCACCACAGCCACCAAATTCAACACGATGAGCCCTGTTGCAGGTTTCCTGCTGGGGACCAGCAATCTGTGCTATCAAAGCTGCATCTGGAATCCCAGACTGCAAAGGAACACAACACACCTTCTATAGTTAATAACATTATACACTCTATATGTGACACTGGCAATGTAGACAATTTACCAAGAAAAGACTGAACACGGCCTTTGCTACAGATGAAAAAATTGCACTGGTACCTGTTTGCACTGCATTTCTATACTTAAGTCCTTGCATCCATCTCTAACAAGAACATCATGCTACTCTTTGATCCTAGGTAGGAGTTTACAGACATGTATCACAAATGCTATGGAATTTGCATCAACCCCAGGTTCACAGGGCAGGTCAATACAGTGGGTGAATTCGTCCCTCTTTTCACTACTGGCCATTTGCATATCAGTTCCATTGGGATTATTCTTACTGTGTCAGCATAGATGCATATTAAACAGTTTTCATGTTACACAGTCTCTTACAACAGCTTTTCCACACCTTTTCATGCTCTTGCACTAAAACTTCCACCTCAACTCACACCTCTGCCTCAGATGAGATGTTTGAGGCTGAGAAGATAAATCCATTAAAATTCTGTGAATTGACATACTATAGTATTTTCATAACACCCATGACTCATTCCCAGACCAAAGCAAAATATCTGCAGGTCTGTTGTGCTCTTTGCAGTGGGTCGCAGGAAGCTTATTAGCTGTACACACAGTCTCCTCTTCCTAGCTCCCATCCACATTGTGTCTATTAAAAACATTCCCCTAATACTCTTTTGCCTTGACAGCAGAAGTTGTATGCTTCAGCAGCAGTATCCTATTAAAAAGAGGAGGAACAAATATGAAGGAAAAGGGATCTGTACATGGGGTAGTCCTCTGTACCAAGGGGTCACATGTGCTATTAAGAAAACTCTAGGGGTAAACATCAAATGGAACCCTCAAGTCTCTAACAGCAAAATAAGCTGGGGAAAAAGAAATATTTGGTAAAATGTGAAAGCAAAAAGGACTATTATTCTCTACCTGTATCAAACAGATAATTGCAATACAGTAAAAATGTATTTACATATTTATAGATATATTAAAAATTGATTTACGGCGCACTCATAAGTGCAGATGGTACGAATTCAGGAACAGACCTCTGCACACAAAGGAAAGAAATAATGGAAGAAGCACAATCCATGCAGGATGTGAATATGCCAGGGCTGAATTGCAGGGACAAAAGAAATCCTAGAAAAAAGAGAGGTGGGGAGAGCAGATAAAATGTTAAAGGGAAGAATTTTAAAAGGAGACGAGGGTTCAGCAGCCAGGGAAGTAGAAACATCTGCAAACAGCATTGGTGGCAGTCATTAAATCAATAATGCACAAAGGGAGAAGGAAACCAATGCCAAGAGAAGCAGAACAAATGTCCAGAACAATCCTGGGAGGAGAAGGGGGAAATGGAATCAGAGCTTACGTGGCAGCTTGAAGATAAACATCTTGAGCTTCAGGCAGCAAGAGATTCAGCACCTATAAGGTAATTGGAGGTAGAGAGGACGTCCTACTGGCTGGAGCAATGAGAAAGGGTGACAACAATGCGGTCAGGACAGTGTATAAGAGGCAAACGAAAAAAAAATGCATACAAAAAGAGGAGTAGGGGAAGCCAGAAATAAAACAGGCAGCTGCCCAGACTCCAGCAGTTAAACTAGGATCCATGGCAGCAGTTCAGGGGCTGGGATTCATGCACCGAGATGAATCACTGATGCTAAGAAAACTCCTTTTGCTTGTTTCCTTTCCTTGCCAGCCTCTCGCCTCCTCCTGAGCTATCCTTGGCTTGTCCCCACACAGCTACCTCAGGGCTGAGAGAATTTAAGAACAGCATGTAGTTCCTCCCCAGATTTTTTTTTTTTCCCCCAAAGATCGCACTTAGCACTACATGAGCTCTCCCCAGCCCTGGCTGCATCTGCTTTTGGTGAATCACATCCTGCTCTGCTCAGCCAGGGCAGTGGACAGGGACAGATCGGGCAGTGAGAGGTAGGCAGCAGCTGAGCTGGAGCACACACGATTTCCTCCGCTGTCTCAGAGCAGCCTGGCAGGCTTCTTGCTGCTGCCAGCACCTTGAGCATGGTCCAGCCTAGATATCTCATGTGGGGTATGTGAGACACCCTGGGAAGAAGGAAAGAGTAAAAAGTTTCACTGAGAAACAACACATGTTCCCTGTACCACCAGCTGCTCTGCCTGCCATCTTAACCATGTACCTGACAGCTAGCAGCACTGTATGGGTTTACTGAAGAGCTAAGAGCAACTCGCTATTCAAGCAGCTTTGAAACTTTTCTGTACCTCAAGAGCAGGAGGCACAGAGCTTAAGGGAAAAGAGAAAAGTTGTGGAGGGGCCTTGCTGGAGCAGCACGCATGTCACTAAGCCTGCACGCTGCCCAGCACGCGGCTTAGTGCACTTCGTTACTGTGGCCAGCCATCAAGGAGATATACACATTCTGAGGCTCACCAGAGAAGGGATTACAGAATTAGTGGGTTACATAATCTTTTATATAATCACTATGAGGCGCTTCACTTACGCAACACAAGTCAGCCAAAATAACCCCTTTCCCGAATGCAAGCAGCACCAGCAGCACATCAGACTTATGGCCGCCTAAGGTGCATGAGGGGCAAAGGCAAGATCCAACTTGAGGCAACCAGGCTTCCTGGAGACAGCACTGTACAGACACGTGCTTTTGGCCTGGGGAAGACAGAAGCATCCAGAAAGCAGAGGGAGCAGGGACAACCTGCATCTCAGTGTGTTGAGGTGCCAGAGTCAGTGGGATTTTACAAGGTTCAGAGCAGCCTCCAAGCAGCTGGACCAGCACTTGCTGAGATCAAGTGGGGCGTCCCCGCTGACTTTAAATGGGCTTTAGATAGGGCCCGGGATTAGGGCTTCAATGAAAACAGGAGGTCAAGATTACTGCAGAATTAGAATAAACTTAATCCAAATGCCCTTGGATTTACACCACAGCCGTGCCTGCAGTTCCTGTGTGCAGCAAAAAAAAACAGGCAAAGCCACAGCAGAGACCGGCTCCTGCTTATTCTTGAAGACCCAACGTGAGTCAATGTAGGCACTTAGGGAAATTTACCTCTTCAAAGGTCTGAGGTACACTCCAGTGAATCCACCAATTTGTTTTCAAGATCTCACTTGATGCCTTCTAGTTAACAGCAGACATCTACATAGACTGTTGTCATGTATAGGATATAAAACCTAATCTTATCATTTTTGCCCAGTGTTTTAAGAAACCAGCATGAAGTGCTATCCTCAGGAAAAGAAAAGGACAGTGTAAATCCTGGATGATGAAAGTGCAGGATGTTTCTTAAAATGCAAGAACTGAGATCCTCAGATTTCACCACCAAGTCCTAGAATATTTACCATTACCATAATCGGTGCTGGGCATTAAACTGAAGTTCAATTATAGCTGTGGATTGCTGCAGTTGAAGAAAAAAAACCAACAGATTTGATCTCAGCCTCCCTCCTTCGAATGACACTCAGATCCAAAGCTCTCTCCCTACAGCTCTTTCTCAAGTTATGCAACTAGTAGTATTTGACTACTAGGCTCCTCACAGCTACCTCTGCTTGCTGGTTTCCCTAGTGGAATTGCAGATCATCCCCTGCAACACAAAGTAAAACCCTGGTCTCAGTGCAGCACGAGGTGCTACCAGTTCCTGCAGGGACACAGATACCAGTTTGGGAATGGAGAGAACCATCATTCCAGCCACACCGATAAACAAAGCATATGATTGTCATCTTATGCCATCTTAACGCAAAGGATGACTCAGTTCTGAGGAGGTTTAAGCCAATCCTATACATGCAATTCCTTCTGCATAAATGGGAGAAACGAGCTGCCTTACTCAATTAGCAGGTCAAAGGTCATGCATAATAGACCCTGCTGATACAGGTTTGCGTCTGACAAGACAGCACTGCTGAAAGCACAGCATGGATAGGTGCCCTCAGCACTGCTACACCCCTAACCATGGGAAATCCCTGTTCTTTCAAGGGATATTTATTTGGAATCAATAAGGCAGCGCTCAGGATAGAAACAGCTTATGTCAGCCTTGAAAAGAAAAGCCAGCCATGTAAAAGTGGATATAAGACTTTGCACATCTCTCTCCCTCCTGAAAGCAGGATTTTCAGAGCAAAGTATTCTCCTCTGTTCTGAACTGAAATTCTGACAAGCTTTATAGCACTGAACAGATGCAGGAGGAATTTTAAATCTTCCCTGTACTGGTTTGAACTTCAGGCTCCAAATGTAGCGGGGAAGTGCAGCTCTGAGTTGGGAATTCAAATTGTAGGAGAGCCAACAGTGAATTTCTGGATCTCACTTACACTAGTATTGAGATAATTATCTGCAGCGATGAGCAATACATCTTTCCCCCAAGGAGTGCAAATGAAAGAAAACACTTGCTTGACTCATCCCTACCCGGTTTTTCTATCAACAGATAAAAGCATGCTTTATGCTACCCACAGCACCAAGAGGCACCTTGCTGACTTTCCATGCATAGAAATATCACAGAAAAGCCAGCAGGAATTTGCAGGCCACATTAATATTTTTTTCTATCCACTAATAAATCTAATAACATATTAAAAAGCAAAACGAGTCACACCTGGACAATTACTCTGTGGAGATGGTTATGCTGCCTGCTTTATTGTGCTGTCATTCTCGCACTGTAGTCACTGTGCAGTACAAGCACTAAATGGATTGTACTAAAACCACTGTGGCATAAACAACTAAACATTTCTGCTTAGGTAAGGATGCTCTCCTATCACAAAAGTAGAAACAGGTGCAGGTCAGCATACGCAAGAGAATTTTGTTGGCCTACCTACACTCATCATTTAAGTAAAATGACAACCATGGCAGCAAAACAAGTTCGAAACAAGACAAGCATGCTTTTGCTACTACAGCTCTTTGTATTTTTTTAATTTTTTTTTTTTTCCTTTTGCTAGCAAACATATTCTGACGAAGCTCCTGTATCAGAGGTACCCTAAGAGCTCTCAGCTGCATGATAGCAAAAGCCTATCATTCCATCCACATTGCTGGCAACCCCAAGCTCAGCAGAGCAGGCCTGCAAAAGCAGCAACCATCTTTGGGTCATGCTGCAGTGAAATGCCAAGAAGACAATGAAGATCCAACAAAATACAAAGACTGCTCTGAAAGTAAAGCCTCCTATTTTATTATGTTGGCCCATGACATCAGATGCAGATGGTGGTGGTACAGCAGTAGAGGTTGAATCTTCCCACCAATATTCCATTGAACTTTCTTACCATGTGACAGACTGCTGAAAAGGGGCATCTGAACCAAAGGTGTGTCACTGAATTTCTCCTTGAGGAAAATACGGCACCCACTGATATTCATGGATCCCCTCCTGGATGTTTACGGAGACAAAACAGTGGATGTGAGCCCAACGAGGCGGTGGGTGGTGCATTTCAGCAGTAGAGAATCACAGAATCATAGATGACAGTGGGTCATCACAGCTGTGCAGATTTTTACAAGCATGGCATGAAGACTCTTGCTCATTGCTGGTAAAAAAAGGCATTGCTAAGAGTCAGCACTATGCTGAAAAAATAGTGTTTTGTAGCTGAGTTTTATAGTGGTCTTTATATCTGTTGTAGTTTCCACGCAAATAAATATATGGCGTTACTTCTGGAGCAACCTACATACTTCTCTTACATCGGGGTGGAAGGCCTTCGGTAGGGCAGAGTGTTGAAATGCACATTGCCCATAATCTTTGGTCTGCCCTTTCACGCAGTAATTTCATTTCAGAGTTCTCTGGTTCTTCCTTATGTGAATAATAATGCAGACAGGAAATATACTTCAGTAGAGAGTCGCAAAAGTGTGATAGATGTGCTTGCTTTAACCTAGTGTACTTGAACATAAGACTTGCGCAGATATGATCTGCATGCTTGGTGATCATAATCTCTAACTCCACTCTAACTGAGAAGGAAGGATTCACCCTCAGAACAAATGCCAGCTAAGGCAAAAGAGGAACATTGAAGGAAGGCTGGGCAGGCCATCACCCGCCAGCTGGACTCAAGATGTACGGCCCTGGCTGTGCTGATGCTCTGGGAAAATGCTCCCCAGCCACAACCCCTTGCCTGCCCCTCAGAAAAAGAAAGGTCAGGAAGATCATCAGCTCCGCGTTGAGTGTTTCTGCTCCAACAGACACTTGGCAAGTAGCGTGGGAAAACAAAAGAATAGCTTCTAGAAAAGCTTGTCTCAACTAATAGCATCTTTCAATGGAAAATAAAAAAGACTCCGCTAGTTCTCCCTTTAAGCTGTGCACATAGAAGATCCACTGTTTTCTGCTCCTTACAGATCATTATGAATGCAGGTAACTCTGACCAAAGGTGACATCTAACATACAGAAATAAGCATACTACCAAAATGGGCAGCCTTGCTCCCAGCCATGTATTCCCTCTCTCCTCTTGCAGCAAGTTTGGCGATGATGCTGCTGTACCAACCTCTCTAGAAGCAAAGGAAACTCCTTCCTTTGCTTTTTTTCCCCTCAGCTTTTTCTTGGTGGCTGTTTCCCACTGCTGATGAGGGCCAATCCAGTTCACCTGCAGTTGCACAGTAAAGAGACCTGAAGAAGCTGGCAGCTAGCACAGGAGCTAGAAGCACACAGCATTAGATCCGATATAGAAGAAAAAAAAAGCACTTTTTCCTCATTTCTCTTGCTTCCCCAAATCTGCCAGACTGACAGTTGAGTCACAGGGAAAGAGGAAAAGATTTTTCATCAAGTTATTTAAAACTTGGGTTTAGTTAACACTCATTCAGCACAGAGCTGAAGACACACTTGAGAAAGAAATACATTTTTAACTTCAGAGTGCAAACTTTTCCACTTAATATGCAAGAAAGCTGTCAAGACACATCGTTCTCAAAAAATAAAAATAAAAAACTTTTTTTTTTTTTTGTAGTACTTTGCAAATGTCAAGAAAGCAATAAAATCCACTGCTTGAGACTTCGTCTTGTCCCTCGCTTTGCAGGGCTCTTTTAACATCCCCCAATTCTGGATCATGCCCTCACCTTTTGATAAAGCTAGTACTGTTGCCCAAAAGGCACTACTCAAGCAAAGAAAAAAAACATGGTTTTAGAACGGTTTCACCTCTTTCTACTCAGAATAAAGTTTTTATTTACCACAATAAACTATAAAGAGATTACAACAACAAAGATTTCAGCAAAACACAAAAACTGGAAAGAGGTACACTTAAGGACACAAAACGATGACACATTTTCACAAACAAGGATGGCAACTGCATGGAGGTTTTCTGTATGTTTTATTTAAATGGATGTTACTTTAAATCACAACAGATTAGAAGTGCATCTCGTTTTAGCAAGAAATCAGAATTTTTTTTTAATGCAATAGTATAAGCTCAAGCATTACTGTGTTCCTGTTCATAGACTCAACCTACACAACTGAGCAGGGCAAACTTGTATGAGGGCATATTTTTTCCAGCTTTTCCTAAGCCTCTTCCATTTGGAGTAAGCCAAAATAATTCTGCAATAAACCAAAGTTCCTTGGGGCCTTCCCCTCCCCCCGCCAGTTCACTCTAGCTAAATTCCAAAAGAGCAGCTTAATTCTAAAGGCATACTTTGATCAAGTTGAATGCATCCTTACAGACACCTGAGCTAGCTGAGTGGGAGTACTCAGATCAAAAGGGTCAAAGGGTTTTTCTTTTATAGAAAGAGCATGACAGAAGGTGCTGAACATTTTTGACTGTTGGAAAAAATAAAGTCAACAGGT
Source organism: Tympanuchus pallidicinctus (assembly GCF_026119805.1). Lineage (NCBI taxonomy): Eukaryota > Metazoa > Chordata > Aves > Galliformes > Phasianidae > Tympanuchus > Tympanuchus pallidicinctus. Next base: position 2,488,223 of record NW_026294752.1, on the reverse strand, counting down.
CTTACAGATGCTTTTCCTGATGAGGGGGAAAAGATGAAAAACATCAAAGAACCCACTGCACAATTATTCATGAATTCCCCTAAGGAATGCAAACAGCACTCAGCCACCTCTCCCTTCCTGCAGTGAACATGAATCCTCATCAGCAGGAGCGAAGTGAGAAAACTATGCAGGCTCAGTCCTCCTGCCTGGCAGTCACAGCCCAGCTCACTGCTGACAAGAGACAGGGAAGGCTTGCCAGCACCGCCTGAATCAGGGAATGACAAATCCTATGTAAATTATTTCCTGCCTCCACTCAGCAAAGCAATAGGTCCTTTCCAATGGGCTGCAAGACAATCAGAAAAATGAAAAAGTTCCCTCAGCTTGATAAGCCCCTTTGTAACTAAAACTACTAAGGAGCAGAGAGTAAGTGGACATAAAGGAAAATGCCAACAGTCAGCTGCTAAAACAGCATCAGAACCTGGAGTGCTGTTGTGAAAGGATGCTCACAACTCCTTGAGCCCTACCTATGCCTGCTACCATCAGAAGTTGGTGCACTTTTGCTCTTTTTCTTTAAGATTTGCATTCTTAGTCATTTACTGTGCTTGTTCCCTTACTGGTGGGCAGAGATTCTAGCTTAACTTTATAAGCTAGAATCTGCCCCGTTGAACTCCATTTACAAAGATAATAAAGAGACAGTGCTTACCCAGTTGGGAAGAAACTAACCAACTTTGCTTTTATTTAAATAAATCTTGCATGACAGACTGTCAGAAGTGTTTATATTTTAATTAAGGCATTTTGCTGTTCACATTACATCCATTCCTCATTCAAAAAATAAAAACAAAAAACAACCTTGACTCTTTTGCAGCATCTTCCATCTGGTAAACTAACAAGAAGACAACTACACTGATCATACTTTTTCCCAGCCAACCAATTATCAATACTTCTATCAGCATACATGTAGTAATTGCTAATAAGGAGAAACTGTGTGCCAAAATCCCACTTCCAGTATTTCCAGAAGAGGTCATCTAAATGTTATATTGCCACATTCAAATTTCTCCAGCAGACATTATATACCATTTACAACAGCTTCCATGGGTATTTCTTCAAGTAGAGCACTAAAAAGCTTGACTAAAAATAAAAACTGACTTAATAAAAAAAGTTCAGGCTTTTACCAGTTCCTAGGCCACTTTGGATGCAACAGCCAACCAGAAGCTTATGCACTTAAAGTTACATGACAGCTTTGTGAAGCAAGGCTACCCAGCAAGCCACCATCAGGGCTGTTCTTGGCACAACTACCTCCCCATCCTTGATTACCACCATGCTGTGTGCAGTGTCCTGGTGAAGGCTGCGACTTGTGCAGCTCAGTTCTGCACTTCCATCCATGAGTTCAGCATCAGACACCCACTCGCAGCCCAGCACACCCGCAGCTGCAGGAGAGAAGAAGGCACCATCCTGAAGAACAACTCAGCAGGAGATACTGCTGTGCACACATGGAGGCTGATAACAACCTCATTGAATCATACAGGCAGAGGCTATTTTTTCCTATCCAAAAGGCAGTGCTACCCATTAAAGCCAAATGTGTACAAGCCTTGAGATGTCTGAAGAAATAAAAGCAGAAAATCTTGTTATACAGCCCAGACTGCCAAACTGACATACTTTAAGGCATTCCTCAAATTATTCCAAAGAACTGAGAGCCCTGGACTCATACAGAACTGAGACAAACGCAGTCCTGCCAGGGCAACCATGAGCTGCACCAGAGAGCAGGACTACCAGCTGAATACATATCCTGGTAAACACTGAATGCAGAACAGTCCACCGGAACCCCAGGCTCCTGATGAAAAAGGGCGTTCCAGGCAACTCTACTTAATAACACACTGCTACCTCCAGGTAGCTGAAACAGTTTGCGAAAGAAAGATGGATGAATACTTAGCAGCATTCATTCTCTCCAGCAAGAGCCAAAATTACCTATCAAGTAATCCATCTTTAAAAGTTCCTTGATTCAGCTCACATGTTCAGTAAGTCAGCGACTAAACTGTGAGCAAAGCTTATGGCATCTACAGCTTCTCTCTCCTAACAGCATGCCTTCTCATCTTCTCAGCATCAATACTCAGGTTAGAAAAGCAAGGGTTTTCTTTATTGTGGGGTTGGGAAAGAAAAAAAAGTGCTGTAAAAGACAAAGGTAGAAAATTCTTGTTAAAACTCTGAATTAATCACTCTTTACTACCAATACAGCCCTCCAAGTGGTCCTGTAATCAGTATATTCCAAGCTCTCAAAGGATCAGGAACCAGGAATTCCTTATTCCTGCTCCAGTAACAACTGTCTCAGTGCAATAACTCAGCAGCTGATGCAAGCTCCCCAGCCCATCTTTCCCATTTTCTCTTCTTTCACAGACTTCACAGCATACAAGACATGATTCCCCAGAGCAGTGCCGCACAGCTACTTAATGACCGAGCTCAGCCTGGAAGTCACAGGGAAGCACTCCACATTCCTGAGCCTGCATGTGTCTTCATCAGTGAACACGCATCCAACTGGAGCTCACTCTCTTTACTGGTGTAAGGAGAACTCCTGGTTCAGAAAACGCATTGACAGAAAGAGCATCTTCACCTTACAACAAGCATTTTAAGTCCCTTAATGAGGAGAACTTCAACTGCCAGTAAACTACTGCATCCGAATGGCTACGCATCTTCCTCCCCAACTAACTGTACGATAATCAAAGCCTTCTGCAAAACGTTCAGTTAAAAGCATACATCTCAGCTCATGCTGCCTTAAATATTAACTAAGACCATGTGGAAGCCGCAAATGGATTTGAACAAAAAAACAACAAACAGCAATGCAATTTCAGTTAACAGCCAGTGTGGAAATGAGCACAGAGTGCAGCAGAAGTTTCAAATGCCAGACACCCTTGAGAACAGCCAAATGTCTCTGATCAATTATCTGAACTCGCAGTGCTCAGTTTCTGGGTGTTCTTGTCCTGTAGAACACAACTTCAACCGTTTTAAGTCGTAATTTCTTATTTACATCTTATCTAAAAGCCTACCTTAAGCTCCCGAAAATAGACACATAACACTAATCCACAGACACATACGGCAAAACAAACATTCTAGATTAAAAGAAAAGAAGAAAAAAAACCCAAAACACACCACCACAAAAGACTCCATTAAAATCAGAATTAAAAACTCGGGTAACCAGGCTACGCGCAAAGAGGACCGCAAAGCTCAATGCTAGCACTGACTACCACAGAGCAGCTCGGTAGCCGGCCGCGCACTTCCCTTTTGGGCGCCCGCAGCTCCTCTCCACGGCTCCAGAGCCCTCAGGTCACGGCCCGACCCCCGGCCCCGCGGGCTCCTCGAGGGCTACCGGCGCCTCCCGCCTCGGCCTCCAGCCCCGCGCCGCGAACAGGCGCGCGATGCCTCCTTCGTGCCAGCCGCACCGCGCCCCGGCGGCCGCGGGGTCTCGGAGCCTCACCTCCCATAGCAGCGACAGCAGCAACGCGGCTCCGGGCTGCAGGCGCCTCATCTCGCCTCGTCCTCGCCACCCCCGCCGCCTCAGACGCGTACGGGCGCGGTCAACGGCGCCATGCCCGCCGCCGGGGAGGACGCAGCCGGCGGCTCGGGAACGCGAGCACCGCGCGGAAGGACAGCTAGCCGAACGGGCGGCACAGGGGCAGGGCCAGCAAGCCCTGGGACCGGCGGGGCAGGAAACGGGGAAGCCCCGCAGCAGAACACGGGCAGGGGAGGGCCGACCCGCGCCTCCACCCAGAGGCGGCTCCCGGCCGCGGTCGAAGCCGGGCGGGCAGCGCAGCGGAGAAGCGAGGCGGCAAACGGCGTGCTGACCGGCCAGCGGTACAAAGAGGGCCGGCGTCGCCGCGGCGGCTGAGGGCGGGGAGAGGCGGTGCCCGTCACGGCGCCGCCCCGCTGTCCGGCTGCTCGACCCTATCTCTGCCGTGGGCGGATGGGCCGTGGGGTTACGGCGATGGAGTCTGTGAAGCACATAAAGCGACGCGCTTCTCGAAGGAGATCAGCCCCTGCACAGGTGGAGGCTGTGTCCTGCGTGTTAGCGAGAGCGGCTGGGGGCTGCGGTCACTGAACAACAGAATCACAGAATGCCAGGGTTGGAAGGGACCTCAAGGATCATGAATCTCCAACCCCCTGCCACATGCAGGGCCATCAACCTCCACATTTAATACCAGCCCAGGCTACCCAGCTCCCCATCCAACCTGGCCTTGAACACCTCCAGGGATGGACAGGGCATCCACAGCCTCTCTGGGCAGCTGTTCCAGCACCTCACCACTCTCTCTGTGAAGAATTTCCCCCTGACATCCAACCTAAACAGACCAGGCATCCAACCAGGCAGAGTAGAGAGGGACGATCACCTCCTTGTTCCCTGCTGCCACTCCTCTTCCAATAGTTGCTGCCATGATGTGAGTGGTGTGGTGGGGACTGGGCAGAACAGGGGAAGGCAGCTCCTGGAATTCAAGTATTGGGAGGCCAGAAATGCACAGCCGCACACAGGGGCCCTGAGGAAGAGGAGGAGGAAGGGGGCTATGCCAACTTATGGATAGGGAACAGGATCTATGTGAATGGGCTTTGCACCCACACGATTATGGAATGTGCCTTTGGCTCATCGGAGAGGCTATGTCCCCATCGTCATCTTTCATGCACTCAATTAGTTACCAACAGCCCTGGCCACCTTCTCAAGAAAATCTCAGGAACTGCCTTGAGCACTGTCAGGTGCACTGAGCCCCGTAATACACGGCCAGTGTAGTTATGTCATGGATGTTTATTTCACTGACAACTTGTTGAGGTGCTTGGAAGCTCCTTTCCCAAGCCCATTCCCACCCTTACCACAGCTAGTCCTGGCACTGCCTCAGGGGATGAACATCTGTTCTTCACATTCAAGTATCTTAGTGTTGCAGAAGAACTAGCATATCCCTTGGGAGGATATGAAAGGGTATGAAGAGGGACCTCCTGTTGCCATCTGAATAACAGACCTTTACCAACAGCTTTTCTGAAGGGAGGTCTTTTTGTGGGCTGGCTATACAGAGATGATTAGCATGTCCTTGCAAGGCACAGCTCCTTCATTCAGCACTTCCTCATCACAGACTTGAAGGAACTTGCCACCTCCTGATGCCAGGTGGCTCAACAAAATATTATCAGGTGAGTATTTTTTTCTGTTTAGTCAACTTTCAGGCAGTTTGCAGAGGCTTCCAGCTGGCCCATGTTAATCATACATGGGTCACACCTATTTATTTCCATGGAAGTACAACAGATAAAGAGTACAATACCACTATTTGACAGAGCAAATAGTTTTTTCTAGCAGAATCACCACCATTAGCTATGCATTTTCAGCAGTGATGAACAAGAGCCTGCATGTTGTGCTCATAAAAATCCACATGGCCATGCACAACATGGCTTGTCTTCCATGCCGCTGTTGCTACTGCTGAAATACACTGCCCATCACCTTGTTGTGTTCAAATCCACTGTTTGGTCTCCATAAAGTTCAGTAAGTGTCAACGAATGTCATTTTTTCCACATGAAGGAATTAAATTCCACACTTTTGTTTCAAAATGCAGCTCACAGAATCACAGAATCACAGAATTGTAGTTCCATGTCAGATGCTATATAGTCAGTCTGCCTCTCTGCTGCCATCTGTGACATGGCAACAAAATGCAACAGAATGTTGGTGGAAAGGTTCAACCTCAACTGCCCTACCACCATCTGCCTCTGATGTCGAGGGCCACCATAATAAAATAGTACACATAACTTTCCAGGCAGCCATCATACATCCTCTATACGCTGTATATAACAAGTGCCTGTAGACTAAGGACCTCCCACACACTGCATGACATTGTGCACTCACAGGCAGCCTGTGCACATTTTACCTAAATGACCACTGATTCTGATATTTCCATTGAGACATTTATCTCTACTTGATGCCATTCAGTCCAAAGCTGTGAGGTGCATTTTTCGGATGAATACATACATCTCAAACTGAATTTGCTAGAAGATATTTAAGAAGATATGACAGCCATCACTTTGCCCAACGATAAAGGCTTGGTGAAGTAACTTTTGAGTGGTACACACAAATCTCTATAACGTCTTATGAGTTGGAAAGTTCCACTTCATTTAACCTGTGCTATAGAGAAAGACACATTGTGTATCAGCTATCATCTAAGATAAGTCAGCTCACGTTGTCATGACCAACAAACACAAAGTTGGGAATCACTTCAAAAATGTTACCCTGTGTGGAAGTTTGATAAGGACATAAGCATTATTTATTTTCAGGTCTCTACCCTGACATACAGCTTTAACACTAACTCCCTAGGTGGACCCTATTTTCTGTGTTTCGTGATCTAAGTAGCAGTCTTGTGGGGTCACACAGTACTTGATGATACCTGATGCAGAAACCAGCCTGATCCATCTAGAGGCACCAAATGAATCTGAACAGCTGTGCTGAATGTGAGTGCCCTGTGCTGATGCTGCTGGCACAAATTCTTGCAGGACTTTGGAAACATGAAGGCGGGAAGTAAAGTTAGGAGAGGAATCTGGGATCTTGTCACTGTAGGCACTGTGGTCCCTAAAGGCCAACTCTGCCTGTATTTTCAGCTGATGGCCCCAAGTATGCTTAGGCAAGAGCCAGGTATCAGATACATATCAGTTAATTATGAACACGTATAACCCTTCTGAGACCCAATAAAGCATTAATTAATTAATTATTTTTTTCATAGGAAAAGGATGGTTTCAGTTGAGGCAAAAAAGAAAGAAATGAAGACTGTTGGGTTTCTTTGTTTGTTTTTGTTTTTTGTTTTTTTCTTTTTCCTCAATGGGGAGATTAGTTACAGTGAGATATAGGTAACAGAAAGGAGAAAGAGAAAGCCACACAGGCTGGAAGCATGTTTTCCTGTGCATATATTATCCAGTCTAGATAAGGGCATGGATATCCTAACTACAGAATTCTTTCTAGGCCAAGAGATAAACTGAAACAAGAAAAGCACCTCATGGTTTCAGATTTCATTTTGGCCACATCTCTGCTCCCTTAAGTGATGTCTCTCATTTGTGCCTAAATTCGGGGAACCATCTTCATCTCTGAGGAAAGACCATTAGCTTTAGTGGAGTTAGAGTACAATAGTACTTAGCCCAGCGTGTGACATTCCTCAGCTCAAGTGCAAGTTGTAGCAGAACCCCTTGGAGTTCATGTAGGTTCCAATGAACGCTTTCCATCTGCCATGGACAGCTAGTCAGCAAAGAAGAGAGGGTCCACACTGCGTTGTTTTGATGGAACAGGAAAATGAGATAAGGTTTTTATTGGAGACCAGGTTTCTGGGTGAAAAAAAGCTCCTCATTCCCAGTCTGATTTTAGCCTTTCTTCTGGTACGCTGTTCAGATAGTAATACACCTAAGTGCACAGGAGTGAATGCATGGAAATAAGTAATCTAAATCCATGATCAGCAACATTAATGAAGCTTTATTCTATCTCATCAAGGCTTACACTCCTTTTCTTCATGGATTCTTACGCATTCCTTAAAAGTACTGCAATCCTTTGTTCAGTGGATGTACCAATAGTAACGTATTTCTTTTATTCAGCCATTTCTATTCCTGAAACTTGAAAGAATATGTTATTTTTGAGACTGCCACTTCTCTACCAATTCTTTTTCTAGTGGAATAACAGATGCTGATGAACTTAGAACACGTAAGCATGAAGATATTTTCTAGGTCTTATTTATTCTGAAACCAGACAGGTGAATATTTTTGCAGTGTACCATGCTTCTAAACTGCTTTTTATTGAGTGTCTTCTTGTTCATGTTAAGACAGTTGTTCCTAATACTGCTGAGAAGCATTTGATTCCACAAGAGCTGTGAGTGAAGCAGGTAACAACTTTATATAAACAAATAAAATTTCTTGTTTACTTCTTCACATGAATCGTAAACAACTATGATTTTGAATTTATTTTATTATTTACTGCTATTACTTCCTTCACATGTGCTATTAGAATTTGTCAAATTATGTTTGTTCTCCAAACTGTGATTTAAATGTAAGAGAACATGCAATATATTTTGAGATTCCCCTTTGTAATTACTTAAATGGAAATAGCCTTTATCAGTAGCACTTTTCAGCCAAAGAAAGACCCTTTGAATTGTACAAAATATGTATAAGTATCTTCTTAAATTCTCACTGTTTTCTTTTGAGAAATCACATTAGCATTATTCATTTAAAAAGATAGAAAAATATTGTATTCACAAATACAGTAGGCCACCAATGCAAACACGCTTGTTTTTGCTGCTTCTGTATCTTGTTCAAAGCACATTTTTTTTTAATATCCTATGCATCTCGTAAGATGTGAGCCATTTCCTGAAAAAAATGTGCCTTTTCTTTCTTCTAACTGTCTGGCAGAGGGAGAAGTTTACATAAAGATGTGGTCTCTTGGTAGAATAATAGTTAAATTTAAATTAGAATCCAACTTCCCAGAATAAAGGCTTCTTTTTCTGTCACTACTTTCACCAATATCTATCCATCAAAAATTACTTCAAATAGAACATTAGAGGAAGTCTGACTGAGAGACTTGTTTAAGCGTTAGCAATCTGCTCCAAAGTCATGAATATATTAACCCAGTGCCCCTATCTTCAGTGCTTACATCTTGAGGAAAAGTCTACGGAATTTCAGTGAGATGATATGGATATATTTGCCTTTCTTGAAATGGAAATGCAAATTTCCATGTATACATCCTACAACTCAGTTTTAATATGGAAAGATATTATTGATCTGATCAGCACGAGTAAAAAAACTACTAATCAGTATTGCAATACATGCATATACTATTTTTTTTAGTGCAATGCCAGCAACATCATTAACATTTGCATGGGCGGGTCAGAATTCCTGCTGTTTTCCATAACTACTGAAATTAAATAAAAATCATTAAACTGGAAGAAGATTACTTCTGACTAGACTGCATTCTGAGATTTTCAAATGAGAGCCCACAGTAGTCATAGTTACTAAATACTACCACAGTTGGCACTTCTTGCACCCATAAAGCATACCATGTTTAGCTGATTTGCTAGGAAACAAAGGCTGGAAGAATTGCACACAAACTGCCATGCCTAGGCTCCAGGACACTGCTATTCACATTCTGTGCCTTTGAGACTCCTCGCACAGTCAGGTATTTGTCCATCATATTAAATAAGTAGCTCTATAATGAACAGTATCTTGAGGAGCACCAAGCATGAGATAGGCATTAGTGATCAGGAGGATGAAGTTTACTGATTGGACATACTATAAAATGCTACCAGAATAGCTATATCAATCAAATCAAATGGGTTTTTTTTGTTCTGTTTTCTTGATAGAGAATGAAGTTTATTCTCTCAGCAGAGATATTAATGCTTTGTGTTAAAGAATTCAGGATCTAAAAGTGGTTATTTTTTTCCTGAGAGATGGATCATTTGTAAATTCAAACTCTTTGTTGACAGTCTATGGTGAAAGGAAGGATTAAAGAAGGATATGTTCGTGGTACTGTTATAGGGACATAATCTTGAATCAATGAAACATCTAGTCTGCAAAGAATTACTGTTGAGGTCAGTGGATAATTAGAGGACTAAACATGTTCTTTTGGATCCAGATGTATTCTGGACTACCTCAGACCCAAACAAGGTAAGTACAAAACCTTGTCAAGTTACAGTGGGAACTTTTCATGCTGCCTTCCTATCAATCAATCCCAAGCAGAAGGTGACATAGTGGAAATGCAAAGCTATGCCTTGTGGCTCATGAGAACACCCATCTGGAATGAAACAGTCTGGAGCACTTCATTTTTGCTTTATCTTGTCTTCCTGTCTGCACCACAAACAGTCTTTTAAACCATTACAGCGTCTTCATATCCAAATAATAAAAAGCTCTACGAGGGTTTTGGTTATAGATGGGAATAATGAGCCCTGGTGATCCCATTCTTCTCAGACCAATGTAAATTAGGATTAATTCCACTGCAGCCAATAGGAAAAAATCTAAAGCCCGTGCAAGTGGGGAATAAAATTTGAGATTTCAGATCTAAGTTAAACAAAATGTTCAAGTGCTTAATAGGGATTTTTCCTTATCCATTTAAAGTAGTAATCATTTCCTGTTTATCTTAATTTTTTTTTGTTTTGTTTTTTTTCCCCTTACTGTGAATCTATCTGATTTGCAGCATACTGTGAATACAAACAGCATACTGAGAATTTCTCTACCATTATAGTCTTGCTATTTCAATGTGAGAAATAATGTCTCATTAAATATAGATGGGAAAAAACACATCGGTTGTCTGGGAACTACAGAGAATGGGTTCATTAGCTAATATTCCCCCACTAGTCTCAATTTTCTCACATAGTTATGAGATAGAAAGAGAACTAAGTTGTCGCTGGATTGAAAAATTTAAAAAAAATCAGCACTACATTTATTCTAGAAATCACAAGGGATAGAATTCAACTACTGTCAGAATAACTAGAAAACGTAACAGGGATAATGGGGCATCTGGTCTGTAAAACAAAACATTTTTAATAAAGGGAAGTATGCAGGACTACAGAAAGAACCATACGGTGATGCTACTCACTTGTTCTGTTGTAGCAGCCTTCAAGAGCCTCGTGGAAGAATGAAGATTACTTAAGCTTTAGTCAATCTTATTTGGGATGCAGTGTCTCTGCATACATTTACGTGCACACAACACTGTTAGGCAGGGAATATTTGCCTCAGTGGTAACCCCACTGGCAACTCCATCCACCTATTCTCCAAAGTTTTCCTGCTACAACTGCTACCACCTCTGTGCACTGAAGATATTAGATAGTGGGTTTATTCCCCTTGAAAACAACTATTTCCAGCCATCAGGTAGACCTTCCTCAAGAGACCTGAGAACAAAGAATTTCTCCCTGGCACTAGCACAAAAATGAGCATGAGCATAGGCACTGAAGCATGTAAGACCCTACATGAGGAAACCACCTTGATTTTCTTGGTGCATTTATGCTGCTTGTCATGAAAATCAAGATAAGTCCTTCAACTGAGGAGTATCAGTTCTCTATACTAACTAAAAATGCATTCTATCAGCCTAGCTTATTGTGTAAATCTCAATGTAGGGACTTGGTAAGCAGTGAAGTCAGATGAAGTCTGTGATTTACTGTTTATTTGGCCTTAAGAAGCTGATAATGCTATTCAGCATGGCCAACATTTCGCACCTACCTAAGCTGCACTACAGATTTTTTTTTTATGTAAGACACTTATCACTGGTGTTTCTAACCTGCTGCAGTGTGCTGTGCACTGTTAAATGACTTCTAGGCAGCTCCGTTTTGACTATGCTAGATTTTATCACCACCGTGTCTTAGTTTAGCACATATTTGCCTGCTCATCAGTCATTTTCAAGTCCTATCATTAAAATCATTCATACACATTCATGTAGTCCCATGCCCATTTCTTTGTTCCACCTGGCCCAGAAAACATATGAACAAGATCCAGGATCTCCTTACTTTTTGGGAAAGAGGGTATGGATTTTCTAGGCTTACTGATGCAGAAGAGAGGATATGTGCCCAACTGTAGATATAAGGCTGATTTGGGCAAAGGAGACAGGATGTAGCAGAGGATAAAAGTTACTGGGACAGCAAACACTGATAAAATGAATCCAGAAAAGTCAGTTTGGGCTGCTTGAGAAGACAGGGTTGTGCTCTGATACACAATTGTGGAGAACTGCTTCCACAATATGGGAGTGCTGGTATCCTGTAGTTCAGTCTGCAGGGTTAAATAGCAGAGTGAGGGACAGCCAGGCATCAACAAAACAATGCAGCTTTTACCAGTGAAGATAAACATTCAGCTCACTATGTACACAGCAGTTAGATACAGCAGCAAGTGGCAATGTCAACATCAATTGACATTGATTATTATTCACTAATTATTATCTATTTATTAGCATTAATAAAGTTCCCTTTGATGTTTACATGGATTCTGCCTGTGAAGAATGATGCATTTCCCAAGGTAAAGTGCTTCTGGACTCCATTCAGTATAAATACCCATTATCCTCTTGTCCCTTTTTAGTGGTAGGAAGGGGTGTTTACATGAAAAACAGGACTGATGGGAGAATAGCCTTCATAAATAAGATAATTGTCTGGCTTCTTTACTTAAACAAACAAACAAATAAATAAAATGAAAAAAATAAAAATAAAAAAAAATTTAAAAGCCTGAGCCAGAGGCTTTTGCAGCTCAGCCTCCAAGTATTTATACTGTGGCTACAGAGAGTAAAGCTTTAGATACATATTAGTGGATGAAGCTGATAAGAGGCATAATCCATTTTACGTCTGTTCATGAAAGGAGCCTGTGCTGGGGTATGAAGTGTTAGGAGAGATGCTTTCTGCAATCTCCAAAGCTTAGAATATGGTGCTCTTTTTATCTCAGGCTTGAGGGCTTACAATGTAGATAGTCTTAATGTAGACATACCCTTGCTGTCAGTAAACTGAATTCCTTTATTACTAACTAGATTCACACACGTTTCAAATGGAAGGTGAAACTTTACAGCTGAAAGTAAAGCAGTGAAATTATTATGTGTCCAAATGAAATGACTGATCACTTTGTTCTGTTGCATGCTAACAGAGGACTATCAGACTTGTAACAGAGTACACGAAGTAGCTCTAATAGCTGCCCTTTCATCCAGACACTCTTGCTTATAGAAATAAAGACAAACACAGCATGTTACAGCTCTTTTTCAGATCACTAGGCCAACCTAATCTAATTTATGCTGGCAGCCTTTAATTTTAACTAGGTCAATTTACTCTATGAAACCACAGAGAAAACTATCCTGACAATGTAAAATTACAAAGTATTGGGAACAATACAAGAGTGAAATTGAACATACAAGAACAGCAGTATTCAAAACAGAAAATATTGTCTGAAGCTGCTGCAGGAAAAAAAGAAATGTACTTTAGAGCAATGTCATTTACTCACACTGGGTGAGATCCAGCAAGCTGAAGTCAGCAGGGGATCTCCTTAATTTCAGTGGGCTTTGGCTCACAGCCATTGTTTCTTATAGTTCAGAGAACCGATTTGCTTCTTTGTCAAGGCTGAACTGAACAAACAATACTAATTTTGATAATGTGAAGGCCAGCTTGACTAATTCAAGAGTGTTTTGAATGGCTGTGTGCACACAGGCTCTATTGCCAGTGTGCTGAGCGTTACTGAGCCAGGACCCCAGGAACACCTCATGCCCCTGTTGCTTTCAGCTGTCTGAGCAGCTGGGTGCACTGAGGAGTAGGATACCTGGAATGCAGCTTTTGGAGATATTCAAGAGTTGATATACGTTTTAATATTCCTAACTTAGAGATTTTAATTAAATCAAATGTCAGTGGAATCATATTATTTTCTACTGGTTACATTTTAATGAAGTTTTAAACTGATCCTTCACTGTAATAAAATAATTATATAATGCAGGGATGTGTTCTGCTGGTCTGAATTAATATCATGATTGCTTTGTATGCTGTCATTTAATTCCAAGGAATTCTTATTCTAAGTCTGCAGCTAAATGAAACAGAATTCTCCCCGTTTGTGTTTACTGATACAAGATATGAGCTCTCCCCTGTAGCCCATTTCTTACTTACACTTCCTCCTTCACCTTCTCCTACTCCCAAAACTCATTGAATTTATTTTGCCCCTAGCTCAAGAAGCCAAGCTAACTCTCTGAGGCCTGATAACCTTTGCGTGGTTGCTTGAAGCAATGTAAGCAGAGTACACAGAGCTTGCTCAGTTACAAAAAATGAAGAATTAAAGCCTTCTGACACAGGCAGGCAACAAAAATAAGTCCAAGCAGCTTTGAGAATTAGGAGGGTGGGTTAGGATAAAAAGCTATTTAAAGGAAGTGGGTAGTTAATGCTGAGTTAAAACGACAGGTCATTAGGAATAAAGGAGGAGATGGCAGCAGTGCTTGACCTGGTGCCTCTGTACTTCATCCTTTCATCCTTCTATAATTATTCTGTATGCAGTGGAGGAATTAAAAAGTTGCTTGGTGCTCTGGTGAGCCTCTGTAACTCATTCATTTTCTGCAATAGTTCCACCTTCACAAGAGACACAAATTCTTCAGGAAAAAGTTGTAGAAGTGCATGAGTGCACCCCAGTGAAAGTCCCTCTTTGTCTCAGCATCCACATTCACTGCACTTTTTAAATTTTCACCTCTAACAAGTGAACAAAGTCCTCAAAAAGATGCAGCTTTATTTTCTAGATATACAGAAAAAAACACTGATGCCTCTTTTCACCCGAACATGGTTAGTTTAAAAGATCTTACATGTATCTTCCCTGAAGGAAGAAATTTCTGTGCAAAACCAAGCAGGTGAAGCCTTAGTATAGTCTTGTCTCATTATACTGCTGTACACAAAAACTGCTCCTGAGCATATGAGGAAATTGCTGCCTGCAGAGTGCTTTGATTCACAACTGATTAGCTCTCCAGCAGTACCACATCCAAGACACTGTTCACACCTTCTCAAGGCCATGCCTTCCTCATATTTCATGCTCAAACACACTCATCCTCAATCTCAAGCAGCTTCAGGTTACTCTAGGTTTAGCCCCAAATCTGTTTTCCCAGCCTCTCATGCTTTACTGCATAAAATGGCTTGAATTGTAATTTTGTTTGACCTGGAGGAGAAGAATTACCAAGGACTGTGACTATCTCTGGACCTAAATTTCACCAAAAGTTTATAAAAAAATGGATCTTGCCACTAATCCATTTCTGTTGAAAACTGAAGAACAATCAGCAATTAAAAAAAACCCAAACCTGTGTGAACTCATTACTCCATGTTTGCATGTTGGGAAAGTAATCCAAGAATAGAATCATAGAATAGAATATCCCCAATTGAAAGAGACCCACAAGGATCATCAAATCCAACTCTTCGTGCCACGTGGGATGACTCAAAAATCAAACCTTATGTCTGAGAGAGTTGTCCAAACGCTTTCTGAGCTCCTTGGTGCCCTGGGGAGACCAAACTCAAATCTAAATTAACTTCCAAAATAAATATACTTTTATCTTCTTTACAGTTTGCCCGCTTATCATTCAACCAAGGTGAAGACTAACTGGCCACAGTTCAGAGACCAACATGCTCTGCTATTAGCATCACCTGATATGTTGCAGTAACACCACAGCTGCATTTAACCTTGTTCTCATAGCTTTCTAGGGTTCCTTATACCCTGTCCACTGCCTTTGTGTGGACATATTTGTTATTATGCTGACCGCAGATCTGATCTGCCATCTCTGCATTATCAATTACAGTAGCAGGATGTGAAAATGTTTTTCTTTCCCAGATAATATTTGTGTCAAGACTTTCTGAACTCTGCTAACCCCTTTTCTCTTTTCTCTGCTAACCTCTTTTTTCTTTTCTCTTTTTATCCTCTCTCAGGAGGTTGAAATGTGAGTAGGTTAAAATGAGAACAGTCTCAAGAGGTTTTTTTTGCAGTCTGGTAAATTCTGGGTTCCCCTTTTTCATAAACTGTCACAATCTTTTTGCCATATTGGTAAAGCTCCCCTGATAACATCAGAGGTCTGTATATATCTATCTTCTGTGAGCACTTGGGGAGTTTGCCCAATTTGAACAGTTTTGCATTCATTTCTGATGGCGGAAATTCCCTTTTTACTGATTGTGTGATAAGCAGCTTTTAAAATAACAACTCTCATTTCTCCAATTTCTTTTTCATAAGAGTACCATTACTTTTTTTTTCCTCTACAATTTGTAAATATTTCTGTTTCTATTCCCAGCTCTAGCATGTGCTAGTATAGGTAGAAAGATTTTCAGCGCTGCTGTGGAGCTGTTGCTAATATCCCCTTAGGGACCAGGCTTGGTCCACTGTCAGGGGTTGAGCTTGAATCTTACAGGCAGAACCGAAATCCTTTCTGACTGCTGGAAGTGAGAACCGTGGGAAGTGCCAAAGAACGAGAAGGGGAAAGCAGGGAGAAGCAGGAGAACTTGCAGAAGCTTTCTCTTGATAGGCAGAGAAAGGTGGAGGAGTAACAGAGCAGGAGGAGGCTGTTTTCCAGGAAACCGAGCACAGCCCCTTGTAAGTGCATTTTAAATGTGTATGCATGGTCCCAGATACAAGCATCATAAAGGTATATCCTTCAAACCACTATAGTAGAGAATAAGTGCTAAGAGTGCTCATTACTTCTCTTTTCTGCTTCCTGTGTGACAGCCATTTACTGTCTGATTCTCATCTGTCATTTATTCTCTTTCTCACATTTGTCCAGCAGTGCTGCAAAAGGAGGAGCACAACTAGCATAAGACATTTTTAAAGCTGACTTTTCCAATCATTTCACTTTAGCTAGCAAACAAGAAATAGGCATAAGTATACAACATTACCTAGTGACCCAAGCTGAACTCCATGACAGATGATGAAAAGTTCAGAGGCTCGATAAATCATTTTGCATTTCTGAACATTTCAAAAGTGGTGACATCAGCCAAAGAAGTCCCTAAATTAAACTCTTTTTTTTTTTCTTTTTCTGGTCCTGGTAACCAGAAATGGTTATTTTCTACAGAAATGATCCAGGCATCTGTCTGCCGCTTGTCTGACTGAGCAGCATTTTAGCACTTATAGTCTGTCTTAAGCTATGTTGGCTGGTTAAACTACACTGCAAGGCCTTGAACACTCCTTGGTCCAAGGCACATGGGATTAGGCTGGCCTGATCCTGAACCTTCACCCCACTTCTGAAAAGAGCCAGCTGTGTTGCACCATGAGGTTTGATTCAGAAGTAATAGACAAACAGCTAAGCAAGTCTCATAAGAGGGCAGTTTCCCCATCTGGATCCTCTTGGCTATGGGCTCGGCAATATCAGGGATAAGCACTGCTGCCCAAACAAGCCCCACAGGAAAGTACTCCCTAAACCTGGGCTGGCTCTTCACACATCAAGGAAGAATGTGTTGCTAATGCTTAAATTCTTATATACATGGGTACATGATGAGCTCCAGGCTGCGCATGTTCTCTATCATTCTCTGTGAGTCTCCATTCTCTCCCAGCAAATAGCTGAAGTTGGTCAGGATAGCAGGATGTTACTAATCTATCTTATCCATCTTCAGCACTCAGCCTGTGATGATGCAGATAAGCAAACATTTTCAAAGAATGGAAAGAAAGTGACATTGATTTTCTAATCAAGTATTGATTGCCCAATGCCACTAACACTGACTATAAGGTATTTTTTTAACTATCAAGTTCTTTCTTTCTTGAGCAGACAGTTCTAGTCAACAGATGAAAAACAAGGAATGGCAAGTTTATACCAGGAAAAAAAAAAAGAGAAGAACAAAACTACGTGTCTTCCATGTTCTACAAATATATATATTTTTAATTAGGTGCAAACTTTACTTGACAGAGGATTTTAGATTTTGTCCTTGTATGAGTTAGGATTGATTTTCTTGTCCTAGGAATCCTTTCCATGTGGGGTTAAACAACTAACTACACAATTTGTCTTCTCTTTGATCAAAGTTTAATCAAACAGTAACCATGGAGATACAAAGATGTAAAGGCAGAAAAAATCAAATACCATGCATAATACCTCTTAATAGACGTTCAGCAACCGTTAAAATAAATAGACTATCACTGTTTCTATGTTCCTCAATCCGAACAGATGAACGCATGAGATTTTATCTTCATTGCTAAAGTCACAAGACTAGACAAATAGCTGGGTGTGTGTTGTTCTATCGAGACAATTGCCTTTGACTCGTTGCAGTGTTTCCTGAAGGAAGGAAAGGCACTCCTCATTTTTAAATTCATCTCCCAGGTCCATCAAAAATAAATGTAACTGTGAACTAAAGGACCGAGGTTTGAATTACAAACTCATATTGGCTCAAACTGTGGAGTTTTGAGGGACAAATCCTGCAGACCTTATTCAAAGAAAGTACATTCTTACCACTTTAAGAGCTGAGACAAAGTAGCTTCACTTTCAACTCACAAACATATGTAGAAATACAGAAACTTGCAAGCTTCATTTTGACAAGATAACCACAGACTCAGCAAATAAACAGCGCATAATTATTCTCTCAGTTATTCCTGGAGCATGATATTCATTTCTGCTAGAGTTTGGAGTTGAGGTATGGTGCTCAACAAAGAATTTTCTGATATTTTTCATAGAACCATTTGAGTTGGGAGAGACCCTTAAAGGTCATCTAATCCAACTCCCCTGCAGTGAACAGGGATATCTACAGATAGGTCAGGTTGCTCCAAGCCTTGTTTTGCCTGGGGGTTGGACTCGATGATCTCTGGAGGTCCCTTCCAACCCCTACAATTCTGTGATTCCTACAATTCTGTGATCTTGAATGCCTCCAGGGATGAGCCATCCACCACATCTCCAGGTAACCTGCTCCAGTACTTCACTACTCTTATCATTTTTTTTTTTTTTCTAATATTGAATCTAAATCTCCCCTGTTTTAATTTGAAACAATTTCTCCTTGACCTATCACAAAAGGGTCTGCTAAAGAGTCTGTCCCCTTCTTTCTTATAGCCCCTTTTGAGATACTGAAAGGCCACTATCAGGTCTCCCCAAAGCCTTCTGTTTCTCAGGCTGAACAGCCCCAGCTCACTCAGCCTGTCCTCATAGGGGAGGCTTTCCACCCCTTAGATCATTTTTATGTCCTTCTAGATACAATCCAGCATCTCCATGTCTCTCCTGTACCAAGGGCTCCTGTACTGAGGACTTTTTCTGTATGTTTATACTATTGCCAAATCTTGGTGGATCATGATGGGGGCAGCAAGTGCTATGTTGTCACTTTAAACTACTAGAAATATGTTAGAACTTTACCATGGACAAAATGCATATTCTTTAAGTAATGCCTCAAAAAAAGCCTTCGAACCAGAATGTGTGAAAATTTTCCAAAACTAGTTATGTTGAGCCAGGTGTCTGGTGTGGAAAATTACAGCCCAAACGTTTATGAATTCTTACAAGCAGTTGAAAACAGCTTTTCTCAAACGGAAGTGTTGGACAATGCTACGGATAGCAGTGCAACAAGTTCTGTGTGAAACAGTGATGAGATGAGAGCTGGGACTGCTCAGCTTGTTCTAGGTGCCCCTGCTTGAGCAGGGGTTGGACCAGATGGACTGAAAGGTCCCTGCCAGCCTCAGCCATTCTGAAATTCTGTGACAAAAAGAACAGAAAATGAATAACACTCTCACCTGCATTGTTCCAACATCCGGCCATGCTGATCAGTAGTAACTGCATAGCCACTCACCACAGCTACTACTTAATGGCTTTCTCTTACAGAAGGTTGTGGGATTTTTATATAGCCCACCATCTATAATTCCACTCTCCTGCACACAGCAGAGGGTAAACTAGCCATGCCACTGCATAGCTGTTTCATTACCAGCTGTAGCCTGACAGCAGATTAGATACTTGCTTTCCAACAGGGCAGTAGATAACAGAGCCAGGCAATTTGGTTTAATTGCATCAGGTGCAGGTCTGAGCTGTCAAAACTGGTGTGGGTGTACCCTCCTGCCCCAACACTCCTCTTCCCCTGTCAGCACAGAAGCAGCCTGCTCTTTTCTGCAGATCTGATGACAAGGACCTCTACAGATTGCACTTAGCCAGCTCTTCTCCCTTTATTCTGTGGTTTATTAGCTGACGCCTGAAGATATTTCCAATGTACTCTGGCCTCATTATGAAAAGACAAGCACTCAGTTCAGTAATCTCCCAAGATAAAAGACAACAAGAAAAGAAGAGGATAAAGTATTTTATGTACTTCAGGCCCTGCTCTGAAGCCTGTTCCCCAGCCTTGACCATGCTGCACCTCAGCATGTCTTAGGTACTGCCTCAGTGGTAGCATACACATTGTTTTCTCTTCCCTGCAGAGATGGGCACTTTTACCCACTTAAGAATCTTAAAAGTAAAAAATAGAATAGGGATACTCTTCCTGGAAAAGCAGCAGCCTTT
The DNA here is from genome assembly GCF_026119805.1 of Tympanuchus pallidicinctus. Classification (NCBI taxonomy): domain Eukaryota; kingdom Metazoa; phylum Chordata; class Aves; order Galliformes; family Phasianidae; genus Tympanuchus; species Tympanuchus pallidicinctus. Next base: position 2,468,362 of record NW_026294752.1, on the reverse strand, counting down.
AACAGTTAATCTTCAACTGTTCATATCCAGACTGATAACTTCCAACACATGCAAAAATAAAGCCCCCTCCCCCAAAAAAAGAGCAGAGTGAGACCTGCCACATTCCCAGTAGCTGAGCTCACAGCAGGGGCTAAAACCCAGTCCCACAGCCCTGACTTGAGGTAGTTGAAACCGTGCCCTGCCCAGCAACATGCAGCCCTCCCACTGATGCCTTGCTGGCTCTATCAGGTTGTCCTGCTAAGCATGAATAATGAACTGCTCTGGGTTAAAAATAACCACCCTCTCAGTTATTTATTTTTTTTTTTTTAACCCAGATCATCCTCACAAATCCAGACCACAATGTATCTGCAAGTCATTCATCTGGCAGAAGGGCTGCTACTGAAGCGCAAAGGCAGAATGGGTAATCCTGGGCTTAATGCAGCATTTGCTGATGGTCCTCTCTCAAAACAAACCATTCCAAAACCAAACCTCACAGCCTTGCCTTAAAGAACTGTGTGGTACCTGGTTCAGATGATAATCTGTTCTCTGTCACTTGCTGCTGCTTCTTTATTGAGTTTGATGCCCCCAGAAACCATCACCTTCATCCAATTCTGCATTGAAGTAAAAGATAGCCTCCACCCCTTACTTTTCAATATCACCAGCTGGTTCCCTCTTGCAGCTTATGTAGCCTTATAACTATTTTTCATTCATGTCAGAGCATGCATTCTGTGACTGAACTTTGACTTTATTTGCATGCAGTTATTAAACTACCTTTCTTATCTCTCCTTTCCTCCACTATCAAATATGTCACCCAACTCACTATCTGCACTGCCATTCCTGCCTACTGCCTCTCTCCTCCTTTTCTGTCATGTATCTACTCTGTGTAGAAAAACTAAGGGAGTTACAGACTGTGGGGCTCTTTTTTCTTTTATTTGCCATTTTCACTTTGAGCCCTTTGCTGAGACAACCTTCAGTAAATCAAATCTTCCAGCACTGTACATGCAACCCTTTGTTGGAGTAGTCTGGAACTAATGGATTCCCTATCACTTTTGCACAATGCCCATCTCAGAGCCTGTACAAAGAGTTTTGCCATCTTACATGAGGCCAGTTTAAATACCTCCTGTCATACAAGCATTAGTTGCACTTCAAAGCTGTACTGCAGACCTTCACCCAAATGCAGCTGCTCCAGCAACTCCTAACGGACACCACTTCAGCTAATTTTACAGGACAGATTGGTTTGTAATACACATCCATTTCGGACAGAAATCATTCCCAATAACCACCACTCAGTACAATTGCTTTTTCTTCCCTTCAGTAACATCATGCTTCAGAAATCTCATTTTCCTTTTTTATCCACACTCATTTTATATTTTTCTGAAGTGGGAGAGAACACAGAGCTTCTTCTCAGTTTCCCAAACATCCAACTATCTTTTTTCTTTTTCTTTACTCCAATGCCATTAAACACCAGGCAGCAAATTTCTGTCCTGGAAGTTATCAACCCATTCTTCTTAGATATACAGCAAACACACTCACTGTGCTTTACCCTAATTTCTCACACTGAAACACTGCTTCTTGTGCATTCATTCTTAGAAATGTGTTCAGCTCCAACACTCACTACCAAGAGAACATAGTTTCTTAAGATCTCCACAGACTAAAATTTTTGCAAATAAATAAATTTAGGATTTATACTGACTTTACTAGACCTGCAGCTCCCTATACTACCATGAGTCTTTGGAGTACCTGCAGTCAGTGCAGTCCTTCTGCAGTGAAATATTGCTCTGTTTTTATAATTTAACCAGGTATGTGCTTCTTGCCAGGCTTTTGCAATGCACAGACCTAGATCTGAAGAGTTCAGAAATGAGTTTGTCAGTATGTGTATGGGGCTGCTGAATCACGGCCTGAACCTCTGATTGATCACCTGAGGCGAGCACTGAGTCAGCCATGAGAACACAGGTGAAGGCAATTCAGCTGTGCTGCTGGAAGTGTGGAGCCTGGCTGCACCTCTCCTAGAACCATTTAAGAGCTGACTGAGAGTGGGGAAGGATCTCTTTTGGAGATCTGCTCCACTGGAGTTTCCTATGTGAGCCCAGGATAGGGTGAGTGCCCTTTTCTGCTCTAGTGTTGTAATTACTGAAGCTAAGCTCTCAAATATACTATATCATCTGTAGATTTATTAATTGTACAGTATATGATTATACTAAATACAGCTCAGCATTTTTTTCTGAATGTTCCTTGTGCCCAGCATATTCAGATCCAATTTTTGTGTAATTACCATTAGCTCTATTTTAAGTGTGTCACCATAACAAGAAGACTGTTTCAATTTAGCTTTTTGGTTTGCTGATGTAAGAGTGTGCAGATCTACCTTAAGCTTGGCCCAGGGCATCTTTGTTGTTTGCTGCCTCCTTGACTCTGAAAAGTCAAGAGCTATGCTACTTCCTACATCTGCCTCCACTTTCAGTGATATGCAGTGAATCCTCACGCTCATGACATGCATGCCTACCATCTCTCTTTGATAAAGGAACAGTCCTGGGGAGCAGTGTAATATCTCCTCAGCTGTGAGACACTTCTCTGCCCAGCTTGCCTTTCCCACAAGCCTCTCTATTTTTCCTTCTTAGCTTGGGGTCCATCAGGGAACACCATTGGTCTGTGGTGGTGATAGCTGTTGCTGCTGCAACCCTGTCCGTAGAGGAAGTGATGCCCAAGGGTGGTGGGAGCAAGGCCAAGGAGGATGAATTGGAGGATGACAATGACATAACATTTACAATGAATTTATGTGCTGAATCTGTATGGAGCTTGTTCAAATGCCCTGAAGCAAGAAATGCCATTTATATTCATATCCCAGAAAGGAGGGAAAAATTACTCCAGAAGAACTGCAGGCTGCCAAGCATGATGGAATGTCAGGCTTTCAGACAAAATCTGTGTTGTGTTATATAGGCATAAGGTGTTGTTCTCCTTTGGAAAGCCACTTATTTACGGATGATGTTTGTCATCAATACTTTTAGGTTTCAGGATCCTGCACAATCACAGTATAATTGTGCTTTAACATAGGTCAAATAACTTCTAATGAAATACTGCATGGCATGGGAGGAGTAGGAAGGGTTAGTGCACTGTTGGCTTTTTCTCACTGCATCCCTTAGCCATGGCATTTGTCTTTGTGGCCTGCTCTGGACTAGCTGGTGGTTCTCTGGATGGTGGACCAGCTTGTGCCTGGAGCGTGGTGCCACCAAGAGGGACCATGCTTGCTGCAGAGCCAGGTCCCAACAAGGCCACTGTCCTTTCAACTCTCTCTCCTCTCAGCAGAAATCTCTTTACATATTTTTCAGAGATGATCACACCAGAGTTTTCTTTTAGCCTGCATCATTCATTATTTGCCTCATACATCTTTCCATTCTTTGAGTTACACCACTCACTAGCAGATATCTGAATAACTGAGAGTTATAAGATCTGAGAGCATGAAATTGTGTAAATAATTCCTTACTAAACTGATAGATTAAGTTTTGGTCTTTGACTCACAGAACAATGCAGGGTGAAGCCCTCTGAGATCAGCCCTACTCTGCTTGGCACCTCCTGAGAGGACTGTGGACCATGTATGTGATTTCCTAACATCCAGGCTGCTGTTCTGAAACAGTGGGACACAGAGGAACAGGCCTACATGTGTGTGCAAGTCTTGAACAAATAAGGACTCGCTTTGTGTTGTGATCAATGGTCCTATGTCTGGAATAGGTTGCTGAGGAGGCTGCAGGTGCCCCATCCCTGCAGGCATTCAAGGCCAGGCTGGATGTGGCTCTGGGCAGCCTGGTCTGGTGCTTGGTGGCCCTGCACATAGCAGGGAGTTGAAACTAGATGAGCATTGTGCCCCTTTTCCACCCAGGCCATTCTATAATTCTATGAGTCTATGATTGTTAGGCTGAATTTTACCATCCTACGTTACATCCATTTCTAGATCCTGCAAAGCCACTATCACTGCTTTGTGACCTCCAACTTCCCTTCCACAGTTTTGGAGAAGCATACATATGCTTCAACCCATATGCTAGAAGCAAGCTACGCAAGTGTGACTCTCCCTGGACTGTGCTGGCTACCCTCAGAGCCAAGAAGCTGTAATTGGTGGGATTTAGAAGTCTTGCTCATTTCAGTGATTCTACACAAGTGCATAGCAAAGCCCATTCAGCAGTCCTCAAAAACAACTCCTAGAAAACAAGTGACCAGTAATATGAAAATTCAACTGGTCTGTTCTACAGTCAATGGTTTGCCATAGACTGTACACACAGAGCTAGTAAAAAGAGTTGGTATTCTTTGCTTAGACATTTCCCACACTGCCAAATGCCAAAAAGCTTAGAGATTGATTTTTGCTGTCTGCTGGGAAGTCTCAATAATATATCCTTTCTGTTTTCCTTCCTTCCAGAGACCAGACACTGACCTGCATGTGTGACAAGCCAAGCTGAGAGAGCAAAGGGATCTTCTTCCAAACATGTTTCTTCTCCTCTATAGCATGATCATGAAGTGGCAACACACAGCAGAGAAAAGGAGACAAGAGAGACAAAGGAAGAGACATAGGTGAGACCATTGCTGATTTCAAAGCAGTTTGCCATACTTTTGAAATACACCATTGATATAGATGACAGTGAGGAAACACTTAAGCACTTTGCACACTAGTCATTTTTCAAAAAAGTTTTCTCCCTAATTCTTATACTCAACTAATGAGCACCTTGAAAGGAAAAAGTGCACCAGTAAAACCTTGCATATGGCAAGGAGGAAAAGCTGCTGGTTTCCAGTACTTCATGCAAACTGTTTTCTGTAGGAAAAAGAAATGGGCTACCAGAGCTAATTCTACACAGCCAGAATATCACAGGATTCAGGAATGTTTGTCTGGGGAAAATATTCAGCCCCAACACAGCTGAATAGAAGAGGACCAGATGTCATTCTTTTTCCATTCCAGGGAAGGGGGAAAGGTTTCCTACAGCAGCATATTTTCCCTCCATCTCAAGAAAAGCTGGATTAATAAATAAGCATCACAGTGTGGATCTCTGCCCTGCCTCCATCTGTTAAGCCACTCCAGTGCTCCAGAGAGTCTTCATACAAATAACACTATCTATAAATTTCAGGCTGCTCTTCATTTCTTTCTCAGAATTGTAAAATCAAGAACAGATAAACCCATCTCACCAGGCTGAAAGACACGCTGCCCTGTTGCATTGGTCTAGGTTCCTGCACTGGCAGCTGCTAGTACACAGTTGGACCTACTGAGTCCTGGTTGGAATTTGTACTAATTGGCTCATGTTGTTTGCAGAGTTAGATGCAAACATCACAGATAAAGGATAGGAGAGTGGTGAGTGATAATAAGCTGATACTGACACACTGATCTTTGAAAATGAAACTGCGAATGGTAACCGGGGGATAAACTTGGATGAACTTGGCCTTAGAAAATAAACAACTCCTTGGCAAGGCTACAGATTCCTATTTCAGATGCAGGAAGAAACAGTGTTTGGAATAAAGTTCACTACATAGATGGGTTATGGGTAACATTTTAACTGAAATGAGAAGAGACCAGCCCCGCTCTGCTGCAATCACCTTTCAGATACTGGAAGAGAGCAATAAGGTCTCTCCTCAGCCTCCTCTTCCCCAGACTGAACAGCCCCAGTTCCTTCAGTCTCTCCTCACAGGCCATATTCTCCAAGCCCTTCCCCAGCCTTGCTGCCCTTCTTTGGACCTGCTCCAGCACTTCCATGTCCTTTCTGTGCTGAGGGGCCCAAAACTGAGCACAGCACTCGAGGTGAGGCCTCACCAGTGCCGAGTGCAGGGCAGGATGACTTCCCTGGTCCTGCTCGCCATTCCTGATCCAAGCCAGAATGCCATTGGCCTTCTTGGCCACCTGAGCACACTGCTGGCTCATGTTCAGCCTGCTGTCCATCACTACACCAAGGTCCCTTTCCATCAGGCAGCTTTCTCAGCCGCTCTTCCCCAAACCTGTAGGGTTGTCTGGGGCAAGCAAGCTTTCTTTAAACTGAAGTGCTTACTTTATTTTCCTGATTTCCTTCTTTTGTTAATGTAGTCCTTGCTAGTTCACTTCAGTTTCAGCTAACTTTTAGCATTGCCTTTTTTTATCTGCATTTTCTTCTTTTTCTGCAGTCTCATATCTGTAGTGCACTTTCTCTATAGTGCACTTTCTTGGCACACATCAGTCTTCTGAAACTTTATTCACACTCATTTGTGTTTCCTCAAAAACTATCCACAAAGACCTCATAACAGTATCTCAATATTTTGGAATTTCTAAATCCTTTCCAGAGATTTGAAGTCTGTGCTTCCCGTGCATTTCTTCAAGTGTCCTGCTAAGTCTTTAGCTTTGTGCATGAGAATGATCAGCACTATAATAAAGTAACTTCATTAGAAAAAGCTCACTGAATTCCTGCACGCAACAGATACTCTGATTATGCATGGAGTAACTCCAACCAAGCAGAATTTCCTAGCAATTCTATGTATCTTTGCACATGTAAACTATCCACTCCTTTAGCTGTCTGTTCATTAGCTCGTCATGCCTGACTAGAGAGGAATTATGCTGATTTGCATCTTCCAGAGTGTTAATAGCAAAAGATCAACAGCTCAATGTCTGCGACTTGTGGTCAAATGTCTTCTGCTTGTGCTACTTGCTTGATTGCTAATTAAAACTTCAGTGTCAGTGGGTCTGTGGCACACACAGGACTCTGACTACCTCAGATGTTAACCAGTACATGCCTTCTTCAACCCCCAGGTTTCGTCTTTCCCCCAGCAGCTGCCTTGACTGCAATATGCAGTCCAGGGGCACTTCATCCCAGGGCAATCACTTGCCAGCAATGCACTCACAGCATCTCAAAGCAGCATCTCGAGCCACCATCTCCCTGCAAACATAAGGCATCTAGGACTTCCTAAACTCACTGCATTCCTACCTGTATCTACAGAGGACAAGCACCTATGTGACACAGCCATCTCCTTGGCTCATGCAGGCTATCCAACTCTACCATATGGTGAGGAGTCCCATCCTTCAGAATGAGAGTGGGCCCAAGCACAGCGGACCCCAAGTTCTCCTTTTCCTCCCTCCCCTAACAGTTCACATTCATTACTTTCCCTGTTCCCCCACCTTGTGATATATGAATCCAAATACCTTCCACTCTACATCCTACTTGCAACCTCTGAACTAAGTAGGGTGCTGTGTAAACAGAAATCTGTTTTGCATGTATTGGCCTGGCACATAATGCTCTAGCTGATATTTTTATCCTTGTTAACAGACATCTTTTTACTCACATTCTGAACATCTTTTAAGTCTTTTTCTTTTTTTTTTCCCTGAGAACTGTTTATGTCCATCAATAACCTCTGCTTCTGGGCCCTCACTCTCTGCTTCTCCTCCCACCAGTCTCGATTGTCCACAGGGGCTGAAATCCCTAAGTTCGCATTTCTCCCCACATGGTAATGTTTTCCCTGCTGGAATGCTGTGAATTTCCTCCCTGCCTCAATACTAGCTCATCTACTGGTTACTTAAAAATCAGGCATCACTTCTGTCACCATTTCCATATAAAAGTACACACAGTTTTTGTAACAAAGCTGCCATGGTAACTTAAAGTTTGTCATATTTTTGCATTATGCATAATCTGCAAAACTGCACATTTATTAAACATGTTCTGATGCTCCCAATTACTTGCAAATTATTCCATTACCAGTTCCCACTGCTATATTCAGTCAACATCTGTCATCCTGAAGAAGACTTCCAGATTAATTTATCATTGCTGCAGGGCATCAAGGAGGGAGGGTGCTTTTTCATCGTGCTTGGAGCAGAAATAGACTAGATCAAAATCTCTAACACATTTCTGTCTCTACTGTTGGATGGACTTAAGAGCTTCAGGAGGGTGGGCTTCTAGGGAATGCGATTACCTCTGCACACACCACTGAGCCTTAAGAATGTGAAACAACAGCTGATGTCATCTGCTTCCAAGCACAATCTGCATTGATACTCACACTTTTGTCAACTAGAGTAAAGTATCTATGCTAATAGGTGCAAACTGCATAATCCACTACATTATGCTGAAACCCTAAGAGGTACTTAACAGCCCTGACTTTCCTGCTTGTCTTTGGCTGACAAAGCTGGACATTTCGTAAAAATCTACACTACATTTAATTCACTAATTTCATTTCCTATTTTATTTTACTTATTCTGGGCCTGGCTTAGCCTGCAGTTTGTGGCAAATTGATAACTATTTATTTTTTATTAAGGGTCAGTGTGTGGAGACCACTTTATTTCCTTTCATTTAACATTAAATGTAGTTGCATGCAAGTATTTTTCCATCTGTTACCTGATTTTCTTCTTAATAGGAAACAGACTGAAATTACTGGAACTAATTCACCTTGTAAAAAATCCTCGCTTACGAAGACTGCTTCTCCCTGTGGAAATCAGGATTTAATCAGGAGAAACGTCTTGTCTGATTTCTAATTTGTAAAAATCCCATTTTTCAATTCCCAATAAACTTTTTGTACTTTCCAAAACTGTCTTAATAAATCAATAATTACTGAACTCGTTACCAAGAATTAAAATAATGAATTGCTTAATAAGTAATAAAGTAATACATGAACTTCCTTTTTTTTTTCTCTCTATATGCAGAGTGACCTCTGTGTTATTCTTTGATGACAAATTACATTTTCCCTGTATCCTCTGAAAAACATTTTTTTTTTTTTTTTTAATGTTTTAACCACTAAGAACATGCTAGGATGTTAATAATATCTGTTGTCACTGCTTCTGGAGATACATCAGGCAGAACTGCACACATTGCCTTCCCACAGACCCTCACTCTGTGTTTTGCACAGCAGCATCCCAGTGTTATTCTCCAGCATCTCTGAGGAGAACACTCTTACAGTTTCCGCCAGCATTTCTCAGGAGCTGCTGTTATCACATGCTATATGCAGATGTCCACTGTGAAGTGCTACAAATTCATTCCCATGTTAATGGATACAAGAGAGGCTATTGATAGTTTAATTTAAAGTCAGGATTATCTGTAATCTATCCCTTTAATCAAGTTAGGAACACTGTTGCTTTCTATGCTTTCTCAAACACTCAAAGACATGCTCTGTTGCCTTGTGCCAGTCCCAGTACTTTTCCTCCTCTGCATAAGAATTTCCTCCCTCTCTGATTTTGCTAGAGGAAGAAGGGGAATAACAGTGGGAATTCTGGCTTGCTACCTAGGGAGGGATCTCTTGTGAAACATCCATTTTCGAGGTGAATGCCTTTATATCCTACCACTTCTCTCTTGTAGTATCCTTTTTCCATCTTCCACATTCATTCCAGTAACTACCAAACTACCAATCTGCTTCTTTGATATGTCACAGCATTTCTTGGCTTTTTCTACTAGGGCATCAGATGCGACAGTGCTCATCAGCTTCCAACTCTGTGACCTTCTGCTCAAGTTTGTGGTTTTCACCTTCATCTATTTCTTGATTAATGCATTGAATTTTTCACATCCTCTTTCAAGGCCCCATTTTGCTCTACTATAACAGTAGTTGGTATCTGTAAAACCCTGAATGTCTGAAGCCATGTCCTATTCTTGTCAATATTCTGTTTGTTTAAAAAAAAAAAAAAAAAAAGAAAAAAGGAGAGATTTAGAGATTTTCACCACCTGTTTCAGACACATTCTGACTTATTTGTATAACAACGTTTCTGAGGGTTTCAATACCACATGCTGCTGAATAATTACCAGCACATCTTTCCAGAATACCTCATATGCCATATCTCTTACCTACTGATTTCAGCCCCTGATTCTCCTTCTTACAGGTCCCTTTTTCTTCTCTCTGAGACTTGCTCCAAGGCCTACTCTCAACAGATTTTCTGCCAGATGTTTTTTTGTCTTTGCCTAAACCCTAATTTGACCTGCAAATCTCATCTTGCTTGAGGTCGCTTGGCCTTCCTCACCTGCACCCAGCTCTCTTCAAGGCTTTTGCTGGTGTGAAGCCAGCCAGGCCATTTAGTAGCTCATATAAAGAAGCTTCCACTTCATAAATCTCCAAATGATGTCAACAAAGGCTTCTCAAACGATAAGTGAGTCACCGTTTCTCCAAAACTACTTTATCTCCAGCTGTTCTGGAACAGCTGGATTGGCTTATTTAGCAAATGTAAGAAACCATGGAGAGGATTTGTTCCACTGACACCAACAGCTTTAACACATGACCAACAGTAAAGGAGATACTCCAGTAGTAACATCAATTCCATCCAGCATTTTGCAGACTCTATTTTTTTTTTTTTTTTTTTAGAAGCTCCATACATTTTAATAACACTGAATATTTCATGGGTTTTCATTGTCTTGAATTGACTCTCAGCCCTTCTAGGCAAACTGTACACATTGTGCTTAACAAACCACATTAAATAGACTAATAAAATCTGGTTCTGCTTAAATTTACTCAGTGTCACAGCATTTATAAGGGATCTTGCACAAATTAGGCAACGTACTCCAAATTTTACAGTGGGACAAAGATAACAAGCAAATACAACCAGCAATAGGAGGCAGTAAGCTTGTATTAACTATAATTATATTCAGAGGATTTCTCTGTATTCAAAAAAAAATGGATCCACATCTATAAAAAAAAACAAAGAAGCTGATTAAAATAATCCTAGCCCAGTTGATTTATACTGATCTAATAGTATTCTTAAGTTGTCTTCATTCAGCCTAGGTGTTTAATCCAATTGTACTCCGTGTATGCACAAATAGAGGCATTACCTGTTTATCGTGGCAGAGAAAATCCACAGGTGCCCACAGCACTTACCTCTATCAAGTACTAGTCAAAAGCAGGATGAGCACTAGATTTGCATACAAGAGAAAAGGGTCAATAATTTCAGAATCGCATACTGTGGGGGAAGCATGCTGGGCTGCAGAAAAAATGTCCTTTTGTGTAACAGGTGCAGAAGACTCAATTTGCCAAGCCAGGAGGTACTTGTTTTGTGTAGAGCTTTGAGGTGCCATTTTTGCAGCCAGTTGTGATCAAGACAGACTGTCACTATGCAAGACAGACTGTCACTATGCCTCTGAATTCAGAAGATCTGACTGAGGGCTGCATTTTCCACGTCAATAAACTCAAATCAAGACAATGGGCAGGAAAAAGGGCTACCAGACCTCAATTCTGACATTGTCTAAAGCCAGCATAGTACAATTCATGAGGTGAGGACTGTTCAGTAACTTTGGACACATCTAATTTCCTAAGAGAAATAACTTAGCATCAGCTGGGTTTACCTAGTTGTGGAGAGCACTCACACTGTTAATGATTCCTGATCAAAACCAATGATATCATTCCCAGGGACTGTTTCAAGGGAAACTTTATTCTCATCTAGTTTCTGTGTCTTCTCTGAGTCCCCATTGGACATGATGACCCTTGGCTCCACTAATCTCTCCCCAGCCATGAGCTCTTGCAGCTCCTCTGAAGCTCTGATTTGGAACAGCAATGCAGATGGGGAAACATTTCCCTGGGGAAAAAGCCAGCTTCCAGTTTGGATATAGAGATAATTTTCAGATGTCCTGCTTTTCCCACAGGACAAAAGTAAATCCTTTCTGCCCCTTCTTCCTTCCTCTGAGAATATTGGTTTTTTCCGTGTCAGAAAATAAGCATTAGTAAATAAATATAATCAACTCAATCCTTGGCCTGGCAGAATCTTCTCACAAAACATAACAAAGAGGTGCCTCTCAGGGAGTGAAATCTCTGATAACTTGTGTTTCAAGTAATACTCTACATGCTAATCCTGCTATGGTTTGTTTTCCATTTATTTGTTGAAGCTTTGTTGTTTTTGTTGTTCATAAAATGAACCACACATCCTTGAGACTTAGGAAGAAATACATCATTTCGTACCTTTTTTCCCGATATTTTTTTCCACAGACATCACCTCAGTACCAGAGCTGCAGTTAGAAAATTGCTAAAATTCAGAAGTTAGCTTGACAGCTACTTGTGCCAGATGTAATCTTGTACAAGGTGCCTGGTTGGTACATGTGACCAGTGGGCTGCTATGGGGGTACAAGAGGTTGTAAGCACCTACAATAAAAGTCAGTCCTGCATCAGCAACAGTGCATCACTTGCCACAAATGGCCACAAATGGCAGCCAAACAGGGACCCTGTACCAGGGTCAGCCTTGGGAGATAATCGGCTATAAAAATGATGGGTGGCAAGGAATTAGGGCTGCTGAAAGGAAGCAGAACCCAAAAAATTGCTGAAAGGAAGCACGAATCAGGGCTGCTGAGAGGAAGCAGGATCAGCTGCACAGCCACAAACACTTTTGCAGGACAGAGGTGAGCAACAGGCAACTGTGGGAACAAGCGTAACAAAGGAGCAGAAAGCAGTCTGCAAAATAAGGGAAACAATTTTGCAGAAGCACCAGGATGAAGTGGAAAGCTTTGATCTAAGTGACATTTTGTGTGGGTCTCCAGTAACATAGAGGGAGTAGATGGGGCTATGACCTGTGACACAGAAACGTGGGACAGAGCCGGAGTGAGGCTGTGGGACGCAGCTACGCGCTCTGACCTGTGGCTAAAGACCTTCTGGGGCCCCGGAGACTTGTGGAACAAACTCTATAACCACGAAGTAGTTGTAAAGTAGGTATGTTTTATTTGGCCAGCCGGGTGCAGGGGGGACAACTCCTTCCTAGCCTGTGCTCCGAAAGCAGGTAAACATCTATATTTATAGCGGGAATACATGCATATTCATGGTACAAGAAGTGGTTATTACAATTAATTCTAGAAATTCATTACAATATTCCATGCCTATTCTGCATCCACCCCTAACTAATGACTCCATATCATTCCCACTGTTTATGCTCAACTACTCTTACATTTTAACTACCCCTTTAATCACAAAGAATCTTATTTAAGATGGGATACTTGTAGGAATCCAAACAAAGATTCTCTTATTTAATGTAATGTGTACAAACATATTCACAACTGATATCTTACCTGCACCTGCCTGGCTTTCCTAATTCTGGTTTGGAATATGTAATTTCAGTGATTAAAAAAAAAATAAAAATAAATCCCTATTAAAACAATAGGGGGGGGAAGGGGGCGAAGAGATGATGGTTGTGTTTCCACAGGTGCTGGACCGCAATGGGTTCCAGCCAGAGTCACAAAGCCCTGTTTGACTGTACTGTACCATCAACACCTCCTGCTGCTTCTTCAGATCCGTGACAACCTTCTGGGTATCCTCCCAACTGAAGCCTACTGAAGCAACTGGGTAGTGGATACTACAGCCAATATCTCAGCGTCAACAATGTGACAACTACCTCACAAGATTTTCTATCTGTAGGGCAAAAGCTACATGTTGAAAACTCATGGGGTTGATTTGATGGGTGGATTAATGTGTTTTTCAGCTTTTGACCCATGTCAGTGCCTGCCATTTTGTTGTTGTTGTTGTTGTTGATATATATTCTTTATATTAATAAGGCGATCAACTGAGTGCTTGTTGTTCAAACTAGTAAAGAAGAGGGATATGCTGGACAAAGAAAGACATTATGAACAAATGGCCCTGCAAATGAGTAAGCCAGCTCTGCAGCTACTTGTGCCAGACAAGTACAGTACAAGGTGCCTGGCTAGTACCTGTGATCAAGGGGTTGTTAAGGGGGTATAAGAGCTTGTATGCATCTACAATAAATGTCTTCATTCTAGACTTGCAATGGAGTCCAAGCTTCTCTTGCCACAGCTGAGACTTCTTTTTTTTACTTAGCTCAAACTCACAAGAATGAGGAAATACGGATATTTCAGCATCACTCCTACATCTCGTGTATCTCCTTACCAAACATCTGGAAGGTATTAAGCAGATCCAGTCTTCTTGATCCTATAAAGGGAAGTTTTTTTTCTCACAGATCCCAGAGGACTTTGTCTTGCTCAATCTTAGCCTGCACCAGTTACAATCTGTTACAATCTTTTTCTACAAGTTAAAAAAAAAAATTATAATAAAAGTAAAAAAAAAAAAAATTAGGAAAAAAGAAAAGACAAAAAATGAAAAAGGAAAAAAACAAACAAACAAAAATCCCCGCATGTCCTCAACAAGATCCAAATGGCTCTGGATTCTTCAGGGTTTGGAGAAATGGCAGAGGACATAGTTGGAGTAAGGGAGAGGACAGAGTTTGCCCAGCTGCCCGTCACCTCAGCACACAAAATGCTCCTCAACAAGTGAAGATTAAGAAAAAAACAACCATGCCCAGACTGAAGAGGTGAAGAGGTGATAGGTCTTTCCTTCAGTATCTGAGCCCTTTCCAGGATACTGGACATTGGAGGAAAAGCATTTTTCTGGCATTGTCCGTGTCATCCAGGGCAGAGGGCACAGCCCTAATGATGCCTGCTGTGATGGGCTGGAGTACAAGTCTTCTACCTTTTGTCTTCCCTGGGCTGTATTGAGTGAACAGGAATTGTCTTGGGCCACCAAGGTCACTCTGAAAGTAATGCCTCCCTTATTTCCATGGAACTACAACAGATACAAAGAACAGAATAACACAACTTGATAGAGCAAAATCTCAGCAGCAAAACACTGTTTTTTGACATATTCAACACCATTAGCTATGCGTTTCCTCCAGCAATGAACTAGAACCTGCATGCCAATGCTCATAATAATCTACATCACTAGAGGTGGCTGATTCTTGCTGTCACCACTGCTGAAATGTACCACCCTCCACTACACTCTGCTCACATCCACTATTTGATCTCCATAAATATTCAGCAAGTGTCAAAGAATGTGAGTGGGTGCCATTTTTTTCAGCATGGAGGTATTCAGTCCCAAACCTTTGCTTCATACACGCTTCCATTTAAGATGCTATTCTGTCAGACTGCCCCTCTGCTGCCATCTGTCACACGGCAACAACATGTAGTGGAATATTGTCAGGAGGGTTCAACCTCTGTAGCCATACTTCCAACATCCACCTCTGATATCGTGGGCCACCAGAATAAGATAGGAGGCATTACTTCTATTGTTAAATATATCAGCCATGTGATGGTAGGGGTGGGTTCTGGGTCTCCTCCAGTATTGCCTGAGAGCAATGGTTCTGTGAAGGTTCTGCCTTGATGGAGGTGGATCTGCTTTCAACACAAAATCGCAGGTTGGACTATAGTCTGGAGTATTTGGAAACAAGCACTAGAAAAGAAAGGTGATCCATGTTTTTTGAGTTATTGTCTACACACATCCAAAAAAAAAAAAAAAAAAAAAAAGCAAAAAAAAAAGTTTCCTTTTCCTACTTCTTTCTTCCTTGTGAGAATGTCAGTGAAGTGCCAACCAAGAGTTACAGTTTGGTCTCTTGACTCCTCTGTCCATACTAGACTCCATCCCTTCAGATGCTGGCCAGATTTTGAGCATCCTTCCTCTCAGCTCTCCTCAGCCCATTGTTTCAGTCACCCCACTGGTCATCAGGACGATGCATCTTGAGGTACTGGGAACAGGACCACAGCAGTAAGCAGCACTGCGCATTTGGAGGAACTTCAGCAGGTAGGGCAAGAGTAGCAGATGGAGGTACTGCAGATGCATGGAGGCAGCTGGGCAGGGACAAGCTGTGGCTGCTTGGTGGCCCTGCTTGAAGACATGTCAAATTGCAGCCTAAGACACCATGGCTAGGCCCTGCTATGTGCTGAGCCAAGCTGAGAGCATAATGGCTTTGAGGGGATTTACAAGCAACAAGAATATAGAAAACTCTTTGCTTTACTCTGCCCTAGCTGGATATAAAATCCATCCTGCTAGAAGTTAATATGAATGGAAGAAACACATTGCTTGCCATGGTTTTTCACACTGTTAGGACTGCAGACAGACAGGCAGCAGAGAAGCACTCAACAAACCTGATTGTCTCAAAGACGTTGGGTGATGTAGCCCACGTAGAATCATAGAATTGCTCAGGATGGAAAAGACCTTCAAGATCATCAAGTCCAACTGCAACCTAACCATACCACCCTAACTCTAACAACCCTCCCCTAAATCATGTCCCTGAGCACCACATCCAAGCTGTTTTTAAACACATCCAGGGATGATGACTCAACCACCTCCCTGGGCAGCCTATTCCAGTGCTTAACAACCCTTTCTGTAAAGAAGTGTTTCCTGATATCCAACCTAAACTTACCCTGGTGCAACTTGAGGCCATTTCCCCTCGTCCTGTCACCAGTGAGAAGAGACCAGCCCCACTCTGCTGCAATCACCTTTCAGGTATTTGAAGAGAGCAATAAGGTCTCCTCTCACCTTCCTTTTTCCCAGACTAAACAGCCCCAGTTCCTTCAGTCGCTCCCCATAGGCCACAATCTCCAAGCCCTTCACAAGCCTGGATGCCCTTCTCTGGACCTGCTCCAGCACCTCCATGTCCTTCCTGTACTGAGGTGCCCATAATGCTATGCACCAGGGAAGAAGTAAGGATAGCTGCAGAGCACATCACTCATGATGCTGAATAGAAAAAAAATAGGTGTATTGCCTGAACAGCAAAAAAATTTGTTTTCCTGTGAAAGATATCTCCCTGCAAAGAGCTGCTCTGATGACTGAAATAGAGGACATTCCAAAATGATTTTTGGGTGTACAGCCTGGCTATAACTGACAGTAAGGTGGCTGTGCCTTAACAGGATGGGATGACAGGCTAAAAGATGAATTCCTAATGAAATCAAGCTCAAAAGCAAAAGTAGAGAAAGCTTTAAGAGCTGACAATTTAACAGAAAAACTTATGCTGTAACTTTATGGAAGTGCTATTGTGCACAGCCACATAATTAAGCTGGTATCTGAAAAAAACAGAGATGAGCAACAGACTCACGAGCACACGGAGGTGAAGGCAAAACAGCAGGACATGGCATTACAAGGGAAGCAAATGTATTTACACAGCAGGTTAGCGGCAGAGGTGGATTGCACTGGGTAAAGCAAAAAAGCATGTCCAGCAAGAGGGAAGAGGTACATGAAAAACTACATAAAAGTCTATTCTGTTCAAGTTCACTGCATCTAGCCTAACAGAAAAGCTCAGGACATATCGTGTGGAAACAGTAACATACATGGTTTAGGTTTCCTGGCTTTCTACCCTAGGACAAAATAAGGTAAAGATAATGCACTTGGAATTCCAAATCTTAACAAGTTCCTAAAGAAATTTCCATAACATTCAA
This sequence comes from Tympanuchus pallidicinctus, assembly GCF_026119805.1. Lineage (NCBI taxonomy): Eukaryota > Metazoa > Chordata > Aves > Galliformes > Phasianidae > Tympanuchus > Tympanuchus pallidicinctus. The sequence continues at coordinate 2,451,296 of NW_026294752.1, read as the reverse complement.
ATTCTGCACACAAACAGACTTCATCAGTGTTAAAGGAAAAAACTAAACATTAACACTGTGTGAACGAGACTGTGAAATTAAACACTACTTGCATGCAAAAAATTCTACGTTAAAATGTAGGTACAGTCATTAATAGGAAAATGTCAGAATTTAGGCCTTTCCTATATAAACATGTATTCTGTGCCAGTACTAGAAAGAAAAATTGTTTTAAAAAGTGTCCTCATGCATTTGAAATGCCATGAACACTTTGCAAACTCATACCTACAAGTACTGCTAATGATAACCAGAATAAAAGAGGCACTTCAACTTACCATAAAATGGTATATTTTTGAAAATAAAATAAATCATCACTGGGACAGGTTAGACCACAAAGAACAATACTGTGCAATTTGACCCTGTATACACACACACATATATATATATATAGAGAGAGAGATGTAGCCTTTGGAACTACACAGTAGAAGGATACTGCTGCCTACCCTGCCTAGGAGATCAGCCACAAATTACTGCACAAGGCGCATTCCTTGCACAAACAGCTCCAGTCAGTTACCAGAACCTCATGAAAGACAAGTACAGTCCCAGGCTTTCTCTCAAGGAACTCATCAAGATAGCATGCCAAGGAATTATCAAAACCAAACACTGTTGGTGTGCTGCTACCAGGGAAAAGCGGTGTCTCTCTGGTAGTCAGCAGGATGACACGTCACACTAGGGATGGCAAACAGCAACATTAGTAGGCTGCAAAATTAGCAGCAGTGACAAAATCAGAAAGCCAGCTCACACTGAATGTCACCTAGAATATTCTGAGTATGAATTTCCTGAGACGTTTTGAAGCAGTAACCAAGACTAAACAAATTCTTTACATCAGATCAGGCTACAGATACTTGTTGTAAGAGCTAGGTGTGTTTGCAGGCTATTATTTGAAGTTCTTACTTACAGTATTTTGAACTTCAGTTATGGTTTTGAAGTTTCTTTTCTCACCTGCACACAGGTGGGCCCCAGTGAAGTGCATGCATTGTAAGGATGGGGAAGAGAAGCTTTAAGTACAGAGCTTTGCCAGGTGTGACACAGGCAGCATTCCCACAGCTTCACAAGCATTGCTATGTGGCAGCCCCAAGCTTCATGAGCCTTATGCCTCTGTTCCAAAGTGTTGGTTTCAATCAGTGTGGGTCAGCAGGAAAGCAAAAGCTGCAATTCTTACTGGTGCCCCACAGATAAGTGTGAACAGGAAGAAAATATTATTGATGATGGCAGTTTCAGTGGAAAACCAGGAGCTGATCAGGTCCTTCAATGTGACCTGTATGACCACATGGGCAAACATCACTGAGAAACAGAACACACCTGCTCAGATGCAATTGCTGAAGAAGCCAGCCCCGTGCAGTACCTGAGGAGGCCATTCAGAGCTGGCTCAGCTATTTTGTACAAAATCACAGTGTAGTGCACAGACACTTCTTGTCTTCTAGGTTAGGGATGAATTTTGCTCTGATCATACCTGTGCTGCATAACTTCTGTGAATAAAAGCAGAAGTTTGTCAACATACACCTGCAATTTCATCTAACCCAGTCTATACAGGTAACAGCTTCCAGACCTTAAGGCTTCCCAAAGAACTTGCTTTCTTTGTCAAAAATCTTGAATCATTTTCCTGGATACGCTTAGTTTTCTGGTGTCAAATCTCATGCACATTGTCCAGAACACACTGCATAACACAGTGCACAGATCTCTGGCCTGCTGGAAACACGGAGCTAGCTGTCCCACTAGGCTGCCTCTGTTGGCCACTCACCAGTACACTGTGAGGCCATGCTGCCAGCCTGAAGGGACCGAACATCTTGAGTGAGAACTTCCTCCACAGCTTTGCATGACCTCATATCATTGTTTCTTTGCTCCATGGAAATTTTCCATTTCCCTTACCTCTAACTCTCTGAAAATGAGTTTGGAACAAACCAACTCAGCTGAGCTGTTCAGTTGAATGAATTTAGCGGCTCAATGGCATGAGACAAAGCTCAAGCCTTGAGGAGGCTTCCTCTTTCACATAGGAACATGTTACAATACAGCATTTTCCGCATCAACTCCATAGCACTAGGCAGTTAACAAAGCATACTTCAGTGGACTTCTTCAGCTGTGCCACAGGAGCAGTTCCAGCAGAAGTAGCAAAAAGCCAGATACAAAGAATGTCTGCTAATTTGTCCGTGCCATACCTCATACTTAGCTGTTCATACTTCCATAACTGACAGTTCAGACTGTGCCAAGTACTATCTGAGAAACTCTTCTGAAAGTTTTTCTGCTACAATTAAGCTACTCATTAAACCACAAGGAAACCTCTTTCAACGCGTTTTAGATTATATTTATCAGGTTCAAAAAGGGTGCTCGAGATCACCAGTTTTTGAATAGAAAGCTGGAAGTGTCCAGCTGAGATTTAAATTTTCATGCACTTGTGGGCAGGGGGCAGACTAGGATCAGAGGAGCAGGAATTTTGTGGGAGGGATCACAAGTTGAGATAAGGTCTCTGACTCCAGGACACTTGTATTCAAAACTCTGAAACAGGAGAAGGAGACAGCTGTGGGCTTTAGAAATGGATCACAGCACGCAGTTGCTGGCAGGACTTCACAGGGCATAAGGAGCGAGAAGGGGAATAGAACCCACTGGGACAGAGAGATTTTCAGCACAGACAATTGCTAATGAAGGACAACAGAACCAAAAGGAATGATTAAGAACTCCAGTTTTTTATTGGTGAGTTTGACATCTGATTAAGGACATATGTTTGAAGCTTGATACCCAGTAGCTCTTGTATACAAACCATGGCAGTACATCAGCAAATTCACAGTTTCAAAGATAACACAGTTTGAATGCTCCAGGCTTTCCAGTGCAGTAGATTTGCTGGGAGGAACAGTGGGGATGGAGGACAGTGCAGGACACCCAGAATCTGCCTCCACCAGCTCAAAATAACCAGCTAATTTTCCCAGGCTACAGAAACAGGCTTCTCCAGGGCAATTCACTGAATGGCTGCAGTGCTGCTTTACAGTGCTCCCACGAGCTTTTGTTCACTCCTTAGAGGAATACTGCTAACTACAGCTCTCGTGAGGAACTACAGAGCAGCCCCAGGGAGACTTACTGGTTAATTTAGATGCTTCTGGGGAGCGTGAAATCTCCCTTCCCTTTGCTGTCCCTCCCTGACTACCTGCTGTCAGTTAGCAAGTGGTATTCACCCCAGGCTCACAGATGAGGAGTCTGACAACAAACAGGAAACTGTGCGTGCTGTCATACATAGCGGATACACATACACAGCAGATTTTAATTTCATTTTGATCCAGGATGGACTTCTTGTGTTTTGCCATGAATCCATTGGGGTAAAATCCTTCCCACTCACTTAGCATCAGGTCCACCCAAGCAAAGTCCGTTACATTCATAAATAAGTCCCTGAGAATTCTCAGTAAGGGATCTGTTTGGGTGGACAAGCACATGATCTGCCTGCACAGATCTGCTAGTGACACACACAGATTTCAAACACTTGAAATGCTTTTCACTGACTTTAATAGATGTAATAGATTCAAACGTATTTTGTGAACTCATTCACATATCAAGCCCTAGCTGCTCCTGAATTATTTGGGAAACAAAATACAGCCTTTCCTTCCTTCTCTGATTCAAACTCTAACTGAACTGTATCTAATTTGAGAATAAATATGATTGACTTAATGGAAAACCCTTTTCCATCAGTACTGTGTAGTTGTGGTTATATACACATCCATAACATATAAAGTCCTTACTCAAAATTGCCAACATGGTAACGTATTAAGGAGATGATGGGTCTGCATTTGAGAGAACTGTGTAGGCTGAAGTTTGCTGCTATATTAACACAGCACAGGCAAATGTTGTAATTAGAAAATAAAGGCAGAGAAATTGTTAATAGTTTTGTGCACTATTCAGGCTTCTTCTCCAATAAAGTGATTCTTTAGGGAAGTGATAACGTCTTCATATGTGACCCTGGGACTACTGTAAAATGCCACACATCTATCCCCACAGCTGTGATACTTGGTAATTGCATGGCTATATTTGCAAATTGCTCTATTTCCTACAGTCCTACTCTAATTTTATCACTATTTCTAACGACTTTTACTGTTTCCAGGAGAACACCAGTTAGTTTTTTCTTAATATCAGGACATATATTATTTTTAGGTGAGAATCATTCACATGCTGAATCAGAATACAGAACACCAATGAAAGACAATAACACAATGCTTCCAATGGAGAAAAAAAAAAAAAAAAAAAAAAAAAAGTAAGCAGGTGATGTATCAGTTTAACGTACTGTTTTAATCTCTTCTGGAAAAACATTTCTGTGTTGGCACAGGGCATCAGAGAAATAGAATGGACTCAACTTGCATCTGTCAGAAACAAGATATTTCTATTCTGGTTTGGTACCATTATAGGTTCTGTTTGAAGGTAGATGATTTCCAGTGTGAAATGCAAAACAAAAGAGGCATAGCTTCTAACTAGAGCAAACACACAAACCAATTCAGAGTACCCAGAAGAAAAAGGTTGGGACTGAGGAGGCACAACTTTTGCAGATCAAGCAGAGAGGTCAAGAACTCATTTAGAGCTCTGTTCTAGATAATCCTGTATGTCTTATTTTCAGATACATCTAAATAGAAGAGAAAGAATACTCAAGAAGGAAAATCATGTTACCTATTTGCAATCCTCCGTGATCTGACTTCAGGGACATTACCAACTGAACTGCCTGGAAGCAAACACGAGAAACCTTGTTGCTGCTGGGTTCCTGTCTGCCTGAAAGGACAGCAATGCATCAGAGCAGGGTAACATGTTGCTTTGTTCTAGCAAACACCAGAAGGCATGGGGCATAGCCCAGGATCTCCAGTCCACATAGAGAACCCAGGAGTGACACTCAGTCAAAGAGAATGTAATAAAGCAGAAACAGCAATTGCCTAATGGCAACACTTAGCTCTAGACCTACAGCTTTCCTATCTGCCATGTTCCTCTTGGAAGAGCCACCTCAAGAACAGATTTTCTCAGGCTGTTCACACTGCTGTTGAATCATCCCAGCAAGGTCAAGGCACCGCAAAATTCGCCATTTCTCAGCAGCCAGCTCTTCCTTGGATACCTGTCCCAGCAGTTTTTTGGCAAAGAGGTTCTGATCCTGCATGAAAAGGCCCACAGCAGACCTTGGGGCTTGAGGGAAGTTCTCCAGGCAACCACTGGTGAAACAGAAATTGATTTTCTTTTCACGTCTCATTCCTGGTCCTCTTTCTTCAATCCAAGTCAGAGGCCTAAAGATGGAGAAACAGTGGAACAAAAGAGTATTTATGAAGAAATTGAATCAACAATCCTACTTAAAACATGTTGTGCAGTACATACAGAAAATGCTCTAATTAATGCACCTTTTTACAATTTCAGTCACTGCACGTTCATTCAGGATGCTCTGATCAACAAGCCTTGTTGCTGGTTACAGAGCTGAACACCACGTTACAGCCTAAACTCTGCCATTGCTGCATGCACTGCTTTCAGCACACTGCCTAAACTCTCTCCAGCTTCTTCTCTACGCACAATGAAGCCAGACGTGTTCAGCCACCTTGAGAGGAATTGAGAAGTTTAATCCATTCATTCAATTGTGGATTTGGATGAAAAGTGCAGTTAAACACCTAAACTTTGTGAGTGATTTAATCAAGGCCTCAGTGTTCAGTCATTCCTCCAGCAAGAATAAACTGTCAGTAGGATAAGTAATCATGACCCACACATTTAAACTACTGTAGGGAAAGAAAAAAAAACAAAGGATCCAAACCACAATCTGCAAATAATGCATAAAGGAAGATCCCCACAGGACTAATAAATGCAAATCTCTTGTGTTTCAGGATGTCCTAAGGCCACAAGGGTGCCTGAGGAGTGCATCACTCTGTGGTTTTTATGTTCACATTCTCCTTCCCTGAGACATCTCCTGCTGACCACAGCCTGGCTGGTTTTGCTGCATTTTTTCTTATGACAGCAAATATCCATGGAGGGTTGAGACCACTGTTGTGTGAAGCTGCTTTATCTCAGGCAGTCTGGTGTGAAGAAACCACTGGGCAGATACAGGCAAAGACCCTAACAGTGGGGAGTACATAGGATGATCCAAAACAGGCAGTATCAGCATGGGGTCGCATCCCTGGGGTGATCTAGAGCAGATGCACATCAAAGACCAGATTCAAACTTATGCTGTCTTCCACTCTGGCTTGAGGGAGCCACTGAACCAGAAGCACAATCACATAAGTTAGGCAAAATTAAAAAAAAAAATAAAAAAAAAAAGAAAAAAGAAAAAGATAGAAATGGCTGATTCAGACCTGTGAGCAGGAAATGTTGGTTCTACTACTAGATTCATCGTCTTTTGTGATTGGGTTTTTAGTTATTTTCCCAAAGAGCTGTTCCACTTGGTTGCTAACTAAACATTACTTTTTAATTAACAACTTCTACATTGAAATTTGTCCTTTTTTATCACTACAAAGACACATATGCTGCAACACTGCATACTGTTTAAGCAATTATGTTGCTTAAGAACCAGGTTTGCATTTCATATTGGAAACTTAATTTTTAATAGTGTTGATGTTTTTGATTAGGTAATTTATCCACTTTCATTTAAGATCTTCATCAAAGCTCTATCTGGTAATGCAAGTAATTAGTTATTTAGCAGTATTAGTAGTTTTATTTGAAAACAACAAACCCAGTATTTTTGGTAGCTAGAGAAAGCCATAACTGATTTGGTTGGACAGTTAAGAAAGAAAAGGAGAGTTAAACTGAACACTGAGAAACCACTTTTACACTGATTTCAAAAGGAAGCACTACTATGAAAAAAAACCAACAACAACAAACCCACACTGATTTTACAGTCGTTTTGTCTTTCCAGATTTTAGGCCATCACAGCTTACACAGCTACATTTTATTCAGATTAGAAGATACTTAATCTTTTCTGACTCTCTGTTGCCTCAGTGATAAGTAACCATGCTGCTTGAACAGTGCTAGCTGAAAAACCAAAATGAAGAAAATAACCTTTGTACCCACCTGCAGAAGAATTAACCTGGTTTCATGCTTGAAAGCATGCTGGATCTACTCAATATTTCAAGCAACTCTTGATACAGAAAGCATGTTTTACATGTTTTTTTTGGATATTCAGGCTAAAGTTATTTTTTAGACTTCATAAGCTTCATTCTCAATACAATTTCAAGCAGTTATTGCCATACAATTGCAATAAATACAATTATTCAAGCAGCACGTGTTCAGAAAATGTCTTCTGTTTCTTTTAAACATCCTGTTTCATGTGTTGAAAACACCAGTAATCTTTATTTACTAAGCAATCAACGAGGGCTGCCTTACCTCAGATGAGAACTAGACCTTATTTCTAGCTAACATCAGAACAGATGTTGCACAGATCATTAGCTTTCCAGCTTGCACTTAAACACTGACATTTATTGAATCCAGGCTGTATAATAGGACAGGAACTGCAGTCCCAAACCAGCCGTACTGTCAGCTGAGGTCTGCCTTTTCCTGGATTGTTTAACATTTTAGCACAGAAAGGCTGTCAGCTCAACTGCCTTGGAAACACGAAAGAGGCAGAGGTCATCTCTCAGATAACTGAGCTTGGGATGTTAATGCACATCTCCAAAATCCACCTGAGATAGATTAGCAGCCAGTGCAGACTATGCAGCAGGGACACGCCATAGCCTTTGCACAAATCCCTGCTCAAACAAGCAGAACACTGGCTGCTGTACTCTGCACCTGCTGCTTTTTCTAAGGCAGAAAGGGGCTGAATTAACCTGATTTCTCAAGATTAGTGCATTTATGTCTTTCAAAGAAGGGTGTGCTAGCTTTCAGGAAAGCTGCAAAGCTTTCCCATCCCGTAAGCAAGACAGAACTTGAGCATGTGAGAGCTGTGAGTTCATAGAGCTGTAGGTTCATAACTTCACTTGGAGAGTGGGCCAAATTCCCTACTGTTGTACGTTCACTGACGTCAGTGGGGGAAGGTCAGCAGGAAATGCAGTGCAGAGGCCGACAGGCATACTGGCACGCTATGCAACTTTCCAGCCAGTGTTAAGTTATCCCGAAGCATAAAGCAACTGTCACGAGGGTCATGAAAACGCTCATGGTGACAAAATACTTACTGACTGACCCACATGCAGAGTTAGCCATGAGCTAAGAAAAGCAGATATCTGTCAGCTGTGTTGCAAGAAAAATAATCCTGAAAGAAGAAACAGTTCTGTACCTCATAAATACATGGCAGTTGTATTTACAAGGACTACTTAGAGACAGGCCAGCCAGGGAAATGCTTAAGCCATCCACTAGTTCCACCTGCTGGAATTAGTTCAAAATCTCACTCTACACTGAGCTTTACAGACACTCTCATTACTTGCAAATTGCTAAGAGGGTAAACATGGATGGTGTATGGAGTTCTGTCCTCTCTTAACTATAGCATTTTTTTTTTTATTTAGAGAGGAAGAAAGATCATTCAGACAAGACGCTTATCCCATCATAAACTGAAACAGGCTTTGTAGGAGCTCAGCAAAATCTGCAGTGAAACCAGTGGTCCAAGTGAGCCTTGATTCTTAACTGCCCAGATATATAGTTCTACAGATCATTATTCTATATACGTGCAACAACAAAAAAGGTAATTCATTATGAACAAAGGTAGGTCAGGATATTTCTCTATGTGGTCATCTTTTCCCTGGTTCTCCCTAGTCTTCTCATTTGCCTATAAAGGCAGAACAGACTTCATGGAAAAAACAGGAAAATGTGAGTGAAAAGAAAGGAACAAAGTGTTCTATCGCCATCCCCACCCACTAGGAAACATACAGAGACTGGTAACTTCTCTATATCAGACAAGTCAGACAATTCTTACACTGCAGCTCTAGCATGCTTTGGCACTTTTCAACTTCAGCTTGCTTGAAAAGGAAATGACCATCTGCATGAAGTCCACAGTAATCAAAATGAAGAGTTTCCAGCAAAATTCAACAACATTCTGTGCACTGAGTGGGTACTTAATTCTCGCTATGGCACTCTCATAAAATATTTAGAAACATATTCTTTAGCAAGGTCACCAATAAAATGCTACTTTATAGCAAGGTTATTGTTAACGTGTAATAAAACAGAGATCTAATTCAGTATTATAAATTGCAGTATCGGAAGAGTTTTCTGCAAGGAAATCATACAGCAGTGGCTGGACAAAATAATAAGTAATCCTGGCTGCTGGATTCTCACTCTCACAGTCTGACAGACTGCTGAAACATAAAGGAAAACGAACAAACAAACACAAAACAAGATACGGAAAACAGACTGATGACCCATTCAGAAAAAATCAATGTCAGTACTCCAAGATAGACATTAATCAAGAGCAGACCTCTCTGTAGCATCAGAATGCTTAAAATGTGTCATTTTCTCTTAACCTTCAGCTAGTAGCACGTAACTACAGCATTACAGTGCTACAAGCTACATATTATGACTACTCCACTGGGTTTTCAAATAGTAATATATTTCCAACCTTTAAACAAGGGTTACTGTTCAACATACATCTACAATGTGTACTGTTAAACAAAAAAAATCCTACCTCTGAAAACCTTTTCTGGATGCAAAAAAAAGGCTTTTCAATCTAAGGCACAGGAAATGCATAAATGCATTACGAACCCATTCCCACATTCAGACATCAGGAAATAACTTTTAAAACATTCTTGTGCCCTCCCACAGACATTGCTTGGTTATGGCTCTTCTTTACCATGATTGCTACAGGAAATACTCTCAGGTCTCTTTTGCTTGTAACGCTCTAAAACCAGTATTAACATATTCTATTTCCACAAGAGAAAGGATGTAGACATCCTACAGATGATACCCAAACAGGCTGTCTCATCTGGCTGCTATAACCATTACTCACTTCTTGTTTGCAGTCTGAAAATGGACAGTCATTCTAGAATAATTCTTATCCTTCTGCTCTTCTCTGGTGGCAGAGGTAACAGTGAGGTCTCCAAAGAGGTCAATCAGCCAAGTCAGTCGGGCAATTCCACTGAAAGCTGGGAACCCTGCTTTTGTTTCATCGAGGACACTGCCTGGTGCAATAGCAACAGAGAAACTTGTGAAATGGAAAATAATAATGCGTGCTGCACAGTAAAGGCTGAAGAATTGAAGTATTGCAGGCTTGGAGAGCAGAGTGTAGAAGGGCCAGCAGTGGATGAACTGAGTAGCAAGTCAACAAATATGACTGACCTTGAAATGGATTTGTTGGAGTGCTGTGACAGAGAACACTGCACGAAGCACACGTGCAATAAGCCTTAAGGATGTGCTGAGGAAAGAAGGGTATATGTGGATTCACACAGAGAAAGAAATGCACAAAAATCTCTCCCATCACTTCCATCACTAGTGTGGAATGCTTAAAGTCTCCATTGGAAATATGGACATGTCCTCAGAGCTCAAATTGATACTAGGATGAGGGAGCTAGTTGATACCACCAAAGCACACGAGAGGTGAAGAAACGGTCCACCCCTTGAAAGGTACAGGCTTGCCTTCTTCGCAAGTGGTAGCAGAAAGAGAATAGAAAATAGGTCACAAGTGACAACTAGTAAGGCAAGTGTTTTCCAGACCTTTCTGTAATTTCAAGGAAATATCAAGAGGTGATATTTGTGCGTCACGTCAATTTATAGGCAGACTGTCATATAAAAAGTCTGGTCTGGAAGGGCTGGATTCCTGTGGTGCAAGCCAACAAATCTGGCTGAACTTCCACACAACTACTGACCTGTGAAATGTAACGTTCCCTTCACTAAGTCTTTCCCAGCCACTTCCTTTTTCAGCTGCTTGTATTCTTCAGTCAGAAGTTCAATATGCTCCACGTGGAGGACTTTACCTGTCATTAATAAATAAATAAACAAATCAGGCCAGATTAAATAAGAACTTTCTGTATGAAACACATCTGAACAGTAAAGGCTTCACCAGCCACCAGTGGGAGCTCACTTAAAAATGCTCTCACAAATGGCTTGCAAAATTTTGTTAGGAGGAAAAGAAAATGCAGGCCCTATGTTGAGGCATCTGCTTGGGTTTGTGATTTTCAGGAGATAACAAATGCAGTGACTACAGTAACAGTATCCACTGTGCTCAACAGAAACTCTGCAATGAAACCCAAAACCCAACTACAGCTGAAAAATCAGACTTCAAGTAAAAGATGGGTGAATTCTTGTCCTCCTTCCCCTCATGCTTCCCGATCTGCATTGTTCTTCCCAGAGTAATAGGAAAGAAGACAAAGCAAAAAAACATAGTGCAATACTTAGACCCAGTTTGTAACAATATGATAAAAACTACCTCTTCCACTGTAATTAATTGGACTATTCTGGAAAAAAATGCCATCTAATAAAAATTAAATCTGGCTCTCATTAAATATCTTTTTTTTTTTTTTTTGGTAGGTTTTCAAGGGAGTTGATTTAAGCTGCTGAAATTAGTTGCTGCTGCTTCAAGAGCAGAGGTATAAATTTTGCTCAACAGGAACCCATTTTGCTAGCAACAAGGCAGCAAGTTGGTGTCAGAATAAGGAAAGCACAAAGCAGAAATCCTGTACCTTCAGTATTTTAGGACAAAAGTCACAAGGGATGTTTTTAAGAAGTGGAAATATAAACAGTGCAGCCTATCCAAATTATTTGGACTCTAATTCTGCCAGCACTGTTCTTTTTCTTGAGTCCATTTACTGGCCTCAGCTGAACTGCCACCTTCTCATCCATGGTACTGCAGGGATGGGGCCACAGGCTTTCTGCAGTTAAAAACATCTTGCCTGGGGACAAACTTTCTTTCAAACAGGGATGTCTTGCTGGACTGCAAAAGCATAAGCAGCTGTGTGTGACCAGCAAGTCACAAATATTAGAAGCTAGAGGAGTTGTTTCCAGCTTTATTTTCAGGGAAAAGACAGGGAGGTGTAGCCCTAAGGCTACATTTATTAAATGTCCTACTATCACTGTGACGGAACTTCTCTTTAACAGCACCTTACCCTTAGCTTTGACATCTGTTTATTTATTTTCCCATTGGCACACATCTTAAATCCTAGGCTGACATCTCTGAGACAGGCGTACTGCCTTGCATTCTGTAATTAATGGAGGGTCCTGCCTTTGGATTTGATGCCTTTAGTGCTATTCAGTAGGTAGTGCTGTTTGCAGCACTGAGAAGAAACTCCATTACCTTTTTGCTCAGCCATCTCCCAGAGCTCATGGGCTGCCTTAGCAGACAAAGCCATTGGGTACTCAACAAGGACATGTTTTCCAGCTTCTAAAAACATTCTGAAAGGGATACAAGATCAGTCTTTAAAAAGTATACTGTCATAATCATTTCTCACCATGCTAGCTGATCCTCATCGACATGAGGCAGCAGTGCGCGCCTGCAGCCCGGAAGGCCAGCTGTGTTCTGGGCTGCATGAAAAAGGGGCAGCCAGCAGGGAGAGGGAGGTGATCGTCCCCCTCTGCTTGGCATATTAGGAGGAAGTTTTTCAGCCAGAGGGTGGCGAGGCACTGGAACAGACTGGCCAAGGAGGCTGCCCCATCCCTGCAGGCATTCAGTGGATGTGGCTCTGGGCAGCCTGGTCTGGTGGCAACACTGCCCTCAGCAGGGGGGTTGAAACTAGATGATCTTTGAGGTCCTTTTCAACTCCAGTTATTCTATGGTTCTATGAACCCATTACATGGCTCATGTGGTACTTCAGGGAAGTCACAGTCATTACTTCAGGTTTCTGTCTCTCCTCAGGTGTCCACATGTTCTCCTGCAACAGCTGTACATTGACTCTTTATGCTCCTAAATTTATATGGAAGGTGGAGGCAAGGGAAAACAACAGAAAAAGCAATACAAAATACCTGATGGTTTCTTCGTGGCTTTTGTTCTCTGTGCTGATAAAGGCTGCATGAATCTCTTTGCTTCTTAGAGCATCTTCCAGGCTAATCTGCTTGGCTTCATTAATATTGCCAAAACTTCTCCTGTGTATTTTGCATAAATACAACCAGAGCATAATTATTTCAGTCCTTTCTTCCCAATTGCATGTTCTGCAGCAGCACTTAGAAACTGTTGCTGAGATAACCACTGAGATAAACAAAGGCAGAGCAAAGGAAGTTTGTGATCCAGGAAGGGCAAAGCACTTACAGAAAGAAGTGGAACACAAAAAAGAACAAAACAGATGGGTCAGTGCGCAGGTGGGGATATCAGTAGACACCATCCATCTGTTGAAACATATTTTTAGAAGCATCATACCAAAGGAGCAGTTTTATTTATAAGAGTAATTTGAGGGAGGACAGTGTTCCTGCTGGAGAACTACTCCCAGTGTTGGCCACATGGTCCAAAGCACCTGAGTTGGCAGGACAACACGCAATGCAATGGACAAAACAAACAGTTGGCTGTGATGGCACGTGACCTGCAACACATGCACCATGCCAGTACTAAGGCAAAGGCTCTCCTGGTCAACACACTGAGCATGTCTCCACCTCAAAACAAAACGTGCGCCAACAGCAAATGCCCCTCACATGAGTAAACAGAGCATACAGCTTGGCTGAGTTATGGTAGATGACACTGAGGATGAGGATAGGCCATAGTCAGGTCTTGAAAAGAAAGACAGGCAATGCTTCTGTATTTGGAATGCAAAGAGAAAGGCAGTACATATGTACAAGCAAGCGGCCTGTGAACTGTGCATTTCAACAGAATTGTTTCTCAATAGAAGTAGTGGAAATCCGATCTTTAGTGTGGTTCCAGAGTAGCTGTAGCCCTAACAAAGGCATCAGAGAACCAGGACTGCATTTGGCAGGGAGATAAATTGGATGACCTACTGGGTCCTTTCAGTCTCAAACAACCTGACTACATGACTTAAATATAGCTGGAAAAAAACACTCACAGTCTGAGACCCACACATGTACCTTGTGACTGTTTAAAACCTCCATGCTTTATGCATGGAGGTTATGCAGCAGAGTCCAGCAGGAATACTAAGATGGAAGTATATGTATAGCATTTCCATTAAATTTCTGTTGCTCCAGACTGGCAAGAAAAAAAATAACATTGCTCTCTGAAAGGCAGCCTTACTGTAGGTACTAAATCATGGGAGTTTATTTAAAGTTACAGTATCTGGTTTAAAAAAATAAGAAGTAAATGATGAAATTGCAGTGTGAAGAGCTTTACAACAAATATTTTCATAAAACTTTATCTTCAATACACTTTTAAAATTTGTAAACCTCGTGTTTTGTAAACATTTCTGAAAGTTTTATACAGACAGACTTGAGCTCATTAGTATAAATATTGCATGTCTGTACATCCTGCACCTACAGAAGATTTAACCCAGACAGAACTGCATTTATCACGCAAATTCTGTGGCAAGAAGGTCTCTTACTTTTTATTTTAAAGAGAGTCCCTTCTGCAAGGTATCTCAACAGGTTAGCCTGTTTGTTCTCTCCTGCAAAGCTTTCTGTACTCATTTCCTAGCTGACACTCAGAATGACAGACACGTTTGCATTAATTTTCCCTTTGCAGACAGCATTAAGAGAAATATAAAATTTCTGATATTCACTCCCTGTCCCCACCAAATTATAGTCCTCCAAATTAAAAGACATGTACACCAGAAGAAAGAAACATTACAATACACAGATTACACATTAAGAAGAAACGTCTAACCTGGACACAAATCCAAGGAGCTTCAGATGCTCTGAAGGGCTAGAAGGCATTGGATTCATCAAATCTCGAATCCGTGCTAAGCCAGCAATTCCAACTCCGACCACCACAGTCCCAAACATTCTGTTAATCTGACTAGAGGAAAAAAGAAAAACACAACATTTTTTTCATTTAAGAGAGAGAGAGAGAGAGGCAGCTCTGGGGCGGAGGGAGGGAACTGGGAGGATGGATTATTCCTTAACTCTGCTTTCATAAAGCCAAACCTTATTCAGATGTCAGCAAGTAGCTAGCAGAAATGTGATGCAATAGGCTACTGAGTTCACTCAAATCCCTTTGAAATGTGTTCAACTGGTTCATCACATCACAGAACTAGTCTTAAGACCTGTATTTAATAGCTAGCATATCACAGCTCCATCACAGAGTCCTTCCTTTCCATGAATGGATGGCAGACTTTAAAAGTGAGACATTTTTCTATTTATATAATAACTTCCTTTCTGGAAAGAAGCCAAAAGGTTCTGCAAATCCAGCAGTTCTACATAAAGCCGGCTGACTTTCTGAGAGTATGCAATACAGCCTGTCCTGGGCTGCCATATGGCCAGTAACTGCACAGCAGCACAGCCAAAGTATTCTTAGACAGAAAGCAGAGAACATTAATCTTGTCTTCCCTGATGTAAATGATGGCATGTCCTACACTGCCAAGATGCAACCAAACATCTGATAACTTGGTCTAGACGTTTGACATTTCCACACATGAAGAAAGCTCTGTGATCTCTTTAACGACAAGCAGGCATGTCTTAAAGATTTATATCTCCCAAGTGCATTTCCCTACCACAACAACATCACAGGGAGGGTGAGCAGGGCAGTACTTTCACAGGCCAGTCCACTGGTGATGAACTCTGTGTTCTGATTTGCCATCGATGTGTTGAAGCTGAAGTCAAGTACAAACCTCAAATAACTGTTCATCTACCACAAGGACAAGTAATGCTTTGTAAAGTAATTCTAAAATTTACGGGAAAAAAACAGCTTTAAAACAATCCAAGTCAGCCTCTCTGCTTTTTTTGTTTGATTGGGTTCTTTTTTTTTTTGTTAATTTCATCCAACTACAGCTTCCCTTCAAACCCTGCTTCTTCTTTTCTGGTGTCCCTCCCTCCACTGCCCTGTGTAGCCCTCTGCTATTTCACTATTCATCTCCAAAAAACACATGGCTTCAGCTCCCCTATACCCTCCCATCAGAAAGCCATCACTGCTCCCATAGGCAGCAGTAATATCCATCTTTATCATGGCCATCATTAAAGCTCTTCCTTGGACTCCTTGTATTCAGTACATTTCTTTGCACCATGGAACACAAAACTGAACAAAGCTCTGCAGCTGTAGCTATGTCCTTTCTAATGCAGTCCAGAACACTGCAGACCTTTGCAAGAAGAGGACAATATGGACTGAGGTTCAGCTTGTTCACCACCTTCTGCAAGATCCTCTCTGATGTTCCAGCCAGGAACTGGTGCACAGGGTTATTCCATTCTAGGCACAGCTCTCTACACTTGCCTTTACTGAAATTCATGATGTTCCTGTGCTGCTTCTTCAGCATGCCCAGACCCCTCTAACAAGCAGCTCTTTTTACTGGTTACCAATCACTCCCCAGTTTGATTTTACTCATAGAATGGCTGAAGGTGCACTCAATCCCATCATCCAGGTGGGTTAGTAACGATATTAAATACTATTTGCCATGATATCCCTTGAGGGATGTCACTAACTGACAGTGCAAATTTGATGGATATTGCCATCTGACTTTATGTCACAGATCATGAACATTTTGAGCCAGTTTTCCACACACCATACAGCTTGTGCTCAGTCCACACCTCACCAATTTGGTCATAAGAATACTACAGAAGATCACATCAAAGGCCATGCTAGAGTCAAACTTAAGAACTATTCACCATTTTCTTCTTGTCAACAGCACCAGTCATCTCATCACAGAAGGTGACTGGGTTGGTCAGGCACTATTTGCCTTCAATAAATCCAGTAGTAGCTGTTCACAAACATCTTCTTGTACCTTACATACTTGCGTGTCTTCCAGGAGGATTTGCTCCATTGCATTCCCAGTGACCATGGTGAGGGTAACCACCCTACAGCTCCCACGATACTCACTCTTCCTGCCTTGAAAACAAGGCAAACACTTGCCTTTTTGCCTCACAGTAACATCAGATGTCAGAGGCTGCTGTACATTCAGTGAGCAAAAGAGCTTCATCATCGTCCATCTCTGCTGTGGGTAATGATAACAGAATGGCCAGGGTTGGAAGGGACCTCAAGGACCATGAATCTCCAACCCCCTGCCACATGCAGGGCCACCAACCTCCACTGATGTATTACCACAGACTGTTCGTCGGTTCAGAAACCTGGGAGGCCTGAGAGCAGACTGATGAAAGTCAAGGCATAAAAGGCGCTGAACACTTTCAATTTCCACTTGCCTCTGGCCCAATGGAACAGCAGGCCCACGTTTAGTCTTGATGCCACAGAAGTCCTTCCTGTTGCTAGTTTAAGCGCCAGCCTTCCCAGCTTCAACACTGTAATTCTGGTGCTCTCTGTGTCTCTCCTAGGAAGTCCTCCCTGATATCTGCCTCCATGTACTTTCTTTGCGTACCTGAGGTCAGTCAGATGGTTCCTGCTGATCCACACCAGCTGAATTGTGAGAACAGCTTTCCCATATTGTGAGAACAGCCTTTTCCCGTAACTTCAGTGGATACAAACTGAAGGACAAGATGCCTGCATACGTCAGCTCAACAAGAGAATGCAGAGTCTGTGGAAACTCACTGCTAAACAATTATAAGAAAGAATAGATGCCCTGTTGTTGAAGTGAAACAGATACTTAGCTCAACACAACACCAATATGAGCTGCTTCGGGTTACCTCCCCTAAAAGGTTGGAACTTCACAGCAAGGTAAACTACTAGCCTTCATCCACTGACTGCCAGAGTCCCCCACCACATTTTTAAGACGTATGCTCAAGAGAGTGGGACAATGTTAATGATTTCTTGGAATTCTGACCCATTTTCTTGGAATGTAATGAATATGGGTACATGATGTCTTTAAATACGTACCTATTGCTTTTCTTGGCTGTGTGAGTTTGGAGATATCCCCCTTGCACCCAGTGCCGTAATAAACATACCTGCTTTACAACCTTATGTGTGTTACAGTGTTTGATTTCACGTCACAGCATTCTGCCACATTTGGCTTGCTCTACACCAGAGTACTTGTGCTCTCTGCCCTCCAAGGCAGCCTCCCATGAGATCTTGTCAAGTACATCCATAAATATCCCAAAACCACTCTTCTGAAACTTATGGTTGTCATTCTTTAAATTCTGATTCATAAAGGATGCCAGTATAGACCAGAACCAAGTCAATGGAGGCTTAGTAGTCCTGCTGGAGAACAGTAAATCAAGGCCTTATTTTCAGATATTTTCTAGGTTGTGGGAGTTTTAAGCTGTTTCTATTTGCCTACTGCTCTTAGTGGGACTAATGGTTGCATGGCAGACAAATTCCCCTGAACTCCTACAGCCACCCTGTTTCCAAGAACTGCTGTATCTGTTGGTGAGATGCTAACACCAGTTTCATCTAAGTAAAGAAGATGAGGGAGCTGTCTTCTTTCCACCACCACGAATAAGGAACATTTCACCAAATACCAGTGTTTCTGCATCTCCTTTGAAGAGCTCTCCCGCTTTCATCTGGGGAACAACTTCTGACCTCCCAAAAAGTGAAATCTGAGAGAGTCAAGATGATTTCCACCAAAGAACAAAAGCTGTTACTAAGCAACCTGTTGCCATGGCACCTAGCTGCAAGGCACAGTTAGCAGGCTCCCAAGGTTTTCCAGGTTAAGACAGCATTCACACAGACAGAGACAGCTACTACATGCATACTGCAGAGCTTTGCTTATGTGCGCAGCCAAGAGAAAAATCACGGTGTCTGCTCCCCTGCTGACATTTTTTATTACCCTCATTTTGCTCACACAGTGTATTGGGAAACTGCTTAGAGAGAAAGGTAAATTGGATGTTTTGTTTTCACCTACGAAAGCAGAATAAGGAATATTCACCTAAGAGCCCAGATGACTATATGAATATTTACTCATTATTTCGAACTTTTATGCTAGGACAACAACTACAGTTATCTTTCAATTACAGAGCTGATGAAAGAGGAAGCCCAAACCATGAACTGCTGTGTCTGCCTTTCATGCCTTCTTCTTAAAACCTGTGATCTCAGTTAAAGCTTTGACAAGGCTGCTGAACCTTGTAGTAGTGGGGGGTGGGAAATAAAAAGTAGTGATACAACAGTACATTAGCCAGCACCCAAGGGTCCAACATCCAGGAGACCAGCATGACACAAAAGTTAACCTGAGAACAGCATCTAGCTGAAGAGGCTCATTTATGCCACACAGATGTATCATAACCCCATCACCCTCCTGCTCTCTGTTGAGCTTTCTGTGCTTGTGCTGCTTGTTTCCTCCACTGGATAGCTGTAAACAGCTCTGCAGCAAAATGTGTTCTCTATGCATTCTTAGGAAATTCAGTAGTAAAAGGAATATTCAGCAACAGAACTGGCAATGGAGCATGTCTGAAAGGATTGGTCACACAGCAAATGCATTCCTCCCTGGTGCAATCAGAGCAGGACTTCAGCCTTTACATCTCAAAAAGCTTTCTAGTGCTCACACAGGTAAGCTTTACCTCCATTTGGTGCAACATCACTAAGGCCATGCAAAACTAATGCACAGGCATGATAAAAAGACAGACCTTAATTTATTGCCCTAATCATGAAATATTTTTAATGCCATATATACACTCTACCGGTAACAGGTTCCTTCCCTTATCACATACCAAGTGTTTCAATAAAGCTTCACACATTTCCTGCAGTTTTCAAAGTCTCATTCCCACAAGTACAAATGAGTGACTCACATTAGAAATCAAAATATTTTGCAATCAATTTCACCTGCAGCAGC
Source organism: Tympanuchus pallidicinctus (assembly GCF_026119805.1). NCBI lineage: Eukaryota > Metazoa > Chordata > Aves > Galliformes > Phasianidae > Tympanuchus > Tympanuchus pallidicinctus. The sequence goes on along the minus strand of NW_026294752.1, from coordinate 2,431,687 downwards.
ACTATCACCAATAACACTGATGTGAGAAGCCTTCCTGGAGCAATTCCAATCCAATCTTTCTTAGCATACTACTTCAAATGACTGCCACTCTTCTGCTACACATACCAAGAGAAGCAGAAACCTTGCATACCAGCACTTAATCTGAATACGCTGCCAAGAAGGTTAGCAAAACTTTGCACATTCAATAGCTGAAACACTCGATTCCCACAGTTATTGAATGGTAATTGTTAGTTTCTCCAATGTCCCCTTCTGTAGAAGTCATATCCTTGCTTACATTAAATCTCTATCTCTCCACAGCTAGAGTCCTCACATGTTGTCACTTACCCCTACCACTTAAAAACACAGAATGCAACCACTAGCAGTAGATAGAGATATTATACACCATCATACATACAGTGGCCTGGTGATTGTATTCTGCTACTGCTAAGAGGAACAGGAAGAGAAGGAATTCCTCCATTCAGATGGCCAGCAACTGGGGAGACTGGGATGCAGGGGCTGTTACCGGACCGACTGAACACCCGAGCCCAGCCGCCAGAGGGATCCACTGGTAGATCACATCCTGCTCAACCAGAGAAGTCAGCAGGAGGAGGGTGCTGATGCTACGTTCATACAAGTGCCCCGAGCGCCCATGATCTATGGGGCCAGCCACACACACGTCCGTATATGGTGTGTGTTTGTGCTCCGTGTGAATGTGCTGGCTGGGAATACATTTTCATCCACACTACTGGTTGGACCTCAGAGCATGGAGCTGCAGCAGCCTCATCCCTCCCAGACTTTCAGATCCAGCCCCATATATTCCCCTAATATAACCCAGATTTGTTTGAGGAAGTTCTCCAGAGTTTATTTTGCAGCAGACTTGTGGATTAGACAGATAATGTTTTCTCTATTATGGCAGTAAAGCCTAGAGAAGGGGTTCTGGCACCTTTCTCAGCAAAGATTTTTAGGGGAACACCAGACAGCGGGAGTCACTGTAAAAATGACAAGTTGAGACACTGAGGATCCTTCCAGAGCTACATCTCTAATTTTGAACACGCAGAGTCCTGAAGGTGCTGTAGTTGAGATGTTGGTTACATTTTATTGCTGGCACCAACACATTTTACTCCCATACTGCAAGACACATCTGCCTGGAGCAGAAAAAGCAGAAGTTGAACAGTATGGCTTTTGTTGATGTAGTTTAGAAAAGAGAAGAACAACACAAATACTCCCATTTAGCACATTTTTTAAAAGCATAAATACCCTTTGTTGTAGAGGGAACTACTTAAACACTTCAGTCTTTGTATGTCCTAAAGCCTAGCTTCGTAAATACAAAATACATACAAAGAGTATATACAAATTAGAAGTAAACCTGGCATGGGTCTCTTCCATCAGTCCTAACTAAAGACAGAACTTGAAACAAAAAAGAATGAAACAGAATGGAGATGAAGAAAATAGTTGTTTGAATACCATGCTAGAGCAGCAGTTTGTGGTTTTGCTCTGCCTTTGCTGCAACCTTGAGATAATACCCTTCTGCAAGAAAAAGATTATCAAAAAGGCAACGCCTAGCACTCTATCACTGTTACTTCTCTTCTAGAACACAGAAAATGAGAGCCAAAGATAAGTAACCGCAGAAACCTGTCAGACCCATTTACCATCCTTTACCATCCATCCACATGTTTCAGAAGAAAACAACAGCATCTCCCAGTAGCTTCAGAGCTGTCCTCGAGCTGCTTATAACAGTCTTACCAACCCTCCCCAAGCATTTGTCCTTTGCTAGCACCCCTTTTTTTGGCTAGCACATCTCAGTCCACAACTTCCTGGCAGGTACACAGAGCCTGGTAGGTGAGTTAAAACTTTGAGCACCAGCTCTCACAGAGGTTTACCATCAGACAACAGTCTCTCACCCTGACTGGCCCTACTACACCTTGGAATAGCCTGAGTAAGCTTCTATTCCTGGCTTTCAAATACAAACATCTGCATGCTTTTACAATTACAGGCACTTGTCCAGGCTTTCCGATGAAATTCTGTTTTTCCAGCTGGCTTCCAAAGCTGAAGTTGATATGATTAGATTGAGATCTAGCCAGCCATTCATTGTGTTACAGATGCCCAACAAACACCTTCACTGAAAAATGAAACTTAACAATAAATGACCACTTATAACCAATATATCAATACAGACCAATGTCTCCAGCATAACTGAGTGGAAAAATTTTACTAAAACATACTTGTTGCAGCCTAACTCCACCAACTCCAGAGTCCACGGCTGCCCTCGCTCACATCCCGGAAAGGCTGCACTCTACATCCTGCAATTCCATACAGGCAGTAAGAACTTTTCATAAAACTCATAAAACTGTGAGAGGAACTGTGAGAAGCTGAAGATCCGTTTTTAATACATCACGTCTTCCACCCTGTGGAAGACTGAAATCAGAAGTGCTGTGAAATGCCATGTGTGAGCATGAATAATCATCTTGTCCTGTTGCTTTTCTCCATCCCTAGTGAGCCTTTGCGGTTCAGATTTGGTCAGAAGAGTCAGAAGAGAAACAAAACAAAGCAAAATAACACTTCTGAGGCACAGTCCCAGAGAAAAACATACAAAGAAACCAAGTCCTTCTTGGCCTGGCTTGTTTTGTTTGAAAATCCGCCCTGGGATACTGGGATACTGTACTATTTCAGTGAGGAGGTGGGGGGAATAATGGTGATTTGTGGGTCCAGTTTCAGTGGTGGTCCTTGCCTAGCGTACATGCTTTGCAAGAGACAACTGATTTCTACAGGTGACAGCAGATGGCCAAGCTCCTTTTGAATATATCTGCACTGCCAGCACGGAAACTGGCCAGGAAAGAACTGAGCTCACCTTTCAGCACTCCAAAAAAAAAGCTAAGAGGAAGAAATGAAGGGATCCAGTTTTGATTTAATAAAAAATATACTATTCAAAAAAGCTCTTGAAATTTCCAGGAAATACTCTGGAGAGAATTAGAGTATTGTGAAACTTCTGTGTGGGTGAATAAGCAATCCCACATAAGAGCTATTAGTTAACCAAAGGGCTGTGGTTAATTAGTACATGAGTAAAGGAAAGAGCCACAAACAATCCCAAAGAAGTTATTTTGGGCTTTAGCATGCTATAACAATATTTGAAAGTGAATTTATAACCATTAAGTGAATGGTTATCGAAAGAGAAAAGAATGTTTTAATAGACAAGTGTCAATTTCTTTAAAGCCCAAGTTTAGATGAGGATTCAGAAGAATGAGATGCAGAATGGAGCTATCAGCAATTCACAGATCCTGTTTTTTCCATGGGATCAAACAATATTATTGCTACAATTCAAGGCTGTGACAGAACACAGCCTGGAGAAAACAGGTCCCAGTAAATTCTAACTCAAATAAAATATGTGACTCTAGTGAATGATCTCCTTTTCCTCAAAATGCATTCTCCAATCCTTGTCTGCTTAACACCTGTGCAGGCACTAAATTCAGATGCTTTCCCTGGTTTCCAAGCAGAACAGAATAAGGCCACCAAGATCTCTGCACAGCCACGCAGCTGCGGAGGCACAGGAAAGCTCAATTTCCAGGCCGTTCTCACTTTTTCCCAGAAGTTCTCCTGGTGACCTAAAGCAAGCAAACCAGATCCTTTTCCCTGTCAGTCCGCCCAGTTCCAAAGCAAGGGAAATCTCTCTCTACTGCAAAGCATCTTTGGGCCTTCTGATGATAAATGCAATACACTAAACAGGTGTTACTACAACCTGTGTTCTTCCTCTTTGCAGTAGGAAACCCCACACAGATTAGGCATCTAGAAAAGGTGGGTATAACCACATTTTGTGTTCAAATATCCATTCCAAACAATACAATATAAAGTACAACAAACATTTCACATTTCTTTTTTCTTGCTGTTAAATTCAACTGAAGCCCTAGCCCTACAAGTAATTAACTATATGCATGCTTAGCTTTAATCATGACTAATCCCATTGATAAATGAGAATACTTATAGAATTACATGAGGAAATAAGAGATTTCACAGTAACATTAGCGGGCACAAGAACAAAGCACGTACGCAGCCACAAGTATGTTCTTTTAATATCTTTATGAACTCAACCCAAAATATGATACCTATCTTCCGGTCCACAGAAGGTCACTGCATTCCAGCTCTGTGAAAGGCTGGCTTATTTTGGGAATCGCCCCCACCCAAAAATAAATAAATAGATTAAAAAGACAGATAGAGATAAATAAAATATAGCACTCCTGCTAGAAGCTACCTGCAGTCACCACAAAGATACTGCTTGCCATGGCTGACGAAACCTGTTTTATGAGCATTCCAGCTCATAAGACAGGGGCCTGCCCTGTGCTCTCTGCAGAGTACACAACACTGTCTGAACGTTGTCTGAAGCTGGCCAGAAAACTGTAGTTGGTCAGACAAATTAATTTTTTTGCTAACTTCCTCTTCTCCTAACCCGGAAAAGTGTTTAAATTCTCTAAAATAAGTTGACATTGATTGAAAATTTATTACTAGATTAACTTCTAAAGTAGACAATGCAATATAGTAATAATAAAAAATAATTTATACAGTGGCTAGTAGCTCCACCATTGTATCAGTCTACCCCTTTTCAACAGGGCCTGAAAAATGCAATCAAAGCTCTCAATTCCCATTAAATTTTGGAAAGCTATCAACAACAGCAATTGCTTCACTGCAGGGAAAAAACAGCTCCTGAATTAGAAGCAAGAACCAAGGTTACTCAAATTCCTGATACTTTTACAGCCCAATATATTTCATGCTATTGACCATCATAGAACTCAAGAACTGCCACTAGCCAGCCACTAAGCTCTTCTCACATGAACAGTCAGTCTGCAATTTTGTCTTTTAGCAGTCAAGCAGTCCTCACTTGCTACTCCTCTTACGAATATCCTAAGAAACTGAAAAAAATCTTTATCAGCCACTAGAGGGAGTGCCTGGTATCATACCAATTAAAAAAAAAAAAAAAAAAAGTTAATTAAAACGTTTTATATAAAGACTATAGGAACCCTATAAAGTACTTTTCCAAAGTACTTCAACTTTCCAGAAAATCTTATGTAGTTTCAGAAAGACAATGCCTTGTGTTTAACTGCACACATTTCAAAAGTGAATTGTTCATCTCATCCAACTTCTAAGTCTACCCCTTCAAATCCTGAGGTTTCTAAAATGAGAGAGGCAGTTTTATATAACGAGTAGCTGAATTACTCAGAAGTTTTAGTTTTCATGTACAGTCAGATAGCTTTGAGCATCTCTAAACCTGAACACGTGTTAACCCAAAGCTTGAAGCTACAAAAAAAAAACAATGCACAAAAAGGTCTCAACTTACAGCTGTGTACTCACAGATTTACCATCACCAGAATCACAGTCTCAAAGGGACCTAAAAACAGCCGTCAGCAAAAGAGAAGATTCCAACTCGATCCCCTCCAGCTACACTAATATTCAAAAAACATCAAAAGGGAAATGAGGACATACCTTAACACACAGGTCAGGTACCTCCGTTCACTGAGCAGGAATATGCGTGATGAATACAAAACCCACTAAAACTGATAACCTGACTTGATGTTTTGGGTCCACGCAGCAACATTTGATGAAGAAGGATGTAGGATGGATTGTGCCAGTGTTCTAGGGGCATTTCAGGTTCAACATACTCTGTTAAATCTTGCTGGACAGCAATTGCTGAGGCTGCTGGCGGCATCTACAAAACTCGTGACCTTATCCAAAATCTCAGTACGTCTGCATCTAAAATTGGTGAGTTGGCTTAAAAGAATGCTTTACTTTTCCCAATCTGCCTTCAAAGGTGTTCAGTGGTGTTAGCGAAGCTAATGGCCTTCTCAGAAGAATATTTTAGAAACACAGCCTACCCAAAAACCTAATCCAAAAATATCTATTAGATGTGCACCAGTAATTTATTCTAACCACTGTGGTTCAATAGCTGGATAATACCTTGTTGATGGCAGGATTGGTGCATTTGCCTAGTTTTGCAGTGACCAGTTGCAGTAAGAGTTGAAGACTCCTTCAGTAATTGCTTAACCAAACAAACCTTAATGGTTACTTCTCCTGGGTTATCAGCACCTTTGTGCTTCTTTAGGAGTTCAGCAGTTCAGCAGCATCCTGCACAGGTGGACTTCACCTCTCATATTTTAAAAACAGGAATACTTTGTTTCTGGTATTATGGGCCCTTAAAGCCGGGAAGCTACTGGTCAACTGATGTGGATGGCAGTAAACTGGACCAGCACTTTCTCTGAAAAGCGTTCTCTCAACTGAGTCCATGAGTGGAAGAAAACTGCCATCTGGCATTTAGGAAAAATAAAGTGAGCCTTCAAAATTGAGCCTCCTTTGTGTAGCCAGCAGGGAATAAAGACAGTTCTCCATTTCTGCCTCCTTGGCAAGGCAGCATCTTTTCCGGTGGAGTCTATTAGAAAAAGCAGGTTCAGAGCAGCCAAAGAAATATGTTCTCACATTCCCTGCTCAGAGTGCAAGAGATCCATAGTTCTTCTCTCCCTGTGACAAAAGGCCATGACATCCAGTCAATCTAAGTCTATTTTAAAAGATCAGCTTGACATTTTTATGGTTCTTCTATGTTTTCCTTGCATCAATACTGTAAATATCATTACAGCAGGCAGGCTGTCACCAGGCCCAACCCAGGAAGGACTGGGTTGGAAACACAGATTGTGAGAATATTGTTATTTTTAAGCAGTAATCAGAGTCAGGCAAACGGCTGTTTATTTTGGAAAGACTTACTGAACAACCCTCAGTCTTAAGGCCTCTTTTCAAATGCCAGACATAATAAAAGTAGATAATGTGTCTTATTTTTGTAAATACTGGGCTAAATGCAAGGATGGCTGTTCACTCTGGCTTTGGCTAGGACAGAGTTTATTTTCTTCACATTGTTTGCTATGATGCAATGTTTTGGCTTCAGGAGAACAACGTTGATACCACACAATGTTATAGTTGTTGATGAACAGTGCTGTACAGAGCCAAAGACTTCTAAGCTTCTTGTACTGCCAGTGAGGGGGCTGGAGGAGCATGAGGATTAGGAAAGGGACAGAACCGGGACAGCTGATCTAAACTGGCCAAAGTTCTATACCATGTTGTGTAATGTAAAAGCTATAGAACTGAGGAGAGTTGGCCAGGGGGCAGACACTGCTCAAGGATTGGCTGGGCATGGGTTGTCAGGTGGTGAGCAACTGTGTTGTGCATCACATTTTGTAAAATATATGCATATGACAAGAGTAATTAACATAACAGTAATTAACTGTTAGCAGTAATAAAAGTAATTGACTGTTATTCCTCACTTCTTTTCCTGTGTTAGTAAAAATCTTTTTACCTATTCTTTTCCCCATCCCACTGGGATGATGGGTAGGAGAAAGGCTATATGGCTGACAGGTTAAGCCACAAAACGATTCCATTTCACAGTGCAAGTAAGCTAGACTTCAAAAATCAAAGTTTTGCTCAGCTGCTGCCATTAGAGAATGTTACAAATTCCAGACAAAAAACATATTTTCCAAAGCAAATATTTCTAGCAGTTTCTGATATCAATGAACCTAAGACATCTCGCTGTTTTTAAGATGCTGCACTCAAATGGCAAATGCAGGCACTGAGAATTTAGGGGAAAAAAAACCCCAAAAACAAACAAAAAAAACCCCCAACAAACAACACAAAACAACAACACCATTCTGTTTTACACTGGAAACCAAGACTGAAAGAAGACAAAGTCCATAGTTACTGCCAATGACTGAACGGTACCATTTCAGTTCACAGCCTTGTCACTTAACTGTGAAGTGTCACTGGTGTAGATTTTTATCCTTTTCTGCTAATTCCTCACAGATTTTTGCCTCTATAGAGTCATTGCTTTAGAAGAGAACACAGGTCAAGAGTTAATTTGCCTTCTCCATCCATATCTTATGAATCTGATCTGATGGGGACAAAAATCTCAGTCCTATACAAATCTCTTCCTGTCATTAGGTCTAAATACAGATAGGGATTTATACAGATATGTTAATCACTCTCCCAACCACACACAATTCTGCCTGAGAAAAATTAACTAATAACTCTGAGAATAAGTTTGAACAAGCCTCTGTGGTCTCTAAATGCCTAACTAAATGTCAGACTAACCCATCTTCTGTTGCTAATCTGTGGCAGAGCATGCACTTAATAAAAACTAAATGCTGCCTAGAAACAAAAGGTTCACAAGACTTTACAGCTTTTATCATAGCTAAATCCTTCCACAGTGTTTCAGCTGGAACGACTGTGCTCTTGGCTCTTCCCCCCACAAACTGTACTACTTCTCTCTTTCTTATTTAGGGATTTTGGGATGATTTAATAATTCTATATTCTCTCTGGAAGCTTTCATTTGCTTTGTTCCTCATGGAACAAAGGAAGCAGTAAGACAATAAAGATGCTGTCTCCACATTTCACTAAGAAGGAAAAGTAATAAACACAGCAACATTACTTGAGCCATGAGAATGGCTTTCTTTATAAGCAAGCACAGGACAGCCTCTAATTTAGCATTCAGGATAGTTACTATAACATAGCAGGAACACCAGTTGCCCGAGCCAGGGTCTTAAAAAGTTTATAACTCTATACTAACAAGAAAGAGGAAAAAAAACCACCCACAGACTTCTTTTATTCAGTTGAACTTCTGTTGTCAAAGCTCAGTTCTATTTAACATGCTGAATTTCACACATCTGGAATAACTGGATTAGCAAATTTGTGTCATTATCTTTCCCAGTCAGGTGAGTTTTCTGCAATCTTTTTCCAGGTAGAACAGTAAAGCTGTTGCAAATATTAGTGTAAAGAATGCTTAAGTTCGGTTAAATTTAAATTGAAAAACAAAACAAAAAAAAGCAAAACAAACAAAAATCCAATTTTTGCTTACTGGAGAAGAAACAGGTCAAAAGTATTTTTATGTTTGTGTTACTATTGAGCTTCCAGGTGTAAGCCCAACGAATTTGCCCTACGTGATAAGAACATTGCTCAAGGCTGGCTCCCGAGGAAGGGGCAGCCCCTCAGCAACCTCTGTTCTAACAAGTAACAACAGGACACGTACACATTCCATGTTTCCTAACCTAGGGTTGAGGTGCTAAGCACCTTGTTTTTCTGGCAAGTTTTCTTCTGCGAGCCCCATTCCCTCCTCTCTCCATGAAGTAAAGATTTTGATGCCTTACAGTATTGCTTATGTTGTCCTTTATTAAGCAAGTTCTCTTGCTACAATAAGCAGTAATGGCAGGCTTCAGAAAGATATATAGTTGCCTAAAAATTAAAAGGTTATTGCTGGTCCTATGTATGTTGTTATGGCTACATGTCAAACAAATCAACTTCTTCCCCTGGGGAGTTATTCTCCTACTGCAAATCCTCCTGACAAATATTCAAGTCCATTATCTTGGTTTCTCTGCTTCTTACTGGCTCTGGTTTACACTTATGCCCTGTGCCTGACTGCTCCTTACCTGAATAGCAATAGAAGCACAGACAAAACTACAGTGGACCACATCAGCAAGGATGGAAAACATGTATTCACTAGAGCTTCTTATAAAAAATCTGCACAGAACTGCATGCAGCATAATATTTTTCCTATAAGCCATAGAAAACAGATGACTTAAGGCTTACCATTGCAAAACAAAAATGCCAATGTGCATTTAATTCTCTTATCTTACTGAAATCCTGATACCCAAGTGCAAGACAGGAAGTGATTTTAGTTGTAATTCAAGCTCTTGTCAGTTCCTGTATAGACTCACCTTCACTTGTTTCAACAAGAAAGATTCCTTTTCAGTACATAGAAGCAGCCCTCCTGCCATCCTGTTCTATCTCTTAAGTTTCTGAAGTAAGTGGATACTTGATACTAATACTAATATTAATTGATCCTCCTTTTTTAGCTATACAAAACATGCATTGACCTTTCCTCAAGGTAGACACAAACCATACTGAATTGATTTAAACTCCAGTTTCTTTCCAGAAACTCAGTTTGCATGCTAAAGAAACTGAGGTTAGTATTAGAATAAAGGCATTTGACAGGATTCATGTGAATTTACCAGAAGTCCAAAATACATCAGCTCTCGAATTCCCTGATCCTACAGCAGAAACCATATTAATCATTGCTATTTTCCTATCAATCATGGAACGTGTAAGTTCATTTATAACTTTAGTGAACAAGTACTTGCTAAATATCTGTTCAGTTAAACTTCGACTGAAGCCTTCTGGCACCTGGAAGGAAGTTTCACACTATTAGTTTCCAGTGGGAACAATATGATCCCCTTTGTAGTGAGGCAGTGACACAGCAGTACTACCTCACTACATAACTACATACATTAGTGAAACAAAGCTGATGTTCCCTTAGAAAATATTGTTATCTTTTAGTTACAAAATCTGTAAAGGATATCTTCTTCCAAGCTGGAAACCTGATTAGCCAGGCTGGTCTTCTTTTACTTAGCTGAATTTTGAACACTTAACTACTATTTTGTGAAAATTAAACTTCAAGGTGGATTTGTATTATTGACACAGATTTGTCTTTATTTTCCCATGACTCATATAGATGACAGATGCTCAAACACTGTTTTAGATTTTTGGCATGGTATCAATTTGCATTGCATTAGCCAGAGAAGTAACAGCTGAATGACTACCTTCAGCTCAGGAAAATTAATTTGGCAAACCATTTTAAGGAGCTCGGTAAAGATGATTTCACAGAAAATCAGTTTAGTAAACTGCTGCCCTAATTAACGCTAGCTTGATTTTTTGAACAACCTCCAACAAAGAAGTTCAGAATGACACCAGGAGAGTTATATAAAGGCTGAGCCTCCCTTTCTGTGCACAGACAGAGCCATGATGCACTTTCTTTTAAAAAAAACAAAGATAAATGGTAGGTGTGACTGAAGGATTAAATAATACTAATGAAGAGTCAGCTTTAGACACAGATTCCACACTGTATGGGAGAAAATTAGAACCATGGTTTTCCCACTGGAAGTAGTTTGGAATACGACCCCACCATTCCCTTCAAAAACGTAAATATCATCATCCCCACACCACACACGGGTACAGTGAAATACAAAGGAAACGGGCTGCTACTTCAGGAGCAGATGTCAAATTCGTGCAGCACCACAGATTTTAACAGGGCTTGCAGGAAGCTCAGCACTCCTTTGTGCAAGCTCAGAAGACAATCCAGGAAAAGGCTTTGAATGAACTTTTGCCGGCCACCCCACGCTGCTAACTAGATGCCTTCCTGCTTTTATGAGATAATTCTCTGCTTCGATGCAGTTCAGTCATTTTTCTAAAGGGGTTCCCCGTTCTCTCTGTTCCTCCCGGTCCCTACACCGGGCTGTCCCCTCGTTACGGTGGATGCCCCTGCAGCAGCAAGGAAGCGCAAGAGCGGCAAGACTCCCATACTGCTTCCCAGCGGAGGGGGGAAACGCTGGTGGCAAGAAATCTTCAGAAAGGTAGAATGGTTTCACAGAGCAAAAACGGTGCTTCCTAAACTCTAGTTACTGTTAGCAGGGATCAAGTAATAGTCACTAACCTCTTAAATTCACAGAGGAGAAATGTGATCCTGTTTAATTCTCCTCCGCTCCCTGCAGCTTCTTCTTACACAACGCCCTGCAGATCCGGCACATCGGTGCACAGCTCGCCCTGCTGCTATCATCGCAGCAACACCCCTTGGCTGAGAGTCCAATAAGGACATCGTAGGGGCGGGCTGTAGCCAGAAGCAGCCGCAGCCGCAGAAAGGCTGGCGCGGGCATCGAGCCATTCACCTCACCCAGAAAACGCTGAGCAGGGTATAAAGGGAGGGATTCCCCCGGGGACCTGGGGAATACCCCAGTTCAGCCAAAGCAACCCAGACCCCAACGTGCCGAGGCTTGTTGAGGCTGGTACCTATTAGCGCTTGCATCCGCTGGCTTCGTGCTGTAGGCTGTCGTTACTCAGGGAGATGGGAGTTTCAGCAGTGCCAAGCCTCCCAGAAGAAAAGCAATGACGTCTGCGCCTGGCTTTGCCCTAGCAAGCTGCATATGGATAGTAGCTGTTGGGACAAAGCAGGCGTTACACAAGCTCTTACTCAGGGCTATTTCCCCCCGTCCAACATAGACTGCTTCTTGGCACACAAAATGCCAGGCTTCAGCACTAGCTTTTCCTTAGAGAAACACCCTGCCCAGCTCTTTCTTCTACCCTCTTTACTAACCTTGCAACTTGGGCTTCTTATCTATATGCAAAGGGCTTGTGCTCAAGGCTTGAAAGATAAAAGCCTGAGAAGGTGCAGCTGTCTTCCCAGAGGCCAGTAGTTCCTGCAATAAACAGGATATGAAAGGATGAAAATGTGAATTCCATAGCTCATGTTATGTCACGCTGATGTGGGGCATTTACAGACCGTGCTGACACCTAAAATTGTCGAAGTCTGACTAGAACTACAAAAATTAAAAAACCAACAAGCAACAACAGCAAAAAACAACTTGTGAATTAATTTGCCTCAGATGTAAAGTAGAAACAACTCTGCTGAAATCAGTAGCAAAACACTTTTCCACTTGAGCATGTTCTAGTCTGTCTCATGGGCTAGGGTGTTCGAAGGCAAGGGGGCCTGTGAGAACTGGTTGGCATTTAAGCAGCTCTTCTTCCAAGCTCAGGATCGGTGCATCCCTGTGAGGAAGAAATCGGGAAAGAGTGGCAGGAGACCTGTGTGGATGAGCAAGGAGCTCGTGCACAAACTCAAAGGAAAGAAGAAGGCCCATGAAATGTGGAAAAAGGGTCTGACTACTTGGGAAGAATACAGGAATGTTGTCAGGGTCTGCAGGGATGCGACAAGGAACGCTAAAGCCTGCCTAGAATTAAATCTGGCAAAGGGGATAAAGGATAATAAAAAAGGTTTTTTCAAGTACATTAACAGTAAAAGGAAGACTAGGGAGAATGTGGCTCCCCTGCTAAGTGACGGAGGTGTTCTGGTAACGGGGGATGCTGAGAAGGCGGAGATACTGAATGCCTTCTTTGCTTCTGTTTTCAGTGAAAAAGCTCCCCCTCGGGAATCTGAGACCCTGGAGGTTAGTGAGAGGATCTGGGGAATGGAAGACCTCCCTTCTGTCAGGGAAGAGGTGGTCCGAGAGCGCCTAGGCAACACCAATGTTCACAAATCCATGGGACCCGATGGGATTCATCCACGGGTGCTGAGGGAGCTGGCAGAGATGATTGCTGAACTGCTTTCTGTCATCTTTGACAAGTCTTGGAGGACGGGGGAGGTGCCTGAAGACTGGAAGATAGCCAATGTCACCCCAGTCTTCAAAATAGGCAAGAAGGAAGACCCAGGCAATTATAGGCCAGTCAGCCTCACCTCTGTCCCTGGAAAGGTGATGGAACAGCTTGTATTGTATGTCATCTCCAGACAACTGGAAGAAGAGGAGGTTATCAGGAGTAGTCAGCACGGGTTCACAAGGGGGAGGTCGTGCTTGACCAACCTGGTAGCCTTCTATGATATTGTCTCTGGCTGGGTGGATAGGGGGAGAGCAGTGGATGCAGTCTACCTTGATTTCAGCAAGGCATTTGATACTGTCCCCCACGACATCCTTATAACAAAGCTGAGGAAGTGTGGGATAGATGAGTGGACAGTGAGGTGGGTTAAGAACTGGCTGACTGGCAGAGCACAGAGGGTTGTTGCTGGTGGTGCAGAGTCCGGTTGGAGGCCTGTAAGCAGCGGTGTTCCTCACGGGTCTGTGCTGGGTCCAGTCTTGTTCAACATCTTCATCAATGACCTTGATGAGGGGATAATGGCCACCCTCAGCAAGTTTGCTGATGATACGAAGTTGGGAGGATTGGCTGATACGCCTGAAGGCTGTGCTGCCATTCAGCAAGACCTGGACAGGCTGGAGAGCTGGGCAGAAAAAAACCAGATGAGGTTTAACAAAAGCAAGTGTAGAGTCTTGCATCTGGGGAGGAATAATTCCATGCAGTGGTACAGGTTGGGGGATGACCTGCTGGAGGGGAGCCCTGCGGAAAGGGACCTGGGTGTCCTGGTGGATGACAGGTTGGCCATGAGCCAGCAGTGTGCCCTTGTGGCCAAAAAGGCCAATGGCTTACTGGGGTGCATTAAAAAGAGCGTGTCCAGCAGGTCGAGGGAGGTGATCCTCCCCCTCTACTCTGCCCTGGTAAGACCTCATCTGGAGTACTGCATCCAGTTCTGGGCACCCCAGTACAAAAAAGACAGGGATCTCTTGGAAAGAGTCCAGCGGAGGGCCACGAAGATGGTGAAGGGCCTGGAGCATCTCTCCTATGAGGAAAGGCTGAGAGATCTGGGTCTGTTCAGCCTTGAGAAAAGGAGACTGAGAGGGGACCTGATCCAGGTCTATAAATATCTAAGGTGTGGGGGGCAGAATGGCGAGGCCAGACTGTTTTCAGTGGTGAGTGGAGACAGGACAAGGGGAAACGGCTGAAAACTGCAGCATAGGAAGTTCCGCACAAACATGTGCAAGAACTTCTTTACAGTGAGGTGACGGAGCACTGGAACAGGCTGCCCAGGGAGGTGGTGGAGTCTCCTTCTCTGGAGATGTTCAAGACCTGCCTGGATGCCGACCTGTGCGACCTGCTGTAGGGAACCTGCTTTGGCAGGGGGGTTGGACTCGATGATCTCTGGAGGTCCCTTCCAACCCCTACAATTCTGTGATTCTGTGATTCTGTAATTCTAGTCAACTTATTTGAAGGAAATCTTAGGTCAGGCTGTATTTAAGTAAGGAGTAACAGCATAGTTTGTCTTTTTCTGCTAGGCTTAAAAATTCAGTTATATATCCCTTACATTCTTTATTCTGAAATTCTGCAGGATGGGATTGTGATGATATGCAATATACTATTCTTTTGAGATTTTCTCACTCATTCCTTCTCGCAGCTAACTTCCTCACCAGCAAGAGTCAGGAACACACTTAGCCTCCTTGTAGCTCCTTGTGCTTTCCTACAGTCATGTTATCCGTGTTATCTGAGCCACTTACAGAGTCCTAACACAGGCACAGCCTCCATGGTCTAACAGAACATTATCTGAACATGAAGTTTATACTGACATGGTTATGCTAAATGTTTCAAATGTGTCACAGAATGTTTCAAAATACTTGCCTCTCCCTCAGGCACTTTGAAGCATTACAGTTCAAGGTGGCCAAGGCACAGATCTACCCATCAGAAATTCTAATTTATAGTAATTACACAACTGCAATAAGGAGGAGCTCCAGAGTGTGGCTAAAGAATTACTTACAAGATTGATGAGCAGGAAGTTTGAAGAACATCAAAGCATGAATGAAGGTTGGCAACATATGTGTTGTATTGCATATAGAAGCATTGGCAGACCAGGATGTATGGCATTTAAAGACACACAAAGCAAGTTCAACATATGGTGTAGCTAATAACTAGCATGTGACTGTATGCTTAGCATAAAGTAACGAATCAAGTAGCACATGATAAGAAACCATAATGAATAGCAGAATATATGAAATAATGCATGTGGGCTGATGAGAGGCAATGTAGTTCAGTGTTTGGCTTCAGTAATAATGCTAGCATTTGTGCAGCCACATGTTCGGTAGTATCCAGGACCTCTTTGATCTCATAATTAACCTTATAAAAGAGAAAAATCTTTACTTTTCTGATGGATCAGTTCCCAAACCATGAGTGGGAGTGGCAACAGAAAGCAAAACAGGAATACGGAGCTACTTCTTCACAGCATGCTGGAAATTCCAGCATCTAGGTTGGTTTAAACTTGCTGGGTAACTACACTTTCTGGCTCCACTGCTTGCTGTTTGCCTCCATGCTCTGCCATAGGTTTGTTTGTTTAATTCAGGTGGCTAGATAACAAATGCAACACTTGAGGCCAGACCTGAGCAAGGTTAGGGAGCTGCTTCTTTGAAGGGGTAGAATGGAACCTGGACTCCAGAGTGACCATTTGTGACTGTGAGATGAGCAGGAAATGTGGCAAGAGAAGCTGGAGTCTTTGGGATGGTGACTGAGGAAAACACTGACTTTGGAGCAGCAGCAAATTGTGGCAGGAGTCACAGACTCCGTTGCTGGTGCAGAACGAAGACCTTTATAAATGTACATGTGTACAACCTTTTACACCCACACAATAACCTCTTAGTCACATGTACCAACCAGGTGCCTCGTGCTTGTTTACATCTGGTGCACGTAGCTACCAAGCTTGCTTACTCATTTGCAAGGTCTTTTGTTCATAATGTCTTTCTTTGTCCCACATCTCCCCCTTCTTTATTAGTTTGAACAGCAAGCATTTGGTGTTAATATAAAATGTATGTACTAACAAACATGCAAAAACCAAAAAACACATTAATCTGCCTGGTCTTTCAGACCCACGGTCCCAAACCTTGATACCACCCATCATACTAAACCCATGAGTTTTCAACCTGTAGCTTTTGCCCCGCAGATCAAAAATTTTGTGAGGTAGTTGGCACATTGTTGACGCTGAGATATTGGTTGTAGTATCCACTACCCAGTTGCTTCATTAGGCTTCAGCTGGGAGAATACCCAGAAGGTTGTCACGGATCTGAAGAAGCAGCAGGAGGTGTTGATGGTACAGTACAAGCAGGACTTTATGACTCTGGCTGGAACCCATTGCGGTCCAGCACCTGTGGAAACACAACCATCACCTCTTCCCCAAGTTACTGATGGAAATGGACCCTACCATTGACCAGAACCCAAGTTTTTAACCATCACAGGTCCCTCCTTGGAGTGCTCGCTCATTCACCATTCACTGAAGTAAAATGTTGATTTATTGGTGGTCCACTCTCATCCTGCCACTAGTACAAAAATTTAATACATCTGTTGCTTTGGCCAGTTTCTCGGTTGGGAATACACCACCCCTTCCCCCTTTTTGTTTTAGCAGCATGGCCTTCAGCATGCCGTGGGTGCATTCAATAATTGCTTGGCCTGTGTGTGGGTGTGGAATACCTGTAACATGTTTAATGCCCCAGGCCTGTACAAAATCTCTGACACATATTGAGACGTAACTGGGGCCATTATCTGTTTTTATGGTTCGTGTGACTCCTAGAGTTGCAAATCGAGCAAGAGATGCTTACAAACGTCCCATGCCTTTTCTCCAGTATGGGGAGAGGCTATGATCGCACCAGAGAAGGTGTCCACTATAACATGAACATTACTTCAGGTGGCCAAACTCAGGAATATGAGTGACATCCATCTGCCACAGTTCTGGTGGTTTCAACCCCCTTGAGTTGACTCTGTAAGACAGCGATGGTGTGAGCTGCACACAGGGCACAGTGGCTATTTGGCACCTGGTTCAGTGTAGGTCCAAACGATTTCTGTAGTGCTGTTGCATTTTGGTGGGAAAAGGTATGCGATAACCGCTCCTGTTCAAACATACCAGGTACAACCACAACACCTGCCAGTTGATCTGTGAGTCTATTACCTTCTGTTAATGGTCCAGGCA
Organism: Tympanuchus pallidicinctus; assembly: GCF_026119805.1. Taxonomy (NCBI): domain Eukaryota; kingdom Metazoa; phylum Chordata; class Aves; order Galliformes; family Phasianidae; genus Tympanuchus; species Tympanuchus pallidicinctus. The sequence continues at coordinate 2,414,316 of NW_026294752.1, read as the reverse complement.
AAGTGGCATGGGATCAAACAGGCACGATGAAGTAACATTCCTTTTGCATATTAATCAAAATCACAGGGAATACAGTAACGCAAATAGCCGCTCATTAGACACCACTTTTAAATATGCTGCTTCTATCCTTGTGACTATTCCAGTGACATACACCGAGTCTGTAACAATATTAATAGGGTCAGACCATTTTTGAAATACCCACACCACCACACCTACCTCTACTATCTGTGGAGATTGTCCTACAATATGAATGTCAGACATCCACCATCCTTGAGAGTCCTGCCAAACAATAACCAAATGTCCTGTCCCCTCTGATCCATCTGTAAAGACAGTCAATGCATCTAACGGAATAGGAGAGCATTTAGGAAGATCCTGTAACCAAAAATGGGATTGTAATAATCTGTGCCTTGGCAGATGCACTGATACTGTTCCAGGGAAGCCTGCCACAGCCACCTGAAAAAGCAGCAAAAGCAGCAAAAGCAGCAACAACCATTGTAACATATTACAGATACTGGCACAATAAGCACTGAAGGCTCCAACCCACTCAGTGATAATAGTCTTTGCTATCCCCTGATGATGAGGATGGTGATCATTTCAACCCTTGTAGTGACAGTTTTTGAAAACTGATGAGGCAAGAAGATCCATTCCAACATCAGGAGTGGGTCTTTTAATTTTGCATCCCATTGAAATAGGAGTGTGTATGGCTGGAAGTCCGGATTCATAATTAATGGCTGAAAGGGGAGAGCTGGATCGTATCTCCTGAATGGTGATTTGCACTTTGCCCTGAATTTAATCTTGTGTCCCCTTTTAATAATTGGAATAATGGATGCAACATTTTGTTGGTTATGCACAGTATGGGTCTGACCCAATTTATGGCTCCTAATAGTTTTTGCATATCATTCAGGATGCGAACCTCTGTGCTTATCTTTAAGCATTGTGGGGCTATGTTCTGATTCATAATTTGCCAACCCAATATCACCAGGGTGAGCTCTCCCGAACTTTCTCAGGAGCCACTTCTAATCCCTTTGACACCTTCAAGAACTGTGGTCACTGCATGTTGTATCTCTTCCCCTGACTGGGTTGCCACAAGAATGTCGTCCATATAGTGATAAATAGTTGTGTGGGGCAACTTTTCCCTCGCAGGGGATAGAGCCCTTGATACAAACCGTTGACATGCAGTGGGACTATTTTTCATTCCCTGGGGTAGCACTGTCCAACGGTATTGTTTAGCTGGTTCAGATGCATTAATGGAGGGAACTGAAAATGCAAATTTAGGCACATCATGAGGATCCAGCAGAATGGTAAGGAAGCAGTCCCTTAAATCAATAACAGTCAAACAGCAGTGTTTTGATATCACTGTAGGGGATGGTAGTCCAGACTGCAATGGTCCCACTTCTTCCATGACAACATTAATTTGTTGCAAGTCTTGTAATAGATGTCATTTCCCATTCTTCTTCCTAATCACATACACTGGAGAGTTACATGGGCTGGTAGTAGGAATTATGTGGCCAGCTGTTAACTGTTCCTGAACCAGCTCATGCAGGTGGTGTAGATGTCTTCCATATGAGTGATAATGCACCGCTTTTTTGATTTGTCCTCAAAATCAATCCCCACTGAGAGAGGCAGTCCCATCCCCAAAGAGTCAGTGGTGGTGGAGGTGGTGGAGGATGTAAGGACGAACACAGGCTCTTCTGCCTTCAGGACGCACTACTTGAATCACATGTGCACTCTGTACAGGGAGAGTCTGTCCTCCTATACCTGTCAAAGTGGTATGAACCTGGGATGGCCAGGAACTTTAGGCAATTACTGTTACATCTGCCCCAGTGTCCTTGATGTCAGACACCACAAATTTCAGCGATGGACTCCCTGATTCTAGCATGCAACTCAGGGTTAGCCAAATGTGTGATACCTTTTGAGCCCACAGTATATGTGGGGAATCTGTATAGCCAAACTCCTGTACAGCAATATGGGCACCTGATGGCACATGACAAGGAGGCACTGGCATCCATACCATAATTTTCATCTCCCCTAAGAAATCTGCATCTATGACCCCCAAAAGAGACCTTGTTAGAGGGTAGGTTTATTCAGAGGGCGGAGAACTTTCTGACAATCCTCATTATTATTTTCTATAGCCATCTTTTATAGCAATATTGCTGTGTCTTCTCATTTTCCACCTGTTTGTCCGGACTATCTTTCAATTTATCAATAACCTGCATGAAAGGTTCACCCAACCCCTGCTTTTTGATGATAAATGAATGCTGGAGCTTACCCACATCAGGAACCTTTAGAAAGGCACCTAGGGCTAAGTCTTTGGATTGTCTAAAGCCACAACATTCAGTTGCACTTGAGCCCTTGTGGCAGCATAATTACCTTCCCCGAGCAAGGCTTCCATACCAATGACTTATAAAGGGTCCTCATTCAGTCTATCCAGATTCTATATTGCCTTTTGTTGTGCAGACTCTCTCCAAAAGTCCATTTGCATCATGTATTGAGTACTTGTTAAAATCAGTTATGCCAAGGTCTTGTGCCAAGGACAAAGACTGTAATTTTTCATAACAGAACGCAATAGATTACCAGTACAGGCGGAGCCCAGCCCGAATTCAAGAACTGCTTTCCCGAGCTCTTGTATAATTTGAAAGCTTATACCCTCCCATCTCAGGTGCCTATTAGGTTCATAAATTACAAAGCTGTCTGGACCATGTCAAAATCCCCCTCCCGCTCCGCTTCTTTGAGGATCAGACACCAAACATCATGTGGATCTGGCAGGTGCAAGTCTGGTTCCTTCCTCGGGCTCACTAGACTGAGGTCTAAAGGGACAATTATGTCCTTATGGTTGCGGTCGTTTTCAACGGCTTCCAATATAGACGGAGCGGTGGGCTCTATTGGGACAGTGGATTCCACGTGTTCTTTTAGTGATTCAAAAACCGATCTCCAGGGCCCCAGAAGGTCTTTAGCCACAGGTCAGAGCGTGTAGCTGCGTCCCACAGCCTCACTCCGGCTCTGTCCCACGTTTCTGTGTCACAGATCGTAGCCCCATCTCCTCCTTCTATGTTACTGGAGACCCACACTAAAAGTCACTTAGATCAAAGCTTTCCACTTCAGCCTGGTGCTTCTGCAAAATTGTTTCCCTTATTTTGCAGACCGCCTTCTGCTCCTTTGTTACGCTTGTTCCCATAGTTGCCTGTTGCTCATCTGTGTCCTGCAGAAGTGTTTGTGGCTGTGCAGCTGATCCTGCTTCCTTTCAGAAACTTTGGGTACAACTTCCTTTCAGTGGCCCTTGGGTTGTACTTCCTCTCAGCAGCCCTGATTTCTGCTTCCTTTCAGCAATTTTTTGGGTTATGCTTCCTTTCAGCAGCCATAATTCCTTGCCACTGGTCATTTTGATAGCCGATTATCTCCCGAGGCTGACCCTGTTTGGCTGCCATTTGTGGCAGGAGAGTCCCAGACTCCATTGCTAGTGCAGAAGGAAGACCTTAATACATGTACATGCTTACAACCTTTTATACCCCCGTAACAACCCCTTGGTCACATGTACCAACCAGGTACCTCGTACGTGTTTACATCTGGTGCAGGTAGCTACCAAGCTTGTTTATTCATTTGCAGGTCTTCTGTTCATTATGTCTTTCTTTGTCTCACAGCAAATAGCACCCAGCATAGTTGTAGGTCTACTGGTATACAAATGTCTTCAACAGACTGTTCCTCTTTCCACAGGAAAGCAGAGAAATAAAGTGTCTGTAAATAATGAAGAGCTTTCATCACGCAAACAGAATAAACTAAAAAGAATTCTCAATGAAGAATGAATGTTAGCACAGAGGCAGGAGGAAAGGTTAAAAAACCTACAGCTTTGCACACAAAACAGCCTCCAAACAAGCTTTATTGGCATGAGCATAGGATGAGTTCCCACTAGTGTGGGCTGCCATCCTCCTTCCTAGTTGTGCCATATTTCTCACAGCATTTTTTGTTTTACCTGCACAATGTTTTATTTTGTTGGTTGTCTTTTCATGCCTATCTTTTCTCCACTCTGACAGGGCCGGAGTCCCAGGATCATTACAAGCATATAGCAGATGTATTAACTAACCTCAGCTACAATCTAGCAACCTCTCACTTTTCAACTTTGCCAGGATCACATAAACAATGCAAAAAATAATCATCATTCTGGTGATAAGACTTACTGGCAGCAACTAGAAGCCCTTGAAGGGAAAAAATAATAGTTGTATTTGGGTGAATTCAATAGCAGATAGTATTCCACTAAATCACAATGGCAAGCAAAAAAGTGTAAATAAGAAATTGGAAATGACTTGGATAACAAAACAGTCATGGCAGCAGTACCAAGAAGGATGTTCAGTTCAGCTCCTCAGTCAGGAGCATACAGTACTCAGCATACATCAAAGTATGTATGATGCACTGAGAAATAACAGGAGAGCAAACTCTGAAATTAGTGGTACAGTCACCATTTAATTTCAGATGAATCAAGGCTATTGTGAGCTGACACTCAGGATCCTCTACTCTAAGAACACATGCCCTTTACAAGAGCTACAAAAGCGTAAGTGCTGATCTCTTGCAGCCCTAGAAAGCTAAATAAACTCTCAGAGGGACATCAACTATGTGGTGCAGTGATGAGGGATAAATTTGGAGAGTAGCAATTAAGCATGCATATCATTTATGGACTCAAATCAAGAGATGCAATGAATTTTGGAATTAAGCTTTCTAGATTACTGAAAACAGACAGAAAAAGTTGAAAGTGGGCTTGGTGTTTTTGGTGTTTTTTTTCCAATTTATTTTAATGTATAGGTGTATGTTTTATGATATCCTTTGGTTTGGGTCTTGTCCTGGAAAAATAAAATAAAATTAAGTACCACACACACACACACAAAAAAAGTAAATTCCAAAGCAAGACAGAAATGCCTGATGTTTTTTTCTGGGGGGGTTATTATTTTCAAAGCTAGCAGGGTTTGGGTTCTGCCCAGGCCAGTGCTTTGCCATGACAGCAGTCTGAGTGCTGCAGCTGTCCCTACATAGATTTGCAGGATGCATCTCCGTTAACTGTATACCCTGCTATCCTAGGAAAGGCATGAAGCAGCCAAAGAAAAGGGGGAAAAAAAAAGAAAGAAAGAAAGAAAGAAAGAAAGAAAGAAAGAAAGAAAGAAAGAAAGAAAGAAAGAAAGAAAGAAAGAAAGAAAGAAAGAAAGAAAGAAAGAAAGAAAGAAAGAAAGAAAGAAAGAAAGAAAGAAAGAAAGAAAGAAAGAAAGAAAAGAAAGAAAGAAAGAAAGAAAGAAAGAAAGAAAGAAAGAAAGAAAGAAAGAAAGAAAGAAAAGAAAGAAAGAAGAAAGAAAGAAAGAAAGAAAGAAAGAAGAAGAAAAGAAAGGGAGGGAAGGAGGGAGGAAGGAAGGAAGGAAGGAAGGAAGGAAGGAAGGAAGGAAGGAAGGAAGGAAGGAAGGAAGGAAGGAAGGAAGGAAGGAAGGAAGGAAGGAAGGAAGGAAGGAAGAGGAAGGAAGGAAGGAAGGAAGGAAGGAAGGAAGGAAGGAAGGAAGGAAGGAAGGAGTATTTTAGCCACATAAGCACAGGTACATTCTGTCATCCTGCTCAGAGTCGTTCCCATTACCAGTTTATCCCCACAGCAGACACCAAGCTTGTGGGGCAGATGGAAAGGGCAAAGCAGAGACCGAGGAAACCCCAGCCCTATCCTCGAGGAGGGCAGTAGGACTGGCTCTCTCTTTCTCCCTCTCTCAATCTTTCCCTTGCTCCCCCCCCCCCCCCCCCCCAAAAAAAAAGTGCACAAAATGGCGGCGGGTCAAAGGGCCGGGCTTTTTGTGACACTTTGAAGAAAAGGAATTGCTATCCTTCTCTAAAAATCAGAGCCTCCCAGTCTGAGATCGGTTATTGCTGAAGACAAGGTTCTTCCCCCCTCCCTTTTCACTGCTGAAGCGAACTCCTCCTGCCTCCCACGCTGGTTGAACCAAGTCAGTTACGTTCTGCTTAATTGCATGAACTCGCGAAGCAGCGTAGCTCAGGGTGCAAAAGCGTGGACTGCATAGCTTCTTTTAACGCCAATTTTTGATGAGCTGAAGCACTGACACAGGAGCGAGCCTCCCTTGGGTCGCCTTACATGCTGGAGCAGTAGCAGGCAGCAACAGCAAGATGGCCCTGTTCCCCTGCCCCAGCGGCATCCTCTGTTGCTCCGGTGTGTCCCAGTGTTCCGGGCTCGGTTGTACCCTGCTACTGCCCCGTCCAGCAGATGGGCCGACAGTGCCCCTTTCAGCAGAAACTCAGAGCTGCACTCACGTGCAGCGTTATACCGCACCGTTTTGCCATTCGTTTCGACTGAAATTAGAGCGGTAAACCGGCTTCATTTAACGCAGTAGCCCGTGTTAAAAGTTCTTCAGTGTGATATACTGCCCTTTTGGCAGTGTATGCTTAGTGATTGCTTTGTCACAGTTTAGACTTCAAAATAATTGCTAGCTCTATTTTAACTTTTCTTTGCATGTACTTGGTGTGCGCTGTTTGTCTTTTTCTGAATATTACAGCACTTTAAGTTACTGTTACCTTAAGGAACGTAGCAGTTGCAGTTGTTGCATTTATTCCCCTCAGGAAGAAAGAATTCTCATGAAGGAGGGACAGCCATAGTATAAAGAAAGTAGTTAAAAAATAGTGTCTTTTTCTGTTTGTTTTATGACCTTTGATTTAGACTACTGTAAATTGAATTTAAAAACAAAACAAAACAAACAAACAAAAAAAACCAACCCACAAACATAGAATGGAGATAAGGTGCTTTCAGGATTAGAAAAATAAAACCCAAATGCTTCATTACTGTGTTACAACTTTTTCTAAGTACTCCTTTGCTGCAGCAGATGTGAAGTTAATGAGGTGTTCAAGGATTACTGCTGCATATTTTAACTGAAAGCTGGCTATTCCCTAGAAGTCAGGCTTTGCGTGTCTGCTGGTGGAGAAACATGGCTGAGAAAGCACTTACACGAACTTCTGAGTTTTGACTCAATGCCAGAGGAGCAAAGGAGCAAAATACCTACACAGATCTGACCTCAGCATAAGGTCAAGCAGGAGGAAGATTTGATGCTGGTGGTTGTTTTCACTATAACTAAGGTAGCTTTACTGTTGCCGCTTACACAGAGGGAGAGGCATGCTCATGCTCATGCCCTGCCCAGCAATGTGGCTGGTCCAGCACTTGGCTTGTACCTTGCACAGTCTGACCAGCACAGGTGAATGTGACTGATGAATTCAACATCAGAGGTCCGCTCGAGCAGTATTTTGTAACATTCTCTCATTTGGGGGATGAGCTGCTGGAGGGGAGCCCTGCGGAAAGGGACCTGGGTGTCCTGGTGGATGACAGGTTGGCCATGAGCCAGCAGTGTGCCCTTGTGGCCAAAAAGGCCAATGGCATCCTGGGGTGCATTAAAAAGAGCGTGTCCAGCAGGTCAAAGGAGGTGATCCTCCCCCTCTACTCTGCCCTGGTAAGACCTCATCTGGAGTACTGCATCCAGTTCTGGGCTCCCCAGTACAAAAAAGGCAAGGATCTCTTGGAAAGAGTCCAGCGGAGGGCCACGAAGATGGTGAAGGGCCTGGAGTATCTCTCCTATGAGGAAAGGCTGAGTGAACTGGGTCTGTTCAGCCTTGAGAAAAGGAGACTGAGAGGGGACCTGATCCAGATCTATAAATATCTAAGGTGTGGGGGGCAGAATGGCGAGGCCAGACTGTTTTCAGTGGTGAGTGGAGACAGGACAAGGGGAAACAGCTGGAAACTGCAGCATAGGAAGTTCTGCACAAATGTGCACAAGAACTTCTTTACAGTGAGGTGACGGAGCACTGGAACAGGCTGCCCAGGGAGGTGGTGGAGTCTCCTTCTCTGGAGATGTTCAAGACCTGCCTGGATGCCGACCTGTGCGACCTGCTGTAGGGAACCTGCTTTGGCAGGGGGGTTGGACTCGATGATCTCTGGAGGTCCCTTCCAACCCCTACGATTCTGTGATTCTGTGATTCTGTGATTTGCTCTCACTGGCTTACCTATGAAAGTTTGCAGGGCACTCTTAGAGCAGCTCTGAGGATTCGTGTGTGTCTGCGGCTTACGGGCTGGACTGGCCCAGTTCCACTGACAGGGCAGAGCAACCCACAGATCCACACCTCCAGAAAGGGGAAACGGAGACCCCAAATAATTAAAAACAGCAGTAACGATCTGAGGAGAAACAAACTTATTTACTAAGTATGGTATCAGAATGTAAGGTAACACATTGTAATACCATATAATTAGAATTGAAGCTAATAAATCAAATATAATGAGAGCGTCCAAAAGGTGGATAGGCCTCACCAAAATGCTGAGTCAGTTGAGCAGCATAGAGGAAAGCCGAAGGAAAAAGGGGGCATCAGGTGACCTTGTCAGGGGTTGTATCTCCAATCTGAATGCAAAGTGTTTGAGGAATGCAGTTCTTCTCTTCCAGACAGGTGCCCGGAACCAGAACATTAACTCTTAAATTCCCAGTGCACTGCATGATGTTTTGATGTGGGATACCAATAATCAAAATCATAAAACCATGACACATGATAGCAGCCCTCCTTGAGGTTGTTCTGAGAACTGTAACTGATCTTGAGATACAGATCTGAAGGACACATCAGTCCTCACCTACTTTTTGCTGAGACAACACACCGCTTGTGTGGCTCTCAACTGTACAAGTGCCACAAAGCAGAAGTCAACAGCTGATGTGCGTATTTGATATGCTTACATACCCAAGCAGGAGAGGAAGAAGGAACTCAGCTGGATTTTTCAGTTTGTCTGTATTGACTCAGTCTAGTATTTAGAGCTGTGATTTTGCACAACAGGCTATAGAAAATGCCCGCATTGTTTCTGAGTTTCTATATGTAAGCAGTAGTTTCATGACTATAAAGTTAATGTGGGAGTTTGAAGATGCCGTCTTATTTTTGTCTGCTGAGTATATTGTAAGGAATAAAAATGATGTGAGAGTGTATCTTTTACACAGCAGAACTTGAATTTTTTTAACACTTGTCAGTTCAGTGTTACATCTTAGTCTCACCAATTACATTCGCTAATATTTGCTGTTAAGTTTGTTCCAGGGATACTTCCTGGTCTGATATGAGAGTGTGTACAGTTAGATGATAGAAGACATGATAGAACGTGTAAAGATCCATTGGCAGGACAGGGCTGTTTTCTTCTTTCAGAACTGCACGGCAGTAATAACAGTCACATTTAAAACTCCTTCTCCCCCAGGATACTGTAATTTGCTTTTCTTTGTCTTGACATATTTTCATTAAATAATTGTACAGCATAACACAAGCTAAGACTGCCTAGTCCCTGTTTCTGAAGATACCTCAGAATACTCTGCATGTGCAGATAATTTGGTGTGGGTTTTTTTGCTCCTTCGCCTTTCTCACTTTTTCACCTAAATCAATCATAACAACTTCTTAAAATAACTGCAATAAACACAGTGAGGATTATTATCCTTTAGCTAACAATGGATTCTGCCATCATGTTATTAGGCTCCTCATAGATCAAGCTGGAGGCACATGAACAGGGAATGCTTTCCTTTTCCATATCTGTCACTGTATCTGCTTTGAAGAACAGCTTTGTAAGCTTCTCCCTTTATTAACTAACAAAGAGATAGAAATCTTCTACATCCATGTGTGCATGCTCCAGATGCAGATTAACCTCATTAATGCCAGCAGCAGTCTCCCAGTCTGTCTGGCAGGTGTTGGTCTGTATCTCACTACTAGGGCTGATGCTCACTTTGATGATGTTAAATGAGCCAAGAGCGTGTTTTTGAATCAGATTGTTGGCTTGGCCTTGACGTTTTCAGATGGACCACCAGAAGCTGCACCTCAGGAGCTTGCTTCACACCCTCTCACACCACTTGGGTGGAGAGAGTACCTGAGAGCATGCAGGTACTAGTCCCAGCTAACTACACGCACACACAGAGCCTTCACAGTGCAAAAAGAGTCCTCAGCATAGGGTATTTTGACCTGCACTATTTCTTGATGTAGGTAGAGCCAGCAATAATAGTAATATTATCAGCCTGGTGTTAAGCTAATTAGAAACTTATATTTCAGCTCCCACAGAAGGAGGACACATAGGGAACAGATACGCACATTGGGAAGTTTGATGCACTAGAAATCTGGCCAAGTCTCAAATAGTCAGTATTTCCAACTCTCTTAGTCTTCTGTAGGAGTCACTACAACTGTTTGCGTGGTGTTGGTGAACACCACAAATTGAAGGTGTAAACAAGGGCTGGTACACAAAAAGTTGGACTGTTCAAAGAGATAGGCTCATCTGAACAACATTTGGTTTGACGCAACGTGGAAAATTATTCACTCGAGGGTAGGAAATTACGTTGGGTACTTAGGAGCTGGGAGAAAATTCTTGAGTATTCAGATTCAGTTGTAAATACATGATGAATAGACTATTTAACAAGAGTTTTTTATTTGGTTTTCTTGGTTTTGAGAGACATCACAACTAGGCTGCTCCTCAACCTACCAGAGGAAAAAAATAAGTATGAATCAGTAGAAGAAAGGGTTAGCCAGAAACAGAGTGGATGGAGTCCTAGTCTGACACCTCCAAAGAGGAGAACAAGTCATAAAAACCTTTTTTTATATACTAAAAAAAAAAGTCTTAAAATGAGGAATGGACTTTGAGTTAAAAATCTTTTATGTCTTGTTAATTCCATGTGGACATCACTAATTCAATCTTTGACTTGCACACAATGTGGTATTCTCTGATCTCTTATATAATTTTCTTTTGTCCTCTCCACAAAATGAGCTCTCTCTAAAGCACAACATAAGCATTTTTCCAGAGGCCTTCCCTGTAAGAAACCTTGCCAAACAGCAGACAATTGTTCTTCCTCTATGCTGCCTTCCTTTCCATCATTATTTCTAGCCGTAGTAAAAGGCAGACTGCAAATAAACATTTGCCACGTTTGATGGGACTGGTTGTCCAGCATGTGTGCTATTAATGAATATTCTGAGGAGGGAGACTGCTTATCTGTCTAAAGAAGTGACGTGGCGCTGTTTCACATGATTTTGGATATCAGCCATTTAATTTGCAGCGAATAAAAGCTTTAGACTTGAATTTCTGCGTTGGCCCTTTACCATCATTTCCCCTTGGGAATCTGGGTGCTGCAACATGATTTAGGTCATGTGCCAAACCATTCTGACTAGTAGGTGGAAGAACGATGTTGCTTATTCCACTAGGACTGGAAAGCAACTATCAGCACACACAGCTACAGCATGAGATGCTGCAAGAAGCTTGAGAATACCCTCTGTTGAATAGAAAGTAGAGAACGGCACACAAGTTATTAGCACTGCAGTTACAAATTTATATGCATAATATTAGTGTTTTCTTATCTTTACATTTGATCTAGGCAACTGCATAGACACAGTACAGCTTTAGAAGTGCTGGCTTGTATTATTATATTTCTGCACATGGCATATCTGGAAAGTTTACCTTAAGAGACGATTTGCAGTAAGTAATACCTTAGGACCTCCAGATCCCCTGTGCAGTGTAGGTATAGGAATATAGGAATACACTAAGAGATATTCAACAGAAGCCATAACACACAATATATAAAAGTGGTAAGTAAAAGCTTACCAAGGGCCCCATATACGCCGAGTGACAGGCTTCAGTCCCTTAAACGCAAACAGATTTTGTATCGTAGCACATTTAGCCTCCTGCCTGAAGTATCTGTATACTTGCAATGCAAAAGCACCAGCACTTCTGTGTAAGGTTTGCCAGTCCTGAAGAAAATACACAGAGTCAGGTTAACATTCATTAGTTCATTCATTAGAGGTCCTCACGTTACAGGAGGCAGCTGGCCGGTCAGTCTCCTCCAAGTTCTCAGTACAGTGGTGGCCAGCCAGAAGTGTGTCTGCTCTGCAGCTTCCCCCAGCAGATACTTCCCCCCTTGACACCATGGCCATATATACATCAGCAGGAGACAATAAAACATCATGCATAAGCAAGGTCATTCACAGAAAGCAAGGAGACTTAGATACAGCAACAGGGCAGTTTCTCACATGCAAGTTTCTTCCAGCTGCATACGTAAGCTAGAGGCCGTTTACATGCACTCCCAAGCTAACATGAGCTCTTTCCCAGTCACCCATTTAGGCTGCGACATATATTTTTCCACCCAAGCATTAAAATGACTCCTCTTGATGCAGAAAGCTCTCAGATACCTTTTTAAAATTCTTACTGCCTATCACCTGCTGCGTTCTCCTTCCAACCTCCCCAGGTGCAAGGCTTCCTGTTGGAAATTGTGCTCCTTAGCTCTCTCTGCCTTACCCTGGGGTGGAGAGGAGCACACTTCTTCCAGTTTGTATCTTGCTAGGCACAGAAGACTAATTTTGAAATACAAACGTTACCCATCTTGCATGAAAAAGAATATGTTGTCTGAGCTTAAGTTACTTTGTTTTCTCCATTGTCAGGGACAAACAAAAATTCAGCAGACTTCAGAATAAATGAACTGGAATCTTGGGCTGTATATGTATTACAAGCACTGTTAAACACAGGATCTTTTCTTCCTCCCTTCTTTACAAGATCTACAGGATCTCTACTCTGCTTCCATTTAATTAAAGTTCTGCCACCATCTCATATAGGTAGCTCAGGTTCCAATTCATTAACAGAATGGAAAGATTTATTCTAAATGTGGGGCATAGTAAAAAGATGGTCTGAGGTTGCTTTTACATGGTAAGCTTAATGAGGCTGTTTTCTGAACCTAAACTGTAAACAAGCAACCATGCAAGTTGAAAATTTGTGTATGGAATGCTGGATAAATCTGTGGGAAATTATGAGAAAAGCTAATTCTAAAATACAATCCTCACTTTACTGGAATTGATGAAACATTTTCTCTGTGCTAGACTGGAGCCAGGGTTTTACTGTAGGTGCTTATCTTACTTTCTAAGAATTAATGCACGCTGCATAGTTAAGTTTCTCTGAAAGCTGTTGTAGCACCCTTCCTCAGCTCTTTCTCTTCCATTAAGATAAACTGAATCTTAAAACACATTCTTAAACCTTCTTCATCTTTGCTCCCTATTTTAAATGAGAAACTGAGTAGATATCCCTCCAGCATTCTGCTTCAGCAACACCACTGGCATCCCTTTTACTCTGTTAGTCATGATGCACACTAGTATGATGTCTTCCATCAGAATTTCAAAGCACTTAGCAAATACTAAGTATTGTGTCTTGGTGAGGTACGTAGGTAATTAATTTTAGAAGCCAATGCCATACAAAGGAAAGGGTGGATTCTCTCATTAGTACATAGCTTCTTATTCTTTTACAGTTATTTTCTTCACTGATGTGTGAAATTTACTTCACCTGAAGTAAATTACTAATGTAGAATTTGTTTTGGAATGTCTGCAGCAGCAGGAAAAATTATGATGCATGACATCTTTCCCATTTCCGTTATGAGAAAGCATGTCATTGCAACTTCATAGCATAAGGAGTTACAGTAAATCAGGTCAGTAGAGAAGACAGGTGAAGAGTTTGAGACTGGAGCTACAGCTCTGCCTTCATTTCTTAAGAACAGACTTGCCTAAATTTCTGTTGTCCCAAGTTTCTACAGGTAGAGAAGGATTTTCTGGAAGTTGCAGGTGTCATTTTCCCAGACACATTTACTCTTTCAGTCTGGAAATCCCATTTAGGAAGATTTTTAAAACTTCATAAAGCTTTCTGGGCTTTCTGGAATTCAGATAGCTATAGGAAGCAGGCTTTTCTGAAGTTGTTGCTGCATGTCTGGAAACTCTACGTCAGGACCAAGCATGCTCTGCAGCTGCAGAACATGAAGCAGCCTAGCAGGAGCAGCTGTGTGCTGTGCTCTCTTGCCATGCATCATTAAGTACAGCACTCTTCAGAAGTAGCACGCTTGCTGTAAACAAAGTTTGCAGCTACTGTGTGTGTGCAGTCAACCCCATACACTGTTGAGAGAACTACCCAGTTGTCTGCAAATAGGTTATACATCCACTTGCTCCAGGGTGTGCTGCAGTTGCTGCATATGCACATTCTTCTTTCACCCATTAAATCCGCTGCAGACATATGAGATTCCTATCCCTCAAGCTCACCTCCATATATCTACACCTTCCAAAGAAACACCAAAGAGGACACAGAGGTATTCCAGTTCTGCATTTGATTTCCATTTTCCTTCTTGCAAGTACTTGAGCTAAGACAGTACATTTATGAGACACCGTGAGACAATTTCATTGTGTGCCAATGCCAGAGGAGAAGTGGCAGTCCTCAGTTCCTTCCCCTTCCAGCCCTCTTGTTCTCAGTCATCCAGATGCTGACATTGAATGGGTTCTGGTGTGTGCAGACATCCTCCATTATCCCCTTTGATCTACTAGCCTGGAAGAAAAATAGAATCATAGAATGGCCTGGGTGGAAAAGGAGCACAGTGGCTGCCCAGAGCCACATCCAGCCTGGCCTTGAATGCCTGCAGGGATGGGGCATCCACAGCCTCCTTGGGCAACCTGTTCCAGTGCCTCACCACCCTCTGATGAAAAACTTCCTCCTCATATCCAACCTAAACCTCCCCTGTCTCAGTTTAAAACCATTCCCCTTGTCCCATCACCATCCACCCTCACAAACAGCCGTTCCCCTTCCTGTTTATCCGCTCCCTCCAAGCACTGAAGGCCACCATGAGGTCTCCCCGCAGCCTTTTCTTCTCCAAGCTGAACAAGCCCAGTTCCCTCAACCTTTCCTCATAGGAGAGTTGCTGTAGCCCTCTGATCATCTTAGTGCCTCCTCTGGACCTAACAGCAGAAAGGTGGACATTTTTCTCTGGAATATTGAGGTCACAAATCTAAATCACAAATACAAGGTAAAGGACCAGAGGAGCACCCAATCGGCTGCAAATATAGCCGGGAGTCTGGGAAAAAGACTGAGAGACTTGTCCTCAGATTTTGGCAACAGTGGCTTATTAGTTCAGCTTAACTGTCTGAGAAATGGTCGTTTGACTTCCTTCGTTTGCAGAACAGAGGCGCTACTTTGCCCCTTTTTCTCTTACCCTTAATGTTTATAGCTTTGTCATTCAATCTGTGGAAATGTGAGGAAGTGGATTCAGTTTTCAATACAACACTGTTTAAAAATCTTCCAATACTTTTTGGAAGGGTTATCAGGAACATTCTATGTCATACTTTTGCAGGAAATCATGTCTTGTGAAAACTGTTTTGAAATTAAACAAAATTTTCAGAAGCTTATGATGACTGTTACGGAGAATGTCTAGTCCATGATATCTTCTTTCTAACCCTCTGGAAAATGAATAACTAGAGAAAAAAAATCTTTTTTTTTTTTTTTTTTTTCCCAACTACATAACATTTAGCTAGATTTGGGCAGAAAATAAAACGTACTAAAAATAAAATGTCTGAGATATGATAGAAGACTTGAGTGCGTTAACAAAGCAGTTTAGCCATTTGTCTGCCACCAGTGGTGGAGCACAGAGTCAGAGTCAGAGTCAGAAGAACATCCTCACCTGCTTGACACCCACCCCCAGTGTTCATTCACTGATTGTGTACTTTTAACATCATAGGTTATAACTGTACATGTGCAACAAAGCAGTGCCACGAAGTCCCCTGTCCACAGGGAAGAGGGAGAGCAGAAAAGTCTGATTGAATAAAGTATTCTCAGCTGAAAACACCATTGATATGATTTGCTATGAACCTCGAAAGAGTGGGAAGAACAACTACACATGCCATCTTTGGGTGTATTGGTCAGAATGGATACTCTTCTGGTAAAGTAATACTTGATGAAACCTTCCAGCTTTCAGAAATCAAACAATCAAAGCACACACAGAGAGTGTTGAACAAGTTGAAGTATCAGCGTTCCGTAAATATGCTTGAATTAGAAGTTAGGGCTGCCAGTCTGGTGAAGGCTTAAGGATATGTCTTTTAAACCAAATATGATGCATTTCAGGTTCTGAAGAGGGAAGAGAGTCCATCTTTTCCTAACAGAAGAAAGAGACAGAATACATTGTCCTGATCCTTATTCCACAGGAGTCTCTCAAAAAAAAACCCTAAACTTCAATTGGAAAGCAGAAATCATTTGGTTTTTTGTTTTGTTTTGTTTTGTTTTGTTTTTGTATTCATACAAAACACATTTATGCACATCCAGTTTGGGCAAATCCCTGTTTTAATGAGGCTAGTGGGTAGCGTCTAGATCAAATTTGCTGCTGGCATGGTGTGCTGACTTTGGGGCAGGGCACCAGAAATGAATCTGGCCATTCCTTCTGAAGCATGCAAGGTAATGCGCCTTTGGATTGCACACAGCTAATCCTCTTTCTGCTTTGCTCTCTGTAACCTATTTAGTCTTACATGAAATGTATTCTCCATTTTGTGAGCCTGATCCAAAGCCTGTTGAAGTCAGTGGAAGAAGTCCAGATTTTTTTCAGTAGTTTTAGAGCAGGCAATGTGAACAGTTGGTCTACTTCTGAGACTTACGGTTGAAAGGAGAAGAAAGTCAGCAGTATCAAACTGCATTGGACTCAGTGCTGTAGTAAAGGAATAAATGAAAGTAACATGAAACTTGTAAAACAAGACTGGACGTAACACTGAAACATGCTGCAGAAAGCAGTCTAGTGCTAGCAGGGGAATAAGTCAAATACTTAATAATTTCTTTTCCATAGCTTTTATTTTTCCTCATATTCTGTAATGTAACAGTATTTTTTTTCTTTTTTTTTTTTCTTTTTTTTTTTTTCCCCCAAGGCAAATTGTTGCCAGACAGCAGCACTGGAATGAGAATACATGCAGTGATTGCTTTTATCTTATTTTACAAAAGAAGTATGAATACCTAGTGTTATTCCAAGTATAAAATTACAGGTGTCAAATCATTTGGTGTTTTAAGCGCTATGCCAGAAATGTAATCCAGTAAAAATAGCTATATCCTGTCAAAACTAAACGGTTAGTATTGTTATTACGGTTCCTTATTTGCATGGTTCTGCAGTGTAAGATTGTACAAAACATGTAAGACCAGCAAGGAACTTGCCTGGAATTGCCCAGAACATAGAAAGATGGGAGATGGAAACCAGGTGAAGCTGAGGGTCCAGTGTCAGAATCTGCCTGGTTTGTCTTGCATTTGTTTGAACTATAAATGCTATTAAGCAAAAAGTGTTCAGCCTCTTAGTGGCTGTTACCCAAAGATTGCGAAGAATTAAAGCAAAGGGTGCTTTATGCTTTATTGTGGCTAAGTATATGGACAGGTCTCTGTCCTAAGAACTGTACCATTTAAAGAGGAGAAAAATACTTACCTGGAAAGGTGAAAGAATTTTTGCACGTTACAGGTGAGGGTGCAAAACAGAGCTTAAGATGACTCGACAGGGCTAGGAAGCTGCTGTGCCAGCTGTGGCAGATACTGTTGCTGTCAGATACTTTAAAAAACAAGGGCATGCTTACAGGGCTGACTAAGTCTTCAAGAAGCAGCTTTCTGTGCACTTGATCTAAGGCAGGAGGTATGAGACCATGCGACAGCCCAACCCCAGCAACAGGGGCTTTTATTTTTCAAATTTCTCCTCGGTAGAGCATGAAGAGCCACAGACTTTGTGCAGCTGCTGGAAATCTAGTTAATACTTTTATTGTCCACTCCACAAAAGCTAAATTTGAAGCAGATCTATTTAGTAGATTATTTCCTGGAAGAAGGCAAAAGAATCACTGCATTTAATGCTTTTTCCAGTTTCCTGGAGCTGCAGTGAAGCCTGGACAGAGACAACCCCATCTGCTAAATTGGGGACACGCTGCTTCTGCCAGTATAGATGTTAAGAAGCTTATTAAAGGACACAGCAGCTGACAAATGAATCTTTAATCCCTGGTAAATCCCTTAAGTTTATAATCAGTGTAAAGCAGTTCATGTAGAAAAGAAATTTTTACTCATCATTTCATGTGTGTTTCCAGGTCAGATATAATTTTTTTTTTTTTCTGGTGATTATCAAAATTCATTTTACTTCTAATTTTCAGAGTGAATGTTGGCTGCCTTAAAAAAAAAAACATTTTCCAAATCCCAGCTCTTTTCCTCTGTTTCTTACAAAACATGGGCAGCATATGTTCACTGTCCCCGCTGGTATTTTAAGTCAGTGGCACATGGAGTGTGGCAGGAGACAGAGGACGCTGCCGGCAGCAGGCCAGATGCTGGGGCTGAAAGGCTGCGGTGCTCTTAGGGTGTCAGAAGCTGTAGGGGCACAATGTGCACTACAGCTTGAATGTCCCGACTGAGATATGAGTAAGGGCTAACAGTCACATGTTAATTTACCATAAAACTTTTAATGTTTTCATTCATTTTTGCTTTGCAAACCACATAATCATCCTGAACGTAAGCATCTCATGCTGAAGTGAGTAAGGCCTTTTTAGGTTCCTTTTCCATACAAGACTCATTCCTATTACCTTGTGGAAAGAATGGTACTGAAAAAGTCAGAACAGATTATGTAAGAAAAATTCTCTGGGGTTTTTGTTTTTTCAGTTTCTGAAAAAAAAACCCACTCTGGTAGGTCTGTAGGTCAGTAGATCGAAGGGTCACGCAGTGTACCTCGGCCCAACTGCAGGGTGATCTGTTTGTTCAGCAGACAGCTCTAGCCTGCAAATGTAGCCTTTCACTCTATAACAAGCACTCTGGCAGTGTTTGCTCCCAGGCAATGCTTGTTCTGCTGTAGCAGCTGCATTTGATTCTTTTTGCAACTGCAGAAGCTGTTAACCTTTGTAGTCATGGGAGTTAATTACAGCTCGCTTTGGTCCTTGTTCTGCACACCAAAGGCTTTCATGTCCTTTCCATGGGACAGAGTGGAAAGACCAGTGTGTGTTCAGGAGCTGCTCCTCGTGCAATATATGACTCAGAGCTGCCAAGAAGTGCAGCTTCTGCAGTTGCACAGGTCACTGCGTGGCCAGGCTGCTGAGCACAGTGCATGTGGTGCTGGGACTCAGCTCCAGGATCAGTGATACTGGGGAGTCTGCACCACTTGGGAGCTGGTGGCCAAGCGTGGCATCTGGGGTTGGAGAGACAGAACTTGAGGCTGGATACCCCAGGCAGGTACCAGCTGGCTGGAGCAGCTCATGCAGCTGCTGGCTTTGTTTCACTTGGCTCTCAGTGCTGGGCAGGGCTCTGAGCTTCCAGTGTGGTTGTGAAGAGAAGAGAAGAAGAGGCACAGATTATAGTTTGGCTTTCATATCAGACCAAGAAAACTAGATTTATCTCCCTGGCCAAAAGAGATGTCCTCGCCAAAGCAGATTTTCACACAAAGTGTTGTTTAGAGGTCGGGGCAGCAGTAGGAGGAAGATCAGCAGAGACCGTGCATACTTGGACCATCTCAAATCTCTGGCGCTTTTAACTTGATTATGTTTTTTTTTCTTTTCAGCTAAATAAACTGCAGAAGGCAAGCAGCTTTTCGCTGTGTGCTAAGATATTCTCAAGTGCTCTTGTTTCCAAGGGTTTTTTAGTGGGGGCAGCAATAGAGTCTCAGAACAGAGTTCTTATGTGTCTCATTTACAGAGGTACTTCCCAAGCTGCTGACAGCTTGATTTGTGAAAGAACGAAACAGCAAAACAAAACTCAACCCACAGCCTGTGCAGGAGAGAAAAACAGACTTGCTGTGCTATAGAGGAAGTGTCAAACGGAGACAACATTTCAAAGGAGGAAAGCTTCTGGTCTTCATGTGTATGATAAAAAACCTTTTACAAGAGTAAGTCACATAACTGTAACTATTTTTAAGCTTTAGAAGTTTCCTGTTTAATACCTGTAGGACAGGCGTGTAGCTAGCTGGAGGCCAGTTTTAGCCCACTGAAATCGATTGACCCGTGGTTTGTTACAGAGCTAGCCATTGTTGCTTTTTTTTTCTTCCTGCTTTGAAATAAGGGATATCTGGGAAGCCTCTATCCACTTCCCCCATTTACAAATGTTACTTGATTGACTGTCCTGGGCCTGTTCTGCTTAGCTGCCTCATTTTGCAAAGCAGACAGATATGGAGAGGAAAATGTTGCTTAATTAAGTGGCTGTCAGACACAGAAACTCACCATGATGCTTTTATATGAGTCTGATGGATACTGAGAGGACATTAAATGCGTGTGTCATTCCAGGGTTATTTCTTTCCAGTTTGAGATTAACCAGCAGCTGCAGAAAGAGAAGGCTGAGCTGGGCTGTTCTACTATTGGACAAACAACTTTATTTCTAAAACAATGTATCATGGCTGTGCACTACAAGGCTCATGATTCATAAAGCCAGTCGAGAACTGAAGGGAGCTGCGTCTTGATTTGCAGCTTATGAAAACAGGAGTTTGCTAACAAATGCGTTATTCAGAATTACAGCCCAGCACATTCTTAAAAGCAGACTTCTTGGCTTTGTCTTGAACAGTAGCCTCCTATGACTCTGGCACAGCGCTTTTATGATAGATGAGACAGCTTCCTCGTGGCTGCTTGGTTATGTAATATTAAATGGAAAAAAAGAATCAGGATGACCCCATCTAAAAGGGGTAAACAAACAGAGCCCCGCCAATGACAAAACAAACTTTCTTTAAGCTTACTCTTTAGACAGTCTGAGCCATCAGTGCTCAAGTTCATTTATTCCTTTCTTCCTCCTTCCCTCTTCCTCTGTGCTGTATTACAAAGCAGTGCTGCAACTGGAAGCTGGGGATGTGTTACAAGGAAGGGGGTCTCAGCTGTATGTTCCTCTCCCTGTCTCCTCCCCTTATCTTAGTGCTGGAAAATCCTGTTTAAAATCCAGCCTTGAGAGAAAAAAAATATTTCCTGGATCTGGACCTGAGGCCTGAAAGGACAGATCATTTTGCAATGAGGTATTGAGTTTGCATGGTAAATAGTGGGCATGCACAGTACCCAAGCTGTACATGGCAACCCAAATGGTTGTGTTTCAAACTAAACTAAACTACTGTGAGCAGGTGTACTTTGTCAAACATTAAGAAAGACACAGAGGAATTGATTTGCCAGAAGCACTAATCTAGAGATGTGTGTCTTGGTTTGGCTTTTCCTGAAGTCAGCCAAATACACAGCTTTGGGTTTCTAGGGTCTGCTGGGACCAGGAATCTGCCTTCACCAATTTAATTCCTTATCAGAACAAGTCAGAAATACGTTCTTAGCATGTCTGTATATGCATGTCTGTTTCTCTATGTATGTGTGTGTGTAGTCAGTTAACAGCAAATATTGACTACAGGCATCAGAGATAAAATGGACTGTAAAATTTCCTTGTAATCTGCACAAACATCAACCTGGCTTCAAAAGGAATCCTCATATTTATGAAAGATAGTCTGGATGATGATGGTGAAGCTTCTGTGAGGGAAAATTAATTTCTCAACTGGCAAACTAATTTGAAAGTCAGAATTTTCTGCTATGATCTCTTTTAAATTCAAGATTCCAGTTTTCTGCTTCTTAAGAAGTTTATTAGAACAGCACATAGATTGAGCAAAACAAAGGTGATGTTGATGGTATTCCTTGATGTTTATTCCAAATTCAGATGAGGATTTCCTGCCCCTTCACAGAAGAGAGCTATTTGTGTGCATGGTGAAAGGCTGCAGAGTGAATGGTAGCCACTATGCTGCTGATTTCCTCTTCCATGAGAACTGCAGAGCAATAACAGCGCCAGAGGCAGCATCAGTGGCAGATCTGCAGATGAAAGAATACAAATTTGATTATAGTATTTATTGTACTGTTAGTCGAGGTTTGGACAGTCACATTTACTTTGAGCAACATCCAGAGCCTGTTGGAGCCAGTGGGAGTGTTGCCATCACCTTCCCTTGGAGGCAGGATTTTCTCACTGCTTAGACACATCTTCACAGGAGCAAATGGGAGCAAACACAGGTTTTGAACTGAAGGAGCCAGTAAGCAGCTGCATGCATTTACTTTGTTACACAGGTAAAAGATGAGACAGCAAAACCCAGCTGCTGGGCTTTCAGCACATTTCTATGATACCCATATTGGAGTCAGAGCATACTCTTCTACTTTATTTATGACTGGCTGCCCGAATGTGTGCATCTGGAGCTCAGACACCCCATGCCCTTATTGTAAACTAGTTAACTTGAAAAACTGCACACGCTGTCAGATCTTTGCAGCAGACATACCAGGCTCTGTGGTACTTTTCTGTGTGTATATGCTTTTTTTTTTTTTTTTTTTTGTGAAAAGGCTGTTAAACTTTATGCATAAACACTGCTTTCTGCCTCTGTTCCCTCCTCTTTTTGTCACAGACTGTAGACTGGCATTGAATATTCAGGAAAAGCTCTCCAGGGAGATTAGGGACATGGACAGATTATAAACAGGGCCTTAATGCATGGACATGAAAGAACAAATGTTCTAGTGGGAATACTAATGCAAATGCCCCGTTTTGGGGTCAAAATACATTAAACAGCTGGTTGCATGCTAAAGATGCTTTTAAAATCGATACAGAAATGAACTTATAAAATGTTTATGTGTAGATACACTAGTGTTGTAGCGTAAGAGAGCAAACAGATGCCACTGACATCCCCTTTTAACATCTCCTGTATTGTCAAGTACTAAGAACCAGTGCCAGAGAGCAGAGCACTGGTCTGTTAATCCCTTTCTTTAGGGCTCGGAGTGCCAGATCCTGCTGAAGTTGACACCAGGTAGGAGCTATCAGTTTTCTTCCCAGAAAGGTGTGGGAGCTAAGCCCTGGCTTAGGATTTAGGAATTAGATTTCGATGAGAGTGAACTGCTGTGTTCATCAGTTGCTCAGGGGACACAGGTCTGCAAAGTAGCCTGTTGCTATTTTCAATAAATCTACATTAAAATAAATCTGGTGAAGCTATTTTGTAAAAAAGCATACTAGTACTTAAATTTGGGCTAGCTGCTCAGCAACTAAGCTGACATGGAGGAACAGAACCAGAGTCCCACTGTAAGAACTGGCAGCCTAGCTGGTCGCCAGCTAAAATCAACTTATGTTATCTTAACACAGAGATTTCAGAGCTACAGTGTGTCTTTAATCACTGCACAGTTGGTATTTATCATTACATGATGTGCATATTAAAGGAAGGCTTTGAATATTCATAATAAATGGAATTAAAAAATATTTCAAGTTGCTCCTGTTTCCTCCAGCTGCTGAAATAAATATGTTGCTCCACCACTGCTGTACCCTTTTGGGACCATAACCCTGGCTCCACATCACTGCTGTACCTTAATCTCTGAAATGGAAACAAGTACCATTTGCAGTATAGAGGAGCAACAGCTTCCATACAGCACATCATTAAGACCATATTTCATTACCTGCTCGCTTTGTCAGACACTTTGCCCATAATGCCACAACCCCACATTATAATAATCCCTAAAAAAAAGCTGCCACTGGGTTGAGATCCTTTGCTTTAGATGCTGCACATTTGTCGCTGCTGCAAACATTTGCCAGCTTCAAGCTCCACCTAATCCATGTTCCTTACACTCTGTTTTAGTTCAGGGCAAAAGGATGAGTCTTCAGCAAGGAGCTTCACCACAGCATAACTTTCCATTGCTTCCTGCCTTCCATATCATCCCCATATATCTTCCTTTTGATTCCTTGCTTTCTTCCAATTCAGACTTTTCAATGTCAGAACTCTCACCTGATCTGCTCCTCCTAACTGTGGTCTTAAACCATGCCTTGGAGACATCTTCTCCAAATTTGCCACTGAGAAAACAGTCATCAGTTCCCTCTCTGCAGCTGTAAGGCATGGTTAGAGCAGCAGCTGCTGCTCGCGAGATGTAATTTTGGATTATTTCAGAATTGAGATGGCCTCCCTAACCTTAGCCTTGCTCACAGGAATGCCTGTGGTATAACCACACTCAATAGTTTGTGGTTTGGATTTTGAAGGGAACAATTTTCTTTGAGTGTGCAACGGCTGTTGACACATGGCAAGACTGCAAGATGCGTGCATTCGTACGTGGCTGTTAAATCTAATCTGGCAGAAAGATGGGTCAGACTCCTCTCTGCAGGCTGGTACTTACTGGAAAGGATAGTTGTGAGTGCCTGGGATGGTTCCACTGCTGTTAGTGAGAGCCCCTTTTGTGCTCCTGCTCTCCTCAACCCCACGGACACCCCTTAAGCTGAATGTCAGAACCTCTCTTTACTTTCCTCATGCTGTTTTACACAGATGTTCAGAGAAAAGGAAATGCAAAGAGCAGGGAGTATTTTGCTTTGTTGGTCAGACATTCTTTCCCGTAGAGGCAGAGTCAGGTGGCAGCAGTCTGCCCATCCTGCACACAGTCTGACCTTGCTGCTGACGCACTGCTCCCCAGAATCCCAGATATGTCTTGTATAAATAGGGATTTAAATGGGATGGGAGACAGGCACAAACACAAAAAGAGGGACAGGGGTAGTCGAATTAGACACCTTCCTGTCTAAAATTATTGCACATGTATCCAGCAGGTGGCACTGATGGCCCGAGCCTGTCCACATCTCCTTGGTTCAGGCACTTTTTACCAGCTGGATACTGCTTTCTTAGCTCAGGACAGGGTAAGCCAGGTCCCAAATCTTCCCTCTAAGCCTGTGAAGAAACCTGCGCTTATTTTGTGTAGTTCTTGTGGTTTGCCCCTATAGTTAGCTGGTGAGGAGGTGTCAGATAGTCATAGATGTGATAGCATCTTACCAAGGTGAATGAGGAACTGTATGAGGAACTGTTCCCTTTTTTTCCCCCTCTTTGTTTTTTTTTTTTTTTTTTTTTTTTTTAAGAGGATGTCTTTCAGCAGGTGCTAGTGCAGATGTGCTAGTAAAAATTACTTTGTGATGTATTTGTGAGTGCTGATGGTTGAGTTATTTCACACACTGGGAAAGCAAAAAGCCACCTGGCATGCATTTCTCAGGAAATACCTACTAAATAGTAAAAGAAGAGACATCACTTTATCTTCTCCTTTGGAGGGAATTCTTGAAGGATTTTGGCCCTGAAACCTGAAGATGTCAGCAGTGGTGCCTGCAGGGGTGGCCTCATGACAGCTTGGTACTGAGGAGCTCTCAGCTTCATGCCCCTGGGAGGTGAAACCATTTCACTGCAAAGGGAAGTGTATAACATTTTCAAGTACATTTGAAGAGCCAGACAAGTTAGACTTTTCTGCAAGAGAGAGTCTAGCTTTTACATTTCATTTATTGAGACGGAAGGTAGCTTTCTTAATTTATGCAATGGTTTTCCATCTTGAGAAATCACATAGATCTGTGCTGGTTTTTTTGGGATATTCTACTCTCTGTGTTGCTTGGTCTGTTCCCATTTTCCCTTCCTAGCGTTATTGCTCTTGGTTACAAAACCCCTCCTTTTTCCTCTTTTCTTCACCCCATTTCATCTCAGCAGGAGCCATATACAGACTCCCACGCCTGCCACATTGCACCAGCTGCTGCCAAGGGCAGGAGAAGACAGGCAGCATCCCACGCAGCTGCTACCTGACTGAGGGAGTTGGCTGATGCTCCTCTGCCAACCTTCAGCCCCCAGCTGCTGCCCTCTACTCCCTCTTTGGCAGCCGCTCCCTCATGAGCATTGGCAGGAAGCAGGAGATGCACTTGAGTGAAAGCAACAGGCTGTCTGCTGATTGTGTTGATTTTTTTTTTCTTCTCTTTTTGGTAGAAAAAAAACTAACAAGCAAACATATAAAGTAACTCTCAAAGCTCTCTTCTGTGTTGGTTCGTAGGTGCTATTGATTTACATGCAGTGGTGCTGAAAAGTAGGCAGGAATAAACTCCTGATAGCAGGGCAGTGTGTTTGCAGTATGCCTGCAATTTAACAAAGTGCTAAAAGGACCCTTGCCCTGTATAGATGTGCACTGAGTGGCTAAAAGTAACTGGTTCTCAAAACAAGTAATCTTTTATATTTTAAAAAGGTTTTGCCATGAAAGAAAAAATATATGTTGAAAGTAAAGATTAGAGGAGAAATTGTTCAGGCTTGTGCAGCTGACTTAGTGCTGGAACAGTCTGCCTTTCCCACGTGCTTGTCTCCTGTTGATAACACCTGGTGTTATGCATAAGCAAGAAGGCAGAACATGCAATTGGACAAGAGAGCTGTCTATGGAGAGTTATGCAACCTCAGATATTGCTGTTCCCTCTTGTTTCTAGTCATATATCCTTTGTTCCTTTCATAATCTCTTTTCTAGACAATGGCAGAGGTTGGGCTGGGCCTCTCAAATTTTTCTTTTTTAGGGCAGAAGGGGGTCCTGTTTTGGGTTTAAACCACTTCTGATAGATTCTTTATCACTGACTCCCTGCAAGGCAGACTGCAAGTGTTCTTCACTTCTGTAGCAACTGTGCTGGAGAACTGCTGACGAGGAACAAAATGGGAGCTAGTGAGCAATCAGTTGGAGGCTGACTATTGAAAAAAAAGCCAGCTAATTAGAGCTGAGAGGAAGAGGCAACACTTTGTGCAGAAGCACCAGAAGGAAGCCCCCCCAAATCCCATACGCTGCCTCCAAATAACTGTGATTAACCCCACAGTATTCACTTAATTAAAATTGAATTAATATCTGTTGCCCTTGACGGTTGTTTTAGAGTCAAGAAAACATATTGGCAGCTGTTTTTCTGTAGAAATAAGTAACATTCAAGAACAACAACAGCAGAGGCATAGGAGACTCCTCTCAGTTTCCTGAATGTACCTTTGCTATAACAGAACTAAAATTGGTCACTAAATTGCTGGCAAAAGAAGGGAGGATGTCAGACTGCAAGTCCCGACGTCCCGCACACTGACAGGCCATGTTACACTTCCAGGCACCACTCTACAAATGCTGCATGCACCCACTTGGGTTATTTGAAGGTGTGAGAAACAGTGAGAAAATGAGTGGTGATGGTTTTTAATTGACCGCACCAACTGATAGCTGCTATACATCACTGTGCTTAGTTTTGATGCCTTAGTGCATTGAGTTCAACAGAGGCACCCCTCCTGAACTTTGTGGGCCCCATCAAAGTAGTTATTGCTTTAAAATGGTGTGACCATACCAGCAGCTTGGCAAACTTCATTTTTTGCTCCAGGGACAGGTTTCCTAGCCACTCATGCTGCTCATGGTAATTAGTGTTTGAGCTCTCTTCTGGAACAAATCAGTCAGTTTCTCCCAGGGGAAAGCCAAGTGTAGTGAGCTGTGTAGTTCACTCCAGGGTTTGCTCCAAACAGACTGAATAGATGTGGAAGGCACCAAACATGTTTCCATACAACCAGAATTGTGCTTCAACATAATCCCAGATTAGGCTGTAGCATTATTTGTGTCCTGTCTCCATCCTTTTTCTAGAGCACACAACAATTTTATTCTGGCATGGTTTTAACCTGGCACTATTCTGCTGGCCTCCTGCTTATACCCATTATTATTCTACATACTTTGAACTGAAAAATACCACCAAGTCTGTGCACAGAAAATAGCAAGTGTTAGCTGCAGGGTTGGAAGAGGAGATCTGAGCTGAGCTCTTCACAGCACGGCTGCAGCCAGTTTGTTCAGTAGGGCCAAACATAACGATGTGGTCATGAGCCCCCCAGCATATGGGCTGGTACAGCAGAACAGATCTGCTGAGAAT
Organism: Tympanuchus pallidicinctus; assembly: GCF_026119805.1. Taxonomy (NCBI): domain Eukaryota; kingdom Metazoa; phylum Chordata; class Aves; order Galliformes; family Phasianidae; genus Tympanuchus; species Tympanuchus pallidicinctus. Next base: position 2,386,880 of record NW_026294752.1, on the reverse strand, counting down.
GACCATGGTCCACTATTTCTCATTTAACAGGAACATACATATTGAATGAGCAAGATTCATGGGGTGTTGAAACCAGATCTCCCAGATTCTGGGGAAGCAACTTCTAATACAGGACTGTTAGTTAAAAACAAGTGGGGAGAGAAGATGGGACACCAGCACTATCAGCACCACCATCTCTCTGCTTCTCTGGGTTAGGCATGTTTTTGATATACCTGGTGGATCGAGCCTTGCTGGTAATCAAGTCACATGCTGTTTCTCAATCCTAGAAAGGCAGGCACCAAGCTGTTTAGTGCTATGAAGTCAGAAGGGCTTCTGAGCACTTCTAGAAACAGAACTGGAGGTTCCTGGTAAACATCAGCATTAGAAAAACTGTGTGTCACCATCAGAAGTCTCTGCAGCCCCAAGGTTCAGGGTGTAACTACAACTTAAGGATCATCACAGGTCTTGTCCTATGGGCACACAGGAACTAAGCCTACCAGACCGTGATTTACATCTCCTCTTGATCGTATGCCTCCAGTCATGGCCAACACTGAAAGATGATGGTGGATAGAATGAGTTCTCTACCCTTGTGGGAAAAGAAGTGCCTCTGGTGCTCTGCAGAGGTGCTCACGCTCTACCCAGTCTGCCAGCAGCAAGTTCAGAAAGGTTGGTAATCAAAATGGATAACCATTGCTGTTGCAATGGTTCTGTCAGCTTCAGGTTGAGGCACCGGATATGGCAATGTTGAGTAATAGCAGCACTTAATCTCCTGCTGCTGCTACCTATTATGAAACAAGCTTGATCTGTTTGTAGTTCTGGATAGATTTCAGTGGAATTGAAGAAGTCTGAGATAGATGCTAAGAATTACTGCAGTCTTCATCCCAAAATGAAACTCAAAATGAGCACAGTAGCTGTCCAGCAGTTACTGCAACTGTTGCCCACGTTTGCATGCATCTAAACGATTTTTTCTCTCTCTTTTCTGTGTAGTTAAAGACTTTTACTGAATGTTTAGAAATGTACTTCCACTACCTCTCCAAAAGCCCCCAAAACAAGGCAACTCTCTGTTAAGTTTTGAATTTAATGTTAAGAACAACAAATACTGCTGTTAGTCATTTGTACCAACCTGCAATTAAAACACTCAGCATTTGTTCTCATCTCTTTCCGAAATTACATTTTCCACTTCCTAGGCCCTGGCCTCAGGCTGTGGATTTTTGAAGCAATCATGCCTCGATAATTAATGTTCAAAGATGAATGTTTCAACTTTCAACACAGTGCGTCGCTAAGTAAACATCCAGCAATCCCTTGTAGCAAAAAAGGAGTACGAAAATGTGTATGGCTTTTACTGGAAGCTGTAGACTTTGCAGACATTATCCTCAGAGCTGCCATCTGCAATATGTTTGATTACTGCTCCCCCTATGCTTGTGGATGTGATTAATGCCACACTTAAAAAAAAAAAAAAAAAAAAAAAAAAAAAAAAAAAAAAGCAGAAGAAAATAAATACCACATTCAGTCTGTCAGTTCTTTGTGCCACTGACTCATCACCCCAGGGGCTTGCTGGGAAGTATGAGCTCATACGAAGAGGGAGGAGTCAAGAAAGGATCAGTAGGCAGTAACGTGATCGGTGGTGCTTTGGATTTTTACAAAAGAACAAGGGGACAAGGGAGGAGAGGGAGAATAAGAAGGTTGGGCCTGTATGCTCAGTATGCTCAGAAATTCCTTTTCTATTTCATGTCATTTTGTTTTTCCCAAATCTACCTTTTCAACTTCCAGCCTCTTACTAATCCAGTTGGTATAACCTGTGATAGCAACCCTTCATTCAGTGAGGCTTTTGGATGTGACAAATACTCCTCAGTGGCATTATCAAAGCAGTCCTTGTGGAATTTTTAGCACTTTAGAAATTAAGTAACTTTACGTCTTTTTACAACATAAATCTGTTTCAGCTGAAAACAAATAGAATAACTTGCAATTTTGGCATTTAAAAAAAGGGAACGGGTGGCCTGGATTGACAGTGCCTACTTACTTCAGGCATCTGAGCTGGGCATTGTGATCCTGATTTAGATCTTTTGGTAGACACACCTCATGCCTAACATTTCCCAATCAGTTGGCATGAGGCAGCTGCCTATTCGTCTAAGATTCCCATCGAAGTACTCACAGGAACCCACAGGTGGTTTCAGTAAAAAAGGACAAGGCTGGGGGGAGAATATCACTGTGTGACCATGGGATCAGAACATGCCAGGGATCTCTTATTGCATCAACTAGTTCTGAATATGCTCCCTTTCAATCTGATCTCCACCTGTTCTCCTGTGACTGTTTTATGTACACACTGGAGCCTTTCCTGGTCCAGCAGAAGTCAGTGATTAAATTCTGTACAATTTCTTGAAACAAATCAATTGGAACAGGAGCAGAATACTTTGGGCTGATTTGCCTCCCCCCCCCCCCCCCCCCTCTCTTTTTTTTTTTCTTTCTTTTCCTTTTTTTCTCTACATCCCAGAAAAGAGAAGGAAGTTCCCAACCCAACGCTATACTGGCAGTTCAGCAAACCAAGTTCAGAGCTGGTGCTCAGGGCTTTAATATTCTTTGATGTTCTTTTTGGACAAAATAAATGAAAACCCAAATTGCTCCTGGAAGAGCTCCACATGTCTGATTCTGCAATTAAGGGTGAAAATGGAACCTCCCATTCTGCAGTGAAGTTTGGGCTCTAAGATTAGTAAGAGAAACATTCAGCACTAGTCATACTCCTTTGGGTAACAAACATGTTTCTGCCTGCACTCTCTTCTAAGTATTCATTATGAGTGTGCATCAGTGACTTCCTAAACAGAAATCCCAGATGAATAATAAATGAAATATTGCCCTCCGCTTTAATAATTTCCTATTCTTTTAGCATTCCTTATATACCATCAACTGGATATCCCAGGATTGGCTATTTTATTATCCATTGCTTTAGCTATCTTCTCTGTTCAGTGACCCTAGAGAGAGTTTATAGATTAGAAATTATGAATTAGGCTTTACTGTTGTAGTGCAGTGCTTTTTAATCTTTTTTTTTTTCTTTTTTTTAAATTTACGACTCCCCCTCCCCTTGACTTAGAAGTCTTCCAGGAAAGTTGTAGGCCTATTTGTGCCAAATTTAAGCCTGCACAAAATAGCTTGCTTTTTTCATCTGTTTTTCACAGATCCCTTAACAAACAGAAACCCAGGGAACACTTCTGCGGGATGCAGGGTGCTTCAGTTACCCTTTTTGTTAAACATGACACAGATTGTTTAGCATTTTGCTGAGCTGAATCGTTATTGAGTCCCCTGGCATGGAAAATGCTTCAGGACTAAAAGCAATGCTTAATCCTAAGCAGATCATGCTAATAGAGTGTAATAGAGACTCCACTGCAGTTAATGAAAAGATTTTGTTTGACCTCAGTGGGCTTTCAGATAGGCCAAGAACATATGCTTGCCATTGGTAATAGCACTTATTTGAGTTTCTCTTCCTAGGCTGTGAAGTAGTTTTCCTTCTCTTCTGTATACTGTGTTTAGAATAGTGGAACCACTTTTCAGTAGATGATATCTCCCACCTCTACATTCAGCCATTTAGCTTTAGACCAAATAAGCATCCTCAACAAGCTTCTCAGCTGATTCACCGTAACAGCCCACATCAGTCGATTGCTCACACTGCCCTGCTGGAATGAGGGCCTGTAAGAGAACCCGCATAAACAAACAGAAACAGCCAGCTCACATGCTGTCTGAACTTGTATATTAAGGCCTTCCAAGCATCTACACCTAAGGTTGGAAGTGTCTATATATGGGTATATTTTCTGTAGGCTCATTTGCAGATTATTCCAAATCTTATCGCCAAACTTAATGTACTTCATTCTTAAACTGCCTGTAAACTGGAATCACACAGACTCCCAGCAGCTTCAGTTGGCTCTGGTACATACTCTCCAGAGGACATTTAGGACAAATGCCTGTTGACTTACAAGGCCATTTCATAAGGACTGAATTTGTGAAGAAGAAAGCAAAGAGACAGAACAATTTGGCCAGGGGCACACTTGCCTAAAGACTGGGTATGAGAGCATAATTTAGGCATCTGCCTTTTTACTTGCTCCAGAGTATGTTGAATTTACTGTCCTTGTTTTGCTTTTTCTTTTACTCTTTTGCCTCCTTACGTCTTTACTTATTAGAATTAAAATGGCTAATGTAATTTATGCTACAAATTCCTTTTCTTGTTCTGAAACCAGCAACAAAGGCTGTAGGTTTTTCTAAAGGACTTTTCTGCAAAGGTGCCTTGCAGTTTTCTCTCTAGGAGCATGGGATGGAGCACAAAAACTCTCCAGTAGTGACCTTTTTGCTGTGTAACCTTTCCTTAAAATGTCAGCAACTGTGCTTCCATGGAAAGGAACAACAAATATTGAAAGAGAAACGTGAAGGACATTATGAGAGACTAAGGCAAGAAAAAGGATCTGCTCAGACATGTTTCTCAGGGAAGGTGATGTAATATGCACTGTGGAAAATACAAGTAGTTGACATAACTCACTGTTTTTCTAAGCAGCTGTGACTTCCAGCAGGCGAGGAGAAACAAAACATACAGCTGGGAATACAGCTGATCAGATTTTTTTTCTGTCCAAAAGAAATACAGTAGATATAAAACTTGTTTTCAAAAGATGTCATTGAAGCTCAGTGCAATAGTGTCCTGTTAATAAAGACTGATGTCCAATGGATGGAAGTCCCACTTCTGTTGGAGCAATCTGTGGTGACAGTGTAACATTAAATTGTGCATACAGGGATTACTCAAGAAGGTGCTGTTGAGATGCCATAGAATACAACTCTGTTAAAAGCTCACAGTTAAGTTCAACTAAACTGATTCTCTGCTTAAGGCTGGTTTCTTAAAGAAATGAGACTTGAAAGTCTGTTCTTGGTGTGTGCGTTGTGTACGTGTACATATATATCATTTGGGAGCTTTCTTTCTTATTATAACCAGATCTGACAGAGAGGCACAGAGTCGTCAAGTGATTGAAGGAATTAAGAATTTTATGAGAGCAGGTGGCTGGATAATGAAGATAGTCTTGATCTGCTCCATAAAGGAGAGCCCTCAGGGAAACGTGCTCTCAATTGGCTCTAAGGAATCTGAGGAGCCCAAATCTGGAAGACTCCTAGCTTTCTTGTTCCATTTCTCACAGAACTTACTAGTTTAAAGATCTTGACTACAGCATGAAATGTTTTATCTTTAAAAATGGTAGCTCTACTGTGTTCCTCCTGCTACATGTACAGAGCAAACGTCCTGCATGCATTGGAGACTGGTAAATGTGAAGTGTCACTAGAAAAATTAATGTATCTTTCAGGCTACTTTAAAAAAATTGGATGAACTGCCAAACAAGAGGTCATGGTACATGAGCTAAGATAGATTGTTCTTTGTTCCCACAGAAGAAGAGTTACACAGGAGAAGTGTCTATTATGAACACTATGATTATAGAACTTAAATCCTTAGTGTATTACCTGCTTTTCACAAGTACTGCCATCACTGTTCAGACAACCTATAGAGTAGTTGTGGTATCATGCAAGTGTGATAACTTTCATACTTTGTTGTGAATGAGGCTGGATAAAGCTGCAGGAGATCTCTCATGGGTTTAAGGAGACTAATTTCATCTCAAAACACCTTGTTGTACTGTAAATTGATTACAAGGAAAACACAGGCAGTTGGTCTGACAGTACTAGATCTCGCCTTAAGGTGAGAAGGCAAATGGATGCTAGATCCTTAGGAACTGAATAAATATTCTTCATGTTCCTTTGTTAAATACCCAGTCACTTGCATTTTCCCTTTTCTTCTAGGTGGGGTCTGAATAAGAATCACCATAATAGGTTTTTAGCTGGATTGGGGCTGTAGGAGTGGCACCAAAAAGTAGTTGTTACGCAGAGCGTTGCACAGGTCAGAAAACACTCTGCTTCCTTAGCTGCCTGAAAATTTAGCTTTAAGGCATTGAGCTTCTATCTGAGTATGGCAAGTTAAGCCTCAGATATCTGCATCCAAAGCACAACCGAGCTTAAAATAATTAGTTATAGCCTATCATACAATTATTTTAGATAAAACCAGGGGAAAAATCTGTAGAACACAATGCTGTACAGCCAACACTTATATTGCCAGATCTCTCTCTGTTGCACTAAAAATACAGTAAATGAGGTCTTCTTAGAGCACTCCAACATTGCACTGATGTTGGGTTGTATTTCAAGAACTCCCTTTGTTCCAGCAGTGCTGAGTCCAGAAAACCACCAGTGGATCACTAGAAAAACCCTGCCCACAACCCAAAACTGTCTTGCTTTTTGGAGATGACAAAAAGTTTCTTTTAGCAACTTCGATTTACTTCCTAAGCTACAAAGCACAGAAACATCTATGTTGATCAGTTATTGCAATGAACAGTGAGTCTCTTGTTTTGACAAGGAAAGAAAAGGATCAGAAAGAGATACTAGATATCAAGCTGAAAATTCTCAGTCCCTGGAGATGTGGGAATGTTTCAAAAACTTCATCTGTAGTTTTCCTTGGAATTTACTAGACTTCCTGTAAGAGAAAGCTTCCCCCAACTAAAATCCTGGTGGCTGTAGTCTTAGGGGAGGAAGGGCAGTGAAAGTGACTGCTTCCATTTTGCAGGGAGATGAAAATCAGCTGGTTGTTCCAGTTGGCCTTTAGGCCAAGATTTGGTAAAACTTTTTTCCTTTGCTGTTCCCACCAAATCCTTTCTGGTGTCACACTTACATACATAGCCCTTTCCCACTCCTGTATAATCTACTGCTTCTTTTTATGGAACTCCATTTGTGGCTTGAAAAGCCCATACCAGAAACAAAGCTGTTTAAAATCTCGCATGATTTTCTAATGTTTCAACTTCTTTTAAGTTCTGAGTACAGAGTGCTAAAAGTCTGACAGTAGTTGCTGCTCTGATCTGAATTTCTTCCCCTCCTTGTTGGTAAGCCAGGTGACATTTTCAGGTTCAAACTTTGTAACAGAAAGCACATTAACCATCACAGCTGAGAAAAAGTGTAAACTGTGGGAATGCTGTGTTACGAGCTGCAAACAACCCAACTCTTCATATTCAAAAACAACATTGTTTTTTGTTTGTTTTGTTTTGTTTAGGGCAGGATGAGTCCAACAAAAAGCTACATGAGAGCTATTTTCTCGGTGATGGAATGTATGCCTGCCTAGTTTGCTTCCTATTAGGTTATTAACACTTACTGCATCTGTAACTGCTGGTTGTTGAAGGAAGGGCTAAGCTTTCTACCAGAACCCTGGGACTAATTAAAACATTGCTATTAATGTTTAATGAGCAAGTTGTTACTTTCACCAGTAAACTGCCTTAGACTCTCAGTCCTGTAAATCACGAATTGCACATAACTGAATTGTAGTTAACAAGCTGATTTGAGGAAGAAAGGCAGTCTGGAGCGCAGCTTGCTGCAGATGTTAGAAATGATTGGTTGTTTTCTTCTTGCTTTCCCCACTAGGACTGGGTATTATACATGGCAAATAGTATTCATCTCTCAACAAGGTACCCAGACCTTGTAATGCCAGTTCTTTCTTTCAGCAAGACCTTTGCATCATAAAAAGACCCAGACAAAACATCCCCAGGGGAAAATCCTATGCTTATAGGAACTTCCAAGCCAGAATATAGCACCAATTGCTTGCCTAGCTGCTGGGTGGAGGAGAATGTCTTTTAGAAAGGAGTGCCCAACTCAAATGAAGAATAAATAAGACACTCGAGAATGTATCACAATGTAGAGAACACAAAAAGATGTTTTTTTTTCTCCTTTTCTGTGCCAGCCTTGGGCAGAGGAATGGATCTGGTAAGCTTTAGGTCTGTATAACTATCAGCCAATTTTGCTCTCTTATTGTTTGTGTATCCACAGAATAAGTCCCATCCTATCTTCTCAGATAGCTATACCCCATTTAAAATGATTGGATGTATACTGGAGAAATGGAGTGTGGATTCTTGTTACTAGTGTTATAAGTGTTAAAAAATGCATCAGGCTGTTTCACAAAGTCAGCAAAGTCATTGTGCTGTGTAAAACTCAAGAAAAGAGTGCATCTTGCTATCTCATTCAATTCCATACAAATACAGCAGTACATTTAAGAGCAATGCAAAACCAGGGCAGAATGGTAAACCTGTGCCCTAAATTTGGTGTAGATTTTTTGAGCTAAATTTCTGTCTAAGTACCCTGAATACTGCAGCATTAAATCATCTTTTCCTGTGGTATAAGGTGTAGTCCAGGTTTGTATTTTTTATTCTGTTTTGTTCTGTTTTCCTAGAAATAATTTTATATATATGTGTATATATATATATATATATAAAAACATATATATAAAGTATAACAGACCACATAAATATATAAACAGACCACATGAATCACATGGTTGACTTCTGAGAATAAAACTTCGATGGCCATATATTTTATATATATTAAAAAAAAAAACAACAATCCACAAACTTCAGTTTTGAAACTAAATTTTCAGGTCTATCAGCATTTTTTCTTCTTTATCATTTTTTCTGCATAGTAGAAAACACGTGGCCTTAAGAGGTTGACATTAAAAACAAATTACCTGGGAAAATAATTTATTCCCCTTATGAAAATTGCCTGTCCTATATTTGTGAAATGAGTTAGTCACATAACACACCTTTCACAACCTCAAAAGACTTGGATTATGAGCTATACTTTCCCATGTATAACAGGAGCTCCTCTGGATGTTCTTCTCAAGGGAAGACTATCCAATGTTCTTTGTACATGCACCACTATCACTCCACAGTTTCTGATTATGTTTTATTTGGATGTAATCATAAATCACTTGCAAACCAGTCCAAGGCATAAAACTAACCATACCAGTTCATATTTCTGAAGTGAGCTATTCTATTTGCATTACTCTCCAGATTAAAGCATTTCTTGTGATATGGAAAGATTCCAGGTATGTGATGTTCAACAGGGAAAGGTGACAGAATGGCATTTTAGGACATGTGTGTGGGGAAGGGAGGAAAACCAGCAGGGAACGAAACATCCATTTGACTTTGACTCACTCCATAGAAGTAAGTCAACTGAACAATGGCTGCAAAATTCATCCTTGCTTTTAGCATTCTACTTTCTGGGACTGTTCAGCCTGGAGGGAAGAAGGCTCAGGAGAAAAATTAGAATCCTAGAATGGTTGGAAGGAACCTTTAAGATCATCTGGGTCCAACTCCCCTGCTATAAACAGGGTCACTTCCCTCTAGACCAGGCTGCTCAGAGCCCCATCCAGCCTGGCCTTGAATGCTTCCAGGGAGGGGGAATCCCCAACCTCACTGGCTAACCTATCAATCTATATACGTACCTGAAGGGAGGGTGTGAAAAAGATGGAGCCAGGTTGTTTTCAGTGGTGCCAAGTGCCAAGACAAGAGTTGGTTGTCACAAACCAGAACACAGGAGGTTCCCTCTGAACACCAGGCAGCACTTCTGTGCAGTGTGGGTGATGAACTCCTCCTTCCTGGACATGGGCCCGGCACCCAGCTGTGGATGTCTCTGCTGGAACAGAGCTTGGAGCAGATGGACCCAGAGATCCCTGCCAATCTCAGCCATTCTTGGATTCTGCTTTGAGCTCTGTCTGTCACGAGAATGTGAGACACCTTCTCCTCTCAACTAGGAACAGAAAACTCTGAAAACTAGCTTGTCTTTGAAGGTTGGCTCTCTGATATGCTAAGAAATAGATAATGTGGACTTGGTGTAGTGGTGGGCAATAGCACAAGTGGGCAGTTTCTTTTTCTTCCTTAAGTGCATTTAGCAAAAGTACAGGATAGAGGATGTTAAAGCTTTCAGAAGCAAGAAGTCTGTAATGCTAAGTAGAGGTCGAGCAAAGGTGCAGTGCTTTCTAACCATGCCTGGCACCTTAGGGCAATAATGATAAACAAGAAACAAAGGTGTAATTGCAGCTTTAATGTGAAGTGGCAAGTTTCTCTCCATCATATTGAAAATACAATGTTCTGACAGGTTACATGCTTTCATACTCTGCAGTAGACAGTACTATGATGAAATAATAATGCCTTCACTTTTTCATGGTGCAGTTGAAAAAAACTAAGAAGGAGGTCATTGCGCATCATGCTCTGTTCTGCCTCCACTTAGAATAATACAAAGTGCTTGCAGCTTGAACACTCCCAGCTAGGTCTGGGTTTTGCTGACAGAGACCTCAGAGAAGCACTGTTGGGGTTAACATATTACTCTGCCCAAGAATATGCAAGCGTATTGCAGGAAGGCACTATGCAAATAATGTTCACAGAATTTATAATTTCCTGTTGGAACAGCACAGAAAATAAGGTCATTGATTTAAATCAGAGAACACAAATGTTTTCCTGCCCACAAAGCTGCCAAATGCTTGCAGTTATTGATTTTTTTTCTTCCCTGCTGCTAACCAAACACTCTGGTCCTGTCACGGGCATCATCAGTTTCTTGACTAAACATAATCCAGTAAGCTGAACATTTTAAGAATAATGGAAAATTATAATGGCTATAGAAAGAAAACGTTTAGATTCTGAAATAAGAATAAAAATAAAAATAAAAAGGAAAAGAAAAACAATTTCTGAAATCAATTATCTTTTACGTAAATTCAAGTTTCCGGAATTTAAGTTTGCATCCAAAATAGAGAGAAAGGAGCAAACTGAAAAAAGCAAACAAATAAAACAAAACAAAACAAAACAAAAAACCAAAACAACACTTTCCTTAAGGAGCCAGAAAGGGGAGAGTGCAGGGAAGTATCTGAAAATTTGAAAACCCTATTTAAAAATATAAATAAATTACAAAATAGAGATGGAAATAGTAAAAAGATGTAGCAGCAGAATGGTAAAGACATATGTTTGCTTACTTATTTATCTATTTACTTGGTAGTAGCAGGAGGTCTGTGCTGTTGTACGAATATTTTTTTTCAAGCCAGAGCTGAACACAGCTGATGCTTGGCTTTGAAACAAGTCACTTTGAAGATGACGTGTCGGGTATTAATAAATGTGGAACAATACTTGCTGTCAAGTTGGTTTCAAGGCAGAAGTTCACCGGAGAGGGTCTGACAATGTCAAAAAGCATTAGACCAGAGCCAGCAAATGCTTTATATATGCTACAGCTGAACCCAAAAGATGAATTAATGTGATTTTAAGGCATCTGTCTGCTCTGCAGAGCATGTGCTTGTTGGAAGAAGCAAGGAAACAAGTTACTTTTCTCTTCTCCAACCATCTGCCTAAGCACAGAAGGTGAGGGGCAAGACAAGACAGAACAAATTGCTATGTGGTGTAAATGCAGAGACGCCTTGCAGGCAAAATAATCTTGAAAAGGAGGAGAGCATGCTGACGAGCTATCAGGGATGAAAGTAGTCATCCCAGGGCAGGGGTCAGGGCCCCATCAGGGACATCTCCCATGTTGGGACACCACGAGCAGGCTTTCAGTGCAGACACTTGCTGGCTTCCCTTCACAAAGGTCCTTACCATCCTTGACTGGAAAGCTGTGTGAAGCAGCAGTTAGAGAAGAGCCAGTCAGAAGATCCACCAGAAGGAAGTAAACAGGCAGATTACAAAGCGGTGAAGAAGAAAGGTATCGGCCTTCCATGGTGACTTGGGAGAAGGTGTGACCCATTTCCTCCACCCCCTTACTCTCATGCCTGTTGACTGAAGAGTACTATTAAAGCAGGTAGTCACAGATTATTAATGACCTGTTAACAGCTTTTTAAATTTTACAATAAATGCCAGCCGTGGCTGCTATAATTATTCTGCTAGTCCTACAACACACCCTGGCTTCAAAATGCTTTTTTATTCTGGAGCACGTTGTCATGCTTCATCACATGTGTGTATTGCAGCTGGGGAATTTCATGCCTAAGTAACATTACATCTTAGGCCGTCAGAGCATTTTGCAGTCATTAAATGTCACTCTCTTCCAGTAAAGTAGGAAGCAGGAAGTATGAAGCCACTTATTTTTGCAAGTGTGAATTGAGACACCTGAAGCTTATGGTGTTTGCCACAGTGACACAGTGAGTCAGTTCCTGAGCAGCTTATGCAACCTAGGAGTGCTGTCTTCTGCTTTGTCTGCACTGGTGTTGTATGAACTGCAAAATACAGTCAGAGTCGCACCAAGTTGAGGCTTCCTCTGTCTAGGCAGAGATCTCTGGGAGTAACATATACAAGTGATGGCATCTCTTTATCTTTCCTCCTGATTTCCACAAAGGGAGAGCTGAGTAGCATGCAATGAGAACAGAAAACAAGAACAAACGGAAGCAATATTGTGTTGTGGTCAAAGACAAAGTCTTTCCTGTACAGCCTTCAATTTAGGAAGTCTGTGGGCATGGATTCCTGCCAGCTAGCTGATCCTGTTTTCCAATGGGTCACAGCACATCTAGGAGTTTCATGCATGCTGTATTTGTCAGATTTGAAAAATTAAAAAATAAAAAGTGTTTGAGCAATAGCAGTAAGTTTATCAGGAAATAATGAACATTATCAGCAACCCTCTCTGAAAAGTACCACTGAGGGTGTGTCAGAGAGCAGCCTAATTTTCAAAGGGGAACCCAGCACTTGCAGGAAACAGTGGTCCTGTAAAGGTACCAGCTGTTGAGCATGGGCAAGGCACTCTGTGTTGTGAAAAATCTCATCCATCAACAGTATGTAGTGGGGTAGTTTGTGCTTCTGTCAAACTCCCACACTGCGACACCTGCTCCATGTTGTAGCTCAGTAGGAACAGCTTGTCTCCATACACCTTAAGGTACTTTGGCGACAGGAAACAGTTCTGTGTGAAGTTCTGTCGGACCTGTTCAGCCTGGGGTATTTCAGTCTAAGAAAGAGGATGGTGCAGGCATCAGATAGACTGACAGAGGCTTCCTGTGAAGCCATTTCATGTTTTACTGCCACATTTCTGCAAAATTAAAAAGTCTTGCCTTTCCTAACAGGAGCTATAAGAGGACTGCTAATTTAACGAATAAAATAAAGACGTCATTTAAACCATTAAATAAAAGTGACATTTTTCCCTCAAACGTTGTCCCACATGTTCAGAGAAGGAAAATATGGATTTCAGTCAGCTGTTATCTCAGGTTCCTCTTGCCTGGACTCACTGGAAGAGAAGCTGATTCACACTCAACTGATTTGTGAGCATCCAGCATGCCACATGTGGATGGATTAATCAGAAACTCTTCTTTGATCACGTTAGAGATCTCACCGTAGATGCAGTATGTACAAAGTGCCAGGCTCCATTGCTTTCTTTGTCACTTTGCTCTCTCCATCTTTATTCCACACAGCTCTGTGCACAAGTTAACTGAATTGACACCTTCAAGTGCATTAAGAGATTCTTTTTGCTCTTTTTTTTTTTTTAAACAGTTTCCATCATAACTTTTATTTTCTTCATCTCAGAACACAGTGTTTTTAGGTCAGAATCCCTGCTGGTCTTTTGCTGTTTCTGCTGTTCAACACTTATTAAAATGTCCTGAGTATTTGAGGCTATTTTTTCCCAGATAACTTTTCTAATGGGTTTGGCTGATACTGAACTAGTTCTACTCATAAAGGTAAGGACCAACTTCTGGAAACAGTCTAGTTGTCCAGCATGTTTGAAAACAATTCGTTTTTTTTTTCTCAAAGCTTTAGGCTTTAAACGTTGATCTGACATATTTCAAAGGGACTTTCAGAAGAAGAGTAGAGCCCTTCTGGTAGAGTGTAAAGATGAGTGCTTGAAATAAACATACAACTTCTGAGAACCTAGGGGGATATAGGGTAGCATTTTATTTATTTTTTGTTCTCAGTAGGAAATATAAATAAAAGCAAACTCTTTGTGATGTGCCAAAAATATGTATTGCTATAATACCATGTAATAAAAGACATTGCATCAGCAGTATGTCTGGCCTTAAGAATGAAGCTGTTGTTCAGATTCCTTATTCACTCTATTGACTGCTTTCACTTTCTGTGTTAATTTTTAAAGGCTTTGTAAATCAGGCTTCATGCTGGTCACAGCAGAGCTTGTTCACATCGTTTACCCCCTCCTTTCAGGAAGCAGGCACATTTCACTGGAGCAGACACCGTATGATTTACACCATTTTCCTGAGTGAAACATTTTTTTCCTCTGACAGCCTCCCTTGGCATGCAGTTCCTTTAGGTCACTATTTACTGCATGCATGTGGATCGTATTGTTGAAATTAGTAAGACTGCAGGTAACATAAGTCTTGTAAGGATGGCAGTTAGGGACTGCACATATCCAGTGACTAACTTCTAATGGAGCCGCGTGCGGTCCATAGCCCAGTGACCATTGGAGTACTTCTAGGGACTTCTGTGACAATTTTATTTTCTTTTTACAAGGTGAAGTGTGACCTTTTTGCCAGGAAAGTTACTGCAAGCTCCTTGTATTTGAATGCTTTTTCCTGTCTCAGGATTTAGTAAGCTTAGTTACAGCTAGATAGGCTTTGGGAACTTGTCTGTCTTTGTCGTAATTAATGTACTGGGTGCAGAAAAATGGCTGTAGACTGGCATGAAAGTTAAGTAGCTGCCACTGCATGCAAGGCATTGCAAGCTCTTTGATCTTGCCATGAGAAATGCTACTCTCCACTGATCAGCTTGCAGGTTCAGTGAACCTATTCTAGGAAATTAGGTACAGAAAACATACGTCACAATATGAAAAACTCTCTGGCCTGAAAGTCCACTTCTGCTAAGCTTGTGCTAAGCATGCTGTTATTCCTGATACAGTCAATGGGATATATTTGCTGTTTCTTTGTGAGATTATTTTGTTTTATTGTGGCCATTTGGAAGCCAGGCTGTGACGCAGGCTGTGGGGATGTGCTGGTGCAGAGTGGAGCAGTTCTTTTGAACCTTGGATTCCTGCTCTGGTGACCTCACTCCCTGTGGCAGGGAAGCCAAGAAGCTGTCCTATAGTTTTCCCAGGTAAGGCACTCACTGTCAAAAGGGTAAACACCACTGATTTTCTTTTCCTGAACTTTGGGTGCAAGTTTTTCATTTACCCTACTTACGAGTTCTTACTCTGAAATCCGTGACAATTCACCTTGAAAATACAAAAGGTGAACATTCCTCCCCCCCATGATATCCAATTACAGAAACGTACAATTAGGGATGTTAATGACAGATTATTAGGCATTAACCTATAATGCCATGCTCTAAAAAAAAAGAGAGAGAAAAAAAAAAGGGTCACACTGTAGGATAATTATCTTGCTTTTCCAATAACATGCCCTAGTCATACCTCCGTGATATCTCTTGACTTTCAATGCAAAGCATAAGCAGCTGCAGTTGTCAGTCAGGATGGTCTAGTATGGGTCGTTTGAACTCACTAGCACATATGCCTACCCTTTGAAAGCTCTGAAGATACCAGGCTGTAGGGTCATTGCAACTTGGCACGAAAACAAAAAGGTTCCAGGTATCTGCCTTCATTATTCACAGACAGGAAGACAGGAACATTTTACAGAGGGATAAACTGAAGGATGGCAAGAGAAGGCTCCGTGAACACTGGGAACAATGGTCCTGCTGTTTCTGCCTGAACAGCACTGAAGTAGTGCAATAGTCTGAAGAGGAAAAGGACAGGTGGAGGAGTGAAGGAAGGTAGACATAAAGAAATGTAGTACAGGTGACTGTGTAGCTTGAGAGCACATGGGGAAGTGGTCTGTGACAGAATATGTGCAAAGATATATAAAGATACAAAACTGTGCGAATGAGAGCACCCAGGAGGAAAAAGGAAATGAAAATAAGCATCTACAGGCACCACCTTAGACTGTAATAACTGAGCAGAGCCACCTGCATTGTAGTATGCGGCCCCAGGAGATGTGATACAGCTGAAAAATTAAGGTGTTCTTAGTTTTTTTAGTCACTCCGTTGACCACTTTTACTTTCCTTTTTAATTTGATAGCAGCAAAGGCAGAAATAAACTTGCCACAGACTTGTGGTTTGCCAGTAATCTTTCTCATACATGCAGTTGTCCTTACAAAGCATTTTAACCAGGGGAAGCTACACATTTCAAAGAGCCATCCCCATGAAGACCCCTCAAGGCAACATTTCAAAGCTGCCTGAAGAATAGTTTATTTCTTAAATATTATTATATCACTTTTCAGTGCAGCTGGAGAAAAACAACAGAGAAAAAAAAGCATTGCAGCTACTTTCAGTTTGACTCTGAAATAAGCAGACTTCCTTTCTACAAGTTCCTGAGCTTTTGGTGAAGGCAGATACTCCGTGGAAAGTTCTCAGTATTTCTGAACATGCTGGTAGGAGACACAACTTGCGCTGTCATTTTTAAGAGATGTGATAAACAGTAGGTTGAGACTATTTTCTTGAAAAAGGAGACAATAACATGCTGAAATGACAGTCTTGTTAAAATACTTCTACTTTATTGTCCTGTCTTTGGTAACGTTACCATGATGAAGGTATTTGCTAGACAGTGTCAAGAATCTGTCTCTAAAATTATGTCCTGGTGGTTGTTAATACAGAAATTGGCTCAAATTCAGATGCCTTATGTATCTTAGGAGATCAGTGGAGGGGTTCTATCTATCCACCTGAGCAAATCCCAAAAAGCAAGAATGCTCAGTACAAGTGCATGCTTGTGTGTGGTTTATCAGACTTTTCCCTCAACTGCCAGGGTGGTTTTCTCAAGAGCTGAAGTTGGAGCCAACTCAAATCCTATCAGCCTGAGCTGCAGAAGGACTTCTGGGAGATCCCAAGGCAACAGATCCTTGAGTTTAGATGCTGAGGTCTAAGTTCAAATTGCATGATAAGTTTTACTTTAATTTATTTGTAGTCTTTTGCAGCACATATTTAACGTGTCAAGATGATAACTCAGGACTGCAGTGGTTTACAGTGGCTTCAAGGCTCCCGGGTGCCTGTGTTAGTGGCTATTGGTATATTGTCTTAGCCAGGTAAGTAATCAGTGGCCAAAATTGAGGTAACCAGCAGCGATCACACCAAGTATGCATAGATCAAGTAGCTTCTCTCTGAATTCACAGCAGTATTACTGTTTACTGTTCAGACTGTGATAGCAACTGGAAGCCAGACACGCTGGTGGAACTTGGTGGGGCCAGGAGGAGGAGGAGGAGGTGCCTTCCCCAGAGAACCTGTGTCCCAGCCTTCTTGCTTCAGCCAGAAACAAATAAAAAGAACAGCTATAGCTTTGTGAAACTATACCCATATTCACTGACCCCCTGCCTTTGGTGGAGGTGCCTGAGATCAACCTCTAACACGAGTGGAAATCGAATGACCTGCATGAATTGCAGAAACCAGAACAGAAGATACGAATTTGCTGAAAATAGGGAGAATCTCTTAAGTCCAGTCTATATTTAGAAGATCCTCTATGGAGAAAACAAAAGTCTAATTAAAAACAGACCTGATTGTTGCAATAACCCACCATTTCACATGTGAGCCTGGAAGTCTTCCACCTCTCTTTGTTTGCTTTATCTCACTGTTAACTCTCTGAGTCCTTCTTACCTTCAGTGTCAGGCCTGAAGACTACCTACTCCACCAGATTTTACCATTTTCAAGGCACTAGATGAACATTGCCCTTATTAGGAAGTTCTACTCTTTAATACTAATTTTTAGACAACAGTACTTATAATGATTTAATACCTCTTTTGGTAACTGTGAGCTTGGTGTTTTTGTGTACACTAATCTCCACTTAATCTTTCTTACTGCTGTGAATAGCAAGAGGGAAGATATCTTTATGCAGAACACTGTAATTTGGAAATTGTACTTTTTTTAATTAGCAGGTGAGAAGAAATCTGCTTTTCCACAAGTTGACTTACATACTTTTTAGTGGTATAACAGGTTCTGAGGAGAGATCTCTGTCACAGATAGCAATTTGAGCTTCCCTCATGATGAGGCAACTGCATATTGTATTCATTTATAAGATTCTCTAACTGCACTGTCGTACAATTACTCCCATTGTGCTGAATGAACTCTAGATTTTTTCCTCCCCTTTAATACCCTAAGTGCTTTGCAAGCTCTAAATAATTTTTAGAAAGTTTCAGAACAAGAGGCATGGATCTCAGCATGTCTGCTTCCCTTCCCTTATGTGCCACCTCTGTGGCATTTCAGCAAAGCAGCTCACAGGAACAACAAACAGTTGGCCAGAGATCTTAATGATGAATCCTTGCAGGCAACAATTCCATACTGAGTTCTGATCTTCCACAAGCTGGCTTTATTGGTATCTTCTGTGTCATCACTCCAAAGTCATCAGCAGCTGCATGCTGAGGGTTGTTCAAGGATGTGAATACAACATCTAGGCATCCATCCCACAAGTGACCAAGATGGCAGGGAAGGGGAATGGCTGCCCCTTTGAGGGATCCTCTGCGTTCCAGGGACACCTTAGTCCTCGCTTTTGGAAGCTAACTGACAACTGTGGGATTAAAAAGAAGGTCTACAGTATCTCCGAAGACTTGTTAAAATGTGTAGCTCTTAACCTCTTTATGCAACATACTGTCATAGCACTGGGCCAGAGAACAGCTGAGAAACAAGTGGGAGGAGAACAGAGGAGTAACCAAGGCCCAGCCTGAAAGGGGAGAGGTCTGAGCAGCTGGCTGCCTGTGTGACAGCAAGCAGACAGTGGGAATACTCTCCTTGCCGGGGCAGTGGGGAGCTTGGCAGGGCTGCAGCAGGCTAGGGGCCTAATGCCTGCAGGGTGCTGGGTGTCTCCGCAGATTTGCTTTGTCAGGGCTTATGATGGGCCATGGCTTTGAGGGAAGTGCAGCGCAGAGTAGCAGCACTTGCTGGTCTCCACATTTCTCAGCTGCCAAATTACATTCCTGGATGGCACCATCCTGACATACCATCGTCAGGGCGCCTGCAGCTCTTGGTTCTCTGCTCTGCCCCATTCACAAAGCCAGTTTGTGCTTCAGCAGGCTGTGATCTGGCAGACCAAGATGCACCGTGAGTAGAGACGGAAATGAGAACAGTCACGAGCACATGGTTGATTGGCAAGAAGTTCCTCTTATTTTCCACCCTGCTTGTTTGGGTGCAGTCAGACCATGAGACCAACTGAACCTCAAACCTGCTGACAGCAGATTGCAGACCATTTCATTTTAGCCATTTGTTAGCAAGGTTCCTTGAGTCTCAGTCAAAACCTCCTTGCTGATGCAAGAGTTCCATGTCTTTCTACTTCTACTCATGCAAACAGTCAGCAGCGCCCCTCCAGGCCCAGACATTTGTATTCAATTACCTTGAATTTCATCATAAAAGGCAAATTTTGCCTGGCAGTTTCAGACTGCAACTTTGAAAGGGGCAAAACAAATGCCTTAGGTCACAGTCTGTTATATCTGATCAGCTCTCCAAATTTACAACCTTTTTTCTGTTATGTGGTGTTGGCATCAAGCACGTTCCTCACTTTATTCTGCATCCAGCAGAACAATCAGTGTGCCAGGCTCTGAGAACAACAGCTGGTCACGTCCTGCTCCTTGCAGGACAAGTCTTAGAAGAAACATAGACATGAATCAGATTGTCCATTTGAGGAAAAAATTAATGTTCCAAACTGTGATTTAAGGACAGCAGAAAACACTAGCCAGCAAGCAAAAAGTTCTTGATGTCCTGTCCTTGTGAGCTGACTGTCATCATTTCTCTAACAAAACATAGTTACTTCCTCTGCTGCAACTTTTCATGCTGCTCAAGTTCCTCAAGGGAAGTGAAGAAAGCCCAGCAGAGGAGCAGATCAGTAGGGAGAGAGATGAGTGATTGTACAAATGTCACAACTTGGGGATTTGGGGCATAAGATTGTTATGGCATTAATATATTCTTGGTGGTTTTTTTTTTTTTTGGGGGGGGGGGGGGAGGGGAGGGGTTGCTACCAGTACTAGTTATCAACAAATGCTCAGTAAAAAAAGCTGTAAACATGAATATTAAGACCTCTTAAAACCAAATTAACTACTTAACAAAGTAAGCCTTTGAATGAGTAATAACATGCTTTAAAACTGAATTCTAGAAACAACAAAAGTTATACCTAGGTTTTCCTTGGGCTGGAGCATGTACACATGTGGGCATCTCAGCAGAGAAGCGAGCTGAGGAAGTTTACCCTGAAGTTTGCCTCTCCACCCTCTCTAAACTGTGGTTGTCAGCTGTGTAATACCTGACTAATGCATACTTGAGGGATGCAAGAGTTGATTTTCACAACAGGACTCAAATGGCATTGCCTAGGTCATATTTCTGTAACTGGGTTTGTCCTTTGGTTTACTAAACAGCTCTCACTACGTTCAGTGCTTGCGTTTCACCATCCTGGCACAAGAGTTTAAGTGTCAAATCTGGGTTTAGAAATCCAATACAACTTCCGTATGCATTCAGATGTCTATGCTTTTACATCAGAAGGATGTAGCAGCCCTTTATTAATGTTTCAATTCTTTTAATTGCTGTGAAGGCCGTTCCTCCCTTTCCCCCAGCTGAGAAGAAAGAGCATAAGCTGGTACTCAGGTGCTTGGTCAGGTCCTGTGCTCCACAGGCAGGCCTGAAGCAACATGGTGCACTCCCACTGACAGCTCCTCTAGTTTCCTACCGACCTGCTGTGGGCAATAGCATTAGATCAAGGCTCCTTAGGCTGCACAGTCTCACTCTTACACAGAGAAATGGAAGAATGGATCAGCTTCCTTGGAGGTATTCCCTCTGCTGTGTCATTCATTTGAGATGCCACAACCGGGACTCATGAAAAGTGCAAACTGTGCGATGGTGGGAAGGGGCATACAGGAAGGAATAAAAATAGGCTTGCAAGAAACTTCCTGTTTACCTCATGGCTCAGGGAAAAAAAGAAAAAAGAAAAAAAAAAAACAAACAGAACGCACACACCCTGGCTACACTACATTTGCTGGCATAGCTGAACTAAACTCACCCCTGCTGCAAGTGTGTTTACTTTACAGGAGTTTACTCCAGAGAGAGATCTGGCCCCTGCAGTCTGAATGCTTTGCTGTGCTATGAGCGTGCACGGGAAGCGCCAGAACAGTGTGCTGGGCCCTGGCTCCATGCCTCACCCAGGAGGTCATTTTCTTCTCGGCAATCAGTGAAGTGGTGGCATCACTAAAAGGAGTGAATAAACACATTCAGCCCAGCTTGGTGCCCAGTTTGCTCTGTTCTCACCATGATGCCTTCTGGGTGTGCTGTGGGGCCCCAGTGAGATTGAGCCCGGCCACTGTGTGCTGTGCTTTTATTCAGGCCTGCTTGGCTGGGCAGTTGGAAAGGGCTTTTAGAAAAGAGGGGAAATAACCCTTTAATTTTCTTCTTTCACAACAAATATCTGTCCTTCTTTTCAGGGAGGAAAGATGCCAGCTTTTCTAAGAGAACTGCAGCAAGTGGCTATTTTTATGGAACTGTTCAGCAGAGGGGGATGTGTGGTTATGTATAGTCTTATGCAAAGTAAGCCTTGGTGCTGTTAGCAACCTTATTTCTCCTCTGGCCCTTCCATTTTCTTTTGTGTAGAGGGAAAAACAGCAGCATGTAAGATCTGAAAAGCACATGAAGTTAAGGAAAGTGTGGCTGAAACTTCTGGGTTCTACCTCTGCTTGATTTAATGCCAGGGTTGATTCTAAAGCACTGCTGTACCCATTTCCGAAGGTGGCAGTTTTGCAGACAGCAGGCTGCTGTGGTCACTAGGAAGACTGGTTTCTGGGATGCTTCTTGAGAGTTGGGATGAAATGAAAGGTTGGTCAGTAATGTTTCACTTATAACTGAGATTTTACATCTGGGCAGGAAAAAGAGAGCTACTTAAAGGAGGATTTGTGAGAATGTATATTTAAGTCTAGCAATTTTACTAGTAAATCTCTTTTTGGTGCTGTCCCATAAAGCACCACAAGCCTGTGAGATGCTAAAGATTTTATTAATTTCTCCTGAAGACCATGAAGGCAGTTAAAAGTGACCAGCACTGAGGAGAACTGGACAAGAAGAGAAAAACCGGGCAAGTAGCCATCGCTGCTCACAGACCTAATTGCCACACGTCTTTTTTTGAGAATTCAAATGATTAGTCCAAGTGTATGTTGGGTTTTTTTTGTTCTCTTGCTTTGTTTTTACATTGTTTATTTAGCATCGGAACAGAAACAGGTTTTGCCTGTCTGAGGGGGTTCCATGGGCTTCTTGATCCTCTTCCTCTCCCTTGCTGCTTCTACCAAATGCTTTTCAGCTACTGCCTTATCATACAGCACTGTCAGAAAAGTGTAACTAAGCCTGCTCCTCAAGCCCTCACATAAGTTGTGAAGCCTCCCCTTCATTTTACACATATTAATAACAAATCAGATAAGGCTGGAAAGCAGGCTTTAATTTTAAGCAGATCATGCCCTTGAGCTCAGCGGTATATGACAGACATTCGATCCCCTGATGCTTTAAAATATTGAAGTTGGCTTTAATAAGGACATTAGCATTTATTTTTTAATTTCAGCTTCAGCACTGCTATTCAGAAATCTCAGAAAAAGTTTCTCCCTCTACTGAAAGTAACACAGCTCGTTCCCTGCATCACTGAGCCGTGTAATCGAATGGCTCAATGCAATGGCTACTTCTTGGTCTGCTACAATACTGAGAGATCCTAAACGTGCCTGATTACTCAGTGGCAAGCCAGCTGATCTTCTGAAATAAGACTTTCTGTACTGAGTGGTATGTCACTGTGTAGCCTCCACATCGGGAACCTGCATCCCTTTGCCCACACTCAGGGCTGTTCCAGTTTCTTTTGTCTAGTGTACAGAATTAACCCGTACTGAGATCTGTGAGGAGCAAGAAGTTTCCATAATGGAAGGAGGAGGGGGGAGAGGACCACTTCCCCCGTTCCTTTAGGCTGAAATAGTTTGCATGCACGTGGTCTCTTTGAAAGCTTGTACAAACATTCAGGTGATCATATTTCTACTCTCTGTCTTCACGCCCACTCTCTCCCTTATGGGAGCAGTTTCCCAAGCCAACCCCAGCATGCTTTCAGCTTTTCTACAGAAAACATGCAGACAAACAGTAGCTGGGCATTTCACATTCAGTGCTCAAAGTGAGACACTGATGGGAGAAAATCAAACCACTTTTCCCTCCAAACTGGAGGATGAACACTATGTACTTTTAACAGGGTATGAGTGGCTTCTTGCCATGGTCCACAGGCACTAAGGGCCAGTATGTTGAGGTCCCTTTTGCTGGAGCTCCCTAGGATAGCCCAGGGGGGCAGGAGAACCACTACAGCCTAACAGTGCTGTTTCTATGCCACCTGGATCTGTCTGCTCGTAGGAGATGACTCTAATTAGGGAGAGCAGGCAACACCCCTCATTCTCATGCTCAGAGAGTGATATAGATGGGGAGGGACCAGGAAACAAATCATACACCTTATTTTAAACTCTTTGGAAGGCGAGAGCAAAGTTGCCAGAGCAGGATGTTAATGTGTGCACACTCTGAGCTTGAAACTACTCTTCTTGATGTCAGCAGAATGAAGTTGGGCTTGTGTGAAACATATCTAGAAATCTCATCTGGTAAGCCTTAAAGCTGTCTTTAGCCAAATCACTTCTTCCGTAAGGAAGGTTGGCATGTATCCAGCCTCACATTCTGCTTTACGCAGTGGTCATCAATGAACAGCACTTCCTAGCTGTACGTAGCAGCCAGATATTGACAAATAGCAGCTTACCACAATTATCCTCCACATCCAGTCAACTGTGCAACTATTGTTGACCATTACATTTAATGGCACCGCTTTGTGCCTTGCTTTTAATATAGCCTTTGGTAAAGCTGCAGTTTCTTGGCTGCCACTAGAAAAGCTGTATCAGAAGCATAGCAGGAGTTACTTAGCTGCAGCAGCTGTTGCTGCCCAACATCAATGTATGTGAAATAAATATTCCCTATTCCTGAACTATTTTCTGTACTCCATTAAAAAAAACCCTGAATTACTTTCAGAGCACCTTCAAAAACTCATCCTTATGCCTTTTTTTCCTTCTTTTTTTCCATCTGTTACAAAATATACAAATATGACTAACAGGGACACTTGGTCATAAGCTGTACATCAGTGTGGAACAGGCTATACTCACAGCTCTTCTCATTTAAATGTGCTGAGTAATGTTGCAGTCAGCATTGCTTCTCTGAAGAAGGATTCCTGTCTTCCTTTAGCTAGATTTCTCCTCATAAATAGTTCTGAACTATTTTTCAGGTGGATATGGGTGTCTGGAGGAATTATCTTTTTCATAGAATCACAGAATGGCCTGGGTTGAAAACGACCACAACGCTCATCCAGTTCCAACCCCCTGCTGTGTGCAGGTCACCAACCAGCAGCCCAGGCTGCCCAGAGCCACATCCAGCCTGGCCTTGAATGCCTGCAGGGATGGGGCATCACAGTCTCCTTGGGCAACCTGTTCCAGTGCCTCACCACTCTCTGATGAAAAACTTCCTCCTCATATCCAACCTAAACCTCCCCTGTCTCAGTTTAAAACCATTCCCCTTGTCCCATCACCATCCACCCTCACAAACAGCCGTTCCCCCTCCTGTTTATCCGCTCCCTCCAAGCACTGAAGGCCACCATGAGGTCTCCCTGCAGCCTTCTCTTCTCCAAGCTGAACAGGCCCAGTTCCCTTAACCTTTCCTCACACAGAGCTGCTCCAGCCCTCTGCTCATCTCAGTGCCTCCTCTGGACCCGCTCCCAGAGCTCCACGTCCTTCCTGTGCTGGGGGCCCCAGGCCTGGACGCAGCGCTGCAGATGGGGGCCTCACAAGAGCTGAGCAGAGGGGGACGATCACCTCCCTCTCCTGCTGGCCGCCCCTTTTTCATGCAGCCCAGAACACAGCTGGCCTTGCGGGCTGCAGGCACACACTGCTGCCTCATGGCCAGCTTCTCGTCCACCAGGACCCCAAGTCCTTCTGCGCAGGGCTGCTCTCAAGGACATCTTCCCCCAGTCTATATAAAAATACCTGGCATTGCCCCGATCCAAGTGCAGCACCTTGCACTTGTTCTTATTGAACCTCACTGGGTTCACACAGGCCCACTTCTCCAGCCTGTCCAGGTCCCTCTGGATGCTTCCCTTCCTTCCAATGCATCGACTGCACTGCTCAGCTTGGTGCCATCTGCAAACTTGCTGAGGCTGCACTCGATGCCATCATCTGTGTCATCAATGAAGATGATGAAGAGCACCGGTCCCAAGACCGACCCCTGAGGGACACTGCTTGTGACCGGCCTGCACCCTGACATAGGACTGTTGATCCTATACAACCCTTTTGCTGTGACCAGCGAACCAGTTCTTAATCCACTGATTCATTTATTTATATATTTTTTTGTTTATTTAAAGTGGACAATCTCCTCTCTAGCCTATTTCTCCTGCGTAGAAAGTTTTGCCATAATGCAGTATTATCAGCAGGACTTGTAGCATCTGAACAATAATCCTGCTGCCCTGGAAACCCTCTGAAGGTGCACAACATCTAACAGACAGATAGGAAGAATTGTGTGGATACAGAAAGAGCACAACTAATGTTGGAGAGACTGTGTCACAGAATGGCTTCCCCAGTAGTTTGCCAATGTGAAAAGAGATCAACATTGGGCTTTTCAGCAAGTCTCAAGTGATCTGGGAGCAAGAGTCCCACTGCAAAGCAATAGAGTGGGATGGCAGTTGATCTGGAGAAGGAATGGATTTCCAGACTTAAATCTGTAGCTCTGATGAGAAGAACTAGAAACAGCAAGAAAGGCGTCTTCATTTTGTGACATATTGGGTACATTGCAGAATGCTAAGGGACCTTCCAAGTCAGCGAATCCTTCCCTTACTGTAATCATTTTCAGAAATGTATCAAGATCTATCTTTCAAATAGCAGTTGCCTCCCTTCCCCCCAGGTATGTTCCATGTTAGTTTTCAAAACTTTGTTCAGAGGAGTTTTATAGCTACTCACAAACTGCACAGTGGAGCCTACAGCACAAATGGCATGGCTTTAAAAGCTCCTGTAAGCCTCTGCAATGGGGGATAACAGCTTGACATGGGGCTGAGCACTCACATTACATAGTCACTGGAGAACGCTGTGCTGGGTGCTGAAGTATTGCACAAGGCTGATTTGCATCATCCTGGGGCTGGGCTGAGACAAACCTCACAAATACAGATAACTTCCTCTCTGGGTTGCTATCTGAGAAGAACTTTGCATCAGTGTGTTCACCCAGAAACTGAGGTCCTTTAGAAAAGGACCAGCTGTTCTTTCCTGGTTTTTCTAGAGACCCAGGACATCCTCAGAGACCTCTTTGGGCAGCTCACTGAGGGATTGTGTCCCTTTTGAATCATTTTATTTGTTATGATTTTTCTGTTTTTGACTAAACAAAGGCAGTAGGGAATGGACTAGATACTGCAGGTGAAGGAGGAGGTTGTTGGGGCAAGAAAATTAACCTTTAATCAACTCAAACTTAATCAACTTAAAATTCCACTTTACATCTCACTCCAGCCAGATTTTACCTACATGATACCTGGGCAAAAACATTTCCCAAGTTTTAGAAATTTTACCAGGCACCTTATCTAAGGCCAAATACTCAGGGCAATCACACAACCTCTTATGTTGATTGAAAAGCATAGAAGAACTTTAGAACTATTCTCACTAATATTTTTCTATGTCACCTTTTAAGAATGCTAGTCACTTGAGTGACTCAGGGTGAAATCAAAATGCAGCCTTCTACAGACCTCACCCAAGACATAAACCACCAACTTTCTTTCCCACTTTTTCATGCTTGTTGCATGTTCATGCTTGAACATCCATGTTTTCTTGAAATAAACTAGTTAAGCATCTTTGATGATTGTATCACAGATCAGTCTACTGACTCCACAGCATTCCTAGCTCCTGCCTGCTGGTTCTGTTTCAGAACTCCTGGCATTTTCCATTTGTGATCTCAAGCATTATACATGAAACATTTTTATTATTCAAATATCAGACTGAGTGCAGCTAGTTAAGATCTTCAGCTCTAAGCACAGCTTTGTTTATTAACTAACCCGAATAGCAGAATTTGTGGCACTGATAGAATAATTGAATGTCTTATTACCTTGATGTGTCTTAATGGACCGAGTGATCCGTAGATAGACAACCTACATGCTTGTTATGGTTATGGGATGCTCTAACACAATACAGGTCACCTCTGGATCACCATGCATTCTGGTGAGGAAAGGTGTTTACTCATAAATATTTCAGTGACTGAGTGGTTTTCCCTGGGGGTTGCAGCTGTAGCACCATATATTCTTTCAGCAGAGATTAATGTGTGCCAGAACAAGCATACTTGTATAACCATTTACACATCAGCCATTAGAAAAGCTTAATGAAATGCTTGAAATACATTAAAATAATGATGACGACAACAAAGTGAGCATTTAAGCTAAAGGAGAGATAGTTTTGTTGTGTTTTTGACTTCAGAAGGAATAAGTGTCCACTTCACTAACATGCTTCACTGAATCTCTAACATATTTTTACGTCTGCAGATAAAGTTACCAGTATCTGGAACAAAGTCAATGGGGTACCTTTTAATTCACTCAGAAATGGATCACTTCTGTCAATGGTGTGTACTAGGGGAAGTACTGGAAGATATGCACAGATAGAAGTGGAAGGAGAAAACGTTGGAGCAGGATGCGTGGTTTAGTCATCTGTGTTGCTGAGATCATCACACAAAGGAAGAGGAAATTCATGTCTGAAGATCTTGTGAAAGGTTATCATCATCATCATGACAGAAATTAGTTGAGAAATGTGTTGAATACATCTCTATGAATACAAATTTAAGAAGAGTGTGAGCCTTTCATTTGTGTGAAATGTCTTCTGCAAACTGTAACATGTAGCTACTGTGAGCCAATGGAGCAGCTTGTTTCCCTCACCCCTCCTCCAAAGGAATTGCTGAGGTGGTTGTGCAGCAAGCCCAACTTCAGTCTGGTGTTATGTGTTGAGGTAAGGGAGTTATCTTCCATGTTGTATCGGAGTGAATCAAGGTAAGCTAAATATCATGGTAGATAACAGTTATCTGACTCAAGTTGGTAGGACGCTCTGACTCCACGTCACACAATAGTGATTTTACATTCTTGTAGTACTGACGCCTGAAAATCTTGATTTTCAAGGTGAAGTTGATTTCTGGAACTGAGCATTCAAACTCCATCTTCCACTGCAAAAGAGGAAATTATATTTGATGAAAATCTCCTTGCAGGTTTTTGAGAATTTCTGTTAGCTGTATTCACAAACCCAGAGCTGCAACATTTTTGCTCAGTTTCCACCAGCCATATGACATTGTTTTCTTTTCATAATTAGATAAATGCAACTTGATGGATTTGTGTTTAGAATGGCAGTAGGAATCAAAGCTCAAACGTATGGGAAGAAGGCACAAAACTGGGACTTCAGAGATCCAGGGCCAGACCTGGCCTCCTTCCTAGTGACCAGAGGTACCCTTGAGGTCCACAGACATTATTTAGGCACATCTGTGCTTCCCTGGGGACCTGTACCCTGGCACTCTCGCTCCTCACTATCCTTTCCTCAGAGATGGAGGAGGAGGCTCCCTACTTCACAGAGTGAGCTGGAGGATGACTGAAGATTGCAAGGCATTAAAATACAGTAGTAAGTGAAGTGTATCAGTTTTATTTTAAAAACAACTCTCCACACGTTTCCATCTGCAACCTGAAAAGAGAATGCATCTTCTGCAAAATGATTTGTGGCAGACAAATCTGTCAACTTAGTATGGGGCCCACATATAGATCAGCTTGGAGCTTGACAGCACTTAGTGTCCTTGCACCTGACTGAGGAGCTAAAATCATTTCTTCTTCTCCACTCCTGAAACCCCTGGGAGGAATAACAAATGGGTAAGTGGGCCATCCTGGTGTGGTCCCACACAGCAAGCACACGAGGCCCAAGAGGCAACAAGACACAGTTAAGTGACATGGGGAGAGAAGCTCCAAAGCAAGTCTGTCAATCAGGTTTTTTAATTTAATTCTTTTTTAAAGGAGGCCAGCTGGAAAAAAAGGAAAATGTGGAGTGTGTGAGCCAGTTTGAAGCTGAGGAGGGGGTGTTTGCTCACAGGCAGGGATGGGAGGCCGCAGGGTTTCCTGCCTGGAGCTGAGGGAGGCCCAGGGGCTGTGAGGAGAGGCAGGTGAGGCTCTGATCTTGACAAGGGACACCTGCATCCTTGGCCAAAGCGAGAAGAGAGCTGAGGCCCCAGGCCATGCCAAGGGAGCAATGCTGTGCCTGCTGACTGCCAGCAGCAAGTGGTCAGATCGAGCCAGAGGGCTGGCTGGGATGAGCCCTGCTATAGATTCATTACACAGAGGTGCAGCAGTCTCATTACCTAATTGTACGTACTTGGCACTGACTCCAGTAAAAGCAGAGCTGGGTGCCTGCCAGTAGCTTTAAAACTCCTATCTTGGTGCGCTGAAATAATAGCACTTCCCAGCTGGAAAACCCATGTGAGCAGGCTCTTAGAAGTGGGTTCATAGCAGAGATTTGGGAAAGCAAAAGGCTCCCCTCCTGCAACCAACAAATGCAGTTTTCCTTTGAGTAACCACATTTGTACCCTGTTGATTTTTCAGCAATCACAGGGAGCGATCAGAGTGTTCAAACTTTCCCAAGCTAGGATAATTCCTTAGCAACGCCGCATGGCTCCAAGGAGGGAGAAGAGAGAAGCATGGAATGCACTGGCAGGATGAGGGGAAAGAAAGGCATGGGGTTGGCAGTGAGAGAGGAATGACCCAGCTGAAAATAGCTGCTGGGCTTTTATTCAGGTTGCAACAAATAGGAGCATATATCCCAGATCTGCTGTGCTGAGCTATGATATTGGGAACTACATCTTTTAGAAACTGGCCTTTGAAAACTGAGTTTTAAATTAACTGTGATAATTTTTTTTTTTTTTTTTTTTTTTTTTTTTTAAAGAATAACGAAGGCCTGGAGTGGTTTGCATCTCCATGCCTGCTGTTTTTGCACCCATGGTACCACTAGACTGAAAGTGATTGAAGGAAGTTAAAAGTTGCCTTGGTTTGTGTCAGTTGGTGCCTTCAGGATGTCACCTTGAAGCTGTGGGATGGTCAGAATATTCTGGTCTGTTGCTCCCCTGTGGAAAGCATCAGCGTGCATGGAGGCTGAAAGTCCAAGGCAGCTGCATCCCCACCTGCCATCAAACTGGGGGAGCCATTAATTGATCGCCTCACGCTGTGTTCAGAGTTGTACTCAGTTGTCAGAGAGGACAATTTCACATAAGTGGGTGCTTTGAAGGCGGTTTTGTTTCTACCATTGAGCTCTGTCACCGCTGTCACCATTGTCGTTTCTTTCATTTGTTGGCTTACTTGTGTGTTCAGCAAATGCCTAACATAAGGATACAACAAGAGGTCGTGTGTTGTGTCCTGCAAGTGCTGGTAGTGTGAATATGAGTTTGAAATAAACAAAATGGCAGGAAATGGGGCTCTTTTCTTACACTCTCAGACCTGAATGTGGACGTTTGGGTTGCTCTTTCATACGGCTCAAGGACTAAGTCATCTCAAAGTGATTTTTTCTCTGTTTTCCCCTCACTTCTCAAGAAGGCCTAGAGTAGCCAAGATGCAAGTCAGGCAGCAACTCCCTGCACTATGGAATATGACCTGCAGCAGGGAGATTTGCACCCTCACCACTGTCATCAAAAAGCTCACAAGATAGCGAAGGCCACAGATCATAACTTAGAAGTTCCGGGAGGAGGCTCACTGCATGCACCTGCTCATGCTGAAGATTGCTATGAATAATCACTGATATCAGCAGTGTCAGAGACAAAGTTGGGGTATGCACATTCAATCTGCTAGTTCTGTTTAGGGAAGAAAACACTCAGAGGTGTGGAACAAGTAAATTACTGCCATAGCACAGACTACAACAGGAGATTTCAATTTTGCCTCAATTTGCCTTGAGTGGACAAAAGGAGATCAGCAAAAGCACATCTGAGATAAACTGTTTTAGGAGGAAAAAACATGAGCTTTAGTTTGGGCCTTACAGTTGGCTGCCCAGGATGAATAGTGTCTTGCAGTGAATTCACCTGGGTAAATTCCCAAATACACCAGTAGGATTAGGAAAAACAAAGGGTGATAAGGTGCGTCCCAGCTTTAGGACTGAAGTCACTGCTGTGCAATTTCAACAAATAATCCGAAATGTGCAATTTAAAAACATCAACCTTGCACAGCTGCAGCCTACACAGCAAGATGGTCCCATGCAGGGACAGGAGATCTCTGGCCACCTGATGCCTTGTGGCAGCTCCAGCTTTCAAGTAACTGCTGGGCTGGTAGGGATCAAACAGCTGACAAAGAGAAGTCAAGTCGAGCGCGTTACGTCCATCAATTATCACTTCCCTGGGTGCTGCTTTCACTCTTTACCTACCATCAAAGGAGATGTGGCTGTGGAGAGCGGCTCCCTGTTTCTGTGCTCTGAGTATTTGCTGCGTGCTGCCATCGCTGCACATTGCTGCTATGTGCTGAGCGAGCTGGGGCTTGCAGTTCTGCAAGGTGTACGAATGCCCAAGGAACTTGGCAACAGTCACCTTGGCCTGTGGGATCACACCTCTCTGCCCTGACTCCCCTGCTGGCACTTGCAGCATCCCCCCTCTAGCCTCACGTGGCTGTGCCATTGCACCACTGCCTGGCCCAGCCCTAACCCCTGGCAGGAGCAAAATGTTCCAACACAAACCTTACTGGCAAAACTGGAAATTTTATTGCTTTACTTCGGGGAAGCAGAGTTTCTGAACAGACTGTGTCTGCCACTTCTCCAGAGAGCCAGCGGGGCACCCTTTTAACTCGAGGCTCCTAGGCATCCTAACAAGTCCGTGAGATCATCAAAGCTGTGAGAACAGGCAGTATCATCATATTTCACCATTTTTCTTCTCTAATTCAAATCTTTAAGCCAGATACGGAAGAAAGCAGCGAGCAGAACTGGAAGCCAGCAAGTCAGGGGATTGGGACAAGAGGGAAGTCACATTCAAATTCCTGCTTTTGTTATATGGCATACAGTCAGCAAACATACAATTTCTAACATCTTGACCTTGAAGAACCTCAGAAGCTACTTCCTCTGTGTTTGAGCTATTTTAGGATGCACATATAGAAAGGAAAAAAAGCATCAAGTCACCATGCTGGGCTCTGAGCCATGTGGCTCCCATTAAGCACCCTGCAGCCCACGGCTGCTCCTCACAGAAGATGCAGGTGCAGTGGGAGCAGCCAAGAGCTGCAGTAGCCATGAAAAGGACAGCAAAGATCTCAAAACCACCAGCAGCTGCTAGAAGCCCAAACAACATACGTGGTTTAGTGGGAAATGGTGATGATAGATGGACGGTAGGACAGGATGATCTTAGAGATCTTTTCCAACCTTGGTGATTCTATGATTCTATGAACTTCAAGAGTGCTCATAGACACCTCTCTCCCTTATAATCTTTTCCTAAAGAACACTGGAGCAAATTAGATTGCTTTTTTTTTTTTTTGATAGATCACTGGCGCTCTAAACATTATAGTTACATTATGTTGTGTGTCACTGATCACCAATGTAGACAGTTGCTTCATTTTTAACCCAGAAAACATTCATCTTTTGATAAAAACCCTAAAAAAGTAGTTAAATTTCATGTACAAAACCATTCTTTTCCAATCACAGAGCTGTTAAAGCAAGAAGCCTCAAGAGATCTCTTTGTTCAATTGCCTCATGCTCAGCGGCTGGAACAGATTCCCTGAAAACAGGTTCCAGCTGGGTTTTGAAGATCTCCAGAGGAAAATCCACAGCCTCTGGAAAGCCTGCTTCAAAGCTCAACCATTCTCACAGTAAAAAGGACTTTGCCTCTATTTAAATAGAATTGTCTGCACTTCTACCTGTGCCCATTGCCTCTCGTCCTGTCATTAAGCACCACATCTGGCTCCGCCTTACTTACAGGCATTTATGTACATGGTAAGGTCTCCTCCAAGCCATCTCTTCTCCAGGGTGACAATGGCAGCTCTTGGTCTCATTGACAGCTGCTACAATCCTTTAATCATCTTAGTCGTTTTAAGTATGCAAAATAATTTCTTTGGCCTTGAATTGGCTTGAAAATTTCCATAGTTTCTTTTCTGTTTGTTTGCTTGGCTAAAATGCCCATCTTCCTTATGGCCTTTGTTGGATTACATTTGTTTCTTACTCTCTTGTTTGATTTTAATAGCTTCTGGCAGGCAGTCATCACTCTGAAGGAAACCAAGAAGTCAAGCTGCTCAGAGCGAGGACCTATTCACAACTGAAGAACAAGAAACAAGAGCTGTTTAGCAGAGTTACAACACTGGCACCTAGCTGAGTTGGAGTTGATGAGTACAGAGGGGCTGTATGAACCCACGCGTTTTAAAAACAGTAGTCTGTCTCACAGAGAGAAAGCAGGCCAACACATTCTTTTTCATGCATGCTCCTCCACTGTGGCCAGCTCATGGGCCTACAGTTTCACTCTAGCTTGGGCAGGTATGTTGCATTGCACAGAGAATATGAGTCATTTTGATTCACGTTCCTTGCAGAAACAAGGATGTAACCAGTTCTTTCCCACCATTTGCCTGCATTTATCCACTTGCCAAAGCAAAAAACATTTTCCTACATGTTTTCTGCAAAGAATCAATGCAGTTAAGTTCTCTGTGTTTACAGGAATAAAAATGTAATCCCTTGAAGTAATTTAGATTGTTCTCCCCATAATTTTTCAGTAGCTGCTTTGGGCCTAAATGCTGCATTTCACTTCGAAAAATCCTAGCCTATTCTTTACTAAGAGAGATTTTAATTGCACCCTTTTGGACTTAGCTCCCCCCCCCCCTTCCCATTTTATAGAACTTTCAGGTTACATTTTTATGAAAACAAGTGATTTTAATGTTACAGAGAAGTCTGTAGTTGCCAGTTGTCCTATAATAGGAATGATTAATTAAATTACATATCACAGAACCATAAAGGTTGGAAAGGGGCTCTAAGATCACCTAGTCCAACTGTCCACCTACCAACAATACTGCCCACAAACCATGTCCTTAAGTACTGCATCGACCCTTTCCTTAAACACCCCCAGGGCCTACCACTTCCCTGGGCAACCTGGGCAGGTTGGGCAATGCCTACCAATTCCCTGGGCAATGCCTAACCACTCTTTTAGAGAAAAAAGTCTTCCTAAAATGCAACCTGAACATAGTGGAAGAAGAGGAAATAATTTTTTCACCCAACATCTAGAAGATGTTCTGACTTTCCCCACAGGGAGCAAGTCAGCCAAGTAACCTAGCTCTGGAGCCCCATTTTGAAGGGCACGTTAGAGTCTGTCTCCATTTTTGCACGATTTATTAAAACTGGATTAATGCTGATCAGTACCTGCTCCACCATGTTCTGGACATGAAACTACCCCAAATTTCATACCTTTACTTGCCATTTAACTACCTTCTTTCCAGCCTTGCATCTTCAGTCACCTGAAGATCAGACATCTGATGTAACAGTTCTACATTTAATGGCAGTGCATTTCTAGGTTTAGTATATACCAAGAAAAAAATAAAAATCAAGGTGGTCTGCTTGGGTGATGTAGCTATTTACTGATCCCAATGACTGATTAATTCAACATCTGTAAATGAGGCATCATGAAGATGTCTACAATGCAAGCATATTGCTTTAGAGTGGAAATCACTGGATTACTGTACGGACCAAATAAAATTTGAACAAATACTTAATACAGAAAACTGAAATATCCCGTAAGTGGATGCCAAGAAAAATAATTTCACAAAAGTTCTTAGAGAACAATAGGGCATTTATTTGAACAGGAGACTCCATATGACATACTGCAACCCAGTTCCAGCAATATCATGTACTTTTGCTTCTTAGCTAAAGCCAAGCACAAGCACCAAACACAGAAGAATTTAAGTTGTAGTAGTTTGTAATGCAGTACCATACTTGAGCTTTCATATTGATTCCAGCAATATTCCAGTTCTGCAGCAGAGGCTTGCACACCTTTTGGAAGTCCACCGGAAATCAGTAGATGCTGACTTGCTGGGGAATCCAGTAGTGTGAGGCCCATCTTTCTCCCCGTCTCCTGCCAGCACCACTAACGGAGAATGGAAATGGGCATTTCCTGACAGCTGTCAAGATTCACCTGGTAGATCACAGGTTGGAATTTGTGTTTTGTGTACTCGATCCCCCAATTGAAGAGTGAAAGAAATAAAACAAATGGCAAAAAATTCTACTCCGGACAAAAAAAAAAAAAAAAAAAAAAAAAAATGGAGGTTTTATAGAAGATTTATGACAATAAATTATAGTCTCTTTCTTAGTGGTGAATAAAGCAATGAGTAAAGACAAAAAGCTCTGCTTTCAACCCAACATTCAGCATTCATCCAACAGTGGCAATGGGACAGATCTGCACACTTCAGCCCACTCCTCCCAAACGTAGACAGTTCACACCTCTCACATCCTAACGACAGAAATGACAGTTCTCCAGTCACGTACAAGAGCAGCTCTTTCACTTCTCCCACCTTCCTGCATCCAAGCACACAGCAGTCACGCTCCCAGCATCGCTACAGCCCTCACTCTGCTGCCCAGAAACGACATCTGGAGATGCAGAGAGCAGACTGGAACAAAGACCAAGGGGCAAGGAGCTGACTCCTTCCCCCATCTCTCCACCAGTACAGCACAAGCAGCTTTCTTCCTGAGGAACCACATGCACGTGCAGCCATCCAGTTCCAGGATCTGCAGAGTATCTACTCTTCTGAACAAGCACTCGACTGGCTCTATCTGAACATATTGCCTCACCAGTACCTAAGTTTCTCAAAAAAGATTAGCCTCAGTACCCCAGTTGTACACTGCAGGGAAGGAGTGCCTCGCTCACAGCTTTATCCAGCTTAGCGAGGAAAAGAAATCACTTCAAATGTGTGGGAGTGGCTGGCAGTCTTGCATTATACGTTAGAGAAACGTTCCTATTGCAGGGCTATCTCAAATGCTTTGCTTGTACTATTAAACTCTCTCAACTTCATACAAATTCTTAATGATGCTAAAAACACTGTACAAAATCACATTAAGGCACAAAATGATAAACAAAAAATGCAGCCCACTGGAGGTCTCAAAGGAGCCAATTCAAAAGAAGCTGGCCTTGTAAAAGTACATACTTCATTTATAGATGTATATATATATTTATATATATATATATATAAATATACATTTACATATATATAAACTATATATATATAATTTATGTATATATAAAGCTTCTTTGTCAATAACAGCAAGTATAGGGCAAATGAATGCGGCTCAACATCAGTTCTTATTCCCGGCTGAGACAGGATCTGTGGTCACAAGAGAAACTGAAATTGCTTATAGGGCCCTTAAACAATTTGCTGTGAGCAATCATAAATTATTACACATTTAGGTACGCAGACACAGCAGCATAGGTTAGCTTTCTAAGGGTGGAACATGACCATGCTTCGCTCTCAGTGCCTTACTCAAGCTTTATAAAAGCAAGGAAATACGGATGTGAAGAAAATCAAAGTTGGACTGAAGGACACCGGAAGATTCACAGGTGAACTGCAGAAGTTAATGTCCCCCCGACAAGCAGCCTTGGGCAAATGGTTGAGCTGTAAAAGAAATGAAGAGCACTTTTTGTCTTAAAGATCAGCATTGCAGGGAGGGTCAGCAACACACAACAGCCCAGCTGCCATTCTCTACCAGAGATGCCCAGATAACATAAGTGCTCCATTAGCCTAAAGATTCGTATTCAACTTCTAATTGCCAGCCCCAGAAATCAAAGAAAATCCTGGTGGTAGCTTTTCAATACAAGGAGAAAAATAAAAAAGCAAGTGTCTGATTTCTACAGAGTATGAAAGGCATCTCTGCATTACAACACACCCTACCTTGATTACTCAAGGACTACTGGTTGGTTCCCTACATAAAGGTCTTAAAGGAGCAGGATGGTGCGGCTCCACAGATGAAGCCTGATAAGACGGTTTAACCCAGGTACTATTTTTCCGATGTGCCTTCAAGTGGTGGCAAGCAGACCCCTGCCAGTGAAACGTGATGGAAAAATTCACACTGCCCCATTCCGTGTCACACTGCTTCTTGTTCAGATTTCTTCTTTCCGAGTGCTTTCTGCCCTCCACCCTTACAAGCAGTGCCAACCACATCACAGCACCACTGTCTGCGCTACTAATAAGCTGCTTCACTTTCGTGTGACGAACAAATGCTAATGACAAAATGCTGAATCTCCTGCTCCCTACAGTTAGAACATTCCCAGTACATTTGAAACAAGAAAGTTTGCAGCAACAAGGAAGAAAAACAAAAACAAAAGCAAAAAAAGAACCCAAACACTATCTTAAGAGTTTCTATTCATTGTTTTACAGCAAGAAAACTTTTGTCAGAGTTTATTATAAAGGAATGGCACATGGAAACCAAATAAATAGTTGAATGGTTAACAGTATGCAATATAATACCACTAAATTTCAATTACATAAAAATTAAACTTTGGAACAGCATCAATACGAAAGATTTCTAAGACAACCAGGACTCAGTCCAAGATCCTCAGATATCCATACATTGCAAAAACCAGTCAATTCTGATGCTCGGTTAGTCCTGGTTTTATTCTGTGAGGGACTGTGTCCACTGAGAACTGTGACCCATCCATACTGCTCCTAACCCAACTCCGCCCCATCGTGTACATACGGTTTTTCCAAGTGTCTAAGGGGGAGTGATTAGGAAGCACGAGGTATGAGTTGTGCTTCATTGCTGCAGAGGTTATAGCATTTTCTTCCTCATCTGATAGCTATGCCGAAAAAGGTTATGCAATTTAGCCTAAGGATGCTTCTTTCTTCCTAAAGCAGCACTTAGAACAGAACAAAAGGAAGGCAGCGATGACCTCTGGCTCCCAGTAAAACCTCAGTCGGTTTGGGAGGGCAGGGAAGCGGGGGCAGAAATTAAGGGCTGGTTTACCATAGATGGACAAACTGCCTGAACTAAAAGGTTGAAGCAAGGAGTGAGAACTTCAATAACTGCTGCAAATGACTTGGTCATTTTCTTTGTCGCCCACTCATCAGCAGTGTGCAGACACACTGAGCTGGGTTCTGTTGGTGCACCTGGCCCAAAACAGGAGACAGAGGGAGCAGCAGCCTGTGGGCTCTCAAGAGGCTGCCTGGGGAGACTCACTGCTCTCCAGAGCAGAACCTCACTGCGCTCCCAAAGACACTGCTGTTTCTGGAATCGTCTACTGATGAGGTGGCCTTTACCTGTGGGACATCTGCATTCTTGCTAGAGAAACCTAGCTGGCTGTTTGACTACATGCTAAATCCAAGTCTTCGGATGGGATGAAAATGTAAATACATACATACTGTAGTTTTGAAATCTGTCAAACCAGTCGAATTATCTCATGTATTTTTTATATCAGCAGATGCATCCACTGAAGTCAGGAGTGCTAAGAAATATTTGAGGAAAACCCAGCATTTAATATTTGCATTGCGTGAGAAAACATATCCTAAAATATACTTCTCTTGACATCTGCCACTGAAACTCTTCAACTTCTCCAGAACATCAGAGCAATTAACAGAATTTGTCTTCTATCCAGAGGCAAAAAGAAAAACAAAAACAGAAATAAAAATTACAAACAAAAATAAGCTTTCATCTTTGTTAAATTCCTGCCAGCCACTTGAAATCTTGTTTACTTCTTCCATGAAATTAAAAACTTGGCACATTCTCCTTAGATGCCACCTATCAACGTTTCCTTTTATCTAGAACATTCATTGCATATCAGAGATTCCCTTGGCTAGGATATTTTGCTTAGTAGAAAACACTGCTATGAAGTAACACACAGTTCAATAAATGAATTCTCCCGGTATTTCTTGCAGCAATGGTTCCTCAAACTTAAATCGTTTGGAAATGGCTTTCTGCTCAGTTGCTTTTTCTTTTTCTGACTGCCTACATTGTCCCAGCGTATATGAAGCTACTACAATTAGCTCTTCTGTCATCATTGATTCTTCCTCTTCAGCCTTCTCAACATCTGCAGGTTTTTCAGAGGCAGAATCTGCATTTTTCTGGACGACATCACCGTTTTCCCCTCCTGTGCTCTTATTCCAGGCCCTGCAAGTAGGTTCCTCACTTTGTTCTAACCAGGGGTGCTGGAGACATTCTTCAGCAGTTGCTCGTTCCCTGCAAAGGAACAAAGAAATGTCCCCGTGAACTTAAAATTTAGTAAGATACTCGTACAGTTTTCTTCTAAGGAAATGAATGTACTGGACTGATAGAATTACTAAAAATGTTCTGATAGCTACTTTTTACCCCAAAAGACCAACGGTCCAAGAAGATGAACTGTTAATATTTGAAATAAAGGAATTCATAGAATCTTAAATACCACAGTTTACCATACTTCTGAGCAACTGTCTTTTTCCTTAAATTTATGAAAATCATGCCATATTTACATTCAAGTATTTCCACAAACAAACACCAACAAAACTCAACCAATTAAACCACCAAGATACAGTAGGCAACTCTGGTGGTTGAGATGCCACGAGAAGAATTCTGGAACTTGCACAGAAAGTACAACTTCTGTTTTGAGAGCTGGAACTTCCAATTTGCCCCCCCTAAGAAAAGCATACTACTGAACGACTAAGAGTAAGGCCCTCTACTAATACATCAGAAACAGAAGACTCAAAGCACAGCTCATATAAGAGACACCAGCAGGGCACACACATCGAAAGCCAGAATACTGCATCACACTACACTGCATTTCCAATCTTCTGAATCTTCTGCAATCTTCAATTCTAATTGCTGTAGTTGGATACATTCAGAATATGCAAGTCAGGAGGGATACGGAGAACTCTTTTAATGTGTATGAAAAGTAATAGTGCCTAAAGTTACCTCGTACTTGAAAAACAAAAATTCAAGTATTTGCATTTAAATGTCTATGCACAGGGCAGCTGAATAGCTGTGTGTTATACTTACTCAGGTTTCTTCACCAGCAAAGTTTTCATGAAATCCACAGCAGACTCTGATATGAGGTCAAAGTCTTCTCCAGAGTAACTTACATTCATTTGAGATATATTTAAGAATGTTTCTTGTTTGTCATCCCCTAAGAAGGGTGATATCCCTGTCAGCATAATATATGCCAGTACTCCAATGCTCCTGAATTGAAAGCAAAATACAAAAAAAACAGTTGTTTTGGGTTTGGCTTTTTCTGTCTTGGTTGTTTTCTTTTTAAGCTTTCCAACAGTGTTACGGTGATCTTTAGTTTGTTCAACTCACCACATGTCGGTCGCTGTACTGATTGGGTCGTAACTCAGAATTTCAGGAGCTGTTCAGGGAAAAAAAAGTTATATTTTTTCTCACACCCAGACATGATACTGTATTTAAGAGTGCAGAAGCGGGCACGTGGAAAAATTTTTAATAAAAGACTGTCATGCTTCAAGTGGCTTATAAATAGGTATTTATATTCAAGTTCTTTAAATTATTACTGTCATTGGTTAGTTTCAGGTAAAAAGAAAACCGCTTTTAACTGTCATCTTCAGAAGCAACGATCATCTCTTTACCAATTAACAATGCTTTATACAAACCTCCTATTGAAAAACAATTTCACTATCCAACATGCCACACTGCAGCATGAAAACCCACACCCACAAAGGATATGCTATATAACAATGTTTTTCAAAGCCTGGAACGATTTTACTTTTTAGTGAAATGGACACAAAGCCCACCAGGCTAAAATACCATGCTCAGTAAGAGCATGCATTTTCCAACCTCTCAGCCAAGTAATACTTGTCACCACTGCTCAGATTTGTCTGAAGTGTGTACTCATCTTCAGCACAGGCACAGAATTGCCAGTTACTAGTCTGGTGATTCCAGCTTCTACAGCAGTATCACTTTTAATGACTTGATCTTCTGACACAGGAACTACACAGCCAGTGTGGCATTCATCAAGTTTTGAGACAATTCTCCATTGCTGACAGTACCCTTCTCCTTAAGGCTACACCACCATTGTAGGAACAACTTACCCACATATTCTGGAGTTCCCATAATTTCTCTTAATTCCTCACTGCTCTTCACTATCCTGGAAAGGCCAAAATCCACTATCTTTATGTCTCCCAGTGGAGACTTACTGGTTAGCAGAATGTTTTGTGGCTGAAAAGCAAAGCAAGCAGATGTTCGAGATCACCAAAATCTTAAGTCTGCGGCACCATAAAATTGCATAATTCTTTTAGAATAACAACGATACGTTCCGTAACATACAGTACCCAGGACTTTTATTTTCTCATTTTTAAATCAAAGGTGGACTTGAAGAGACAAACTGGCTCAAAGCAGCAGCAGGATTTTCAGTTAAGAACTGAAAATTAAGCATCTGCCTTTCTTAGCTTAGAACTCATACAAGAGACACACCAGTAACTACCATTTAGCAAAAGGATATGAAGATCTTCACATTTGTACCTTTAGTCCTTCATACCACCTTTCTTCCCTCCTTGTTTCATCCAACGTTCCCTCCTTGTTTCTTCCTGGTATAAGATATCTCCTGTTTAAGTGTCCAAAAACACTCAAGTTCATGTTTTTTAAACTGTTACAAAACTTTTTTGCCTATACCCGTTTAAAGAAACTCTGATGCAACTGACCTCAATCTTGTTCAAACAATTGTATTACAGAATACTAACTGAAGAACAGTAAAAAGAAAAATGCAGCAGCCTGAAAAACAGGTTTTTAAGAGCATCATGTTGGATAAACTTGTTTGCTCTGATGTCACTAGATCTTGGCTGCCATTCCTCAACACAAACTCTGCAGTCATTCAGAAGTCCCTTGCCTTCTATTTTGAATGGCAGCTGCTGGGTTTAAAACAATATTAAAAAAAAAAATCTTAAAACTTTAGACAGGGGGTCTTAGTTTCGAGCAACTGAAGCATATCATTGCCAGACCAAGTCCCTGTCTCCCCACACTGGGCCAGTAGTTACACTGTGCTGTCATTAACTTCCGCAAGCAGGAACACTGACAGTTCACACTATGTTCACACTTCTGGTAAGCCTGACTTCCATGAAGGCTTTATTTCCTGAGAACTTGGATTGAAAAGGGAGGAGGACAAGTGAGTATGAACAGAGAAGCAACCACTGAGGGATACAGTCCAACTGGATTAACACCAGTATCTATAATTTTCTCCTATTCACATTTTTTCATTCCCATGAATGTGACGGTGCAATCTCACATTAACATCCTTCCTCTTGATAACAGAAATAAAGCTGTACAAGAACACATTAAAATCTTGGCCTGGCTCTTCTTGCTAAAAGAAGCAATAAATTCAAGTTCTTTCATTCCTGTAAAGTTAAGCCACATTATTTAAAAGGAACTCCAAGATGTCTATTTTCTGTTTCTGAGTGTATGCATTAACAATAGCTTACTTCTGCTTATAAACTGGTGGCCATACAAAGGATTTTGAAGCTGTATATTACCATATTCACATTTTTTATTCTGTATTTGTATTAGAAAAGCAAACAT
Organism: Tympanuchus pallidicinctus; assembly: GCF_026119805.1. Lineage (NCBI taxonomy): Eukaryota > Metazoa > Chordata > Aves > Galliformes > Phasianidae > Tympanuchus > Tympanuchus pallidicinctus. The sequence goes on along the minus strand of NW_026294752.1, from coordinate 2,344,630 downwards.
CTGAAAAAAAAGAAAAAGGTGGCAATGACTCCCTAATAAGCCTCTCAGATGTTCTTCTTCAGTGGGAAATTTAGTCATGTTCTGAAGGGGCAAAGAGAACACATGAGAAAAGCATTTGCGCTCTATATTTAAATGAGGAAAAGTTTTTAATGGCAAGAAATTGTCTGCAGTGCAAACCAACCCTAAATCTATTTGTACTGAAATAACACCAGGATTCTTCTTTTAAGGAACTACTACAAGGTTCAAATGAGCAACAGTGCAAACCCAGCTTTAAATCCCAAAGATGCTGTAGCTTTAGAACTGCCATCAGCACTCAATTATTCTAAAACTTAAGGAGAGGAAGATCATTTTCTTACACCTATACAGTGCTTTCTCCTTTTTATTTATTCATTTTTTACACTGCTCTAATATATCTAGGCCTGACTGTACGTTGATCTCCTGCAAAAACCAGAGATACCCAGCCAGGCCAGAGTCTTGCTTACCAGCCATTTTGCAAAGGGCCTTGCACCCAAATAGCAATGACATGGCTAATGTAAACTGGCAGATAGCAACATTTATCAGCCTTCCTCCCTACTGCAGAGAGGCTTACAGGTTCCAGTTCAGATCCTTGTATGACGTATACTGAACAAAAAATAGACTGAATGGACCACTTTACAGGATCAGCATGCAGACAGAGTTCACGTTATATGGCCACACAAGTCTACCCTAATGCCACGTTAGCACCACTAGAAACATGTACCTTAGGAAAGATGGTAAAAAGAAAATGAACGGAGCTGAATTTTTCTAGACATACTATCAGCATCAGATTCTTGGCCTTTAGGAATCTGAGACATTGGTTGTGCCTCCAGCATCATGTACAAGTGAAAAGCATAAGTTGTTATTGTGAACATTGGCCAATGTTACATCCGTCAGTAAGCTAGATTACTACTACCATATGAAAGAGAGCACAGCTCTCCTGATGTTCTGAACTTCAGTGTAAGGACAAAATAAGACGATACATACAAAGATCTGTTCTCTTCTAGCTTTTCAGATAAGTTGCACAGATATTTATAACAAGTGCACTTAGTATAATGGACACCCTTCAAACCTACCTTGCAAGTAGGTTTTGAAGTCTTATAAACTGATGATATAACAGCAAAGTCCATATACTGCAGATTTTTCATTATTCTAGAAGTCTCTATCAGAGTTCGGCCATAGTATTTCTTGTAAATTTTGGCTTTCAAAAGAGTAACACTAAAGATGCATAATTAAAGTAACCTGAAAAATTAATGAAGTTAACCATCTAATTCTACACAGAACAAATGATATGACTTTTTTGGCAGATAGTTCTTAAATGAGGAAATTTTTTCATGAAACCCTTGAGTACTGCAGTACATTTTGGCAGCTAATAGTTGTCAGAAGTTTTATCATCTGTTTCTACACGTCTGTGCAGAGAAAATTGTGGTCAAGCTTCCTGAAAACAGGAATTACACAATGAATTATAAGAACAAATTGGGAAAGTAGACTGGTTGGGATATCCTGACTACATTGTGTGTAAAAATAGTTAAGCATTCAATCTTAATCCACTTGGAATACTGATTAAAAAAAGCATGATGCAGTTGAAATGTCCTCAACGAGACACTGCCTCCATCATTCAATTATCCTACCTTCTGAACATTAGTATAAAGTGACACCCAAGGCTTTTTCAAATGACAACTCTGCTAATTCCTCACAGCACACAACATCTTGGGAACCACACAGAAGGAAAAAGGTGCCTGTTGGATAAACAGAGTAACACACACTACAGGACTGCACTGCTTGAAGCAGTTAATTGGGCATGTGCAGCTTTATCTGTCTCAGACAAGCAGTAGCCAGTCCTTCCCCAACTTACCTACTTTTTTATTGTAATTTACATTCTTTTCCATTCCTAACTAATTAAGTTTTACCAAACACAATCAAGTCAAACAGACGATGAAAAAAAGAATCTTCCCTTTCTCTGCAGCTTTTATGTGCCATTAAGAGGAGATGAAAGACTCCCAACTACGCTCTATGCACACCCTGCAAATTAAATAAAATCAAAACAATGTTGCTGAATGATTTTTAATTTACACTCAGCAGCATTATATTTGCTCTTCTCTGAGACAAAACTGGATTATACGTTATTGTATTTTACTATTAAAAACACATGAAGTTTCAGCCATGTTTCACAAGAGACACACTTTTGGAAAGAAATAATTGGGCATCAACCCTGCTAAGCCACATCAAAATACTCAGTTTTTCTCATATGAAAGTTTTGCAGCTAGCAAAAAGGCAGACAGAAGCAACAGCAAGCTGTCAGCCTCACAGATCCAGTTGATCAGCTTTATAATACAAGACTAAGACAACAAGCTTACAGTTTCATCTTCACAGCCATTTTAACAAATTCTTCTTCTGGGGGTAGAACCAAGGGGTTAATAAGCAATCACAAAGACCAGCACCCAACTAATTATGTTTTATTTACACCCAACTATTTATGTTTTAAAGCTAGCAAAGCAATATTGGGTCTTTTAGCCTCCGACAACTGGACACGTTCGATTTTACAACATCAGCTTTTCTGCTCAGTTGGAGTTGTTTGAGCAAGCTTTCTTCTAAGCTTTGAGAAAGCAACTTGTTTGCAAGCTGGAATCAACTCTCCAGCGTACTTTCACAATTAAGTACTGCAATAACATAAAAACACAGCAATTTCTTATTAGACACCCAGATGCCAGGGCTAAGGAACACCACAGCTTTAACTTCAAAAACGTACAAACATATATTGTCCACAAAAGGCATGTTCTAATTTCACATACGTTGCTTCAAGGAAATTCAGTGGAAATACTTTTGGCCAGCACAGTCTATGTACAGACACAGCAGAGACCTGAGTACCTTCTATAAACATACCAGAACTTCAGTCCTTTTGGACACTTGCTAGGAGATTCTCATTAAATATTAGTACACTTATTTGATATGTGTGACTAAATCAATGGGTCACAAAGTTTTAAAGCACTCTAGGGTGATTTAAATAAATGGTAACACAAACAAACAGATGAGATATTTGTGTACAAATGTTACACATTTTCTGCTCCAGCTGATGAATGGTTTATGATTTTCTGTTAAATGTAAGTATGTAGAGCTTGATATAGGAATTTACTGGTAGCTTTGTATGAAAATGCAATGAAGTATAAATAAGGATTCTGGCAACAGAAAACATGTGTGCTGCCTTACTACTGAGTAAGAAATAGAGGAATTAGACATGTAGGAGTATTAGACAATTTTAACACAAATGCTTTTAATACTGGCTTGCTTAGAAAAGTAGTTCAACCTCAGAATAAAACTGCTTTGATTAATAAGAACATACGGATGAAAGCTGTATAAAATTAGTTTTAGCATACTAAAAATGGAAAATAATTTTCTGGAGACCTGGGTTACAACTTACATCTAAACTATATGCAATACTCTGGATTTCTTATGACAAAGAAACCCATTTCTTAGCATAAAATTGTGTCCTTAACATGATGTGACCAGTAAGGAAGCCAGCAGTTAAGAAGTATGAAAAGTACTGCAACAAGTTTACCTTTAAGTCAAGATGAACAACATTGTTTCTGTGCAAGAATGAAACTCCTTCTAAGATCTGCTTCATAAGTCGTTTCACATCTTTCTCTTTGAAGGCCTCCTCTCCTTCAGCAACACACTGGTCAAAGATCTCACCTCCAGCAGCACTACAGAACAGCATGAATGTTATTATTTCAAACACTAAGCTAGAGCACCCATTTTATTACACCAGCACAGAAAAGATCAGCAGGTGGTATCATCCAATGGTGATATTTTCAGTTATTAAACATTTTACAAGCTCTAATGGCCTAGGAAGACTGCCATTCAGTATGACAGCTTTCAAAAGAAGCAAAGATTAATATTCCATGACTAAAGTAAAGTAGATTCTACAGAAACCATTGAGACTATTTTGGAAATGTTACTGACTGCTCAAGAGATGAATGCCACATTTGTTTAAAGGCAGCACTTACAAAAGATGTGTCTTTTGCTATTTCTATTAAGCTATATGGAAATTTGGCCAAAGTAAGCTTTCACAAACTCAATGCAAAACAATTCTGCTCCTAACTCTCCTCAAAACACTTTGTACAGACTCAGAAAAGCCTAAAGTAATGGGGTGGTTTGTGAAAAATCTGGTGTACTGGGACACGTTAAGTTTCTACATGGCTTTCATCTCAAAATACTGAAAGTTTTAGCTCTCAGAGCTTGATAAGATAAGCTTCCTTATCTTTTGCCTATATGTGCTTAAATAAATAACAAAAAAATAGCAAAATAACTACAGATGAGTGAATGTTTTTTAAGTACTCCAAAGCAACATGCAAGATCATCTCTGTAGCAACAGAAATAAGCATAACATCTTAGGACAAGAATGGGAAAAAAAACATGAGAATGGGGTGCCTGCACACACGGATTGCTGAATTGCTACTGATCAGTGTGTAGATGAAATCAACTTGTGTGTGAAATCCCATAATCAGCTGAGTGACAGAGAGTGAAACCCCCTGAGGACAGCTGTCTTCATTACCTCACAATGACTTCGCCCAAGCGTTGATCGTTACTGGGACATAACGACAACTGCTACCCCGGCTTGCTTTCTTATAATAAGTTATAATACCTGAGCCACCCAGAAGAGAAAGGCATTTTCAAACAGGGACCAGACAAACAAACAAGGCAGTTCTATAAAATGGTAAATCTGGATTACGGACTCTGAGAGGAAAAAATAAATAAATAAATAAAAAATCACTTAAATATGTTCAATTTTTTTAGTTTTATGAATACTAACTTGGTTGATGTGGCCCTTGTGCCTTTATTTCTTTTTATTTTACCTTCCCAGATAGCAACATGTTATTTAAAACTCTCCTGGAGATTGTCTTGCAAGAAAAAGATAAATTTAGAAGGTGGTTACAACTCAACTTTTCACACAGAGCTTTGTATTTCTGCTCATTACATCAGCTAACTGACACAGCAGTACAATTTGCTTTATTAAAATAAGATTTTTTTTTCCTTCAAACAAGCCTATTAAAAAAAGCCTATTTTCTTAATCCTGTACCAAAGATGGTGTAACTACAGAATGAAAGCAGTTTTCATGAAGTGAGTGTTAATACAATTCTTCTTGAAAAATGCATGCCCTCCTGACACTGGTCAGTGCATTTCTTCAGCACGTTTTTATTTAATTCAAGGAAAAGGCAGCTGTATTCTAGCTTTGGGCAGACTCAGATACTAATTACCTGTTTAAAATGGAGGCGAGATCATTTATTCTAACATTTTAAATCACATTCCTTTTTTAAAAAAGCAACATCACTTGGAACTTCAAGATAAATACATAAACACGCCTTCTGTAACCAATGAAAGAAACAAATTCCCTTTTAAGAATGTCGCTCTTAGGTTACTTGAAAGACTGATTTAATTCCTTGTAGCATTTTGTTTTAACATACATTTAGTGATAAACCCTACTACCAAAACTACTGATCTGTTTTACAGCAGCAAGGCTGGGGTTTTGCTGCAATTTCTCTGCCACTTGAAACAAGAAAAGCATCAGTTCTGCCATTTCTATCTGTGTGACATAGGACTCATTCCCCAAAACAGCTGCCAAACAGGATCACACTTCTTTCTTTAATAAGCTTTTATAAACTCAGCTGAGAATCAGCATGAGGTAGGCCTCATAAGGCCCTATTTGCTGTATGCCCATTTAATACACATACGCTTACAAATTAGAACACTAGAAGCAGACACCAAGCTAAACCACAAGCTACCCGGAATTTTAATATTACACTTCAGTAACTTGGAATTAATTTTCTTAGAAATCAAAGCAAGAAGTTGAAACAAAATATCTCATTACTGAAATGAAAAAAACAAGATAATGAGAGTAGCAGACACTAGATACAAAAAATACTTTTATTTCTGAATGGTTTTAAGTAATCTGCAGTCATTTTACAAAGATGATGAACCTAGGCATCTTCAGAAGTGAGCCAAACAAATAAAGCCTTTGGACATGCACATCCACTTCATGACTTAAACATGGCTGTACCAGCCACCACACAACAGTATTTTGCTTTACAAAGAAGTTTCACATGGCAAAAAAAGTTTTAAACACGCAGTGGTTTTTTGTTTATTTGTTTTTAAAATAAATCAACTTCTCTACTTAGGATGTAGATAGAAAAACTGCTTCCAGACAATTCACTTCATCTCAAAATTGCCACATTTGAACCTATAATTAGTGATTCTTTAGAAGAACATGGGAAATTTGCAAACTTCCTTACTGAGAGCAGCTCTGTGTATTGTTGCTGTGAAGCCAGCTTAACCGCCTCCTTTAGGGAAACAGTCTGCTGACTGGGAGCCTCTCAGTCACAGCTGTTGAAAGCACAGTGTCAAAATGAACTCCTAGAAGATTCTCCTACACACCTGTGCCAAATTTTGTAATGCTGCTTAGCAATATTTTCAATTTAGTTATTCAGGATTCCTGATCTAGAGAAGAGATGAAAATACCTGTAAGTATTTCAAGCACAACATTGCTATGATCTCAGCATTCCTGCAGACCAAGAGTTCCCAGGTGCTGACCATGTACTCATTTTTTCCCTCCAAGAAATCATCTTGAATAAGTTTTGCTTCATAGTGCTAATTATAAAATAACTGCCCTGCAAGTTACTGGGTACCCTGACCCTTCTCCACAGAAAGCAATAAAGAAAAGAATTGTCCTTAGGACAATAAATTATTTAGATGAACAAGTCACCTTACTCTGGAAAAGATGGGTAAGAAAATATCTAGGGGCACAACTTCTTCAAACTCAAGAATCGTTTAGAATACGTTATTTCTCTAGTACACATTCCCTTAGCAAGGTGTAGAAATAAGATGTGATTCATTTCCAAGCTTAAAAGCTGCACTGACCAGCACTCCCTAGAAATTCACGTATTTGTGACAGTACTGTTGTTGTACCACTAACTTCTATTTAGTCTCAAGCTAAATCCAAGTGCTTTTCATCACTGAAACCATGCTAACATTTTGTTATTCTTATCAGAATAACTGAAAAGCTGAAAGTCAGCTGAAGTCTAGAACATTAATCACGGTTACAACTACACTGACTTTAAATTCAGTGGAGACTGAGCCTTTTCCTTTGGACATTTTCATGCACTGTACAAAATTCTACATCCTGCTTCTTTCGAGTGCATTCACAATGCATTAACGCCGTGCTGCTCCTCAGCGAGGTGTGCCATTAGATGGCAACTATGAGAGCAAAAGTACTGACAATTTCTGCAGTGCAGGGCTACCCTAACTTACCACTGCGCCCAAAGACAGACATGACTGAAAATCCATATCTGATGAGGACATATGAGTAGAAAAGCATTCTTGCACATTAAACTGCATGGACTGTTTTCTTTCTGTTCTCAGTTCCCAGACACATGCATACTTCCCCTGCCCCCGTGGTCTTTCCTATCAAGGAGCCTAAGAGCTGAATGAAATGCAGAGAGCAAAGTAACCAACAAAGTTTCTCCCTAAAACACCACTGCTGATCTGAGATAGCCATTAGGTACTAAAGCTTTGTTAACTGTTCTAACAGGTAGACAAGGTGCAAACATTGTTATTATCACCACAGAACAAGCAGTAACATTACACAGGTCCAGAAGGTGGAAAAAGTACTTCATGCACACATCAAATAAACCCCAACCAACTCCTCAAGATGACAGAGGTAACTTTCCTCTTGCTTGAAGTAAGCAAGATGGAAGTCTACTATATATACACAAGATTCCAGCAGGTAGCTATCCGACTCACATCCTGTTCTGTGCATCCAACAATACTTCCCTAGATTTTGAAGTTACACACAAGTTTGTTTAAAATGTGACCCACTAACAAGCTAACATCTATTCCTAACATAGATGTATAAGCATATAGTGATGAACACTTACAAAAATGCCTGCTCTGAAGCACCAGATGCACTGTTTTCCTTTCAAAAGAATCAAAAGTCACAGGTTTTACATAATTACTGAACTCAGAAGTTGCAAGGAAAAAGCAATTTTGAAATCTGAATATGTCAGGTTTTCTGGACTATTATGTTTTTCACTAAACACCCTGGTTTTTATTAATTCAATTTTCACTAAAATAGAAAAATGTCACTGTTCGATAGGGTAATTCCAGGCTTTACACACCACCCCTTCAGACTAGCTCTTCAATTCTCTGCAGTTCATTTGCACATAACCTCAAGAACTCAGTGTTTGCATGGATACAGAGTTCTGCCATCCTGCAGTTTCAACTGATGCTAAAGCCCCATTGTTTTCCATTGCTCTGAACTTACATTAACACTATGTGGGCAATTTTAAGTATGCTATCAGTCAAAGCTGGTAATATTTTAAAGACAATCCTCCATGTGATTAAGACTTCTCCCCGCAAAGGTGAAACAGCTGGCCTCCCTTACAACAGATCCAACCTCAAGAGAGGAAACTTCTAAATCTTAGCAGATTACTGGGCAACGATTAAGTATTTTTCTCCTTCCCATGATAAGGATCTGCCACACAGACCATGAAGCTTAATAGAAACCAAAATGCCCCAGAGAAGCTTACAGCCCATGTACATTCCTTAATCCTTTGCACACAGAATGTCAGAAATGTACCAGCATTCATACCTGTGTTGTTGCAACACGCCTCTGGAACATGCTGACATTAAAGAAGCATCCAGATGTATTTGCTGAAGTCAGTGAAAGAGTGTTGTTTTTTTTTAATTTACAACTCCAACACAGCTATTTATCTCTAACAAGGTATGACTGGTGCATGTAAAAATAATCACCATGCTAACTACTGAACAACGTAGTTAATACTTTGTATTAAAAATGTTTCGTAGGAAAACTGAGTTCTAAATGAAAGCCAGCAATTATACTTAACAATTATCACAATTTCCATCGCTTGTTTCAAGCTTTGAATTCTACTGCTTGTGTTGTGTCTCTATGGGAACCAGAAATTTAAGCTGTATTCTCGTTAAATCTGTACTACCAGTGTTTAAAATATGTATTTTTTCATCCCCAGTAATGGTAATCAGACTCTAGAAGCTTGTTATGCTTTTTGTATTCTAACAAAAACTGGAACATTTTATAAATCACTAACAGCATAACTGCACAAGATAGAAAAAATACATTCGAGAAAGAAGCTTGCCTTCATAAAAAAAAAACACAGAGTCTAATTCCATTTCACTGAACTTCAAAGATGAAATTTCCTTTGACTTCTGAAAAACATCAGATTAGGGCACAAGATTTCTCACCGTTCACTTCTGATAACAGAAAAGGGAACAGCTGTACAAACCAGACTGACTTAGCAGGTAGGTCAAGTCACTGCTCAACTACGAGCCCCATGTTACTCTCGCAGTCATTTTAAATCCGTAGAGTCTGAACACGATCTCAACTGAACTCTTCAACAGCAAAAAGCATTTGCCAAACTCTTAGAATCAACATGAGGAAAAACTAAGGCTCTGGAGCATCAGATGAGCATTCACTGCTGCAGGAACCCCCATCTGGACAAACTCGATGCTGGGAAGAAAAACATTTAAGTGTAAAGTCACAAGCTAAATGTCACTATTCAAGGTAATGCAGAATATGAGAGATTCAGACTTAAAATAGTTCCACAAGTCTTATTTTCTGCAAAAAGACACCAGAGAGCTATATTTGGGACATGCCTTGAGTGCATGCACGCTCAAAAGGTCTTCCAGTAAATGCTGATACAGCTCTCTTGCCTTTTTCCATCAAGTGGAAGACAAGTTCTTGTCTGTATCACATTAAGAAAAAAGCAGCTAGTCAGTCTGCAAGCAGTAGTATGGGAGTGCTTGCAATTCTAAGCTTGCGTACTTCCTGAAAGAGCTTGCAGTAGAAATACTTAATAGCTTAACCAGACAGAGCAGCCAAGAGAAGGAAAATCCCTATGCTAAATTCCCTAAAAGTATCCTCTCCCAGTTAACACTAAGTAAACTTCTGTTTACTTAAATGTTTACGTTGAGAAGTGTTACACTGAGAAAAGTTAGAAATTCTGACGCTGATCATCTTTGTCTATAAATAATTCCAACTCTCACTCCTCAAAAAACCTTAACAAGTCAACAACAAAAACAAACCCCAACAAAACATCTTCAAAGCTAACAAACATTCTATTTAGGTCAATTTTGAAGATATTCACAGTTTTTCATTGAGGGTAGAAACGAGCTGCCAACTACAAAGTTCTTCACTCTTGGTTGCAGCAGGTTTCAATGCTTTCATTTAAATATACGACGTTAAGTTTTAATGCCTTTTTCAACACTGGTAAAATGAACAGACTTCATTCTGTCACTGCCAATAACAGAAACTTCAGTGACTGTGCAGGTACTCACTGCTTCTCTCTGCACCTTCTATTAGTGTGGAGCATGCACAGTTCAGATTTCACTAAAAATTTCTTCATTAAGTACTTAGTTTATATTTCAGCTTTGAAAGATACTATACAACTGGAAAATTTCTTACATTCTGCTGTATTACAAGACTGCAATAACTTCCTGCAATACTGATTTTCTTGGCAATTCTTTGAGCTCAAGCAGGTGACAAGCAAGCAATAAAATTGTTTTTCACATTATCCATACAGGTGGAAAAGATTTTTATACTACAGTTTTTAACAAATGCTACTGAAGGTTATGCAGAAGTTATTACTAGTACTTACTATTCCAGGACTAAAATCATCTCCGTTGCAGTTTCATAAACTTCATGCAAGTTAATGACCCAAAGGTTGCATTGTGCCAATTCAAGGACTGCAATTTCATGGATTATTTCCATCCGACAGTCTTGGCCCTTTCTTCTTTTTCTCATGAATTTTGCTGCAAACTCTCTTTCAGTGTCTTTTTGGATGCATTTCTTCACCACTGCAAATTTTCCTCTGAAATTAAAGAAGAGTTTTAGGTTAGAACTAAGTCCTTTATTGACAACTTCAGTATAATCCTTGTAAATCAATATTTCATAAAACCTGAGCTAAATCCCTCTTAAGGGACACCTTTACCACATGCTCTAAAATTAGAAAGATGCCTTGCTGAGTGATAGCCTCTATTCTAAAGAGGTAAGGTTACATCTCTATTCAAAATAAGGATTTTAAAACAGAAAACTAAAACAGCAAAGCATCAGTTCAAGTAACTCCAAATCTTCAAACATACCGCAGAAATGAACTATGCTAGTTAGGGAGATTAAGACACCCTTGAGCCTTTCATAAAAAGCTAGTAAAATGGTATACAAGCAAGAAAATTATGCTTTCTGTGACTGTACTTAAGCAAACTATCTGTCCAGTTACTATTTCCACTGCTATATTCAAGGCAACAGCAGGCAGCAGCTTCACTGTGCTCAAGATCCCAGTCTAATTATGCTGTGAATATCCATCCTCTTCTCTGTGTTTTCCAAAACAGCACCTCATGCTCTCACTATGACGCACCTGTAAAGACAACAGCCATAGTTTTGATTGCTTCACAGTTCTCAAAAACTCCACTTGTCTCATTGTTCCAGAAACACAAAACATTTCACAAAGTAGAGAAGCGGGGCCAACACAAAACATTCTCACAGCTCTTGCAGCAATGACAGAGTGAATGCAAACACACACTGCAGAACTGAGCACAGTGCTGGACCCATGCTAATGGGTATCATTTCTGACAAAACACAGTGGATGAGTTACACTAAGCCAGCAGGTCCAGCTGAACACACGCCGCAGCACTTTCAGAAGCCTTCCCCCGCAGCGTTTCGGGCTCTTGACTTCCCAAGCCACTCAATTCCATTCATACAGTACTGATTTTTAGAATGAAAAGGCCTATGAATTAGTCCATCACCTAACGTGATGATGAATCCCCATCTCTGTAAGTATAGCCATCTTTTAGAATTCTCACCATACAGGTATAACGTTAGACAACATGACCATTTTTACTTTCGTGTCATCATTTTCTTATAAAGCTGCAGGAATAGCTTGGAGAGCCTTTACCCTGTTTCCTTATTTAACTTACTGCAGGGTAGCTGAAACCAATAAAATTAGAGTCCTCATCTCATTTGAAATACAATTACTTGAGTCTTGCCTTTCCTGTGGCACAAGCTGAAATGTACAGAATTAACTAATTCAGCTCATGTCAAATTTCTCACTCTCCCAGCTCCTAACCTAGTGACAGACTGCTTTCCACAGAGTAACTGCTGACAGAATTTGTGGTCACCCTGCTCATATCAGAAATTTGTTTCAAAACTGCCCAGCTGGAATTAAGTAATAAGCATCCACAAAGTGGCTATCTGCTAGTCATCTGCTAAAACAATCTAATTTATAACTACTGATACAGTCACAGTCATTAAAGAAGGACATTTTGCATAAGCACCCATTATCTGCAGAAAAATAGCAATAAGAAAATAGACCAGAGCACACCCATACATGTAGACTGACAAACAGCAAGAAAATGCTTTAAAAAAGCTTTGCAAATGCATGAAACTACAATGGGATTTTGTAGCACTAGGAAGGTGCAGTCAAAAGGTCACTATAAAATGGTTTAAAGAACACAGATGTAACTGCAGAATGTCATGGGAAGAATGGCCACCCAAAGCCTAACAGCTATGTGCCTGCTGCAGATCTAGCAAAAAACACCAAGCATCTGTAGCATGTACAGCTCATCGAAACATTCCAGAGACCATGCACTCCTGATTCCCAAAATGCTGCAAGGATGCTGTTTCTTTTAAGCAGAGTTCTGGGAAGGCTGTGATCATGCATAACAGTAAACACCCCTCCAGTACTGCCATCCTAACCACAATCAAGAGCAACCATCCTGATGTAGCCAGGGAAAAGGCTTTTAAGTTATTCCAAATGAAGATGCGAGTCCTTATTACTTGTGTACAATATAAAGTTACACTTTTATCAAAAGCACTCAAATTGCTACTGAAGCTGCGTTTCAGCACCAAATCCAAATAGTGCTCATGGAGAAAAGTAGCAGAAAGAAAAGTAATTAAAAAAAAAAAAAAAGAAAAAAGAGATAAAAGAACAGAACTTGCTGTTAAAGGGATTGCTAGTCATTTTAATGACTAGTAGACATGCAGATACTGTGCCGTAGAGGTCTCTGTTCATTGCAGGAGAGTTGGAATAGACGAATCTTTAAGGGTCTCTTCCAACTCAAAGGATTCTGATTCTATGACTGATTCCACCATTCAGGTCATTGAAATGGACGCTGAAGAACATCGGTCCCAAGACTAACCCCCAGGGAACAAACATCATCACCAGCCTCTACCCAGACACACAGCTATTGACCACAACACTATGGCTGCAACCACCCAACCGATTCCTTACCCACTGAGTAGTCCACCTTTCAAATCTGTATATGCCCAATCTAGAGACTAGCATGTGGCATGGGACCAAATAACAGTCCTTGCAGAGGTCCAGGCAGATGACATCAACTACCCTTCCTCTGTCCACCGATGCAGTCACACCATTGTAGAAGGCCACCAGATTGGTCAAACATGATCTGCCACTGGTGAAGCCCTGCTGGCTGTTTCAGATCACCCCCTCATCTTATATATGCCTTACATAGCTTCTAGGACAATCTGTTCCATGATCTTCCCAGGCTCAGATGTGAGGCTCACCACCCTGTAGCACCCTGAGCGTTGCCTTTTTAGCCTCCAAAGGTACATTTTCCTTCTGAAAGAACGTCTCTCCAGTGCAGAGTCAAAAGCTTTTAATTCTAGCACCACCAAAGCATCTAGTAAGAGTTGTTCAGAAATGTTTAAAACCTTCCAATTGGCAGAGCATTGTTTTTGCATTACATACAAAACCTATCTGGAAGCAAGTTAATCAGCTAAATGTTGCCAATTTATCACACAGTAGTCACTAAAGAAATAAAACAAAGTTCAGGTAAAAGGAAGAAACAGCGAGACCCCGGTATGCGGCCACAGTCATGCTGCTGACTGCACTGGACAGAAGTTGGCTAGGTGATGGAATTGAAAGGACACTGCACAGGAGTTCTGCTGGCTGACAAGTATTTATTACAAGTTGTTCAAGGCTTAAAAAATAATAATAAAAAAAAAAATAAATCAAGAACACCTTGACATGATACCTATAGCTATTGTAATACGATAAAGCTGTTATAAAACCTAACCACTGTCTGTAAAACTCACCTTTTCTTCCTACAATCCCAGAAAAATCTGACTTGACAAACGTGATACTTCTAACTGACAGAACTAATCATTATGCACCTATCTAGGTTCACATCTGAGACTACTTCAGAACCAAAGATACCGTCTACTGGAAAAATAAAAAATCAAAGTAAGAAGTTAAGCCAAGAGATAAATTTGTAAGTATTTCCCTTCAACACAGACTGCGTAGTAGGCAGAAATAAAAACAGGTATGAAAAAGCTTTCCCATAGAGTACACCCAGATGGTGCATCTTTGTGTTTCTTAAGATGTTGCTTATCAAAATTCCTTTCAAGAAACAGATCTGCTATTAAATTGTGAAGACAGCATTACCAGTTTAGCTATGTTAAGAGGAGCTACAAGGGAAGAAGGAAGCTATGGTAAGAAGGAGCTACACTGAAGGAAGAACAGTTTTGAGAGGTAGTATTTCATGTTCCTCTCCAAAGTTAAAAAGTGACTATCAGTTATCCAAACAAACAAAAACGCTTTTAAGGGTGACTTAAATAGGAAACAAGTTGTTCTCAGTCTTCACAAGAGCCTCAGTCAAGAATTATGATTTAAGATATCATATCTGATCATAAAGAAGCTTAATGCCATCTTTCAAGACTGCCAACAGAATTAGCATTATTTTATCTGGCACATAGTATGGCTGAAAGGAAAAGCCTCGCATCACACATCAAATGTCAAATCAGATACACAAGAGCATTTATGTCACACCAACTAATTGTGGTTCTCATAGACTCAGGGAAACAGAGAACTAACCTTACAGTAATAGTTTCAAGTTGAGCTAAAAAGCACTGTCACTATTACAAATAGTAGTAACTACTTTAATATGTTTATTTTACAGAAAGCTTAGAAAAATTTTCTGAGATCCATAACACTGTATGCAATTTATTACACAATTCATGTCAAACTTTTTTCCTGGGGGTGATTTTTCAGTACAATTTTCGATTTCCAAAGAGCCAGGTGAGGGAGGTTCTATTTCTGATGTTTGTGAATATTTCCTCACAAAATTTTATTCTCAAATGGTGAAGTCAGCTGCTTGCAAGCCTTGCCTTCACCTACTCACTTCCCCAACAGTTTCACCTAAGCCAGCAGCTGCTTAGAAATGTGACAGGATACCTCTGCATTCTTACTGATACAGCCAACTGCACAAGACTCACATATGACTACGATCTGAACTCCTGAAAGCTACCTGAGAAGCAAGTTTATGCCAGAAATTCTGGAAAACCAATTCAAGAGCTAGGCTACTTTTCCATGAAAGCACCGTAAAAAATGAAAAACACATGATTATTTTGTTCAGTTTTCCTCAGCTGATTAAAATAGTTACTCGTGGTCTGGGCGGAGAACATGCTTGTTTATTAAAAAAAAAAAAAAAAAAAAAGTGGAACGAGGAAAATCAACTGAATTGAACTTGATACACCTTTACAGGCATGCACTACACATATTTCACTGGCAGAAGATTGCTTGGTTTAGAGCAGTCACTTAAGAATACTCTTATGTTCCAGAGAAAAAGCAGTGCCAACTGTTCAGGCTTTTTTCCAACTCACCTCTAGAACCAGGAGTTTTATTTTTAGTACAGAAATTATGGCTACCAACATGTGCCTAGCTTGTTTGACATTAAAAGAGTGCAATGCCACATCAATAAGCTGAGGAATTAACAGCCTAGTAGTATTTTGTGTGCAATTATCTAGGGGGTATTTTGTTGAGGAAAAAGAGCAAAATATCTGAACACAATTATACTGGACACTTCAAAGAAGCTGTAGGTAATGTGAATCAGCGACAAGAAATTTTGATTGAGGCCGTGTTTCTGGAATATGGAGCTCAGACATCCAGAGGGTGTATCGTATGCATACTCAGAAATATGCATCAAGGCTGCCACCACAAAAATAATTAAAATACCGTTCCTGATTTTACAGTAAAATTAGGCAGCGTACAGATGATAAGGGTAAAGGTCAAGCAACTGTTGCCTTGTCCTGCACAAAGAGCACAATGCTTTGGATTAGCTCGTCTCAAATGAGTACTGCTGAAATGGTTTAAGAGCGTGCTGACCAGAAGTGGCATCCTTACAACATTAAACAGAAAGTTCAACATTAAACACCATACAACGTCAAATGAAGATGTATCTGTGAACGTTCTGATTTGGGGACAATAAAATTAATATGGCTGAAATGTCAGCAACTTAAGTTTCCCATCCAGAATAGCTGTGCTTTTGGCATTTCCCCTGAATTTACTGCTAGAAAAAGCAGGTTCTATTTGGTTACACTTGCAAAGGCCTGTTCAACATCCAAGCCAGGCCTATTTGAGTACATAAGCTTTACATCCCCAAAGCCATTTTTTCCTGCAAGCAGAAATAACAAAGCCTGCTTTCCTGTGGTCTCGTACCAAAGTTGTTTCAGTGACATCACAACCAGGTTCCTCCCCTACTAGCCTGCAGTTCTTCCAGCAGTGCTTGTCCAGAACTGCCACCCCTGCCAGCCACCAGGCCCTGCGTCTCTCCATTCTCTTATCACCACATGGCCCCAGCTGTGCGCTGTGCTCTTGGCCCCTGCCCACCACCTGCACATGCAGGAATGGGAAGCAGAGCACGAGGCTCTTTCAGCAGAGCCACACTGACAGCCGGGCTGGAGGCCAGCGAGCAGCGTCCCGATGAGCTCATACACCCAGCTTGTGCCGCATCTGCTGCCTGCTCTCTCCTCCAAACCCAACGTACACAGTTCACATTCTCTTCAGAATTCCCATCTCAAGTTCAGCTTTTAAGCAGTTCCCTTGTTACGGGAAAAGAGATGGACACAGAGCGTATGAACGTTCTTTTCCATAGCTGTTTCCTGAGCAAATTCAGCTGCCAAATTAAATGAGCTCTGTGAGCAAGGACTGCCTTTTGTCTTAGGCAAAACCTTGTCCTATTTGGTTGCTAATTTGCCCAAGCCCTTTGCAAAGACAGACCTACTCAAAAGTAAATGTTTGCACACTCTGCAAGCAGATTAAAGCAAAATAATTTCTGCTAAGTGTACGTTATCAACAAAATGCCATACAAAGAGATATGAGTGCCAGAGAGACTTTCTAGGTGCCTTTTTAACTTGTCACAGCGGATTAGCAAAAGTTTCTCTTTAATGGAAGTAGTCTCACTTCACACACTTCATGTGTGAAGTACTCACTGGTTTTTAGACAAACCTAGCAAAAAAGGTATTTGAAACTGAAGGAGAAGCAAACACACAGTCAGAAGAAGGGACTTCTGTACTGGAAGGGAAGTTGAAAACCTTTGTGGAGATAAAGAGAGGGAAGGCAGTTGGAACTGAAACTCATCCTGCTACTGCAGAAAGGCAATGCCACCCTCTGAACAGACACATAACTCATCCCGACACAAGTACAGGTGCAGAATCAGCCTTTACGTAAAGATCACCTACAGCTCCGGCCGCCGGTGACCCCACACAAACATCCCGAGAACTCTTCGCTCAGGCTGCGCCGTCTGCATCCTTGCCCGCAGCACAGAAGCACTCACTCCAGTAGTGCCCGCGTGCGCTAGAAGGAACCCTCACCAATTCTTCAGTTAGGCCAACGGCCGCCCAGCTCCCAGTCAAGCCCTTACTTGGGGGCAGAGCGGCAGAGCTCCTGAGAGCCGCTGAGCTTTGAATCTAACCGAGCTCAGCCTCCCGCGCCACCTGCGCCGAGCCGCGGGGCCGAGCGCCGTAAGGCAGCAGGGCGGTGTGCCACGGTCAGCCCCGCAGCGCGGCTGGGCGCCCAGGAGCGCAGAACGAGAGCTCGTCTCGCAGCACGTCCTGCCGGACGTTCCATCTTCGCGAACGGAAAACCGCCTCTTCCCCATCGCGGTGCCCGGCCCGGCGCCCTGCAGCTGCCCTGGCGGCGGCCGCACACCCACCTGCCGAGCTCCCTGCCGGGGCTGAGGCTGTAGCGCTGCTGGAAGGGCTCGGTGCGGATAGGCGTGCGGATCTCCGTCAGCAAACCGCCTCGCCTTCGGCCGCGGCCGGCAGCGGGCTGAGGCGGGCACTCGTCGCGAGAGCGGCCGGGCGGCGGCTTCTCCTCGGGGCTCATAGCTTCTCCCGTGACGGCGGGACGCCTCTTCCCGCCGCGCTGCGCCCCGACTCGGCGCGGCTTCCACGCGCCCGACGCCCGTCAGGGGAAGGAGGGGCGCGGCGCGCACGGCACAGCGCGGCCGGCGGGGGGCGTGGCCACGGGGCCCCGCCCTGCCGCCCTCACCTTGGAGCGCGGGGGAGGGGAGCGCGGGGCGGCGCGGCGGCGGGGCAGCGCCCCCTGCTGAGGGCGGGCGTGGGGAGCGCGTTTGCACCAGGGCTGCCCCGAAAGTAGCGCGCTGTTACGCTGGCCCGTGGCAGCAGGGGCGGGTGTCGGTGGTATGGCGGTAGGGGTTGAGCCTTCCCACTGTGATGCTGCTATACCGTGTGGCAGATGCAGCAGAGGGGCAGTCCGACAAATTGGCATCTGACATGGGAGTGCGTATAAAGCAAAGCAAACTTTCTCCATGCGGGAAAAATGGCAGCCGTTGACATTCATCGATGCTTGCTGGATGCTTATGGGGACCAGAGAGTGGATATGAGCAGCAGTGGTGACAGTGGGTCACCACGTGCAGGCTCTTGTTCATCACTGGCAAAAATGCAAAGCTAATGTTGGTGGCAGTGCTGAAAAGCAGTGTTTTGTAGCTGACAGTTATCAAGCAGGGCTGTTGTGCTCTTTGTATCTGTTGTGGTTTCTGCGGAAATGAATAGGAGGGATTACTTTCAGAGCAACCTACGTATATCGCTGTATGTGTAGTCCATAGTTACAATTTTATTCTGTGTGCTTGTGAAGCTTCTTGTTTTTTGCTACTGCACAAGTGGCGAAAATAATAAATAATAATAATATAATAAAAATAAAAATATTTTAAAGTCTAAATATATGGTGTTTAAAACTAATAATATAATGGAGAAGATATGGGAAGGGGAGAAGATACAGGATTGATCTAGCATGAGAGCTTTCGTGCTACTGGCACACTGGCAGGGCAGACCTGTGTTCCTTAACCAAGGATGGAGTTTGTTTCTGTGGCTGTTTGATGGACAGAACTGGGAGAGGCTTGGGAAGCAGCTTCGGTGACCCTTCACTGCTTGGCTTCCCTAGCGTCCTGACTGCTAAAGAGAACAGCTCTGTGTGGCAGCTGCTGGCCCAGGCAGTCCTGCTGAATTTGTCTCCATTCAGGGCACAGCATCTCTCACAGCCTGCCAGTGTGTAGAGCACGCAGGAGGAGAGGCTCGTGAGGAAGCAGGCCAGCATGTGAGGAAGGATCCAGGCCAAACCCCAGTCGTTAATTGGTGAAGATTCAAACGGGAGAACAACTGCTGACAAGGTGTTTCTCTGAAATTCCCTCATTCACTTAATGCCAAACCTGCTTTGCAGGATTAAATAGCTGAAGAATAACTTCCAGAACCAGAATAATGGAGAGTTTGAGACTTATGGTACTGATGTGCTTTCCACTCAGAATGTTGTTTAGATTGTAGCAGGGCCAGACTGCTCCTGCCAAACAATAACACTCGGATTATACGGTGGTTAAAAATTGTGACATCTGAAAGTACGTTCAGAGGCATCCGCTGTGGAAAAGGTACTGTTTTCTGAAAAAATGTTCTTAACTTAAAAGCATTTTAATCATAAATAAAGCTTTCAGATACTTAATTCTTGTAATCTTTTCTACTTCTTTACACTAGGAAAAAAAAATCTGCAAACACAATTAATGGAAAGAAGCACAATTACTGGTTCTGAAATACAAACAGAGCATCCTTAAAATATTTGGGGATGCTTAAGATTCTCTGGCCAAATTTATAGTAAATCATGTCTTTTAGATAATTGAATTCCTTTAAAAATTTAGCAATTGATTCTGTATGCAACAAATCACAGGCTTTCATGTTTAGGGCATATGTTTATTCAGACAAATTTAAAATATGTTTGCATCTAAATTATGGAGAATTCTGAATGTATTGTTTCCCTTTATGTGAAAGAACTTTTATTCCATATTGCACATCAGTTTATCTGTTTTTCTTCCATAGGATAGAAAATACCAGTGACATCAGAAGCCTGGTGTCTTAGTATAACAGAAAGATGGATCTGTTGCACTTTTAGACAGAATTATCAGGAGGATATGACAATGACAGAAAAAAATGTGCTTTGCTATCTTTAAAACAGACAAAAATAAAATCATCTCCTTCTTTTCTATGCACTAGCCATAGAACAGACTGTGATTTGCTCAGCAGTGCCAAAATATTATGGAGTTGATACATGGAAATATAGTTTTCCCTATAGAAAGAATAAACATCCTCTTTATGACTCACTGTAGGTTTACCTGTGTATTAAAATAGCACTTGCAGTTTTATATACTGCAGCACAAGCTTACACACAGGGTCCAAAGAAGGAGAAATGTGTGTGTGTGTGGATAGTGTTTGATTTATTTGGAGATAAGCAAACGGATGTAGGTAGGCTGGTTACTCTCTTGTATTACCTCATGTATGAAAAAAATACAAATTCTTTTTGTTTGGGTGTTTGGCTTCAATCACTGCAACATTGCCTGTGGTTTGATCAATTGTACACGGATGGCAGAACATTGGCTTCAGTGTACACAGATAACTGTTTAATATTTCAATATATTTTTCCTTTTCTGCCAACAGCATCCTAGGAGTTTGTTCTCATGGCAGTGTTTGGCTTGCAGGCTGATGAGCAGGAGGTAAGGTGGAAGACACCACTACCAGTGCTCTGTTTAAAAGAATGCTCTTTTCCACTGAAGTCTGTATGCACTGGAATGGAGGAGAGATCTCATTTCTGCTCCAGAGATGTGTTACATAGGAACATTTTGCTTAGCAGTATTATCTGACTTCAGCTTGGTCTTGACAGAGCCTTTCCCTTTCCAGTATGAAAGTGTTTAGGCAACTTGTACCTGACCATCCTAAATGAGTGTCATCATCATTGTGATCCATTTGTAACAGAAACATGGAATCTGTGTATCCATAGCTTACCATGCAAAAATGGCTTAAGGTTGTTTTTCAGGTGCTAAATTCGACCTTTCAACTTATGTAGTCACAGAGAAATATGATCTTCTGTGGCTGGAATTTCTACAGTCTGCCTGTGCTCTGTATGAGGTCATTTATTTTGCACTGATGAACCCCTTATTTCTCCATGTGATTGTTTTACACGTGAGCCAGCAGGAAGAGCTCATCACCTGAATTCATTCACTCCTGTATTCATCAAGTTCTTTCTGACACCATTTAAAGGCACTTGCACAAGAGCTCTGAGTACCCAACAGCACTGAAAAACAGTCCTACGCTATGTCTGTACAAAATGAAAGTTTTTACTAGCTACAACAAAAAAAGTGTTACTAATTTTCACTTCTCCAGCCTGAGGATGGAAAGCAGATCTCCACTAAGTGGCAACACTGTGCATCGTTATTGCTAGATTTGTGGAATTATTTTTACATTTGTGAAGGTTTTAATATAAACTGCTGCTCATGTGGCAGTAATTTTTCATTTTGCTCCTAGGGTTTTCTTTCATTATTTCCAAGACAGATGAATTAAGTTTGCACTAGGAAGATCTTAGGATAACCTTCCCAAATGCTTTCGCAGGTTCATATTTTGCAGAGTTTTCCATTTGAACAGGAGCTTTATATATATTATAATAACACTCATTTACCAGTTGGAAAACACATCAAATGGGTCCCCAGTCAGATTGGATGCTCCTCAGGTCACTTCCACTGCTCTGCAGCATCAAGTCAGTCCCAGAGATCTCCCACAAATAAGGTAGACTTTATGTTTTACAAAATTAAGGGTGCAATTATATTTACTTCATGTCTATGCCCTGTGCATGAAGATAATGTATTTCAGTTTGTACTTTAAAATACTGAAATACTTTAAATTGAAGCACAATTGTGATGTTTGAAAGCCATGTTGTGTTCTTTACACACCATGGTAGTAAGGGTGACATTTTGATATCCCAGTTCTGTTAATCAACTCCTGAATCACAACAGCTGTTCCAGGCCAAAAACAGGGCAGTTTGTATTCACTTGCCAAGGATACCAAAGCTGTCATCAAATACATCCTCACACATTGCAAGTATAATCTTATATAGTAATCTGTATTACTACTTCCAGTTCTTCTAAAAAATTCACCAGTTGGATTTAATATTAAGAAATAACACGGAGATACTGAAGTCAAACCACAGCTTGTAACAACGTTCCTGAGCAGATTCCAGTGCTGCCCTAGTTGCATTCCTGAAAAGCTGTTATCTAAATATGATGACTCTGTGAGGCACATATACTGCTTTGCCTACTGGCTGAAACATACATTTTAATTCTGCAAACAGAGAAATACAAATGTGTGCAATTTATTTTTGTATGCTATTTTGATTCTGGAAAACCAACATTAGGAAATCACAGCAACAGTTCCTAAACTTCTGTCTGTTGAAATTGTCTTTTATTTTGATACTGAAACATATTAAAGGTAAAGGTGTGTTCCTGAAGTGTACTGATCTTCACAGAAGGGAACACAGGGGACCTCAGTATTACTCTTGTTTATCACCGACATGGAAAACTTTCCCATGCAGCTCTGCTATTTTCTTATACTGTGGAGATTTATTATACGAAATCCTACATGCTAGTGAGTTAGGAAAAATACCATTGGGTGTAGCGTTCAGGCATTCTCCAGCTAGAGTGGCTCTGTGGGAATGAACTTCGTTTACAGTAGAGTTATGACAATATAAACCTGCTTTGCAGCAAAGCCTCATACAAATAAGAATCAGGCTTATGTATATAGATATATATACAGAATAATAAATCATCCTTTTTTCTCCAACATTCCAAGAAGATGGGAACTAAATAAAACCACACGCTTCATTTTGATAAACCCATGAGAAGTATTTTCAGGCAAAATCATTTTTGAAGAATTAAATTAAAAAAATAATAGAGCGTAGTTTTGGAGCTCATGAAGGATTCATGATTAGAGGAGACACGATGGATCCTTTGTAGTGTTGTTCTCTCTTCTTTGTTCTCCATCGTTCTGCAGAAATGACAATTATTGTCCAACTGATGTCTTACATGAGAACAACAGTCAGGCTCTGAGCTTACTTTTTGTGTATTTGAAACAAAACCTGTGACTTTGCTACCACAGGATGGGATGGGACTATTATTGATGTGTCCTATAGGCTGACAGTTTTATTGCCAGAAGGACATCTCGTGGAGGCTTCAGGTGGAACATTGCTGTCTTTTAGCAAAAATTCAGCTTCACAAAATGAGTTATTGTAAGTTCCATAGTTCCAGCCACATAAACAGGTCACTGTTGCAGAAACCAAGGTCTCCGATCCACCCTAATGATTAGTAGCTCATCTCACTGCTTTTTACTGATGTTGCTTACCATTTTCCTCAAAGTCTTCCAATTGTTTCTATTTTTCACTGTAAAAACTTTTCATATTTGATGTAAGCTTCCCAGCAGTCCTTTTCTACCATTATCCCTCATGAGGTGCCATTTATGTAAGAAAACAGGTGTGGTCAGCAAGGCGTCATGTATGGTTAGCTGACTGTGTATCTGAGATGTGTTAATCTAACCTGGAATGTGCTAATGAAACATGCCTGAGATATTACAGTGATGAGCAGCAAAGAAATGGGTGTGACATACTGAGAATTCCACAGCATCTGGTACTTATTTGCTGTCAACACTTAATGCAGACTTAGCATACTCTATTAAGAAATCATCTTTGCACTTGCTTTTCATACCTGTAATACAGTAATTAGATGTGGAAGTGAGGTAAGTGCCTCTTTTGTCCCTGTTTGTCCAGATGTTTTCTGTAACAACGAATAACCTCACATGCTTTCAAGGCATGTCTTAGGTTTGGTCTTAGCTTTGTCTAGGAGAGTACAAGGGCTTCAGTTACGTGCACTTTTGGGGAAAACCTCAGGTTTTAGACACGTACCCTGGGAAACTGAACAACAGCAGTGGAAAGGCCTAAATGCAATGAATGGATAAGATCTTGTCCTGGCAGAGGAAGAGCAACTCAAGTCAGTGGACTTTCACCTATGCCAATTTCCCCCCACTCTAGTGAAATACATCCTCTACAAAAGAAATTATTTGAAAGAGACAGCCCACACAATACCATAACAAAGTGATTTTATTGACATTCCTCTATGGTGATATGGTTGAATAGAAAGCACAGCCTATCATGTGAAATTTTTCTGTCAATATAAGCAAAATCAGTCCAACAAGGAGGACCTTTCCTGCCATTGACTTTACGTAGTCTTTAACAAAAGCCGTAACAGACGTATCCTTTATTTTAGAGAAATTGGAAGCTGCAGGGAATTTGGCTAATGGTACAATACTTATTCTATCTAGTAACTACTATGTACAGGCATCTGTTTTTCTACTAGAACAAAGGAACTACTTGACTCACTGGAGAGAAAGTAACAATCCAATCTGTTGGACCTTGTTGTGACTGGAAATCCTATCACAGATTTAGTATATTGCAGCAGTTTTTTGTGTTGTTTTTTTTTTTGTTTGTTTGTTTTTATAATGAGCACTGAGGTACAGCAAGAATTATAATAGAAAAAGCACCACATTTATTACAGAAAGGTCTGTTGGTCTGCATTTGACTGAAAGTGTTCAATCTTGACTGGGAAGCTCTACTTGTAGAGACAGGGCAAAAAAAAAAAAAAATATTTCAATAGAAATTAAACAAATCTCATCACATTCATCCTTCTGGATCTCCATAGACTGTCACAGGATTAATAGCAAAGTTTAACTCCTCTGCTGTGAGTGTGTATTTTAGTTTATTAGTTAGTCAATTTCCCTGTCAAAATTCACTACCCTGCTTTTTTGAGCTGGAAGTGTATCAGCTATTTGTTACTGTGAAACAAGGATAACAAAGTACAAAGCCAACCGCCTCCACAGGCTGTCTCAGACTAGAATACCAACTCCAACCTCATCTCCATCTCACTAAAAACTTCATGGGCACTTGAGCAAATTTGGTGAAAAAAGTTCTGTGTCAGACTGTACAAAACTCATGATCTCTCCATTAGATGTTAGGTGTAATTTGGACCACTTACTCCTTGCCTTGTCATAGCCACAGAACTCCCTAGAACATAAAACTGAGTTCCAAATATGCACAGCCACGTGATTGAGACTGGATGCTCACAGAATGTCCTGCAGACTGAAATGATGTTTGTAAGGTTTAGACCTGATGCAGACAACAGTAAGGTACAGCTGTGACTGTACTATGTACTCAATGTATACACAATATGTACTCAAATGCTACATAGCTTTTGTGCTTGAACAGTCAGTGTGACTTCTTTCAAATTCTCTTATCTTCAGCATAAGGCTACTATAGCACCAGGATTTCATCAACAGCAATACTCCTTTTCTTCCTTCTACCATTAATACCATCACAGCAATCGCTTTGAGAAAAGTAAAATCTCCGAACCCAAACTACTACAAACTACCATCATCCATTCCTCCTGTCAGAGACTGCATTTCAAAAAAAGCTGTCAGATTGCCTATCCCACTTTTAATTTGCATTTTTAAATCTGCTGATGTTCGTCTCATTTCTTATATAGCCAACACCATGTGCAGTGTGAACTGAGGAGAAGGAGCTGAACAGATTTTTTGAAAGCTTATTGCTCACGTATTTCATTGTAAGTCTGCTTGATGCAAAATTTGAAAGTCTTTCCTACGAGAAACTGAAACCAGAAATTCTGTAGTTAACAGTTATATTTTACAAATGAAAATGCAGACCTGGGAAGAGAGCACATATACTAACAACAGCGTTGAACCATACGATGAAGAGGGAAGGCTGTATGTCTTGCATAATAATACAGAAAATCAAATTATTATGTAATGGACAGCTTTAATAAGAGGGCAGAGGAGATGTGTTCTTCCCCTCACTCGTTAGCACCATTCTCTCCCTCACTCTGACGTACAAGGACACCAAGGTGCACAGCTTCCCCTTCACTTCAGATTGCATCCAGACTCAGGCTGTGGTATGAATGGAAAAATGCCTTGTGAGGTGCAGATCTGGATACCCCAGAGATGATATCAGTGTTTGAAAACATATCAGAGTAGGGCATCTGGAGAGATAGAGGGATAGAGATGAAAAGTGAAAGAAAAGCAAGAGTAGCATGGTGTTTATCTTTACAAAAATATTTGTCTGCTTTCCTCTATTTCTGACTTTAGACTAAAACAAACAAGCAAGCAAAAACTAAGGACCCCAAACAAAAATCCTTCAACAAAATTTGCATGATTTTGTCCTTTATGTCATCACAAATACCTACGAATAACAACTTTTAAAAATACTCCTAGTTTGTGCACTTGAAAGCTAGCTTGGACTAAGGATTTTGATGGCAAGAAGCAGGCTGTGCTGTATATTTTCTAGAGCAGGAACACACAAGCTGCTTGAGATGGCATTTGTCAAACATGGAGATGCACAGCACCTTATTTAGAGTT
Source organism: Tympanuchus pallidicinctus (assembly GCF_026119805.1). NCBI lineage: Eukaryota > Metazoa > Chordata > Aves > Galliformes > Phasianidae > Tympanuchus > Tympanuchus pallidicinctus. Next base: position 2,317,995 of record NW_026294752.1, on the reverse strand, counting down.
CAGTGTGTGGTGAGGGCCAGAATATGTTGTGAAGAAGAACCTCAAGAGCTTTTGTTCTTTCAGTCAGTGGGTTTTGACGCTGCCTCTGAAATACAAATATCTTTTATTATGCTACAAAAAATAGTTTCACCTTTTCTTAATAAAATAGAGTTTTAAATACTAAAAAAAATAACTATACAGCATTGTAAAGAATTTTTTTTTTTTTTTTCTTTTGCTAAGTCAGTGAGACAGCTCTGCATGCACTGTTCTCTTTTGCCAAACCAATTGGATACTTATCTGCCTTTTCTTCTATTGTTGGAAGACACCCAACTTTTGACAAAGTACAGATAACTCTGTTACATTAATATGAGCAGGAATAACTCAGGACCTCACTGAATTTTGGAGCGCAGTGGTGAAGAGGCAGAAATAATGTGCACTGGAAGATTACGTTTGGTCTCTTATGCTTTGACTCACCCTTCTGTAGGTCATGTGCATGTGACAGATGTTCTCAGAAAAAAAGACTCCATCTTTACTCTGCAGTGGGGCTGAGTACGTGCAGTAGATGCTTGAGTTTTGTGGAAATGACAGGCATAATTTCTGGTGTCTGTATAAGAAAGGTGGCATGTAGCTAAGGCATCCTATGCAACTGTACTCAATATGAAAAACATGTATTTTAAAATACATTCTCAGTAAAAGCCATGCAATAAATTACTAGAAAAGAGGCTGAAGGGTTACAGAAATAGAATGAATGGGGCAACTTAAATATCCCAAGTATTTTCTATATCACTAATAAGACCCACTGCCTAGAAACATACTTTGGGTTCCCTCACCTTTCAGATGTCTCCTAACCTAAGAATCAAAGCAGAATGGTACAAAACTAAGAATGCGTTTTTTTTAAGTGTGATGAGTTTGTGCAGCCACCATTAAATTACGTGAGAAAGCAGGGTTCAGTTCTTTTGTCTGGAGATAAAAATGGGAATAAGATGTGTCAGACATTGAAGTAATCTGGTTTTAATTACCCTGAAGCACAGCTAGTACACAATTGTAACAATTTTTCATGTGAACTGCTAGATACTATGAGGTTTCCTTCTTACTTACCTCCACTCACCCTTCACAAGTCTCACTTCCTATTTCATTCATCCTTTCACATGTTTAGCACAAGAAGTAATGATGCCTATTGTCTTTTCCCAGTTAAGACAAACACTTTCAATTTGAGATCAGTCTTGGAAAACAAGGGCAGCAAATCTTAATAAGTAGAACACAACAGAGCAGTGATGTTTCCTGTAACAGCCTCAGCAAAATCCTTCCAAAAACAAGCCTACTGCTGTTTTCCTTTTCTTCCCTGGTTTCAGAATAGGAATGCAAAGTTCATCAATTTGAAGTGGGTTCTGCCTGAAGTAATAAGAGATTGCTCTTAAGTTTGGTCATACTTAACATAGCTGGAGGATTTTTGGGTTGACTCCAAGAGAAACTACAACAAAATTTTAACCATAACAGAGTTACACCCTTCATCTTTGACTAGCACCACCATTCACTGCAGCTTCTCATTCAATAGATCCTAGACTAAAACTTTCATTCTACAACCACTCTCAAGGTTACGGAGATTTGCACTGAACAAGAAAAAAAAAATGACAAGACCAAAACCTGTCCCCAGCAACCATAGATCAGCCCAGTCTGACAGACAATAAATGGCTTCTGACAGGGGATGGAATTGTCTGAACTTCCATTTGGAAAGGAGCATTTTAAACATCACAGAACCAAGATCTGGTAAACAGAATCCAAGGGTATTCACAAGAGTAGAACATTCACTTTATTTCCCCTTTTCCTTGCTGCATACAATACTAAGGTAAGGGAGCCTGGTCTTTATGCTACATAATAAGACATCCTTCTTTAGTGTGCACAAACCTGTGCTTCTTGTGCGGTAAACATCACTATAGAGATGCCCCTCCCAATATCTCTGAAGTGCAAGTTCTCTCCAGCACTGGCAAGGAACAATTGTAGCAATCGCTGTTAGGATTTGCATAAAAAACAGGCTGCTTTTTGAGTTTTTGAAGGTCTTATCTGCACCGTGAATCTGGGGCAGGTCCAGCTGATGCAACTGATGTGAGTTCGTATATAAAAATTTCAATTTTGTTCATAAGTGTCTCTGAGATGGACAACATGTACAGAGAAAAGAAGAATGGATGAAGAATATATTTGAACAGCTCCTAGTACCGTATTCAACTGTTAGGAAGTAAGATGGGCTGCAAATTGGTTTAGAAAATGTGGGTATATAAAAGCTTGGAATGCTTGATTTTATTTTTTTTTTTATTTTTTTTTTTATTTTTTAATCAACGTAGGTGGAAGTAAACATTTACTAACATTTGATCAAGTGTAGTGTAACTTGCATTTGTATTTTCATTGTTATTAATGGAGGTATGTAGAGATATACAGAAACCTTGAGACAGTTGGTTTTCTATTGCATACAGACTAGCAGTCCATAGGAAACAGGATGAAAGCATGAAGGTTAGATCTTGGAGGGTGGCAGCTCTTCATGCATAGCCTTTGTCAATCTTGATTCTTTTTTGTTTTATTTTCAAAAATAAAAACATGGGAAACCAATATTAAATGATGTTGGAAAGATGACATCAACAGCCAGAAAAACACCAGAATTGCCTGAACCCCCTCATTCAAGTCCGAAGGTACTAGTTTCTTCAACAGCTGTCAACAGCTTCTCATACAGCATAGAATATGAGGGGTAAGGTGGAAGATCCAAACGGTTGAAACATGTGTGTGCCCTGCAGAAGGAAAATATGTTAGACGTTGAGTTTAGTTCAAATAAATACAAAAGGAAACAAATACTGAGAAAACAAGTTCCTACTGAAACTCAAGACACTCAAGTTCACTTGAGAGATAAAAAAAAATTGCAACTGTTAAAGTAAAACAGTGATTCTCCAAAAATCTGAGGTACTGAAATACATGTGCACATAAAAATGAACATTTCAAATATAAGACTCAAGTTGAATATAAACACAATATCATTCTCTGCTATCCCTGCATTAAATATTGCAGGCATCTTCATGCAGAAAAATGTCGGAGGTCACTGAGGAGCTGGGATCTAGGCCCTAATACAGATAACATTCCACTACCACTTGGGTTGCCTTGAGTTACCGCTTTCCCCCCCTCAAAAAAAAAAGTGCAACTCAGCTGTACATCTAACATGAGCAGCTAGTAAGTTTCGAGCCTATGGACAGACATAATATGATCCAGTATACTGAAAGAATGGGTTCAGGATGTGCCTGTAATGAGGCAGAGCTGACCAGTAAGAGACCATTCAGATATCTGCTAACAGAATAAGAAAGGCTGCTAACAATGTTCCTGTAAGTCAACAGTCAGACATCTCTGCAAGCCTGGATGTTAAATGTGATTTATTTGTAGTAGACAAGGCAAAAGCAGAGCAAGTTGCCAACACTAGGACTCTCTTCCCAGTTCTGTCATTCTATTTACCCCCTGTTGGCAGCACCTTCAAAGGAAGCCATGGAATGGGTTCCACACGTGCTGCCACCTTGCTGTAGCTTTACTGGTGGCAGCAATTAGACTCAGATGCTGATTGCACTTCACTGCATGAGGTTCCATACAAATCCAAAGCGATGACGGTGCCCCTACCCCAGTGGTTCATCCATTTCAGCTGACAGAAAAACACAGAGCTCATTCATCAATTGGGGCTACGGGGCAGGCACACTTTCATTAAAATTATCACTATTATTTTCAATCTGCTGGGAGTTTTACATGATGCTAGATATACTTCTACTCCTTCTTGCTCCCTCTGATAAATCTGAATCGAGAAAACTCTACAGTAGGAAATGCAGCCTCAGCACCTAATAATGTCTAAGCTTCTGATCCCTAGTATTTTTTAGAAGCTGTGAAGTTGTTTTACTTTTAGCTTTTCTGTGTAACACCTTTACTGCAATATCATTTTCTCAAAATTGAAGCAGAAAAGCTATATTAGAGAAACTGTTTAAAACTCTGCTGATCACTTCTTAGGCCACCCACAAAGCGTGAAAAACAAGATATTGGTAGATGGGCTGGCCCGAGACTTGCATATTCAGAGGGAGTTTTGTCAATGGTGAATCATTAAAAGCAACTGAAATAGCCAGAGGCATGTAATCTTCACTGCATCACACAACTTCAATTAGGAAAGCTTCTACCATCCCCTTTTTACGTCATAAATGAAGATTTGTTAGCTGCTTGTTCGCAGAGAGCGCACAATAAATGCAGAATTTACATCTATTAACTAGGAACGCAAGAGAGCTACTGAAAAGTGAGCCTTAATAAAGATTATTTAATATATCCCTTGAAATTAAATCAGTAGCCCTGCACTGTTTGTTTATCTCAGCAATCTTTGGCAGCATAAGTTGTTTGTACAATCCATTGTCAATACTTATCACGCACTGGGAGTTAATTAACTGAAGGATTCTTGTAATCCATTATGGATGTGTTCTCCATGGGAAGAGTGTGCCATTCAGAACTGTTCCTGAGGTGCTCAGCTGCCTGGCTCCAGAAGTGGAAGCAGCACAGTCACGAAGGCTCAGGACTGTGGACTATGCAGTGTAACTTCCCTAAGCCTAAGGTGTTACTGCTGTCTGGTACTCAACCATGACACATTTAACTGTCTGAGATCAAAGCCTGTATGAGACTTCTACCTTATGCATGTAAGTATATGAAGGGAGAGTGTCGAAAGGATGGGGCCAGACTCTTCTCAGTGCCAGGATAAGAGGCAGTGAGTACAAAACACATGAAGTTCTGACTGAACATGAGGAAAAACATGTTCACCAAGCGAGTGATTGAGCTCTGGCACAGGTTGCCTAGAGAGGCTGTAGTTTCCTTCCCTGGAGACATTCAAAAGCCATCTGTAAACAGACCTGGCTAATGTGCTCTGGGTGGCCCTACTTGAGCAAGGAAGCTGGACAAGATGATTATCAGAAGTCCCTTCCAGTTTCAGCCATTCTGTGACTCTGTGATAATGTGAAAGCATCATTGTTGTCATGTGCCCTACTGTGTGGTGCAGACATAGCCACAATCACTACACTGTCGTTTACTTTCTTGTGGACATTCATCTTGACATCATCATCCACTCATTTCATATCATTTAAGCAACAGTCTTGCAGAGCTGCTGACTTCTAGTCGTTCTTAACTTAGTGAAACTCAGAAAAAAAATCCACTCTCTCCCCTATGACAAGATTTACTGTAGTGATCACTACTGTGGAAGAACCCTTCCAAAGGATCTGCAAAGGGCTAAGTTCCTTCTGAACGCTGACTTCTGACTGATCCCAGTGGCAGCTATTACAGTAAGAATAACCCAGGGGACACTTGCTGTTTTGTAGTACTGGGATTGCTGCACATCTTGGGGTGAAAACATCAGCAGTGCAAGAAGCAGACGCTGCAGTGAAATAAATCTTTCTTCCCTTAAATAAGCCTCCAACCATATAAGCGTGTCCAGAGAAAGGTAATAAGGCTAGGTAAAGGGTTTGGAGCACAAGTCTTACGAGGAGTGGCTGAAGAAGCTGAGATTGTTTAGACTGGAGAAGATAAAGCTCAGGGGAGACCTTATTGCTCTCTATGGCTACCTGAAAGGAGGCTGTGGCGGGGGTCAGCCTGTTCTCCTGTGTAACTAGTGACAGGACTGAAGAGAATGGCCTGAAGTTGCATCAGAGGAGGTTCAGGTTGGATTTTAGGAAGAATTTCTTCTCCAAAAAGCAGTCAGGCATTGAAACAGGTTTCCCAGGGATGTGGTGGAGTCAGTGTTACTGGAGGTGCTTAAGGAAAGGGTAAATGTGGTACTTAGGAACATAGTTTAGTGGTCAATATTGGTGGTAAGTGGATGGATGGAGTTGGTGATCTCAGAGGTCTTTTCCAACCTTACTAATTTTATGATTCTGTGATCTTTAATCTCATTCATGGCTCACAGTGCTATGCTGTTTCTCTCCTTTGAAGAATTCTCCCTATACATTTATGTGCATAAGGCTTTAAGCTTTTGGCATTCTTTTTTTCTTTGTTACTTCCTTTAATCCCTTACAATAACAAGAGTTCACAAGCAATACGTGTGCACAGAACTCCCTTTTATCCTATTTATAGCTCCAAGCTGTCCCAGGAAAGAAGATGCTTCCTGCTTCAGAAAAAGCTATAGCTGGAAGAATCTCCATTCATCCCTACTCAATAAATCAGAGAAATCCAAGTCACTCAAAAGAATTAAAATACATAACTCTTTTATTTCAGGATAAAACTTCGTATATTAAATAGGAAGAGTAAAAACCAACCTTGAAGAACAAGGGCTTGAACCTGCTACTTACTCAGTGCTAGTTCACCTGATACACTACATTAGTTTGGAAGAATCCATAATGCAAGTCTACACCAACAGATTCTGGCAGTCTACCTGGAACCTGCTTTAGGGTCAGCCATTGTCTGGAGATCCAGGATTTCCAGGGCAATCTTTCTTATGTGCATGGACTTAAAATAAATATTGACAGGAATAATGTGGCTGGTATAGACACCCTCCAGAAATAAACTACTGGTATAATCTAACTCTTGTATGAGTACATAGCAGCACTGTTGGCTGGTTCATGTCAGAGAACTGGTATTGATGAACAAATTCACCAGTAAATTTAGAATGGAGTTACTTGATTCTCAGCCTTCCTGAAAAAAGTCTTGTTTATCTACAGTGCTTTCAAGAGGCATTCTGCATTTTACGTGTTAGTGGTTATTCTTTGAAAAATAGATGCATTCTAAAATTTGCATCATGCATCTATTCTGGGTTTGATACATTGCTGTTGCAACAGTGTGGCTGTCTTAAGTGCTATCACAGAATTACAGAATCACAGAATGTCCAGGGTTGGGAGAGACCTCAAGGATCATCAGGCTCCAACCCCCTGCCACATGCAGGGTCACCAACTTCCACATTTAATACCAGACCAGGCTGCCCAGGGCCCCATCCAGCCTGGCCTTGAACACCTCTAGGATGGGGCTCACTATAAGCATCACACTCACTATAAGCAAGTGGCAGTTGCACTGCATGTTCCATTGTCAAAGTGCAGGGACAAGACATAAGGGAGAGTTGTCTAAAGACTTCACATTCTGGAGCAGAAGTGAGAAGACACACAGAATCATAGAATCACTCAGGTTGGAAAAGATCTCCAAGATCATTTTGCCCAACCATCCACCTGCCATCAATATTTGCCCTTCATACCATGTTCCTTAGTACAACATCTAAATGTTTCTTGAACACCTTGAGGAATGGTGACTCAACCACCTCCCTGGGCAGCTCTTTCCAGCATATGACCATGTTATTGGAGAAGAAATTTTTCCTAGTATCCAACCTGAACCTCCCTCGGCACACTCTTCTGAAGCAGTTAAAAGTTATCTAACGCTTTGTGAGAAATCAGAAAACCCAAGGGCCAGACCAGCCTGTCCTCAGTGGCCCACCATCTACACGGACAGCAGAAAAGCCAAACGCATCAGCTCAGTGCCAACTTCTCTAACTCCTTACACAGCACTGCATTTATTGGAGCAGGGGCTAAGAACTAATACCAGTAATTAAGAGGTGCAATCCATATTTGAGTACATTTATGACTAAACCTGATGATTGCTAAAAATGAGAGAGCTGTTCTTTTTTCTAGGACCTTGAAAATGTGTAACAAGGTAACCCTCACTGTAAATTTGTAGGAATTGTTGAAGGAGAAGGGAATTTGCTGTCACTTATTCTAAACAGCTAAAGTTATTTACACTCATACTATTTAACAGAGGCCAAAGGCCTACAGGATATGACAGATGACTTTTTTTAACCTCTAAGTCTGAGTAAATACGTAAGTAAATCTAAATAAACATGAGGAAATCATAATCAGGCGTTTAAGAAAAGTTTAAAATAACATTTGTTTGACTGCTTAACTAAAGATTTAAAGTCTCCAACTTTAGCCTGCATGCTTTATATATTTCTTAACACTGTGTGTACTTGGCAGCGCTCCATAATTTTATCAAAATCCAGGTAATAATTCACAGTGATCAAGCTGTATTCATTCCCTATGAGCAAGTGTTGTTTCTCTTTCCCCCGGCTAAAATGAATGCAGAGCTCTGAGACTTCTAAAAGGTGCTAACAACGTTCACCTGGAAAAGAGGCCTCTTTCAGTGATTAGTAGACAAACATGAAGTGGTTCATGTGAATATCTCAGGGCTAATTGAATCTAGGTCATAAGTAATACCTAGGTTCACAAATAAAGTTAAGCAGAGCAGAAGGAGGCCAATTACTTTTTCAGAACTGGCTGGGTAAGGTATTTACTGTGCACGTGCCAAGGTCCTCCCACCCTCCCCTACTGCCCTTCCCATTGTGGGAAGCAGAGAGCACTCTGCTGAAACACTGCACAGGCTTTGCCTTTCAGCTGCTGCCGGATGCATTGGTCAGTTGGTCAGTTCCAAAGACCTTACATAGAACTACACTACATATATGTGCTGCATCAGGCCTACGAATAGCAAGCTGTAGCTCTCAGGCTTTCCACAATGCTGGCTGAAGCTCAGAGTGCACAAACCATCTCACTGACCTTACATATTTCCATCTGTTTTTAAATCTCAGTTTTAAATCACTTAGCTTTCTAGCTCTCTCTGTAGTGTCAGCAGGGTCTTTATGGCGAACGGAAATAAATCAGAACATAACAGGTGTGATTCAGCCAAGTTATTTTAAAAGTCTGTGTTAAGGTGAGATGAATTATGCCTTAAAAACGCTTCCTTCCCTTTTCCTGATTTTAGGGGGGAGTGCATGTAAGATGTCAGCTCAGGACATTCACTGACATGGTGCCCTGGTCCAGATCTTTTGTGATCCCTCTTCATAAAGATGCTTAGACTTGGACTAGGATGATGAGCAGATTTGGAGTTTTCCTCTCAAGAGGAAAAAGGTGCAGGTCTGCTCAATTCCATGCCTCACACTATGGCTCTGGGTAAACAACACGGATGGCAAGTAACCAGAAAACTGGGTCACACCCATGGTTAATTGACTGTCTGAATTTATCTGCAGGTCTATGAGAACAAATTTTTGCAGTGTGCCATGAAAGTTGTTAGCCTCCTTTGGACTGAAAGCCCAAGGGACCCTCTGAAAATGCCTCCCTACCTGGGTGGTCTGGAACCTTTCTACAGAGGACTTGTTCTGATTCTGGGCAACTCTGGCCTGATGAGAGTCACCAGAGGAAACTCTGAATGCAGGCAGGTAAACTGCAAAACATATTTGGGTGCTTCGGGGTTTGCTTTTGCTTCCAATTCATTTCCAGGAGAATAATTTATATATGAATAGACAATGAGGATCTTGGAGTGCAGGAATAAAGCATCCTCAGGATGGCAAATATTATATTAAAAATTTAGCAAATTCATCTCAGAGGTGCTGAGATGCAGACCCATGAAAAATGCTCTGTAATCACACTAGGTACAGCCTCAGGCAACTGTAAGGACATTCAAGAAAGGGTGACTCCATTCAGAGGAAGGATGGCTGCTGACAACAGGTATGAACAGAACTTAAAGCTCAGTGTTATTGCACAGCTGTCTCGGGTAGCCTTAAGTAAGACCACCTCTTGGTGCCTCAGTTCCTTCATTGTTAAAAAGGAAGACAACTCCTCCATAGGACAGCACTAGGAAGTCTGTGGGCACTGTATGACATCACAGCTCGTTTGATTCTAGTTGGCAGAACTGGATGTACCAAGCTGAGTGTGATCACCACACAGTTTGAAGTTCCTCCACTAAGCTTTCCTATGATGAAGCGGAACCATCAGAGCAAATGAAGAGATTACACCCAGGTTCTCACCAAAATGCAGAAGTAGATTCTGGCTTTCATGGCTCTATAACTTCACAAGTATTTTTGTTAGTATTTTGGGAGCAAAAAGAACAGAATCAGCTGACAGCTGCTGAAGTGGACCAGATATAGAATCAAAATAAGGTAGCTAGGTTTGGATAGTTGGATATCTTCACCTTAACCACTTCCCAGGACTCAAAGTAGTTTAAACTGAAACTGCCAATAAAAAAAAAAAAAAAAAAAAAAATAAAAGACTTATCTCTGAATGTAAATGCAGAACAAACTGGTAATTATTTCTTTGTTGTTTGACGATGTTCGTAGAGATTCATCATTTCAGTTAGGCAAATGCAACCAAGCACAGGCTCTACAGAACAGAACCTCTGTTTTTGTACTGCAGTTGGGACGTACCGTGGAAGGGAGGTTATTTTCCCCCATTTCTCTATACAGAAACGCCGAAGCCCGTTGCTTCCTCGGAGAGCTGCAAAGCCCTCATATGGCACACTTGATGTTCCAGTAACAAACTGCAACAACCGGAGTCTCTGTTCATTGTTAAACCTCTCCACTGCTGCCCAGAACCACCGTATTACAATGTGTCCATCATGGTAACCTAAACCAAGAAGCAGTAGAGAGAAATCAAATTCATACCTTCTAGTGTAACTAGCCTGGGGTAGAAGATCTCCTATAGAAAATCTCCTGACCTAGCAATATATCTCATTCTTGATTATTGAGAATTCATAACCCCCACTGTGTCTTGGCTCTGGATACTGCAATATGACTAACTCACTTGAAATCCTAAAATTCAAATATATACTTAGTGTACACATGCCTCTTACAAACTCCTTGGCAAGAACCAGGGCTACCTATATGAGATATTAAAAGACCAGTTGTAATACACTACACAGTTCAACTTCTACTGACATCATTTCTGGTTCCCAAATACATTCTCATTTGAATTGCAAAAGTGTCCAACGCATGCAGAAGATTTTGGGGCAGCAAGCTCTTCCCTGGCAAATCTCCCACATGTAGGGCTCTGTGCCTTGGTTTGTGCTTGTAAAAAGCCAGGGTAACTTTTTTTCTATAGCTAAACTACAAAAATTAAAAAAAAAATTAAAAAAAAAAAAAAAGAAAGAAAGAAAGAAAAAAAAAAGGACGATAATAGGGATAATAACCTGGGGGACCAGCTGTATTTGTGATTAGCTGTTTATTTCAATGTAACACAATAGTTGGGCAGTCAGCAGCAAAGACTTAAGGCTTGTATTTCAGAGAGGGATACACAAACCTCTAAGACTTTCCTTCTGTGATGTAGAACTCAAGGATTTTGCATTTATCCATCATCCCAGAGAGCCTGGATAAATCATGCTCAATATTTAAAGCAAAAGCAGATCATGCATTAGAGGAAAATGAAAAAAGTTCAACTTGATATAGGTTGAGGGGATGGCTAAGCAAGTTCTGTATTCCACAGGAGTGTAATTGGGAGCAGAGGAATTCAACTCACAAGTCTCTTTCCTGACTGAAGCCAAGAGGACTTGTTATATCACTTTCAATGAGACTAGGAGTTTGTTCACAGTCATCTGAGTAAGTTTTAGACCTACTACTGCAAATCCTCTTCAGTTCTTATTATTCAAAACTCATGTTAAGCTTGTAGAAAGTGAGAGTGTGTAAAATCTGGACTGGAGTAGCAGAAGCAATTTCAGAGTTATTACATCTGTCGATTCAAACCTAATGTCTTACTTATTTTTTCTCGTGTGTTAACTTTCACAAAAAATTTCTGAACAAAACAGGGCATATCCTTCAGTAAAGACAGGCAGGAAAAAGTGGATTAAATCTTTCCTGTTTTAGACAGAAAATACTCAAAATATTAGAAAGCATCAGCAGGCAGTTTACCTCCACGATATTCCGTGTTGTTACGCCAGTCATTGAGATCTATTTCTGCAGTGCCAGCTATAACCAGCTCCAGCTCTCTGGCATCAAAAACAGAGACAAGCCTGGAGTCTACAACCTGGAACATAGAGCACTCGTAAGCACGGTTTCAGACTGGAAATAAAGCGGATGAAATGCCTCTTAGACCCAGGGCTCTGATGGCTAGCTCTTCTAGTGTTGGCTACTGAAGTCTGCATGCTGATGGCTAACTTTTAACACTCTGTTGATAAATCTGTACAGGTCTGCTGATGTTTTAATCTGCAAACAGTGACAATACATATTTGACCTGAATGAGGCAGTAAGTAGCAAGACAGTCTTCATTGTTAACACTGATTCTGATGAATGATTTTGATGGTCAAACGTGCACTAGATCTGCAATACGAAAAATTTGTTTTGTACCAGACTTTGTTTACAATTTTGTACAGTGGCCTTAGGGCTGACCAAGTGTATACAGCTACAAAGACCACCACTGGCTTCCACTTTCAGTAAACTTTACTGCATGACTGCTCAGAGAGATAGATCAGTTATTGTTACTGCTCTGTGTATTCAGTATGTGCTGCTCTGCTTTCCAGAGGTCCTACTCTTCTGGTTTATTTTCCTCTGTGAGATATGCATCAACTTCTGCTTACATAGCACTGCTGCCAGGGAAAGATACGTGGTTGAACGTGATTAGCGTGGGATATGAATAGGTGACTACCTGGAGGGGCTAGCAAAGCAGCAGGTTTTCAATCTCATCTTTGATAGTCCTTGTAGCAGCTCTGCCACAAGGATGTCCTTAGATTCAGGTCAGTTGACTGTATCCCAGGAATAACTTTACCGTAGTGGGTCCCTAGAAATGCAGTCACATCAACTCCTTAATGAAGTGGTTCTGCTACAAATCCAGACACTCTGATTCCATGCCATTTGTGTACTTTTTGTTACTTCCAAGGGTACTGATGAAACACAGTTTAACCAAGGTGTTTCTCAATCAGATGATGAAAGGAAGACAGTGATTACTGCTACTTACTTCGTAGAAGCCACGGACCAGGGCCTCTGTTTGTTGAACAACTCCTCGTTCCACTCGCCATTTAACCATTCTCTCAATGTACTCTTTTTTGTTCTTTTCTGTCACTGCTGTATTCGCCCCTCCAGATTTCAACTCTCTCTCTGTCACCTACAGAACAAAGATGAACAGTGGGGTAACAATGTACGGATCACATTGTGTTTTAAATTTAAGGTGTACTTTGAAAACATGAGTGAAAAATGTAACAGCCATATTTCTAGTTCTATCCCCTGGCCTCCTGTCCTTCTGCAATAGAAAGAAGAGCAATAATGATGGGCACTCACCTCCACTCCCCAACCACTCCTGCAGCACATGCAGCGAGTGATTCAAAACTTTTGGTTTATCACATATATATTTAGCAAAATGGGAAAGTTTCAGAAGTTACATATAGCTTTCTGACCTCTGTTCCTCTCTCAGCCCAGCCCTAGCTTTATTCCCAGATGAAGCTGGACTGATGTATAGGTGACTCTGAACTGTACAAGCAAAGATTGATTCTGAGGGCACAATTTATTAGATATGAGCAATATATCATTCTGGCCGATCTTTTAATCTCCTTCTCTCCTGCTTGCTCCCAAGTGGGAGATATTCCTGCCAGCTTGCTATTGATGCAGGCTACCCAACCAGTAGTACTGGAAACAACAGGATGGAGACAATTCCACTCTTGGAACTTGGCAGACTGTTTTGCCAACTGGAAGTGCTACGTAACTACTTGTGACAGACCCTCTCAAGCAGCAAGTGTTACACTTACACCTAATTGGTGTGGAATAGATGTGAACTCAAAAATGCCAAAAGCCAAGAAAATTCCCACAAAATAAATAGTTCCAATACACTTCCTAAACAAGAACTGACAGTGGATAGCACATCACACAGATGAGAAATACAGTCACTGTGGCATTCAGAGTTTTGTATCGGACATCCAAACCTGAGAAGTTACCTAAGCTACTTATAGGAGTAAGAAAATGGCAACCAGCATGTACTGTAACCATTTTTTAACAGATTTGCATTGCATTATAATGGTTAATTTAGTTGGCTTGGGTTAGTAAGGCTTGAGAAGTGATTTAAGGAATCAATCAAGATAGTACCTAGAAAGAATATACTCCTTCTCACATGTGGTAGGATGTATTATTTATTCTGTAATTAATTTCACATTGAATCCAGTGGATTTTAAAGGAAGAACATTTTGCTCTCATCTTCAGTTTTCTTCTCCTATAACAATGATGTCTAGCACAGATATTAAATGAGTTGCATGTATACATTCTCATTACTTGTACTATTTACATTATTATCTATTTGTTAGCTCAATAAAGAGCATGCAGAGTATAGTCAGCATGGAAGGACATGTAGAAAGTTGTGAATTATGGAAACACTCAGTGAGTCATCTAACATGTAGCTTTGCAGAGAAACAAGAACAATAAGGTTGGATGTAACGAGTTAGGAATTCTCAGCTGGTTCAGACGAACTTCCCAAATGTAAATCACTACTCACCATTTCACAAGCAAAGCTGCATCATTCAGATGCCATGCTGTACTTCCCTAGATTGCACTGGTTAAAATCAATAATGAATACATGTCGTCTAACTGTAAGCATGACCATAAATCCAGTTGCTCTGTATTTCCTTTCAAGGTTTCCCACAAATACCTAGACATATTCATGATTTCTTTAGCATATCCACATAATTTCAAATACAGTTATTTATATAGACTTGGAAACAGCAGATCAATGACAGTGGATTCCTCCACCTTTTTTCTTTCTTGGATGTATTAGCCACAGCTGTGAGTTAGAATTAGGAGCAGCGCATTCAGAGCAGCAAGGAAACACTACAACAAATTTAACCCACTTCTTTAACCTGACCAGAACAATTGCTAGTGTATCCACATGTAGGGCTTGGAGACAAACCTGGAAAAACACTTTCTACAGGGCAAAAGCTTGGAAAGTACTTTAAATCACAGGCAACTGTCACCTCTCTTGGTCTTACAAGCAAAACTCTCAAACTATCACCGAGTACCCATAAATAAAAATGTGGGATGCTTGCACTGATACCATATGTTTGCTCCAGGCACCAGTATGGAAGAGGGCTGGAGATCCTCATAGTACATTATAATTTAAAAAAAAAAAGAAAAAAAAGTATCAAGAAAAAAGATTTTTCCCCAAGGATCAGAATCTAAATACACAAATCAGAGATGCACAAGAAAGAAAAAAGAAACAATGAAGGAAATAGTGACTTGTCAATAATGAAGTCATTGTGCAAACAGGACAAAAAGCCTGTGACCCATCTGCAACACAGCTTTTCAAAGAGCCACTATTTCTTGTTTCCCTTACCCAACTCTTGAAATCCAGCATCCCAAATATTAGCAGAACTCCCATTGTGCATAGCAAAGAAATGTGCAGATGGCATTTAAGTGGTCAGATACTCCTGGCATGCAAGAATTCCAACTGCGATCCATCTGTGAGAAAAAAATGTGCTCGAGATTTCTTGGGTATTTTGCTGTCAGCATTCAGCAAATTTCATAAGGGAAAAGTCTCACCTTCAGTTAGGATTCTTGTATTCTCACAATCGTAATTCACTGTGAGAATCGTTTTTTCCCGTGCTATTAGTTCTAGCAAGTTTAGTGCCTGGTAGGTATACGAAATAAAGTACTGACAGAATGGGAACTGGCATCAAAATATTTTGTGTTCTTTTGCTCTAGTATCACAGTATCTACAACAGATTGGAGTTTTATTTATGTTCTTTTTGGAATCATCTCTTATCTTCCACAGCAGATATCTATGTAATCGCCTAGCTCTTTCTTTGGAGAGAGCACAACAAATACTTGGAGTGCCAAATACACACCATCAGATGTATTAGGGCAATTCAAGCAGAGATTCTTAATCATCTTTGTGGTCTTCCAATGCAAATACAAACTTTTCTCATCTGTCTTTGTGAATATGTCTGCATGTTTCTGTTTGTCTTCATTCATTAGTCTTACATTGGCATAACTTCCAGGGAGATGACTGTACTGTCAATTGAATGTAATGCAAACTCTCAGCTTCTGAGAGGAGAACTCCTTACATTTAAGTCTGTGAAAAACAATGTTAGTCTTTCCTATAAGGGATTCTTGCTTCAATTCTTCTGCCCCATCCCTTTTATTTCGTCTGTTCTTGATTCTGGTGATTCTTTATTCCCTTACACAACAAGCAGACTAACTTCAGTTTTGAAAATATCCCATGAAGTCTCGTTTGATTTATTACTTACAGTTTATAGCTCGAAAGTTTACTCCAAAACAAATCTAATTCTCTCCCTGCTCTGCATGCCTTCACTCTGCACTAACTCCTGTCAGCTTTTCTTCTGAAAGCCACTGTTCTGTATATTCCACCTGATCTCTCCATTCTCTTTGACACTGCATCTCTGCACCTTACACAGCAGTTAACTTCCTTCTCTTGAGATTCTACATTATCTGGCATGCATGGTTCTTCTGTCTCTCTAGCTTTCAGCATGTACTTGGAGATTTTCCACTTAATATTGCTTTGAGTCTTGTCAAGACTTTTTAGAGACAATTATAATCCTGTATGGGTTACAATAGCAAAGGCACCAAGGCTTCAGTGCAAGCCAAAGAAACCCACAGAAGACCTTTCTAAGTATTCTGGTCACCAGACTGCACTGAAGTCAGCACTGTTTCCTATTTAAAGTTGTAGATATCCAGATCAGCTTGATTAAAGAAAATTGTCTGACTAACTAAAGCTGAATGGTAAAAGGCATAATAACTTGTATACAGCAAGAAGATAAGCAGGAGCAAGTAGATAAGAGACAGCGAAACTAACAGGAATATATTAGACAAAATAATGGTAAGAGTTGCCATGTCTTATATGACCCATCAAATACTTTTCTTCCCTTTTGACCCCCCTCTTTTCAGTCACATCAGCTTTAAGTTACATTACTGAATACACGGAATGCCACAATCTGTGTGAACTAAACTCCAGAGAGAAGAGCTGCACTCTACTTCAGATAATTCCTCATGTTCATGAACGTGTGGCTCAACAGGCCTGCAGGGAAGCTGTGCCTGGTATTTTTTATTACTGACCCTAAGAATAAACATCTGCATTAAAACAGGTGGCTTGAAAGAAACAGAAGGCAGGAGAAGAAAATGTTATTGAAAGGCTAAATGATCTATTCCAACATAAAGACGTTCATCATGCTCAACTTTGTCAGCTTTTCAGATGTTTTGCATAGCTGTGCTCACCTGTCCAAACACCTCCTCGTTCACTGTGAAGGTGAGATCCAGGATATCTGTGATGTTGTTATCTTTCATCCACTGCAAGCTTTGATGGAACTCTTCATCCAGGTACTCTAAGTCACTTAAATCACACGGCCTGGTTGTGAGGCAAGAAAAAAGGTGTAGGTGAATGTATGAACCCACAACTATTGTCAGGATGACTTACCAGTAAGAAAGTAAATTTATGACAAGGATCCAACATAAGGCTGGTGTTTGTTCATTGAATTTTTTTTTTTTTTTTTTGGTATGTTAAGAAACACAAACCCTCTTAAAGTAGTTCTGCACTGTCTGCACAGCTGGGCTCAAGGCCAATTCTGTTGGCTGCCTGTATTGTTTGCTGTTGGAAGGCACTCTTGGGGGTTCAATTTTACGTGCATCTTCAAGATGCCATGCACTTCACAGCACCTGCTTGCCTTCAGCCCCATAGGCCCCACCATGTTGTGCCTGGATGCTTCCCTGTATCCATTATCCTTGACAGAGCTCACAGGACTGACATAAGGCAGAACAGGCATCTAAATTTTTTGCTAGCAAGGAGCCAGTTTTGCTGATTGAAAAGGCACATGTATGTTACAGGCAATTTAGTTTCAAACCCTAAGGGAGCAAGAAGGATGCAGGAGCACTCTAGGTTTTATTCTCTTTCCATACTAGCTCAGATACAATATAAATATGATTGTTTGGAGACCAGCAATACTAACTGTTGAAAAAATATAAAACAAAATGCGTGTTAAAGAACTCTTCAGACTCTTAATAAAAATATCTTTCCTGATTCGGACTCACTCTATTTCAGCTATGCTTTAGTGTGGTCTTTGTCACTCAATTATAGTCTTGACTTACTACTTGTTAGTGCTGCAAATTTTATGTACATTCTCTTCCCGCAGTCTATTAAAGAGAGACAGATTATCAGTTAAAGTTAACCTTATAAACCTTACAGAACTGATAAGATAATATATTACTAGTAGCTTCTGCTTGCTAATGTAAAAGGCAGTAGAAGACCAAAAAGAAACATTCACTGTTTCCATCTGCATTAGCATTCTTAATTTAGTCCAAGTTGTGAAAAACTGCCCCACCAGTGAGAAATCATGTATCTTTCTTAACATGCTTCTTCCCCTTTTTTTTTTCTTAAGAGGAAATAATGATATCCGTTCTTCTATCAAAGATGTTTTTCAGTTTTCCATATATTTTAATTGCTTTGATAACTTTTAATCAATATTAAGCTTTGGAATTATGGGTGAGTACTTTCAAAGGCATATTCTCAAATATCTTACTACCCACTCATAACAGCACAGGCAGCATCTACCAAAGGCAAATTTTTGAAGAAAGTCAAGAAATATTAAGATGAGTTTCTTTTCTATTGTGAAGAAACTGTGAAACAACAGAAAGCAACTGAAGGTCAGAGAGCTTGAAGCAACTCTATATTTCTGTAATATCCACTGCTAGATCACTGCTTCTGCATCGTTTCTGCACAGTTGTATGCTTATACTTACAGCCTTAATAGTGCTTTGTAGAATGGCCTTGTGAAGAAAGCATCAAGAAGGTACTGATGAATGAGAGCAAGGCCAAGAATACGACCACTGAACCTGAACCTAAGATACAAAAAAGCAGAGTAAATGAAATGTAACTCCAGATATTCAGCATAGAAACTTACACAGGTAGCAGTTGTTTCTCATGTAGTTTTTTACATTTATTCATTTATCTATTTTTTCCCCAGCAGATATTTAACATTACCCCTCACATCTCTGACTGATCAATAATGAACCTCTTCTTGATCCATCTCCTGCAGTACCTGTCTGTACACCTGGCATGATGTGTGCTTGCCTTTCCCAAACCAACAAATATTTTGAACATTCCGATTCTGTGATCCTTAGCTGAATTTTCTGAAGCAAATGTACTCCATCAAACACAATGTTTAGACAGTGAAACACAGTCATGCTCTGTCTGGCCTTAGCAGAAAAACATATTATCAGAACTGTTTCCACAGTGGGACTTTGAAGCACTTCAGAAGGGTAATGAGTTGACTTCATAGGCGAGGAATTGAGACTCAAACAAGATAACTGTTGTGAACAAGGACATACATTAAAATCATGAGCTAAAGCTCAGGGAAACTGTACTTCTTCACGATGATGCTCAGCGTTCACATACTTCATATCTTTTAGAACAACCTCCAGTCCTATTCCAAGTACACTCAGGAAGTGCTCTACCCATTACCCATTACAGTCCATGATGTGATGATCAATTTTTTAATGTTTTTTCTTTTTTTTTTTCCTATGACTTAGGTATTCTTCCATCAAATCTGGTTTTAAATCAATAAGAAAAATACAGAACTGATGAAAGTCCAAGTGGGGTTGCTCTTCTTCCTCCTTTTTATTATTATTACTATTGGTAAAAAAACCCCAAACCCTATCACCTGTTCAAAACTTATTTCTGAAAAAGGAAAAGAAAAAATTAACACATCCTAATTGCAAGTACTTGAATTTTAAGCTCATCAGTGTAGTTAAGTTTTACTGCACAAAAGTGAAAAAGAGATCAAATAGCTGAAAAATCATTCCTTCTACTACAGGAACCAGAGCAAAGACTCTCCCTGCATAAAAATTAAATGTGAATCTCATAAAAAAAGTAGTGCAAAATATCCATGCAGTCAACTTTATGCTCATGGGACAGTACAACAAGTGCTTAGTTTGTCAAATGAGTCACAAAATAGCATGTTGTGGACCCAGTTAGCATCTGCATCACCACAGGAGCTGCCTCAGGATCCCCTGCATCCAAGAAAGGATATGACTGGTAACAGAAGAGTGGTTATATTGCTTCCTTACAGCTGTTTCCACAGCAGCAACAAAAGGCAGCTGTTGGATCTAGTTAGGACCTGCTTACTTCACTTGTGCTGCAGTGCAATGTTTCCAGCAAAAAGGCAATGAAAAGTGGGGGAGCTGACACAATGAAAGCACAGTGGAAGCCAGACAGCTCAAATCCCAGAGATGCTGAGCCTGTAATCCATCAGTTTTATAGCACCTTCAGGACCTATAATCAAGTCCGTTTGTCCCAAATAATGCATGTTGGCTTTTTTGGGGTTTGTTCTTCATAGCTCCATCCTTCCATCCCTATACGTTTTGAAAATGAATGTTGAATGAAAATACTGTCAGCACTGGGCATTCCTCACCCACAGCGCTCGTCCCATGGCTACTCAGCTGCGCAGGAGACAATTGGAATAAATTGAAGCTGAAAGTAGCCAAGAAAAGTCTTCCTGGCCTGGAACTCGCTGCTAAGAATCTGCTAGACAGCATGAATAGTTTTCTCTTTTTGCTTTTCTCTTTGCTGCTTGTATCACTTCTTCACATCTATGTGGCTTTGCCGATATTAATGCAAAGCTGACATGAAAGGCTAGTGCACCTAATCAAGGTGTTTACTATCACAGGCATGCGTTATTGTAGCTGTTAATGGCAATTTAATTGGAATCAGTGCCTTATGGGAGAACAGTTTCAAGCAATCCAGATCATGGGCAAAGTTTTGATGCGAAAAGACCAAGTCAGTCTAACCAAACATATGCAGAGCAACCCTATGCTGTGTAGTCCACTCTACGTGGGGGCCTGACTGTGGTTCCACAATCCTACCCCTTGTGATTGTACAGTGCTAACTGGTCTGGATAAAGGGTGTGAAATAATTAGTAAGACACTGCCACTCTCGTTGCTTTGCAATACAACAGATTAAAATAAAGCTATAGTGAAAATTATAGTTCTTGGCAGCTCTGTATCACCTCAGGAGACAGACTGCTGGTCTTCCATCCTGAGGGGCTAAGCCAGAGCCTACAAATCCTTTGTCTCTTGCAGCCACCCTTGATATCTCTGTAGAGACTTACTATAGTGAACTTTTTGTGCTGAAAAGTGGTTGAAGAGAAATTCCTCTGGTCCCTTGTCCATTCTGGACACTGTCTGGGATCATAAGCTTACACCCCTTTGATTCCGCAGTGAGAAACACAGGCTGAAATAAATCAACAGGTACCTGTGAGAAAGAAGGTCTTTGCTGAAGTGCTCACAGGACAACTGCACACTCTGCTGACACGTGTGTCTATAGTCCTTCAAGTTGAGACCACTACCAGACAAGCATAACAGTACCACCACATAGATACCAAAACTTGTAAAAATCAGCAAGAAGCTTTCAATGCAACAAAAATTGAGGGCAGCAACAAGAAATTGCCTCCTTTACAAAAAGGCAGTTAAAACAAAAATAGATCCTTGTGTTTATTTCTTCCTGAAGGATTTAGTGCACAGGTGAAAGTCAGGGTCGGGTGAGACAAACCCTTCAGAAAAAACAAGTTTTCTTGATGGAATAAGCAGCACAGAGGTAAATCCTGGCTGGAGGGCACATACCTTCCTTAAACCTGACTTGCATATATCTTTCTGAGGAAGTATAAAATGCTTACTGCATTTCTTTGTAGCAGGAAAGATATCTAGAGAGAGGTGAGAAACGCAGATTCTCATTCTGTCTTTTTCTTTCAACACTTTTCCCTTTCTAAGACAATCACTGAGACTGAGTTACGCACTCTAGCAGAGAAGGAAAGCACAGCAGAGAGTTAATGAGCAGGAAATGGTAGAAGGAGAAACAGAATTAATGAGCAGTAGGGCTGCTCTGGTTTCCTGCCTATTGACACCATTGCTACATTCAAAAAGGACATTGTGTGCACCTGCTTTCTGGCTTTTAAAAACACTACTCTTCGACCCATTTGCAGGAGTTTCCACACTACCCAGCTAACTTTCTTTCCTTCTGGAAGCTGCAGGTGCCCCTGAAATGGCCTGTTTTCCCAACAGCCTGTTGCAAAATAACAGGCTTGTTCTCCTCAGTGGGACTCTGCATACTTACCATGTCTGTGCACACAGATAGACAAATCCACACATTGTAGCAGGGGCTAAGCAATATTTTTTCCTACAACTGCAGGTGACTCACAGGAAATTTAATTTACTCTGCTTCTTATCACGTAGCAGCAGAATAAGGGAAGTCCAGTTATAATCTATGTATACAGTGGAAGAATAATTTTTGTTTATCATTCTACAGAGGATGCTTTGTGGGCTAAATTAGCTATGGTATGGCAAACTGTAAATCCTAATAGAGGAAGTATTTTACGAGATGAAAAAGACTGAAAATCTCATAAATCTTATCTCCCTGAAATTCATCAGCTGGATTTAAGTGTGCCCTTCTTGATACAGTAGCTTGTGAAAAAAAATAAAATAAAATAATAACAATAAAAAAATTCACAGAAAGCCTTAGAATCATAGTGTCATAGAATATCCTGTAGAAAATAGAAAATCATATTCCTATGATTTGGAAGGGAACCACAAAGAATCATCAAGGCCAACTCCCAGCTCCACATAAAACACCCAAATCCAAACCCAATGTCTGAAGCACTGGCCAAATGCTCCTTGATCTCCACCAATCGGAGCTATGCCCACTGCCCTGGGAGCCTGTTCTGGAGCCTCATCACCCTCTGGTGAAAAACATTTTCCTAACACCCAACCTGAGTCATTCCTGGTGCAGCTCCAGGCCATTCCCTCGATCTTGTCATTGAGAGAGCAAAGATCAGCACTGTAGCTCCACTCCTCTCATGAAGAGCTGTAGGCTTCACGTCAGTTTGTCTGAACAAACTAAGGGACCTCAGCCATTTTGCCCTTCAGCCTGTTCCCTATCTTCATAGCCCTTTGGATGCTCTCTAATATCTTTATGTCCTTTTTATATTGCGGCAACCCAAACTGCAGGCAGTGCTTGAGGTGAGCCTGCACAGTGCAGAATGGTACAACACCTTCCCTTGTCCGACTGGCATTATAGGCTTGATGCACCCTAGAGAATCCTATTGGCTGCCAGGGAATGCTACTGGCTCAATTTCAACTTGACATCAACCAGAAACCCCAGATCTCTTTCCATGGGGCTGCTCTCCTGCCTCTTGCACCCCTGCCCGTATGTATATTCAGGGTTGCTCTGATTCTAGTGCAGAATCCAGCTACAGCCACACCTGGCAGCTGTTTAAGGCAAAATGATGCCTGGTGGGGGGATGAGGCCCGAAAGCTTGTTAGTTCTTCCACAGTGGGAGAGAACCTGATTTCAATCATTATTAGACATCAGAGAATCTAAAAGGGGAAAATATTTAGAATGGCCCAGTAATAGTTAAGGCTTTAATCTGAAAATACATCTTATTAGGTGACAGAGAATTAAGTCATGAAACTCAGATTTGCAGGAAGCAGGGCATCATTAGTTCAGGAGCTGTGGCACAAAGTTAAAGTCTTCATCGTTAGGAAGAACCTTGTGAGTTCTAGCATTCTAAAAGCTAGAAACCAGCTATTAAAGGAATCAAAAACATGTTCCTATAGCATAAAATAATATGACTTGGAATGGAAAATGGACTGATCCATGATTTCTCAATTTTGCTGGGTTCACAAGCACCAGCACTTTCAAAACGAAGAACACTGTTTCCCCTAAAAAATACACTGTATTTTGGGTCAGAAGTAATACAAGACAGCTCTAAGAATGTAGTTTTTACAAAAATAAAAAAGAACAGATAGTTATAGCTTGGCCCCGTACGTCCTGAATTTTAAGCAAAACTAGCAGCGTGTCAGGTATATGCACTGAGATATTTGTCTATATGCTAGTAGCACAAATCCTTTTGTTGTTTCACTGCAGGATATAATCAACATGTAATGAGCTACATCTGTGGAGCAACAACCCAGCATGAGATCAAATCATCTTCACAAAACCTTGTCAGCAGACCAACTCCACCAAATCTATCAGCTGCATTAAAAAATGTCTTTCTTCAGTTTATTTAACCACTATTCATGGTGATAGATAGATAGTTGGTGTTAAGTAGACAGACTTTCTATAACATCAAATATTAGCTATGTGTCATTCTAATAGTAGCAAAGATGTTCCACGTACTGTATCATTTTGGAAGAGGAGGAGTGTGACAGAGTGCTGGGGTAGTGCCTATCTTTGCCCACAGAGCCATCAGGTTTATGAACCATAATGTACAATTGTCCTCCTCTGGGATAACCTCTGGCAAAGAAAGACTTGGATTTCTTAGTCAAACCTTTTGGAAAAGATAGGGGGACACTTTGTTGGTGAAATCTTATACACTGCATGATTTATACTTGCTTTCCACAGCTTTGCCAGAGGAAAATCCATAGATTTCGTCATCTACCAGACAAGAGAGCCATAAAAGCACAAGCCAAATGACTGCACATTTTCCTTTAATGGCTATCTGAAAACACTGAAGCCACAATTAATCGACTTAGTTAAGGGTAGCATATACTTTCAAGCCTGTCTGGGGTATAAAAGAATAAGAGAGACTGCTTATCATAAACTCAGTGGTAAACACCCAGGAATGTTTACACCATGTTATGAAGCATGGTGCAGATACCCCTACATGAGCTAACTCCAAGCAGGTCACGTGGATTTACAACTTCAGGTCCAGAAGCTGTACATTGCAATTGCACTGTGCTTCATTTCAGCTAACGATCCCTGCCTCTTAAGATAAGGTTAATGGTTGAATAAGCTAAGAAATGTGTGTGCTAAAATTCAGCCATACTGCTAATCGTTTGGCTGTCTGTTTTAGGTTTCATTCTGCAAAACACTGAACGCCTTCAACTTTTATCAATGCCTCTGAAAATTGACAGCTTTGATCCAGTCCCAGGAACATGCAGAATGTGGCAGACCTGTATCTTTCATTGCTGTTCTCTGAACCCTAAGAAAAGTTTTGACTTCTTCATTATGAATCTTTCCAGTACAATAAAATAACTCCAGCTTCTAGTCCACCTTTTCTGGAATGCAAGTAATGAGACAATGTAAAAAGCTTCCTTCAACTGAACACAAGATACCAGACGTGTATTTCTATATTCCTTTTATTAAGCAAACATTAATTCATAGACGGTAGATAGGTCAATATTTTTGCTATTCTCCACAATTTCGAGATTTTACTGAGATCTGGAAAAAGATTCCTGTCCCAGCTTGAGACCAACCAGCAAACTTGACATTATCTTTCTCCATATAAATAAATTCAGACCAGATAAATGTAGATCTGCAATCTTCTTTCTTTCTGCATATTAATGTAACACTTAGCTAACACAGTGAAATGAAAAATAACTGTCAAGGGGCAAATGAAACTTTAGCTTCTAGAACAGCTCAGGGAAACAACTACACAAAGAGAAATACCATTTCTACTAAAAAAACAGCAAGATAAATGGATCTGAATGACTTAGTGAAAAGAATTCTGCTTTTGTGGATTTTACCCTTTTTTACTCCACCACGTGGACCGAGGAGACACCATACAGATTTCCATGTGAACACTCTCAT
Organism: Tympanuchus pallidicinctus; assembly: GCF_026119805.1. Lineage (NCBI taxonomy): Eukaryota > Metazoa > Chordata > Aves > Galliformes > Phasianidae > Tympanuchus > Tympanuchus pallidicinctus. Next base: position 2,292,677 of record NW_026294752.1, on the reverse strand, counting down.
TGTTGGGCAAATTCCGTAAACAATATTGCAAAAGACTACATGGCCTTAAGCAAGGAGAAAAGAACAACTTCCATAAAATCACAACAAAGCAATTGCTTCTTCCTCCAACCAAACTAATTATGGAAGCAGTGCTAGACAATATGAGGTCCAGAGAATAGAAAAGGAGAAGAGGTATAGGAGACAGCCCTTGTTTCAACCCTCCTGATACTGATATTCAGATCCTCAAATGAACTTGAAACCAAGGCACCAGTAAGCTAACTTGTCACCAGTAAATGACAGAAAGCCAAGAATAAGATAAATACAAAGTATAAACTTAAAAAAAAAGCAATTGGGTGGTGTAGAAACTCATTTAGGGAGAATGCTTCTTTTCTCTTTCGCTTTGTTTTGCCTTTAATCTTACAATTCCTCCCAACTTTTAATAAATAATTAACCAGCAGTTTAGGCAGGCTCATTGTCATACAGTCATACACCAAACTTAATAAGAAAATCAAAGTTCACTTCAGTACAGAAGGCATTGAGGGAGATCATAGTACAGCAGCAAGAAGGGATTTCAATAACATACTCTTTTCACAGTGAGATGGTCTTATAACATGATTTCAGCTGCCATTTAATATCATTCTTGTCCAGAAGATTTACAAGAGTGCTTGGGAGCTAATGCAAATGTAATTTATTTAAAGCAAGATGTTGCTAGTAATTAAAATTTATACCGTAATGTAAAATTAAACGCTTTGGCTTTCTAAGCTGACTTTCATCTGTGAATTTCAAAGCAGTTTAGAGCATTAGTACACAACAAGTGAATTTCAAGCTGATTACAGACTAGGAAACCTGTTCAGATTGAAGCTGAGGCAAAGGGGTAATGATCTAACTTTTAACACCAGCTGAATGTTTCTGGATGCTTACTCTGAGATGTGCTATATCTGATCTACTTTTCAGAGCACAGTTTTTCAGCATTTAGCACATACAGGTTCCTTAAAGATGACTGTCAAGTTGGTCTAAATTCATTACTTCTGCAAATGGAGACCACACAGCCAATCCATTTGAATCAAGCCACAAAATCAAATGTGTTTCTGACGGCCTGAACAGTAGTGGGCTATATTCAGGTTACCGGCCTCAAGATCTGACATATTAAAGTCATTTATGTTTCACTGGGCCACACAATCCTCACAGCTACCAGTTCAATCAGTGGAGAGGAGTATTGCCACTTTCAGAGCTCCTGCTTATATTTTTTGACTACGTTTATCCACTGTTTCTATGAAGAGCCGCAGAATGTGACCAGGACCCAGTCAACTTTTGAATACAACGCATTAGATCACGAGCAATTTGTCATATTCTTTAAAAAGATGTCAGTTGAAGCAAGTTATTTATTCTCCATGTGGCAGGGTTAACTGTGCTTTGTTTCCTACAGATCTGCCTGATGGCCTCACGTTACCATACTGCAATACCTCCAGTTTCTCCTACACATCTCTGCCAGTGCTTCCCACACTTTGGAGTATCTCTACTTTCTCTCTTCTGCCTTCCCTGAGCATTCACAGCTGTCTCTCACATCTCCAGCTGCCACACAAGATGGTACCACTGCTTTGTGGCCTGCACCCGTGGTGGACCTCAGCTAATTCAGGCAAGCTGGCCACCCAATGGGCCAAACAGAATAGGAACCGTTGAGCTCCTCAACTCAATCACAAGTTTTTCAAAGCTTTTAAGAATTTAGTATCTGTGAGACACTTACCTTCTAAACTGATTGGGAAACTGCCTGATGGACTGGCAGCACAATTGCACAAGGCAGAGCTCCAAAGGAAATCAGGTTAAGAAAACTAAGCACTCCCAGTAGGAAAGGATAGTTGAGGTTGGGACATTCTTGGTAAAACAACACCCTGCATTCTCAGGAATACTTAAGACGGGCAGTGATGGCTACATGGCTTTTCACTGACACGAAATAAATAAATGGGAAGGTCAGAGTTTGACTCAGGTTTACCCACACAGCAGGCAAACTGTGTCCCTGAGTTGTCAGAGCAGGTGAATGCTGCATACATTTGCTTGGCTCAGTGCTGCAGAAAGCACATCAGTTGGCGTAGGGGGAAGCAAGTACCTGTCTACATGAAGAGTGGGTGCAACAGGCTTTCATCTGCCTGCAGAATACGTGTACAAATGCATGCAAGTCTTCTGTCTGTTCAGCAGCAAGGATTAGACTATGGGGGATAACAGAAAGCAGAAAAAATATTGACTATGGGAATTGAAACTCCTATCCTAAAAGCAGTTCTAGATAAGCACTAAATAAGTTCTAAATAAGTTAATGTAGTTCATTAGGACACCGCAGCAAGAAATCAGTCTACAGTTCCTGAAAACCTAGGCCACCAGATCTCACTGTAATGCCATCTCTATGTTCTTCAGTAAGATTCTGCAAAAAAACATTTTTAATCACAAATCGTCAACTTTCTAAGACACTTCTGCTAAATAAATGTATTAAACTTCATCTAAAGAAAACAAAAAAAATCAAAACACAACAGGATTTTTCTGCAATGGATAATGGATGCTATCATTAATTTGCTATGAAAATACAGAAGATGTTTCAAGTTAGCATCCATCAGATCTCCAAATGAATGTCTGTGAATGACTTTATCTGTCTAGGCCATCTAGTCTTTTGTCCTGGGCTTCCTTTCATATTTCTGGCAGTGGTTCTACATTTACAAACACACAATGAACTAAAAATTCAAAAGTGGAGGATGCTAGTTAGATAGAAGAGCAAGCAAGTGATCTGGTGACAGAGTGGGGTGCAGGTGACCGTGCTGTGACTACAGTTCTGTGTCTTGAAGATGTGCACGTCACATTATCTCACCAGAATACTCTAAAGACAGGAGTGCTGTGAAGGAAAACTCTGGCTCACTCAGAGGACGTGAAAATAGAGATCAGATTTCTGCCTGACAGCACTTTGTGAACAGATTTTTGTGAAATGAAAAGACAATGAGACGTTTTTGTCATTGTCAGATTAAGTACTGATAGGAGGGAGAGACAGTTCTCAAGGAAACACTGAGAATTGTTTTATTCTAAGAAGTAGAACTTAAGTGATATTAAATGACAGGCAAATATTAAACATCTAAAACTGGTAGCCACAAGAACAAGTGGTCCTCAGGTGTGGCAAAAATGATACAGAAATAACCACGTATATATAAAGAATACATATTCACTTTATTGTGTTTTTTAGCTGGACCAGAGTAGGAAAATATTATGGAAAACTGTAGATAAAATGAAGGTCCAAGGAAAACCATAGTGAATTACAGCGTGGTTGGACACTTCATTCTGTTACAACACAGAGTGAGTGTGATGCACTGAACAGACACTAGCCATTTTCTAGATCTGTTGAAAAATGTACCATGAAGACAAGTAGGAGAGTAACCCGTGGCTTGCATCAGTATTTGAGATTCTGCAGATTTTGAAACTAGGCATTTTGTTTCCAGAATTTAGAAACATATTTCCTCCATCAGATAGTCTGTGGTATCCTACCTCAATTACTCAAAACACCTGACCAATTGTTGATCAGTTGTGAAAATGAGAATACTCTTTCTGGGCTAAACTATATCCTTTTCACTGGAATAAAATATTGCATCTGCAACCATGTTTTGCCCATTTCTTTGGAGAAAGGTAAATTATCTTTTGTAGGGTTGTAAACAGTATTTTCAAAGATGTTTTCCAGTATTCAGGAATAGAGGGAGGCACGTTACATAGATCTGATAGAATGGCTCATTGCTGGCATGGATTGAAAGCAATTCTATGAACTTCAAGCACATCCTGTAGCAACAAATAAAAATGTGTACAATCAAGCCTCGTAGGTCTAGACAGATTTAACTGTGTTCCTTCAGATAGAGGATTTAAAATTAATTTTTCTGAAGATCGAAAATGTTCAGCATGCCCATATGTTAACTGCAGGAAAAAGTTGTATTCAATGGAGGCTTGCAGGAAATGTGTTAAGTCTCAGTTTCTCCATAAATGTGAAACATTTTCCAGTCATTACATTTCTTTTTTTTTTTTTTTACTTGGCATACAACTACACTGCACTTTGATGTGCTCATTTTGGACTCTGAATGTTGTTTGTACAAAGAGCAAGGCATGAAATAAGCCATTAACAGAGGATGAAGTGCAACTTTTAGGCCGGAGGGGGGAAAAGCAGCGTATTTTTCAGTTCTGCCAAAACTTCACATCTTTGCATTTTGTTACATGTGTTCTATCTCAAACTTACCACTGTTCACTTAAAAAGAGAAAATATTACATAATTTTGAGGGAATTTTTCTACTCTACCATGTCTCTACAGGTCTTGTAGAATTACAGAAAACACATGTAATAGGTAGATGTCACACAAATGATAAGCCTCACAGCATCAAAAGGCAAACGGTTTAATAAATCTGCAAATCTATAACTACTGTGGTTATGATTGACATTAATCTTCAAGTTTTAAAAAATCAATCATCTGTGAATTCTGAATATCATTTCATCCATGTATTGTTGCTGATGTTTCTACCAGTTTTGGAAACAGGAAAATAATTGCTTGCAACTTAGAGAGAGAAGACTGTGCTGGAACTATATCAACAAGTAAATTTGTAAACAGAAGATTGAGCACTGACTTGGATGAGAACAGTGTTAGAGGAAGGGTGAGAACTTCAGAACACTCCATTCCTCATGAACAAATGATGACATGCAGATTAGTACAGTATCCTCAGAGAAGTTAGTGTGCAAAGAGTTAACAGAGCAATCCTATTATTTCAGTTTGCAAAAGCTTAATTGAAACCTCATCCTAGCCTGTAACCAGACTTCTGTAGTACATATATATATATATGCATGTATGCCTGAGTTCAGTCAACACAGACAACATAACAGACGTGGAATGCCTGCATATCTACAAGCCACCTATGAAATCTATCAGGCTCATTATAAACTGCTGTCTCAGCCAGTTATTTCCATAGCAGGTTCAAGGAGTATTCCTGAGGAGTTACAGGATTGATTATCTTTCCATTGGGTTCTGCAATCTTATCCTGCTTAACTCTACTTTATGTACAAGCCTCTTTGTTCACAGCATTTATTTCACTCTACAGGCCAATGTACTTCATCTCTCTTTCCTTAAAAAACAAACAAAAAAACACAAACAAGAAACCAAAAATTCCTTAAATCCAAACAACATTCTGCATACAAGTAGCCTCTATCTACACATGTAGTTAGAGAAATACAATCCTAAGTGTTTAACTGCTACTGATTTCTCATTCAAGTAATAACTGCTATAAAAATATATATATTAGGTGTCTCTCCTCTTTTTAATATGTCCTGATTACCTTTAAAATCTGCCTGTTCCATGATAAAATCTCTTAATGAGCAGAAGAACAAAATGGGAGTAGAGAACAAAGAAGGATGTATCACTTCTGTTAAAAAAAACCTGAAGCTGAACTTTTTTTCACAGAGACGCTATTTACAACAGATAAGAGACAGGAGTTATTTCGAATACCACTGGATAACATGGTATCACCAGCTCTGGAGTAACGGGCCTGAGTCCAGTTTGTTCACAGTGTGGGCAGAAGAAGTCCTGTGCCCTGGAATCAAAATGCATCCTCACAAACACAGCCTCTGAAATCAGAAATTTATTCATGCTGCCTGTCAAGCTGAACAAAGGACAGACTGTATTTTTTCCTTGAAAACTGGGAAGCCACTGCATACTGTTTAATTAGTAGGGTTGCAGAGGGAGACCGACAAGCTTTAAGAACTATGCCACTCTCTTCCTGCTAATGACAGCAGAAAAATAGTCCTAGTGCAAAGATCATTGTTATCGTAACGCTCCACTGCTGGAAGTGGCAATAGAAAAAACAATTCAGAGACCATTACTAGGTCACAGCAACTTATCTTTTCTTCCACTGCAAATTTAGTAGAGATGAGGCTTCTTTTTGTCTTTCCTGACTTCCTGCCCACTATAAACCAAAGCACATAGAGTACAGAGTATAGAGAGTATACAGAGTATAGAGAACAGAGGGGCATGTGCTGTTGGTGGTTGAAAAGGGCCTGAGTGGCCTTCCATTAAAAAAAAAAGAATTTCTAAGAGGAGTCAGTGAGATTGGTTAGATAAAGCAAAACATCATAAGAACAGATGGATGTTTCAGTACTTCTTTGAAACAATGAAATGCCAGAAGTGACCAAGCACATGCTCCACTGAACCACACCTGAAACTATCAGAAGGAAAGCAAATCCCAAAGATGGAGTGATCTGGAGGCACATACAAAAATAAAAACATCACAATATGCGTTTGGAATTTTTGATAAAGAACCAATTTGTCTATTTGCACACGTACAAGGGAAAGTGAAGGACATGTCTGCTCTGCTGGCCATGCCATGCACAGGCAAGGACACTGGCAGGGACAAAAGGTATACTGCTTTCTCTGGGCCTTTTTAAAGCTTCTAAGCACCAAGCTGCTTGATGTGCTAAAAGACTACACATGATATTCTTAGAAAAGGATCCAGGTTAGCAGAGCCCACACTCCCATCCTTTTCATAGTCACAATGAAGAACAAAAACATCAAACCCCAAGTAATACAACTAGAATATCTGAATAATAGTACTTCATCACAATTCCTTTTTAAAAGCTTGCTGGTGTATTTACACTTAGTCCTCTTTCTTCTCCCAGTCTACCTCTCACCTCTTCCCAACAGCAGCAATGACACTTGTATGCAGTCTAGTCTAAACTGATATCTTTTGTGTTTTGCGTTTCTATTTCTGAACTGTTCTAAAAGGATTGTTCCATTCTGCATAAAATGTCCTTACCATTCCAGGTGATTTTCAACAAAGGCAGACATGGGGCTGATCTGTACAGTGTAAGTGTCATTGGCTGAATACTCAAACAGCCCATAATAGGGATTGAAGAGCTCCTGAGACAGAAGGAAAAAGAATTCTCGAGAGGGGCCACTGTAGTCAAGTCTGGAAAGGAAAAAGTAAAAAAAAGAAAAAACATAAAAAAAAGAGACTCATTCACATTTGAGCAGATTTCCTTGTTTTTGCAGGCACTGCCTGCTAATACCTACCTCTGCACAATTAAGTGTTTCTAACATGATAGAGTTCCTCTCCCAAAACTTGATTGCAGATCCTACAGGGCAGAGGGCAAAGACCCTCTTCTCACTTTTTTGCTTTTTAGTAGTGGGTTTGAACTGCCTACTAACATCTGGGTTCTCAGATCAGATAGCTCAGACAGAAGCAAAGATTGACCCTACTCCCCTACTCCCCTAGCCCCTGGCATTTCTTAAGAGTGTATAACCTACAGGTAAATACTGAAGAAGACCAAGAATCAGACAAACTCCCTTAAGATGGAATGGTGATCCATCAGTTATTCCATCCAAGTTCCAAATATAATTTTCTAATAGTTTCAAATACATGTGGTACACTTGAAGTTCTGCTTTGCGACTGCATGACTTTGCTCTGTAGAGACTGAACTTTTTTTCCTTTTTTTTTTTCTTCAATTTAACTTTTAAATCAGTTTCCAATGATACGCAAAACAAACAAAAAGCCATCATGAATGAATCTCAATTCTGATGGATTTATTAAAAGCAGATAATTCTTTAATACTGATATGTAGGTTTTTCAATCTAAAATATATCTATATACAGCAAAATGAACAAATGATTTGCAGCCATACATCGTGCATGCCAAAACAGTTTCTGAGGCGGGCATTATTCCTCATACTTAATAAATGTCAAACAAGTGGAAAACTGCGGCTGGATCAGAATGTTTTGTAATATGCTTCAAGTTATGGAAGCATAATCAAAAGAGTCTGAATGACTGGTTGGTGTAACAACAAAGATGATAAGGGGCTGCAGGTCCACCCTTCTCTGCTTTACATTTGGAGGCTTACTACTGTTCCCTTCAGCAGCTTTAGGCCTGAGGTTCTCCTGAGTACTTTGCCACACACAAAAAAAAGTTATTACAGATGTGGGGAAAATAACATGACTTTGGCCAGTGTAAGCATACTAGAATGCTATTCCAAAAATGCAGTATTTTCCATGCTTAAGCTTTACTTGCAAGTCAGTGACAAAATCAGCTGTAAAAGATGACTTCTATTACATATTGATTCCATAGAGCATAGAAAGTAAGAGTTAAAAAAACTCTTGACACTAAGATAACTGAGGAACTGTTTTTTAAATCCATTACTTTTATTTTCCAGTGGACCTGATGTAACTCTGAAACAACTCAGCTCTTCAGAAGCTCTCCACTTGACATGCTATCTCAGAGCTGACAGTGTCAGTGGTTGCTGGAGAGAACTGTGCCCAGAGCTTTACTGTTCCTGTTCTGGTACTTTTGTAATGGAAAACCTATTTTTTGTTTGTTGTTTGTTTTTGCTATTTTTGTTTTTAATAAATGAAACCTTACATACAAAGCTATTGAAAAATATTACTTCAAATCTTTGTTACAAGGAACACTGGAAATATGCAGAGTGGTTTCTCCATTAAGAAGAATATGGAGTAAGTCTCAATTAAAATGTACCTCTTGAGGTGATCTGGGGTGGCACTGAAGGTTCAGCTTAGATGCAGAAACAAAAGGTCAGTGGCTTGCTTTAATCATAGGTGCACGGTCCTAGGGTTTGTAAGGCCGGCAGAAAGTCTCCTGAGAAAAGATCTTCTCAAGAGAATTCTTTTGCTTTCATTTTTCAGCTGGGTGAGTCACACTGTTATGACTAAACTTTCTCACTTTAGGCAGAGCATAAGTCGACATATAATAAAAAATGTTCATTGGACGGCATGCAAAGCAAAAACATTTGAAGCAAATCTAGATTCATTTTTTAGAGTAAGAGTAATAAAAGGGGTAAAGGCTTTGTCTAATAACTAATTATAGTCTTGAGGGTGATTCAGTGTGTAACCATGGGCCTGTAGTTCAGTTTTGTCTTCCATCCAGTCTAAATATTTATGGCAACAAGGTGACATCAGACTTAACTACTTAAATTGTCACTTTGAGACATCTAGATGGTATAGGAAAGCGAAGAATTTTTGCTATTCTGATTTTTAACAAATGGTTGGTCTAATTAAGATGGATCATTAACACAGAAGTAAAATGAGAAGTAAAATAAAAACAGTGCATAAATGAAGGCTCAGCCTTAGTCAACTATGTTTTGCAACATAACAGATACTTCAAAATCAAGAGCATTAGTGGTTTCCTACCCTTCCTCGCCAACAAACGTGATGTAGAGTTTGTTTCGCTGGAGCTCCTTGCGTGAATATGCCATCACCTGGTTGAAGGTGCCTTCCAGTAAGTGGTCACGTCGTATAATTAGCCTGCAAAGGGAGGCAGAAAAAGAGGTATAATGATCGAATCCCATGTGAGTCTGTAAGTCTGAAGGTAAACAAGACCTGGTAAATTCAATTCCATAGAAGTCAACTAAACTACACTACACTACACTAAACTACACTAAAGGGGATAACCAGTGACTGGGACTCCCCAGGTCTATAAGAATATCATGATGATGATACTTGTCTGTAATAAACTGCTTCGTTTCAGTTTCCCTCCCCTCCCCCAACAGATGTGATTTGGTAAAAAGTCATTCTGATGCATAAACTCAACCAGTGCCCGGGAAATATCTTAGAAACATAGAGTCTTTTAACCAAGTAAGACGACTCAATCAAGTATAGGTAAGCACAGAGTCTCAAGCCGACTACCAAGCTGTCTATGAAGCCAGTCCCACAACTAAGACAATGATCCCCCAAAACACGTGAAGAGAGGCAGAAATCTCCCTGGTTCAAATCCACAAGGGCTAGCAATACAGAGAACTACCTGAAGTTGAAACTGCATAGATGGGATAACTTTTGTCAGGTCATACTCTGATCCTGAATTATTAGTAAGTAGATCCAAAGGATTTGGAGCTGCTCCATCATTACAATGAAATAGCTGGTAATAATGTATAGTTTATTACCATGGACAATTGCATGAACAGATGATTTTCCTTCTAGTGAATTACAGGGAGGAATATCAACAACCCCATTAAACAGGTCAGTGAGAGAATATAAATCTCTAAGAAATAGAATTTCTTCACTCTTTTGCAAGATATACACTTATCAGATACTGGTGGTGCACATATGAAGTCCAATCTCTGGTGTGTTTCCCACTCCCTATCAGTCAGTGCCTTCATTCATGGATAATGATTAAAGACCACATTAGACTATTTGAGTGACTTGTCATAATACTTACTTAATTTTACCTGGACCTTGTCCATATCCTTTGGCTTCAAGTTTTCGATAGAAATTGCGTAGTTTGGCTTCAAAATCTCTCCTGTATGGAGAAGGTGCTCTTGCGCTTGCTCTCTGCAGTCCTGGTGGGAAAAAAACATTCTATACTGCAAGGTTCTTTTAAATTCTTCCAAATCATGCAGCCAATGTTTCCAGACACAACTCACTAACAAATGTTTTAGGAACTTCTTACGGTAATACGTAGAGTTTCTATGCACTTAGTATTAATTAATAGAATCATAAAATCATAGAATCACCAAGGTTGGAGAAGACCCACAAGACCACCCAGTTCAACCATCCACCCATCACCAACAGTACTCACTAAACCATGTCCCTCAACACAAAATCGAAACGTTCCTTGAACACCTCCATGGTCAGTGACTCCACCATCTCCCTGGGCAGCCCACTCCACTGCCTGGCTACTCTTTCAGAGAAGTAGTATTTCCTAATCTCCAACCTGAATCTCCCCTGGCGCAGCTTGAAGCCATTCTCTCTAGTTCTATCACCAGTTACACGAGAAGAGGCTGACCCTCAGCTCACTGCAACCTCCCTTCAGGTAGTTATGGAGAGCAATGAGGTCTCCCCTGAGCCTCCTCTTCTCCAGACTGAACAATCCCAGCTTCTTCAGCTGCTCCTTATAAGACCTAATTCTACTCTACCTGTCATTAATGGAGTTTTAAGTTCCTATAACTCTGTGATTCTGATGACTTCTGGGACCGGTATTTTCTTCACTAAGAGAACAGTAAATTTGGCATTGTGTTTGCATGCCTTTGGGTTGCCTGAGCCTTTAACTATGACTGATCGGAATGAAAGGATCAGAAAAGCACGATTGAAAGGTTGACATGCATAACTCCCACTCATGATCATTGATATTTAGATTTTCTTTTTCACTTTTAAAAGATCTCTCTCTTTTGCGTTGAATAGCAGATCTTCTTACTTGGCAGGATTAAACTTCTGGAGCTCAAAGCAGCACTTCTGCCTGGAGCCTAGCACCCCAGCCAAACAGAGAATCAGGTTTCCCAGAGTTAATCTAACTGTATATTAAACGCTTCCAGTCATCAACACAAAAACCCTTTGTGGCACTGAAAAGGATTTCCGTCAGCAAGAAATGTGACATTTTCCTATTATGGTTCACACACACACCAGATTTTCAGTAATTTGGGATCTCTTTGTTTTGGAGTCTGCATTTTCAAAGTGGCTGATTAGTCCTTTTGTATGAAGAAGTGCCATGCCATGGAAAGAAGTCATGGATCATGTCAAAGAACGGATCCTTAAAATCCCATTTCCCTTTCTCATTAGAAAAGACAATATAAACAAGCTCTTATATGAGAATTCTGGCAGAAAGTTCTCCATAGGAAGGTAAAAAAAAATCAAACACATTTAGTGGGAGCACAAAGTACCATGATTGCCAGGAGGAAAGCACATTACTAAGTCTGTGCCAGTAAAACAGAAAGGAGTATTTACATGCTGTGCAAGGAGAATCTCTTGCGACACTTTTGTTAGACTTTTTGTCCCTCAGAATGTAAGGGAATTGTGGCTCTCAAGGGATATGAAGGCAGTGGCAAAAATAAGCAAGCAGACAGCATGTTGCCACAAATTAATATTTGCTCTTTTGTTTTCACAAAAACAAGAAAGATCTGTGCATTTCTGAAAGGCATCTTCTTGCCAAATACCTAGACTTGGTCTTGCAGTAGACCTGTTTCTGATCTGTCCTGACGCAGAGGAAAGGGGCTACATTTATTCTCAACGATGTTCAAACTCATTCATGACAATAGAGCATTCTGACAAAACACTGGTCTCTTGGAGACAAAGGCTCAGCATCTAACTTCTTGGCATAAAAGAAAATTCATTTTTGCATAGCCATCCCTGAGATTTGGACATCTCTTGTCCAACAATTTTGTTTGAAATCAGATAATACACGTGGATGTTTTCAAATATCAGCCAAAAATGGATTTCTCCAGATCACATTTCTGTAAATTTCTCTAACAGTGACCACTGAACACAGCCATGCAGTGAGACTGCAGTGAGGTGGTGTGTATCTTGGCAAAATGGAGACATCAGCTCCTCAAATTTCTATAGCATAAACAATAACTACAGAGACATACCACAGCTGGAAATAACCTCAGACTGCATGTCTTTGTGGAAAATGAGTTTCCTGTCAAACTAAAGTTCTCAACACAGGAGGTCAGACAGGATGATCAAGATAATTCCATCGGGTCTTAAAATAGATGAGTCTTGGAAAGAGGTGAAGTATTTGGAACACAAACTGGAGGTGAGTTAACTCTACAGGAGAACTATTAAAGTACTGCAATAAGCCTTTGATTTGGATGTCGCTCTTTGCTCTTGTCACATAACACGAATGTGCTTCCATGTCAGCAAGTTATATTTGAAGCACATTATTCTCTTTTTATCTTAATCCTCCCCAGATATATGAAAAGCAGCAAAATGCATTCTTCCACATGTGCAATTCTTGATTTGTGTGTTCTAGCTACTGCTAACATTTCAACAGACATGTAACAGCAATGGCAACTGATCCAGCAAAAAAGCAGACTTGGAGTGGGCACTGGACTTAACAGGTTAACAATTCATGCTGGTTCTCCATCTGTTCTTTCATATTTCTTAGAATAAATACCAAGACTGCAAGATTTTGAGTTATTTTTCCCATTCCCTTACCTGGAGAATTTTGGGGTGATGAGCAGGGTGAGCAGCGAGGAGAGAAACTGTAACCAGGATGGAAAGTGGCCTGGAGTGGTATGTAGGACATGATATCTTCTTCAAAAAGGCTGTGTGTAAAAAGTGATAGAGAGAGGTTTCGTACATGTTCATCACATGAGGTAATGCGACATTTTCCATGTAAACTCAAAACAACACGAAAGTCCTTAACTGTGCTAAAAAACAGTAGTTAGCACATAAAGAGCAAGCTCTGCAGTCCCAATAGAAGTCTTTTTACCCAAACAACATTTACTGCACTTGAAGGTTCATTTGTGGGATGTGGCTGTGTGTATGGACAGCATTACTGTACTAAAATTAGCAATTTTACGAGCAGCTACATTACTTAGTTGTATTGTGAAAGAGGGTTTTTTCCTTCCTTTTGTAAAAACAAAACAACTTTAAAATGAAACATTTTTGCTTGATTGTTTTTATCTGCTTTTTGATGACAACAGCTGAAGTAATTGAGCTGACTGTGGATGGAGTTTGTTGCACTGATGGAGGCTGCCTTTCAGGAAGTAAGAATGGAATGATAGACACTGGCTGAATTATTTTGAGTGACTCTCAGTAACAACAAATCTTATTTTAATTACAAATGGTCTGGAAGATTTAGAAACAATATTATGCTTTTGATCAAATTTCTTACCTCAGCAGAATTACTAAATCTGCATCACAGGACAACTTTTCAAGCCCATGAGTACCCTCTGTCCGAATATAATGGATCTTCTCCCTGAAACATAAATAATATTATTGACAAGAGGAGAATGAAAGAAAAAGGTGAAGAGAACATGCCACAATCAAGGCATGAGTTAGACATAAAATCATTATTCCTCAGCTTTTTGCCAGTTCCTGTTTCTCTCTTTAAAAAAAATGGCAGACAGTTTAACTGCCTGATTAATTTGCTAATCACACTAAAAACTAGTAAAAAAATAATCTATTTATATCAGTCAGTTGCCTGATCCTAAAGCCAAAGATATTCTACCATATTTCAGAAAACAAAATAATTCTTCACCTTCTAAGCCCATGTGTAATATTATAGCTACTGTCACTGACAGACAGACTTCTAGTTTAAGGTTACAACTAAGATATCTCCTTTCATTAACAGTATTTCATATAATACCACTTCCTGTACCTCTGTCCATTCCAGCTGGTAAAAACCACACTAGAATATCAAGAATATGATACCAATTGATAATCAAAGTTGTTACATGGTGTATGTATAAAATCATGCATTTTGCTGCTTTAAATGAATTCTAACAAGGATGGAAAGCACAGATAGGATCCCAACAGTAGGTCAGACCCATGAAAAACACAGAGCTACATCCCAATCTGCCAGCATGTTTCTGTAGCACTGCTGTATCCAAGAATAACAAGCATCAAAATATCAAGATTCTATGTAAAGTCAAAGATGTACTTCTCTGGATGGGGCAGAGTCAAACCTGTGAAAGATGGACATTTGCCCCCTAGGAGTTTGCTCAAGGTCTGCTATGCGAGCATTAGATTGTAGTTTGGGATTACTCCCAACCTAAGCTTCAATCAAAGCAATGACTTGGAGGCTCAACATCTTGTTACAGATCTTAATACTAAGCTGTGTATTCCTTTCCCTAGTCAATTTTGTTCTCTGCTCTGAAGGACATAAAACCATCATCTGTTCTCTGAGAAATGAGAATTCAAATTACAGCTGGGAAAAAAAAGTCTGGAATAATTTGATAGTGAAGATAAAAAATTCTCAGTTACAGAAATGTACATCTTGAATATAAGCAGCAGTTTTCATTCTTTCTTTCTCATTTTATTTGCATGTATTAATTCCTTCAGGAAGCAAGTCTAATCCTTACCCCCACAGAACTCTTTATCAGGCTCTCAAGTTTAAATTATGAGTCAACAGCAGAAAGTTGGCTACAAGATCTTGAAGACTCTTCTCTTCCTCCTCCTTTGCTTCTTTACCAGGTCCCAGCTGCACTTTTCACTGTGCAGAGCAAACTAAACCTTTCGGCCAAGCTCTGTGCTGGTGTACATTGGTATGGCTGAGACTGACTAAAACCAGCTCAGGTTCTAGGCCAAAACAATTAATCTAACTTCTGGAATTAGAATGAATTTAAAATTGTATTGGCTTTTAGTTCTGATTTCTTTCTTTTTTTTTTTTTTTTTTCTTTTTTTACACCTAACAGAAAAGAAATGGGTGTAATAAAAACAGAGATACAATTTAATTACTTAGGAAAGACTAATTTTAAGTCAGGTGAAGGAGTTAAGACAGGAGTACTTCATAATATTGCTGCTTATAAAATCTGGAATGACTATGTCCTTGGCTTGAGTATAAATCTGACCATAAGGGAAAATCCTTCTATTGAAATTACTCGCTTTTTGCTGCTCACTCTCATCAAAATTGCATGTTAATGCTATCTTCTAAGAAGCAAGGTGATAACTGCAGAAGAAGACAGTTTCTGCTGTTCAGTGATACTTAGTGGCAGTTCTGGATTTTTTTGCAATAGTTAGTTGAATTTGCTTTCTTTCACTACAGTAAATAATGTATGGAATTTGGTGTCAGCAATGTGGAACAAAGCAGTACCTGAGTGCATGGTTTCTGGCCAAACTGGGCTGACGCTCTTGCAGCATCTCAAAAATGTTAGGTTGGCGTAGAAATGCAACAATCTTGTCATTGTAAGCTAGAAAAGGAAAAAAGCAATACAGAGGCTTTATTTACTACTGAGGGGGCCTTCAGGACATTACTGCGATGATGCAGGGGCCCACTGACTGCACTGCCAGTGAGCCAAGGGACAGCACGGAGCTGTGCGTGTGAGTGACAAATTGTTCTAAAAGCTTTTCTGTGAGCTCTGCTTTGAAAAGAGAAACTTGGCTTACCCAGAGGTAATGTCTCATAATGATGCTGGTTTCGAATAGCTGTTACGAGACTATTGCCTGGTCTGGCCAACAGAGTAACTCCTCTGTTCCGAGAGACTTCAGAAGCCTACAACAAAGGAGGAAAGGGGAAGAATGGGCAAATGGCAAATTGGCAGCACATCAATTAGTAAAAACGTTTTTTATTTTTACTTTCGTGACTTTCAGAGTGGTTTCATTCTGCTGACTGACTGGAGGACAGAAAGTCTGCATGACAATTATAGCTTTACACTTCAGTCAGCTTAAAAATATGTAATGTTGTGTTCCCAAATGGAGGGACACTATTATCCAGTTATCATCCCTCTTCTGTGCTACAGTGAAGGCAACAGAGTCTCGAAGTAAATGCAGGTTACACCTTACAGTGATGGAGTTCTCTGTCAGTGAAAAAAAAATCTCTGCCATATTATACAGTATCTTGTTCTAGCATAACTGTATTTATGTAAAAATTTTTACAGCAATGTTAATTTGTAAAAGAAAAAACCCACAACATTGCAAGTGTTCTCTCTGTATTGTTGAAAGGACATTCAGTATTGGAATAATACGAGCATGATATAACTCTGCTGAGCACAGGTCAGAAAAGGGCTTTTGCCTAACTTGCATAACCAGAAACAGATACTGAATTGTATATGCTGAGAAAAAGAACATCAACTAAAAAGTAGGTAAATAAGGAGGAATAAAGGGGAAATTTATCACTGCTACTTAATTCAGAGACTTAAAGAATGCCACTGTCCTAAACACAGCATCTAGAGGAGGGATTCATGTCAGGAAGGCGGATACATTAGAAGGTGGGCAGACACTTAGATCTGAGGATATTAAAATATTAAAAAGATATTAAAAGCCCAGTACAACAACAGCAATTTGTCTTCAGTGTGTTGTTACTTGCTGTGTAATTGCATGTGGGATAGTACAAACTGAGGGGAATGCACCTCCCTCATATATGACAAGGACACACTTGGACAAAGTGTGGCCACAGGAAAGCCAACAGAGGAGCACTGCTAAAAAATCCATGTCAAGACAAGATGTGTATGGATTCCAATTGTCGTTCTACTGGGATGATTCCTTCTTGCTGCACAAACTGTAGTACTTGGCAACTACTTCTGGAAGAAATTGCCTCTACTCCAATATTTTAAATGCATACAAGTAAGTAGTGCCAATCCATTTTCAGTATTATGGCCAAATGCCAGGTCTTCCAGCTGGACATAAATGAAAACCGAGAAGCTAAATGTGACTGGCAAGTTGCCTTTGGAGCACATAAAGAATAAAAAGTTTATGTGTAACAAGACACCAGTCAATGTACTTCATACATGTCAACAGAAAGGCTGAACAATAAAAACTCTTGATGATTCTGATTAAACATACTGTAATTGAAAACACAAAACTGTTGTGAAAGTGCACAGTGAAAATTTTTATCTGTGACTTAATTATGATTGTGCTTGTACCCAATTTTTATATTGGTATACATCTGCCAGCTACAAGAGAGTTATTCCAGTGTCAGGGAGAACAGTCAAGCCTGCTCTACTTAATGGGCTGATGTGCTAATCTTGGTCCAATCCCTTTCACCTTTAAAAACAGGCAATTTATGACTGAACTTTCAAACAGGTCATATACAATGTACTAACTGCAATGCAATGAGTGCCACAGGGATTGATGCAATTTAAACAGCATCTATGTTTTTGTCAAAAGCTGTGTAAGCGTAATGAAAACCTCGGCTGTGGAACTAGTCTTGTCTCCTCTTCACCTCTGTTAAGCAATAGCCTTGCGTTGTACTCTGCTCTCACAGTCACTTTCTCTGAGTCTTGGCCCAAAGACACAACTCCTCTGTGCTGAGCTAAATCTTCTCTCCTTCTCCCTAGGTCTCCATTTCACATCCTCACGAGCCAACTGGCTGGATCTGGGGGTCCTGGTGGACAACAGGTTGGCCATGAGCAAGCAGCATGCCCTTGTGGCCAAGAAGGCCAATGGTATCGTGCTGTGTGTTCAAAAGAACATGGCAGCAGGTCAAGGGAGGTGATCCTCTCCGTTTACTCTCCCTGGTGAGGCCACAATTAGAATACTGTGTCCAGATCTGAGCTCCCCAGTTAAAAAAAGACAGGGTTCTCCTGGAAGGAGCGCAGCAAAGGGCCACAAGAATGAGCAAGGGCCTGGAGCAGCTCCCATATGAGGAAAGTCTGCGTAACATGGGTCTGTTCAGCCTGGGGAAAAGATGACTGAGGGAGGCTCTGATCAATGTTTATAAAGATCTAAAGGCAAACGGATGAGGCCGGGCTCTTCTCAGCACTGCATAGCAATAGGACAAGAAGTAATGGTCTACAAACTCAAGTGTAGGAAGTTCCATACAAACATGTGGAAGAACTTCTTTACAGTAAGAGTGATGGAACACCGGAACAGGTTGCCCAGAGAGCTTGTGGAGTTTCCTTCTATGGAGATATTCGAGACCTGGGTGGACACCTACCTGTGTGACCTATGGCAGGGTACCTGCTTTATCAGGAGGGTTGTACTTGATCTCTTGAGGAACCTTCCAACCCCTGCAATTCTGTGATTCTGTAAGTTAAAGATCTCACTCCAGTACATGAAATTCTACAGTTCTGTGATTTATAGGAAAAAAAGACATCCAAACATACTGTGAAGAAATAGCATGGACCACAAAGTTTCATGGGCCAAGTTACAAATATTTGAATCTTTTCCTTGTAAGTGGTGTGCTTTCAGGCACTGATCTAAAGACCTTGGGAATGCTTCCAGTGGAGGAGCAAATATTCCCAGAGGGGAAACTAAAGGCTATGACAGGGGTGCATAAGCACCATGAGATCTGGGCCACTGAGCCAGTGAGAGTGCCAACACTGATAGCTGCATAGACAGAAGGCAGCTCCGTTTCACTGGCTAATCATGCCAGATCAGTGCCCTTGATGAAGAGTTCACAGTTCCCTCAGAGTCATTACTCTCTCTACTCTCTTCCATGTACATGACATTTTGTTTCTGCCAGTCCTGCAACCATGTGAAGAACTAAGTGTATTTCTTGTGTTAGGAGCAGTGTTTCTGTCTTTGACTGGGTGAATTTGTAAGCAAGACTCAGGAAAGTATGAGCCTAAATATGGATCACCACAGAGGTGGCTTTCACATTCATATCACTTGAATCAGTTACAATAAAAACATTAAAGTGCAGGCTGCTGGCAGAGGAAAGTTGCTGAACTGGTGGGAGAATAGGACTGAAAGAGACACTGATGACTTCAATCTTCAGAAAATACTGTGCAGTATTCACACAAAATTCCAAAACTCCATCAAAGCTACTTATGTCTTGCCTGCCCTTGATTCTAAGTACCTTCGGTAGTAGGAAGTGTTCAGACTAGTCCCGCTGGAACAAATGTCAATATCAATTTCACTAACACTTCTGATGATTTTCTGCAGGAGATAGACCCTGTGGCCCTTATGCATATCTACTCCCATTCACCTGCAATCTTCACAAATCTTCAACAGCATGAAGAATCTGATTGCTAGCACCCTTCCCTCCTTAACTCCACTAAACAAAAACAGGATTTATGCACCTGCTATCCTGCCCACGCTACTCAGTGATAGAAGTCATATCCATGAAACATAGGAAAGACTGCTTAGCATGATTTGAAGGTTAGGGAAGCAGACCTTAATATGCATTGCTGCACCTGCGAGGGAGTATATCTCTTCAGAGCACAGTGTCACAGTGGAGAATGAAGAAAGATACAAGGCTGATGAAGTATCCAAGTATACAAATAATGAGTGGCTTGCCTTTACTGAAGCAAGGCAAGGATGTCAAACATGGATTCTTTTAAAATCTGTTTTGTCATCATTTCACTGTGATTTTTAGTTTACTTGTTTATTATTTTATTCTGAAAATGGTAAAAATGTAAATCTTCATTATCAGCAACCCTTCAGAAAGAACTCTTACTTCTTTGGAAGATAAAAACCCACAAGACCTTTTTCCCAACACATTTTAAACTGACTGCTGTGAAAAGGGATCAGTGTTGATACAAGCATGGTTACCTCTCCAGCACTGTAGCTACGAAGCCGCTGAAGATGTTGCCTGTGAGTCAAGTGATTAGGGAGACGACCATTCTGCAGTGGGATCCTGGGATCTATGAATGTGGTAGCACGACTGTTGTGGTCAACGAAGAAAGACTGAAATATACAGGAACAATGTGGAGTGGTTATTTTTGGAAGAAGAAAGCCAGCAACTGTGGCAACATACAGTGAAAATCACTAGAAACTGCGTGTCAGAAATCCCCTGTTAGTATCTTCAAATAATAGGATTTTCTTAGCCAAATTTAGAACAGATCTTGGGAAATACATGGAGCTCAAAATTACATATAATAGCCATGAGGTAAACAAGGTGGAAGAGAATAAAATCACTAGGTAACACTGCTTATTTGGTAGCAAAGCCTCATGGAAGCAGACACTGTCACTGTCATGACAGATCTGTACTCTGGATGAAATCTTTATTAGTTCAGTACTTTCTCAGATATGCTGTGACATTCCACAGGAAGCCAGGTTACCACTATGCTCTACAACATTTGTTCCTGATGCTTTTTACCCTGCTTTTAAAATAAC
Source organism: Tympanuchus pallidicinctus (assembly GCF_026119805.1). Taxonomy (NCBI): domain Eukaryota; kingdom Metazoa; phylum Chordata; class Aves; order Galliformes; family Phasianidae; genus Tympanuchus; species Tympanuchus pallidicinctus. Next base: position 2,272,270 of record NW_026294752.1, on the reverse strand, counting down.
TCTGCTTGGTGTAAGTGTTGTTTAATCCAAATTTTTACCATTTTTGAGATAAGAATGAGGGGACCGTCAGAGACCATGTAGCCTGATGTGCCGTGTTAAACAAGTGATTTGTTTTGTTGGCACTCTTACCTTGCCCTGCTGGTCAGTTTTTATTTCCCAGCCACGAGGAAGCTCTAGTCGGGTATCAGCAAACATGTTGATAAAATTTACAAGGTCTCTGTTGTGCTGATAGCGCTCAAAATTACGAGCATCTCTACGGATCTTCAGAATCATATGCTTCAAACAGGTACTGTTAGTGAAGACTCGATAGGCACTCTTTGAAAAGGAAAATAGAAGTGAGAAAAAAACAGTTCTGATGTCAAAATGACGTTTAGTTATTTCTGGGGCATCTGTCCAAAGAAATGAAACACATGCTGTGAGAGTTGCATTAAATTGAACAACTGTTTTACACAAACATTTAGAAGTAAGAAATGTAATCTGGAAAGCCAAACATCCCTCCATACTGTGCACAGTTACTCTCCATATAAACTGCTTCATAAAGCACTCCAAAAAAACAGTTAGCTAAAACACCACCTACTCAATATGTTGTAGTTGTGCCTGTTTCATTTCTTTCATAGACTAGCAGAAAGGCTGCTTGTGTGACTGGATGATCCAAGAAAGGTGCACAGATCGCTGTGAACATGTGTTTATGGTGTCACTAAAATTAAGATGCTTTTGGTAGGATTCATCAGCTGAAGAGGACTGCAGTGTAGGTGTCTGTATGTGACTTTGCTACCTTATTTATTGTCATTTTATAGTGACAGGACTGAAACAGACACATTCAATTGCCTATTTTTGGAAGATATCAATTGCTTCCTGGAACTGAGTATTTGTTTCTGCACTGACTAAAAAGCCTGTCAGATGGAGATGTTTTTATGAGTCACATGGATACCATCCTGAAGCCAGGTAGTCATATCTCACCATGAACACTAAAGACACCTCCTAGGAGAACATCCTCTTAAATCTGAGTGAGTTAGTGCTGATCCAGGTGCAGAAAAGGAGCCAAACTGAACTGTATTTGTGGCCGTAGTGTGTTCAGTGACACAGTTCCACAAAATACACAGGTCATGGCAACACTTTTTCTCATCCACAGGACACTACTCTTGGACCTTTATTCCAGGGGAAAAGTTCAAGGCAGGGTAGGAAACTTCACAGAAAATGTGCATTCCTTCTGAGCATTTCACTAGACAGAAAATTAGTGCTCTGGTTATACTGGTCACCTGAAAGGACTGAATTACTCACTAGAGCTTTCATTATTCTACATGAAATACTTTCTGCTGTCTCTGTCTTGAGCAATTAAGGGTCAATGGAGAATTCCTGTCTCCAGTGAAGTGAGTCCCGGTGTGTCTATATGTAATCTGCCCAGTGAGTCTGGCTCCAAAAGCTTTGAATTCTCAATTTTTGTGTACTTCTAATGCATTTTTACCACTACGATGCAATAAAACATTTACAAGTATTAGTTTTATTACGCAAGGTTTATAGTTGTGGTAGTGCTGAGAAGGGAATACTCCTTGCAGCAAAGGGCCTTAATTATGATAAAACATTGGTATATGTAGTGAAATCAAAGAGATATTATTCTGCCCTGAAAATATGACCTGATTATAACTCAGGAAAGCTTTATGCTCACAAACTGCTGAGTTCCCAGCCTGCTCCGTTACAGAAGTTCCATTTTCATCTGATCAATAACTCTGATCGGCACTACAGAAACCAAGAATGTAATGTAGATGTATCTCAATGGAAATAAAGTATCAGCATAATGACAGCCTTTCCCTTTTAACTCTAACTGCTGCATAATGTTTTCCAAACCCACCTTCACTGGTATAATTAACAGCTTGAAATTTTAATGGGGGTGTGTTGTTAAAATATAACAACTCATTAAGCCAGGAGTTATGTGGGTCATTATTTCTGCACAAGTGGAATCTATACGACTATTTGACAGATGTTTCAACAGATTGTTATGGCTTCCATATTAGAGACAATTTAATAAACCCAAACTGAAGGCTTCTCTTGACTTTTTTATTTCAGTGAGAAATGAAACTGAGACTTAAATCTCTTACAAACTTTTTCTTGCATCAGTATAGAAACATTTGCTCCTTCTGTAAATAAGTATACTGAATGAAAATGATACTGTTCCCAGACATAAATCCTGATATATCACCCAGTTAATGGAAGAAATTATGTGTGCTCCATAACATAGTTCAGGCAATGTCAGATGAGTAAATACAAGGCGCCTTCCACAGGATTTCAGGAGCAATAAGCTCTGGCAGAGGCTTGGAGGACAGATGGCTTCAATCCACACAGTGCCATGGCCAAAGCTGGACATTAGTCATTACCTAAAAACTGTGCTGAGATAACTCTTCAAGTGTTTCAATTCCTGTTCATTTCAAAAAGAAAGGGCAACCTTAACCAGAAATAGAGCATTTTCCAAATATTCAGAAGTCATGTGTGGATGCCTAGCTAAACCTGCATTTCAAGATAGGGAAACCAAGACTGGAACTTGATAACTACATCTTCTTTGAGATTTCCCTACCTACTTCCTTGTGGTAAACCTACCACTAAACTTTTTCCACTCCACATCAGGTTTGTAACAAAACATACAGATTTACTGTATTAATTTAAAAAAAAAAAAAAAGTTATTTTAATGTTCTTTTCTTTTTTTTTCTTTTTTTCCAAAATAACTACACTGACTCGAGTCAGAATTTCTTTCACTGCTTTATGCCTACCTGCTTCTTGAGAGTGCAAACTGGAGTTAATAACTTTTCCCCTCTCTCTGCTCCCCTGAGACTTTTTTGCAATCTGAGTGAGGTTCCTCATGAACATGGCTCCAAAGGTAACAACCTAACTCCCTGCAGGAACAGACAACAGAATCATCAACCTGAAATCAAGGGTTCCTGCTTATTCTGGAAGAATAAAATTAATAAGCTTCTCTGTGCCAGGGAATTCCCCATGTGTGGCAGAATCCTAGCAAGATTTTTCTTGCAGCAGTCCTCAACCTGGCCTTGTGCTCAGAACAAACAACCAAACCCCAAGTCACACAATTCGAATTCACTGTGCATTCTCCCTGAAGGCCTCGGGCACAATATTGGGACTCAGAAAAAGCAAATTGTAATTACTCACATAGTTTGCATGCAGCACAGTGAAGAACTCAGGATTGGTGATAAACTTCACAGCTGGAGACTGCAGCAGTAAGGTGATTTTTTGAGAATTCACAGGAGAAAGGGAACCTTCCCTCCTAATCTCTGGACAGAAACCAAAAGAACCACAGTTTTATTAACAGTGGCAAAGACTGTCTGTTATCTGGTCTCTACTTTGGCTACAAAAGTGACTGTACAAAAATGTCACCATCCTGCCCTGCACCTACTCTCCTTGCGTTTCCAAGACGAGTCTGTTGGCAAAACTGTAGGTGTTATGGTTAGTGCTGCTGTACTCACAGGGCAGGAGCTGGATGCTCCTGGATGTTAAAAAACTCTGGCTCATAACTACTGCCATCTCTAAATAACAGTTTGACCACAACAGCTTTTACCAGCTGTCTGTTTAGTTCAGTGCTGTTACTCAGGTCCTGACTGGTTTCACTCACTGTTGATTTTAGAGAGAAGAATTCTTCTTCAGTATGGAACATTCAGAAAATTCAAGTAGATAAGCTGAATCTTTCCCTTTGCCAATGCTATTTTATACAAGGATGGCAAGAAGATACTTACTTACTGTAGCAAACATGGAAGACAACCCTAGGTGGAGGGTGAGAATGACCCAATGGAAAAGAACTTTGTATTCATTTTGGTGGCACAATTTCTCAAAGAAAGCAGATAGCTATTTTTGTGGGTCCACAAAAAACATGAATATTAGTCTGATTGTTGATGTTTCTTATCTGAATAAAAACAGCTGATGGTTTTGCAACTGCTTTAAAAAAATATGTCTGCCACCAAAAAAGAGTGGAATAGCTCCCTGCCTGTTCCATCCTTCTCTGGATACACATTCTCTTCTTCTCCTTCACATTGGCAGTAGTTCTTGTTTAGTTCTAATGAGCCAAGTGGAAGAATTTGGCTACAAAGAGCTTTAACCACAAGAAAGTTTTCAAATAGATCAGTTCCCTGCTCTGTTATGAGACACTGTCATATAGTTAGTGATGTGTAAAAATACAGCTGTGCCTCCTTCAGTGGCAGCCCAGACTTGGATCTGCTAATAGCTATTACAAAGCTGTAGCCATAAAAAAACCCCAAATATTCCATACTCCATGGCAGGGCCACTGCAGGTGTGTCCACAGAAAGAAATGTAGCAGTGCAGAAACCGTGCCCAGAAACAATAAACGGAAAGACCCACAGTTTATCACAGCGCAGCAAAAATAAAACAGTGCGGTTTTTATACTGCATTGAACAAAAATAGACACCATCTCCATTTCATTTTAAAATCGTCCTTCCTTAAAATAAAAATGCTCCGTCTTAATAGTTGTTAAAAAAAAAAAAAGCACCTTTTTATCTGTCATTGTGATTGTAGCTTCATAGCTAAACCTTTTTTTCTTTTAATTAGCTGGCATTCTAGTCCTCAGCACTCCTCGAAACTGAATGCCAACACTGAGTAGCACAGAACATGCCCTCCATAGCTATTTTGACATACCTGAGCTTGGTTGGGAAGGCTCTGCCTCAGAGTCACTTCCTCCTCCAGTGGGAACTCTCTCCACCCTGTTGTTTACTACGCCATCATCTTCAGTCCGCTCTGTTGCAATAGTTCGCTGGATATTTTGGTATCTGCATACATTTAGAGAAAGGAACGACGTGTCTTAGTTAACAGAATAGCATTCTGATACTTCCTGTCTTGATAATCAGTGCTGTTTTTCAATGATTCCAATACTTCAGAATACAACAGAGTAAGGAGCACACTGGATTCCCCCCTTGAAGTGATATTCACACCTGAGACCAACCCAAAATCTGGCATTTTGAGCTACATAGCTACATTGAAAGGCAAAGGAGACTTAAAGGTCAAGTTCACAAAGGTACCTGAGCTACAAATTTCCATTAGGATTCTCTTTAAATAATCCAGATGCCTGGAACCTAAAAATATTAGTGGATCATGGTTCTCTCTCTCATTTAGTCATACGGTAGCACGGTGCACTGATGCCCTTCAGCCTTGCTTATTACAATATCAATACAATATGTTCAACCCTAAATTGGTTAAGGATTCAAACCCTAAAAAGGTAGAAGTGTTCACAGTGTGGATGACGGTATAGCATGGCCACCAGTTGAGAACACTTGTGTTTTGGTAGACAGTATGGAATGTAGCCTAGTAGACTGTATGAACTCAGAGAGCAACAATCTCATTAAAATGACTATAGAAGAGGAGAATAGGATGCAACACATCCTGAGTGAAAAGCACAACAATGTGTAATGTCCACTTATGGAAATTAATGGGATTGCGTATTAGCTTGCACTGGGTGGTGACCAGCTACAGAACAAGAGAGAAGAAACAATACAGACATAAGCAAAAAACAGTGAGAAGGATGACAGAAGTAAATGCTGAACTGAAACCTGCAAACACCTTTGAAAACTGTATAATTTCCATATTAATTATGGAACTAATTGCCACATTAATTGATGCTAGTAGGTCTAATAACTCTCAGAGATTATTCAAATCTCAAATACTTCACCAGATCAGGAACAAAGTATAGACCTGGCTGTGGAAATAATCAGGAGTGTTTCAAATAAGTACTACACAAAATCAATGCTAGTTAACTCGTTCACTCACACAGACAACTGCATAAGAAGAGAGATCAAGATTTCTTTGGTTCTACTAGCAAGCCATGAATGTAAATATTTTTATTTATTGAATAAGAAAATGTATTTTTAAATCTAGAGAGAAAGAAAAGAAGGAAGAAGAAATAGAAAGGGAAAGAAAGAAATAGGTCCTGTTAATTAATTGATTAGCTTTTAATACACTTTGATATTTTTAATCCATTCTTTTGGATTGTATTCTCAAACATAGATAAACAAGACTGGCTCTATGGCCTGCATTTAATCTGATCCAACATTGCTTGTCTCCCATTTTCTTGACTTACGCTCTTTTTTTCTTTTCTCATTTCATATTCTGACTTAGAATTTCTAATTACTTTCTCTCCCTCTCTTTATTTGTTAATTTACATTTTACTCTAAATAGAAAATTGCTCAGGAGTTAGTTCCTTAAATAGGCCTGGGATCAGTAAAGACAACGAGGATTTGTTTTTTACACTCTCAGTTGACAGTGAGTGCCTCCAACAGCTTACTGCAACTCAACTTTGGGCAGATGAGCTGTAAACAATTAAGAAAAAACAGCTAGGTTTTAACTTTCAGAGTAGTATTTATATCCCTCAGCATTCAAAAGCATTTAAAATTGCATTTACTGTATCATTTGAAAGCTCAATAAAGAGCAAATTTAGAAGATAAAAAACAAAAAGACTGGGTGTTCTATTTTCAAGTCAGCATCCAGCTTTGTGAAGAAATTCTGATAGCAGATTTCATAACAGCACAAATTTACCTATGTCCCTCTGATTTAGACCCACACTTTACAATTTTATTCACTTGACTACAGGCAACTGAATGAACTTTCCATTCCATTACTGGAGGAGTTTTATGACACTCACATGCATCAGCAATATACATGTTTTTTAAGGAGTTCATGTAATCGAGGGATATGAGCACATTAATAAAAAAACTTGCAGCTTTGGTTTAATTAGATAGTAGAAAATTCCTACTGTCAAACTTTGAACAGTAGTACTAGCTGTTTGCCCACAAAAACTAACAAACAAACAAACAAACCATGTTTTGGAGGTGTCAGCACTATAAAACTATCTTATATAAATAGTAGAAAATGTCAAAGTAATTGGAGAAAATATTGAAAGGGCAAATGTTATGGGAATGCCTCTGGAAATTCAGTCTTTTCAAAGTGATGTGTCAAAGAAATAGAGGCTTAGAAATGCCACTCTGAAACTGTCTTAACTACACAGTTATAATTTCTGGTGTTATTTATTACTTCTTAAACTAGTGCAAAAACAAGTCTAGGTATACATATGCTTCAAAAGATCTTCCCAACAGAGCTTGAGCAGCAGTGGCTATTAACTGCTTTGCTAACAAGTCAGTGAGTCAGGTACTGCTGAAGAAAATGAGCAAGTCTTTACACTAAAAATTACGGCTGTCTCTGCATTCTGAAGTGGCTAGCATAGCTAACGAGCAGCTTTGAGCACAGAAAGAAAGTCGGATGAAGCTCCTGGATTTGAGCAATTACAGCTATGTGGGTTTTTTTTTTTCTTTTTTCTTTTTTTCCCAAGCTAAATTTCCGAAGCTTTGTGGTTTTGGCAGAGCTAGAAATACCAGGTTTCCTTGTAATATTTTGGTTTTTCCATTCCCTCCCAGAAATGAAACCAGGAAGCTGAGTAAACTGGTTCAAACAGAGAAGTGGCCAAGTTTTTTCAAATTAAGTGGTTTTGAGTTCCACTTTGTTCAGGCTGCTGGCAATCCTATCTGCAAGCCCCGTGTTTGCTCTTGCCTGACCTAAAATTATTTTCAGGTGTGTTTGCTGAAGACTGTTTCAAACAATGAAGTTTGAAACACAACAAACCAGTATTTCTAAAATTTGAAACAATGCCTACTATAATGCTTTCCATTTACTATTTATGAAAGCTTCTTTTCCTCATGACACAGAAATCTGAAGACTTGAAATGTTTGAAATTTGCAATGACAATTTTATAAATTCAAGCAGCCAGGTTGAATTGCAGAAATCACTTTCCAATTCTCAAATGCCCAATTTCTTTTAACTGAGTATTCAGCATGAGCCTCGTTTATCAGAATGTTTGGAAATTTTTGTTCCCACACTTTGAAACAACAGGAGAACTCCCTATTCAGCATCTTAAATCAAGAGAGCTCTTCAACAGAGAGCAGCGATTCATCATTTTTTTATCCTTTGTCCCAAGAACCCATGGCAATTTATATTTACTACAAAATGCATGGTCTGCAATGGGATTCAGATAAAGAGAGCTATGTCACTACTGAAAATCTTCTATACTTTTGACTTTGTAACTGAATTTCTGAATACCAAAAATAGAGAGATTCAGTGAAAAATGTTAGACCTATTAGCACTCAATTACCAATCCAAACCAGTGACAAGTCATAAATTTGGAAGCCAGACAAACTACAAGAAAATACAGAAGGAAGTTTGTAGCAAGGACGTCACAAACATACAAACTCCGAAGTATCTGAGATAGTTGGTTTAGCTAAAGGAATGGTACACTCCTAAAAGCAGCCTCACCAACACCTATTTCTGTCTTGTGCTGCACTTACATGAGAGTTCAACTTCCAAAAACAAAATCTGATGTATACCCACAACAGAGCGTTTTGCAGCAGAAAACTTGCTTATCACCAGTCAAATACTCTGAGCTTTCACATAATCCAAATCCCTCTTAAAGACAAACACAAAATGGTAGAGGAGAGCCATGTAAATGCCTTGAAAAAAAAGTCTGGATTAAGCATACTCTTTGGGATTTAATTTCTTTTTTTATTTTTAATATTCACATGGTAGCTTGATGCCTTCTGAAGAAAGCTGTAAGGGTGTTTTCACCTCTACAAGACATGATGCACATTATGAAATGCTACATTTTATTTCAAGAAAGAGTTGATGCTGTCAACTTTCAGTGTACAATGACGACTTTAAGAAGACAGAAGTACTCCCCAAGAGTTAAATCAACTTTTCTGTTGTCATTCAGAACCCAGTTCTCCTGACATACAGTAACTCCAAAACTATTCTGCACAATGAAAACAATACTTTTAAATTTTGTATTTTTCTCTTAGCTGCAGAACTTTCTCCGAGCACAGAGAAAAAGACCAAAAAACTCTTGTGGCATTTTACATGCTATGATTAGAACATAATTTCAGCTTTGCTTGTCTAGAAAAGACACCATACCATTACAGTAAGCAGGGACTTTAAAAAAATTGTCTGAAGTAAAAAGGGAGGATTTTTAACCACTATTAAATTCAGTCCAAGAAGCGAGCAAGAGATAAAAATGATAAATTTATTTCTAGACCAGATGCAGAATCACAGATCCACATGGCCCAGGCTGGAAGGGACCTCAAGGATCATCAAGCTCCAACTCCCTGCCACAGGCAGGGTCACCAACCTCCACATTTGACACCAGCCCAGGCTGCCCAGGGCCCCATCCAACTTGGCCTTGGACACCTCCAAAGACAGGGCATCCACAGCCTCTCTGGGCAGCTGTTCCAGCACCTCACCACTCTCTCTGTGAAGAACTTCCCCCTGACATCCAACCTAAATCTTCCCTCTCTCAACTTAAAACCATTTCCCCTTGTCCTGCCGTTATCTACCTTTTCACAGGGTTGACTTCCCTCCTGTTTGTAGGCTCCCTTTAGGTACTGAAGGTTGCAGTGTGGTCACCCTGCAGCCTTCTTTTATCTGGGCTGAACAAGCCCAGCTCCCTCAGCCTATCTTCATAGAGAAGGTGCTCCAGCACCCTGATCATCTCTATGGCTCTCCTCTGGACCCTCTCCAACAGCTCTCTGTCTTTCTTGTACTGGGGGCTCCAGACCTGGACACAGTGCTGCAGATGGGGCAGAGTAGAGAGGCACGATCACCTCCCTGTCCCTGCTGCCAGTCCTCTTCTGATGGAGCCCAGGATCCCATTTGCTTTCTGAGCTGCAATGCACACTGCTGGCTCATGTTAAGTTTTTCATCCATCAAGACCCCCAGGTCTTTCTCTGCAGGGCTGCTCTCAAGGACCGCTCCTTCCAGTCTGTATGGATGCCTGAGATTCCTCTGGCCCAAGTGCAAAACGTGGCACTTTTCTGTGTTGAACCTCATCAGGTTCACCCTGCCCACCTTTCAAGTCTGTTGAGGTCCCTCTGAATGGCATCCCTTCCTTCCACTAGGTGAACCACACCACTCAGCTTGGTGTCATCAGCAAACTTGCTGAGGGTGCACCCAATTCCACCATTGCTGTCACTGATGAAGATGTTGAAGAGCACTGGTCCCAACACAAAGCCCTGGGGGACGCCGCTCGTTACCGGCCTCCACCTGGACACAGAGCCGTTGATGACCACTCTCTGTCTGCGGCCTTTTATCCAATTCCTTATCCATCAGGTGGTCCACCCATCAAATCCACATCCCTCCAATTTGGAAATAGGGATGTGGTGAGGAACCATGTCAAAAGTCTTGCTTAAGTCCAGATTGCCTTTCCCTTGTTGACCAATGCCATAACAAACAAAGGGAAAACGTGTGTCATACTAAGATACATCTGAGCTAGCAAAAAATGAACTGACAGATTTACAGCACCTATTACAACATTAAGACATCTGTCTCTATCTGGAAATATGTACAGTTCTACTAGAGCAGTGCTCTGCCCTGGAAAAAGAGACAAACCTTTCAGTGGGTCTAACTAGCTTGAGTAGATATGTAAACCTCACTGATAAGTGAACACTGTTTTAAGAACAGTCATAACAGAAACCTCTGTAGTTGCTGCAGTGCAGTGCTAGGTGGTGAGCCATGATTACCACTCTAAGAGTTAAACAGAAAAAGTAACTCCATCTTTTGGAAGAACATTTCTTTCTCCTTCAGGAGTAATTTCAGAGAAAGTTCTTCAAAGGACTCTTCATACAGTTTCAAAAGTCTTGAAACATCTTTCACTGAACAGTACCCCTCGTGGGCAAATTTGTGTACTGGATACCCACAGCAGGTACACGAAATCGGAAAATCAGCAGCAGCCAGGACGAGAAGATGTCTGTTGCATTTGGACAAGGAAAGAAGCTTAGGAAGCCAATGGGATGCAGTGAGAAAGGAATAATAGAATCATATAATGGCTTGGGTTGGAAGGAATCCCAGGGGTCATCAAGTTCCACCCCCCTTCCTCAGGCAGGGCCACCCTGATCTGGAAGAACCTCCAGATCTGGTACTAGACGAAGTTGCCCAGGGGTCCTGAACATCTCCAGAGATGCAGCATTCATAACCTCTCTCATTCATAACCAGTCTGCTCTAGCACCTCACCACTCTCTGTGAAGAACTTCCCCTGACATCCAATCCAAACCTTCCCTTCTTGAGCTTGAAACCATTTCCCCTTGTCCTATCACCATCTACCCATGTAAAAAAAACTGATTCTCCTCCTTTTTACAATCTCCTTTTAAGTACTGGAAGGCTGCAATGAGGTCTCCTTGTAGCCTTCTCTTCTCCAGGAAGGAAGTTATTGGGGTGTTGTTGAGAAAAGAGGCTGTGGATCTTAGAAGAGTAGAGATGCAAGTGCTCACCGCCGGTTCAGCTGCTCCATTTGCTGGATAGAGCCAGACCTGTGGATCCCATCTGGTGTTGCTGCAGCTGTGGGGCGCTGCCATGTGGTAGTTCGGTTGACATGGTCAACGTAGAACACCCTCCCGTGGCTGTCTATCCGAGCTTCCCAATCTGGGGTTGGAAGAAAAGGAAGGGAACATGCTGTCAGCATGATGTCTTCCAAAAAGTTACGTGGGGGGATACAAAAGCACACACATATATATTCACAGAGAGAAGATATGCATACACGATAGATACTATATACATGCCTATATGCGTGCAATATATGTATATATATTCAACATATATATTCAAATGCATATATATATTATGTGTTTCTCTATATGCATATATCGTATATGCATATACATAAATATTTCACACACAGTACATAGGTAGCCTATGGAATTCACCATCATAGACTACAAAAACACATGTTTTAAAAGGCTGGATAATTTTACAATTACTACTAATAGCTGGCTGGATTCATTACAGGTCAGGGCAGCCACAAAGAGCTGACACTTAGCAAAGAAGGATTAAATCTGAGTTAATGCGGCAAACCCATGTTTTCTGCTTTGTTATGTTTCACAGTAAACATGCTTACACATGTTTCTTACAACAATTATTGGCTCCCCTGAAAACTGATCACAGCCTGATTGGACATATCCGTACAAATCTCTGTAGATATACACAAATGATTTTCATAAACCTAGTGCTCTGATGAAAGCCAACTTGACTGAAAGTTTGAAGAATAATATTGAGCCTTCAATCACTGTCTCCTTTTAATGTTTAAGTTATCCCAGGATTGACAACTAAATGTTCTGATGGTTTGTGGAAAATGGTAATATTGATTTAAAAAAAGGGTTGTGCAGGGGAAATTCAGAAGTGAATTACTTAACAAAGCTCCACACTGGATTGCTTGGAATGTATGGAGTTGTGATACAAATTTGACTTGCTAGCTTCATATTTCTACATGGTCCATGAGCTGATGACATTTCTATGTATAAACACATACTTTCTACATGTGTTTATATACAAACCTCACTCATATTCACACACAAATGCACGTATGGTAATTACCTTTGGGGGGTAAAACTATTTGTTATTCCCATACTCTCACTATGACTACTCTAACTGGAGAGACCATTCATTCCATGTTTTCCTGCGACCAAATTCAGGTTCAGATGGACTTCATTCTTTACATCTTATCTGCTACTACTTCTATGAGTAGAACTGAAGCTGTATCTTTCCATGATGTGTCTGGAAACCCATTCTTCACAGTTTCCCTCTCCAGAATAACAGCTATGGCTAAACTCAGCTCCCATATCTGGACTGATCCTATCCTAGTGTAGGCTGTCTTAAGTCTGTGGCTGGTAGCCCGTGGCACGTTAGTTCCAGGAAAAGGACACCAAGAGTCCTCAGAGAGATTTTCTGTGAGACTTCAAAACAGCAAGAGCCTCATACACATGCATTATTTCTTTTAGACTTGTCTGTGTAAGTACTTCGGTAATTATAGGTGCAAAAACTATGCTAACAGCACATGTACATACATACAGTCTGTGAACATCACATAATTTTAAGGGGAGGGCTCTCTGGTTATCCAACTGGGTAAGGTTTTCTCAAGGATGTTGTAGCTGTATCAAGAACAAGAACATAGCTTCATGAAAACAGTGTCTAAACCAAACGGTGAAAAAGAGCACATCAAGCACAACAGATGCACACTGAATGAAATCAGACTTGACAGGGCAGGTTGAAAGCCAAAGCCTTACCACGCATGCTGTCACTAGTGGTGGGTGTACCACCATGGCTGCTCTGGAGCCACGCACTACTTGCAACATCCTGCACAAGGAAATTATCTTGGCCAGAACAAAGATGACATGTTGTACCTGAGAATCACTAAGAAGTTCTTGCTGTCCTAGTCATTACTTCACACTACAGTGCAAGATGATAACAGTAAATCTCAATGGATAATTAGGGATTTATAGGTAATGCCACACTCTTATCAGTCTATGTAGAAGACATCAATATTGATCCAGAGCCTGCTGATAGACACTTACTAAGAATAAAATTACCCACTTACAATGTAAATCTTGAGTTTCTCATAATCCAGCCCTGTGCATTACTGGTTCCAGAGCCTATCTTGCAGTGTATCTCTAATTAAATGTAATTCAGAGTTCCTAAGCTTCTAAGTACAATCCTTAGAAATCCAAGAGTAACAAAACTTCAGAGCTTGAAAGTTACAGTGAAAATTTCAGGTCAGAACTGTGCAGACTGGATTGTAGTTTCAGGATGGCCATCTCTGCAGGATGCATCAGACATCCTGCAGTGTTATGTATAGCCATGAACTACCTCTATCTAACTGTGAGCACTGCTTTATTCATTGCTGAATGTGTCTATGCACCTGAAACCACATGCTGACAGTTGCAGTCATATAATATTAAGAACAGTGCCACATAGCTTTTGGGACTTCCGCAGTGGTCCTAGATAAGTACTGATCTTGCAACAGCTTTTAAAATCAGCTGAAGAGCTATTCTTCTCATCACCTGGGAAGTCTGTTGAAGGGTGGAAGGCGCTGGTATTTTGGTTGCACAAAGATGTCAGGTGCACTTTCTGCCTTCCCACAAGACAACTAGTAAGTCATACAAGTCATTGAAGCTGCATACAATAACAGATTTGTGGACAGATGGATAGATACCTGCACAGAGAGATGAACAGGCTGACAGGTGAACCAAAAGACAGGACTCAGGTTTTGGGCTATGCTCAAATCTCTTCATGTTACCTCAGGGGCATAGGTAATCTAGGAAGCAGCCAATTCTCGTCAGGCCTTTTTGTTACTTTTTCAGGCAAAATAAAACTGTGACTACAACAGAGACTAACCTTAATCTAACCTTCACAGAAGTAGCACACTTAAGCAGAGAGTGGAAATGGGTCAGTACTTGTTTGTTTTCTAGTGATCCCCCTCCATCAGATGAGTCATATTTTGCCACAGCATCTGAAACTGCTCTGATTTATACCAGAAGATGAAACCTCTTCTGGCAAGCCCATAATCCTGGAGTGGCAAAGTAAAAATGCTGTTTTTCCCTTTCCAAGCTCAGCCACACCTTTTGCACAGAGGAGTGCTGAACAGGGCAAATACATTTTTCTTGGCTCCAGTTCTGTAAGGCATGTAGCAGTACTAGAAAACACATGCATAATAAGGGGTGAGCATTAATGCCATCAGAAGGCAATAAAAGCTCTGCAGATCTCCTGTCAATCTCATATAGGCTTTAACATTTGAGCTGATCACTATGACATTCCTAAATAAACAGTGAATCTGGTCTAGCTTACTTTCCTAAACAAAGCTGTCTGAAACAAAATTTCCTCCCCAGTATCAATAGTTGTGCAGTTCTGATGAAATGAAGTTATTCAGAAAACTATTCCAAAGAGAAAAAGGACTGACCATAGAATTATCCACAGCCAATATAAAACCAGTCAGCAATGATTTTGCAGCTCTGACAACATTATCTTCAACAATGTGAAGAGGTTAACGTTACATGTAAGAAGCAAGTCAGGCTTGTACACATAACATGCTTAAAATACAAAGTTTTTTCCTTTCATTTCCATTCAAGAATAAGTTAATTGTGATTAAGAGGCATTAAAAGCACTGAAACAGTGATACTGGATACTAGAAAAAGAAATATTTGTAGAATAAGACTATAGCTTTCCTTTTGAAACAATTTTGAAATCTCACTAAGAGCACTTAGCACTGCCTTCTTAGGTAATATTATCTAATTCAACTTTTTTCTCCCCATAAAATTAGCTTAGTAGAGTCTATTCCCAATAAAGTCAATATACTTAGGTCTCAAAGCCTTTATACAAAGTCTCAAGCCTTTATTGGTAAAATGATGTTATAAGCAGATGACACAATAAAATCCTACAAAGGGATATCACTTCTAAACTATGTTGCCATACACTGCTTTTCATACATTTAACCTCTGTTGTGAAAGCACTCATGAAAATCAATTGTAAAAATACTTGCCTTTTAAGGATAATTACAAGAAAGAGGAAAAGCGTATTGAATTGGTGATGGATGAATATGGGACATGGATTCACAGTACATTTTGTTTACCTGAGGTGGTGTCAGTGTCCTATCATTAAGTCATCTAATTGGGAATGTGCCCTATTCACAAACCACTGAGGTAAGAGTGGGAGGAAGAAAAGTATTTTCCTGTTACAGAGGTAACCATTCCCTATTTCATCATTCACTGGCAAGCCACAGTGGGACTCTAATAAGACTTCACTGGGCTAAAGGCATTTGAATCATTCATGCCACTGGGCAGCTGACGCCAGCATCAGGACTATACTCAGCTTACAGAATACTGACAGTGTGGCTGGCAAATGATGAATTATTTTCAAGGGCACCACAGGACAAGTTCCCTCCTCAGGCTGTGAAGAAAACAGAGTGCTTTGTTTACGTGCCTGGTTGTTTTTCTGAGGCACTGCACGCTTGGGGCTGTAAATCACGTGCTGAAGTTGCAAGTTGATTCACAGCACGTCGCAGGGCATAGACTGCACTCTGCTGGGCAGTTAGAGCTAATGTAAAAAGCAGAGTAATCCTCCAGGTACACAAGAGAAAAGGTACTAAGACAAGTGAAAATGCCTTCAGCAGTAGACACAGTGGTAACAGTCCTGTATTGTCAGCCCGCTAGTTGGCTACTCTACTTAAAAATCTCTGATTTTTATTCATCTCAACTGCAGATGTCATTCCTTCCACAATGAGGAGAACACTAAGTTGATCACCAAATCAAAAAACAGCGTGATCGGATCACCGTGCATGAGCTGCCTTTCACAGAATCATTTGGACCTACTATTTGTTCCTAGTGCATCCTGACTGAGCAAAAGTTGTGCTGGACCTGAAAGCTGGGCTGACTGAGCACAGGGAGTGCATCCCAAGTTATGTTTGTATTGGGTTACAGAAAAACCTGAAGACAAACTTTTAAAAAAAAACAACAACAAAAACACAGCATTTGCTGATAAACCAAAAGCTTTTTTGTAAGGCTTCCAGCACACCTGACAGATACCTATTCATTCCAATCTCACAATATTGACTGGAATGAGGAAAACACTACAATTTTCATTTCATGGTAGGCAAAGAAGAGGATGGATCAAGGCAAAGGGATGTTATAGAGTTTGTCCAAAATAACACGACCACACTTGAAGTCAGAGTCAAACACGGGAAACAAAAGACCATATTGCTTGGATTCTGGAGAAAGTATGTACAGAACAGATGGGGTTATATAGAAAGACATACTGACCTCTACACTGTTTGAATTAACAGGAAAGGCTGAAAAAACGTAATAAGTTAAAAAATGCTAAAGCTTACTTGGTGGAAGAGGCTCATCGATAGTTGGGTAGTGATGATGGTCAGGCCTCAGAGAAGGAAGCTGGCTGACTGGCTGAGAATTATGGAGTAAAGGACAATCACCTATGGACAAGATATTCAAGATATTGACAGTCATTCACTGATTTCACAACATGGTTCAAAAAACGTGCTACTGTAAAACAAGTGATTATTTGTCACAGAGGTTTTCCTGGTATACTTGCAGCTCTAGTTATTCCTATTCCCAGGCACTATTTTAATAACAATTCACACACCAAAGAATTAGGAAAATAATGCAGTCAGGGCTCCGGTCTCAGTTTTGAGCCAATGCTAATCTATTACGGGCCAGATTCTGGACTCATAGACACACAAGTGTAAGCGAGAGAAGAATCAGGCTTGATCTCTGAGAAATATAGTACAGCTCAAGCTTCTGCAGAAATTGGACAGGAACATGCAAAATGCTGGCTCCAACTTTTCTCACCAGCAAAATATGAGGCTAAAATCTGCCTTGAATCTTCCTCTGCTTTTCTAAAGGATCAGCAACTGTATGAATAGGTTGGAGTGGCAGAATTATGCAGTCCCTGTAAAGCAGAAGAGCACTTCCTTCTACAGATATTTTTCAAAATTCAAAGTGTTGGTCTTGGGAGGGAGGAGAGAGAATGAGACAAGGACCAGAAACAAATAGGAGACAGGTGGTAGAAGAGGACAAAAGATAGTAAAACGTAGTCAGGACCTGAGGTAAAGAGAGAAGACCTGAGATACAGAAGAAGAAAAGAAGGAAAACTGAAACACAGTGGACAGTGTAACGGTAGTTTTTAGAAAATAGTAATGCTGTATGTATGCTTACTTATCTGCATATGAAATAAGTGAAATCTAAGTAAATGTCCAAACTCATGTTCTTTTGAGAGGAACTTCAAAAAAAAAAAGTCAACTTCAGATCCAGATATTTTTAATAGAATCCTTTAAGATATGAAGAAGTTCATTGTAAGGAAGAAAAACTATTCCTCATCTTAGACTTAACTATGAGAATGAGGAAACTGCAAGATAAAAAGAATTCAGATTCCTTCTCATTCTGTTCTTAAAACCTTAGAAATCAAGATTATACCAGGATAAAATTAAAATCAGACCAATCATCTAAACCAAACTGTGTCGGTTTAGCTGTCTTTAACAGTGTTATTTTAATGCCCCAAGAAAGAACAGTTTGTAAAAAATAACATACTGCTACCAAATATATAAAAAAATGCCTGAAAATAAACATACACAAACAACAGCTACAAGGCAGAAACTAATTTTGTATAAAGCTGAAAAAAATCTCACACCATCCAGAAGTGAGAAAAAAGACTTATCAAAAGTACTCCCTCTGTGGCATCTTAAATTTCTCCATTAAAACTCTTGTGCATAGGCACATCTAATGGTCATATCTGCTGTGTGTTCTGAACAGACAGCAGAGTTATCTAAGTTATTACTCAATGCTAAAAGTCTGTCTTTCACAGGCTTAAAATCTGTGCTGTTTCTACAGGTGCTGTGGCACAATTTACCAGAACATCTATCTATGTTTCTTTACTTACCTCACCATAATTGACTCTCCCCTAGTCATGGCAGTTACGCCAGTGGAATCATGGTAGTGTCAGTCACCTGGAGTGGATGGAGGTGACCACATCTACTGTATTTGTAACAGCCACCAAACCATGGATCAGCATGCACATTTACTGAAGTACCCCCTGGTCATACCAAAGGAGTGCTAAGGGCAGGGCTGCCTTTCAGACATTCTCTCTTTCAGGCAGCCAAAACAAGGTTGCTGAGCTTTATATAGGCTTGAGAGACAAATTCTGTAGCCATACTGAGTCCATATGCAGAAGACATCCTCTCCCCAAAGCCGCTCTCAGAAGTGCACATGGTCCAAAGCAACCATCAATTCTGTAAGAATAGTCTCATGCACACACACACTCATGCCCTCCTGGGTATACAAAGTCCTTCACCTGCAAGGAAGGTCCACCTTGCTGAGGATTTCTATCTCTCTCTGTACTTCTGAGAATTGTTAGGGTTAGAACCAAGGGTTTAACAGTCCCCTTACACCATTCCTTCAGCAAGAACAGTGAAAGATCGGGGTAAATGAAGTGGGAATGGACAATGAAAAGGCACAAGGATGCTTTAGCTGGAGTTTCCTCCTAGTGATCACCAATTATGTTATTCTCTCAGTGCTGTTTACATTTGGTGTCACTTATACCAGGGGACAGCTGACTCAGGATGTGGGAATGCAAATTCTACCCTTGACCATAGCAGCCGCTGAGGCCTTCACTTCTCAGCCTGAGAAAAATGATACATGAACCAAAGATGAGTAACCAAATCCACCCTTCATGTAACTCCATATTACGTAAAACAACTTACCAAAGGTGTATATTTAATGTTGAGGTTTGGAAAGATTGGGAAAAAGAATATCTACGTTGTGAAGACAGAAGTGATTTTTTAAATTATATTTTATCTCTAGAGAAAGATAAGACAAGAATTTTGTTGGATATAGCTCAGTCTCAGAAAAAAAAGCATTCTGAGTTGCCCTATGGTCTGTGAAATTTGATGTAGATTTGTTTGAAAACAAAAAAAAAATTATTGGGAAATTTAACTAAACAGGTTTTGTTTCATTTCTAACTTCGAAACATTTGCTTTTCTCCACATACATGATGGTGTATATCATACACAGACACTGGCCCAGATCCTTCGCTGAAGTAAATCAGCATGTCTGCTCCTTGACAAGCACAAGCTGGTCCTCTCACTGTCTAGCAGAGACAATGGCAGTACATCAGATATGTGAAATGAAACAATCCCAAGAAATAAGGAATTGGTTGGTGGATGTGATAATGCTGGTCTGCCACATAACTTCAGCTAATCTTGATTTTATAATGATGCATGTATATCTACAGGAATCCATATATACAGATCCCCCATCTGTATATGCTGGGATATATAAAGACAGGCTCAATTATCCAACCCTCCCTAAAATATCACCCAACTCAGAGACCCCAAGTTTTTATGAAATAAGCCATGAGCTATCTGAAACCTTGATTATCTGATGCCTTCTGTGACATCCAGATAATCAGGGCTGCTCAGCGCACTGATTCTCAGGATCTAACCTTCTCTTCTGCTGCTTGGACCTGCTATTGGGGTGTCTAGACTTTCTGTGG
This sequence comes from Tympanuchus pallidicinctus, assembly GCF_026119805.1. Classification (NCBI taxonomy): domain Eukaryota; kingdom Metazoa; phylum Chordata; class Aves; order Galliformes; family Phasianidae; genus Tympanuchus; species Tympanuchus pallidicinctus. The sequence goes on along the minus strand of NW_026294752.1, from coordinate 2,252,407 downwards.
CTAGTTGTGGATTCCCACCATGAGCTACTAGTTCATCTGGCCACTGGGAGGAGCCATCCACTTGCTCCCTGTCCAGCTCAGGGCTCTGTACTGAGTCTGGCACCGATTCAAAAGCGCTATTCTCCTCCTCCTCATCATCCTGAGAGGAGAAGACCGTGCTCTCAGAAATCTTTGCACTGTCAACAGAGGAGAAGCGCGTATGGCTGGAGAAGCGATTGTTACTGTCATAGCAGGAGGTGCTGTAGCAGGACGTGCTGTAGCAGGAAGTGCTGTAGCAGGAGGTACTGTAGCAGGAGGGGCTGTAGCAAGAGGTGTCGCACGCCTCACATTCATTGTCACCATTGGGTCTGGAGCTTGACTCGCTTTCGCTTCCTGTCCTAGGGTTTTCCCCATCCACCAGCCCATCATTTAAGTCAGAGAGTTGCTCGTCTAAGGTCCCAGGAGGCACTGTGCACTGGCTGAAGTTCTCTTCGGCCTCATTTTCTGGAGGAGGCTCTGCTGCCATGGTCTCACTCTCACTGACTGTCTCCTTCTGCAACACCTCCTTGACTGTGGACTCTTCATCGTTCTCCCCGCCATTGCCAGCATCTTGCTCCTCTTCCCCATCGCTGCTCATCTGTGCTGAGGGTAGGCTGTGAAGCAGGTTGTGGATTCTTATATAGTGAGTGCGAGGAGTCTCTGGCTCACCACAAGCTGAAGCTATAACTGTCTCTAGTTCAGACACAGGCAGGGAGCATGGCCTTGTTTTCCTCTTTGCTGTGGTCCTCAGCTGTAGCTTGCTGTCTTCCTCCTCTTGAGCTGAAGCCCCTTCTTCCTGACTCTTCTCTAGGTCTTTGTCAGCATACACATCTGCACTCACCTCATTGACATCTAAAGTTTCTGTGCTGTTCAATTCTCCATCATCTCCCTGAGTACCAGAATTGACTTTGCTGTTTTCCCTAACTTCAGTCTCAGAAGGAGACACGCAAGCCAGCAGACCCAGCTGCTCCGTGATGTCCGTCACATTTGAAGAAGGCAGCACTTCTCCTCGGATGGATTCCAAGGGCTCAGGAACTGGCACGGCATCAACCTCCTCATCTCCTGCTAGCTCTTCATTTATGTTGTTCTGGTTGACTTCCCTGGGTGGCTTGACAGCCCCTGGGCTATCAATATTGTTCACACTGTATCCATTTAGCTCTTCTGGAACTGTATTTTCTGAGGTCACTGTGTTGATGCATGGAGGCTCACCGAGGCTTTCCTCTGTGGGGTTGTTCACAGGGCTTTCCTGGAGGTCAGCTGGCTCAGGATCTGCACTAATGGAGACCTCTTCATCATCTGTATGAGACAGGAAAAGAAATTACTTACTCTTTTAACACAAAATGTTGACTGAACCAGAAGCTTGGCTCTGAGGACAGAGGCATCCGCTGCAATCTGAGAAAAATAAAACATAAATTAGAGAGTGAAATGAGTGGCTAACTGAAAAAAGGCTGGTTTTGTGCTAGGCAGCCTTTGTGCAGTAGATTTAACAATCACAGGACTTACTCATGGTGGTACTGTGTATGCAGCATACTGCCTTCCTGAGCTCAAGGTAACACATTCCTGAAACTCCCCTTTAAGTCAATGGGCATGGGAAGGAGTATCATGGTATTGACAAGGATACCTTCTCTGATGCTTTAGTTACATTTTTCTTGTCATGCAGAAGCTGACAAGATTTTGAACAGAGAATTTAACAAATTGCTTATCAACCCCCTGAAATCTGGGATTTTTTTCTTTGATATGATTTCCTCCTGGATGCCAGACAACCTGGGCTTTTTGATCCCATCCACCAGTCAGAAGAAAGAAGTCATGTTTTTCCAGTGAGGGGCAGGTCACAGTTTCCTAGTACTAATGCAGCTTTTGGCTTGACAAAGAGTACCTGAGACAGCATGACTTTAGAGAAGAAAAAAACCCTTCAGCATTATTTATTATTTATTATTTATTATTTATTATTTATTATTTATTATTATTTATTGACACAAAACCAAGATTCAAACTGACACCATCGTGACTGAAGGGGAACAATACAATTTCTTTTACTTTTTTTTTTTAGATTAACAATAATCAAAACGAGGAAGTCTTCAATCATCCTTACTACCGGAATATTCACTTTTAATCATAAAATGCTCAAATGTTGATGGCTCTATAAATAATAGCCCACTAAAAACAACCTCAGGACAGATGATAGAGAAGCAGATGGGACCTTAGTTTTTCATCCTCTTCTCTCCGGTGACATGGAAGACTACATGAAGCAGTCAAGAACAGGAGGACAAAGTAGCAGCTGTAAGCTGAAGAGAAGTAGGGGACAAACTGCAACTCACGATGCATTCTGTGGACAGGAGACTCCATGCACTTTCCTTTGCTTATGACTACACCTAAAGTCTCAGAGCTGCCAGGAAAGAATCTAGACTTCTGAGGAGAAATGAATGCAAAGCTGAAAAAGAGCTAGAAAAAGGGTGCATTAAGACTAAGAATTACCTTGATGAATGGAAGAAGTTATCTCAAATCGGAACTGCAGCTGGCCACTGACATGATCTGTAGGAAGCCTGCGACCAAGAGTGTAGCTTACAACCCTGTCCCTGAAAGAAAACAAATTCTGTCACAACAGACTATAACCTACCAAATGTCAACTGTCCATAGATAAAGCTGCTGTGTCCTACAAAAATACGTAATGAATTTCAGTCTATTCAACCCAGCCATGAGGGCACGTTGACTTGCATACAAAAGAACAAATGGCAGAGGAGAGGACAATGTCTTCAATTGCAATGGAGCAGTTGAGTCAGTGATTCAGACAGGCTTCTGGGATACACAAGCACGTATGTATACATATAGAGAGAATGGTGGAAATGGAACCTCTGCAGCATGGGCATGGAAATATCAACATGGGAAGCAAACAACTCCCACTTCAGCTATCGTAACAAGACTTCCTTGCTGACCTCATCATATCTACCCTTATGTAGAAACTCACATTTCCATATTTCTTTTCCTTCATCATTTGCATAAAATTCAGCTTTCCTGTACTTACTTTCAAAATTCTGGACAGATCAGTCCCCACTTACCACCTTCTCTTTGTAAGCTGATTGAACAACTACTCTTCATCTCTTTCCACCCCTCTTACCTCTATGAAGCTGAAATATCAGGAGAACACCTTCCTGACAAGGTTGATCAATGATTCCACTCTGTCCTTGTGCAGGTCCCTCCCTTTGCCATACTTCATCCACCCCTCAGAACAGAATGAAACTACAGAAGAGATTAACTTCCCAGTTGCCCAAAATGAGGCTGAATCAATGTTCGCAAAGCATTTGTTAAGTGCAGAGGGTTCACTGAATAGTAATATTTATATATCTTTTAAAGAAACATAGTCCCCAGTTGGGCCCAAATATATTTACTAGAGTAGTTTCACATGCATTGGAAATCACATAAATGAGATGATGTCAAGATTTATGGATAATCTTTCTGAATTTGTGGGTTCTCATTGAGCTTGCCTGAGATTTAAAAGCTACTGTGGTATCAAAACTAAGCCAGATCTAGGTACAGGCTGGAGGCACTGCTCTTGGCAAAGCATGTCCTTTGATAGACAGTGTTTTCCATAAGGAAGTAAAATAGGAAGATATAATCAGATGATGATGACACGTTGAGGGAAGCCAATGATATCAGTTACAAAGCTCTACTTTCCCCAAGCTGTTCTTTTCCATCTGGTTTCTAAAAAGCCACTCTATCTTTCCTACTTGAGAAACATGGATGTAGTTTAGTCCCTTCTGGTAGATTCAGCTGTCAGTATCACTGCCAGTTTTGAACCAGCTGTTCAAAAACACTTCCAACAAGCCCATCATCCTGCTGTTCAGCTGAACCGAGATCCAGTTTTCAGAAATGCCTTCCTGGCAACCACATCTTCTATGCTCTCTTCAGTAGCTTATTCTTTCTCTCCCTGCTGCTGAAGGTCTAAACGTTAAAGTTCAGAGGAAATGTTTTGGCTTTGTCAGCATGCTATCCAATCAATCTCAAGTTGGAGTATGTTACTTTTGCTGCACACACCATCCCTGGACCTTCTTATAATAGGGAAGCAGGGCAGGGCTGCTAATCTGAACTGGATATTTCTTGGCAGCAGGGGAGGGGCAGAAAGACTCAGCTACAACGTATATTTCTACAGCATTTCTGCTGTCTAAAGGGAGGAGGAACAGATCTGGCAAGATTTTAGCCCAGAGTTAATCCTCTGAAACATGAAAATAGCCTGTTGATAGCACTAAAACAATGTTTAAATTGAAAATATTGTACTCTCCAGATTTGTGGCCAGGATACACACAAAACCTTTCCTAAATGCCAGTTCTCATATTTCAAAATGTAACAGATAAGGTTATAAAGAGAAATCACTGGTTGGCCCATAGTGCTATGCATTCTACTACAGACTAACATTGTTCATCAGGCAACTCTCAGTTTAATAATGCCCACACAACATCATCATGTAACTATAATGACATATCACCGGAGCTTCAAATTGGCAGCACACTCCCTAAACAACTCAAAGTACGAGCAGCAAAATTACCCTATGGCATGTCTTTCCAAGAGGCGCTGAACTGGCATGGAGAGTTTTCCCAGGAAACGCTTGATGATCGGTCGGCTCTTGGCAAATTTGTCTTTAACTTCTATTTCCAGGACATCCGTGGGCAAGGAGACAAAGCTGAACTGCTGCAATAAGAGAAGAGTAAAGAACATGAAGCTGGTGGCTGAGCAACAACATGCTGCTGCACGTGATCAGCATGTGGGATTCGATGGCTTTTTCAAGGTACAGAAACAGGTCTTGGAACCCAAGGCATAAATAAAAATAACCCGTCCTCAAAGCAATCAAGTGAAAACATCCTATAGCTACTATGTAACACTGAGGAATCAGGCTTGGAGAATGCAAGAATTTCACATATTCATGTCATATTAGCAAGCAAAGGCTCGTCTATGATAAGAAGAGTACACCTATGGGATCTAATTAACTCTGCCCTAGCAGTGGTTATTGATCTAAATGCAATTGGTCGGATTTTTTCCACCAAGTTCTAAATACTTCAAATAGCTGCATGTAAGTACAACAAAACCGGAAGCATGGAGAGATGTTTAGACAGCATTTTCCTCCTCTAGACTGGCGATTTGTGGCAACTCAGCTGTGCAGCGCATCTTAGCTATTGAGCAGTGGGGAACTACTGAAGTGCACAACAGCTGATCACAGTTTTTAGATGCATATTAAAATCTTTCCCACTCTCATCTCTGTCCTAACTTAGAAGGGAACAGTCTGAAAACATTGTTCACCTGTATCAATTTCCTGGTGTGGTTCACAATACGATCCCACACAGCTAAACCAGATGGCAAGCCATGGCACAGGCTACCATAACCAGTGACACCAGGGAAGATAGGAATGGCAACATCAAAAACTGGTGCTGTCACTAGATGCTCTGAAACATGACAGCACCGCCTCAGCTGGTCTGGTTTTGAGAACACCTGTTTTAACTTACATGTAATGTTTCAGCAAGCTTTCTAGAGAATGTGCGCACGAAAACCTCAGGAAGAAACACGGAGGGTGGTATTCTAAGTTTTAATTGCAAAGACTTCCACACGTACAGATTCCAAGTACAGGAACATTACAGCAACTAGAGATATAGGGATGTCCCCATAGGGAAAGCAAAGCTTGTTACTTAGGGATCACAGTAAAAAGCAAATGTATTAGTTGCTTCTCCTTGCTTGCTCCTAGACTGCCTAAATTCAGTACAGACCATGAGCTGGTGACATGACTCACTGAATGCTTTTATCCAGACAGATCCGTTACTATGAGGATGCTATCAGTGAAAAAGAAGGACCTCTTTGCTATGGCATGCAAAAGTAGGATATCTGTAAGACAGCTGTTTGTCTAGCTCAAAAGTCAGTGTTGAACTGGAAGCTGACTTCTGTACTAACTGAATATTGAGATAGATGAAAGGGTCTTCTAGCTTTCCTACTGCCAGAAGTAGTCTTCATAGTGCAATAAGCTCTGGGTTATTGAGGTATGGAGTTCAGCCCTAAATTGTTGTTATCCAATTTTCAGAAATGCTGAGTTTGAACAGCTTGATGTGCATCTAAAATGAGCAGCATGTTCTGCTAAATAAGTCCTGCAAACAAATAAATAAATAAACAATTTGAGAGATACAATTCAAATAACCTCCAAAGCGTTATTTTCTACACCTCTGCAGCATACTACTGAAGTCTGATCCCTACAAAAGGGAAACATTATTTTTACATGTATACTGTAAAAATAAGCTATATAATAATTAATAAGGCATAATAAGCCTTATTAAAATAAGCTATATTACCATAACAGTATGGGTATCTTGGGTAACTGCTCATTCATGGCACATGCAAGGAAAGCAGAAGACATTCATTTAACTGAATGAGGTTACTTTAATGTAATGTAATTTGTCATTTAATGAATTTTCCACTATATTGTTGTTAACACCTATTACTGTAAAATGATTTCTGTGAGGTAGAGCATGCTCACACACACAGCAAGAGACTGAGCTGTCCGTAAGTGGAAATAAAAGTTAAGTTAATGAACTGTACTTTCCTTTATTACTGATATTTTGCCTTGTGGTACAACTCTTGAAGAAAATCAGAATTTGCTTGCACTTTTGTTTTTGTAATGCCAATTGGAACCAAGTGGCAGCCTTTTTGCACAAGAAACACACTGACATTTTCCAGAGCACTTCTCAACAGCCAGGCTGAGTGGACACATGGAACATGTGTTGGAATCAGCCAGAGGAAATGTCTGTTGTTTCCTCAGAAAGCTGTGCATCTTAGGCATACAAATACAGTGATATTTCATACAATCTATAAATTCAAATTCTGTTCTGATTTGACCTGCCAACCATATTGCACTTGGGGATATACAAGACTGGCCTGGGACCAGCTTCTGGTCCATGATCACAGTTCCCAAGCACTTTCTCTAAAACAATCTTGTGACACTTTCAAGCTGTGTATTGAAAGCACAATTAAGCATTTAAGATCTGATATGTCCTGTGGCAGAACTAAAAGGATTTACCATATAGAAACTAATGTAGTTTGAGATTGAAAATGAAATAAAATAAATGGGTTCGGAGACAATAAGATAGTGATAATTTTACATGATTTGGTTTTCCATTATCTGAACACTTGCTCCCACTGCTCCCATACAGCTTAGTCCATAATGGACAGCATTTTCCAGAGGCGGTCCCTGAACATGGATGCCCCATGCTCAGGCCATTCACCCTGCAGAGCCTCAAGTAACCCTCAGTTTAGAGAACACACTGGCCACTTGTCCTTTGAAAAATGAAATCCAGTAAAACAGCAAGGTTTTAGAAATCAAAAACTGATAAATTCATTTTCAAGAGTCACCAATCACTTTTGAAAATATGCAATTTATTGTGATATTTTAAGATCAGACTGTCCTCTTCGGAGGTGAAGCCAAATCACTATCAAATGCTATTTTCTTTCTCTTCACTTTCTTTTCTGAGAAGTGACAGCCCCTGTACCTTAGCCATAAAAGGTTGGGTGCTTTTACACTGTTCAATGCTTGGCACTCATGTCTGGAAGAAAAAGAAACCTGTATTTCATTATCTTCTCTAAAATGTGGGCAGGTTTTGGAGTAAAACAGAGGACCTTGTTAGACAGGACATGGAAAAAGCTAAAGTTAAAAATAAAAAAAGTTAAAAAGCTAAAGCTAACTGTTCTTTGCCTCAGTCTTTACCAGCAAGACCAGCTTTTAGGAATCCTGAGTCCCAGAGACCAGGAGGAAAAGCTGACAAAAGGAGTATGTACCCTTGATGGAAGAGGATCAGGTCAGGGAATCTTTAAGCAAGCTGGGCATTCTTATGTCCATGGCCCTGATGGGATTTCCACATGTGATGAGGAGTTGGATGATGTCATTCTGAGGCTACTCTCACTGATCTTTTATCAATTATGGCAACTGAGAGAAATGCATAAAAACTAGGGAAGTCAAATGTCACTCCTATCTTGTAGAAGAACAACAAGAAGGAGCTGTAAAATTATAGTTGAATCATCTAATCTGGAAACTGTTTCCAGGCACATAAAGGACAAGAAGATCATCAGTAGTCACCAGTATGAATTCACCCAAGGGAATTCATACTTGGCTAGCCCGATATACTTATATGAGCAGCGTAGTAGACCAGAGGAGAGCAGTAGATCTGAATTTATACTGCTATCTTTATGTTGGAGTAAGACCCGAAGGGAAGACTCAGAGAGCAAGCTGCTTTTAAGTGCTTACGGTTTTTTGTTGCTGTTGTTTGTTTGTTTGTTTTTTCTTCCAGGCCCAACAATGACTTTAAATATGAAGACAATCAATTTCTTTGACATGAATAATCTTGTGGGAGTTTTGTGTATGAGTTACACATGGTGAAAACTGAAGATACATTCCAAACGCTGACCTGACAGAATATATCTGTAACCATTCATAAGACAAAACATTTCCAGAGACTGAGAATAATTTACATAGAAAGCAAATTGATGATGATGATTAATTCCCATGTTTTCTTTTCAAAAATATTATTTGCATGCCTGAATATGGATAGATCATAGTGATGAGCTCAGAAATACTATCAAGAAAGTTGCTAAAATGAAAAGAATAAGTCTACTAGTACTGATTAGAAAAGTTAAGTGCAAGGAAAGTGCTAAGAACAATCAGTATATTAACTGGTGAAAGGTAGGTAAATTAATATATTGGTGATACAGAGCATTAGGCTCTTGACTTGGAATTGAGTACGTGAAACAATTAAACAGAATATATTTGTGATGCCCACCACCTCACAGGGACAATATATGCAGAAATAAATCTTAAAAGGCTGTAAATTACTTTTGATGGCTGAAGATAGATTTAATCATTCAGATGAATATTTCATTAGTGGCTTTTTCATTTCAAATACTCCAGTGAAACAATTTCATGCTCTAGGTACTCACCACTCTCCATCTGTACTATTCTGCTCCCCATTCAAAAATCTTCAGTGCATGTCACTTCTGTCCCACACAGTGCTTCTCATATGAGCAACTGGATAAGTTTGAAGAGAATTCCAGTTTCTTAAACTCACTACAGTACTTCTCAATGACAGCACAAAATATTGCTGTGTCACCAGCACAGGGTACAGAGCTCCACTGCTGCTGAAGGGTAAGAAACCCTACAAATATTCCTAGTAGGTCTTTGCCCCTGGATTCAGCAGTGATCACAGTGTCAGAATCTGTGTGGTACCCTATTCTAGCATGGCACAGTGTTTCTTTTCCTACAATAAAAAGGGTGCAAAAAAACTGCGCTGCTGTTTTAACATTTCATCCAACTCTTTACACTGAACTTCTTTAAAGTTGGATAAGGCCTTGCATATTGACTTCCTACATTGTCCCCCAGATCTGCTCTCTCTCTTCATTGGGAAAAAAAGACCCTTCCTGTTCATTTCATGTTTTCTACAAAATTCAGAGTTACTGGTGAAGAGACTTGTGAATTTTCTTGGATGGCTAGTAGATAGTTTTGCAAGATGGCTTTCACTTTACAAATGACTAATATCAGCCTTAAGACATCAGACATTTAAAAGAGCTCCTGAAAAAAATGAAGCACTGATGGTGCATCAAGAGACATGACCTTTTTTCATCTCTTTCATGCTGTCTACAAATTCATTAGTATAGGATAGGTGGAACACAAGATTAGCAAGACTGATAGTATTTTAGGTGCAGAAGATGTGATAAGAATGTGTTTCTGGAAGAATGATGTATTGGAATAACCTAGATAATTTTTCTCACTCCTTCCACTCATTTCTGAAAGAACTAAAGTTGTTTTGGGCTTTCACACTGCAGTCATCACAGGATACTAAAGCAAACTGCAGCTGTAAAATCACAGCTTTTCTGTTTCGTGAAATATTTGTTTTACACTTTATGTGGCCATGTGTAGTGGAATATCGTACACTGAAGCTGCCACTCACAAGGCAGTGCCATTGAAGCCTCTGGCAAAACACTGAATTCAGGACTTAGATATCATATCATCTGTGCTTGACTTATGCTTAGGTACAAAGGTCTGCCTATCTTTGCAACCAATTCGTTTGTATTTGTCAGAAGAAGAGGGAGAAAGGCTATCTAAGTTAAACGATAAAAAAAACGGAAGTTCAATCAGTGTCACACTCCTGTTGCTCTTTTCATGTTGAACTTCTGATGGAATAATGCATTACATGAAGCATTGGTAGGATTGTCAGTATCTAGATTTGGGCCCTAAATCTGATGAAAAACAGATAAAATACAATCTGCATCCAGTTTATAATAATACCATTATTTCAAAAAGAGTTAAAACATCTTGAATCAGTGGCTCAGCACTCAGTCTATTACATTGATACCACCTTGATAGTCTTGCAGCCAGCACGCAGACCCCCTGATTCTATCCCTGCTGACTGCAGTACAGAATCCCCCTCTCCCCAGACCACCACCTCTAGCATCTGAGTCCTTGATTAATTGCTTCTTCTGATTGGTAATCTGAAGAGATAGATTTCATGAGAATTTATTCAAGTGTACTATTTTTCAAAGGTTGAGGGTTCTCTGGGGTGCAGTCAGTACAAGTTACATGTTTGAAAATACTTTAATTCTGTTTATCAATTCTGACACATTAACTACTGTTTCTCAAGCACTCTTGCAACAGAATACTGAACACTTCTTACACACATCAGTTAATTCACCAGAAAAAAGTAGCTATCTTCAGAGTGATAAAGCAGTCAGCTATAACCTAAAATATTTGTAAAAGCTGAAGCAAAGAAACAATCAGGGAAGCTGCAAGGAGTTTAGATGGTTTGCATCCTCACGCTCCTACTGAAAGGCAATCCACTCTTCCAGAGCTAGAATTACTGGAGTTGAAATTCAAAATGTCATTTAACAGCTAACAATTCCTACTGCTTTAAATACATTGGACAGTTGCAACAACCAATTCTTCCAGTCATCTCACTGCCATTCCTCTTGGCTCTACCCCTACTCACGAGTAAGTAACCAAAACCGAAGAAGCGACAGGTTCTAACAAAACTGTCACAGTCAAGAAGGAAATGCAACAAATAGATCTCAAGGGAAGTTCAGATGGATTAAGTACTTAATTTGCAAAGCCACTGTCAGAATTTGCCAGCCAGACTGAGGTATATTAACTACTTCTTAAACCAGTTTGTTTTGTTGATTAAAATCATTAGTGATCAGTACTGCTTGCCTGGACTGTCTATCACTTTGTGCTTGTGCACTGCTTACTAACAAATAAAATCTTCTTAGAGGGGATTTATCAAAAGACTGTGACAGAAAATGCACGGTCTCAACATGAAACAATATGTGAATACTGTCATTATTCTTTTAACAGCAGTATTAGAAGAAAGGTGATGAACATTCACCTTCCTCAGTTCTACTAGATGAACAGAAGATTTGACAAAAGAACACTTCCTGAAGAGATTTATTTACGTTTTACCCCAAAATAGCATGCTAAGACAACTCGCTCACTATGACCTTGCAATTAAGTGAACTGTTAGCAAATCTGGTGGGCTGCTCCAAAATCCCTTCTAACTGCCCACAACATCAGTGGTGGATTTTGGTGGTACAGCTGTAGAAACTGAACTTTCCTATCAATATTCCGTCACATTTTGTTGCTGTGTGACAGATAGTAGCAGAGGGGCATCTGAGAAACTGGCATCTGACATGGAAGAGTATATAAAATACAGGTGTGGAATTGAATTTCTCTGGGCAGAAAAGACTGACACCCACTGATGCCTGCTGAATGTTTATTCAGCAACCAACAGTGGATGTGAGCACAGTGAGGTGCTGGGTGATGCATTTCGGCAGTGCTGACGGTGGGTCATCTCTGCTGGTGCAGGTTTTTACAAATGCAGTGTGTGGGCCTTTGTTCAACACTGGCAAAAATGCATTGCTCATAGTGGTGATAACATTGAAAATAGTGTTACTTTTGGAGCAACCTCTCCATATAAGTGGCCATTAGGTGACTCTGACTTCAAAACATTTCTGATACAAACAAGCGCTACTGATGTCAAATGGATGACACAGAATCATAGGATGGTTTGGGTTAGAAGAGACCTTAAGGATCATCTAGCTCTAATCTCCCTGCCATGAGCAGTGTCACCAGCCAATAGATCAGGCTGCCAAGGGCCCTATCCAACCCGGCCTTGAATGCCACCAGGGATGGGGCATCCACAACATTCCTGGGTGACCTGTTTCAGTATCTCACCACCCTGTGAGTAAAGAAAAATCCTCCTAACATCTAATCTAAATCTCCTCTCTTCTAATTGAATGCAATTCCTCCTTTTTCTACTACCATTTGCTCATGTAAAAAGTAGTCTCCTACTTTTTTATAAGCTCTCTTTGGTACTGGAATGCTGCACTGAGGTCTCCCCAGATCCCTCTCTTCCCAGACTAAAATGTTGGGCAACTCTTGACCTTGGCGATATCAGCACACATGGATAAAAAGCAGAGTAGTCACAGTCATTTTCATTGTCCAACATGCAAAATTTTGCTTCTGGATAGCAAAGATACCTTCCATACTGTGGTTTCTTCCCAGTAGATTAAGTTTAAAAAGACAAAGTGCAAGCTATAAATTACTCTGGGAGGTCTTTCCTGAAGCTAGGCTATGTTGCAGATGGAAAAGCAAAGCCAAAGAGGTTGTGGGGCAACAACCCTACAAACCATTATGTAGGTAGGCAACACAACAACCTTGCTGGCTTCTGATCCCTGCTCTTTGTATTGTTTGTTCTTATTCATTGACATCTAAAATGTATCCACACCACCACCTTCACCTGCAGCTGACATCTTTTAATCTCCCCTCAGTTGTCTATAGCCTGTAATGGATGGCAAGTAGTAGTCTTGACAGGTTAGGGGTACCTCCTACCTGTGCCTGATGAATAAGTATCTGATGTGATAGAACTGGTCCAGTCTGACACTTAAGACCAGACATGGGGAAAAGGCTGAGATAAATGCTATAGTCAGTGCCAAGAATCTTATTATCAATATTCTAAATACAGTCACAGAGCCATGCATTGCCAACAACTTTCGGCAGTCACTGGCAATTGTTTTGCCTTGCGCCAACCAATTGCTACAAGTGGGATGGGGCTACTACAGGTAAGAGAGCATCCCTAACAGGTTGTTGGGATACACCCAACATGTTTTAGAGGATAGCAGAGGAATTACATAGATGCAGCTGTGCAGGTCAGCTGTTTTTCAGAACCTCATCTTTGTTAACAGATCTATGTTTTTTGCCAGTACAGATATTGTTAAAGAATGCACCACGTTGAAAGTAGAGCATGGAGTATGAAAAGACCATAAACTGTGAATCAGCAGTAAGTTCTCTGTATGAAAGGAACTTGTTTTTATTTTCTACAGTTGCTTTCTTCTCATCACTGACTGTACAGACACTGTGGCACAATCAGTAACTAGTCTGGACCTTCCTTTGAATATTTACTAGCTTTTGTCATTGCATGCTACAATATTCAGCACTTTGGCTTAGCAGAATTGGATGTTATGCTTCCATATGGGAAAACAAGGAAACATCACAGAAGGACTCCTCTCAACCACTGTAAGACGCCACATGGTTTTAAACCTGCTTCACTCATCAGCTCTTGTTGAAGGCTTCCACCTCACTTTCACTTGAGTATTGCTACAAGTGTCAAAATGTTAAATACAACTCATCTCTTAGTAAGAAATTTACATCTGGTTATGCCTTCCTGTATAAAGGACAATGAAACAGTGCAATAGAAGGATAGCTTTAATTCAGGGCTACTAGTGTTAAAAAATGTCTGAATAGCTTGTGAAATGAAGATCATTAATATTACATGACATTGATGAAATATTGCCTGAGGTATCACAGTGCTCTCGGAGTGTTCTTTTAATGCAGGTGGTTACTATGCAAATAGAACAATTTGATAAGTATATGAGGTGGAATAGCATATAATGAATAATGAATATAAGTAAATGAAACATCTTCTTTTGCTTTGTAGGATTTTATTTTGATTTAATTCCTACAGAATTAAGACAACACTTTCATTTCTGAATTTGCTCCAGGGTAATCAAGAACATACACAAATATAACAGCCTGTAGTTATTTCTAAAGTTTTATTTCCCTGTATCAGAATTTGTCAAGTTTAGGAGCCAAAACTAATTAGATAAGAGAAAGAAACTGAAAAAGGTCTTCTAGCTTCTGTTTACATGGGCTATGATGGAGAACCTTAGGAAAGAATCACAATTCTGAAGTAATACATCATCCAAAGTATACTGGGGGAAAATGACTTGTGATGGAAGCAGTTAATGAAATAACTATGATTTCTCACAATTTTTCATTTCAAGTGTTCACATCCACCAGTGTTGTGAAAAAGGTGGATGGAAAAATAGCTACCACCACAATTTGGCAGTTGTTTGTAGTTCTCCTTCTCTTGTATAAAAGGATAAAATTGAAGAAGCCTAGGAACTTCTGTGACAGATATGCCAGTATGGGTTTTTGTAACAAAAACTTCAGAGTAGCTGATGTGTGTAAACTGCAATCCAAGCACAAGCAGTTAAACATTTCCACACCAGCCAAAGAAAATGATGGATAGTGTGTTGAATGACATCTCTGCTGTCGTAGACTCCTTACAGGCTAAAAAGCTAACAACAGAAAGGAAGAAGCTACATGGTTGCACACAATCAAGAAAACCAGACCGAGAGCAGAGGAGGTAGAATTCAGCTGTGTTTTTCCTTTCCTACATCCTTTATTAGGTTATTTCATTGTTTCTCCTTTTATTTCTGACAAACTCTTTGGGAAAGAAATGTCAGCTCACAAACTCAAGCATATCTTATGACCCTTGACATTTAATCAGAGCCACATTCTTTCTTCGTGGTTATTTTATCCCCTGGCAGTGCAAAAAGACCTTGAAGTGAGAGCACATTACTTTGGCTGGAAGTTGTTTTTGAAAAAAGAAGACTTCCAACCAGTATTGAGCACTTCTAAAAAGATTGTTTTCAGTCTCCATCAGCACAGCTTATGTTCCTTTTCTAACGTGAACAGTTTGTGTCACCTCAGCAGTTCAGTCTGGCCAACAGTGAACAGCAAGATCACAGGCACATCCTATGTCCTTTGAGCATCAATTTCTGGCATTCATGCTTTCTGTAAACTCCCACAATCACATGCACCATATGTGTCACATAATGAAGCAAGTTTCCTTTTTATGCCTGCTTACCTCTAGACTGGTGTCTTATGCACTTTACTGAAACATTTCTGCCATTGACCTCCAGTTCCAGCAACTCTGGCCTGGGACCCCTCTGCCAGACACATCTGTTGCTTAGGGCAGGAAAGAAGATACTGCTTGGTGGATGCCTCACAACAGGGCCTTCCACTTAAGCAAGTCCTGTAGAAGGCATTTTCTCTCAGACTAGCTTCGAGGTGTCATCTCCTCCCCAACAAAAGTTCACCTGTAGCACAACCTGATGCAATACTTAATTTAAATTCATCCTCCTCAACGGAGGAGTATTCAGTGACAATTCTTTCATCTCCTTCCCCACTCTAACTTTCATTCCTATGCAGTTTGACCTAATTATTCCTAAGCTACTCTGCAATTTACATTTTAATTTGAATAAATTTAGTCTATTTATTTACTTCTACTCTTTCCTGCAGTGAAGATATTGGTCTGAAAGAGAATAGCAGTAAATCAAACTCTTAATGTCAGGTTCCTTTAATTCCAGAGATTCCTTATTCATTGCTGTCATTTTGGGTGTAATTTAAAAACAGCAGGGAGCAACTGAACTCTAAGATCTCATTAATGCCCATGAAGCCCTTCCAATAACAAGCAGCAGACTAGAGAGCATTTCTTCAAGGTGATAGGCAAATGTGCCAAGGTTGATTTTAATTTATACTACCAGTGACATTTTTCAAACACAGATTATTTTTATTTGCATGCTATACTATTTTACTTTATATAATGTTTCCTCTCTATATAAGAACACTATGACAATCTAGCAGCAATCTTTCACGTTATCAGAATATATTTTTCAATTCTGGGTTACATTTGCCTTCCATAATTAACTTCATAAATGATATCCACAGAGAACAACCCATACTGAAAGTTTTGATTTTGATTTGTAGCTATTTAAGCCTTTTGTACTGATAAGAAACCATGAAACACATCAAACTTGGTTAGATCAACAACTATTTAGATAAGGAAAAACTTACAGATAAGAAAAAGCTTAAAGAAAAGAATCCATAGCCAAAGTTGTTTCCATGTTTTAAGTCTTGGCTCAACTGCTTACCTCCCCTTGCCAGATTGGGTTAACTGTATTGCACATGATCTTAGATCTTTTCTCCTGTCCATGATGAGGAAGTGCTGGGAAGATGCTGTGTTTCCCAGGCTGGATGGAAATCTTCAGATAAGGATCTGGATTGAAAAACATTCCTTTCTTCAGACCGAAAGCCTGGAAATCTGAAAGAAGTTAAATAAGGTAAAATAAAGTGATTACTTTTTCAAATTAGAGGCAGTTATCAGGGAGAACAGGAGAAATAGACAGGGAACTGATGAGGAATTTAGATAGCCTGGTCAGAATAAAACAAGCAAGCAAACAAAAAACTTATTGTATTTATTGTGAGGGAACATGAGGCCAAATCTTAATATTTAAAATTTATTTTCTGATTGAACTGAAAATTTTACAGCCTGATTGTGCAGGGTAACGTGGCTTCTAAATCAGAGCTTGTGGAACGAAATAAAAGTGATCAGAGCTAAGCAATTGTTCAATCCAAATTCCAAAACAAG
The DNA here is from genome assembly GCF_026119805.1 of Tympanuchus pallidicinctus. Taxonomy (NCBI): domain Eukaryota; kingdom Metazoa; phylum Chordata; class Aves; order Galliformes; family Phasianidae; genus Tympanuchus; species Tympanuchus pallidicinctus. Next base: position 2,235,611 of record NW_026294752.1, on the reverse strand, counting down.
CTCTGAAAAAGAGATCCATTCATTTTATGATGTAAACACGGCAATCACAATACTCCTAACCATCGGTTTTCTACTTCTATGAAATGTAGCTTTTAGATCACTTTTTTTCTACATGAGAAGCCATTTTACTTTTTTTTTTCCACTTTAAAATGCTTCCTTCCACGCCTGGGCCAACTTTACCTGAATTAATTCATGAAAACTCATGTATATAATGTCCAAGTTTTGAGTGGGGCTTTCTAGCTGCAGAACTCCCTGGTATTTGAGTTGTGCAGAGAAAATCTCCATGCACTTCTTTCAACATTTACTCTTAAGATCCTGCTGAAAGACACAAGTCTACTATGATTTCTTGCTATGAAGTCAATGAAAAGCAAATTTGCAACTATCATTAGTTTTGGTTTAACTGCTATAAACTAAACCTTCTGGCCTTCATTTTTCCAGCATCTCTAAGCTTTCCTAGGAAAACATAAAGCACTTAGCTTTTATTAGTGATTTTAGTAGCTAGTTTCTTTCCCACCATTCTTTGCATGGAGATCTGTTTACAGCTAAAAGCACTGACCTGCATTCTAGCTGCTTTTTCTCACTTGCTGTGTTGAAGATGTACAAAGTGTTATACAAAAATATTCTGAAACTGCTTAGATGCATTTCTAAATACTCAATGTAAACATTTTCTTTTAACGCAGGTTTCCAAAACACTATCTTTAACAGTGCCTTAACACTCTTCTAACTGATTAAATCCAAATCACGGAGTTATTCTAACAAGTCAACAGGAGACCATGGAAAGCACTCCCAGAAGATATTCTAGGTGAATTGACACCACACCAACATCAGCATTTTTGTTTAGATTCACCAGGTTGTATTTCACTTTCTTCACCTGTGGTAAGAGGGAACGTAATAAAATGTGCAAACTAAAAAGGAAGTTGATTTTGATTGCATCTTCCAGCATACAATTCATAGTTCAAAAGTTGTTGGCCCAGAAACTGACTGTACTAAAAAATCTCATTCTTCTGATGTTCTCTAGTGAATAAAGATGAAAAATAGGGGATATCATTATTAACAGCCCATGTGAAAGTACGTTGCTGACACCATGCATTACCATGGTTATAGCAATATTTTTACACAAAGAAAAAGATCTGGTTCAAACTGATAACATGGGTTTCTCCTCTAAGTGTGCAATCTCTGTTAGCAGCATGTATCTAATCCATCAGCCCTGATGAAATCCTTTCTGGCAAACTGTTTTGCTTTGAAAGTTGTACTGTTAGAAGTGCATTCCAGAAATAAAAACCAATATTGCAAAAGCGCTATGAATGACAAGGCCCAGCAGTGAAATAGTGTCAGAATGCTAAAATATGAGAGGAGGAAAAGACCTCTCAGATCTGATTTTCTTTCCCACTGATGTTTCCTCAAAAGATTTGAAACTGAAATATTTATTGCTATATATGTTTGATTTTTTTTTCCTTCAAAGAGCAGCCATTCCATCTTTCTGTACCCTGTACCTGGTACAGAATTGATAGTACATACATATTGATAGGTACGTATATATTAGGTATCATTAAAAATATATATATATATATATTGATAACCTATCACTCTCTTTTCATTTTTGGGAAATAAACAGTCATGAAGGTAAAGGTACTCCTAACCCTAATTAGTAAGCTGATTCTTGTATGTGCATGAGAAAAATGCTTTAGCTAAGCACATGAGAAATTTTATCTGCACCATTTTCTTGCTTAGATTGCACAATACAGTAAATCATGTTAAAATATCAGAACCTTCTATTTTTTATGTCCAGTGCACACAAGGATAGCAGAAGTAGCTTTCTCAAGTAGGGAAATAGCACTTAAATATCTCACAAAAAGTTCTGAGCACCATGAAAATCAGCTTCAAAAATGCAAGAGCTCAGAATAATGCTACACTGACACCTGTGTATATGCAGAAGAAATCAATTTAATTTGAAATGGAAGTGACGAATGCTGTAACTTGCTGTAACTACAACACTCAGGTACACTCTTACCACTGCTGTGTAACATCTGATCAGAACACCATTTGTTCCACTTTCACAAATGAAAATATTTCTCTCTCCTCTGTATTGTCTTTAGCAAAGGTTCGGAAGATACTGAATATTTAGGATTAACAGAATTCAAATCTTGGTAAAACCAATGAATCCAGATGGCTGAGATTTATGTTGGTGTACACTGCAGTTTTAGTGTATTTCATGAAGGCATGAGGACATGCTACCAACATAACTCACCCATGCTTTTCAAAGGTGTATTTTTAGCCAGTTTACTAAAGAAGTTATTGATATATCATATGTCAGTTTCCCATTTGTTCATAAGTCTGTAAAAAAGGTTATACAGATCTATCAGTTTGATAATGTGAGGCCCTCTCTCTTATGGAAGTTGATGGAAGGAAGCAATCCAGGTGTACAGGCAGCAACTGCCAATTCTTTCACTGCTACAGACTTTCAGTTAAAAAAGTATGTGCATCCTATGCCAGCTAGGCTCACTTCTCTATATGCAGGTGGCTTACAGCAAGTGCTGCCTGCTGTTGCCCCAAGGGAATTATCAGTTTGTTCCAACTTCAGGGCTTGCCTTTCACAAGTGCTGATTTCTGGCTATCTCGATCAGACTAAAGGAAGCTTTGCTCTAGGTCATTTGCAGGCATGTCGCTTCTGCCCCTAAGCAGGGCCATACACTTCCCTGTCTGCCCTGTAAAGACTCGTTCTGTACACTCATTTTTCACACAGCATCCCGGACTTTCCGGCACTGATGACTAGTTAATGAGGAAGATTGTATCTTTGTGGCAATTTGAAAATCAGTGTGTGTTTAGTGGGAAAACATGAAACTAGATGGGGACGTTAATCAATTCACAGCTGGAATCTATTTGTGTTACCAGGTCTGATTATGTCTCAGTACAAGTGACTAAACTTTCTGAAGGTCAGAGGAGAGAGCACGACAGTCACATTTTGTCATGCACAGCAAGGAGATTCTCTGATCATAGTGATAAGCAAAACAATTGTGAGGATAGTGCAGATATAGTGAAGTACTGGCCTAGATCCGTGCCATAGAAAAAAAAATGGAGAATAAGAGTGACGAATAGGGTATGGAAAGAGCTACAGGATGGGGCATCCACAGCTTCTCTGTTCCTGTGCCTCACCACCCATATCTAATCTAAATCTCCCCTCTTTTCATTTAAGACCACTCCTTTTTGTCTTATCATTATCTGCCCGTGTAAAAAGTCATCCTGCTTAGAAGTTTCCATTAGGTACTGTAAGGCTGCAATGAAGTCCCCTCAGAGCCTTCTCCTCACAAGACTGAGCAAGCCAGCTCCCTCAGCCTTTCTTCACAGCAGAGATGCTCTGGCCCTCTGACCCCCTTTGAGGCCTTCCCTGGACCTGCTCCAACAGCTCCACATTTTTCTTGCGCTGGAGGCCACAGACATCATCACCACAATAATTAGGCTGTCAATTGATAGGTCAAACAGATGTTTCCCTTCCAACTTTGTAAAATAAAGAGCTTTCAGTTCAGCTTATGACATTCAATAGCTGTACCTGAACCAGGACTGGTAATTCAGTTGTCTATCAGTACGATAAAGTAATTGTCACAGCTAACACATCAGTGTTTCTTTTGCAGTGAGCTCTATGTAGATTTTTACCAAAACAAGTATCACCTCTTTCAGAGAGCACAAGTTCACACACTGAGCTGAGCTATGTGAGACATAGAGGTGGCATCAGAAGAAGGAAAAATAAAACTCATCTTGCTCAAGATTCAGCAATAGGCATGGAAGTACCTCCTCTCAGCAATGTGCTTTTAAAGGAATAGAGATTATTTCAGCTACCAGTAGTAAATAACATTTCAACAGTCACAGTACAACAATTTTGCACTGACTTGGAAATACCATTTTGATTTATGCAGTAGTACATGATTCACAGGAAAACGAGAACAAATTAAGCAGTATTACAAGTGGTATAAAACTTCAATAAATCGAATATTAAGAAATTGTAAAAATCTAACAGTAATGTGCAGTGATAGGAAGACTTATATCTAACACTGCAAATTAATACAGGGGAATTAAGAAAGATAACGTACAATAAATTACTGACTTAATCAACTACTGAATGGGATTCTGCAACTGGTGATATTCAAAAGGTTACACAGACATTAAAACAGTTCTTTCTGCTCTCAGAAATCCACAGATCTATAAATAGATTGCATTTCCCTGTATGAAAAATAATAATGTAAGTAAGGGAGCATTGGCTGGTACCTTTACACAGGGAGGTTCTTAAAGATCTGAGTTCAAAAAAAAACCAACAAACACAAACCCAACTAAGCACGATAGATTAGCCTGAACATTTTTGTCAAATGAGACAACCAGACAACATATAAAGACAGTGGAAAAGAGGGAAAAATCATTTAGGACATGCTACAAAAGGACTATGGAAAGGATTCTCGTTTCTATGAGGAAGAGGCAGTGGAGGTGTAAGGAAGGAAACGGGTCTATTTATAAATGAAAAGGAACTAAGAAATTAATTATTCATAAATAGCCAAAAGGCTATTTTTAAAATTGCCTTAATCAAGAAAGAAAGCACAGAAAAAGTCTAAACAGCTACTTGAACAGTTTAACAGCGAGGGTCTCATCACTGCAAGCTGTCAGCCACTGGAGCAAAATACCACCTCTTATCTTCCTCTGAACCAGTCTTAGATAGCGGATATCACACAAAGCTCCATACCACAGGGTAAGATTACGTGTGTTCCACAGGATAATGCAGCAGCTAATTTCAGACTCTAAGCACGTCAATCTAGAGCACCTAGCTGCTGGTGTGTTGGAGGGGTAGCATTCACCTCACCTCTGCAAAGGTAAAAAACCAAATAAGCAGGTGAGTGGTTAGTGACTTAGGGGTTTATAAAGAACATATTTGGGCAAGTCAGTTTGAGTTGGGGGAGGGCAGAAGTGGTAGGTTTATGGTAATATTCAATAAGCAAAATTTACTAGCTAGGATTCCTGTCAGAAAATTGGTCACTAGGACTTCGAGAAATGTTTAGAAGACAGACTATGTTCTATATCCACATTTTGATGTAGTGTTTTTTCAAAATAATCTTTAGTGGACTGTATGGGGCTGCTGAATCACGGCCTGAACCTCTGACTGACCACCTGAGGCGAGCACTGAGTCAGCCATGAGAACACAGGTGAAGGCAATTCAGCTGTGCTGCTGGAAAGGTGGAGCCTGGCTGCACCTCTCCTAGAACCATTTAAGAGCTGACTGACAGTAGGGAAGGATCTCTTTTGGAGATCTGCTCCACTGGAATTTCCTATGTGAGCCCAGGATAGGGTGAGTATCCTTTTCTGCTCTAGTATAATAGCCACCTAAGCCAAGCTCTCAAATATACTATATCATCTGTATATTCATTGATTGTACTGTGACCTAATGTTGTTTTCAGTTGTTATTTAGATACTGAATTCTAAAACCTGGAAATTTATGTTATCTCAATGTATTAACTGAAAGCCACAGGAAAAAAAAAAATTAAACAACAGCAAAACAATAAACAATGATCACTGAGTGTCTTATGAGTATTCAGGTTCATATGTAACCTTGTGACATGTATAGACCTTCTGGTCATTTGTTCCACAAAATCACTTAGTGAATATGAAGTATAAGATATGTGAAATATGAAAGCTTGAAGAAAGTCATTTAATGCGATACATTGCTAGGAGGTATATCATGCAAATATCATAACACTTTCTAAATATACTATCTAAAGGAATAGCTTCCAGGGCTTTCAGCAATTGTGTTACATTGCTGCTAAAACACATAAAATAAACACATAAAATATAACACATTAAATTAACTTTCAGTGAAGCAGCTGGTACATCTTGGGCAACTTAGTTCATTTCTTCTTTCTGTACCTCATGCAATAGAGTTTTGACACTTTCAGCTGCTTATCAGAAGAGTGACATTCATTGGTAACTAAATGCAAAGTTGCTGAATAATTTTCCTTCAAGGCTGTACTCAATGTAACTAAATTGGGCTTGTAATGTTTCTCTTAGTATTTTAAATAAAGAAAGTTGAAATAATACAGTTGTATAAAAGAAGCCTAATCATGGGAAATTATATTCTTTGAGATCAATGTTGCTAATTAATTAATTTGAACTAACTTTCACAGGACCAACTTCCATCAGTAAAGAAGCAAATACTTTTAGAAAACAAAATTCCTGCAGATCTGTTTTGGAGAAGTTAGTGATCTCCTTTAGCTCTGAAGCACCAGTTTATTGTTTTTTAGGTCTGGAGCACAAGTCTTATGAGGAGCAGCTGAGGAAACTGGGATTGTTCAGTCTGGAGAAAAGGAGGTTCAAGGGAGACCTTACCACTCTCTACAACTACTAACAGGAGATCAGTGACTACTGATAGGAGAAAAGGTAATGGTCACAATTTGCACTAACAGTGGTTAATCTTGGATATTAGGACAACTTCCTTCTCTGAAAAAGTGGTCAAGCATTGAAACAGTCTGTGCAGGGAAGTGGTGGAGTCAACATCCCTGGAGGTGCTGAAGAAACATGGAGATGTGGCACCTAGGGACACGGTTTAGTGGATGTGGTGGTGATGGTTTATGGTTGCATTTAGTGATCTTAGAGGTCTTTTCCAATTTTAATGATTCTGTGATTCTAGGATTGGAAGGGACCTTAAGATTCAACCCCTTGACATGGGCAGGGTTGACATCCACTAGATTATGTCACCCAAAGACTCAATTTGGCCTTGAACAGCTCCAGGGATGATGTGCTGTCAGCTTCTTTGGGCAGCCTGTTCTAGTGCCTCACCACACTTGTGTATGGATAAATATATACATGCAGCCATACATATGTACACATAAACACACACATCAAGGGTTTTAATAATTTCACTTTCCCACTCTAGGCTTTGAAATTTCGCACTAACAGTACCTTACCTGACAATGAAAAACTTATCAGCCTCCGATTTCCCTGTCCCTGGATTGAATCTTCGTTGGTGATGCTTTTAAAAATCTGCTGGAAGAAGAACAAAGATCTTTGTACTCAAAGGAGTATCTCTTGAACATAAACTGCTTAGCAACTGACCTTTTTACAAGGTAACCAAGAAACAATCAGACAACCATTAATCACAACAACATTTTCAGCTGTGTAATGATTTACCCACCAGTGGACTGTCAGACCTTCCTGGATGCACGTCACAAAAACAGAATGATAACAAATAATTACTGTAATTTAATATAGCAGTTTCTTATTCCAAAAGGGACTATTAATTAAATGAGATAGAAGCAGTGCATAAGGAGCTCTCGCCTCTATTAACAATATCTGTTTTAACTTAATATTGATAGGGTGGGAAATCCTTTTCCAGACAGGTTATTGCACACATTTCTCCAAGAGCTTGTGCAGACAGCTGTGTATTATAATAGTAAGTATTGAGGGTGAAACTGAAAAAAAATAACATAAATCAATAGGTGACTTTTTGAATCCACTTAAAACATATGGACCAGATCCACAGACTGAGTTTTAATGTTAGGCTGCTGTTATATAAAAACCCAGGTTGCCTTCTGGCTGTGATCAAAGCTGGGAAGAAAAAACACCCTCATCTCGATATATAAGGCATAAATAAGAGTCTGCATCAGCTGGAGGAAAGAGTTTTCTCTGCTGCTTCCCTGAACAGAGAGAGAAACGACTCTGAGTCAGGTTCTGAATTCAGCAGGATGGTGATGCTACTATCACTACCTCCCACTGACTCTAGAGCCAAGCCAAGCGCTGCTCTGCTCCTGAGAAGTCACAGGCTTGCAGGCAAAAAAGTAAAAGAGCATTTAGTTCCAATTTCTGCCAGAAAACAGTAACTCAAGTCCCGCTCAACTGTGACTCATTGCACAGTATATTAAATATTGTGTATTCAAGCTCAGCTTAGAAAATAGTCGTTTTTGCCTCCCTCCCAGAAGCTAAAACAGAGGAAGGGGCACTACAGCCCACCACCAGGGATTAAACAACGAGCACAGGTGACAGGTCAAGACACAAGTGAGGTACAGACCATAAATGTACTGGGTAAATTCAGTCATCATTTAAAAAATGGGCTCTGGAGGACTTGACTTTTTGCCATCAACAGTTTGTTTCAATTTAAATGAGAAAATGAGTACTCAGCAGAGGCACACCATAAGTGGATTCCACCATGGTGTGGATCACAATGATCATCAGTTAACTGGTTGCAATTACAGCTTTGAATTCTCAAGTAAGCAGGTTTGAAATTGCTTACTAAAGCCACCACTAACTTCTGGAAAGATACAAATTTATATCAGCATTATAAGTGACACTGAAAATGTTGTGATAAGAATTCTGTAACCATTATTGGCTGAAGTTGTGACTCTATCAAGAAACAATGACATTTACTCATCAAGATGTATTTTTCATACTACTTCATTGGCTGACATTTATTACACATTATCCTTTAATGCTTACTACTTCCGGTCTTTGCACAATTCTTTTCCAGGAGAGTGCCTGGGCCAATGCACCTAGGCATGTGCATATTTGCAAACCATGCACTTTTTTTTTCCAGCCTTTAAACATTCTTAGATTAGCCTCAAATTGGTATGAATAGTTTGAAGAGACAGGGGTGGAACTGATGGCATCCTGCAAATAACAGTGTATTCAAAAATTAAAAATATGTTACTATTATGGGTCTAGTGTTAGTAAAATCGTATCAGGATAACACCGGTCCACCAATAAGCTGGAGTTAAGATGAGGCACGCGTCTGCACCCAGGAGCTGGGAAGTGCTTTTGTACTCTGTAGACATTTGTACTCTATAGGCAGTTGCGTGTATTGGAGTAAGACTTTTAACTTACAGAATCACAGAATTGCAGGGCTTGGAAGGTTCCTCAAGAGATCAAGTACAACCCTCCTGATAAAGCAGGTACCCTGCCATAGGTCACACAGGTAGGTGTCCACCCAGGTCTCAAATATCTCCATAGAAGGAAACTCCACAAGCTCTCTGGGCAACCTGTTCCGGTGTTCCATCACTCTTACTGTAAAGAAGTTCTTCCACATGTTTGTATGGAACTTCCTACACTTGAGTTTGTAGACCATTACTTCTTGTCCTATTGTTACGCAGTGCTGAGAAGAGCCCGGCCTCATCCGTTTGCCTTTAGATCTTTATAAACATTGATCAGAGCCTCCCTCAGTCATCTTTTCCCCAGGCTGAACAGACCCATGTTACGCAGACTTTCCTCATATGGGAGCTGCTCCAGGCCCTTGCTCATTCTTGTGGCCCTTTGCTGCGCTCCGTCCAGGAGAACCCTGTCTTTTTAGAACTGGGGAGCCTGGTATTCTACATGAAGTCTTACCAGGGAGAGCAGATGGTGAAGATCACCTCCCTCAATCTGCTGGCCATGCTCTTTTTAATGGACCATAGGATATCCATTGGCTTTCATGGCTGCAAGTGCATGCTGTTTGCTCATGGCCTAACTCTTGTCCACCAGGACCCCACGTCCTCCTTGGCATTGCAAATCACCTAATTGATAATACATAAGCCCCCTGGCTTGCAATGGAAAACAGCTCTTGTGTGATTTATCTATTTCAGATTGCCCCATCTACCCCACGGCAGCTCCTCTCTGCTGCTCCTCACATTTCTCCCTGATGCAGCATGGGCTCTCTAAAGGCTGCAGGCTGCTCGCAAGGCCATTTCTTGCCCTTTTCCTGACTGCCAGACACTTCTGCCCTTTCTGAGCTCTGCTCTCCTCAAGGCTGAGGGCCCAGCCATGCCCTGCAATGGGGCTTCTGAAGCTGTCTGGAGCAGTCTGTGTGCAGCACAGGGCAGTCCCAGCCTTGCCTGATGTAGCAGAGCAGCAGGCCCTGCTACTGAACTCTTGTCACATAAACCCAATGTACCCCACTGCATTTTTTCTCTGTTCCATCTTTGCCTCTAGGCTTCATTCTAGTCTGCTCATCAAATTTTAAAGTTGCAAAAAAAATTCTGCAGCTCTTACATCCCCTAAAAATGGCAAAAATATCTCTGCTCTTCACTATGAGTTCTCCCTGAAGCCCAGGCCATTCATCCTGTGCTGTGGCTTTGTCTCTCTGCTATGCCCTGGAAATGCCCAGAGCTTCCTCCCCAGGGTACACCTTGCAGCTCTGCAAGCTCTCAAGCCATCCATTTCCTTCCCTTGAGCAGGGTCACCCCACAGCCATGAACAAAAAGGATTCTTTCCTACAGTTATTTAGGTACTGCAAATACAGCTGTAATGTTCACTCTGAGTGAAAGTTCACTTAACGCTTTGTGTTAAATCTTAATTAAAAAACAAACAAAACAATGAGGAAGAATATCTGACCTTATTCAGTGGTGATCTGTTTCAGTAGCACGGCACATGAGATATGCAGTAAACAAGTATTTCCCTCTCATAAAATCATAAAATCATTTGAGTTGGAAGAGAACCTCAAAGGTCGCATAGTCCAACTCCTTGTCAGTGAACAGGGACATGTACAGCTAGATTAGGTTCCTCAGAGCCCCAGCCTGACCATGAGTGTCTCCAGGGACAGGGCATCCACCACATCTCCAGGCAACCTGTTCCAGTGCCTCACAACCCCACTGTAAGAATCTTTTCCCTTATATCCAATCCAAATCTCTGCTATCAGGTCTTTCTAGAGCCTTTTATTCTCCAAGCTGAACAAACTCAGCTCTCCCAGCTCCTATTATCACAGAAATAACGGATAACTCATGAAACCTTGAAGTTTCTGACATGCTTCTAGATGTCAGAAAGCCGGACATTGCTGCAAAAGCCTAGCTGAATCTCTCAGAAGGCAGATTTCCTGATCCAGATTCAAACCTCCTCCTATTTTCCCTGCTTGTGATGAGAACCACTGGTATTTTCATGAGTGTGTGCACTCAAGCAAGTTAGGAAGCATCACTGGTTCCCTTAAAATATTCTCCATTAAACATACCCTGGAAAAATTTCTTCCAGCCTAGCACAGAGCTTCCCAGCCACTGAAGCATAGGCAAAAGGCAACCTCCAGAGTATGCCACAGCTATATGCAAAAGGTACAGAGGTACTCAAGGCCAGGTCAAAGCTTCTTGTGACTTGCTGAACTCAGGAAAAAAAAAAGTCCATATTTCATAGTGCTTTTCATGTTCTGAGAAGAGAGAAAATAGAAGGCAGAGAGAGATGACTGAAAGCTAAAAATAAGATAGTGTTTTCCTAGCATCACTTTTCCTTGTGAGTAGTTCCTGCAAATGCTGGAGGGAAGTTATGTGACCCTGAATGAGAAAGGAGGCGGGCTTCACACTGTCAAACAGAGTTATTGAAAATCCTTCTCTGCTTGGCCATGGTATGTGTTACGGAAAAAACCCACAACAAACAACTTGAGAAATCCTACATTACAACAGTTCATCAACTGCAACTGAGGCAAAACTCTAAGTGCATCACTAAAAATCTGTCTAAACAGAAGCTAAGAAACAAAAACTCTGACAATTAAAAATATCTCCTAAAATATCTTGCCCTCCACTAGTCTATTTGGATATATGGAGGAGTAACAAGAACAACAGTCTTGCTCCTGAAAGTAAAGTGGCTCCAGTGCACACCTCAGGTACATCTATTCAGATTCCCTCTATGATGAGGAAAACATTTTTGGGTAAGAGTGCAATGTATGCAGGTCTGGAAGAAGCTGTAAACACGTTTGTCTGGTGTTCCAGGAGAAATCTCCTTTTAGGCAGCAGAGCGACCTGTAAAGTGCAACATGCTGGTATAGCATTCTCTACACTGCTAACACTTTGTTTGTTTGTATACGGGGCAGCCCAACTTAATTATTTTAGAAGTCCTGATGATGTGAAACACGATATGATTTTATTACATGCTTCTACCACACCTAGATATACATAGGTAGCACATAGAAGCAAATAGTCCTTTTTCAGCAACACAGCACTTTTATGCCTTAGTTACCATTTTTTAACACGCTTTACCCTCCAGAAGGGCAATCTGGGACCATGTAACAACATAAACAAGGAATTCAACAAAGCCAAACAAATTCTCTTTTCCCATAAGTAGAAGAAACATTTAGTTTAAGAAATTGTACTCTTCACTAACAATTACAGCACTTGGTTAGCCGCAGCTTCTGCTGCAAAACAGTGGTAACATTTAATGACCATAATCAATATTCTCACATGGGCAAGTATTTCTTACGTTTAAAACACTGTGGCATTAGAAACACCACTGTAATAGCTGTTTGTGTTTGTTGAGTTCATGTATGATGAATAATATCAATACGACCTAATGCTCAATCCAATCAAATTTCAGTTTTAAAATATACTGATTAGCATCTAGAATACTTTACACTGACAACACACATTGTTATAGTAGTAGAGTATAACGTAGATTAAATCCTCAGATAATGCAAATTTTTAGGCCTCTACACTGGATCATGCCACCAATTAGAAAGAGTTTCTCGTAAAAAAAAAAGCAGTTCTAATAATTATCAAATTATTCAGAAGGGCTCCTGCTTCTCAGCAGCGCTGTTCAACGTGTACGGAAGACGGGGATCTACTGAGAAAAAAGCCTAGAAGCTATAATGTGAAGCAGCAAAATATCTTCTGTTTTATGCACCAGTTCTGACAATTAAAAGCAGCAGACAAGAGCCATGCAAAGAAGAGAAGCTGGTGACCTGTGCTTGATTCAAATCACAAGTGAAAAACAGCCTCAACTCAGTCCCCAGCTATTCATCAGCAGGAGAAAAAAGAAATAGTGCTAGATGTGTCAGAGCAAAGGACATGGTGCTGCAGAGCTGGGTGAAAAGATGAGGCTGACCACTAACTGCTTGTCCTCTCCTTGCCTCAAGCTCCTGTTCTCTGCTCTTTGCTTTTCAAGAGCACTAAATTTGACTTTAGATTTAAAATAAAATAAGCAAGAGTAATGGCCTGAATTCAATGGTCATAAGGAAAAGAAGCAGCTGATGCTTTGTTCTGTCTTCTTCCATCTGTTTGCATTTTTCAGTTCATCTGAGACATAAGACAGTCCAGAATTCCCCGGAGAGACACAGGAGCAGAGTACCGGTTTCCAATCTGCACTGCTTTCCTGATGTCAGTTTAGATCATCTTTGAACTATTATTTAAAATAGGAGTGTGTACACGGCACACGTGATAAGAAGATTTCCTTGAAAAATCACTTTCCCATAACATAGCTCTGTTGGCTTTTACTGTCACCCTCTTGATTTCACTAAATATTAGGACAATCTCCTAAGTGTGAAGTGTCTTTCCACAGTAAGTGAATATGAGGCACTGTCCCACATTCATGCTTCACATTGACGTCCTCTCCGTAATGGGAATTGTACATAGTAGATCTGGGCAAACATTCCCATTTTCTCCCAGTGCTGGCTGGAATTGGTTTGGTAAGAAAACTTGACTAATCAAACACAGAGTAAGTACCTTTTTTTCCCCTCTGTCACTCAACTTCTACTACCTCTTTGGTACACAGGGTGCACTGCAATGCAAGGGGTGAGCTGTGGGAGGAGCAAATGGAGATCTGAGCTCCATGACTGTCTCTGACAGAATTATGACTATAATCCCAGACACTGCTTTGAAAATCTAGCCCTAATTAGTGGCAGTGCTTCAGCTACAACCCTCACTCTATTAACAGAATTACCCATCTCTTGAGTGCAATGTCAATGAATGCACTTATCCTGTTAGCTCATTAAGCCACTGTGCTGGCACCATAGTGTTTTTCTATCAGGTGATTGCAAATCACACGCAGCCAGTTTCTCTATTAGCAGAGCCTAATTCCCTGCTGACTTCTCTGCAGTTGCCTTGTGTCCCCAAAGGATTATGACCACACACACGTACTGCCTTCCCCCTCAGTTGTGGTCAGTCCTGTTCCAGCCTTGTAATGTAATGCTTTCTCAGTGCTATTCCCTAATTAAGGGGAGAATTTGCTTTTCTGGAAACAGAACAATTGCCTTCTGAAAGCAGGAAGCTCTTCTTGTCACAACTTGCAGGAGTGCTTACTGATTACTTCTTTTATTTCCAGGAGACAGAAGTTTTTCACTTGAGAAGCTTCTCTCCTGGAAGCCTTAAAAAAAAGTTAGCAAGCAAACAGGTGAACATTTTTATTTTTTTCTTTCATTGAAAGTGCTACAAATTCTTTCAGCAGATTCTAGATAATGAATCCTGGAAGTTAAACAAAGTTACAGGACAAAGTTGCTGTTTAGTATTAGCAGTACTAATATAAAGTCCTCTAGAAAGCCATTATCAACATGTTTATTCCAGGACAGTCAATGTCAGGTCTCCAAACTGGCATGAAGATACTGCATACTCTCTATGTGAGTGGAAAGCTGTTTTAACATAACAAGAAGCTAGAAAAGGGATGTTATGAACAACACTTTCAATTAAAACAAAATCGAGGACAGAGGCAACAAATCAGAACTTTTCACAGAGTCCAGGATCTTTTTCTTCCTAAATTTTATTAGATTCAGCTTTTTCATTGTTTTAACAGTTCTGCCTAAAAAATGTCAGCTATCCTTTGGCAGCAGAGGAAAAGCTTTGATTAGAGACTTTGATCTTCCTACACTCTTTGAAATTCCATTTAAATAAATTCTTAGATTTTCAGATACTTGGGCAGTTGTATGAGTATGTGAGATAGGGTTTAATTTGTGCTTTCTGGGTTGAAGGCTGGATAACATCTGAGAGACAGTAATTTTTTCATGATACGAAGCAAACTTCTAGAGATGAGCTTTCTGCAGCACATCTCCCCAAGCACTCATTTTGGCTCTGTGTGCTGTTCGACACCAGGGGGCCTTTAAGCACTAACAAGTCTCTCAGTGAGTTTACAGCAGTCTAAAGGATGTCAGTAGTTTACACCCCGCTGTGAAAAATGTACTTTTACAGAAACAAAGGGCTCTTTCCTGCTACCCTTGACTCTGGTCTAGTTACCTGGGAAGAAGGTTCCTCGAAGTTACTAAACAACTGGGTGCTCCCCGGAGCTTATCCAAAAGCAAAATAAAACAACAAAAGCCAAACAGAAAACTAAGAAAATCTGGGTTTAAGATCAGATTAACATCAAGCAGCATCCTAATGCAGAACAAGGTCATGTCTGTAAATTTAACAGGTCTGTACACAGTATTAATGTGCTTAAGCACTCTTACAGCAAATAACTGTATACAACATCCTCTGAGGAACAGCAAGCCTCTGTAACACTAAATAGTTGGGAGCTTCATTACTGACAAGCAAAACAAGACCTGTAAGCACTGTTTGGTTCCTGTAATTCTGCATAAAATTTGCTCCTTTAGCTTCTCAATAAAGTCTTCTATTTGTACTGAGAGCTAAGAAAATAACATCTTTTCTTTTTGAACTAAGGAACAAGGAGGGTGATGAAGATGTAAGCATATATGGCGGAAATACCCTGAAATGAAATGCATCCAAATGTCTTTGCCATGTGGAAAACTACTTTAGAGTGCAGTCTGTGCTTCAAGGCAAGCTTTAGAATCTGTTTAGCTCTTCTAATGTAGTTTGGCTAGGACAAGAACATCGAATAGCAATGCTCACACATGTGGGACACACCTAGATCATTCAGCTGAGCTGTATTTGAAAGGCTCTATACATTAGCCTTGCTGTCAAGGAGTCTGGACAGGGGAATCTGGTCAATCATCCTTCAAGCCACAAAAAAGCAGCAGTGCATTGGACAATGCCCATTCTTCTGAACGAATGCCCCAAATAGCAATTCACTGTGAATACCATTATTTTCATAAGTGAATTACAGATTTTTACTTTCAGCCTTGGATACTTTAGGCAAAGTAGAAGCGACCACAGAGTTTAATAAAAAGTATCTTTGCTACTTCAAATGTCCCTCAATCTTGCTGAATTACTAATAAAACATTTGCACATTTTTCAGTCATGATGGCACAGAAAGAATAAAGCTTAAAAGAAAAAAAATCTTCTTTTACTGTATCTAAAGTTTCTTACTAACATAGCCTCATTCAAGCTAAGTGTTTCTCCTATTGGGGAGATGTACCTTTTGGGAATACATCTGACCCAGTGGAAAGTGCCTGTACTGTTTCAGGAAACTCATGGTCTTCTCTTTTCTCATCGCCTTCCTTTTTGTATTTGGTTACTGCAGCTGAGCAGCCACTGTTCCGTTTTTCTTAGTTTGCTGCTTTGTATAGCAGCAAGCTTTAAGAAGTCAACAGCTCTCTGCAGTGAAGTGTGCTTGTGGGAATAGGGATTGTAATCAAACTCTCACAGATTATCTGACGTTGGAAGGCATTTCCTGAAGTCACCTGGCCCAACCCTGATGAGGACGACTCTAGAGAAGGTTAATCAGGGCACTGTATTTTAGGTCTGATCCTACAAGTTCTTTAGGCAACCTGTCCTAATGGATGACTACTCTCACAAGGAAGAAAAAGTATTCCTGAAGTCTAATCAGTATTTCCCGTGCCGCAATTTGTGCATATTGCCTGCCGTGTTTTCACCATGTCCATGTCCTGCTTCCCTACAGCTTCCCATTGTAGTTAAAGGCACCACTAATATCCCACCTAAAACTCCTTAAGAGTGCACAAATCCAGCTCTCTGTTACTCTTCATACATAATGGCAATGACTAATCTGAAAGATAAAGAAAATAGGAGCCAAACTCATCCCAAACAAAAGCTATGGTGGGATGTTATGGCAAAGACATTTGGAAGAAGTAATGTTTGCAAATTCCAACCTCTGATAACAGCTGAGTTAAATACAGCAATTTGGGTACCGCAGCTTCATGAAGGATTTGCTGCATACTGGATGCAAAAGACTTTTGAATGT
This sequence comes from Tympanuchus pallidicinctus, assembly GCF_026119805.1. Classification (NCBI taxonomy): domain Eukaryota; kingdom Metazoa; phylum Chordata; class Aves; order Galliformes; family Phasianidae; genus Tympanuchus; species Tympanuchus pallidicinctus. The sequence continues at coordinate 2,218,838 of NW_026294752.1, read as the reverse complement.
AAAATGATTAAATATGACAGAAGAGGAAAAGGGATGTCAGCTAAATGCAGAAGTGCTGTCACTGCAAAGAAATCATTAGCTACTGTATGTATAATGATATAATTATTGTAGATGTTAATAAGCAAATCACATCTTAACAGCAAGAGAGGTATTTTTTCGGAGCATGTGTCAGTTTTGATGAAGATCAGTGCAGAATTTGTCTCAAACACTTCAGTCAATCTTGGGAAATTACTCCTGCAGACCAAAGCAATGCAGAGGTTTGTACTTGTCTTGATTTCTGCTTGTAGAGAGTTAATTTTCTTCACAGTAGCTGGTATGGTGTTGTGTGATTTAGGATGGAAATAACTGGCTCTCTTACACAGAGCCAAGGAGGTTTCAGCTTCTCATGCTGCCCTGTCAGCAAGGGTGCACAAGTAGCTGGGAGGGGACAGAAGTAGGCCAAAGGGAAAGTCCATACATAAGGCATCATGCTGACCTATAAAACTGGGGGAAGGTGGCTGAAGTGCCACTGCCTGGAGACTGGCTGGGTAGTGGTGGGTGGTGCGTGGTGAGCACTGTATATCACTTGCTTTCTTCTTTTCTTCTCTTTTCTTCTTTCTTCTTCTTTTCTTCTTTTTTCTTTTCTCCTTTTTTTTTTCCTTATTAAATCCTTCTTACCTCAACCCACAGATTATCATTCCCAGTCTGACTATGTGTGTCTGTATGCAAGCAGCTGCCTGGTGCTGAGCTGCCCATCAGGTTAAACCACAGCACCACAGTGTAAAGGTGAGACTCTATAAAGAACTAGTGGCATCGCCAGACAAATCCAGTACTAGCCTTATGTATCCCTGCAAAGCACTGAACAATAGGAAATTCAAAATTGAGGAAAGCAATTTTTTTTTTCCTTGCAAGGCCCAATTAAAGAGCAAAATTTGTTGCTGCATGGAGACAAAAAGGCCAAGAATTCAACAAGACTGAAAAAAAAGGGTCATGGATGGCTATCAGGAACAGCCATAATTACTATACTAAGTGGCAACAAAGATTTAAACAGGATGCTAAATCATGGCCTAAGAAACTGCTCACTAGGTCTGTCTGCATTACTGAATTACTATCTGGAACTTTTTTTTTGGTGCAGATTTGACTTGCATCTTTACACACCAAATGTGTGACTCTGTGATACACACCAAAGTGCAGCTGATCAGCCCAAAATTATTTCCCTGCTGCAATGACTTCCACTCATCAAAAACCCATTTGGAACATGAAGTTTTCCAACAGCTAGTCCCACGCCTATCCAGTGCACACCCAGAATGGGCAACTGTTGAACACATCATGGCCAGTAAAGTTAAGATGTGGACAGGTGGTCCTGCAATGGTGTACAGCAAACCAAAACACAGCTCTTTCTGTTCTATAACTCATCAGTGAGTATTGCAGACATACCAAAATTGGCCTAGAGGATCTGGTGCCCATGTACTGCAGGATTCCTGTAACTTCCATGGCCCTGGGTGTTGGATGTTGGAGAATACTCAACCCTGTAGCACTCCTGTTCCTTCTTTCCCTCATTTTAAACTCTAAAAGATCAAAGCATACCAATGTCAACAGTCTTATACTGTGTTTATAAGGCATGGATGTCACGGATTGAGAAAAACACTACGACTGCAAACCAGCACAGATGTGATTACACCAGTGCAGTGTGCTGAATAGTCACTGACCTTTTCATAATTTACTAAACTACAGAAGGAAGTAATACAACGTGCAGACATTCACTATGGCTATTATGTGACCATAAGAAGAGATCCTGGAAAGTAAGTGGCTAGGAGGCACCAGACTGTATTGAACCCATTAACTAAGAAATGGCTTGTGTAATGACCTTCTAGGTCTGCTGAAATAAAATCACTCCAGTCCCCCAACTGTCACGCTTTTAATTCTTTTCATTACAGCTCTGTGCTGTACTGTAAGTCTGCTAATTAAACCACTCTATTTCCACGTGTAGAAGTTTGTACAGGATCAGATGCTCAGTAAGGTTTAAGCTCACCCAAGTGGCTTTTTTTTTTTAAAAAAAACAACATGTGCAAGGAAACAAGGGCAACAGGGAGAGGCAAGAAGCTCAAAATGTGTGCAGCTGATCTTCAGAGTGAGGAGTGTGCCATGGCCAGTGATACACAGGGATGGCTCACAAGCTCCACAATTAGTGCTGCTTAATTAGAGTCCACAAGAGGGCAAGAAGTTGACAATGTTTTAATGGCAGATAAGCAAGTGGTGTCTTTAACCCTGCCTTCTGTTCTGCTCCTGCTCTCCTCCGATTGCACAATGTCACATTCAGAGCAGCACAGTAGGAAAAAGCTCAATAAATGAAATGATTATTTTGCTTAATAATTTAACAGATACTAGCTCTCTTAAGCAAGCTCTTCCCTGTTTAAATCCATGGCAGTGCATGAAGTGCCAAATAAAACACATTTTAAAATTACCAGGTGCTCAAGTATGCTAGCAGTGGTAAAAGAGACTAAAGGATGAGCACAAGGTACCCTGCAACTTCCACTTCTGATCACCCCTGTTATACTTCAGTGCACTGCACAGGGCAGGCACCAGAACTGCCTTGTCTGTACTGGCACACAGTGTTTGATACTCTGGAGAATCCTCGGAGATACTCATGTTTAATGCAAATGATTTAGTGCAGAAAAAGCATGATGGGGTATCTTGGGCCCCATTCCTTTTGTCTTTCAAATCACTTCTGATTTTTGGCACCAAATCTAAACTTATATTTGGTGCTTGAGTTTGAATTTTCAACCCTTCACTGGTGGTGATCCAATACGCTATGCCTCATTTTTCATATGAAGAGAGAGGAAATTAGAAAGAATACAAAATTTTAAATACACAAATGTGCTGGAAAACAGAGATGTTCCTCCTGCTTCAGAACAATAAAAGAGAACAAACTTTCATGTTGTGATTTACAGTTGCTGCTCAGGAAATCAGTGCTGATGCTCACAAATAATATCATTGTTTGTTCCTCCTCTGCTCAGTTTGTTCTTGTTAGGCAATAAAATCTGAGCACATACCTCTCTCACAAGCGGTGTCAGTCTTTGATAACATAAATTGGTGGCAATAGCAGTTTGAACCACACTGAGCTGAAGAAGTAGATGTCAAGATAAGAGGAAAAAAGCCACAAGGCACACAGAACTGCATCGCTTATCACTTGTTTAGTTACGGACATATCTGAAACGTGTCCTAATACAAACACAGTTTGAAGTGACTCTACTTGCTTATTCTGTCCTGTTTCAAAAGTCTGCTGATTTGGAAGAAAAATCCTAAACTTTTCCTGTAAAAGCAATGGAATTTCAGCATTTGCTCCACACCTTTACCGAACCAGGACCATAATAGCCAGTATTATTGAAAAGTACTCAGAAGAGGCCTCAGTGCAAATGAGTTTTCTTAATATCTAACGAAAATCTCTTGACAACCATTCCAATTTAAACTGCGAGTAGAGGAAATAAAAGGAAGAGAAAGGTTATTATTTATAATGCAGTGACTATAGTTACACTGCAGTTAGAGAACAATTACACCCTGGTTACGCTTTCTGACTCCACTAATTCATAGAAATGCTATGCTCACTCCACGTCAGGGTAATTGCAGCATAAATACAATGGTCTTTATGTAGCCAGATCCTGAAAAAGTGGCTGTGTTACTGAGGTGGCAATAAGAAATAATTTGGATATGTCATTAACCTTCAAGTCCTTTGAATCAGTGCTAATTAGGATATAGAAAATCATAACAAAAAATGTAATTACATTGAACTATGGGCTCAACTGTGCAACTATGAGAAGGCTGCTCGCGTGATTAAGTATGCTAGAACATAGCAGAATATTGCCAAATCAGGCTGTAAAACACTACCATGGTTTTATAATGAAACAAAACAGAAGGGAAGAAATGAATTCATGACATATTTCAGCGGTAACAAATGTGTTCAGGGTTGTTCTCACACTAAAAATAATTCTATTTGTATCTGTATAAAAAATTAAAAATAATCTATTTATTCTATAAAAATTAAAAATAATCTATTTATATTTGTTAGAGTTCAAATTCTGCCTGGAAAATCTGTTCTCCAAACACCTGTTAATGAGCCATTGCCTCATGTAACAGCCAGCATATCTGTTTGGTGCTCTGTGCCCCAGTGCCCAATCCTAGAGTACAACTTTAGGTAGGTGCTACAATATGAAGTCTTGACAACAATAGACTACTAATGAAAATCTTTCTGGACTGTTCCTAATTGTCTCCTTGTTCTCTTTTTTACTATCAGCTCTTCAGAACAATTCAAGACAAGTATAAATGGAGCCAATCTTTCCTATACACACAGGAAAATCTTTCCCAATTCCCTTCTAAGAGATACTGCTACCTCTCATATGCCATTACAGCTACTTCCAGGCACCATGAAATTATTTTATATACAAGCGACCAAGTTGCTCCCTGCATATTTATGGAAAACCAATGACACACAGAGCTTCCTGTTAAGTTGCTTAAGTGATTTTGCTGTAAATTTAATTGTTCCTTTAAATCCAAAGACTTACGTTCTCATGCTATATTACATATTTAATGTTAGCCCACAGCTGTGGCAAAGTATGAGTACATAAGGTGGGAGGAATATGCACAGCATTGCCAGTACTCTGAATAAAAAAACATCAGAAGAAAACAAAAACATTACCAGATATTTCCAATAGATCAGAAGCATACACAGATAACCTTCCCACAGTTTATGGATCAGCTGCTTTTTTCAGCATTATTCACCTTGGATCAATATAATGTACTCTCTTACCGTAGTTGCTTCTTAGCATACATATTCTGTTAGATCCTCTTTTACAATGGAAAGAGACTACCTTGGCAGAGAGCCCTTTGTTTTTCACTTCTGTAATCTACTCTGCCTTGCAAATGAGCAAGTATTGCCAGTTCCAATCATTTCCCCTGTTGCTTTGCCTTTAATTTTCCAGTTCTGCTTGACTCCATCTCCTTTACAGGAAATGAAGGTGTTGTATTCAGGGATAGACTGAATAAAGTGCTACACCTCACCTTGCATTCAAAGGCAGCTGCAACTGGGAGTACCTCTGCCTACTTCATAACTCAAGGTAATGGAAGAGGACTTTTTGCTCATTTCTAACAAGTACTGAGTCACCTAAGCAGACCCAAAACTTCCAGAAATGATGCTCCTGGTCCCAGAAATGATAAGCCTTTCAAGGTGCACCACTCACACTTGTTAAAGACGTACCTAGCTTGCATTCTTTGCTGATTAGTTGCAAAGAATTATGATTTTCAAACGCAAGATCAGCAGCCTGATTTTGTGTTTTCCATAATCTTTTGTTTTGGTTATAAACTGTAACTGCTGAGCAGTGCAGTAGCTGCTACAAGTTGCTGATACCTCTTCTGTTTCTTAAAGTGTAATTATTTTTATTTATTTATTATTTATTTATAAATATTTATTTATTTTTATTTATTATTATTTATAATTATTTTTAAACTCTCAAAATCAAACTGTAGGCCTTACTAGAGGTAATGATGCCCCAGAAACACAGATGATTTTAAAATTCACCTGTCATAGAATAAGGAACGAAGTAAAAAAGAACACACAGCTGGAATTTTAAATCCAGCCTCCAGAAAGAAGAGAGAGGTGGCTGCTCATACATGCAAACTATTATAAAATCTCAGCTTGCAACACATCCATGAAAACAAGGCAGAACACTTCGTTATCAATCACTTCTTGGCAGCCCATGTTCTGACATGGCAGCACATAATGCAAACATTTACAGCAGGAAGTCCTCGGGAATGATCAGCCACCAACAAATGGCAGCAACTTATCAAGCAGTGATTCCTGCTGTGGGAAACCCAGCTGAGGCAGCGTTTCCACATAAATACAACACAGAGAAGGTCTCTCCCAATTATTAGCTGCAATTTACAAAGCTTTCCCTCTGATGCTAAGTGCGTTTGACGAGAGCCATCATGATCTATGAGACAAAAACGGTGGCATGAAAGCTCCAGAGATTTGATCAACTGTGATTATTTGCGTCTAATACAGCTAGTGAGCATTTCCAATTTCACAAAGACATTTGTCCTGAGGCTAAAACATCAATTCTGCACTTACTGTCTTTTAATTGTGATGTCTCCTATTTATCTTTTTAGGTGATAAAATCTTAGGGGAAAAGATTGTTCTTTTCATTCAATGCACCGTTCTTGTGCCTGCTTTATTTTACACCAGAAGAGCTGTGCTCGGGTTAAATCATTTCCATAGCCTCAGATTCCCCCCTAGCAAGATGAATCTTTGCTATTGCTAGAATTAATTGCTGTAATTTGTATTATTTTTCTACAACAATATCTGATGTAAAGATGAATTAAAGGAGACGTTGTAAGTAACAGAAGAGAAGTAAACACAGGAATGTTCCAGATGCCAGAACAATGTTCTTTTCTACTAAGGAAGCTGTTTTGCTCATCTATACCATAGTAATGCTTACGCTTTACAAGTACAAACTACCATGTACAAACCTGCTTTATGGATGTCACTCATCCAGGTTGTTCCTTTCTGCCATGATTACAGGTGCTCCATTTACTGCTATCACCCCCAGGCCTTTGTATTGTCCTAAATTCACATTTAGCTTTCACCATGTCAGAATTGGTCAAAGCATACAGCTCTTGGTTCCCAGATATTCAAGCTTGATGATTCATAAGTGATAAAATGTGACAGGACTTTTCACTGACAAATGAACTGCAGGGCATCCTAATCAGCAGGCGAGCAGCTCTAATAACTGGGATAGAGTGTAAGGAGATAAATTCAAATGGAGCAGAACATCCATAATATAAGAAAGGTGAGACGCTACTCAGCCTAAAGCACTGTCTCACTATACAAAGATATCCAGCTAACAGCAACTTTTTTTTCCCCCCCTTTGGAAGCAAGTTTCCTTTTAACTGCCTGTTAAATATTGTTTCAGTATCATACGAACAAGAATGGCAACCACTTCTAGCCCCCAGCCTGATTGTTTCCAACTTCTTTTGTCTTTTCAGTTGCAACAAAGTACAGACAGACAGCATGGGATTTTCTGATGGTTGTGGCAGTGCTTTTAAATCATGGTGTTAGGATTCTGCTGATTGTTCTGCCTGCAAGGCTCGCTGGCAGGACTGGATGCACACTGAGTGGCCACCCTGCCAGCTGCTGCCCAAATCAAGGTAGGTGCCTTGCACCTGCAGCCTCAAGCAGAACCCGCTTGGGTGGCTGCAATGCAGGTGGGTCTGCGGTCTCAGGAAAAGTGCTGTCCCCAGAAGGTCACCTACATGCTGCCTCCCGCAGGACACCTGTTTCCGATCTTTTTCCCAAGCTGTGCCAAATGAGGTTTGTTTCTGTCAAGCATACAAAGCCTTGTTCCCTCTGCCCCTCTATTGAAAGCTGAGCTTCAGGGTGAATTTGTGATGCCATTTCTACGTTGGTAAAACTTCCCTCCTTCTAGGTAACGAGCTTTAAAAAAAACCATCAGTGCCTACACCCATAAAAAGATCTCTGCTGAGATTCTCTCCCTGCTAAGCTATTATTTCTGACAAAACACTAAATTCCCACAGTCACCACTAAAACTCATGCTGATTGCAGAGGGCAAATTTCCAGGTGCAGCCCAGAGGATCCCCTCTTTGAGCTGAAAATAGGTGTAAGAACCTGCTCCAGGATCTGAAGAGTCCCTGCTCTGCAGCCAGGCCTCGCCAGCTTGAGGAGCAGAGCTTCAGCTGGTGCTGTGAGCAATGCTGTGCGTGGGACCCCGGGGGCAGTGCTCAGAACCACTGGAGCAGTGAAAGCAACTGAGGGATGCGATGCATCCAGTTTGATCACGGAGAGCCCAGGATGTCAGATCTCACTGATCACACCGAGGAACAGGAGAAACAAGCAATCTATCACTCACTGCTCAGCCGTGCTTAGCTTATCAATTCAAGAAACAGAAGAGAATTGGCTGCCTTCAGTATACTTTCTTGCAGAGTGACTGCAAAGGGATGGGAAGGGGCTCAGTGACAGGGATAAGGGAAGCTGTGCTCTCTAGCGCATGGTGAATGAGCATAGTAAAGTACAAACCAGAAGAGCTGCTACTTCTTTAGGAAAAGAACTTTCTGATAATTTCCCCAAGCTGTTATTTGGAAAAAATATGTTTTAAAACAGATAGAGCAGGTTATTTTGTGATTTCTTTAACCTCTGCTATTTGCGAAATCGTAGTCAAAGGTGAATGCCTATATGTAGTTACATTTCTATGTATAATGACCAGTGTTTCAGTCCCAGGGTCAGCCTGTGCAGAGACACATCAAAGCCCTGAAAAAGGATGGGGCTGAGCAAATCTCTTCTCTTCATCTATTTAGTTAGGATAAAAGCATTTTCCAATGGTACAGGATGCTGTCAAACTTCCAAATACTTTAGTAATGAGGGCTGCACATGCACTGTAGAGAGCCAGATGAGGAAAGTCATCTGATGATGTCAGCTGGGACCAGAATCTGAAGGATGATACTTAGCTGAAAGCCTTCACACATTCAAGAATCAGCCCATTATTTTCTCTACAGTCATACAGTGCTTTTCACATCTATGGCTTGAATTTTTCATAGAGCAGGGTCACCCAGGTTAATATTGCATAATCTCGGTTGCTGTTCCTTTCTTTTCGTTTTCACTGCTTCGTATTTGCCTTTCAATGCACCAAATATTTATGTCATACAGCAAACAATGAAGAGAAAATAACAGAGAAAGCAACGATGCATCTGCAACATTGCTGGCCTCTTTGATCTGACAAAGACAGAATAGCCTGCAACCCAGAAGGGCAGGAAAAATCAGAGGAAGATGTGAAGAGAATGCTACTCCCAAGGACAATGGTTTGACCTTCACATAGAACACTTTCTTTGTAACACAAACCCTCTTCAGCTGAAAGTGAATGATGTTTCATTTTATTTCACATACATGAGCAAAGACCTCAACTGAAGAAGTTGAGGAGATTGCATGTCTGCTCAGCACGAAGTGCAGATCATCTGACATTCTTCTATTAACTTAAACAAACCGCCAATAGTTAATAAAGAAACACTAACTCTTCCACACTAAACCTGACAAATTTACTTACATGGTTCAAACTCAGGTCCGAGAAACAGATGTGAATAATGAAAAATAAATATCCTAATCTCTCAGCCTACTGGTATTTACTGCCTTGTTTGGTTGGCTGGGTTTCAGGGAAGACTGGGACTGAATCAGTCACGTAGATGGTCACCCATAAAATGATGGCAATCAGAAAATAAATGGCAAGACCTGAGTTAATAAAACACTGCGCGCCACAAACTAAATTACTTTTCACATCCCACAGAAAAGATGATGTCCAAGGGCATGTCATGTTGTTCCTCTGTAGACAGCTGAAAGGAATTCTCCAGGATCCAGAAATGGTGAATGGACTCATTCTGAGCATGTGAGAAATGAGTACCAATACACGAATACCTTTCATTAGTACTGGACACATCAACCCCTACCCAGCATCTGGTTTCCAGCTGTTGTTTGCATCAGAAGAAGGTAAACATCAAAAAGTCTCTACCTGCATCAAGGGAGAAAAAATGTAATCCTTCCCGACCCAGATGCAATCAGACAGTCAACTTACAGCAAGTAAGACTTTTTGGTATTTCTAGAGTTATCAACTTGGGACCATTTAAAAAAAAACACAACCCAACACCAAATAAATCCATACCAACCAACCAACAACAGAACTCCCCCCACCCCCCCGAACTTTTAAAAGTTAAGCTTCAGGAATGTTCACTGAAACTATGTGTAAGATTGACCTTTCCTTAGCTCAGCTTCCAGAGTAAACTACATCAAGACCCATCCTTCTCTAATGCTAGTTGGACTAAAATTCCTTAGCTCAGTCAGGTCTCTGCAAAGATGAGTCTGGCAGGCAGTGAAAGTCTGTCAACAAGGCCAGATATTCTCTGGCGGTCAGCAAGTCTCTCTTCTAAAAAATGCTCAATCTCAAGGCCACTGAATTTTCAAACACAAGACAAGGTATGTAGCTTCTTAGAGCCAAGTGAGCTACAGAGCTTTGCTAAGCTCCAGCAAATCAAAATTGCTCACAGTGAAGCCGCGGCCTGTCAAAAATGATCTTCAGCACTTCAGTAGATCAGGGTCTGAATGCTCACTTCTTGTCACTGATGCTGCCTCAGAGGAAGTGCCATGAAAACGTTCAATGCCATGGTTTTGTAAAATGCACCTAAGAAAATTGCACTTTTTTTTCTCAGCATTTATTGTTCTTACAGTCCAAGAATTTATAATCCATTGGAGGTTTTAATCAAGTCTCACAGCACTCAGCAGACAGAAGACAACAAAAAGCTAGGATATGGGACTGACCCCAGATCACAGAGGTTATCTGTGACAGTTTGAGAGCAGAGTCTCTGTTCTTTTGGCTTATAAATACACATTTAAACTGAAAGAATACTCATTCCTCTGTTTCATGGTGCACTTAAGAAGCAAATACTCTCTTTTACTTTCATACATTACTAGATAAAATTGGCAAGGAAAGCAAAGCACAGAATAGTGCTAATAGGGAAGATAAAGAGAAACAAATAAAAGGCTAGCATAACTTACGGGAGCTGCGTTGTTTTTCACCGTGACGCTTGGAGTTGTGGCTCGTAGTGCCCCACTCACACCGTGATAGTATTTGAAGCATATCTTTGTTTCAGCTGAAAAAGATAATTATTTTGGATCAGAAAAATTGCAGAAGTTGTACAATTGGTTGCAGCAGATAGGCAGGTTCGCTCAAAAGGCTGGCAAGTGGCTGAACTGTGAGAGGTTCATCTCTGACTGGTAGGCACAACAGCGTCCCTCCTGACTCTGATCTGCTTTACCAGAGTGACATTTACAATTCTATTCCTATCACCTAAAATAGTTTAAATCTCTACATAACCACCTGTTAAGACAGTCAGACTTCAGAATGCATGATCAGAAACCTTTAGCTATGGTAGAAAGAAAAAAAGTAGGGAGAAAGAAATCCTGGCTGTTCAGATATACCAAACACGAGCACAGGAAGTGAGAAACCTCTTAAGACAACACAACTGCATAATTGATCACTGACAGGTTTCACCGAGTCTATTTGTTTTGGTCTTGGTTAGAGTAAGGACATATATCTACACAGATTATCTGCTCTGATAGTTACTACAGAAAAACATTTTTCCACTACAGTGCATATGCCACCGAATTCTCCAAACCGACAGCCCAGGACAACCAGACAGACATTTCTGCTCCCCCACTGAATTCATACATGCATCTGCCACTACAGACAGATGCCTGTTCAACCTGTTTATTTTGCAGCACTTCAACAAAAAACGCAGAACAGGATGCAGAGCTCCACAGCCCCTCCACACAAGGATCCAAGGTCCATCCTGGGGTTTGACCACAACTTGAAGGAAGTTCTGCAAATTCTAGAGAACCACTTCAGGTGACCACATGCACAGCTGCACCCAGGGGAGCAGTAGCTTTAACCGGACAGGTTTTGCAGCTCTGATGGATAAAGACCTCCTGGTATCATCCATGACCCCCGGTTAAAGAAACAGAAGTGCAGCTGATAGCAGAGCTGAGCCAAGTGATACCTTGGTGGCACCTAGAAGCAGCAGTTGTTTCCTTTTGCAGCAAAAAAGCTAGATGAGGTGGTGGAATTGAAAAACTGCAAGTCCAGATTGAATTCTCATGTTGCAATTTTCTTTACGGAACTTTGAACAGCTCTGCAGCTAAACCCTTTATTCACTGAGCAGACAGAAAAAGTTGATGATAACACAATAGCTAAAATACACAATTCTCACCAATTATTCAAATCTTAATTTTTTGTCTCCCCTGGAGATTTTTAGCTACAGCTTGTGTGGAACAATGGGAGCTAAAATACAGATAAACTTTTTTTTTTTTTTTTAATTAACTCACGCAGTTAATAAAATATAACTTCTGGTAGTAGACTTTATGAAAATGTTCAGACCTCACAGCAAGAAACTTCACTGAAGGTTGACAAGTAGGAAATCCGTTACCTTGTACACAGGGACACGAGGGTTTAAAATTACCTATATAATTAAATGAAAAGTACTACAGCATGAGAGCAGAAGGAGTGAATGTATTTTTCTGTAGGCACTCTGGATTTTGATATTACTTTCAAGGACAAAGGTTTACTAAGATAACTGAATATGCATTTAGAAAGAACCTCTGTGTGTATTGAAGGTTCCTTTCTTCTGAGTTTCACACAATTACAATTGATAATTTAATTTTTGATCAATTCATCCAAGTATAGCTGCAAACTAGAAAGAAAGCAGCCTAGAGAGATGCAAGGTTCGTGTCCAATTCAAAATGGGGCAGAGGAGGAGTTACTCATCAGGCAACAATTGTCACAGTGGTTAACAATTGTGACAAGGGCCAGCTTGAATGAAAGTCTTATGGAGATACCTAAGGTTGAGAAATTGCTCTGGAAGCATCAAGGGAACAATGTTTTCTTTCTTTCTAATTTTTTTTGGACTTTTTCCCAGATCTGTTTCAAATTGAAAACACTACAAAAATGGCTATTCTTAATGTATTCCAAGCTATTCTTTTTGGCTTCTTTATAAAATTTTAAGAAGTATATCTTGCAAAATTACAAATGACATCTTTATACACAAAAATGTCACCTTAACTTTTTGGGGTTTGTTTGGTTTTTTGTTTGTTTGTTTGTTTGTTTTGCTGGGAGCCATTTTTTCCTAATAACGTGATTGGTGCCTCCATTTTCACTTCAGTGGTGTCCTAACATTTTAATCCACATGAAGATTTTTCTTGTACCTCTGAATCACCTCAGAAGGATACACTTGCAAAATAAACACAGACATTCACTGGCCTGGTACCCCTGCAGATGAACAGAAAGCATCTGAAACACAGGCAAGGCAGTGATCTAAATTAACCTGAATATTATCCAACATTAGCATAAGAACATGGTAAGCAATAAGTAAGGCTGTTTGCACTGTAGTCTTATAGATGAGCTTGCTCTGGAACAAAGACGGTCGTTTAACTCTGTCCTGTTGTTCTACACATGCTACACTGCAAGGTGCAGTGGTGTTGTCTGGTTAATTCCAGTATAAATAAAGATGTGCCATTGTTATTTTCATATCAGTAATTATGAATAGTAGCTCACTGGATCGGGTAATGAAGTTATTATGTTAAAATCATAAAGTAACGAAGTTAGATTCCCCTCTCAATTAGCATAAACGGCATTTAGACTGGCAAAACTTCCAAGTGATGAGATATTTAAAGACACTCAGAAATACTTGTGATAATTACCAAACTACTTGCCAAGAACAAACAGTCAGGAATTCCCTTCACCAGGCTTGGTATCTCCATTACATAAATAAAACAGTCCCCAGCTGCATGCTCAGGTCCACATGTAACTCTCATGGGTGCAGAAAACACAGCTGCCCAAAATCAAGGCCACCAAGACAGAGACGTGAACCCCACAGAAGAAGACATTTCTGTTTTGCTCCTTGCACTCTACAGGCAGCAGCCTTCCATAGGTGGGTGCTCCTGGGGATGAGCCAGGTCATAGCTTAGCCCAGACACTACGGAGGTCACAGCTTCTTGTTCACAGCACAGCTTTGACCAGTCTGAGTTGTGCCAGAGGACTCCTCTGCCATCGACTCTCCTCTCCCCTCTCAGGAAAAATATCCAGTCTGCAGAAAATTATTTCTCTATGGAAGGCCTGAATTATCTCAGTTACCAAATCAGTTTTGTGAATTAACAACAAAATTAATTACGAGCTGAACATTACTCTTCTGAGCTATGTTCTATGCTGCTGTCAGTATCATCCAGCAGTTGGAAACAATGCACTAGCTATTAAACTGAAGCAAGAGGAGATAAAAGCTAGCAGGGGCTCCTAATGAACTTCAGATGGAGATACTGAAGGTTGAAGGCTTCTAACAGGTTTACTAGCGCCCATCGTCCACCCATTCTTGTTTCCTGTCAGTATTATTCCTGTTGGTTCGTGTGATATGCATTAAGGCAGTTCAATTCCTCCAATGCTCTACCGTTTTCAAAACTGGCCTGAATCTCTTTTTCAAAATTCACATATATATATTTATAACTCTCTGTTCCTCACTAGGGCTTAACTTGCACTAAACACTGACTTAAGTCTCTCACATATAACAAGAAGCACTGCCAAGATGAAGCAGTTTCCCTTGTTACACTGAGAAAAACAAAAACAAAAAACCCAACACACATATGCATAAAAAAAAGAAAAAAGAAAAAAAAAAACCCTCCAAAACACAAATAAAAAATCCATCTAAAAATCCCCGATATCCTAATTGGTGTTTTAAGGAAAATTTGAACACTATTCTTTGGGGAGGCAGGAGGCATCAACATGCTTTATCAGTTGCTGTTTGATAGGAGTGTGTGTTACTTGAGGCACTTCCACAATCTGGTTGTAATTTCCTCCCGTGCCTCTTTTTGTTGGCATTAGCTAAGAATTTCTGAGCACGTCTGTCAGGGACGCAACGTCAGTCTTCAAAATTTTGTGTCTTTTACGATCAGTTCCATCTATTACTAAAAGAGCTGTTGTTGCTCTTTTGGCCAAACTTTGTACATGAAAAATGAGAGGTGTCAAAATTCAGTAATGAAAAGGTAGCTGCCCAGGGTTGTGCGTGGGAACTGAGCAAATCACATCAGAGAGGGAGGGAGCAATTAACTTACGAGACATAAGGATTCACAAAGATTTCCTCCATAAAGATCCATAAGGAAAGTAAATAAATGGATGATATTGTAATCAGATCACTCAGAGACCGTCTTTCATTACAGTGGGCCACAGCAGTCTCCAAAGCAAAGAATGGGAGTCAGGGAGTCTCTGCAGAACTGGGACTGAATGCAACAGGGAAGCTAAGAGTGGCAGATGGAAAAAAAAGAAGAAGGAATTACAATGGGAAGTCAAAACAGCCATTAGAGGCACATCAGTAGCTACCTGAAACCGAAAGCTCAAGAGCAGGTCCTTTGTACCTGCAGCATCAATACTCATTGCTAACTTCTGCCAGATGTGCCTGTTGTTGCTCCATGCAAACAACTTGCTTGGGAAATTCACTTCCACAACTGCTTATTCCTCATCCTATACCAGAAAGTCTGCCCATTCCAGGAACTGTCTGTCTGATACGTGATAGTGACATTAATGCCTTCAGGCTGTTCCACTTCTATTTCCTTAAGCTCGAAGCTGCTCACAGTAGGTGTTTAGTAGTAGAACCTGCTATGGGATTCTGTAAAGTCCCTCAGTGTTTGGTTTAGATACCAACAGTTTTAAACCCAGCAAGGCCTAAACATGGATCATATAGAATCACAGAATGGCTTGGGTTGGAAGGGACCTTAAGGATCATCAAATTCCAATCCTCCTGCCACATGCAAGGTTGCCTATTGCAAGAACTAGTAAACATCAGTTTGCCCAGAGCTCCATCCAGCCTGGCTTTGGACACCTCCAGGAACGGGGCATCCACAACCTGTCTGGGCAGCCAGTTCCAGCACCTCACCACTCTCTCAGTAAAAAACTTCTACCTGACATCCAATCTGAACCTCCCTTCTTTTCGTTTTAAACCATTCTCTCTTGTCCTATCACTGTCTACCCTTGTAAAAAGTTAATTTCTCTCATGTTTATATTTTCCTTAATCCCAGCTGCAGAAACTTTTCCAATTTTCTGACAACTTTTTTCCTGTCCTGGTCTAAAGCAGACATGTGCACATTTTAACAGACTCCCACAATACTTTCTTTTTTTTCTCAAGAACTGCAGGATACCAGATTTTAAAATCTCAACTTGAAGATTATTGCAGTGCTATCGCTCAGGGAAAAAAAAGGCATCTGCAGGTAAGTTTAACCAGTACACGCTGACAATTTCAGGTAAAAATATCTGCAAGGAAACCATAAGATCTGAAAATCAAGTAGTATAACCCCAGAAAACTTATCAAGATCAAATTTCAGCCAAAATATCCAAACTTACTGAGATGAAGCAATGCAGAGATAGAACATTTGAATATCCTTAACTCTGCAACAATGCAAGATATATTACTTGAGTAGTAACAGAAATATTTGAAAACCAGATCAGATCAGCTGAATTTTATTTCATCTTCCGAGTTTTCCTTCTTGGTTTTATCACAGACTTTTTTCTTCACAAGAATGCACATTCACGGCTTGTAGCAAGAAAGCTGATTATCATATATTTGTCACTAATTCTTTGTTTTGTTATTTGCGATCTGTAGGTACTCTCTATTACTGACTTTCACTTCTGTTTCCTCTGCTTGACAATTCCACTTAGCAGCTGCCTGCCTCCAAGAACCAGATTCACACCGTAAATCAGTACTCTACAGTACCTAATGGGTAACAATAAATTCCTCACAGTCAGTGGCACAGTGTCTTCTGTCCCAGCTTCCCTTGTTTGTGCCTCCAGAGTTGCAGGCTCCACGCTACATTGATTTTGCATCCAGCCATGTACAATCTGCCCCTATTACTATGCAGTTCACATGAAGTGATACAAGTCTGTGATTAACTGCTGGTACTCAGTAATTTTTCAGGTGCAGACTCCAAAGCACGAGACAGTAAAGCCATACCATTTTTACTACCTGCCTCTCATCATGCACACAGAGGTAAACAGGAGTTCCTATTGCAGGAGAAATATAACAAAGTGGTTTTGTGAAGAGCGCATAAATCTCATTTCAGTAGAATATTGCTTATGTACTTGACTCATAAAAACTGCCTTTTTGGCAAGACTCACTAATAAAAAATGCTAGTGGCTGGACTAGATGCGTGTCTGTACATTCATTGCCAGCACTTGCATACATTTCTTTGCATAAGCAGGGCTCCTAGCATTGCTAATTACTGAAGTTGGTTGACATGTTTCATTATAAGCCATGTCTTCAGGTGCCTGTATGTTTATCAAATATGCATACATGTAAATTTAGCATGCTGGATATCTGCCTCAGATATACAGAGATGCACACCAAGAAAATTTCATGCAGAAATTTGTAGCAGTGAGATTAAGGTTATTTTTACTCATTAAAGATTTCTGATTATCTTTCTTTTCAATCCCCATATTAATTTGGTGCAGTAATGAGTTTACTGAGCATTTATCTTTTAGTATTCATATAAAGCTACATTAGAGATCAATAACCTCTCCAAAAAAACCGCCTCTCCAAAAAATTTGGTTTGAGACATCTTTGGTCTCACAACCTAAATGCCCAGCAAATCTTTTCTGTGCTGAATATGTTGCAGACTGATGCTAAGGCACTTTTTCTGCAATGCAGATCTAAGTTCTTTCTGGCTGTGCTCTGTCTGGGTGTCTCTCCTGCATGCAGGAAGAATCTTGCTGAGTATGTATGAAGAATCTTGCTGTGCCAAGTACTACACACGAGGAAAACACAAACTTACTGCAGAAGTGGCTGCATTGAAGGAAGAGATGAAGGTAGCAGGGAGGACTAGGAGTGTGGGTGGGAAAGAAGGAATCAGGACAAATCAGGTTTGGGAAGCAAGGAAAATAAAACTCTGCTTTGTAGTGATCATAGGCTCGAATGGAGCAGGAGCTTGAGAGAGCAGGTAGCAGAGCAGTTTCACAGGGAACTGGCAATGGGATTTACTGTCAGTTGGCTGGCTCAC
Organism: Tympanuchus pallidicinctus; assembly: GCF_026119805.1. NCBI lineage: Eukaryota > Metazoa > Chordata > Aves > Galliformes > Phasianidae > Tympanuchus > Tympanuchus pallidicinctus. The sequence goes on along the minus strand of NW_026294752.1, from coordinate 2,201,227 downwards.
ATACTGTCTGGGTGGGAAGAGGTTAGAATGCATTAGAATTCTACAGCCATCCAGCAGCCCTTGTGGAAGCCTACTTCATCATGATCAAGTGCCACCAAAGTCCTGCTCAGGCTGGCATTCAGAGCAACTACTGAAGTCAAGGCAGGGCAAAGCAAGGCAAAGCTTCCTCAGCTCCCTGTCACAGGAAAGGTCAGTAGCAGAATGGCACTGCTAAGTCACAGCAGCTGAAGATGCAGAATGCTTATACTAAAAAGGTGTTCTAGCCTTTGTACAGCTAGGAAAAGAATCTGAGGTTTGCACAGGTGCATATTCTCAGACTATCACTAACTTCACAAGTTTTACTGCATGGCACAGTTTTGGATTGAAATCTGGCTTGCTCAGGCTGCTCACATTCTTAAAGATTATCATTTCTTCCTAAAATCCCTCTCTGAAGTATGAGATCAAGAGGAAAAAAATACATAAAGAAGGACACAGTTTTACCATTCCCGGTAGAGTCATATGTCATCTCATCCCATTGCAACCAACAAATAATTTGCTCCATACTCATAAAGACAGAAGGACCCAGCCCAGAATTTTATATTATTGTTATGCACAGATTATATTATATTATTTACAGATAAACCCAGCAGTGCTATCTTATCTGCTCTGCCTTTGGTGGACTGGTGTAAGGAAAGGACTGATAGGCACCAACCTGAGTGAATGAGCTGGGCTGTAACAAGTTATCTGCATTTCATCGAGGGAGAGAAAAGCTATTTCAGAGAGACGTTTGCAAACAGCAGATTTTATGAGCTGCACTAACACTGAGACTTTAATGAAATTCTGGAGCCTACAGGCATACAATGTTTTTATGTAAATCAGCTTAACTGCGAGTTGTTCACCATCAGCATTTGCAAGTGAGCAACATATTCGAGAAAAACTTGCAATCCTCAAAGCATTTTTATCTGAGTGGTAGTTGAGTCCATAATAACTAGAAATCAAGATCTTAAAGTACTAACTGCAGGCAAAATAAAATACATGGTTACCTATTTATGACTGAGATTACACAAAACAGCTTTTGAAATGCAGCAGTTATATCAGCTTAAGTTCTAAAATAACATTTATATTTTAAAACTGCTTGCCACATTGGTTACAACTGACTCAATGATTTTCTTATCAAAATTAATTAGTACATCTACAGAGTTTTTGCTGTCACTGTTCTCACTTCAGCACATTGTGACCGTATAATCTACTCTCCTATTTCTCCTGTCTATCCAAGTAACTCCCCCTTTTTGCTCAGCCACTCAAATGAATTCATTGGTTATGAAGGTTTAGACTTACTCAGGGACAAGCTTTCAAAAACAGCACGTAGAGGCATGATCCATCAAAGAGGAAGAATGGGCAGAGCTGGGACTCCTTTCCCTATTGCTATTTACAGCCACTGAGTTGTCCTAGATGAACAAGTCCTTCCTGCCTGTCCCGGGGACACAGTGACATCCTTTAGGCTTCCAGGTATTACGTCTGCCTCAAGTTTATTGTATCCTGCAGCAGAAGCCTGGGAACCACCAATTCCTTGATTTTATCAGGGCAACAGTATTTTAAGGTCTTAATTAAATAACCATGACTTGCATTATGCCTTCAGGCAGAGCCTTGAGCAAGAGATAATTTATGAACTTCAGAAATAGCCCTAGGAAGCCAAGTGCCTCAAACACAGCCCTCTATACCACAACAAGTTTTTATTCCCCTTGATCTTCAAGTATGAGTGGAGGAGGCATTGCTGCTGATTAACAGAAGTGGAAAATCACATCAACCTTCTGATCAATTATTAGTGTTTAGAAGGCATAAGCCACAGCTTTACTCTATGCCTGCTCTGTGAAGGGAGAAAACAACATGAGAAAGGACACCTCTCAACTCCAAACCCAGCTAAGGACAGACTCATAGAGACTCAGATCTCGGGAGGGCTCACTTTTGTATTTACACCAAAGACAGCTTTAATTTAAGGCACTTGGTACAGCATTTCTTGGGCTAGTCTTTGATCACATCTGATAAGCATAACTGAATTTCATGTTAGAAACAGAGCAGCATTGCCTCGAGTCAGTTGTTCACATTTTTTCCCAAGAGCCACTTTTGAAGGTGTGTGCATGCCAAAACTAAAACACTATAGAGCTCACCATTTCCCTACTCCTCCTGCACATTATGCCCATTCTGTCACTACTTAGCATACTCTTTCAGACAGAAGCCTCATCTATTCATATTTCTAGGCGCTAAGCTTTCTTTAGTCGCTGTTGGAATGGTTTTCAACAAAAGTTTATTTGCTTTTAGCAGCCATATTATGCAATATTAAAATTCCCAGTATCTACTCTGATTAGGAGCAATGGAAGCCAATAAAGCACCTGCCATGCAGTATCCTTCTATACAGGCAGTCTTGGAGCGAAGTCTTTGGAGAACAAACACAAGTATTACCAAGCAAGTATCTTCTGCACATGGGTGTAAAAGCAGAGCCAGCAGCTTAGCATTGTAACTGACAATATCACAGTAAGGACTGCTTTTCTTATTTTCATACATTTATCATACTTCTGAATCAGTATGCACGCATTCCTTTCACATCTGAAGTTATTTTTAGCCTAATATTCCCATGACAACCAAGGAAGGAATGGTCAATTTGAGAAGCTGGCTCAATGAAAAGTCAAAATGCTGGGAGAAGAAGCTTCTTAGTGGTCAAATTCTATTAGTCACCCACTACATTAAGCACATTGCTGTTTGTTGCTGCTCCTTCTAATCATCACATTTAAAAACTCACTTTGAGCGACTAAGAGAATTACACAGCATGTTTTCATACAATAAAGACTGTTCGTTTCTGTTGCAGTGTGAACACACCAACGCAAGCAGAAGACAGCAAAAAGCTAATAGAGATCAAAGTAGGAGCTCATAATTGTTCTAATAATTCCAAACTTGCTACTGGCCTCAGATACCAAGAAGAGTAAGTAAAGACGCTGTGGTAATCTTAACGCTACTGGTAACGCACTGCACTTACCAAGAATGTGATAGCAAGTATTACAATTCACATTTTTTATTTTCCTCTTTTTACCACAAAGCAGAACTATTTTCACAGAATTTTGGGAGAGAATTATTTGCAAAATCTGGAAGACTAAAATGAAGGCCAGTATTCCAGGCAATGGAAATAGAGGCAAGGAACATGTTAGAAGCGAAAAGCCCAACAAATGGTGTGCTCCTCTCCCTTCACCTCAAGATGACTTGATTTTATTTGCAAGGCATCTGATCGTATGTGGTGAGAGTAAGGACAATTGCACCTGGGTTTAGCACTGCAGTTCTACTGAGCACAAGAGGCAGTTACAACATGGACCTGGGGCAGCAGACACTGAGACCTTTAGCACACTGGTCCTGGACTCCAGTATCTGCTTTGCAAAAATTTGATTCCTTTCACATTACTTTTCTCTACTTTGCCGCACTGAACGGTATTAAACAATATATAACTCTATCACTAAATACTTGTTACATTATTAAATACAAATATGAGGTGAATAGCTTTGCTCTATAATTACCAAATGAACAAGCTTTCTTGAAGCTGTTACTCTGAAAAACAGCACTGTGCAAGGTCTTCTCATCGTATGCTATGTGACGGTCCAGTAAGCTTTAACTAAACAGAGCAAACAGACTTCTGTGCCTTCACAACAGAGAGCAATTCTCTTGTTTATACGTTCAAAGCACTTATATTTAATTGAGTTTGTCCACTCAGAATCATGAGCCTTTAATAAAAGCTGCATGTCACATACACTGCTGTGGTGTCGCTTTTTTCTCTTCTCTTTCCTTAGACTTACAAAGGCTTTGTTTTAGAGCAGTAAGACATATCTTCCTTCTATCTGTTGAGAAACTGCAAACAGAGAAAAGAGAGCTCACACCCTTTGGCACTCGCGGGGATTTGTAGGCCACACTGGATACATGGGACAAAGCCTTTGCCTCAGCCTTTCAGAACAATGCTGCCAGAATTACACTCCCAAGCTCAAGAGGGATGGCAGTATGCACAGTGGCATATGCAGGTTTGGGTCAATTTAACCTTTCCAGTGAGGACTGGTAAAGGGAAAGCAAATTTGAAGCCTAGATTACCTGAAGGCACACAGGAGATCTCAGACCTGAATATGTATACACAGCCCCTTCTGTAGCTCTCTTCTTTCTCTGCAACTGTACAACCCTCACTAATTAGAGGATCTCAGATGCTGATAGCCTACAAAACATCTTACAGAGAAAAGCCCTTGGCATTCTAGCGTCACACACACTGATCAGTCTCCTTACCATGGAGATCACTTCAATGGCAGCTCACAGAATGTCTGACACATAATATCCACTCCCTGCAAGTTTCAAAATCACTGCTGCTTCACATGATGATGTATTTGTCACCACCTCCTCTGAGAGGGACAGAAAAGCAGAGTAGGACCCACAGATGACTTCAAGGTGGAAGACTTACACGGTGCTCCCTCTGTTCCTCCTCTCACAAGTGAAGCTGCTCAGGTCTCTCTTTAAAAGGAAAGTTAAGATAATACATCTATTTACTTTTCTAGGAACTATGATTGTGCTCCAGGCACAGTTTTAGATATTTGTACGCCATTAACAACACCAATACCTGCCAGTGAGCTTGGTCCTAAGAGACTCATCATGTAAGACTTCTTTTCAGGTAAGCGATTTACAGGCAGATCTGCCTACTGGGATGATGCTGAGTTGTGCCATCTTCTTTTGATTGTAGCTGCACTCACAGTTATATGAAATGCTGGAACATAGCATTGAGTTCTCTGCTCTCTTCCTCTCTCTGTCCTCTTCATGAGGACAGACTCATCAAACACTACTGCTCTTCAGCAGCTTGCCCATAAAGTCATCTTCTACAGGGGCAGACTTTGACTTTGGCAATTCCTCAGATATACTACAGATATATATTTGGCAATAACTCAGACTACAGAAGCACAAAGCATGCAACATGCTGCATTTGCTTGAGCCACTCTGCAGAGATGGATTTCTTCTGACTTCACATGGCCCCACATGGGTTGTTCACCCATTCAGGAAACTGTTATTCACAAGGGCATTTTTTAAGCTGTTGCTGCTGTGGTGCCTACTGTTAATTTCCCAGGGAATTTTTAACACAAAGCACAAACCATTAAGAAAGTGCAAAGAAGCCACATTATACCTGTCATTATTTTCCACCTTAGAGCCTAGTCTGCAGGCTCCTATCGTAACAACTTTTCTTTTTAAAATATCAGCTTTTGTTCATCTATTTCCAGTGTAATAACTGGAAACATGGCTTTATAAAATCCATCAATTTCAAAGTATCATACTTGAAACCAATAAATAAAGGGGGTTACAAATAAGTTACATTAAGTAAAATATACTGACTGTAAAAAGATCAGTGAGCCAAATGATAGGTACACAGTATGACTGTACTATGTTTTCACATGCAATAAATTTATGTAACTGTGGGGAAAAAATTACTGATACCAGATACTACATTTGTGCAGGTAAAAAATTGACATAGTGATACATCAAGCAATGGAAGTACTGCATTTAAACATTCAAGGGGACAAAGAATTGTAGGTAGCATGGGTGAGAAATTGTGGAATTACAAAGGTTTATCCCCTAGCAAATGCCTCAAGATGTACACGGGGGGACTGGAAAGAAATGGTCTTCAAATCACTGTTAGTTCCTTTTGATTAAAAACTGCTATACAGACAGCAATATGTCAGTCACCTGACAATATCTACCAGGTGGCCTCTCTGGCTTTGTACGTTCATGCTTGGACCCACAGTGCACATCACAGATGTTTGTTTCACTGGCTGGCGCTTATATTTTCAAGCCTTCAGAGCTGCTGTTCTGACAGCAGTAACTCCCAGCTTGCTCAAACCTATCCAAGCTGAAATTGCTGCAGTCACACAAACAAGTGACAGGAAACACTTGTTTTTTTTTTTATAGTTAAAGACTCAGGTCTCAAAACACAGCACACTCAACTCCCACAGAGTTTGCTGCACTGTGCAAAGAAAACCCTAATGCAAATCCTCAAAAGCCCTAGCAAGATCTAGCAGATGTTATGTGACAACACACAGTAGGACAGCTACACAGAGCAGACTGCAGATAACCTATGCTACGTTAAAAGCACTTTTTCAGAAATAAGCTTGCAGAGAACCTATAAAAAATCAAAAGCAGAGGCAAAGGGCATATGAAAAAAAAAAGGAAGAATTAACAGAGGTGTATTCTAAGTGTAAATTTGCTTTGAATCACCTGCACATTCATAACACCTACTATTGCTGATTTGTAGCTGAGTACGTACTGTATATTGGTTTGCCCCCCAAACTCTGACGACTACATATTTGAAAATTCAGCACTTAATGTAATGTTGGCACATGCATTCATACCTCCTTCAGCCCCAAGCAAGTAATTCTAAGAGTTTGCATGTCTAAATGCAACATTAAAAAAGGAAAATGCTGCGGCTCTTCCTTGCAGTCTGAAAGACAGGACATCTGCTGCCTGCACCTGACATAAAGCTGGACACTCCAGGCATCCTGCAAAACCTAGGCCACTGCTTTACTGGCTCTAGCAGAAATGCACAGCATTCAGCATGCGGGATGAAATGCACTGATGTCAGGAAATCTGGGTTCTCTTTGAACCTGCAATCCACTCCAGAGGAGATAAAAAGTGAGACAAATCCTTTCATGAAGTGATTTTCATAGTAGTGAGGCTGTCCTTTGGTTACAGGACAAAAGAGTGGTCTTCTGTGAAGCAGTGTTCAAGAGGACACTCAATATAAATTCCAACAAAGCTCATTAGCATCCAGGAGTATCTAGCTCAGCAGCAGTTAAATTTCTAACAGGTGTATTAATCTGTGAATCTGTCTCTGCAGAGGTAAAGCACCACACGCATGCTTCTGTACTGACCTGAAGGTATTGAATCAAGCAGGTCATCAGGGGATTTAGCTATACTTATTACTTAAGCTGCTGTCAGTCAAGTCACACTGAAATTGAAAAGTACATTTGGGATTTCCTTCAAAGCATTTGTTTGTTCAGATGTTCCCTACATCAGTTTTCTCTTAAATCACAGTTAAGTTTTGTGCCTTAAAAACTCCTGGGCTGTAAGCCTATCCTTCCCAGTCATAGAAAGCCCACTGACAGCATAGGATTTGGTCCTGCACCTTGGAATCTTGCCCTGCAACCACAAAGGAAGAAATGGAGAGAAAGATTGAAAGCTGCTGGTCTAATTGGCAGACTGGGGGTGCCTACACTGGCACACACAGGAAGGTAAAGGACCCTCTCTGTGGGAGAACAGCTCTTCTGGCATGCAAACCAAAATAAACATGGTTATAGTACTAACAGGCAGAAACAAGAAGGCACTGCAGATTCATAAACCAAACAGTTCTATCTGCTGGGGGTTCACTAGCCCCAGGGGAGCTGGCTCCCACCTGCAGAAGCTGCACACTGCCTTTTGGAACTACTTCCCTTTGCTGAGGTGCTCAAATGTGCCTGTGCCATCGCCCATCCAATTATCACAATTCTGCAACTTAAATATTCTAAGAAACAACTCATGCAGTCATACAAACATTTTCAGGCAATGTGGTTTAGCTCACTCACCAGGTCAGAAGGAATCTATGTTACAAAAATACAGTAAGTGTGGGGTTTTATTGAAGGTATTTTTCTTAGTAACCATCATCATTAAATGTGCCTTTTTTAGCAGCGTTGAGAGCAGAAAAAGAAAGGTTTTTCTTCCCTGTATTACCTCTGGAAATTTCAGTCTGAAAAGTAAATACTTGAACTCACAGCTGCTGTGAACTGGCATCACCTCCTGCTAATGGATCTGTACTTGGTTGTGCCCGTGACACATGCAACCTACTGCGTTTCAAGAGGTCCTCTACTGCGTATGTATAGTCTAGAGCTCAAACAGGCACTGAGGATGCACACATTTGTCTCCCAGCAAAAAAGCACATAAGCTGTGCATTCTCAAGTTGGTCTTCAGAGAAATAAATTTAGACGGTCCCCTTGTATGCTGCTGCCGCAGACATCCAGCTGCTGGCTGCTACACTAAGAATCCAGAACAGGTAAATGCATTTCTGGTACTGTTCTATAGTTTTTCATTTTCCCACCTTCTTGTTGCCTTTGCAATTTACCTACCATAAAGTCACCGTTACAACCTTGGAGACTTATTTGCAGACACTTTGTTGGTAGATACTTGTTTGAGTCAGTTGCCAGCACACAGCAGTCTCTGTCAGCCTTGACAAGCCATGGCTTCCAAATGAATCACCTTTCAAGGGCTGAATAATTTATAGTGCACAGTGGAAAAAAACGAAACAACAACAACAAGAAAAACAAAACAAAGCCTGCTGAATGTTTTTAATTTATTATAGCACCTGAACTATGGGCTGCTTGCGTGATAGCTGCTAACAACCTGATTCATCTTTTGTTAAAGCCAGCAAACAGAAAAATTCCTAACCCAAATTCCAGTAGATGCAGGCCATCCCTACCTCTTATTTTACACCCAAAAGAAATAGTCATGCAGGCTGTAATTTGTTCATTTCACAATCATATACTACTCAGTCCTTCTCCAAAATACTTCCAAACTTCATGTAGCATTTCTGCTTGAAATAAACTTGCTGCATGCACTACCAACCAGATTATGTACTCCACAGTACATAATACACACAGGTCATCTAAATCATTTATGTGTGCCAAAGATATACTAGTTAGCATTTAAATGTATCTCAATTGCAACAAATTTATGAAATTTAGAAAAAGAAATAGATTTTATAAAGCAAAATCAGATTCTATTTTCCAAACTGTACAAAATTTAAATGGGCTAGTTCAGAAGCAGAACATTTATCTTTGCATGTGTTATATATATTTAAAGGCTCCCACCAAGGCATTTGCTAACAGAAGAAAGCAGAATATGAGATTTTTTATCTATCATAGAAGTTCAGCACATTTTGTGGAGAAGCAGAAATTGCAGGGTTCCTAGTAGCAGTGTTAAGGCTGTGCTGAGAGGTCATTATGAGCCCAGTTTTCAGGGTTTCACAGCTCAGTCACAAAACCCCCATGTGTTGGTTTTAAACCATCAAAGCAAATTTCATTTCTGAAGCAATTTTAGTTATTTTTCCTTGTTGTAAAAGTGCAGAAGAGAAAAAGAGAATAATCAAATTTTCATACTTTTCTATGAATGCATAACTAGAGGAGAGAGTTTATAATTTTAGATGAGCAAATTCTGATACTTCTTGGTGAAGTCCTTATCCTGTTAAAATGAACAGCTAGATCTTCTGACTGCAGTAGGGAAGGAATTTCAATCTCTACATACTGGAGGAGTTCAGGTCCTGCCGTTCACAGGGCTGCTCTAGAAGGACAAGTGCCTCCTCCATTTAATTGCTCAAACCCCACTGCAAGACACAAAACAGCAGCCTGAATACATATGAACATGTCCTCTGCACTAGAACGTGATTAGTAAAAAAAGCCTTCTGTCTTTCAGCTACGTGCAGTCCCACATCTGAGCCCCACACCTCTCAAACCTCTGGGTGACCCGAAGCAGCTCTGCATTTACTTGCCATTAGCTAACTTGCTAGCAGACAAGGCTGTCAGAAATAGCATCCAAAAATGAACTAAGCTATCCAGATGGCTAAAATTGGTAACAAGGACCAGGGATCAAATGGTGCCTCCAGAAAGGATGTGTTAATGAGAGGCTGCTTCTGGCAGAGGCAGCACAGACAATGGAGGGGTTGCAAGGTCTTAAGTACTACAGATGACTGCTGTGGTTGTCTCTGAATTGAGCCTGAGTCCAGAAGTTCAATATATTACATATTTACATATGTAAATCCAGAAACCCTAGGCAAGCTATGGGAAGGAAACAGTCTCACCTCTCCATGAGATGTATGAGCTTGTGCTAATTCCTAGTGCTTTCTGGAGTAATCCAGGTTATAAAGTGACTTTAGTAGCACTTAAGTGCTGTTCAGTAGATTGGACAGCTAGATAGCAGGGAGACAAATCAAGACTCTGAAATCTCTACAGGCCCCTGAAACACCCCGATGTATCTGTAGACTTCTTTTAAGGGATTTGAGAAAGAGAAGCAGAGCTGTAGTCACACATCATAAGCCTGCCAGGCCTGTGCTAGACAACTGCAGCATTAAAACACTTTGCTGTGTGCAGACTGATTCTCAAAGCCACAGGCAGGGGAGAGAGATCTGTGTGAGATCTTCTCATCACAAAAGCAACTTCCCTAAATGTTGTGCCTGCTGGGCGTAAAATTGAGAGTCCTTGCCATGAGCTGCTGGTGCCCCTCGACTGCAAAAAGATTATACATTTATACACAGTGCTTGGTCTCTTCATGTTTATGCTTTCCACTTTCCATGTCTTGTACTGCTGCCAATCAGAAGTCTGTCTGGGGGAACACTGCTGGCAAGTTACAACATCCACAGTTTGAATTCTGATACATATGCATCAGCCACTTATTTCTATCCCCACCTCCACCTCCCTTCTGTAACACAGCTGCAATTTCCTTCCTAACCAACATCTATTTTGTTTCTACTGATGCAAATGGCTTTTAAAAAGCAACAAACACTCTATTCTTAATTTCATGTGTTTTATTTACAACTTGTTTTAAAATACCAGGTGAAATAGTAATTACTTTTCACAATTTTTTTTTTCCAGAGCTTTCCAAGGGATGGCAAACATTATCCACCAAAAGGAAAGGGTCAGCAGAAAATATAACCTAGAGACAGAGAAATGCCATCTTTGAAAATGAAATAAGACTTGTTTCAATGTCAGAGTGCTCTACACTAAAAAAAGTTGCCCAAAAGGAAACTTTACTTGATGATATTCAAAATTTTACTAGTAGATTTCTTGAGCAACCTGCTCTAACTGGACCTGCCTTGAACAGACGACCTCCAGAGGCCCACTGCACCTAAAGTTATTCTATGACAGCATTCATAGCTTCCTTACAGTGTAAAGGGATCTGTAAAAGGAAACAAGATTATCAGTATATGAAACCTAATCACATAAAGCTCCCTTAATACGGCCCCTGAGTGAGAAGGCTTCAGACTTGTGGCTCTGATTCTCAGGGATGAGACAAGAGCTGCAAGTGAGCTGCGACAGCTCATCCCACATAAGGAAACACGTCACCTCCCTACACCTCTTCCTGCCATCTGAGAAGTGAAGAAATACCTGGGAGATGCACAGGTCCCACCACCAGGAAGAAGTGTCTGCAATAAATACCACTTTCTACTCTTAGAGGTCTCACTGCAACGGCTGCTTTTAACAAAGAAGGCTTGAAAAAATCCACAGGCAACTTTTGAAGAGAGAACACATAATGAAATCAGCATAGATAACTTAATGAAAGGGGAAGGATGGAGAAAAAAAAAAAATTTATGGAGACTTAATTAAGAAACAAAGTCAGCAAAAATATCTATTTCAAGATTTTTTTTTAATAAATACTTTTAGCATTGATAAATGAGAGGAAATTATATTTGCTGTTAATGGGGTAAGGTGAACATCCAAAGAATTGTAAAGGTCAGAGAATAGCTTAGAAGTACAAAACATTATTCTGAGTTTTTCAAGATCTTATAATCAGTATTAAAGACTTTGCAAAAAATGGTTCTGCTGTGCTCAAATTCCTGCTGTGTTCAAACTCTGGAGGGAGAAAGTAACTCATCCACGCTGAGCTCCTGCTCTCTGAGTAAGTCATTCTGGATGGAAAACATCCTCTTGGCATCTGGGATTCCGATAGCAGGAAATCCTGGATGAGGAATAAGTTAAAGCTAGATTCACTAACTAGTCTGCAAGAAAGATGAATACCAAAACAGCTCCTTCCATGATTTATGCACTTTTTCAGACCCAAGATGAGTTACTACAGCACTACATCATAGGTAAAATTCTGCTTTCTCGCAGCAGATAAAACCCTCATGGAAGGTCAAAGATGATTTTCTGTCTACTAAAATTGCCCAAATGCCACGTGTAAGTAGGATAAATGTTGCTGTAACCACTACAAGACACAAGGGACTCTGTAGTTGGCAAAAACTGGACAATGATACAGCAGGGCTACAATCAAATTTTGATATTGTGTGAAGAGATTTATCCCCTTTTATACTGAGATTTTTCTGTGCCACTTAAAAAGAGCCCTTGATGTGTTTTACCACTGCAGAAAGAAAGAGCCTTTCAATAGATTGAAAGTTCATTGCTTCCATAAACTAAGAAAAATGCTTTCTTTACTACATAGATTCCAAGTTTCATAGTGATGAATTATTTTGATGGTAAAATGTAACAGGATTACAAAAAAAAAAAAAAAAAAAAAAAAAAATCCACCAAATTTATAAATGGTGAAATATTGACATTGATCTACTGTACAGGATTTTTAAGCTAGTTATTGTCTTGGTCAATAGATAGTTCACTGAGTTTGCTCACTCAGGCAAGCCCTTGAAGCAACCTACTACATTTTGCTCTGAGACCCCCATTCTCTGGGTTCCAGTGTCCATAATCTTGAATATTCAAGTTCAGTGGTGCTGAGATCTTACACTAACAAGGCAGACTCCTGAAAGATTTTGCATCCATCAACTGAATTTATACCCTAATTTTAAAAACACGAATACATTGTTTTCTGTTTGTTCATAATTTGTAGGACAATTACTGAAACGAGGCTTGCTAGCTCAGCACTGTTTTGGAGCAAATATAACCTTTGGATTAATGTGCTGATAACCCTTCCAATCACAGCTGCTTCCCATTTACACTGCATTCACCTTCTACATGAACCTCGTCGTTTTTCTACCAAAAAAACCCATCCCCACTTGGATCAAAATCTGCACCTGGGCTCTCTGTGTATGGTTGCACGTAAAAGGTGCTGAGCTTGAAGGAACACAGATGCCATGTGCCAGGGCTTCTTACTGATTTCAGTGGGAATTTATTGGCTTGTAGCTGCTTCAGAAACGTGTTCAGTGGTAGTATTCAAGGAAGAGCACAGGGCCCTATGAAAAAGAGAGGGAATCCATCTTCCATGGCAATTTCACCAAATCCCTAGACAGCACCATCTAACCAGAATCACCAGTAAGATTTCACAATGGCAAAGACTAATTTGTGAATCATAGATAACATTGTAATCTCTTCCTAGAAGTAGTAGAACGATTATTAATCACAAAACATTACCTAAGCCATACAGATCCATTAAAATAAACTATGAGATGACTTCAGCACCCATTCTGTGGAATACAAACATGCAAAGTTCAAAGAATCAAAGCAGTACCTGTTCAGGCACTGCTCAAATACTAGATGAGAAGGATACAGTTGCTAGCCACACTGCTGCAAATGAAATGACTCCCTCTTCATTTCTTCAAGTGCACTCCTGGATGACACAGAAGTTAAAGGAAAAAAAAAAAACAAAACCATACATTATGCACAAGAGTTCTGAAGCAAAAGCAAGTACAATGTGTCTGAGGATACTGCTGGTACATGATGAGCATGTGCTACTTCCTGTGGCATTATGCCCAGTACCTACCTGATATCTTCAGTGGGACTAGAGAAGAGAGAACGAAGCAGAGCAGAGCAAATCAGAACTTACAGCTGCCCACAAACACGGGCATGGAAATCTCAAGGCATTCCCAACTCCTGATACCATTTCACTGAGAACTGTTGCAAGGATGCACAATCTCTTTTCAGTTTCCTGGCAGTGGCAGAGCTGCTGCCTGCCGCTGTCCCTATCTGTTTCTCATGAAGGGTGCTAACAACAAGCTCAGAGCAAGACAAACACCCACTTGGACAGAGTGAACTACGGAGATGAAAGAAACAACACTATAAGTGAAGGAGAACTTTTCCCTCTTATTATCAGCTATCTTTACCCAAGCTCTGAAATCACAGGGCATTGGGTCTCCCGCAGGTGGTACACAGGGTGCTTCAGGTAATACCTGGCACTAGCTTACAACTGGGGGCCAGGCCTCCTTGCTGCACTCAACAGCCCCTCTGAAGCAAGGATATTGGCATTTGTTCCCATCACGCTCTGTTTTACCCAGTTCACTGAGCTCAAGGTGTTCAACACCAGGTGGAGCTGGCGGTGGAGCTGTGGGGTCACCTGGCAGCACCTGAACAACAGCACCCTTCTGCATATGTACATGAGACAGGACAAGCTGCAGGGAAATAAGCAGGCGGAAAGCAGTCTGATAAAGCTCAGTCTTTGTTGTAGGCAGTGGATCAGCTATGCAAGAGTCGGGCTGTCAGACTGCAAGGGAAATTAGTGCTGTCCCTCACAACATCTGAGAAGGTAAACAGGTACATCCAATGCATTCACAGCTGGCTTTAAAAAAGAAGAACAGAAAAGAATGGAAAAACTCTAGCTCTTTCAGTACCACCTTTTGTCAGGCTTATTACAAAAAGCTGTAAGAGCCCTACAGACACCCTCTCCTCTCTTTATGGCAGAAGAGCTTTCAGAAGTTATGATCTCTAAAGAATAAAAGAAAAAAAAATGCACTATGTAGTCAGGCACATCATTTTCAGAGTACAACTTCTAAGCAATTCCCAATAGTGCAGACTGCAAACAGAGTAGAGATGGCCTCAAATAGCAGATGAGACACTATACAGGGAATATGGAAACTGAAGTCTTATCTGCAGTTGTAGCTCTTGCACTGGTAAGTCACTTCTTCACTCCATGCCTCTTCTTCCACCCCTCAGCTTTAAATCCATCTTCTCTATCTCAGCTTGGAAACCTAGCCCTCAAACATTTGTACTGAACTTAATGCCTTCAAAACTCCAGTCTAAGCTCTTTAGGAGAGGAACTATCTTAGCATATAGAAAAGAATGAAGTTCTGCTCTTCACAGGAGACACTAGACATTACTGCATTTAAAAAAACAAAACACCACCACCAAAAAAAAAACCCACCTGAAAGTTAACAAAAAAGATCTGTTGGTCCAAACCAAGTCCCAAATGCTCCAGAACTCACTGTAATTAGCACTAGAATTGTGATTAAATGTCACTGCCATCCTTCACCATTGCCTCAAGAAATACAAGAGGTTCAGTCTTGGATGCACTGTTAGAATGGCCAAACTTGTTTAACGTTAAGTGGCTGACAAAATAAGCTATGGTCTCAGTTGCTGGGAACTGCAGCTCTGTGAAGAATACAGCTCTGACTTCAGAGTACCTAGGATCGAGAATTCTCATTTAAAGCTTTCCAGTTCACCCTGGCAGAACTTTCTGAAACCATTACTGTCGGCATAACCAAGCACTCACCTCAGTCTCAGCATGGCACGTAAGCTGCAATGGAAAGCAGAGAGCAGGCAGTGTGGGACCAGCCAGGCTGTCCCAGTCTGGTGTCACCAAGCACACATGCTGCAACACAAGCATCTACTTCCCCTTCCACAAATAAACAAACAGCCCCCATCTCCACAGTACAAACAAAGTATGTCCAAGTGTCCAAAAATGCTGCAGGAAGTGAGAGAAAGATGGAGGAAAACCTGATCTGAAAAGTATCACAGTTAAGTTGCCACAGTTCCATCAAGCAGGAAGCTAAGAAATAGCTGTCTCCTGTCCTCCTATCTTGTGGGAACTGACCTGTGTTCCCATTCGAGATAGGTTGCTGGCTACAATCCTGGCACAGAAAGACTTCGTAAGTGAAAAAAGCAACATAAAATGATGACAAAGATTAAAGGGCTCAGCAAAGGACACAAAACAAAGGATTCTTGAGGAATCACAACAACTCTGAGCTTGGAAATGCCTTCAGCCAGGATCAGGCAGTTCTCTCCCAGAGCTAAGCCTAAAAGGGAAGTATTAAATCACTATAGAGCTATCGGGCTGAGAAAATATGAGAGAGGAATATAAAGTGTGATGTGTTTATGTAGGGTAGAAAACAACCACAAAGCATTGAAAAGACTAGTACATGTGCAAACAGTAAATGTGCCCTTTTGGATACAAGTGTCTTTTTTTTGTTTCATATCCTTTTTTTTTTTTTTTTTTTTTTTTTTCCTATGACACCTTTAACTATTCTGCAATTTAGTTTTATTATCACCATTGAAGATGACACTTTTGTGTTGCTTCAGTTGTATCATCTATGATCTCCTTAAGTCCTTAAAGTCTACTTTGCTTATGTACACTTTCACCAGTGAAGTGTATGTGCCTTGAAATACAAAAATTAAAAGACTTCAGCTTCATTACAGCGTTTGTTGATACGACTGCATATCATTTATTTGGAAACCTCTGAGGCTGCTACATCCTTCAGTTATTTGTACTTTGAAAGCGGCCTTTAAATCAGCTGCCTCATATAGATTTTCTATGAAGGAGCCTCAGATAAAAGGACTGATTACATACCAGTTTTGTCTCCTCTTTATGTTCATATTCCATAAATGCACACATACATAGCATATATTGACCATAAGCCAGTCATTATTTGCCCTTGACTACCATTTGTCTGTAGGTATACCATAAACTCTCAGAATTCTATCTTATTTAGTTGAATGCCCTTTTTACCATGAAATCCCTTTTAATTCCCAAGACCAATAGGAATAAATAACTATAACTGGTCTTTGAAAGGCCTATCATCTGTTTTTGATAAAAATGCAGCAACAACAGTAATAAATGTAGCAAATCAAGGGCTGCATAAGCTTCCACATTTGGAAATTGTTTTGTTGGTTGACAAAATGACATGCTGAAAGTCTCATGGGTTAACAGAGGTCCCAGGTATTTGACTATCTTTGATGTAATTCTGAATTGTGTCAAAACTTCTATCATAATTTACATACAACAGTTTGACACTGTGCTTACGGGAAAAGGCTGCACTGCCCCTTAGTGAAATGGTTTCTCTCTTTGTACTGTTGTATAGGCCAAAAAGTTGTGCCACAAATTCCAACGAAATAGAGCATGCTTACTTTCCTGGTAAACCCATGACAAGCTCATTCTTTCACTGCAGTGCCCTCCAAGTCTCGACACAAAGTACACACGCCTATGGCACATAGCTATTCTTCCCTCCCCTTTATTCTCCCCAAACCCCAAACAATTTGTGCTTACCATGGATGGTTGCTGTCATAAAGCCTGAATTGCTAAGCTTCCACAGAAATTCAAAACTGGACATAGCATGTTGTTGCCTCTGCAGTTGTTAAGGTTTTTTATTTGTTGAGTATTAATAGGAGATGAGTTCTGCTCTGCCTGCATTCACACTGTAATTTGGAAGCAGTTCTCTCTCTGGCTTGCACCGTCACATATCTGTCTCTATATTGTGAGTTTGTGATATGCAAACTGGAAAGGCATATGCATCTCTGGGAAAGACACTAAGCACTTCCCAAGGTAAAAAAACACTACAAACCAAAAAACACTACAAACCACTACAAGACCACTACAAACAAAAAATTTTTTAAAAATGCCATGGTATCTGAAAATGATACATAGGCATACATCAAGAAATTACTTTTGTTTTGAAAAGTAAGAGTTCCCTAGGTGGTCTTAAACCAGGCTATCAGTAAACTTGAAAAAAAATATCTATTAACCAAGTAACCCCAAAACACAGAGATGTGTACCAAAATGAGAAATCTATTAGGCACTGTCACAGACCCACCTAACAAAAAGCATTTGCTTAACCGAGATTGTAAGTATACCTGAATAAGCAACCATTAGTGTAACAGCTGACACAACCCACTATGAGCTCAACATCCAAAATTGCAGAATTTCAGTTTTATAAAGGTACAAGCAGTGTAGTTTACACAAAAAACAGTTTCAATCTCTTGCCACACGTTTCTCTGTGTCCTTCATTCCTGCTGTGCTTCTACGTGTCTCTCACAGTATGGCTAGTCTCCTCTCCCACAGTGAGTCCTCCAGGTCAATGGTTTTTGCCTGTCATTATAGCTGCATCTGATAGAAGGAAGATTTCTGTTGTGAATGTCCATTAAGCTCTTCACTTCAAGGGGCTGGAAACTGCATAACAGTAATTTTCTCAAATGTTGAAAGATACCCACTGGGGTGTACTAAAGACTAGCTGCTGGCAAAAGGAAAACTTTGACTTTTGAGGGCAGACAGAATGATTCCTGTAATCCCTCAAAAGGACAATGACATTCTAAAAAATGTGAAATCTTTATACATTCCAACAGCAGCTACCAAGCTGTCTGTCTTAAGGTTTTGGGAACTTAGAATTTAAACTTATGTAGAATTCATTCTTCATTTGGCCATGTTATGATTTCCCCTTTATCATGGCACTTCCCTGCTACAATGGGCCAAACACTGCACTGTATACCATAACCTTTTCTAAAGCACTGTGTAGTTGATAAACTGCCAGAGTTGACTCACAACAGATAGCAAAGTACAGGTATTTACTGGCAAAAGTAAACACAGAAATGAAGGGTTACCTTTGCAAGTGAAAGCTGCTCTGTTCTATGGAGAATGAATGTTAAGCAAGATTCCAGTCAATATCGAGTTAAGGGAAACATAACATTATGCATAGAAAAACAATGTGGACACCTTGAAATGAATTGCTGGCTCTTAGCTACCTGTTATATTCCTTGACCTCTAGGAAATAAAAAAATGGCGTAAGGCAGCAAGTGCTTCAGCAACATATTAACAGAAACTCTCAGCACTCCAGCTGGGGGAGTTATTAACACTTAGCTCTATATGCTTTTCCAAATCTCCATCACTGGCTATTTTTGGCGACAGGATACCACGTCAGGTTAACTGTTGACCAACATGACAATTCTTACACTGCCTTACTGCTGAACAAATGTCCTGTCCCCAAGGTAGTTTCTGAAAAAGGAGGCAGGTTTTTTCATCTTAGTTGAGATTGATTTTGATGATCAGTATCTTTCTGATTCCTGAAAATGTCACAACATTCCTGTGCTGCGCAAACATAAAAGATGCAAAAGAAGAAGAGTCTGAAAGAAGGTGGCCTATGCAGTTGTCTCTGGATAGAAAATAAAGAAAACCATCAGCCACTGCAGTTTTCAACATAACGTTTAATCAACTACGAAGTTGTGTAATGTCCTTCATAATTCTCTGCAATGAGCAGGAGCACTCAAACATGCTTTTATATGAATACGTTTCATATGCATCAATTTCTTTCACTGCGTTTACTTCTTATTTCAATGGTAAAGCAGCACTAAGTGTATTTACGTGTGCTGTTATTTACTACTTCCTACTTCACTGTCTTCTATTTTAAATCTGGACAGGGCAATAATTCGTCCTTGATGGGACATAATCTCAGGGCAGAGATTCATAGGGTAATGTTGGCAGCATAGCAAATTAACAAGCAGCAGCAACTCATCAAGCATGAGCAGCCCAAATACGGTGTAGTATGAATTAGTCTTCAGTGTCAGAGAGGGATGGCTATACTAAGCTGTGTATTCTCATATTAGGGCAATTAAAGAATATACACAAAATCAATTAACAGCAGTTACTATGTCTCAGTTAACAGAGACAACTAATTATGCGGCCATAATTAATTGTGCACTTGAGCCCTTAATGAAACGTGGCCCACCTGAAGAGACTTTCTTTTAAGGAGTTCTCACATTGACTCTTTTCTCCTCTGCTTTTATCCATAAACTGAGACACTAAGGCCTCTTCAAAACTCTGTTCTACAATATTACATCTTCTCCCTGCACTTTTTCACAGTTAAAAGTAAGCATGATCAGTTTCACGGATTGATAACTGAAGATCAAAGGAGAAGTTGCAAATTAATCTTATTTTAAAGGTTAGATCCTATCAAGTATTTCTGCTCTAAAAGTAGGGCAAGTAAAAACAAAGTTATTGTATATTAAACAATTTCCCAGCAATGTATTTTTTAAAATACAGGATATGAACAATCATAACACGCCTTGTATCCACAGATACTCTTTCAATAGCTCCCTTCAATCTTTAAGAATATTCTCAACTTAAAAGTGTGAATTACAGATCATTAGCAATAGTTCATACTGAGAAGAGAGAAGATGTTTCTAAAATTGAATTTCTGTAAAATGTGTGCATGCTGCATCCTTCTTGATGCTTGAGGTCAAAATCAGAGATGAATCTGATCAAGTATAATTCATATCCTTTCTAACTCTTTCAGAATTCAGGTTTTATCAAAGATTCCCTTGATTGCCCTCAAGCTCAGACAGTCTTAAGCAGATACATCTGACTACCATGCAATTCTTATACGCTTACACACAACTCTGAATTTTGCTCAGGCTAAGGTGGATCATTGAAAACATTCAGTACAACTGAAAAAGTGTAACTGCTGAATATTAGGCTCCTTCACATTTGACTCCTTGAGGATACCTGCAGCCCTTTCCCATGGATATTTTCTATAAATCTCAGTTCAGACTTTTGCATACTCTATTTCTGCTCACCAAAGAAATGCATAAGTTTTTTGGAGGAAATTAGAGACCATAAATTCCATTCATACTAGTGCACAGTAAGTCTTTAAAAGGACTCCAATGATCAGGCTCACTTTGATCAGGGATGTGGGATGGCAAAGTCTGGAAATGTTAATTTTCTGAAGGGAGTACATAGTTCATAGTCCATGCATTTGACTATTAAGAGAAGGGTGGGAAAGTGTTACACTGCATTGCATCAGACACCCTGCACAATACACGAATACAATGAGGAACAATTAATTTGCTATCGCATTACTTTGATACAAATGTAACAACACGCAGTGACAGCAAGCTAGACAATAACCAGACTGAACCTTTTTTGATTTCTGCATCTATTCAAATATGGTGGACCCAAAATGAGGTTTTCCAGCTCAAAGGCAGTGTGAATCTTCCAGAAATGAGATTATGTCCTGGAGCTCTTAACACCATGTTAAAGTAAATGCCACTCACTGCTAATGGCAATGTTCAAATAACAGCAAACTGATTAAATATTTTTCAATATCTGTATTTAAAAAGTTAAAATATGCAAGCAAGACAATACCCACAAGATTTATTTTCTTGCAGAAGCCACGTTTTTCTAATTCATAGGGCATTTCAGTTCCTCTTAATGCGTTCAAAGTTATGGTAACATTTTTGGCCTTTCCTACAGGATATATTGGGCATAACACAATCACAAGAACAACTCGACAAGGAATTCAATTATCTTTCTGCAAAGGCTGAATTGTGCTATGGTAAAATTGAAACAATACTTACGCTCCACGAAGTAAGAACTGGCATCGATCTTCCAGACAATCTGACCACGATGAGAGCCATTGACTCCACGGTTCTTGTAGTCCAGAAAGTTTTCAGACAAGACTTCATCTACGAACAAAGAAAACAGTATCATAAACTGTTGTGACAATATGCATAACAGAGAGTCAGGCTAAAAATATGCCTCTGGCTTTACAGAACATAGCACGGCTGCTAGACAGCTTGGCACCACACGTTAAGAAATTTGCTTTCTCATTCATTTATATTTTAAATCATTGCAGCTCTTCTTAAAATCAGTTTTTCATGAATGTAATTTTGAAAGCTACATCCCTATGAAATTCTCAAACATAAAAACATCTTGCTCAATACAGATCAATCCCTATCTGATTAAAAATAATTGTTTAGCCGCTACTCCTTTTCCTATAACTACACACCACCGACAAGAGCCTGGCCTCATCCATGTGCCTTTAGATCTTTATAAACATTAATCAGATCTCCCCTCAGTCTTCTTTTCCCCAGGCTGAACAGAGCCAGGTTTCTCAGCCTTTCCTCATATGGGCCCTTGCTCATCCTTGTGGCCCTCTGCTGCACTCCTTCTAGGAGAACCCTGTCTTTTTTTGAACTGGGGAGCCCAGATCTGGACACGGTATTCTAAATGTGGCCTCATCAGGGAGAGTAGAGGAGGTGCATCACCTCCCTAGATCTGCTGGCCATGCTCATTTCATTGCTGGATACCACTGGCCTTCTTGGCCACAAGGGCACATGCTGGCTCATAGCCAACCTGTAGCGCACCAGAATACCCAGGCCCTTCCTTAAAACCACATGACTGGTAACGAAGTGCTGTCCACTTGAAGCTTTTCGGGACACTTGGAGGTTGTCAGACTACCATGTTAATTTTCAAAGATGTCTGTATCAACAAGTGAGCTATAAGAAGTTGCTGACAGCTTTCAGGCTGAAGGTTGAGAAAGCAACCGCCTTGCATGCAAAGGGCTGTGTGCAAATAACTGCGGGGCAGGCAGAGTGTCTGAAGCACAGCCTTCTGACTGTACACACTGATTAATTTTCAGCTTTCTTTCAAATTTCAATTTAGACCATGTCAGCCAACTCTTTTGAAGATAAATCTGCAAGCCCTATCCACTACAGAGGGTAACATACTCTGGCCGCAAGGTGAGGGTCTGCTTACTGATGGTCTTTCATTAAACAGATAAAGAGCAACTAGCAAGGCCCTGACATGGCTCCTGCTTGCTTGTGAGCTTAAACTATCCTTCAAGCCAACAAAAATGCACACATTGTCACTATAGCAAAACAGCGTGTATGGTTTTGATAATTAGTAAATGTAAACAGCACAGCAAAAATAAAATAGGCAGTCATTTACAGACCATTTGAGACTTAAGGATAGAGGCTAGTAGCAGGTTGGAATGGCCTCACACTCAGAGGCTGAAGCAACAGCCCTCCTATTATGTTATATCTCCCTGCCATGGCCTTGCTACTCAGATCCATGGATCTGCTGTGAGCTGCTAAAGCACTGAATGAAGTGGAAGGCTGAAATCTCTGCTCACAGGAACCAACGAGCGACCTCCTTTCAGCAAGGAAGGCAGCTCTAATTTTGACAGACACAGCAGAAACATCCTCTAATCAAGTCAGCCTCACAGCTGAGAAAGCCTTACATGGGTGCTGCAATTCTGTCCAGAAGACTATTACATTCATTATTGGTCTCACAAAAACCTAAGAAAAATATGATCCACTAAATCCATTATTAAAATACATCAAGATTAACATGGCATGAATAAAATATTTTAACATAAACATGGCATGAATCACTTCATTACCACATAGGTCAATGAAAAAATGAAGATCCCACCATAATGAAGGACACTCTGCCTGAGAACGGAGTGATGATGTGACAAGATGCAGAGCTCCACAGACCATCTGAGGCCAGCTCTGATCAGCCTGTTTGGATGCATGGAGCAGCATGAGGTGGTGTAGAGTCATGAAAGCAGTACCCAGAGCTACCACAGCCACAGGATTTCCCGTTCCTGCACTCAAGGCTACCATGAATGCTCAGCTTGTCACACTGATATGGACACTGAAATAACCTCCAAGACAAGACAAACAATACAAAGTAATAAACACATTGCCGGAAAGATCTGTATCAACAAGCAGGTTTATCTGTCATATAGAACCAAGCACAGCACTTTTGGAGGTTGCTGACTGGCATACAAAGTCAAGACACTTCAAGAGCAAGGTATTATTCAAATATATATATGCAAAGAGCAACGTATTATTCAACTATATATATAAAGTTAAACAGAGAAGTTTTTTAAATTGAAGAAAGCTTCACTTTCACTGAAAAAATAAAGCAGCAGGCAGATACCAATGTTATTACTTTATTTTTACATAGCTATGCTACGGAAGGCAGACTATAATTGGGCTACCAAAACTGAACTATTTAGTGTTGCTCTCTTGAGGGATTTACAAAAGAAAACCTTTTAAAGAGGTTGTTAATGATTGCAATGGATAATTATAAACAGCAGTGTTTTCTGCAACACATTTTCCCTTTACTGACTTGCTAATTGTCGATAATTATTTCATTAGCTGTTTCTCTTGCTCTTTGTAGAAGTAGAAATTTTTTATCACATTTACACAGTACTTTCCCATGGTAACCTTTCAAACTCTGGTACAAATTCTCTTCTTCATTTGTATTTTATAGATCATTTTGTCCTCTTTTAAATGTCAAATACCATTTAAAAGATAAAAGTATTTATCTTTAGACTACTTCAGTAAGGACCACCCTAGATACAGATTATCCACCATTACACACTTTATTCTGGGAAGCAGGAGCACCTGAGAAGATTTAAATGTGTGAGCTGTCCTCTGTGGTCTGGCAGGGAAAATGCTTTATATACTTACAGGTGACCATACACCAAAATGTTGTGCTGAATTGGAGCCTGCAACCCTGACCATGTACAGAGTACATCCTTCATCTCAGGCTTGCTGCTCTCTAGTTTCATCTCTTGTGATGTTTATTTGTCATATTTAGATTCTGAAAGCTGCTGGAGAGGCTCCAATGTCTGCCACGTTATTAAGATGCACGAGTAATTACTGTTTATAAAATATCAGTCTTGCTTAAGAAGGCTTAGCTGAGCTAAAGCGGGTGGCTTTGTTTAATAAATCACAGACATTTTAGGCAAGAGTTTAGCGGCACAAGAGACCCCAGAATCTGTTTTAAAATGCTGTATTCACACATACTATCTGTTGGGGCCAGCTGGCTCATACACTGGGCTGGTTGTTTTCTGCTTCCCACAGCTGGCATAATGGCTACACAAGCTCTGCGTCGCACAATCTCTCTAGTTTGACAGAGATGTCAGCATCTGCCCATACCCGAACCAAATCACATTTGTATTGCAAGACGAGCCAGTGGGGATGACTACAGAAAGCCCGCTCATCTTTTTATGGAAATGGCAGCAAGTTTGGCAAGCCAATCTAAGAACAAAGACTGCTTTTCATCTGCATGCTCAAGTTGGGAGAACACAGGAAAGGAAGACGCAGGCTTCAGTTACAGCTAACAGGTGAGAACTTGAGAAAGAAGAGACCAGCTGGTTTCACCAACAAACTAATGTCTCCACGCTGCCTCCTGCCAGGAGAAAGGAACATTCAGAAAGACAGTGTCCAAAGGAAAAGTTCAGGTAGCACAGTGTGTCAGGGAAAACATACAGACATTCACTCACAGACAGCAGCCACTGATAAAATACAGGCTTGGGCAGTAGAAAGGATGCCTTTAGGTGAATTTCCAGCATTCTGCAATATGCAGGTCACCCAAGCAGAAGCAGAAGACCATTTAGATACCACCCCGACACATCATACATTTTGTGCTACATGAGAAAAAAAAAACAACAAACCAACAGTGTGCTGGTACTGTTTATTTAGCTCTTAGAAAGTGAAGAAGCTTGCTATCTGAATGATAAATGATCAGGGCAAGGATGAAAGGAATTTGTAACTAAATTTATAATGACAGTAAAACATGTTTATGAATCTCATGATTTAAAAATCCTGCATGTAGATCCTTCTTCCAGCCAGATGTCCTGTCTGTATACTTTAAAAAACATGGTACCTCTTTCGTATAGAGAGAGAAAACTATTTTCAGTCCAGTAGTAATTTAAGATAGCTGGGATTTTTAAACCAAACAAAATTTACCTCTAGAAAAAGTATGTGCAGGTCCAAATGGGAAATCTTTCAGTTTTTGAAAGGATCTATGTTTGAAAGGTGAAAATATGAAAATAACAGTAGTTGAAACTGTTCAGGAGACTGGAATGTACAAATACTTCCTATCAATCAGGTTTAGACAAGTGGTACAACTGCAGGCATGCTACTCCCCAGATGCAAACATTGCACATAGAGAAATAAAACAGTGTATGTAAAATACACAGCTGTCTGGAGCACTACATATATTTGCATATGTTTGTGTATGAGTGTATATATATAAATATACACATATATAGCAGTCACAGCACACCGTATGTAAGTGTGGAGACGATAGGACACCAAAATAGAAAATAGATACGTGCAAAGCAAAAAGAATACTTTGTATTTCTACCAACAATTCCAGTGACAGAGGAATGGAGCTTAAAAACATGTTGCATCTTAATTCCCAAAGGTAAATGGTGAAATGCCTCGTTTCACCTGTAGACAGAATGAAGAGCAGAGCTAATGCTGCTCCCTTTCATATATTTCAGCCAGCAGCTAATGGCTTTTGACATTTTTCCAATGAAGCACTATAATGCATCTCCCTCTCTCTATTTCTGAAATAAGATTAACCTTTTCACTAACTCTCTGCTCAGCTGGCAATTCCTACTATAGGCTGGGTTTTGGCCCACCTCACTAAAAGCAAACGCTTTGCAACCACCCTCAGATCCGAGGGCTCATTTGCTCAGATGGAAAATGGGTAGCTAATTTAGAAAATGGCCACGTGAAGGAGCACTGAGGATGCACCACTCTTTGAGTATTGGCTGGAGACAGTGACTGTGCAGGCAGCTGAGGTGGGCTGCAGGATTGCTGGCAGAAGGTGCTCTCTGCCTGCCCTGCTCCTGGGGCACAGAGGTGCCAGCCAGCCAACATGCCTTGAGAGGAGAAGTGGCTGCAGACCTCCAAAGCTGTGTCAGGGCTGGAGCAGAGGCAGCCAAGCCTCCAGCACCTCACATCTCCCTGGAAGAATAGGGGAAGGTGATGAGTGAGTACGTGCTGGGCCACAGGGGCCTGAGAAGCAGAAAGAAGGACCAATGCACTCTAGTGACAAACATTAGCAAGTGCTTTGGGAACCAGCAGCAATTCCGACAAACCGCTTGTCCTTACAGAAACAAATACCTCCAAGCACAGCCTTTACTGCTAAAATACTCTGCACTTTTGCTTCCATGCTGAGAGATCCCAACATACTTTACAAGTGCTATCCGTAGTGAGATATAGAGCTGTCACCAGTGAAAGCTATCTTTCAGATGAAAGACACTAAACAATTGACAAAAAGCATGCTGTTCTTCAGAGGAATTAGGAAAAGCTGATAAAAGCCACCCCTCAAAAAGGTCTGTAAAATATGGTGCAGGAACTCCAGATGCTGTCAGCAGGCCCTTGGTATTTGAAAGCTTGTCTGAAATACCCAGAAAGACACAAACAGAGCTGATACATCTTCCTCAGAGGAACTGAGGTAGTTCAAAGTACAAACAGCAGAGCGATCCTTTTGGTCAGTTTGGGTTTAAGGGGTAAGAGAAAGAACAGTGCGCCTTCCCGTACAGTATTTTGTGGATAAATATGATTAGTCTATCTTTCCATATTCTCCAAGGACAATAACTGCAGAATAATCTGGGCTCCATTCAAAGAAAAAAATACCTAACACTACAGAGGAACACAATGTCAGACAGGTTCCTGAACTTGGTACAATACTCCACTCTCTTATCCATCTTTAATTTGATTTAACATCGCATATTGCAACACTTGCTTTCTGCACACTCAGTGCAATTACTGCACAAAAATAGAAACCACACTTCATGTTTTGATCCTTTATGAATAAGAAATGCTGCACTGCTGAAATTACAGAAGGCTTTACAGTCCTTAGTTGAACAAATCTGCTTTAGTTTCCAATTTAAAAGTGCTTCTGGTCAATATGTATGTCTACACTATAATCACAAACTTACATACTTAGGAAAAAGCTTTTAAAAATGTTTTCTGTGCAAAGAAGTCTAGCTCTGGTTGATCTGTTTTGCAGTCTGCATAGAAAGCTGGGAAAACACCGTAAAGCACACAATGTCAATAAACTAAAACTATTTTGCAAGATAACACAAATGTAAGCTATGGATAAGCTTTCTATTTTTTCACTTTCTTCACTTACCACCCAGTTTATCATTTGAAGAAGAATGTAAAATGATGATAAATTTCTTATTTACAGAGATATCACAATAAATGTTCACAAATAATGGTTATAGTTACAGGAGTCGATAGGAATGTTTCCATTGACTGTGGTCAACAGCAATGGATCTGGCTTAAAATCATGGTTAATTCACTTGCCAATTTCAATTGCCTTTTTATTTATGTATAAGGTGAAAATACAACACTGTTCTCATAAATGCAGAGCTTGTGTAAAATTCAGCCTGATGGAAATGCTCCCTTCATTTCAAACTACACATTGCTTTATTGTGTCTCAACTCAGAGTGCTTTTGGTGAAGGTACATTAACATGACAAAAGGACAATGACCATACTGCAAGTTACAGATAGCATCCAATCCCCTCTAATTTCTAGAAGAGTTCTAGAAATTCTTCACTGGTGTTGTAAGCTCAGTCCTTGACCTAAGAGCTACATACGTGCTTTTGCTACAGGAGTGGTTCCATTTTAATTCCACAAAAATTACTTCTCTTTAAGTGGATAGGGGGTAAGCTCAGAGTTAAAAAATGTGAACAATGCGTGGAGAGTAGCAATGAGTGGAAGACACAACAAGAGAAAGACCAGAGGAAAGTCAAGGTAGGAAGAAAAAGGATCATACTAAAACAAAGAAAGAGTTGGCAAAGTTGCAACAATTCTTGGTCACCAAGGACAGGATATAAAGTATACTTTCACTTCTATTTCAGCTATGTCTGGAATGGAACTTGGTAAGGGATGTGAAAAATAACAAGAAGGGATTCTATAGGTACACTGGCCAGAAAGGCAAAGGAGAGTATATCCTCTCTGATAAATAAAAAGGGAGAACTGGCTTGAACTGAGATGGAAAAGACTGAGCTACTCAAGTTCATTGTCCCAGTCACCACTGACACTCAGGCTTCTGAAGTTTCTCATGTCTCTGAACCTTTGAGTGGAAGTCAGGAGAGCAGAGTCTCTCCCAGTATAAGAGAAAAGCATGTCCAAGATCAACTCAGGAAGGAAAAGCAACTGATGTAATCTACCTGGACTTCTGAAAGGTCACTGATACGGTCCCACACCACATCCTTATCTCTAACTTGGAGAGAGATGGTTTTGAAGACTGGATTACTCGATGGATAAAGGAACTGGTTGGATGGCTGCAGCCAGAGGGTTGTGGTCAACAGCTCTGTATTCAGGTGGAGGCTGGTCACAAGTGGTATCTCCCAGGGGTGATTCTTGGGACAGGTGCTATTTAACATCTTTATCAGTCACACAGACAGTGGGTTGAGTGCACCTTCAGCAAGTTTGTGGACACAAAGCTGAGTGGTACTGTTGACACAATAGAAAGAAGGGACGCCATCCAGAGGGACCTGGACAGGCTTGAAAAGTGGGCCCACGAGTACCTAACGAGATTCAACAAGGCCAAGTGCAAGGCGATGCACTTGAATCATGGCAGTCCCAGGTGTATGTACAGACTGAGACAAGAACTCATTGGGAGTAGCCTGGCAAAGGACTTCAATGTCCTGGTAGAAGAGAAGTTGGACATGAGTCAACAGTGTGCACCTGCAGCCCTGGAAGACCAATTGTATGCCTGATTGCACCAAAAGAAGGCTGATCAGCCCTTGTGAGGTCCCATCTGAAGTACTGCATTCCAGCCATGGGGACCCCAGCACAAGAAAAAGCTATTGGGATGGGTCCAGGGAAGGGCCGTGAAGAAGATCAGAGGGATTGGAGCATCAATCCTGTGAAGAAAGATTGGGCTTAGTCAACCTAGATAAGAGAAGGTACTGAGGAGACATCACTGTGGCCTTCTAACACTTAAAAGGAGCTTATAGTCAGGAGGGGGACACAAGTTTTACACACTCTGATAGTGGTAGAAAGAAGAATTGTTTAAAACTAAAAGAGGAGAGATTTAGATTAGAGGTTAGGGGAAAATTTTCATTCAGAGGGTGGTGAGGTGCTGGAACAGGTTGTCTGAAGAAGGTGTTCAAGGCCAGGTTGGATGGGGCCCTGATCTTGTGCCTGATTTAGAGGTTAACAAGCATGCTCACGGCAGAGGAATTGGAACTCGGTGATGTTTAAGGACCCATCCAAACCAAGCCATTCCATGATTGTATGATTCTATGTCTGTCCCAGACACAGATTTCCAATTTAATGTTCCTGGACTTCCAGGTATATTCTCATAATCATGACAGATGGGACACATTTGGCTTTTTGTACAGCAACAGTTATACTTTAGCTATGCATTGCACAATTTTCTCCACAATTAATGACATTTAGCTTTCACACCAGTTTGAAAATGGGAGAGAGAATGCCAAACAAAAATGATCATGAATGCCTCAGTGCATACTGAAATCAGAAGATACACAACATTTAGTGAGATCCAACATAAAAGAGCTTTTTGTTGTTGGTTTCTTTCTTTTCTTTTTTTTTTTTTCTTTTTTTTTTTTTTTTGCTTTGTTTTTAATATATTAGCCAGTCAAAAGTTGTTGCAATCAGTGGAAGCCTTGCCAGTACATTTAGGAAAATGTGGATTAGGAGAAAACAGTGAACCCATGAAATTTCTGAAGGATAATAAAATAAGAGATGTTGCAGGGCCAAAGCAATATAAAGACGTGATATAAACAGAGATAGGAAGATCTAAAATGCAAACAAGAATGGCACTTGTCCAGAGTAACAATGTTCATTAAAAATGGGAGAAATAATTTGCAGTACTTAAAAAATGGACTTACAGAGATGTTGAAAGACATAACAGCAGACAGCAAATTGAACTGAAGATTGCGATCTGATACAGCAGCAAAAAAAAGAAGGAAAAGCACCACATAACTCAGACATGTGCTCTGAAGCACCATGTTGTAAAGAATCGCTTGATAATCTGGAGTGATTTTATCTGAAAAATGGCATTCAACTAGAAGTTATTATAATGTAGAAATTCAGTGAGGAAAGAAATGTCTTTAGGGCTGGCGAGATCAATGGATAAGAAAAGATAAAGAAAGCTAAAGGTAGTCATTACAGTAGTCATGATGGACTATGAGGATATTCAAATACTATGAACAGTGCACTTAAGTGTTACAAACACTAAGGAGCGAGAGGAATGATTTAGATAGGTTTAGAAAACTAAGATGACATACACATGCCGAACCTTCAAAAACCATGTGGTTAGTTTGACAACCTGCATAGAACAACCCTTTTTGGATTAAGCCTTATCTTGTTGAGAGTTACATTTGTGCATCCCAATGTTTATGCTGTGATTGATTCTACTCAGTCATTGGTCTGAATTTGCTCCGTGGATCAAGCATTTTCAAGGACTGAGGCCATAAACTGACTTTTGGTGTCCCAGTATCCCTTGACTGCCTGATTTCTTCAAAAATGCTTTAGTGAGTGGTCATTACTGTCTTAATGACTGGTGTGGTATATATAGCAGTGTGGGTCCCATTGCACAGAAGCAGTGTTATCCACGGGTATCAGGATGATGGAAATCACAGAGGCCTGAAGCTGGAAGGCTCCTGGCCTATATTACTTCCCTTTCCAGATACTCAAGATGGCAGCTGAAGTGGAAGACTCTTCTGCAAACTCACCTGGAAATTTTCATAATACCAGAGCTGTCATTTTATGTAGAAATACTAAAGGAAAATAGGAATCTTTCAGCACATAGTATACACCTCTCTATCACATATTCAAGACACAGAAAGGAAATGAACTGGCAACCTACGGGCTTCCTTACCATTGACTACCATGACCTGATGACTGTGCCAAAAGACACAATGGCACTGTACAATTGCCTTTACAGGAGTTTTGTAATACTAACATTGTCAACAGCAGACAAATACAGACACAAACCTTGGAAGCTCTGAGAAGGGATCAGAAGCTATACACGTAGTTAATATGCAGAGATCCTTAATTGCATCTACCTCTAAGAGGTGAAACTGAATCAAATGCTAATGGTTAGTGACATACACAGTGGGTCTGGAAATGACACACGCTGGTTTTGTGGGACAAAGTAGTCCACTAGATACAGAACTGCAATACACAAAAAGAGTGATTCAGTCTGAAAAGACAAGTCACTTCCATAAGAGCCAAGAACAGTCAGGGGAGTGCAAGCCAGGTGGAAACAAAGAACTCATATATAATGTATGTGCCAAAGGATACGATAACTCTTACCTCCTCTGTTCAGCATTTGTCAGTATTTTATTGTTTGTTATGACAGGTTTGCTCCTCTAACACTTTTTCTTCCTGAATTAAAAGGTGTTGTTCTTTGTGAAAGCTGTGTGGCCTCTGGACACTGCTGGGAGCAGAACTGCAGGTGCCAACAAAACTAAACTTGCTGATGTGCTCACAGCAAGCCAAGGCAGCTAGCCCCAGCCCAGATCCACCAAGTAATAAAGAACAGCATGATCTGCTATTAGGCTATAAAAGGATCAGAAGATAGCAACCCCATGATATAACATCCAACAACAACAATAAAATTAACCACTTAGAAGCAGG
Organism: Tympanuchus pallidicinctus; assembly: GCF_026119805.1. NCBI lineage: Eukaryota > Metazoa > Chordata > Aves > Galliformes > Phasianidae > Tympanuchus > Tympanuchus pallidicinctus. Next base: position 2,169,313 of record NW_026294752.1, on the reverse strand, counting down.
CACATTCTGAAGTGCTTTGTTTTAGTGATGGCTGTATCTCAGGTAGAGAGGTGAAGCAACCAATATGTAAATGCACAGAGTGAGATGAAGTCAGGGATAACAGCTGTAATGCACAGACCCACAGTTCCTAGTCTTATGTGACACTGTTCATATGTGCAGAATGTTTGATAAAATAGCTGTACAAACAAGTTCTGATCCAAGACCAACTGCAGGAAAAATACACGGCTCTTTCTACTTGATTCAGTAGGCAATAATGGCACACAAGGCCCTCCAAGCCTAAAATCAATCTGAAGAACGTTTAAATAAATGTTTAAATGATATTAATGAGATTTCTTGGGTTACGGCGCAATTTGCCTTTTTGGGAGAGAAATAACATCAAAGGCTAAAACAGAGGAGCAACACATTACTTTAAAGCTAAACTTCAGCCATTAATTAGGTCAAGGCATTTGACCTAGTTTACTTACATACATTTAAGAACTGTTACTCTGTCAAAAACAAATAGAGTCAGGAAATCGGACCCTGTGAGATTTGTGAAAGAAGAAAAACGTAATGAATAGCCTTTAATAAATCTTTACATTCCCACAAGGAACTGTCAAAAGAGAAAGGACTTTACTGTATGCAAGTAATATTAGCACTGATTGATTCCTAAAGTCAGTACGCACAGACACCAGGGCAAACAATTCCTTCAAAGTTTGATTTAAACATTTCTCAATTGGTACTCTACATCAGATATGAGATGATGACAGATGTGAAATCTAGTACCAGCTAAAATGCTACTACATTAATTATAAGATAGCTCTTTAAAGAAGCTGCCAGAAGCCCATATTAATTCATCTAAGAGTCTTCATACAGTAGCAAATAGTAATAGTAAAAGAGAAAACAGAGGAAGAGAAAATTGAGATAAATAAGTGCAAATATTCCATCCATCTCACAGTAGCTACTAAGTGATAGATCTCATAAACAAACAAACAAACAAAGAAACAAACAAACAAACAAATAAACAACACTATCTTAATTATTCATAACTTTGTTTTGGCTTCATCTTTTTTTTTTCTTTTTTTTTTTCCATGTTTGTTTTTTTTTACTCGTAGCTTTTCTGCAAAGAAAGCTCATAAATTCCAGAGATTTCCAAGTAGAAACAAAGCTGTGTTGTCACGTTCAAATTTCTCAGACAACTCTTTTTGGTTGTTTACATGTGGACATGTTTCTGAAAGACTGCTGATATTCAAAATGCTACAGCTCCCTTGAGGGAAGACACGCAAATATCAGGCGAGCTGTCACAGAATCCAGATATTCCACTGCCTAGCTTTGATCTGATATATGCTCAATGGGAACTTCAGACCATCTCCAGAGTTCTAGCTTAGCAGTGATGAAATGTAATTCCTATTCCTGAGGGCACAATATGTCTTAGGCACCCAGAAAGGCTTGTTTTTCGAAGTCCCATATTTTCTGTCATCTTACCGTGGCTAATCTTAAATTACTTTAAAGTAATAAGACTTGTATTTTAAGAGTCAACGTTTACTAATCTCCTTTCAACTGAAGAGTTTTTCTTATGACCCTTCAACAAAATCAGATAAATGCTTTCACCCAGTTACAGGGCAGGCATCATCAATAATATTTTTTGGCATGAGATACATAGTCACGATATTTTACACTGTTTTACATGAGAGTGGCTGTCTAGTCAATTTCCTAAGAGCATGAGCAAGTGAACTCCAAGAATCAGTTCTAAATTCAGTTTTCACCTGCTTCTGCAAAGCCTGTTGGGACATTCTTACAAATCTGTGAACGGATTGAAGGGGAAAAGAGCAGATACCTTCATTTTTTATAAAAGTGACTGCAGCACAAGTAGCCAGAATTTCTCTAAATGGATGACTCTCTTGCTCCTCTTTCATGCTGCTTTAACCTTTTAATACCATCCCAGAATGCAATGTAGTTTCTCTATTAAAACATATAATCTACAACACAACACCATTTTTGCTTTTTTAAAATGTTTCTGGAAATCTTCTTTATCAGCTATATTTCTCCAAGACTTGGAACATTTTTGTTCTGAAGACTGCAGCTTATCGGGTATCATTAAAAGGAGTCGTAGGAGTGACTTGTTTTTATGCATTTCAAAGCCAACACTCATATAACACTACTTTGAGATATTTCCCAGAAAACTACTATGGGAATGATTAAAGTCCTCTGAGGTGGGAACTGCCTTGTGTTCTGCTTTTGGTATAGCCTCTTTTAGACTTACCAGCACCTCCCATAAGACAAACAACAAACAATAACTCTAATGCTCCAGCAGTGATATTTATAGAAGATCGACACCGTGCTGCCTGGTACTTCAAGGACAAAAATAATTTCCCATTGCTCTAATGACTGACCGCAACACAATATTGCTTCATTCTAACCTTTCAGCTTAAATTTCACAATCACAAAAAAGATTGGGCTTGTGCAGCCCAGGGCCTGTGTTTGTCCAAAAGCAATGCAATAGTTGACAGTGTTGCTGCACAAGTGGTAACAACAAAGGTTATGACACTACTCCCCTGTCAAGCAGACTGGGAAGATCTCATACTTTCTTTGGTTCTCCTGATCCAGTCTGCCTGGCTGCTAATTCAAAATGTAGTTGTGTATCAGTTTACTTTACGAAAGTCGTATCTGAAAAGTCATGAACACTTCCTTCCTAAACAGGAGCGCAGACTTGGGATACCTGTGCAAGTGCACAGAACAGATCACAGAATCATAGAATCACAGAATGGCTGAGGTTGAAAAAATCCGTAAGGATTATCTAGTTTCAACACCCCTGCTGTGTGCAGGTCACCAACCAGCAGCCCAGGCTGCCCAGAGCCACATCCAGCCTGGCCTTGAATGCCTGCAGGGATGGGGCATCACAGCCTCCTTGGGCAACCTGTGCCAGTGCCTCACCACTCTCTGATGAAAAACTTCCTTTTCATATCCAACCTAAACCTCCCCTGTCTCACTTTAAAACCATTCCCCTTGTCCCATCACCATCCACCCTCACAAGCAGCTGTTCCCCCTCCTGTTTATCCGCTCCCTCCAAGCACTGAAGGCCACCATGAGGTCTCCCTGTAGCCTTCTCTTCTCCAAGCTGAACAAGCCCAGTTCCCTCAGCCTTTCCTCACAGCAGAGCTGCTCCAGCCCTCTGCTCATCTCAGTGCCTCCTCTGGACCCACTCCCAGAGCTCCACGTCCTTCCTGTGCTGGGGGCCCCAGGCCTGGACGCAGCGCTGCAGATGGGGCCTCACAAGAGCCGAGCAGAGGGGGACGATCACCTCCCTCTCCTGCTGGCCGCCCCTTTTTCATGCAGCCCAGAACACAGCTGGCCTTGCGGGCTGCAGGCACACACTGCTGCCTCATGGCCAGCTTCTCGTCCACCAGGACCCCAAGTCCTTCTGCGCAGGGCTGCTCTCAAGGACATCTTCCCCCAGTCTATATAAAAATACCTGGGATTGCCCTGGCCCAAGTGCAGCACCTTGCACATGTCCTTATTGAACCTCATTGGGTTCACACGGGTCCAGTTCTCCAGCCTGTCCAGGTCTAAACCAAAGGATTAGTTTGGTCTCCAACTCCTGCAGATTTATCACAAATGTTGAAATGCGGTATGCATCAGTGCTTTACTTCAGGACAGAAGCATGTTTTGTAATGATACTTCCCATTGTCCTTCCTTCAGTTCACATTTGTAGCAATCTCCAGACACACAGACTCTACTTTTTCCTGGTGGACCAAAACTGAAAGATGCACCATAATTACTACTACTTGAATAGGCTGAAGCTGCCCTAAAGACAAGCCCTTTGAAATGCATTCAATAGTTGATTGCTTCTAGGGATTCTTTCCTCTAGATTTGCTCTGTATCAGTAATGTATAGATACAATCATTGCACCAGTCACTTGCCTAGTCTCCAAGATTTTTCCACATCACATCAACACCAAAAAATCAAGTGATTCTCACAGTATGCCACATTTTTTACAGTAACCAGAAAAATAAATTTGACCTCACATTAGGTTTTGGAAAGGAAGGAGAGAAAAGAATGGAAAAAATAAAAGAGATTAGGATGCTTCTGTCTGCTATTTCGTTGATTATTTAGATTGGGAACCTGAGAGGATGGAGATAATACATCTCCAAAGACACTGAGGGTCAACGGTTCATTTCTTGGGGACTAAAAGCAGTGAACATTTTTCAATTGGCAGCAGCATTCATCAGAATGAGCCATTGATTCTTTCCATTAACATCGGGCACTCTGCCAGTAAGTGCAAGGATGCATTTCACAGATTGTACTTCTAGTTTATCGGGGTGTTTTGGGCAACATCCTGATTGATTAGGTAAAGTATGAAAGAGTATCAGGGAGAGTTTTTCATTTCACTGATAATCCTCTATGTATTCAGGTTACCTATAAAAAAAATTGGGGTTCATCAAAAGGATGTATCCTCACAGCCCTTGAAACAATCATTTGAGCTCGAAAACCTCTCTTAATGAGTTCATCCAACATGCAAGAGCTCTATGGACTTTCTGTTGACTCCAAACCACCAGAAGTTGCTCTCTTCCTTTTTACAGGAGCAATACAGTCCTTCACTACTGCAGAATATTCACAGTGCCCAGAAATAGGAGTAGCTGCATCTTCTCATCTGCAATCTTAATTAAACACAAGTATTTACGAAGGTCAACAAACCAAAATGCTTTCAATGCATCTATAATCCAGTTTGGTTTTTGTTTGTTTGTTTGCTTGTTTTTCCTGAAATATTTAAATTCCAGACTCTTACTTTCACTGATTTTCAAAACATGGTATTTTATGAGGTTACTCACAGGAAGGAAGCCTGGCTTCCTACATACCTCACTCCTTTCCCTCCATGCCACCCTTGTATTCTCCATCTCCAAGCCTCACCAATACAATGAATAATATAACAATATTCCTTTTCCAATATCTACCACTATGCCAACAGATCTGCTTCAATCTCACAACTAGTGCCTTCTCACATCTTGTACATGCCAACATTGTTGCTCCTAATATCCTCAGTGCAAGATGCCAACATTTTTGATCTTACCCACTGAAGCACTTGAACAATACATCATTGCCCAACTCACAACCTTGTATGCTTTATCTGCTTAGCTTGCTTTCTGTGCAAGATATGTCATTGTTATTGGAAGTAAAATACTTCCGTAGTGCTTCACAGGCTTATCACAGAATCACAGAATCACAGAATTGTAGGGGTTGGAAGGGACCTCCAGATATCATCGAGTCCAACCCCCCTGCCAAAGCAGGTTCCCTATAGCAGGTCGCACAGGTCGGCATCCAGGCAGGTCTTGAACATCTCCAGAGAAGGAGACTCCACCACCTCCCTAGGCAGCCTGTTCCAGTGCTCTGTCACCTCACTGTAAAGAAGTTCTTGCGCACATTTGTGCGGAACTTCCTATGCTGCAATTTCCAGCCGTTTCCCCTTGTCCTGTCTCCACTCACCACTGAAACCAAACAGGTTTATCCAAACAGGTAAGGGCAGAGCTTGATCAACACTTCCCTTTTTGGCATGCACAATTTACAAATTTTGACAAATTTACAAATGCACCAACATTCCAGAGAGGAATGTGTCTGAAATTGATCCATCATGCTTAAAACTTACCAGATGGCAAAGAATTAACACAGACTTCAGTCTAGGCAGTAGGACTATTTCAAATCAGGCCAACATGCTTATTTTGTATTAAAGTGAAACAATTAGGTAAAAGTCCATTAAAACCATCTCTTATTACTCTTAAGTGGGGCTGGGCTTTAAACAGATGGAGATGCCAAAAATGTGCTAATGGTTGAACAGAGATTCCAAAGTGTGAAAGAAAAAAAAAAAAAGTCCTCTAGGACACAACTCCAGACTGCCTCAGTCTATAATTATTATAAATAAATATCTTTATTCTATCTCTATTCATATTCTTGACTTCTAAAATCTCTCATCTGGTACAGATTGCTCAAGGACTTGCAAGAGGAAACACTGAAAATACTATGTGTTCTTAGTACAGGAGGCATTTTCACAAAATTTAAATGGCTTTAAAAATAAAGTGCCTTGAAATTTCAGGAAGCTGTCAATAGAAAGGATTGTCATATCTGCATTGAAAAGGAAGTCAGAGTTGCAGAAGTCAGACTGCAACTAGCAACTCATGAGCCAAAGAAATCTTGTAGCATATAAACCTACTTTGAGATTACGCTCAGTTTACCTGTATTAGCTCATTATAACCATTTGCCCATAACACTCTAATGTTTACAACCAATAAAAATAGCAAGAAAAGCAAATGGGAAGGTGTAAGAGGGCCTTACCTATGAGATACATGCCAATCCAGTCCCCTGCGTCCACTTCCTCCTTTATATCCCAGTATATCACTAGGTCCTGTGAGTGCCCAATGGAATAGTAGGAGCTGCTGACCATCAGGGTAGATCGGCTGTCTGAAGTGACAAGGTCTGTGTCACTGGTAGACCTGGGAATGGTGACTGTCTCGTGGGAATTGTTCCTGATGTCCATGTTATGGAACTGGTCAGGGTTATAGCTGTATCTGAGCGGCTCTTTGCACCGGCGCCGATTTTGTGAGTTCCTAGATGGAGACGCCATAGCTGCCAGGCCCAGGAACCTGTTTTGGTACAGATTCTGTAGAAAGAAAAAGAGAAGGGAGTATTTACAGTATGATTCATATTTCAGCTATGTCAAAGTTCATGGAAAGTAGCACATCAGAAAGTAAAAGAGGAGCACTTGGCACTGACACGAGGCACAAAAAGGTTTAGCAGGAAACAGACATTGCTACTCCAACTTCTCCTCTTTAACTCTTACCATGAAAACAAGTGCAAAACTGAGCCATACATCACCAAGCCCAGCTGCAATTGGCAGTGTGTGAGGAAACCAATAGCAGCTGGCTTCCTCGAAGTTAATGCACACATCTAGACACAGACTATCAGTCTGCTAGGGAGTCATTCTCTTTAGCACCAGGAGGTTGGCTTTCTGCTTTTGACTCCTGGAGTCAGGTCCTCTTCTCACTAATCTTATTACATTTGCAGAGGAATCTTTTTTAAGGCACAGTTGCTACATTTGCCTATTTGGTTTACATTAGTTAAGTAAGAACTTCTCCTCCCAGCCTCAGACTGGAGGAGTTTGTGCCCTAATCCCTCATACCAAAATAAAGATGCCTTCACTGAAGTGTAAATATAAACAAAGTGTTGCAGTGTCTTTCAGTACAGCTGATTTCAGCTTCACCGTGGCTTAAATCCATTTTAATGACAATTCATTGATATGTTCTAATACTGTAAGAACGCATTTTATTGTGTGTATTGATGTGAACAGTACAAGTAGCAAAACCTAAAAACAGTTCACAAGGATATGGTCTCCAGAAACCTGAGTCTCCTGTATTTCCAGCATTGATTCCATACAAATAATCTAGAAGAAAGGAAATCCCCAAACTGGAAAAAATGTCACAGAGTTAGGACAATATAGTGACACATAATTATCTGGACTAGATGTCATGCTGATATTATAAATAATATCATACATGCGCGGCTGCATTAGTAAGTAGAACAAACATCAGGACAAATAATTATTCCACATGTCGTTGCCAGTTTTGCAGCTTTTCCACACAACTCTAACAGCATCTGTGTCTGTAAAATGTGCAAGCATGCACTTTTTAGCCCTGGTGACAGAACACCAACCACAAAAAAAAAAAAAAAAAAGGCTTTAAAAAATCAAAGAAAGATCCTCTCTATTCCTTGTGGAAGCAGTATGATCCATCACATAAACCCACTATAACAACAGAAAAGAAAAAAAAAAAGGAACAGAATGAACACATTTAGCTATATTCTCATTTTTATTACGCAGTGTACAGTGTAAATTATAAAGCAGGAGTACTGAACGGCCAAATGGTGACCCAACAGCACAACAGAACAGTCTTTCAGATCGTAAAAGCGCCTTTATAATCACATTTAGATGCATTGAGCCTATGATATGCCCAGTATGAAGTTGTTTGAAGCTGAGGGTGTCAGCACTGCCTTGGTGACCAATCTACTGCTTGCCTATTTCCTATGTCAGAGCTCATCTAGGAGAGGAAGAACAAAGCAGCACAAATGGAGTTTCAGTTCTATCAGCTGTGTTCAGTTACTTTTGTGTTCAGCACCTGAAGTAACAGATACAGAGGTCTTTCCTTTGGTCTTCCTCACTTGGACTTACATAATAACATCATAGAATCACTAAGGCTAGAAAAGACATCTAAGATCATCTAGTCCATTCGTCTACCTATCACCAATATTTCCCCACTAAACCATACCTCTTAGTACAACATCTAAAGGTCTCTCAAACACCTACAGGGACAGTGACTCAACCACCTCTCTGGACAGCCCATTCCAGTGTCTGATCACTCTGTCAGAGAAGAAATTGTTCACAATGCCTGCCACTGGTTACACCAGAGAAGAAGCTGACCCCCACCTCGCCACAACCTCCTTTTCAGTAGTTGCAGAGAGTGATGAGGTCGCCCCTGAGCCTCCTCTCCTCCAGACTAAACAACAAGCTCCAGATCCCTCAATGTCTTGCCTGTAGTGAGTGGCCCAAAACCCAACACACTACTCAAAATTCAGTCTCACCAGCACTGAGCACAAGGGGAAGATCACCTCCCTGTTCCTCCTGGCAACAGTATTTCTGAGGCAAGGAAGCCATTGGCCTTCTTGGCTACCAGAGCGTACTGCTGGCATAACACTGGTTGTTGTGACCAAAGTCCAGAACCTGACACTTTGTCCTGTTCAGCTTCATCCCACTGGCCTCAGTCCAGTAATCCAGCTTGTCCAGATCCCTCTGAAGGGCCTTCCTGCCATCGGGCAGGTGATTACATCTCCCGAATTTAGTGTCATCAGCCAGCTTACTGAGAGAGAATTCAATCCCCTCGTCCAGGTCATCAATAAAGATATTAAACAGGACAGACCACAGTACTGACTGTTGGACAACACTATCTGTGAGCAGCCACCAGCTGGATTTAACTCCATTCACCATCACAACTAAGATTATGAAAAACTGGGTAATAGAGATCTTTTAAATTAATATCCAGTCGAAGCACAGAATTACTATTATCACTGTTGGACAACACATAGTTTCTCTACTCCTATCAGCTAAGCTAGGGTAAATTAGAATTTCCTCCAGTGAATTCATGAATTAAATTTCTTTTTCATATCAGGAGTCCTTTAGTGTACAGACAGCTCAGCAACAAGTATTTAGCCTAAAATATCAATGTGCTAATAAAAGTAGCTCTGTAAAGTCCTACTGAAAATGAGATTTTTGGAGTATTATCTGTGGGCAGAACCTGCCTCTTATTTACATTACTTACTCCATCTGACAAACATCAGATAAAAACAAATTTTAGGGTATAACAAATTTTTCACAGCAACTCCTACCCCTAACAAGGGAAAGAAGAAAGGTGCAGTCAAAGAAAATGACAGACAAGATCTATAAAGAAAACCGATCTGAAGAAATGCATGAATAGAAAACTTATAATCATAAATACTGTGAAAAACTTCACAAATTTTATGTCCCTTTCATACTCCCAGCTCTTTGTGCCCCACTGCTGTTTGGCACTGCACAGCAGAGCTGTTGCAAGTGCTGCTTTTCCTTCACAGCCCCAGAAAACGGCACCTAGAAGACTCCATCTCCCAGATATCAGAAAAATCTTTACAAATTTCTTTTGTATTTCTTTTTGTATTAAATTTCTCCAAAGGATTCAGAGCTGCTACACAGCTTCTAATGGAGACCTAGAGTGTCTGAGAAGGTGAGAATGTTATTATTTGGGATTATTATGCCAGAAGGATAGGTGATGCCTTAGCAATACAGAGATAGAGCCCAACTCAGGGACACAAGGAGCCAGCTCTATTTGCTCTGTAGAAATTTCAGAACCGCCTTTCAAATACTCAGGCTCATGACCAGTTACTTGCTACCACTGCTTTGACAGAGCAGCTCTGTCTCTGCAAGTCAGAATTGTGCTGTGATAGTCTCTTACTGTCCATACAAAAGATATTGATGTGACTGAAACACAGCCGGTCGCTACAGTACTGGCAAAAGAGGAAACTACAGGGAACAAGGAGATGCTATTAGTCAGCTGACAAAGGGCTCTAACTAAGGGGTATGAAGACATTCAGATGTCTGCAACCCTGAAAACAGGATTCCAAGGGCAAGTACTGAGAAAAATAGTGAGGAAACTCTTATGATGGGAAGCCTGGGACACAGCACATTCACTAGTCAGGAAGTTTAAAATGACTGTTGCTAAGTCTGATGTGATGAGCAAATTGGACATGCAGTTCCCTATTTCCTCATTTTTCCTCTGGAGATGAAGGTTCTTTTGATATTCTTTGCAAACTATAAGTAAAAGTTTATGCGTTTCGTAAGACAGACACAGGAGTCAAGACAAAAAAGAAGAGCAGGCTAGTGAAAGAAAAAGATTATGACAGCAGAACTCTTAAAGTAAGTTAAGATCACTTGTATCAAGGCAGATAGTGCATTAACAGAAATATAAGGTAGTTTCAGTCTCTGTTAAAGATTCAATTGGGAGGTCAATTTTAAAAATGATTTTAAAGCTTAAGTCGTGGCCCAGGTGTGAACATACAGAGCAACACCTCAAGACCAGGACAGAAAGTCAAGCAGAAAAGTAGCACTGCCTATAAGGAGGTGCAGATCTTTAACTTCAAGCTAGGCCTACTGAAAGGGCTTTCTGCTCAGAAAGTTTTTTACATGCAGCTGGGAAGATGCATGTAAGATGGGAAGTTTTTTACAGGCAACTTCTGCAAGATGGGAAATTCAGCTCTGCTGGGAAGAGTAAAGAGGCTGTGTGGAAGCAAAAAATTAAGAATGAATCCCTCCTTGTGAAGAATACTCGCATTTCCCATCCCCAAGGGCACAGTACAATCAACCCTGGGATTGGAGACTACTACAAAACAAAAGGATTTGGACAGCCCAGAGAACTTTACAGGATCAGACCCTTTACTTGAGAGGCACAGGAATGATTTCTCAGAGCTCCAAAGGAATCATTTAATAGCATGACAGTGTTACAAGCTCCCACAAGTCTAATGAAAACATTTTTCCTGCACGGTATTAAAGAGCGTACAGATGAAACTGCTGCTCTTGGGAGGAGTGAAATGAAGGAGGTTGCAAATGTTTCAAAGAGATGCATGCTGTAATAGCATCAAAGAACATTTGTCTTAATATTGCACATCCATGGCACGCTGTATATCTATTTATGCCTATAATAAACACTAATCGGAAATCAAAGCCATTACACATCTGCAGTGGGTCAAATGGACATTAATAGGTAGTTCATTTTTCCATTTCCTGACCTTTGTGCGTTTCCAGTCTAGCTTTACTGCTATGTTAATGCATCCTCTTCCATTTAACTCTGCTTCAGTGATGTGCAAATCATTGTGAAAATCTGAATCAAAATGAAAGAGCTGGCCCCGAGGTCAGACTGGCAAGGTTCGATGCTGGTCTGTGGGATTGATTCTCCATGTAGGCATATTAGTCACTGCAGCAAGATCTGCCAGCACAGAGCCAGAGGTACTCTTAGCATCTACAGAATGCATCCAGTAACTACACCCAACAATTAAGAGCAGTCCACATTTCCTGAGAGCACTTAAGCAATCTCCTGGGCACAAGCAGATGGATGTGAAACTACAGGGCAGTGTAACTGAAGGCAGAAAACTGGAGTCCAGAAAAAGGAAAAAAGTTAACAATACTTTTTCCCTTCTCTTTTTGGAAGGTGTACGAAAGGAATGCTGTCCAGTGAACTCAGGAAAGCATGCTGAAAGGCACACATATTGCATTTCCAATTAAACAATTCTAGGAATTAAGATTTTCCCTGTATAACCAAACAAGGTCCTGTGTGAAAATAGCATTCCACTGTTTTTTGATGAGATCACTCCAAGCCTCTACATTGTAAACTACTTCTGTCTCACTGGGAGCCATTAACAATAGCATTCCACAAGTTTATACAGAGTGATAACCCAGTCATCATTCACTACAAAAAGCACTGGGAAGCTTCTGCAACAGAATGCAGCAATGAAGAAAATTAATTTATTAATTTATCTCAAATTGTTAGCACGAAAACAGTATTGTCTAAGCAAACTGGCACAGCAAGGAATAAGAAGCAGCCATCAGACTAATGCATTAGCAAAAAATGATCTGAAATTATTGCCAACATTTGTAAAAGACATATTCAGGTATGCAACAACAGTTAGACATGCAGTATGGCCTCAATATAAAAACTCACAGAGATTACTGCAAGGAAATAATGAGAGGGTCAATATGGTAACATTTTAAACCGTGATAACACTGCACAGCATCACTGTTCCTTTCACACTACAAGACGAAAGAACATTAGGAGCTGCTCACATGCTATTACCAAATACTCCAAAGTCCACAGTGCTAGCTTTTGCTGGTGCTTTATGACACACAGAACAGGAAATCTGTATTTTGGCTTGGTTGTAAATGCCAGCAGAAGGTAGGGAAGTGCCACTACACTGCTAAGGGGTAACACAGATGCAGCACAGGGACTGTCTCTCTCCAGGGCAGAGATGAAGCACTCACCTGGTAGGGGAACACAGTCCCTTCCTAACAGACATCCCTGCGTCCATCAACTCCAGCTTCACAGCCACAGCCCTAATGACTGCAATGCCAAAGACTAAGACCACTTCTCACCTTTTCAAACACAAGGACAGTACTTGTGTACAATAATCACTTCAAGTAAAAAACACATGATCATCATTCAATGCTTAGTAGTTTGTTTGATCCGCTACTTAAAGTGAAGAAGCAAAATCTCAGCAGAGAGTAGTCCAAAAGAGTCTGCGTGTCTCACAAGAGATGATTTTTGAAGTCCAGTCACTCTTCACAGCAGATCCAGCTGGACTTCACTGGTCTTCCAGGAGCTCTGTTTATTCCAAAGGTGTTCAAGAGGAAAGAGGTAAGAGCAGGGAGATGGCTCTCCTCTGCAGGCTGAAATTGCTGCTCCTCTATGAAATGGGCAACTGGTATTCATACTGAGAGTGCCAAGAAGCCCTAACCACCCTCCTTCAGATTTCACACACAATAACGACCACTTACCTGAGGGACTTTCCAAACAGGTAGCTGCATTTCTTCTACATCTCCATGCAAAACGCCACTGTCTCTAACAGCACTCACAGTGGCTCAGATTCACCCAATTCCAACTGAACACCTAAGTCACTAATTCAGGGATGCAAGTTCCCAAGACTTTCTGCATAGGCAGAGGCAAGAGACAGGGCTCCTCCCAGAAAAGACTGAGACCAGACGAGGCCTTCTCTAGGATTATCCAGCTCCACCTTTCTTCATCTGTTCAGAGAGCCTGTGACTGGTGGGATCCCAGGTTAAGCCAGATGGGACGGAGTGAGATCTATGTATAAACATTTTGAACTCCACAATTTTATAAAGAGAGACACAGATGGGCAAAGCATTCCTGAGAGTGTCAGAGAGCGTGTCTTCTAAGTACATTTAGGCAGGTGAAATAGAAATCATGAGGCAGATTAAAAGCACATACTAAACTCTACTATCTGATTATTTAAGAACAGTTTGGCTTTCTAGGCAGCACTATAAAATTATTACAACCTAGATGGTACTTCTGGAAGAAGAAAAAAATGAACTAATAAAAAAAATTACTCAGCATACCACAAACACTGTACAGATCTCCTAAAAATGTAATACCAGTAAATGTAGCTGAGGTTCACAGGGAAAGCTGTGAGGAAGCATTGCAACATTTAGGAGAATATGAAGGAAGCGCTACATAGTAAATGTGAGCTGTGGAAGGATATCCAGTAACACACCACATTTCCCAGGACTGTCAGCTACAATCACCTCTCTGCTCTAGAAGTGGGCCCACATTTCCCAACTCCACAGAGTCCAAAGACTCTTCCAAAAACTTTTTGCTGAAAAAAGCCTTGACTTCATACAGTGTGTGAATTCTAAAAATCCCAGCATGCCCCGACGTCAGGGCTATGGTATACCTTCCACCCCAAGTGTTTACAAAAAAAAAAAGGCTTGTGTGATTCTTGTACTGCACACTGACTGCTATCAGAGAGAAAAAAAAAACAAAACAAAAAACCAAAAAAAAAAAAGAACTAAATCAAATGCATTCTGTCAATCCTAGGCAGAACATACTACTTGTAAAATTCACACACGCACAAAAAAAGGTAACAAAATGCAACTAAGCCCAGATATTTTAAGTTTGTAATGTTGATTGGCCCCCCTTCAGACACAAAGGTGTACTATTGCACCTACCATGTACTATTTCTACCACTGGCACTTCTCTCTCTGCCCACTGTGCACAACACAAAGGGATGGATCCATTCACGTGTCTCAAGGTATCCCTCACTGCCATTAGCTGCAAAATCCCTCCATACATCTTGAGCATTATTCCCTGCGAACGGACAAAGAACTGCCTTCCTCTTTCCCTTGACTCTAGGCTACCAGCAAGGTCCCTGCTCCTCTCTGCCATGTCCATAGATGACTGTGTCTTTCTTATATTCTTCTCTTTCTTCTTTTGTAATTCTCAAAGCATCTCTCCTCACTCAGTAATACTACTTTTTCTCTCTCTTTTTCTCACTCCTATACAGGAAGGGACAGAGAACAAGGCACTAGGTGCCATAAGACAGACACTGGTTTCCATGTGGGGATGATGAATACAAAAAACAGGATGGATAGCAAGCAACTCTCTTCATTCCTGGTTCCTTCCAGCTGACCATGGTTGCACACTCCCTGCACCACAGCAAAGAGAGCACTTTAAATCTCAGTTCATTCATTGCCTCTACACTCTGTTATGCTTCTAACATCTTCATTTCTTTTTAAGTGGAAAGAATTTTGAAGTGTCAGCATCTTAATCCCCTAAGGCAGAGAAGCAGGGCAGAAGCAGGTAGGACTGAGAATGCTGCTGGGTATTAATGCTGCCATCAACCACTTCTTTGATCCACAGACAACAAGAAGCCAGACACCAGCTCTCTGGGCACACCCTCAGCTCCGTCTTCCACCTTTCAATGAAGTCTGGAATATTCCCTGACATTTGGAAATTAGTTGGCCACGGAGATCCCATGTTATGCTATCTCCAGACAGATGCAGAAATACCATGAGTGTGCTTGATGTTGCTTCCAATGAAATCAAAGGCAAAACTCCCTCTGATGTCAGTGTGGAACAAGGTGACTTTGCAAAACAGAGCAACATCCAGATAGTTCTCAACAGCTGCAGCAAACAGTTCCACAACTAGAAGGGCAGCACCACAACTGGATTACCAGAACTTTGTGTTTTGACTAAAGCACTTTAAATGTTACCAAGCGTGCCACCACCTCTCTGTTGAAAAATGCACTAAGCACACAGAGCAAAAAATTGCCTTTTAGGACACAGAATCAAATCCTGTGTCTCAGAGTGCTGTCCAAGTGCTTCTTGAGCTCCGGCAGGCTTGGGGCCACAGCCCCTGCCTTGGGGAGCCTGTTTTGCTTAATTTACTTGATATTACAGGTTTTTTAAAAACCAAAACTGTATCCAAAGAGACATTTTGAGCCAATCAGGACTTCTAGTTTTGTACTGAAGAACTCTAAAGGAAAATACACGTATGCCTAGTAATTCCTCAGATCCAGTATTTTGCTGTTAAAAATAATCCTGATTCCATTAAAATCTTTTACTATTACTGATAAACCACAAAGCAAAGTTTAAAGGGTGAGATTTCTCTGCTTCTGGACAGGTGGAACTAGCCTAGATACTTATTTCCAAGCCAGATTCCTACTTAGTGCTTCAACTCAATTGAAGGTTGCTTATGTTTTGATTGTTTAAATCATAATAAATTGTTACTGTAACTGTATTCATGAGAAATTAAAGAAACGCAAATGATCCCTAGAGGAAGTAAGTCATTCTAGTATTACAGTCTCTAGCCTGAGAACAAGAGTCAAATATTACAAAGAGAAAATGTGAGCTCATCATAAAGGGCTCAAAAATTCTCTTGTATGAGGGAACAGCAGCTGTGTTCAGGGACCCTGCTTTCCTCTAACTGACTAGCAGGCAGCCCCTAACTCCATGCCAGCCACTGCCATCACCAAGAGAAACTGGACATGCACTATGAGAAAGTGGAAGGGCTGCCATGAGGTTGAGCTCTGAATTTCAGCCACCCTTACTCTGCTGCTGGTACAGCTCTAATACAGTGATCAGATACCAATGTGCTGCATCACAAAATCTTGTGTATGGGCATATGTCTGTTCACGTTATTGTGGCAGGTTCTAATTTGATTTTTCTTTTTACTCTAGTTCAAATAGTTTGTGTCCTGTGTTCTTAAGATCTCAGGCGAGTTTTCAGATAAGAAGAATGTTGGTGATAGAGACAAAAAAAAAAAGTCATATTCTACTCATAGACATGAACATTCCTGAAAAAGGTTCAAGCCACATCTTCATTTCACTTTAACGAAAACACTTAGCTAGAGCTAACAGCACTTCTTGTGCCATTGGGTCCTAGAAGAATTACAGTTTGTAAGACTGCACTTTTAAAAGTAAGCAAACAAAAGTTTTTGAATTTACTTTCCTAGTAACAACCTCTCTGTCAATGAAGTGCTCTAAATCCACTGAGGATTAGCTTCCAGTGCAATGCAATGAAAGGCTAGAATTTGAATAGCATTCATAAAAACCTGTCGAATTAGGCAAAGTGGAAAACTGTTCAACTCTGCAGGTCATAAACTTGAGTTCTGAAAGAAAGACTGACAATCACACAGCCCATCATAGCAATCACACTCCTAACCACATCTCAATGAATGTCCTGCTGTAGGACCCAGTTCCACTCTGATCAGGACCATGAAGATTGTCGTGTCCAATTCTTTGTACAAATCAATTGAGAGCTGTTTGGTCTCTGGCTAGTCCATCAAAATTAATAGCATTTCTTGTCCTACAGGATGCTATTAACATAAAAGTTGATATTTAGCCTGGAGTTGTATAATTGGAATTGTCAGAGAGGTTAAAATTTAGCTTTTGAACAGGTGAGCAGTTCTCAAGGACTGCAAGAATTCATTTTTGTTGAAGACCCGTGAACAGAAAAGACACTAATCTGGGAAGCTTATCACTCGTAATACATTAGCACATAGACCACATACTAAAGTTTTGAGTAGGTGCTCTCTCAATATTAGTGATAAGCAGATGACTACTTTGTTTTTCTAACCTCTAACTAGAAGTTGATTATTTGCACTGAAGACAGCCGGATCTCACTGGGAGAGCACTTACAGAAACAAAAACAAACCAACAGCAGAATTATTGAAACTATTTTCCTGCAGCACTGTAATCTCATCACCACCAAATCTCTACCAAAATCCCATCATTTTCTTGTCCATATCTCTGAAAAAAAAAAAAAAAAACAAAAACAAAAACCCAACACCTCAAGCAAGCAGCAAGCAAGATTTAGATAAAACCCATCAGCTGGAACTGGTGGCAGGAGGTGGAAGGAACTGCCTTCCTCTGCCCAGTATGGTTCTATTATGTCTCCCCAGCCAACGAGACTTTGAAGAAACTCAATTATCTCACAGACAGCTACTCTTCTCTCTCCTGCTTGAAATTAGCCAATGGCTTCAGAAGTAATTAGTTATGGGAGTGACAGAGAGACAGAAAGTGCAATCATAGGAGTCTTATCAGCCTGGGAAACCAGGCTATACAAATTGTAGTCAGCCTCACCAGTTTAACTGATTACTCATGCAAGGGAATTCACTCGTGTGCATGTTTGCAGAAATAGGCGTTGGGGTTGCTTACAAGCAGTTAGGAAAATACAACAGAAGCCAAATCAAAGTGACTTTGTAGGAGCAGGATTCGACCTAAAATCTAACATAGCGCTACATCCTTTCCATACAGAGTCCAAAAACTGTAAGCACGAATGAAATGAAGCACATACATACGATAAAATTCCAGCCTCCTGGCAAATCTGTTGTAATTCATTTTTTATCCCACGATAAAGGGGGCATCAAGCATGCAATCTTTCTTCAAGAAGTAAAGAAACACACAGAAATGAAAACTTAGTGTCATGAAGAATGAACTCATTTAGATTACAAGATAAAAAAAAATAAATCTCATTTACATTCTTCATTTTTAAAATCCCAATTCCATTCTAGAATATACTTACATAAGAGTCAGAGATTATGTATTTGACAAAGCCTTCTCTGTGGATCATAGAATAATGCTTTTCAATACGCAACTAGGGCTGTAATTTGTTTAAAATCAAACAAATTAAACACTCATTGATTTTAATTAGTTCTGTCACACAGAATCTCACAAACTAATGGAGATTTTCAGGCAGTTTTTCTGTTGGCTTTGAAGAGACAGACCACATCTTGAGAAAACACCTGAATTGACAATCAAAATACTGCACACATCAAAAAAACAACACTAGGGTATGTCACAGAAGGCAAAGCTGCAAAATACTATGGATGCAATGCAGGTGTCCACCTTGGAAATTCTGAACGTAAATCAGCAGCGTATTTACCTTTTACAAAAACAACACAATTATAAAGCCTTTTATTTCAGATTTTTAGAAGCTTCCAGGAGACAACAGCTGATACAACACGAGGTTTTAAGGAGGCATCACGACTTCAGAGACACAGCTCATAGCTTGCCCAATGTCAGGGTGCTGTTCTGTGCTACAGACTGCAGCTCATACACATGGCCATGGGTCCATATCAGACATTTCAGTTGTTCTGCACAGAAACATTCCCTGGATGTTTCGGACTTTGCATCAGATCCTGACCCAGTAAGCCGTTCAAGAGACTGTTCTATTCCTCAGTATACGAGGTCAGAAAGCCCTGCATCTTCACAGCCCTTCAGCTGAGAAGTATAACGAAAAGAATGGCAAGCTTATCACCAAATTTCACTGCAAGTACTCCCCTTCTAATCACTCAAATGCTAGTGATGCTTGATTGAGCTATTTTTTAATCCATGTCTTGCTGTCTGCGGGTGCCCCTCATTCCCCTTTGCAAGGCTGGCAGATAATAAGCAAATAAGAGAGAATCCTTCAATTAAACTGATACTGAAAACAGGGCTTGACATAAACAGGAAGAGGGAATTGTGCCAGAAAATAATCTATTTGTTAATTTTTTCCATTAGGACACACCTCTCATCCTAGCCAATATTTATGCTACTCTAATTAAAGACTTCAGGATAGCAAGGGCTCAAGCTCCCCAGCCACCTCTCCTCATTCCACCTGTGGTTTTGTCCAGCTGCTGCCTCTGCCTGGACCCTATTTCCAAGCTGAGGGCCTGGAAGAAAGCCTAGTGCTTTCCTTCACATGTGCAGGTTGCTAAATTTGCTAAATCTTTTGCTAAATCTTTAAATTTTGGTGGATCTGCTAGCTCTTCTTCCCATCTGACAAAGTTATGGAAGAGATGCAGAATTTGAAACATGCATCCTATTGGATATCATTAGCAAAAAGCATGTATATAAAAATGTAAAAATATATAAAAATATATATAAGCATAAAATAAAGCATTTGCTAAATGCCTTAGTTTTGATATACGGCAAGGCTTATGGCATGAAAATAGCTTCCAGGTATGGCTTCCCCTACATCTGCTTTTTTATAATAAAGAAAGATTCATATAAATGATGTTGGCTTTTTAATTTTTCTTTGCTTAAGAGCTACACTGTAGAAGAACATTTTGAAGAATTTCTCCATGTTGAGAACCACAGGGAGCAATTCTACACCAACAGTGTTTCACTTCACTAATATATCCTTTTACCTGGTATATATCTTTTTATCTGATTAAAACCATGATCTCCCCATATTTTTTTGTTTTTGTTTTTGTTTTTTAATAAACCATTGCTTTGCATTTTAATAAAAACCAAATACTACAAAAAGGGACCAATTAGACTGAATATAATGTAAAGTGTGTACACAAGCTTATTTTCCTAAGAACTGTATCAATGTAAACTTTCTTCCCTAATGAAAAAATAAGTTCAAATGAAAATGTTAACATGCTGTTCTTTGTATCATTCAGAGAAAACCTTTTCTAAAAACAATGTCTTGCATGAGCTAGTGCCAGCCACCATCTATGAGAGCACCAGCTTCTTTCCAAGACATTATTTGGCTTGTGCCACAGCAACTTTTCTGTTGCATTTTCACCTTTTCACTTCAGTCTTCCATAGCCTATGTTGAGTTTTGGGTGCTTACATTAGGTGACTAACTTCTCTGTACCACTTACATGGTTAGGGGAGAGAAAAGAGTGCTCTGAAATACCAAGAGGAGCTCTGCTGACTATGTACATTGAGAAGCTAACATAAGGAACTAAATCAAGTGCTTGAACCTGTGATAGTGCTCGGGCCGCACTAGAGTTTGGAATGGTCCTGCAGCTGGCAAGTCTTCAAACTGCTAACAAATATTGGCATTTAGCTCAATTATCTATATGCAACATAATGAAGGGCTCATCCATAAGGTCAAGTATATATCCATGCAGGTACATGCTGTTCATTGCTATAGACCACACTGAGCATTTGTTTTAGTTTTCCTGAACTAGTCCATGCTCAGATAGAGGAAACAAAATTCTCTTCACAATAATGACAAGAAAGAAGAAAAAGTTTTGTTCAACGTGTTTTCCATACAGGGCAAAAGAACAGAGGAGAGAGGACAAGGAACTGGGGAATGACTCTCTCATTTTTGTTTCTAGAGAATTTTTCTCCCCTCCAGACATAGGAGAGATTGGTAGAAACTGGGACAAAGCTGCAGATTCAGTTAAACTTCCATTAAAAGTTCTGTGATGTGTCTAACATACAGCCAGACCTTTGTGGTTTGCAGACCTGTGGGCTGCATCACTCAGACAAGGCTGAGTACAGCTGTCCTCAGACTGGGCACAGGAGACAGAAAGCACCACAACCAGATGAATGTGCTCTAGCAAGTAGTCAAATTGTTATCTCCCTGTCGTGACTTAGTGCAATAAGCTACCTACTTCCAGCAGGATTCTTGGTTGGAGGTATCTAACAAAACCTGCAGGATTTCCTTTGTGCTGCGTGTAGGGGCCCACATCTGTTGTGATGTGTAAGTAGCAGCGAGCACTGAGCTTTTTCAAAACTTAGGAAAGTTCATCACCGCAGGTGAACTTCAAAACACTGCAACATAGATCCTTCTGGTGCCCAAGTGAGAAAAACATTTTGCCCTTACAATTTTCAAATGTATAATGCAATCTGTTTTATGAACAGAAGTATTTTTTAATCCTTTCTGCTATTAAGGGTGTCCTTCAATTGCATCATTGTGGAATATGGAGATGACTTGCTGCAATGTCCACCTCTTGAGAGAAGATAAAGCTCCAGGGTGGAATGTGGTGGATGATCCACGTTAGCTGCCTAATCAATGTGACCTGCGACCTCAGCTGTTAGCAAACACCAGGGGAGCTTGCTATGCTGACACTAAGAAAACAACAGAGCATGGAGTGAGAGCCCCATGGCTAAACCCATCCTGCAGGGCTGGGGACTTGATACTGTTGGGGCTGATGAACTACTCTGCTGTTGCCCCGAGCTGGCCCAGAGCCAGCAGTTTTCCACATTTCTGTCGAAAATACATTATGTTTTCTGAGTAAATTTTCCAAAACAAAGGTATGTTTGACTAGAATCACTAAAGCTCCACCTGAAACTAAGAAAACAGAATAAAAATGGCTTAAGAGAAAAAAAATGGGAGGGAAGATATAATTGCAAGACGGTGCTGACTTCTGGGATCATTCAACAGGCTGAGCCTCTCTTCCACTCCCACTGGAATGCCAATTCGATAAGATTTGAACACCCAGTTACACAAAGTGCTTCTCCGGGAGACTTAGAATCCTCTATAGAGCTGTTCCATGATTTAATGCAGTTGCAGTCAGCCATGTTATTCATGCTCTTGGTTAATCTCACATGCATTTATCACCAGCAATTCAAAAGAATCTCTAATCTCTTGCTTTAACAAACCACACTGTTGCCATGGGAGTTCTTGCTGGGCCCAGCCAAATTTCTTAGGAGTGATTATGAGAGCTCGTTCAAATGCTGCTAGGTGAATTGGGCCGTGTGCTGTTGGTGAACCCATCATCATGGCAGTTCACATATTGAACATGACCGGATTTACACTGCCACATTGGACATCACTCAGAATCAAAGCTAAGCCTAACCCGCCTAATATGAGGACAAAATGGAATGCGAGGGTGTTTATCTTCCACCAAACTTCTTTGCCCTTTTCAAACAACATTCTCTACTTAGGAAAGAACGCGCCATCCTACAACAAACAAAATCTTCTCTTTCAGAGGGATATTTTATTTAAATTTTGAACAGTGGCCAAATTGAAATCCTTTTTTCTTTTCTTTTGTTTTTTTCTCCCTGGAGTAATGGAAAAAAACTGCTAAATCCTCTGGATATGTACTTACACAATGCAGTAATTTCGGAATCATATTATTGGCACATAAAGTGTCAGGTGGCAAACAGTTTTCACAAGCTAGAACATTCAAGTATTACTTGTCACCAAAAGTAGTGTTCTTTCCATGACTGTCCAACACACCTTGAGATGTATAGCACATACTTCTGGGAAAACTTACATGTAAACAATGTGCAATATCACTGAGCTTACAGCTATGGAGAGGTAAAAGGAGGAGCTCTGTTGAACGCTCTCACTAACTACTACAGTGCAAAATTAAACATAAAAAGGATACATCTTCATGAAAATGGAAGAATATAAGAACCTATTACATGGCTGTTCACAGAATTCCTATTCTTCATAGAATTAAGGTTATTCGGTGGATTAGCAACAAAGAAAAATGTAAAAACAAACACACAAATGAAAACCCCAATAATAACAACATTTCAGTGACAGAAATAACACTTGATAAGCTTTAATGCACATTCTGGCCCTCCTCGATAATGCATGGCAGTTTAAAGAACTAAGCTGTGCAGGAAGATGCATACAGCAGCAGTGTTTTATGCATGCAGATCATCTCACAGGTCCCCTAGAAGTGGTTAGTGACAGTCAGACATTCCTGCAGCTCACACATTAGTGTCTGCTGTGATGGCTGATTTGTGTCTTGATGACTCCAAATTAATTCATGGTCAAAAGCTGCAGCTTTAAGGAAATGCCTTGTGAAAGTGAGTGGTTGATGCATTCTGTGCTTTGCCTATGCATAAACACGTGCAACTGAAACGTTACAGTTGCCTGCTGCTCCCAGGACCTCCTTGCTAGGATCTTAAGACAATTACCATGTCTTGAGTGAATTGTTGGGCAGGTCACGTTAAACACAAAACTAAAACAACACTGATATCAGATGGCTACTTCAGTTTGGAAACAAAACAGAAACAAAACAGAAACAAAACAGGAACAAAAGGAAAGATCACTTCAAATGAAGCTTCGTTGGACATGTTATTGAAAAGATGCTCAAATTAGCTGAGCTGCTTCATTTTATCTTAAATACGGACCAGGGGCAGCTGCAACGAGCTCTGAGCTTTGGCACATTCCATTATGAATGACAGTGAATTTATAATGGAATGGTATGGATGGGGTTTATAATCAGAAAAACACACTGACCTTAACACTACACAGGTGGAGCAGCATAATGACCCGCCAATTGTAAGCGCATCAATTCCTGGGGAAAAGTTCAATGAGGTTAACTCAGCATGTATCCCATAACCAACATAAGCGACATTTAAAAACATTGTTTTTCTACCCAAACTGTCTTTGCCAACATTTTATTAATTGACTTGATTCGCTGTTCGGCACTGAGTTTATCTTAACTACAGCAACAGCATACAATCAATACACCAGGATGTTGTCATGCACTTCAACACCGAAATATACATGGTTAAAAAATCAGAAGAGGATTAGCTACAGTAAATTTTGCAGACAGAATCAGTCGTTATATTCATTTAACTCAATAAGCATCTGAAAGAGAGCAAGAAGCAGCAGCCTGGGTATAACAAACAACACCATCAGTGCATTTTCAGCTTCCTCGTAAAATCTGCATGTTGAGGGAGCTTAGATAGGTGGCAGTCATCTCGCATTTCTGTTTCCCATCAATTCATTGATATTCTTGTATATCTGCGAAGGAAGTTAATTTCTATGTGACGTACTTAGCAGACACAGGATCCAACATAATTTTAGTAGTTCAAGATCAGACCACAGAACAGCAAGTGAACCTCTACTTCCCTCATTAACCTCAATTAGCACTTCAAAACCTTCCATAGTACCAAACTGTACAGCAAGAAGTGATGGAATAAGGAAACTTTAGTCTGAATGAGGGAAGCTAATCAGCAAGGACAGAAGGCTTTCGAAGCATGCAATAATACAAATTTTCAATACAAAAAAAAATGCAAAAGTAGCCCACAATTCATCTCCAGGAGCATTTACAGTCTGTATTTTCAGTTAATTCTCTCTGCTTATCTTCTGTGACTGAGTACTCTGACATTTTACAGCTTAGTAGCTGCACTAGCAGAGAAAGCTCCTCAGCAACAAGATGGTCAAATACTCCCATTTCAGGGAATCAAAGAACCACATAGAAAAGACCTTCAAGATCACTAGCTCCAGCCATCAACTTGACCTGCCAAGTCCCATCACAAACCATGTCCCTTAATGCCATGCCCACGTCTCTTAAATACCTGCAGGGATGCGAACTCCACCACTGCCCTGGGCAGCCCGTCCCACCACCATACCCAGGGCAGAAATTCCCAATGTCCATTTAAACCTCCCCTGATACAAGCTGAGCATTGCCTTATCACGTATCACACGAGAAAAAAGACTAGCACTCTATCACCCCACTCTAAAATTCATTCTCACCAACTGTTTCCAATGTGTACTCAACAACAGCTGTGAAGACAGAAAAACAGTCTTACAACAACACGATCAAAACCACTAAGACTGTTAATTCAACAAAAGCATGAAAATGAACAAGACGATGAAAAGAGAAAGGAAAGGCAGGATACGTTCGAAAACATTCCGCTCAAAAAAGGTTTATAAAATGAATCAATGCCAATTAGATTTTCAAAATACCTCACAGACAAGAAATTAAACAAAGTAAAAGTGCATGTTGCGTTTTCATCCCCCTTTACTCTTCAAAAGACATTAAATCACATGGACATAATCCATTTTATTTCCATACTTACAACCTACAATTTGGTCACTTCTTTCGTTTAATGAAAAAGTGTATTTACGTTGGATACAAGGGCTCCTCTGAAAGCAATGGCTTCTGTTTTTTTATATTGGCCCCTTATGTCAGAGGCGGATGCTGGTGGTATGGCAGTAGGGGGTTGAACCCTCCCACCAATACTGTTACTCATTTTGTTGCTGTGTGACAGATGGCAGCAGAGGGGCAGTCTGACAAAACAGCATCTGACACTGAAGTGTGTGCGAAACAAAGGCATATCACTGAATTCATCGATGCGGAAAAAAAATTACACCCATTGATTTTCATGGACATTTGCTGAATGTTTATGGAGACCAAAAGGAGCGAGGTAGTGGGCGGTGCATTTCAGCAGTGGCGACATCAACAGCGGATCACCTCCACTGTTGCAGATTCTTACGAGCTCATTATGAAGGCTCTTGCTCAATATTAGTAAAAATACAGAGCTAATGGTGGTGATGATGTGGAAAAAAAGTTATCTCAGCCAGGATAAAAACACTGGAGGAACAGATTGTGAAGAACAGAGAAGAAGAGCTGTGGTGTGTGTGCGGCAGGACTACTTGCAGCCTGAGCAACCATTCATTTTCTGGCTGAGAACAATGCAGATCTTCAACAAAGCCACTGCTGCATCCTGAGAGTAAGGAGTTTCTTCTGAGCTCTCTAAACAAGACAAGAGTAAAGTGACAAGTAGAAAGGAGAGTGCCCTAGGCAGCAGCTTTCCTAACCTATTTCTTCTGGGAACCCTGGAGAGTTCAAGCTCACTTGGTCAGTATTTACTTCCTCTCTCATCATTTCTGTTTTTATCTCACCCACCCCTTCCAACACCTTCTCCTTCATCACCCATCATTTAACATTAAGGTTTCTTGTTTGCTATCCAGCTCATACAGGCCCAGTTGTGCCTCAACACCATGCTCTCCCTCCCAAGTTTATCTCCTTTGTCTTTCCTTTTAGAGTATCTCCTTTATTCCTCCTCCACTTCTCATTTCCTTCTGCCTTGTCCCTTTCCACACAGAAGCTGTTTCCAGCTCCTGCAGCTGATGTTTGACCCTCACCCCTGCCTCTTGAGCTGTATCAGAGCAGCTTCTGGATGCTCTGCTCATCATCCAAGCTTATTAGCATCTTCTTAATACAAACCAAGCCCTGTGTGAAGTGGTCCTTAAGCTTACATCTCCCTGTGCTACTTGGCATCTTCAAATGCCTACTCAAAACCATATTTTGGGGGGAAATGAAACTATAAACTCCTGATCATGGTGAAGTTGACATGCAACCAACTAATATCAGTATTTATTTTATATATGCGCACAACTACCTATACACAATTATATTTGCACGGTATCCTTGTCCCTTTTATCCTCTGATTTTATTTTCAGTATATTTCTATATTGGTTGCACTTAGCCTCTGAACTGCTTTGTGCCTTGGGGCAGCCAGTGCAGTAATTAGCACAGGCAATCTGCAAGCACAGTATGTTGTACTGGTTAACAATAATGCAGTCTGTACAGGAAAACCCATCCAAGGCCAAAAAATTATTTCACCAGCAGTCAACACTTAGTTGTTAGAGTCAGGGACTGCTTGTGCTCAGCTCCCTGTGGGCTTGATTCCTCTTGCACTGGGCTGATCTGGCACTGCAGACAGAAACTCAAGCACTGAAACACCACAGTCATGTTACCAACAATATTAACAACTGTATTAACAATAACAAAAAAAGTAGATATGCTTTCTTTTTCCCATACAGATATAGATACGCTCTTCTGTTTCTCTGTTACTTCATTTATACCAGCCCCCAGCATCAGTTCCAATATGTCATTAATTAATAGTTGCTGCTGCATGCTTTAAGCATAGTCTTTCCCTTCAAGGGATCAGAATGACAGTTAAGAGATCAGAGTGAGTTTTTCAAACTTCCTCAGGTAGATGGATATTTGAAAGGTTTTTCTATAAAGATCAAACAAGAAAAAGAAGTGGTACTTATGCTGGAAGTGTTTGTTCCTTCTGTCTCAACAAGTAAAAGCATGTAAAAAAAAGAACCTTGTAGTTTTCAATTTCACTAACCATTCTTGCTATCTGAAGCCACTAGTTTCACTCCTCTAGCTACAGCAGGAAATACATAAAATCCCTTAGAATAAATGCTCAGTCCTGTGACTGCAAGTCAAATCTTAACAAATTATCATGCATAAATTAGCTAGCTGTCTCACAAACCAGTACAAAAATCAGCCATTTTCAGTAGACCGAAAAAAAAAAAAAAGTAACATAATTAGGAAAAAGAATTAATACACTAATTGAGGATTTAAATTGCATGGAGAGATCCGTCTCACCTCGGTGCTGGGGAAGGTTATGGAACGGATAATCTCAGGACCCATCATGGACCAATTAAAGGTCAACCAGGGGATCAGGCCCAGTCAGCATGAGCTTATGAATGGTAGATCCTATTTGACAAACCTTGTTTCGTCCTATGACAAGGTGCCCCGCTTAGTGGATAAAGGCAATGCTGTCGATGTGGTCTACCTGCACTTCAGTAAAGTACCACTGTTCCCCACAGCATCCTTGTGGAGAAGCTGGCTGCCCACGGTTTGGATGGGCGTACGCTCTGCTGGGTGAAACACTGGCTGGATGGCCGGGCCCAAAGAGCTGTGGTCAGTGGAGTCAAATCCAGTTGGCTGCCAGTCACAAGCAGTTTCACCCAGGGCTCGGTACTGGAGCTGCTTCTATTTAACATCTTTATTAACCATCTTGATGAGGGATTGAGTGCACCCTCAGTGAGTTTGCAGCCAGCACCAAGCTGGGAGGGAGTGTTGATCTGCCAGAGGGGAGAAAAGCACTGCAGGGGAACCTGGATAGACTGCATCGATGGGCCGAAGGTTACTGTATGGGTTTCAGTAGGGCCAAGTGTTGGGTCCTGCATTTTGGTTACAACAACCCCAGGCAACCCTGCAGGCTTGGGGAGGAGTGGCTGGAAAGCTGCCTGATGGAAAGGGACCTTGGTGTAGTGATGGACAGCGGGCTGAACATGAGCCAGCAGTGTGCCCAGGTGGCCAAGAAGGCCAATGGCATTCTGGCTTGGATCAGGAATGGTGAGCAGGACCAGGGAAGTCATCCTGCCCTGTATTCAGCACTGGTGAGGCCTCGCCTTGAGTGCTGTGTTCAGTTTTGGGCACCTCAGCACAGAAAGGACAATGAGGTGCTGGAGCAGGTGCAAAGAAGGGCAAAAGGGCAACAAGACTTGTGAAGGGCTTGGAGAATATGGCCTGTGAGGAGAGACTGAAGGAACTGGGGCTGTTCAGTCTGGGGAAGAGGAGGCTGAGGGGAGACCTTATTGCTCTCTTCAAATGTCTGAAAGGTGCTTGCAGCAGAGCAGGGTTGGCCTCTTCTCACTGGTGACAGGATGAAGGGAAATGGCCTCAAGTTGCACCAGGGTAAGTTTAGGTTGGAAAACAGGAAAAACTTCTTTACAGAAGGGCTGTTAAGCACTGGAATAGGCTCCCCAGGGAGGTGGTTGAGTCACCATCCCTGGATGTGTTTAAAAACCGCTTGGATGTGGTGCTCAGGGACATGATTTAGCAGAGGGTTGTTAGAGTTAGGGTAGTATCTCAATTCTATGAGATAAACTTCAGTTGCCTGAAATTTGTCTCAAAATTAGTCACATCTGTTGCAGAAAGCACTCCAGCTTTCTCAAGCAAAGACAAAAGATTTGTACATATTAACGTAAAATAAAACCTCCAATTGTTCCATATCACAAAAGTTAATAAGGTAACAACAACCACATGGCATATTGAGGTGAGATCTTCCATCTGCTACTCTGTTAATCTACAACATTGTTCTCAATTTGCACCCGTCTTGGAAAGCATCAGATAGCTGTAACAAATAGCTGACATTACTCAAAATGCTGATACATTAAGTTGTGGTTCAGAAGCAGATTCTGAACCGAGACCATCCATGTAGCAAGGAGACACCTGTGGAACAAAGAACATGATTTCTGCCCCCAACACAGTGAAATCTTGGAGACAGCCACCCACCAAGAGTTTGAGAGGAAGAAAAACTGAAGAGGAAACAGTATATACTGTAGTAGTAAATCATGGTCTCAGGACAAACTGAGCCCAACTGCCTGTCCAATTTTGTACAGATATTGTGATAAGAAGGAGTTTTAAAAAGAAGCAACAAAACCTGGATGATGCAGTGTTCCATTTATTTGCTGAGCAGGTAGGACTGCAAGGAGGAGGCTGTGAAGATTTACTGAAGATGGGGCACACATTGCAGGTATGTTGGCAGTGAAGTCTGATCAACAGTGATGCTGAGCTCCTGTTGAGGAGGGGAAGATGGCAGGAATAGTGTCTACTGGTCATGAATTCCTCTGATGATGTACATTTGCTGTGTGATATACTCTGCAGAAATGGCATCCAGCAAAGCAAAAACAGGAGGGAGACAGAGTGAGAGAATATACTGCTGACAAAATGCGCTCTCTGGCCAGGGGATCCTTCCAATTATGTTCTGAATAGATACAAAGTGAGGCTCATTTAGTCTAACAAAGGCCATTGCAACAAACAAGAGTTCCAGGAAATAAAACACTGGACCACGAATGAGCTCCAGGAAGCCTCCTCTCCTACTGAACCATTTGCAACCAGTCTAGTTCCAGCCTCATTTCCCTTCCCTAGAGGGATCCAGTTCTGAAAGAGCACAAAATCTATCTTGCTTTAGTGAGCTTCTAGAAAATAGGTCCCCTTGGCAACTTATCCTGCCTCCTCCAGATTTTGCCAGGCTACTCACCAAATTTCTTTGCTACATATATGACACTGTGACTATGGACAATGAAAACAAAAGCAAGTTAGCATTACTACAACAATAGGATAAGTCTAAGTTAGGGTTGATGTGTTTCTTTATCCTCAACCTTAGTTATCCTCTTCTCATGCATGCTGAAATATGGCATATGCTCACTTGTACCTAATATTTTTGTTAGCAATGACATTTTCTTTCTCTTATTAAGGAAATTTCACGCTGATGACAGGGGTCAGTGGTCCAACAACCAGGCAAAAATACCCCTGCCTGCTGTGGGGCAGTTGCAAGAGCAGCAGCAGCCTACCCCTTCCCAGAGCATTGCCACCAGGCCTCAGTGCTGGCCCTAACAGAAAACATTATGCTTGATGAGGCTGAAATGTGCACAACACCATATCTTTAGACAGATTTCTTGTCACTCCACTGGCTCCAATGTCCTATAATTAACAACTGGTTGAAGGGCCTGGCCTCAAGTCTTCAGTCTCCCTCTGACAATCATGATTTCCCCAGTGATGCGGATACTTGGCAGTACACTGAGTAAGTAGAAAAACAGTTTAACACAGTCTGTCAGCCACTTGTGAAATGAAGTTGGATCTGAACTGCCGTCCTAGAGGATCAGTGGAATACTAACGTCAGCAGATAGAATACTTGCTAAATGCAGTTTACCACTGAGCATGCTGTAAATGTCATACAAGAGGAAACCAGCTCATCTCCCAAAGAAACAAACACGAGTAAAGAGTAAGTATTTGTATATCTTATCCTGATGCCTTTAAAACCCTGTATTTGTAAACTCAATGTTAGGGTCTATCTAGAAGCATTCTTTAGCTAGACAGTGGAGATGAGGGAAGAAAGATTTGAAAGAACAGCACAACAGCTATACAGCAAACTACTACGTTATTTTGTGCGAGTAGGACTTTCAATCTATTAGACTTATAGCAGGAAAAGATTCAAGACAGAAAACTTTATTTATTACTGCCTAAATGCCATTATTCCTCACTGACTGCAACAAGCTACTAAAGCCTAGGCCTGCAAAGCAGCATGCTTCAAGTGTAACAAATAGCTGTTGTACATCTCTGGAGCTGGCAATCTCCTCAACTTATCTGATGAATTTTGACAGAGAAACATCCAACTACCTATTACCAGCACCAGAAATATCTTCTCCCAATTGCTCAGTGCAGTGACTGCTATCTGCAAACTACAGCTCACATTTAATTGTCAAAAAAGAGGAAAAAAGAACGCAAGCCCAGCAATACCAAGCTTCTGCTCTAACCGATAAATGCTACACCCTTTGGCTCATTTCTAAAACACTGTAAATCTTAATGCTGCATTCTCCTAATCACTGATGAAGGCCCAGTTCTATTATTTCAGTGGAATTAATGTGCTTCCATTTCATCCTATTTTCACTACAGATACAACAACAAGCCATAATAGCAAACTGGCACTTCCTATGCCAAAGAAATTAATTTATTACTGTATCAAATGTTTTTTTTGGATAGTTCACTGCAAAACATGGAATTTATGGTAAAGATGTGATGTTCGGGGGCGGGATACACTGAATAAAAGGATTCTAAAAGCCCCAGGCCAGGGTATGATATGCTAGGCTGTTATTTGCTTCCTTATAAACACACTGGAGAAAGTTAACACGATAGCACCTCACAGGATCATATTGAGAATCATACCATTCACTTCTTCAAAGCAATATTCACTGACCAAGTTCCAAGTTGTTAATTCAAAATTCAAAAAGGAAAAGACTGAAAAAATTCTTTCCTCCTTGGAAAAACAGAATGTCCTAAGTGAGAAGCATTACTTTTGGTCATTTTGGCTTCAACTTGCTCTGAGTAAACGTCTTGAGTAGAGACCTCAGCGAGCTTCCTCTTGGGGACAAGCAGGTAACTGGTGCCAGCTCTGCAGTTATGAGGAAGCTCAGCATCTCAGCAACCTGATATTTCCTTCATAAATGAAGCGCAACGCCAACACGATTACTGAACACAATTAATCACTGATTTATGCAGCACTTCACTTCCACAGCATTTCAAGTTTGCTGTCGGTGAAAGAGATTTTTATACCAAATAAAAGTGATAAATAGGATAAAGAACCAGGCAGGAAGATAGGAGAAGACACCAGCAGAGAGTTGAAGCAGAGGAAACATTCACTGGAGGGGAAAAAAAAAGAGCTTATTTTCATGGAAACCTGGCCACTAGGAAAAAAAGGAACAATCCAGCCAGTCCTCCCTAGACCGTGAGCCTCCCACTCTTTACCTTGCAATATTTTCTAATGGAAAGAGCAAGATGAAGTACAATTTTTAAACAAGGGTCACTTCGACAATTCCCATCCGAACAGGGTCAGATTACGAATGTTTCACTTTCTCGAGGTATTTACTAAGGTCTTAAATACACAGATTGGATGAGAAAGTTACTTCCAATAGATTATGTCCTCTTATTTTTAATACGACTAGGAAGTAATAGTGTGAAATTTCTCTACTGCTAAAGTTGATAATAATTTGCTACTAACTTCTTATGGGGTGAAATACTGGCCCCGTTAATAACACCTTGCTTCCTCACTAGTTTTGCCCTATAAAAAGGAAGAGTAGATTAAATTTTCAAAAAGAAAAATTGAAGCCAAGTCTTAATGCCACAGCCATTGATTTTCTCTTTCTTTCAAAAATTGAAATTCAGTGACAAACCCTCTCAGACAAGTAGACCACTATTAGAGAAAGATATCTGTGAGAGAACGTTTCTGCCTCTGCTTTCTGTATCCCTATTTCCCATCTGGACTAAGAACAAGGGGCAAAGTCACAAAACTATTCGAGGATAAATAATACTTTCAAAACAGGTTACATAATTGACTATGATTCTTCATCTTCTGGAACCCTGGGAATTTAAAGGACAGTCTTACCCCAAAACAACATGCAAGTACATAATGAACTCATTCTTATGTTTGTGAGGAGAAACTAATTGATTTCCACTTGTCCTCTCGCTCAAATTGCTTAAGATCACTTCTGTATCTGCAGAGCTATCAAGAACCCTGTAAAAGCTTCATATAAACACATACTTTGGTTCTGCAAATTAATAAAAGCATTTAGAAATCTGATTTAAAAAACCTTTCTGCATACTCAGTTTTGGGTTACATTAGAAGCTAAGGTAACAGATCGGTATTCCATCTGATGCCAACATTTCCTGCAGAATCATTTGATCCTATAGAACATTAATTACTTCACGATAAAAAATAAAGATCAGATTCAAAATTCTAATTTCTTTTTATTGACACAGGCAGGAGTTAACCCCCTTGTTCTTAATAAAACTCGTTACATAAGATTGCCTCCTTGTTTTGATGAATGCTTCTGTTCTTTTGGTATACTTTTTACTGCATCAAATCATCTTATTAAGACAGCTGAGTGGTCTTTCCAATTCTGACATTAAGAAGGTCTGAAAGTCTGTGGTGTGATTTAAAAGCATAGTTGGAATTGTCCTCCAAACATGGAAAATATGGTTTGGTGTCTGTCTTGTGCAACTGGTCTGAGTCCAAAGACCAAATCTCTTAGAACCAAGGCAAGTTTTGTCCCTAGAGAACATGTCCCTGCCTCACCATGAGTGGTGGGGACAGACAGGACTGAGGGACTGTGCCTGTGCCCTGTGGATACCCACTGCAGGAGATGAACAACTCAGTGCTAATCCTTGTTCACCAAGCAGACTGGGATCCCAGGCAACGGAAGATGCTAAGTACTGAAAGGGAAGCAATGCCCATGAGGTTTTAACAACCAGAAGGCAGTGTTTTGCCCCGCTCCTCCAGCACTTCTCTTCAAGCCTGGCCATTTGAGTTGACACAAGACATCAGGCATGCTTGTGGAATGCTGCACAGCACATCAGACCTCACCCCGGGGCCCAACGTGGCTGGCAGCTATTATGACTCTTAAAGCATAAGCAGTCATCCTGGGGGCTTTGAACAGAAGTGGCTGTCTCCTAGAACTAGTTCATCTCCTCATTTGCACAGCCCTTACTCATGCAGCATGGAGTGGAGGAGATTGAGATGAAGAGGTGCTTGAGGCATCCATATCTATTCCTCGCTACACAGTCCAGCCTGTTTCCTCACATTATACGTGCACCAAATTTATGCTGATGTCAGCTCTACTTGCTGTACCAGCCTCTAATCTCCAATGTACATGTTTACCTGATGGGTGTGACTGCTGCAGCTACGTGGGGCTTTTGGCTCTAGCAGCCTTTGCAGAAGGCGCTCTGCAGAGGGGGGTATTTTTAACGCATATTACATTATTATAAATAGGCCGAGAGCTAAATTCTGGAACTAGCTCATGCTGTTAATTCTAATTTAGTTTGGGCCTGATTCCAAATGGATGACTATGCATGCAAACATTCATCTGAATGTACAATTGGCTGTTATGAACACAAAATTATTTCTTGTGCTCGTGCATGCATAATTTACACGCACTAATTTAGATGCCGAAGTAATTCCCTAGCAGAATTCCAGCGATCAGATTTGACTTGAAGACTGCTATTCAGAAAAAAATAAAGTCACAGTTACGTTTTCTTCAGCCACACAACAAGGAAGCAACTGAGAAATCACTGCTGTTCTTGTAACTAGAAAAACTTCATTATAAGCCTATATTGCCAGCTGACTGTTGGTTTACCTCACCCCCACCCCAATCCCCCAGTTATTTCCCCCCATGCTGTTTAATTTCTATTTCCATATTGTGACATATGAGCACAGTCATCCATCAAAAATAATCATCTCAAAATGAACGCAGCTAAGCAGTGTTTCCTATCAGGCATATCTGAGTTTTATGCTTAATGCATGGAAATCCAAAGCCCTCTTGTGAGCAAATAGTTGGCTTCACAGTTTTGAAGTGAAATACCAAAGAAGTGAATCCAATGAACCATGAGTGGATTATGAATCATAACCTAAACCAATAAAAAACTTTTTTTTTTTTTTTTTAAATTTGGAATTATTTGGAAATTGCTAATGAGCAAACAAAGTGGAATTATTTCTCTCCAGGTCACTGTCATGCTAAATTTTTTTTTAGGTTATTTCAAAATAAATGAATAAAAATTGATAAAGCATTTGTTTAACAAGCTGCTTGGAATGTTACATTTTCTCCTAAGATCATACAAAAACCATGAATAATCATCATCAAGTATGCAATTAGCAGAATATCCCTCAAAACAGGACCAGTGTCAAGAAAGACAGTAATCTTTGCACACACTCTAGTCTTCACCAACCTTTGGCTGCACGAATTTCCCCTTTTTGGTCACTTTTGTTTGAATGGGGAAGGAGATATTATTTGAGAGAATTTTATGGGAATTCTGTGTCACAGAAGGCACGAGGTCTGTTATATAAAGGCTCACTTCTACCTGCCTGAGCATTGGTTTCCCTAAGTTACAACTTTCTTAAGTCACATATTCAAGATGATAAATTTTATTTGAAAGACTGCATCCAGCAAATCTGTTCTTGACTATAATTCGGGTAGCAAAATATAACCTGGGACTTTGCCTTTTTCTATCACCATCCTTCATTAATACTCACTAGAGTAAGAAATCACTTAGAAACATGCAGGCACCGATCCTATGCAACTAGCAGAGGTGGAAATGACCTTACCAAAACCAAAGACATAACTGTTCCATTTCTACAAATTAAAGCATATACTAAGCTATGTAAATAAGGCTACAGAAGACAACACAATTATTTATACATGTGTATGTGTATGGGAACTGTTGAGTCACAGCCTGAACCACAGATTGACCACCTGGAGAAAGGACCCAGTCAGCCATTGGAGCACAGGTGAAGGCAACTCAGCTGTGTGATAGGAAGGGGTGGAGACTGGCTTCACCTCTCCTAGACTGCATTTAAGGGCTGACTGCCAATGGAGAAGGATCTCAGGTTGGAGATCCCTCCCTTATGGGGCCCTTCCTACAAGCCTAGATCTTCAGAGACGGGTGAGCACCTTTCCTTTTGTAATACCACCTCATCTGCACCAAACTTTCTGATTGTAGCACCATCCTATCTGTGTCAATCTTTCTAACTATAACAGCCTGTAATCTATCTTGTATTTGAGAATACAACCAATGTTATCTGTTAGTTTGTTACTTATGGGAACTGGGAGACATTGGGGCATTCTACGGTTTTTAGATGTTGGAACATTTGCTCTGCGTTTCATTTTTTTTAAGGAAAAT
This sequence comes from Tympanuchus pallidicinctus, assembly GCF_026119805.1. Classification (NCBI taxonomy): domain Eukaryota; kingdom Metazoa; phylum Chordata; class Aves; order Galliformes; family Phasianidae; genus Tympanuchus; species Tympanuchus pallidicinctus. The sequence goes on along the minus strand of NW_026294752.1, from coordinate 2,133,254 downwards.
AATTACTTAATATTACATATATGGCTACTTAAACGATCAAGCACCATCCATTGCATGAATTTTGAGTGAACGCTTCTGAGTATTTTCCCTTGATTGATTGATACATTTCACTATATCCAGCAGCTTTTCCAGCCAACGTAATGTTTGTCACGTGGAAATACAATCCTTAAGTCTTATGCAGATTTCACAATGAAAAAGATTTCGGTAGTGAACAAGACAATGCTGTAATTATTCAGCCAAAAAAACCAATGCTCTTTATTTTGCAGTGTTTATGGAGTTTCAGGTTGAGGGAGTAAATACCAGAGTTAAAAGCTGTGACTAGATCTTGGTTATTTATTATTTATTACAGTATTTGGTTTTCATTTAAAAAAAAAAAAAAAAAAAATCCTGCCTTTATGGTAGATTGCTAGCTTTCAGTTTTTAGCGCATCTGGAAAATTCATTCCTGAACGCCCCCAAAAAATAATAAGGCAAATTTAATCAAGTCTTGTCTCTGACAAATCTTGCTGCTTTTTTTCATAATAATTTCTTGCCCCATGCTTTTGAAGCATTCAGGAAGGCCTAAAAAGGATTAAAAAAAAAAAAGACAAAATGTGAGTGAGACCAGTGCAATGGAGAACCACTAGGCAGCTTGTCTACTTTGGACATTAAATCGACTTTAACAGTTTGACTATAAAGCAAACCTCAGTGGAATTTCACACATGGTAAAGACTACCTCGAGTGCCTTATCTCATTGGTTTTTCTATTTTAGAAAAGCTCTGAAATACTTCCAGTTTTCTACCTGGAAGTTTTAATCAAAGCATTACACAGATCACACAACCTGTTCACAGGATTCTGTCTTCTGTACTAATTGATTTTTATTTTTATTTATTTATTTTTTTTAAACAGAGCATCAAAATTTAAGCATAATATGCTTACTGTAAATTCTCATACATTAACAAACATTTTTGAGACCTGCTTGGCAAATGTTGTTGGCGAAACATCATCTGAGAAAATACGTGCAAGTGTATTTTCGTAAGTTACTGTTAAACAGCAGAATAGCCAGTTCTGAAATTCCAAACAATACGGAAAGCACACAGTTCAAATAACACGTGGCTGTAAGGCTTAAGCTTAGTGGACAGTTTATTCGCTATGCCACGCCAGTTTTGCAGCTGTTTATAGAGTCCAAGCAACAGTATTAACTTGGCAGTGATGCAGTGAAATAGGGAATCAGATCCTTCACACTTGCATGCATTCCATTCTAGCAGAAGGTAAAATGAGCACTGATTTTTTTTTTTTTTTTTTTTTTTCAAAGGCTAAAACTCCATATTTTTTCCTCATTACATTTTAAATTACTCATTAATTTATTATGAATAGCTATAAGCAATGAAGTTCTAAAACATTAAGCATACAGACATCAAAGAGTCCTTCTGTCAAGAAGTATCCAAACTCATTGGTTAAGCAACTTTTGCATTTTCTCTACCAGTAGCTGTATTTTAAAACCAAACTTAGGAATGAAAAATGGCTGGAGAAAAATAGAAACACTTCCCTTCAGATTTAATCAGATAGTGTTGATCTTGGACTCCTAAACTCTAAAGCAGAATACAGTACAACATCCAGATGTAGTAGCTAGGATTAGGACCCCAGGGTAGGAGTTACAAAAACATGGAGAAAACATCTGCTCAGAAATGCATAACTGACAAAGACAGAAAAGGGAAATAGGAGCTATTGTCCTTGCTTCATCCATGGTGAACTGAATATTGCATCCAGTTGCTCTCCATGCTAATTTCATATTCTGCTCTTGTCATCTAATCACCAATCCATTACCCTTGTTCTAAGGATCGTCCTCAGTATCCCCTTAAATATTTCAACACTCTGAATTATGAAAAGCTCTGACCTTTGAAGATAGTAGCAGAAATCTTGTCAGGAAGCAGAACATATTCGAACGATAATTGCAATGAAAGAATGACAAAAGCCCAAACAACCCCAACAGTGCTCCCCCTCAGAAAAACATTATTTGGTCCTGCAAGTCATGGAAATGCTTTTTATCCTCTAAACATTTTTATATTTGTCATCACTGAAACCACAAAGTATTTTCAAGACATTTACATTTAGTCTTTTGAAAAGGTCATTTACTGATAAGCACTATAATCAGACAGTGAAAAATGGTTCTGTTTTCCTAGATTTAGTTCAAAATCTCTTCTGATCACTTAATAGTCATCCACCTCTTATGTATGTGTTTAATTATGCCATCACACACTATCACATCTCAGTATCATGTGCTCTCACTGTGCCAACAAACAGTGGATTCTAGCTCCCAACATCACCTCTGAGAATCAGCTCTATTTTCAAATCTGGCTAATGTTTTCAAGCTACAATAGATCCCTCCTTACATTTTAACTGTAATTCATTGTAGTTTGTAATTAAGCTACTCTGAAATACTACTTACTGCTGACAGACTCCAGCGAAGGAAATCTCCTAATTTTCTCATGACAAAATCCATTAAGTCACTAACAGGCTCCCCTTGGAAAGTCACCTTCAAGCTCATAGATACGGATCAAATGTTTGGCTGGTATTAGGAAAATAGTGTTCTTTAATAAATGAAAAAAAATATATATATATTCAAAGGCTGCTGCTTCTTGATGTTAGATAATACCTTACAAGACATACTTCATGTCATGGCCCTTGGCCAGCATTCCAAGTTGCTACAACCTAGGAAGGAATGATTAATATTACATTGGTTCAGATGAAACTAAACATGGCAAGGGATGTGAAAAAAGAAGGGATTCTGTAAGTGCACTGGTCAGAAGAGACAGGGCAAGGAGTGTGTACCTGCTCAAATAAATGAGAAGGGAGAACTGGCTTCAACATACATGGGGAAAGCTGAGGTACTCAAAGAGTTCTTTACCTCAGCCTTATTGGCAGTCAGGCTTCTCATGTCCCTGAATCTCAAGGAGGGAGTGAGAGGAGCGATATCCCTCCCACCTGAACAGTGGGGCAAATCTGAAACCACTATGTGAGACTGGATGTGTGCAACTCCATGAGGCCGGACAACATTCATCCCAGGGTCCTGAAGGAACTAGCTGATATGGCTGGCAACACTGTTATTCACCTGACAGTCATGGCTATCAGGCAAAGTCTGCAGTGACCAGAAAAAGGCAAACGTTTCCATGAGGTTTAACTGATATCTTCTACCTGGACTTCTGCAAGACCTTTGATATGATTCCATGTTACATCTTCATCTCAGAGATGGATTTGGAGAATGGGCTATTTGATGAAAAAAGAATGGGTTGGGTGGTTAAAGACAGAGAGTTGTGGTCAATGGCTCTACGTCCAGGTGGAAGTTGGTCATGAGTGGTGACCTAAGGGATGTATCTTGGGACTGGTGCACCTCAACATCTTTATCAGTGACACAGATTTTGTGATCGAGTACATCCTCAGCAAGTTTGCAGATTAGACCAAGCTGAGTGGTGCAGTTCACACAACAGAAGGAAGAGGTGTCATCCAAATAGATCTGGACAGGCTTGAGAAGTGGGCCCACGTTTACCTAATGAGGTTCAATAAGGCCAAGTGCAAGGTGTTGCACTTGGGTTGTGGCAAACCCAGGCATGTGCACAGACTGGAAGAAGAACTCACTAAGAGCAGCCCTGAGGAGAAGGCCTTGGGGAGGGGTACTGATGGACCAAAAAGCTGGGCATAAGCAGGCAGCTTGCTCTTGCAGTCCAGACTGCCAACAGTCTTCTGGCCTGCATCAGAAGAGAGGCAGCCAGTAGAGAGAGGGAGGTGATTGTCACCCTCTACTCTGCCATTATGAGACCCCATCTGGAGTACTGAGTCTAGACCTTGGGTCCCCAATGCAAGAAAGACATGAGGCTGTTGGAGTGGGTCCAGAGGAAGGTCACAGGGCTCTCTGAAGAAGGAGAGCTTAAGCGAGTTGGGCTTTTTTGTTTGGATAAAAGAAGGCTCCAGGAAGACCTCATTCCAGCCTTCTTAGTACTTGAGGGAAGCTTGTAAACAGAAGGAAGATAGAGTTTGAACACAGTGTGATTATGACAGAACAAAAGGAAGGATTTAGGTTAGATGCTCGGACATCTTTTACTCAGCCTGATTTAATAATGCCTAGAACAGGAAAGTTGGAACTAAATGATCTTTAAGATCCCTTCCAGCTCAAGCTATTCTGTCATTCTAGGATATATACCCTGCAATTGACTACTGTCTTTATTCTGTCTACTTGTGAGAAGTTACAGAAATGCAGAAAGGCCATACAAGTACCATAGTCAGCCTACAGTGGCCTGAAAGCCTCTGCATGAGATGGATAAAGAAAGCAACTGCTTGATGTAATATGACATCAGGATTTCCATCTATTTTCCTAACATACAGGCTATGGAGTTCCTGTGAACTTCCTTCTCATGCAGACTGACAAATTGAATATATTTCTCCCTTACAAAGAATGACAAAGGGACAAGTTAAATTGAAAATTAAGCTATGATTGTCACAAAGAAGTGAGTCAGGTGTCTTCTCGTAGCTACTCAGAGGTTGTTAAAGTTGTAGAAATGAATTTAGCCCAAGTCCACCATACGTTTAACGCTGCTTACAAAAAATTAGCCCAACGCTTATTTACAAACAGAGCATTCCTTTTTCTTGAAATTACAACTTGCATACACCATAAAAGTACTTTCTCACATATATTATTAGATTAGCTTCTGTATTACCATCACATTGTGTTTTAAAGGAAAGGACGATTTGTATGTCTCCATGAAAAGGAGTTTACTCAAAGAGAAAATAAAAGCTAATGATATTACAAAAATTTTTCAAACTTCTAGGAAGCAACTCCAAAGCAATAGGAGCCTCAAGTCAGAAAGACATCAATAACCAATGATCAAACCTTCTGGCTCACTTTTGTTACACTCTCATACTTAGGGCAACCACAGTGGCATGGGAAGACACAGAAATGGGACAATTTGTAAGCTGACAAACCCAGCAATGTAGGCTGGGTAGAACAGAGAGCCCAATAAACTGTCCAAGAAACAGCCTTCCATATCTCAGTCTTTGAATGCTGATTAAGGGACCATTCTCAATAAAGTTACTTATTTGACATCCTTACAGAACCACATAAGCCTGGAATTCAGCATGCATCATCAGGCATTTTCAGCTCTGCTCTAGCTCCTGTCACAGGGCCAAAACTAAGCTTCACGGGCCATCCAAAGGCAAGAGGCTACATTTCTTCAGGGCTGATTTCAAATCCTCAAAAATAAAACAAACAAACAAGTCAGGGTCTGGAGAGACTGTGTCCAGAGACACAGCCCAGTTTCAGCTGTGCATCATGGCAAAAGGCCATAAAATTAGAGAAAAAATAAATTAATTAATTAAAATAAAGGCCACAAAATCTGGGGTTTCAGATTTTTGCTTTTCTTTCTTCCTCACAGCACCTGTTAATTTGACCAGTGATTTCACCCACACTAATTTTTGCACAGATGTGGCACAGTCTGCTCTCCTGGTCCAGATAAGGGGAATACGGGAATTTTTTAATTGGTAATTGATCGTTAAAGGGTGGATGTGTAAGAAAACATCCTAAAACATGATAAAATTTAATTCAGTCTCTGAACTATAAAGAACTTCCCTGAACATATTATTCTAGGCATAGAACTCACTTTCCACAACAGTAATTTATTTTTGTGCAAACCTACCCGAAGAAGCCACGCTGAACATCACAGACAAGTTATTATTTTGTCAAATTGTCACAACAGGGGGCAAAAAAGTAACACATGAATACTAATTCGAGCCTTTTTTAAGTGCTTCTCAAGTCATGGAGGTGGCAGAAATAGCAATAGAAAAAGAAAAACCCAGGTTTTATTTTAAGTTCGGATTTGAAAGAAAGTTGTATTGAGATCCAGGCAACCATTTCAAAAGCGATATGGGAGAATAAAGATTTTTCCTTCTCCAGTAACCATCCTTGTTTTCTGTTTTCCCCCCTGTGCACACAGCTTGTCAACAATCTGAGCAATGCCTGTGCTCTGGGAAACTGTAACTCCAGCACGACCTCTGAGAAAATGCTTAAACACAGCATCCCCTGGCCCTGACATGGAGCAGGATCCCAGAGAAGATCGCGTGCTCAGCCCCATGCTCAGCCAGTTCACCTGGCCAGTGAGAAAAGATGAACAGAGCCCAAACCTCACACTGCACGAGCATTTACCCAGACTCCTAATTCTGAAGAGCCTTTAGAGGAGACAAAGTATACTGTGTCCCTAGTTATAGTCATAACCTTCTTGCTTTCTTCAACCAAACAGTTTTATTTCAAAGCAATTTTAAAGGATCTGTGGAACAGAAGCTATAAGGCAATCACGGCTCCCCTTTGCTACCCCCTCACCAACTCAGACTATATCCTTTTGGACTCCAGTCAGAAAGTACAGCTTGGTCTTAAAATGACCGAAGCATGGATTTCCATTAGCTATATAAAAAGACTGGTAGAATGGAGTGGTAAAGTTCATCAGCTCTGCCCTTTTCTACCCTCTAAAATTCACATCTGAGGCTGAGCTGTGAGAACAAGCAGGTACTTCTACACCAAAACTCTCATCTCCATCCCAACACTGATAGAGCACTGGTTAAGATCCTTTAAGGAGAAGCAGTAATTACTAGCTACTGGGACTGTGATGACCTTTTAGTTGTCAATGGCTTTATTTCTAAAGATGCTGCCACCCATTCTTCTTAACTCAGAGGTTGCAGAAGTACAGAGTTGGAAGCTTCCACCAGCTCTGCCATTGCTAAAGTCAGCACCATCACTTAGCCTCCTTTGAGTACTGTTACGTGACTTGGGAGGATTGAGCCTTTCTTTGGCAGGGATTCTGTAACTTCCAAAGTTCACAAAAATGAGAAAGTCCAAAGTGAGCCCAAAAGAAAGACCCATTACAGAATCAACAGTTACAGCAGAGGAATCCCCTGTAATATCACACAGCCACTAACATCACTAACTTTAAATTACATTTTAAATGGAAGGGACAAAATACCATTTGCAATGTGACACAAAACTCTTACATTTAGAGACTTATTTTAGAGACCACTCCAAGAATCACATAAAAGTGCCTTTCCTTAGCATCAAGGTAGAGAGAGAAGCAGGCATTATCCCAACTGTGCAGTGTCTCAATTATGAAAGTACACCCTTCTTCTGTTTCCCTTTAGGTCATTTCATATATGGATATCTTTTCCATAAAAATTACAAATATCATCTCCACAGCATCCTTTAAGCCTCAAACTTATTCAAAGCAGCAGCACAGTAGCTTGTATGATATATCACATCCAGTTGTTTCTCAGAATTTATTAAATCTTAATTTCTTCCTGCAGGAGACCAAACTTTCAGCCAGTAGCACAATAGCCTTGGATAGCTTTACATGCCTCTGTCCATGCATGCAGGTAAGACTTTCTGATTTCACATGTCTCTAGAGTACCTGGCCATGCTTTACAGCAGGAAAGCATCAATCTGGATTTGGACAACTGGAGTTTTTGCCAACATCTCATGGATTTTGCAATCCACCAAAGAACTTGACTAGATGACTCCCAGCATTTCATGGCTTCTAACTGCCTACAGCTCCCAGAGAATTGGCTGACTTCTCTGATGAAGAGAGAAAGAATGATGTACTAGAACTGCTGCATGGACAGGGACTTAAAAATGACCAGGCCAGTCATGATTCCATGCCAGAGAACTTTGTGTACTGTCAGTCTAATGTCTGTGCTGTGAAACTGGGGTAATCACAGTGCTTCCATGTGCAGTGGAATTGCCAGATAACAGCTTGAAAGAGTACATGAGCACCTGAGTACTTGGAGTGGGGAGCCTAGATCCACCTTTGGTGGTGCTTCCAGCTGTGCTTCCAGCAGTGTGTATGTACTCAGAGCCTGCACCACATGCCCCTCTCCCCCCTACTTTTCCAGCATGCCAGAGTTCAAATCAGAGACAGCTGCATTCCCCAGCTCACCCTTTTATTCCAAGCTCTTTCTGGGAGGGTGAGTTAATTCTTCTTTCTTTGATATCTTGTTCTACAGCACCTGTAACTCAAATAAAGGCTCTGTCATCACTTTTGTTCACTTTACATCATGATATCACAATGTGTCTGGCATCTCATACATTTACTAAGGGTTATGCTTTATTTTGTGACTGCAAAGTGCATGAAATGCAGAGTGATTTTGATCTCCGCTGCAGCCTTGAGAAGCACTGGCCACCTTTCACACAACCTTCACATGTATTTTTGAAACAGTAAGTCCATGCAAGAATTTCTTTAAAAACAAGATCTTACACACCCACCATTTTGCATATAGCCATTTTACATAGTATGGTAAAACTACAAAGGTCATCATCAAGCACAACAATCAGTATTGAAGGATGAAAGACAGTCAGTTAATAACATAAAGAGTGAAGGCATCACAAGCTTCTTGTAAAACTAAAATGGTGAAAATGGTTTTAACTAGATGCGTTTTTAAGTGGAACAAGCAAGTTTGAGGTCTAGATCTCTAGCACAAATCATTCTTTATGGACTGTTTCTTCTCCCAGAAACCTGTGGGAATTAAACCCCAGACACACACCTAAACTTGAGGGTGGGCAACTCATTTCAATGTTAAATTTCTGGGAGTCCTAAAGCCCCACGTCCTTGTGAGGATCAGCGCTTTCCACCAGTGGATTTACTGGGGCACCAGGAATTCACTCACACTTCACATGTTCAACTAAAGTATCTTAGCAAGAGCTGGATCTTAAGTCCCTTGAAAGAATAAAGACTTGATCCATGGTCTTTGTACAGACCTCCAATAAAATTGGCATGGAAAGGCCATGTATTTTCCATCCTCCAGATGGAAAATAAACTATACAGCAGAAGAGCCAACACTTCAGCTCCTTCTGGCTGGACAAAGATTATGCTGAGATTAATGGCAGGGAAATGTCTTGGACAGTGTGAGATAGATGACAATTTATGCAGTCGTTTTCATTACTGATGCTTGACTATCAGCTTAAAACGAGTAAGCCCAGACAGCTCATTTTTGTACCTTTAAATAACTTGCCTGAAGAAAAAAGCAGTAATGCTCTGAAAGTGGTATTTTCCTTATAATAAGAGCAAAGCACCAGCTTGTAAATGTGTGAACAATGTTTTTCATAGACTCATAGAATCACAGAACATCTAATTGGAAGGAAACTACAAGGATCATCCAAGCCCAACTGGTTCTGCACAGGACCACCCAAAACTCAAACCCTTCATCTCAGAGTGTTATCCATATGCTTCCTGAACTCCGGCAGCTTGGAGCCTGTTCCAGTCTCCCACCACTCTCTGGTGAAGAACCTCCCCTCAGCTCCTCTGCTCTGCGCTGAACTAACCAACACACCTCAGCCACTACTCACACGTCTTGTTCTCCAGACCCTCCACTATCGTCAAAGCACGCTCTTGAACACTCTCTCACAGTTTTATGTCCTTCTAATATCATGACACCCAAAACTGCAAACAATACTCAAAGTAAGGCTGCCAAATAACTAAAAGTTCAGACACAAACAAGAGAAGAAAAAGCAAGTTTTAGCCAGACAGATAGATACAAGCTATTAAGGTACAAGCTGCTAAAGTCTGATCCAGCTCAAAACTTCCAACTCTCAGAGCATTCAGGTCTAATCCTTATGAACTATCCCATCCATCATACCAAAAACAGAAAAGCTTCACAAGACAGTTTAGATTCTATCTTTACTACTCATTCAATATTAAATTTCTAGACTCCACAGACTGCCTGCAGGAGAAAAGTTGATGTTAAGTGACATCTAAGAACAGACATCATCTGCCTCTAAGAACAGACTAGACATTTTCATATTGCCCCCTATCAGTAACAAAAGGTATATAGCAAAACCACATAATCACAAATGCTAGAAGCCCAAGTAAATGGAGATATTTAGCTCCATTTTGAGTATGAATAGCTGAGGTAAGTAGAAAACTCAAACAACACATTCAGCCACCAGACACATATTCTCCCAACTATGCAGGCTTACCAAAGCGGTAGCATGCCAGAATGGACACAAAGGGGAAAATGGGAAAGAGATTTTTTTCAAAGCAAATGCTAACAGAAGCGGAGCAATAACATAATGAAGAACTGCAGTGTTTCTGTAGCAGTATATCAGTACATCCTTAGCTGCTTTGTCATGTTTCACGCAGGACTGATTTGCCTAAATGCCTCATTGTCTGCTGGCAGGGCATGGAGCAGCTTGTTTTAAAAAGAAACACAGAATGACAGCCTTCTGCAGGGAGACAGCTGTTAGTACCACAAAACCTCCCACTCACAAAGAACCACTGACAGGACCAAATATACAGTGCATGGGTATCAAGCTAGAAACCTTCCCCTAGTTTCTGCTTTAAAAACATCTGCCTGCTTGCTCTTTCTCTCTTCCTGAAGCAAGAGATAAAATGTTTTTCTTTCCACTACAGCACAGGGATACTGTACTATAGCTTTGATGCTCTCCAAAGACATCTTGGCTTGCACCAGCTCTTGCCTAGTATTTGAATCTGTATTGGCATGAGCATGTCAACAGCCACACTGTGTAATATACAGACTTAGGTTTTCAAGTGAGTGATCAGATAGAGGCTGTCAATCCCTTGGATTCCCAAAGCACTGCCTGCAAGAGCCTTGTGCCTCAGAGAGGGAAATCCACATTGAGACGTAAAAAAAATATTTAAAAAACAGCCAGTGAGGACCTTTGGTGACAGTGAGACTTTGTATATCTCACTTAGACAGCGTGTAACAGTCTGAATCAGTCTCACTCTTCAGTTCATCTCTTTCCTAGTAAGAAATCCTTAAGTCTTTGCCTTGTCTCAAGCCCATCCCTTGCCAAATTATGGACTACTGCCCCAGACTACACATGGATGTGGCTCTGGGCAGCCTGGTCTGCTGGTTGGCAACCCTGCACATTGCAGGGGGTTGGAACTCAATGATCACTGTGGTCCTTCACAACCCAGGCCAGTCTATGATTTTATGAATAACTACTGTAGGACAACTGCACCAGCAAACTAAGGCTGGTGAAATTTCTCCCTTAGCCTCCTAAACACCACAACTTTTAAGTTGCACAATTACGACAATGACAATCCAGCTCAAGTTATTGGGTTTCAGTCCAGTTCCCTCCTCTGCCCTTATGAATTTGCAGCCATCAAAATCTAACTTCATACTGTAGTTACAGTTAACATTAAGTTTCTTCTCAGCCACTGCAGATGAAACTGTTTCACTACTGATGAAATGACCTAAATGTCAACAAAAAGGAAAAACCAGAGACTCAAACCAACTCTCAATACCATCTCAAAGGGTGCAGACTTGTCAAGCAAGGTGCTTCAGCCTTGCTTTCTGCTCTATTGAGTTTCTTTCCATAAAACTGAAGCAGAGGTTATTGTGATGATTCCCAACTTCATACTAGCTTTCAGCTTTCTGATTTAAGTCAACCATGTAACATATATGTAAATAAACCCTCAAAGAATACAGAGAGTAAACCCAGGTTTTGCATATCTTAGGTGTGAACACACAGCAACAAACTCCAAGAACAACAGAAAAAAAAAAAAGCAGGGATGACTACTTGTGATTCTCTGAAAATAGTAATGTCCTTCTTTGGTTTCCACCCAATTGCTGAAAATGGTGCAATGTTTTATTTTAGGTTGTTTAGGAGTGAAAATTTATTTGAAACGAGGAGGGAAAAATGTTACGCTTAGCATAATATGAACTAAACTTTTTGCTTTTTTATTTATTATTCTATTATTCAGTTCATTCGCCCCATTAAAAAACAAACTGCCTGCATCTATCAGAATCATTTGGCTTTTTGATACATTTACCTCTAGTCCTTGTATCTGACACGTACAAGTGTCAGCAGCTGATCAGAGCCAAACACTCATCTCATTTGTGGCCCCTGAAACAGCTCTGAATCACTGTGTTTACAGCACTTACAGGTAAGTATCGATCTTTCACCAGAACACCTTGAATCTGCCATAAAAATGTACAGCAAAACTGCAAACACACACGAAACAATACTTACAGATAATAGAGAGAGTTGCTCCTTAGTTGGGGGAACACTGCACATGAAAGAATAGGCTGGGTTAAAAAAGCTTTGATAGAGTCATAGCAGGAATTATGCCTGCTTCCAGTAACAAGAACATACTGCCTTGTTTTTTACCCAGAAGTGAATTCAATGTGTAAAATACAAGCACAACAGGAAAGGCCAGTTCATGTTCAGGTAAGTCTTTGTGTTGGCCACTTGCCCAAGTGGACTTAGCGTATCTGAGGTCACAATTCCAACTCTGATGAGTTTTGCAATATTTCATACACGCCTCAGTACAGCCAAATTGGCACTGAGTTACACACAATGGACAGATGAGGTAACCATCCAAACTTTGTTTGACATTGAAATTTTACATACCAAGCAGATTTACGAACCCGAGCTTTAGATCCAAATAACTGTTTCTTGTTTTCTCTCACTTGGGAGGACAAACACAAATATTCTCATGAATATTTACAAAATAATTGAGCCATGTATGCGCATCTATTGCATGACTTGTTACTTTCATTGTCTCAGTAAGAAATGAGACACTAACAATCCACATTCACTAGCAGAATTGAACATAGTGGTTTTTTGTCACACGACATACATGTGAGTAGTCAGGAAAACAAGAATAAGACTGATTGCACCACCTGAACTTGATAATGAATACCTGATTCTCAGGAAAGTGAATCTGCCATTTGTCTTGTGGTATTGACTCAGACCTAAGGAACTGAGTAACATTCCACTCACTAGGTCATTCTCAACTTTACAGTGCCATTTTCATCTTTATTGAATTTTTCTTTCATTTCTTTTAATCCTTGAGTAAATACTTATTTCTGGGTAACAGATTTCCATGTTAGGAGAAAAGTGGCAGCTAGGTCAGGCAAGACAATAACTGCAACCTAGCTTTCCTTCTTCCAGTTCAGAGAAAAGAACATAAGATCTCCAATCTGTATCTCAAAGCACCTTCAGAACAGACTACTCTTTCTTTAAATCTATCTTAAAAGCATCAGTGGTTGTTTTTATTTGGTATTTAAAAAGAAAATATTTGTTATAAAGAAAACTGAACCTCTACAATATACAGAACAAGCATTTAAATGAGCAGTTTGGTTGCCAAATGTTATGTGGTAATAATGATGGGAAAACTAAAAGCCTGGGCAACGCAACAAACACATCTGAAACACAGCACTTCTAAACATTGGCATTATCATAGCCAGTGTTATTTGTAGAACTTGTAAAGGAATGAAGTCCTTATACTAGGTCTTATATTGCAGTCTGCTCATCTCACTGCAGTTGACCAACTCAATTTTGATACTGTACAAAAAACAAATCTCTGAACAAAGGACTTCAGGTGGAGTTCCTTAATCATAAATAAAACTTTGTGGTGTCCCCCAGCAATTTACAACCTCCCAATTAAAACTAGAATGCAGTAAATCCAAGTGTCCTGCTGACTTGCAGCATTTGAAATCCTCCACTCTCCCCACTGTATGGGGAGGGTTATTCTTCTAAAAGAGAAAGCTTCACTGTTAAATATCTGAAAAGCAAGACAAATCTGTCAAGATGATGGGGTAAGGCTGCTACGTGAACTCATCATATGCCCAATTATATCTCCAACCCCTTCAGCTCATTGAAGGACATATTCTAGGTCACAACACGCTAAGACAGCTCATGTTTTCTAACTGTTATCATTTGACAACTCAAATACCAAGATATACAAAAAAACAGCATGGATCTCAACACAACTGGTGCATTTATTAGGCAAATGCTCCACTGAAAACATTAGGAGTCACATCCACGGGAAGTTGGATGCTGCAGTGTGCAACTCCAGCTTACCTTCTATTAGGCAAGGAGGGAGAAGGGCAGAAATTAAATAAAAAGTTGTGACACAGACAGATATTAATTCTGGTGCACAGAAACTGGGTGCTTAATCTTGGCACCATTGCAAACAGTATTTTCATTTTGCTCTAGAGAATGAAAATTATCTAGATGCTTCTCTTAAAACATAATTGGGCATGCAGATTACATTTTTTAAAAAATATCACTGTCAGAACAATGTTCCCTAAAGGTAAAGGCCACTGCAATAGAAATTTCATCCACCACAAGACATATGAGTGCTTAACAGCTGTATTTGTTACACCGCACAGGCTGAGCGCTGCTCTCTTTCTTGCAGGTAGCAGCCACACATTTACACAGCTATCTCATCTTCCACGGATCTTTGCCAACCTCTTTCTGAGATGCATTTTTCCTGCCTTCAGATCAGCTCATAGATTTTCTAAGGGCAAGGAAGAAAGAAGTGGTCTGGGCACGCTGTGTGTTATCGCATTCGAAATGATAAGGCACGAGCACAAGTGGGGCTGCAAAGAGCTCTATGGCAGATCGCTGCCACGCTGAAAGAGCAAGCTATGTGGATACCACATGTAGAGACCAGCCTCTACATGACATACATGCAAGTTGCACAGTCTGGGACTGATACTAAAGGTAAGGTGCTTCAGTTTGATTACTAGTCAATTAGAGCTTCCTGTAATGAGATTTAACAAGATTGCTGTCAACTTGATTACTTTGTATATTTTTGTTAATACCACCTATTAAGATCTGGTAAAATATAGTGAATGTATTAAGACTTCTGTTAACGTTTTCTATCTTCCAAAGAAATCATAGAATATCCTGAGTTGGAAAGGATCTATCAATTCAACTCTTGGCTCCACAGAGAACCACCCAAAAATCAGACCATATGTCTGAGAGCATTGTCCCAATGCATCTTGAACCTCAGCAAGCTCAGTACCATGACCACTCCCTTGGGGAACCTGTTCCAGTGCCTGACCTGGTGAAGAACTTTTTCCTGATACCCAACCTGAACCTCTCCTGTCACAGCTCAATGCTGTTTCCTCAGGTTTCCTCAGGTTGGTCACCAGAGAAAGGAGATCAGCACCTGCCCCTCCACTACCCATCATGAGGAGGCTGTAGGCTGCCATGAGGTCTCCCTTTAGTCTTCTCTTATCTAAGCTGAACAAACCATGGGACTTCAGCTGCTCCTCCTACACTGTTCCCTCTGGATCCTTCCACATCTTTGTCGTTCTCCTCTGGACATTCTCTAATAGCTCTATGCCATTTTTGTACTGTGGACCCCAAAACTGTGCACAGTACTCAAGATGAGGCCTTATCAATGCAGTGTAGAACAGGACAATCACTTCCCTTGACTGGCTAATAGCGATGTGCTTGATTTGCTCCAGAAGAAGTCGGCCTTCCTGGCTGCCTGGCTCTTACTGTTGGCTCTTACTCAACTTGCCCTATTTCAGTGGGGCAAATGACCAGTGTCTTATCACTCAGTCTGTATGTATGGCCAAGGTCATCCCTTCCCAAGTGCAGAACCCAGCACTTGCTCTTGTTAAACTTCTGAGGTTGGTGATTGCCTAGCTCTCTGATTTGTCCAGATCTCTCCACAAGGCCTCTCAGTCTCAGAGTCGAAAGCTTTTCCCAATTTAGTTTCACTGGAAAACTTGCTCAAAATACCTTCCAGTCCTACATCCATGTTATTTATGAAAACATTAATGAGAACAGATCCTAAAATGGATCCCTGGGGAACCCTACTAATGACCAGCCGCCAGCCTGATCACAGAATCATAGGATCACAGAATGGACCGGGTTGAACAGGACCTCAAAGATAATCTAGTTTTAATTCCTCTGCAGTGCACAGAATTGCCAGCCATTAGACCAGGCTTCCCAGAGCTGCATCTAGCCTTGATGTAACCCCGCTTACTATAACACTTTGGGCCCGAGCCATCAGCCATTTTCTCACCCACTGCGTGATGTTTTTGTCTAACTGTATGCTGGACATTTTGTCCAGAAATATTCTAGAATAACTGAAATCACAATTTTTGCAAAAATGCCACATCACGGCTGTTTGAATTACTATTGCATGCTCTAATATCCCATCATCATGTTTATGACTGGCAGCCACAAGCTGCAATTTCAGTGAGATACACCTCAGAATAGAAACTTCAGTTTGGTGGGAAATATCATAGTGAGGAAAGTGAAAGGGGAGAGAGGAAAGATGGATAAAGTGGAAAAATACAACTGTGATTGAATAAATAAAACTTGAGGAGTTATTAGACAATACAGACTTGAAGTTCATGATCCACAGTATACTGCAAGCTGGGAGAGTGCACTGGCAAAAGATGACTACAAGCCTGTGATGTTCCATCTTTCATTAACTATACTGTTTGCTCAGGAGAGAAAGGAGCTCCTCAAGAAGGACCTTTGCTTCGATCCACTGCAGCTGCGTTCACATTTCCATGAGCAACTTCATTTTTACAAACAGTGCTGACTACTATAACTATCAGTAAGCACACACAAATCTCTGATGATTTTCGATTGCTCAAACTTTGGACTAATGTAAGTTGCCCTCATGAAAGCAAGCAACTAAGGCCTTGGAGGTTTATTTTTTTTTTTTATTGGACGACTGGAGGAATAGATTGCAAATGCATTAGTTTTGCTTATGTAATCAGCACAAGCACAAAGCACACTTTTTTTCTCCCAGAAGCTCTAGTATACAGCTACCACACATAGATGTGTATTTACTGAATTAATGAATATCCTTATATGCATGTTTACATAATACAATTCTACTTACTTTCATACAAACACATTCCTATACATTTGTGGTCATTTTCGAGAAGCACTCAGTAGTTCACTTAGAACTCCTCACAGAGAAGTATAAAATTTCTCTCACCTTTGTGACAATGCTTTCAAGCCAGCCTTTCAAAAACTCCTGCTTACAATTTGTACTGGATACTCAAAATCTCTGCAAAAAAAATTTACTTTTGCCTCTCAAATAGGTCCACATGTATGCATTTATTCTGTATTCTTCATCAGTTATTTTTCTTCAAATAAAAACACTGCCTGGGGGTAAATAATTCATCGGCAAATTAATATCATGATCTACTAATTGGAACCATTTCTGGGAAACAAATGGACAGGGATGTTTAAGAGACCTTTAACAAGTCCCCTACATAAACACACAGCCTGTGAAGCTGTTTTAATCAAATGGATTTGAAGTATTGGCCCCTGCCATATCTCATAAATCTAGCTGTTTTAAATGACTCCAGCTTTTAACTTCTGGTGTGAGCTGGGGATGGCATCACCAGAGCTCAGGAAGTCTGGCATCAAGGACAAAGAAACATGCACATCTGTGCAATGACCCCAGGGGAGCAGCAGGGTAGAGGCACCCACTCAGGAGTACTCATCCTAAGAAGTCTACCAGGCACATTGCTGTCAGTCAGAATCAGGCCTCATGTCACTGTAGCACATGCACTGAAGAGTTACTGATTATCAGCAGATTAGCTCCATCCTTTGAGGGCACAGAGCAGTGTTTTCACCCTCCTGGCTCCCTTCGCCAGCTCCTGCCGGAGTGAAAAGTTGCTGCGTGGGTACTGCCTTTTAATTAAAAGCCTTGTTATGCTCTGCACAGTGCTTATTTTTAAAGTAGTGCATGAAATGAAAAAGGAATATCTTCCAGCACAATATATTCCTAGGAGCCTCCGATAATTAGGGCAGTCACTTAATTTTCACATTTTGGTTTCTACTGGGTTATGTGCCAATTAGGAAGCTGCTGTGACGTTTGTGCCTCCCTAACTTTTTTAATCCCTTTCTTAAAAATTCATGTAGCTAATGTACAGCTGCCTGCAAGTTCCATCTATATTACAACATCACATTAACAAACAACAAACATTAAATATTAAAGTGCCCATACAGAAGTATTACAAAAGCTATAGACAATTCACCAGCACGAAACGGTGCCTTTTTAACCTGCTGATCCTCGTGCATTACACCTCCCACTTGATGCACAGCTCTGATATGATACGGGCTTAGGACAAACCCCAGCAGGAGCTCAGCCCGCAGAGACAGGGGCTTCACCCCAGCTCCTAGCACCAGCCCTGGGACATGCAGAGAGCTGCCTTTCAGCACTCTACATGCAGCACAGAAACAGGGCAACACCTCGCCTCATTCTGTGAGATCAAGTGCAGTTAAGGGCTGTAACTACACACTGCATTTTAAGCAGCCCAGCCCAAGCCTTGTGCTTAATCACAGGCAGAAGTTCAGCTGACTTGATGAGGGTTTATTCTAGATGCTACCAGTGAGCTTTTATTTAAACCTGAGAAGAAATACAGAACTACCACCCCCTGGAATACCCCACTGATCATCTCTGATCAGTGCAAAACTTCAAAATATCAGTGCCTTCTACACAGTAGAGCATTTAGAAAGCATGAGGTTCAGTTATTAAATATTTCAGCATTTCCCACCTGAATATTGTGTCCTAGACTGAATAGGTAAGTTATAACTTAAACTGGTGAGACATGAAATTGAATTGGGTCTAAACTGACCAACAGGCCACGTACAATGCCACAGTCTCACAAGAGCATCTTCTGATTTTGTTCATCCCACAGTGTGTTTCTCCCTGCCATGTTACCTGCTGTACCACGCAGGGACAGTGGGCAGTCCTGTGGGATGCAGCTCAGCCAGCTCAGTTGCAGGACACAGGGGAGGCTTGTCTCATCAAAAGGGGTGACAGGTTTTCTGCAAAAATCAATTTGCCTCCCTGGGTAGGTGGTTTAGAAGAATATGCAAAAAGTACTAAGATTTCAGATGTGGGAAAAGCCATACAAAGAGAATTATTTAAATCCTTGACCACACCACAAATTAAAAATGCTTGTTTTGATCCTCAGGGTGCTGCACTTTTGCTTTAGATTTCAAATTATTTGATGTCTCAAGACAAGAATTTAAGGGACACAGAACCTCCGGTTCATCACTCCTCCTGGTGTCTCCTCCAAATCCCACTTCCAAAACCCTTCCTGAACTGTGTGCAGAACAGGGCACAACGCAGGAAGGACTGGCAGACCTCTGTAAGCCAGCAGCTTGTTTTTTCCTACTTCCCATTACTTCTGCAGACCTCAGTTATATGTTTTCTTTAACTATTTATTGTGTGATATTGATTCCATCTCAACTCACTGTTTCAGTCAAAACACACAGTAGCAAAGGACTCACAGCAGTTCTAGCATATTATACCAATTCTATAACTTTTCTTAACCAAGCTTAAGAAACCAAGTGGGGAAAAAAAGAGCAAAAGAGGCTATTCTGATATGATTTGTCTTCCTCACGTCAATGCCCACATGACCTAGCCCTCATTATGCTACCCGTCATTGAAGCTGTAATAATTACAGCCCAAGGTTCCATAATTTTCTTGACACAAATGACAAATAATAGACGAATAATTATATCGGTTGTGCTACTCATCCTTCCTAAATACCTACAAAACAGTTCTTTTCTCTAATTTCCAGGGTTCTAATGTGCATTTTAAAAAGTTACATGACTGGCCTACAGAATGCCTCGGTAAGGTCTTTCAAAACTATCAAAAGCAGATCTGAATATGCTGACTTTCAGAACTCTAAATTTAGAGTTTCTATTTTTTCTCTCCCATCCAGTAATATATAACCAATGGTCCTAAAGACACACAAGACAGTAGCTTCAACTTCATGATGAGGTCAAAATGTTTTCTATCTAGATAAAGGAAACTACTGTGATTTAATCGTGAAGGTCAGAAATCACAGTATATTACACCTCCCACCCAACCAGCACTAAAATATTCTTGAGGAATAGTTATCTTCTGTAAATACTGATTTTCCTATTGAAAAAAACAACTGTAAATGAGAATTCCAGACTATCTCTACTCCTAAAGTAACAGTTCAGTGTACATGACCTAGAACAGGAATCTGTATGACACCTTTTAACCATTACTAATCTTTCTTTCCAGGTTTTTTCCCTTCCCTAGGCTGACCTTAGCATCCTTTTTCATTTATCATACCATATTCATGTTTTGTGCCCTCCAGAAAGGATTATCACATTGCTCTGGCCACCTCCAAATATGTACCAGTGAAAATTCTTTAGGATGCTTTAGTTTGAGAAAATTTGTGTGTTCCCGATGCTGAAAATAAAGATTGCCAAAAACAGAGAATTGTGTGTTGCTTCTACCATTCATCCTCCTTGCTCCTTCACCGCAGGATACTTGTTCAGGCTATCCTGAACAAAACAAGTTAGATATATACCAGGCTGCTCCAAGGGAATGTAGCTCAGCTGAGAGGGTAGAAGGCAAAAACACAGCAAATGTTCCAAGAACATCTCAGAGTATCAAGAGAAGTCCAAGGAGACAGGATGTGGAGCTGAGCTACACAAAAAACAGTTCCAGATTTAGGGGTTAATCTTAAACATGTTCTCCATGAAGAATGTGGAGAAAAGGGCCCACAGTTCACTTGAAGAGTGTCTTAAACAACAGAACATTCATGTGACTCTGTGTTCTGGTGGTTGCATGCTGTGAAAGCATTACAAGTAGTCTGGACTAGATGAGCACCAGATTTGCCTCCTCACCCATTACCATCTGACTTTTCACCACAGTAAAACAAAAACAGTCAGACTGCTAATGTAACAAGATAAGTTCATCTGAGGAATATGATAAAGACAATACAGAACACAGATAGCAGTTATACCTATACAATTATTTTATGATTTATGATTCAAGTGGCTTTTGAATCCATGAAAGAACCAAGAGAACCGCCTGCAGCATTACCTTTTTAGACTGATGTACCAGTGTTTGCAGTTGATTGCAGGGATACAGCTAGTTGCTTTTTTAATCTCTCTCTTTAAATTGGTAAAATAAAAAAATAAAAAAATAAAAAAAAAATCTATACAACCGAAAACTACTACAGAGTAGCACATCACCTACCATCCCAAGGTGGAAGTACGCATTTCACATTGCTAATCCTGTACTCCCTAGGATAGATTGTGCTAGGAACACATACAGGGCCCCAGTGTACACCATTCTCCAATGACCTCTGCAGTGCTTCCCCACTGCAGATGGGGCCCCACAAGAGCCGGTAGAGGGGGACGATCACCTCCCTTCTGGCCGCCCCTTTTTTAATGCTCCCCAGAACACAACTGGCCTACCGGGCTGCAAGCATCCAGAAAAAAATAAACCCAACCTGTATTAGAAACCAACACCGTTCACAAAAGAAGTAAATTTTAAAATTTGAGAGCCCACTTCAGTTTGCGTTAAAAGGAAAAAAATTTAACCATGCACTTCAGCGTATGATAAGGTACATAAACTAGACAGCTTGACTAACCATCCATACAATTCACCTTGGTTTACACTTCTCAGTAGAGATAAATTAAACTGGAAGGTTTATTATTGCCAACATCTGTGTTTAGATTTCCTTCCCTTAATCTTTCTGAGTGTAGTGCAGACATTTTAGAAGATGAAGGCGATTAAAATATGCTGCCTAGAGACTTCATGAGAAATGCAAGATAAATAGGTTAGCTATTCCCTCCGGTATACAACTCACAATAGTTCGAAAAAGGAAGGAAGGAGAAGCTGAAAAATAAAAGTGTTAAAAAGTGATTTATAAAGTCTAACAGTAGGAAGAGAAAGAATGTAAAACTGGATTATTTAATAACCAAGTATTCCTAAATGCAATTTGACTAGCATCAAAAAAAAAGACAACTGTATCAACTTATCACCAATAACCAAATCTCTGTCTTCCGTCATGAAACAGCCTCCTGTTTCAGGAGGTCTGAAAACCGTCACTTGATCGATGCTAATTACTCCCTGGGGATGACTTGTTTTCTCAGCCAAGAATCCAGCATACCTGCCCACCCACTGGGTAAATAAAGGACTCCAACAGCACACCAAGCAGCTGTTCCTTGTGACTGCTCAGACTGCCTGCTCCAAGGATGCACATCTGTGAAGTTTTCCTGGTACCTGAGCATCTTCACGTATTGTTCCACACATGTAGGTGCCCTCCCCACAACATCTAAAATAACAGGGTCTCACAGCAGTGCTGGGAAGGTGCATACAACAAGCAGCAAATGAGCACTGGGACAGCAACTGGCCACTCTGCAAAGAAATCTCATTCCACAACTGCTTCACTTTGTAATATTAGAGCATCTCTAATTTAATTTTGGTATATGCATACTAAAGTCTATGCTGTTGACAAATTTCCTAACATTTCCCTTGCTACATCCCATCCTTTTGACATTCCTTCTCTAAAGAGGTCAACAATAGCTCAAGAGTTGGTATCAGAAACAGAGCTGCCATCAGGTGCAGGGAAATGATCATCCACCCTGTACTCAGCTCTGATGAGGCCACATCTAGTGCACTGAGTTAAATTTGGGACCCCTCACTACAAGACATCGAGGCCTTGGAGCACATCCAGAGAAGGCAACAAAGCTGGTGAAGGATTTGGAACAAAAGTTTAATGAGAAGCAGCTGAGAGAACTGGGATTTTTTAGTTTGGAGAAGAAAAGGCTCAGGGCAGAGCTTATCACTCTCTATAACTACCTTAAAGGAGATTGTGGCAAAGTGAGGTTTGGCCTCTTCTCTCCTGAAATGAGCAATAGGGTGAGAGGTAATGGCTTCAAGTTGTGCAAGAGGAGGCTCAGGTTGGAGAGCAGGAAAAATTTCTTCTTTGAAAGTGTGGTCAAGCATTGGAAGAGGCTGCCTAGGGGAGTTGTTGGGTCACCATCCCTGAAGATGTTCATGAATTGTGTAAATGTGGCACACAGAGATATGGTTTAGTGGGCATCATGGTGATGGGTTGATGACTGGACTTGATGATCTTAAGGTCTTTTCCAACTTTTTTTTTTTGCCTGTGATTCTATAGTCTGCAAGTAAAATTTTACACAAGGCTATTTGTGAAATGGGAAGTGAATTCCCCAGGTTTACTGATCCAAGGCATGCCACACATGCATTACCTCAGAAGGAAAAACAAAAACATTGCAAAGAGGCATTCCACAAAAAGGAAAGCCAGAACCAAGCACACATCTAAAATAAAAATGCCTTCATAGATCACCTTATTTAATTCTACTGGAGTCAGAAGCAAAACACGCTTGTAAAATATTAACTCCATTTCACTTACACCAAAGAAGGTTTGTACAGTAGAATAATTTATTGTTTTGATAATTGCAACACTCTAATAGCATGAAAAGTACCATGATAACAGCAGGAGGGCAGTCTTTCACTACAGCAAATAACAAGCCCAAAAAACAGCAGCAACAGACATGACAGAAAGAGCTGCTTACCTTCAGAAGGCCTCAGGTTGGCAGGTAGGAGATACCCTTGTCTTCACTGCCAGCCCTTAAATGAGGTCTGGGAGGGGATGGATCATGGCTTCACCCCTTCCGGTTATTCAGGTTCACTGCAAGCACCTGAATTCCCCTGGGTTGGCTCTGCCTTCCCACCAAGTGCTCAATCCCTGTTTCAGGCTGTGGCTTAGCATTTCTGCTACAATAATAAATGAAGCTTTCCAGTAAAGCAGTAAATGATTCTATGATTCTTTTTTGCTTAATGACAGTAAGTGGAGCATCACAGAAATGCACGTCCTCTGTGTGTCCATTGTAAGATAGACAAGCCCTGAGGTTGCTCATTATTATTCTCCATGCTGCTTCTGATGAACAGATCTGTGCACTAACTTTCCATTGGCTTAATCAAGGATTCTCTATGATATGCAATTAATCTTTAATATGAAAGTAATTAGGGAGAAGACACAAAAAACACAGCTGATCATCCTGACCACTGAAAACCAGATTAAGGAATTACTCAAAGCCCTTCTTCATATTGAATTTTTACGTTTGCAAATCCCATGATATATGAAAGCTCAATGAAACAAATTTTTACAATCCATGGAACACATTGACAGCTTTCATTCAGATTGGTAGTTCTTCAGCAGTGAACCCACTTACCATAACTCACAGAAAGATATTGGGAAAGCATACTGAAAGCATAATATTGGCAAACTACACACAAATTCTATCCTGGTCATAAATGTACATAAACACTGATGTGAGTCTAGTTTACCCTGCCTTGCTACTCAGTGCCTGGAAGGCAAATCTGAAAGCTAAACTTTGAAACAAGGGTGACAGTAGCTAGACAGGCTCTTCTTGTTTGGGAAAGGAAGTTAGCTGAATCTCTTCAGAAGCATGGACGGACTTAATCACCACTGAATATCTAATTCAAGTTTAAGAAACATTAACTGGATTTGGAAAATCATAAGCACAGGAAGGAGGAACTGAGCAGGAATCAAAGCTAGGTTCTGTTGGTAAAGGTTCCAAATTCCCTGGGATGTTTAGGCAGGATACAGTTATAACCAATCAGCAAAGAGGATTAACAATGACTGAATTTCCACACTGACTGAGTGCTTTGAGCTGGCACCTTAACTACAGCAAGTTTCTGTGTTTGTGCTGGTATTTAGTCATTTATAAGCACTAGTTTTTAAGCAAAAAGAAGCACAGCCTAGGCTGTTTATACAGTTAGCACTCCTATATGCAAGATGCATAATATGGTGTTTACCTGCTCCTTTGTATCGAGGCACCTAGTTTTCAGAATATGGAGGCCACTTAAGAATTAACTTGTAAGTAAATTTTGGAAAAGCAAGTTCCTTAAAAATAAAAAGAAAGAAAAAACAAAAAAGAAAAAGAAAACCCGAACTCTAGTCACTGTCCAAAACAAAACAATAGTTATTAAGTAAAATGCAAAAGCAGGTAACAAAATGACTGTGTACATCTTCGACCATGTAATCTAACAGTTCAAACTGTTAAAGTGGTCAATGGTTTAAACGGTTAAAGTGATCAACAGGTTCACTTCCACTGGGATCACTTCCAAGAGCTAATTTCTCAGCAGTTTTGGATGTGAAGAAAAAACAAAAGTCTGCAAGACCATTCTTTTCCTCCTGCAGTTTAACATCTTCATGGGACCTGATGGGATGCATCCCTGAGTGCAGAAAGAATTAGGGGTGTTACAGCTGGATGCCTCTGAACAATTTACAAAGGTTGTGGGAGTCTGTGAAGGTCCTTTCCTGATGAATGGAAGCTAGCCAACACTATACCCAGCTACAAAAAGGACATGAGAAAAGAGCTAGGAAACTACAGCCTGCTGCTCTAACCTCAGCCCCTGAAAGATGGAGATTACCTTGCAGGATATATAATGCCCCTTAAAGAGCAAAACTTTGATCAGGTATAGCCAATGAGTCACACGAGCTCATGATGGGAAAATCCTGCTTTAGCAAACTGATCTCCTTATTTAAGGTCACCCACATGATGGATGAAGGGGAGGCAGTGGATGTAATCTTTCCAGATTTTAGTAAAGCCTTTAGTACCACCCCTCACAGCACCCTCCTGGAGAACTTGTCCAGATGTGACATAAACAGGCTTATCTCTGCTGGGTGATAAACTGTCTTAACTGTAGAGTTCAAAGGGTTGTAGTGAATGGGGCTACATCTGGCTGGCAACTGGTCACCAGCAGCTGGTCACCAGTGGTGCTCCGCAAGGCTCAATTCTAGAGTCAGTCTCGTTCAACATTTTTATCTGTGTGCAGGAGTGGAATACAACCTCAGCAAATTTGTTGATGATGCTAAACTGGGAGGTAATGCTTACCCCCTCAAGGACCAAGAGGCATTGCAGAAGGATCTAGGTGCATTGGAGCATTTGGTGATCAGCAATGGCGTGAAGTACAACAAAGGAAAATGCTAGGCCCTGCCCCTGGGACAGAGCAACACCAGACACAGGCACAGATGGGCGATAAGTGGCTGGAGTGGCTCAGGAGGGAGGGACCTGGGGTGCTCATGACAGCAGGCTCAGCAGGAGCCAGCAGTGCACCCCAAAAGCCAAGGGGCAAATGAAATAGGCAGCCAAAAGGTGATTTTCCTACTGTACTTTGTATTGGTGCAGCCTCACCTGAACACTGTGTGCTGTTTCTGGCCGAGCAACATAAAAGGGATGTTAAAGTCCTTGAAAGCATATGCACCAAAGCTGGTAACAAATCTGGAAGGCCTGTCCCGTGCAGAGAGGCTGGAGACAGTTGAAAGGCTGAGAGGTAACCTCACTGCTATCCACAGGGGAAGCAGAGGGAGCTGCCAGGCTCCGGTCCTCATCTATGGCACAGAGCTATACCAAGAGAAGGTGAGACCAGGCAGTGGGAAACATTTATTTATGGTGAATGTGATCAGAACTGGAACAAACTTCCTACAGAGGTGGTTGACGCCTGTGCCTGTCAGTGTTTGAGAGGCATGATCTGCTGGGTGTAACTCTCCTCTGAGCACTAATGTAATTTACTAAGAGACCCAGCCCTCCACAGTCCTCTGGAGCTGGATCCCATTAGCTGAGCAGGGCAACACTTCAAGCTGTGGCTCCAGAACCTACATCTGCATCCAACTGCTTCTCAGTCTGAAGTTGCTTTCCATTTGCCACACCAGTACCTACAGGAATACTAGCCTGGCTTAACTGTATTTCTTTTAATCAACAGGTTGCCTCCTGCATTTAACCACGTGTAGTCACCTCCATAATGTACTCGAATAAAATACTTAAAAAATAAAACTAGAAAACAAAAAAACTCCCATCCTTACATAAATCTCACATGAAAGACAGGATAATACAAAACTGGACGGGAATCACTTTGAAATCATAAGAACAATGTGGTGGCCTTGCATTTCTAAACTAGAGTCAACATGAACATTTAAGCGACTTTTGAATTCTTTCTAATCATTTTAATCTAATCCCCAGTGCAGCTGAAAAGCACTCAAGCAGAAGAAAAGCACCTTTCCAATGACATAAATGCAATCATGCAATCTTCTCCATGCATGTAGACTTGTGTATCTTTCAGAGTGCAGATGATCGCAGCCCAAATAACAGCACACACCACTGAATACACTGATTTATGCTTGACCACGCTCCCAAACCATCCCATTACAAGTCCTCTGCGCTACCAACTCCACTTTGTAATTTCACATCAGGTTGCCAGTGGCAGCTAAACAAATATATAGGACAAGAAAAGCTGCCTTTTAGCTTCCCGACTAGACAACACACAAACTAAGGAGTGAATTATTCTGCTTGTTGCCTGTAATCCCTGCACTGTAAGAGCCTACTTTATGGATTATATTCAGTCTCTAAGAGAAAGACCCTCCAGGGATTGTAGTCCTTACTCATATTTTCCCACGTGCCTTCCCAGTGCCATTATCTTGAAGGATAAGTAACTAATTAACTGTTTTTCCAATTATCAGTCGTTTCAGAAAGCATCTCTGGATGAAAACAAATACACTTGCTTAAACATTTTCCTGAATTCTGACCATTACCAAAGGAACCTTTGGTAAACCAGGCTTTATTTTACACACGTAGTTCAGATACCTTAATTAACCAACTCTGCATGGCCACAGCCTCCTTCCAGGAACTGAACAGAGACAGAACCCAGCTTTCTCACAACACCTAGAGGAATTTAATTACCTCCTCAACTTTGGCCCCTCTGTCAATTCCAATGATCTGATCAATGGGGTCAAAAGCTACAGGGGAGGCATGATAGGAGAGAGACAAAGAGAAACCAGAACAGAAGAATGTTATTCTGTAAGCCTCATTTCATTAGAAAATCAGGCTAAAGAAGCATCGTTGGACAAAAGACTTGTGACAGCAAATCACTTCCCTACTCATGTGCAGGAACGCAGCTGGGTAGCACAGTTAATTGTGGACAAATTTAGATTTTGAAATGGTTGCCTACCCTGCAGCAAAAAGAAGCCATTATATCGCCCATCCTCTTCCCAGGCTCCTCCCCCTGCTCTTTTTAATGTTAACCATGGTGAAGGCTTGCTCCAACAGCGGGTTTCTCCTTTTGTTTGACAATATCGTGAAGTTGTAGATCTGTTTGTGAATTATGTTGCCATGGGAACTAATGTGTGCTGCCATGGAGATCATGTCAAACTCAGCCTCACATCTTCTCTGCAGACTAAAGAAAGCAAGAAGACAAACTGGGGAGGAGAAATTCTTCCTTGAAAACTGAATGTTTCGAAATATTAGCAAATGTAACAAAAGAAGTGACAAGAATGGAGGCTGCTGCGAAGCTATCAAAATTTACTAATAATTCACATGGTGCTCTCTGAGATGTCACCTTGTTTTTAATGATGTTCTTGGAAGGAGGGTAGCAAAATTTTTCGAAGTGATGAACAACATGTGTGAAAATCTAATAAATCCATTCTTAAACTATCTACAGCCTAGCTATTTTTCCAAACCAAATAATTTTAAACAGCATGGGAGAGCAAAAGAAGACTATTAACTGCAATGACTTGCAAAAACTGCATAAAGTGCATATGTTTAATAAGATGACTGAATGAAAAATGATCCATAACATACATGTGTAGCCAGATTAGGGTCTCGACTAAGGAGACAACTAAGAAACTGAAGATCAGTTCAAAATAAAGTAAATAAAAAATCATCTAGGTCTCTTTTTAAAGTAAATGGTGGTTACAGAAAATCTTGTATTCATTCCCTGCACTACTCTAAAACCCTTATTATTTCTTTCTCCTGCATTCTTTAAATGAAAAGAAGCAGCCATAACTAAAAGCCACCACTAAATTACTTTAAGGACTTATGAGGTATCTTAAATCCTCCCAGTAGCTAAATCCTAAGCATTTAGGCTTCCTGAACAAAATCTGATAGACAAACTGTCCTCAAGTGCATTCAAATTAATTTTAAGCAGAGTCTCTCTAATCGTTTTGCAGTTTTCTTGCTTCAATATATCTAAGTCTTTGCCAGGTTATGGACAAAATAAGTCTGTTGGTTCGTGGAACAACTTGAATTACTGCAAAAACACAGATGAAAGCTTAAAGATCCATCTTGAACAGCAGTCCCTTCCTGAGTGAATGTTAAACCTTGTCTAATGAAATATCTACCACGTTTTATGCAAGATATTGCACATCTCCTGTTTATACCAGTTCTTCACATTTGTTGCTTTGCACTCAGCACTGCCAACCTGCAGCCTTTATAACTCTCATGCACAGATATTTTTGTATTTTATAAATGTACTTTTAAGAAGGCTATGACAAGTGTTCTAAAATTCATCCAGTTAGCTTTCTGTGAAGGAAGTGGAAATACACACTGAAAATGTGAAGAAGCATGTTTGCTCGCTCGCGCTTACAGACTTCAGAAAACAACGATCACAGCAGTGAAAACTTTGCAGATCCATCAGTCCAAAGTTATTGTCAGAGAAAACACAGATTCAGCAAGACAGATTTCAGACTATTGCATAGCTCCACAGAGGCTGCTGAAACCTGAAATCCTATGAGAGCTGTATTTTCTCAGGCACAGAAGGCATTCCAAGTGTGTTTTCCACAAACCTACACATATGATCAATGCTTCTAACACACAGGCAGAAAAGCCTTTCTACTATCAGATAAATCAAGTTGCAAAGCACATAACATTGTTTTCAAAGTTTGAAGAACAAGTAAACTGGAAAAAGCCACTAAACAAAATAAAAAGGAAGTATTTTTTGTAATCATACAGCAATAAAATTACTTTTAGTAACTAAATTCAATTTTGGTAAGTAATAACTTTCTGTAAATAACATTTTTTTTAGACAAGAATAAATTTTAGGATTCATAGACATAGCTCACAAATAAACTTTTTTTTCTTCTTCTTTTCTTTCAACAAAAAAAACAATGCAAAACCATTTAAAAACAGATCAGTATCCTTCAGCATCCCTCTCCAAAACCAGCCAGAATCTAACACTCACTGTCATGGGGACCAGCATGCCTCTTGCAATGTACCTGTACTGAATGCACTGACCTGCTGAGTTGCTCCCCTTCTGATTGTTTCATTTCACACATCTACATTATACTGATAAACAGCTGTCTAGAAAACTTGAGGCTTCTCATCTGAAAAGACCTTTCTTTTCCCACAGATTGGCAAAGGCAGATGATAAAACTACAGGAAATTCATTTTAACCATGTCATGAACAGAATTAAGTTTATGCTACATATTCCTCTTTCTCCTCAGTCTCACTGGTTTGGCTACAAATCCATGAGTTTATGGGGTACTGACAGTATTTCTTCTCCTTAGGTACAATGCAAACAACATAGAAAAACAGCTCCTGCTTTTTCCTCAGCTAGCACTGTGCACCTATCATGGGACTGGCTGATGATACACAGCGCACCTGACCAGTTCATTAATTGTACTTATCTTGTGGTAGAACCCTGGGAACAGCAACAACAACAAAGCAGCTTTTAAACTGTTGCTTTTTTCTTCTTACCAGACTCTGAATTTGTACAGACTTGTTGCTTGGAGTTCAAATGTACCAGACACTTCTCCGGGACACAAAGGCAAACTCTGAGCCAGCCCAGAGACTGCAAAGTCTAGACAAAAAATAAGCAGTGCCTGGACTACAACCCCTCTGGCAGGCATTTAGTTTGATGAGAGATCCCAAGAGCTCTTACAACAGGCCAAACCCAGAAAGAACATAAAGAGATTGGGGACGGGATGTAACAAGAAACAGATTCATCAAGAAAAAATCACCTCAAACCAATTTAATTTCCTCTTGCAGCAAAGTAATAGTTTCTGAGGCTACAGAAAAAAAAGGCACAAATACATAATATCACGACTTCAAATAAGGTTTTTGATATAATCTCACACTGTAATCCTAGAAGAGAGTTTTAAAAATATGGTCTAGCTGAAAATAACTCAGTCTAGATGGAAAACTCATTGAGCAATATCCAGACTGCAGCTATCACTGGTTCTATGAGAGCCTGTAGCACATGCTCAGTAGATCCTGCAGGCTGTCTCTGCTCAGTGGTATCTTCACCTGGATGACAAAGTAAGAGTAGGCTTTAACTGAAGTAAGCTTGAATTCTGCAGACAAAACAAAACAACAAACACTGCAAACATGCTGGAGGACAGAATCCAGAATCTCAAAAAACTGGAGAAATCAGAAAAAAACAAAACAGCGGAAGAGAAGCGCAAAGCTGTACACACCAAGCAGAAGCAATTGCATAAATACAACTACGAGCACCACCAGCAAGGCAGGAGTCTCATGGGAGAGGAACCACTGGGAGGAGTGGATGACAAACTGAACTCAAGTCACAGTCAAAGCTATTGGGCAATAGACAGAAGAGCAGGTTGGGACAAAGAGGGCCGTGGCCTGCATAACGCTCGGAGTCATCCTCCCCTCTAATGAGCATTAGCAAAGCTGGAGCTGCACTACTGCATCTGATCCTGGACACTGACTTCAAAGAAACCGGCACCGGTTAGCAAAAAAAAGTTAGGAATACTGGAGGTGAAGTGAGAGGAATGATATAAGTAACATGGTTTAGTGCTAATGACATCAGAGAAGTTCAGGTATATTTCTGACAAGAGTCTGTAGAATCCTCATCCTAAGAAGCATTTGAGAGCAGCTCCATTGAGCTCCCAGGGAGCACTGCAGCTATGACTGCTCCTGCAGTCCAGCTCTACTTCTATGTTCTCCCACAACAGACACATCAAGTAGTCATTTGTGCTCTATAAAACCCCCGGCATCCCAGCGTATCACCAGTAAGGACAGCCATGAGCAAGATACCTCTTTCACAAGAGAGGGAAATCGGAAACCATCACAACTCCATGTTGTCAAGTAGCCATAATATGACTTTTAACCAAAAGATAAGTAAACAAAATAACTACTAGTGGTCAGAACTTGATTTCTTGCAATTGCAGAATTACACATGGCAACAAAATATTTGAACATGGGGGTGTTTTTCCAACTGGCATTTTCTGTCATTTGCACACCTCTTGGTAAGATTTGCAGAAGACAGTGGGACACAACAAGATATGACAGCTGCTTTAATTTCTTGTCAAATTCTCCCTCTATTTTCGTCTGCAATGAAATACAAATGGGACAAAAGCAATGACAGGTACCCTCTTTATCATGTGAGAAGGGAGAAAAAAATCACTTACACCAGTCAGCCTTTAGTTTAATGCAAAACAGATTGTGGAAGCAGTAGTCACTAAGAGCAAAGGGATAAATAATGCTCTTGCTAGCCATTACACTAACAGTGAGATCGAGTGAATGCCTTGTAATTGCTGAGACAGATCCAGGCAGCATGCCTACTGAAGCACTGGTGAACCTGCCGCCCTGCTCAAGATGCAGGCTGACATAGCATGGTGCTGAGACATGAGCAGGGGCTGCTGAGTGGCCACATGCTCCCAGCAGCCCACTCCAAGGAGCTTGTATGCCATCCCACAGTCCAGACGTGCTCCCTGCAGTACTGACAGGAGCCTTCAGCAGCAGGGTAAACATGGCTTCATGCCACTCTGTGGAGCGTCCTACCTTCCAGGCTGAGTGTGCGGTACAACCTCTTACTGATGCTGCAAACAAAATTCTCCCTCATCTACTGGCTTTTTGGCAATCCACAATAGGTCACTCCTAATGCAGTTTCATTTTCTTAATTAAATTTTCTCTTAGGTATCATCATGGGGGATTATTTCCCTTTGCTTCCATTATTTAATATTTCAGAGCAGAGACAGTTTTATCCTGCTTTCAGGGCTTAGAAAGTTTCTCTCTTGACTAACCCCTAAGACAAGATGTCAGGATTTTGCTTTTTAAGCAAACAACATTCAAGTTTGTTAAGCAAACAACATATAAAAAGACTGTACAGCAAGGTGTGGGAAACTAAGGGAAAAGGTGAAACATTGTCAAGAAATGAAAAGAAAAAGTTGTTCCTCACCATCTCAAACTATACAAAGTAGAATTTATTTGTAAAAACAAAGGGAGAAAGACCCCCAAATCTAATTGCCTTCCAGTGGGAGCAGCACTTTAGCAAGTTTAGTATAAATCAATGCTTTTCTCAGTGCTGAGGTGCCTGCTGTCTCAGAGTCAAATAAAAATCTCAGCTTTCCTGTTCAGAACTAAATTACCAACTAGCATGTACTGAAAATCCTTAAAGGACGAACCCTGCAAGCACACTGATCCCATAAGAGGAAGATTCTGAATCACAAGTCCTGAAAATTCCTACATTGTGAGGAGTCCAACTTCTGTTTTTTCAGTGCTTATGTACAGAAATACTGGCTAAATATGCACTTATTCTTTATACTCTCCAAAAACACTGCCCTACATAGTTATGCACTGGTGATTATGAATCAACCACTGTTGCTCGTGACATTCTCCACTGACTGCAACATTCTGCAGCCCCTCTGCTAAAGCAGAACTAAACTGCCCAGGAAGACAGATGTGAGTGATGTACCTCAAATACAAAACAACAGTGTGAACTGACACAGAAATACTAACCAGCATTTCCAGTCCTCTGCTGTCACAGACAACCCTGAAGTAGATATAAGGTGAGATCTACATCACCTGTTTTTCATTTTTTTAGCTGTTTTGCTTAAGTTCACATCCAGGTTCTCCCTTGATAGAAGAGAATTACCACAGGAAAGTCCAACTTATCTTAAAATAGATAATGGTCCATTCCTAGCCTCTCTCCCCACTACAAAGTCTGGATATTCCCCAGGTATAAAAGATGGCTCACTTCTAGACAACTACAATGATGTGAGATGCACGTAATCCAATGGAGAGAGAAGGATCTTCAGAACCACCTAAAGCACAGGACACCTTAGCAGCCTTTAATAGCTACAACAGCCTGAACAAACAGTTTATCCCACGTGAGAACCTCAGGCTGGAAACTTTGCTGACATTTTCTGCATTGGGAAAGATTTAAAAATCACATCACCTACTAATAAGGCAAAGTAAAAAATGTCATAAACATCAGAAACGGTTGTCTACCAAATGTCTAACATTAGAGACAATTTTGTGAAATGCAAGGTATGATAGCTTTGAGTACAAAATCATCCAGTCACTGCCTGTACACTAAAGAACTGATGATCTTATATAGACAAGATAAATGCAGAAACAACAGCTCAGAGACATAATCGTACAGTCATTTTGAAGTAGTAAACATTTGGGAAGGATCTGAAGGAAGAAAGTAATAAGCTGTTCAGTCTTTTACCATTGAGTTCTATTAGAAGAGAAAGGAGCATGAAAAGAGTTGCCATTCTAACGGTAGAAACAGAGTGCCTCGGTCAGGTAAATCACCAAGCAAAAGAAGGGACAAAAAGATGAGAACATGTACCTAAGAATCTGCAGGATTCAACAGATCCATGAAGACAAAAACAGGATAAGTAGATTTTAAAAAATACCTAGGATAAAATGGAACAGAAGACATGAAAGGTGTACACCTACCTGATGTAGGGAACCTGCTTTGCTAGGGGGTTGGACTCGATGATCTCTGGAGGTCCCTTCCAACCCCTACAATTCTGTGATTCAGTGAAAGCATTGATAGTAGATGAACAGCCTGATAAAGTCAAAGACACATACCAAGACCTTAAGTTCAAATACAGTGGGCTGGAGGAAAAAAAAAGGAAGGAGAAATCTGAATCCAGATGACGTAGCAGTAAGATATGACTAACTGGGAGGCACAGAGCTAGAAGAAAATTGCACTTCGGGGATTGGAATTAGAAGTAAGAGAATGAATTTAGAGATGCAAAAGGAGTACCTGAAAAAAACAAGAGCATACGATTTAAAAGTAACAAATCAGAAGAGGAAGAGTATGCAGGCACCAAAGATGAAGGCCAAACAGAAGACTAAGAAGATTTAGAGAAGGATGTAAGAACAAAGATACGGGCAGCTCGTACACAGAAGGCAGTGCAAGGACACGACAGCTGTTTACAGAATCACAAGTGGAAAAGAGAATGGAGGCAAAGTGATGGTTCACCTCCTCTTTCAGTACAAGAAGGAGGGGGCACCAAAGGAAGGCAATAGAATTCAGGCTCACAGCAGACTGAAGAGGTGGTTCTTAATGTGATGGATGGGTAGTTGAGCAGTGAAATTCATTTTACCTTTATTATATAAGCATAAATATGTTCAAAGAAAAGTAGGAGGTGATTCTTGGTGCAGGTCTTCACTGAATGGTACTAAAAACAGAAACACCCAGTTCTGCACATGCATAGAAAATGGTTAGGATTGAGGGCAAGGAAATAATAGAGAGAAGTTATTTTCTCGTGGCAGACAAAAATGTTTGTTATGTTCTCTAAATGTTCTCCTTTAGTCACAATGGAGATAATTCTATTCCGACCTTTTGTTTGACCCACTGCAGTCATTCATACACTGGGTTACCCCAATTTCTCAGTGACATCTTCATTTTAGTGCAATCCCTGCCAAAATGCCATCTCATTTGCTACAGTTTCTTGGCAAGTCTTTACTCTGAGGTCTCCAGATCTTTTCATAGGTGACTACTGTCACAGTCACAAACACTTTAAGCCAGCATACAATGACATGAAGAAATACCATGCCTCCCTCCATCTTTTTTCTGTCTGCTTGCATTGACATAACTGTTCTTCAAACAGCCCAATAAATCTTGTCTGGGTTATAATCAAGACATAAAATTACTTCTAGCCTGGGTCAGTTCCCTGATGCAGTTCTCCACATGGCCACACAAATGCATGTGTCCTGTCACAATGAAATGAATAATGCCCCAGAGAAGGTGGCTGGAAAAGCAGCAGGATGCACTGGGATTATTTAGCACGGAGATGAGAAGGCTCAGGGGGAATCTTATCAATGTAGATAGCAACTTGGAGGGAGTGAAGAAGACAGAGCCAGGCTCTTCTCAGTTGTGCCCAGTGACAAAACAATAGGCAATGAGCATAAACTGAAATAGAGAAAATTCCATTTAAGCATGAGAAAGAAATTCAGGGCCACAAGAACACAGGTTAGAGAAGTGTCGTGTTGTATCTGCTATTCAGTTATCTAGGAGGAGGTCAGAGGGTTCACAGCACAGCCAAAAAAGTATTTAAATAAGTTCTTAAGATTCAGTCTACAAACCACAAATGGCAAAGAAAAGCACAGCACAGCATAGTTATGATCTCAGAAAGATTCCGCTTTTCAACCATGGTGTGCAAGACACTCTAAAGGCAAATAGAAAGAATTTGTCATAATTTCATTATTGTTCTTATGCAATACTCAGCAATCAACTCTCAGCATTAAAGAACATGAAGCACGGTGATAAGTCTTCTGCTGTTCCTCTTTTGTTTCGTCCATGG
The DNA here is from genome assembly GCF_026119805.1 of Tympanuchus pallidicinctus. Classification (NCBI taxonomy): domain Eukaryota; kingdom Metazoa; phylum Chordata; class Aves; order Galliformes; family Phasianidae; genus Tympanuchus; species Tympanuchus pallidicinctus. The sequence continues at coordinate 2,097,338 of NW_026294752.1, read as the reverse complement.
GCAGATAAAACATTTGACACCTCCAAGTTTTGCCCAGATAATGTGGCTACCCGGAGTGGGGAGCCAGTGACCCTCATAGCAGAGAATCCCACCCATCATCCAACAGAAGAAGCACAGGGCAGGGGAAGATTGAAGGGTATCCATACAGCACGATGCAAGACAAATGTTAGTAAAGATGCACAAGAAATAGGTGAACTAAACAGTATGAGAAATATTATCAGAGCTACAAAAAAATACAAAAACACAACAAAATATTAACCTTCCATTTCTTCGTTTTATTTAGAAGATAATAAAGCTACTATGTCTTTGCACAGTGTGGTCTGAATAAGGAGCCACTCAATTGTTGCACAAAAGCACTGTCGAGTGCTCACACTAAGAAAAATGCATTTTCCACCTCTGCGTTTCAGCAGACGAAGCAGCCAGAGGATGGGCTTCCAACTCACCTGAGCAACCCACAGAGCATTAAAAAGGTCTTTGCAGGAATAAGATGAATAGTCACAAAAAGAGAGAAAGAGAAAGCTCCTGAAACAGCAAGACTTTAATTGAAGCCACCATTTTTCTATTCATTGCACTAATGCTTGATTTCACTGCCACAGGAGAAGGAAAGCCAAAATAGGACACATCTTTCTCTCATTACTATCACTTTTGAATGACCTGCTGCAAAGAGTTTGCCTTTGCTGTACCTCAGCAAATGAGACCAGCAGTGTCAAAGTACAGGCCTTTTTGCAACTAAAAATAAGGTCATCTCAGAAGTGAAAACAGACAGACCTAAACAGCAGAAGTGTGCTTAACTTGCACCAGCTTAAACTTGAAGCTCAAAGATTTCATAGGCTTGCTACAGAGAGAATAGACATATTAGTTCCCATAGCTATAGAAAAGGTGTTTGTGATGTGGAAGGAAGTAGAGATAATGACAAGAGGGAAAAAATTGCTCCTAGCACTGTCAAAAGGAAGAAAAGAAAAAAGAACCCTGCTAATGTGTGTCTCTGTCCCCCATAAAGGTGCAGCTAATTTTTTCACAGTTATTTTAAGGACTCATGGGCTGAATGTATCCTTACTGCAAGATCAGTGGTTTAAATGGACCCAATGTAGCCATGAGGTCGGCCCCAGGCTTCCACAAAGCAAATACAATAGGATGACAACTATGATGTGCTAGAGTCAGGAGGTAGTTTTTAAGAAGCAGCTCTATGAAGCAGAGTAGGTCAGGCCTCCTTTTCTGCACTGTAGGAAATAAAAACATTTTGAAGTTTTCCTGAAAGCTGACGCGTAACAACATCAACTTTGTCACACCTCCATCTCCGATCTCCCCCCAACTGGATCTGATCGTTAAACAAGGCTGCAGGGCTCCAGCTCCTCTGAATAGCTGCCAGCCGCAGCACAAACACATTCTCACGAGGCACATTTTAATTCTGTTTAAAACAGCCTTTTTTGACAGAAAACCATTCCACTGGCAAATTTTCACACAGAAATACTTAATATGCCACCCCTCCTCCCACATGTGCAAGCACCAGAACTATTTGAAGAAGGTAATTACACAGCCTGTTCACACTTCATTGGATTGCTTCTACCAGGTTTCCAGTCTTTTCTTTGCTGGGAGAAGGAGAAACCAACAAAAGTTGGACAACAATAGGGTGATCCAACATAAGTAGATGCAAGGAAAAAGAATATTTTTTAAAGGAGGCTTGATAGCCTCAAGGTGGTTTGCGTGGAGATGAAATCAGCTCTGTACTGGAGCAGTCAGCCTTTGAAAAATGCACATAATTACACCGTGTTTCTAACTGCTACATGACATGAGTTCAATGTACAATTGAAGAAGTACGTGCAGTGGGGGGCTGAGGGGGTGGTCTCTTATTTCCAGCAAACAACCCTCTGGTGCGGCACCAACCCAAGCAGCTTGTGTGTGCTGAGCTCAGCTGCCAAGGCTGGCTGGAGGCCCTGAATCAGATCAAGGCTGAGAAGATGAGCCAGGGCACCACTGCAGGAACACAAAGTGTATGGCAAGACCAGTGTGCTTGGTTAGGGGTCGTTGAGAAAGCTTACTCCATGCCAGGCCTCTGTGGCCTAAAATAAGATATTTCTCCTCCAAGGTAATTATATAAGAATTACTCCTCATTAGACTTGATACCTCAAGTGGATCCAGAACTTGCCTGCTAAAAAAATGTTTATTAATCCTTGCTTCAAGAAAATTCCAAACAGTCAAAACCAAAAGCTCTGAAAGTAAGCTAACTGACTTTTGAATCATTTATCATTGTCATCAACAACTACAGTTCTACCTATGTTTCTCTGAGAAGTTCTTGATTTGCATTAAGAGAGACTTCTTCAGCTGCAAAGTCTCTCTCCTGTATCATTCCCTACCAGAGACTGGGGATAAAGGATCGAGGAAGAAGTTACAAAAAGTCAATGATTGGGGATGAGAGGTGCATCTGGAAAGCAAGTTCTCAGTGACATTTTACCTCACTCTTTAACTGGAGTGAGCCCAACAACTTTCTAAGCTCTGATCCTAGTCCTGCTGGGCTTGAAGACCTTGTTACCGTATGTAGACCTTGTTATCATGTGTATTTACAGCTCTGATACTCAACAGGCTGAATTACATCAGTATCCTATTACCCAGGCAGTTGTATCTGAGATTTCAACTTGCCACCAGGATCCATCTCAGAAAACTTCATGAAGTACACCAAATGAGCATGCAGATTATCGTTAGGCACAACACTGAAGCATGGAGAAAGACAGAGGTCAGAAGACTAATACTGATGACAGATATTTGAATCCCAGATCAAATGAACGGGACTTGCGCAGAACTTAGGCGCTAATGCTGGAAACTGTAATCCTCAAACCAACACTCACTGCTACTGGCCCCTGCTTTACACATTAACTGTGTTTAGAGACCTCTGGTTCTGCTCCCAGACATCCTAAAAACACCTGAGTGTTGATATCCCACATGCTGCTCAACACATAAAATACACGAACAAGTCCTTGGAACAAGCACTGGCACCAGACACTCCCCCTCCGCCCTTTAAATCAGACTTATGCTTCCTCTCGCGCTCTGGCTGAATGAATTTTTGAATGCAGACAACAGCAACTGACCAGATGGGCATAAATTCTGCCTCACCCTCACGCACACTTGGAAAAGCCTCCCGCCTGTTAGGACATATTCCTGGAAAGTCACAGGTCTGCACTTTATCTTAAGGTGCACTACAGAAATGGCAGGGATGCAGCAGCACGCTGGTTTTGCCTGCATTATGCTAAAACTAAAAGCCTTGGGGAACACAGAGCAGGAGCCCTGCTGCTGTCTGCAAGTAAGCCAATAGCATGCAGTCAATACAAGCTAATGTAGAATGCCTCCTTTTAGGGCAGCACTGCTTAAAATATGGCTGTAATACCCTTGGACATAAGCTGGTAAGCATCACGTCATGCAGACACAGTAACTGAGATCTTCATTTGTTTACGGCCATCTTTCTACTTTGGTTTCAGGGTATATCTGTCCCTCTCAGGGTCATGCAGGAATGAGCTATTATTCAGATCATCAATAGTGTATTTATATCCCTTTTGGTCCAGGTAGTTAAAGGAGATGAACTTAGTTTCCCAGTGAGTTATTGGAAGGCCATCACACAGATTGATCTCCTGTCCATCTCTCAGAGCTATTACAAGGGGGTCACAAGTCAGCCAAACACATTATTCACCGTGGGCCTCCCTGAGCTGCTAATAGATCCAGTGCAAATCCTGCTTACACATCCAGCTCCGTGTTCTTCCCTTGCTGAGCTGCATGCACACAAGCCCTGAGCCTGCTGCCACCATCCCAAGGCGAGCTGTCTTTCTGGTGTCCCTGGGATTCCCTAGGCAGGTAACACCACACACACACATACACAAAAGGAGATGCAAGAATTAGGTTGGGAAAAATAGATCAAAGCAGGCATATATTTAACTTTAGAGTCCAAACTACAACTGTACTATACTGATAAATCATTATACACATAAATTCCACATTTTATAATCACTAGGATGACAGTCTTACGTGAATAACCTGATGTGACCAAATTATTTTAAGTGAGCTGAAACTGCTGGAAACATTTATATTCCCATTTCCAAACATGGGCTTAGACATATCACCTGTGACTCACAATATCACATCCATCCTTTCTCTCTGAAGAAGGAACTTCATTCTGCCACCTCTTTCAGGAAACCACTTCTTAACCATTTCCAACGACATCTTTTGTTTCATTTTCCAGCATGGTGATGGGGGAAAGTGGAGGCTCCTGCAGGCAGACTGGCATGGGCTGCTGCCCCTGTCCCAGGCTTCAAAAAGCCACTTTTGCAGGCAGGCTAAGTATTAGAGTCACAGTGTCCAGTATGGGCAGAAATGCAAGGAAAGGAGAAAGGGCACAAGGGCAGTCTAGCCCTTTCTGGAACTTCTGCAATGACCTCCTTGGGTTTGTGCTCATCTTCCAAGCTGGACATGATGCTATAGTTGATGCCAGGAGGAAGTCACCACGCATCTCTGACAAGCAAATCTAGCAGCTGATCCTTAAATGGGATTCCTAAAAGGCACTGGCTGCTTACATCCATCTCCAAAATCTCCAGCCAAATCTTAGCAGCACAAAGAGCAAGATTAATCCACAGAAGCATCCAGAACATTTCACCACGCCTTTGATACAGTTTTCCTGCATTTTTTTGGCAGCACAATTGCTTGTTGATTCTGTTCACATATCTCAATCTTTATGATTCCCTTTTCACCAATCAGTTCTTTTAACACTAGTTGTAGGGTGTCCTAAGCAAGCACTCTCTCTGCATCTGTTCCTGGTTTATAAACAACCGAGCACAGAAAAATACAAAAGCATTTTAGCATTCATGTACTTCTGCTTAGGGGGTCTATTTTAAATTTGGAATATCCCAATATAACTGTTCAATACAGACACTAAGTTTGTTTTGCTATGCCTTTCTATTAGGCACAGAGTATTAACATGAGCTATGAATACATGTTCTCATTGTCCAAGCTGAACGTTGGCCCAGGAACCACTGTGTGTGTAGCAAGGCATGCTGGACAGAATAGCTGTGCTTTGCAACTACCAGGTCTTGCAGAGTAGAAAGGGGAGAAGGAAGTGGAAAGGGAAAGAAAGACAGAAGAAGGTGAGAAGGGAGCTGCCAAAGAGAATGGAAACTGATGGGCAGAGAGCAAGTATGAAAAGTCATCGAAGAGGTTTGAATGACACAGTTCTGAGGAGCATGAAGGAACACAAAGTAAAATTTCAGGAGCTGATAATGGTTCTACATCATGTTGGCCCTTGGACCTACAGAAGAACTGCCTTCAGTCAGGTGTGAAATATTGTTCGTTGGTGGGAGCTTTGCTCATATCAGTATGAATGAATGTATCCCTTACAGGTGTAAAACAAAATCTATAAGCAATGTTAAGAACTGGAAACCAAAAATGAGTAAATCAGCCTAACTCTTATAAGCCACCATAGCGATAGGTCTTGGAAAAGGAGTTCTGCCACAGGGTGCAGTGCGTATATGCTGGAATTCTTTTCTAGCCTAATAAGAAGAGAAGGAGAAGGAAAACCAGTTCAGTTCATTATCCCCTAATAGCAGTCTGGATACTAACTCTGTAGTTGTCTCTAGTTTAGCCTGGTGGTAGAACAACGAGAATGAAATGTTAGTGCAAATATGCAGCTTCCCTATAATACTCAGCTTTGTTTAAAAACAAAAACAAACAAACAAAAAAAGCCTCAACACCCCCACAGAAAAACAACCAACCATCACCACCACCAAACACATAAACATATACATCACAAAAGGCCAGATGGTACTGCTCTTCACCAAGCAAACCTTCCAGTAACTTTAGTAGGAGCTTTGTGCACTTTCAGACCAAAGAATGTGCCTCAATAATCCTTTTATTTGTCTCAGGTCTCTACTGCGACTCTGGGTATGTATGCAGTGTTTCTGAATCATGGTATCACGATATCATGGTATCAACCTCAGATTGATGACCGTTTAGAAAAGCACAGTGAGGATAAATAAACTCAAGTTCATGACAAGATCCCACTCCTCATTCTTACATAGCTTCCACAGGCCTATAAACAAGGCAGCAGATTTAATGGCTAAAAGGCCTTTCACCAATCTGGAACAGCATAATCTTGGAAACGGATGTTCTGACTCCAGGATGAAATAGTTCATGCACTTCCTGTCTCCTCTTTCCACCTTAAGCACAATTCAACCTCACTACAAAAACAAGATGCTGATTCAGAGAGTAAATCTGCTGTCTGCTTCAGACAGTCATGCAGCTGCACACAAAAAGTGTATATTCTTATTAAAAATACACAGCATCTTTTTTTCCACACATCATTAAAGACACTTGACAACCCAATATTTGACAGACGCTCTGCATTGTTACATGAATTGTAAAAATTTAAATTTTCCTGAGGTTGCTTTAAGATAGAGACACAAGACTTTGTCACAAATAACAACATCAGCCTTGACAGGGCCCAGGTTGGAAAGGAAAGCACCAAGCTGCCCAAGGGACCACTTAGGCCCATCGGGTGATCTCATCCACCCCACTGTTGTGTCAAGCACTTGTAAGCAGCAGCCTCCCCAAGCATTTGCTATGACCGGCAGGAAGGAAGATGCAACTCGAATCGTTCAGGACCTGCTTTACAGCAGGTGCTCAGCTCTCAAGCAAAGCCAGATTATCCTCAACTTCTCTGCTTCTTACCTAGCTCAGCAAAGTTCACGCCGAATGCGTTCTGCTGAAGAGACAAGCTTTGGCAGGATAGTTTGTTGCAGAGAGAAACAGGATGCACGGCAATGCCTTTAAAGATCTGGGGATCCTTGGTGTGTCTGCTTCGTACAGCTGGGCACTCAGAGGAGATTGACCAACACAGGGAAGAGAACTTGTCTGACAGTCTCTGCAAACACTCCCCATGGCTTGCCCTCCTCTTTCTGTCCCTCAGGAAAAGCAGTTTGCTGCTCCACCTCCTCTGCTGCCACATGCTGGGAAGGAGCATCCACCTGGCTTCCTCTCTGCAGAACGGGTGTTGTGGGTAGCACATCAGCTCTTCCCAAGATCACAGGATGCCATTCTCAACTGTGCGTGGAGATGTGTGAAAGCACTCTGCCAGCAACAAAGCGGCGTGCTCCTCCTTTCTGTACAACAATAGCTCTGTTGAACCAGACGTTCTGGGACCTGAGAAACCTGATTCACCTAATTGAAGGTGCACGCAGCAGACGTTTTCCTATGGTACGGAAAAATTAATTATATCACATGACAGATTTCAGTCCTGGTGTTCAAGAGCTCATTAACAAAACTACTATAAGTGGTGCTAATAGAAACAAATGCCTTTAACATCACAGGGTTCCCAGATGACTCTTGCTACAGAGATGGATGACAAATCACTGTCAGTCATCCTTAAATTCCATATTGACTACACTGAAGCAATTACCTGTTTATTTTTAGAACATGTTCCATTTTAAACACAAGTGATTCACTCCAAGAGATGTTTTGTGTTGTATCGCTACTTCATGGGTTAACAGCTCTCAAATTTAAATGGCTTTACATTCTGGACAAACACCTGCTTTTTTTTTTTTTCTTTTGCCTCTAGACATCGGATGGGAATTTTAATTCAGGCTTATAACCAAACAAATGCTAGTCTTCAGCAGGCATCTGCAGAGAAATATAAAAATATCTGGGAAGTGTGAAAACGAGCGCCTGTTTTGCTAAACGCATGAAATGAAGCCTCCGCTGAGTGCTCAGCAGCAGCATTCTGATTGCTGCACACACGCTCTCTTCCAAGTCCTCCTGCTCTGCAGCAGGGGAAGGCTGCCTTCCCGCATCCTCAGAGAACTTCGTGATGTGATGAGCTCAGCGGTCCCGTAGGGAGCCCAGAACTGATGGTTTCCTTTGACATTTCAAACACCAGCATGAGGGCTTCCCTCATCTTTTAATGCCTAAAGGAACAACCCATTTTATTGCTTCCCCCAGCCAACTCAAGGTTTATCTGCATTGTAGGCAATGGTCCAGACAGGAGGAAGAGGGGCTGGAAAGAAGCCCAAGCTGCTGTTGTCCTGTAAAATGAGGGTGGGGTGGAGATTATGGGAAGGAGAGTACTGGGAAGCAAAGGTTTCTTCTGTTGGTCCCTCTGGAGAGAGAGTACAAGCAGGAGCTGCCCCAGGCACTGCAGTGGAGAACCAGGGAACCAGGCTCAGCTACTGCTTGGCTTAACCCAGCCCCTACCTCCTTCTGAAGGGATCAAGCTTCTGGGCCACAGACCTTTCTTGCCCCCAGCAGTTTGACACCCGTGACAACGGCATACCTCTTCTGCCTGCAGCCTGGACCAGTCTTACCAGTCTGTATGCTGAGGAAGCCACAAACATCCCAGATGAGAAGGGGACTCCGCCTTGCCCAAAGGAACAGCCCAAACACCACCAGAGAGGCAGCCCTGACCTAAACTTCCCACTTCAGAGCTGACACTGGAGTATCCTGCCACAGCATTGCTGATCAAAAAAAAATCTAGGACTGACTCAAAGTCCATTTCACAGCTACAGGTCCATTACACAGCTGCCTGGCCACCATTCATTAACTAATGAAAATGATCCCGGCTTCCTTGCATCAAAGAATCTTGCTATTTCTTCATTCATTCCAAACACTTTGCTGAACTCAAAATCCACCTGGAAAACATCAAATGGGGTAGCTGGCATCTCTGCCTGCCCTGCTCCTGGCTGTGCTTTTACTTTTCCCTATGCTGCATGCCCCCCCACCTTCATGAGCATACATGGGAAACCAAAACATTTACTTACATCTGAGGGCAAATGCCCACGTACATAAAATTTGGCCTTATACTTTATTACAATTAATATTCACCAAATCTGAGACCAGGAGAAATTTATTTCTAAGGAATTAAACCAACTCCCTGCAGTGCTTGCCAATCAGCCATTGCAGAATTACAATAGCACATGAAACCTCACAAGAGACACAAGTGGAAAAAAAAAGTCTCAACCAGAAGTAAAACTGACTCATCTCTTTATTGCCAACACCAAGAAAGATGCTGAGTGTAAACAAACAGTAGACATCCTGAAAAAAATAGGGAGTCACAATTTCTTTTAATGTGAATAGGCAGATAGTCAAGCTGGAGAGGACAGGACCATCCTGCAGCCACTCTGGACCTAAAGGAAGTGGCTAGCACCAGGGCGAAGTTTCCAGGAGTGGCAAGGCCACCAAGAACCTGGAAGCAGGGAGAAAGCTGACAACTCCCCACTCGTGGGGAGCTCCTCACTACACAGGCTGAAGAGCTGCAGCTGCAGGAGCGTGACCAACTCAGGGATGGCACATGCACATTTAAATCTCAGACTCCGTTGCTCTGGGTGGCCTTCACAAGGCACTTTGACCTGAGCTAGCTAGCATCCCATCTGAGAGAGAACCAGAGGACTTGTATAAGCGTCAAGCTCTATGCCCTGGCTGCTGGGTTCTACACAGACTACAAGCTCTGCACGCTGACATCAGTCCTGTGAGTATCCCTAAGTGTGAGGAAACTAAATAGGTTAAGACTTGGGATCAGGGAGCCTTGGGAGGAACATAAGGAAAATCACTGTGAAAACAAGTTAGATTCCCTGGCAGATTTCACTATGACCGACTAACATACTTTGAAGTAACTATTTTGTTACTTACTAAAAGCCCTTTGTTTGAGCTTCAAGTAGCAGGTGGGATTAATGAAGAAGTTGTACTATTAAAATTATTTTTTTTTTTTAAGCAGCTTTTACCAGAGTTGAAACCAAGGAGGCAACCTTAATGCCTGTATCCCCACCACTGAGATTTCCAACGATTTCAAAGAATGGATAGCATCACCTCTGTTAGAACAGCTCCTGGCCTGACAGTATTCAACACCAAGACTCTCCCACCTTGAATCTCTCCCCCAGTATCAGAACCACACCTTTCCAAGTATCTCAGAAACAAACTAACAAGCTAAATCTTGCTTCTTGCTTATTGAAGTAATTGTTTGTATCAGGACTATTCACAAAAGGAGGCAAGGAGAAGCATTTAGCGCTGCCATGAGTGAATACTGCTCAACTTCAGAGGAAGCACGTGCAGAACTCCGTGAAGCTTCTCCGGGATCATCTTGTGACTGCAAAGAATGCTAGATTGTGCGCCACCTGTATGAAATACAAACCACAGAGTGATACACTGCTTTGTTTACTAACAACCCTGGGCCAATTATTTATTGGAACATGGTAAGTACCACGTTGCTTATCGGAATGCATTTAAAAAACAGAGCATACAGATTTTGAATTCGTTATTTAGGATGTTCTGAATCTGAGCGAATGGCTTTGCTGTTGAATTACTGCCACTTTCAGGTATTTATAGCTCCTGATAGTCACCAAGTGTGTTTTGTGCTTTGGCCCACTCCAGTTTCATGCAAGCACCTTTACGAGAAAGAGCTGACTGATACCACAGAGGCTGGGAGGCCAACGCTCAGGCCACACTAAACCAGCTGTGCACCACTGCACGTACGACACAAGCAATACAACATGCCACAACCACCGAGTCACGTGCCTTACTCCTCCTCACAAATGCCGGCCATTGGAGCGACCCCCGTTCTGAGCTGACTCCCACTCACCCAATGAGAAAACTGAACGTGCATTTCTTCCACAGGGACAGGTACTCTCTTCCCCCCCCAACAGAGAGCGCCCTTATTGCGGGAGGAGTGCTGTGCTGGCAGAGCGAATGCTGCTTTTTACATCTACTCCTGGTTCCAGTGTGAAAATCAGCATCGCATCTGCTCTGTCCAAATGGGTCTACATTACAGAGAGGGGAGCGGGGAGAGCAGTCAGGATACACACTGTACTCCACTTCTTCATAAAACACACGTACTACATGGAGAAACGATAATCCCTTCTTAGTAGAAAATCCAAATTTCCAAAACGAATCCCCAGGCTAAAATGAATTGTTGTAATAACCACAATCCTAGCGTGAGTGCTAATCAGAGAGGCGCAGCTGACCACCTGCTATGTGCCATACATAAGGCCAAGCAGCTCTGTGTCCCGATGGTGGGCTGCCCCCATGGGCTGGATGCCCCGATGGCTGGGTGCCCCCGGAATGAGATGGCAGCGCTGCTGGGCGTGCGGCCGCTGGACTCTTTCACTACGCACTTCTGCTGAGTGCAGCATTAAGGGGGAAAAAAAAAAAAGCACTACTGCAGCTCTGAACAGCAGGATGCAAAAATCCAAACCCAGGCCAAGTAATTTCTTCTTCAAGTGTAAAAAGCACATAGCAAACAAAGCAGGAGGCAACACATTGTACATGCCTGTTTTGGTGCAAATTCGTTTTCCGTGAAAATGAAAAACGAGAAAAGCATCATTTGACAATGCTGGATGCTAGGGTAATGTTCTTAACATACCTACAGGAATTTTATTTAATTGCTGATGGAAAAGGCAGTTACATAAGAAGGTAATAACCAAAACATGAAATCATGAGGTTAGACTACAGCAAAACGGGAGGAGGCAAAAAAAGGCAGGTTGTGCTTTAAATTTTGCTGCATTGTCAGGGAGCCAAAAAATAAAAAAAAAAAAAAACAAAACCCACAGGGGGCTTCTCCTGAAGGGCAGAACCACGACCACGGCAATCCCGCACGGGACTCCCCGCCGCCGGCACGCAGCCACATCGCACCGTGCAGCCGTGCGGCTCCCCGCTCAGCGCCCTGCGGGCAGGCCGGAGCAGCCAGATGCTCCACAGAGAACAAAACCACGCGTACACACGGGCGCCCTCCGCTCGCAGCCGGCTGCCGGCTCCCCGCAGCACCGCCGGTCTCTCGGCACAAAGGTGCCCGGCAGGGAGCCCCCGGCAGGCCGCCGCCGTCCCTCCATCCCCCCGGGAAGGGCAGGGCAGGGCCGGGCCGGGCGACACCGGCCTCCCTTACCTGGACAATGCCGGCCTGGGCACAGCTCATGCTCCCCCGGCAGCGCGGCTGGCAGGGCTCACATCCCACACGTGCTCCGGGCAGCGCCGCCCGTGCGTCAACCCCCGCCGAAGCTCACCATGGTCCGGCAGCACCGGCCGCAACGCCCGCAACGCCGCCGCGCTCCCCCCTCCTCCTCTTCCTCCTTCTCCTCCTCCTCCTCCTCCTCCTCCTCCCCACCAGCCTCCTCCCACCCCGCCGCCCGTCGCCGGGTACCGGGCGCTCGGAGCCACCCACACGCCGCGGCAGGCGCCCGGCAGCCCTGCCCGCCCCTCAGCGCGACGCCCGGCCCGGCCCCCGCCTCCGCCCCGGGGCCGCCTGGGGACGGTCGCCGGCGGCCCCTGGGGGTGGCGGCCTCCTCCGGGCCGAAGCGGGGACCCTGCGCACCTGGGAGCGCCGCGCTCGTCCCCGCTGCGGGCGGATCTGCGGCGCCCTCAGCTCCTCTGAGCCGGTCGCGCCCGCACCTCGCGCATCCCCGGGTGGGAACCTCGCCCGACGCCGAGGGACGTAACGATGCGCGCCGGCACCGGGGCAGGAGAAATCGGCTCTCTTCCCCTCCTCGCTCCCTCCCGCAGGCCTGCAGCCCTCCTGCCGATGCCCCGCCGGTAGTACGGACTCTGGGGTGGTGGCTGATGTCTTCCCCCTCGCACGCGAAATGACATCTACCCCGCAGCTGAAACTCCGCGGGGAGCTGACACCACCAACCCAAGCCCCTGAAGGATCCCCAGCCTCCCCTCCCCTTGCTTTCTCTCCTGGAAAGCGTTTTGTAAATCGCACCCCCCTGGACAAAGAAAGCCGCAGGCCTACAGCTGGGAAGAGAGGGAGTTTCAAAACACAGCTGCTACACGCGCGTTTCTCCCACGGGTCTCGCGTTTGCGCTAGCATCGATCCCTGTGCAGCCAGCTCACCGAAAATAGAGCAGGAGCGCTGCCGGGGGCTGCGGCGAGCAGCAGCTTGCACCGCGCTGTGCTTGCCGCCCGTGCCCAGCTGGCGGAGGGGCTGAACACCAGCTCTGGAAGACAGCAAATGCAGAACAGTGAAGTTCTGCTTAGTCCCTCGCCGGATTTTTGCAGATGCCTTTAGGCAGAAACGACATTTTGTAACCGTACCGTTGGAGCGGATTTTCCCCCTTCTCTGTGCTATTTAATGTGTCATTTTTTTGAGACTGTTCGAGCTCCCTAGCACAGGCAATGAAGAAAAATAAACACCAATTTCCAGTAACATCACGTAATTGAAGCTAAGTTTGCTTCTAGAGGCATCTTTGCACCCCTTACTCACAGAAATTTCTTTGGAAATACGGATTTACTGTGCTTGGCACTAACCCAAGAAATATTTTACCTCTAATTTTCTAATCAATCAACACACTTTGAGACAATTAAAATACTTGCAGATTTATTGTGGCCTCTTATTTCTACTTGATCACTTCATCTTCCTTTAAAAAAAAAAAAAAATCAGATTGAATTGGGAAGGAGAACGGGTGTCTTATTACACTGATGAAAGAAACCCATCTCTGATCACAATTACTAGCACCAGACCAGCGAGCTACCTCACTGGTGAGTCAGAGAAAAGTCCATTACAAAGCCACCATCAGCTACTCAAGGCAGACTAAGAGACAAACGGGGCTGCTTGGATAAATCACACTATTTCAGCACACATCTGTGTGCAAACATGTTTCTGCAGATGTTTGAGAAGCTTGGTGTGTTCAGACAAGCGCAGTGCCTCTGCATCTAGTGAAGCTGCCCACTGCTGTGGATTGCTATCTGCAGGAGGCCTCCATCCAGACCTGACACTGAAACTGCTCATGGTAGGCAGTGCTTTTGCTCTGGCAACTTGAAAGTCTACAGAAGAAGGAACAGAAGGAAAACCTCCTTAGGAACCCCTTTAAGAAGGCTGGGCACATGCTTTTCTCTTGACGAGCTACCACCTCTGCTCTCCTTCTAGACTGAAAATAACATCCCAAATCTCCTACAGAAGCAGCAATTTTAGATTGCCCTTTGTTGGAGTCTTGAGTAAAACAGGAGAGGTTAAAATCAAGATCAGGAGGCAAACTGTGTATTCCGTACCCACCTCCTGTAGGTAGGTGGGCATTCAAATTATGAACAGAAGATAAATGCGGTTCTGTGGCAAATGATTCAGAAAATAAACCTAGCTTTAAAAAGGACCTTTTCTCTCTTGTTTTGTGCTAAAGAAGGAAGTGGTACACATTGGAATTAAAGTGGCTTCCATCGTAACTTTACATTTTGCAGAAAAGGAGAAGATGGCATAATGCGCATGGAGCTCTAAAATTGAACGAAACTTTGGCATTGAGGATATTTATCTGTATTAGGAACATTCTGAATTTTACATGCCTACCTGTTATACACTCCCTAAGCTCCCACAGACTAAATCTAATAGCAGGTTTTGCTGTCCCACAAGCAGTTTCTTGTATCTTTTCAGCCATAAGCTAAGGCGTAATTGCAGACAATGTAAGGTGAAGATAATCTGGGCAGCCAATGCGACTGAGTCATATGCCTGTGTTTTGCTGGGAAGTAGCAGAATGTTGGCAGCTAGAGTCGTCCTGCAGAAGCATGAAATAAGGTCAAGAAAGAAATTCAGTTTGGAACTGGTGGGGCAAGAGAAAGCAAGATGAAACAAGTATTTCTGAGGGGCCTATCTATAGGTCCTGAATAAATCAGGATAAATCTCATTGCACTTCCAGAATCTATCATTCCCGTGGCTCATTTATGCCTGGTATCTATCAGAGTAAGTGCTCAGTATGGTCTTGTATTTGAGCAGAGAGTTTGCAGTGATTCTCGAGTGATTCGATCAAAGAAGTGCTCAACTGAGAAATTTTAGCTATTCCTACCAAATATCACGTACACCTACATCTGGAAAAACAGACAAATATGCAGTTGTCTTGCTACAGTCAAAATGCTAGTGTCCTCATTAAATTTTATTGGACAAAATTAGCTACTTATTAGCAAAGCAACTGCCACTGAGCTGATATAATATGGCAGTTCTAGCTGCTGGACTTATTTATGACGAGACAACATCCTTGTATCTGGCTCGCATGACTTCTCATTATGAATTACTTGTTTTGTTGAGACTCAGAACTCCATTATTGACTTCAGTACACACAGACTGTCTTTAGAAAGGTACTTAGCTGATGCAACCCAATATCTTTTATTGTATTTTGCCTTACATAGATGGGATTGCTCGTATCTCAGCTGAATGCTGTGCTTATGCATGGCAGTAGTTACTTGTCTGTGATGTAGGTACTAGAACTTCAGGCTCTGTCAAGAGAGGGCTTTCTTTAAACAGCTGTTGGGCACAAGTTTCCATATTCTTCCTATTGACAGCACACTTGGGAAAGGCCATGACAGACTGTCTTCTAAAAGACAATCAGGGACAAACCAGGAGCGATCCCTACTCCAGCAGGACAGCAGTCCTTGTACCTACCCACTGCCCTTCTTACCAGGAAGGGTGGAATGTTGTGCAGCATCCTGATCTCCATCCCTGTTTCATCCTGGGTGTACAGATGAATTTTTTTGCATGGATACTGAACTACTAGAGCATCGGTATGTATTCAAATGATGAGTGAGTTCCTTTTGAAAGGGGATGCTTGTGGTTTTGCTCTGCATCTGATTCCCGATCTTGTGATTCTGTGCATTCCTACATGTCAGCCCAGGTGTTCACCTGGTCCTTCAGTAATTTAGTTTAACTCAATAATCTAGAACAGAGTTATCTTGTTTGTCTGGGAGAATTTTCTAAGCTGAACTGGTGTCAGACCAACACCTCCCACCAATACATTAAGAAGAGAGGTGAAATCATTTGGCCAGCAAGAAGGAAAAAAGTGAGATTACCCTTTTGCAGGGCAATTAACCCCACTAGATCAGTCCATCCTTCTCATGATCTCTCCCAGACTGAACAGGATCAAGCTCAAGACAAGCAGGGATATTCCTCCTACGTGGTGAAAGCCACAATTGTTGATTCCCAGTAGGGTGGTGAAGATACTTGACTGTGTGCATCTAGACCATGGAAAATTTTTGAAGATGCCAAATACTTGATTGTTTTGGCCTCTCTCTCACCAAAGGTTCCCAGGCAAATTGTTCGTAATTTACTTTATTCTCAACACCAGCCCACCACTGAGTAGCAGGCCTGTTCTGATTATATTGGAGAGAATAGAGGAGTTCATCGTCCATAGTCACTTGGCTGATAAACAATTCCACAGTAACAGAGGACTGAATTAACAGATGAAGACAGATGGGTTTATGGAATGGGGAGGGACTGAGAGAGAGGTTATACTGAGACAGCAGAAGGATTGGAAAAAGATCAACCAAAAATGGGCCAGCATGGTAGGCCATATGTCTCTTCTAAACATTTTTTCTGCTCTTGTTGTTTGATTGTCACAAAGCTTCATAACTGTCTATTGTTTTGTTCTGAGATTTCAGTGGTTTAGGGTTTGGGTTTGGTTGTGGTTTTTGTTTTTGGGGGGGCGGGGTTGTTGTTTTTTCTGTAGTTGGCAAAGCTTCCAAAAATCAAAGCAAGCAACATCATCCACCACTCCATTTAGTATCAGGTTTTCTACGTATATCCATAATTACAACAGTGTGCACACAGCTATGGTATGCACAGACCCAGGGCTGTGCTCAGTAGTTCTGCAGCATCATATCTACCTCCCCACACAAATACTGTGAGAATGAGTCTGACGTTTGCCACTGTCTTCTTTCATTTGTCAATTAATTCTACTAAATGAAGGAAAAAGAAGTGGATATGCACTTAAACAACATATTCCTTCCAATTGCAGCCAAAATAACCTTCTGTGAAATATTTTCATCCTTCAGGACAGATGACCTGAATATTTAATACTTAGCCCTCTGCAATATTTCTGACAGTCTTTGGTATCAACCACGCCAAGTTTAAATTTTAGGCCAGTAACAAAAAGGCAGCTTGATTCTCTATCCCAAAGCTGTCAGAATTAAACTAAGCACTGTGGTGCAGAAAGGCCTATTTTCACACCAAAAATACCAGTTTTCTTAATAAACTATTTCTTTGCTTCATGGTTTAAAAGGACACCTAGTAGAGCGAGACAGTGAGATACAATATATCTCCCAAAGCATTGGGGCTTTAATTGTTCGTAGCCTTGCTCCCTAGCACCCTGATGTATCTGTCTGGCCATTTTCCATCTTCTGCATGATCACTACTTTTTAAGTTTTCAAGCAGAAAGTCCAGGACCTGTCCCACTAGCAGCAGGACAGCAAGGCCTTGTGTGCAGCTTGCTCTCCTGGTTCGGACCTACTCCCTGGTTGAACCCTGCCTGCTTCTTCAGCTCTCCTCTTGTTCTTGTCATTGCTCTACCAGCTCTTCCAGCTCATCACAAAAGCTTTACATGTAAACATGCTGCTCCTTCCTATCAGCTTTCTTGGCTCTTCCTCCTGCGACTGTAGTGATTCCTCTTGGGCCTCAGTGCCTAGACTAGCACCTGAAATCACACGAACTTTAAATCATGCCACCACATTGCAGTTCCTGCTGGACACAAGGATCTGTTATCTCCTATACATAACTTGGCCACCTCTGGATTTCATCTTCAAACAAACTGAAGACAATCTTTCTGCCTTTAAGTGCTTACGTGTTGTCTAGTCTCTAGTTACAATCAAGACAATGTACACAAGGAATTGTTGCTATAGATAAATCTTTCAAGCTTTACAATGCAATTTTTTTCTGAAGATGCTTAAATTACACTGGGATATTTTTTAATTCCAGCACATATTTTAGCAGTTTTAAGTTTAGAGGTCAGCCTGAAAAAATCCCAAGCAGTGCTTTTACATTCAGATGACAACTACATGCTTTCAGTTTGGCTTTGTCTTAGCAGCACATTAGTAAAAGCTAATGACAGCTAAGATATAGTTGTATCTAGAACAGATGTGTGTGGTACCTACTGCTGAAAAATACATGAATGAGAGAAACGCCAGGTCTTATTGCATGCACCCAGCTGCAGTACAAACTGAGTCTTTTCATGAGCATGTGAGAAACAGTGGCAAAATATAGGCCTCATTAATTCTGTGTGACTTGAATTACACCTGGGATTTCCTTCTCTTTTTATGTTAGGCATCTTTAAAGCTGAAACACAGTACAGTGAAAGTTCACATTCAAAACTCCAGGTTACACCTATGGTAGGAGAATTCTCTCCTTGCTTAGCATCTCTACCTCCAGCCCCAGACCAGGGAATTAAAAGGGGTTTGTGTTTGGCTCGTGCAGTACTAGCAGAGATGATTCTCTATTGGGAACTCAGCAAATGAGCTGTTAATAACGCACCAGCTGAATTGCAATTGTCTCTGGAGAACTAACAGGAGCAAAAAGCAATAAAAACTGTTTTGACACTGTTGTTAGCAGATGTGACTGACCACGTGTACTGTTCTGTTGAGTAAGTAGAAGTCGCAGGCATTACATCTTAGAGCCAAACCATGCAGAGTTCGAAATGGAAGAGTCAGGGAGATAATTTTGGAAGAAAATACAGAAGCAGCTGAAGTTTTTTCTGTGAGCCATGAGCATAGGGCAGCACCTAAGAATCCTTTGTCCAAGCCCTGTAAACCAGTCCTATTGGTATTAGTTTATCTGCAGACTACCAAAAAACCACTGGATGTTGCAGCACAGTATAGTGGGCTTTTATGCTGTGCAGTTATAGAAAGACTGTTCCCATCTTTTCTTCCTCTTCTCAACAGGGGCACATGACCTTGTTGAGAAAATTTCTGCTCAAATAGGCTTGCTCAATTATCTTTATCCCGAAAAGATACAAAGGAGTTTTAAGCTTTCTTTGTTTGAATAAAGAGAGAGTCTACTAGGAGCATTTTCCCTGTGAGGTCTCTTAGAGTTCTGGAGGCACAGGCCTCTTTTTATCCTAACTTCCCAACCACATTGTCTCTCTTCCTTTCTTCATTGGCTGAAGTACTCAGAGGTTACAGAATTCCCAATCCTCATAATGCATGTTCCTCCTTGTTTGTGACCACCCCATCTGCCATACATCACATGTACAATTAACTCTATGTCACTTAGGGCAGAGAAGTTTATATTAATTAACCTATTAAACCTGTGCAGTAAGTCTGAAGTTCACAAGTTCAAATTATCAATCTACCATTGTAGCTTCTTCTGGTCCCAACTGGTTCTTCTTTCTAATAAACCTTATTTGGTGAGAGTTTCAAATGGTTCTTCTTTCTGATGAGATTTGGTGGGAATACTGTTATTTGACTGGAGAGGAATTTGCAAGCCTGTGACAGTTTGCAAGGACACTGGGCATGTTTGCAAGCCCCTTTTATCTCAACCTGTTCATTTTTTCCACAAAGAGAAGGAATGGTCTCTAGAAGGCATGACCAGCTGGCAGCCCATCACAGCCCATACTTTGGCCAGGCCTCTGCCCCACACCATTATGGCCATTCTCCTCAGAGTATTCAAACATGATTGAGCTTCACTGAATCAAACCCAGTGAACTAACAATCAATCCTCTAAACATGCCATCTGCACTAGAGGCCTTCCCAAAAAACTATGAGCCAAAGGGAGAAAAGCTATGAATTAGCTACAAGGGAACATCTGTCCCCCTTAGTCCACTGCTTAATAGTTGCTACTGCCTCCTGCATCTGTACAAGACATGAAAGCCAAACACTGGAAACATGTAAGAAAAAGGGGCACATTGGGATCACTTGATATTGTGTTGGCACAGGCACAGCAAACTCACCAGAAACATGAATACAAGTGGCTTTAGTTCTTAGTGTAACAACAGTCTGTGCATTTTCTTGGCACATCGTTTGTAACTTAGTTAAAGCACAGGAAATAAACACCTCATTTTCCTCTTCACCTGATGGAGGATCTGAACACTTTCATGCTACCTGAGGTATGTAGTACCCAACTGATACGGACAGCTGCCAACACATCTGTGTCTCTCACCCTAAGTTCTCTACTCAAAACCCTATTCCAGAGATTGCAGAGATCAAACGTATCCAAATTACTAATCTAGAAGCATGACTGATATCCAGGTACTCTTTGTGCACTGCCATGGAGGGCCTGGCTCCACCTTCAACCACCCATTCCATGGTCATGGAGCAAACAGGCTGAGGACAGCAAACCCTTGTTAGCCTTCTCAGAGTGGAAAACCCCACCACCAGATCCCAAGGACCACAAAGCCCTCCAGCAGACCCCCCCTGCTGTCCCAGTACAGCCACCCAGAGGACAGCGGGCCCTCTCCTCCCCGTCCCTCTCCTTTGGGAATCAAGGCAGAAGAGATGACACTTTGTCATGCTCCAGGGGCGGGAGTGAGGGATGGGAAAGCACAGCTGATGCAACCCCTGAAACTCAATAGTTTTTAATGACTGTATCTCCCTTGGCTGCCTGTGGGGTGCCAGTCCGCTTTGTCCCTTCTTTGCTGCTGTCTGGCACAAGAATGCCTCCTCTCTGGGCAGTCGCAGAGTGTTTGAGGACACCCTTCCTGACTCTTCTGGTACATTCTTGCAACTGTCTCAGACCACGGGCCTTAGTCCACAACTCCCAGATGCCTTGTTTTGGTCACCATGGGACACTCAGAATCCTATTGCCATGGCCACCTTCCATTCCAAGCCCTAAGAATATGGGTTCTCTGTGTTCAGAATCCCAGTCACTGAGCAGAAAGATTCAGTGGCAGTTGTTCTCCAAGTGAAGTATACCAGAAGTTTAGAGGATGAAGCAGCCACCTTTCAAGAAGAGTCAGCTGGTGGAAACGGACAATGAATCTCAAACAATCCATGTTTGAGGATTCTGTAAGCTTACTGTTAGCTGGGAGAATCCCAGCTCAGGGCCATCCTGCCAGCTTCTTCATATCTGTTTTGGTTTTCATGGAAATAAATAGGAAGATTACTTCTGGAGTGACCTACATACTTTAGATGTAGCCCAAGTCAACTCCACTCATCGCAGCCCAAGCAAGCCAAAAGATTGAGCACCTATGGTCTACTGTGGTCTCCTCTCCCACACCTGTTTCCATTTATGTGAGAGCTAAAGAGATTGCACTGCAGCAACTTTCTTTAAGACTAGCAAAAGTCCCTGTCTTATCCTGGCAACAAGTTTTTGCATAAGGGACAAAAAAGTGTTAAGTACCAGGAGGAAGCCTGAATGCCCAGTAAAATTGGTGTCTGGTGGGAAAAGGAGACTTGATCCATAAATGACTTTAGAAGACAACTGATGTGATCAGGAAGAATGTTGTAAGGACACCCAGAGCTTGAGTGTATTCATAGGTTGCTCTGCTTTTCACATCATTTATTTTTAAAAACACTTTAAACTGCAGTTGAAATGGACATTGCCCACTGTAGGGCCAAATCCTCCTTATACTTAATGCTGTTGTGTATTCAGAATAATCTATTCAGATCAGAATCTGACTGTAGTTATTACGAAAATAAATCAGTACCAAAATTCAGCGTTACCTTGCTTGAGGTGACATACAGAGAGCAATAGATTCTGAATTCCTACACGAGCACCCGTTTTTGCGCTTTCCAACTGAGTAATAAGCTCACGTTTTCAGTTTTCAGCTGTAAGTAACAACTAACAAATGTTTAAATGTTTCTTTTAAATGTTTCTTTCTTTTAAAGCCTAAAAAAAATGATTCCCACGCCATTAATATCTCACAGCCTCTGTACTTCCGAGCAGGGAGAAGGAAGTAGCTGAGAGGAGGATGTCTGGCTTCACTATAATCCAGTAATTTTCAATGGAGTTTGTACGTCTGGCTGCAGATGAATTTCTGCTGCGTATGTAATGAAAGTATTTGAAGAAGAGGTAGAAAATACAGTTTCCACAGTTATCCAGAGCTGTCTGTCTAGCATCTATGTAGTTCCTTATGGACTCACTCACTTTTAATCTGTATCAACATTTTCCAGGGTGGCACATGTATGTTCTCAGCTGTGCTTTAGTACAGCAAAAATTTCTCCTACACTTGCTCAGCCCAATCCATAGTCCTAGAACACCAGTTTTCCTTTTTACAGATGCGTGTTTCTTGCTGCCAGCGCGAGTTCCTACTCCCAGGAAGTCAGGGGAAGATAGCGGGAACTTCTGCTAAATTATATCCCGTTGGCAGAATCTCTTGGACAAACTGTTTAAATCCTGTGTCTGACTGACAGAAGGCTGCAACATCGCTCTTGGAAAAAGTCTTCTGCCAAAAATAACTCTCCCAGAAATAAAACTAACAGTGCAATATTCCTTTTATTCTTAGAGCTAGCTGAGACACCCCGCCTGATGTTCGAGCACTTCTGGATAACACAGCAAGAGACTTAGGACAAGAGTTATTTTTACTGTAGCTGCTTTAAATAGTGTTGGTGATATTTTTAGCTTTACTGTACTGTACTATTTAAAGTCACATCCTTTTAAAATAGCTTCTGCAGTAACAGTCTTCATGCTGTAAGGAAAAGAGCGAGTTAAACTTAACATTCAGTATTTATATAAACCTGATGCACTGTTACAAAATGAACTTTACATCCATTATTCTCCTCACAAATTTTTATTTTGGTTAAAGTCTTTCTGATAATTTTCAGCTTTTATGCAAAATTATGGTTTCTGACACCTTTGACAAATCTAAACAAGCAAACTAATAAGAAGGGGAAAATTGTAATGCCTTGCTAAAGAATTCGATAATGATTTTTGCCAATATCCACCGTCAATAAACAAATTACTCTCCTTCTGTAACACTGCAATAGATGTTGGAATTTGGTCCCATAGGGAAATCGATTGTTTCACTCATTGCTGGAGAAGTGGAGGCTACTGCAAGCAGAAGACTATTGTCTGCTGACCCTGGATAGTTGGAGTCAGATTCTGGCACTGTTAGACTTCCTGCATAGCCTTGGGTAAATACTTTAATCTGCCTGCTTTGTCTGTTCCTTATGTGCAAAATTGAAAATATTGCTTTACCCACTGAAACATCACTAAGCAAAAAAACAGAAAGGCTTGTGAGAATGTCAGGTCATATGCATGTTATGGACAGTGGGATCATGGAAGTGTTCGGACAGACAGGACAAGACACAGACAGAAGTGCACAGCAGTGCAGGAAATGAGAAATAATAAGGTAAACAATTTAATTAGATTTGTGAGGCAGAATGAGCTTTTCAAGGACTGAAAATAATCAAGATATTACTTGCAGGCTGAAGACAAGCTATGCCTAATCCCACATGTTTAAATCCATGCTGAAACAGATATTATATAATGAAGAATCTTTTAGATATCTAGTATTCTTCAGGTAAAAAATGATTACATATCACAGACAAAAGATTACTTCATAGCTTTCCATAATATTTCCAAAGTATCTCTGAATAAAACAGATGAAGGCAAAAACTATAGAATTGTAATTGGAAAATGTAAAAAATATTTTTCTCAGTTTTCAAGTGGTCAGATAAGATAGTGAATTCAGAATTACACAGTTAAAACCTCTTTCAATTATGGAGTTACTCAGATATGGCTAGCTGTATTAGAGAAGAACAGACAGTAAGTAGAAAATCTTCAAGAAGAAGCAAAGGATTGAATCTGAAATATTCCCTCTGTTTTCCATTGCAGTATTTGAGATCTCCCAATAGACAAAGAACTACAAATACTAAGCAAACAAACAAAAAGCCCTCAAAATAGATATAAGCAGGAGAGTCACTTACATAGAGATCTAATCTTCACCTGAAGGTTACAGACCGTTTTTGAATTGGGCAGAGGGCAATAATACAACATTACCATGCTAGGCAAGTAGAGCAAAGTGGTAGAATTATTCCCTTTTCTTGAGTATGTAACCAAAAGTCCTGCAGGAGGATGACTGTTCATAGTAAAGCAACTTGTCAGTGGAACAGCTTTTATTTCCTTTGCACTGTTTTGTTTAAAATTGTTCCTGAAGTTACGTTGATTCTTCTGCTCAGTGTGATTTGATTTCCATCTCGGTGGATAATACAGCCAGAAAGGATTAGACCAAAGGCCAAAAGTAGCTTCAGATCATTGTCAGGAGCAGGTATACAAAAAGAACAGAGCAAACAGGGCAAAAGTAGTACAGATCATTGCACTTCAGGATGCAGTGATAGAATTTTATAAATCATTTGTGTTTGTATAAAAATCTTAAAGCCCCTAAGATATGCTTATTTTCTTTTATCCAATGCCTGCAAGTCTGTGCATCCTTCCCACAGGGACAGAGGTATTGCCAATAACTACAGAGTTGTCTGAATTGAAAGGGACCCTTAAAGGTCAGCTGATCCAAATCCCCTGAGATGAACAGGGATATCTACAGCTAGATAAGGTTGCTCAGAGTCTGGTCCATCCTGACCTTGAACATCTCCTAGGACAGGGCTCCCACCATCTTTCTGCACAACCAGCTCCGGTGCCAGACCGCCCTTCTTGTTAAAAAAATTCTTTGTGATGTCCAATTTAAATCTGCTGTCTTCTAGTTTGAAACCACTTCCCCTTGTCCTATCATCACAGACTAATGAGTCTGTTCCCTTTCTTCCTATAGCTCTTCTTTAGATATTGAAAAGGCCACTATTCAGTCTGCCCGGAGCCTTCTCTTCTCCAGCTCTCTCAACATGTCCCTGTAGGAAAAGTCTTCCATCCTTTGAATCATTTTGTGGCTCTCCTCTGGATGCACTCTAATAGGTTCACATCTCTCCCATACTGAGGACTTCAAGTCTGGATGCAGTCGTCCAAATGAGGTCTCACCAGCACAGAACAGAGGGGCAGGATCACCTCCCTCGACCTGCTGACCTGATTTCTTTTGATCTAGCCCAGGATTTGGTTGGTTTTCTGGGTTGCAAGGGCACATTGCTGGCTCATGTCCAGTTTGCCATCCACCAGTATGCCCAAGTCCTTTTCAGCTCTATCCTTACATCCCCCAGCTTGTACTGATAGCAGAGGTTGCTATGACCCAAGTTCAAGATCTTGCACTTGGATTTATTGAACCTCATGATGTTATTTGCATGATAATTCGCTTTTTCCTTTGGACATTCTCCTAATGCTTTGTGGAGAAGATACTGCAGATATTCAAGGACCCCCTCAAATCATGATATTCCTCTAGAAGAGTACCAACATAAAATGTTTTTATAGAGAATTAAAAAAAAAAAAAAAAAAGACAAAGAAAAAAATGCAGATTCTTGCCTTTGTTTCCATTGCAGAATTCTTTTCTCTAAGACAGAATCCCAGAGACTTTTCAACATGCAAAGCTTCACAGCAAGGATTTAATAGATCCAAACCAGGAATCATTGGAGTTATAGTACGTGCAGGACATCAGAAAATGTTCACAGGACAGGGCTGAGTAGCTGAGCTATTTGTAGGAGATAACAGGAAGAGGGGGGAGAGAGAAAACCCTGTCAGTACGATCCTGTTTGATTGAATGCATCACATTCCGAATACAAATTTCTCCCGGCAGTGGATTATTTTTCAATTTCCCTGTATGTATGTATATTTATATGAAACCTTTTCTTAACTCAGGAAATTGTGGAAAATACCTAATTTTTTTTTTTTTCAAGTCCTGTTTATTTCACAGGAAAAATTGTATGTACATTTTGTGTATGCTTTTCCTAAACAGAGTCATCTATATAATCCATTGTTGTTACTACTCAATCTGCTATGTCTCATAATGCTCTCCTAATCAGGAAGTGTCCTATTTTATGATTAATCCAGAGGAGATATGTGGAATTGCTTTCCATGAAGTACATTTTTCTTAATCCTGTCTCAAAACTGCTTTAGAAGTACGTAACAATTATAAAATAAAGGAAGCGAACAAAGCTTAAGATTCAAGACCATCTTATTCAACACTTACTTTGCATAGCTTGATGTCTTATTTTGGTTTTGACATATACTTTGGATTATGCCACCTTGAATTCCTTCAGCACTTGTTTTACAACTTTCATAATGTATTATGAAAAGATATGGTGGTGAAGTAGGGAACCTGGAAGCATTTTTATATTTGAAGATTAGAATTTTAAAACTTGCTTTGGTCCAGAAGAAAATATCTAGGTTTGAACAATAAGATTATCCCAACAACTTGATTTTTTTAAAGACTTCTCTTAAGCATGGGTAAATAACTAAGCCTGAAGTACTGCACCTAAACGTCCATCATTAAAGAAAATTTGAATATAAAACACTGACAATGATTATTGATTCTCTTCCTAAATTATTTCCTTGATTATATAGGATTGCAGCTACAGCTCAAGTTTCAGTGTTTCAACAGGTTTGAATCAACCCCATTGACATCTCATCTATTGACAGACTCCAGATCACAGTAAAGGATGCCACTGACATTTCCTACTTACATACTGATACATCCCTTACGCTTGATCTGGTCTAGAAAACAAAGTGCAACAAGCTAGCAATTTTTCTTTGTTAAGAACTGTCCTTCAGAAATAGCTGTGATGCAAAGGCAGTGACAATAGTACAGATGAGGAAATGCAAAATGTGTTATAATGAGGCTAGGATGCTTTTCTTTGAAGTTCCGAGCAACTTTTGCCAAAAAACTCTAATTTTTTAAGCAATCTGTTGTTGCTGACTTGCTTCAGAACCTATCAATTCAATAAGCAATTGAAGGGGTGTTCAGAGAGGAATGCAGTGTTCACAGTCTTGGGAAAAGACTTTGAGTCATAGGTATGGAGCAGAAAGAGCAATTCATCAGACTGCATGAGGAAGCATTCAAGTGACCCTATTCATGCTTGGAAAGCCAGCATACGTTTATAGCAACAATATGTGGGGCCAAGAAGCAATGAGTCAAGAGTACACTGAAATACCCAGTAAATATTGCTGTCATTGGGCCTTCTGATTCAGCAGTGATATGTGCAGAATGGTCTCTATTTCCACGTGGTTTTAAATGAGTTAATGAAATACTGAATCACTGACATTCAATTTGAGCAAAATAATAGCTTTGATGGAGCGCCGCATCCACTATTTCCCTCCTGATCATTCCCTCTGCAGATCCATTCCTCCCCTCCTTGTAAACAGTTCAAAGATTTTGAGTGTCTCAAGCTGACTTTTCAGAGTTATAGTCTAGGTAGAAAAACACATTAAGGTTTTGCAATGACAAAAAAGAATTTGGAAACTCAAGTGAGAACTAGAGGTGGTGTGTTAGCCCTGAAAAGTGTTATCATATCAACTATAACAGTACATAGCCAAAGGAGGAAGCTAAGGTTTTGGTCAAAATTAGTCCAGGAATGCAATGCAGACAATTGCAAGTTACCATGTACTCAGTTGTAAGGAAAAGTGGTCTTAATAAGTTCAGTAAGGAGCAGCTTTTAAACAAATTGCTACTTGGCTGCACATATGCAATAAATAGCAGACCCCATATAACAGCAAGTAGCAACGCAGCCCAGGTGCAGTGCACTCAGTTTTCTGACTGTTTGGAATTCAGAAGCACATGCAAATAACATGACAGCTTTGCCATCAATCTAGTGTCTGGTGAGACAAATCCATGGCTGTATCTCAGGAATGCAGGTTACAAAAAAATACTACCATCTTTATGAACAAACTCCCTGTTATCCATTTGTCTCAACTTTTAATAATTGCATTTATATTATAGATAAGTATAAGCAAGACAGAAGTAAAACACTGAATCTTAGAACTTCCAGAACGTACGGATTTCCACAAGAACAAGCAATTCAGTGAGGTTGCCTGAAAATACCTTAAAAAAAAAAAAACAATCAACCAAACAAATCCACAGCTATTTTTAGTACAAGCTCTTCAAGGATTCCCTCCTTTTGCAAGCTCTCAGGATAAACAGCTCCTGGGGCAAAGCCCTGCGCTCATTCACCCGTTAGTTTTCCATTTGCACCACCTCTGGTCTACTTCTGCAACAACATTTTCTTTCCTCGGCTTCTTTGAAATATCCTCTGCAAACATCCTTGTTGCAATCCCAGCTTTATAAAATTGGAATAAGGATTAACAGCTTCAAACTAGCCGTCTTAAAGGTGTCAGACCACTTGAATGTTATCATCCCCAGGTGGCCCAGATTCAGAAAAAAAAAAAGAAAAAAAAAAAGGAGGAACCAAGGAGTACTACAAGGAAGAGACTTCAGAGGGGAAATCATGTCCTTACACATTTATCCATTTATCTTAAATCTACCCTTTAATTGGGGAGTATTCCTCCAAGAGGGATTCGTGCAAGACCTTTGTCACAATTTGTCAGCTTCCAGTGAATATGGCCAAGTAGGTATCAACAGGAACCAACAATGAGGATGTAATCTATGAACAGGTGTAGAATTTAACAGTCCTCTTTTAGTCATTAGGTTGACATTTGAGGGTGAGAAAGAACAGAGATGTCTGGGAACATCTGCTACCATTCTCCTGTCAGCTAATCAGCTGGGGATTTGGATGGACTTTGTTAAAAAGATTACACCAGGAACCTGTGTCCTCCTGCTAAAACGGCATTACAGTAAGATGTAGGCAGATGATTTGAGCTCTGTGTACCTCACAATTCCAATTACAGAACAATCTCTCCCCAACACCACGTTTTGCCATCCTTCAGATAGAGTAAGAAGCAAGATCCATAGTCCAACCACTCAGACCTTTCTGACACTCATCATAAATATCTTTGGCCCTTTCACACATGCACACACACACAGAAATATCCAGGTGTCATCTTGGTCTAAAGCTTTCTTATTCTTGCTTTGATAAAATAAATGCCCCTAAAACATAACGCTAATATTTTAATGTTTCTGTAGCTGTTTAAGGCTGAGGAACTGAGCATTTCATACAGAGTTATTAGTACAAGCTTGTTCTTGCTGGATAAGGTGGAACAAAAATACAGAACAGTGCAAGCTATCCCACAGAGCCCTAAGATAATGGATAGCTGTGAAGTGAAGGTAAAAAATAGCAATGTGAAGTTTGGTTAGCAGTGAGACAGTCAAAGGCTTCCTGTAAATGACTGTGCTGAGGCACACACTGCAGCCAATGCACACAATGTTGACAGTGTTCTCGGTCTCTCAAAATTTGGAGATTTAATTCTAACTTGCAGTGTAATTTAGTATTGCAAGAGGTTGTAAAAATGTTTAAATAAAGAAAATCCTACACCAGTTTAATGAGATAAGTCCTTCACTGTTGCCAGTGATACCTCTGATGTGGTTGAGTGGGATTTAGCCCACTGAAGACACTCTGAAGAACAGCACTGCTACAGCAGCTGGGACTTAAAATACCATGGGAATGGATAATAGAAACACAGAGACACCATCAATATTTGTTAGTTTGTGCTTACTAGACTATCCAAGATATATTTTTGTCACTTCTCTAGCTTAATGTGATGGACATGCAATTTTCTTCCACTAATCATATATCTGAGATGTAAAATATTGGATCATAAGATTACTTTGATACATTAGTCATAATATATACTATAACCACTCAACCAGTCTGTGAGAGAAAATTAAACAGTCTGAAAGCCTCCAGTAGTTTCTACGATTACCAGCTAGGAAAAAAAAAAATAAAAAACAACCAGTAATTTTTTAAGTGATTTTCCAGAAAATGTCTCCATCCTTGAAGTCTTAACTCACTGTCTTCAATCTTTATCTTAGCTCCTTAGGAAGCAGGCCTGGATTTTGCTTTTTTCTAGTGTCCATCTCTTTAAAAGACAAGCATACTTGAAGATATAGTGCACTCCATTTTGAGGACAGGGATAAAGCCCACATTTAGTGCTTTATATGCAAGCTAAACAACTAACGACGTCAGCAGCTGGTTTGCAAACCCACAGCACGTGGAATGTTTTATATGAAAAATAGGTCTGGATTCTTCTGCTCAGATTTGCCCTTTCTTAAGTTTAGCAGAGAGCTCAGCACTACAGCAGAGCAGGGCTGCCCAGACCTGCCCTTGCTCCACTGCATCTCCATTCTGGAGCACCACCAGCTCTGCAGAGTCATTACAAAATGCTCTTGGAGCAGAATCATATTTTGGTGTGTCCAGATGGTTTGGAGTACAGGGAGAGCAGGTCCCAGTCTATCTGCAGAGGAGTAAGAAGATAGACTGGCATTTGGTTTTACCTAGTTTAAGCACAGACTTCGCTCAGACAGAGTCCAGTATTTGAAGCACAGGGTTGTTAAGGATATTCAGATCTGAGACAAAGGCAGGTAAGTTTTGTCCATACCTTATCTGGAATGGATTCAACTCCTGTGCAACAGTATCTTTCATAGACCATAGAATCCATCCCCATCAGGATGAACCACAGGTATTATGCAGTGCTATTAAGTCCCCATCCATCTGGAAATACTAAGACATATTTTTAAGAAACTAAAAACATTTAAATATTTCATAGCAACATAATACATTATGTGACAGGGTAATGCATGCTTCCAGAATACAGAACAGGTGTAGGTACAACCTAGCTGGGCTGTATGTAGCAGATAGTATAGATTATGGAGTGTTGAGAGAAAAGTACAGTTAGCAAGCCAGACTGTTTCCTCAAAGCCTTATAAAAGAAGGATATCTGATCTGTTTGTCCCGTCATTAGAAGCTTTTCATGGATTGTAAACTTTAAGGCGCTTTCTCAAAACAAATAGTGTAAGAAAAAATCTGTGTGAAGAGAAATGAACTACATCAACATCTTCATTAAAGACTGAGTGCATCCTCAGCAAGTTTACCAATGACACCAGGCCGAGTGGAGTTGCTGACACATTAGAAGGAAGCGACACCATCCAAAGGGACCTCGACAAACTCAAAAGGTGGTCCCTTGTGAACCTAATAGGGTTCAACATAGCAAAGTGCATTTGGGTCAGTGTAACCTCAGATATGTACAGACTGGGAGAAGAACTCCTTGAGAGTAGTTCTGCATAGAAGGACTTGGGAGTCCTACTGGGAGAAAAACTGAACATGAGCCAGCAGGGTGCTCTTGCAGCTTGGAAGGCCAATAGTACCTTGGGCTCCATCACAAGAAGGGTGGCCAGCAGGGACAGGGAGGTGATTGTGCCTCTCTACTCTGCCCTCATGAGGTCCCAGATGGACACACCGCCCCCAGCTTGTGAACTAGTGCTGCCTGTGAACCAGAAGACATCCAAAAGAATCAGAGAGTATCAACTTGCGGAAGGAAGGGATGCCATTCAGAGGGACCTCAACAGACTTGAAAGGTGAGCCCGAGAAAATCTAATGAGGTTCAACACAGCAAAGTGCCAGCTTTTGCACTAGGCGTATTTACAGATGGAAAGAAACAGTCCTTGAGAGCAGCCCTGCACAGAAAGACCCGGGGGGTCCTGGTGGATGAAAAACTTAACATGAGCCACATGTTAAGCACTTGGTATCCTGGACTTCATCAGAAGAGGGGTGGCAGCAGGGACAGGGAGGTGATCGTCCCTCTCTACTGTGCCTTGTGAGGCCCCACTGCAGCGCTGTGTCCAGGCCAGGAGTTCCCAGAACAAGAAAGACAGGGAGTTGTTGGAGAGGGTCCAGAGGAGAGCCACAGAGATAGAGTGCTGGAGCACCTCCCCTACAAGGACAGGCTGAGGGAGCTGGGCTTGTTCAACCTGGAGAAGAGAAGGCTGCGGGGTGACCTCATTGCAGCCTTCAGTCCCTAAAGGGAGCCTGCAAAAAGGAGGGGAGTCAACTCTTGGAAAGGGCAAATAATAGCAGGACAAGGGAAAATGGTTTTAAGTTGAGGGAGGGAGGATTTAGGTTGGATGTCAGGGCGAAATTCTTCACAGAGAGAGTGGTGAGGTACTGGAACAGCTGCCCAGAGAGGCTGTGGATGCCCTGTCCATGCCTGGAGGTGTTCAAGGCCAGGTTGGATGGGGAGCTGGGCAGCCTGGGCTGGTATTAAATGTGGAGGTTGGTGACCCTGCCTGTGGCAGGGGGTTGGAGCTTGATGATCCTTGAGGTCCTTCCAACCCAAGCCATTCTATGATTTAATTAGTGATACCTAGAACTACAGAGAGCTTTGAGCACCACGTTCAAAGAGTAGAAAGCCTGAAATCATCAGGTCTTGAGCAGTCTCAGGATCTCAAGAAATGCCATAGCTCATCTATCTCCAGAATTAGATATAATGGCCATTCAAATTCTAGTTTGGAAGGAATGTTAAATGTCATCTAATTCCAACCTTCCGCTATGGTCAGGGTTCTACTCTCGAGGCCAGACAGGGCCCTATCCAACCTGGCTTTGAATACCTTCAAAGATGAGGCATCCAGAGTTTCCCTGGGCAGACTTTTCAATGCTTCCCCACCCTCATAATAAATAATTTCCTCCTAACATCTAATCTAAGTCTACCCTCTTTCAGTTTAAAGCCATTATGCCTTAGCCTGTCCCTACATGTCATTGTAAACAGTGCCTCGTCAACTTTCCTATAGACTCCTTTCAGAAACTGGAAGGCCACAGTGAGGTCTCCCCAAAGCTTTCTCTTCTCCAGGCTTAACAACCCCAAGTCTCCCACCCTGTCCTAATAGGAGAAGTGCTCATGTTCATTTCAGTGGCCTCTTATGGAGCCACTCCACCAGGTCCATGTCCTTCTTGTGCTGAGTGCCCCAGAACTGAATGCAGCCTTCTTGGAAGTAAGATTGGGATTAGGGCATACCACTGCAGTGTATGAAGAATCAACGGAAACTTGAATGAGATCAACTTTCTAAGCTCTGGAGGTGAAACACTAAGTTTTATGCCAGAATAAATTTGGATGCAGCCATAACACTATCATGTCTATTGCTTCTTATAGCAATTGAAGTTGATTTTGCCCACTCACAAAATCACTTAATCACAAAAACCTTAAAACTTCCTCATGGTCAAACAGGAGTTAAATGTGCAGTCACTAAGAGGATTCTGCCCCTGCCATAAGCACATCTACTTGCACACTTGACAGGCATTCTGTTGAAGCAGCGCTAAGAAGCACTGTGTGGTGCCCTAACTTATGGGACTTTTCCTGCGCAAACCCTGCTCCCCTTTCTTGATGGATGTGGTGTTTCATCACATTCTGATGGAATTGTCACTGTTTCTTTCAGAGTAGCATTAATTATCTAGAAAGCAATATCTTGTCATCAAAATTTACAATCTAAGAACTCTGTACATAAAACAAGAACTTTTCTAGTGATTTTAGCTTGTGATTTTGAATATCCTTTGAGAGATGCTTTTAAGGAACGTTTTCAGCTGAGCATGACAACATTCAGCACTGAATGCAAGATGCAGAGGTACTGAAACAGACGATTCTGGAAGCAGAAGCCATCTGAAAACCACCCACCATCTTAATCACTTGCAGATGATGCGTCATGTTATTTCCATCTTTAGACAACTTTTATTACTTTCCATACATTTCAGATATTTGCAGCGCTTCTTTATTGCCTGTAGTAAGTCTTACCAACCTCCCCACAAGCATCCTAGCTGATAATGAAAATGATTTCCACTTGGAAGGGTGGGATTAGATGGCTCCTTCCTTAGCATCACTTATATTGCTTGGTTGGCAGTTGGTGAAAAAGTGCAGTTTAGATAATCAGTAGATTAGATTCTCACCTCCATTTAGCCTAGCACTCTTACATTACCTGAGGCAGATTTGTAGCAGTTACGGAACAGCTCAGTGATTTTTAACAATACGTAGTGTTAACATGGGACAGGTTGATATAGCCAGAGCTCACTTCTGATGAAAAAAATGTAGCAGCAGTAAGTGTTGCTTGATTTAGTATACAAGTGCTAGGTTAAAGAATTACATCTGTTTGTCTGCCACTTTGTCATTCATTACTGTAATCTTGTTTGTTGCTGGCCACATCTGAAAATAGGCAACCCCCAAAGCACTGCTTCCTGGAATAAAAGCATAGCCATGTAAGGCAGTGACCTTTTTGTGGCTTTCATTGCGCTGACAGTAGCTGTGAGTTTCCAAATGCCTTTTTTTTTTTTTTAAATACTTGAAGAATTCCAACTCAGCTTTAGGCATGAGGGGTTAATTAATGAAAATAAGATTTATATGGATGCTTACACAACTGGTGCTGTGCTAGTTTATTTATTTTTTTGTTTGTTTGTTTGTTTAAATAAGATTCTGATGTTTGTTGTTATCAGTGGGAACTAATTGATGGGGTGGCTGGTTCAGAATTCAGTTACAGAAGATATCTAAAATATCTCATCCTTGAAGAGGTTCAAGTAAGAGATTACCACTAGACTGAGAGGAGGCCATTAGAAAAGTGCCCATTTTTTAGGTAAGAATTAAGACTGGAATAGCTACTGTTTCCACCTAAGAACCTAAGAACCTAAGAAATATAGCTACAGTTTTACTGATCCTTAAAAAATCTTTAGTTTTTTCCACCTCCTCCGAGGTGCATTTTCCTTTCCTGAAAACTTCCTTTGCTCTAAGCATAAGAATGATGCCAAGATATAGAAGAACACTTAAAGATTGTGAAGATTGGGAACAACAGGGCTGACATAGCCTGAAGTGCAAAGTCCACAGGGTCAGTAATACCAAAGAGAAAAGAGTAAAACAATTAAAAAGCAGAATTCTGATAGCACAAAAAGTTTACTGAGAAATCCTGAAGAGTCACTTGGAAAACTGTCATGATGGCTTGTGCATGGTGGGAATGTTCTGCACACGGTTTGTTGATTTTAGTGAAATTAATCATAAATATTACCCAAGGATCTGCCCTTTTACTTTGAGTTAAATAGAGAATTCCAGTAAAGTGATTTTGATTCAGATGCAGGCTCTGTGGGATACCTGATCTATATATATAGAACTATAGACAATGCAGACCAAATCCATTTTCAAGAACAGTCAATTGCATTTAAAAGTCACATTTAAAACAAGTTTTTCAGGAATTGTTTTTACTGGCAAAGGAAACACTTAAGAGGAAATGTTTAAGAAATATATATCCAATCCAAGCAGGAGCATTTCCGGATGCCATCCTTTTTCTGAAGTATTCTTACAGCATCTTTAGCCAGAGTCTGCTGTAACTTGAAAGAAGTCATTCTGCACTACTGACAGCACCCAGACACACTGTGTTTGTGTTGTTAAGATCCTGAGGACTGTTTTCCAGGACACATACCTACAGAAATCCTCTAGACCTCAAGCAAAGATTGTCCTCCACTCCCTCTCTCTATTCACTGAGACTTGGCAATAGCAGTATGTAGCTACCCCTCAGCATCACTCATCTTTCTCCTGGTGTGTCCCTCTGGTCAGTAAGAAGTCTATGATCCTCTGAAGTACAAAGTTTCTGATGCCACCATTATGGTCAACCATTATGGATAGTCTTGTGTAACACTTTCTTAGTGTTTCGTTATTTCTGGCCTCTATGGCATCTTCTACCAGTGAGTTTTGCCATATGTATATATGCTTCCTGAAAAAGTAGCTTTCCTTTCCCAAGGCATTTCCCTGATATTGGTAGAAGAGCTCCATGTCACCATGAGTAGACATTCCCTGCCGATTCTTTCCAATCCACCCATGAGTGAATCTTTAACACATTCTTTAGCTTGTGAGAAAACTGAAGAATCTCACTACCCTCTTCATATGGAAGCAGTTAATGTAGCAAACCCAAAGAGTGTTCCCAATACTTTTTACAGTGAGCATGTTCTCAGAGAGGGATGGCAAGATCTGCACATGGCCTCCAGGCACACCACAATTTAATGGCACTGAGAAGTTTGCCATGTTTGTTCTCTCTGTCATTCCTATCAATTTGTAACTCTTGCTTTGTTTGTTTTGTATCATGCATTATTTTTTTTATCACTCCTGACCGTTCCCAAAGAGTCTGCAGGATTACAAGTGAGCAGTAATTTTTCATGCAATACATGTACTAAAGTACTTCCTTTTGTCTTATTATCTTCCCTATCCCAATAAACATTAGCTGCCAAATACCGTTGTGTCTGATCGTCGTGACTTTTATTTTTTGAACTACTGACTCTCTGACATCATATGATATCCCCTCAAAACACAGGAGGAATCTTCATAAAAAAGGATTCATAGGAGATCAACCTCCATTGCAAGCTGATTTGCTGCAAGGATAAGTGACACACCAGAGAAGCAGGAAAATGAGTAGCATCTTGGACTGCTTTCAGCTCTCTGAGTAATACGGGTTCACTCCAACTCACATGCAATACTGCTGAAGGCAGTTTCCAATAATTCACTTGCCAGTGAAACGTGTGATGAACATTCACACGGTCAGTTAAATCCATATGCACTGATCTATTCCTCTACATATATTCTAATACTTGAAAAAACAACAAACAAAAAAACCCCATCTCATCTGACCTGAACAACAACTGAATCTCCAACAGTCAGACTAAACAGTTACAGTAGTAGCTTCTTGGTATCAAAAGTATTCAGAATCAGAACTCATTCAGCCACTGCTATTTGCTAATACTCTTTTAAATCAGATTAAATTCTTCCATTCAAGTTTTGGCTCCAATTAACTTTTGCTAAACTGAAGAGACTAAGTTGCAGGAGTTTTAATTGTTGGCCTTTTATTCACTCATCTTCCCATTCTTCAGCATCCTTTGGAAGGGCATTGTAGGTTTTGACATGCTTAAATGGCAGAAACACCCTTGCCAGGATAGCAGCTGTCCTACCCTCGCTGAAAAGTCCTTGATTTTAATGTTATTTTTCAGGCAAGCTGAGGCAGCTCTTTTGATAGCTGCAGCTGAAGCTTGCATTCAGCTGGTTGAACTTTTCACACCCTGCAAAGCACCAGCTCTGGTTCATTACTTCCTAGGCTGTTGCAATACCATGGTGAGCCGGATTCTCTGTCCAGTTCTAGCTCTCCCAGGGTATATTGGGGTCATCTAATCCATGTGCTGGCTGCTAATGACCAATAACTCATTCCTAGCGAAGAGTAAGACCCAAACAAACACAGCCATTCCCTCTTGAAACTGACTTCTACCATTATGTAGCTTAGGGACTGTCCGCACTGATCCCTGCTTCTGCAAGCTTTGCTGAATTGCATGGCTGACAGGCCAAGATCCACCTTTCTGTTCTTTACTGTGGAAAGCTAGATAAATAAATAGCTTTACTCTCCCATTTTAAATCTATTTTTTGCTGATTTCTACATGTCATTAAGCAATAACAAGTAGAAATTTTAATATATATTTGCTCTGGAGTGTTAGACTACATAAAAATAAATTATGTCTTAAAATTCTCTTGAGGACAGCTCTGTAGCCTTCAAAAAGCAGCTAGATTAAGCACAGGAGGAAAATGTTCATAAGTAGTACTGAAGAGAATGATTAAGTTGATGGCTTGTTTTAATTGAAGTTTAGAATGATAC
Organism: Tympanuchus pallidicinctus; assembly: GCF_026119805.1. NCBI lineage: Eukaryota > Metazoa > Chordata > Aves > Galliformes > Phasianidae > Tympanuchus > Tympanuchus pallidicinctus. The sequence goes on along the minus strand of NW_026294752.1, from coordinate 2,060,289 downwards.
TTCCACAACATAAGAAAACAAACTACATGTTCTTTCCATTTTACCAGATTCCTGTCTGCAACAGATTCCTGAGTCTGCAACTCAGGCCAACCTTTGGGCTGAGCAGGAAGGGAAGGATGCCCTAGTGCCACAACTCTTTCCTTAATCTGCAGATTCCTTCTTGCGCCAGCTAGGACCACCTCAGAAATTTGCACCTTCATCTACTGCTGCATTCTTCTATTCACAAGATTGAGTCAGACCTAATCTAGTGAAAGTCATACAAAAAATGTTTCTTAAAATATACACTCAAAAGCATATGCTTTTTAAGTCTGACCTGAGTGCAACTTGCTTGACTGTGTGTGACTCACATTTGCCACTTCAGTCCAGGGAAGTTTTTGGAGAGTTATATTTGTATGCAGAAGTTCTGATGCTGCTTCTCCTCAATTTAAAAAAAAAAAAAAAAAAAGCACCTACAATCCAATAGTATCACTAGGTTTTAAGCAACACGAACTATGTTACTGTGTGACTGAAAGCAAACCATACACCACAGAAGTCTAGCACCTAAAGCAAACATAGCCTGTCCTGAAGTATCCATCCTCCCAGAAGAATCTAGCATCCTTCAAAAGATCTGACGCCTTTTGCAGAAAGCCACAGCTGTTTCAGCAGCAGCGAGGCAGGTACCTTTTGTAAAGCACCCAGATGGCCATAGCATTCACGCTGGAAACAGGCTCCTTTGACTTCTTTGCTGCCAGTGCTTCCAGCCATCTTGCCACAAGCTGCAACTTAGCAGCACTCAGGAGAGGTTTGGAACAGGAAAATTTCCCCCACTCTTCCTCCACAAGCTGCATTTCCATGATCTGTGCTGCAGCCTCAGCCAGGATCGTGCATTACCAATTCACATTTTAATTTAAAGTGTTTAAGGGAGCTAGGATTGAAACTAAGACTTCTTGATTGGTAGATGTCATAGCAAAGACATTTGTCATAAGTCACTCATCATTGAATACTGACCTATTATCACTGAGTGTGAGAATTGTAGAATCACCAAGGCTTGAAAAGACCTCCAAGATCATCCAGTCCAATTGTCCACCTACCAGTATTTCCCCACTAAGCCATATCCTCTAGTACAACATCTAAACATTTCTTTAACACCTCCAGGGACAGTGACAGTGACCCGCCAACTTTCTGGGCAACCATTCCAGTGCCTGATCACTATTTTGGAGAAGAAATTTTTCCTAATGTCCAACTTGAATCTCTGCCGGCACAACTTGAGGCCATTCCCTCCAGCCCTGTCACCAGTTACATAAGAGAAGAAGTCGACCTCCACCTCACCTCAGCCTCCCTTCAAGCAATTATGGAGAGCAATAATTTCTCTCCTGAGCCTCCTCTTCTCCAGACTAAACAATCTCAGTTCCATCAGCCACTCCTCATAAGACTTGTGCTCCAGACCCTTCACAGCTTCGTTACATTTCTCTGGACACGCTCCAGGGCCTTGAAATTTTTCTTGTAGTGAGGGGCCCAAAACTGGACATAGCATTCAAGGTGAAGCCTCACCAGTGCTGAGTACAGAGGGATGATTACTGCCTTGCTTTTGCTGGCAACACTATTTCTGATACCAGCTAGGATACCTTTGGCCTTCTTGGCCACCCAGGCACACTGCTGGCTTATTCAGCCAAACGTCAACCAGCACCCCAGATCTATTTCCTCTGCACAGTTTTCCAGCCACTGTACCCCAAGCCTTTAGCGCTGCCTGGGGTTGTTTTGGCCAAAGTGTAGACCTGACACTTGTTTTGGTTGGACTTCATCCCACTGGCCTCAACTCAGTGATCCAGCCTGTGCAGATCCCTCTGGAGCACCTTGCTACTCCCAGGCAGATTTACACTTCCTCCCAGCTTAGTGTCATCTGCAGACTTACTGAGAGTGCACTCAGCTCTGTCATCTAGGTAATCAATGAAGATATTGAACAGAACAGTCCCAGTACTGACTCCCAGGAGCACCACTCATGTCTGCATTTAACTCCATTCACCATCACACTCTGAGCCTGGCCCTCCAACCAGTTCTTTATCCAGCAAAGCGTGTACCTCTTCGTACAAAGCCACAGGCTGCCAGTTTCTGTGGGAGAATACTGTGGGAGACAGTGTCAAAGGCTTTGCTGAACTCTAGGTAGACTACATCAACAGCCTTTTCCTAGTCCACCAAGTTGGTCACTTGATCAGCTCAGTCATAGAAGGATATAACTGTCAGATACTACTGTCAGACTACTTTGGGCTGTCCCAAAGTTAAAACTTACAATTAGGAGCATTATCCGCATTCCTCTTAAACAACAGAAGGCATGGGGTATCAACCCCTCTTTCAGTAAAGATGTGGAGGGCAGTCTGCCTGCCTTGCACAGACAATAAACCTGAGTTAGCCACGTTAATTCGCTACCTATCTAGCAAAGGCTTTTGTGTTCAAGAGCAGTAAGGATGTTCTTCTCTCTTCTAAAGAAAGATGAATTAAAGATCAAGGTTATATCTCTCCAGGCTTTTTTTTCTTCTGTAAAATTTCATACTAGATTTCATTGACTAGGCTTAAGAAGACCTTATAAAACAATGACCAAAGCATTTCAGTTGTCTTAACAGCAGATGTAGAGCAAACGCATGTACTGCGCCCTTGCTTACTTAGCAGCATGAAACCAAGTTTACAATAGGAAAAAGTTAAATGAGAGAAAAAAAGTTTGTTAATTGCATTTTATAAAGTAGAAGTCTGATTCAAAAGAGGTACGGAGCATGTAGTCAATCAACAAAGGGATCGTGGGTAATAGATCTCAGTATTTTTCTATCAGAATAGAAGGGAATATCATGGTATTGTCAAACCAGACATTCAAAAAATATTTCCAGGATTTGGAAAGTATTACTTTAAATTCTAAATTTTAAGATAATTAATTATCCGTGTGCATGATTTTTAAGAGTACTTCTTATCTGCAAGTATAACTGACATAAATAATGGCCACAGGTCTTCCAGAATGGAAACCAGGCCATTGGACCACAGGATACTCTGAAAGTACCTTAATGAGCATCTAAACGATAAGGAACAGAGGCATTAGGTACATAAAGACCCAGAGGCATCTGTGGTCCCCCTTCCTAAAGCCTAACTTTCCCTCAAGGTAAGAGTTTCCCATGGCAGAGATGCAGGTAGAGTGCCAGCAGCACTCCTTCTGCATCCTAGAAGCATGCATGATTGGTTGGAAGACATCTCATGAGATGCAAAGAAAAAAGCCTGTGTTAAAAATAGCTTCTAAACCTCCTTGCAGCTTGCATTTAAGTAGATTTAAGATCTATTTTAAAAGCCTACTGGATGCATCCCCTACAAGTATGTCACGTACTTCGAAGTAATATAAAATATACTGCCTTTTTCCAGTCTAACCTCTCCAGTCTCATTAAAGCATCTTCAAATTTTACATTGTGGTGGAATTTCATAGGCACAAAAGTTTAGGAAAGACTATTCCTGATGCATGCAGTTTGTGTCTAAGCCAACTCACTTGGACAGTTCTGCTATTCTATGCTTGAAACTATATTTATGTACTTACATACACAGTTTGTATTGGTGATGTTGACTCTTACAGTTTCCAAGTCCTTAATACTTGCAGTTTTTATTAAAGCCACATCTCTTTCTTTCTAATTTTTTTCTGCCCTTACTACAGGAGGGAAGGAAAGAGGCACAAGACAAACGAGGAAAATTCAAGCTCTGAAACCTGAAGCTCTACAAAACCAGGATGGAGGAAAATAGCATATATTTTTAAAATCACTCATGATTTCTGGAGCTGACTCAGTTTTCACAAGTGCTTGATTTAGCAGTACTTTGACAGTCCTGCTTCATTTTCACTGTCTGAAAGGAAGAGGAACTCCTAGTGAGCCTTTTGATATTTAACATCCCCTGAACTCTACCTTGATCCCTACAGAAACCCATGGCAGTAGGGAAATAGCATCTGGGCTCTTTCGATCCAGCTCCATCTCCGTCTTCTACCCAGGCCCAGGGCTTTTCCTTAGACTTCCTGATCTCTGTACCCTTACTAGGATGAGCAGGAACACTTGCAGCCTACTGAAAAGCCCACAGTCCACTTCCAGATGCTTCCTTGCTAGAGTAATCTAGATGTGCTGCCTTGAATCAGCCTTTAGATAACCCACAGTGAATGACCCTGGATTTTGAGGATTCTATGTGGTGTCCTCTATACCAATAAAGGATACTCTATCCCTAGGATGTCCAAACAAGCATTGGTGCGCTATTAACCCTATGTGGGCTGAAAGAAGGGCACAGTTATTCCAATAAGTTCAGCAAGTACAAATTATTCCACAAGTTAGTGTACAGAATTTAGTGCATCTGATCTGAAATGACACCTCTGGCTGTTAATACAATTGCAACATTAAGAAAGATAAGTTAAAGAGCTCTGAATCTCAAATTAGAAAGAGGAATCTGAGTCAGAGCTGTTCTTTTTACTATTGAACACTGCTTGGGCAGAGACTCCCACATATGTGTAATTTAACAAGAAATATAATGCAGCTTTCTGGCACCTGCTTGCCTTTCGTTTAAGAAAATAAATACAACACTTCCTGATGAGTAATTAGATCATAAAACAATGGTTTCAAACTGAAATAATCACCCAGAAGACCGATTTTTGGGGAGTTCTACTCTTGTGCCAAAGTTCTGGCCAAAGAGCAGTGTTCCTGTTGAGAATAATTGCCCAACAGAACAAAATCCCTGCAATTTGCCAGGCACCCCAAAAATCATCTTTAACACTAAAAAGCTCACAGGAGAGGAAGGGGGACATTTAGTTTCTAAAGCCTTGCACAATAACAACTGGTTATTGTATTTACACAGAGACCCACAGAAATTATAAATCACATTTTAGCCACTGGTAACATACAGGGGTCTTGAACCACAAAATCCTGTCCTCTGTTTAGCTGTCCATGCTCACATAGATTTTCCAGGCGGTATTCAGTCCAAGAGCTGGACTCAGGCTGCTCTTAGAAATCAAGCCTGAGCTGAGCAAGCATCTACTTGTCCCTATGGCTCCTACAGTTCCCACTTCAATGCAAAGCCTTCCCTCTGCTCATCCTTCCGGGGCTTCACGTAACTCATTTAGATGATACTTCAATGTTTGTCCCAAAAGGACACTGACAAACATAATGCGAAGACATCCACTGGGACAAACATAGGTCAGAAGAAAAAATTGTTGATTGAACCTGAATGAAATGCCTAGCCAATTTTTTTACTTGGCTGTAAAAGCAAGTCTGTAGAAAGTTAAACTCCAGCTCCAGGCTGGTGGGAATGTAAAACTGACTGGAATGTGACTTTTAACATATGGCTTAGAAAGTGATCTGCTTTTGTTGTGTACCTACAGCCCATTTTTGGTCAGATCTAGCATCACAGCAGTCATCTCAGCTCAAGGATGAAAGCATGTCTGATGCAAGTGTCCTACAAACATGGAGCATATTGACATTTTTCAATGTTTTTTGTTTGTACTTTTGACTCCTGCTTAACCTGGTTCAGATATTACTTTGCTTCAGTGAGGAGGTGTCAGAGGGTTGTCTATTGGTTGGTGACAGAATACTTGGAACATCTTCACTAGATGTACGTCTGGAATAAGCAGGACATTACTCTCATACACCAAAAATAGTACATCCTGTGCTGGAAGGGACCTCTAAAGATCAAGTGTTCCATCAGATTCTATCACTGGCCTCCATGAGGAGATCAACACCTGCCCCTCTGCTCTCCCTCTTGAGGAAGTCGTGAGGGTCTCCCCTCAGTCTCCTGTTATATAAGCTGAATGAACCATGGAACTTCAGCCATCCCTCATACATATTCCCCCCTGGACCTTTCTCCTAGCAGCCTTCCTCTGGACACTAATAGCATTATGTCCTTATTGTACTGGGCTGTCTAAAACTGCACAGTACTCAAGGTGAGGCCACAGCAGTGTGGTGTAGAGCAAACAGTCACTTCCCTTGGCTGGCTAGTAACGATGTGCTTGATGCACAGGATACAGTTCATTTTCCTGGCTGCTTGGGCACACTGTTCACTTATATTTAACTTGTCCAGGTTGACCAAGAGCCCCAAATCCATTTCAGTGGGGCAACTCTCCAGTGCCTCATTCCCCAGACTGTACATATAGACGGGGTTTCATCTTCCCAGATGCAAAATCCAGCACATGCTCTTGTTAAACTCCATGTGGTTGCTGATTGTCCAGCTCTCTAATTTGTTTAGATCTCTTTGCAATGCCTCTCAAACCTCAACAAAGATCCTCCCAATTTAGTATCATTTTTCAAAACACCGAGTCCTACATCCAATCATGTACGAAAACATTAAAGAGAACTATCCCTAAAATGGAGCCTTAAGGAGCCCCACTAGTGACTGACTGCCAATCTGATGCAACCCCAACTACCAACCCTTTGGGCCCAAGCCAGCTGCCAGTCGCTCACCACTGCATTATATTTTTGTCTAGCCATATGCCTAACATTTTGTCCAAAAGGTTACTGTGAGAAACAATATTGAAAGCTTTACTGAAATCCAAGAAAGTAACATCACATGGCTCCACCTGGTCAACTAGACAGGAGAACTTATCATGAAAGGAAATTAAGTTAGTTAATTGGGACCTTTCCCTCATTATCTTATGCTGGCTGTGACCAATGACCTCATTGTCCTTCAGGTGTATTTCAATAACTCCCAGCATAATTTTCTCCATGATTCTACCAGGCACTGAAGTGAGACTGACAGGCCTGTAATTAGCAGGCACTTTTTTTTTTGCCTTTCTGGAATGATTCCAGTCAATAGGGACCTCTCTAGATTTCCAAAACAGTTGAAAAATAATTGGAGAAAAGTATTGCGATGATATTGTCAGGTCTTGGGGTATCCTGTGATGGATTCCATTGGGCCCCACAGATCTACAAATATGCAAGCAAGGCAGCAAATCCCATGTTAACTGGAAGTTGATCATTTCTGCAGTCACAATCCTCCAACTCAGGGTACTTGAGGCCCCAAAGCCTATTATCAGTTTTGAAGGCAGAGACAAAGAAGGCATTAAATGTCTCTAACTTGTCTATGTTCCTGTTTTTAAGATGACCATTCTTATCAGGCAACGATCCAATGCTCCCTCTAGTCTTGTTCTTGTTCTTAAGACACTTTGTATGGGAATTATTGAATCACAGCCTGAACCTCTGATTGATCACCTGAGGCAAGCACTGAGTCAGCCATGGGAGCACAGATGAAGGCAATTCACCTGTGAGACCAGAAAAGGTGGAGCCTGGCTGCACCTCTCCTACACCCCATTTAAGGGCTGACTGCTATTAAGGAAGAGTCTCTCTCTGGAGATTGCTCCTCTTGGAGCTTCTCCTGTGAACCTATGAGGCAGGTAAGCTTTTCCATTTGTTTTTCAGTTATCCCTTTCCAACATGATAATCTTTCTATTCATATGCTTTCTAAAGCCCAGCCTAACTTTTCTGTATATTTGTTGATTATACACACTTAAAAAAAAATAAAACAAACATTTGCAAAAAAAAAACAAAAACAAAAAAAAACAACCCTCTTTGCTGATCCCCAAAATATTGGTGAATTTTGAGTCTGAACTTTCATTGCATAAATTTTCTCTCTGCAAAGGCAAACAGTATCACTGTAATTTTCCCATGTTACCTGATCTCAGTTTCAGCAGCTGTACTCTTTCCTCTGAACCTGTAGTAGAAAATTCTTGTTCAGTGAAGTCAGCCTTCTACCCTGCCTGCTTTAATTCTGACACTTTTAAATTGCTTGTGCCCGTACTCTTAAGAGGCAGTACTTAAAAAGTGACCAATCCCAACACCTTCAAAAGCAGTTTCCCAGGACACCACGTTGACTAGTTCCCTGGCCAGCCCGAAATCTAGTTTCTCCATATCAAAGGTTGAGGTTTTCAGGTTTTCATGGCAGATTTCCTCCTATTTTAGATTCAACTACTTCATGGCTGCTATGGCCAAGACAACCACCAATTTCTGGCTTCGCACACAAGACCTAAAGCAACAGATTTAGGAGCACACCTTTTCCCATCAGTTCCCTGAGATACCATGAAGTTGTCATCAAGGTGTTTTAAGAATCTCATGGACCTCTTCATATCAGCTGTGTGGTGTTTTCAGATAGTCTGGCAAGTTAAAGTCCCTATAAGGACAACAGGGGGTTTGATGTAGAGGTCTCTCTTAGTTTCTTAAAGACTAATTCATCAGTATTGTCACTGTGGCCAGGTGGTCTACAGTACATTCCCACAAATGTCATATTGTACCGTATCTAAATAGATAATTTATTTCCTCACACTAGTAATGAGGTAATTCACTAGCAATGGTACAATGAGTAAACCTATCACTACAGCACTGTTTGCAGGGAGATCCTCAAGAGGTTGGAGAGGGAAGGGAGAGATGTGGAGTGCCCACAAGAACAGGAAACTGCTCTACTCTCTCTTCAGTAGGTGTGATCAATAAGCAAAAGAAAGAATATTAATTCAATGAAATACCTTTCTATTGTAGATTGATAGGTCCAACTGTGTTGTCAGATTAAGCATTCACATTAACATGCCCACATTTACATGAGTGGATAGTGATAGGACAAGGGGAATGGTTTTAAAGTGAGACAGGGGAGGTTTAGGTTGGATATGAAAAGGAAGTTTTTCATCAGAGGGTGGTGAGGCACTGGAACAGGTTGCCCAAGGAGGCTGTGATGCCCCATCCCTGCAGGCATTCAAGGCCAGGCTGGATGTGGCTCTGGGCAGCCTGGGCTGCTGGTTGGCGACCTGCACACAGCAGGGGTTTGGAACTGGGTGAGCACTGTGCTCCTTTGCAACCCAAGCCATTCTGTGATTCTATAATGCCAGACTTAACCAGGAGGGATGGGATAGTCATATCCTATTACCTGCCTTTTCTCTTAGCAGAAGGCGGGACAGACAGACAAGGCAACAGTATGTTTGATGGCCACAGCAAATCTACCAGAACATCTATGAGGCTCAGCAAGTATCAAGAATCATCAAAATTGTAAAGAATATGTAAAAGAATATGTAAAGAAACAGAATGTTATGGTACAGAAGGGCTATCTGCTTTTATGTTTATCAGCTGAAAGGCACAAAAGATGCAGGTATTATCACATTAGACATAAGAACTAGCAAACATGAATACAAAAATACAGCTTTTAAACAACAGCTTTCTTAATTCAGTTGCAGATAATGCACATACCTGAAAACATGAATGGAAACTGAAGCTATAGAAGTAGAACATAAGTCTACTCAGTCCTAGCATACAGGTACAGTTATCATACCTAATTTTCTATTAATTCCAGTTGCTACACAGGGACTTGTAACAGACACAAAATTTGTGTAAATGCTAGATGTTATTTCTTGTATATGCATATTTTCATACAGAGTAGGTATCCAACAGTCAATTTCTGTATTATCATAGCTTTGCTTAAACAGGGAGAGCTGTGGGGTTAAAGTTACAAAGTCCTGAGGAAGTCCCTGCAACAGCATCCCAAGCTGAACCATCACAGTCCTGGCACCAAAAAATGTTGAACAACATCCTCAGTTCCACTCAAGTGTTGGTGCTCCTACCTCATACTGGCATCTGCACTGTGTGACTTATAGCTAAGACAGTTACTTGTCAGAGTCACCCCTGATGTACAACCTAGATTTCAGCATTCCTTTTTCAGATTTAGAATCCTTACACTTACTGTTACCATTTCAGACCAAACACTTAGAGCTCTAAGTCAGGCAAATGTAAGCCCCCCTACTTAAAGGCAGAGCAGTTAAATGTTTTGATTGTGGCCTGGTCATGTCAGTGCGTTTCTGCAGTATTAGACCATAAATATCATGTTACAGAGAAGAAACTCAACCCCACAATCTAGTTTCACTGCCATTAGGTAGGAAAACAGCAGGGAAAGATGTCTGGACTTGCTCCCATTCAGAAAATATCCTGTACCTTATTTTTGAATGGAGAGAGCAAGTAATTTATTTTAGAATCTGAACTCTGTGACCATCATAGACTTTCTGCGTGACCTCAGGCAGCTCGCTTATGTCTTTCCATGCCTGAATGTGCACGCAAGTGATTTAGAAAAGAGATTTAATTTGAAATATATGGGTAGGAAGATATGCCTGTAGAAGTAAACAGTTCTGAACAAGGCCCTGGAAACATACACTCAGTGAGTGCTGCCTGTCCCCTTACAGTAGGCCAAGTTAATACTTCCGTGCATTCTTCCTATATCCTCCATGTGCAACTCTCCAGAAGTGCTAGTATTCCTAGTGAGTTCAGCCGTACAAGACACCCATGAGAACAGAGCTCAATTTTGTTTTTGCAAGACATGGAGAGATACTGGACCACTTGTAAAAGATTGCAAATAAGGCTATATGAGGTAGAAAATCACATCTTACAGGAAAATCCTGTGTGTGGAAAATTCTCTAGCAGAATTCTTACAACCCTCAGTGAAGAATTGGATCCTTAAAAGCTTTTACAGTCCTTTTCAGTGCTCAACAAATCATAGAGATTACTGCAGCCTGAGCAGTATGATTCCTTTTGAGATCTACAGACACTCAGTGTTTTATAATGTCTTCAGAGACGTATCAGTGCAGAAGGCATTATTGCCTGCTTCTATTATATGGAGTCTTCTTTGAAATGGTAAAGCAATTTTTTGAAAATACTCAATGTTGACTCTTATAGCTTCATTTAATTCAATTATTTAAATCTCCTTTCGCTGTATTACCATGTTGTAAAAGAATTCAGTGCAGGTGGTCTTTCAATAGTTATTTCCATATTTTCTTGGTAAAGAAGAGTGTTTTCTCAGATTAACTCCAAGGAAAGCAAGCTGGCCCTATATCCCAATTTAACTGTATAGTTCTTTTAAATTAGGACTTGCTGAAGCAGCAGCTATGAAATTAATAAATGTAGAAATTCATGAAATAACTACAGGCTTTCTGAAAGAAAAAAAAAAAAAAAAAAAACAACAACAACAACCAAAACCAGCATGAATGATTCATTGCTTTAGTTAAACTACTTGTCATTAGCACAAGCAGCAAAAAAAAAAAAAAAAAAGAAAAAGAAAAAAGAAAAAAAAGGCAGCAGCTGGTACTTTAAAATCTTAAGAAAAAATGCAGAAGAGAAGACAACACTTGGTCTTCTGGGAAATAAACTTGACTGGAGTGTCTCCTCCCTTAAGGAGTCAACTTCTAAAATTCCAAGAACAAGAACACACACCCTCTTCTGGGAATGTCTAAGTCTGTATTCTTTTGATAAGGCAAGCTTTTTATTTCATTTGGGTTAAACTGAGGAGCTGAAAAGACACACATCACATTACCACTCTAGTACTTTAAAATGCAGGGTGTAGGCTCAAAGAAGGGAAAGCAATCACTCAAAATCTTCTAGGACCTAGAATAGAAAGCATCAGAAAGCCACTAAGTAGGTGCTCAATACCCAAGCAACTTAGAGCAAAAAAAATTTGGAAGCTGTAAGACCACTGAGATGTTTATGTAGCCACAGTTCTGAAAACAAAGACACTTCTCTCCTCATGATCCTGAAGTGAGCCATCATAATGGTAGTTGCTCATGCTAGTGACTAACAGTCTGGGGGAACGAATCCTCCTAGGATGCAGAACCCATCCTGACACACTGACTACTCACACGATTGCAAATAACATTTCTTTATCACAGTCCAGAATTGAATTCTGAGTAAAACAAACAAATGAACAAAAATAGCATTTACATATTTTATTGTTACTTTAGGAGAAAATGAGAGAGTGTCAACATATACTTCACTTTTTCTTTCCTTCTTTTTTCTATAAGGAGTTAAAATATGCCTGGAGTAGGCTTCAGTCAAACGCCCCAAGAAAGAGAAAGTTTGACTGAGAGGTCTAGAAGACATAAAAGCCACTCATGAAAGCCAGAAAGCCAGTTAGCAAGCATCCACTACTAATTAAGTGCTTTGCATCAAATACTAGAGCTTAGTAACCTGTTGTTAAAATACTGCTATCTAAATTTATTCTAGTCGTTTAATAGAAAAGGATTTTCTATTAATGGGATTAAGCAACTATAATGAAATTACATAAATCTGTGTTTATGCCTTTTTAGAAACAGACCAGATACCAATAGTTGATTAGTTCAGCTATATCCTTCTTAGCAGTCATTCAAAATCCATTTCATTTGACTGGGCCACATTTGATAATTTACCAATAGCTTTTAGACACGTGTTTTTAATATTGTTACTTGCTTGCTAAACTTGGTTACATTGCTCAGATATTTCTTAATGTTAAAGGAAGAGGTAAGAGGTAATTAGCATCTTAAGAAATCAGACTAAATCAGAAGTCAAAGACTTTCAGGAATAATCCTTGTGCAAAGGATCACGTACTCATTGAAGCTGATAACTTCTTGCACTTTGGTGTAGAGCTTTTATCTGAAACTTATTTCTTTCCTTATACATTGACTTGATGCAAAACTGAAAAAATCCAAGTGCAAGACTGGTTGACCAAATGGTTACTCAGGTACTAACTGTACAGACCATATGCTTTGACTCAGGCAAAAGGCCCCTCACCTTGCATGCTGTCTAACCACATACACATAAACACAACCCTAGATAAACACAACAACTAGGCAAATATCTTGTGAAATACATCCAAACTACTCACGTGCTTCCAGACAAGTTGATCAGCCTACCCAGGAATGGCAAAGGGAGACAAACCTGGAGCTGAGTACATCCACTGAGAGCAGGATCAGGCAACTGACAGGGTCCATAAGAAACATAAAAGGCAAAAGGATAAAAACAGGTCCTCAATGCCCTCAAAAAAAAGAGAACTAGCATTAGAAATGAGGCTACAAGATTGGCCCCACCTTCTGAGGCCAAAAAGCAGAGGTAGACATGAAAAAAGAGGGAATGCCCAAACCTGGGCTTAGATGGGTCTGTTAGGCCAATAGGCAGAGGGAAGGCCAGGTAAAAATGGCTGAGGCCATTAATGCTGCTTGGTGCCCTCAAAGTTCCCCCTGTAGCCATTCTAAATTTGCCTTTGCTGTGTTTCTTCTACTTTTTCCACTCCGTAAAGTTGTTTTCTGTCTCAGTCACTTCTGTCTTGTCTTTCCACAGAAATTGTTTGATTACTCTTCTCCCTATTCTTTAACCATTTTCTACTCTTTGTCCTTCTGAGATGGAGGGAGAGCACATTTTCCCATATCATTTGAAGAACGATGTATTAAAAATGTGTACAGTTATTGCCTGATATTTTGTTCTCTGATTCTTACTAACAGTTCTAGAGAACACTTGGAAATTTTTATTTCATTCATTAGTGAACACTGAAGTATTATTTTGGTTGTATTGTACCCTGAATAATGTTAGTCCACAACCTTTTTTTTAATTTTTTTTTAGCACATAAAGTTAGGACTGCTTTACTTCCCCCAGTGCTGAATTTTGTCTGCCTTTCCTTGCTGTGTCTTCCCTTGCTGTGTTGGAGAGTACTTTGAGATCCTACTGACTGTCTGCCTGGTTTGCTTTTACCTTCACTACCTTGGTTAATTCCGGATCCTTGACAACGTGGGTTCCCTGACCACACAGTTTGTTTCAGAATGTATCTTCCTTCCATTCTATACAGGCTAGAAGGGACTTCTTGATAAGTGTGTTTAAGATGGTTGCAAGAAGTTCCATGACTCGACTCCCAGTCCCACAGTGAAGCTCTGTGGGTGTCCCAGCATGCTGCAGGCCTGCTAGCAATAGGTGCAGAGGAGATGGGAGTGATATGATACAGGGCAGGTACAGCTGGGAGGGTATTCATGAAAGGCCATAGTATCTTTGCTCCTTACTGGATTAATCTGCCTCAGTGTTGTGGCCATTTCAGCAGTAGTGGCTGGCAGGCAGAAGTATAGGAGGGAGACATTTTGAGCTCTGGTATATATAGCAAAAGTCTGAAGAGCTGTTGCCTGCTGTTAATCTCTATCCCAATAGCCATTTTCCTGGAGCAGAGGAAAAGAAAGCAATGTAATTCCCATGGTGTGACACATACATACATACTTTCTGCACTGGAAAGCTTTCAGATTTGCTTCAGGCTGTATCCTGGAGTCTTCCATTCCCATCCTTCAGACTTTTTTTCTTTTTGCCTTTTTCTTTCAGTGCTTTCTTTCACAGATCTGCCTCCTTGCTGTGTTATATAACCAACTTGTACAAGTTTTTTCTTGTGGAGGCAACCCACTCTCCACCCAGGTATCACTGTGAAGGCACTGTTACCTCTAAGCTTTCACATCTTCTCTTGCAGGGGGGAATTCATCCGAACATAACATCCCCAGCACGAATGAAGCACAGTCCCAGCTCCCAGGCTTTTCAGTTGTCCATGCAGTGCAGTAGGCTACATTAGTGCTACGTTGGGAATCACTGTCATCCTCCCTATGTCTTTGAAGGTAGACACAAGAAAAAGAAAGCTCTTCTCTGAAGCTCTTATTTCCTCTTGCTTCTTGGAGTTTGAATTCTTTTGTTGCGTAGCCCACTTTCTGTCCCTAGAAAACAGCCTGCTGAACACCTCCTTTTCACCACAGGTTGCCAACTGCCTGCCCTGTTCAGGACACATAGTCCCTAAGCAGGCTGCTGGCTGTAGCTAACTGGCTACCAACCCTGTAATTTACAATTTGCAGGCAAGCATGCTGCCAGGCAACAAAGAAAATATCACGTTAACCTTGACCCCTTCCCCCTGCCTAGCAGAAAAATAAATATTCTGTCCTTAGAAGAAGTCCCACACAGCCTTTGTTGCCTCTCCTAATCACTTCTTTCTCCTCTGGTAAAGCCACTACATGGGATTGTTAATAGTTCTGCAGAAACACACTTGCTGGCATGGCTGTCAGCAGCTATAGCAAGGTATGAAAAGACCTAAATATGTGGAGTATTTCTTTACTCATGCGTAGCAGTTTAAATGTTCATAGGCAAAAAAAAAAAAAAAAAAAAAAAGGAAAAAACTGCATCTGAACAGCCAAGCAAGGAAGTGCTGGGAGTAGATCTTCTACACGGAGAGTAGAAAGTTGTTTTGCTACGTCACCCATAATCATAATTCTCAGCTGATCCTACCTAAGCACCACAAGTTGATGTGTGGCTTCACGTCATGAACAGAATGAAAACTGTCAGAAAGTCTCAGGCTATAAAAGATAATGTTAATGTACTCCTACTGTACCAGCTCTCAGGCAGTGCGCTCCTGCCATGAGGATGATCTAGTAGTTCATTTCCTTAACTGACAATCACATAGATCTCTCTTTGGTGCTCATCTATTTCCCAATCCCAGCAGTGATGTGTTTTTTCAGTTTTTGGTTTTTTTTTTAGAAGTACATGTGCTCATACACCAGGATTTCTTTATTTCAAAAGCTGCTTTAGGATTAGGAAGTTGTACAGAATCTCAGTCTTCATTGTCCTTGTTAATTTATTGTGCTTTTTCAAAGTTGTACATAATGTGCCTGTTGGATACACTCTCTCCCATCTAATCTGACACATCCTTCACATCACTTATTTACCCCTTTTGGCAGAGCACTATCTATACATATTGGATGCTTTCAATACACAAAATTTTAAATGAATTTATACTTTAATATGTCTCAGGTATTTAAAATTATGTTTTTTTCTTTCACAAGCCTGGCATTTAAGAAACATTTCTCTTGTAGTAGAAAGTAGCTGCTATTACTGTTGAAATTTTGGTTTTGCTTTTCTACTCATAATTGCAGTATTAGGAGAAGGACTGGAAATACTACTCAAACGTGGCATCCATTGTTATCTTTACATCTTTTATCTTTTTAGTAGCCTATTAGTAACTTTTAGTAACAATGTCTCCAATTATTTAAATCTTTTCTTTTAAAGACAAAGCTACACAAGTAGAATCAATCTGTTTTAGAGATTGCACTGAAATTATCATCCCTGAGATGATAGCTTTTGATCAGGCATTTTAACTTTTATTTTTGCAGTCCCATTAACAATATTTTTCTTTGACAGCATTCCTGAATAGCTGAGAAATGACTGAGTGTATTGTATAAGCAGCCAACATTAGCAGTAGCCACTGTAAGAATGGAGAGAGCAAAGTTCAAAGACTGATTGTAGGCAGGGCTTACGAGCACAGCACCTATCAACATGAGTACAATTCCTATCCCCATAAGACTTAAAGAATACACCAAAAAGATACCAGAAAGACACATCCTCCCTGCCACAAGCAAAAAAAAAAAAAAAAAGCTAATTTGGGTGTAGTGTAAAATAGTTCCTGGGACTGGAGAAAAAATAGCCTACTCTGAGACATTCTTCAACTCCATTTTGTTCTCTTCTTTGCTGCAGCTGCAGTGCCCACTCAGTTTGGAAGCTAACTTTTAGGATGGGTGCAGAGGAGTACAAAGCATCCTCTTTATTTAATGCAAAGCAGTAAGGCAGTACCATCCCTGAGGAGCTTAATGTCCGCTGCTTGGGCATCTTTCACAGAGGACATCTCCACACGTTACCTCTGAACAAACAACCAGTAGTAATTTTGCTGACAGGTTATGTCCATCTCTGATGCTCGTTTGCTGAGTAAGCTGTCAGAAATGTACCCCTCTGATGCCAAGTCAAAACGGTCACGTGCACTAAAAGAGAAAAGAAAGAAGTATTTTCTTGGCCTTCTCTTTTTTGATAATTATTTTGATTTCACTCTATCACAAAAATGTTCAGTGACGTGCAGTCACACAAGCTATGGCATTGCAAGACCTTTCAAATCAGGTGTGAAGGCCAGGCTTAGAAGCAATTGCAGACAGCTCTTGAATTGATACAGATGCAGATGTGAGGATGGTTCTGTGGCAGGTATCAGGAGAGAAAACTAACAGAGCAGAGACTACAGGATACTGAGAATCTTTACTATTTTTTAAAACTAAAACTGCTGTTTGCTAACTGAGAACACAATCCTGTGTGCAAACAGCACCTTCCAAGAGATGTTGAGCACGTCGTTGTCACTGCTGTTCTACCTGAGCTTCTCCCAGTTAATCTCTTTGGAGGTGAAGAATTTGAAACCTCAGGAAACTAAAAAAGAGCAGCAACATTTATCCCTGTGAGATGGAGAACGCCACAAAAAACTGCCCTTCAGGGATGTCAGGGTAAAGCTGTGGAGAGCCTGGGACCCAAAAATGAGTCCCATTGCTTATACCTCGTAGATAAATAATATTAAAGTAGTGGTTTTAATGCTGATACATTTTCACATTAAACAACGTGACTAGTGCTAGAGCTGGACTTCAATGCAGAAATCCCAAAATAGTGTAAGATTGTCCTAAAAGCTTCTAACTTACCAAACTAGCTGAAGATATCATATGACCCTTAAATATTTGCATGAAGCTTAAAAAATATCCCATTATACCTTTGAAACTTCCAAGACTCCACTGTCACTTTCTCCCTGTGAGGAAAAACAATACTCAGGACTTAAATATCAGATACACCAGTGAGATTTTGACCCAACCAATCTGTCTTAAATTCAGTCAGATTACTTGCAGCACATCCACTTGCAAGTTTATTCTTTGCTTCCCAGGATTAAAGAAATATATAATGCAAGACATTATGAATTGGTTAAGAAAGTGAATTTATTTTTATATCGTCAGCCTGTTTCCTCTTAGTCTTCAAGTGAAACAGTGAAGACTGTTTCAATTTTCTATAGGGCTGTCTCAGATAAGGACAAAAGCTAATAACGTTTACTTGTTGAAGCATGTGGTAGAATACTGATTTGTTAGAGTGGGGTAGTACTGTTTGGTTGCAGTTGGATGTGATGATCTTGTAGGTCTTTTCCAACCTGACCAATTCTATGGTTCTATGATTCCATGATTCAGACAAATCTCAGCCTGAATGACAGGCACTTGCCTTCTATTATCTCCCTCCAAGTAAAATCTGGCTATGTAATTCCAAGCCAATTCCTTAACCTAGACCCCTCCTTCATCTCCTATGCCACTAAACCAACATCACACCTGCATCTTCCTATCACAACCTGCCACTGAAATCCCTAATGTATTTTTTGTGCTTACTGGGCCCTACTTAAAAACCTTTAGAAAAGCACAAAGATTTAAAAATTCTCTGACAAGAAGCCAGGAAATAGTAAGTTATTTTTTGTAATTAAAGAGTGATTTATAACTGTTTTATTGGCAAATGTGAGCATATGCATTTACATTCTTCAGCATATTAAACTACATTGTTAATGTAAGCATGCAGTACCATGGCAATTGGCTGTGAGAACAACAGTACTCATAAGTAAAACAAAGATCTGTGTGCATAAATGAATGTGTGGGATTAATACTGAAGATCAGGTGTCATCAGTAGCAGTACATGGTGATATGACAACCGGTTTCCCATTGTTTATTCAAAATCATACGAAATTACACAAATACAAAGCATAAGAATCAGCCATTTCCTTCAACAAAAGACCCTGTTAGGGTTTCACATCCCTTCTTTCACTCTTTTAAGCAGCCACGTAGTTTTCCAGGGTGGAACTATCGTAGTGTTTTCTTCAGTGACCAATAACACTGAAGGGGACTTCCTTCCACTTACGTGCACTTGCAATGTATTTGTATTTTACCTTTATGCTGAGGTAGAGGTTATCAGGAAGAAAGCCAGAGAGGTGTGAGAGAAGGGCCTGTTCTTCTGAGTCTGGAAGGTCCTTTCTGTATCAATACAATCAGCAGGCATATTGTCATTCTTTTCCTGTGTAAATGCCAGGAGGGATTTCTTCTGTCTTCCATTCCCACTAGGCTGGAGTGAGTGTGCTTTCAGCCAGCAGCAATGCACCAAGGGACATTTATGTACTTACAAAGCTCTGCGTGTTCCTTAGATGCACTTTAGAGTTCATGGCTAGTGCTCTTAGCCTTCACTCTTCTGAGAAAGACATAGCCTAAACTGGGCAAGGGTGATAAGGTGATAGATAAGCTCATTCAGCAGTGTCCTCACATCTTCTTCCATCATCATGAAGCAGCTTGTACATCACAGCAAGCAACAACAATGAAAAGAGCAAACACCTCAGCATCTCAATTTGGCCGAAGGAAAAAGTGGAGGCTGCATCTTGAGCAGGATCACACCAACAAGGATTATTCGCAGCTCAGTGCAGCATGAAAGCCTGCTGTTATCTGAATAGGTATGCCAAGGGTTTTCATATTGCTGATTATTTTTTAATCAAAACATTGATTTCTTTTCCGTCTCTTCTGGGAATGATCAGAATAACCATAAAAAGAATTGTCATTCCTAGGGACTGGAAGCCTCTCAATTATGCCCCATATCAAGCACAGCACGATTTGTCATACTTTGCAAATACAAGTGCTCCTAGGCCTATATATAATAATTATCTTCATTCCCCACCAATCCCTTTGTACTAGATTGCTACACAGCAAAATTTGCAATGCACATTTTGAAGAAGGAGCATTTCACTACTTAAAATATGAAGGTGCTCCCCAGTTTCTCCATGACTGGTTATGTATTAAAAATGTTTAACTAACACAATGATGAACTCCATTCAAAGCTGTAGACTCAAAGACCAAATTTTATGTATAAGTACCATATTTGAAGCTCATGAAGTCAAAATTCTAGTACATTTTTTTATATTTTGCAGGTTCAGGTATTTTTAATAGAGAAATTTGGAGATGTTGCCTCTACTGTGGTTCAAAAATTTGTGTTTTAAAGCAGTGGTAAATGCATGGCATTACAGATCATTGAAAGAAAATATAACAGGATAAGGAGAGTGGAAGTGTCCTCACACCCATTTCTTGAGCAGGGATGAAATACAAGGAATTTCTTTCACTTGGAATTACTGTTAAGTATACATAATTGACTTGACTATTAATTTCTGTCAAAGGAACTATAAAAAAGGACTTAATAGAAGTAGATAAATAATGAACTCTCTCTGAGAGAAAAGTTCTAGATAAAACTGTTTTTCAGTATGCAGTTAAAGAATCCACGAAGAACATGACCTGCCAAGTTACTGAGATACATCCTTATGTCCTGAGCAAACATTCTGCTCTGGCACAGGTCAGTGGGTCTGCTGAGGAAGGTTGGCTAGTTGGTTTGTTCCACAAGGACTGCTCCAGGTGCCAGAGTGAGACCCGAGGGGTTGAGTGTCTGCTGTCAAGCCTTGGTGTTGTTTGACAGACAGGTTTTGTCTGAGAAAATACAAAGAGAAATACAAAGAGAAATCTCGCTTTATGCTTTGGAATGCTGTGGCTGTGTGGGGCTGGTACTCAGCTGAGATGTGGTCTGTCTCACATACTCTGGAGTTACAGCCAGCTCAGTCCAACCTCTCAAATGCAGCTCACATTCTGAGTCGATGTTGTGTCTCAGCATCAGTGTGTTTAACCACTAGTGCTACATCAGCATACCAGCATGAATTCCAGCTAGCAGGGAAACTGCCAACACAGATCTTAGAAACAGAAAAGGAAAGCTCAGATTATGACAAGTAAGAGTGTATTTTACATAGAAAGCGCTGCGAGTACAAAGGGAAGATACATTTCCTGACCACTTTCTATCCATATACAATAAAGCTGGTCAGCAAGAGGCAGAAATGCCATACAGACAGATCCAAACCAGCTGCTGTCACATGCCTTGTATTTATAGTAGTTTATTTTGGCAATACATTCTTTCACCTTGCCTGATATAAAAGGCTTAAAGGAGCTGAATCATCGTGAATATACATCCATATACAGGGATGCTCTGATCCCCTCCTTATGAATATACCATGCAAGTTATCTTTGCTACAAGTGCATTTAAAAAAAAAAAAAACAACAACTACATTACATTTCACTAGTTTTGCAGTCTAAAATATGAGAAGTGACAGAAGTTCTTGTCAGCCTACCTTCCAAAAAGAAATGAAGCAATAGTGCATTTCAGGTTCTATAAAAGGAAAACAGTGCCCTTATTAGTGACTGTGTGCTCTGAGATGGGTACCACTTTGAGTCATTTTTGTTCTCTGAAATGAGACTTGTCATGGTATTAAGCTGTGCACTTGGTAGCAAATGATTGCTGGATTTCATCCTAAAAAAGCTGCTAATTTTAGAGTGTCTTTTTCATGGTTTGAATCATAGAATTGCTCAGGTAGGAAAAGGCCTTCAAGATCATCAAGTCCAACCGCAGCCCAGCTATACTGCCCTAACTCTAACAACCCTCTGCTAAATCATGTCCCTGAGCACCACATCCAAGTGTTTTTTAAACACATCCAGGAATGGTGACTCAGCCACCTCCCTGGGGAGCCTATTCCAGTGCTTAACAGCCCTTTTGTAAAGAAGTTCTTTCTGATATCCAGCCTAAACTGGTGCAACTTGAGGCCATTTCCCTTCGTCCTGTCACCAGTGAGAAGAGACCAGCCCTGCTCTGCTGCAATCACCTTTCAGGTATTTGAAGAGAGCAATCAGGTCTCCCCTCAGCCTCCTCTTCCCCAGACTGAGCAGCCCCAGTTCCTTCATTCGCTCCTTGTAGGGCATATGTATGAGACTGTGTTAAACAGGTGGTTCAAAAACACCATCTGCGATTTCAGCTGCCAGTGCTGATCCAGAATGAACTGCTTTTAGGGAGGAGTACATGAAGATGAAAAGCCATTTATGATGATGCTTTGAGAGTACTATAATAGCAAAGATCAGCCAAGACATTTTTTGACCTAGTTCTCCATATCAGTTATATTTTGCTGCAGTTTCCCAAGTTTGGCATAGGGAAAGCCAGCTATCAAAACACAGATGTTGTTGCAGCATACATCATTGCACAGCTGATAGTCCAGAGGTATAAAAGGGATGGGATTTGAAGAAGGAATATCATTTGCTAGCCCAAGGTTGTGGAAGTAAAAACCAAACCCACTTCCAAACACTGAATTCCACAGCACAGGGCACTCCATCAGTGTCCTCAGGGCTATAAAATCCTGCAGCAGGTCAGGGCTGTTATACAGACAACAGTTTTACTGCCACAACAGCAAAAACTTAGACAGCCAGTTAGAATTGTTGATGTACATGACCAAGGATCCAGTCATTCCTCTAACAGCAGTCACGAATGAAGGACAGAGGATTGGTGGAATTCCTTTTTTTTTTTTCAGTACGAGGGCACACAGCTTCTGTGAAAGAAAATGTTGCATTGTGGAGCCCTGTTGAAGCAAATAGTGACTTTGCATTGAGTTTAGTAACTGTGCATAGAATCAATCTAATAAAATGCTTTACCTCTAATTAGATTATCAAACTTTCACGCGTGTTCTATGAAAGACCTCCATATTTTTTAATTACTAAGGGCCATTTATTAATTACTAAGGACTATTCAGGCAAGAAGAGTATTTCAGGTAGGGAAAGATGAATTCTCCCATCTGAGGCTAGGAAAGTGGTTCAAAAATAGCTGTATTTTGAAGAATTTCCTAATGAATTGAAAGGGACGGGGTTTTAATTGCCTTCCCCACTTGTAAGGTTTCATATAAATTGGAGGGAGGCGAGACTGAAATTAAAGCTACATCAAGGATCTTGCTGTGAACACTGGAAGTGTTATTAACCTCATAACCAAACATGCAGGCTTTCACACCGGTGTCTAAGCAAAGAGATCAAAGTAATTTACCTAATTAAAACCTGGAACTTGACAACTTTTTACTTTCATTAAATTCATGAGCACTCAGCACCTCATGCTCAGTTTCAGTAGCTGAACTGCCCCAGGATGTAAAAAGCTTTTAAAGAGCCATAGGTAAAACAGCCTTGAAATTTCAAGCTGCCCGGTGAAAAAAGAACAGTGAAGAAAAAGAAAAGTAAAGTGAAACATTTTAGCAGCTTGTATTTTTTTCTCTTATTTTCAGTTCAACCAGAGTAATGTTTGGCTCTCCCTCTTTGTACATTCCCCTAAAATCCTAAACTGTATGATGTGGAAATTTATGTTTCTTCAGGCCTCTTCCTTTATACAAAGCTTCCAGCACTGCCCAGATAAAGTTGACTGACATTCTGAATTACAGAACATAGTTGCTCCTGGCCTTGCCAAAAATTCTCCGTTTGGAGTGATACTGCCTCTACAGAAGGTTTGCCTCAGGTTTATTATCTTTAATGATGAAAAATCTAAAATCAGTCAAAGCGATTCATCTTCTCCTTAACAAAATACTGAAAAAAATACCGGTTTGCTCATCAGAGGAGTACAATTAGTGCATATTTTTTGCTTTGAAATCCTATTGTGACTTGCTATTTTGAAACACAAAATTGAAATTTGGCACAGAGAGCTTTTGAGTCAGGCAAAGAAGAGAACCTGTCCAGGTTTCAGATGTAAAAAATCACCATGTCAGTAGTTCAAATTGCTGAAAATTACACTCCTGATTGAACATGCAGTGCCTCCACATACAACAAGTGCCTCGTATTGGAGGATTACTGGAACAGAACTGGTCTTTCCTGTATGTCCAAGCTGTTATGGAGACAAGCAGTGGAGCAGAGCCCAGGCACGCCAGGAGCCAGTGGCCACATCCCAGGAGCTGAGAGGGAGGAGCCATCTGGTTCAGATACCAATAGCAAACTAAGATAGGTGGGGTGTACTAAAATAAGGAGTGAAATGAAGGCTAGGAAAGACAATCAGTTGTTTAAAATAATGTGTAAAACTAGACAGGAAGGCTACATGGACTTGGGCCAGAAGGTACAGCAGGTCTGGGTAGCTGCAAGCATCTGGCAGAGGGAGGGGAAGGAGACTGAACCTGGAAATGTGTTGGGACTGTGGCTAATAGCAAAGAGGACGAGAGATTAGGGCTCAAACAAGTCATTAGATTTCTGTTGTTCATAATTTCACTGAATTTGTATCTATGGGACTGGGAAGGATATGCCACCTCCTCACAAATCTCACTTCCCTGCTCTAGAAAGTAAACCTGCAGCAGCTGGCCAAAATGCTGCAGTATCTTCATGGCATATAGTCTGGATTAGTTTTTGCTATGCTGACAGTAGTTTTATTGTGCCCCTGAAAAATACTGCTTTCAAAGTCTCCCCAGCTACATTTCTCTGTCCGTCTGCAATGTCTACCAACCATTTGCTGATTTATATTTATATCAAAAATATTACAGGCAAAGACTGTCTTAAATCGTGCACTGAGAGTATGAGAAGTCCCATTTCTGGTTTCCTACATACTGCTGTATTGTATCATTACATTACACCCATTTTTCTTGCCACACTGCTAATTTTGAACTAACAGTGTGGGAACAGAAGCACAGGCTTCCATTTTGAACTCCGATCACCATGAAAATTTGAAGTAAAATTAATTTTTTCCATCTTCTAGCACCACTTTCAGGCACAATATGCCCACTTCAAGAGTCCAGGCACCAATTGTATTTTAGTTTGCTTTGCCTTTTTAAGAAGTTTCTTCCCCCTGCCCTTTAGCAGCACAGCTAGCTATACAATTTGCACTGGAGGTGTTGGTGAACCACTTTCCCCACTCCATATCCACCACTCTGTAACTCCATTCCCATAAGCCTTTTAAACATGCACTTCTTCAGCAGCCAAATGGTTCAGTATCACATGATGGCATCAGAGCAACTGAATGCTGTTGATCTTGTGCTGAAGAAACGTGATTTCTGTGAAAACCTTCAAGCTACTGCACGGTTTTCCCAAAGGCTGATCAAATGATGCATTGCATCATCAAGCCCATCTCATTTACACGTTTGTTACTCCATTTCTGAGAAAGAAAATGAGTAACATTTTGACCTGTGTGACCTGTCACTGTCACATCTATATCTAATAGTTTTACTCCACGTACAGCAGGTACAGCAGGCCTATAATTTCTGCAGTGCAAGGGAATCTCCTTTCAAGTCATGATAATATTGATAGAAAAAATAGCCAGGCAATACAGTTTTCATAGGCAAAATGTGTGGTCATGCTCAGAATCTGAAATCTGGTGTTTGGCATATGATGATTTCTGCCAGGAATGCAGTATGTTTTATTGAAGCTTATTTTTAATTGCATTCGTTTTCTTCATCCCTAAAAATTACTGTACTTCGTGGACACAAAAAAGCAAAAACCTTACATTACTTTCAGGTGCCATACCATCACTTTAGACAACCTGGCAGCTTATCTTGCCCTAAGTCATTTATTTCAGTTTTCGATACTATTTTTACTCTTTTTGGACAACTTTACATAATATGACCTTCCTGTCATTGTTTGTTCCCTTCAGACCATTTGAGGTTTTAATAAAGATATACTTCAACAAAATGCATCAGAACGAGGTTTGAGGGTACAGATTAAAACAAAAAGCCAGAACTCCAGAACAAGCAGATATTAAAACAAGGAATAATGTTTCAAATTTTCAGAAAATGGAGCTCAGTAGCACAGTTCCCAGATATCTTTGGGCAATTTCTCAACCTAAAGAAGAAGTTACTCCCCAGCCACAAGCTTCTAGGAATTTAAAATAAAATGGGCCATCAGATTATTCTTCTCTTTTTCTATTCCTGCAGAATAAATATGATCGTGCCCCATTCTGCAGAAAGAAGCAGGTAGATGTGGATGAACACCCCTGTCTTTTGATGTCATAGTTATAATGCTCTGCTGAATTTAATTCCTTCCATATTTACATGGGATGAGATTATCAACGAGATGACAGTCAGCAGCCAGCAGGCACTCAGGCTGTGCTGTCAGTATCCATCTCTCGTTAACAGCTTCTGAATGATGGAACCAGAGGAATATGTATTTCCAAAGTGATGGAAATCTTTAAAAAGGCATGGAAAATGATCAGCATAAAGCTGAGACTGAAATCAGTGACCCACCGTGGGGAAGGTGCAGCATGTGGGTGTCCTTCATGCCCAGGGAAATGAGTGCAGGGCACGGAGCGAACATGGGGCATGCACATGGCCTCTGGATCCTCGTGGGGACAAAGCAGCATTCTTGGCAAGGGCGAAGAGGAAAGAGCTTTGAGAGGAAGCTAAAGGATTGAAATCCATAGGAATTTGGGCTGCTTGACCTCGATGGCTAACAGATCTGCTTATTTTTCAACTACAGGCTAGTAAAACTCATCTCCATGCTTTCCAAGAGTAAAAAAAAAACAAACCCAAAACATGGAATGAGGTATTCATGAAAGAATGTGCACTGTACATGAATTTAAGACTTACGGAGACAAAATGTGCTAGAAATCTCTCAGAGGATCAGAAAATATTTGCTCTAGGTTTGTATTTGTCTCTCTTTAGGAACATCTGACTAAAAGTAAGAGTAGCTCATTTAAATCCTTTGTAAACATCTCAGACTAATCTGAAGTAAGAAAATTCTGTCCTCTCAAATCCTTCTTGTGACATTCATAACCAAGAACTCAGGTCTTGAGGATGAGTACTACACAAGATAGCCAAAGTCATTTAGTAAAATCAGACCAATGCTTCCTTTAGGAACACTTGTCTTCCAGTAGCTTCAATACTGTCCTAGCTTGTCTCCCCTGCAGACAAACTATTTTTTCAGGGATAAAAACAGTACATTACTTATTGACTGCTGTCCCAATTTATTTTTGCCTTTTACTTATTTTTAGCTGTTTCAGCATGATAATGCAAAGAAAAAAAATATATCAAACGTGACATTTTTGGATCCTCTTAGGTCATTTCTGAAGTGAGATAATGACAAGCTTCACTCACTACCTAGGGAAGGCTACGCAAAGTCCCCAGCTGGGTGCAAGTCTTTGCTTCAGTAGTTTTTACACTGTAAGAACAGGTGTACCAGACAGTCAGTCTCAGTTACAAAACACTTTCTTAACTGAGTTCTCTCTCTCCTTAGCCAAGAGCCTTATTTATCACAATGATCTCTGGTGAAATGTACCCTTCTCAGGACAAAGATTTTGTTAGGATTTTATTAAACTGCTTAGAAGTTCTGGTCATAAATGTTTGTGAGTAGATCAGAGTGTTGGTTTGCCGGATTTGCTATTCCACAGTCAGCAGGTGTTAGGCTTTCAAGAGGGATATTGCTTAACAACTGCTACCCAAAACCCAAATATTTTGTAGTACTGTGGCGTTGTACAACAGTACATCCATGTTAGGGACACATATGGTATTTTCACAACACTGAGCTAAATGGTCTGTTTGAAACAACCAGCATTCTGCCTTACAACCTTCCCTGCTGCTCAGTCAACAAGGATCATCAGCGAGGATCAACCATCAGCAGTACCTATATGGGATTAAGATTAAGATCCTGCTAATGGATGGAGATTTAACCCCACTGATCACCTTCTTCCATCTGCCAGGTGTCATTTATTTCTACATAAAAACTGCTAAGCAAAATCCCATTCCTGTTCCAACTGTTAAGCCTCATTCCCATTCCAGCCACTGGGAAATATTCAGGACTCCCAAGATTGAGTTCATACAGCTACCCGCTTAATGTCTGTTCAAAACCAAGGTATGGATGTCTGGTGACACCTGTTATTTCCTCTTTACCCTGACTGCATGGAATCACTGTGATCCATTGTGGACTAAAACCAGAAGGTAATCCTTACTGTGCAATTCATCTCTACTTTGGGAAAAAAAAATCCAACTAAACAAAAACAACAACAACAACAAAAACACAACAGAAAACAAAAATACAACTCCTTTTTTATAATGTTCTAGTCCTTCCCCAAATTTTCTATGACTTCACAATTGGCACTAGCCCAGAAAGTACATCAATCAGTACCCTTAAATCACCAATACACATATATAAAATTCTTAGGTGACCTTGAAATTCGCAGACTCTTACTCAAATCTGGTTTCTACAATGGTGAGACAAATTCAAGTCAGGGATTCAGAAGAAAGAGCACCTCCTCTGCAAAGACCACCCACTGCAACGACCATCTTGGAATTAGTGCATGAGTTATGGCACAGCAGTGAAGGAAGTGAACCATTTTGCAATGCCTGGAATTTTTTAGAGCATTTTATCCACATACAGTCTTCTTAAAAATCTCTGGACAAATCTTGACGTGCAATGCAGACCTACAGTGTTAGCAAATATAGGACACGTAAATGTAAAACAATCTCTGCATTTTGTACCATCCCTTCAGTTATGAGGGACACCGGCTACCTACAAACTTGGTTTAATGGTTTTACTGTCTTGTGTGAACTGAAGCCAGCTGAGCTGGTAGGCTAATAATCAGTGAGTTACCTTCTTCTGGATATTTAGGAATATAGCACAGATTTATTATAATTGATCTACACCTACTCCAGACACGATCATGTAACATTTATACAGCGTATTAATCACGTTTCAACTGCAGAGAGAGACTTCCCTAACTTGACTGTTCATGGATATACTGTGTTTAAATGGGAGAACATTTAACCATTGTTTGTATACAATATTTAAGTCACAAAGTATGGTTCTGGAAGTCAGGTGAACAATCAGCTGACAGATCAGGCTAAAAAGGATAGAATGAATGGAGTTACCTCAGGCTGATGGCTAGTCATTAGTGGCATTCTGCACTAAAACACTAAATAACACTAAAATGGGAGGCATTGTTGGTCTTGCAGAGATCTTGACAAACTAGAGAGCTGGACCACATGAAGTTTAACAAGAGCACACGAAACAGAGTGACCCTGGCTATGTGTACAGACTGTGCGATGAGAGAAGAGCCCCAGTGGAAAGTGATCTAGGGATTCTGGTTGATGGCGAGTGGAACGTGAGCCAGCAGTGTGCCTTAGCATCTCACAGGGCCAAGTGTACTGTGGGGTGCAATCAGGCTCACACTGCCAGCTGGGTGAGGGAAGGCGTTATCCCAATCTGCTCTCCTCTGACGCTCACCACAGGGTAGTCAGGCCCTGGAACAGGCTTCCCAGAGGAGTGGGACGCTGAAGTTCAGGAAGCATTTGGACAGTGCTCTCTGTCATAGAGTTTGAATTTTGAATGGTCCTGTGTGAAAGCAGGAGCTGAACTCAGTGATCCTTGTGGGTCACTTCTACCTCACTATATTCTGTTACTCCAGGATTCCATGAAAATACTCCAGATTCCTTTGCTTAAAAAAGCCAAGGGAACAAGTTCAACCATGCCAGAATCAGAAGTCCTTCCCACAGGCAGCAAAAAGCAGGCATGCTTTCTGGGAACAGCAGAGTAGGATAAAGCTAACTATGTGAGCTTGGACACGAATGCCAGACTACCACTGCCTATCTGTATTAATGTTTGTAATGAGGAGGACATCACCGGGAGAAACAAATACAAAAATCTCCCAGTGTGCATGCCATTTCTCTGCTGCCTGGTGAAGGTGGTCTTTTTCTGATACCTGAGGAAATGCTCAAATCTCTGCTCAAAAAGGATTGGTGGGAAGAGCATTGCTTTGGCATCAGAAAGCGAGCAATTACATTCACTTTGCTGCTGCAGAAAGGAAGGCAACTACGTGATTGCTGTGGTTGTTCTGGGCTCAAGGCAAGCGAATGGCTGTCAGCTGGCTTTAGTGTGATCCTGAAGGCTGATGCTTCATGAGACCAACTTCTTCTGGCTGCTGCTCTTCAAAAAGATCATGAAACTGATGCTTCCTTCCTACCTGAGGTCAGCATCTTCCTCCTACGTAGCCTGGAGATGGTGCTGAGGAGACAAAGAGCCACGAGTTCTTGTTCCATGAATTTGGGTAAATCACTTTATTCCTTCCCATTTCCTTCCTCTCCCTTTTGTTCTTCAAATGTTTTAACAGCATTAATTATGACAGTGCCAGTGGGAATTGGGAAACTTAAATCTTAACATTGTCTGTGCTGTTACTTTGAAGTCAAACCCGTAAAAGAATAGCAGTGAAAAAAGTAGGCTGGAAAAAAGTGTCACAAGATTAAGTAAACTCTCTGAGATGCTGCTCTAAAAACTATACAGAACAGGCTGATACTAGGTTGCTCCAAAAGTAATGCCTCCTATTTATTTCCAGGGAAACTACAACAGATACGAAGAGCACAGTAATATTCTTTCATAGAACAAATTCTCAGATTAAAAAAAAAAATACTAAAAAATTAGGAAATTAAAAAAAATTTTAAAATCTTGCACCATAGACACCAGCATTAACTATGAATTTTTGCCAGCAATGAACAAGAGAGCTCATGTGCCATTCTCATAAAAAGCTGCACCAGTGGAGGTAAATTACTGTTGCTGACACCCCTGCTGAAACACACCACCCACTGCCTCCCTGTGCTCACAGTTACTGCTTGGTCTCCCTAAATGGTCCGCATGTCAGTGAATGTCAACAGGCACAGTTTTTCCACATGGAGGAATTCAGCGGCTCACCTTTGCTTCAGACATTCTGATGTCAGACACCATTTTGTCAGATTGTCCCTCTGCTGCCATCTGTCACACAGTAATGAAATATAAAATACTGGTGGAAAGGTTTAACCTCTGCTGCCTCTGACATTGTGTGTCGATCTCGTAAAATAGCAGGCATTACTTCCACAGCAGCCCTCATGCTTGAGGAGCTTATCCTTGTTGCTCCTTTGGCACAGCCTTGCTATGTAAACTACTGCTGGCCACTGTGCCAGCAGAGCGTGAGCCAGTCGAACTGGAGATATTGGCTCAGAAGCTGAAAAGTGAATAAGCAGGCACTCACAAAATTAGCTTCAGAGTAAAAAAAAAAAAAAACAATTTTAATGACACTGTTTTGTCCCACAGCTTTTAATAAATATGGTCACTTATATTAAAGAATATATTTAAGGAGTACAGTATAAAATATAAAGAGACATGTAAGAAAATAACTGACTACAGTGTTAATATTATGACCTCTGGAGTAGAACCTCTGTACTGACTTCTCATAACTACATCTTCACCTGATTTTTCCCCTTTCTATGGTTTCATCCTGGACTTCCTGTGACATCCTATCCTAGCAGACATGCAGTTCACCTGCCCTGCTACCTTCTCTCTTTTCCCTGCGTGCTAACAGCACCACACTCTCTCTTGAATGTGATATTTTTTAACCTTCATCTCACAGTGAGAGAGTTACTACATGAGATACTACAATCTATTAGGCTTTCTTTTCTGTTTAGTAGGAAGAGTATCCTAGAAGCTGAAGCTTGGCCTAGAAAGCATGTGTTTTAACATCAACTCAGCATTTGGCCACTGAGCGAACTGGAAACACTGCTGTTGCAAGACTTTACAGAAGCATGGAGATCATATAACTCTCCAGAGTGCAGCCAGATGATTTGATTCTTCTGGTCTGACTTTGTGTATAAATTTATCGTGACTGTACTGCAGCACAGACAGTATACAAGCTGATCTGAGAGCCTCTACTTTAAACTGAGCTCTTTCTCTTAGTGCATAACCGTGACATTCTTAATTGCACCTGAGGACAGCAGGACACACATGCTGCTGAATATTTTCAAAATTCGTCCAAGGAATAAAATCAAAAGCAGCTGGAAAGTCCTCTCTCTGCTATTTGCTGTGTCTACTGCACAGTGGCTGTATGCAGTGCAGAGTTTAATTAACACAACTGAAAATGCATCTTGGATTAAACCGGAGAAGTAGTTTTGACCTTAATGTCTGAAACTTTTCTTCAGCTATAACAAAATGAACAGAGCTCCCTTAGAAAGAGGATAGAAAATCTATTTGGAAGCATAATAACTGGCTCATTTACCCTCTTCTTCCCTAAGTTCTGCAAACACAGTTTGAATGTGAAGTCCGTTGTGCAATCCTCATGTGCTGCACTCAAGAAGGGAGTGCCATTCTTTTCATTTCCTAAATTAAAAGCAGAATTTGTATTAGTGCCACCCCCTCCCCCTGCTCCCCAGCATCACTGCTGCCCTGCACAGTGTGTGACCAAGCTGGATGCATCTAAACAATAGGCCCATACAGATGATTCACAAACATTGCGTGGTTGAGTTCAGATCTGTCTTCTCAGCACCTGCTGCAGCTGAAGCCCCCATCTGTGCTCCCTGGAGAGCTATGACACGTCCGTACTTAATGTGCTTGGTGTCACTGCACTTCCTGAGCTCTTGTTTCATACCAATGAAAGAGAATTTGTGGACAAGAGGGTTGGTGGGAGGGATGAGACTCACAGAACTGCACACACACAAAGAGCGTGAGCTTTAATTAGAGAATGGGTCAGGGGTGCTGACACTGTGGGCAAACACTTGGTGCAGCGCAGAGGTAATTGGTTGCACAAATCTCTGTTGCTGACAGAATCTTCAACACCCATTATCCAGAGTGCTCCACAATAGATAAACAGATCCTGTGCTTGTGAAAGGAGCTGGAAAGCTTTATTTTCATTTCTCTCCATTCAGGCTGATCAGGGACAAGGAAGGAAGAAGAATGGGTATGCCCTCTTCAACCACTCTTGCCCCACTCTCTCTCTCCACTTAGTGCTCCACCCTCTTTTCCAAATAAAGCCACTTGCTTCTCCCAAACTATCAGCTTATTTTGTTATCAATCTGACATATGTTCTGTTCCCACACTGCCATCACTTTACTGTTACAGGTTTCACCATTCTCTACTGCTATACCTGCAGGCTGTGCTGGCAGGTAGGAGGATGAAGCCTTGTTTCTATTTCTCCATATGTTCAATTCCAAATCAGGCCCAAATGTGAGGTGACCACTCCTTACCGAACGTGCAAATAGCAGTAAGAAACCCAAAATCTTCTCTTTGACACCACTTATTTCCTGCCACAGTGAAAAAAACAAATCAAACCAAACCCATTTCTATCTCAGGGACTTTTAACTGCTTTTCAGAACCAGCTAGGGAGTCAGTACATAAAAGCTTGAAATTGAGGGTATGAATGCTATGAATTCAGTGTATACACATTTTAAAACATCCATAGCACTGAAAAATGGTACGGTGTAAATGAAGTTATCAGCTACCAGATGTCATGTTCTGCCACCCTTATTCATAGTGAGTGAGCCAAACCCCCAAATTAGGACCTTTCTTATCTTTGACAGGTCTGATTTTTCTGTTTTATCAGTAGAAATCAGGAGAAACTCCCATGACAATGCAAGACAATACCAGTTTCCATTAAATTCCTCATCTCCTCCAGTACTTCAGATAAATTTTCTCTATATTTTTCCAAAGAGTATATAAAATATCAAAGATTTGCTTGGATTTCTTTTTTCAGATTCAGATAATGTTTGCAAATAGGCGTGCAAATCCCTGCCCACTTTAGGAATAATAATGCAATTTGACAGCTCACTCAGGATCTGCTCTACCACCTGCTAATATGTACAGCAACCTTTCCTTTCGTATCAATAAGCCCCAACTCAGCTTCTGCTGCACCTAATATCAGGTTTGGAAATATTAGGCATTTCCTAAAGGTCGCACAGATTGCATCTGGGAGAGTCCAGAGGAAAGCTTAACAGTCTGGGCTGCTTTACGCTGTTGTGCTCTTTGGCTTTAAGTTACCTCTTTATTCTGCAAGCACATCCTTTTTCCTAGGCTAAGAGTGGGTGTCCCATAAAACAGACAACATCCCAGACTGCAGAGATAGTTACACGTGCAGAGGTGAGTTCATTGCATTAGGCTTTGTAACTGTGAAAAGCAATGTTTCGTCCTGGCCCTGCACACTGCTGTGACTGCACTGTCACTCACCCACATGCTTTCTATCTGTGTATGATCATTAACTTCTGTTAACTGTTGGACTGAGTGCTGCTTACCAACACCCTTCCCAGCGCAGCAAATACCACAACTATGACTGGAAGTTTTAGCAGTGCCTGTTGCAACGAGCTGCAGCAGTTGCCTGTGGGTGCCCTTGCTTCATATGTGGGACCACTGTCCTGGTACAAACTATTCCACCCTAATTAACTCGCAGATTATATTGCTTCAATACTAGAAAAGCTGAGTTCATGCTGTCAATTACATTTTCGAAGCCACTTCATGTTATTTGAGATAAGTGCTAAGCACATAATGCAAAACCACAGAAGTGCTTTTTTGGCATTCTTTAATTAAGGAAGAAATGGCTAAACTAATTCAAGGTTGTCGTAACCATCCTCAGACTGAGTTTCATCCCAGGGAAGGTTTATAATTATTATTATTTGCCTTTTGGAAAAAAAAAAAAAAAAAAAAGGCTTATTTTAAGAAGCGAAGAAGACATTCATCAGATGTCACTGTAATATCATTCTCCCAGCAGCACGCAAAGAAGTCTAGTAACCAGAACACAGGAGCAGGAAGTCTGGACAATTCAGTCAGATCTTTGTTCTGACAGTGACATGTGGTTTGGCCTCAGGAAAGTCCAGGCAAGTTGGTAGAAGGATTTTCTTTGACTTTATTTTCTTTGAATGAGAATTTTAAACACCCTGTGTGCACACTCAGCCGATCTCTTTGTAAAACGGAGATTCTGAAATCAATTAACCTTTGCAAAACACTTTTCTAGTCTTTTTGGAAGACGACTTGATGATTATTGTGCACACTAAGTGATATATATAGGAATATAGATATCAATATATCAATAGATACTGCTATATATAGGCATTCTTCTATCTGAAATATTTCCAGATAAATAATTTATGTTCCTTTTTAAAGGCATATATGCTTTCATTGATAAATAAGTAAATACTTGAGCCTACTTTTATCAGCAAGGCCACTTTAAAGCTACAAGGAATAGTATAAAAGACAACTATGTCATCTCCCAGTGGGTCGATTCCATTCCCACTCTAAACTGACTTACAGAATGCTGTCCCCAGCATGTCATCCTCTCCACAGCCACGTTTTCCTACATGTATCCGTGTGCTGGCAGTAGCGTTTGTGCACATTAAAATCTCACTCTTCTTTTTCCCTTCCCCAGCTTTACAGACATCTCTGCTCCTTCTGTAGATACACGGAGGCAGCAGTGCTTGGGCTGGCACAAAAGGGTTTCAGAAATGTGTGGTCAGGGCAGCAGCGGGAGGCCAGCAGCCTGCCATGGTCGTCATGGCACATCAACTCTGCATCAACCTCTGTCTCCTATGGTGGCTTCAGGAGTAGGAGAGAAGTAGGGCCCATTGTATGTGGAATCTGGAATCTATTAAAAATTATACCAGCTATTTCCTAGTCCTCTGCTGCAAACCAGCTTCTGAGCAGTACCAGGCCTGCCTGACAACTCTGTAGCAGCCCAGTCCTACTTCTCTGCGGTGCGTGGGAGCTTCCAGCATTACTATGTGAAATCCATCACTGAGCACAAACACCACATGGAGGAATGGCAACATGAGACAAGTGTAAAAGCTGTCTGTGCTGAGAGCCCAAATACACACACAAGCCTTAATATAGATTTGAAAAGTGAAATTCAAAAAATGGCTCATTTTGCCAGACAAATGAAGAGATGCTACTCTGGAAGCATGTGCTGTATTTATAGTAACAGGTAATATCTCTGAAAACTGACGAATACGGAGTAGAAAATAATGCAGTGTGGATATTAATAAATTTTAACTCTTAGTCGGTCAGTTCACTCAGATTTCTTTGCTTCTCCTGCCAAAACAGCAGAGAAAGCATGCTGACAGCTTCCATAAATAGCAGAGATTTAAATAATTCATCAGCAGGCAAATTATATGCACATTTATACAGAATCTGAGCAACTCCCATGCTAGCTTTTACAGCAAGTTAGCTGAAGGCATTTCATTGCAGGCATCAGTCAGCTCCAACATAAAAGATAAACACAAGAGCACAAAATCAAAGGCAGTAGTTTTGTCAGGAGTTTTACGTGAGGGACAAGAACTTCCCTGACTCTTAAAACTGACTTTGGCATTCACTAAACTTCTTGTTTGCACAATGCAGATAACTGTGTTTCTCATTTTAAGAGCTCTCCTGTATACAGAAAGAATGAATCACACAACCACAGAATCATAGAGGTTGGAAAGGTCCTCTGGAGATCACCTAGTAGAACCCCCTGCTAAAGGAAGGCCTGTAGAGTACTGTGAGCACTTGGTGTACAAGGCAAGCCTGATGTAGAGGCTGCCACCAATTTGTATTGCATGCAAAGTACAACAGGTAAAGAAGCATCTCTCTAAGTTTCAGAAAGCATAAACAGCTCACAGAAGGATTTTTGAGAAATTTTTATTTTCCCAGATATATCACCATTACAAAGGAAAAGCATGGAACGATGGATAGTGATAGAGGCCCATACTGGTTCTAGAATACATGCAGAGATGGACTGTGAGGTCACTGACTAAGGGCTGGTGACACAGCAAGAGGTAACCGTGACCTCGCTAACTCTCACTGTATAAATTCACACATGTCAATGTCCAGCATGGACTCATGCCTGGATTCCAGCTGAGCACACCTGCGAGACTTGGAGCACTGAATGAGGCCTTGGTTGGTGTGTGCTGAGGGGCTTCTGGCAGCAGTTCTTTGTGCCCATCCCACAGCATCACCAGCATTTTCCTTGACCTTGTGTGGCTTGGGCAGCTGGGGCTGTGCAGGGTGCACGTAGCAGCATAGGCAAGTGATGCAGGGACACAACCCCTGGGGAGCCTGATGGAGAGCAAGGGCCGGGAGGGTCTTCTGCTGAGGGACAAGGGCATTGCTCTGCCTGCCCCTGGGGCAGTGAGAGACTGCGATCTCTCTCTTCTGGAGTTTGTAACGCCTTCTGCCCGCTGCAGGGGAGCAGCTTCCCAACCTCAGTTCTCCCCACACAGCACAGAACCGGACTAGAACTGCCATAACTGTGGGCAGAGTCAGGATGATGCTGCCTGTGTGACCCCATCTCCACCAGCTTTGATATGGCTGTGTGTTCTGGTGGGAATTGAAGCTGAATTGTGCCATACGCAGGCACAACAAAATGAGCATCTGATACTCAGTGAGGACAGATGATTATCTTGAGCATCCTGTCCCACAGCCAGCAAAACATTCAGATGACAGCCTACAGGACGAGCAGGGGTTTGCAGAGCCAGTGCTCATCACTCGTGAGCACAGCTTCTCACCTGAGGTCTGGGCTGCCTTTTTCCAAAAATATCTAGAAGACCTTGAACCCCTGCTCCAATAGCTCCCAGAAAAGATCAAGAAGATCTCTGGCAATGAGAGGTGAAGGGTTTTTGCAACGCCACTTTGTCTTGTGGGTTTCCTTTGTATAAAGCTCAACAGAGTGGCCTTACTGTGGGTGCTGAGGCTCTTCGTTGAAGACCTCATGGTGCCCTTTGTGAGGAGGCCCTGTTGCAGCCCAGAGATCTGCTGTCGGTAAGAACACTGGGACACCCATGATGCAGAAGGGCAGGACAGCCCCATGGCCACCCTTAGCCCTTCTCCCTGCTATCAGGGCCTCCTGCCTCTGGTCCAGGCTACACCACCAGCCCTGCAGGACCCACTGCTGAGGAGCTCTCCATGTCTTTGTGGGGATCCTAGGCTCCCCAGCATTGCCATTGTGTCCTCAGAAGAGGAGCCACAGGCGAAGCTGGGACAGGTGGAAGCAGTGGGACCCGCAGCCTAGAGCAGGGACTGCTTGTTTGAGGGTCCCTGGTGCTCCCTGAAAAGGAAAGCCCTCAGCAGCCCCCAGGACTCCTCTCTGTCCTGCAAGAGGTGACCGTCATTGTGGAGCTAGGCCAGTGCCCCACTGCCAGCCAGAGCACAGCTCAGATGGTCTGGGAGGTGAACATCAACCTCTCGGTCTGCTTCTGAGAGAAAAATCAAAAAATAAAAGAAAGACTTTCTGTATGACTGACAAGGAAGTTGGTGCTGCTGTCTCTACCCATGCTGGTTTCTCCCTCTTTTGGTCCTGAAAGAGGCCATAGAATCATAAGTTTATTTCCGTGACCAGCCTCACAACAATGCTAACAAAATAAGCATGGGCCCCTACAAACAGAAGATGGAACTCATGTCATTCTAACAGTAATCCAGTCATCATGACTAAGCTAATTTCCTTTCATAGTGCCAAGATCCAGGTCACAAACAAATTTAGTTTACTTTTAGCCTATGAGCTGTGATTTCCCCTTTTCTTTAGTTTTAGATTAGCTAGTCTGGAATTAAAAACTGTTTTGTCTTGACTACATTCAGGTGGTACAACCCTGATCTGAGCTAGTAACTCAGTGGTAAATTTTAAAATCCTGTTCGAGGCAAATCCAAAAGAGATCTTCCCTGATGAACTGATGCCAACTAACCCAATGCTTATCTTTTTGTACTAAAATACATTGAAATTTCTGCTTACCGTTTTCCTCTACGTGGGATTTTTTATAAGATCACAATCAGGTTTCATGAGCTATTTTCTTGACACTTCCGTCATATGTCTTCAGAACTGTGTGAATTGATTTATGTCTGTCCTTTTTTTCATGACTGAAAATTTACTGCTACTCATGGCTAACAAAC
This sequence comes from Tympanuchus pallidicinctus, assembly GCF_026119805.1. Taxonomy (NCBI): domain Eukaryota; kingdom Metazoa; phylum Chordata; class Aves; order Galliformes; family Phasianidae; genus Tympanuchus; species Tympanuchus pallidicinctus. The sequence continues at coordinate 2,022,239 of NW_026294752.1, read as the reverse complement.
AAAACAAATAAAAATCGCTTACTTTTTGAGCATATTCTTTGAGATTTTTTCTTTTCCTGCATGTCTTTTTTACCCAATTGAAAGCAACACCTCTTTTTAACAACTCAAATAGCTAAGAGTTTGGAATCTAGAGTCCAAAGACCAACTTCATATTGTTAAGTATATTAAAAACATTACTGAGAAAGTTGATTGCAAGTTTGCAATCTACATACAGGAATTCAACCAACCACTTTCAATGCATTAAATGCTTCTGCTAGGTTTATTCCATCTCAGTTGTCCTAAAGAAAGTAAACAGGCCCCCATCAGGACACTAATTAATAACACAGGTAGGAATAGAAGATTATTTCAAAGCTGAAGTATAGTTTGTTAGCACCCAATATACTGCGGTAACTGAAATGAGTGCACTGCAATAGATTGTCTGTACCAAGAAATAAATGGAACTGGACATTGTGGCTTCCTAGTTTTGTAGGTGCAAATGAATAGGTGGAAGATTAAGCAATAGAGTACAAAAGGTCATTAAAATTTTGTACAAGAGTATGTAACAATAAATCCACAATATCTGGCTAGTCTGAATGTTAGTGACCGCTTCTCCCACAATAAGTCAAGTTACTGCTATAATAAAAATCTTGATAAATAGCTGTAGATCTACGGAACGTAAGACAAAGTCAGCTAAGAGTAACAAGGCACTAAAATTAAATATTGGGGATATCTGCAGCTGCTGTGAGAAGTAAAATGGAAATGAGGGATGTGAAGGCTGCCTAGAGCTTACAGTGAGTAACAGACCCCTATGTTAAGTTTAAAGATACCGATGATCTCACATCTCAGATGTTCAAAGCAAGAAAATAAATAAGAAATTTATTCACTTACAGGAAACTCTTAAAGAAGTGCTGGGTGCAAGACATTTTCTTAAGTGACAGTCAGATTAATTTGGAAAGAAACAAAGTGTTCATAGTTTTATAGGCTGAGTCCAGTGTTCATCAATGTTATAATATAGGAAACTGTTCCATATAACTATGCATGAAATTAGGTAAATGTGTTGAGAAGCAGAGAAAGCAATTTGCAGAAAACCACTCTTCACGTGACAGCAAACCCTGCAGATGACCAAGGATGATTGTTGTCTGGCCACATAGCCTCGTCTACATTCAGTCTCATGAGGTGGCCTCAGACTGACTCTTCTTTTACTGTGCAAGGGATTTTGCTCCCTCTCTAGACAACTAGAGGTTCAGGGACACAAGAGGCTTGGGAAGCTTGACTGCCAGTAAAGACTGAGGCAAAGAACTGTTGAGTACCTCAGCCTTTCCATGCCTGTTGTAGCCAGTTCTTCCTTTTCATTTATCAGAGGGCCTATCCTTGCCTGTCTCTTCTGGCCGGTATACTTGTAGAATCCCTTTTTTTTTTCCCTCTGTTTTTCAAATCCTTTGCCAAGTTCAGTTTGATCTACACCTTGGCCTTCCTGACCCCATCTCTGCACTTTCAGATTGCATCCCTGCATTCTTCTGAGGTCATGCATCCTTGTTTCCACCGCTCTCACATTTTCTCTATTTAACTTGCGTGTCCTTGCTCAGCCATGCTGGTTTCCAGCCTCATCTGCTTGATTTCATATGCTGGGGCATGGAGAGATCTCATGTTCTCAGAAGGGTATTGTTAAAAAGCAGTCGGCTCTGCTCCATTCTTTTGTCCTAAGGAGAATTTCCCAAGGGATCCTGTCCAATAATTCCTTAAACTGCCAGAATTTCACTCTCCTGAAATTCAGGATCCTGACTCTTCTCCTTGCCAGGCTCCAAGATCACAAACTCAACCAGGGCATGGTCGCTACAGCCAAGACTGCCTTCAGCCTTAACCGCTTCGATGATCTCCTCTGTATTGTTGAATGCCCACAGCACTTAGTCACTACATATCTAAAACAATGTCTGGGCCACATAATGACCTACAACATACTGCCCTGTCTCACTTTAAAACCATTCCCCTTGTCCCATCACCATCCACCCTCACAAGCAGCCGTTCCCCCTCCTGTTTATCCGCTCCCTCCAAGCACTGAAGGCCACCATGAGGTCTCCCTGCAGCCTTCTCTTCTCCAAGCTGAACAGGCCCAGTTCCCTCAGCCTTTCCTCACACAGAGCTGCTCCAGCCCTCTGCTCATCTCAGTGCCTCCTCTGGACCAGCTCCCAGAGCTCCACGTCCTTCCTGTGCTGGGGGCCCCAGGCCTGGACGCAGCGCTGCAGATGGGGCCTCACAAGAGCTGAGGTGAAGAAAGGTCCCCTAGTAAATTAGCAAGGACAATGTGCAAGGAACCAGCATAGTCCTTGGACATATACAAATATCTGTGGTAAACAATGTGACTTTGCTTCTGCTTAACATTAAGCAAATGCTTCTCCAGCTCGGGGATTAATTTTACTCTTGCAAACAAATAACACTATTGTAATCAACATAAAACAAAAAGAAATATAGGGTACAAAACTGGTCATTTGTACAGAATAGCCCTCCTATCTGAAAGTGAGCGCCTGAATATTCAAGAAAAGTAAGTTGAGCAAAATGTGCATTCGCATCAAGAAAATCTATTACTTATTCAGTAGCAAATGCATTAAGGATATCATCACAAGCAGTACTGTTGCCAAGCACTGTTAAGAAGTTGTGCTTTCAGTCAGGCTGCTGCTCATAATTTATTAAACAAATGCCTCTCTCTTCATTCCAGCAAAGATTGATTCCCAGGATGGTGATGTTAAGTATGACTGGGTGATTTTTTTTCTGTGGGACAGCTTTCAAAACAGCAACAATTTCTACTTGCTTCATACAGTGGGGAAACCAGTGCCTGATGTTGATGCCCATAGCACATCATAGGCGTGCCACTCCTCAGCACAGCCATTCCCAAGCTTCATCTGGGACATGAGAGGGTTCATCATCCTTTGGATGCTGCAGGAGCAGCAACTTTCTCCAAAAACACCAGCTGACATGCTGTTGGTCTCCTCACTGACACTGCCAGAGAGCTGGAGGCTGATGATTCCCAGAGAACATCATGTCCAACCTGGGTCCCTCCAGGTGCACAGCATAGCCCAAGGTGCCCACACCAAATCCAGAGAACGTAGCAGTCTCTGTCTCTATCCCACACTGATTTTTTTCCTGATTTTTTTCCTATTATTTGGAACATATATAGACCAGCATACCAGAACAGCACTGGCACAGGAGTCACTACAGCTGCTGTATAATGTTCAGAGCAAGAATTTCCCTCAGCTGGAAGAGCTCATAGGCAGCTGCAACCTGCTGAGCTTACATGTCCTTTAGCACCAAGGAATCTGTGCAAAATATCATCTGGGTATCCAAGAGCAGACCCTTCCAAAGATAACAACTATCATTTCTGACACAGAGCCGTTGATCACAACCTTTGGCTGCCTCCAGCCAACTGGTTCTTAATCCATCAAGCAGCCTATCCTTCAAATCCATACCTCTCCAATTTTATAACTCAGATTATGCTAACTGGCAATTCTGTCAGTTACCTCATGGCCTGCCTGGCCGTTAGGACAAACCTGATTCTCAGCTCCTGAGGTTCTGCTTTGGTCTCAAGTTGAGGATTGCTACCAAGACCATAGACAGAACTCTGCACCTCTGCTCTGTATTTTGTTAGGATACACCAGCAATATCAGTATGGAAAGCCTCATATAAATCCCATAATTAGCAGATACACACACATTATTCTGCTTTTTTTTCCTAGAAAAATACATTTCTGCTTTTCCGACTCAAAACACAACACAATAAATTATTAAACCAGAGATTTAGGCAGCCACATTACTTCCATATCTTCGCAAATCTAAAAATCTGACAGCAGAATTCCCTATGAGCAAAGATGCTTTTTTTTTTTTTTTTTTTTCTGTCCCTCAGTTTCTATCCTTCCTTTCATCCTTCCAAAGAAGGTCAGTTTTTCATACAAGCCATATAATCAGCTCAGTTGTTTTGATTTTGCACTTCTGAGTTTTCATGATTCTGGCACCTGTGGGAAAAGTTCACTGAATCAGGATAAGAGAAAAGAGACCTATGTTGGTGGAAAAAGGGCTGGCTGTTTTTCCTTTTTTTTTAATTTTTTAAAAATAGAACAAAATCTCAATGGAAACCTAAGACTTGAAAATATTAGTGCAAGACTGTGGGAAGCAGAGACAAAAGGATTTTTTCTGTATTCTCACTTATTGAGCAAGGCAAGAAGAAAAGGCTAAGAGAGAAATCTTTCCTTTTGGATGATTTCCTTTTGCTGCTAACATAACTTTAAAAGCACTTTTTGTTATCCCCTGTATTACCAGCCAACTTCAACTCTAATTGAGCTATAGCCACACAATTCTCCTCCCTGTAGAAGTGAACAGCATCTCTGCAGTCTTCTCATTTTGCCTGACCTCTGCAGTGGCCATACACTTTCTTTTTCCTCCTAAGTTCTCTTCTCCACCAACAGTTGCTTCACTCACGAGGGAAACAAAGAATTTTGCAGGGCACCTTTCCTAGTCAGCTCCCTTAGTACCTGTATTAGGAAGCTGTCATTAAGGTGTTGTAGGAAGCTCATGTATCTGTTTTCATCATCTGTGTGGTGTTTTATTTAATGCCTGGGGCATCAAGGATGGCTCATCTAGAGCTATCTCCTAGTTTCTTAAAGAATAATTCATCAATAAGTGCCATCATCATGGTCAACTGGCCGGTGGTAAACTCCCACAACAATATACAGTTTATTTGCTTGTCAGTCCTTGCCCAGAGGCTCTCAACCTGATAGTTTTACTTCTTTTGTATATTGTAGTGCCTAATTGCAAGCCCCATACAGCCCAGCCCCTTCCTCATACGCAGCACTTCCTCCCACCTTGCCTGCCCTGCCTGTCTCTCCTCAAGAGCCCAGGACACACCAGTCACAAGACTAGAGCAAGCGTCAAGTCCTGCTCTCTGGTCACAGTCACCTCATGCAACACTACAGGCTTGGGCCAGAGTGGCTGGAAAGCTCTGTGGAGAAAAAAGGATCTGGGGGCACTGATCAGTGCTCAGCTGAATGCAAGTCAACAGTGTGCTCAGGTGGCCAAGAAGGGCTACAGCGTGGGTCTGGTGCTCGTTGTCCTCAGCCACCTCTTCATCCCATGCATGGCTTCCCTTCAATGAAAAGATGGAAAAAATACCCCAAGAGGGTTAGCAGTGTTCCCATTACCCTGCCCAGCTGCCTGCAAGTAAAGCCACCTCAATGTGGAGCCACTGTTGTCACTGGAGCAGAACCAGTTGCAAAGCAATATGAAGGGCTCAGCAGCAATTAATACATTGAAATGCATATGGTTGCCAGGCAGACCTGCACATTTCATAACTGAAGAGATGGGGGCTAATGACTGATGAAAAACCAGAGCCCTGAGGGATCATAACCAGCTTGTTCTTCTACCAAAACAAATTACTCAAACAGGTGGACAATGTGTATATTGCGACTTCCAAAGATGCTTTTGGATACATCTCTATCCTGTGTAGCTCAAAAATCCCTCAATTAATAATTCATATAAAAATCACATTAACAGATGAGTACATACCTATGCATGCTCCCTGCAAGCCACATACAACCTACTTTGTGTATCGACCTAGGTGCTTTTTTTCTTTTTTCCAAAATGAGTTTTAAAAAGTCTTCTAATGCTCTAATTTAGTTGAAATTAGAAATAATCTGCATTTTTTGCAGACTTTTTTTTGAAATCTTTCAGGACATATCCCTGAAGACCATAGTGAATATCAATGAGAGAGACCTACTATGGATTCTGAGTTTTGAAAAGTGGAGGAAATATCATTTTTGCACAACAAATGGAAATGTAAGGAACAGAGATGTGAAAAGGTATTAAAGAGGCTGTTGAAAGTGACACGAGCCATTCAGATTGCCTACTGGTTCCAAATATTTGAGCAGAATGATGCCTGACTGTGTGATCATTGAGTAAACGGCAGGATGTGAAACTGAGAAGGTTCACAGGATGTGAGGTTAAAGAATGATATAAAATAAGTGGATATGAGTGAAGGTCCACTGAATTTGTCTCATCATGCCTCTCAAGCTGTGCAGGATATTTGCATGAGTAAGACTACTTGCAGACTGGTTTTGGTGTCTCTGCACACCTCTAGACTAGTATTGGCATATTGTTAAGCTCTAGCTCATCATCCCAACTAAGAAACCAAACACTGATGCAAATGCAGACACCTCCTGAGCATATTAATACTGCAGACGTGCAGCCAGAAGAGCAAACTTGGAATCATAGAATCACATAGGTTGGGCAGCACCTTGAAGTTGACCAAGTCCAACCAACAACCTGATTTGCCAAATCCCATCATAAGCCATGTCCTCTTTGTCCCCACAAAACACGGACCCTTGCACCGCAAACATTTACTGAATTCTGGCTGGAAATCTTCCTCCTGGCCAGCTGTTCCCCTGAGTTCCATGTCAGTCATCCACAGGGGGAAGGGGCAAAGACATGAAGATGGACACTTCCAATCAGTTGATCCATTCGGATCTCCCAGAGGCATGCAAGTGTTCACAGCCTATCATATAAGTAGGAAAGAGAGGTTGTGATTAAATTGCAAACAATGTGCCAAGAAATTGAACAGGCTGTTGTGGAATTAAAGACAGTTGAGTTGGTTGTGTTGGTGTTTCTGGTGACAGCTTACTGTGCATGTGATTCTATGGTATGAGGAGGTCCAAACACAACCCCTTTTCCAGAGTGCTTCCAGTGTTATACTTTCATGGCTCACATAGATGGAGGAGACAATACTGACTATTAAACTGTTCCCTAGACTAACAAGAACAGGCATCTCCTCTCATCTACTTCATAGCAACTTTGCTCCCTTTTGCTTCTGCTCTTTTGGGAAGGCCACTGAGCAGAATACACATTTAATGGAATGCTTGTCTTTTTTTTTGCGTTAGATTAATTGAATCATAGAATGGTTTGTGTTGGAAGAAACCTGCATAAATGCTCCGATCTGCCCCTCCCTCACCCAAGCTGGCCTTGAGCGCTTGCACTTACAGGGCGTCCACAGTTTTCTGGGCAGCTTGTTCCACTACCTTTGTCCTTCAGTTTAAACCCTTCCCCCTTGCTGTGTCACTACAGGCCCTGGAGAAATGCATTTCTCCATCTTTCCTATAAGCTCCCTTTGTATGAAAAAGCTGTAATGATCTCCATAATTTTACTAGACACTGAGGTGAGGCGTTATTATCGGGGTCTTCTTTCTTGCCCTTCTTGAAAACTGAGACAACCTTTGCCAGCTTCCAGTTCACTGGCTCCTCTCCAGATTCCCACAACCATTCAAAATGAATTGAAAGACTTCTTGCAATGACATAAGATAGCTCTTTGAGTACCCTGGCATTAATCCCATTGGGCCCCATAGATTATATGCATCCAGCTGGAGCAGACCTAGACAGAAAGCTCAGGCATGCCCTGAAGCCTGGATGGCTGTGCATTCCCTTGATGGCTCTGTCTGTGTAGCTGCATCAGTTCCACAGCAGGAGAGGACACAGGAGTACAGGTAAGTGACATTTCTGCCAGGTGGATGCTGTGACCAGAGCTCCCTGCACACAGGGAGCTGTTTTAATAGACAGGGTGACAGCAAAATTAAATAAGCAAATGGAAATCGCAATCAAAATTTGCAGTGCAACCTATGCATTTGAATACACTTTCCTGTCCATTCTACTGGACTTTGAATTTGTTTCTTTACTGGTTTAAATTCTGACTCTCTCAACTACACATACTTTCACCTCTGCCTCGTGTGTTTATAGATTTCCCTAGGGCTTCTCCCAGGCACAGGAGGTTTGGTTTTTTTTTGGATATTAAACAAGACTAGGAACTAGAATGTGGCTGGGATCACACGAGGATATAGGATCAAATGCTGGGTGAACGCCGTCTCATGGGCAAAAAAGAAGGCTGCACAGGAACAAGCACAGACAGAATGAATGGTCCTTGTTCTTCTTCCCTAAGCCACTGTTTTCCGAAGGAAAGACTGCACCAGCAGTACATCATTAACACAATCTTTCTTTCTCTCCAGTGAAAAAGAAAGGATGTAAAAATGAAGGAGTCAACCAAAACTAAATAAGTGGTTAAAATGATGCAGGAGAAAATGGAAATTCCCTGGGAAATGTCATCTCCTATTAAATGTAGGATGCAAGCCAGAAATATACACATTTATGTAGTTTAAGTTTTTTATGTCACATGTACACATTTATGTACTAATAATTAATAATTTGAAGGATAGAGATCACCATCACAACTACATAAATGTGTACATGTGACATAAAAAACTTAAACTACATAAATATTTCAGAAATAATTTGAAGGATGGAGATCACCATCACAACTTCGTCACAACATTGCTCCCAACTTTGGAATGATTAAATCCCAGAATTAAAGCAAGAATTTACTAGACTAGATAAAACTCTGGGAAACCTGATTTCCACAGCTGGATTTTGTCCTCTTAGGATACAGCAAGGCAGTCAAGACTAGCCAAATTCTTTCAAAGACAAAGTCGACCTAAGATAACCTTTCTTCATTATTAGGCCTAATCTTACAAAGCTGAATTCTATCTTTGTCACAACTAAAGTCACGGCCCAGAACTGTTCTATACACAGGACAAAAACATTATCTCCACCTTAGATGAGCCTCAGGCAACCTGGAAAGTGGTTTCACTGTCTGTGTTAGTCTTTGCAGCACAGAGCCTGCTGAAATTTCTGGTACAATAGGTCAATATATGCCTGAGCTGTGCCTAGGGCAAATGTTCAAATACAAACTCACCCCTGCTGCTGCTGAAGACAAAGAAATGGCAGATAGGAGCTTTTCTTCTCTGTAGTGTCACAAGCTTTTCATACAGCTGGGTAGTGTTGATGAAGACTTACTACCTGCATTCACAACTCCTGTTCTGATGCATCAGCTGGTTGGCAGAGGAAAGGGAGCAGGTTTGGGGCAATAACCTAATCTAGCTATGGCATTCATTTCACAGTAAAACATAATATTTTTTCTTTATATTTTCTTTTTGGTCAGTTGCCTGGTTTGTTCATTGGTTTGTTTTTGTTGGTTTTTGGTTTGTTTGTTTGTTTGTTTTTTGCTATGAAAATATTCACAGGCTCCCATTAACTACTGCCACTTTGATTACAACTTCGGTAATTCAGTCAGCAGTTCTTAATCTTCCAGCTAAATTGTTAAGCAGAGAAGTGAAAAACAAAACAGAATGTGAGAATGTGAGGAGGATTGATCTAGGAATGAAACAAGAACTGGGCAAACATATCAAGGACGGCAAGTACAAGAGCAATTCTCCATCTTAGCCTAATCTCACATCTCCAAACACAAAAGATTTCATTCCCATGATGAATTCATTCATTATGTTATCTCCTCACTCTTGTCTCTTTATCCCTTATTTATACTTTCCATCACCTTCCCTGAACAGAACATTTGGGTGGCTGAGTGGAAAAATACGTATCATGGCCTGAACAGACATGTGACTGGGGAGAAAGGGCTGCGTTAGCTTGGGAACACAAAACTGCCTTTAGCAGCTCGAAGGAACTTGTTTCTGAGAAACTGCTCTATAGATGTAACTAAGTCTCCTTGCTTTCTGTGGATGACCTTGCTGATTCTGATACGTGATGCTTTATTGTCTCCTGCTGTTTGGTGTCTGTCTATACAAGGCACAGGGGATGGTACTAAGGGATGGTGCAGACATCGTGCCAGCCAGCTGCCACTGGTAATGAGGACTTGGCAGAGGCTGACTGTCTGGCCACTCCTGGTAGCACGAGTACCTCTCTATTAAACCAATGAATATTAACTTGCCTCTGTGTACTTCCTTTGGGATCAATAAATTTTATGGAGCAGTGTTGGCACTTTTATACTACAGTGGCTTAGTGACTTTCTATGTGCTGAGTGTAAATGTCAGGTCACAAACACACTGCAAGGCAAGATCTTGGAAGAGCAAGGAAAGGTATGTTTTCAGGAGCTAGGAGAGAGGGCAAGCTATCTTCAGTAGGAGCAAGGGTAAGGGTTTCACACAACAGCTAAAGAAGAAACGAAAGCTCCTTAGAAGAAAGTACAGGAAGATGGAACACCTCACAGATGGGTCAGAGATGTGGGAACAGCAAAACAAAGCTGACAGCTTCACTGATAAAACTTGGAAAATAAGAGGGAAAACAAGATTTGGAACTATACATGAAATGGCACTTTTTAATGATAAAATTATCCTTGTCGAAGCTTTCTTTCAGCTACTAAAATGTGCCTATATGTTTCCCTTATTGATCCGCATTTCTGGTTATTGACTTTGACAGGGTCACCCACTTGCAAAAAATTTTAGAACAAGGCAATGAAGTAATTAATTTCCCTCTTTGAGAACTTGTTTAGACAAATACAGTTCTCAATATTCTAAGACTATTTTCCCTACTTAGAAGAATATATGTGTGCATACATAATAGAAAAATCTAACCCCTCAAAGAATGCAGTGCTAATTAAAGAACATCTCATCTACTGATACAATGCTAAAAAGCTAATTAATTACAAAATACAGCTTTCTGCTGTCTTGAAGAAAACTAGCACACAAATTAATTGCAAAAGCATTGCAGCCAGTTATATAGCAAGGGAAGCAAATCAGTATGGGATAAAAGCCAATGCAGGTGGCGGTGCTGGTCCACAACCAGCAGTGTGTGTTCTCCTGCAAACCCTGTGAGATCAGTGTGTTCTCAAGATCTCTGCACTTACGATGAGATCTCTGCTGTCCCTGTAGAGTACCAGTGCTGAGCACTCTCCAGCTGTTCATTTCCCTTCCCCCTCTATACATATCTCCACGCTGCTGCTTTTCTGATAATCCCCTTTGGTCTCGGGACTTCCCCTGTAGCTAAAATAAGATATAAAACCATATTAGTCTCAGCATAATGAGTGATGTGTCAGACCTCTACATTTATGTGCTGCCACTGTCTTTTCCAGCTGATCAGAAACAGCAAAATTTTGATACACGTATCGTTTGGCAAGTGAATGGAGGATTAGCCCTAGTGTGAGCACATCTCTGCTGATAGTGCTGATATTGTTCACGCTGGAGCTGTGCAGCCACAAAGCATTCTTTTGAAGGAGATGAATTTCACAGAAGTACAATGTCCTTTTCTTTAAAGGAAAATGCAAACGGGAAAGAAGAAATCAAAAGGGTTCTCAAAAGCACTTGACAAAAATCTCTGCTTAAATGACTTCCACAATGTCAGCACCCTGGAAAAATAAAAATGGTTTTTGTCTATGAAGGTTTCTGGTGGGGGAACTGAGTAAGAGGGTGGCAGACAATATTTTCAGAGGCAGCTGCAGATAGAAGGCTTCATACACATTATGTCAGCACAACTCTGTTGAAAAGGTACTGAGAGCCCTTCACTTCCACTGACTGTCCTGGGGACTGAACGCTAAAAACAATTTACACCAAGCTGTTCACCAGTTCTTGAGCTTTGGCTCAGTTTGTTGCTTTACTGGAAGAAGACAGAATGAGATCAGAAGTTGTACCAGCCCAGGATTACAAACCTAAAATGGAAGAAATATGAGAATACAGTTTAACCTCTGCCCTGCGTGAGTTTTTGTATTGCTAAATCCGGAATAACAATTAACCTTGGTATTTCGACCAGCTGTAGGACAGCTGTAAACAGGGAATCAAGCTTATCCAGCTGTATGTTGCTTATATCCATGAGCTTACCAAATGTGAAATCAGCCTCAAGGCCATACGCAGAAAATTGAAGGAGGGTATCAACAAAATTTGTCTTTACAAAATTTAAAAGTTATTTTTTAAGAGAAGTGTTTGACAGTTTGCATATCTGTAAAATTCCAAATGAGGAAAAGTAGTGATTCAATTTGGAAGTCACAAGGAATGCCAAAGATCTGCACATTTTGGCAGCAGGGTAAGGAGCACAGTGAAGATAACATGACCAAGTTATTATGCAAATTTCTAAACATTCCATCACTGCAGAAATAATTGCCTCATGAATGGAATCCAGGAAAACAGAATACCAAGAGGTCCGGGGAAAACAGTAGGCGGTAGTTCCTGCAGCAGGAACAAAGCTAGCCCACCAAACATTCCCCCCACACTTCTGTCACGTTTCACTGATGCAAGAACTGTGGTGTGCTTCAGGTAGTTTAAATGTAAAAATATCAGCTCCACACCCACCCCTGTAAGGGCACCAAAGTTTTAAGGGAGAGCTGCTTCCTGCTGCATTTCATCCTATCTTGGCACACATCCATGAATCTTTTATGCCGTGTGTAATTCAAGCCAACCACCAATGGTGGTGGTTTATAAGAGGAAAAGGGATGCTGCAATTTACAGCTGCTCTTAGCAAGGGATTTCTTCTGCACCTTCTACCTCCACGGGTTCTGAGGTTAGATTGAACAAACTGATCACTCTGATCACAGGGTATACCAGAAGCTGACCCTTAGCATTCAGGAGCCACAGTGAGCAGCACAGTCAGCAAAACACACAGGCCACACAGAGGCACAAATTCGCTGCCACAGGTTGCACACAGACAAACCAAGATGTGGTTGGTGCTGTTCACATGAGGCATGCTCGATTCACAGCAGTCAGGGGGAACCATTATTTTTCATGACTATTCCTCTGATGCTCTGAATGCAGAGCAGTTCCTAGTGTTTCTGTGTCGAGCAGTCCAGAGAGGGGAAGACGTGCTTTCTGTAATGGGCATAGCTCAGCAGTAGGCTAAGCATGTTTATTTCTGTATAGGAGATTCCTCTAGACTTTCTCATAAACTGAAGTAGGCACCAATGTCAAATGTTGAAAACAGGCTTTGTAAACAATATCCAGTTACCCTACAAGGAGGACCTCTGTGTGCACCTGGCTTTTCTGTCTGTGATGTCTGTATCTGCATTCTTGCGACCTTCACAATATAGATGGCTTGGGAAAAAAGGTTCCTGACAAAGCTCCTTGTGCAGGTGTGGGTTCCTTGACACTGATATTTTCCCCATTCTGTAGGGGAAAAAGAGGCACAAATAAATGGAAGCAATTTTCTCCAGTTAATGACAACATGCTCCCTAAGGACCTAACAGCAACCTCTTGAGGGAAGACACTGAGTGGAGAAATGCTAGCTTCTGTGACTTGAAATTATGGATTTTACTGTGGAAGTAGGTTTCACTTGTACCACACACAGTACGTTACAGCTTTTTCTGCTGCTTGCACTTTGTGCTATCAATGAGAACTACTAGTGATTAACATCAGCTCTCCTGTTGAGACACAGATATAGGTTGCAAAAAAGCAACCCACCTGAGAATGCTCTCTGTATCTTTGAGTTCAGCAAGAAGCTTCTATGTTTTTATATTTGAACTCCAACCTTTCATGAATACCCCCAAAAAAACATATTTATCATTTGTGATCACGTTTCCAATATCTTGGAAAGATATCCATATCCATGTCCATATGTGGCTGTAAGAACAGCCAGAGATGGTGATGGAGTCCTTTGTACCTTCTTCATGTGATGCTGATACAGATAAAATTCCTGCAAATCTTATTAGCAAAGCTAATATCTATGCTCTTGGGAAGATACAGTCATTACAATCAGGGTCATTACAACATCAATAAAGTGGAAAGAATTAAATTACTGTTGATCAAGAGTACGTATTCTCAATTGATTGCCTCTTGAATGATATAACCTAAGCAACAGATTCAGGGATCTCAGCATCTGCCAAATCAGCAAGATGAGGCAGATACACTTGTGGCCTGAAAGCAATGTACATCTCTTTCGTCACAAAGAAAAGAAGAAGGAAGAAATTCTCTTCCTTCAGAGGGAAAATGTTGTCTTTGAGAAATGATCTAGACCTATGCACTTTGCTACTGCTGTTTTTGCTGGTAAATAATCTTTTATGCTTCCCCCCCAAACAAATTAACTGCTTGTGCTGTTTTTATTTTTTTTTCCTATTAGATAGAATGTCTTGTCTAAATGAGGCATCTTATTCCTGAACCAAGAGAGTCAAACCTGTGGAAGATTAATCTTTTACTTCTAGGAATACACTTACTTTTAGAGATCATACACTGAATTCTTGGTGACAGATTCTGCTGCTATAAAATCCCACTGAAAGGAATGGATCCTCTTGTAGAGTAAGACGCTCTACTACAGAAGTGATTGACTCTGGTCTTTGTATGCTTCCTGCAAAAATTATGCTGTTTTCAATCAGTTTCTCAAATGAAAGGAGAAAATTGGAAGAAACGCTTGGAAACAAACCCAGTTTTCAGCATATCTGAAAAGCTCTGGCTAGAGTAGTTTATAGGCTTATATCCTAAGAAATGTTTAGATACAGAGCATCTTTCCAGCAGTTTACATTACCAAAATGCAAACTTGTCTATTCTAATCACCACTGCAGGTAATGATTATTTATTGGTTAACACAATAATTAACTGGTTAACAAAGCAGAGCATAAAACAGGCTGATGCAAGTAGCTTCGGTTTCTTCCTATGCCATTGACTGAGGGGACAATTTTGGGGAAGTTACTTTCTCTTTCACCTCAACTTGCAACCAATCAATGGGAATAATGCAATTCACATCAAATGCTAGCATGAAAGTGATGCATGGTGAAGGACTGCTGTTTGCTATCCCATCCATTTCAGCAGCACTGTGATTTGTGTCTACAGTGTCACATGCATGAGTACTTTGCAGGTAGTCACTCAGCTGCACAACAGAGGCATGTTTCCTACACCAGCTCCTGTAATGCTCTTGCTATTACACACACATCAGGAGAATGCCTCTTACTTCTACACACTTACCAGTAACTGTACATTCTTGGTCTTTACTCTGAATGTAGACCCTTGTTTTCCTTCCTCCGTTCTTCTTTTTTTCATAGAATCTTTGTGGTAACCTGTCATGTGTTGTACAAAAACATCTGAGAAGGAGTGATTTGGGGCCAAAGAGATTCAAATGTCTCAGCATTCTCCTGAGATTCTAAAGGATTACATTCTTTATTCATGAATAATATTATCCCAAGAACCACAGCATAAATAACTGGACTCATGGGCTCAAGTAGAGCATGAAGATGGGTATTGGCAATGAAAGGCTTAGTTTTGACTGCTTCGATTTCAATAGAAACGCTTCCATGATCTCAGTGAATTACTTCATAACACAACAGGTGGTGCTTTAGAGCCTGCCTCTCTCAGTTACTTGGAGTTGTGATTTCCCTCAGAAGAAATCCTGCTGAAATCCATGGCTTCTTTAACATCATGATATGGCGTGGGCCACAAGGACGAATGAGTGGGAACTTCAAATCTCAGTATATTTAGAATGAACTTTTCCTACAGGACCGGTCTGTCCATTTTGAGCCTTAACACACTTCATCTCCTTTAGAACCACTATTTGTATTTCACAGTTAATCTCAGATTATAAAATGAAACATTAATCTCTCCAAGAGCATACACAAAATCCTGAGGTTCTACTGGAAATATTTCATATAATACACTCTAGAGTATAACAAAAAAAAGAGCCAAATTGCTAGACAAGCTGATGAGTGTGAGGGGCCGTGAATACACGTACTGCTGGCATGCACTGGGAATAGACGTAAATCTATATCTGCTCCAAAAATAGGGATGTTCTTCCTCTGACATGACCTACACACCGTATTTAATGCATACTATTCTGCTACAGATGCATAAGTTATTTCCTGCATTGAGGATGCATAAACAGAACATTTCTATCTTCTTGTGTAGCAAAAAGCATACCTACAAAGAATAGCCATTTTCAGAGCCACTTTCTGTAGTCTGTGCCCTTTCAAGAACTGCACAGACAAAGAGAAACACTTAAGTATGGAGATTGCTCCAGAAGTAATATCTCCTATTTATTTCTGTGGAGACTTCAACAACACTATTTGATAGAGCAAATTCTCAACTACAAAGCACTCCTTTCCTACGTAGTCACCACCCCCTGCTATGCATTTTCATCAGCGATGATGTTGCAAGCTGTTGCAATCCCTCTGAATTACGACTTGGAACAGAGTCAAGCTGTTGATTAAGCAAGAACATGCCTTTATTTATTAAAAGATGGGAGAGCTTTACCTCTCTTTCCACTTTGTATCTGCTGTTTAGAAGTTGATCCTTATGACTTTACAAATTCAAAGCTGTTATAGCTTGAAATTGATTGGAATGCCATCAGCCCTACTATTTCTGTGACTTTATAAAATGTCACATAACTGAATATGCAAGAAGTACAAAAGAACAGAATTACAAAGCCAGCTGTAATTTCCCACTTTCTTATTAGGGAAACTGATGGGTACAATTGCAATTTTTAAATAAATCACCCAGAAAAGAGCAGAAGTTCATAGGTACACGTAAAATCTCGTGCATTATTTTTCAGTATAGATCTCAATTAATTCACTCCAATCAATGAATTAGAAATGATTAGCCCGTGTCCCGTGAAAACTATCGCATTTTTCTTGGCAAATTTGGTCTATTTGCAAATCACTTACTCATACAGATGCAAATTTCTTGACTCTGACTTGGCATGGTATCACACCAGCCACTTTTCCACCGACCAGAAAGCTACGCTACTCTGCCACCTAGTGCTTTAAAGTATATGGTGTACCTTCTTCTGCCTCTTACTGCTTCAGCATCTTCTACAGAACTTCTGTTAATTTTTATTAAATTTCAGTACTAAATGGGAAATTAAACAGAAACTTGGTTTATCAAGCAGTTCTTCACTGCCACAAATCACTGTTATGCATGTAGATCTTAGTACAATGCTAAACTGTTTAGCAACTTACACCCTTGTATTTTTTGGCATTACTTGATCTTCCTCATCCTTTCCAACACTTGCAATAGCATCCTTATCACACACAGTACTTAGAAGACCAAAACCAACAAAAACACATAAGTACATATAACATGTATCACGACATTTAATCATGACATTTATTTATAATCATGACATTTTCAGACCAAAAAAAAACCAAACAAACAAACGAAAAAACACCTTTTATCATCTGCTGACAGCTTCACAATGCAGTTGTTGCTCCAAAAGTAATGCCTCCCATTTATTTCCACAGAAACTACAACAGGTACAAAGACACTATTTCATACAGCAAATCATCAGCTACAAAATGTCATTTTTCAACATAGTCCCCACCACCAGTTATGCATTTTCCCCATCAGTGGACAGAAGACTGCATGCCACCCTCATAAAAATCTGCACCAATGGAGACGACCCAGTTTTACAGCTGCTAAGACAGCACTGTTGCTAAAAAAATGTTGACCAAGTAGTTCGTATTTCACTGTGCTAACATCCACTGTTTGGTCTCCATCTTTAGCAAGCATCAATGAATGTCAGTGGGTGCAACTTTTTCTGCCTGGAGGCATAAAGTTACACCCCTTTGCTTCGTACACACTTGACACCAGACACCATTCTGTCAACATGCCCCTTTGCTGCCACTGACAGCAAAATGGAATGAAATGTTAGTGGGAACATTCACCCTCAACTGCTGTACCACCACCTCTCGTGTCGTGAGCTAATGTAATAAAACAGGAGGCCTTGCTTTTGGGTAGCCCTCATAAAAACATATTCAAAAAACTGTTGAAAATGGCATGAGCTGTACAGATTTCCTACTGATTCCAAATAATTGAACAGAATGATGTCTGATCATATGGCACCGATACAAATATGAACACCTCCTGAACATATTAACATTGCAAAGGTACGGGTAGAAAAGTGGACTTAGAATCATAGAAACACATAGGCTGGGGAAGTTCTACATCACCAAGTCCCAATCATCAACCTGATCTGCCAAGTTCTATTACAAGCCATGTCTCTTAGTGCCTCATCCACACATCTCTTGAATACCTCCAGCGATGAGGACTCTAGCACTGCCCTGAGCAGCTCATCCCAATGCTTAACAACCATACCAATGAAGAAATTCTTCCCAAAGTCCAATTAAATCTCCTCTTGCACAGTCTGAGACTGTAGCCTCAGCATCTTATTACTTGTAACCTCAAAAAACAGACCAGCAGTCTCCTTGCTGCAATCTCCTTTCAGCTACATCAAGAGAGTGAGGAGTCTCTCTCATGTTCCTCTTCCCAATTCCATTTCCTACATTTCCTCCTCATAGTATTTGTTTCCCTGTTCCTTTACCAGCTTCACTGCTCTTTTCTGCACATGCTCAAGCAACTCAAGCAACTCAGGATCCTTCTTACAGCAAGAGGCCCAAAACTGAACATAATGCTTGAGATGTAGCCTCACCAGTACCATGTACAAGGTGACAATCTCTTCCCTGATCGTGCTAACCACGTTATTTCTGATGCAGGCCAAGATGCCCTGCCTGTAGAATATCTTCACTTGAAGGAACCCATAGGGATCACTGAGTCCAACACCTGGCTCCACATAGGACCTATCAAAATTCAAATCACATTCTGGAGACTGTTGTCCAAACACTTGTTGAATTCTGGCAGAAACCTTTTCCTAATATCCAGAGGATCCCTTGGATCCTATGGGGGGTCATCCTCAAGGGGAAAAGGGGCACAGCCACGTATGTGGTTCTCCCATCACTTTACCCCTACGTACCTCAAGCACCACGAAAATGTTCACTGCCAAAGGAGATGCAGTCATTTAAAACTGTTGAGTTTCATGGCCGTAATTTTTCATCCCTCACTCCCGCCCCTGGAGCGCAACAAAGTGTCATCTCTTCTGCCTTGACCCCCAAAGGAGAGGGGTGGGGAGGAGAGGACCTGCTGTCCTCTGGGTGGCTGTACTGGGGCAGAAGGGGGGGTCTGCTGGAGGGCTTGTGTGGTCCTTGGGATCTGGTGGTGGGGTTTTCCACTCTGAGGCTGAGAAGGTCAATTAGGGATTGCTATCCTCAGCCTGTACTCTCCTTGGCTACACAAGTGGTTGAAGGTGGAGCCTTCAGTGCCCTGGCAGTGCACAAAGAGTAGCTGGATATCAGTCATGCCTCTAGATAAGAAATTTGGATACATTTGATCTCTGCAATCTCTGGAGTATTGAGAAAAAAGCTTAGGGGCAGGGACACAGGTTTGTCTGTGGCTGTCCCCATCAGTTGGGTACTACGTACCTCAAGCAGTGTGAAAGTGTTCAGATCCTACATCAGGTAAAGAGGAAAGTCAGGTGTTTATTTAACTAAATTAAAAATGATGTGCCAAGAAAATGCACAGACTGTTGTTACACTAAGAACTAAAGCCACTTGTATTCATGTTTCTGGTGAGTTTGCCCTGCCTATGCCAACACAGTATCAAGTGATCCCAACGTGCCCCCTTTTCTTACATGTTTCCAATGTTTGGCTTTCATGTCTTGTACAGATGCAGGAGGCAGCAGCAAATACTAAGCTGTCCAGCAGACTAAGGGAACAGATGTTCCCTTGCAGCTAATTCATAGCTTTTCTCCCTTTGCCTCACACTTTTTTTGTCAAGGCCCCTGGTGCAGATGGCATGTTTAGAGGATTGATTGTTCTGTGGATTTGATTCAGTGAAGCTCAGTAAAGTCTGGATACCCTGCGGAGGATGGAGTCCTCTAGCCTGAAGGGTGCTAGTTCCATGTCTGAGCACCCTCATGGTGCTTTTTCCTTTTTCCTTTTGCTGACTGGAAGTTGTTCACGTTCCAATATGGGCCTGCTACTTCTTGTTCTCCCATCACTGTGTAAGAAAAGTCGGGTTTCGTCTTCCATGCTCCCAGTAGGCAGCTTTAGTCAACGCTCAGATACTCCCTGAGCCTTCTCAGTTCCCTCACACTGCCCTAGGATGCCTTGTGCCTGGGCCCTCCCCAGCCTGAGGCCCCGGGACAGGCCCATAGACTGAAATATCAAACTGTAAAACTGATGAACCCTACTGCTCCCTTCAGCTTTACTGCCCAGGTCAGGAACGAACCTCAGAAATGACCTAAGGCTTTAGGTGTATTTCCACACCTTCATACAAGCTGCTACTCTATATTTGAGCTTGTACTGAGCTACTGGTTATATTCCCTTTTACAAACAAGGCATTCCTCAACCCACTTTATGTATTATTCATAAAAGGACGTATACATTATGTATTATTCAAAAAAGGATGCCATCACAGCAGCTGTGAAACAGTGGGTCTTCTCCACTGGTGTAGACTTTACATGCATGGCATGCACTCTTCTGTTCATCTCTGGTGAAAGTGCTTTGTAGCTAATAATTTGCTCTATCAACTAGAGTTATTGCAATCTTTATATCTGCTGTAATATCCATGGAATTAAACAGGAGGTATTACTTTGGGGGCAACCTACATAGATTGAACTGTTAACAAGCACTGATATTTTCCTAACAACTCTGAAGTTTAAAAAAAAAAAAAAGACAAAAAAGACTTAGCACTACTCACTTGCTCTGTAAAACATGTTCCCAAATTGAAATGTTACACAAGTCCTTCTGATGCTCTTTACTGCATGCTTTTATTATCTATCTAATATCTAATCACATATCTAATCATATGTGAGACTTCTATTTTCTGGAAAATGAACACCATGCTGACATTCTGGGTTTTAATAATTTTTTCTATAACAATAACTACTCTACTATTCCAAAAGAGAAATAAGAACATCCTCTATTTTTTTTTTTTCCAGTGGTTCTACTCCTCTAACTTGTTGAATATTTTAAAAAGAATACTTATACTTTCTTCATTTCTCATCAGTACTGATAGAAAAAAAAAAAAAAAAAAAAAAAAAGAATCAAAGCTATTTAAATGGGAAGAAATCAAAACTTCTACTTTATTTTCATAGCATCATAGCATAGTTTGGGTTGGAAGGGACCTCAAAGACCAACTGCTTCCAAATCCCATATTCCAGATAGTGTTGCCAACCATTAAATCAGGCACCAGGTCAACTGCCCAATTTGGGGGAAGCACCTACAGAGAGGCAGACAATTAAAAACAAAACAAACAAAAAAGTAAAACAGTAGAAAGCCACTGAATAGTTCTTCACTACCACAGCTCTCCAAACCAGGACAGCATAGGCTCAGGCAGCTAACTGAAGCTAGTTTAAATCTCTAATACTTGTGGTACTTCTGGGTACTTAAGGTTGGCTAAAACCAACCTGAAAACACAGCTAGCTGCTGTGACTACAGCACCAAAAAGCCACCCTCATTCTGCAGAGGACACAACTCAGGAAGGTATGTTGTTCTTTGCAGATTTCTAAGCACAAACTGACCATCCAGACTACAGAATGGGAATGGCTGCAAATAATGAGCTTTGATACTTAGAGTTCCAGTCACTGCATCTCAGTTTGTTCCTCCACTGATCACAGCACACTCAGAGGGCATTATTTTCCACACTGACAACTGAAAGAATAACCTTCAGTCTAGTACTGAAAAAGAGCAAACATCACTTGGCAGCCTCTGTTTCACCCGCAAACAGGAATATCACTGAGGATTTCAAGGATTTCAAACAGCAGTACTGTGGAGATATCCAGGCAGATTCTATTAAGAGCAATGGAAATTATCAGACAACCATATCCTTCCTCAATAATATTATTTGTTTCTAATCAGCAATAATTTTAAACATTTTTTTTCTGGAAAGCAGATTTCTTTAAGAATCTTTATTTCATACCTGTGATTGTTTTTCCATTGTTAATAGTAATAAAAAATTATTTACAGCATACAACATTAACATACAAAGTAGTCACTGTACTGTATGTAGATGTCCAACAAGACTGATTCCAACTTCTCTTTAATTGCTGACTGCTATGATAGATACATCACCAAGAAGCACTGTCCACTGTATGCTACAGAAGCAATACACGACATGAAACGTGACTTCATCAGGCACCCCAAAGGTTCACACTTATTCAGTATGAGCGCTGACTGAACATTTTTGGAAAACATTCTAGGAAAACCTTCCTGAGAAACATGCTCTGTCTCGCTGTTAATTTCGAATAAACCAAGATGGACGCTTCCTGGCTCTCTCAATGATCCGCTTCCCTTCATCTTTTTCAGTGGGCTTTTCTCCGTCATAAAGCACTACAGTCTCTACAGTAGGAGCATTAAACGGCCCTCCTTCCTTTTTACCTATTTCCTTTCGTATCTGCTGAGTCTCTGCTTTGACTTTTGCGTAACAATAACCACAGAGAACATGCTTCAGCTTCAAGTTTCCACACTCTGGGCAAACATCGATGTTCCTCTGAAAAAGAAAGGCAGTCAAAAATAGAAATTCAGTAATTTGAGCTAAAGCAAAAACAAACAAAAAACTAGGAGCAGTGACGAAGCAGCAGGAAGCAATTAATGAAATAGCGGAGAAATTCATCTGCCTTTCAGAACAAGGTGGCTCTGACCACCGTCACAGTTCCCTATGGTGAGCCGCGCATCGCCATCACCTTGACCGCTATGAGCTTGCTGGGGTCCCTCCTCCTGCAGCGGTTCACCTCGATGCTGCGCCTCTTCTTCGGCGCCGCCATCCATAGGACGCCACCGAGGAAGCCCGGCCCCTCGCCGCCCGCTGCAGGCTCCGGCAGACAAGCGGGGCTCTGGACGGCCGGCGACAGTCCTGAAGGGAAACGGAACTCGTTACCGCCAACCTCCATCGACCGCCCGCGGGCAAACGGGGCCCCAGCGCCGCCCCGCCTGCCTCGGCCTACCCCACAGCGGGCTCTGCGCCCCGCACGCCGCCGGCCAGCGGCCGAGCTCCAGCCGCTGCCAGCAGCGCTGGAGGAGAACGCGGATCGGCGGCACCGAGTGCAACACCACGACCGCCATGCCGGCAGGAACGGTAGGAGGAGAGCGGTCGCCCGCGGGCGCCCTCGGCATTCTGGGAAAGCGAGTGCCTCGAACGCGTCACAGCGTAATGACGACGGAGACCTGGACTACGACTCCCAGCATCCTTTGCGGCTACAGGCGTGCCGCAGCGGCGGGGCGGTCGAAGACTCCGAGTACCGGCATGCCTCGCGGCGGGTCTCCCGGCCAATCGCGCCCCTCGCGTGCGCGGCGCACGGCGGCGGTCCCTGGCGCGCTTCCCTCGTCGCCAATCAGCGCTCGCCGTGCCCCTGCGCCGGAAGCGGGCGGGGCGATCGGGCGGAGCACGCCTGCGCAGAGAGAGCTGGCGAGAATAGCCGGGGGCAGGCGCTAAAATGGCGGAGCGGGGGTACAGCTTCTCCCTCACCACCTTCAGGTGCCGAGCGGGGGGGCGGGGGACCGTGGGTCCGCCTGGTTTACGGCGGACGGGCTCGGGGGAGAAGGGTGGGACGGCGCATAGTGTGCGTGAGGCGTCGGGTTGGGGGGGCACGGTGAGTGTGCAGAGTCATTGCGGTAGTGAGCTGCGAGCGAGCGCACCTGGGCCTGGGCAGAAGGGATGGGTTGTATTATATTGCATTGTTTTGCGTTATATTACGTTATGAAGGTGCAAAAAGAGAAACTGAAAGCAAGAGTCTGCTGGTTTTGGTGAAGTGTCTCCCTGATGTCCGAGCAGTGCTCTGTAATTGTGTCACGGCTCTGTAATTGTGTCACTGCAAAGCAGGTCACTGAAGTGATTCTGCAGTTAGCGAGTAAGGCAATGGGAGAGGAATCTTCTTAGTGTGTGAGTTCAGCTGAAGGTGCCCGCGTTGCTAAAAAGAGTGCATTGTTCGTTAGCTCTTTCCTGGGGGAGTTAACAAGCTTTTTGTACCTTGCAAAGCACTAATACTTGTGAAACTGTTTGGGTTTGTGTTCACAAGAAAGAAATAACAATCACTAGTGCTTTTCCATATTCACTTGTCCTACGCAATGAGAATCATTGATTTGAGCGAGTGTTAGCTTTTAATTTATTTTGCTGATGTTCTGATGTTTTGATTCTCATACAGGAAATTATTTATTTGCTTGTATTTGTTAATGGTCGTTGAAGCCAGATGCGGGAATACTTGAGGGTGAAATGAGAGATTTACATCTTGTGTCATTTGGCCTATCAGTGAAAAAGAATAGTAATGTTTTGCTTGTCTTTTGACAGCGAGCCTCACTGTTTCAAAATCTGTTGCAAAACATGTATAAATGCTATTTTAGTAGAAATTCATGATGTTCTGTGAAGATTCCCTCACTGACGGGGAAACTTGGTTTAAATGATACAAATCTGGAGCACTGCACTGCAATCAGATCGAGTCCTGTCCAAGAAGCATTAGTTTTCATTGATGTTACAGGCAGGTATGGCAGTTCTAGGCTATCTAACCAGCTATCAGCCCGGTTCTTTTAAAGTCTTCAGATTCTTCTTTTTTCTTTTTTTCTAAATTATGGTTAGGGTATGCAGACAGTAGCTGTAAAGAGATTAAAAAGGAAGTTTATGTCAGATTGATGCATATTTGAGCATAACAAAATTACGTCAGGCTTACTTCTGCCTTTTCATTTTCAGTCCTTCTGGGAAACTTGTTCAGATTGAGTATGCTTTGGCTGCAGTGGCTGCAGGAGCTCCATCGGTCGGGATTAAAGGTTCGTTCAGATCATAACTCCACCAGTGAAAGGCTGAGTGTCTTAAAGAAGATGGGGAACATGGAGCTCCATTTGAGAAGAAAGTTGCTAGTGTAATTTTGCGAACACAACCAGTAGAAACAAACACCTCTCGTTTTAAGCAATATTGTTACTTAAGAAAATAAGTCCAGATATGTTTCCGTGTATAGAAATAGTTATTTCGACTATTATTAATATATACTTCATATTCAGAATGTGATTATGAGAGCTGCGTGATTATTTTTAAAATACTGGGGAAATGCTGGGTGAATTCATCAAAGTGCCTCTTTAATGTGATTGTGAACTTGAAGAGATTTTTAAGAATGGAGGAGCAAATTTCTTTATTCCTACAAATCTGTATTTCAACTGCTTTCTATAAGTGTAGTGTAATACAGCATTTTTTCTTTTTCTAGCTGCAAATGGAGTGGTGTTGGCAACGGAAAAGAAGCAGAAATCCATTCTTTATGATGAAAGGAGTGTCCATAAAGTAGAGCCAATTACCAAGCATATAGGTTTAGTGTATAGTGGTATGGGTCCAGATTACAGGTATTGAAAAAAAAATTCTGCTTGGTTATCATTTAGATACACTTTTCTATATGTATAGTGTAATACTATGTTGGGTTACACTGTATATGAGATCTTCTTTATAAGGTTTTTTATAATGTGTTAATTACCTTGGTAAATAATATTGCATCTCAAAAATGCGTGTGAGATGAAGAGCAATGAATTCAATCTTAGTGTCTGTTTTTCGAAGTACTTCAGGGTGTGCCGAGTTGGTATCTCAATATAATGTATATAACTCATTGTAATCTTTTGTAACTATTAACTATTGTAATTCCTCCAATAGTAATTTGTAAGAATTTTCAGCTGAAATTGTAACAAATAGTTGGATTTCTAATAGGATAATTTTGTCTCTGTTTTTAGAGTACTTGTACACAGAGCACGAAAGCTGGCCCAGCAATATTTCTTGGTTTACCATGAGCCCATTCCAACAGCTCAACTAGTACAAAGAATTGCTTCTGTGATGCAGGAATATACGCAGTCTGGGTATGTGGTTTTCTGAAGTTTGGAGGCAGTTAGAGTGGTAAAGTATGACAGCTACCAGGTGATTCATTTTTAATGTCAAAAACACAGATTTTTTTTACTGGAAAACGCTCACAAGAGGTGGGTGAGTGGGAGGACAGCTACCTGGCGTGGGTGAGATAGTCATTGTATCCTGAATAGGTTAACTGACTAGTCAACATTCATAACAGCTCTGTGCTGGTAGGAGGCCTTTAGGGAAATTCAGTACATCCAAATAGTGCAGCTTTGGTGTTCATCAAATAAATTTATGAATTTTGCGTGCCAGCTCTGAGTTGTTTGTTTGTTTTGTGTGGTTTTGTTGTTTTTGTGTACAGAGGTGTCCGTCCCTTTGGTGTATCACTGCTCATATGTGGCTGGAATGAGGGGCGGCCCTATTTATTTCAGTCAGATCCATCAGTAAGTATCTTATATTTGTAAATTCTTCTGTTTCTGTAAAATATCTAAAATTTCATATGTGCTCGTGAAATACTTTGTGTGGCTTGAAGGATCTGGAGCTAGAAGAAAAGATTCCTTTACCAGAATTCACAAGTCAGAATGATCCATGCTGGGAGCCTGCCTGGAGTACTGTGCCAAAGGAAATGTGGGAAGTGGGTGGCACCTGCTTGCTTATTCTGTGCCTCCATATTTATGGATGCACGGGGAATGGCAGCAGTTCTTGAAGGACATCACCACCCTTTTTCATCTCTTCCCACCTGCTTGGTAGTAACAGGAGTCATTGTGGTGTGTTGCAGCAGGTACCAGGAAAAAATATTTGACCGCTTGCACAGCTCAAATAGTTATTCCCTAAGCTGTAGCAAAACTAAGCCAGAGTCTGCTCCATTGTGAAATGCAGTGCAAATGCTCTCATATTTAATGGCAGTGGTTAATTTGCAGGAGTTTATTTGCTGTGTTAGAAAAGGGTTTTTACTAAAATTTACCTGTTGATGCCTGTGTGAGTTATAAGAATTTTCACCAAACTAAAAGATCTGTTACTCTCATGATTTTCGATAAGCTTCAGAAATAAGAGTCACTACCCAGTGGTCAAATGAAACAGCAGAACACAGTTGCCTCGTGTGAGGCATCTTGATTGAGGTGCAGATTGGGTGTGATTGTCGTTATCCTGTGGGAAAGAACAGGCCCAAAAGCCAAGTACCTTGGGAGCAGCTAAGATAAATCAGGTTGGCTGTTTTGTAGCAAGTCTTTGAAAATGTGTGGGTACACATGTATTTATTTGTGCATGTGCATAAACGCACACGAACATACCTATAAGTATATATGGTATTTATATGTCAGATGAGCCTCGTGGAAGAACTGAGTGCTCATTCTCAAGGGCAAACATAGAATTTCTGCTCAAGGAATCCCAAACCAAAACTATGCTAACAACTCACTAAATCCATTTTTCAAAGTAGTGGGAGGCCCAATTTATCAGCAAGGCCCAATAAAAAGGTGTTGTACATCTCCATAGCAAATGTTTTCACATCCAGTTAGTCGGAATGTAGCCCAAAACAATCTCACATACTGTTATAACATTCAGAATTTTCATAATGGCTTCTGTACCTGTTACCAAATAATTGAATGTGTAATGTTTGACTGAATTAGGAAAAACAATAGATTGTTGTTTTTACAGGGAGCTTATTTTGCTTGGAAAGCAACAGCCATGGGAAAAAACTATGTCAATGGGAAAACATTCCTTGAGAAAAGGTAAATGTATTTTAATGATGTCTAAAAGAATACTGTCTCTTTTTCCAGGTTTCAGGCAAAAGAGTCAGGAAAAAAAAGGAAACTCTTGAGTGATTGGTACAAAGATTTAAAATACTGATGATGTTTCCAATTGCTTTGTTTAACATGTATGTGATACCGGCTTTACTCAGCGCTGACTTTTGTGTGTGTGGTTGATTAATCCAGTGCAATAAGCAGTGTGTTTAATATATTTGCAAAAACATTCTCCACAGTATCAGCAGCAGTAGGGATTTTTTTTAATAACTGTTCTGAATATTAATATAGCAGTTCTTAAAAATAGTTGGAGGTTTTAATAGTGTTTGGGTTTTTAGAGGTTCTAGACTTAGTAGGATTCAGAAGGATTGTACTGTGATTGTACTGAGATGTGATTTTTTTTTTTTTTTATAGATACAATGAAGATTTGGAGCTTGAAGATGCCATTCATACAGCTATCTTAACATTAAAGGTTAGGAAAACATTTAAAGAATACATATCTTACTGTTGCAACATCATTGAAGTGATTCACTGAAGTATATTTTCTTTAATAGGAGAGCTTTGAAGGGCAAATGACAGAAGACAACATTGAAGTTGGCATATGTAATGAAGCTGGTTTTAGGAGGCTAACTCCGACTGAGGTTAAGGACTACTTGGCTGCAATAGCCTAGTAGAAACCAAGAAAGACCGTGTGACTTCACACTAAGGTCTTTTTAATTTTGGCTCCTTAAATGTTTTTCTTTGCAGTTTTTGCATACTTATTTCTACATGGTTTGTCTGACAGATTTTTTAAATACCATGGGTGCAAATGCAGCAGTCCTAATATTGTAATAAATTGAATCTTAATACAGATAATTCTTTCCCTTGATACGTGGAAAGTTTGTACACAAAACACTGTTAGAAAATGTAAAGTTATAATGAACACAGGCAAAGGCAAAATAATAAAGTTGGAAGGCCTCTGTTTTGCGGGAAAGCGTGTGTGCCTTTTTATTCATAGCTTGTTGTCTGTACAAAGCTGAGGCTTGGGTATCTTCATTGCTGAGGAACAGTTTTTCCACGTTAGCCATCGTGAACTGATTGTTAGACCTCCTTTAAAGAACTTCTAAACTCTGTGCTTACAAGAGAATTTTTTCACTTTGGAACTCTGTGTAATTATTAAGTAACTTCCAAAAATGGGTTGCTCTGGTGCGAAACACACTTCCATAGAGATGTAGAACAGTCTTCCATCTGGGGGGTGAACTGTGATTTACTTGAACAGCTCTGCTTCTGAGTGTCTGGCATTGTCTTAGTCTTTGTGTCTTAAGAGTTTGTTTTCTGTTAGTCAGTTGACCTTTGTGATCCTAGAAATTGACATTCCTCAATCCTGAAATGCTATTAGGTGTAACAGAAACAATTGCTATAGACCAAAACCTAAACCCATTTACCAGTACTTTTAGAAATCAATAGGATGTAGAAAGCAAAATGAGAACATGTAATGTAATCACTTTATTCACTGTGCTGAAGTATTTTTCAACTTGCAAGATAACTGTAACGGAACAGCAATGAAAAAAACACTTGATTTATGCATTGCTACTTTTAAACGTGCAGAACTAGATACTTGAACATACTGCGTGTGGGTGTTTGTACTGTTAGTTTGTTGTGGTTCTTTTTTAAGTGTGTGGTGCCTGTAAAGTTATGTAGAAACAAGCTGCACAAAAGAAAGATGCTAAATAGACTTTTTTTTTTAAGCATTTTTAAAGCAGAAATCTGGTCTGGAGCCATTGAAAAGTTACTGATAATGAAATGGAAACTGGGTAGCTGGTTGTACGTTAATACAGCTGTATGGGAGCAGCCAGACAGGTTAAAAGTTACCTAGCCATAACCAATGAAGAAAATAAGAAGTCCAAAGAAAAGGACATATAAACTAACTGATCTGCTCTGTGTCTGTCATCTAATATTTTGTGTTATCACTAGGCAAATGAGAATTTCTTAAGCATGCCATAAATGAAGTTTTATTTCATAATGTCACAAATAAAAATTATGTTCAGATGGTTCTTAAAGACTTCTCCAGATTACTTTTTGAGTATTTTTTACTCTGAAAACCAATTCGTATTCTGATTCTTCTTAGAAACAACTAAGCAACTAGGATGAGAAACCAGAGACTTTATATTACCTGATTTTAATTTGCACTTCCAGAATCATCATTCCGAAAAGTGGGATTCTACTTTAATATCTGCATGCATCCAGTCTACTTTTAATGTTATATAAATACTTAAAGGAGTTTTGTGTGCAAAAAAAAAAAAAAAAAAAGCAGGTAGGTACTTCAGAAATAATTAGCATGAACAACAGTAGGTTGGTTGCATCCTCTAAGAGTTGATCGGTGAAGAGCAGCCTATTAAATGTAATTGAAACCAAAGCACTTCACTCTCAAGATGGTAATAGTGGGGCAAATGTAAAATGTGTTAATATTTTTTGGGTGGGTGGGGATTTTTTTGTGTGTGTGTGTGAACTGCTTTCCTCTGTGTAGAAAATAGCTCATTTTATAGGTGATGAAGAAACACGAAAGCTCATGATTTCTGTTTTTCTTGTGGCTTAATGATGTAGTAACTTCTGTGTCAGAGAACATGGGGACTTTGAATAAAGCAAGTACAGTTTAAGGCAGGTCAGACAAAGGCTTTGTTCAAGTGATTACAAAGACAGGTCCTATATACTGTTTCAGGAAAGGAAAAAAAAAAAGTCATTCTGGTATTAGCAAAGCCAGCTGTCCAGCCTTGAGCAGGATGGACTGCAAACAATCATTTATAATAGTACCTATTTTAATATGACCGAGTGCCTAACTGTGAGAGGGATGGAGCCAAGTAGCTTCTTAACTCAGAGTTCTGAGAAAGAATCGTTGAACGTGTGCCAGTACGGAGAGGTGGCTTTTGTGGAGCCTGGAGGAGCAGCGTATCCCGTGTAACCCTTGCTCAGAGGTGGGGAGTCAGGATAGTCACAAGCTGCTAATTTTTAGCTGAATGTTTTAGTCAGGATAAACTTCATAACCAGCTCTTCCAAATATTAGTGACTTTAACACCAAATGTGCATTGTTATGGGAAGTATTGCATGCTGAGTAAGGAAAATACTTTCTGGTAATTGGTATGGATGTTATGTATATCTTTCGCCCACTTCCCCCTGTTCCATTAGGAGGACAATACATGATTTGATTATTATCTAATTATGGCACTATTTTCTCTTGAGAACAAATATAAGTACTCGCAGAAAAAGAGCATTTATCATTATCACTAGGCCGTCATACCCCACGTGTTAGTTTTCTGTGAGAGTGTTTTCCTTAGTTTTATTCTGAGGCATGATCCTGGGGCCTGAGTCACTTCTGTGGCAATCATTTCTCCTTGCTTCATGTGAAATGGGCAGTGTGGGTTTAACAGTTTACTAGTGGTCATTCTGATAAGCCACTGTTTGTAGTGGAGAACGATGGCTCAAACTGAACTCTTGAAGTTCTTTAACAGCCATATTCCCATCAGGGAATCAGAATTCATTGGATTTGGGATAAGTTGAAAGAACAGGCATAATATTTTGAATTCAGGTTTTATTTATGCTATTTGTTTCTTTTAGTGGTAGGTGTATAGATGTCAGTATTACACTGTTCTAATGAGGAAGATGGTGTGACTTGGAGCGTGGGGTTTTTCTGCTGTTTTAATTGCTTAATCCTTGACACTGAGTAAGATCATTGTCGTACTCAGATTACTGCTGTTTTAGAATAGTACACTGAATTTTATCTGGTCTTTGAAGAGGCCCTTTAAAATGCAGGAAATTAATATTTACATCTTTTTCCATTCTAAATTCCTGGAATTTAAGAAATAGTAATTTTAATTTGGATATGTATTGCTCAGGAAATAACATCAACTGATGTTATCAGTGAGTGCAACAGAGCAGCAAATTATATAGCAGTTGTATTTATTTTTGTAAATTGCATTATATTAGCTTTTATTATGTAAAACCTTATTTAATGCATAAAGAGATGTCAAAGGGTACAGAGTGGCCAAAATTCATAAGAAATGGCAAAATACAAGCTCAAGATTTAAAATGACTGTAATGTATGACAGATTCATTATCTTGTTTCTGATCAGTCATCTGAAGGAGAGACACTGATCACTTAATGCAGACAACATGCTTTGATTTACATTTGTCTTGGAAGATGGTCAGCTCTGAGGAAATCAGACAGCACAACACTGTTGTGAACACAGAATTCTTGGGCTTTACTTCACTGGTGGGATCAAGAGCTAAGAGCAGCACAGTACCACTGTATGCCATCACCAGTTTAGTGAGGCTGTTAGATTAAGCAGAAGTGGTGGAAGTTACAGGTGTGGTAAGCCCTTACAGCATGATTTCAGCTTACTACTGTTTGCTATGTGAACCTGTGTTCTTTACAGACAGTGGTGAGGTGGTGGAGCAGCTGCCCAGTGAGGCTGTGGATGCCCCAGCCATCCTTGGAGGTGTTCAAGGCCAGGTTGGATGGGGCCCTGGGGAGCCTGGGCTGGAATTAAATGGGGAGGTTGGAGGCCCTGCTTGTGGCAAGGGGTTGCAGATTTGTGATCCTTAAGGTCCCTTCCACCCCTGTCCATTCTGTGAACCCACAATGAATTTCAGCAGCAGCAGCTGGGGAGAAGGCGAGTATCCTTCATGCTGCAGCATAGAAAGAGGCCGGAGGCCACTGCGAGATTTACTGAGTAGTTGGGCTGCTACTGAGGCAGGCAGCATCTTGGCACAAATAAAGGCACCAAGTGCTTGAGCACAGAGGGCCATTGCTCCTATTGGACACCAAATGCTAGTGATGCTGAAGCTTCACTACTACATACGACTACAAAGCGACTGCTTATTGGATTGTTGATTAGAGCTGACTATGCTCTGGCCTTCCTTAAGGAGAGCAGAAGGCTGATGCATGCACACAGCTGCACTGCAGAGGCTGAGATCTCCGTGTGCTATAACGTAGTACGCCTGGATCTTAAAAACCTTTTTTAAAAGATAAAATACATGCTTTTGGAGGACCCCCCTCCCTGCCTGCCAGAGCACAGCAGCAGGCCGTGGCACGGCAGGCGGGCGCCGCTTATGTCCCCGCCCGGCCGCCCGGGGGAGGCGCGTTGGGCCGAGTCGGCCGCGGCACCGCCCGGGGAAAACCGCTGCCGGCGGGGCCAGAGCCCGGGGCGGTGAGTGGGGATGGGGTTGGGAGTGACTTCACGTCGGCCGTGGGCGCGGGGGAGTAACGGCGGCGTCCCGTGGGCATCCGGGCCGTGATCGCTGAGGGCGAGGCGGGGGCACGGCCGGGCTGTCCGGCGTCCGGGTAAACACGGAGGGGCCGGGAGCGGGCGCTCAGCGCGCCTTGCCCGCGCTCAAAATGGCGCCGCGCTCACGTGATGGCGGCAGAGGGGAGAGGAGCTGGGCTCGGGGCTGCGTGCGAGTGGCCTGGAGGGGCGTGCGGGGCGGGGCGGGGCGGCCTGGGGGCTGCGGCAGCGGCTGGGCTGAGGGGGGAGTTGTCCTCGTTTACGGAAGGGCTGCCTCTGCGGGCGTTTTGTGGTTAGCGCTGGGGTCCCCCGGTTGTGTCCCTGAAAAGCTGGGCTGGGTTGTTGGGCTTATTTGTGTGAGCTTGAACTGGGCTTCATCCTGAAGTCTTACTGCTCTTGTAAAAGTTGGAGCTGCTATGGGGAGCGGACCCGAGGTA
Organism: Tympanuchus pallidicinctus; assembly: GCF_026119805.1. Taxonomy (NCBI): domain Eukaryota; kingdom Metazoa; phylum Chordata; class Aves; order Galliformes; family Phasianidae; genus Tympanuchus; species Tympanuchus pallidicinctus. The sequence goes on along the minus strand of NW_026294752.1, from coordinate 1,989,410 downwards.
GTAACTGCAAGGTTTTACGTGTGAGAATAATCCTTGGCTTCCTGTGGAAGCATATAATGAAGTGCCGAACGTCCGCCGCGGTGGGACGTGATGTGGCACCGCCTGACCAGTGCCACGCCGGCCCTCGCAGGTGGTTCATGGAAGCTGAGCTCGAAGAAGGCTCTGCACGTGGGGCAGACCTCCACCCAGCGTCGTGGCTGTCTAAAGGTCTTAAAAGTTTTCCTCCTCCTTAGTAATTGGGTGAGCAGCAGCTTGCAAGCACCCTGCAGAACCACGCGTGGCTATGAAAGGGCAAGGAGGGGCTGGAGGTGGTGGGAGGTGGATGTACCTTCACAGAGGCACTGAAGCGTTGCTGCGGAAGTGTGAGTTTCTTGTTCTGACTAAGGATCCTTGAAGGTGCAATTTTGGAATGCTAGGGGGTGAAATACTCTGTAGTGATACCTGAGAGCTACCTCAGGAAGGTGCCAAAGGAAAAGAAGTGCCTTGTGGCCCTCGTAAGCTCTGGCTGCACGGAATGGCTGTGGAGGGCAAGCGATGGTCAAGGCAAAAAATTGCAAAAGGCAGGAGCTATATTTGTGTGGCGCAGAGCCAAAAGTGAATCAGAGTTCTGCTGTCCTGGCACTGACAGGAGGAGGATTCACTTTGGGCAGTGAAGGGATTAGTGCTTGAACCTGCCTGGTGGGGATTTTGAGAGGAAGGATAAAGTTTGTTGGCGTCTTCTGACCCTGAAGTGAGTGAATAAGGCATGATGGAAGATTTTAGACAACGGTTGACAAGAAAGGAAAGGTTTTGGTAATGTTAATTTACTGAGCAAGTAGGATTCAAACTGTTTGAATTGTGCATAATGAAGTCAGGTTCCAGAGTAGTAATGACAGTCTTTTGTAGGACTGAGGCTGTATCGCTTTTCACGGTTTTGATTTTTTGACTGAAACTATATTTGTGTTGCCTTTTGATCCTAGCTTTCTTCCAAGTGCAGTTCAGATAAAAATCACAGGAACATCTGTTTATACTCGTAGTTGGGAGTGAAAATGGATAAATTTCACTCCCCATAGTGGCAGTTTACTGAGTGTCTTTAAAAATTCTGTTTTTGATGTGATACTTAATTGTACATTTTTCAAATCATTCAGTTAAGCAGTTCCTATTGTTATGTTCAGGGAGACATACTACATAGTGTAGATGCAGAGGAATGTGTTTGATGCTGCACCATAAATCTGGTGAACCTGCTTTAACAGCAGGATTGGATTTGATGATCCCAGAGGTCCCTTCCAACCCCTATGATTCTGTGATTTTTGTGGAGAACATAGAGATTTCCAGATCTTCCTGGCCCTGGAATTATAAATTATATTTGTCACAGTGCTGTGTAATGTTGAAATTTACCCACAGGGGTATTAGTAGCTTATTTGGGGGATTATATTGTGTAATTCGGAGAGGACAGAGGTATGCTATTCAGAATTGTAAGATATAATGGGCGTTTTCTACACTGTATTAAATAACTGCTGGGAATCAGGCAGTCATTTATGTATATCTGTAAGCGTGGTAGATGACTAATATTATAACGATAGTGTGGTCTGAGGGAGGGGAAACATTTGCATATGGAGTTAAGGGGATTTCTAATTTTGCTCTGAATGGCAACATCTGGAAATGAACTTTGGGAGCTGAGATCTCTTTAAATGACTGGCTCTGCGAAGGACTCAGATGTGAGTGAAAAGATGCACAACCTTGCAAGGTGTCTGTGGAGACTTGAGGGATGCTGTTCTTCCTTGCTGAGAACTGAAATCTTAGGCTTTAGGCTGTCGTCAAAGGTGAAGGCTTTGGTGGGGCTCGTGTGGAGGTTTCTTAAGCTTGTGCTTTACTGTACAGGTAGCTGTTCCACCAAATCTACTACAGACTTCCAGTGTGTACTGTTGCAGTGACCTTTTGACTGCCCTTATTCTTAGCAGTGTCCTAACAGTCTTCTTCTTTTCTTTCATCTAACAGGAATAATGTTTCCAACATGTCTGCGCAGTCACTGCTTTGTGAAAGAATTGCCGTTGCCGAAGAACTGATCAAGAGAGCAGAAGCCCTTTCCAAGTTCCAGAAAAGGAGAATAGAAGGTGGGGCAAAACTATGTGGCAAACTGAAGGCTGAGTTAAACTTCCTACACAAAGTGGAGTCAGGGAAGGTGGTCATTAAAGAATCCCATCTGCAGAGTACAAACCTCACCCACCTCCAAGCCATTATCCAGTCAGCAGAGAACCTGGAGGATGTTGTCAGTGTCCTCCAAGTCTTTTCTTATGAGGACAGGTTTGGAAACAGACAGACACTGGTGGTAGATGTTGTAGCAAATGGAGGTCACACGTGGGTGAAGGCCATTGGTCGGAAGGCTGAAGCCCTGCATAATATCTGGCTGGGAAGGGGCCAGTATGGTGACAAAAGTATCATTGAGCAGGCTGAAGACTTCCTGCAGGCAAGCTGTCAACAGCCAGTGGAGTACAGCAATCCCCACATAATATTTGCCTTCTACAACAGCGTGTCCAGTCCTATGGCAGAGAGACTTAAGGAGATGGGGATATCTGTGCGAGGAGATGTCGTTGCAGTGAACTCTCTAGTAGAACCGTCTGTGGAAAACCAGCACCTAAGTGCCAGTGAATCAGATGAAGAAGACCTAGAACTGCAGGTCACCAGGGTAGATCGGGAGAATTTAGTGACCAGCATTGCTTTTCCTACACAGATCAAAGTAAATGTGTGCAATAGAGTGAACTTAGATATCACTACATTAATAACCTACGTCTCTGCTCTGAGTTATGGTGGCTGCTACTTCATCTTCAGAGAAAAAGTGCTAACAGAGCAAGCGGCTCAAGAAAGGAGGGACAGAGTCCTGCCTCAGCTGGAGGAGTTCATGGAGGGGAAGGAGCTCTTTGCATGTGAATCTGCTGTCAGAGATTTTCAGTCAATCTTGGAAACGCTGGGAGGGCCTGGGGAGAAAGAGAGAGCTGCATTGCTTGTTAAAAGAATTAATGTGGTCGCAGATCAGCCATCTGATCGTGCCTTACGACTAGTGGCGAGTTCAAAAATCAACAGCCGTTCTCTAACAATTTTTGGGACAGGAGACACTTTAAAAGCCATCACCATGACTGCAAATAGTGGTTTTGTGAGGGCAGCTGCTAACCAAGGTGTCAAGTTCAGTGTTTTTGTTCATCAGCCAAGAGCACTGACAGAAAGCAAAGAATCTGTTGCCACACCTTTACCAAAGAGTTGCCTACGTGATAATGGATTGTAATTTGTTAAAGGAATTAATCTCTGAATATTGCTGTTCTTTCAGTGGAAACATCTGGAGAAAAAAGAGTCTCGTGGCAATACTATAATATATAATAAGTTTTCTGATTGTTAAACAGTGAGAATGCTAACTGGAGCAATGGAAGGGTTCCCCAGGAGACTTACATTGTCTTTATTTGGTTTTTGTTTTTTTGTTCAACTGCTAATTTATTCACTAAAGTAATAAGATTTCCTTGAAAATCATTAACTGTTAGAGTATGCATCCCTATTAAAACATTCAGTTACAGCACACAGATCCCTGTCTTTTTTTGTACCAGGGAGTCCAGATCTGGATGCAGTACTCCAGGTGAGGCCTGACCAGGACAAAGTTAGATGGGGGAGGATTACCTCCCTTGACCTGGTGGCCACAGTCCTTTTAATGCACCCCAAGATCCTGTTGGTCTTCAGGCCAACAGAGCCCTCTACCCTGTGAATAAAGGTGGGAGAGGCCATCTGGAGCATACAGAAGAACCGTGTCTCTTAAGCGCTATATTTGGTAATAAAAGTCCTGAAAGAAGGTACAAGAAAATTAACAATAAATTGGTTTTTGCTTGCAGCTCAGAGCTTTTACAGCTAAGGTCCAAATGACAGTTTGCTGTTCATAATGGATTAATCTGTTTTATGGCCTTAAGCTAAGTACGTGACATTAGTATTCTCTAATGGCACTGTCTGCAGTAGTTCATAGAATTGTTGTCTAAGGTCCCTTCCTGCCCTTAAGTTTCTGTGATTCTGTGATTGTGGAGATAATTTCATTTCAGTGTTCTTTCAAGTAACAGATGCAGGTTGGTGTTTGGGGTCCGCTACCTGTAAATGGCCAAAAGGTGGCCATTAATCCCATTCATCCAGCCCAGTGTGAGCTGCAGACAGGAGCAACTCTCTCCTGGTTTCTGATTGTGAAAGTTAGGATTCTGTGGTACTGTGGTACTTTCCTTTTGTTTTTTTCAGTAGGAGATGCAGGTCGGTGTTTGCTGTCCGATATCAGTAAATGACCGAAAGGTTGCCGTTAATCCCATTCACCTTTTTCAGTGTGAACTGCAAACAGGAGCACTCTCTCCCGGTTTCTGACTGTGAAAGTTACGATTCTGTGTCCTCCCCCAGCATCAGGAGAGGGAGAAAGCGACGTGGGGAGGGACAGCAAACCAACTTCATCATCAATAACACGGAGACATTTGCTTTTTTTGCAAATATTTATTGTCTTGAAGAACAGACTGAGGTTGTTGTTGGTCTCCCAACTGCGGTGGGTGCCGGCCTAGCGCCGCCTCTTGGGGGACGGGGGCAAATCCGGGGGGCTGCTGCTGGCCCTCCTCCTCGGGGGGCGTCGGGGCCCCCCAGGCGAGCGGTCCGTGCCCCGGGCGGAGGGGCTCGCTGCCGCCGCCTGCCCCGGCTGCTCCTGTGGGGACACGGGGGCGGTGGGTGGGGGCTCGGGCCCCCCGTGAGGGACGCCGGGGAGCCGCTCGGCGCCGGGGCCCGCAGGGCTGGCGGAGCGGCCGGGGCCGGAGGCGGGAGGCTCCTGCCGGGAGGTGGCGGGGCCGGGGGTGGCCGCGGGGCCGTCCTGCCCTCCCGTTTCACGGGCAGCCCGGCTGTCCTGCCGCCGGCGGAGCTCTGGGCCGTACAGGGCCGTCACGGTGTTGATGAGCGGCACCACGAACTCCTCCGTGCGGTCTTGCAGGTATGACTCCAGCGTCAGGATCAGGGCGTCCTCGTCGAGCCCGTACACGCACAGGAGGTGCATGACATCAGTCCGCGCCGCAACCACCCGCCACCACTCATCTCCGGTGATGTCCTCGAGCTCCCGCTGGAGCCACCGGAGCAGCGGGTCGAGGTCCCCCGGATCTCCTCGGAAGAAGGCCGCCCAGGTCTCGGCTGGGAAGCCGCGCTCGGGAGCCTCGAGCTGCGGCTCTGCGGAGCCCTGCTCGTCCTCCTGCTCGTCCTCGGAGCTCTCTGCGGGCTGCGGGACGGGGCACTCGAGGAAATCCTCCTCGGACTGCACCGCGTACCGGGTGGCCTCGATGTTCTGCGCGCACACGGCACAGGTGCGATGCTGCTTCGCCCAGCGCAGCGCACAGCCCAAGCAGAGCTGGTGCCGGCAGGGCGTCACGTAGGCCGCTTCGGCCCGGTTCCGCCCACAGACGGGGCAGGTCCAGTCCGAGGGCAGCTCCATGGCCCCGGGCGTGCGGTGGGCCGGGGAGAGCCGAGCTGGGAAAGCCGCTCCCCTCGGCGGCGCCGCGGCGGGCCGGAGCTGTCAGCAGCTGCGAAGAGAAGAGGCCGCGGTCACTCGCCGTCCCCGGTCCCTCGCACGAACCCCCGGCCCCGCTCCCCGCCGCCCGCCCCGGTCACCTCCCCGGCCCCGCACCGCTCACCTCCGCTGCCGCGAGCGCACCCCGCGGGGCCCCGGCCGCCCGAGCCGGGCAGGGCCGGGGGAACGCTGGCGATGCCGCGGGCCGAGCCCCGGGAACCCAAAGAAAGTCTCTCGTTCGCGCCTCCGAGTCTCGCTGCCGCGCTCAACCGGAGTCCGGGCACGAGTGATGCTGGGCTCTGCCGCGCCCCGGGCTCTGCAGGGAGGCTCCGTGAGCTCACAGCCATCTCCGCTGCTGTCACAGCCCCTTGGCCGGTGACCTCACAGCGCAGGGCCGCGTGCATTCGGGCGCCGGGCTGGGCCTGCATCGTTATCACCCCTCGTCGTTCACTGACCGCCCGTTGCGCTGGTGATAGATAGGGGAAAATACAAACCGCACGTATGCTGTCTCCACGTGAATCTCGCCTTTGCAAGTTGTTTAGAATCATAGAATCGTTGATTCGGCTTGGAAGGGGCCTCAAGGATCATCAAGCTCCAACCCCCTGCCACAGGCAGGGTCACCAACCTCCACATTTGATACCAGCCCAGGCTGCCCAGCTCCCCATCCAGCTTGGCCTTGGACACCTCCAAGGACAGGGCATCCACAGCCTCTCTGGGCAGCTGTTCCAGCACCTCACCTCTCTCTCTGTAAAGATCTTACCCCTGACATCCAACCTCAATCGTCCCTCCCTCAACTTTCCCCATTTCCCCATTTCCCCTTGTCCTGCTGTTATTTACCCTTTCACAGAGTTGACTGCCCTCCTGTTTGTTGGCTCCCTTTAGGTACTGCAGGCTGCAATGAGGTCACCCTGCAGCCTTCTCTTCTCCAGGCTGAACAAGCCCAGCTCCCTCAGCCTGTCCTCGCAGGGGAGGTGCTCCAGAACCCTCTTCATCTTTGTGGCTCTCCTCTGGACCCTCTCCAGCAGCTCCCTGTCTCTCTTGTACTGGACGCAGTACTCCAGCTGGGGCCTCACAAGGCACAGTAGAGAGGGACGATCACCTCCCTGTCCCTGCTGCCACCCCTCTTCTGATGGAACCCAGGATACCATTGGCTATCCTAGCTGCAAGAGCACACCCTCTTTTGTTCACATGGGCCCACCTTTGAAGTTTGTGAAGGTCCCTCTGGATGTCTTCACTTTCTTTTAGTGTGTCCGCTGCACCGCTCATTTTGATGTCTTCCTTCCTACTGTTGTAGAGCTAGCTGGCTTGTTTTGTACCAGTGCTGCGTGGCTGCTTAAAAGCCCCTGTACCTGAAACCACCATGTGGCGATTTCATTTGCTGCCATTGATTTTTCCACACTTACTCAGTATGGCATATTTTATTGAATCAATTTTCTTACTAATTTCTGCTTATCACTTCAGAAATATTTTAAGAATCTAGAAATTATCTGTGTACCACTAAATGTCTTGAGGTATTTTGCTTTAATGCTATTTTGTGCCTCCATGCTGTATGCTGTCATGAAGAACTCACCACGATTTCTGCCTTCAGAGATGTTTATTGGCTGGATAGAACTTTGACGTGCTATGCTGGCAGACAGTAAGAATTGTTTTGCAGGGTGAATCCTGAGACTGAATGCTGGCTTGAGAATAAAACATGTTTTGATTTAATGTTTAGTGTGTTGGGTTTTTTGTTGTTGTGTTTTTTGGTTTGTTCCCTCCCCTTCCCCCCCCAGATTGCTTTCTTGTTTGGTGCATCTGAAGAGTTCCTATTTAATTTTACAAACAGAGCGTTAGGGCTTGGACTCTCTCTGTTTATAACTTTACATATGAATAATTAGAAGACTCAAATTATGCTTGAAATTTGGTTGAAAAAATGGAAAATCTAGGACCGCTTATCTTTTCTTCCAATATCCATTATCTTATCTTCCAATATCAGGATATCACTTGCTAGAATGCTTTTGATTCTTAATTTGATTTGCTGTGAAAACTTCTGGTGAACCTCGTCCTTCTGATATTTTTTCCCCTCCTCTTCAATTTACATTATTTGTGTGTGGCTCCAAAGTCTCCGAGGAGAGTCTCTGTTTTCTTCAGCACCTCGCCTGCTCTGTTGGCTAGAACAGTGACAATACCAAGCAAGGAAGGTTGCCCTTGATGCCAGCCAGTAAGAAGTGTGGGTATTATATGAGGAATAAACAGGTAAGGGACTATATGTATATGAGCAATGAGTAGGTAATAAGTTCCTGTTTCTAATGAGTGTTGTCACTTGCAGTTTAATCAGAAGTAAACTTATTCTCTGGCACATCTATGTGCATTCAAAATTTACAGATCAGTGACTTGCTAGTGGCATTGCTTGCAACCATGAAATCCCTCAGATAAGTTCTGCATGTTGCAGACACCACTGTGTCCTAATATTTTACACCCTTGTGTTTTCTATATTCTAAGATAGGATAATGGGCTGAAGCATGTCCTGTTTTTGGACTGAGGGAGACAGTTGATGTCTTCAGCTAACTGCTTTAAGTCTGCTGAAGCCTCATGGAGCTGGTCTGAAAAAACTTTCACATTCCTTTTCCTAATTAGGCATGTCCACAACAGTAATATAGCAAGAAAGAGCAAGGATAAGTCTTCTGAAATGAGTTAGGAGACCTAGGAAACAGTGCCCTATAACTTTTTTTGTTAGTATTTTCATTCTTAAGTGGATCTAGGAAAGGATTTCCAGTAATGATGAGGCATATATTTGCACTGACATTCTTTATTTCACATTATTATGCAAGCAAAGGAGCACAGGTTACCTGTGATCTAGTTTAACTGTTTAAGGAAGCAAGAATCAGACAGCATTTCTAGGCTATTTTCCTACAAGTTGTAGTTTCACAGTGAGCTGCAGTGAATTCTGCCCTTCTATCCAGCTTGTTGCAGGCACTGTTTGTGTGCTCTGACACCATCTGATAGTGCTGATGTCAGCTATGCAGCTAAGAGCGGCCGTTGCTTTTCCATCAGGATGTAAGGCTGCTGTTTATTCTAGAGTAAAAAAAAAAAGACAGTGAGTGGCAGAACAGCTCAGAACTGTGACTGTGGGGCTTTGCAAATTGTTTGTTATGAACGCCATGGGAATTAAGATTGTTTCTACGCCAACTACTGCATTTAATAAAGAACAAACCAAAGCTTTCTCAGGAATTCATTGTTGAGAAGGCCCTTCCGTCCATTTAAAAGGTGCTCACTTTCAGTGCTTTACATGCTCAATTTTGTTCTTTTTTAACAAATAAAAAACCATAACGGGAGTGAAGCTCTCTTCCTTTATTCATTCACGAAGCTGACTGCATGATAAAGCAGCTCACTGTGGTAATGAGAAAGCATGGAGATGCAGGACACAGCAGATTACAGTGCAGATACAGAAATGCAGGGCCTAAAGGAGTCAGTAATGTTTGGTAGTACTATCAAGCAAGAGTGTGTGACAGTAATTTCTGGCTGAGGTTTCTTCCTTTCATTTAGTGAAGAGTTTAAGGTCTCAGCAGTTCACTGCACTTAATGGTGGTGAGGGTGACGGTTTACAGGAATTGTCAACCCTAGTGGAAAATTAGGAAATTGTACCCTAGTGCTTCTTTATGATGTTTGTGGTAGTAGAACTGGCTAACATCAGGGGTTTCCACTTTCTAAAACCACACTGGATGTGATTTTCATAACTTCCACATTTTCTTAACACAGGTACTGTCCAAAACGCTGCTGAGGTAAGTGGAAGAAACAAAGCAGAAGCATTTCAAAGGGAATGCTTTCAAGAGAAAATATGTTCTAAAGATAGAATCTCTTGGGTTGGAAGATCAACTAGCAAGATCAACAAGTTCCAACCCCCAGCCATGGGCAAGGCTGCCATCCCCTAGATCAGTTTGCTCAGAGCCCCATCCAACCTGGCCTTGAACAGCTGCGGGGATGGGGCATCTGCAGCATCTCAAGGCAGCCTGTGCCAGTACCTCACCACCCGTTTGAGTGAAAAATTTCACCTGACATCTAATCTAAATCTCCCCACCTTTAGCTTAAAACCATTCCCCCTTTTCCTATCACTATCAGACCACGAAAAAAGATTATTTCCCTTCTGATTATAAGCTCCTTTTAAGTACTGGAAGTCTTTCCACAGCCTTCTCCAGTCTGAACAAGATGGGGCAGCTGATGAGAACAAGAGTAAAGGAATTAGGAAAACTAAGTCAGTGTCAGATCATCTTCGTAGCCAAGCTAAAAGCATAGCAGAAATTAGGAAGAGTAGCTCTTTGGAATGCCCCCTTCCATATTCTGTGCTGTGAGCTTTGGAGAAGCTGCCAGTATCTCTCATGGAGAAAGGCTCTCAAGGGTAGAGCCTCTGTCTTACAGTGCTCTTTGGCTGGTGTACTTGGCACCTTGTGAGTGAGAGTTCTCTATGGATTGATATGACAGAACTTACACTTGTTAGCTGTTCTGCGGTTTTTTCTTCTGTAGGGGATAGTTTGGCTCATCTTTTCAGAGCTGAGGTTGAGATCTCACTCAGGCAAACCACAGGTCTTTTAACAATAAACCCCCAACATATTCCCATGTTAAACTGCATGTTATAAGCAAGTAGGACGTAATCCACAGGAGTAATCTCTCTCATGGAGAGGGGAGGTGAGACCTATTGCTTTACGTACAGCTGTAAAATACACTCATGCACTGTTAAAGCAGTTGCCTTTGGAATTCTATCTTTCCTCTTCCATTACTAGCAATTTATTAATGGTTTGCAATAAAAAGAGCAGAAGCTGCTAGATCACTGGCATGCCAGAGACCCTGCCAGAAGCAGACTCCAAGGCAAGTAGACTGCACTGTTGTTTTATGTTTGTTTGTTTGTGCTCTTTTCTTTAGTGCAGAAAAGATAAAAGCACTGGAGTAACAAAAATAAGTGAGCTAACAATAACATGAGGACAGTCAAAGACAAAATAGGTCTTACCAGATAGTTCAGTGGTTGGCTTCTGAGTTGGTTCTTTGTTCGACTCCACACTTGAGTTAGGGGTGGATTCAGTACTCGGCTCTCCACTTATCTCCCAAGTGGCCTGTTCCACTTCCTGTACTCCAGTGTTCCCAGATTGCTCCACGCCTTCCTCTTTGTATGGGTCTCTGCTGTATTCCACAGGGAACTCGCTGCTTGATTGCATGTTGAGATCATTGCTTTGCTCCACACTCGTTTCCTCAAGCACAGGGGTAACAGGTGTGCCTGCAAATAAAAGGAGTTTACATGGATGAGGAAAGTTATGGGAAAACCCCAGGTACTTCTGGAGTTGTCTAAACATGTGGATAATTGCTTTTATGGATCAGAGATTCTGAGCAGGAATTGGAGAAGGGAGATAAATCTGGGAATAAATCCACTCCAGAATGTGAATCTCAGTTCAGATTTATGAAGGTTGTTTTGCCAGTGTTTGACTCACCTTGTGCCTTTAGCAGGTTGACCAGAATCAGAGCCAGCACTACTGAATAGATCGTCATCTTCTTCAGCTTTATTACCTAAATGTCACACTAAGCACAGGTGTTTGGAGCAAAAGTTGGAGTATGTCACCAAGAGAAAGCCCTGGCTATTTAAAGGCGAGCCTTTATGACCGTGTGCTTTGGTATCTCCCTGAAACTACCAGGTTGGAAAACAAAAGTCCAAATTGCATTCCTGAAATGAGTTTAGTGCTTGTCAGGAACTGTTATCGGTCAATCCCTGGCCCTTGCTACAGGAAAAGATAACCTTTTCCTTAAGCAGTTCAGGATGCTATGGGCTGAGAGGTGGGGCAGCAGTAGCCAGGGCCCCAGGTGGCTGTGGCACTGATAAAGTGTCGCTGTGTGCTTCTGGCAGGGCTGGTTTCTCAAGGCAATTCATCCTGGTGGCTTAGAACAAAGACCTCCAATAATCCTTTGATTGTGATGCTTAAGAAATCAAATGCACCTCATGCTAACAGGTAAAAGGTGGAGGGTGACTAAAAAATGTGCAGCCGGCTTCTGTGTGTAAGGAAACAGTGGTGCTAAAGAGCAGTGAAGTTTTGGAAAAGGCTGGGTGAGCATCTCATTGGAACACCTTCTTCTTTCTGCTTCGTGTTTCCAGCCTGTGGTGTCTCAGGGGCTAACTCAGTCCCAAAGTAATGCTTTCTGAATGTTTGGGCTGTAGGAGACCAATCCCCAGGGAGAAGCCAGCTTCTTTGCGTAGTTTGCTCCAATTTTACAGAAAGGCCATTTCTGATACAGAAAAAAAAATGCTGTTTGTGTGTACGCAGATCCCCATGACTTTCCTTATCTCTTCTCACCACTACCTGGTTGTGGCAAGACACTCAGCAACTGTGGCAGGTGTAGCAAGGTGTTTCAGCAATGCTCAGGCAGCAGCAGCCTCAGGCCTGTGTGGTCAGTTTTCTTGTGATACTCATCTGCAACTGTGGGCCTGGTTCTCCATCTTACATTCATAAGAGTGAGTGGTATAATTGCTGTAACTAGCAATTCTGCAGTAATTAGCAGAAGTAGGTTCACGTCAAATGACTGTAAAGGAATTCAGAATCTGGCTCTTCAAGATTTTTTTTTTCTACTTCTATAATTTCACTTGTTTAATATTGCATCAACTTAGTTTTTCAGCACTGTGTTTCTTTCAAGTTGCTTCCACCTCTGGGGTTTGCCTCAGGCATTCTTCTTCTAATCAAGCTTCTAATGGTGCAACAGAGGGGTGTTGGTTTTTTTCTTCTTTTTCTTGACATGGAAAAGAAAAGCTGATGCCCACGAACATCTACAGACAGATGGCTGCCGCAGGTTTCTCTTGTGTTGCTAGTTTCAGTTCATGCGTAACTTTTTAGTTTTACTAAATGTGAATGGAAGAATCTGTCAAAGACCCATCTGAAAGAGGTAATAAATAGCATGATGCAGAGGTCAGAAGTCTCCGGATAATTGTAAGTAGCAGGAATCTTCAGTACAGGGCTAAGAACCCTTCCCCCAGCTGCCCCACTGAATGCTTTTTCTAACACAGCTATCTTTGTGAGTTGGTGGGCATGATATTTGTGGAGGCAAAGCAAACATGTTGCACATTCTTTTATTCCTACTGAATTATCACTGTGCAAGGAAAGAGGAATTGTCACATTACTCCCGCATTGGATCTCAAAGTTTTTAAACCATTGCTCTTAGGGTGAGTAGAATGAAATACTGAAGTTAAAAGGCAAGAGACCTTTCCAAGGTTCACTGAGCAGTTTCCCATCTTTATCTTCTCATATCTCTACTGCTTGCTTCACTGTTACAGTTTCTAACAAACTGAAGGATGTGAATGTAAGCGTTTTTAGACAGAGTTGCAATTCACTGTTAGTTCCACTAGCTGCTCACCACTGTCAGTTGAGTTGTTACAACTCCACAAGCAGAAGTAGCCAAGGCTTGCATTATGAGGAGGAGCTCTCACTAGTGTGGAGGCCTGTCACCATTCAGCATCTTCAGTTACCTGAAAGTAGCATTGCTGAACAAACCTACAAATTAGATGAGATTCCTGCAGAATAAATAACATTGAGGACAGAACGTATAGGCTTTTTGCATTTTACTGCTTTTTTTTTTTTTTTTTTTTTTTTTACCAAAAAGCCTCATTCAATAAGGCAAGTTACATGTGCAGGGAGGCTACATCCTGGAAAAGTCCTTCTCCAACTTTTTCTCTCTTCAACTATCAGAGTTCAGTCCTTAGTCCAAATGTGACATCTATTGTAAAATATAACGTAGTCACTTAAATAAGTAAATTATAAATGTTAATGTCAGGGATAAAATCCTTCCCTATGAAGGAAGAAAACTTTCAGAAGCCCAGCCTATTTACTGTATCAAAAAGAAAGACACAGGTTTCACTTATGGTTTGGATTTCCATGAGGAAAAAACATGCTGGGTTCTAAATGAGTGACAAACGCCATGGATAAAAACATAACCAGAGACTGTGGCTTGATGCCAATCCAGAAGTTAATGATTTAGGCACCTGTCACTTGGCTTACTAAGTGGGAAATGAGTTATACCTAAGAACCTGATAAGTTAAAAAATAAAAAATAAAGTTTGATTATCCAGTGGTACCTTGTAGTCTCTTGAGTCGCAATTGTCCAGATTATATGTTGTTATTTATCTCTTAGAAATAAGTAGGTATGATTTAATATTGTGGAGATGGATCCACATCTTCCACTATGGGTTGATGAGAGATATTTGGTTTCATTGTTAAAATGCTGAAGGTTACAGCATACACGGCCCTTTGCATGAACAGTTCAGACACTGTTCACTTATGTGGAGCATTGTCTGCTCTGGAGATCTTTAGAGATCTTTTAGAGATCTTTTTTTCTAGAGATCTTTGTCTACTCCAAGAGATCTTTAGCTGAAAAAAATGGTATCGTAGGATAGTTAAGATTGGGAGGAAGCTCAGGAGATCTTCAGTCCAATCTCCTGTTCAGAACAGGTCTCCTAGCTCATACCAACTTACTCAGGCCTTTAGTCAGTCTGGTCTTGAAAGCCTCTCAGTACAGAGCCTCTCTGGGCATTTTGCTCCAATGCTAGTTTGTCATGGTGTAAAAGTGCTTCCCTATATTCAGTCTCCCATGTTTCAGCTCATGCCTGTTATCTCTTACTCTCCCACTAGTTACCACTGTCAAGCCTGGCTGTTTTGATTACCTTGATAAATGGCTGAGAGGCTGATAACTTACATGTGTTTATTTGCATATTACCTGAATGCTTATTCTTATGTTTCCCTGGGCATCAATTTATGGCCACCTTTGTAAAAAGGACTCTAGGCTAGATGGATCATTGGTCTGACTAGATGGAGCTTATTCACTAGCATCCTTTGGGAGGGAAAAGATGTGGATCCAAATTTGGATGTCTGGAACAGCTGCTGAATACTTAGAACAAATGTAGCTGGTATTTTCATTACTATGTGAATAAGCAAATTCTCTCTTTTATTTTTAAAGCATCACAGAGCACTTTAGGCATAAAACCTACTCTTTAGGTTTTGGTATCTTACCAAAGGGGACCATTTGGAAGACTGTTTAATTTTCAGGAGTAGACTTGGTGCTAAAGACCTGTGAGGTTGGATAACATAAGATAGAAACAAGCTGTTGTGAGAGCAAGCAGTTTCTTTGTTAGCAGGAAGAACCAGATTTTCTGGAAAGGTGAAGGATGCTAAGACTTTTGTTCTTTTCTTGTGAGCTGTTGTAAATGGCCTAGGGCATCTTCTGACAGATAGAACTATTTTGTGTTTTGGGAGAAGGATTTATGGTAGTTTCCCTCTGGGTACTTCATTTGTATTTTGCAAAGAGGTTTTCTTTTTCATGGGATTTAGCTTGACATAAAAGGAGAATCAAAGATTCTGTTTCTTCAGAGCTTAATTCCAGAGGAAGAGAAATATTTTGCAACCTTCTCGTTTTGTTTCAGTTTTTCAGCAGGGCAGATCTTGGCCTTTTCCTGCAAATCTGGAAAAAATACAAAATCGGGATGTTTTGTGTTTAAATAAAGATAGACTGAGCAACATATCTGAAGCTCAAAGTATACCTTAGAATGATGTTTTGTGTGCTGTGCTTCATGCCAGCGTTTCAGCACAATTTGGGTCTCGGCCACTTTTTTCCTTTCCCTCTTGTTCTGGCAACAGACATCACTGAAAAGAGCCTGGCTCTCTCTACTTTTCACCCTTCCTTCAGGGATTTGTACATGTTGATAACATATTCTTTGTCCCTTTTCTTCTCCAGGCTGAGCCATGAGATGCTCCATTCCCTTCATCTTTCTCATGGCCCCTTGCTGGACTCTCTCCAGTATGTCCATGTCTCTCGTACTGATGTGTCCGTAACTGGACCCACAGCTCCAGATGTGGTCTCACCATTACTGAAGAGAGGGAAGGAATCACCTCCCTCGCCGTGATGACAACCCTCCTCCTCATGCACCTAAGATACCTATTGCCCACTTTTGCTGGAACATGTGCTGCTGGCTCATGTCATCAGTTAGTTGATATTCTGCTACTTCACACCTTTAATGCATGGTTCAGTAGGAAAATGTCTGGAAATCCAGAAACCAAACACCATCCTAAAGTAAATCCTGAGGTGATGCTCTGGGATTTACCTATAAGAAAATACTTATGATTTCAGAACAACAAATTTCATTTAAAAAAAAAAAAAAAAATGCTGTAGCAAACTGTTAGAAACTTAGTGGAAAGACAGCCTGAGGGATATTCAGAAAGACTGCAGTTATTGGAGAGGAGCACAATAAAAGCAAATAACACTCCTATGAAGGAGCAAAGAGACACTTTAAGGACTCAAGAAACAGAAGGAAATCATAGAAAATATAGAAGCAAAACTAAGTTGGTCAGAAATCACATGGAGGAAAAAAGATACACGTAGTAATAAGAACATGGCAAACTAGAAGCAGAATGAAGCTGTGTAGGCTTCGACTGCTCTGTAGAAACAATCAAAAGCCTCCACTTCTTTACTTACTGTGCTTTGATTTCCTCTTTATTGCAACACAGACTGAAGGAGCAGAAGTTCCTGATTCTTCACTTTTTCTACCATTTATTTGGAGGTACTCCAGTTTTGGCTATTTAAGCAAACTCATCTATATATCTATATTTATCATATTTAGGATATATATTTGAATTCTTTGAACTGAACTGATATAAAAGTCCTTACAGATGCTCACGTTCCATTTTGAGAAATGCAATTTGATATGGCTTAAATGGAGTTGCATTGAGAGTTCCTTGTAATGATCCTGTGTACAAATAATAAAAGATCATGCAGGCAGCTTAACTAAAAAAATAGAAGAGCTGCTCAGCTTGATGCCACCCAAAAAGACAGCTCTGATTCCTTTTCCTATTCTGTGTTCCCATGTTTTCTTTTGTGTTAACAGTGGTGCTCACCTGACTCTGCTATACCTGATTCAGCTCACTGAAAAAAATTATTTCCTGCTAAATCAAATAATTAAATCTCATTTGAAGTCAGATGGGCAACGGGGATGATGCAGGGAACCAGAGAGAGTGCATGGTCCTGTGCAGTTATTTCAGAGGCAGTGAGCTGCTCAGCAACTCTGCTGGCCTCATCTGCCTGCTCCATTGCTTACTGGACGTTGAAGCTGAAGGCTGCATATATACTCTCTCTTTTTTTTTTGTCTGCATTAAGACAAATTGGCAGTAATTAGTCCAAACGGCAGTTTGCAGTGGTATTCCACAGGGGAAAGACAGACAAAGAGAATTAGCCGATGCATTGATTCAACAGAGTGCTTACTAGGAGATGGGGGTATTATTCCTGCATTTATCAACATAATTCTCAAGCTTATCTTTGTATTCGTATTCCAACAGCAGCACATCCTATCTGCTCACTCTTTTAGTGTTCATTTCCCCCATCATTGCTCTCTAAATGTGTATTTGCTACTGTTTCACGGGACAGCCCTAGTATACTTTCCACTGAGAGCTGTGTGAAAGAAGTGAGGAAGGAAGCTCACCTAAACTTTGCAGGATGGAGTGGATAGAGGTATTTCATCCATAAAGCTTCAGGCTTTCATCTTTCTGCCAGTGGGCAAAAACGCTCACTTAGAGATAAAAGGCCCCTCCTTGACCTCTGAGATCTTCTGCTTACCAAAAAGCGTATTTCACCCCGTAATTATGTGGCTTCCCACCACTGCTGTAACCTTTCTGGAATGAAGTGCACGGTGTAGGAATGGATCACTGGAGAAGCAGGTGCCATAGCAGCACAGATACCACAGCTTTTCTGCTCTGAAAGGGTATTTACCCTTTCATATCTTAATATCTTAATCTCAGCAGGTTCTGAGGAAGTGGGGGAACACTTCCTATCTTCTTCAGAGCCAAGGAGAACACACCCCACTTCAGCAAATGCTTTCTCAGCATGCTTTAAGTCTTGTAACTATTGATTACCTCTAAAATTTTGCATGGCGAGTGAAGTGGCAGAAATATTAATGCAGCACAACATCACTTGCAAGTATAACATTTCCATTTATAGGAAGGGAAGCAAACAGGAATCTACAGTATGCTTTAAAAATGGCTTGTGAATAGCACAAGGAAGTCACAGATTCATGCACAGGACAGTGTTTCTTGTACAAGACAAGTTGTGCGTTATTGTAAAGTGCTTTCCCTTCTCCTATAGGATTCAGTATTATCAGGGCTGCTCTTAAAGTAATGCCTCCTATTTTGTTATCTTTGCCCCCAACATCAGAGGCTGATGTTGGTAACATGTCAGTAGGGATTGAGCCTTCCTGCCAGTATTCCATTACGTTTTGTTGATGTGTGACAGATGGCAGCAGAGACGTAGTCTGACAAATAGGCATTTGACATGGAAGTGCACATGAAGCAAAGGTGTGCCACTGAAATCCTCCATGAGGAAAAATGTCACCCATTGATGCTTGCTGAATGTTTCTGGAGACCAAACAGTGGGTGTGAGCACAGTGAGTTGGTGGGTGGTGCATTTCTGCAGCAATGACAGTGACATGAAAGACAAGACATGTTCTGGATGACATGCACAGCCACCATGCCACTAAATGAAGAGATCTCAATCAGCTCATCCACACAAATGGGCAGACTGCAACCAGGTAACTGTGTACAGAGCTGAATATTGGCTTGAATGCGTTGGAAACAACACCAGCAACATTGGAATACTGCAAAGTCTGTGCCAGATGAGTCCCACAGGTGCTTACACAGGAACAGAAAGAACATAACAGTGAACAACAGGATGACCTTGAGACACCAGTGTGCTCTTGTGGCCAAGAAGGCCAGTGGTATCTTGCAATGCATAATAAAAAGTATGGCCAGCAGACTGGGGAAGTGATCCTCCCCCTTTACTCTGCCCTCATGAGCCCACATTTAGAATGCTGAGTCCAGTTCTGGGCTCCCCAGTTCAAAAAAGACAGGGATCCCCTAGAAGGAGTACAACAAAGGGACACAAAGATGAGTAAGGGCCTGGAGCAGCTCCCCTATGAGGAAAGGCTGAGTAACATGGGTCTCTTCAGCCTGGAATAAAGAAGACATGAGAGGGGATCTGATAAATGTTTATAAATATCTAAACGGAGGTCAAGGATGGGAGACAAATGGATGAGGCCAGGCTCTTCTCAGTGGTGTGTAGAGACAGGACAAGGAGTAATGGCCTGATTCTGTACTAATATGCAACAAACTTCTTTACTTAGGGTGATGGAGCATTGGAGCATGTTGCCCAGAGAGACTGTGGAGTCTCTTTCTATAGAGATATTAAAGACCCAGCTGGACACCTACCTCCTGTGTGACCTATTGTAGGGTACCTACAATAGGAGGGAGGTTGGACTCAATGACCTCCTGAGGTCTCTTCCAACCCCTGCAATTCGGTCATTTTGTGTGATTCCGTGAACACCATATGCAAGTTTGTCAAGACCTATTGAAACAGTCTGAGGCCGAAGGTCACAGTTCACTGGATCACATTATTACTGGTGGTGAAACGTAGAGTCACCGCTAGGTCCTGCAGACAAAATGGCAGTTCATGGAGTAGCAATATGTGAATTCGCCATCGAAGATGAAGTTCACAAAGTGGCACTCAGTAGGTAAAGAGATGTGCACTGTCCTTCAGAATAGGAAAGAGGTGATCCTTCTGGATTTCCTGGAATCCAGACGAACCTTCAACTCTAACTCCTACATTGCAATGCTGACTAAAGGCCCAAACTTCCAGAGTCAGGACAGAGAAGAAGACAACTTTTCTCATGTAATGTGCAACCTTTCCCACACCAGGCCCCACCCCAGTTCGAAGGTCACGGAGCATATTGCCAGTTGTGGCTGGTCTGTTTTGCACATATTCAACAACTGTTTTATGAAAACCTGGTTAATTCATGGCGAACCTATAAGAAGAGCAGGGATACTTTAAACTCTTGAAACTACCAGCACGTGAGTGAGAGACTCACTTTCTCATCAGGATGCTTTGTAAGATGTTCATCTTCAAGTCAGTGTTCTGACTTGTACTATAGAAAGACCTATATTTTGGGAGAAGAAAGGACATTTCAGTAAAGGCATCTATTATCATCTCTTTTGGGAAGTTTATCAAAACGGGCATGCTAAGGCTGTAACAGGTTCTGTACAGAGCTGGGCTCTACCTATTTAATGTTGTCTTTGATGTAGATCAGCATAAATAAGTCAATGGGAATGCCATTACTTGCTCCTGCCTTGAATGTAGATATTGGTTATGTCAGTCCTGATTCTTTAAATGCTTTTGTCGCTGTTTGCCTACAGTCAGTAGAGAGGTGGATTGCACAGCTCATAAATTTTGCTGTCTTCCCTTAGAGAAGTCAGATGTGTTTTTAATTCTTAGTGGAGCCAGTTGAGTTTTCAGGTGAAACACTTTCCCCTTGGAAATATTCATTTGCTAGCAGTGAAACATTCAGTGCTGCTGTTCTGTTCTGTCAAAAAACATTTGATAGATACCAAGGACACAGCAACAAATAACCAAGTACACTTAAAGTGGAAAAGAGAAAAGGCACACCATTTTGTAAGAGCCTTCAGGGAGGAGTAGTGGACCAAGAGAACAAATGGTTTTTCGGATGGGATGTGATAGGTGTATGTAAGGGATTGTATGATCTGTAAGGGATTGTATGATCTGGATAGCTGGAGGCTGCATTCAGAAAAATCTCTTCCAGATATATTTCCTGGGATTATTTTTTATTTCACCCTGGAGGCAGGGCAAGCTGGGGAAAAAATTAATATTTAAGGATTTCTTCCTTCAATTTTTACCACTTGTCCTGTCTTCAGATTTTGTTTGTATTTTATTTTTATTCATAAGTAAATCAAAGATCATAGCAATATTTAGATGGAATGCACTGTTTTTACACCTTGAGCTCCTGAAGATGCAGTGCAGAGGTTTATTCCCTCCCAGTAGATCAGAAGACAGACTGGGTTGTTGGCCATGGAAAGTTAAAACTGCTTTAACACAGTGTAAATGACACTACTCCACTTGCAAACAGTATTATTTTTGTTTTTTGCTACCCAAATCCATATGAATTGACAATAAATTTTCCCCAAGCTAAACCTGTTTCACTCACAATAGTTGTAAGCAACCTCCGTCTTTTTCTCAATCTAAAGATTTTATAATTCCCAGTTTTATTTTTCTCTGTCTCAGCAAGGTGTGGAGACTGACTGAGCAGTTGGATGGCAGTTTGGTTGTCTGCCACAGTCGATCCACCAAAAAAGCCAAAACATTTTTCAAGTACAAGATCTGCTTTATTTTTCCTTTGTCCTCAGTGTACTCACAGGGAACAAGGGCAGGATAAGTTTTACAGGCTGATCCAAACTCCAATCACACCAAGAAGGGTTTGTTTCTCCCAGGCCCTTCCTATTCTCTGTTGGTTACGTCCAGATTTTCTACTTAGCAACGTTGAATCAGGAATAGAAATAATGTTCAGATTGGCACTGTAGCACAAACCCTCTCTAGGTGGTTAATGTGAATTCCTCCAGATCCCAGCTTTCTTTCCCAGGGGCTCTATAGAGGCTTCTCTTACACCTACATTGTAGGCAGTCATTGTGCTTCTAACATCCAGTGTAATTCCACAATGCTGGGATAGCAATCCCGCTCATCCCTGTTCTTTGACTGCTTGTTCCCATCCTGCAGCTTTTGTCTTTCTGACAGTGGTGTGGCTATGCAGTTGTGATATGTGGCTAACCAGTGAGGCACCATTAGCCCAACAGCTGAGGTTTCTGTTGGAAAAAGCATTAGGAACCAGAAGCACTGAGGAAGAAATACTCTATGACTTAAAAGTAGTTGTCAGTTAATTGGACAGGAGAGCTGTGATTATCTGCTCCTTTTCTTCAGACTTGAAACTAAGCCCCTGTGTCTCACTCCAATTTATGGGAGGGAGAGGAGGTTCTTTTAATGTATACCCCAACTGTGAGATTAAGACACAATGGGCCAAATGTCAGCCCAACCAGTTTATTACAAATCCTTGTCATTTAGGGAGATGGGGAAGGGAAGATGGGCAATAGAAAAGATAGAAAATAAAAGCAAGGAGTCTCTGTAGAAAGCAAGAGGGAGATGGTCACCACCATGTGTCCAGCACGGTTCCTAGTTCAGTCGTTGATCTTCAGTAGTGGTGGGTCGTCAAGTATTGTTCGGTTGGTGACTTTCCAGTGGCATTACAAACTTATCACAGAATCACAGAATCACCCGGGTTGGAAGGGACCTCAAGGATCATGTAGTTCCAACCCCCCTGCCTAGCAGGGCCACCAAACACACACATTCAGATCAGGTTGCCCAGGACCCCGTCCAACCTGGCCTTGAACACGTCCAAGGACGGGGCATCCACAACCTCCCTGGGCAGCCCGTTCCAGGGCCTAACTACTCTCCTTGTAAAGAACTTCCCCCTAACATCCAACCTAAATCTTCCCTCCTTCAACTTGAATCCATTTCCCCTAGTCCTGCTGTTGTCAGCCCTTCTGAAGAGTTTACTCCCCTCCTGGGTGTAGGTTCCCTTCAGGTATTGATAGGCTGCAATGAGGTCACCCCTTCTCTTCTCCAGGCTGAACAAGCCCAACTCCCTCAGCCTGTCCTCATAGGGGAGGTGCTCCAGCCCCCTGATCATCTTAGTCGCCCTCCTCTGGACCCTTTCCAAGATCTCTCTGTCTTTCTTGTACTGAGGGCTCCACACCTGGACACAGTACTCCAGATGGGGCCTCACAAGAGCCGATTAGAGAGGGACAATCACCTCCCTCTCCCTGCTGACCACCCCTCTGCTGATGGAGCCCAGGATCCCATTTGCCTTTGTAATGACAGATTCTGGCTTTGGGATTTCAGCAGGAACTCCTTTTGTTCCCATCTTCTGGGCCTTGCCAGCACATAAAAGGGAGCAGGAAGATGCCCACCTGCATCCTTTCTTTCACAGGACACGATGTGTCAATCCCCAGTTTGCCCAAACCAAGCTGGAGTTATTTGGTCACAGGCCACATCTTCTGGCAGTAAACACTCCTGAGCACTCTCTTCCAGAGGTGGACAAATCTGTAGGAAGGTGCTTTCAAATGTCCACAAGGTGATATTGATTGTCAAATGGTGGCACCCATCACTCACCTCCTCAATAAATCACAAGAAATGTCTCAGGGAGCAAGCTTTGAGCCAGAACACAAAAAAAGAAGGGTTCTGACACCCCATACTGAGGCATTTGTCTAACATGTATATAAGTGCTTTGTAAGAAAATCCTTATGGATATTGTTGTTTGTGTGGTGCATAAAGAGTTAAGAGAAAACTCTCTTAATCTTTGCACAGCCTGGCAGCACCTAGGTCTCAAAGATAAAAGCACCCCTCAGCATGAACAGGCTGCAAAATGTATTTGAAAATAAATTCTTTAGTGCCAGTAGTCATTATGAGTTTATTTTCTGTATTTGTATTTATTTTACAGTTTTCTCATGCTGAGAGGTCCTTTTATCTTTGGGAATTCCAGACGGTGAGGCTGGACAAAATAAGTACTTTTCTTTAAATAAAGTAGAAAATATTGTAGCAGGATTATATCTTTCACAGATTGTAATAGTTACATGCATTTCTCAGCAGACCCCAACTCTCCAGGGACTCTCAGATTAGCATGAGGTCTCCAGTTCCTGGGTTTTGCATCTGGATATGTGACTGGTCTAACGGAAGACTATTATTTGCATTTGCCATTACTGGCACACTGTTCAGCTTGGCCACATATACATAAAAGATGGCCTAACGCTTGCTTACTAGGAAAAACATTTTGAAAAAACATTTGTAGAGGGGGAGAGGTGTGGATAATGCTAATGGTTTAGTTGCTTAGTGGGTTGTAATGGTGGTAGGAGGGTGGTTGGACAAGATGATCTTGTAGGTCCTTTCCAACTTTGTGATTCTATGATTCTATGATTCTGTGATTAGGATGATAGGTAACACGATGGGTTGACGTATCATGGCTCATCCCTGAAACACATACATTCAAACTCAGCAGTCCTAGCTATTTCTGTTATGATTTGTCAGCAACCTCTTGACAAAGAGCTAAGCACCAGAGCTAGCCATAATGGAGGTTTGGAGGTGGAGTTCAGTTTTCTGTATTTTTCCCCATTTCTTCAATTTTATAATACAAATTGCTAAGCATGCTTAAAATTTTGTTAATCCTGCTCATGATGAAAAATTATGAATCCCTTTTCTTTTTTCCCCAGAATTAAAGATAAAATTCTAGACATTTTCAGCAACTTCGTTCAACATGTGAATCTGAAGAAAAACTACTTGCAGCATTGGCTTCTGAAGGGCTCGAGCCAAGCAGCCTTGCTGGTTCATGGATGTCAGGGGAGTACTGGAGTCCCTGTGAAGTCAAGTTTGTCATGCAGATGTTTAATCTGCTAAATTCTTTTTTCTTCTTCCTTTTATTTTGTTTTTCCTTGCATCTCTACAGAAAGACTTTCTTGGACCTACTCCTTTTGGGCCAAAAACATGGATACCATTCTAGGTTTACTGGATTTATTCTTCACATGACTTGAGAGGAATTTATTAAAGAATTGTGATCAAAGTTCTTGGAACTTTAAAAATTCATTGGGAAGTATCCCCCAAATAGGACCAAACCAAGAGGTAATAAGAGCTTCAGCATCTCACTTCTCAACAGGTCATGGTTATGTGTTAATGACACCAGTATTTCAACAGAAATAGAACTTGGACAAACAGGACAGAATAGACACTATTAGTTCTTATCTACCATCAGGTGCATTACAAATGTTTTACAGTATCAGAAAGTAGGAATTTTGACACCAGTCCTTCAGTCTTCTTCATATGATGTTTAGAGAGGAAAAAAAAAAAAAAAAAAAAAAAAAAAAAGCTATGGATTTTTTTTTTCTGTGAGAATTTACCAGCCATAACATTGTTTTGGTATTTCTCAATGAAACCTACCATATGCACGTAACAATCCAACAAGGATTCCTTTTTTTCTGATTTCTGATGCTGCGCTGACCTCTTGAGATACCAAACATTGTCACCATTTCTGAAGTGGAACTGAAGGTTTGGACGTAGGATTTCTTTGGTATCACAATGTCAATTCTGGTTGAGTTCTAAAAGTCCAACATAAATCACCATAAATTGTAGTTTGAAATAATCCCACATCACTGGTTTCATAAAGTGTATCTCAAACACAGATGCTACTGAAACTCAGGACTTGATCTGACAGTATATTTGTAAGCAGATAGAACAAAAAAGTGCTCCTGAAACAGGCAGTCTCGCTTCCCCTGATTCCCATCATCATGGCATATTTGTACTCCTTCCCTAATGCAAAGCACTCCTCTCCTCCAGCGAAGTGATGGAAGCACATAGGTCAGACATGGATGCTATTTCCCCAAAAGGGGCAGCATCCAGCCATGAATATGTTGCAGCTCTACTGTCAAATTGCTTACTCCATCAAGCAAATATGAGCAAGGATAGGCTTCATTAAGATGATTTTCTTGTTTGTTCGTTTGCTTTCAGTGCCTTTAAAGCTGCCTGTTACAGCTGCCCTAGTACTTTGTGGATCAGAGGCCTTACATCTGGAAAACACATTTTTGGGAAGCGAAATTGTGGAGACAAATTCTGTAATTAATATCTACATAAATGAAAAATGCCCTGGTAATACCCTGTGGCACTTGTAGTTTTTATTTTATATTTATAAGCTAGGGATTTATCCAAAGAAGTGGAGAATTTCTGCCTTTCCCATTTCAAGTCAATTGGAAACTGTATTTTTCTATGCTCTTTTAGCATCCATTTCACTCCCTGTTTGATTCTCCAGAAGGCGCCCAAAATCCTACTCCTCACTCTAGCTGTTACTCTCCTTTTGAAAGATCATCTTGGGGATATTTTGGCAAAATTATGCAATGATAGCCAGTTGAACTTTACTCTGTTGTCAAGTCAGAGATACACTGATAATGTCTTTTGCATCTATCAGCAGATCTCCAGCTTTCTGTTGTTCAGATTCCTTGCTCAAACCCAATGACAAACTAGGAGAAAGGATTTTCTAGGCAATGGAGATTGTAGCCACAGGCTCATGAGGACCAGGATAAGAGAAGATAAGCATGAGAATTTAGCAACTCTTGGTAAGGGTGTCCTAAGAGAGTACAGCAGAAGAAACTGAAAAATTTGAGTGTGGCAAGGACAGGAGGAGAAGTAAGTGAGAGCCCACCCAGGGCAGATGTGGGAACAGACATCACCATTAAGAGCCATAGGGAAATAGGTGGATATGAAGAAATTAGGAAGAAATAATTTATATCTGGAGATATTCAAAACTTGCCTGCATGCTATCCTGTGTAATCTACTGTAGAGAACCTGTTTTAGCAGGGGGTTGGACTAGATGATTTCCAAAGGTCACTGTAACCCCTATGACTCTCTGATTCTATCCCCTAACCTGTGCTCTCATAGCTAGTGGGAACCATGCAAGGAATAAGGGACTCTAAAAGAGAAAGCCAGCCTAAAGATTTTTGCCAGCAAAACCTCAAGCTTTACTTTTGAGTTGTGTGTTTCCAGAGCACCTGTGTACTTCTCACGAGCAGTGGTGATAAAAACCCTCAGTGAAAGCAATTGAATGAATATGGGACGGGACTTTCCTCTGTCAGAACCCTGCATTTGAAAGTAAGGGCCCTGCAGGACACTAAGCATATGAGCTTCCCAGAGAGGTGATGTGAGTTTGCTAGCACTTGAGAAAACTGTGTGTTCTTATCACAGACTTGGTATGGAAGTAGGAGCTACCAGCAGAGAGGACAACTGAGTATTAAGGATTGCCTTGATTCCTGTCGTAAGATGTAAGTTTGGGGCATTGTAAGCAAACAGGAGGACCTGGGACACAGATAGAGGCCAACATCCTGAGAGAGAGCCACTGCAGACAGTCACCTCAGATATTAAATGCAGGACAGTTCAGTAGTTGACTGACACGTATTTTATTTTCCTTATTTTCTTTAACTTACATTAATCTGCAAATGAGCTTTTTTTAAAGTGTATTACAAACTTTGCAGTAAGAGAAATGATAGGACTTTTTAACTGTTTAATTACTCCCATAGAATTGAGAGCCATCTGCTTATAATACTGGTCAAATTTGGTGTGTTTTTTGCATACAGCATGGCTTTTCTCCTTCTACCCGATTATTATGATAATAGCAATTAGAAAAAAAAAAGACCCAAAACAAAACAAAAAAAACCAACACAAAGCCTGCAGGACCATTCAGTTCCTTCCAAAGTTTACATTTCAGCAGATGGGAAAAAATGAGCCAGACGAATTTTTATCAATAGTGATAACATTATTTAGGAACTTGGCATAGAGTTTCTTGCTTATATCTAGTGCTGGATATTATGGGGAACTCTTACCCTAAACAATGATTTCTGCATAAGCCTGGATTAGCTGTATTCCACTGAATGCTTTTTATGATCCCTTCTGTGCTTGTGGCCACAATCGGAGGGCTGTGATCTTTCTCCCAAGAAGTCTATCCTCTCTTTCTGGCTTTCTGTCTACTTCACTGCTTGGCATCAAGCAGCTCACTTTTCCTCAGTTTTTCCTCATACCCCTGATGCATCCATCTCTATATATACAGTCTTACTGGGACTTTTCTTGTGATGTAATGCAGAGTGCCAAGGGCAAGGAGACATCAGGCATCAGCTGGGGCTTTTCAGGTCACTGGTTCCCAAACTGAGGGCTGAGGGCCTGAAGGTCACCCTGGCTTTATGTCAAATCCTCAAATGTTGATAGGGCTGATTACTATTTGCTAATTGGCTGGATGAACGCCGAGCTGGTTTAGGTGGATGCTGTCCTGTGGGCAGTAATAACATTAGGAGGCAAAGGCTTGCCACATCACGACCAAAAGAACAGAGTATGCTTCTCTGGCTGGGGATGTGTAACTTTGTCAGATCGTTCATTACGGTCTGTCTGTAGTTGCTAAATGTAGACTACTTACTACAAATTGTATTATTTGCCTTTTAAATAAAATGCATAATTGCTTTCATTCTCCAGAAACAGACCTTAAGAAAGCTCTGACTGCTTTTCAGTCCAAAAAGCAATGTGGATTACAATTGCTATTTATTTTTTTTTCTAGCAGAACTCAGTTTTACTTGCATTCCTGGCCCCACTCTGAAATAATGAATTCCTCTCTGGCTATGATAACAATCTATAGCCATGGTCTTACAGATGTATTTGCACTGTGGTATTAAACTCCAGATGTATTAAAGGAAAATCTTCGCTGAAGCAGGCTTCCGCCTGAAAAGGCTGTTCTCCTGAAGAAATGTAAATTATTGAAAGACAAAGTTTCAGCTTCTAGCAGTCCCACCTGCCATCCAGGAAGTGTCTGTTTTCAGAAGAAATTCCTAGGAGGGAGGAAATTCCCCACAGATTAGGGAGGATTTTTTGTAGAAGACTGTTTTGATTTGTATAAGGGTCTAAAGGGATATTTTTCATGTCACTGAAGAAATTCCAGCCAAACAGATATTTTTCTTTTTGGGCTGCTTAACTCAGAAGGTTTCTTGTACAGAAGAAGTGTTTTCAGGAATTGTCACCTCTAAGACTATTTCTTAATGATGTAACTCCCCAGCTTTTAGATAGTCACAAAAAAATGAAGAATCAAAAGCTAGTGAAAACCTTCATCTCTGTGCTTGGGACATCCATTAAGTTGGATACAGAAAGAAAAAAGACACGTGTCCGCTGGGCAGATGCTGTGGGACACGCTGCCTGAAGCCCAGCTCCACACGTTGTGTCTGGCAGCAGGACCAGCAGACTGTCAGAGCACATAGAGGCTCTGCCCCTTCTCAGTTTTTCTCTTTGAGAACACCTTCCAACTGCACTGGGGGAAAAAAAAAATAATAAAGCATTTTGGACTTGGGGAAACATACTTCAATCAAAATCCAGAAGAGGGAGCCCTCCATCAAAGTAAGGCTCTGAACTGGATCACGACCAAGATTCACAGAAGTTTCCAGTCTCTCTTCCACCTGCTTGTAAATCACTCAGTGGAATTTCTAGCCTGTCTGCCTATTCTTTAAAGACTAACAGCTCACAGTTCCTAGCTTTAAACAATATCATTCAATATGTGTGAGATTGTTTCAAAGTTCTGACTGTACGTATCAGATCTGGAACTCAATACCTTATAAAAGTAGGGCATCCATTATCCCAAAAGGCAAAACGTCTTTTTGTTCGTGCTGTTTATCGTAAAGCAGGTTCTGATATTGACTTGGTGCAAAGCTTTCCTTTGCTTTAAGGAAGTCTGCAGTCATCAGCCTTGTTCCTGCTTGGCTGAAGCCAGGGAAATTTGATGGAAGAGGGAGCAGACTCTTTAGTGTAACAGATGAAATTTATGTAGGAATCTCCCTCAGATTCACAGAATGAGTGTCAGCTCTGAGTGAGACTCATCTAT
The DNA here is from genome assembly GCF_026119805.1 of Tympanuchus pallidicinctus. Taxonomy (NCBI): domain Eukaryota; kingdom Metazoa; phylum Chordata; class Aves; order Galliformes; family Phasianidae; genus Tympanuchus; species Tympanuchus pallidicinctus. The sequence goes on along the minus strand of NW_026294752.1, from coordinate 1,960,558 downwards.
AAAGTTCTGCAACCAAATGACCTTTCTGGATATTGTGTGTTGTTTGTAATGTGTGCTTATTTAACCTACCCAAATGACCAGAAGTACTGATCACTTTCATTTCTAGCTGCTAAGATTCTGTCAGTCAGCTGATATTCATCTGGCTATCTTTAGATTTTCCTGCTTGTACTGTTACCCTGGGTGTAATGGACACATTAGAGAAGGTTTTGGGTCTGCCCATCTGGTAACCAACACCACTTCTATTTTGCTGGTGTTTCTACGTTTTCTTTTCCCTACACAAATAACAAGCATAATCTGCCTTACTGTTACTTGTTCTCTCAATGATGGTCTCATATTAGGGTAAGAGTTTTATCTGCCTTCTGCTTTTAATTAAAAAAAAAAAATCCTCAGTCAAAAACTATGGCAAACAGGCCTTCGATTTCTCATCTCAAATATGTCTTCTGTTCCTTCTGTGCTTCTCCACTGCCTCCCATAGTTCAGGGTGAAATCTAGATATCAAAATCCCTTTGGGACTTATTTTGTAAACAGGTGTAGATGAAAATAGCTCCTGAATTTGTGTAATTCTCCCACATTACTACAGCACTCCTCCAGACTTGACCAGTATGACACAAAGGCATGAATTTTGCTCAGGAAGTAAATCCCATCACCTTTCTCCTGTGTGCTAGTGAGGGTGGAAATAACAGTGGCATCCCTTGACAGAACAGGATTTGAGGAAGCAGTAGAAGGTGATTATGCTGGCACAAAAAGATTCATGGCTGTAGATTCTGTCTTTACAGGGGTACTAGGTAACTTTCCATGCCTTCCCTTTTCCTTTTTGTTTGTTTTGTTTTGTTTTTTTCCTTCCCATCATGAGTAGCAAAGCATTCAGCTTTTCATATACCTTCCCAGGGCTGCTACCCTAGTTATCTGGACTATGTTTTAATTTGTCCCTTGATGTACATTTGAATTAATACTGCTCAGCACTGAGTAGCCACTCTACTCATAACAATAAAGTGAAATATATCGATGAAGTAAAGACTACATGGAAGCATCTAATTAAAATGACGGAATTGGCTGGGTTCTTGGGAATTAAGCTTCCAACATATTTGTTACCCTGTATGATAGCATTGGTGAATGCTAGCTGCCAGTGTCCTGTGCTAATACAGTGGTTTGTTTGTGTTGTATTGAAGACGCTAGAGCAAGCATATTTAAAGAACAATAAGTGATCTGCTTGTTTCTGAAATACACATTTTGTTTCATTTCAGAGCTGTGTGCTGTGAACATCAAAGGGACCTTTAAGATCATTTAGTTCCAGCCCTCCTGCTACAGGCAGGTCACTTCCCTCTAGAGCAGGTTACTCACAGCCCCATCCAGCCTGGCCTTGAATACTTCCAGGGAGGGGGCATCCACAACCTTGCTGGGCAACCTGTTCAAGAGTCTTAAAGTACAGAATTTCTTTCTAACACCTGATCTAAGCCTACCCTCTCTCTCTGTTTAAAACCATTTCCCCTAATCCTGTCACTTAATGCTCGTATAAAAAGTCCCTTTCCAGCTTTTCTGTATGCCCTCTTCAGGGTACTGGAAAGCTGATATAAGGTTCCCTCAGAGCCTTCTCTTCTCTAGGCTGAAAAGTCCCAGATCTGTCAGCCTGTCTCCAGTTGTGGTCTCACGAGAGCAGAGGGGCCAAACACCTCCCTTGACCTGCTGGTCCTGCATCCCTTGATGCAACCCGGGATACGGTTGGTCTTCTGGGCTGCAGGCATGCACTGCTGGCTCACGTTGAATCTTTTGTCAACCAACACTCCCAAATCCTTCTCCTCAGGGCTGCTCTCAAGCCATTCTCTGTCCAACCTGTGTCTGTGCTTGAGGTTGCCCCACACAGGTGCAGGAACTTACATCTGATGATTCTATGATTGTGGAGAAGTTTTCTGTAATATTTCAAGGATGCAGGCGCTGTGGCTGCTACTTGGATAAGTTATGGCTGTCCTGAGGTCTGTATGTTATCCGTGGGAGGGCGGTGCTGGACAAATTACTTCTCTTCTTGTCCCCCTGCCAAAACACAAGGTTAGACAGGCATATTGCCTTCCCCTTGGGTCAGAGTGCTGGAAGGTGAGATCAGCTGTCAGATTGCTTTCTGTTGGAAAGTGAAATTGTATTGGTAAATTAGATACCTTCCTGCTGCTAGAAAGAGGGTTTGAATGGGAATACCAGCAGCCTGAGCTTGTGTTCTTGGTGGGTAAGCTTGCTGCCAGCCAGGAGGTGGATGGACAGTGGGTGATGCCACAGCTTGTAAGCCTTCCAGGACAGAGCAGCATAATAAGAAAGACTACAGTTCCTGTACTTTCACACCATTTTCTTCTTCTTCTTCTTCTTCTTTTAAATAAAGCACAGTGTAATTAAAAAATACATTAAATCAAATCAGTTCTATAACAAAGCTCACAGGATGACTGCAGTTAATGCCCTTAAAATAATACAGTAATAAAAGAAAGTTCTCCTATTGCACAAAGACAACCAGTTAACTTCCTTTTTATGAAACCGTAGGTCTTTTTATTAGGCTGCAAAACTGTTTCAACAAATGAAAACCAAATGTATAAAAAATGTGAGCTTTTTCTTTAAATTCTCATGCTAAAATAGCATAAGCCACTGAGCTCTTCAAGTGAAGATCTGCCTCAGTCTCTCCCACAGGCTGTATGGTGCTTTTGAGAGAGAATACAGGGCATGTCTATTGAGCAAAGTGCTGCATCGTGCTAGATAGAGGATCTACACAGTAACTGCACTGGAGAGATTAAGAAGCCATTCAGTGTGGAACTATTCATAGTACCGAACCCCGAGATATGCAGAGCATTGTTATGCATCTCAGATTGGCACATGTTGTGTTCTCCAGTCCCAAATAGTTGCTATTGTGGAGACAGCCTATTTTAATATTCGCATGCAAAAGCTTTCAACGTGTACTGAACCTCTGCCCTCTCTTGTAATAGTATTCATTCTAGTGCTAAACAGACACGAAGCCAAAAACAGCCCTGCTACAAATGAGTGCATTTCCTATTGAGATCAATAGGAATTGCACTTGCTTACACTGGGGCTGAATTTTTGCCTGTAAATTGCAAACAGTTCCACCACGGATGGAAAATGTATTAACCTTCTGTGAACATGAACTTGGTGTGTCGTCTACAGGGTTTTACTTTTCAGTGATTACTTCCTAACTGGAGAACAATTACATTTCAAGTGGGAAATGTTTCAGTAACAGATCGGTGTGTACTACCTGAACAAGCTTATGTCTCGGCCTCAGTGAAAACAACTCATGTATAATAGCTGTGGTCTGGGCACTTAGGTCTCGAATTTTGACAGGCTCCTTGGAAAGACTTCAGGACAAGCTGTTTTGACCCAGAGAGAGCAGTGAGACCTTAATGAGACATGTTTTGTGTGAAACCTTAAAATGCAAAATGCTTTCTTTTCTCTATTTTGTGTATCTTGTCTAGTGGGTTGCTGAAGCCTCCCACTGAAGACAACCTCATCTGGCCCATGTTTCACTCAATGGCCAAATTCCTACTTGTGTTCTTAACTCACCTTGCAGGTTATACCTTGTGCCAAGACCCAGTAAGATATAAAAGTTGTCGTATCTCCCTGAGAAGAAGATTCAGGTTCCTAAAGGTGCTGCATTTGGGAAGCACTGAATTTTGGAACTGGCACAAGTTAAGTAAGTTACCAACTCTTATGTTTCCTTCTGCACTGCAGCTGCCTGCAACTTGCCCCGTGCTCCATGAGGGGAGAGCTTTTGGAGGAGATACAGCCATGGAAATTTCCAAGGAAACCATTTTTAATAGGTATTTATGGGCAAGACTTAGACTAGACGTGAAAGGTCCACAGAAAGTCTCTTTCCAATCCTCATGCTATATGTGTAAACAAACATCGTGAGGTCTGTGGCAAAATCAAGCTGACACAGAAAGGTAATTTACTCTATCTTAAAAATGAAAGTAATTAAAGAAAGAACATGATACCACATTTGAGGAAAACAAACAATCTTGCATTTAAAACATGTAGAATAATGCATATCTTTCAGAGGTTACGCAGAAATCCTTAATGTGAAATAGTTTCTGAATATTAAGTCTTTAATAGTGCTCACCCTCAATGCAGTTGCCTCTTGAAGGAGTATAGATTATATGTATTCCACCTTGTTTTCTATGGAATGATGTATGACATTTGGTCAAATGCATTGTGCTCCCAGGATAAATTATAAAGTACTTAAATGTGTTTCATTGCACACAGTACTTCATCTTCGGGCAAAAATGTGTTTTGTCAAAATATTGATTTGTATTATCAGGACACGTTGTATAAAATCCATGACTGAATTTCATTCCGGGGAACTGTGCCATTTGTCTAACCATTCCAAGGAAAAAGGACAACCAATACATTTGAGGAACTGTGTTGGTGAAATGAATTTTAATCATGTTTATCATCCTTCCAGATACACTGTACAATGGGATTTGATAAATTTCACTCCCTGGACCTCAGTCTGATGGCTGATGAGATAGGAATGTTACAATGTCCCAGTGGCATCGAGCTGGATTCCTGCTCTTAATAGGGTGCTGATAATACAGACACTGGTAATTTATCTGTTACTTAAGAAAAATTAAATCAGATTCTGTGAAAGGAAGCAAACCAAATAAATGAATATAGGTGAGAATTAATGTAGACACATCCTGGAGAATATAGTCAGTGTCTAGAGGTTTTAAGGTCTAATGTAAGTGTTTGAAGGATTGTTTTTTCTTTGCATCTTGTGTTAAAAATTGAGAGTCATGAACCATGGAGTCTCTCTCAGCCTTTTTTTTTTTCTTTTCTTTTTCTTTCTTTTCCCCTGCAGATATTCTATATGACCTTGGGAAGTCGAATGAGGATGATTCTGCCCTGGTAGTCAACGGGCTGCATTCTTCAAAGAGAGGAGGACTAAAACTGCATCCTTCCTATCTCTTCACTTATAAAAAGAGGCAAACAGTGCACCTCCTTGGGGTGCAGCAGAGCTAAATCACCTGCTATTTGCAAATATTGTGTCAAAATGTGAGCTTCTGTTTGCATCTGCCGAGCCTTTGAAGAGCAGGTTCTTCGCTGTGGCTGCGGCTTACCCACCAGAGGGCAACATCACTCTCACACATGAGAAATGATGCATACACTATTTGATCCAGAACCTGCCAAAAGCAAGAGTAATCCTTTCTTTGGCCTTCACAGCTCTCTATAAATGCAGATTTTTACTATATTTCAATTTTAGCCTTGAAATAAAATGGGAGTGTGATGGTGTTCTCAGGGCATCGTTGGCAGCTGGCCTTAGGCAAAAGCTTCAAAAACTTCAAGTGCTGGCTAGAAACACAACAACAGTTTTTATTTTGTGATTGGTTGATGCAGTGCTAATATCCTTCGTAGCTGTGGCTATCTGCAGTGCTTTGGGAATTGCATAGCTTTGGTTTACTTTTATCACTTTTATCTGTTTTTCATTATGCAGCCCAAGAGTGTTTGAGGTGAAAGTCACAGGCTGTCCAAAAGAAAGACATCCAATGGTCCTGATCTTGGGAGCGACTTTGCCTTTTCTGGGGATGCTGATGGGACCTACTGCTATTGCCACTCAGTTTGGCCCTGTGTTCAGACACTGTGGGTGAAGGCACAGCTGGTGCTGGGTCACCCAGGGCTCCTGGCTCCTCTTTGCATGAGGCACTGAACTGCCTGTGCTGCTCCCTCAGTGACAGAATTTATGCCTTGTGGGAAATCCCAATGAGAAGTTCAGTCAAATCTTTTAGAGTGCTTAAAGTGAAGCAGAGGATTGTAATAAATCTGTTCAGGATCACAGCCCTTGGTGATTAAAAATGGACAACCCTGGAAACAGAAATATTTTTACACAGCTTAACTGATTGATAAGAAGCCTGCCTTTTAGATATCGTGGTCTACTAAAGAAATGCCTTACAGAGAACAACTTAAAAGAACTCCGGAGGTCAAAAGACCAAGAGTTCAAAGGAAAAATATCAGACAATCCCACTTACTTTTACTGTACTTAGAATTTGGGGAATTAGGTGCTTTTTAAGCTACTTTTATGACATATTGTGTTTTAACTCTTAATGCATGGATATCTATGGTTAGCCAGACACTAAAGATGACAGACAGTGATGTTTAGTTCACAGTTCCCTCAGGATACTTACCTGTATGGTAGCAATTGTATTGGATGGGTTCATTTTCTCCCAATTTTTGTTTATGGAATACTACCTTTAGATTAATTTGGCGTTTATTTTAGATATTGTTCATAAAAGATGTGAAGATTCTGGGCTGAGTAGATAGTAATTATTTTGTGAGCTTCTGGGTCCATTATCCCATAGGTGACAGGGAAGGGTTTTGTGGAATCCGGCTGTGTTTGAGTGATGTCTGCACAGGCTTTGTGTTTTGAATTGTACTGGGAGACATGTCATTGTTTTACTGGTTGTAAGGAGAACCTGTCCAGTCCCAAACAGGAACAGTGGCATTTAATGTCACAGTACAATGCCTGAGGCTTGCCTGCTTGCATAAATAAGTTTTCTTCCAGATCCAGTAGATGCAGGGAGGCAGCAGGATTTGTGTGGAACATAGACCACTCAGAGGAGAAAGCAGGGAATCAATTCTCCAGGACTTGTGGAGAATAGATATGACTATGTTTAAATTCCCCGCTAGCGCAGCTCTTGTGAACACACTGGAATGTAGCAGCCCAAGTCTGTGAGCAGGATTTGCCCAGGACTGTTCGAAGTAACAAAATCATAGAATCACAGAATGGTTTGGGCTGGAGTGAACCTTAAAGATGATCCAGTTCCAAACCCCTGCCACGGGAAGGGACACTTAACCTTTGATTAGGATGTTCAAAGTTCCATCCAACCTCGCCTTGAGCACTTCCAGGGATGGGGCGTCCACAACTCCTGTGTCTGACCACTCTTTGAGAAAAGACTTTCTTGTTCACGTCTAATCCAAATCTATCCTCTTTCAGCTTAAAGGCTTTAATAGCTTGGTGCAGTCTGCAAACTTGCAAAGGTTGCCCTCAGTCCAACTGTCGTAGTTGCAGTTTAGTAAGATGAACTTGTGAGCTTACTATTTACTTAATTAAGGAAATGGGGATGTTTCTCCCTTGAAGCATGCATGCTGTGGCATCTGCTGCTGCTTTTTGCCTTTTACACCTTCCACCCCAGTTCTGACTGTGGCTTAGCACTGCTTGCAGAGGATGATGCACTTCCCCAGGACACTGCCATTTCTTTGCCATTTTCTCTCTCTCTCTCCTTCTTTTTTCTTCCCCATTGCCTTTTATTCTGTTCTCACACAGCATTAGCCTACAAGAACCTACTCTGGAATGGCTTAGCAGAGGCTGCCCTGCCTGTTTTACCAACGAACTATTGCTGATGTGGCAGGGGCCAATGTGATCACACTCATTTTTAAGTTGTACTCTTTCAGTTGATGCCATAAATCAGTAGGTTTCACTACTTGATTTACAGATTTCCTACTGTAAAGTTGTTCATGCATAGATTGCCGTCCAGCACATGTGAAATAACTTCCTTTTGTCAACTATCTCTGAGCTCAGAGTCCATCAGCACAGTCTGAAAGCTCCCAATTTAAAACAAAAGTGCCTTCAGAATAAGGTTTCACAGAGTAGATTAATTCCTGGAATATATATTTTTAAAGTAATATTTTACAGGAAGATAAGTACATTTTCCAGTAGATTTAATTGTTAACATGTTTTTAGTGAGAATGAGCTCTTGCTATTACTAATGAATAAGGCAGCTGAAATTCCTATATATCTACTGCCCACATTAATGTTCAGCTTCTCAAAATATTATGGCAGTTATAACGTGCAAAGTATTTCTGAAAATTGGGAGAGATAGAAGAGAACAAACTGTCTGGAAATGCCAGTCTGTGAAGAAGTTCTAAATATATCAGTGGTAAAAAACAGCAACAAAAAAAGTATTTGGAAAAAGGCATCTGTTTTCTGCTTGCAAGGTTGTTGCTATCAGAAAAACATCGTATGAATGCCACATGCTACTAAGACTCTCTGTCAGTATTTTCTGTGGCTGATATCTGCAAAACATAACAGAGATGGTGGTGGTGATATCTGGTTTACAAAACAGCACCGAATTCAGTCATAGGATTGCAGGTATCCCACGATCCTCAATTCTCTGGAGTCAAAGCTTGTCAATGAAATGTTTTGTTTTGTTTTGTTTTCCTGAAACTTAACGCTGACAATTAATGTCAGCACTATCAGCTGTATCACATCTACTTGGTATTTCTGTTGTCTCTCTGTGTGCATTAGCCAGGACTGTCATGAACAACTATCACAGTGGTTGAATCTGTCCGGCATAACACATGGATTTGCTTTAATCAGTGCTATCTGAATGACAGCACCAGGCTCTTTCCTCAGTATGTTTTTACAAACCACATATTTTCACTTTCCCACTAGGAGATTGTTTCCAGCAGGAGTTGATAGTTATCAGTAAGGTTGTACTGACACTCATAAATGAGCAAATCGTACTTTGTTCCCTTCCCTTCCTTCTCTCCTCTCCTCTCCTCTCCTCTCCTCTCCTCTCCTCTCCTCTCCTCTCCTCTCCTCTCCTCTCCTCTCCTCTCCTCTCCTCTCCTCTCCTCTCCTCTCCTCTCCTCTCCTCTCCTCTCCTCTCCTCTCCTCTCCTCTCCTCTCCTCTCCTCTCCTCTCCTCTCCTCTCCTCTCCTCTCCTCTCCTCTCCTCTCCTCTCCTCTCCTCTCCTCTCCTCTCCTCTCCTCTCCTCTCCTCTCCATTTTTTTCCCCCCTGCTTTACTCTACAGGTTGGCATCATGCAGATACAGGCAGTGAAATCATTTAAGTCTCTTTTTGTATTTAATGTATTAACTAATAAGTCTCAAAAACATTGTTTTTTCACCCACTCTTTTCTGCTAGTTCTGCCTTTCGTTTATGGGCTAATCTGCCCAAAGGACGGATAGTATTCTTCCTGTTTCATAAAATCCTAAACCTTGTGGCTCTTTTCTATGTAGTTTGTAGCTGACTCTTGGTGTTTCTGCCTTCTTCTGCAAGCAGTACAGAAATGGCTTCCAAGTAGATAAGACTAACTTTCTCCCTGTTCCGTGTCTGTCCAAGTTTCCCAATATTTTCTATAGTCTGAAGCATGTATAAATTTCATCTAGAGGAAAGTGGCAGAATGCTAATACAAATTGTCAGAGATATTGTTCCAGATTCGGATATGCCATTCTGGATTGCTATAGCATGGAGCCATAGGGCAAAGAGAAGGAGAATTCCTCCACTGAGACACTGTGGGAGAAAGAAGGAAGCAGCAAAAGTGAGAGTGGGAGAGAGAGTGAGGAAGGAAAGGAGGAAGAAGGGCAAAAAAGAAACTTAGAAAAAAGTGGCTGCTCCTGAGGCAGCTTGAATAATGTTTGAGATAGAGACAGATTTTATCAGTGTGGTAAAAATAAGTCAGTGTTGAAATTAATCTGTGAAGAAGCAAATTATTTATCAGAACACTTACTAGGCATTTCATGAATTTTGAATAAGTACATTTGGTTTTTTTCAAGCAATTTTAGAAGACGCAAAGATGTGGATGCAAAATGTCCACAAAGTTGGGTACTATTTCAGCAGGGTGATATCAGTGATATCACTGAAGAGGGTTAGTGATGTTCTGCAACTGACAGACGTCTGCAGTTCCTGAAGTCAGATACGTAAAATAATGTATAACACATGGATGCAATTTATAGTTTATTGCTATGTTTTATTGTCAGCCTTTAATTCCATCTTTCATTAAAGCCATTTCAGACAATCAGCAACACTAATATTTCTCTGCTAGTCGGACAGTTTTTCTGGGTATTAAATGTTCCGGAATCAAAGAGTGGCATTTCACAAATAATGTTATTTTCACACTTTGTTGTGCCACATTCTTGGATCTTAAGAACCTCGAATTTTGGGTGTGCCTGCAGTTGAAATTCTGTTTTGCATGGAAGCCTTGAAGGATTGCTTGTACTTCTTCAGAATATTTCCTGTTTACTGCACAGAACTTCTGTACACCAGAATTTGTTAAGAAGATGCCTGATTCAATTAACTTACTCAGAAGACTTATCTTTCAGCAAAGTGTTGTTCTTCTCATTCAATTCATTTTTATTTATTTCTCTCTGGGGTTCCACTCATACTGCCTGCCTAAAGATGTCCATTCATACATGTTAGGAAGGTAAAACCTAATGTAGAGTTAAACTGGGCAAGCGCTTCTATAAAATTTTTACTTTGCCAGAGCCCTCTGTGTGTTTCCAGACACTTCACACTTCATAGCCATTGAGAAATGCAGCTTTTTGACAGCCGAATGGGCAAAAAGTCCATAAAGGTGAAACACAAGAGTGTCTGCACGCTGCTGAGCTCCTTACCTTCCTTACAGTACTCCCACGCAGCGTGCTGTGCATGGAAGTGAGCACAGAGCTGAGCAGCAGGGTGTGAGCGCAGAGCAGGCACTGTCCCCCCAAGAGATCAGTTCAGAGTTAGGCAAAGCTGGTGGGAGAATAAACAGTGCAATATGGTTTGAGGCATAGTGAAAGCTTCAAAACAGCTGTGTGCACAGCTTCCTCTGCAGTCAGGCCTCTGTATGACTGGAGCCTTCCGTAGGAAAAAAATTATCTCTTAAAAATACCAGTAGAGAGGTAGGTGTTGCTCACACTTGCTGCTGAAGCACCTCTGCATATTGCATTAGGAGGACATTTACAAGGACCAAGAGGCAAGATGCACAGGAGAAAACTGACACCTAAGCAAAGAATAACTATTGCGTTTTGAAGCTCGCAGAGGAACAAGTGTTAGATAAATGCATACGACAAACAGACCTTGTTTGATCTCTCTAAGAAGATTTGACAAGTCAGACACACAGGAGCCATAAATTACCTGTAATGGCAAAAATTACATCAGTTATAACCTTTTAAGCAGTTGTGCCTCATACAGCATCAATTCAGAGATAGCAATCTAGGGAGAACCAATCTATCTGTACACATTTGCCTTGTTATATACAAGAGTAAGCTGTGTCTGATTTTCATAATACGTGATAATAATCTAACTGTTCTAGGCTCCATACCGCCAACCCGTGCAGATAGCTGGCTCAGACTCTAACTGATAAACACACTAGGCCGGGAAAAGCATTTTTTACTTTGTAAAAGAAATTGAGGTAGGATTGAGATGTCACATTTCGGAGGTTTTGCATAGGGAAGATTCCTGTAATCAGTCATCAGGCTGTTTCAAAGACAGAGGCTGAGGGGCTGGATGCTGCAGAGCAGCCTGCAGAGCTCTGGGCTTCTTGCGCCTGGGAGATCACTGGTGCCCTCCTAGAGGGTCTCCTTATGGCAGTCACCTTCTGCACTTGCTTGCCAGTGGTGCCGTGCTGACCTGTGGTGCTGGAGGGGCTGGCTGGCTCCAGGCAGAGCTGTCTACAGCAGCTGTGTGAGCCGGCCCTCATAGCACTGGCTCTACCATGAAGGCCTCTGCTAGATGCATACTTCCTATCAGAAAAAGTTCATTTCCTCCAGAGCTCAGGAGGAGCACATAAGAAAGACTTTTTCCACACGGCACGGCCTTGCTTTTGCTCATACAGCTGCTCTTGGGGCTGGTGGAGATGCTCCCAGCCCCACCTTCCCCTACAGTGCCCAGCCTGTTTGTGGGCTGCCTGGGCAGCAGATGGGAGATGATGTGGGCCTGAGGGTGCGACTCGTTGCTGCAGCTGCTGCATTGCCTGTAAGAAGGGGAATGGCAGGCACTAGGGTTGCCTAACTGGAGATGCCACACACCTGATGCATCCACCCGAGGCAACCAAGGTTTGCTGTAAACTCACACAGCTGTGGCAAAGCTGGTGGGGTGTGACTTTTTAACTCTATCCCATTGTCCAGCAGCTTTGTCCCAGTGAATTTCACCAGGGAATTCTTAGGAGGGTACAAAGCCCTGGTATGTAATGTATGGTCAGTGCTAAAAGGGGAGAGGAGTGCAGTAACACAGGAATTAAAAGTGTGGGTAATTTAATACACTGAATTAGGCTATTCAAAAACTGAATTAAATTTTATCTGCGCTTCAGAGAGTGGTCAGCTGAGAGTTGAGGAGAAGAGAACAACACTTGAGCATTAAAGGTATGGTTTTACATATGATTTAGGAACCTTGGTCACATCTGCTTTCACTTCATCTAGTTGTTAATGAGGAGATCAGGAGAAATAATATATTTCAGTGTAGCTGAGATAATAATATGCACCTGTATGGTGTATATTAATTTCTCTGTCACTAGTGAAAGGTATCAAGAGAGTCCTTGTGCTGAACTCAGTGAATTTGGTTGCCTCATGTATACATGTGCATGTAAACTACAGTGAGTTGGGGCTGGTAGCCTCCAGTAAGACTCCAAGCTTTTCAACCTTAATTGAAGTGTTAATGCTATCCACTGCTGCCCTAAGATGACTGCTTAAAAAACAAAATGGGCTCCAGATAGCCTATATATATTAAAACAAAAACAAACAAACAAAAAAAACACCAAATAAACAAACAACAACAAAAAAAACAACCCTAAAATGGCCGATAAAATTGCGTGTGCCTCTAGAGATGGGCTGCTAATTCTTGATAAACCATTGGTATTTAATCAGGAAATAATGTGAGTGCAGTAGCTGCCCCAGTGGCAGAGATAAGTGCTGCGAGCTCTGAGGCAGGGGAAACGGCCACACTACTGCCAAGGGTATTTGCTAGTCCAAATTCCTCTTCTGCTGTAAAGAAAACCAGGTAGCATTTTTGTTCACGGTGCAGCAAAATGCATATGGATGATGCACTTCTAGCTGTTTTTAAAGAAACATGTTGTATATAAAGCACGTGTCTGCCAGTCCCTTCACAGAAACTTCTGGGGCTCCTGTGCAGTTTCCTGTCCAAGCTCTGACAAACGTTCTAATAGCAGGAGCATGGGGGGAGCCTCAGGTGAAAGTGAATGCTGAGGTGAGGAAGGGTGCTCAGCTGCTGCTTGTTAAGGTTGGTAACTGCGTGGCCGCACCTTGCACGTGTCCCGCTGGCTAATTGGGGTGCAGCGACTGAAACACGTGCTCCCTCTTACTGGCAGTGATACCAGGAGGGCAGATGAGTGAAGTTCGGGAGAAGGTACAACTCTGTAGGGAACAAAGCGTTGTGTCTTGTTGTGAAAGAGCTTACGTTCCCCTTAGCAACTCAGGAAATGGCTTTTTAAAATTTTTAACAGCACCCATTGTGCTGCAGTTTGTGGATGGCAAGAGTTGTAGTTCTGTGGTGCTCTTGTATATCTGTAATTCTTTTGAACTTGCACCAGAAGTCTTTCTATTTTCTATAAAAAATGGTTGCAACAGCTCATCTTCAGAGTAAATATCACTTATTTTATTAGCGATAATAAAAGCATGGAATATTTCACTAGGATCAGAAAACTGAACTCTTGCTACCCCAGAAATTTGAGCCTAGGGAGTTCAGTGGTTAGTATATGACTACTCTAGGGGAACAAAAGGTACCTTTCCAATTAAAGCTAATAGAGGGATAACTTCAGACACACAAAAGGCAAAAAAGACACCTATAAGTCATGGTGAGTTCAAAAGGAAAGAATTAAGGTAGACGCACAAAGCATCATGGGAAGTGCTATTCAAGCTACCATGTCAAAAAGGCTGATTAACAGCAGTTCCAAGTCTACCTGATCACCAGGGAGTCTTACTGATAAAAATTATTTCCCCTCCAAGGAGAAGAATCTCCCTGAACTGAACAAATGTGTCACTTTTGAATAAGGGTTCATGAAAAGGCAGAAAAAAAGGAGAAGAAAAAAGAATAAAGGTAGGCATTCACCAAAAGATGTGGAATTTGTAACTTGTGACTGTTTATCAGTCTTTAAGTTCTGAATGAAACCGCAAGTCATATGCCACTGAACGGGACTCAGATCATTAGCTTTGCATTTCTTTTTTTCATTAAAAGTGTCTGGTTGCTGCACAGATTTGCTGGTGTTGGCTGTAATTACAGTCAGGAAAATCTAATGGCTTTGTTTGATGTGTTGCCTAGACCTTCCAGGCTGTAAGACTGTTCTGGTGTCCTTTAAAGATACTGATTAAATTCTGGATATTTTGATATTTTTTCCCCCTATTTTGTTTACAACTGTTGTTCTTAAGCACTTTGAACTTTACAGGAGAAAGGATATGTGGAAGAATTAGGTATTGGAATGTCTTTTTGTGAGCACAATGTTTTACAAATGCAAGCTTATACAGAATTTCTTCCATTTGACCTTAATCTATTATTGGACCTTTTATATTTCTCATACACTTTTACTTGGTGTTTTGGAGAGAATTCTCTTTGAATTTCCTTTTTATGTTTGAATAGCTGTTAGTCCTCTACATACCTATGACTTGTTCCTCCATTTGGGGTGACGAGGAATGGAATCCTCTTCCTTAGAGAAGAGGATGGCACAGATTGAACACAATCCAATAGGAAAATGCAGGTATGTGAGATAGATTGGACAGGGCAGTGTTTAGAAGAGTGAAGTTGAACTCTGGGCTACCATAGCAGTGTGTAGGAGTGTTCCATTCTTTGACCTTAACTGGTGTAATTTTGCAAAAGTTTTGCAGTGGACTGCAGCAGATATGGAAGAAACAGAAGCAGTGTGTTCTGTGGCTGCAGCTGGGCAGCAGAGGATGAGACAGTCCAGGCTGTGCTACGTGGGCAGAGGTGGGATTTCCATGGATTTCAGCCAGTTGTGTGGAGCTGCATGCTGAGTGAGAAGGGGATTCATGCTATTGACCTGCAAAATGGAGGCAGAACAGGACTTCAAGTAGCATACAGCAACCTGCTAATGAACAGTATTCTCCCTCATAAGGTGAAATTAAGATTTTGCTTAGATGACTGTGCGTTCTAGATGAAATGCTGCCTTCTGAGAAATGGTTGAGAGTTTTTCCTCAGCAATTTGAAAACCAGAAGGTAGTGAGTTTCACACTGCAGGTAGTGATATTTCATGAAACACATGTTCTAAAACTGTTCGTGTTGTTTCATATATTTTTTGTAAATGAGTTATTACTTAGGTTATCACATTTCTTTGTACTTCGAGTTTTTAATATCATGTGCTGCTCTTACCAGCGTTTAAATGCTGAAGTGGACTTCTGTTAGCTCACTTTGTGACTGTTGTTCTTAACACCTTGGGGAGCTGCAGTATGAACTTTTTCATTTGGTCTTTCAGCAGCTCATCATTCATTCATAATGACATTGTAAAAATGCACAGCAGTCTGAATGTAGTACAAATTTTTCCCGAAATGTACGTTTCTATGTATAGAATGTGTGCACCTGTAAAAAAGATTAAATTTAATAACATTTATATATTATGATCCATTACACATTGTGTTATAAAGAAAATTTCATTAAACCAAAGAATATTTCTGTGTAGAATTAAAATGTATGTTATTGTCCTAAAATAGATGCACACTGTATGCAATTTTCTGATATATATATATATATATATGTGTGTGTGTGTGTGCGCTTCATCACTTGCAAGAACAGCTAGTGTTCCAGCCAGATGA
Source organism: Tympanuchus pallidicinctus (assembly GCF_026119805.1). Classification (NCBI taxonomy): domain Eukaryota; kingdom Metazoa; phylum Chordata; class Aves; order Galliformes; family Phasianidae; genus Tympanuchus; species Tympanuchus pallidicinctus. The sequence goes on along the minus strand of NW_026294752.1, from coordinate 1,945,042 downwards.
GTGAGTTTAGCATTTAATATGGGAAAAGGAAGGTTGTTGTGATTTTCTTTATTTGGTTCTAGGATGCTACACTTGGAAAACAGTTTACAAGTTTGTAATCGCTGGGCTGATTACTCAAAAGTGATCTGCTTCTGTTTATTTCCAGTCCTAGTATCAAAGTTTCTTTGAAGGGAGATGGGTTGTTCTTTGGGAAGAGGAGAGGACTGTCTCTTTGCATCAGTGTGAGTACATCACAGCAGCCTCTACCATGCCAAGAGCTTGGATGCATTTCTGAGCTCGTTAGCATTCAGAGGGGTGACTGGGTTCCCACAGCAGTCAGGGGTCATCTGTTACTTGTTTAAGAAAGTGTGGTAGGCCTATAGTGCTGCTGGCTTTCATGCAATAGTCTTTATTATAGGTGTAGTAAGCAGTTATTAAATGCAAGTGTGTTCTGCAGATTCTGTTTGAAAGAAAATTGTAGAATCATAGAAAAGTTGGAAAAGACCTTCAAGATCATCGAGTCCAGCCACAACCCAACCATGCTACCCTAACTCTAACAACCCTCCCCTAAATCATGTCCCTGAGCACCACATCCAAATGGTTTTTAAATACATCCAGGGATGGTGACTCAACCACCTCCCTGGGCAGCCTATTCCAGTGCTTAACAGCCCTTTTGTAAAGAAGTTTTTCCTGATATCCAACCTAAACCACCCCTGCCACGGCTTGAGGCCATTTCCCCTCATCCTGTCACCAGTGAGAAGCGACCAGCCCTGCTCTGCTGCAATCACCTTTCAGGTATTTGAAGAGAGCAGTAAGGTCTCCCCTCAGCCTCCTCTTCCCCAGACTGAACAGCCCCAGTTCCTTCAGTCTCTCCTCACAGGCCATATTCTCCAAGCCCTTCACAAGTCTTGTTGCCCTTTTGCCCTTCTTTGCACCTGCTCCAGCACCTCCATGTCCTTTCTGTGCTGAGGGGCCCAAAACTGAGCACAGCACTCGAGGTGAGGCCTCACCAGTGCCGAGTGCAGGGCAGGATGACTTCCCTGGTCCTGCTCACCATTCCTGATCCAAGCCAGGATGCCATTGGCCTTCTTGGCCACCTGGGCACACTGCTGGCTCATGTTCAGCCCGCTGTCCATCACTACACCAAGGTGCCTTTCCATCAGGCAGCTTTCCAGCCACTCCTCCCCCAGCCTGCAGGGTTGCCTGGGGTTGTTGTGACCAAAATGCAGGACCTGACACTTGGTCCTATTGAAACCCATACAGTAACCTCGGCCCATCAATGCAGTCTGTCCAGGTCCCTCTGCAGTGCCTTTCTCTCCTCCAGCAGGTCAGCACTCCCTTCCAACTCTCTTTCAGTTTCTTGTGTATTTCATGAGCGTTTAGTTCAAACTCTCCCATCTTGTTTAATATCTTCACCCCTCTCTATTTTCCTTCCCTATTTTCTTGCCTTTGTCTATTTCCTTTACGCTCTTTGGTGTTTTTTTGTTCAAACAATCAAATTAGTTTGTTGTTTTGTTATCTTTTTGCACAGACATGGCCATATTACCATTCATGCTGCTTCCTGAACATGTGGTATGGTACCCTTCTGGAATTTATGGACAACTCATGCCTTGTCTGACCATGTTCACCTCCACCATGTTGCTTTTGGGGAAAACTGCTATTGGTTTTCTGTTCAAGCAGTGATGTGATTATGCTGGTTGTACGCTCTGATTATGTTGATTGTATGCTCTGTGTCTCCTCCCAGCTTGACTTTACACATCTGTCTTTTTCACTCTTTGGAGCAGAGACATGGCTTTCTTCTGGATTGAAAATTGCTTAGGGCAGGTTGTGCCTGATGTTCAGAATAAGTATTAATTTGTTAATTATGTTCTAAGGAGTTCACCCTGGGGAAGTGCTTCTGCCTAATTCTGTAATCAAGGACACGTACTGATGACAGAGAGCTGGGACTAGTTATCAGCATGAAGGGGTCTGGGACTGTGCACAAGAAGAGTGAGCCAGATGATGCTGAGGACTACAAATGGGATTCTGCATGAGTGCAGAAGGTGTTGTTATGCATTTGGGAGCTTTTGCTGAAACCTGCTGCTTTAAGCTGGGAAGTTATCAGCTGGAAACCACTGAGAAGCATGAGAACTACTCATTTGTAAGCTTACTCTAAGTTGTGAAGATACAAAGGAGGTAAATGCAGTCTTAGGATGCCTCAGAAAAAGTATTTCCAGACAGGAAAATATTACTGTCCTCATACAATGATCATTAATGAGGCCTTGCTTAAGACACTACTTACGGTTTTTATTAATGGTATTTGGGAAGGATGGCTTGAAACTAAAGCTTGCAAAGACAAGGCTATTGGGGATGATCTAGGGAATGGAGAGCCTGTTTCCTGTGCAGAGCCTGGAAAAGGTTGGTTTGCTTAATTTAGCAAAGGAAGGCCTGAGAGTATATACATGTGTGTTTGTGTATTATTATTTTTTCTATGAATACATCATGTCAAAAAATAACTTTCTAAGCTGCAGAACAGACCGTTGTAAACTGGTTAGGAATATGTTTGGGTTGGAGTTAAGAAACAAGCTTCTGACTATGAAAGCACTCAAACCCTAAGCAGGCACCCTGTGGGAGCTGTGAGGGTGCAAGAAGTGAGGATGACAGACAGTAAGTTCATAAAAGAGATTGTCTATAGCAAGGCTGCTTCTGAGGGTGGGGCGATCAACTGAGGTTTATGGCCCTTAGGGCTTACATACGGTTGTTTGTTTTGTTTTGTTTTTTGTTTTTAATAATCTTATTTGAACACATTTTTCAAAATACTATGAGAAGTATGTCTCAGAATTCAAGCATAGCTATTCTTCAGTGTTTAATGTCACTTAAAGTAGAATTCTGTGGGTGTTCTTTGCTTAACAGGAAAGCAGGGTCATATCTAGTGAAAACTGGGATATCAGCTCTGATTTACTTCATTGCTTTGGAAAAAAGGCCATCTTTTGGAGAACCATTTTTTTTTTCTCTCAAGATATTTTGCAGAGAGGCTATTTGCATCTGAATCTTTGTTTCAAGTACAGGAGCCACTTGCAGGTAGCAGAATGTGTTTGTAACTGGTTATCTTCCAACAGCAAACACATTTTCAGTCATTATCTTGATGTGGGTTTTGGAACAACTGCATTTAAAATCCCATTAGTTCAGCTCAACTGCCTGACTGAAGCTTCTCTTTTCTAGAATTTGAGCCATATATGTTGAAGCGTTTCTACTCTGTGTAAGCTAATTCAGTCATTTGAACTGATTTGGTTAAATAAAGCAGTTTTTTATTACTTACATTGTCAGTCCTTTGAACATCATCCACCATTTAATAGGAGCTAAATAAAAACTACTGAAAAAATCTGTGTCGAACAACAAACAGTCGTTCCTATGATTTATAGATTTGTCTAACAAACTGCTGGGTTTATCTATATAAGGCTTTAACTCCTCTTAAAGAAAGGATGAATATTGTTGACTTCACTGTTGGATTAATCTTTGCAATTTAAAGGAGATTGGGATGCAGTGCAATTTCCAGTTACTTCTATCAGAGGACCTAGTGAAGGGAGAAAACCATAATAAGAGTCATAAAAATATTCTCTCCCTATGTGCTCCAAAAGGACAAGTTTGGCATTTGATGGGATCCCAGTGTGCTGCAAGTGTTGACTGCTGTTCTTTAAAGCCTTATAAAGAAGCAAAACTAACAAAAGACGCTACAGACAATATTGCAGCAACCAGTGTTTCTTGGATGTCAAACACACTCCAGCCCACAGCACTTTGATCTCAGGAACAAACCATAAAGAACAAATAGAGTAATTTTTCTTATGTGCTAACATGTAACCATGAGGTTGATGAACTTCTGGAAAACTAGTATAATTGGCATGCCTTTTCCATTTGTTAAATTGTTTTGACAAGGGCATGTTTCATGTGAAGAGGCTGTTTTGTATCCCTTCCCTTTTTAGTCTCTGAAAAAAAATAAAAGACTAACTAATATAGAGCTTCCCAGTACAGATCAGCTCACCTTCCATGTGAGCCAAGTGGAAAAAAACATCACTTAAATGCTCTCTTTTGGGTGGGGGAAGACAAGGAAATGAGAGAGTGAATAGGCAGTGTAGCTGGGTATCCATGAGTTTTGGCTCAGTCAGCTTTTTCACTGAAAGCCTTTGTTTCCATTAAACAAGCCAAAGAAAATGCAAGAAATATATTAATGCAGACTGTACGTATTTGGGGTGGGAACAGTGACTTAGAGACTATCAGAACTCCTCTAACGTGCTCTGAATGTATCAGCAAGCTCTAACCATGCCTGGTTAGCATTTATCATCCACAAAAGAGGTGCTGCCTTTACACTCTGCCCTTTCATGTTTCATAAGGAATTGAAATCCCCAAGAAGGAGGGGGTTCCCTTCTGTGTTGCTAGCTCTTCTCCCTCAGAGTCTTCCTAATTTCTAAATGTCCATTTTCTCAAGAGCAGTTTACCATGCTAGAACGTGTGAAGTCTTGACTTCTTGAAGTTACAAGCTCAAATTTCTATAGGATTTAGCTCAAACCTTTTACTGTTAAGAGATATTGATCTGGTTATTGGTGGAAAACCGTTAAGTCTTGTCTGCTGTATCTGAGTGGGCACTTGTAGTCCCTGGGTTTACTGCACCACTTAAGTTCTTTCAGCTATTTGCAGTGTAATGTCTGTGTTCCAACAGAGCTGTGAGAGCCCTGGTCTGTAACTCCAGATAGACCCTGCCTCTTGCCTGAAAGATCCTATCCTCTCCATGTTACACAGACAAATTCATCATCAAACTTCTTCTTATGAGTTTAATTTCCAGAGGAGGCAATGATCAGAACCATTACCGAGACACGACTGTATCCCTTTTCCTGGGCAGAAATCCCCCAACAATGGCAAAAGTGCTGGTGGATCCCTGCTTTTGATTGGAAGTTCTTATTCAGCTATGCTCTGCTGCATGCTAAAAATGAAGCTCAGGATACCTAATAGAGTCTTCTTGGATTCTCTCCTGACCATTTGCATAAGGAGGACTATTTATATTATCTAACTTCAGGCATCTGACATAGGCTGAGCGCTGCTTTGTCTTTGGATGTGTTTGTGCTGCTGGAAAGGATTACTGTCTATGGCTGGATGTTACTCGTGAGGTTACATCTCATTCAGATCTGTGAGCAGAACTGCAATCTGTTTCAGTGAAAACTAGATGTTCTGCAAAGATTTTCTTCCTACAAGGTATAGCTAGCAATGGTAATTCTTCCCAGTTTGGCATAGCTTTTCACTTTCATTATAAAACTTAATTACAAGTCTTTGAATGTTTGCAGTTGCACGTTTTGGTGCCAGTGTTCTAGCACTCCTTACTTGTTCTGCCTAGAGGAGGTGGTGGCTGGCATAGGAAAAAAGAGGGTTCTGCTGCAGGCAGACCTTCTCAAATGAGTATATTTTTTCTGACTTCTGAAACTGTCTCATGGCAGATAATCTCAATGGAGCACAACATCTGCACATAAACCTCTTACCTTCCATTTCTCAGGCAAACAGAATACTGAAATGACTGGTTAGGAAACAAGTGCTAAAAATATCCATAGTTAATTTCCTTTTAAGCTTTGACTTGACATAGCTCTTGGGCAAGTAAAGACAAATTATGCACAACTTGATGAATTTCTTGATTTATTTATTTATTTATTTTTTAAAATGTGAGTGACTGGAATAGTTTCTAGAAATCACTTAAAGCTTCCAAAGTTACATCAATTGAAATTCTGCCACATTTGGCCAAGGGACCTAACCTGTATCAAAAAAATCAATTTTGCTTAAAGATTTATCCCGTGGCTTCTTTCAAATGGCAAGTGTTTTATGGCGCTCAGGATTTTCCAGGGTGGTTCTTCAATGGATGTAAAAGCAAGTTAAACCTTGTGAAACTTTACCACAGCTGTGTTGCTGTGAAACGCATACAGGCTTGATATACCTTGAGGCACAGAAGGAGCAAGATAATGAGCAAGAGGCACAGATGCTCTCTGAAAGTTTCCTGAGAAACAACCACAATACCCAATCCCACTCTGGATGAATTGGAGCAGCACCTCCATCTGGGAAGCTGCGATGTCTTTGCCTTCACCTCTCCTGACCACTTAATAGATAAGGAATTGGCTGGATGGTCACTCTCAGAGTTGCTGTCAGTGGCTTGATATCCAAGAGTAGGCTGATGACAAGTAGCATTCCTCAGGAGTTCTCGTTGGGACTGCTACTATTTAATATATTTGTAGGTGACATGGACAGTTGGATTAAGCGTGCTGTCAGCATGTTTGCGAATGGCACCAAACCGTGGTGCAGTTGACAGGCAGAGGGATCTGGGCAGGCTTGAAAAGTGTGGGCCTGTGCAAATATCCTGGAGTTCATCAAGGCCAAGTGCAAGGTCCTGCACTTGGCTTAGGGCAATCCCAGGTTTGTGTACAGATCTGCACAGCTACAGCCATTTAGCACTACATTATTAATCTGTTTCAGTTAATGGTACTGATTTGGTCACTAATGTTAGAACTAGCACCTAACAAAAAGTTAATAGCAAAAAGTAATTCATTTCTAAGAATGTGGGAACATCCTGTAGGATGTGCTGTTGAATACCCCGGTGAATGATCTGTGAGAATCTTTCTGTTTCTCCAGCTTGTGGTTATTCAGATGTGATGTTAGGGGCAGCACTTGGGAGCACAAGGACTTGCTGTGCTACTGGCACGTGAGAAAGCAGGGCAGCCTCAGCCATCTCTGCTAGACTGAAACTTATCAGTCCCTACATAAAATATTCCTATGGTAAAAATGTCTGGGTATGTAGTCATGTGTAGAGAGAATTCTCATTCTGTAGGCAAAATTACCCCCACTGCTGAGGCTAAGGATAGCTGCTATCTCTGCGTGGAGTTTGGCTAGCTAGTGAATGAGATTTTCCTCCTGAGCCCAAACATAGCTTTCAGAATCACCAGAATGCAAATATCCTCTAAGTACCAAAGTGTATGTGTCTTTTTCTCCATACGCATGGCACTGTGCACTGTTTCTGTTGGCTAAGATGTTCTTATGAGTGCATGAAAAACTATTATTTCATGTTTGCAACTGAGATTCAGATTTTTGAAAGAACTCATGATTTTAGTAACCCCATCTTGGATGGGAAACATTAAACTAGATTCAAAGTTGTGCAAAACCTTGGGCTTACGCTGTGTTTCTAGAGGTTTCTGGAGTTTGCTAGAACAGACTGAAATCCTTTTTCAGTGGGGAGCTGTAGCTTGTCATTTTGCACTTGTCATGTAGTTTGCTCCAGAGCGTTAAGTTCGGTCTTCTGTAATTGCCTGTTCCATATCATGAGAATAGGGTAAGTAATGCTACTTTCTGTGTTAAGAATGAAAGTGCTAGATGCATTCTATGCTTCATGCAGGCTCTGTTTGCAGAGTAAACTAAAAATAAAGAGGGGGCTAACTAATGTTTTTCAACATGTATCAAAAAGCCTTTAATAAGGCAAAGAGCAAGTCTTACTTTGTCCTTTGAAACTGCTTTTTCCATAGAATTACTTTAGCTTTTTAGCTAAGCATAATAGCTGATGAAAGTCAAAGGAAGAAGAATGAGAAAATTATATAATTCTGAGCAAAGCCATAGCAAAATCTCCAGGTATCCACTTGGCAGGCAGATCTGGTGGGTATTATTTGCCAGGGTGTATGAATTGCAGTGCTTCTTCCAGACAGGAAGGTAATTTATTGGAGTCATCAGCCGCAAACAGCTTTGCAGAGGCATCACCTTGATGGCTTCACAAGGGGAATGCTTGCTCCCTCGGGGAGATGCAGCATCAAGACCTGTGCTCAGCTCTGCTTTGGGGATGCTTAGATCAAATCTGCAGTCTGTCTTCCTTTATCTCCTGCAGAGTGAACTGTTCCTGTCTTCTGCATTCTGTCTGTCTTTTCTGTGACTGCATATACCTCAGGATTAGGTTCTGTCTGTGAATTAGGCCACTGCAGGGTTTCTGGTCACTTCTGTATGAATGTAGGTCATGCAGAGTGACAACGATTACCTGGAAAAGTGATGCTAAAAAAAGAAAAAAATTAAAAGCCAACCTCTTGACTTACATGGTTGAATTTTGGCACACTCCGAGAAAGTACAACCTTTAAGGTGTCAAAAACAGGCACCTGCTCTGCTTCTGATAATACTGCTGTGAGAAGGGAGAAGAACTTTCTTGTGAAAAGGTTTGGCACTTTCCATGCCCTGTATCATTCTACATCAGCCTCACTTTGTATCCTGCCCCTTGATTTTGAAAGGCATTCTTGCCACGTCCTGTTGCAGGTGATGGTTCCTGCTCACTAGTGGGACTGTGAGCATCATAGCCTTGGAGATGCTGTGGCACTCACTGCTGGAGCACCTGGGGCTGGGAGGGAGCTGGTGAAGAGGCAAACAATGCAGTGCCCTGACAGAGTGCCACAGCTGGCTGAGCATAGCTTTCTGTGTCAGAGGGAGAGAGCAAGAAGAAAGCATGAGACATTCTTATGAAAGCACCAAGTGCAGTGAAGATTCGTTTTTATTGGAAAGAATCTTAAGAAGTTCTTCCTTTTTTTTTCTTTTTCCTTTTTTTTCCTTGTCTGCATTATCAGCTCCCTACCTGCTGTGTCTGTCTCTCTTTCTGTCTGTTACTTTCAATATGCATTGCAACTTCTGTCTCATCCTTTGTTCGACTTAGCAGGATGGGTCTTTCTAGACAAAGGAAAGGGGACCTTTTAGTGGCCTACATATCAAATAGTTTCTCACCCTGTGAATAATGGAGGAGGCAGTACAAATCCCTTAGCTCTGAATTATTCCTTTCTCTTGGCTTGTGCTTGGAAGCAGGGCTAGGGTGCTGCTGATTTGCTACCAAGTGTTGTTTGATAAATGGAGACAAATCCAGGAAATTATCTGAATCCTGTATGACTTTTTATCCCCTAAGGATCTTCCCACAATGGAAACAATTAGTGTGGGTTTTGTTGCCTTTGGGTGAAGGGGAGGCTGCTGTCAGATTTTTATTTTTGCAGCCATTGGAGAAATCATCCCTCTGAGGTGTCACGTTCTGATTTAATTGTGAAGAAAGCTGAGCTGATCAGACTTATCCGGGGGATAAAAAAAGAGCCATTCACCACCAAGAGGCCAAAGATTGGCCAAGAGTGCTTACATCAAGCTTTCTGTAGCACTGGGAAATGGTGGAGTCACCATCCCTGGAGATGTTCAAGAAATGTAGATGTTGAAGAAGTATAGATGTGGTTTATTGGTCATGGTGGTGATGGTTGGATGGTTGGATTAGATGATGTTAGAGGCCTTTTCCAACCTTAGTAATTGTATGATTCTATGGCGCTGGAGACCTTCTGGGTGACTCTGAAGATCCGGTGGTCTGCACTGATCTCTGCTTCTGTGCTTAACAGGTAGTGAGCATGCACTGAAATTTGGAAATGCTGTCATGGAAATGTAAAAGCACTGTTTATGAAGGTATACAGAATCAAAAGTAATAATTGCTGCTTAACTATTTATTTATTGGGAATTAAACAAGGCAATTGTAATGGTGAAGCAACAGTATAAAACTGAGTGGCCTGTTGTGACAATGCTCTGGGGAAAATCTGCGTATTTCTTTAACAGGAAGGAACGTGCAACCTTCCCACCTGCCTATGCAGTAAGACAGTGGCTTGGCTCACCCTTCTGCTTGACGTGGAAAATGTACTTGAAGACCTAATGTTGACTCTGGCCAAGGAGGGAGGAAGATGCAAGGGGCTGTGTTGGTATCAAGATTTCAGGCTGGCATTTAAAGTCAAATAAACCAAATTTTGGAACAGGTTAAATAAAAGAAAATAGGATCTAGCTGTCAAGTGTGCCAAAGAATTTAATAGCCAGGAATTCAATTCTCTGAATGTTTTGGTAGATCATTTCTAAAAGACTGGTCTGTATTTAAATTATGAACATCTTTGGAGCTCAGGGATAATCATACCCAGGGCTGGAACCTGCCAAAGGTAGATTCCCAGGCCCAAGGTGTGGATACTTCTACTCTTGTGGCTGTTTTCATTGCAGTGGTTGAGGGTTAAGGGAGGAGAAAGTCAAACTTTGTGTTTAGTTATACCAGCAACCCCTGAATTAGATTGAACAGACTATTAGGGGATTCTTTCAGATTCTTACTGAATTAACATTAAGCCTTGTCATGTCACCAGAAGCCGCAGAACAAATGCATGCACTGAATTTAACACTATTTGTTGATGTAGTTGTGCAGAAAACAGATAAAGAAGACTCGTGCCAAGCTAAGGCAAGTGTCACTCTGGCAGGGAGAGTGTTGTCTGAAGCCAGAAGAGAATTCCTACAAGGGAGAGCTGAAAACTGTATCCATATAACACGTGGAGGAGACCAGTATAAATCACAGGACAAAATAACTGCTGTAAGGAACGTTCCTCGACCTACAAGTGTTGTGTACTTATTCTCCTTTCTAGGACTTATAAACTATTTCAGTCCTTTTTTTTCTTTTTTTTTTTTTTCTTCTTTTTTTTTGCTTGAACCTTTTGACAACTCTGAATCCTCTGAATCAGGTGCTCATGGCGTAATTGAAAATGGCAGTAAAAGTGGAGATCCATTTGATTTCTGTGTATGTGGCTGCAACCTGCAGGGTAGCTGGGATGGCCTCCTGAGTGAGAGTAGCCTGGATTTGGCTGTGGGAGCTCTGGGAAGGAGGTGAACACACATTCAAGTAAGGCTTTGTGATTGCTGACACACAATGGGCACGAAAGCCCGATAGCTTGCTGCCAGTTTGGAGTATCGTGAAAAGCACTGTGAATGCAGCATACAGTACTTGGTGATTCTGGTGGGCATGTCATTTTTAAATAACTCCCGTCAGGAGTTTACTTTTTGTAACCCACTTGAATTACCAGATCTGCCCTAAATGCTCATCCAGGCTGTGCAGGCCTGAAATGCTGCTGGCATTAATAAACAAATGACTAATTTTGACCAAAATGAGCCCAAATGAGCAACGTTACCTGCCACTGATGTGCTGTCATTTCACCCTTGTGACTCCACTTTGTTGAAAGGTCTCCCACCTGAGCTTGATATGGATGCTTTGAGTCGGGATGTGCTTTTCTTTCTTTTCTATCTTCCAAATTCATCCAGCAAATCTGCTCTGTCAACCGGTTTCGTGGTGCTGAAGCACTGGCACTTGTGATGGTGGCTGTGTGCTGGTGATGCTGCAGGCATGCATGCAAAAGTTAGAGGTGAAGGAAAAAAAGTTGGCTCTTGATGTCATGAAAATTGTGGAAGGATTTTGCCAGCTCACTGAGACTCTCACTTGTTGTTTTACTTTAAGATCCTCACAGAGCAGAAAGTACGGTCTGCAAGCATTTCAAGCACTCTTAACTGCCATCATTCCTGAAGTCAAGACTGCTTCGTGCTTAGGCCAGTTTTCTGATGCTAATGGAAAATGGTATTTGTCTCCATCACTTATACTGGGAAACAGTAATCTAGGTGGTTTACAAACAACTAAAATATCCTGGGGATAATTTCAAGTCAGTACCAGCTCACTCAAATAAATTCAGGCACCATTAGCACCCGTTACTACAGAATGATTGATACAAATGTCTGGAAAACTGTTTCTAGACCTTAAAAGCTAGTGAACAGTAAAATTTTTAGGAAGCAGTAATATGACATGCAGAGGAAAGTATCTGAATTGTCCAGACCTGAAAACTTGTCCAGTACATGTTACATTTGTGCTCTACTCACAGTTTGCAGTCTGTGAATACTGGTGGAAAACTTGCAGTTTTATTGCTGAATTTATATTTTTATTTAAAATGGCACTATGGAGTGAAAAGAGGGGTTTGGGCAGAATATTTTCATTAGTTTTAAGGCTTTTTTATTGAAAAAAGAACTCTGTATGAAAATTTCTTTCTAAGATGTTGGTTTTAAAAAGTGAGTTGTTTTTCCTTTTTCCTTCTTAAACAAAACTGAAAGCAGTTATATAAAATCAGAACATTTTCCTTTTTTTTTGGGAGTCCGTTTAAAAATAACAGCACAACACATTAATGCTTGGGTGGTAAATATTCCTTTTACCTATTTATTTTAAATGAAACATCTCACTTTAAAAAGATGGCTTCTTTTCTCCCTTTTATTCTCTTGAAACGTTTGCAGATATTACAGTGACAAGGATCTTAAATACGTATAGTGAGGAAACCCCATTATCCTAGCTATTGCTGTGCTGCTGGGGTCAATTCCAAAACCTGTGCTGACTTCAGAAGTCCACACCTGTGATGGGGGAGACAAACTCATGCACTAAGGAGAGTGCTTAACTGCAGGTGATACACAGCTTATGCTGTATAGTTTCCTTAACCATGTTTGTAAAGGAAAACGGTGCTTGGCAGCCTTTCTTTCTGTCTCAAATACTTTAATGTATTGTCACATTGGGCAAAAGAACTCCAACAGCATGAGCTGCTATAAGCAGATATCCTTCAGATTTAAATGTATTTATTCTCCATGAGCAGCATAGAATTTTAATTTATGTCTGTCCTCCCAGCTGAGTGCCTGACTGTGAGCCATAGCTCACAGAGGGCTGAAAGAAGCAAGACACGCAAAGCATAAATAATACCTGTACCAGAAGTTCAGTGCAGGAGGCAGGTCTGTGCTGTCCAACCATGCCTGGCTGTTTTAGGGCTTGTCAGTATAGGAAATGAGAAATCTTCCTCTGAAGTGAGACCTTGATTTCTTTTTAATATATGGGTATCTAATGAGGGACTCTTTAGAGAAGAAACAACCACTTTCAGAAATCTGATAACTTCTACTCAAGAAGACATTCTGAAAACAGAATCTACCTGAAATTTATTTTTTTATAACACATTTCTGCATTTATAAAATTCACCAGTAGGTGAAGGCACACCAGAAGCAGTATTATGCCAGTATAAAGGATGAGAGCTTGTGCTTGTGCAGGTGCAGCGTGGACCTTTCTTTGGGGGGGGATGAACAGGAGTCTGGAGATTAAGGAAGCCTTTGAGGAACTCAGGTTTGAGTTTAAATTTATCTTTTGTCACAGGAGCTGAGTCCTTCGAATATTTTTCTGCCTACACAGAGACAAATATGTCTAAAGGGAGAATGTTGTAACTTACTCCTTAATATTTTTAACCTGTTCTCATCCAGTAGAAATTTTGATCTTGTAATTTAAAATAAGACATTAAATCAGTGTTTTTGCAATTATTTTCCTCGAAGAAAACTGACAGTTACTTTTCAAGGAAATACCTAGCTTTTCTTTGATATGGCTCAATTGACTGTAGTTATTACAGGGAAGTCAAACCAGATGCGGCTGGAGCCCTCATCTGCTTCCACTAAGGCTGACATGGACTTAATGTTGGAGTATGGCTTTGATGACAATTTGAATGGGACTTGGAGACTATTTCAGGGTTTGAAGGCTTCAGTACTGATGGGGTCTTAAACTAGGTGGTTTTGTAATTTGAGATTTGAATTGTTCTCTAGAGCTGCATGAGACCAATAAAGTGCTGCAGATAAAATGAATTTAGCTGACAGATATGCAACAAGTGAAATATACTTTTATTATTTCTTTACGAAGGGAAAGCCAAATGCTGAAATCGTTATTCATTTGTGTCTCTGTCCTTACCCAGACTAAATTCCCATCGGCTTTAACTTGTCTCTGATTCATTGAAATCAGTGGGAATTTATCTCTATAAAGATGGTGGGATGCAGTCTGCCTTGTGTCAGCTGTGCAAGCAAGCTTGCTCAGATTTCCATCATAACGCTGTCACAGAGATGCAATGGCTGCATGAGCCATGCAGCAGTCTGGGGAGTATGTCTGCCCTATTTTGTGAGCTCCCACAGCAATGTTGTTCCTGTTCTAGCAGCTTCTGTCGCTATGTCCAGCTATTACATGAACATACATATATTTTTAAATGGTTTCTGGGTGTTTTGTAAGCTGTGTTTTTGGCACTGGCTTACTGAGTGACACTGGCCATTTTGCATCACTTGCTTGTGATCATGTTTTCTTTCTCCTCTGTGTTTATCTCCTGTTTTCAGGGAGTGTTCTGAATTTCTTTTTTTTTTTCTTTTTTTTTTTTTTTTTTTCCAGTGGTTCTCTGAATCATAAGAAGATGAAATAACTTGCTTATGTGTTTTACTCAGTCTCAGTCACTTATGAGTAATTTGTTTCCATGTTTCATAGTAAATGCTGCAAGTGTCCTGTTACATCAGTCACAGGATGTGGAAGCAGTGTTTGACATGCATGTACTGTTTGTGCTTTGACAGCCTCATACATCTTTGTTTTCATTTCTGAGCGAAATTTTCAGTAATAATCCTAGGGCAGTTAAATGCAAACCTGGACACCTTGGAAGATTCATTGTTTTCAAATATCAAATAAAGCCTACCTTTCATATTTGCCACAGCATCCTATGTTGTAATGACTGATTCTGAGCACAAGTTGTCTAACAAAGCAAAACTTCTCTGTCCATTTCCTCCAGTTGGATGCTGCAGTTGAACCGTAATACCATCCAACTGTTTACCTGAATGTATTTTTCGTTTCTGGTGGCCCTGTGAGATCCTTGGATGTGGTGGAATTCTTGCTTGTTTTCACCGAATTGTTTCAAGTACAAGATTTGGATCTTGATGTGAAAAGAAATATATATATTTCAGTAAGACTAAATTAGAATTCGACCACTTTCATTAAGGATGATCAAACAGAGCTGCAAACACAATTTTCAGGTTAACATCCATTGCAGCATGAAGTATTCAGTGGCAGGCTTTGCCAAGAGCTGTCCAGAACCTAATTATTCATAATTAAACTGCAGCCTGAAGACACAAAACCAGACTAGAGGTCTGCTGTACATGCACGTAATAAAACAGAGGGCTGGATTCACAGGGGACTTGGGTCCTGCTTCCGCCTCTTCGTGCTGCATGCCCAGCAGTTAAAACATGTCAAGGGCCGGAGGGGAAGGGCCTCAAACTGCTTTGGTCACCTGCTGCTCCTTCAGGCTGCAGCTGGGCTCCCACCTCTGTCTCCTTAGGCTCACCAATCTTCTGCAGATGCTCCCTTACCAACGCCAGCAAAGCAAAGGGCCTGTCGGGATGAGTGGTTTAAAGGAGGTGAGGAGCAGCACGACTGCCTCAAGATTCAGGAGTGCAGAAGTGAGCAGCGACAGACCCAGAGGGTTTTGGTGTTTACATTTCAGGAATACACTGGGGACAGGGTGTGCGTGGGCAGCCTGGGAGCAGCCTTGGTGTGCTGGTTTACATTTGTAAACCACAACAAAAAGAGCTTATAACTTATTGCCTGTCTTTTAGGAGGGGCTGAGCACCTGTGAATTAGACATGATAAATGAGAGCTTGGGAAATGCAGCATCTCTGAAAAGCAGACCTTCATCAGTTCCAGTTTTCCAGTGGTAAAAAATATGTACAAACCGATGTCTCCACTACTTGACCTGACCAAAGGACAGCCTACCTCTTCCCATTTAAATCCATCACTCACATATTTTACTGGAAATGATTTCTCATGTTTGGAAACATGAAAATGTTTTGAGCTTTTCTTCCTTTCAAGGATGCTATGTGATAGCATGAAACAAGCATAAAAATTAAAATACTTAAATACTCTATAAAATCACATCCAGTAAGCCTTTAAACTAACCTTTGTTTGAAAATGTAATGCCTGGAGCTAAAACGATTGTGTTTAAAGTGACAAGACAGACCTGTAGTATCAACTTTTATCAAGATGTTGAGCTTATGCTTGCTTACTGTTTGCTTTCTCTTCCCTTTAAAGCCTGAATCTTCAATGAAAACTGTGGAGTAGGGCTAAGTAACACAAATGTACAGCTACAAAAATGAAGTGATTAGCAGAAGGAAAAATCTCCAAGATAAACTCTTCAACTCCTCTGCTAGATGGTGATGGTTCCTGCTGTTATTATGGAAGTAGCAGGTTGCAAAATTTCACATCTCCATTTTTTTTTTCTGTCATGGCATTAAAGACTCAAATTCACCCGTTTCTTTCTTCTGTCATCTTTTCTTTTTGATGGAGCAGGAGAAAATACGAACTCTGTCACCTTTCCATATCCTCCACTTTCTTTCTTTAGAGTATTGTATTGCCTTTTTCAGAATTACCTTCTTCTCTTTAAATCTTACAAGTTTGATTATAGCAGCCCAACAAAATTTCTTAGCCAGTGGACCTGGGGGTAGAAACCTTTATGACCTTTTCATTTCAAAAGTGTCAATATCTTCACAATCCAAAAAGGCTTTCAACTTTTCTTTCCTCTTTTTTTTTTTTTTCTTTTTATTTAATAACATGGATTCAATAAAAGTAAGCTCCAGAAAATTCTCCCATCATCTCTTCTGCCATGTATACATAGGTAACCTACATGACTGAATTTTCAACTCTTGAAATGCTTGTAATTTGCTGTTTAGAAATGAAATTACAGTAAAAATGGATCTGAAATGGTGCTTTCAGCATGAGATACTTTCACTGAAATTACCATATGATGACTGAAGTGCATATGCTCTAGGATTCATCAGAAAAACATACATGATGTAGATACCTTACCCTATTTTGTTTCAACTCAATTAGCACATAATATTCATACATACATACATAATATTCACTTGTGGTGGGATTGAATACTACTTCTTCCGTGCCTTCTCTTGGCTCAAGACTTCCTTTCTTTTGGGGAGCTACTTTAGGTCTGGAAAACCATTATATTTCCCCCATTAATAATTCAAAAATGTTGCATTTCCTCCTCTTTTTCTATAAATTCTTGGATCACCTCCTTCTGCTGCACACTGGAGGATCATGGCTGGTGCCTCTTTTTGACTCGAATTTTTCCAAGCCAAACAAAATGACCTGGAACAGATTCTCAACCTCACTTGAAACTCATCCTCTCATATGTGTGGCTCTCATTGTGGCATTTAACTGGTGACACAGGAGGTCTTTGGGTCTACATAAGGCTGAAGATAAATTTGGCCGGACTGGAACTCATTGCTGGGTACTACTTTCCCAAAACACTTTTAAGCAATACCTCTATTAATGGGTAATGGTGTTGTAGTCCTCCAGAGGATAAAAATACTTTTCTTACCATCTGAGAAACTTTACTTCTTAGTTATCTGAGAAAGGAGTGGAAAGCTAAGCACACGTGTGCTATTAGCAGCAGTAAGCTGTGGCAAACTATAGAGCAAGCAAGCTTCTTTAACACCCAGGATAAAATGCTGGGGGTCTGCTTAGTTACTGAATACTAGTTTGTGGCCTGTTTCACAGAGATTGTTGTCTTGGCACATATTCATGTGTGTAGTGAGTATGAAGTACTAAATGACTAAATCTCAAAATCATAATCACTTTCTAGTTAAAAAAACCAAGTGTTTGCCTTGTTATCAGTAATAGATATTTTCCTCTTTATTAAATATACATTTAGTAAATGAAAGGTAAAGTCAAGCCAAACAAAACAGCATACATATTTTTTTTGCTGATGTGAGTCGAGCAGGAAATTGATGTAATAGGCAGAAAGGTCTTTATTAAGAAATGAAGACATTTTTTGAAAGTTTTTCCTGCTTCCAGTATGCTGTAAAAGGAAATGGAAATTTCTGACCTTCTCTAAAGGTGAGGAGGGACTGAGCTTAATTGTGCTGGATTGATTACATCCTGAGGTAAACTTGAGCCCTTCCAGTGATATTAATGTAGTTTGCATCCATCAGAAAACTGGAATGTTGTATGGTTAAAAACTGTCCTTGCAGAGATAATGAAATCAGGTCTTAGCATTCAGCAATGGCTGCCATTTGTACCCTGCACCATGAACTGAAATTTATCTGTAAGCATAACTTCTGTTGCTTTATTTGAACTGATATAGCTGAAGTGATAGAATAACTCCTAATCTTTCTACTGTGTCAGTATATAGTTATCTCAGGTCATAGTGTAATGGTGATTTATGTATTTCATCAGTGGTTTTATTGCAGTGGAGAAAGCATACCAAGTTGTGTGTCTGTGAATCCTCTTTAAGCTGGCACTGCTGCATCTAGAAAAACAGCTGTACCAGGTGCCTTACCTCTATTTCATGCTCCTTTGGCTTTTTTTGTTTCTCTGCATGCATGTATGGGTGTGTGTAAGGGCATAATCAGATATGATTTGGGGGGAAAAGCTTGCACAGCTAAGCAGTATACTTGTGCTTGGCTCTTCACAGCTGTCCCCCAACCTGAGGGACTGTTACCAGCTGCCTAAGTGTTCTTACTTTGTTTCAAAGCTAATAAAGCAGGGTAGATTAGATCACCGTTACAAGAGCAGGGCAAATTAGCCTATGCTGGGCTCAGGGCTTTTATATCTGGCCTCTGTCCAGGCCCAGAAGTGCCTTGTTAAAAGCTGAGCCTGAGTGGCTCTGTGTTCCAGGCAGTGTTGTGACCAGTGTGTGCAAATGCGCCATGATAATTGTGCTTCTGGGACAGCATTCATTTTTGTATTTAATCATGTAGAAAGTTTTTCCTGCTGGGTTTCTTGCTGAGTGCGCATATTTCAATTTTTTTCATTGATTTTATTTTATTTTTTTGGATTGTCTATAAAAGAGTGACCTTCTACTCTTTCAGGTGTCCTTGCCATTAGATATAAAGTATATGTATTGGCATAAAAACTACCATGTATGGAATGAAAAATACTGGCAGCTCTTGACATGGGTTCTGTGCATGAAAGCCTAATTGTGTGTTGGACACTGGCAATAGTAAAAAATAATCTTTGGTACTTGTGTGAATCAACGACCTTTACTTCTGTGAGTGGTTGTGTTGATACTGAGGTTGTCAAGTGCTAAGGCAAGCTGAAACTGTATATTGTGTGAAAAAAAAGGTGCATGCCAGTGCTCAGTGCCAGCAAACAGCATACCCTGAGTGAGGGCAAATTAGGAGGCTGGAGAGGAGATTAGCAGGTTAGGGTGCAAGAGTAAGAGCTCACTTATGGGAGTAGGGATGTATTTCTACAGTCCTGAAGGAAATAATCTACGAAGGTGCATTTGATTCATTTGAAAGACTTGAAGAATTTGAAAGACTTGAGGAATTCCCTTGATAACCATAATATCTGCAAACTTCTCCGTCTAGCTTCTGCAAGCTGGAAATGCTTTTAAGGTACTGATGTTAGAAACTGGGCCAGATTCATTACCCAGGATGATATAGTTGTTGACCTAAGTGGAGTTTCCTTGGAGTTTTTTTAATGCTACAGTGAACAGAGCTGACCCCTCAGATACTAAAAATCAAATATGGAGTCTGGGTCTGTCTTGGGTGATTCTCAGGACAGTTTAACTGCCCTGCAGTGGCTTTCTGACCAGGTGCTCTGGGTAACCTCGCACTGCAGAGGCACTCTGAAAGGCCCTGGTCAGGAAGGTGTAGGCAGTATGCAAGCAGCATGCACCCAACAACTGCTATTCTCATCGTGCCTCTGCAGATGACGTGCAAAAGAGGAATAACTCTTCTTGGATAGGGGAGAGTGTTGCTTTGCAGATAAGTGTTGCTTTTCTTGCCTTATGTAGTTTGTCCAGTAAGTACAGTGACAAACTAAGTGCAATGAAAGCCTGGTTCACTTTGTAATGTTGTGTCTTCCCTAGTACTGATGAGAGTTTGCAAACTGCTGTTAGTGTTGAAAGACGGCTCAGAACTGGGAGCATTCCTTACTCACCCCAAAGTGCTTCAAGCAGAAAAGAAAAAGGAGGAAGAAGGAAGAAGTGCTATTCCAGGAGCCCCTTTGTGTCTCTCAGCTGTTCACCCCTCTTATGAGAGCAGGGGTGAGCAATGTTATCAGCAGCATCTCTGAGGTGTAGTTCTCCAGTGTCTGCCCCTCCAGAAACATACACAGGTTGCACCTGTACCCCACCGTTGCAATCACAAGGCAGTGTTTTACTCTTCCAACAGGCTGCCTGGGTTGTCACCAGTCTTTTTAGTACCTGCTCTGGTTTTAGGCACGCACAGTAGAGTATGTAGACTATGAATGACAAAACTGTGCTTTCTGCACATCTGGGAAATTCAGGAGACCAGAAATGAGTTTAGTTCAGGTTGGGAGCTCTGTGTACCTATAGGACACGTCAAGAAGCATCTGAATCACCACCCTTTGCACTATCACATCACTTATGATTTGTTTTCTTTTGCAGTGGTGTGTAGCTCCTTGCTGTTAGGATTTAAACCAATGAGAAATAGCTCAAGGACGAAGTCAGTTCTGTTTTACAGTTTCTTCTGCCAAAATTTGGCCCTCAAAGCTTTTACTTGGAGTTGTACAAAGTTTCATTTTATTACGGTATGTTTCCCCCTCCATCCCAAAATTGGTGACCGCTTATGTGAATTTTGGCAGAGGACGAATGATCCTTCACACTCAGCCTGTAATTTACAGCTACATTTGGTTTTACATAATGTACAATTTAAACTTTGTCTAACATTTCTTCATGTATTGCGGAAGACTTTCAGGTTTTATTAAACTGGCATATATAAATTGATTTTCCAGCTGGATGCAGTCACTTGGCAAACTCTGCACATTCTAACTACATATGAACTAAATTACACACTCTAATAGTGTGTTTGAATTATTTTATGTGCAACATATAATTGCAGGAGCATGTGGCAATCTCTCAGTGCTTTGCCTAACTAGAGATTTGCTCCTAGCTGAAGGAACAGTAACAGAGACAGACGCAAACATTTTAATAAAAGAACAAGACTGTGTCTTGCAGTAATAGAGACTCTTCCTAATTGGCACTTGCTGAGAAGAGATACTACTGTCTACCCATGACATGAAGAAATGTTACTTTAGGCAAGTCAAAGTCTGCAGATTGACCACTTGAGTTATAGGGCTTTGTGGATATAAAGAAGAACGGAGCTAAACTGGGGTACCTTCAGTGTCAAAGGAACTTCTTGCGTAAGTAGATGATCCATAAAGGAAGAAGACTTCTGCAGGCTGGCCCGCAACTGTTTCATGGCCAAACTGTGGAAAATTTGAGCATACTGATTGGATTTCCTCTTTGCTAAAAGCAAGCAACATGCCAAGCAAAATACCATTCAGCTGTGATATGCCTGCTTCCCAGTTTCGCCATACTTGCTCACTGACTGTAGCTTTATCCCTGTGTAGTCTCATGTTTGTATTACCCTTTGTAAAGGATCAGAATATACTTTAATTTCAAATTATTTACCCAAAAGTAAGGAGTGGGGAGGGTGCTACATTGGATGTTCGCTCACTAAAGACAGGCAGATGACTTCAGACCACAGTGAGCCTGAGTGTCTGTGGTCTGAGATTTACAGCTGAGTTTTGAGTTTGAAAAGTCTTTTGGTGTTACCTGGGTGTTGCATTGAAGGCTTGGTTTGTCACTGGCGATAGCTGCTAAAGCGGGGAATTTTTATGATGTTCACTTTTGCCAGAAAGCTTCAAATACCTCTGTCCAGAAGGTATTCCTACTGCAGGTATTCAACGTGGTGACAGATACCTCTGCCTCATAATGGCAGTAGCCCTATCTCTGTGGTGGCTTCTTCAGAAGTAGATGGTCACTCTCTTGTTCCAGTAACCAGCTCCTGACATTGCTCAGGCTGCTGACACATAAAATACCTCGGAGGGTGGTAACTGGGTTAGGGTTGTCTGCCTTGGACTTCATGTTGGTTTTTTTTGTTTGTTTGTTTTCTATTTAAGAGTTTTGACTTTGCATCAGAAACCATGTCACAACCTCAGTCTCTTTTAAAGTTGATTTTTTGGTTTTGAGTCTCTTTTGTGTGAAGATGCTGCGGATGCCGCTAATTCATATCCTCTTCTGTGAAGAGCAGAAAGAAAGGAAAGCAGCACTGTAATATTGTCACAACTAATCTTTTAATTCACCAGGAGTGTGCTTGCTTATTTCCTGAGAGATGGAACTGGTGTTAAATTCTGTCACTACTCCTCAGAGTTCTGATTTTCTAGCTGTTGCTCTAGGTGTCAGTTGTACTGTCTATTTACCACATGGATAAACACGTAGAAAGCATTATATCGCTTTATTAGGCCACAAATATCTAAGAGCTTTGTCGTATGACGAGGCATAAACAATAAATCATATGCTCATTGCAGTTATTCTCTATGTCAAATCTTATTGCTATATCCCAGGGAGAATAAAGTGTTTGCTACAATTTTCTTGTTATGACTTTCCACCTCTTCTGCTGTTATTATTAACAACAGTGATGATGTGCTTGATTATTCTACCAAGGAAGGCAATATGGGATAAACTGTGAGCTCGGATAAGGGAATCAGAAATGTCTCAGTTCCTACATTGATGACTCTGGTTTTATTTGGGAGAGCTGTGTTAAGCCAAAACTGCTTAGCCTACTACTTGCTATTGAAAAGGGATCTCTAGTGCCCAGAGAGTCAAGGTCATGTGTAGATTTTAGGACATATGGATTTTGTCTCAAAGTATCACAGCGGTCAGAGGTCCTCATCCAAGATCTGTTGTGGTGATCGACTGTTGATCAATTCACTAAGCTAAAAGCATGCTGTATGGCTGCAGACTGTGTATTTCAGGTGTATCCCTGAAAAACATCCAGTGAAGCAAAGAAATCCCCCATCAAAGCCACGATATAATCTAAATGTCATTCAGCATCAAAGATATATCTCAAAGTCTTTCTCTCTGTGTATTTTGTCCTCAAACTGTTTGTCACCTTTGTTGTGAATGTAGCTCAGTACCTGAACTGTTTCTGGCCAAGTGGATTAATGTGCTTCTCAGGTAGAGCCAACGCTCATTTCCAAAGTGCAGGTAGAGCTGTTCCTTGCAGGATACAAAGGAGCAACACAGCTCTCCATCTACATATTTGTTGTATACAATAGATTATTTCTTAATTGCCATGGGGTCTCCTTCAAGAGTAATACTTTCTCACAGTCATCCTCTGGTAAATTTTGCTGCAGAAATGATAGCAGAAGTGGGGTGAATTCTTTCCTGATGCTGCAGCTGATTACAATCGCATCTGGAACATGGCAAAGCCAGCAGCATCTCTCCCCATTTCATATTTGGGTGGCTGTTTGGCCAGGGGACAGAGTACAACTGTTTAAATCCCTAACTGAGCTATGTAATTGGTACTGAAGTCACTGATTGACCACAGGCTCCTCTCTCTAATCAGTACAGGGTTATGGAGTGAAGGAATGGAAGAGCAGGAATGATGTGCACTCTGCTGCATAGATGAACTAGCTTGAGGCTGCTCACAAGGCAGGATTCACCCGGTTATGTATCAGGAAATGTAAGAGGTACAGATTACTCATGAGACATTATCTATTGCTTTCTCTCATGCTTATGTGAAATAGCTTAGTTGAGAAGGGAAGGGAAGGCTTTTCTTCAGAGTACTGTTTGCCTGAGTCTAGAATTGAGATTGCCTGTCCAGTCTTGCAACCTGAAGGAAAGCAAGGACCACGATATCTAGTGTGTAGATCTTGTAGGGGCGTTACAATATTTGTTCCCTAATTCAAGCTGCTCTTCTCTTTGCAAAGCATTCAGAGAGACATCCTGTTTCCTGCAGATCTTTGCCAGATAGGGGGGGAATGTGATTTCAACCTCTGCTTTGTTTGCAGACTACTGGTTCCATCTGTTAGTTGTTTGGTGTTTGTGATGAGTGGTTTGTGGCCTAAATTGCATGAAGTCTTGTTCTTAGCAGGGATGAATCTATACACAATTATGATTTATTTTTTTTTATTTTTTTTTTTGCTCTTCAAAGTTATGCAGATCGTTGTGCCTCCTTGATAGGCTGCCTGAATTTTTTTAAAGAAGAAAACGATAACCAGTAAATAACAAAGAAGAGAGAGGAAAGCGCCAAGTGAAAGCTTTTTTTTTTTTTTTTTTTTTTTTTTTTTTGCTGAGGGCCGCAAAAGGAATAGAAGTTGTGTTGCGAGAAGCAGAGAAGCAGGTGGGGAAGCGCCCAGCGTGCGGCACCAACTCCGAGCTCCACCGCTGTGTGCAGCGTCCCAGCTGGCCGCTAGGGGGTGCTGGCAGCACGGCCACAGGCCTCGTGCAGCTCGGCCCGGGATTCGGGGCTGTTCCCTTCCCCGTCTTTGCCCCGTAACTCCGAGCGCCTCCTGCAACAGGCCTGCTGCCGGCACCCTTATCCGAGCGCCTCGGTGTGTCCGGCACAGGCAGCTCTGCCCGGCCGCAAGCTGCGCTGAGACGGGGCGAAGGGGAACCGGACAGGAGAGGGAAGCGTCTCAGGCACCCCATAATGCTGCCGTGCTCTGCCTTGCAAGAGAACGCACGGTGTGCGGAGCCACAATGAACGTGTTTGGGTAGTTTACAGTTCTGTGGGACTTCCCGGTGAAAGCGTGGTTTCAGAAATCGTGAAGGGTTTTCTTATCGAGGGTAAAAACCTACGGAACGCTGCGCCTCGTTTCTCCCACGCTGCGCGTGAAGGGAAGGGGCAGCGCAGGAAATGGACACACATGAATCCCTTCCTGCCAAAATTTCTGCTAGAAAAAAAGCCTCCGTCTCCTCTCTTCACCATTAGACTGGCTGCTTTGAAGGACTGATTTGATACATTGATTCTGTTATGGCAGAGCTTGCAAAGAGTGAAAGAACATGAAATATAGTTCCCTAAAGATCAGATTTCTTGGTCAAGAAAAGATTCTTACAAACTAGCAGCAGAAAGAGAGCGCTAGCAAGCATGTTAAATAAAAGCAGATACCAATCATAAACAATTACATGTGTGCTTAAAAATTCTCCTTCTGACATCTTTACATTTACTGGTAGAAGTCACCTTAATATCAGCAGATGAATTATTCTGTATGGGTAAGGAGTTCAAAAAGCAGAGGACATCTCACTTTTCCCCTTAACCTTGGGGAATAGAAATGATCTGGCTCGTGCATCTCTTTTGAAAATGCAATCATTGCAAGGGAAGAACTATGCATTGGAAGGCTTCCGAATGCATCTAAATAATAGGCATATCAACAAAGTGCCAGGCTTTGGCTGAACGATAACCCATATATAAATCATGCAGAGTACTGGTTACCTCACATTTACACTGGATTGCAAATCTCACCCTGCTGGGAAGTTTGTGCAGATGGACCGAAGCAGACTGGCTGAGAATACGTCTGCTCGTCCATTTGTGTAAGCAAGGCTAAGCTGACAGACTTAAATCTACAGTGGATACGAGGGATCTTTTAGTTTTCTGGCAAGAAAAGCATCCCTGTTTGTTTGCAACCAGAACTAATATCCTGTAGTCATCCAAACATTCGTTTTACATCTTTTGTTATGAATGTAATCCCCTTTCTGTGATAAACACTCTCTTGCAAGTGGTCTGCCTTTTTGAGAAGTTATTATTTTTTCCTACTTAGCTAAATAGTTTCAGTGCATAACTTTCAGCCTGTGGTTTGATTGCTAAGTTTCTCCTTTGAATATTCATTATGTGCCTTGGACATCTGAACATACAGCCTGGTATTGTTTCTGGCTGATGGTTGTGTGACTCAGATTTTTAAGCAGTAGATGGGTAATTGGCAAGTAACAAACTTTCAATACGAGTTAATCATCTTGGCATTATGGAAAATGCAGGATTCTCAAGGATTTCCAGAAATACCTACTGGCTATATGAATATTCTGAAATAATGAATAGTATTACTCACAGCCAACTGGAGTTTGGCAGTCATGCCTGCAAAATATTTTTGTGTAAGGTTTATGCCTGTTTGTTTTTTGTGATTCAGCTAGAACAAGTGCTATCACTTCCTAACTCATGATTAACTCCATATTGCCAAACCCTGTGATTTTTATCACAAGTCTCATGATACTTGATGTTTTTTCTATAACTTCCCATTCTCGGAGACATATAATTAGGTGAGAATCTCAGTTTTCATTTTTACAGAAGTAAGTTTCTACTCCTCAGACTATGAAGAAGCTTGAAAATAAGACCCAAGGGCATCGTAAAGACAGCCACAAAATCCAGGAAAAGTAAAGACGAACTTTTTCTTTCTCATGTTTTTCGGATAGTTCCTCACACATCTGTTTCATGATTTTTGAATATGTAGGGATAGGACAACCCTGAACAAATCTTCTCCCTAGGTTTAAAACACCAGCAAGTCTTGTTCAGAGGGGAAGGACGGATTGTTGTGGAGTGGAGTGAGGTCACACGGACAGCATTCAGAGCACTCCCCAGCCACCTGAACTGTTAACTCAACCTAGCTGCGATCTGAATGAATTTTTTGCTTCATGTTATTTTGCTCAAAGGTCACATTCTTTGGTTCCCAAGCACACTGAAACCCATTACACACTGTGCTATTACAAGGCGACCCTCCCTGCGGCCTGAAATCGGAGATACACTGCCATCTGAGGATAGCCTGCCACGAACAGTAAAAAGCAAAGGCTTGCATGACAAACCTTGTATGACGTTTGTGAATGCGTGCACGTTCCTAAGGACATTTCCCACTCATAGGAGTAGGAAAGATCATCAGGCTTTTTACCAACTAATATTCCTTGAATATTCTCCCCCTGACTTTTCTCTCACCTCACCTTTCTTACTAAATTATGCACAAACACATCTTGGTTTCTGCTGTTTGTAAGTATTTCCAGTAAGGAAAGTATATATACTGCTAAAGTAAATGATATACAGTTGATGGGTTGTTCAAACTGTTTGATTGGGGTTTTTCAGAGCTGGCTGAAAAGTGGGATTTCCAGTTTGTGAAGATTTTTTATTTTTTAGACGTTTGACATGCATCCAATTGGCCTGAAATTTTTTTCTTTTTCTTTTTTCTTTTTCTTTTTCTTTTTCTTTTTCTTTTTCTTTTTCTTTTTCTTTTTCTTTTTCTTTTTCTTTTTCTTTTTCTTTTTCTTTTTCTTTTTCTTTTTCTTTTTCTTTTTCTTTTTCTTTTTCTTTTTCTTTTTCTTTTTCTTTTCCTTTTCCTTTTCCTTTTCCTTTTCCTTTTCCTTTTCCTTTTTCTTTTCCTTTTTCTTTTCCTTTTCCTTTTCCTTTTTCTTTTTCTTTTTCTTTTTCTTTTTCTTTTTCTTTTTCTTTTTCTTTTTCTTTTTCTTTTTCTTTTTCTTTTTCTTTTTCTTTTTCTTTTTCTTTTTCTTTTTCTTTTTCTTTTTCTTTTTCTTTTTCTTTTTCTTTTTCTTTTTCTTTTTCTTTTCCTACAAACTGAACAAAAAAAAGTGCTCTGGAGACATTGGCAAGGGATGCTGCAAGACATGCAGCAGTCTTGCAGCAGTCGAACTGAGGAGCAAGTCTGACTTTCACCCTCTTCCCCCTCAGTGCATCCCTGCTGCTGTTATCCCAGTCTTGCCCTTCCTTCTCTTGTTGCCCATTAATCCTCACCTCTGCTGCACATTTCCTGGAGAACATGGAGGGAGTCATCTTGAAACTGAAAATCCACTACATGATCCCTCTGGAACTGCTGGCCACACAAGAAAAAGGGCAGCATGCAAGCCCAAAAGGGAGGAAGCCCATGCCTTTGAGGATGCGTTTCTTGCTGGATTTGAGGTTTTTCCTTCTGCCTCAGGAGGCACTTTCTGAGGAAACTGATGATGAAATGGATGCTGTTGCTCCCTTTGGTCATGCTAAACGTGAAGGGAAGAATCCTATCTTGGGTTTTGGATCAAGCCCTTTGCTATTAGGATGTGTTTAAAATGGATGATTAAGAAAAGAAGCTGATTTTATCATAGAGCACAAAACTGAAAAGGCATCTGGCTAAAGTGTGAAGGGCAAATGCACATATTGCCCTGACCTGCACCTCTACTTTGATCTGCATGACATTTTCTGCCTCCAGACACTCCCTTCAATGTGTGAGAAATTTTGATCCTGATCTGGCCATCGAAACTGAAATGAGAAGGGGGGGAAAAAAAAAAAATGCCAGCAAAGGAAAAGCTCCATAAAATAGACTATAGCGGAAGGAAATTAAAGATAAGGATTGCTATGAGAGACTCACTGTTGAAATGCACATTGCACTGACAGGGCATTTGCAGCGAGGAATGATAAAAAGGAGGAGGACACATATCCTGCACACATGGGAAGCTGGCAAGCTTTCTTCTCAGCACAGAAAGGAGCTCTGCGTGCTCCAGAAGGCCTGCAGCTCTGTCTCCTGTCGGACTGCCCCAGAATGTGGCCAGGTCTTGTGTCTAGCTGCTTTGTCCCGCCGGCTGCTGTGCATGGTGTGATGAGATGGGAGCACCCACTTCTTACTGGTGTGGGAGCCCTGTGTGACAGCCGCCCGCGTGCTGCCCTTCCCCTGATGAGTCTGGAAATCCTCTCTGCTCCTCTACACCCAAGTTAAAAAAGTGCTGATTTAAGGTCTTTCTTCGGATTTGACTGGAGTATCTGGGAGGTTTATTTCCCGTCAAAACACAACAAAAAACCCAAACCACATTTCCAGATGCTACGCTGCTAGTATATCATAAAACAAAGAAAGCAGTAATTTTGTCACAGATGCATATGGTACGGAGCTGGTGGAGACAGGCTGTGGAATCGAAGGCTTCAAAGAGGCCGTGATACAGGCCGTGCAGCAAGCCTGTTTTTTAATATAATTACAGCCAGTTAAAAAACAGAATTTGTATATTAAAAGAAAAAAAAACCCTTCCAGTGTTGTCTTCCTGTTCAAAGACAAAAAGCAGTTTTTAAATAGAAGATGTTGAAAGTTGCTGGCCTGATCTTCTGCGTCCCATGCATCTACCACAGTGACTCATGGAAGCTGTGGTTCTCATGATCCGCTCTCCGCTGGGGCTGGTGCTCCCATTCAGATGGCTCTTTCCATTGTGAGCTGCAGGAGTCCAAACAAAAAGAATACTGTCGTACACTGTGGAAAATGTGCTTGAACTCAACAGCCAAAGAGGAAGGAGGAGGGGGGCTCACAGCACTTGAATTAGCACTCCCAAGAGACAACAGGACTAAGATGACTGGAAAACGTGGCTGAAAAGAGACGTTGTGATTTTCTGTCATGACCATTTTTTTTCTTATTTGGGTTGGAGCTAAAAATTTTACTTCTTTTGTGATGGGAAATCAAAAACTTCTGACAAAACCAAAACTTTCTAATGGAAAGTACGTTTGGCAGAGCTCACATTTTGTTTTAACAAAAGCAATAGTGTTTCAGGGGGCTTTCTGATCTACTCTGCTTTCCGTCTTTAGTTAGTCCTGTTTCAAGTGGGAGTGAGCATAAACTACACTTCTCTAAATGCCTAATTAACCAGTTTGATCAGCTGTAACGTGCTTCTCTCCACAGATGTACTTGCAATTATTTTCAAAAATCTTGCTTTAAAAGTATTACCTCCCAAGAGGCTGAAGAATAATAATAGAATGATGCTATGTGATAACTTCTGGTGTGTCTTCTCTTCCCTAAAGCTGGAGTTCTAACCCTTGTACTTAGCAGTCTGGTGCAGCACTCCAGAAGAGGTGCAGTTGAACAGATCTGTGAGAATGTCAGGCTTTTCTGTGCAAGTTCCAGAGCTGAAATATGTAACTTGAGCATTTGGTCATCACAACAAGGCTTATTCTAGGGTTGCATAGTTTGTGGAGTGAGACATATACAGTGTGTAGAAATGGGCCCCTTTCTGAGTTCCAGGTCTAGTAGATTTGTAGTACTATTAATAAGGCATCCACTATGCTGTACCTCTCTGCTTGGCCTATGAGATATGCAAGCTCTTGCAGTTTTATCAAGCGTAGTGACGTCCAGTGGTTCTCTGTAAGCCTCAAGTCAGAAGCTACATGGGTGTCTCCAGTGTCATTATGAGAAAACAAGTACTGACTGTCATAGAAATGTTCTTGAATGCAGCTCAGATGAACTTGAATATTTAGAATATTCAAAGTATTTCTCTTGTGGACAGTAGCAGGAAGGGCAAGGAGGGCCCTTGTATACTGGGTGACAGAGTCCACTGACTACAGCATTGTATGCTCCTGCCTCTCTGTGAGTGATTCTTCCCATTCTACAGGGCACCTTCCACGATGAGTGACACTGGTTCAGTCAGATAGGAGAATGATGTGCTGTGGAAAATGGAATTTTTGCTACAGAATCAGGTGTTTTTGTGAGGGAAAATAGGGAATCTGTTAAGTACTTTGCTTAACCACAGAAAGCCACATACAATCCAGACTTTGCTAAAGGTGTTAAGGGAGTAACTGTGTGTGTTGCCATGTTGGCCTTTTTAAGAAATTTATTGACTAAGGAGTTGGATGGTATTTCTTCCCTGGGCAATAGCATTTTAAATACAAATCATGTTGAAGAGTGCAACACCATTGAGAGAGGAGATCATTGTGGGTTTTTTGAAAGCAGGAGAAATCTGCTGTATGCCGTAGCATCTGTGAGACCGTCAGCATGCCGGTAACAATCACAGGAGGCTACCACAGCTGCCATTTGTTATGATTATTCTGAAATCTTCCAAATCTAATGTTGTATTTTCATATTTGACATAGTCCCAGTGCTTCTTCAAGAGCTTTATAAAATCCCAGGGAGAAAGTGACTGCGGTGTAAAATTAGAAACACGTTTGGTTCTTGACCAAGAGCAATCTCTACAGACTCAGATTTTCCAGTGACCAGAGGAAGTAGCCAGGGCAAAAGGAAGATAATTTGCATTGACCAACAACTCTGAGTGATTAGGAACACAGAATGAAATGGCAATTTGCTCATTTTTATAGATTACTTTATCTGTAAGTTAGTATTTTCTCTCTGCTGCGCTGAATAACAATGAAGAACAGAAACATATGGATGACAAGCAAAGCATAAAAGAAATTTGCAAATAAGGATAGAGATTTGAAGTGGCTTACAAGCGAGTGAATTATTTTTGTATTTTTGTCCTGTATTTTCTAGACTTTATTTGATATCAATAAATGGCTAAAACTTGGAAAAGAGAACATGCGTAACAGTTCTACTTTTTCAGGTCACTATGGACATCCTCAAAATCTAAAAATTTTGTAGATTAATTAGAGCACATGTGAATTAACCATATAGCTGTATTTACCAAGGAAGATTTTAAGAGCTGAGTGCAAGCAGGAAGCGAGACTGGGAAGATACCTAGATTTGGAGCTTGGGAGCACGAGGAAGGGAGAGGCACAGATTTGAGTGGAGGTATATGATGAGACCAGGCTTTCCATACCTGATTTGGTAGTGGAAGGAGGGCATCCATCCTGACATTCCTTATTTTGTTCAGCCATTCGGTGGTTTGTATGCAGAGTTGCCGTTGGTGTTTTACCCAGGGATTTTGTTTGGTGCTGCAGAGATAAGTAGCATCACTGCTCCTCAAGGGCAGTATGAAGAAATCAACTAGCCTTCCAAAATAAATCTGTGTTATTCAGTCTTAAGATGATAAACTTATAAGGTGGCTTGGGTTGGAAGGAATGTCAAGGATCATGAAGTTCCAACCTCCCTGCCACTAGCAGGGTTGCCACCCACTAGATCAAGTACTGGATCCAACTGCCCGGGGCCCCATCCAATGTCGCCTCCAGGGATGGGGCAACCACAACTTTGTTGTACAACCTGTTCAAGCACTTCACCATTCTCTCCATACAAACTTTCCCCTGACGTCCCATCTAAATCTCCCTTCCTTTAGTTTAAAACCATTCCCCCTTGTTCTATCACTTTTGTAAGAAGTTGACTTCCCTCATGTTTATAAGCTCTCTTTAAATATTGGAAGGCCACAATGAGGTCTGCCCACAGCCTTCTCTTTTCCAGGCTGAACAAGCCCAATTCCTTCATCTCATCTTCATAGGAGAGGTACTACAGCCCTTGGATCATCTTCGTGGCCCTTCTCTAGACCATTTCCAAAAGCTGGGTATCTTCCCAATTCTGGGGGCTGCAGACTTGGACACAGTTCTCCAGCTGGGGCCTCACCAGGGCAGAATAGAGAGGGATAATCACCTCCCTTGCTTTGCTGGCCTCTTCTGGTGGAATCCAGGATACCATTGGCCTTCTGGGGTGCAGGTGCACACTGTTGGCTCATGTTATGTTGTTCACCAACCATGACCACAAGACCTTTTCAACAGGGCTACTCTCCAGGAGTTCTTTTCACAGTTTGTATACATATCTGGGATTACCTTGACCCAAGTGCAAAACCTTGCACTTTGCTTTATTGAACCTCATTAGGTTCACAAGAGCCCACCTTTTATCAGGGTCCCTCTGAATGGCATCCCTTCCTTCTGCTGTATCAACCTTGCCACTCAGCTTGG
This sequence comes from Tympanuchus pallidicinctus, assembly GCF_026119805.1. Taxonomy (NCBI): domain Eukaryota; kingdom Metazoa; phylum Chordata; class Aves; order Galliformes; family Phasianidae; genus Tympanuchus; species Tympanuchus pallidicinctus. The sequence continues at coordinate 1,913,026 of NW_026294752.1, read as the reverse complement.
TATCATCAGCAAACTTGCTGAGGGCACGCTCAAACTCATCATCTCTGTAATTGATAAAGATGTTAAAGAGTACCAGAATCAAGACAGACACCTGGGCGATACCACTCGTTACCAGCCTTCCACTTGGACACAGAGCCATTGACTACAACCCATATCTCTCCAATTTAGAGATAAGAGTGTGGTGGGGGTCCACATCAAAGGCCTTGCAAAAGTCTGGGTAGATGACATTAGTTACCATCCCTTTGTCCACCAATGCCATCACTCCATCATAGAAAGCCATCAGATTGGCCAGACTTCCCTTGGTGAAGCCATGTTGACTGTCTTGGATTACCCACTCGTCCCTCATGTATCTTAACATGTTGTCCAGGAGGATCTGTTCCATGATCTTCTCAGGCACAGAGGTAAGGCTCACCAGCCTGTAGCTCTCTGGGTCCTCCTCCCTCCTTTTCTTGTAAATAGCAGTGATGTTTCCCTTTTTCCAGTCACTGGGGACTTAACCTGACAGCCAGGACTTGCAATATCTCTCCATCTATATGATGGGGAGAGGCTCAGCCAGCTCCTTTAAGACCCTGAGATGCTTGTCCCATGCCCCATGGACTTGTATGTATTCAGTCTCATGAGTCAGTCTTGCACTTGCTCTGCCCTTACAGCAGGGGAGGGGGGGGGGGGGGTTGGATTTTGCTCCACCTGTTCACGACTAGAGGTTCACATTCAAGGATGTAAGAATCCTGGCTGCCAGTGAAAACTGAGGCAAACAACTCACCGAGTACCTCAGCCTTCTCCATGTCTGCTGTAGCCAGTACTCCTTTCTTATTTAGTAAGGGAGGTATGCTCTCTTTGACCTATCTCTTCAGACCTGCAGAAAGGAAATAGAATAGCTAATTACCTTGAATGAAAGTACATTTATGTGAGAGTTTGGCACTGGGGGAATAGAGAATGCTGTAATACCACTCTCATATTTGACTTATTTTGGTTCAAAACCTATAAGGCCTGGTTGCTGTTGTTTGTACCTTTGTATTTGTTGCTTGCAAGGGGAAAAACAGTCCATGCCTAGAGCCCAGGGGACTGCCATACGCTGATTCTTGCTACTCTCTCTCACCCACAGTGGCCCATTCACACCTCTCTGCTCATTCTGTTTGTTTTTCTGGAGGGAACCTGCTGGAGACCATGCAAGGGACATTATACTTTCTTTCCTTGTGCTTACGTAATAGGTGTGAGAAGGCATTAGATTACTGATTTTCATTCTTTCCCTAGTTCCACAGAGCGAAATACAGATGGGCACCTTTGCCTTTTGGTGTAGGGTGGAAGTTGGGAGCAGAGCCTGTGCTTCTGTCTTACTGGTAAACACAGGTTGCAGTGTTTGGCTTTGATAATGAGACTTTCTTCCTTATCTCTGCTCTTGGGCAAGGATATTCCAGTCATGGGTCTTTTGGATGGTGGTCCTGGCTCCGGAGCCTGCAGGACACTGGTAGAGGAGTGCTGTGTGTGGGGACTGGTCTGCACGTAGCCAGGTAGAGATGCAGGGAACCCAGTCACCCAGTTAACTGCTGTTCGAGCACTTCCATTCACATTTTCAATAGTCTTGAAAAGCACAGATACAGCCTCTGTTCCAAGCTGTCACTTTTTGTGTCAGGTAATTTAATTTCTTCCTGGAGGGACCAACGTTCAGATGATGAAAAGCCTTTGTCTTTGCATGGGGCTGCGTGAGATGGCAGCAGATGAAATCTCTCAGAATCAAAGAAAACATGACCACCAACTAGGTCCAAGTTACCATCCTTTGGATTTCCACACAGACTGCAGCTGTCCTGCTGGTGCCCTTTCCAAAATCAAAGCCTTCCCTTCTGACAGCCAGTTAGCGGGACTGCAGCTGCCTCTTGTAGAGGACTGAAACAAGCTGGCATGAGTTATCTAGTATTCTCTCAATGGAAAGTTACGTTTTCCTTCTATGACAGCATTCGCTTGGGATACTAAAATAACTTTCCAGTGCTTAATTAAGCTTCCACATCCTTATTGGGAATAGTTGGTACAGAAAGATTGAGATCTGCCCAGAGTAAATAAGTGGGTACTCAGGGGATATGAACCAAGAATCCTCACTGCACACACCCCAACGCTATTATCAGACAACTCCAGTTCTCCTGGATGTGGGAACAGACACCATTATTGGACTGACATTTATTAGAGATTGAGAAAGCTACCTGAAATTCTTTATATCTTATTTTCTCATTGGTAGCCTTTCTAAGAAAACAAACAAACAAACAAATTAAAAATGTTCCCCAAAGATGTTTCTGTAATTTTCTCTCCCAGATTTTTTAACAGACAAGTGATTTTAAATATTTTTACTTCCTTTTTGACAGTTAGCTGCCCTAGGAATAGAAGATGGGCAGGAAAATCATGACGATATTCCTTTAGGGGAAAAAAAAAATGTTCCTTTGCTGAGACAGAGGAAGAAAAGTGGTTTAAAAGTCATTCTCTCCTCCAGCTGACCCTGCTCACTTCTGATTCAATGGTGTCTTTATGTGCCATTTTCAGAAATGGTGCAAAGACTTTCACAGAATCACAGAATAGCCAGGGTCGGAAGGGAGCTCAAGGATCACGGATCTCCAACCCCCTGCCACAGGCAGGGCCACCAACCATTTAATACCAGCCCAGGCTGCCCAGGGCCCCATCCAGTCTGGCCTTGGACACCTCCATGGATGGACAGGGCATCCACAGCCTCTCTGAGCAGCTGTTCCAGCACCTCACCACTCTCTCTGTGAAGAACTTCCCCCTGACATCCAACCTAAATCTCCCCTCCCTCAACTTAAAACCATTTTCCCTTGTCCTGCTGTTATCTACCCTTTCCAAGAGTTGACTCCCCTCCTGTTTGTTGGCTCCCTTTAGGTACTGAAGGCTGCAATGAGGTCACCCCTTCTCTTCCTCAAGCTGAACAAGCCCAGCTCTCTCAGCCTGTCCTCGTAGAGGAGGTGATCCAGCACCCTCTTCATCTCTGTGGGTCTCCTCTGAACCCTCTCCAACAGCTCCCTGTCTTTCCTGCACTGGGGGCTCCAGGCCTGGACACAGCGCTGCAGATGGGGCCTCACAAGGCAGAGCAGAGGGGGACGATCACCTCCCTGTCCCTGCTGCCACTCCTCTTCTGATGGAGCTCAGGATCCCATTTGCTTTCTGAGCTGCAATGCACACTGCTGGCTTATGTTAAGCTTTTCATCCATCAGGACCCCCAGGTCCTTCTCTGCAGGGCTGCTCTCAAGGACCGCTCCTTCCAGTCTGTATGGATGCCTGGGATTCCTCCAGCCCAAATGCAAAACTCTGTACTTTGCTGTGCTGAACCTCATCAGGTTCACCCTGCCCACCTTTATAGCTTGTGGAGGTCCCTCTGCATGGCATCCCTTCCTTCCACTCAGCTTGGTGTTGTCAGCAAATTGCTGAGGGTGCACCCAATTCCACCATCGCTGTCAGTGATGAAGATGCTGAAGAGCACCGGTCTCAACACAGAGCCCTGGGGGACGCCGCTCGTTACCGGCCTGCACCTGGACACAGAGCCGTTGATGACCACTCTCTGTCTGCGGCCTTTTATCCAATTCCTTATCCATCAGGTGGTCCACCCATCAAATCCACATCCCTCCAATTTGGAAATAGGGATGTGGTGAGGAACCATGTCAAAGGTTGTACTTAAGTCCAGGAAAATGACATCGGTTGCTGGTAAACAACATTGGTCAACTTTGTTTAATTGACCACAACAATCAGTTCTTGCAAGGGAGTTTGCAATGAATTTCCTTCTAGTTTTCTTATGATTGTTAAATAATATCCAAATAACTAATCTGTTGTGGAATTTGTTGTTAGCCACTGTAAACTCTGTGTTTTTATTCACATATATGTATAACACATATATACAATATATTTTATTATATATATATAATTATTTATTCTATAATACATATATAGTGTGTATACATATATATAATAATTCATGTATACAATAATACATATATTGGTTACATTCATAAATGTCCTATATTTATATATACTACCAAGAAGTTGGTTTTTCATGCGTATTTATCTATCTGTAGGGAAAAGTCTTATGTATAACTCTTCCATGATGTATTTGGCTTTTAGAGAAACGTCTCTTCACTGAAGTTGATGGTGTTCTTTTTATTAGGACATTTTCAAGTGGTCCTGTAGAGCTAAGTGGATAATCACACAGTTTTATCAAGGCTACATGTAACTTCTTAAACTGAAACTCACAAAAATCCTGAGCTGAGCCTTGTTGAAATTTACTTTGGAAACTGGGACACACTCAGGATGTGAGGATCTGGTTATATTGATAGGTAGAAAAGATAAATGTGGGGCTAGATAAACTTGCAACAGCAGGCTTAAATTAAATAAATTCACTCAAACCAGGCCATTTGATCTTTCCTCTCTTTTCAATAATAATAGCCATAATAATAATAGTAATAATATAATAAAATTCATAGCTATATTGGAAGAGGCTCTGACCTTGCAGGCTCCTAATTTGTAAAAATATTTGTGCGCGTGTGTGTCTGTGTATTTAATGTTAGCATTTTAAAGCTGGTGTGTCTTCTGTTAGTTGGTACCAAAAGCACTAGAATAAAATTAAATACAGGGAGTGCAGTGTCTGTTCTGGCTACTGATGGAATAATTCTGTTTTTGATGGATCTTTATTTCTTACTGAATCTTTATTTCTTACTGAACTAAGAAATTCAGCTGTTAGAAGCTAAGAAATCCGTCTACTTTTGTAAAGATGAACTGCAAGTCAAGCAGTAATGAAGTCAGGTCACTTTGCTAAACGAGATTTTCATTTCTCATAAGTGGTTTTCTTGAGTTGGGTGTTACTACAGGTGAGAAATTTTCATCTTGCCAGGGGATATTGCCAGTGTATTATATCAGACAGGAATTTAGGTGGCAATAAAACAAAACCTTACAAAGCTATCTTGTATTTCTTTATGCAATGCTGTTACTTGGTAATAAATCAGTATTGAATACACGATAACTGTATTTAGCGGGTTGATTGCTGATTAGGGTGTAAGACTAAAAGTCAGGGATGATGCTCTAGGCTCACTGATTTTTGTCAGGAAACTGCCACCGATTTTTAGAATTTAAGAGCTCAGGATTTGTTTGTTTAACCACTTATGGCTGGACTTTCAGGAGTGTGGGAGAAAGTCTGGAGCTGTAAGGTCCAATTCTGTGCACCACTCTGTGCAACAGATGCCAATGGAAAGTGAAGCATCTTGGACTTGCCTGCTTTCTGCACTGAGCACAGTCTGACATGGAAAGACCTATGTCAGGTTGGTTTCCTGGAGTTCAGCACCCATGCTGTTCTTTCTTGAAAGGGTAGCAAAGTCTTCTTTTCTTTTAAGTATTTGTTTTAAATACAGTGGGAACTTGAGCTGCTTTCACCCTTTCATCCTTCATATAAGCCACTAATGATTGGATCTCTCATCAAACAGCTCCCAGCATGAACGTCTCCCACCTTGCAGGTATCAACCTCAGGACCTTGCCGTGGGCTGCTGTAGGTAGGGCAACCTGGGTGTATTACCAGCTAAGAGAAGGCTTGGATCCACAGGAGAGGCATTAACTTGAGTGTGCCTCTGCTTTGTACCTGTGAGAACTGGAAACTTATGTGCAACATAAAGATGAATGTGGTTTAAGCCAGGTCTTCAATAAGTTAATGTAAAGATGTTTGTGGTCTTGCATGAGCTTTGGCGGAGCTCATGGAAATAACTACACTCTAATATCTTTCCAACTGAAAGTGCTGTAGTCATAGTGAGTATCTAACATACAGATTATAATTAAAAATCCATTCCAAATCTTGGTTGGTAGCCTGTTTTTACTAATGGTAAGGAAGTAGTTGCCCGAGCTTAATCAAAATGCATGAAATCCATGAAGGTACAGTAAGAATACTCCCTGCTTTTGGAGTTGTGGTGTTGGCTGCAGCATCTACAGAACATGCACATGTTTATGTGAACTTATGTGGCCTATTGCAGAAGCAACCACTTGTAGCGTTTGCTTTCCTTTGGCTGATCTTGTGGAGTCTTCTCTTGAATCTTTTCACATATTAATACCTCTGGAGGCTGTCTGTCGCCACACCTGGAGAGTATCTGGGTGCTTCAGTGACTGGGGAAGGAAGGGTTGCAGCAGGTTGAAAAAAAGTACAGTATTTCTTCTTAATACATCCTTCTGTATCAACAATATCTTTGAATTCTTCTGGTTTCTTATTGTCTGTGTAGATTATACACAGCACCCATTGTATGTTCTAGCCAGTCTTAATTCTTTGCAAATGTTCAGCCTAAAACTGCTTGTGTTTCCAGTCCCACTGTCATAAAAGCAATTGACTTCATAGGGCTATTATGCATTTGCCTAATTATTGATATTTCTCTCTACTGTATGATGTTCATTTAACTTTTATTTTTTCCATCTTGTATTTATTCCTTTTAAACTTTGTTGTTTTTTTATTTTGGCCTGGCAGTTTGTTGGCTTGGACTCCAAGTATCAAATTTAACTGTGACAAGGTCTCTATTCAATTCCACAGTTATTTTCCATTCTTTATTTTCCTCAGTACTGACATGGGACACAGTTCCAATAAACAGTTCGTATAGCATAGTATCTGTGACTGCATATGTATTTCTGCAAGCTGGGATTTGTGTTGGTTTTCTTTTTTTTCCATCTCTGCCTGTATTCCCACATGCCTAAATTGTATCGGTGGGATATTTAGTAATATATCTCCTGTAAACCAAACTTTCCTGACGTTATTGCTCACTGTTTGCAGAAATGTTCTTTATTAAAAGAACTCATAGTTTTGTAGGAAACATTCCTTGCATCTACAGTTATTTTTACTATGTAACCTTGTATACTAAAAAGCCCTTCAGAATTTCAGATTCTGTTGCAGTGTGCAACTGTTCAACTTCCTGAAGGGTGCACTAGCTTTGCAATTTGCAAACAGTTCTGCTTAGGTCAAAGATAAGATCGTCCAAATAATTCACTGATAAGGCAAAAGAAGAAAAAGGGGGACCTTACCAGAGGCATATGGTTGTGAATTAAGCATAGTGGATCTTGAGTTTTGTTTTTAAATCTGCTGCCTAGAAAATGTTGCCTGGGGGAAACTACTGGGCTTTGCTGTCTGTTTGCAAAAATACAGAAATGCATGTGAGCATGCATAGTAGCCTTTGCTAAGGTTTGTGTGAGTTCTAAAATGCACGCATTCAGGAGCATGTGAATGCTGTGTCCGGGCTCACAAAGATAAAGACGGGTGATGCACGTTTTAATTTTGCATTTTGAACAGCTAAGCAAGACTTAACCTGATGCAAGAGCCCTATGTCAGATCTGTGCACAGGGATCAAGTAGAGTGGAATGACTATCCAAAGCTGGAGTGAAGAATCTCTTCTGAATGCTGTCACTTTCTCAGTCTATATGATCAATTATATCATTTACTAGTTGCTTTTGAGAGGCAGAAAAGCCCTCATTAAGAAACAAGTCTGTTCATGAACAATTCATAAATAGAGAAGGGAGTAATATCTTATTTAAAAGTGGCACCAAATAATTTGCTTCATCCAGATTTTTTCCAGCAACGTGCTTTACCCAGTTGAATTGTATTTCCTGACATTTAATGACACAGTGAGTAATTTCTGGTATTTACATTTAACCAGGAAAAACAGGAAATACACCTCTATGGAGAAAGCCAACAAAAGACTTGTATGTGTTGTGACAAAGTTAGAGCTGCAGTTGAAACTTCAACATATTCATTTGCTGGTTTCTTGTTATATTAATTATGCATCCTTTGCCCACCATTACTTGAAGCCCAAGGCTTTCATAAACAAGTGTATGAAGTTAAGTTCCTGTCCTTGTCAGACAAATTAAATAATTAGACTGAATTGAATAATCAGATTTTTCAGAAGTGCTGGATGTACTTCAGCTGGGAAAAAAAAAAAAAAAGTTACTGGAGATATTTTGTGATATTTTGTGAGAACAGAATGTGCTTCCTTTCTTCAGTTTATTAAAGCATCTGTGGTCAACCTGGTGGCAGGGCTTCTCTTTGTGCATGGCTACCATTACATACTTTAGAGATGGGGGCAGCAGGAGGGGCAACAAGTCAGGCAACAATAAAACCACTTCTTCCCTTGCCAGTTTTTGTATCTCACTGCTCTCAGGCAGTGATGGACGTGCACTCTGTAGCATACATGTTGTAGCCCCTCCAATATGAGCTCTTACTGTTTATGATTTTTAGCGCACAGCGTTGTGCAAAAGTTTTTTGCTCTCCTGGTCCCTAGGCTTTGTGGCCATGGGGTAGATCGGGGCCAGCAGATGCTGCAGCCCCAAATCCCCACCAAACATCTCCCAGATTATTTTCCTGGAGTGTTGTCTGCGCATAGCAGCTTTGTGAGTTGTAAAATCCATGGTCCCCAACAGGAAAAATAGCAGGATAAAACATCCTCAGCCCACAGAAGCTGCAAAAAGGTGCTCTGATTTGCTGATAGCATTTGTGAGACAGGTACTGAACAGCTGTTGGTGCTGCATGCAAAGCAGTGTACTCAGTAAGGTACAATGAATTTGGCGCCCTCAGGAAATGGCACAAATACTAAGGTTTAAGCAAAATGAAAGCTACGATAAATTTTTTAAGCTAAAAATGAAATGGTCTCAGCACTCCATGTTTTGTGGAGATTTCTAACTACTGAAAGAGAGAAGTACTTAGCCTTTCGATACTGATATTGTGGCAAAGACAGCAAAGTTGTCCTGTTGAATTTTTGAAAGCAATTACTTGATAGAGATGGAACAATCCTAAAATGGCAGGTTTGAGTTATACATTCAGAATGTGATGAAACTAATAAGAAATCTCAACAAAGCCATAGTTGCATGCATTGCCTTGTATTAATGGGACTATTGTTTGTACTATAGTCTTCTGTTGTCCTAGTCTGCAATAATTACTAGTAGAATCTTAGAATCATAGAATCCTTAGAGCTGGAGGGGACCTCTGAAAGCCACCTAGTCCAACTCCTCTGCATTGAACAGGGATACCACAGCTAGATCAGGTTGTCTAGGGCCTGATCCAGCCTTGCCTTGAAAGTCTTTGTGGACAGAGCATCAACCACATCACTGGGCAACCTGTTTCAGTGCTTTACCACCAGCACTGTAAAATATTTTTTCCTTATATTTAACCAAAATCTACCCTTTTTGAGCTTGAAACCATTTCCCCTTGTTTTATCACCTTGCTCAAGAGTCTGTCCCTTCCTTTCCTGTAGCTCCCTTTTAGGTACTGAAAGGCCACTATCAGATCGCCTTGGAGCCTTCTGTTCTCCAATAGCGATCTTGGAGCAGCACAGGCCTTTTCATGGGACACAAAGCAGATATTAGAGAATTCAGTGTGGAGAACAGAAGTTAAAGAGGAGACATGCAAACATCTTCTGAAATAGGAGTTAGATGATTAGCACTCAGTTGTTCTCAGCTAATAGGGGCAATAGACATCATTCAACTCTTGGTCTGGGATCATGGGTTCATGGTACTTTCAGTGGCTAGCAAAGTTGTCATCAGTATGCTTATGATATTTTGGTGCAGTGTATGGAACAGGGAAAAGTTGGGAAGGCAGAGGTGCCAGAGCTGAAGGTTACCAGTGGCTGAGGACAGGGAGATAAGGATATGCCAAATCAGTCAGTCTAAAAATATTCTATCCAATCTCAGTTCCCTCTGTAAGGACAAACATTCTCTTCTAGTGTATATAAAATGTTTCCTAAACCATCGTTATGTTTGTCTGTAGACAAAGTCAGTGTTGCAGCCAGTCTGAGGCAGGGCTTATCGCTGCATCCTTAGCATTTAGCCTTGTGGACCCAAGCTAAATCTTCTGACTGCAACACTTCAGCTAGTTTGAGATGCTCTCTCTTGTCTCCTGTTCCTTTATTCTCCTTCTCTTCTTTGTTTCAATAAAGGCTACTGCAGCATATGCATATCAAAAACCTGAAAGTGTCTGGCACTTTAGATCAAGGAAGGGATTCAAATTCACTGTCTCAGGATATGTTTCAAGTCACTGCGCTTTTCTTGCTCTTGTATTACTGACTTTCTACTTTTCACTGAGGTAGCTTTCTGCTGCTCTCTCTTATTGGTGTTCTAGCCATGAGAAGAGAGTGGGGGATGCCACTTCCATGCTCAGATGGGGCAGGGTCCCTCCTTCCTCTGAGCTTTAAGGAGGGGGAAAAGGACACTGGGAGCCTTGGGAAGTAAGAGGAAAATCAGTCTGATATCAGCCTGGGAGCAGTAGCCCATTGCTGTTATTATTGTGGTTATTTCCACATGCTATTACAAATGAGGGATTACTGTAAATTTCTTTAAATGACTACTGAAACCAGCAATAAGAAAAGCACGGGACGCTGTGTGAGTGAGCATGGTGATGCCAATGTTCCCCAAAAGTAAATATTTTCTGCCTAAAAGTAGATAAATTCTGTGATTTCCAGCACTTGTATTTTTAGCCTCTTTCTCCAGAATTACTCTGATAAATTTCTAGAGCCTTTTTGGAAAATCTAGCAGAACAGAATAATGTAGGAAACATCTAAATCTAGCAAACCTTTAGCAAGAGAAACCAATGTTCTGAAAATCATTCTGAGAACCCAGCAAAACATGTTGGCTAACATAATATTTAATCAGACATACTGCATGCAGAGGGGATATGTGTGTTTACACTGTGATTCAGGTCTGGTTAGAAGCAGTAGGCAGGCAGCTATTTTTGCCCTAGTCTGGATTTGTATGCATGTGTGAGTATACATATATTTGTGTAAGTATTTGTATTTATAAATATGTGAGCTTTGGGAGATCGCACCTGTGCTTTCAAATCTGGAAAATTGATTTTTCCAAGTGGGTTTATTGTTACAGTATACTTGTATGTATAAATTAGTAGGAAGTATCAAAAACAAAAGACAAACCTATAAGAATGATGCAGAGTTGCGATTTCGGGAGTTTTCGTAATACTGTTCTGTCTGTAAAAGGATTTTGAGGGTAAAAGGACACAGCAGTAGTCAGGAGACTTCTGATCCTGCTACAGTTTCTATGTAAGACCTTATGGAACTCTTCCTGCCTCTGTTTCTCCATTTATAGATTGTATCCTGCCACATATGAACCAGTTCATGTCTGGGCAGTTTTGAACATTAAACACTTAAAAAAAGCTAAGTAGTATTATATAGTAATACCTTTTTCCTTGGTGTGGTGAAGCCAATGTCTGTTCTCTGGTTTGATGGCAGGAAGGAAGGCTTGCTCTGAACAGGCCAAAGTACATGAGAGATTGATTAAGAACTGGGGGAAGGAGGCAGGAGAAAGACAGCTGATGGGGAGAAGCAGATGGTGGAAAAATGTTGATTAGTTGACACATCTTAACGCAGCTGAAAGTCAAATCTGACCATGAGGTAACGCGAGACTCATATACAGCAGACAGTCCTAAAGTCAGTTTATTTCAGGAGTTATTCCAAGGCTTTGGTTACAGAAGCAGCAAGGTGAAATAGATCCCAGTACAGTGAAGTTCACCAGCATCCCCTGGTTACACCAGATCCCATTGCTGAAGAAAGCTGAATACACAAGCAGTCACCCCTGCAAGATGTGCCGAGCTCTAACTGCCCTGTACTAGGAAATTTCCTCATGTCAGGAAAGAGCTAAGGTTCTCTTGGGTGTATTTTAGAAGAAAATGTGATCTGTGTTAATGTAAGAGTTAAAACAGCACTTGAATATAAGAAACGTGAAAGAATCTTGAGGCATTTTCATCCTTTCAATTTAAAACTGTAGAAATACATTCAGAAATACCTATCTTCAACCACTAGCATTGTGTGTGTATCTAGGACTGCACACATACATACGTACACACTGCACACACACATACTTCCATACAAGAAAATGCAAAAGTTTAAGATCCATAACTGGGGATGGAAGGGATTACAAAGATGATAGCAAACTAGAGCAGGTAACTGAGAGAGTGGTGAACCATTTTGAAGATCATGGCTGAAAGGTTGAATCTGATGCAGTGAAAATAGGGTAGTGAGGGAAGGTAATTAAAGGGATGGATTATATTTAGGGTAACTGGAGAAGAAGAAACTGTTTCCAACTCTGTTGCATGGGCGTCAAGCAGACAAGAGAAGTTGAAGTTGTGACTGTCAGGAGATAAAGTACTGAAGGTCTAGGCAGGACAAGAGTCTAGGACAGGAAGAAACTAGATTGTAGTCTTATGGGAGGAATAATGGGAAGATTTGGGGAGCAGGAAACATGTACTGGCCTGATTTAACTGGAGAACAGCAGGTGAAAAAGGAGGGAGTTGGAAGGAAGCCTTTCTAGGACTTATATGGGGCTTTGTTCTTGGTCTTACTAAACCTTGGGTTGATGATGAGATGACAAGAACAGGAAAGCTCAATGGCTGTGGAAGATGAGGAAACTTACTTGAACATTTTGTGGTTGTTGAAATAGATGAAACTTGAGATGATTTGATGTAGCCACTGGTTTATTATGTCTTACTTCAGGAAATTACCAACAAGAGGAAATAGCCGGGTCTGAGTAAATAGATCAAATGAGAGCATGAAGCAAAATACAGAACTTGAGGTCTACATGTGAAGTGTGAGAAGCGATTTTGAAGGAAGCAAGTTTAATCTGAACATAACCCAAACCATCTGTGTCTGTCTTTACTTTCACTGCTGTTATCTCTGATCGGAGCGTGCTATCACAATGTTAAATTTTGGAATCTGAATCAAAAGTTCAATTAATGCTGACTTCACGTTCTGTGTAATCACTTGAATTCCAGGGTTTTTTATCTTCACCTGTGTATACATCCTCCCTTCCCCCTCCGCAAACCCAAGCCATGTGTGCATACCTGGCAGATTTCCATCCACAAGATTCAAATAAGTTTGGGCTTGTTTCACTTTCCTTGCTGTTACTAGACACTAGAAACATCCCTTGCTGTTTCCTTGCTGTTACTAGACACTTTAGAATTTCTTAAAGGTCAGCCCTTGCTGCTCTCCAGCTTCAAGAAAGGGAAATGAGGAAATGAGGCATCTTCAGCTCAGATTCACTGTTGTAGTGGCCCAAGCTGGACAGTAACATGGCTTGCATATAGCAGTAACAAACCTGTTGCAGTAGCAAGGTGCAAGTCATCCTTCCATTTGCAGGAAACATTTTGCAGTCACAAACTTGTCACAGGCTAGCACAGTTACCTTTTTTGGATACAACTGTCCTGATGAAACAGGTCTGATAGGAGATCTGTTGCCCCTCCAGGCCTGTTGGGACCATGAAGATGTAGTATTTCTAGCACTCATTCTATATGGCATATCTAAATAGGACAGAGGGCTTCTCTGTGCATTTTTCTATGCTCTTTGCACTCCAAGACCAGTCTTAGAGCTGCTGAAACTCCAGCTGCTATCTTTAGGTGTCTTCTGAGGATGTGGGCATACTCCTTTCCTAATGGCGAGAATGCTACTTGTTCTGGGAGTGCTGATATAGCCAGAAAGACTGTTAACCACAACCACTACACTCATATTGAAGCCCCCACATAGGATGTGGGAAATTCCTGGCTCTGGAAAGCTCGTGGTTCCATCTTCCTCCTCGGTGAGTGTGAAGTTTATGAAGCCAGATGGAACCCCCTTGCTTTTCTGCCTCCTGTTTTTGTCTTGCCGGACTGGAAGTGCTGTAGGCAGCAACCCATGCTGAAGCAGACACTGCCAAGGTCTGCTTTCACAAGTTTTGGCCTCCTCCCTAGTCATCATTGGCATTTCCTCAGCTGAAAACCATTTTCTCAAAGGATTTGGAAGCGTAATCATTCAAAGTTGATAGCTACAGACCGCTGTCTCAATGTGTTCTCTGTCGTAGCCCTTGACCAGGGTGTCAAGCAGCTTTTCTGGGCAGATTTGTTCTCTGGCACATAATTTAATAGGTTTATGATTCTGCAGTGTTTGGACATGTGTTCAGTGGAACATGAGTCAGATTTTAAGTTTAACACAGCCACAGTTTCCCTGTCACACCACCTTTTTGTGAGCACACGAGCAGGGCCATGCAGACGGAGCTGTGAAAGGGACACCAGGTTGCTTTAGATTTTATATATTGCAACACTATAACATCACTTTGTCTTCTGCCATTCTCTATCAAGTTGTCCTCCCCACCCATAGTACCTGTCATGCCTTATGTATTCATCCTGCATTGCAACTGGTCGTAGTATCACTTCCCAGTACTTCACTGAGCCTTTTCTGCCATGTGCCCTTGTGGCAGCCACTTTAAAGTCCATCCCTTGAAATTTAGCAGAGGGAGGAGAGCTGTAGCTGGGAAGTTTGGCCCTTGCTTACTGCATCTTTGCTGCTGAAAGGCAGGGAATGTTCTTAAATTGTGGTGTGTTTTCTGTATCTTAATTTGAAGTAGGGAAAACATTTATCTTACTGTGATTTGCTTTGATAAAGAGTTTTGTTTCATCCTACTTCCTACTTGCTTACTTCGGCCAAAATTCAATACGCTTGCTTTTGATAAGGTTGAACAGTATTTTGCGAGCAGCAATGTGATCTCCCTGCAGCACTTTCAGATTAAGACACCATCATCTAGCCTTACTGCCTTGTTTTCCTTTGCTTTGTAAGAGTGAAGGATTTCAGTGTTTATTGAAGGTGCTGGTTTGCTGAAGATGTGAACCAAACATGGTCCTTGAAGAGCCTTCAAGCAAGAATGACAGCCCACTGCCACAGAAAGGCAGCAGCTTAAAATTAAAAGCCTCCTCTTGGCATCATATGTGCTATTCTCCAGCTGAGACCTGTAGAGTGTGAACTGCTAGCATAGAAAGTGGTATATTTAGCTCAATTGTTCAAGCCCAATGTTTTCCTAGTTCTCTGCTTCTGTTTTCTGAGCATGTGGTTGGGCTTAGCACTTCTTCGTGTATCTTCCAGCCCTTCAGATCGGAGTCTAACCCTGGGAATCTGGTGCTGAAACAGTCTGTGCATTACAGTAGCTGAATGCACTGAGATTAGGAGTGTCTTTTAACAATGTTTGATTCAAAGTTTAGGGGGATCAATTGGAAGGTACAATCGATGCTTGTTCAGGTACTCTGACAGTGATTTTTTTTTTCACTGTCATTTCCCCCTTCTTGTCAGTTCTGTCTGGAACACGGTGCTCTGTCCCAGACCCCATGAAACACCAACTGCAATAAATAAGTGGAGAAACTATTCACACTTCACACGTGAGAATGTGCCCTCATTTTACAGCCCATCTATCAAACACACACACATACTTCAGCGTGGTACGGATGCAGACCAGGAGGATTTATGATCCCAACTCCCCTAACACAGTTTTAATAAGTGCTACTACAAATATTGCAATAATATAATACATCTTAATGTATTGGAATGCAGTCCTTGGGGATCTGTGGGTACTTAAAAAAAAAAAAACAAAAAAAACAGCCCGAATATTTAAAGCCAATGTTTTAATAAAGTAGCTAAAAAGCCTTTCACCAAAAGCATCTAATGGCACTTGAATTCAACAATCATACCAGAATGGTTTGTTGATTTAGGGTTCTGGAGAAACTGCTCACAGCTGGGCAGGTTTGTACAGAGGTGAAAGCTGTTCCAGCCACATACAGGGTAAAAGGATACAACAGTTTTGTCAGAAGTGGTATGGCAGATCTCTTTATCATCTGACATATTCACATGTGAAGTTCTGTTGAGTAAAACACTTACTAGTAGTTGGGGAAGACATCTGCTTCTGTAAAGAGACACAGTTGTGTGGGGATTATTTAGGGTGGTTTTTTTTTCCCCCTTTTTCAATGATCAGGTGAGATAGAGAACACAAACAAGAGGATTACCAAAACCTGTTATTCACTGTTACATTGGAATAGCTCATAGGGCCTGGTAAGTTTCCATGGTCCTTACAGTTGAGCACCACTTGCTAACCACCAGTGTGCTGCAAGTTTGAAGAGCTGCTGTCAAAGTTGACTCTGCAGCTGGCTGAAGCACTGCCTTATCTGTGTGGCCCTGAGAAGAAATCTGTGTTATTAGCCTGCATTATTTGGTGGTGCTGTTAGATCCAAGGTATTGTATTTGAGAATGCCTCTATGCATCACACGGATAAGGCAGTCTGGATAGAAAGCACCTTCTTGGAAATCTGCTCTGTCACACAGCATAGATGTGTCTGGGCTGTTGTTCCAGTGGGAAGTAGGAGAACCAGGTGCTCAAGACTTGGGATTTCCACTATCATCCAACTTTGTCAGGAAAAGGAAGGTAGAGGCAACTTGCTGGGGTCCTCGTGGCTAAGTGGGGAACTTCTGAGTGGATCAAGAAGTAGAAATTTGGTATTTAAAGCGTTTGTGCTTGTCTCAAGTAGGTCCTAAAAGACATAGAAGGCTATAAAACTCCAGATTCTGAAAACATTTTGAGAAGATTGCTTAGACATTTATTTTGGATAACTAAACCATTGCACTAGATACTGATTAAAAGAGCGGGCAGTTGAAAAATAATGAACATTTCCAAAAATATGAGTGATGAAGAAATGAAACTGAAACAGAACAAAAGGCGAATTGAACCTGTATTGCATTTAGGTTCAAACTGTATTTCAAATTCAGAATTCTTTCAAATTTCTTCTGTCCTCACCCACACCAAAACCAATATTCTTGTTGATAAGAAAGCAATTTTCAGTGGGGAACTGATGAACTGTGGATACATCCCTTATATTATATCACAAATCACGGAGAATTCTCAGACCCACAGCATTAAATAAGCACAGTTAATTTATTAAATCCATTTGGTTTTGGAGAAGAGTGAAGTGCGCAACTATTTTGAAGGACTTGTACTAAACCTAGCATTTTACAAGAAATGAGGCCAAACAAGCCTACTTTGGGCTTGCCTGAACACAGCCTGCTGATGTAGCTTTCTTCTCCCTGCAGTGTCGCTGGGTGCTGTAGGAAAGACACCAGCTGAACGAAGCAAAGCCAGTGCGGTTGGGAGGAGAGGTGCTAAAGTAGCAAAGGATGCTCTGGTATTGCACATATTCATCTTCACTTGTTAAGAGGCTGACCCAGAGACTAGTCACATATCTTGTTCTGGATTTGAGGGCATAGCTCAGCAGCAGCAGGGCTCTGCACTGCTGCCCTCACTGCCAAGCATCAGTTTCCTGTCCAGAGTGAATCATTTCACAAGAGCAGCCCTCTGCCCTGCTGCCTTCTCCTCACTGCTCTCTTTTGACGAGAACCAGGCTCACTTCATTTTCTTTCTTTCTTCATTGCCTGAGATTGCTCAGCCAGCGACACACTGATGTGCTGCACCGATGGCTGCTACTCACAGTGGGGCTCTGAGCCACACTGCAGTCATGGCTGCACTTATAGGATCCCTGCCTCCTGCTTGCTTCCTCTATGGCATGTTTTCAGATTCTGTGGTCTAAAGTAGCAGCAGGGGCTTCCAGATTCAGAGCAAGGAGATTGGAATCATGTGTGTGTGCCTGCCTGGAAGAAATGGCTGTGTTTTATACGCCTCCAAGCTCCCTGACTCCTTGTAAATGGACAGGGAGAAATGCAAATTCCCTTTCCTTGGAAAACATCCTTTCTCAAATGAGCAATGAATAAAGGTGTATGCACTTAGAAAATTGCTGCTAAATGTGCATATTCCAAATGGCACTGGAGTAATGCCAGATAAGGTCCAGCTCATCTGAAAAGCGGCGTACCTGGGATAGGGTTAGGGTTGCAGTATTGAAAAACATTTCTTGATACGCGCTGGACTGGAGAGGAGGGGACAGGAAAGACATTTTTAAAATGCTTTGTTGAAGGCATCTTTGTTGAAAGAGGCCAAATCTGTTTGTGTAACGAAAGTGGGGTGACGGACAACTTTGTGAATATTGCAGTGCCGCATGGCCTTGCCTTTATTGGCATGTTAACCACTGAAAAATCCATCTCAGCATGATGCATGTGACAAAAGGCTCAGGAATCACTGATTCTGTGGCTTGTGTTTTGCGGGTCAACCCAGATCAATGACCATAGCATGCTTTCCTGTTCTGTGAGCATTATCAGCTACTATGTCTTGTGACCACAAAGTTTTGCTAAGGCTTCTTAGCAGTAAGATGTAGACTGTCCCATTGCCTTGCTCCTAATGCTGCTACAACAGAGCCTGACTGTCATTGCTGTGGTTGCGTCAGTGTTTCAGTCAAGAATCTGCACGTTCAGAGCTTTATAAAGCAGGAATAAAAACAGCTAAGATTAAAATGGCAGACAAAACTCGGAATAAATTTTTATTTCTAATGATTTAGGTACTTCTAATGCTCAGCACAGTCATCTGCAGTCTATTTAAGTAAGCATTTCTCTGCTTATCCCAGTTTTTTAACTCTGGGTGGTGTCTGCAGGAGAATGATTAAGTGGTAGAAACTGGGAAAGCGGTATCTTGTTTTGGGTGTGCTGAGAAACATCTTCCAAGTACAGGCATGGGGCCAAATGATATTGCGTGAGTTTTGATTTCAGAGCTCAGTGTCTGCCTGGGATAAGTGAAAGGCATGTGTTAAGCGCTTCTAAATAAATAAATGTCATTTAGGTATGCTGTTGCCACCCTCAAAAACTTTCCAGTTCTTCACTTTGCAATTAGATGTTATCTAAACTTCCCTTTAATATAAAGAATACAACCTGCAAATGAAGTGTCATTATTTAGTTGCCTCAGGCAACTGAAAAAATTTTAGGGGTGGCTGTTGTAGTACAACAGCTGCTATATCTTAATGAAATAACCTGTCATTATTACAAGCCTTTGTTGAGGTCAGGGAGTGTATACTTCCACTCCTAAGCATCCAAGATCAGGAGTTTCAGAAATGGATTATAAGATTGATTTTAACGCAGAGGCATTTTAAGAAGAATATATATATATTCTGTGTTGGATACTGTCTTTGGAACCCTTAGACACCACATTTCCAGGACTTTTCTGCAGTTAGCAGTGCTGGGAGGTTCTTCTGAAATGAAAACAGATCCTTGTGTAACAAGATGACTTTGTGAGTCAAGGCTTTCTGGAAAACCTCACATGTCTCAGTAATGGCTCAGTGGGAATCAGCAGTGCTGAGGAGCACTCAGAACCCCAAAGCCCTCTCCAGCCTTGCAAAGCCTTTTATTGGCCCCATGCTATAAGCCTGTAAGTGTCATCAGTGGACTGGCAGCATGAATACCATCTAATATTTTTGCAGCAAAGATTTTATTTATATATTCAAGTGAGATAGGCTGATATCATATTTGTGAAGTGAAAGGGGTTACTTATTGTGAAAGAAATGAATAATAACATTGGCAAACATATTCATGAGTACATTTATTGCCTGAACTGGTAGGTAACTGACAAAGGCTGTGGTGACCCCAGAAAATACCCGCCTGATCTTTATGTGGCTGTTTGGTGGACACCCAACCAAAGTTACTTCCACAGCTGATAAAAAGGGAATGTGTTCTGCTCCCTGTGATTTGGTGAGGGAGTTGGTACGTCCAGTTCCTTGCTGAAAGCTCCTACAGGAGGTCCATAGAAAGGACAGAGTGAGCATTTAGGCTGACAGCCAAGAAGTAAAAGGTCAGGAAAGGCTTTCCCCAGAAAGCAAAGTAAGAATGGTTAGAAGCATGGACTTTGTTTCAGTGCCTCTAGTTTGGCCAACCTTTTAGGTCTCTCCATCAAAAAGCCGAAGATATGTTGAGGCAAGTTTCATGGAGAATATATCAGCGAAATGTTGAGCTTTCAAAACTCTGAAAAGTAAATGGAGGGCTTATAAATTACACGGAAAGAATTATAGTGCACTGGAAATGTCAGGAAACCACACTGCTTACATTATGTTTTTGTTATAGAATCCTCAAGTTTTCTCAATCAACAGCTAATCATCAGAACCATTATATTATCTACATATAAATTCTGGATTGCTTCTATGCGCTTTGAATCTGGAAACTCATCATATCTGGGGAAAGGCTGTTGAAACTTTTGATTAAAAATAGTCAGTACTTTTCTCCACCCTGTCCCACCCACTTTTGAATCTGGGATTTCTCTGTTGACACAGTTGAGGTGGAACTGCTGTCAATTTGGCTATCATAGGGCCATGATAGCTCAGTCACAAGAACAAGCTGAGACTTTGGAATTAGATTTTTTGGAACCTACAGCCCAAACCCAGCCTATGGGGCTCCTTCAGATGTCAAAGATTCGAGAGAAGGGTTTGGTTTGAACTCAGTTTTCTGACGCCTGCTCAGCCTCAGACACTTGAAACCACACAGCATAGAGGTATCTCGTACTCTACTTGTGCTCAACTCTTCACTTGCCAGGACAGATCTCCAGGACTGATGTTTTTGGTCCCAAGTCCAGCTGTTGGGTAGAGCTATGGAGAGTACTCCTGGGGAAGTTGGATTAAAGTGATCAAGGGAGACGTAGAGATTAGGCAAAACGAGAAGCTTGAAACATAGGCTAGTTAAGGGCAGGCAGGATTTGAGCTTTAAACAAATGGTTCCCATTTTCTCTCAGTAACTTAAGTTTACACATAATCTGTACGGAGTCAAAAATACCTTCCTAAAATGTCTTTCATTTTGGCAAGGTGCTGTCTCCTGAACTTTGTGTTCTTCTTTACATCTTCAGAAGCGTAATCTGGGAGGGATGGCTTGGAGCTGAAGGTCTCCACTGCTGGTATTAATAACAAAAAGCCCAATGCATCGCCTCTCCAGCTCCCACCCGCCTCTGACAGGATCAGGCCCTAACATGTTTTAGACACAGATGTTGTAGGAAGTCTCAAGTTGCTTAATATTATTTGTTCACACATCCCAGCTGATGCTAAATCTTGTTAGGGAGGTGTTAAATGTCTGAAGACGACAGAGGCACTATCCATTCCCAGAATGAGTCACCAGGATGGAAGAGCTGAGTCCAGCTATTACCACCCGCCAGGGCTTCCGAGATTTCCCCCACTACTCCCCCTTTTTCATTTTAATGGAGATATTAATTCCATTCCCATGAATTGGAATTTGGACACAATCCCTGATTTTCTTATGACATATTAATAGCAAAATTGGAAAGGCACAGGACTTTTAAAAAATCTGGTGCGTAGTCATAAATATATAATAAGAACATAACTCCTAATTTTTCTAAAAGGGAGGGAGATATTTTTCTTCTAATTAAAAGAAATCTCTAAAGAATGTATCACAATCCTTTGCACATAAAGAAACAGTTCTGTGTGGGGAGCTCAAAACACTTCCCAAACTGCATATACCTTTCCTGAGGACAGGGCACTGAATTTGTTTACTCTCCTCAGTTTGCAGATGGGGAGGCAGAGGCACAGCAGTGAAGGCTGTTGTCAGCTGTGGTCAGGCATTGATCCAAGCAGTCCCGATTTCCAGGCACTGCTTTAACCCATTGGATAGACTCTGGATTCTTCCTCTTCGGTAGTGTCCTTGGTGTTTCCGCTGTCCTTGCTGCTTCTTTCTTGGTTTTCACATTTGCAGAAATCAATGCAGGGCCATGCATAAGGGAGCAGCACACTGCATGGCTTCCTGGCACAGAAAGCAAGCACAAAAATGCCGTTCTCCCAGGCCTCAGCCCTGTGCACACATGGTGTGCAGCCCCGCTGAAATCCATTTAATGTGTTCAATATGCACCATCCATGACTTATAGGTTGGATGCAGGAAAAGAAAAACAAAACATCACTGTAAAACAAACTATGATTTCAGAGAGTTGCTGAAAACGAAAAGCAGGAACAGGCACCAGGGATCTTTCAACAAATGTAATTTAAAGAGCTCACTTTCAGCTCTCTGGGCACTTTGACAAGCTTTTAGTGGGATTCAGGCAACTACTCAGTAGTAATGGGCAGTTGTCTGTGCAGCGGGGCTGTGCAGGGCTGGGGAAGATAATGGAGGCAGTGGCAGGGAACGGGGCTGAGCGATGTGCCTGGGGTCCCTTGTGAGCCCTGTGTTAGTGAGTGAGCTTGTTGCCCTACTGGGTAATGAGCCTGGCAGTGAAGCCACCCTGCCAGGCCAGACAGCATGCTGCTGCCAGGGCTGGGGAAGACTCCAGGGGAAAAAAAAGCTGCAGCTGCCGGTGGCTGAAGGGCAGGAGAAAGTGGGGAAGGGGTGGCAGGAAGGCTGACAGCAGTGAGCAGATTGACAAGGGCTGAAGTTTGTCTGGAGCCACAATGTTGGCTGCTCGCTCTTTCCAGGAAAGCTGCTCCTTTATCCCTGCCAGGAGGGATTTCTTCCACGGCCAGCTCTGGGTTGGGCCAGCCCCTGGGCAGTGATTTACAGCTTGGCAAGAGAAAAGCTGTGTACATGGGGGACATCAGTTGTGCAGACTGTCCCACCTACACTTTTATCTGGCATCTCTGCAGAGCCAGTAGTTGTTTTGGGCCAGCCTTCCTTCATCTTTTTACCCTTCACAGCATCAACAGGTGAAGTCTTGTGTAAGCTTTGCAAGGCCTGTGTTTTCACCACCTCTGCAAACTGTCCTTAATATCAGGCACTGAAAACAAATTGCACGGTCACCTATAGCAGACTGCCCAGAATTAGGTTGGGATTTGAGAATCCCCGAGGATGGAGACTCTGCAGCTTTTCTGGCCAGCCTCTCTGAGTGTTCAGTCGCCCTCCCTTTATCAGTCGCACCCAGGAACTTCTCTGCTCCACAGCATGAGCTGTGGGGTTTCCAAGGATTAGGTACTCTTTATACTTTGAGAGCTGGTACCTCCTCACCCTCATCTCTGCTGTGCATTTTTGGCCCACCTGGGGCTGGAAGTGAACAGTGCTAAATATTATTCCACTGCAGGTGTGATATGCACCTGTGATACGTACACGACTTTTCATTTTTTTCGTTCTATGGAGATTTTACGTGGCACATTCAGATAGTGGTGGATTTTGGTTATTCTCTCACCTCCATTTACATGTTTGTGTCATAAACAGATTTGGAAGCTTTGGAAAAAGATTATTTGTGTCTCATAATGGTTCAGAATTTTCTTAGGACAAAAATACTCTCCTTCATTACCTAAGGTGTAGAAGAACCAGATTCTGTTTGGCTGGTTGATAACTAAATTCTTGAGCAAGTAAACTTTGACAACAAAAAGATTAAGTGGTATATGCCACTGGCTAAACTAGGCAGTTTTCTAGTAAAGTGAAGCTCACCTTCCTCTTTCTTTTGCATACAGAAGTGGGCTCGGTGGTGTAAATCTCACTGTGGAGTCCAGCTTGGCTCCCCCTATCTCCCCCAGCCTCTGGCACGGCACTGCCTGCCCCCCTGCCTCCCCCAGGCAGGAAGCAATCCCACCCTCCGGCCCTACTCCCCACATTTCTTCCTGAGATAGGGATCCTTCCCACTGTTTGAGAGGAGCTCCAACTTTTAGAAGGGGGCTGCAAATGCCAAAACCCACTCACTCAGCCTGTTGGCAGGACTTGGCTGTTGGCCTCCCCATCCCAAGAATCACTTGAATTTGTTTCCTCAGAGAGTGGAGCAGTGGGAGACCAGCGCACAGTTTTGACCTTTCATACCAGCACAGTGATCCAGTGATGAGACATGGCCTCCTGGGGTATCAGCCAGCTGAGGTCACTGCCTTGCAGGGAAAAAAAAACAACAAACAAACATAAAATAAAACCAAGCCAATGAGTTTCCAGTGTGATTTCTGTGAGGCAAACCCATCCTCAGAGTCTGACTGGGATGCAGCCTTACCAGGCCAAATGGCGTGATGGAATGGCAATCCTTGCTTTGCTGTGTTGCCTTTGTATTTCTCCAGTTGCACCATGGCATCACTCTTTGCTGCCACAGGAGTCATCATTCTGGCAGAGGTAAAGATGGAGTGAGTGCAGGTTAAATGATGTTCAGCAGCGTTTATCCCACTATGGCATGTAAAGCAGCTCAGCACTGCTGCTTTTATAAACGTGTTGAGCACATCAGCAGTATTAAATTACCCAGAGAGAAATGAAGCCAGCCCAAGAACCTTGTTCAGATCTTGCTGTGAGCTTAAGCTAGGTCAGAAATACAGGGACTACAATCCTGAGGCAATTGTGCAGCACAAGCGGGTTGATAACTAAATTCTTTCTTTTGTGATGAGGAGGGACAAAAGCAAAGCATTCTGGAAACATGAAAAGAAGCATGGGTTACCTCACGGGATCATTCACTTAGTACCAAAGCTGTGCAGCAAATCAGAAGGGCAGCTGAGCTTCTTGCCCATGGAAGTATCATAGAATCCTAGAATGGCCTGGGTTGAAAAGGACCACAACGCTCATCCAGTTCAACCCCTCTGCTGTGTGCAGGTCGCCAACCAGCAGCCCAGGCTGCCCAGAGCCACATCCAGCCTGGCCTTGAATGCCTGCAGGGATGGGGCATCCACAGCCTCCTTGGGCAACCTGTTCCAGTGCCTCACCACCTTCTGATGAAAAACTTCCTCCTCATATCCAACCTAAACCTCCCCTGTCTCACTTTAAAACCATTCCCCCTTGCCCTGTCACTATCCAACCATGTAAACAGTTGTTCCCCCTCCTGTTTACTTTTTTGAAATGTTTTTGAAAGTAGGTCCAGACATCACTCTCCTCGCTGTGCAAATTAATTCAGTGAGAGAATACATGCATGTATGTGCTTACATCAGGATATTTAAGGAGACAAGAGAGATTTTCACCATGTGGAATGTCATCAAAATGTCATCTTCTCGAAGTAGTTCTTGTGTGGGGCATTCTGAAAATGCATTAATCAGTTTTATAGTCATTTATTAGGTTGAATATGTTACATATTTTTTTTCATAGGATATGAAGTAATCAATGTCAGATCTGTAAGTTTTCCATTGTTTGATTCATTTAAATAACCATCAGAGCACATCTTGATTTTATATATTTGCAGTAACATTTCTTACTCTGGCTGAGGAATAAGCTCTGCAATTGAACTGAAGATATGAGAAGATAGTTATGCAAAAAATCAGTGAATTGATTCAGTTTAGTTTCTTGTGTCAAACAAACACATCAAACTCCTCCCACTCAAATCTTTAAGCCAAAATCTCCTTGCATGTGGAATTTTAATGGTGGATAGCTGCAGGTACCGAATAATTCTGAAAAAAGCATAACATGAGGAACCTGAGAAAAAGGAAAAAGAGAAAAAAGTTCAAAATATTTGTTGTCAGTTATTGCTTTGTTACTCCACCTGCATTATCATGTTTGCTAATACTACCTTCAGTATTAAGGTGCTCACTTCAACTTAACGCGGGTGCTTAGGCCAAGTAATTAAATGGAGGAAGTGTCTTTCTTTTACTGCAGAAGAGTTAATCTGCTCATAGATAATTTCCTATATGATGCTGTTGGCTTCAAGAAGGAAGGGGGCCAATTAGTTACAGCTGAAAGAAGAAAAATCATGAATATTCAGAGGCCCAGAAACATCACCTCCTGAGGAAAGATGGAGAATGTGAAAGATGGAAAGGTTTGAGTTTGATCAGTCTAAAGAGGAGAGGACTCAGAGAGATAGATGGTAACAGCCTTCAAGTATGTTAAAAGTTGCTCCAGAAGAGATGGGATTAAACAGATCTCCATGTCCCCTCTGGAAAGTGCAAGAAGTGGCTTGCATTGAGGCAAGGGAAGCATTTTGTTCTTTCATTGATTTGGAGAAGTGCCAGTGCTAGGGTGCTGAAGCCCTGGGATGGAGGCAGTGGGATTACATGTTTTAGGAACAGGTTAGAGAAATGCTAGGGGTTATAGAGGGATTCCTTTTCCTGTTAAAAATCCTGCTTTTTTTGTTGGACTGATGACCTCTTTAACCCAGTTCTTAAAAAACATTCTGCTTTTTTAACCTTACTTTTAAAAATCCTGATAGCGAAGGAAGAGATGAATGTACCCATGTGAATCCTTACCTGCATACTGTGTGGTAAAATGCTGTGATCTCATGCACGTACTCCCTACTGTAAAGTTTTTTTTGCCATGACCATGCTGCGGACACAGAGAAAAACTGTGAGATGTAAGGCTATATTAATCATTGACTTTCAGGTACTGATAATTACTGGTCACAGCAGGCAAAGATAGAATCAGTAAATAGGACAGGGGTGGAAGGCTCAGAAGAAGTCCAGAAAGAAGGTCTGGGAGGAGAGAAATGGTGCTAATATTTTCTGTGAGGAAGTAAGGACGATGAATTTCTTGCAGAATGCAGAATAACAAGGAGAGCACAAGAAATGCAGCCAGGAAAGGCAAGGAGGAAGGTGTTACATCAAGGTGAGTGAGAGCAGAGACAAACCCAGCTAAGAGGGAGAGTGAAGGATAGGAGTCTGATATGCAGAATGGAAACTGACAGGCAGAGCAAGAAGCCCAGTGTAAGGAAGAAGGGAGGAATCCAAGCTAACGCAAAGACTGGAAGTAGGCTGAGAAGATTAACAGAAGTTGCAATGGAAAGGAAGTAAAGAGAGAATAAAGATGTTTATGTATACCATGGTCATGCAAGGGCTGGGATTTCCAAGAACAAATTTCAGTAGCCAGAGAGCCGTGTGAGCCTTAACAAAATGGGAGACTTGACAAGATGTGATGACCATGCACACAAGGACAGGATTGTTTGTATTAACTAAAACGGAGATAAATACTTCTTAAAAGCCAATGTTAACCAAAATCTGTTATTGCATTAGTGCTGTGCACATGGTCAGATGTTGGCTGTGCAATACCATGCAAACGGACTGTGCTGCCTGCTAATTAATTATTTTCTCCCTGCATTCATTGACAGATATCACAAGATTTATAACATGCCCTTTACCCGTGGCCCAAAGTTCAGATTGCTAAGGAAACACGAATCCACAGAGTAATGGCATCTGCAGCCTAACCCCAACAAAGCGTTTGTTTATAAATAGGAAAAGAATAGCCTAATAACAGGAGGCAGATGTTGAACATCTTGATTCGTTTCAAATGTACTTGGTCTAACTCACTGAGGCGAGTCAGGCAACAGTGGACAATCACCAATTAATTTTTATCCTAGTAGGTCACGTTAAAATATACACTGTGTTTTCCGCAGCTTTTGAGCTGGCTACGGAACAGTTTGAATAAATTTTGGAAAGAAACTTTCAGGATCGATTTTAAAAACTGTTTAATCATAGCCTGATATTCCTGATTATTGTTTGGTTAATATTTTAAACATTCTGCATATTGAAGTTGTCTAGAGTGCCCTGGAGTTTGTTAGTTTGTTGATTACATTACACATAGTTTCTCCACCGCCATCCCTCTTAAAGGCAGTGTTACAACATCATAAATAGTTGCATTTTTATATTGTCAGTGGTTTCGATGACGGCAATTTAAAACTATTCCTGAGTGCTCTGATTCTGCTTGGCCATGTGTACTCTTTCACTGCTGTTCGTATACAAATAAACAACTGGGATAATGCAGTAAAGTTATTTTTGAACTGCTGCCTGAGCTTGAAAAAGCTCAATGCACAAAGCTCACCGAGGTGAATGGAAACTTTCCAACATATTTCAGTGAGCTTTGGATCAGGCTGCTGAGCACACTGTCATTTCAAAGCTTTTTTTTTTTTTTTTTTTTAAAAAAAAAAAAATTAAAAAAAAACAATAACAAAAAAAAACATATTGTAATAGGCAACGTTTGCTGAATTTATCTAAGGTTTCCAGTGATTAATATACATCAGCTCCAACGTGTTTTGACTGGCTGATGATTAGGTATCACGGGGCAGTTTCTTAGGGTTTTTTATTCTGCACTTCACAGTAATTACACAACACTGCTCCAGCTGTCCCAATGACCAGATGTTGGCTGTAAAGCTCTCTGAATTTAATATCGCATGCAATCCCTCCCTTTTTTTATTATTATTTTTTTCCCCAACTGGTTGAAGCTGCAATGTCTGTGTTAGCTCTGTTTTCTTACAAGGGCTGTTTTGAGGCACCTATTACTCCAGTGTGGTTTGGAAGGAGCTCAGATTTCATCAAAACCTGTGCACAGTCCCTTCGTTAGCAGCTATCTTTCACATCCAAGACCCTTCTGAACATGAGGGATGTGTTCTGCTTCGACTCAAGGCTCTTTGTCCTTTCAGTCCTGCTTTCAGTCCCGCATCCTTGCCATGGTCCTTAGTTAGTTTTGGCATTACCAAACAGACACTGCCTGCAAATCTTCTGCTTGGGACCTCACACAGGAAAGATCCTCTGTTTTAACATTACAGCAAACGATTTCTTCCACTTGTTTTGCTTTTTTCACAGCTTATACCACAACCTTTCTGTGCTTTCCCCTCTACTTTATTTTGCATGCCTGTAATGCCTGCCTGTTGAACATCTCCCAGACCATTCCAGGTACTAATCGATCTTCAGAACTGCTTCGTAAATTAGGCAGGTCTCATTACCCCCATTTGGTCCTCATTTGAAAACTAGGGATTGATATATGCCCATGAAAGCACAAGACCAAAAAAGCCGGCTCGTCCTTTCAGCTTGTGTTTCTTAACTGCTCTTGCAAGCTGTTTGCTAAACATGCATTTGTCTGGGAGGAAAGTAGTTAACTGTCCCCAGATATTTGACAAGGCTTTTTGATGTTGGCAAGGGGCATGTACTTTCAGTCACTGTATACCACTTAGTGCTTTGCAAGTCTCTTGAGAGCTCAAAGAGGGTTGAAAAAAAATGTTGCTAATTCCTCTAATCTTTCAGTACCGAGCTGAGATGGGGCATGAAGTATGTCATTCAAAGGACACTTGAGCAATATGATTGGCTAATGGGGAGTCCTAGCAGCAGGTACAACATTTTAAATACACACTGCCAGAGCACAGGCTCTTAAAAAGCATTTCTCCTCACCCTCACCTCGATGTTTGCAACACTGCAGATAGCTTTTCTAATTGTAATAAGTCACAACAGGGCATGCCTTGTTGGGCCATAATCATGCTTCTCAGGCTGATGATAGCACTCCTCCTTCAGGTTGGCGTACACCCGAGGAGTGCAATTATGGTACAACAATGATTGCCCTGTTGTGCCTTATTATTCAAGCAAGGCAGTGAGGCAAGTGTTTGTGTGTGCACATGCAGAGACAGTACATTTGATCAGGTCCTTACCAGGTAATTAGCAAACTTGCATTAACCCTATCCCAATGTTTCTATAATTGTTCCTTTTAGAATTGCCATTTTACCCTGCTTGCCAACTAGATCCCAGAAAGCCTAGCAAAGACTCCCTTTTCCTCTATCTTTTTCCATATTTTTTGTTGTGGTTTTACCATGAATTTGAGCTCATTGCAAGCTTGACATCCTGCTAGCCTTAGCATAAGAAGATAACCATTCAGAGGGCATATAAATCATAGCCTGTAGTGGTAGGAGATCCCACCCCATCAGGTGGAGTCAGGACGGCTTAAGCTGCCTTTTGTTTTTGTCCTAATGGCCTAGGTAACCAACAAGAGTGCCTTGTCAGTGCAGAAAACATGGCAGATCTCAAAAAGTGTCCCTTGCTCTGTTGAGATCCAGGCCAGAAGAACCAGAATCTCATTTCACAGGGGCCTGCTATTTTTTGATCAGTGGACATAATAAAAATGACACAAAAATGAAACGTGACAGCTCTTCCAAACCTTTGGGTTAACTAGTCTCCTTTAAAACTTCTTTGCAATATTCTTAAGATTTAGGTATGTTTGGATACACGGTGTATGCAATGTATTCGTGACATATAGAAATGTGACAGACAGCAAGTGAAGCCTCATCTGTAGCAGTGGAGTTGGACACAGTTGGAGGACAACCCCAGGATCAGCGCACAGTCATTTGTCACTGCTGTTTGGGATGGAGGAAGCTGCTTAAACAACAGACAAGAAAGCAGCATTTCTCTCATTTTTTCTAGGATTATGCTCTTGATTTTTTGAGTCACAAGAATGGAATGAGTTCTATGCTCCAAGTATTTATTGGAAGACCTCTTCCAACACCGAGGAGTTTTAATTGCACTTGTTGTTAAGATGTCGTTTTTAATGGCCTTATAAAAAAGCTCTGCGATTTCCACATTCTTGAGCTTTGAGCAGCGTGCATTCCTTAGCTGCACGGCAACAACAGCCCATCTCCCTCACTCCCAAGGATGCTGAGGATGGGAACACTCTGCCTCTGCGGATGAGCAGACTAGTGTTTGTCAGTGCACTGCGGTGCATATCCAGGTCCTGGGGTTGTGCTTTCTCCTTTCAAGGTGCACCTTTGCAAGGGTTGGTCGCAAGTGAAATTCTGTGAAAGCTAACACTGTGTTTCCTGAGATTACAGATTACTAGGCTGGGGCCAGTGTTAGGACTGTGAACATAAGGTGTTTGAGCTAAAAATATTTTACGGCTTTAGCCAATATGATGACATTTTCCGTATTTGCTGCTGTGTTCAGCCTGTCTAGTCATTACAGAGATCTTGGCTTTCCCCTTCTCCTCCCTTGATAGCAAAAGTTAATCACTTGCACATGGACTCCCTTGAAAAAAATACGTAGTGTTTACTTGTTTTCCTCTTTTGTGTTAAATTTAATTTACTTTGCTCCTGCCATTTCTCCATGCTGTCAGCCTATTGTTCAGTGGGCTATAGCACGCAGAGCTATTTTTCTTGAAAAAAGAAGTAATGTAGTTCATTTCTTTTGGAAAGGCCACTCATCTTTTTGGAAGGCAGGATCTCTGTCTTGATTGATGCAGTTCTCCTGGATTCCCTCAACTTCAGTCAAGAGGAGTAAACCTGAAGGTACCAGACATAGTGGTGTGAAGCTGCATGGGTGTTACACCTGTAAGCCATTACTGCACAGAGGTACAGAAGGAGTGGGGTCTGGGCTGCCAGATTCGCTTAGCACCACTTTAATATTCATGGGAAGCAGGCTAGTGACCTCTTTTTTGCTATTGGGATTTACATCCAGCTGCAGAAATTTGCCAGGAAGTCCCTTGAGATGGGGAGACCTGCGGCGTTTTGAACTGACTTGTTGATTCTGGCTGCGTGGTGCCAGCCCAAGAAAGAGAGATTCAGCATTGCTGTGCCCCCATCACTTCCAAAGGAGACTTCTGATGACTGCTACACCCTCAGGAGCCCAGTTTCAGACAGCCTGTACTACCTCCATGTGCTGCCAGTGAGATGGGATTCCCCCTGTTCCTCTCTAATTTCCTAATGTGCCGTTTCAAGTTGTTGGCACTGTTTCTGACTTAGATGGTGATGAGGTATCTCTCCAGTACTTCAAGGACAAGCACCTCTTGTCTACACGTTCTTCGTTCCCACTTAGAGGGTTTCAACTCATTCAAGATGATCTCTTAAAAGAAATCTCTCTGCATATACATCCTCATCAAATCACTTTCCCTTCCCTTCTGAACGTGCATGCTGGCCCTGCTGCTTTGATGTTACAATACTGAGGAATTTATAAGACGTGGTATTTTTTCCCAGCTAGAAAACACAAGCAAACCATCTATTATGATAATTACTGAAACTGATTTACATCTCATGAAAAGATTAGGCAGCAGTTGCTGCCTTGGAAATGTCTCACAATGGCATAAAACTTCAGGCAGGAAGTCTAAGGAGAGTGCCTAAAGAGAGGCACAAAAAGGCAGTTTGCAAACCTCTGGGTGAGTACCTTTAGATAAGTCTCTGTGGATTTGCTGATAAGACTTTCCCTGGGAGGATTCTTGCTTTTGGTTCTCCGACCAGGCAAAAAGAATTTCCCTTCTTTGCAGTTGAGCTTCCAGTGAACTTTTGAATTAGGAAGGACTTTAGAGCGTGATAATCAGAGAAAAATTAGATTCAGGCACAACTAACATCTCAGATGGAGGCGTTCAAGGCCCTGTGCTGCCCTGCTGTCCCAGCAAAACCCAGCGGGTGAGGATGCTTTTGCTTCTCTTGTTAATGTGATAAAAGTGACCCAGTCATGCGTGGAGGGGAGAGGCCGAGTCCCTGCCAACAAGTCACACTGAGAGCACTTCCACAAACAAATCTAGACAATGTGGTTTCAGAAAGAACTCTGTTTAACGGGGTCCTTCAGCATTCCCTCTTCTCTCTCCCCTGGCTTTTGGAACCTCATCTTGCAGGCACATTTATGCAAATAAAGATCTTCACATGCATAATCTTCTATCACAGTGT
This sequence comes from Tympanuchus pallidicinctus, assembly GCF_026119805.1. Classification (NCBI taxonomy): domain Eukaryota; kingdom Metazoa; phylum Chordata; class Aves; order Galliformes; family Phasianidae; genus Tympanuchus; species Tympanuchus pallidicinctus. Next base: position 1,881,098 of record NW_026294752.1, on the reverse strand, counting down.
AAATCCTTGAAGCATCTTGAACCTTTGCCACAGAAACTAACAGTTTTGTCTTTGGCTCTAGATGGTGTGCAGGAACGGCTCAGGTTCACAGTTTGCTTCCTCTTCCTCTGTTAAGTATTTATCATGTCAGGTATATGTTTTGTTGGGTGAGGTATGCAAAACATTTGGCACTCATGCACTCATTCTTTCTGTTGTTTGCCTGTAGAGGTTTCATAAACATGATTTTTGCTGTTAAAAATTACTGGATTTCAATGTTGAAGGGGTGAGTATGATTTGAAAATGAAGTTATTGCTTAGCAAGAAGTCATACAATCTAAAAGAAAAACACTTTGTGGTGAGCTATTTTGTGTCTGTTATCTGATAGGGAAGACAGATACATCAAAACATTGTAAAAAACGTTACAGTGAAATACAGTGTTAGGGCATTTTTATATTCTGATCATTTTAAACATTACAAACATAAGACATCCAACGAATGTCTTAACATATCTTAACATATCTTAACATCTTAACATATGAAATAGTCATGAAATACTGAGGTTTGTTTTAGTGCAGAGTCCAGCAGGAATCAGAGTATGAACATTTGTCTAGACCATGAAACTGCAACATTACGCATTAAGCAAACTCTTTAATTTGCTTCCCACCCTTGCCATCCCTACTGGTTAAAACCAATAGCATTCTGTATGGCACAACACTTTGTCACGGACATACACCGCTGCCTGGGTTGGGGAGGTTTGGTGCAAAGTTTCTCTGTGCTCAGTTGTTGGCTTAAGCCCTGCTGGGTTCTCTGTGTAGTTGTGTAGGCTGTTGGGTACTGTCAGACTGTAGGACTGGAGAAGGTGGGCAGCAGCATGACACAACAGCGAGTTTGTCATGTTCCTCTGAGTGACTAGAGGTGATATTAGGGTATTTTGGATCCCTCTGTTGAAGGGAAAATATGCAATATGCATTTACTAACTTTAAACACTACTACGTTGAAAGCAATGGAAACACTGAGTGGGTCTTCCCATAGCAAAAAGAGGTAAATTAATCACCCACTTTACTGCATGTGTAGTTTGCTGTGTATTGATGCTTAATGGGGATATTATAGCCCCAAACAGTTTGTCAACACATTTATGTGTGTGCTATTGCGAATGCAGGTACATTCGTGTTACTCAGTGAGAAAACCAAATCTGAAATAAAAGCTTTGGCCGTAGGTAGCTTTTGGCAGAAGGCAGGCATCAGTGCCCGCATGCCTCGGGCACTGCTTTCTGAGGGGTGCTCTAGCCATGGGTATCCCCAGATATATTATCCTACTTCATGCAGCACGGTTAATTGTCATCGCTCAGTCCAAACTGAAGGTAATGCTTTGTGTTTCAGTGTTCCATCTAAGGGAAGTCCTGTTTTACCTGATGCTGACCATGTGCTGCTGGGGCCCCAGAGCTGAAGGTCTTTTCCAAACCCTCAATTTTCCTGAACGACTTCTGATCTCATAGTGGCTCATGGAACTGCAGCAGAGCTGCAGAACTTAGTCTGATGTAGATTATCAGCACTGCTTGACTTATTTGCTTAGGAGCTCACTGGCACCAGGCTTTCCCCAGTGGCTGCTAGGATCTGTGTGGAAAAGCCCTTTAGGATGTAATAGGAATCTTTGCAGAAACATTAAGAGGCCCTATTTAAACTGCTCTGAAACCTGTAGAGTTTAATAGAGAGTAATATCCTTTCTATTGTTGTTTTTAACTGTCCTATATAATTCTATATTAAATTCTTGAGAAAGGCTGTAATTCTCTATTAAATTCTTTTGGGTTTTTCACAAGGGTTCAGTTACATTTTTCATCCTTCCCAGAAGTCAATCACTTCAAGCCGCTGGCCATATGTACACATTATGGGTGTATACATGTTAGGCACGTGCGTTGCTCCCCCGGAGTCCCTCACTCAGGGTTAGGGTTGGTTCTCCCTGAAGAGAGCCTTGTGAGCACCTAGCCCTGGGGATAATGTTCTGCACTCATTTTCTGGGTCAAAACCAGCCTGATTGGGCCACCTTTCTCTGCTTCTGCTGGGATGAAGCCTGTGTCTATCTCCGTCAGCATGAGTTTGGCTTGGCATTACATATGAGGACACTTGAGTTGCTGCCAGGGAAGAACCTTGGGGTGAGGCCAAAGCAGGCTGGCAGGAGGTGGGCAGCCGAAAGCATTTGAGCAGCAGCTCCAGCTGAGCCGCCTGGATCCCAGGAATTAATCTGCTCTTTTTCAAACATTCACACGCTGATCTGATTTTAACTGCTGCCTTCACCCAAGTGGCTTTACAGCCTGGTGCAGTTTAAAGGGAAATTCTGACAATGCTTTTGCTTCAAATTCAGTTTATCCCAGCACTGGCACTGAGACCACCTGATGTGCATGGTATGTTTGCTTATTTTGCTGATACCCTGTGAAGGTCGTTGGCAGTCTGTTTCCTGTTCTATGGGTATGTATGCCACTGCAGTCGCTCTGCTCAGCATACAGTATGTAGGGAATGTACAGTTCAGCAAACAAAACAAACACACTATTTGTGAACTGGACAGTATTTTCTTCTTCTTCCTAGACTGCAGCATTCATCCCATGTAATGGGTGTAAAAGGCTGCCTGTAGGAAGCTAAGCCTTCCCCAATTGCTGCACACTCTGTGCAGGTTGGGCAGGGAGCTCTAGAGCTATGTGTGTCAGGGATTGGGGTCCTGACCTCTGTTCATGGCCTTGGGATCACTCCTCTCTCCGGAGCAAGAGCATGGCTACAGTTTGGCTGTGGGGCCTCTGCCTGTGTCTACTGCAGAATGTCTGATCAGGCTTGGGGACAGCTATCGAAAGCCTGCAGCCTGCTTGTGCAGCACCGACGAGTGGCCAGGAGGTCAGAGGGCCACACCGTTTTTATATTTATTCTTTTTAGTTCACTCGCCATAGCCCAAATGGTGATGCTGAACCATGTAAGGGTTCCCATTCTCCTGGTGGGCACACTAAGAGGCCCACACTAAGAACCTTTGCTCCCTGAATAGTTTATCTGGAAGAATCAGCTCCCTGTAGGAATTCTGGGGATGACTAGGCTTGGGGTGATGAATACCTGGACTGCTGTACTGTAATGAGGAGAGACTTTGGCTTGCTGTTTCTGTTCGCATCTAAGCTTGATAATGTGACTAATCTGCTAGGATGCCTAGGACTAGTAATGCTTTTAATGTCTGGATTTATAGGTATTTATATGTCTATAAATAAGTAGGGCATTTAATATGAGCTTGTGTATTGAGCTATCTGTGTGTAGCCATCTGCTGGGTTGATGCCTGACAGAGTTGGAGAGGGAAGAGCATGAAAGATGGAGCAGCTGGGAATACACAGGCTGAGATACACTTATCAAGCCCCCTGACAGCTATGCCAGAGAAATTCCCAGACCTGTAGAGTGCAAATGTCTTGAAATTTGGGGAGCAAGGAAAAGAGAATCAGAGTTAACCCACTGGGAAGTGCTGCTTCAGCAGTGGTGAAAATCTGTGGTGACTCCAGTAAAATTAATGGAGTTGCAGTAATGTAAAACTGTTGTGAGATCGGCATCGAGCACTTTGCTTTTCTAGGAGATATTAATCAAAGTTCTGACCTTTTCCCTGGGAAGTTTTATTTCTTTTTAACTCTGTCCATAGGGTTACCAGATGTGCAGTGTTACTGGGACTGCCTTAGCTGTGTAAGGCATTCTTGGGGTCCCAGCTGACTTGCTGCAACTGGGATCTGTCCTGATCTCAATAAAACACTGGGGTTTCCCAGGAGCCTTGCTGACTATCTTTTCCATTCTTGCAGCATGTCTGTATGGCCAAGCACGCCTTCTGTTTCTCCAGTACCCTCAAAGCCCAGCTGCTGGTCAGCTGAAAGCCTGAGGCAGCCCCTTGTTTTGCTGCCTCTGCAGTGGCATATTGCGCACTGTCACAGCGGGAGCACGGCATGGCAACATCAGTGGTTTCAGACTGTAGGTGAAAATGTCTTCATACTTGCTTGCAGGCTTTCACAAAGGGGATCTGAAAGGGGCAAACCGACTAGGGAGGGGATAAAGGAAAGAACCAGAAAGTTCAGCAGAAGCAAAACTAGTTGGGTAGGAAATTAGGTAGGGCTGGGAAGTGAAGGGTAAAAGGAATTATAAATTGCATTCGGGGGAGTATTTTTGTCAGCAGAGGCACAGTAAGATGAGAAACAAATGAAAATAATTTACACAACTGGTCAGAACTGGCAGCACAATTTTAAAAGTTAAGTCCAGGATCTTCTGACAAATCAAAGGAGCTGATCTTTAGGCTTGGTAGGGGGCTTTGGCCGGGGATGTTTAGCATGCTTTAGCACGCCAGGCTTGCATTGCCTGGCAGTATTCAAGTTTGTCGAAACAGCAATACAGTTTTTAATGAGTAAGTGTTCAAGAAATTGTTTTAATGTGCTCTTCAAAAATAGCCCCTTGGATCACAGCACTCCTTAACACCCTTATAGGCACTGGCCTATAATTTCTACAACCTGCCTGGAGCAACGTGTGGTGCTCAGCTATCCCACAACAAGCAGTGAGCTGCAACTTCATCATACATCTGTGCCCTGTCTCCTTCTCCCCTGGCTCAAACAGTGAGGTCTTAGAGCTCACCTTATTTTGCATTCTGTGTGAGAATGAGAATGCTCCAAGCTCAGAGTATCAAGCAGGTTTGAAACCATTACCCAGGAGGTACTGTGGGTGCAGACAGAGTGGCTTCCAGGTGCTTCTCATGAGCTCCATGTCCCTCTCTGCCACCTCCAGTATCTATCTACAGTACAAAAATTAGGCCTGGAACACAACTTTAGCAGTGACCTTTGCCAGCTCCTTTCTTCCAGCTGTGTTTGGCTGTTTATTTTCTTTATGTGCAAGTGTTGGCTGTTGGGACCAAGCACAATGAGCCCTGCCTATGTCACATGCCTCTGCAGTCTATGGGTGCTGTGTTGTCTGAAGCAGTTTCATACCAGCACTGCTGGCAGGGGACACTGTTCTCTTAAGTTCACAGCCTGTTTCTCTTTAGTCACAGCTTGACAGCCTGACATGTTGTGGCATAATCCTACTTTTTTGAATTGTGCTGTAGGCTGAGAGGCTCATTACATGTCCCCTTGGCCTTGGTTTTATTTTGTTCTGTTGCTCTGGATGTCTTCTGTCTGTAGTTTACCTTTTGTCTTGCCATCCTGGATTTGTTGCTACAAGTGTTACAGTGCAACTTAGGCATTGCCTTTTGCCCTTATATTATGTAGCTGTTTGACAGCAGGGTAAAAATCTGTTTGCACTCTGATCCCAGGTCTTTCACATTTTTATGGCAAGCAGGCTGCTGGCTTTCACTCTATTCCCTTTCCCTGCACTGTTCCTTCTCTGAACTCTATTGAGGAAGCAGTCTTGTTTCCCTATCCCTTCATTCAATGCTGAGTAACTATCTAGACCTTGGGAATGTGCCTTGTTGGCATGTGATGGTCCATGGTGCTTGATAAGCAGCATGCTTCTGTCTTCTGTGTCTTTGACATCAATCTCTGGGCTGTCTATACTGCTGATATATTTATTTTTGCAGGCATCCAGGAGAGGATGTGTTGCACTTGAATTCCCTTTTGGCACTGAATTACTTGCTACTGCAAGGCATGGTGGATGCTTGGCTGACCTGAGGGCATTGGATTGTGTCTCCTCCCTCTTCTGGTGTACAGCATTAGCTCCCTGAACTTGTCCCTTGTCCTTGTGCCCTAGCAGATGGTCTTCTTCCCAGGGTTTGGAACAGCAGTCTGCTGTGAACATATAGCCTGAATTACTGGCAGTGAAAATGCACATTTTAGCACTTCCCAGGTTTTGTTTTTTGTTTTTTGGTTTTTTTTTAAAGCTATAGTCTGAAAAAGAGAAATTATGCCTTTACACTCCAAATTCTGTTTTTATGAGCAGTATGTGGGCTTCCAGGTGTGAAGCACGTACCAGTCTCATGAGATAATTCCCAGTCTTCTGGGATGACTGCCTGTCCCCCTGAGGCAATGCTACTTTTCCTAGTTCAACTGAAAGCGTGGAGTTACCTCTTCTGTGAGTTGCTTCATATGATTTGATCAGCCTGAGATTTGCCTCCTTTGTGTCCCCTGAAGTCTCTTAGCAGAGAAGCAAAGATGTTGCAGCATCTTCATACTATGGTGGGCAGCAGCTTTGCCTCCAAGGGAGAGTTGCCTCAGTGCTGTGCTTAGAAAGATTTCTGGGAGACCAGAGCCAGAAGGATGTTTTGGGGGGTATTGACTCCTGAGGTGGTAATGCTGAGCTCTCAGTCACGGACGCTGCAGACACACACGTGGCTTTGAGGTTTTAATCTGAAACCACATGCAGTAGTTCTTCATTCTGCTGACATCACGACAGTCCTTGTTTACCATTTCTCTTACATTTCCCTTATGATGAGGTTTTCATTGACTGACTGTACTGTGTTTTTTGTGTGCTGTGCAGCCTCTGGAAAGATGGCTGCCTGTTTCTGTATCTCAGGGTTTCTTTCACAACCCATGACGATTTCCCTAATGTTTTCCGGTTTCTCAGGATGTTTTGATATCATAATCCTGAATTGCTTCTCTGTTGTCAGCTCCTTCTGTATTAGCAATGTTATTAGTTACAGCCTTGGTGCCTGGGAGTACTTCTAATGAATGGTTCAGTTTACTCAGCAGGCTGGGTTGATGCCAGAGGTATTTGTGACCAGCCAAAGGTTCTTGTATACTTGCCAAATGGTACAGCAGAGGTTGTCAGGAGAAATCCACTAGCACGGTTCGTGTGGGTTCACTATCATTGCTAGCAAGGAATGCTTTTGCCACAGAGACCTGTGGAGTACATTTATAATGACATTTGATTTCAAACTATGTAATAATGAGGTTCCAGTGTACCTGAATTCTTCCTTGTCACTGCTAGTGCGGGAGTTAGAGTGGGAATAAAGATGTAGCTTTGCCAGCTCTTCCTTAGAGACTCCTTACTCCTTAGACGTAATGGAGCTCTGCATTTCAGCAGGCTCGGGTTGCCAACAGGAATCTCATTTTAACCTTAGTTTATTCAAGGTGTCTGTCCTTGACATGCTTTTGTACATACAGTTCAAAGGGACTGTTCTCCCTTCCCTTTCGTGATGAGAATATCTGGCATCAAAGTACAGTCCTGTCCAAGGCTTGCCATGTTCTGCATATGTCTCCTTTGGTAAACTGCAAGTGATAACATCTCCTGTTTGGTGGGCTTCTCACCACAGTCACAATTTGCCCACTGACCTTTCAGTGTGTTTTCCCTGTTGATGCTAAGCATGTTTATAGTCATAGAATCACAGAATCACCAAGGTTGGAAAAGAGCCGCAGGATCACCCAGTCCAATCGTCCACCTGTCACCAATGGTTCTCACTAAACCATGTCCCTCAACACAAAATCCAAATGTTCCTTGATCACCTCCAGGGTCGGTGACTCCACCACCTCCCTGGGCAGCCCATTCCATTGCCTGATCCCGTTTCTGTGGCTAGCAAAGATAAAGCTGGCATGAAATCATTATTTGCCTACACCCTATACAATTATAACTTTTTTTTTTTAAACTATGGTTATATAGTAAGTCTTCTTTTCTCTTTCTTTTTTCTTTCCTCTTCACTGCAGTAGCACGTTGCCCTTAGATTGTTAGTTGGTTTGGTTATTTCCTGTTTCTTTCAGCTGTCCTTCCTGGCTGGAAGTATTACTGTACATCTGTACTGTATACCTCAGGAGCCTCCATGGGACACTTGAATTTCATGTTTCACAGAAAACCATCCTTTTCACAAGGGAATGCAACTCTATCTATGGATACCATTATTCTCATTCTATGATAGAAGTGTATTTTCCGATCTTGCTTTCTTGATGGAGAAGAAGAATGCTGGTAGGAAGAGGATGGAGAATACCACTGTGTGTATGGCCTCATTCCACCAGCTGTGAGAGCCTTGCCCCAGCTTGCCACAGGGCTTTCACATCTGGCTTATGACAGCAATGTCTCACTGATGTCTTTTTGTTTTCAGTTAGGGCACAGTCAGCTGTTTCCTTTCTCTTCCTTATCTTCTATGATATGCCCTATGTACAATTCTTGGTTCAATTCAATTCCTGTTTACTCTTCTTCAGGGCTTGTACACTGATACCTGTTTAGAATTTCAGCTTTGTCTCTACATACTACCTCCTTGCCCCCTTGCTATGTACTGTATCATTTACCTTGTAAATACATATTTTTATTGGTTTTGGACTCAGTGGAATAACTATTGCTACAGTACTTACTGTACTTTATTTATGGTGGGTTCCTAGACAGAATTAAAAACATAGAGAACAAAAGCAGTTGGAATTTACAAAAGTCTTTTGGTTTTGATAATGCTCTTCTCGTATTTGCAGTATGTTAAATGAAATGAGCTTTCTGGTTTCTCATGGGGGGAGGGAAGGAGGAGGGAGAAGGAGAGAAAAGAGGAGGGAGAAAGGAGAGAGAGGAGATGGAAGGGAGAGGAGAGGGACAGGGCTGCTTTGCTCAGCAGCGCCAAAGGCAAGGCTGCAGCTCACCAGTGTGTGCCAGGGCCATGCAGGTACAGAAAAACACAGAGCAAGGTGTAAGTGTCAGTGGAAATTCTTTGTCCCACTTTCTGTCTTAGACATGCAGGTACAAGAAGGCTGAAAGTTTAGCCTTGTAATACTAAAAAATATTCAGCTTTGATATGTGCTCCTGCTGCAGAGACGCGTAAAACCCACAAATCTTTTCTGTTTGAGCTGTTTGTCACAATAACTCCTACACAGGCTTTCCCTAGAAATGATCAGTGAAACTCTTAAGTCCCCTGAAGTCAACCGGAAAGCTCTTGTTTTCCTGGCTGGTGCAGGGCAAGGCCACTAGCACAGTTCATGCAGTGACCCATTTCATTTTTTTCTTGTGTTTGTTACAGCAATAGATTAATATTTATTATGTGTTCAGTCCCTTGCAATACATTACTGTTACATATACAGTCTCTTTTTATCTGACTGCATGATAACTGCAAATAGAATTGCATTAATTGCTTTAAATGAAAGTAGTTTGGTAGCTAATTACACAGGAGGAAAATGAACAAAGCTTATGTTAGCTAGAAATTCCTGCTAAAACACAGGTATTTGGGATAGATTTAAATATAGAATTTTGCTTCTTTGGCACAGCAATGCATCATGCTGCATTTAAAGCCTGTGCTATATGAATATAGCTGGCAGGGTGAAAAACATGTTCCAAATTAATAATTTCCACTTTAATTACACTTTAAATTAATACCGTTGCTTGGAATTTGAGGGCAATTTTCTGGGACAATCTTAAAAAAACAAACTTTATCTGTAGGAACACCATCCTGTATTCAAACACTTGGATAAAGACCCACCTAGAGAATCACTTCATTCTTTTAGCCTTTATTCTCTGACTCTGTTTCTTGTTTTGGGGTTACTAACATTCTTCATAATTTATACTAAACATGACTGGCTCATTTGGAATCAAGTTTAGTGAGTAGGTGTGAGTACAGATTTGGGACATGACCTTTCTTTGGCCTGAACCAATAAAAGATTTTTCTGTCAAGGGTGAGCTGTTTGTTATTGCAAAAGTTCTTTAATGATCAAAACATTTAATACGTGGCTGCTTTTTCAAAATGTCTCATTATGGATCCAGATTTTAGGTTTCTGGTTTAGAAAGTCACTTTTCGTTAGCTTTTCTTGAAGACTGCGTGAATTCTCATGCCAAGCCCGGGAAGAGAAAAACCTTATAGTAATCAAATTTGTTCAGATATGTCACAATTAATACAGTACCTTGAAGGTTTTCATTGGTAATGTATCCTAAATTTTTGCAAACAGACTATAAATTATAAGATAGACTCTTAGAGATATGTGGGTTACACACATATTGGATATGGGCCTGCGTACGAGGAAACAACCTTGACTGGAAGTATTTTCAATTCTTGGAATGCTCACATCTGGCTACAAACCCCAGGCAGTCCTCTGGCCCCTGGCTGTGAGGCTGCAGACAGACCTGAGGCCATGTTTCATGGTTGATGTCCTTGAGAAGTCTCAATGAGTCGAGGCCACGTTTCACCAAGACTTCCAGGGTTGGCTTGCCGGGGCTGGGCTGTGGGCGATACTGAGTGCTGCCTCAGCCTCAACCTTCTGAGCTCTTGGTCTGAGCCCTGCTCTGATCCCCATCCTCTCCTCTCCTCACCCACGTCACTGCCTGAGTCACCAAGAGGCCTTTAGGGGATGGGGAGCTCGTGGATTTTCTCAAGAGTTGGGTCAGACCTATTGCTCTCTGTGTTGGGAGCATACAGGGCCATCCAAGCGCTGCTTTTTATGTCATCTCTCAGACTAGTCCAGTTTGATGGAAAAACCTTGGACTGACAAGTTGTCAGAGCAGCCACTGGACCACATCTGCTCATGTGCTGATTACCATACTGGTGAAAGTTGTCTTCCTTGGAGTTACTCTGGAGTAGCAGCAGCATAATTGAAAGTGGAATCGGGCACCAGAGCCCTCTTTATTCCTCCAGATGAGCAGAAGTGAGTTATCAGCGTGAATATTTGAATGTGAATAGAGCTGAAGAGATGGAATTCTGTAGCCAAAGGCAGCAGTGAAATGCCTTTGCAGGAGCTTAACACAGGCTGGCAATTTCTTTTATTCCTAAATTCAATACAGAGGAGGAGTATACCCTGCCACTTAGTGTATAAAATCACAATTAACATGTTATAATGGACTTTGAGGTGGAAATTCTGTAGAACTGTCTTGTGAATTATTACTTTAAATGCTTCTCTTTTTCTAGTTACTGCTGTTGTATCCCCCCTTGCAGCCTGTGTTTTAAATGCAGCTCTCCTTGTTTCATACATGCGCAGACGTGCAGGGCGGTGGAGTCAATGTAGGAAGAGGAGATTTTGGCTGCCATTTTGCTGGGAGTGTGATCTCCTCAACTGAGGACATCATTCTCTATTTGCAACCACCTTTTTAAGTAAGGTAGTGAAGGAGGAAGACTGAAAGAATGGAACTGCAATCTCCCAGTCTTTTCTTTGCTCTTTCCTTCTTTCTTATACAGATACAGGATTAAAATTCTGGTGTCACGAACTCCTGAAGTAGCTACTAGCTATTAGCTAAAAGCTACAGCTAACCTATTCTGTGTTTGCTGGACCTGTGAAAACCCACTAAATGTGAGGCAGCCAAACAACATGCAGCCAACAAGTCATCAGGACCAATTGGATTGAAAGGGATGGCAAAAGCTGAAATTTGCAATTACCTCGCTCACTGTCTTTTACCTAGGCTCACAAAGGGATTCTGACATGTGGTGCAATGCAAATATTTTATCTAACTGGAGTGTATTTGCCACCGTTGTAAAATGAATTTATTCTAATAGTGTTTTCACTGGTAATGTATGGTAGCATTTTCACCTTTGTCTGCTACAGATTAAGTAGCCAAGACTTTTGCATTGAGAAGTTCAGGAAAATCAGTTTGTCAGTGCCTATCAGTTTCTTCAAATATTTTCAACCAAACAGATGCAGCTTGTTTTTGTCTTGAGTTGTTCTTGCACATCCTTCTGTTGCAAGAAGCCTAAAAAAGATGGGTACAACTTTTCACATACTCCATAGATTTTCTCATTTTGATGATTTCTCATGTGGGCTATACCAAAGCACCTCTGCTGTTGGTGTCTTCGATGAGGATGCCCCAAAACCTGGTAACTACTGCTGGCTCTGCCTTTTTGAAATATGAAATAATGCTTATTTGTTACTGAAAGCCTGATTGGATAGGAGCTGTAGACACAATTAGTTGACATTTAAAACTGTTGCTCCACTGTAAAGGGGGATATCTGCATTTAGGAGAAGGACATGCATGTTGGAGAGCAGGAACTGCGATGACTCTGTTATTAAATCAAAATCATGTCCCATTTTAGCTCTCCTGTTCACCTTTAGAGGACTGAACAAATCAAACTGAATTTTGATCTAAATAAATGAGAATCCCAGCTGAGAGAGTAAAACAAATTCCTCTCAGACCTTTCTAGACAGAATCAAGGCCATCTTATACTGTCTTGGCTCTTCAAGCAAAAATATTCACATCTCTTAGAGATCTTCATGCTGTGTATATGCATATGGGCATATGTGTTTCATTGTTACTAATAGGAAAAGGAAACAGAATAATGTAATTTGATGTGATACTCGGTGTAGCAAGGAGGAAGGGATGGCACTAATGAGGTTTTTTTTTCTCTTCCAGCAGTTGGTATATCATAGTTGAAATCAAAACCCTACAGCAAACTCCCAGAAGGAAGCAGCATAATAAATAGGTCTTTAAGGTCCTTTCTGAATGACATGGAATGAATGCTTCTCATTTCCTCCTTCCCCTCCCAAGGTAGAATTAGAAAATGATTCTCCATGTAGAGTTATGTGATCCACACTAATGGCAGCAAATGAGAATGCCAGCTGCACTTTCACCTTCCCTCGCACCCCTGCCTTGATCCCACCTCCCCACAGTCACTCTGGCAGTAGTTTCATGCTTTATTTCAGTCTTGCAGTTTGAATAATGATAATAATGTCTTGCATCTGAGAACTACAAAGTGTTTTCACAAATGTTAGCTCCATAGGGATTCATTCTGCAGCGTGCTGAAGGTGATCACAGAATGGACATAGAGTGGTGTAATCACTCAGTTGATTATTCACCCCTTACAAATCCATGTCATCTAATTCCTTATCCAATCCAGAATAAAAATATCACGATAGCCTGAAAGGCACAGTGCATATGTACATTATATAATGCATAGAACAGAGTTCAAAGGAATATTAATGCACTGTCCCCGAAAGGAAGAGAGCTGTCATATTTGTTAAATCCTTCCTATGTTAAAAATTAAAAAAAAAAAAACCAGCATAGTTTGAGGACTATTCTGAAAGCACTGCCTCCTAGTTTATTGTGTTGGCTCATGATATCAGAGGTAGGTGTTGGTGGCATGGCAGTAGAGATTGAACCTTCCACTAATATTCTGTTACACGTTGTTACTGTGCAACAGATGGCAGCAGAGGGGCAGTCTGACAAAATGATATCTGATGTGGAAGGGTGTAAGAAGCAAAGGTGTGTCACTGAATACCTCCACGTGGAAAAAAATTGCACCCATGGATGTTCATCAACCCCTGCTGAATGGTTATGGAGACCAAACACTGGGCATGAGCACAGCGAGCTGACGAGTGTGCATTTCAGCGATGGCGATTGCAGCAATGGGTCACCTCCACAGGGGCAGATTTTTAGCAGCATGGCATGCAGGCTCTTGCCCATTGCCAGTGAAAATACACAGCTAATGGTGGTGACTGTGCTGAAAAATGTGTTTTGTAGCTGAGAATGTACTTGATCATATCGTGTTATTATGCTCTTTGTATCTGTTGTAGTTTCCATGGAAATGTTATTTTTTTGAGCAATCTATGTATCTGTGCTTCATTAGATAATGAATGTTTGCTTATGTTCCACCAAGAAGTTGCATCCTCTCAACATTACCATTTCTGTGGCCTTGATGCAAACTGCCAGGACCGAATAACCCTGAATTGTTTGATACAGGAGAGATTGAACATACACCCTTGAAGTGAGGTCCTCTCTGTTCTCTGAAGGTTTGGGATTCCTGACCTGAGCTCTGCAGCTTGCAGTTCCCATCTAATCTAAACTGCATATCAAGGGTTTTGTTGTCTTTTTCTGTTATTTTCATGCAGAGTAAGGCCAAATTCTGCCCTTTCTGATGCTGATAAGCAAATTTTACAACTTGCAATTCCCATTAACAAATATGAGTCTACTTGTTGTCTGTACCTCCCAAAGCCTTAAGTTTGCACTGGAAAATTCCAGAACTGGGGTTTTACTAATCAATTGCAGTACTTCTTTTACATAAGCATAACGGGATCTCTCATGTCTCATTTTCTCATCTCCATCTCTCTAGGAAAGGAATTGACTAGAAATGAGAAATGGGCTAGATAGACATTTTAGAACTAAAATTTTAAAAGACATTTGAGGTAGAAATCAAAATATACAAAATATATAACTCAGCAACATATATTTTTACAGCTTAGCTAGTGACTCACTTGATTTTGGCAGTGTCGCTCAGTTCAAAAGAACTGATGAATTTTGGCTCTCTCCATGTTTACTGCCCATCTAAAACCTCACCAAACTCAATTTTCATCACAACTCCGTGAAGCTATCATGTTCTCAGCATCCAGAACTGGACATTGTGTTTCAACAAGAACCTCTGTTTAGCTGCCTAACAAAGCCCAGATAATGCACGGGGTCCCCGTCCCATGTATTTTGATTCCAGAATGACAAAATCAGCAAAGACTTCTGCCATTTTGTTGTGTTTGGGGTCAGGCCACGCATTTTGCTTGGATTATTGACCTGCATTTTTTTAAGATCATTGGTAAAAGTTTTCTGAAGAAAGCTGACATGAGGAGAATTAATCTACTGCAAGCCATCCTTTTTGAAATATTTGAGAGGACTTAGAAGAGAGTCACTGGCCTTGAAGTCTGCCATTCAGCCCATGATTGCAGTTTGATCAGAGGAGTGAGTCTCAAATCCACAGGAGAACTCAGCATGATACAGAGGAGATTCTTTCTCAAGACAAAGCTCACAGTTGCCAAGAAGAAGCAAAACAGAGGGAGCTGCAGGGGTGCTTGAAGCTTGATCAGATTGTCACCTGGAAGTGATAATTTTTTATTTTTTATTTTAAACTATATTTTTATTTTTAGAGTAATGACTGGGTGACATTATGGCTGCAGTCACACTAGCCCAGTAGCCACAGAGGCTTGGATTTGGTGTGTCTTACAGAGGGCACAGAGTTAGATCCTGTTCTAGGAGCAAAAGCATTCTCACTACAAGCATCTGGAGGAGAATGAATTATACTCCAGCAAAAAAAAAAGGAACAAAGCTTCAGCTGACCTGTAACCAAGCCAATCCATAACCAGCGGGGTGCATTAAAAAGTGCATGGCCAGCAGATCTAGGGAGGTAATCTTCCGCCTCTGCTCTGCGCTGGTGAGCCCACCTTTAGAATACTGCGTCCCATTCTGGACTCCCCGGTTCAAAAAAGACAGGGATCTCCAAGAAAGAGTCCAGCAGAGGGCCACAAGGACGAGTAAGGGCCAGGAGGCCTTTGTATGAGGATGTATGAGGATGAGGAAAGGCTGAGTAATGGGGGTTGTTCAGCCTGAGGAAAAGGAGAGTGAGAGGGGATCTGATTAATGTTTATAAATATCTAAAGGGAGGTGGGAGGTGAATGAAGGAGGCCAGGCACTTCTCAGTAGTGTGTAGCAGTAGGACAAGGAGTAACAGCCTGTAACTTGAACACAGAAGTTCTGTACTAATATATAATAATACTGAAGTGGAAGAACTTCTAGACAGTAAGGATGACAGAGCACTGGAACCAGAGGGGGTGTGGAGTCTTCCTTTGTGGTGATACTCAAGGTCCAGCTGGATGCCCACCTCTGTAACCTATTGTAGGGAACCTGCTTTAGCAGGGGAGCTGATCTCAATCTCTTGATGTCCCTTCCAATCCATTCTGTGATTCTGTGATAAATAGGGCATTGTTATGATGAAATGCAAGGATTTCTGTAGCTGGGTGGTTAAAACAGGATTGGTACTTGAGGTTGATACCATGAGACAAGGACATTCTTGCATTTGTCAATACCCCTTTTTATTTGTCTGTCTTTTGAATGAATTCTGCATATTTACTGCTTCCTCCAAAACAACTCCCAAAATAAGACCAAAAAAGCTCTCTGGGGGACTCAGCAGATGCAGCCTGAATTACCTTTTGGATATCCCCAAGTGATGTCCACAGGAGTGGATGCCATCCTCTGTGAATCTTACAAAAGCACATCTTAAAAATTACTGAGCACCAAATGACTCCAGGTGCTAGGTTAGACATACGAAAGTCAGACCTTGGTGCTGATGCCTAATGACAGAAGCTAAAGGCGGTGAGATTCACTGTAGAGACCTGGCAGGTCAGTGCATTGGGAATTCCAGGATGGCTGTGTGCACCAAAGCTGTGGCCCCTGTGTGGTTTTCTGTCCATCCAACAGAAAATGAGAGCTAACTCCTGGTTGAAAACCCTCCCCAAGCTTTCCCGGCTCTTCTAAATAGATCACTATCTTGTTGTTGTCCCCCTTGTGCAACCATACTCTCCCTCTCTTTGTTAGGATGATGTACAGGATCATAGAATCATAGAATCTGTAGAGTTGGAAGGGACCTTTAAAGTTCATCTCGTCCACTTCGCCTGCAATGAACAGGGACATCCACAGGCAGATCAGGTTCCTCAGAACCTGGAGGGATAGGGCATCCACCACATCGCTGAGCAGTCTGTTCCAGTGCCTCACCTCCCTCACTGCCAAATACTTTTTCCATATATCCAATCTAAATCTACTCTTCTTAAGTTTGAAACCATTTCCCCTTGTCCTGTCACCACAGAGACTGCTAAAGAGTCTGTCTACTTTCCTGTAGCTCCCCTTTAGTTACTGAAAGGCTCAGATCACCTCGGAACTTTCTCTTCGTCAGGCTAAAGAGCCCCAGCTCTTTCAGCCTGTCCTTATAGGAGAGGTGTTCCATCTCTTAGGTCATTTTTGTGGCCCTCCTCTGGATGTGCTTCAACAGGTCTTTGTCTCCACTGAGGACTCCAGATCTGGTTGCAGTACTCCAGGTGAGGTCTCACCAGTGCAGAGTAGAGGGGCAGAATCACCTCCCTTGACCTGCTGGCCACACTTCTTTTGATACAGCCCAGGATACGGTTGACCTTCTGGGCTACAAGGACACAATGCTGGCTCACGTCCAGTTTCCTATCCACCAGTATCCCCAGATCCTTTTCAGCATGACTGTGCTCAATCCTTTCATCCCCAGCTTTTATCAGTATTAGTGGGTGCCTTGACCCAGGTGCAAGAGATTGCACTTGGATTCATTGAACTTCAAGAGGTTCTCCTGGGCCTACCACTCAAGCCTGTCTTGTTCTCTCTGAATGCTATCCTGTCCTTGTGGTTTGTTGACCAGCTTGGTGTCATCTGCAAATTTGCTGCGGCTGCATTCAACCCCACTATAAATGTAATTGATGTTAGAGATATTAGAGTAAACCCACTCATCACTGATTTGCATCCAGACATGGAGCCACTGACCACCACTCTCTGGATTCTATCCTGCAGCCTATTCTTCATCCATCAAACAGTCCTCCCATCAAATCCTTATCTTCCACATTTGGAGAGAAGTATGTTGTGGGGTACTGAGTCAAAGGCCTTACTGAAGTTCAGATAAGTGACACCAGTTGCTCTCTGCCCTGGCTCCTGCTTACTCTTTTTTTTTGACATGATTTGACAGAGGGTTGTTAGGGTAGTTTGGTTAGGTCGTGGTTGGACTCAATGATCTTTAAGCTCTTTTCCAACCTGAGCGATTCTATGATTCTTGCAGTACCTGTTTTTTGGAGAAGGGTGATTGGTTTCTCTCCTCTCTGCCAGGCTCAGGGCTCTGGGGGTCTTCCTTCTGGCTGTCTGAGTGCTGCTGATTCAGTGGGAGGTGGGAATGCCCTGCGCTTTTTTGAAATTTTGAAATGGAACATCCCCTTTGCAAAGGATATCAAAGAATGTGCTTTTTACCATTGCAAAATCGTCCAAAATTAGCCTTTTAAAGCCCTTAATTACCACAGTAAGCCAAGGAATTTGCATTTGTAAAGTACATGCCTGAGGTGCAGAACACATTAACAAAATACACAAATAAACAAAGCTGTTCAAAAGCAAATGCAATTACTCAGAACAAGATGCTGTGGAAATCCAAGTCAGTTGTGCATGTATGTTGAAGGAAACAGTTGGCCCTGAGACTGAATTGTTTATTTTCCCCCTTAGGGAACATATGCTAGAACAAGTTGATGCTGTTTGGTTGCTTATGGAGTAGTACATAGCTGAAGAAGCAAATACTTGAATTACATTTTGCACTACTGATGACTAGCGTACAAAGCACATATCTGAGCACTACTTTTTTTCTGCCTGAGAGGTGTGCTTAAATGCACACCTCTGTCTGTGAGCATATTAAATGGTGTTGCCTGTTCCTGGGCATTAAACCTCTCATTTCTGCACACATTCTTGCAGTCTGCACAGACTGAGGAGTTCATGCACCTGCACAACTCTTACATGCAGACATCGCCCTCCTCTTTGTTGTTGCACTTCTTCTAAAATAGCAAGAAGCTATTGCTGGTCCAATAAGATTGTGGCCAAGAAGATTATTTTGGTAATCATTCCTGGTGTCCTGGAGGCTGTAAATTTGTGACTTTAGCACAGAATCTTTTCAGAAATGTATCCAGATATCCCATGGCTGGCTTTGCTTGCGTACAGCGCACTCGCTCATGACATTTTGTATTGCTCTTATGCTTTTACAATAGAGATCATGAGGCCTTCCTGAAGGTAACAAAGAAATGTATCTTCACAGCCCCTGCATAATGTAGAGAAGAGTTCTCTCCATGTTGTAGATGGGTAACTGAGACAGAATGGTTTCCAGAGTCCCTCAGGTCTGTGACACGAAGCCTACATCAGTTCTCTGAATCTCTCTCATGCTTCTTAAACTTGCAGCAGCTTTCCAGCCACTGTGTGATTGCACATCTCATGGGGAAAGAGCAGGCAGATTTCTACCCTGAGGGCCAGTTAGAAGCAGCTCTAACTGTTGCACTGAAGACATTCACATAAGTGTTGTAACAAAACTGGAGACGAGATTGCAGTATTGCACAATGTTTGTTTTTATTTGTATGGCTGCTCCTGGGTCAAACACATTCAGTTTTAAATTGTGACTACTTAAGAAAGGGATTTTTTGTTTAAAAAGAGGCATATGACAAGGGCCTTGCAGCAGCCATGGAGTGCATTGGTTCCCCCACACTAAGGACTGGAGGGTTACAGAGCGTACTTTAATTGCTGCCTTTATCTGTACTGTTCTGTGATGACAAAGTTGCTCTAAGCCAGCTCTGCTCAACCCAAAGCCCTGTTCAGACATGAGAGTCATGTCTTGCTGATCCCACGACTCCTACCTTGTATCAGCTTTGCCTTAAACCCGCATCTCGTGCTAGTGAAATGAATTGCTGGGGCTCATGCAGTTTTGACAGAGAGCTTAAAGCAGCTCAGCAAGCCAGAGTGAGACTAACTGCGTTAGGGCACACAGGTCTGATCTGTTAAACTTTTGGCCATGCAGCTCAGCGTAATTGTGCTTTCTCCTTACAGTTCCTGGGGTGGGTTGCTTAGATATATGTTTTTCTCCCTATCTGACTAATAAGATTTTTCAAGGCTCAAAAGCCACAGCGCCTTGAAAGAAATCCTTTCTTAGTTGCTTAACAAAGATATGTCTGGATTTTCTACGGTGAGCGTGTGAAGCTGTCACATTAACCTCTGAAACTGTTGTCAGGATTCCCGGCTTATTCTGAAGAAGGGCAGAGAAAAACAATGCTTTGCCCTTCTCAGAACAACACTCGTTTGGAGTGAGACGTTAATATTTGGCATAGGCTTAGGGGCTTTTTTGTCTCAGAGGGGCTTTCAGTTGATGTAATCTTCCTTTCACCTGGAGGAAAACTAAAGGCAGGAGCTGCGGCTCTGCAGTCTGTGGCATGAAGTTTATCTCTCACAGTTGGACCCGGCCGTTCCTGGAGTGCTAGCTGCTCTTCCCTTCTGCAGACCACAGGATGGATGTGTTTCATTTCCTCCTGTCTGGGATCAGGTACGCAAACAGAAATAATCCCTAAGATTGCACAGTAAGGTCTTGGTACTCTCTGGAGTGCTGTTGGGATCCTGCAGAAGCAGCGCATCTGAGAAAAGACAGCAGCAGTCCTCACAGCTGCTGTATTTCACCAGCCCACAAGCTTCTGTGAAAAAAGGTGTGTAAAATGTGAAAATTAAAGTGGTAAACATTAAATTTGCATTGTTGCTGCAGGATTCCTGTAGCGTGTTGCCAGTGACATCCCACGTCCAGCAGGAGGCTGTTTCTAAAGATCAAGAGTTTGTTGCTACATGAAACGGAAAGTACTTGATGCTCAAGTGAGAACACCGAGTGCCACTATGCCACTGCTGGAGTAAGGAGTTCTAATAGTAGTTAATATATAAATGGCATGTTTTTCTTTAAATGTGAGTGCAAAACCATTCTTTTCTTTTCTTTTCTTTTCTTTATTTTATTTTTATTTTTTTATTTCTTCCTTATTTAAAACCAGAAAAAGAAACTAAATATGTAAGCATCCTTAAGCATGATTGAAATGAAAATGAGAACAGCCAAAGAAGCTAGCCTGAAGCGTGGCTGCCCTTGTGACTTACAAAGTTCAGTACAGCCAGAACTATGTCTCCTAAAGCTTCAGTTGTGACTTATATTTACCAGAGTTTGTGGATCTGCAGAATGATAAACTCAAAGATAACAATCCGCCCTTATCCCAGCTTTGAACAGGAGCAGTAGATACAGACAGTGCTCACCAGTGCCTGATGCTGATCCAGACTTCATACATTTCTGGTTTTACTCACATTCAGTCTTTCAAGGGGGAATCATCACAAAGCCACACTGCTGAAATCTACCTTGCAAACTGAGAGTCAGACATACACACAGCTTACTATGTTAATACTAGTGGTCTGGAAAGGCAGAAAGATCTAAGAAATAAGGTGTTAAAGCTCAAACTGACACTGTCCTTTGGACCTTCTGTTTTCTGCTTCAGATAAGGGACATTTGTAATGATTTTGAGGATCCCTGGTAATTTGGGAGCTGTTTGATAACTCTTTACCCCGGCTAAGCTTGCTGATAAAAGGATATGTGATAGTCTCTACAGTGAAAGAAAAATGGCAAATATTCATGACAAGTGTCTCATATGCATTTGAGGTTTCTAGTAATTTTGACTTTCTGCACTTTGAAGAGTGAGGCAGTAGAAAGGCTGATTTTGCTATCCCCTAGTATTTAATCTTTAAGATTTGAAGGTATTAGAACACTAGCATAAAATCTCTACTGAAAAAAAACATTTAATCAGAATACTGACAGTGTTGTAGATTTTTTTTCTTCTGCCCCACGACAGCATTTTAGCAGTTTGTTACACATAGCTAACAGTGCAGACATGATGTAGTAACTTATTGTGTAGAAGATTTTGGAAGCAGTTTCTGTTCAGTGATATTGTACTGTTTTAAACCATAAGCCAGGAAATGCAAGCTTCCCTCTCTCCGCTCCTTAGTGTGCTGAGGGCAGATGTTCTGTGTGGTGAACGATTTGATCTGAGGAGACCTGTGTCTCACTCCAACTGGAAGCCTGTTGAGGTCTATCTTTGCAGGCTTTGCATCATCATTACTCAGTAGATCATGATTTTGCAGTCTCTACAGTGCAGCACTGAGAAAGTCATAACATTTCAAGTTAATGCCTCCTCCAGCATGGAGAGTTCCTGCTGTGTCTTTTCCCCTGTGCAGTCCCAAATGTCTCCATTACTTGCGTTGTTCTTCTGATAGATCCCACTTTCAGCAAACTCCTCAGTAACTTTTCTCTCACTTGCTTTTTTCAATATTTCTTTGCCTTTAGGGATAGGGCCCTGTGCTGCTCGCAGGCCCCTCAGCTCGGCATCGGGATCCTGCAGATAGCTGTGCTCTGCTCACGTGCAACCTCCACAACAACTGCTCCCTCACAATGTGTATTGGAAACCACTCACTCTTCCCTCTGTAGCTTTGCTGCCCTTCTCAGAATTCATTCCAGCTACTTTCTTTCAGGTAACAACATGCCCAGAAATTAATCCTACATTCCAGCATCTGAAATAGAGCTTCTGGTGACTCAACTCCAAAAGGCTTTGGTCTGTTTCACTACTGTGTTACTCTTTGCTATGTGTCCAACTAGCTGCACGCTATTACTATTAAATCTCTGTTGACATTACTGCTTTCCAGGTTTCTCCCTCCCATTGTGTGACTATTTCCCATCTGGGCTTTTCTCATGAGGGAAATATTCACACAAACTCAAGACTTCAGCAGAGCTTCCCAGCAGCATTAGGCATTTCACCAATAAATCACTGTTTCCTGTGGCAGAAGAGAAAACTGACTGAAACAGGTTTTCAAATCCCACATGCAGCAATAGCTTACCTCTCCCTATTCCCTTATTCCCAAATGCTGTGTAGTATCACCAGCAAAATTTTTAATAGAAAATTGAATCAGGGAGGATTCAGAGTTTCAGCGCTAAGACTTGGAGAGGATCCATGCACTGTACACCTCTGAAAGGTACTAAAAATTAGCTACAAACGCAATGCTGAGTTTATTTTTTTCTGTGTTAACTGAAGGTTATGGTCTGCTGTGCAGCCACCAGGATAATTTCCCCATTCCTTATGCTTTGTCTAAGACATTGCAATAATTTGATGTTGTTTGGATGTGGTAGAGCTGATACAGACACCTGGCTGCCCTGCAGCTGCTGGGGACAGCCAGCATTTTCCCAGTGCTGTGCAGGACCAAGGATCAATCTGAAAACAGTGCACTTCCCATTGGGCTGTTGTTAGTGTGACCTCAGCCCTGACTGCGAAGGTACAATACGTCAACCTAACCTTAGTCCAACTGTGTCACCAGCAAGGACATCAGGATGACCAAAATGGTTCAGATCCCTGACCATCTAGCCCAGTGCTCTGTTCCCTGCAGTGACCCTGAGAAATGAAGGATGGGAGAAGGGCAGGCAGACTCGATAATTTTTTTCTTTCAGCTTCCAACTATTTTCAGCTCAGGGGATTTTCCTGGCCCTGGTGAAGCTTCTCTGTTTTGTAACCCAAGGGAGTTCTATTTCAAGTACTCATCCACTTTCCCCTTGAGCCTATTTAAACTTCTTGCATCCAAATAGCTCTTTGGTAAAAGTGCCACGGGCTCTCTAAGTGTTGGGTGAAAAACTAGTTCTCTGTACAGCAGACCGGGCTCCTGGTTCTTGTGTTGAAGAAGGCAGTGAGCTGTCAGACAACATCCAGCTGTTTCTGGCCACTCCAGATTTTATAGACCTTCATCATATCCCAGCAAATCCAGGCAGAAAGGACTGGGACGACTCAGTGACCTCTCATATGAAGACTATTTCAAATGCTTGATCATTCTAATTTTCCTTCTTTGAATCCCTCTTCCAGTTCAAGTTGCACACTATGTTGAAGGCAGGGATAAATAAAGGGATCACACAGTGGTGCAGTGAGGTTTCCTGGTTTGCTTTTTATTCATTTTCCAGACTTTGGCTGGCTTGAGTTGCTTTTGGATCAATCATGCAAAGCTTTTTAGCTCTGTGTTTTGGCAGCAGAATGCAATAGCCTGTGTTGTAGGAGAAAAGAAAGTTTTGCTGCCTGGTCACTGCTGGAAAAAAGTTTATTAGCAATAGATCAGATCTAAGACTTATGATTTCTAATACAATTGAGACTAGTTCCTGGATTTCTTAGCCAGAGGAATAGCTGTAAAATACGCAGTTTGAAGGGCTTGAGTCACTGGCGCAGTTCTTGGTGTTTTTGGGGGTGTGATGTTCACCTGCACCAACCTGCCCTCTCCCAGACAGCTCCTGAGCACACATGAAGAGCGAGTGCAGGTCATGGGTGGGTCCCAGAGTAGTCTGTCTGCCTTTAGCCATGATTTGGAGGATAAAAGAGGTCAGTAGCATCAACACAGCCAACACGTGCTAAGTGAACACAGAGCCATGGTCGTGGCCATACCTGGAATCCTCCCTGTGGGGATGCAGCTATGTTGGTCACAGAAGCAAGAGCAGAGTCTAAAGTGGTCATGAAAACAACCAGACCTGGCTGTGGTATACTGAGAGGTTTTTACTGGCCTTGGTCATGCTTGTGTGTGTTTTGAGGTAACACTGAACTTCTGGCTCTAGAACTTTGCACTTGCTCGTTTTCCTCAAGCGTTCGGAATTGGAGATGTTTGAATTATTCTATATGAGAAGAGTTAGTTATGCTGTTATTTTACTGTGGGACATGAGATAATCAGTGCTGGGGTGGGGAGAATCATAGAATCGCAAGGTTGGAAAGGACCTACAAGATCATCTAGTCCAAACATCCTCCCACTACCACTGCTACCACAGCTACTAAACCATATCTCGTAGCTCCTCATCCAGACACCAGGCTGGATAGGGCTTCGAGCATCCTGGTCTAGTGGAAAGTATCCCTGCCTATAGCCTATAGGGGATTGGAACTAGATCGTCTTAAAGGTCCCTTCCAACCATTCTATGATCTTGTGAATCTATAAAAATGCATTTCCATTTAGGTTGGTTTGTTTTTGTTTTTTAACCATCTGGAGTAACAAATAATATATAAAGTAACTGTACTGTGAAGTAATGAGGGACAGGAAGTTTCTCACTTACTGCAGATAGTTTACGCCATGCATCAAGAGCATTTACATATATTTAAAGCACGATTGGCATTGTACCCTCTGTTGTTTGTGAGGATTTTTCATACTAGAACAGGGAGAAGAGAGCATTTGAACAATAAAAGGAAAGGGAACCTAATTCAGGTGTATGTAAAACTTCAAATGACTTCAGTGACTAAAATAAGTCTTCTAGAAGAGGATTGTGAAGAGTTGTTTTTATAAAAACTGTTGAAATTATGACCATATTTATCAATGTATATCAGTTCAGTGAGGAGAGGTGAGCATTCCTTGTGAATTATTTGCTTGCATTAGTCATCTTGGACTGACCAGGTTGGAACTTTCCTGATGCTTCCTGTCCTTGGGCTTTTTTTCTGTGTATGTGTGTTTCTACCTGTTGCTCTGAGCAACACTTATATCCTGATGGTATCTGCCAAGTTAATGGCGATAGCTCAAATCCTCCAGTCCTACTTCTCCTTTTCTGAAAGTCACCAATACTCAGTTATACATTGTCCTCAACACCATTTGACAGTATACATGTATTGTACCTGATCTGAGGCCTTTCAGGACCAGAAAGAAATGAAATCATAAAAATTAGTGAAATAAATTGGTTTCTGGGAACATAAAGTAATTACTTTATTTCAACTGTGTGTGAAACATGGCATTTCCAATGTAAGGACTAGAGTATATATACAGGCATTCACCTTCAGGAAGCTGAATTTGTAGACCACAGTGATGAGGACAGATTGTGCTGAGACTGTGTGGCAGGACTGGGACTGACATGCACACTAAAGAGAGGCCAGGACACAAGCCACTCTTCCTGTAAGGGAAAAAGAAGGAAGGAAAAAAAAAAAAGCTTCCTGGATTTATGTGAGAAGAGAGAAAAGATTGTCTGTTGCATGAAGAAACTTTTTGGAAAGACAGTTGCTGACCTTATGATGTTGAAAGTTGACTCATCTTCTGCTGGGCTTCATCTTATTTTGACTTTCATATCTGCTGTTGCTGTGAACATCAGTGCACTAAGACATAGGAGGTGGCTGGAGGAAAGGTATGCTCATGCCCTTCATTTAAGTGGTAAAACCAGTATATGGACCACTGGTATAAGGCTGCTTGAAGAATTGCATCACCAGCGAGAAGATATGCAGAGTACAAAGCCCTGTTCCACTTCTTGTAGCAGCAGCTCCTAAATCATGTGGACATGCCTGGTACTTTCATCTCAGACTCTTGGATAACTTCTGGTGATCAGGTATGACAGACTGCTCTCAGCAATGTGCTTGAGCAGGTGAGTTTTGGGACCACTTTATTTGGGCGGCATAGAGTGAATTTCTTTGTTCTTTCCTTGCTGTTTTGCTGTTTTTTCTGCTTGATCATCTCTTCCCTCTGTGGAAGCTAAGTGGACTTTGTCATATAAGGTAATTTTTGTTTGCAAGGAGTGTTTCAGCTATAAAGTGTAGCATATCTGGTCTTAGCATTTAGTAATGATAATTGAAGCCTCAACATCAATATGACTTATTTATTATAAAATAATTTTAAAACCATGTTTTTTGAAGTGATGCTTTGTGAAGCATTTTTTCTTTTTCTATTTTCCACTTTTTTTTTTTTTTTTTTTTTTTTTTTTTTTTTTTTTTTCCCTAGGCCTTTGGTTCATCATGTTGTCAGACTTGTTTCAGCAGGCACAGAATCCACTTTTTGTTTTAATGACAGCTGAGAGTTTCACATAACCACACAATTGCAGGACCTGGAGCTCTGGACAAAACAAACATTAATTACAATTATGAGAACTGGCAATACTGAGGAGGCAAGATCTTCGGAACGCCTTCTTGTCTCTACTAGCAAAACCTTTCTTTTGCTGGATACAGCTAAAACTAGTCAGTCTTCGCCTAGATGATCTTGTCTAAGTTATACCAAGACAGCTGGAAGGGTATGCAGAAGGTTTCTGATGGTAGTATGTGGACTTGGGCACTGTTTGTTGGTGGCTGTTCTGCTCCTCTGTGACCATATGCAGTCTAAAGAGCAGAGCTGAATACTTATGCCTGGGAATGGGCAGAAGAGTAAGCAAGCTTGGAGATGTTCTAGATAAGAGCAATTCTGGATTGTAATGTAACCCATCCTGAGCTGCTCCAAACTTTGATCCACTTGAAAAAGAATACTCAGATTGAGCCATTGGATATCTCTTAGAGCTTTAGAAAGAAAAGGAAACTGTTCTGTTCAGAGATGTGATCACTGATAACAGCCTATGCGCTGCATTCAGCTGGTATTCAGGAGTGACACAATTAGAGGTTTTTGTTTTACAAACTATAGAGCGTGACAAATTTCGTTAGATCCTCAGTTTAGCTTCTGCAAATATCTCTAGGGGTAAAACAGTCCTTCACTGTGTGTTTATACAGGGTTTATGCCTGATAAATTAATTGAGTCACAGGTGGTAACAGTGATTATCAGTCACTGTCCTCTTTATCTCCCGTAGTGATACTAATGTGCCTACCAGTGTAAGATGTTTCTCTTTTAGTTTCAGAGGCAGCAAGTAAAGGACTGTGAGCATTTTAAAATATGCGTATATGTTTAAATGCATATGTATGTGCATGCATAGATATAAGATACATTTACTTAAAGTATTTTAGGGTTTCTTTTATAAGGCTTGAAAGAATCATTTAACCTGGCTGGCTTTTCTGGAGTCTTCCCAAGCTAGAACGGGTATGGAAAGTCCCAGGGTTACCAATCTAAAAATGTAAGCTAACTTCATATTCCTGTGTCCACTCATATACACAGTCTCACATCATAGCCCATGCACCTTGCTTTCTGTGTCAGCCATGGTCCGTGTCAGGCAGGTGCTGTCTTGGCTCTGGTGTCGAGCCCTGGATGCACATTCCTCCAGAGACACTGAGTTCCAAACCTTTTTTAGACAGGCCCAGCTTGTAACTCTTCCAGCTGTAAATACATGGTAGATGGATACCAGGCACCTGTTGCCTAATTCCTTGCCAAGTTTTTCAGTTTACAATAGAATTAGATACTTGTTCGAGGAATCTTTGTAACTTATTAGCTGTCGAATGTGTGGGAAAGGGGCAGCCATGTACGGGAATGGCAGAAAACTACTTTCTGAGGTATCAGGGAAAAGCAGTAACCACACACTCTCAGAATAAATATGAAGCGCCATCTGGTCTTAATTACTGTTGGGGAACATGCATATATCATGCATGGAAATTATATCCATCATAGGAAATTCCTCTTAGTTATATAACAACGTAATTCAACTGAATCCAAGGGGTTCGCTCCAGAGTCACCTGTAACTCAGAATGGAGCCCAGTCCACCAACTGGCTGCTATGGGCCTGAGTAAGAAAGAACATGTAATGAAAAGATAAGTAGCATGCACTTAGTGATTGCCAAGCTTCTACCTCAGCAGGAAAATATGAGTGAAACAGGGGCTGGCACACCAGGGACCTACCTCAGTAATACTGTGTCTGAAATGATCACTTTAACTTTTAGGAAACGTTATTAATATTTATTACTTGGATTTTAATTGTGTCTGTCGATCTCAGCTGAGAAAGATAGCTATGAGATGTAAATCCCTCTGTTCCTGACATGTCCATTTTAGTCAGATAGTAATCCCAATGCATTCTCCCTACCCCTATGTTAACTAGCAACCATGCACGGTTTTGGTCTTTCCTTTCCAGTAAGCAGCACTGAAAACAAGTTGCCTACTTGCCTTGTCTTTTCTAAGGACACTGGAGAAAACAGCATGGTCTGTGCCCTGCTTCTGTGCTTTCTAGGAAACTCTTGAAACTCACCAGGACTCCAGCCTGCATACTTCATTATGGTGCTGGAAATTGTTAATTTTCACCTCTCAATAAGTCAGTGTGTCTTAAAGAGGCCGAGGGTATAAATCATAGCCAAAGAGACCTTCCAGTGAACAAAGCCTTGCGTGTGACTTTATTTCAGCAAAGCATGCCACAAAATCAGTAGTGGAAGACTTCCCATGTATTTTTGAAAGCAGTCTGTGAAGCTGCTTCAAGCTCTTTTACCTGCATTTTCCCTACCTACTCCAGAACAGACTTTCCTATCCTCTCTAATGCTTTGTTTATCAGAAGTGTGACAGAATGGGATGTCCCAGTAAGCATAATTCCTTTTGAATTTTGAATGGATTACTGTCCTCCCTTAGGGGTGGCTAACAGCGCTCTGCATCTCACTGTGAATCAGCCACCTTCTGTGATGATGTCTGAGACCTACATCTTACTGCAAAGGGACTGTAGAAGGGAAAATCCTAGAAACTGTGGAGTTTAGATCTCAGTATTAATCAAGCTGTACTTCCGACCGGAGACTGCCTTGTCCCTGGAATCATTTCTACCAATCATTAGCTATCTTAGAAAAAAAAGCCACCAGGCCCCTTCAGAAAATCCATACATCTCATTTAAAGGTTCTGCTGCAGGTAGTTTGAGATGAGTAGCAATTTGAAACTCGCAGATAGCTGGAATTATTTGTCTTCTGAAGTTTACACATTATGTTTTAACTGAGAGGTAGAGGGCAATCCGTAGTTCATTCCTCTGAGTGTTCTACCTTCTCTTGTGTGACCATAGCAATAGGGAAGATTGACCTTTGAGAGTGAGTGCTGAGGAGAAAACTCGTGAATAGTTCTCTCCTCAGCCACCATGGGCAACTGCTCTTAAAGAAACTATTTCCACAAACTGGAATATTTGTCAGTTAAAGGGCTTTATATTTAGCTTTGCCAGTTTTTACAATCAAGTCTAATCATAAACGACAATTTGAGGAAAAAAATGTCCCCCAAATCCTATTGATTTTTGTCCCTAAAAATCTTATTCTAGAAGTCAGACGATTGGAAAAATACAAATCAAGAAGCATTTGTGCATTTGTTAATGAGAAGAAAATGTATACAGCTGCTGTATGTAGGGTACAAAACATTACATGGTAACCGATTTCTTTTACTGCAGAAGAAATCTATAACTGTGTTAACTGCACTTGGCATATGTTTAATTTCTTAATTCTGTTTTCATTTATGGCATGTTTCAGTGTGTAACCTGTGGTTTTCCATTAAATATGGCATGCTTAATGGAAAATTTAGGACATTTACTGTGGAAACTCTTGAGTGCTTTGTTCCAGTAGTGAAGAACCCTGCTTCCTGTCCCACACAACTCCTGCTGTGTAGACATTTGGAGTCTTTCCATCCTTTAGCAGAAATTAAAGGGGGACTCTTTTCTGTATGAATGTTATTCCTAGTGATACGGCATTTGCTGGGCCTTTTAATCTTTTCAAGAAAATGTGAAATTGACTGCATTCACAAGGAATGCAAGTTATCTTTTGTAATCAGTTGAAATATCTACAGCTCAAATTCCAGGTTTCCTTTGATTCATCAATGTCACATTTCACATTAAGGCACCCTACTGTACGTTTTCTTCATTTCCTTTCTAATTGCAGCTCCTCACTCTGCTCAGTAATTTGTAGTTACGCATTTTTTGTACTCTTGTTTTTAGTTTATTCTGCAAAGTGCAATAGTAATGTGATGGGTAGCCTTTCTGGTAGCATAGCAGCACAAAAAGCTTTCTTCTCCTTCATCTTGAAGCTGTGGATCAGTGCTGGGAAGATGGCTTAATGCTGCACACAGCAAAAGTGGCTAATGTCTGTTGATCTTACATGAATGTCTTCCAAACTAGTAGTTATAGCCATAAAAGTGACAAACGAACAGTCGTGAACAGGCAAACAACACTTCCCTTCAGGGAGGTTTAAATAGGCTAAAAATTGGACAAGAACATGAAAATTATGCACTGATAACATCAGTTGGGCTACAATGCAATTTCTATACAGGTTTTCTAATCATATTATTTAATGTTTATAATTAATCTGAGGTCTAGTAATCAAGCCCAATGTTTCAGCTGTGTAATGAGAACACAAGTTGCCTATCTTTGCCCATTGAAAACCTCCTTACAGAAATTATGGAAATGCAATCCTTTGTAAACAAAGTACACATTTCTCTTATACCTAATTGTGTTCCTCAGAAATAAATTGAGGGTGTTATATATGATTCTTTAATGTTACATATGGAAACAAGAGGTTTAATTTAGCTTGTTTTTTTTTTTTTTTTCAAGATTCTTTATCCTTATATCCCCAGATCTGGTTCCCTTTGAGTTTACAGTAATGGTGACTCATCTATGATGGATAATACTATAGGCAGGTCAGGGCTTAAAGAAAACCATGTTCCTATAATACAGCCTGGCAATGTTTGTTAAATCTCTGCAGGAAATTCCTGTTTAAACATTGTATGTGCAGAACATCTAAAACCTGAAGAACCCTTTTTCATCATCTGTAGGAGGTAACTTCCAAGCTGGCAAACTTGATCCCAGTTGTGCTGTGATCTGCGGAATGTAAAATCTGTGTAGATCACTGACAGGACAGCCATGAGAAGACGTGATAGGAAGTGGGATGTCAGGCATCCAGTATGACATTTATGCATTTCTTTGCTTGTCAGTATCAGATTCCCAGCAATATGCCAAAAGGAAGTTAAATTTGATTGTGTTCTTCTGTCTAGAGAACTTGCACTTAAATGATGTCTGCAAAAGCAGGCAAAGAGCCCCCCTTTCATCCTGCAGGATGAACAACTGCTACCAGGTGACATCTACAGAAGAACTCCTAACCTCCAGCACTTACTGTGAGATCTGTAGCTTTTCATGAGCAGGAAGATATGATACTTAAAGGGAGAAAATGAGAAGGGAGAAGATGAGCCCACTGAGGAGTGCTACCTGTTCTGTCCATTTTGTGCAACTCAGTGTCATGGACCTGCTGTTATGCCTTAGATGCAGATGTGTCTGGTCATAGCTGTGTATATAGATTCACTATCTTTAAAAGATCACAATACAAGACCTCTGCTAAGACATGTCTCAGTGGTTCAGACTGAGATAGCAGCTGAGCAGACCTGCAAACACTGCCTGTGTTGGGATTAATCCTAATCCTTAAGAAGATAACTTCCGTCTTGGCTCAGCTGTTTCTGCTCTGGTCGTGGAAAGAGAGAGGACAACCTGCTTATCAAAACCACATTCACTCTTGGTAGTGGCTTGATAATGTTAAGTGTATGGTCCAGGCTTACCCATCTTCTGTGCAGAACCAGGAGAGATTGGAGATAAATATGCTAGGATACAGAACAAGAAAACAAGATGCTCTTTAGGCATGTTAGAGACAACTCTTCCCTGTTGTGTGTCCTTTCTTTCTTCACTTATCCTTCCTTGTCTGGATTTATCTTTCCCCTGTGCTAGGAGGAAACGCTAACGGATGTCTGAGATCTTGTCTCACATTCTGTCTTCTTGTGTTGCTCTCTCACTAACACTAATAGTGAGTCTGGCCTCGACACCCATTTATTTTCAGCTCACACTCTTGTCTCAATTAGTTTCCCCTTGATGACTTCATGTGTGTTTTCAGAGCACCTAGCAAATGGTCTTCAGGTCCTGATTACAGCTCTTTGCACTAACTCATTAATAACAGCAGCACTCAGAAGAAGTGAGTGTATTAATCAAATATTTTAAAAGCTGCCAACCCACATCTCTGAGGTTCCTGGTGTGTTTTGTACTTCATGTGTCTGTTTTTCAGATGTTTATTTTTTTTAATAGAAACTACCTTTACTTAGTGTGTTACCCACTGCCAAGAAGGGCACTAGTAGCAAACAAATAATCTACACTCTTGGTTAATATGACTCTGGTAATAAAAATAAATAGTACATGTAACCGTTCTATATGCCAGATATCTGTCTTCTGCCCTTGTGATCTTTAGCATTACGTATGTCCCATGAAGTTTGTGCATCATGACATCTTTTTAACTGCTTTTAGTACAGGAATTAAATAACTGTAAGGGCCTGAATGTTTGTGTGGTTAAACTGAATGAAGATGGATCATGAGAATGGCCTGGATGCACAGGCAATTCATTATACCACTAT
Organism: Tympanuchus pallidicinctus; assembly: GCF_026119805.1. Classification (NCBI taxonomy): domain Eukaryota; kingdom Metazoa; phylum Chordata; class Aves; order Galliformes; family Phasianidae; genus Tympanuchus; species Tympanuchus pallidicinctus. Next base: position 1,848,908 of record NW_026294752.1, on the reverse strand, counting down.
GAGAAAAAGCTCCTAGAATTACTAGAGAAGGTGGTGGAGAAAGGAGAGGAAACTAAAATGCATAACTGAAGGAAAAAGTGCTAACTCTTAACCATGTGTGTGCATATAAAGATACACCGTACACAGTGCCTAGTATTAGGAACAAATAGAGAATTCTAACATTTTTCACCCAAAGGAATTTCCAAAAATGTGTGACCATGTAGCCCTGCTGGTTTCTCTCTGTATGGGAGGTGATTTGTTGGGGATGTCTGTGAACAGTGGGGTTGCTGCACAAATCTCAGATGTACTCTGATACTGGGCCACCAGTGAGTTCTGCAACAGATAATTACAGTTTGGTTAAGGTTCAAGGGACTGCTGGTCAGATCCATCTGTCTTCCATTTTTTTTCACATGATTTTCTCAGATAAGAATCTTTTTATTATTTTTATTAATAATAATCATTTTATTATTTTTATTAATAATAATTACTGTTTAATTATTATTATTATTTCCTTCTTCTTATTACCGTATTCCACAGAATGAGAGCTCTCTTAGGATGCAGTGCTCAGGAGTGAATATAATGATTGTGCACGAACAAAAATAGCATGCAATGCAAAACTGACTGCATGTTGTTGATTGAGCTTTACTCTGCTTGCCCAATGGACTCGTCTCAAAGGGCTTGTGGATCTCTAAAGCTAAAAAAAAACAAACATTGGATTTTTTTTAATGTGATTTAAGAAGTTTTTGAATAATATGAAAACCCATTATCATTTCATATGAGAATACAAAATGCAAGAGAGATTCTCTTTCATGTCAGTATTTATTCGGTTTTAGCTAGACTTTAAGAGATCTTAAAGTCACAGAAATCACTCCACCTTTGCTAGTTGTTGGGTTTCTTTCATGTTCATCTGAAGGCCTATATCCACAGCAACCTGTAGATATAGGACTCTGGCATTCTTATACAATCTGGTAATGCCCAAATCCCTGTGATATAACAAATTTAAGACATCTGGTGCAACAAATTTAAGACAGTATTGATTAATAGCAACATTTTAAAGTGCAAATAAAATTGCTTGGAAGAAGATTCCTGTATAGGAGCAGTTGCTGATTGTTGAACCAGCAAGAAGTATTTGAGTAATACAAACACCCCTTTGGAAACAGCTTTCATCACAGTAAAAATGAGTTTTAATTTAGCCTTTCTTTATTCCTTTATTCCATGTCATTGGAGTGCATCACTAAGAGAAGTTTTGTTGTACAAACATTCACAACTACTTCAGAATCAAACTTAAGAATGAAACTCCTTTTGGGCAGAATTTTTTAATGGCTATCAATCAGTCAGCAGGTACAGCATCCTATGAGTTAGGTTCCCAGTGGTTTCATTGGTTACCCTTGGGTTATCATCAGGTCTTATATGTGCATTGAAAAATGAATTATAGTTTCTTTGGGCAGATTTTCAGTAGTTACTAGATATTTTGCAATAACATCTTTATTTATGAAAGCATTTTTGTGCTTGATGTAGTTACTTTCTTTTAGAAAAAAAAGGGAGTCGTTTTAATATCAACTAAATATTAAATGGTAGTTCAGATAGAAAAGCCCCCTGTCTGCTGATAGGCAGATCTCAGGTGAGTTCTGAGGAGTTAGAACTCAGTTCAGGTAAGTTATGAGGACAGGCTGAGGGAATTGGGCTTGTTCAGCCTGGAGAAGAGAAGGCTGTGGGGTGACCTCATTGCAGCCTATCAATACCTGAAGGGAACCTACATCCAGGAGGGGAGTAAACTCTTCAGAAGGGCTGACAACAGCAGGACTAGGGGAAATGGATCCAAGTTGAAGGAGGAAAGATTTAGGTTGGATGTTAGGGGGAAGTTCTTCACAAGGAGAATAGTTAGGCCCTGGAACGGGCTGCCCAGGGAGGTTGTGGATGCCCCGTCCTTGGACGTGTTCAAGGCCAGGTTGGACGGGGTCCTGGGCAACCTGATCTGAATGTGTGTGTTTGGTGGCCCTGCTAGGCAGGGGGGTTGGAACTACATGATCCTTGAGGTCCCTTCCAACCCAGGTGATTCTGTGATTCTGTGATTCTGTGAGTTCAGTGCGCATTTGGCTTGGTCACTTGTGCCAGTTAAGAATATACCAAAGGCATAAATTCAGCCCTTAGTGAATTACTATCTTCCTGACGTCTTTCTGCATTTGAGAGTTGGATGCAGTAATTAAACATGCAGGCTTTGGTTGCTGTACCCTGAAGCAGGGTAGAAAATGATGGCAAAGCAGAACCATTTGTCTTGGCCATCATTTTCTTTCTTTGTTTCTTTGAGGAGCAGAGACTGACTCAGTAGCTTTAATACTTAGAAGATCAAATACACTACCTCTGTTTGCTTTGATACCCACCCAGCAACTCCTGCTGCAGCTTTTTGTTGTTCTTCTAGTCTGGTAGCAGTCTGCACCCATTCTGCACAGGTAAAAATGGCAAGATGATGTATAGGGAAATCAAACTTGTGAATTTCTTTCAGGGTGCTACTGCCTGCAGCAAAATTTCCTACAGTTAATACAGGAAATAGATCTACATTAGGTTATTTTATCATGAGAATGTTTTGTAGTAAAGAAAAAAATAGATCAAAACCACCCAGGTAGTATAGATGAAAAATTACAAAACATTGTGAAAATAATAGTTAAAATGAGTTTCAGATCTCTTGCTTCATGGTTTCATTTCCAGTGGTGAACTGTGTTACTTCAGTGGTGCCCTTCAGCTGGGGTTCCGTGTGTCAGGGGCCATACCTGTGTATAATGAAAGAATGTTCCTCCTGTGGAAGTCTTGTAGCTTCCATGGGCAATCATTTTCAAATGGAAAAATCTCATTGGCAGTGCTGGTGACTTGATCTTTGCAGTGTTTTTGTTTTGTTTTGTTTTGTTTTGTGTGTGTGTTCTTCATAAAATAAAAACGTGAAAGGTAAGTATGTCTCAGAAATGGCAGAGACTTGTGTTCATATAAGTCTGTGTGCGTATTTATACAACTTACACAACCCTGTTTAACAGCCTTTTTAAAAATGAGGTGATAGAAAAATGCCATGAATGACACTTCTGTGGATATCCTCTGCACTTTCAATGCTGGGAGTTAGCTTGAAGTCCAATGAATCAGGTTCTTTGTAAGGAAAAACACACCGTTGCTTTTCCATCTTTTTATACATATGGGATTGCACGTGTCGTTTTCTTGACTGAGACAGCAATCATCGCAAGAAAAATTTAGTAATCACAGTCTGGTTTGCAACTGACTGTGTGATTTTAAAGATCTTGTTATATATCTTTCATTTCAATGTTCTGTGTAATAAAACTTAGTCCTATCAAGATTTGACTGCTTTATCAGCATTCTAATGACAATTTTGTCTTTTATTTTTAAGAATTTTTTTTTTTTTTAAAGACCATCACTGGGTCATCCATAAAGGAGAAAAGACCAACACGTGAAGGGCAGGTGTGTGAAGACCAGCTTCAGCTTCCTCATCGCTTGGGAGATCTTGATGAAGAAGTAGGCTGTCTTGCCAAAGACCAAATTGGAGTCGGTGGCCAGATTGAAGCTGCCATTGTATTCCAGGTCCATCTCAAAGCCCAGCTCTTTGGGGCAGCCCTTCTTTGTGCAGACCACTGGCCAGATGGCTTTGAAGATGGGTGAGACATTGCCCCAATAGACTTCCCTGAGGTTGAACTCCTCAAATACCTTCCCTGTCATCTTGGTCTGGAGCATCTCCTCAAGTTCCATCTTAATCTTATTCATCACCCAGTTTTTGACCAGGGCCATGTTACTGAAGAGAAAAATTGCACTGAAGAAGTGACACATCTCATTGCTGGAGGTGGGATCCATAGGGGGCTCTGAAGGCTCTGTTAGCATAATGCAGGTCTCCAGGCCCATGATGGGATCTGAGGCAAACTTTGAGCAACCTGGTCTGGTGGAGTTGTCCCTGCCTGTAGCTGGAGATTGGAACTAGATGATCTTAAAGGTCCCTTCCAACCCAAACCGTTCTATGATTCTAAGATTTTATGATTCTATGATACTATGATAACCAGAGAACAGCAGTTAAGCATAGCATTCATTAGTTTATTGGTTTCCATCACACCTTATCACAGTCATCTTGTCTCAGATGAATTCTGACCTGTTGAATCCATCGTTGTCTGGAAGCCACTCCATATTTCTGGCTACTCTCAACTTTCTTTGTTTTCTGTCTCCATTTTCTGAGGTTGTGGAGGGACAAGGAGAGAAAAATACAGACAGAGCAGAGCTGCATTCTGTAAAATAAGCATTCAGTGATATTATAAATAGCAATTGATTCTTATTCCTATTATTGATTACTTTCCTATACTCCCAGTTATTGGGAGGTCAGTTACTACTTTTCTTACTGTTCCAATAATGATAAAGAAAAAAATTTGACTGAGCAGAAAAAAACAAAATCAAAATCCCAAAAGCACCACCAAATCTGTTGCTTTGATTACTGAGAACATTTACCCAAAGCCTGGCAAACATTTCCTACAAAACTGTTGACTGAACATACATTTTCTTGAAAGGGAAAAAAAAGAAAGGAAAAAAACTGCAACAGCAATGTCTTTAGTTAATTAAATGACATTGTGCACAGGAAAGAGGGATAACAACAAGAAGAGAATCTGACACCAAGCGTACCACATTACTTGTCTGCTTAGTCCACAAGAGTCTTGAGCAGAAATTTAAGCTCCTGTATGACAGATAATAATAAAGGATAGATTTCATGGCATTGGAAATGGGCCCGTTTAGAAACATTAGGAACTATTTTGTTCCAAATAATTTGGGGACTGTTTGGATGTAGATTTTTGGTTCAGGTGTGGTTTGGAACAGCTTGCTGGCTTTGGCTTTTTTCTTGTGTTTCAAAGCATTTGGTTTTTGTTTTGCTACACACTTGATAGAAATGAATCTACTGCAAGAACATGCAAAATGTGCTTGCATACATATGTGTGTACATATATGCATTCTATATAGTTTAAAATGGATGATGACCTTACATTCATAGGAAGTACTTCAAAATACTTGCATATATTCCAGATTTTTTCCCAAGGTACAAAAATAGTAAAAATGAGACGAGGAGTCGGTGTAGGGGCATGTGCATTTCTCTGCATTGTGTTAGAGTGAAAGTTAGTCCTCCTTCCTTCAGAAAGATTACCAAGTGGGCAGGAAGAAGGTGCCAATATGATTCCTCATTCCTTCACTATTCTCCCACCCAGTAACCAAATACCCAACTTTCTTCTCATTATCCCTAGCTCTTCTAAATCTTACCCTCAGAACTCCAAATTCTCTGACATCTAAGCCACAATCCATCTTCCAATCCTTTTGTAGATCTCCCATTCCTTCTCAGGTAGAAACCTTTGAATCCGCAGGCTTGTATCTAGATAATTCCTTGGCAGTTGCTGTATTCCACTCTTGTTAGATCATGTGCCTGTTTTTTCTCTTCTTGTGTTAATTTGTGTAAGCTGAATAACAGTTGCACATTAAGAAAAGATTGGAAAAAGAAATATAGATGTAAAAAGACAACAACTGGGACATGTGCAGAATAGAATATATGGGCTGTAGCCCAGTGTTGTGTTGTCTTCCTCCTCATGGGGCTCAAACTTGCATTCAACATCTGCTAGTCTATTTAGCTCTTTAGTGGACACCACATCACTGCTTCACCAGAAACAATAATATAAAAACAGGGCTATTGTAGAGGGATCCTTCTTCAATATTTCTGCATTCTTTGTGGCAGCCATTTTGAGCTAGAGGCTACATCTTTGTATTTAACTGGTCTTTGTGGACTTCCATCACACAGGTTAATTGCATTTTTAATACCCTTTGATATGAACTTTTTTTTTTTGTACTTAATACCCTTTGATATTGTAGCCCATGTGGGATAGAGATCCACAGTTTTTCATAAGCTCAGAGGCTACTTTAGCAAGGTGTGCACATATGTTTCCCAACGTGACCCAAGATCTGGGGTGGTGATGAATGTACAAAGAGAAGCTGAGTGTAGTTCAAGCCATTTGTGGCCCAAGCTGTTAGCAGTGAATCCAAACTCACAGGATTTAGGGCTAATAAATGATGAAATATCTGGTGAAGGAGAGACAGATGTCACAGCTTTTTATTAAAAAAATTACCCCATAGCTTCACGATACTTATTGTGCTGTCTCCCAGCTACACTCAGCTGACTCCAAGAGCTAGTTTTTGAAGGAAAGCAAATATGTCTCTTCCCTAAAAGTGTGGTTGGGAAATAGAAACGTCAGCTCATGGCTCAAAAAAGCTCCTTCCTCTCTGGTGGGGTCCTGCGGCCACATAAGATCCTTATTAAAATTGGTATAAAAGTGTTTTTTGTCAGTCACTAGGAGGACGTAGCTGCTTCATCAAAAACTGGTAAAGCTAATAGAAAAGGTGTGGGGGGTGTATGCTGGAATTCCTCAAAAATCCCTCCAAATATTTGTTATATTACATTTCAACAGATTCCTTTTAAAGTTCTCTGCTTGACTGCCCACAGCATTTCTGTCCTCTTGTCCCTCAAATAATGGTTCAGATAGGAAGCTCATACTTTGAGAGTCCTCTTTTTTTTTTTTCTGAGGGAACATGTGAACACAAACAACTGCCTAGTATTAGCTTCCTATCTTTGTCTTGTAAAACTCCTCCAGGAAATCTAATTAGAATATGTAAGACAGAGCAAAGAAGCACCAGAAAAGAAAAGGAAGAAGAGGCCTCAAAACCCAGAGGCACACAGAGGAAAGTCCTGGTCTTTACAGTTCCTGTTGACAGCTAGAGATGCCTGAAAAAGGTTTCACATGGAGTGAAATCCATGGCAGCAGGATTCATTGCTTGGAGGGGAGGTTCAGTCCTCTGGGTGGTAGAGTGTCCCCAGCTTCCCCACGTCCAGGACAGAGCTGGTAGGCTTGCAGGTAGTAGAGCAGTGCTCAGGGCTCTCAGTCTTTCCCAGCGGACAGAAGGGCTTTCGCCACCCAACCTCCCCACAGAAAGGACCTTTCTCACCAGCACTGCCATGTGGCAGCAGCAGGGAGTGGAGGTGTTCAGTGCCACCAGAGGGCTGCTGGGGAAACCAAAGGGAGAGAGCTTTCCTTCAGCAATATGGTGACTCCAACAGTAAGCGTATGTGCACCTTCTTTTGGGACATCTTTGGAGCCATGAGTGCCTTTCATTTGACTTTCCCGACTGGGAATTTGCTGAGGTGGAATTGCGCTGTGGTATTAATTCCATCTACATCTTTGAATCCTCAGGTGAATGTAATACATTTGTACTGGACGATAAGTGGTGGTGGTCTTTGAAAACCATCTTAGTGCAAGGGTATTCCCTGGAAGAGGTCACCCTGATCCTTCCTTGGGTGCCAGTGAGCCCCCTGTGCTGTGGGCCACTCTAGGTCTCATCCCCAGAGAGAACAGAGGTGAGTTTCAGTGGAAAAATCCCCAGAGAAGATTGATCAGCATCACTGCCTCATTTCAAGAGATCTGCCCACAAAAGATGAGACATTTTTCTTTCAGAACAGGGAACTGAAAAAATAATTTCCCTTTGATTTAAATGCCTGGATCCGACTGCCAGATTTTGCCTTTTTCCAGCGAGCACTGCTGACATGCCAGACAGCTGAAGAAGGAGGTGTGAGCTTGGGCAAGCCACTGATATTGTGGTGCTTTTGCTTTCTCTCTTTACAAAAAGCCGTGGATATCCTTACCTGACTTGCAATGCATTCAGGGGCTTGTTTGCCAATGGCTTTGAAATCCTTGGCAACTCAGTGCTGTCCCTATCATTGCTGAGTGTTGTAAGGAAGGCAATATGGCCAGTTTGCCATCTGCTGAATCAGTAAGAAGCCTTCCTTTTTTCTTCTTTTTTTTTTTTCTTCTTCAAGACAGTTTGTGTTCCTGCAGTGCTCAGTGTAGTCCTCTTTACTTTGCGGCTTTAAAATTTTCCATTTTAGGTCATCTTTTGTAATCTCTCCATTAGCCCATATTCAGTACAAATGTGCCGAGTCTGCTCCAGGTCCATAAACTCCATGCCTTGCCCATTAATTACCTCTGCAGATTTTGTCAGATGGCTTTGAGGAACTCCCAGCCCCAGCAGTGGTGTACCATAGCCCCTTGCCTAGCCCAGCAGTAACATCCGTGAAGAATTCCCCTCTACTAGTGAGCCGTGGTGACCTCCTCTTCCTGAAGACAGGCTGTCTATTTTCTGTTAATCTATGCTTTTCCAAATGTTCTCCCTTTTGACTCTTAAAAGAATTTCAGAGCCTTTTGCTCACAACTCATGTCAAACTGACTAGTGTATAGTTTCCTACTATGTCTTTATAGGTTCACTTTTTAAACTATGGCATTATGTCATCCTCCTTTTCCTCAGAGACTTCTCCTGAACTTAGGAAAATATCCGCCAAAGTCTCTCCAGTTCATATTGCTGCTCTGCTCACTACGCTCAGCATCACAGATCCAAACCTTGTCCCCTGAGAGGCCCCATGTGCACGTCTCACCCTTTTTTATGCCCCTGGGAGTTCAAAGAGTAAGTCCAGAGCTGCCACAGGAATTATTTTGGCTCTGCACAACTGTTCAGTATCTCACAGTCTGGCCTGATAATGTTTAAAATAAAGTTTCTAATACTGTGAGCAACAGCAGCCTCAGAAGAGGTGCTGTAATTTAGTTACGTATCTTCTACTATATCTCAAAGCAAGAGTTAAATATAATTTCCTTAGTAGAACTCCTATGTTACTGCTCTGTCTAGGTAATTAATTTACTGTCTTCTCTGGCAGTTATTCATATCCCTGACTGTTTGAATTCTGGCCTTCAGTTACATCAAAAAACAGGGAAAAAAGAGACAAAAGTATTCTCCCTTTATATCATTGCCAGGCAGAGCTAAGGTTGCTTAGCTTCTCTACCTTTGCACTTTTCTACAGCTTTTTGTCAGAATTGTTAGAAATTTCCTTATTTTATTACACTTCATTATTTTGCAATAATTGCCATTCCTCTCATACTGCTGACTTGTTCTCCCACCTTTCATTTAAGTGTACTTTCTGTGTAGAATTTTCATACAAATGCCTTTGCCTATCTTGGTATTTAAATTTCTGTTTCTGCAAACATGTATTTGTATCCCATGAAATATACTTTTCTCAAATATTTTCAAATTTAAACTTAATTGATAAATAGCCTACTGAAAAAAATGAAGACAGAAGTATGGTTGTATAATTTGTAGTCGTGGATGAGATTTGGAAGAATGTGTTTCAAAATTTGGATCAGCAAGAGAAATTAAGAAAAGCAGAATGTTCAAGTGTATATGCTGAAAAATGACGTTGAAGGTGTGTTCTTATACTAACAGATGAGCATGCAAACATACAGATTGAAGGAATCTTGTTTTCTGTCTGTAGAACAAAACCTCTTTTCCTGTTTAATGCGGATTAAAAAAATCTTCTTATAATTCCTTGCAGTATAGTTCAGAATTTGACAGAAACAGTGTTTTCGTGACTAAGAACTAATTATGCTAAGCACAGTCCTTGGCCTTCTTTGTCTGCCATCATGGGCTCATCTGGAAATGAGTGGATGCTTAGGAGCCTTACCTATATACCACCTAGCATAATTTGTAGTAGAAGATACTTCAGAATTAATTTTGTTCTGTCATTCTTGTTTATCTCTCAGTGTGCCAACAATGATGGCATGAACTTGAGGACTTTATTTTTGCATGCATTTCTGTACAGCTAAGTGATTGGCAAAGGCGGGATATCTATCTTTTTTTTGCTTTTGTTTTTGGTAAAAATTAGAACGAGTTCAAGGGCAGACTGGATGTATTCTTGGAAAAGAGAAGTGGTGAGGATTATTAAATACACATCTTAATCTAGAGCTTCGGATCTGTAAATAGTTGTAGAGTGGGAGATTACTAATGGGAAGTTTCATATATACTTGTCCCTTTCTTTCTCTTCCCTAAGCATCCATTTTTCTGTCAGAGTTGCAGACAGCTGGTGTGTTCAACAGACCTTTGCTCTGAGATGTCTTGCTGTGTTGTGTTTTTTTTTTTTTGAATGCAAACAAATTTTAATAACACAAAATGAATTTGGCTTTGCCTGGTAGTTTCTCCACCACTAATAATTCAGAGACCTGGCACCATTGTAGCTGTTGCCGAGTTGTTCAGGACATTTGGACAAGACTGGCAAATGTAAGTTGCCTTCTAAAAGGATCTTGTAAGAGACCTGTGCTCTTCTGGAGAGGCAGTAAAAGGCCACGTGGGACACCGTGGGGTGTCTAAGATGATATGATGCATCTGTTTAGGCACTCAGATCTCAGCTGAGTGCTGGGGTTCAGCTTTTGAGCACTGAGTGTAGTCAGGAAAGATTTGTATCCTAAAAGGTGGGGTGTATTCAGTGTGTTTTAGACATGCATCTTAAAATGATGTGACTCACCCAGGTATTAGGTCAGTCTTTCGCTGTTAGGGGGAATAGAGAACTCTCAGACAACTAGTTAGGTGTTATGGGACATCGGTATGGCAAACTATAGCTCTTCTTTCCTTGTTGAATCTGCTAAGAAAAAAAGAAACAAGTATCTGAATCTCAGGCCAGGCTCAGATATTGTCTCTGTGCCATCGCTGCCCAACAAGGCTGCTTGGGTGATGCTTTTTCACTCTTACAACATGCAGATGTGAAATCCCACCAGGTAGCACCTACCATTGGGGAATGCTTACTTTGGCAGCATGTATAATCAGTATACTGACTGAGTCTTTCCCAGAAACATTGAACTTGAACTCTGCTATTTGTTCCTGAATGTAGTGATATGTGGTTGTATTTATTAAGCTGACTTCTCTGTTAAGTCAGCATCACCTTCAAAATTCGCTGTGTATATATTCAGAAGAGAATTTTCCTCCTCCTTTTCAGGAGCTGAATGGAGACAAATAATAGAACAGAGACCTTAAAGCACTTTCAATGCACTGCATGCTACCCACAGCCACCTCTTCAATTAAAGTGAGATCTGCTTCTGGACTGTATATTTATGTGGAGTTCTAGTTTCCAAATCCTCCTTTCTGAGACTCCTTGAACCTGGGATGGTTGCATTTTGCTGCTGACGGTTCCAAATTCACCATCTGGCACATCTCAACACTGGAGAATGAAGATAGTTGTCAGTAGCAATGCAAATCATTGTTATTTTGTTAAACTAACCCATCGTACATCCCCTCTTTTTTTCTCTTGCTTCCAGAGAGCATAAATAATAATGTTTAAAAATGAATAAACACACATGCAAAGACATATAATATCTCAGCCACATTCCAAAGTCCTTGCTCAGGATTTTCATTCACTTCCTATCCCAGTGAAACTCCAACTGAAGCAAGTATGATTTTGGTAGACTAAAAATGGAGTAAAGTTTGCACAAAAAATTTGGCAGAAATATGCAACAGCAGCAGTGGCAGTTCAAGTTGGAATGCTTATTAACATCTGTGGACAAGGAGAGTTGAGATGTCATTTGCGGTTTGGAAAAAATGTCTGCTTTGAGGACTTGGCTTCCCTCCCCCGCTGTATTCTGTCTCACTCACTGTATAATTATTAATGCTTAAGGATGAAATTCTGAAAATCTTCCCATATCTGCTACCTTTTACTACTGCAGTGAGAAATCTACCTTAGCAGAACTACCATACAACAGAGAGGCTTCCTAGTAGCATCTTTGCTTTTAATCTTTCTGATGGGTGAGCGGGCTGTTGAACTAGTTGCTCAGTTTAACTGAACAGCAGCTGTTTTGAATACTGTGTTTGTACCCTCCTGTCCTCAGTAGTGTTGTTCAGGAAAATTTGTTGAGGATGGGCTGGGTCACCAAATGCCCAGTCAAGGTTGTGTTTTGCATCTGTGGGATCCTGCTGCCTGTGACACTGTGAATTAGTTTGATTGAGGAACCGTGGGACCTTTGTCTACCAAGTCTGTCACTGTGCAAAATTATGATCTCCTCCTACCTCACACTCAAGTGAGATCATTGTTTCAGATACGAGTCTTTGTTAATTGTCAGCGGAGATCTTTTAAAAAAATTAAATAATGAAGCATAATCTTTTACAAGGAAGCAGAAGCTGCTGCAGAAGCAGTTAAGGATCTGTCTGGAGATCTTTGAAATTTCCAGTTAGTGGGATTTCCATGCTGATACAATCTAATATTTTGGGGGGACTCTGTACTTCTGTTCTGCTAAGATATTCAAATTATCAATCTGATTATAATATTCATGATGCTGTCAGACCAGAAAAGGCATTGATTAATTTAACCATTTCTATTTCAGTAATTCTAAAGATGCTGATAAATTACCCTAGTGCAATGTGTCCTGTCATTACCTGTTTTTGTTCAGAAACTGTTGCATGCATGTTTTCCCCTTCTTACCTTTTTCAGAGCTGTGGGTCTTGTCCCGACTGAAGGCACACCGGTATAAATTCAGAGCACTGCCATTTGTTTGCCTTTACGTGGCTTTAGTTTGTACCAATGCAAATCACAGCAGCATCCTGCCTTTTGCTGGTGGGCAATGTTGACTGGTCTAATTCAGCAGAGTTCCCACAGAGGTGCTGCCCATTGCTTCATCTTAGTTTACTTGCCGTAGCGCTGGTACTGGGGAGGGTCTGTGTGACCTTTCTGTTTTGATCTCAGTGTTCCCTGTGCACGACTGTGCACTGCAACTCAGTCCTGCCTTACCAAGTTACTGCACCCAACCATTTCACTGATGAAATTCCTCCTAGTAAAGGGTGGATATGGCAGACCACTCTCCTCCTGCACCTCTGTGCCATTCTCCTTTCACTTCTCAAGAAGGAAATCGTGAGAAGGAACATAACAAAAAGCACAAGAGAGACAGAGAGTGCCTGAGGTTCAGCAGCAACAAACCAATCTGTCAGCAGAATCTCATTACAGTAATGCATAGTAAGTTGTTCATTGTACTACTGAGACAAGCCCATCCTTGCCCTGCATTATTTTTCAACCAGAACCTTTCCCCCCAATTTTACCTGCTCTTTCTTAGTGCTAGATGGTCACAGCCTCTCTTACTTGGAACGGCATGGGTAGCAAGAAGAGCCCAGTAACCCCATGCTTAACTCTGATGGGTTTATGGCCATAGCCAGGACAGTGGAGTGAAGCAAGGGTTAATTACTGTGCCAGTTTTTGGAGCTGGATATGGTGCACATGTGATGCTCAACTTTTGTTTGTGTAGCTCTTGTGCTGAGTAATACCCAAAGTTTCATGTCACAGCAGTTACAGCTTTAGCATCAGCCTTTGCAGCCTTAGACCACAAGATACAGACTGACTGGTGGCTACTGAATTTGAGGATTCAGTTGCTGCACAATAAAATAATACCTTTGGCTGCAAATATGTTCTGTGCTTCATGTTTTCACACATCTTAAGCAAAGCAAGCATCAGGGACTGTGAAAGCTAACTCTGCACCAGAAGATCCTGAAGTTTTCAGGAAAGATTCCTCTGTCTTTAAGGAGCTCTGGTCATTGCTTTGTAGGGCAATAACTAGGCAAATGCTGCAAGGGAAATATACTGAGGACTTACATGGTCTTCTGAAGGTAAGGTATCTGATTGACTGAGTCCAAAAGTACAAGTGGCCAGCTAAGGGATTTCTCCCTTTGTCTGCAAGTCACACTGACTCTGATACCTAAGACTGTTGCTTTTTCATCACTTGAAAAAGCCTAGGAGTATCAGAGGATAAGCTACAATGAATCTGAAATACTGTTCACACTGAAAGCTAAACAAACAAAAAGGATATTTTAAATACTAGTAAACACCAAAGAAGATTGAGCTGAATAACGAAATAAAAATTAATTTGGCTCATCATGGTCATTGTACAAATGACCTCTGAGGAGGAAGACAAGAAATGAAAACAGCACCTGATTTTTGTGCTCAGTCTGAAAAGCTGCCTCCAGACTGCTTTTGTATAGACTTTAACCCTACAGAGAATACACGTGTTCTGATGCAGCCACCAAGCATGAGAATGTATTAAACTTCTATTTCTTGGTTCCACGTCCATGAAATACATAAATTCAGTTGAAGGTTTGTGAACTGAGTTTATGAAAGGAGTAGTGGTTTTTGAATCTGGCAATACCTAATGGTTAAAGCTAATCCAGAGTGTTGCTAAGTACATCTGAAGCCACAAATAAAGTTGTTTTTTTTTTTTTGTCTGGCTTTTTCGGAAAGGTGGACTGATTTGTTTTTAAGACTAAACTATATAGAAAAGCCTGTTCTCACATGTGAGAGCTGGACAGAAATTTTTCCCTTATTTGCTGGTGGTATCTTAAGTTTCATATGGAACTTTTCAGAAAACAACCTCCTCTGGATCCTACAATACAAACAAAAGAGCCAAAAGGATGTTCAGAGCATCACAGTGCGATTTATTTGTCCCTGTCATTCATAATCTTAGCAATTCTTACTGGCTCATCTGGGAAGATAGTATATTAATGTGTTTTAAAAAGATTGCCACATAAGCCAAAGGTGTATGCAGTTATTTATTTGACTTTTAGCACAAGGGTATGAAAGCTGAGATGCTGCTCAGATAAGACGTCACAGCTGTACCTGGAAGAAGCTTGTGCAGACCAAACTTGGCCCTGTTTCCAGTTTTATTGAAACCAGATGCCTTTGCAGCATTTAGCTCTCAAATCTGCAGTGCTTCATCCAGGACGTGACCTTGGGAGCTGCTGTCTCCCAGGGCACGCTATGGGAGGGCATCCCGCCAGCTGCTACCACAGCAGTGCTGGAATGATGGGCTTGATGCAAAGGTCTGACTCTCAGCATAATTTGTAAGAGCGTTTAACCCTGTGGGCAGGGTTAACCACAGGGGAGATCTCAGCAGGGCCACATTTTAGGGGATTTTTCTTCAGAGGAGGCTGAGGCTATGGTCAGTCTGGGTATTGGAGGATGTGTGCAGAGACATTTGGAGGCAGATAGCACCAAACCCTTTACAGGCTGTGTAAGATGCCTTGCAGCACTCAGTGCTGGAGCTATACAGTGTGTCCCTGGGGTGCCAACACTAACACTGGCCCCCTGGGCTCTCCTAGCACTGCCCTGTTTATCCCAGGGCAGGAGAAAGCAGTGGTTCAGTTTGGCTTCTCCCAGCTGCCCCCATGTGGCAAATAGTGCCTCAATGATGGTGTCCAGTTGCCACAAGTTAAGGCTGTCCCTAGGCCTCAGACTATGCTAGAGCTGAGCCAGGAATCTGAGGAGCTGATGTCCCTGCTGTTCTCCTCTATGGCCACTCTGCCAAAGCCTCTGAATGTTGCTCGAGATGCACACATTTGAATCCAACAGAGGTCCCCCCTGCACAGCTGTACCTTTGATGCCCAAAGAATTGTTGATTAACTTTCTTTTTTCTTCCAATATCACCTCGCCTACCTCTGGACATAGGTAATTTCACATACCACAAGAAGCTTATCTTGAGGAGTCTTGATCTGCCAATGGGAACTAAGAAGATAATTCCCTCTCACTCAATTTTCTTTTCAGGGTTTGGACCTTCTGGTGGTAGTGTTTTTTGTTTTGTTTTGTTTTCCCATTGTAATGGTGGCTTTCATGTGAGCAAGGACTTCTTCGTAATGGCTTTATTTTGCAGATACAAGGAATGGGATAAGTGGTACGTCAATTATGCTGAGTGTCATATCGAGAAGCGTGGATTACGAATCCAGTGATACAAATCTACTAGGCAAAGAGGTAAAATTCCTTGTCAGAGAGGTGGAGTAAGCATAGGAGCAGAAGCATTCAGGGTGAAGAACGCTTGTGTTAAAGGTAGGCATGATGTTGTATGACTGAAAGCATTATGAGGTTAGAGCATGGGACTACAACATAGTTTTTTTTCAGAGATTGTAGTTCTAGTTTTTGCAAGGGAACATTGGTGAAACCAGCTATGAAACTTTCTAGATCCCACCCAAACGTGCCTCAGCCTCACTCATCCTCTGTATAATAAATAGCATAGAAGGATCAACATGTACTATGATTGTTGTCTTCAGACCTGAGATGATTGTCCCACTGTGTGGTATAGATCAATTAGTCAGGATTTCGTACACTGTATTTCGATAAAATGAAGCATTTAAGAAGAAAACTAATAAGAAGCATAACTTCAGACACCAAGGCCATCAAGGTGGAAGTTTAGATATATATATTTACATTTAAGATACTGTGTGCAAGGTGGGAGATAGTCACTGAATTTGGTGAAAGACCGTGTATTTCAATCACAAAGTCACACATCTATTTTTCAACATTCAGATTCCATATTATTACATTCTTTGTACATCTTGTGCCCCTGAAGACTTTAAGCCTTCCCCAACCAAAAAATCTTCTTGCCTTTTCTTATTGGGTGCTATAATACTAAGATGAATTTCACCCTTGTTGGTCAAGATTTTGTTTCAAAAAATGCTTCTTTATCTTCTGATTTGTTCAGCTTCCTCTGGCTGAATTGCTATGAGGGAGGAAAAAAAAATATCCTTTATATGGGTTACATTACTTATGCAGCAGGCATGAAACTGCAAACACCTGGTGGAGTTTCCCTTGTGTGAGCAGCAGCCTACCTCCGAGGGCTCTGCAAACATCTGAAACTCATTGTATGCATCTCAAAGGCCCTCTCCATCGCTGATTGAGTGTTTTTATGAGATTCATTATAGAGCAGCTGTGTCTGATATTGGTGTTCACACGGTGGAGGCTATTGATTTTTGAGATGTGGTCACTGTCATACAAAAGACTAATTATTAAATTAAGGTAAATACAATATGTATTGGTATTCTGCACATATTATGCTTGCTCTTGGCAGGGAACATCTGGATGAGGTGATGCCTGCTGTAGGCATGCAGGTGGCTGGAGTGTTGGCTTGCAAGGACGTTAATTTTGGCTAGTGAAATGAGAAGTGTTTGAAAGAATTGCTAAATTAATATCTGATTTAAAATAACTAACCAAAAACTGATTGGACAACAGAATAGTTTGTGACTGGAATGCTGCCTTTCCATCCATATCCTGTTAAGATTTTCTGTTTGGTACCAGGGAAAACCCAGTGTTTTCACATTTTCCCATGCGGAGTAGTCTGTAATAACTGTAGCATCATCTTGTACTTAGAATCTCCATATTGTCACTGTGAAATATGAGTGTCTTTGTCATGGATGAAAATCCTGCACAATTCCAACCTGGCTTAAGTACCTGCAGAGATGTGTGCATGAGCATATATGTTTGTAAATATTTCACAACCCATTTTGATAGAATGAGACTGTGACACAAGAGCAATGAAAGAAGCTTATCTTTGTTTGCGGAGACTCAGTAAGTGAGCTACTTCATAACTTAAAAATTATCTCTGGGGCTTGGAGCACAGCCACAAGCAGTTGAATGCTGCTAGACATAACAGCTGATGCACATGAGGGGCACTCTTTGGCAGTAGCACCCTTTGCAAGGAGCCTGTATCCTCAACCAAAAGCGTATGCATTATAGAAGAATTAACTTAAATCTTTTCTTGCTGACTTTCACCTCCAGTTCTTGAAATATAGTCTCAGTTCTTCATAACTACCATGATTTGCACAAGGTTTATGTAGTTCTCAAGAAAAACTCAGGATATCACAAACTTATCACAACTCATCGATCACAAACTGGCTGTGGAGTAGGGATCTAAAAATCACCACTGTAGTGAATTTTATTGCTACAGCCTGTATCATGCTTCACAGTATTTCTTATTTAAAAGGAACTTGTCCAGGTTGTTTCATCTCAGTGGAATTACGTTGTTTAATACTTGATGGATTGTATGTCTCTAAGTAGAATGGAGGACAAAAATGTCTTTATAATTCTGACTACTTTGATCTTCTGGTGGTAGCTTTCCTCCAGTCTTCTTTTAATGAAGTGGGTATGGTTAAAAGACTAAGATAGAAACACAGGAGAACAGGAAAACAACTACTTGTTATTCTTTATACATATATACACACACACATATATATAGGCAGACTCTGATTGTTTTTTTCCCTGTATTTTTTGTTCTTATAAGTCAGGAACAAGAGGATCTGTAGTTACAAAATGCTGTGATTCTTTACTTTGTTTCTTGCTAGGAAATGAGAAATCAAATAGTTTCTTTCTAGGTTTATTGTTTCTACAAGTGGCAAAATTCTCTTTTCTTTATACCTGCCTGTCTGAATCGAATTCTGTGCTGCTCACTGGTAGAGATGAGAATTTAGTTCATGTTTTATAAATGAATGAAGTATTTTACCAGGTTTTCCTTTTCTTCCTGTGCAAGTCAGTTACACAATACTCACTCCAGCTGGGACTTTGCACAGTAATCCACAGTACTCATATGCCAATCTCAAATTTATGCTAGAAGGAATATTTAAGCAGTTCAACAAAACAGAAATTCAGAGTTCAGTGTCAGAGAATTAATCTTTTTCCAGATGCAACAGAATCTGGTCATTGTAGAATATCTGTTTATGCAGCTGAAAATGCAGCTGCATTTCTATGAAGTAAAGCTAGCCTTAAATGTTATTTTTGACTAAATTAAGGACCCAGTCCTTGGTATCACTTTCATGCAATAGTTGCAGTACTAGAGTTGATGATAAATCAACATATGGAATTTCTCTAACATAGACAAAGCATAACTACGGCAAGGCTGAGTGGTTATTTGACATTTATTTAGGGCACATATACTCTTAAATATGGAAAGTTACCCTTATTTTCAGATGGGAAATACCTGACAGACTACTGAAGAGCCTTTCTTCTACAGTGCATCATTCAGCTTTGTGTTTTAGTAAGTGTGAGTGTTAAAGGACAAACTGAGAGAAAAAAGCCTCAGTGTGGTACTGCTGTCTGGTCTTTAAACACATCCTGTACTTCTTTCTGTGCATTCTGCAGGGCTTGTAATTTGAAATATTCTTCTGTATAGGTGATTTCATCCGGTAGCATTCGAATTTTGGTGGTAAGAGCCTAGTCACACTGGCAATTGTACACGTGCAGAGTTTTTAATACTGTGATCTTAAAATGAAAGTATTTCTTTTGGGTTTTCCTCTGAGACTTTTGTAACATCCTAGAATAACGCAGTCCTATTTGGAGATTGGATATATTATTCTTATTAGTACTTTCCTGCTGGGATGATGAACTTCTGCCAGAGGAAGCCCAGTGGCACATTATTTCCTACTAGGCAGCTATAGCCAGCTAGCCAAGAGGTTTCTGGCTTAGAAACGAGTCATCCACCCTGATGGAAATACTAGCACCTTGTAACGTTTTGAGGCATAACCTGTAGAACATTGTTTTTCAAGGTGCTGTACCTTTAAAAAGTGTTTTGTTCTTGCACCTTGAAGTCCTAATGACATTAATGGGACTTGATTGGCCCAGAGCTCTGCCACTGGAAGCCTCAGATTTTGCTAGGTAATGTCATTTGAGTTGTCCTGTTAGTATCACCTGTGATTCTTGGCATCACCTGGCTTTGGGAAAGTTGTGCATAGTTAGAAATGCAAGTTGTGTGGACAGAGAGGACATGAGAGACCCAAGGATTGACCCTGAAGGACTCTTACTGACTGGTAGCAAGCAGGGCTGCCTCTCCACATGACCACATAGAGAACACGATGCTGCCCTGCATTTTCCAACCACGCTTCACGGTAAGCCCAGACCGTGTTTCCAGAATCTCCAGATATGAGTGTGCATGTTTTCTAACATAATTATATTTCAGAAACAATTTCTTAAGCTACCTGAGATGAGATCATATCCACAGCAAATGAACAGAGAAAATCACTTTTTATCATAGCAACCAGATGCTTGAAAATAGTTCTCTTTCAGTCATCCTTTCAAAAATCCTACATGATCTCATACATTTGTGTCCCGTCAACTTAGCTGCGTGCTTTTTAACGTTTCATTTATTTTTCTCTTACAGTATATAATTCAAAGGGAAAAGTGGCATGGAGCGGCTGCATGTAACCTAGTGAGGCCTGATGTTATGCACTGCAATGTGCCACAGAGGGTCATGTTGAGTTTGAAGTGAGATTCACACTCCTCAAAGTAGAGATTAAATTCAGTTGCAGCAAAGCCTTCTCTTCACTGAAGTTGGCCTAAGATAAGGATGTCCAGAGTTGAGTAAGCAAATCAGCTTTGTCCAAGTCTTGAACTTAGGAGAAGATGACTCAGAAAATTGAAGGTGAATGCATACCAGCACGTATGAAAGCTTCAATAGTATTGATGCTGACTTTTGCTCCAGCTTTCTCTGTTTTTCTAGGTCCAAGTCAGAGAGCTATGCTGCTTCCATACGTGTATGTATGGTGTCCTTCAGCACGTGGGTGTGAACACCTTAACACAGCAATACATCCCTACGCTGCTGCTGAAAAATGAAACCTAGTAATAAGGCCAATATTGGTAACCTCTCTGCATATGTAAGGGGAAGAATATTGGTGATATTTTGTTTTTGATAATGTTCAGTTGACTCTTTTTCATATCTGAAGGTGATGAGTATATATATAAATGCAGCCTTTTTTTTGTATTTACTTGTAGGTGATTGTTCAGCCAGTGACTGTCATAGTTAGGATTCCTCTCTTGCTCTTAGCACTGTATCTTCATGATAAAAGCCCTGATCTACTGTAGAAGAAGACAGAAATCACACGTGCATAACTGTACAAATCCACTGTATTATGTGCAGTGCACTATGTTTGATACTGGAATTTAAGACGTCAATTTGCCTATCTTTATTCGGGTCTTCTATTAATGTCACTTTTCTGTGTTTTCTTGCAATTCAGAGAAGCATTCATTATTTATTTTCCCAAGTGATGTGGGGCCCCAGGCCTTAGTCAGTAAGTATCGTCCAGCCCTGCAATGAGTAATTTTGTTGTAGTCTCACTTGTGGGCTGTTATGAGAACAAGAGCTGGATGAACATTTTATGAAGGTTGAGGCTGATATTCAAAATATGAGATGCAGTAGTATTCTTATCTCTGTTTTACAGATGAGGAAAGGAGGACAGGATTAAAAAAGCAATCAAAGTCATGTTCTAGTTTGGGATACTGAGCTTCAAGAGCTCTTACCAAAGTAAAGATTTAATATTTAATGCTCAGCTCTGGTTTGTTTTGCTTTCTGTTGTGCAAGCTCAGTCCTTCAATAACACGACCCTTGTGCAGAATTTGTCACACCCTACATAGGTGCTCACAATGATCACTTGAGGTGGCAACACCTCTGTCACCTCCAGATAACTCAGAGAGAGATGGGCTCTTTCATGGAGGGAATAATCAGGTCTATCTAAGATGTTCACCTTAGAAAGAGATCTTTTGCAAGTACATGTTTCTCTTCATGGATTATGAAGGGAGCAGGGACCAGCAGAAAGGAGCTGGGGTCTCAGGTGGATTGATGTGAACTCCTCTCAGAGGTCTAATGTTAGCAGTACCACAATGAAGGCTCTAGCTCCTTTTGGATAGTTTTTTGGATATCATATTAAATTCAGGTAGCGATGTTTTGTTACATACAGATCTAGTTATAATAAACACATATCAGTTATTAACATAGTTGCTATACGCGTGCACATCTGCAGCCATCCATACAATTTTGCATGCAGACTGTGAAACTTACAGGCATTCTGAAAAAATGAAGATCAACTGATGCAGAGCATAGCTGTGCTGCTCTTTAATAGAACTTTAGACGTTCTTCAAAAGGATTTTAGAAGAAGCAAATAAAGTTTCATGTGACTCATTTAGAGAAGCACTGATGAAGTCTTTATTACTTGACAGTTCCAGGTTTCATGGATATGTATCTAGGAGTGTCTGTATAGCAATAGGATGGCTACATTTCTGTACTGGTATTTATAAATGTTTTTAGTACCTGTGCTTATATTAGGGTGTTGATGTTTTTTAAATGTCAAATACGAAATTTAATTGTTCTCCTTCTTCCTTGATTTACTTTACAACAAGTTCTCAAATAATGACCTGCGTACATTATGGACAACTAGTTGAGCAACTCACCAGAAGATTATCTGATGTCTTGACGGACACATACTGATGGAAATTTTCTACATGTCCAGAGGTCTAAGATGTCTTTTTTTTTTTCCCCAGTAATTTTTAATCAGTTATGTTTGGTGATGCCACTTGCTTCCTGCAGTAGGTAGAATTACAGTCTTTGCTCCCGGACAGTAGAACAGCAGAACTGTATTGACTGCTGCTTTAAGAGTGGCATTGTTGCTTAGTTTCTTGTTGTTGGTTGTGCATTTTTCCCCCTGTTCTCTAAAAGCATGCTCTCTTGCTGAGTGGGCTGTACATCCTTTGCATTCTACAGCTCTATGGTCGAATTAATTCCTTTAGCTAATCAAGGAGTCTGTTGTTCTGACTGCAATTTGTCCATTTATAAGGAAGAAGGGGAGTAACTGAACAAGGAAGGCAACACTTTCTGTTACTGTCAAGGATTGTCCCATTCTGCTCCTCCCTTCTCTCCCAGTTAGTCTGTGAACGGAAGGCAGACGTGGAAATAATAGTATTGACTTGCCTCAAGAGCAACCTCAGTGACTATAACTTAACCAAAAGGTAAGTTATAACTTAATGAGAAATAAACACATAGCTGTATCCTCAGCGATTATCTTTCACCATGCCAGTCCAAGCACTACCTTCAAATCTGCTGTGTTTCAGTTTCTTACTTTTTGTCATTCCCAAATTATCTCCTTCAGTCTTAGAAATAAGATTTATTCCAGCTCTGCCTTGGTTAAGCCTTTTAAAGAAAACTAAAGAGATTGCAAATGACTTCCAGGAAGATATTTCATAGCATCTTTTCAGAGGGTACCAGTGTTGTATTTCCAATTTAGTTTGTTTGAATTACTTGAGGGAATGTGATTAAGTGTCTTTAGTTGATATGTTAACATTGCTATAGAATGATAGAACATCCTGATTTGGAAGGGACTCATAAGGATCATCGACTCCTGCTTCCACAGGATTTTGGGACTGCCCAAAAATCAGACCATATGTCTGAGAGTGTTATCCAGACTTTCTTGAACTCCAGCTAGCTTGGTGCCATGACTTCTTCCTTAGGGTGACTGCTCTAGTGCCCATCCACCCTCTCAGTAAGAACCTTTCTCTCGTATCCAACTTGACCTTCAGCCACTCCTCATACACCTTCCACTTTAATCCCTTCACCATCTTGTAGCCCTCCTCTGGACATTCTTTTTTTTTTTTTTTTTTTAAATGGAGCTCTTTAACTCCCAGTGTACTACGTGATGTTATGATGTGGAATACTGATAACCAAAAAGCATAAAACCATGTCAGTATGCTACTGATCTTCCTACCTGAAGTGTGTAACACCTGTACTTCGCTGTTCCTTGTGGGGAAAGAAAGAATTACCATTTACCAAATTGCTTTTTTGGTCTGTGTTGACCAAACAAAGAAGACAAAGCTCACATTCTTAAATTATTTATCAATGCACGAGGATTTTTAAATTATTAATTAGTTTAATAATAGTAATCTGATATTAAACATGGTTAGACAAAGCAGAAGCAGAGTACTTCCCTTGGATCCAAACAGGCCTAGGATTTCCAAGCGGGTTTGATGTTGTTCTCCAGTGCTGATTCGCTGCATTTGGATGGACGTGTCAGTGCTTTTGGTTTTGCTCTTTTGATGGCTCTTAAAGCTGACTTACCATCAGTTAGAGCTGAGAATGAGAAAACTAAACCCCTTCTCAAAGAGAGGAAGAAATCAGAACTGAGACATAGGATAGAAGAATCTGCTCTCAACTCTTCAAAATTTCTGCTGAGTTCAAGGTGCTATCTGTGTGGCTATTGTATCCTTCCAAAATCTGTGGACTTGGATATATATTATTCCAGATTAGATGATTCCAGTGGACTACTGAGCTGGCTCTGTGTCATCGGAGCACTATTAGTTAAACATCATCCATGGGAACCGGTAAGCACTTATTAAGAAATCATTCTCCTTCATAGAAGTTTCAGGCTGTAGTCTTAAATGCAAATTTCATTAGCATAGATAATAAAATAATACAACAAGATACCTTTTTTTCTCTCCAGAATTCTTGGAGTAATAAAAAGAACAGTGGGCAAGAGTGTTTTAAATATATTAACATTTTTTTTTAACTCTGCAAGCCTTTGTTCTCAAGAAAGAAAACTGCTGTTTCACTTCCCTGAAGCCATTGGTAATATGATGCAAAAACATCAGAGAAAATCTAATCCAAGATAGGTGCGGTCCCCAAGGGGATGTGCTCGTCTTTGTTTTGTATTTCCATTGGAAATCTGGGAGATTTTTGCATGCAAACATCTTATTTCATGGAGCTGCTTCTCAAATTGAGAGATTAAATCTAGCACAGTATAAAGGATTTTTCAATAAAGTGGGTTGCACAGTCTTCTGTTTACAGAAAATTGATGCATCATCTGATATGTCTAAAATTGCTAACTTCTACTTCAGAAAAGCTGCAGGAATTTCAACCAGCCCCATTATCTAATCAAGAAAAATATTCCCATTGCATCTTGTCTTTAAGATAGCTGGTTGGAAGCAGCGTTCGGACTGCTATATATCACAATTCATTACAGCTGCAAAATAGACTGATTTTTCTTGAGAAAGTTGCTTGCAGAGCTATCCATCATCCACAAAGTATTCTAAAATGCCTCAAAAGCTGCAAAACAGTTATTAAGTCCTAACTTTTGTTTTTTCTTCCCCACTGTTTTCATATACCATCAAAATGTATATACAGGGGGTAAATAATTGTTATTGCTGAATGAATGGTAATGGAACTCACTGCAGTAATGATGCTTGGCATGAGCCACAGACAATTTTTACACTCTGGGAGCTTCACAGCTCCCTGTGTGCCAGAAATGTCCTCTTACTAGCATGTCTTCCTTCACAATGGAAGCCAGATGAGTTTGCTCAGTCCTCGTTACCTCAGCACATGCAGTTCTTTGAGTTAACGTTTGGCAGTGGGGATGTGGGAGGAGCAGAGGGGGAATGTCCTTATTGGCAAAACAGTGTGAGTACAGTCCTGTTGAGGGCACACACTCACCCATGGTATCACAGGGCTGGCATCTTTCTGCTTTGTGTGCTGATCACAGCAATGGGACATACACTTTACACATCTGGGGGGGCATCACCACGGATAACCAGTCGTAACTTTGTCATCCCCTGGCTGCTTTCTAACAGGGGACAGTTGTTGGGTTTTTTCTTTAATTAAGTGCCGCAAAGAGTTTCAAGATAAGGAATAGAAAGCTAGGCGTAAGCATGACTAAAAAGTAGGACAGGTATCAGCAAGGGTTGTGGCCCAGCATCTCTACAACATCGGGACAGCAAACCATGGCATACTGCATTTCATCTCCTGCTGACTAAGAAATATATGAAAGGTTTAATTAACAGTGGTGACCTTTTCTGTGGTACTTCCCATGAGCAGACCTCAAGGGGCTTCACTAATGAGTTAAGAAAAAGAGTACATATCTCCTGAGCTCCCATCCACCCTCACTCTGTCTCTTCCTTTCTCTCCATTCCTCTTCTCTGTAATGTGCTGAAGAGCAGCTTTCACGTGCTTGCAGGGCAGGACTCTTGATTCTCTTCTGTTACGATGGGGCTTCACCATGCACTGAGGCAGTGGGACAGAGGACATTTTTCTGGATTTAGCTTTAAGAAATGAAAAGCTGATCCCTATTCCCAGAGGATGTAGTGACAAGTGTATCTCAAGGAGATCTGTTTCCAAGCATATTCTCATGCCATTTTCATCTCGATTTCTTCAGCAAAAAAAGTACCTTCTTTGACAGAGGAGACAGGATGGAGAGAAACTTTCAGTTTGGAAGCAATCCCTATCAGCTACTCCTTTGAAGGGAAGAAGGGTGATTGTCACAGGCAGCTCCCTTCTGAGAGGAATGGAGAGCCCTGTATGTTTCAGTCAGACTCTACCTACTTGGAAGTATGCTGCCTTCCTGGGTCCTAGGTCAGGAATATTTCTCAGAAACTTGCTAGTCTGATTTGCCCTTCTGATTATTATCCTTTAATGATAGTTCAGGATGGCAGCAACGAGGTCACTGAGAGAAGCCTGAGGACTGTCAAAGAGGACTTCAGGGACTGGGGCGAATGGTGGATGAGCCTATTTTCCTCTATCCATTCAGTGGCAGGGAGGCATACTGATCCCAGCAGGAAAACACTTCTCATAAATACATAACTGAGGAGCTGGTGCAATCAAAGGAATTTGTTGTTTTTTGTTGCTTTTTTTTTTGACCAAGGGATGGTATACTTGGTGCCTGGGCTGATGGCTGCTGGTGAGTCTCACCTGTTTCAAAAGGGGAAGTGGATCCTAGCCCAGGAGCTGGCAGGGCTCATTGAGAGGGCTTTAAACTAGGTTGGAATGGGGAGGGGGGTAGAACCAAGCCTGCTAGAGATGAACCTAGGGGAACGATGATGGGATGGATGCTGAGGAAAGGGACTCAGCTGAAGTGCACACAGCACGGGCAACAGGAAGTCATTGTGTGGCAGGCAAACTATGACTTTGTTGCCACCACAGAAATATGGTGGGATCGCTGCCATGGCTGGAGTGCTGCAATGGATGGCTATAAGCTTTACAGAAGGTGTCTCTCCTGAAGGAGGGGTGGTGGCATGACTATGTTAGAGAATATTTTAATGTGGATGGGCTCAGGGCTGGGAAGGATAAGGTTAAATCTCTATGGGAAGAGATCAGAGGAAGGGCCAACAAGGCTGACATCCTGATGGGGGTCTGTTACAGACCGCCTAATGAGGATGAAGACACAGATGAGCAGCTGGCAGAAGTTGTGCAATTGCCAGCTCTTGTCCTCATGGAGGACTTTGAATTCCTTGATACGTGCTGGGAATACAACACAGTACAGAAGAAGCAGTCCAGGAGGTTTCTAGAGTGTATGGAAGATAACTTCCTTCTAGAGTTGGTGACACAGCCTACCTACCAGGGGAGGTGTTCCACTAGACCTGCTGTTCACAAACAGAGAAGATCTGGTGGGAGATGTGGAGGTCGGGACTGGCTTGAACAGGGTGACCATAAAATGGCTGAGTTCTTGATTGTTGATGGAGCATGAGAGGGGACAGCAAAACTGCTACCTTGGACTTCCACAGGGCGGACTTTGAATAGTTCAGAAGATTAGTAGGGAGAGTCACTTGGGATTTAGTCTTGAAGGGCAAAGTGGTCCAGGAAGGCCAGTCATTCTTCAAGAAGAAAGTCTCAAAGGTGCTGGAGCAGGCTGTCCCCATGTGCCATAAGAGGAACTGTCAGAGAAGAAGACCAGAATGGATGAAGAAGGAACTTCTGAGGCTCTGGGAGAAAAAGATAATCTACCTCCTGTGGAAGAAGGGACGGGTGACTCAGGTAGAATACAGAGAAGTTCTTAGGATATGCATGGAGAAAATTAGAAAGGCAAAAACCCAGCTACAACTGACCTTGGCTGTTGTGGTGAAAGAGAACAGAAAACTTCTTTACAAACACATAAACAATAAGAGGAAGGTTATGGAGAATCTCTGCTCTTTACTGGATGTTGCAGGGAACATAAGGACTTTGAATAAGGAAAAGGCTGAAGTTCTCAGTGCCTTTTTTACATCTGTCTTTAAAAGTCAGGTCGATTATCCCCTGGATACTCTATCCCCTGACCAGGAAGTCTGACATGAGGAGCAGAATAAGCTCACCACGACAGAGATAGAAACTGTTAGAGACCTACAACGCCACCGGGGCTGTCCCAGGTCCATGGGGCCAGATGGGATCCACCTAAGGGTGCTCAGGGAGCTGACAGAGGTGATTGCCAAGCTGCTTTTCACCATCTGTCAGCATTCCTGGTCAACTGGAGAAGTCTTGGAGGACTGGAGGCTTGCCAGCATGACTCTCATCTACAGAAAGGGTCACAAAGAGGATCTGTGGAACTACAGGTCTGTCAGCCTGACCCAAGTGCCAGGGAAGGTTATGGAGCAAAACGTCTTGAAGAAGATCACGTGGCATGTGCGGGACAGTCAGAGGGTCAGGTCCAGCCAGCAAGGGTTCATGAAAGACAGGTCCTGCTTGATCAACCTGATCTCCTTTTATAATCAAGTAACTCCCTGGTGGATGAGGAAAAGGCTGTTGAGGTAGTCTACCTAGATTTCAGCAAAACCTTTGACACACTTTTCTGCAGTATTCTCCTGGAGAAACTGGCAGCCCATGACTTGGACAAATACGCTCTTTGCTGGGAAAAAAAATTGGCTGGAGGGCCAGATCCAGAGAGTGGAGATGAATGGAATTGAATCCAGATGGCAGCTGGTCATGAGTGGTGTTCCCCAGAGGTCGGTATTGGGGCCTGTCCTCCTCAATATCTTTATTGATGAACTGGACAAGGGCACTGAATGCACCCTCAGGAAGTTTGCAGATGACACCAAGTTGGCAGGAAGTGTTGATCTGCATGGGGGTAGCGAGGCCCTACAGAGGGGTCATCACAGGCTGGAATGCTGGGCTAAGGCCAATGGGATGAGTTTCAACAAGGCCAAATGCTGGGTCCTGTACTTTGGTCACAACAACCCCAGGTAACACTACAGGACTGGGGCAGAGTGCCTGGAAAACTTTGTGGAAGAAGTGGACCTGGGGACAATGCTGTTTGACACTTGGCTGAACATGAGCCAACAGTGAGCCCAGGTGCCCAAGAAGGCCAATGCATCCTGGCTTGTATCAGAAATAGCATTGCCAGCAAGAGCAGGGCAGTGATCATCCCTCTGCACTCAGCACTTGAGTGCTGTGTTCAGATTTGGGCCTACAAGAAGAACGTCAAGGTCCTGGAGCATGTTCAGAGAAGGGTAATGATGCTGTTGAGGGGTCTGGAGCACAAGTCTTATGAGGAACAACTGAAGGAGAGGTTAGTCTGGAGAAGCTCTTTATGACTACTTGAAACTACTTGTGCTGAGGTGGGGGGTCCGCCTTTTCTTCTGTGTAACTAGTGATAGGACTAGAGGGAATGACTAGAGGGAAAGTTGTGCCAGGGGAGGTTCATGTTGCACGTTAGGAAAAATTTATTTTCTGAAAAAGTGGTCAGATGCTGGAACAATCTGCTCAGGGAGGTGGTGGAGTCCCCGTCCCTGGAGGTGTTCAAGACACATTTAAGTGTTGTACTAAGGGACACGGTTCAGTGGGAAAATATTGGTGATAGGTGGACAGTTGGACTAGATGATCTTGGAAGTCTGTTCCAACCTTGGTGGTGATTCTATGATAGGAGTGGAAGCCTGCAGCTGGGTGCAGAAGCTAGAGATTACTTTTCTGTTATTTTATTTTAAACATATGTATTAATTGTGACTCAAAGCAGGGATGACAATGGGAAACCAGAGCTGGAAACAATAAGGCAGGAAGAGGTCATGATTTTTATTTTAGACATAAATTATGTATTAATTATGGCATGAAGGAGGGGTCACTGTGGGAATCTGTAGCCTGAGGAGGACAAAAAGGAAAGATGATTTCAATTGCAAGTATATTTATTAAAGCATAACTCAAAACAGGGACTGGGTGGGAATCTGCAGCTGGAAATCATAGGGCAATGGGAAATACTGCTTGGGGGGGGTGGCATTATATTAAACATATGTATAAGTCCTTGGCTCAAAGCAGGCAGTAGGGTGGGAAGATGCAGTGTGATAATGGCAACTTGAGGAGAGAGAATCTTGAAGGTTCTTCAGACATGTTCGAAGCTGGTGAAGGCTACTGAGCTGAATTTCCTGGAGCTGAAGCTCCGTCTACTCTGAGAGATTGGTGGTTCAGGTTTCCACAACCTTCTCCCGGCATGAGCCTGGATGAGCCTGTGTGACTATAGCAGAGTGCATAACCAGGGAAAAAGGCAGCTGGCTCTTTGTACACCAACACTGTATGCTTGGTGTGGACAGATTTCTCTGGGGATTCTGCAGCCACCAATCTAACAGCAGACCATCTGCCTTTTTCTTGGCTCTGTCACTTGTGGAAATGCCTGAGCTCCAAGGCCTTGGGCTCTCACCATGGGTGCTGCTTGGGTGCAGGTGGTCAGACAGGGCCAGCTGGAGCAGAGCTCTGTGCTGCAAGCACAAGCTCTTGTCTGGGCAACAGAAACAGTCATTCCCTAAGAATTAGCCTAAAGGAGCAGGCTTGCATGCTTTGGAAAGCTGTTTTACTAGAGAAGGAGGATTTCTGTTTCGAATGGTGCATGGCAGTGGTCAGACAGGGAATGCTGATCCCATGGAATTGTCAAAAAAATGCTAGTGCCAATTAATTTCCCCATGCCATGGGAAAAGAAGACCTTTCTCATACTCTGGTCTGAAGTCATACATCTGGCCAGCATGATTTGTATTATAGTCCTCAGCAGCAATGTTGCACGGATTGATGCATAGGAGAGCCACTAAGCATCAGGGTGTCATTGCAAAACCACCTGTGCTGAATAACTTTCCCCTAACAAAATGTGAAAGCTGGTAGAACACGCAGTGAGATTCAGAACTCAAGTATTATTTTATTGGACGTCTCCAAAGAGTAAAAAATACAGAAAAATCTGATCTAGACTCTGCTTCAGGTGCCTTTCAGGAGTTATATTGGCATCTGTCTCCCTCTTGGCTCTGCAAATCATGCTTCCGTAGCCACGCTGCTGCTTCCATTTGAAATTCTCACAAAGAAGAACCCTCTTTATGCCTTTTGAGTCAGTGTGTGTATATTAGTGTATTAGTGCATGTATGTACTTTAAAAGATCAATTTTATTCCTGGAGAGATAGCAGCTTTTTCAAGGCTAGTGGGAATCAATATTTGTCTTCCTCTGTTTTCTCTGGATCTCAGGCTGAGATCCAGAGAAGATCTGGACCTGATTCTCAGCCTGATTTGTTGGGCTCATTCTTTGTGGTAGTTCTTGTGCTCAGAGTGGGAAGAACTGTCCACACTTCCTCTGCCAAACTCGCAGCCCAGCGCTCAGCTCTGTGTCACCTTCAAATGCACTTTCTTCCATTTTCCACCTATCCAAGCAGGGAGGACCCACACAACTTTGTAAACTCAGGGTGTGACAACATCTCAGAGTATCAGAGTCCCAGTTTCAGGCTTCAGAATCTTCCCAAAACTGCCATGGACACATAACGGCTTAAGCTCAAGATTTGAAGGTATTTTATGCCTTGAGAGTTGGTAAGAATTGACATAAGTGATAACCTGGTTTTCTCTTATTCTGTTTTCTCCTTGATCTTTTTAAACAAAGAGAGTTTCTTTTTATCTTAGATTTCAACCATAAATTTATTTTATTGTCTCTTTGCAACGTAGACAAACAGGAAAAGAATTGCTATTTTAGTTTAGTTGAGAAAGTGTCAGATGGGAGCTCTAGAAAGTCAATCAAGTGTTTCTTGAATTTCAGCCCTTAGTAGCATACACTTTCTATTGCGGATTTTCCAATATTGCTGTTTCTACTTATTCTATCATCAGACAAATTTTGTACTGTTAAGTTCCTGCCTCCAAATTGACACATCTAGTCTCAGATATTCACACATGTAGGACAGCAGACAGAGTAAGAAAGCAAATGAAAAACCATTCACGTTCTAACCTAATTGTTACGTGGCTGCAAATACAAACTGTCACCATTGATGGTGGAAGTTTTTCAAAGGTTAAGGATTCCGTGGATTAATACAAAAAGCTCACGAGGGTTTTTGTTGATGAATGGTCAAGAAATACTTCCCTACATGATTGCTTCAGTCACTTCTGATTGAAATATATGCATGGCTTAGTATTTGAGTATTGTTTGTAGATGTCCCTGGGGTGGCTCCTTTTTCACTCATGTCTACTGTGTTGCTGTGGGTCAAGTGCTCTTATTTCATAAATTCTATTACTGGTTATATTTAAGAGAGAAATTTAAACGGCGTGTATTTTCACTTGCAAGTCCATGGCTTCTGGTGCTTAAAAGACAGTGCAAACAGCTAGATTTGGCTCAAAACAGCAAATCCCCATATGGGACAGATCAGTAAGTCATCCGCAGCTGAAATTAGATAGCGACCACTTGGAGGGGTTGGAAAAAGTGTTCTGAAAAAAATCTTGACATTCTGGAAAAAAAGCCACCACATATCAAAAGAAGACGAAAACTTATGAATATCATACTTAATCACTCAACATGTTCAAATCAGTGTGTTGTTTTTTATTACTGCTTAATATGTATTTTGAAAAGTCTTTTTTTTTTTTCATTGAAAAGGTCAGATTTCCTTTAAAAATATTAAAAATGTAACTTCAAAACTTTTTTTCCAAATCCTGCCAAAATTAGACATTTTCAAAAGCAGTTTTTTTCCACAAAAACACTCATAGTCGTATTAATAAATGTACATTTGCTAATGAAAATTTTCCACAATCCTAGTAGCCAATACTTTCTTAAATTCATCTTCTGAGCGTGCTCAGGATGCTAAAGGAAAGCGACAGCTAATGTGGATTTAAGATTTTTTTTCTTGGCACTTTAATAGGTCTTCTCTGTAAAAACAACAATTTGCAGTGAGTACTACACCTTTCTCTTGAATTTTACATTTCACTTTTCTAAGATGGCAGGTATTGCACAAATATACAAGTTGAACAGAGCTATCCCCTGCATTTCAAAAAACAATGAACCTTTAGCTCTCAGAAGATAAGTCATGGCACAACATAGCTCATATTGTCGCAATTTACGCCTTCTTAAATCTTCCCTTGGTTCTCTTTGTCATCCCTTTTCAGTTCAGTTTTGTTGAGTGTCAAATCTCCCTGTTCCCCAGGATTCCGGGCTTTGAAGCCTTACTGTCCTCCAGTTCTGCTTCTGCAGTACTCATCCTCAAACCTCCACTGATCACACTCTCTGTTTGATACTTCCCCGGGGCTTCACACTGCCTATTGATAGCTTCTCTTTCAAATCCTTTTCTCAGCTTCTGCATTTCTCTCAAGCTTGAATTCATTCATGTCTAAGCTGCTCAGACTCCAAGATTTTAGAGATGTAAGGAGCTAGAACCAGATCTTTTAGGCGAAGGTAGTAAGGTAAAACATAACTTATATGGAAAGCAAATCACAGCAAAAATTGCATTCACCCACTTCCCACTTCCTTCCCCTCCCCCCACAACAAGAATCATTTTAGCTTTGCAGCGTTGTTTAGCTGAGGAGTATACATGAAGATTGGGTTCCAAATGGTAATAAGAATCAGACCAGCAAATGATATTAGACATGGGAAATAATAGGGAAGATGAAGCATACATTTCTTACGTGATGGCAGTGCAAACATTTTTTAAGGTGATGCTTTTAGGCAAATAACTCTGGAGAGAGTGCCCTGTGAACATAATGCAAAGCTCATGTAGGACTAAAGTAGTAAAATATTAGCTTCCTATCCCCTGAATTTTACAAGGCAAGCACTGTGCTTGTCACCTCTGTATCTCATAGAAGTTTGCCAGATTGCCAGCGCCAACAGCAACACAGGAAAAGTTAGGTGTACACAAGAAACTCTTGGTGTGCATCCAAACAAAAGAAGGAATCCAGGGCAAAGAAGCGTGAATGTTAATAATCTTGCCAGAGATCCTTTCTTCGAGGCTAATAGTTCAGTAACCTCCTTTGATGTATGACTTGAATATATCGCAGCATCTGTGTGCCTCCAGCACCTCCCCTAATGCAGCCAGAATTAATTAGTAAGCAGGAATGGGAAGGAGCAAATGACCCTGTATGATGCAGATGAGTTTGTTCTTACTGTTAATGCACTGCTACCAATAATCTAAGTGGAATTTTAATAAAGCACATGTAGCAGCTCGTTCCCAGTAGCCAAAAGTCTGTGGTAGACTTCATGCCCTATAGCTCTTAATTATTCATCTCAATGAACAACAGAAAACAGAGACGCCTAAGGTACTGGACAAATCTCTTGACCTGCTCAGACAGGAGATGAATATCCATTGAATTCATTCTTCTATTTACCAGTCGTTTTCATTACTCCAAATCTAATAATGCTGTTTGCACTGAGGGATAGCAGTATCCAGCAAGTGATCACATCAGCAATGGAAGGAATTCAGCTGGGCTTAATCTAAATGGTTTCAAAGGAGAAATCAGTTTTTTCTTGCACTGTTAGAATTAGTGAAAGCAAAATGTAACAATCTTTGTCCACTCTCAGCTGTAAGCTCTACAGTCATATTCTGAGATCGAGACAAGTTCTCTGTGCATGTGGCTTTTTCTGCCTGTGGATGAAACAAAACTGGAAGTTTGTCTGAGAAACAAAAAAGTCCTCTTTGTTGTCTTACAGTTATCCTGTTCTGGGAATCACAGAAACATATCCAACATAGAAGGTAGTTGGAAGGGAAAGGCAGCCTTTCTGTGCACACAGTCTTCAAGATCCTTTGCAATAACCCAGCTGCGTTTTTTGACAATGTCAAGTATCCTCCTCACTTCACCACAGTTCTTCCTCCTTTAAAACTTTCTAGGGATTTTTTTTCTATGCAGCCCATTGTCTCTTATGAGACAAAATATTAAGATTCTCTTTTGTCACTTCCTTTCTTAAGCCTTTGTGGTGATTCTTGATCAAACATAACCTGCTCATCATAGGAAGACCAGTGGTAACTCTTTCTTCCTGCTTTTTTTCCCTTGTCTGCAAACTAAAACCAAAGAATGCTTTAACTGTAAGATGCCTGTAGCTAGCATAACATATGTCTGCTTGAGGTATGTTGCTATCTGCTCTTTCATTATATTTGTCTGAGAGGAAATGTTCTCTATTCTAGCATTGCACATAAATACAGAAAGTCCTAGTCCAACTCTTTAGAATCATAGAATCATAGAATTGCTCAGGTTGGAAAAGACCTTAAAGATCATCAAGTCCAGCCACAGCCCAACCATGCTACCCTAACTCTAACAACCCTCCCCTAAATCATGTCCCTGAGCACCACATCCAAACAGTTTTTAAACACATCCAGGGATGGTGACTCAACCACCTCCCTGGGCAGCCTATTCCAGTGCTTAACAGCCCTTTCTGTAAAGAAGCTTTTCCTGATATCCAACCTAAACCTCCCCTGGTGCAACTTGAAGCCATTTCCCCTCATCCTGTCACCAGTGAGAAGAGACCAGCCCTGCTCTGCTGCAATCACCTTTCAGGTATTTGAAGAGAGCAATAAGGTCTCCCCTCAGCCTCCTCTTCCCCAGACTGAACAGCCCCAGTTCCTTCAGTCTCTTCTCACAGGCCATATTCTCCAAGCCCTTCCCCAGCCTTGCTGCCCTTCTTTGCACCTGCTCCAGCACCTCCATGTCCTTTCTGCACTGAGGTGCCCAAAACTGAGCACAGCACTCGAGGTGAGGCCTCACCAGGGCCGAGTGCAGGGCAGGATGACTTCCCTGGTCCTGCTCACCATTCCTGATCCAAGCCAGGATGCCATTGGCCTTCTTGGCCACCTGGGCACACTGCTGGCTCATGTTCAGCCCACTGTCCATCACTACACCGATGTCCCTTTCCATCAGGCAGCTTTCCAGCCACTCCTCCCCAAGCCTGCAGGGTTGCCTGGGGTTGTTGTGACCAAAATGCAGGACCCGACACTTGGCCCTACTGAAACCCATACAGTAACCTCGGCCCATCGATGCAGTCTGTCCAGGTTCCTCTTCAGTGCCTTTCTCCCCTCTGGCAGATCAATGCTCCCTCCCAGCTGGTGTTGGCTGCAAACTTACTGAGGGTGCACTCAATCCCTCATCAAGATGGTTAAAAGATTCATATGGAAGTGTTCTTTGCCAGCATGCATGGAAATGACATCATATCTCTAGTTTGTCAAATGTATGAGGAAAAAAAAAACCTTGATCCTGATAGTAGGAATAAGTCATGGAAGAACTCTTTGCTTTGAAAATTGGTTCTACAGGAAAAAATACCTTTGTGAGCTTCCGAGCTCATCCAGCTTTACGATCTTTAACTACACAGGAGGGATCAGGCTTTTGACACGTAGTTGCTGGTTCACTCCCTTGTTGAGCTTGGAGTGGACTGGCAGGTATCCTATAAGCAAAACCAATGTATTTGGGTGTTGGTTTTTTTTGTTTGTTTGTTGCTGTTGTCTTATTTTGCTTTTATCTGCTACATCATCTCTTCTTCCACTTGGAGCAAAAAAATGATCCAAACTATGTCATTGCTCACTTATGTATTTTTCTGTTCCTTCTCATTTAATCTATTTTAGCACTTGCCATGCTTTGTTGTGCTGAGGAGACAGAATATGAAACCACATTCAACACTGTATCAACATGAGCTAGAATGAAAAAGAACTCATTGATTCGTGGTAGAGTTGTAGCTAAAATAATAACAGACCGAGAAGTAGCAAAGTAGAAAAAGGCAGTTCTGAACACACACAGTGCACTGAGTGTGGTGAGCTGTTTCTGTCCAGTCACTTCTCAGAACAGAATAGCACCAAATGAAAACTGCTCCTCTGAGGAGAAGATTGGGACCAATCACCATTACAACACAGTTCACATTGCTCAACATTTTATTATTCTTACTGACTAGAGCCTTCAGTGCTCTTTCTTTAACTAATGCCCATAAAAAGCAGCATCAGCCATTTTAGAATCTCACATGAGCTTTTCAGTAAGCATCTGTATCATTTGCAAATTTGTGTTCACTTGCGTTTAATTCAGACAAAATCAGGAATAACTGATAAGTTCAATCAGAATGAGGCAGTCTGTATAAGATTGTGAGACGTACACAGTCTGAACCCTTTCAGTTCTGCAGCAACATTACAATTTCATCAGTAAACAGTATGGTTAACACATACAGTCTACAGTGAAAATAGAAGATTTGGGCATGTGTACTTGAGGTATCATAGCATGTTAACCAGTGAAGAACAACCAAGTCTACCTTCAGAATTGACAGCAATACTATTATGGCAATCAAAGTCTTGCAAAAAGACAGACTTTACAACAAAAAGTTTGTTCCTGAGCAGAAGCAGCTGTGTAGGTTTTGAAACTGGTCTAATAAACATCCCATATTGTTGTGACGTACCTTGTTTCCTTCCACTTGCCAATCTTCTACTCCATTACAAACTACAGACTGCCCTGCAGAATTGATTCAAGTTTTTAACTGAGTTAGGAATAAAAAAGAGTCAACAAAATAAAGCGGGAGACAAAACTATTACCAAGATTGATATAAGTTGTTAGTATTTACGGTGATACTGCAACATATCAGAGATACTGATGTCATAGGAAACAGTACTGGAGATTTGTTGATCTGATTTTCATCTAGTCATGAGTTTTGCTCATTCTTTTCTAGAATATCTGGAAGATGGACAACTTCTGATTAGACTTTGGATGAAGAGAGCATTGAAACACCTGCAAGTTCCTGCATCCAGGGGGCAACCATTCTGTCTGACAAGCAAAATGGCAGTGGGGAGCCATCCCCCCAAAATGAACCCTTGGTACCCTGGCCCTTCCTTCTCCTTCATAACTGTGGTAATTTTGAGTCCAGGGGCCCAGGTCCCAACACCACCATGTTTTGGTCACCATAGGACACTGCAGGAGTCATATTGCAGTGGCCTCTGGTCAGATCCTGATACAGGGGGACCCTGTAGTGTGAACGACAGGGCTCATGACTCATGAAGTCACTGCTTGGGACTTCAGACTTCAAGAGCATGTGGATGAACATCTGGAAGATGAACAACTCCTGACAAGACATAGGATGAAGAGAGGAGTAAAGCCCCTACAGGTCCCTGTGCCCAAGGGGCAGCCATTCTGTCTAGTGAGCAAAATGGCACTGGGGAGCTATCTCTCCAAAGAAGGGGCCCTCAGCCCCCCAAACCTTCCTCTTTCATAACTGTGGTAACTTTGTGGTCAGGGGCCCAGCTTCCAACACTGCCATGTTTTGGTCACCATAGGACACTGTTAAGAGTCACACTGCAGTGGCCTCCAGTTATGACAAGCCACCTAAATTCTGTTGTGAGCCTTACAGACCCCTATATATGGGGGGACCCTGCTGCACAAACAGCGGTTGCTAAGTTACTCGGGACTTGAACTTCAAGAGCACATGGATGTACGAAGACATCACAGCAGATTGTCTGTCCACCCTCATGTGGGACACATTGAAGAGGTTCATCAAACAAGGGAGGATAGACCTTCAAAAGACCTCAAAAAGAAGTGGCTGATGGGAGGCCCCACACCATCGAGCTGACAGAGATGTACCTGTCTGAGACCGATGTGGAGCCCATGGAGGTGGATCCAGAACCATCACCAAACCTTTGCTCTCTCTCATGGGAGGAGACACAGATCCTATTATTACAGGGACACAGGGGCCTGTCCACATCTCTCCAAATGGCCACCTTCATCCTGACAGTGAACTTGTTGTTCATTAATATTTACCTCTAGCTTGTACAGCCCCAAATTCAAGGCAATCCTGTGGGCTCACCTGGGATATTCATTTCCTGGCAATTCTTCTTTTGACAGCCAAGGTTCCTATAAGCCCATTCTTTCTGTACACCATCTCCGTCCTTCCCAAAGACCTGGCAAGTTTTAGGCCCTGCTGAAGAGGAGAGGGCACTGGTGTACTCAGTGCAGGTGTGTTAGAGCAATAGCAGAAGGACCAAAGCTTCATGAAGTCTTGAGGAGGTGACAGAAGAAGGTATAGAGGCAATAATTGTTTAAAAAAAGCAAAAAAAAGTACAATATAATAACAACAAAAATACAAGAAGAGTAATTGTCTTTCTTTTTTGGGGGGATGTCACAGAGTCAGGATGCTTTTGTCACCTCCAGAACAGGAAAGACAGTACAGGAAAGACATTGCCATATGAGATAAAGGCCCAACCCACAGCAGTGGAACAGGCTACCCAGAGAAGCTGTGGATGCCCTATCAGTGGTAGTGCTTGGGGGGGCTTTGTAGCAACCTTATCTAGTGAAAGGTCTCCCTGCCCACGGCTGGGAGTATAGGGGGATATGGATTAGATGATTTTTAGAAGGTCTCTTCCAACACAAAACATTCTGTGTGCAATGAATCTAACCCAAAGAACCAACAAGCAGCCCTGTAACAATGTGTTCTGCTCAATGATCTTCCTAAAAACTGCAGGAGGCAAAGGGAGAAAAAACGCTATGAAGCAGCTGAGAGGGGACATCTGTTAATCCAGGGTATGGTTTAGTAGTCAATATTACCTCTTCACCTATATGAGGTATGAAAGGAAATCACTGAATGCACCCAGGAAAAGAGAGCCGTGTTAACATCCCGTTACCATGGTAGGACCGGCACTGCAAGCCATCACCAGAAACACCAACATAACCAGCTCTGTGTTCCTTAGTTCCACAACAGTCTGCTAGATTTCTTGGCACACTGTTTGCAGTTTAGTCACTGCACAGGAAACAGAACTACCTCCTTTTCCTCTTTCCCACATGTCAGATGTTGAACACTTGTGTGGTGCTTGAGGTTCGTAGGGGTCAAGTGGTAGAGGACACTTACATGGCTGTGCCCCTTTTTCCTCTGAGGATGACCCCTGTAGGACCCGAGGGAACAGCTAGATACTGGGAAAAGGTTTCTGCAAGGATTCAAGAAGCATTTGTACAACAGATACACAGCAGTGTGCCCAGGTGAACATGAAGGCCAAGGGCACCTTGGCCTGCATCACAAATAGTGTGGCCAGCAAAGTGATTGTCACCTTGTACATGGCACTGGTGAGACTGCATCTCGAACACTGTGTGCAGTTTTGGGCCCCTCGCTGCAAGAAGGATCTTGAGTTGCTTGAGTTGCTTAAGCATGTGTGGAAAAGGGAAATGAAGAGACTGGGAAATAAGGATGAGAAACAGCTGAGGAAAATGGGGCTGGGAAGACGGGGAGGGAGACCTGAAAGGAGGTTGCAGCAAGGTGGATGTTGGTCTCTTTTTCTAGGTGATAAGTGATAAAATGTGAGGCAGCGATCTCAGGTTATACTGGCAGAGGTTTAATTGGACATTGGAAATATTAATGGGTGCAGTAGTCAAGCGTTAGAACAGGCTGCCCAGGGCAGTGATGAAGTCCCCATCCCTGGAGGTATTTAAGAGGAATCTAGATGTGGCACTAAGGAACATGGCTTAGTGATGGGACTTGGCAGATCAGGTTGATGGTTGGACTTGGTGATTTTGAAGGACTTTCCCAACCTATGTGATTCTATGATTCTAAATTCATGCTTCTAGCTGTACATTTGCAGTGCTAATGTGTTCAGGATGTGCTCATATTTGCTTACCAAAAAAAAAAAAAAAAAAAAAAGTGAGATGGATATTTTTAATGATTCTAATCCCATATTTCTGCCCTAATACACTTGGTTTCTTAGTTGGGCTAATAATCTAGAGTTTAATATATGCTGGTACTAGTCTAGAAGTTTGCAGAGACACCAAAACTAGTTGTGCAGGTAGACTTGCTCTTACTGAACATCCTGTACAGCTAGAGAGGCATGATGAGTTAATCTCAGTGGACCTTCATTCATCTCCACTAATTTTACGGAGTTCTGTAACCTCAGATCTTCTCAGCTTTCTCAGTTCATGTCCTTCCACATACCTGATAGCCACATGATCAGACATCAGACATCATTCTGCTCCAATATTTGGAACCAGTAGGCAATCTGAATGGCTCATGCCACTTCCAATAGCCTCTTGAATATTTTTTTACATCTTTGACCCTTATATTTCCACTCATTATGCAGAAATACCTTTCTTCCCTTGCTCAAAACAAAGAATTCACTGCATTTCTCAATTGTTGACATTCTCTATAATCTTCAGAGACATGTCCTGAAAGACTGGGAAAAAAACTTCACACAAGGCAGATCACTTTTAAATTCAACTGAATCATGGCACTAGAAGACTTTCTAAATTCTATTTTGGAAAAAAAAAAAGCAAACCAAACCAAACCGAACCAAAAATAAATAGCCTAAACTGATACATAAGCAAAGTAGGCTGTATGTGGCTTTCAGAGGAGTGCGCATAGATATCTACACATCTTAGAGAGTCATTTTTATGTGAACTGTGTGTGGGAGGATTTTGGGGCTACTTAGGATACAGATGTATCCAAAGTTGTCTTTGGAGGCGACACTGTGCACATTGTCTGCCTGTTTGAGCAAGTTATTTCGGGTAGCAGAACAAGCTGGCTATTATCTCTCAGGGCTCTGATGTTTTACTAAGGATTAACCCCCCTGTCTTCAGTTATGTAGAGCTGCCTGGCAACTGTACCCAGTCCTACAGATTAATTATTGCTCAGCCTTTCACACTGTTTTGCAACTGTTTCTGCTCGAAGGATAGTAGCAGCTCCAATGCAGATGGCTGTACTCGCAGACAGCTGGACGTGGAGGATAGTGCAGGATAGTGGAGACATCTCTGACCCTCTTAGGACATTCTTTCCATCCTCTCATCAAAGGGACCCCACTCATGAGATGAAGAGGATGCTGAAGGCCCTGCAGGTCCCTGTACCCAAGAGGAAGCCATTCTCTTCAATAAGCAAAATGGCACTGAGGAGTCATCCCCAGGAAAGGGACCCTCAGCTCCCCCACCCTCCCTCCTTCAGAACTGGGGCAACTCTCAAGACACAGGCTGCAAGTCCCAGCACCGCCATGTTTTGGTCACCATGGGACACTGTTAGACTGCTCTCACCATGGCCTCCTGATGTCATAAATCTTCTCACAGCATTTGTACTGAGCCCTATAAATAAGGACACCCTGTATCCAGAACTCCAGTTACTGACCAACAGACGACAGTGGTGTCTTCACCTTTGAGAATCAAAGCTGCCAAAGTGCCTTTTCTGCCACAGAGGTAGGATGGATTGCTGTCCTGCCAAGAAGAGGCAGCTGATGGGGAGGCTTCATACTGTTGAGCTGATGGAAGTGGACCTGCCTGAGAGCAATGAGGAACCCATGAATGCAGAGCCAGAGGAAGAGCCAGGGGAAGTAAATCCTCCTCCATTAGGGCAGAACCATTACCAACCCACTGCTCTCAGGCAGCAGCAGAGGAAACCCAGATCCTACCACTACCACTGCAGTGATGTGGGGTCCTGTCCTCCTCCCTCAGATGGCTGCTTCAGTGCTGGTGCTGAACCAGCCTCATAAGTTTACCATTAGTCAGGAGAGACTCAACTCCAGGACCACCCCATGGGCTTCCATGGGATGTTCATTTCCTGGGAATTCTTTTGGCACCAAGACTCCTGTAAGTTCATCCTTCCTGTCATCCTCCCTCATACCCCCCCACCCCCCCCTTGCCAAGATCTCTCATCTCTTCCTCACCAAGAGGAAGAAGGGAGGGCTGGGACTGGCATGCTTTGGGTTGCTGTCCTGAGGCAATGGGAGCAGTCCAGTAGAGCAACCTGAGCTATCGGGGCTGTGAGGAGCTATCAAAGTGACAGAGGTGGCTGTGGAAAAGCAAAATACTTAAATTTCAGAGACTGCATATGCATTCCTGTGTCCCCTCATTTTCCAGTACAGGAAAGTCGTTGCCATGCAGGTTGAGGGCCCTGCCCAGGGGTTGGGGAGGGGTCAAGGCACCTGGCATCCCAGGGCAGGCTGAGGGAGCTGCCTTTGGTCAGCATTAAGGACAGAAGGCAGAGGGGGGTCTGAGTGCTTCCTACAGCTGCTGCTGGGAGCAGGGGGGAAGATGAAGCCTGGCTTTTCTCACAAGTGCTCCGTGGTGGGAGGAGGAGAAGCACCAAGCCCACACTGCAGCATGGACAACTCCCAGCTGGGCAAAAGGAAAAGACTGTCACCTTAAGGGTGCTCAGGCATGGAACTGGTGCCCAGAGGGGTTGGAAGGCTCTGTCACCCTCAGGGAATCCAGATTTGTCTGAGCTTGGCTGAATGGAACAGCTCTGCAATGAAGAAAGGCTGTGAGATTTTAGCCTGCAGAAGGCTGCAGAGATACTTTATTGCAGCCTTTTGACACAGAGAGACTTCTATGAATGACTGAGGAAGACTTTTCTTCAGACCCTGTAGTGACAGGACAAGGGGGAACAGCTTAAACTGAAGGAGTGTACTTACATAGGTTAGATGTAAAGGCTGTTTCTGTTTCTATTTCCTGAGTCTGCTGCTGGTGAGAACATTGAGTCTTCTTACCCAGCAACTCTGGGTGACCCTGTTCAAGACCATGAATTTTGTCAGTACCTTGTACTGAGAGCTACAGGCACCAATAAATGCTGTTATGTCATTACAATACATAGGGTAATAACTATTTAAATGAATAAGCATTTTAAAGCAATAGGGTAAAATTTGGGAGACAAAATAATGTATCAACTTCTCTTGCTTTTGACAAAGGTATGCAACGAATATGAGAATTGAACAAGGAAAAGTATGTAAGGACCAAACGAGGGAGAGTGTAGTAGCATCGATACTGATTCCAGATGTTCTGCTAAACGGTGCTATTTATGAGAGGATATTATTGGGAACAGTCCTGACCCTATACCTGAAGGATTACACTAACTATTCATTACACAGACACAG
Organism: Tympanuchus pallidicinctus; assembly: GCF_026119805.1. NCBI lineage: Eukaryota > Metazoa > Chordata > Aves > Galliformes > Phasianidae > Tympanuchus > Tympanuchus pallidicinctus. The sequence goes on along the minus strand of NW_026294752.1, from coordinate 1,805,719 downwards.
TCACGTGTATGCACACATTCCCACCAGCAATGAGTGCTCTGTAAGACAGGAAAGGGAGAAAGAGAAAAGCATGGGATCAGTGAAAATTTAATTGTAACAGTGTCTCTCCTGAGGTTAAAAGTATAAATTTAAAGATTTACCCTCCACAGCACGACATGCCTCAAATTTTCAAAACAGGTCTGAACATTTCTCGGTTCTTATCAGAATTTGTAGGAATAAGATCTGAACCTCAGTCTGAGTTCTGTTCAGTCTACAGATGAGAACAGGTCAGAGTTTATCTGAAAGTCTCCATCCAGTCTGTAGAGGCAAGCTGGGTATTGCCAAAAGTCTGAGGTTGCTACTAAGGCTTAGAAAAGAATTGAGAACAGGTGCTGTGCTGCTGCTTGGGCAGCCCCAGTTCCAATGCCACGTGAAGCAAAGACTGGAAATTGAATGGAAAAAGTGGCAGAGCAGATAAGCATTTTTCAAACCCCAAATGAAATTTGCTCAAATTCTAGACGAGCTCAGGACTGAGTGGAATCTGCAGAATTCTGCTTAATCAATACCACATAATCCATTTCTTTTTAAATAGGAAAGGAGAAAATGAAAAATAAATTAAAGACTAGAGGTGAGAAAGTTGAAGAAAACCTTGACAAAGCAGTATGAGTTGGGTGTCCTCTACACTTTCATATCCAGCATTTGTATTATACATGGGAACAAAAGTGCTCCTGGTGCTCTTCAGCCGTGTAGGCAAATGGTGTCTCTGAATTTCTCTGGAACTCCTGAGAGTAATGGGACTCTGTGTGTGTTTGCACAGACTGCAGAGAACTTGGTAAAGAAGGCTTTTCTTTTTTTTTTTTTTTCTTTTTTCTGAAGTGCTGTTACCTGTTCATGTGCCCTTGGATAGTCTTTCATTTACCTTGGAATAGAGTGAAACAACGCTGGGAGATGCCCAGCCTCTAACTGCATCACGCAGGATTTGGACACCGGATAGAAAAGCTAAGTGATGCGTGTTTCAAATCAATCTTCACGTATTAAAGAATGTTTTTGTTTTAATGGCAAATTGAACAAAGCATCACCTTCTCTGGTAGGAAAGCAATTAAACCTTCAGATATGTCAGTTAGTGACTGAATGGCTGATTTCCTGTTTGTTAGTGTACCACCACAATGTCATACGGCTCTGAAAAGGTTCAGGATTGTTGTCTGGGAACTTCTGCGCTTCAGGAATGTTTCTTGGCATTAAAACTCTGCTTGATTCCTGATCATTAAATATCAACTAAAGTCCAGGAATGGAGCAGAACTTCAGTCTTGAAACCAGCAAAATCTGCAGCAAGTGAGCTGCTACATCACTATGATCATTGAGTCAATAAAGTCACCCAATGGCAGATTCAGAGGAGTTCATTGGAAGGTGGAATTCAGTTGTGTAGACAAGCTGGTGTGATTCTAGAACCAGGCTCCTTCTTCAAATAGGATAAAAGGCGGAGGGGTGGGAGAACCTGTGGGATATTGCAACATATCTTCTATTACCTAATCTCTATGTAAATTTACTTATTGCTCCTTGCACTTTTTTTTTTTTTTTCTTTTTCTGTTTTAAAAAGCATGATTGGATTAATCAAAGTCAAAGCAACGCCAAAGCTTTTCTTGTGGCCAGTCTACTTTTCCTTCATTTCTTCAGTCTGATTGCTGCTAAACTGAACACCCAGCACCCTGCCTCTAATGAGCAGGCTCCTTTCCTGCAGTGTTTGCCTCTGCCTTAGAAAACTGAAAAGACAGAGCTGCTACAGAGCATGCCGTACAGATGTCCTGCAAAGCCAACGCTGAGCAGAAGAAACCCTGTCCTGTAAGCAACACACACAATGCATATACAGAAAAAGGAGCTGTGATTGTGAGGCAGAGGGAAGGACATCACTGACAGTTCTCCTTCTGAGAATCACCAGTGTGGTGTGTCTGCCTGTGAGGAAAGAGAATGAAGTCCCTGAAGTCTTTCACCACGGGCATTGCAATTTTGGTCACAGTGAACTAAAAGTGAATGGTGGGAAGTGGCTTAAGTGTAAGAGGTCTCACTGAGGTTAGTTTAAAAGATGTAGCATAAGGATGTTTTTTCTCCTAGTTGTCTCTTTCTATCCTGTGATATCCAGGGCTGCATCAGAAAAGGGATGGCCAGCAGGGAGACGGAGGTGATTGTCCCTCTCTGCTCTGCCCTTGTGAGGACCCATCTAGAAGGATGCAGAGCTGCTGGAGCAGGTCCAGAGGAAAGCCACTGAGATGGTCAAAGGGCTGTAGCACCTCCAGTGTGAAGAAAGGTTGAGGAAGTTGGACTTGTTCAGCTTGGAGAAGAGAAGGCTCCCGGGACAGCTCATTGCATCCATCTGGTACTTGAATGGAACTTATAATCAGGAGAGGGACTGACTTTTTACATGGTGTGATAGTGATAGGACAAGGGGAAAAGACTTAAATTAAAAGAGAAGAGATTTAGATTAGATGTTAGGAAGCAATTTTTTGCTTGGTGGGTGGTTGAGGTGCTGGAACAGGTTCCCCAGAGAGGCTGTGGATGCCCATCTCTGGAGGCATTCAGGGCCGGGATGGATGGGATCCTGGACAGCCTGATCTGGTTGGCCAGGGGCTTGGAACTGAATGATCTGTAAGGTCCCCTCCAACCTAATGCATTCTGTGATTCTATTATTCTACAACCATTTTATGCGCTGGAAGCTTAACTCTAGATGCCTCAATTTCTGTTTGCTAAGAGTGACCTGATTCCACGAGCACTTCCAAAGCCGTATTTCTAGAAAATGCAGTCTGTGTTTAGCTTGTAGCCATGAATATGTAAAGCTCTTTACTTTCATGTTATTTGTCTGCTGCGTTTCAGTGTTTATGCCAGCTGTACGGAGCAGAACAGGCAGCCCTGTCTTCCCTTCTGTGCTGAGTGCAGGCGGTGCAGCCAAGCTTCTTGCAGAAGTTCATTCAGAATGTTAAAAATGCCTTGCTCTGCTGTGCTAGCTTGCTCACTTGCTTTTCAGAAGTTGCCTGGTGGATCAGCCTGCCAACTGTCCTTCGTGCTTCCTTTTATCTCATTTGTATTACTGCAACACCTTTCTGTCCAAATAGTGGCCTGCGCAGTAAGCACTGAAGAAACATAAAACAGCCACCCAGCCTCTTCCCAAAGGGCTTGTAGTAATAGAACCAAAATGTAAGTGATCAGAGATGGATCTGGGTAGGAGAACAACAAGGTCACACTAGGGGTGTTGTCCATGTGCCTGTACACTAACCATTTTCAAGTTTTTGGCAAAGGAGTATTTCAATAAGGGATTCAAAGGAGCATAACAGTTGGTTTTATGAATGCACATGCAGGCTCTTCTCAAGCCTGAGGGGCAGCAAGGGAGAATGCACAAAAGATGCTTGTTGGGAAATTTCACAAATTGATCAATTGAAGCTGGCATCTGGGGCTGACTGATGCTGGGCATTTATATTTTGATAGGGAATAAAAAGTGACATGTTGGGAGTAAGCCATGAAGGGCTTTGAAAGTTAAGAGAGTCACAATAAGCTTGATGTCCCAGAGGAAAAAGGAATCATTGAAGGGGTTCAAAGATAATGGGCACAGTCAGAACAACAGGCCAGGAAAATGATTTATATAGCTGGGGCCTGAAATGAACAGGGCAAGAGTGCTTTTGTCAGGGCCAGAGAAAAGGACATTGCACTAATCGAGAGGAGTGACGGGACAAGCACTTTGGCAGTAAGCAGAGACAATAAAGACTATTGTTTAGAGAGAGAGGGGAAATACGATGCAGACTGAATCAGAACATAGATGGGAGATTCAGTAAGAAGAAAGGATCTCGTGTTTCTGCGTGTGAACATCCATGGCTGGAAGCGGTATTGCTCCCCAGGATCAAAGATGAAGATAAGGGAAAGGACTTAAGAACATCAGTGGCCTTTAGTCACCCGAAGTGTGACAGCCAGAGACAGACCAACACTCCCATTTGGACGGGAGACACGTCCAGAATAAATTGGAACAGATCTGTGGATCAGCCTTATGGAAATTGGGGTTTGTTGGGGTGTAGAGATTATCCACAAACAATGCAGAGAAGTGGAAAACAAGGGAATCATGGAATGACTTAAAGAGAGCAGCAGAATGGAAAACACCCTGATGAAAAGGGGAATATCAGGAACCAAGAAGGAGAGGTGTTCAGGATGAGTCTGTGTGACAGTGGTAGTGAGCTCCAGAAGGATGAAGGCGGGGTAGAAGGATTACTGGATTTAGTGTGGGAACTGCCTTTGAAAAGGTGCAAGGGAAGGAGAGCACAGTGGGGTAAATATTAGAGATGTAAAAGGGAGCACAGAAAGTAGAACCCAAAAGAAGGAATTCTTGTAAAGCATATCTTCAGCCTGCTCACAGAAAAGAGATATGAAGTGGAAATTATAGGTGTGAAGCGGGGTGAAACGCAGGAGATTTCATACAGGAGAAGAAACAAGGCATATTGGTAATGTGAAGAGAGAAGAACCAAATGAGAACGGAAGGTGAAGAGAAAAGGAGCAGATAAGAGAAAACACCGACACTGGAATAAAGGGTGGGATGAGGTCACTGAGACAAGTGAGAGGTCAGTGAGAAAGAATGTTAAATAAAATGATTGATTTTAAAATATATCTTACAGGCAGTTTGTGGGAAATGCGTTTGTAAGTTAGATATCCACACGAATTTGCCCTAAAGATCTGGTTTGAAGACCTAAGCACAAGCAGTAGAGAAAAAGAAGTATAGAAAAAAAAAAAAAAGACATGCTAATTGAAGCAGCTCAGTTTTCAGCACAGGTTTCCAAAGCAGGATTTTTGTAAAGAAAACTACAACGTCTTTTGAGAGTGAACAAAAGAAAATGGAGAAAAGAGGGGAGGGCATATGGCTTTCTGGGGTTGTGCTAACCCACTTCAAAGGCTGAACAGCACTGGAGAGTGCAGAACCATAAACAAGGTCATTTTTCATCAGAACAGCACTTAAGGCCATACTGTGTTGACAGTGATACTCCATTCTTTCCTAATACGTATCTTTGTGAGTTGGATTTTAAATTCTCAAGCGCATCATGATCTGGTTCTTGTTCAAAGTGAGACCCCATTTAATTTCTTCTGCAGCTTACTTCAGCAGAAAAATCCTGAAAATTGATCCAAAAAGGCAGTGTTTTTAAAATATTTTCCAGAAACCTACCTGTTTCAAAACCCTTCTGACAAAGTGCTAATGACATCCTGGTGAAATTCTGCCTGTTTTCCAAACATCTTGCCTGCCTGGGAGCCAAGTCTCCAGGACCTCTGCTCTGAGTGAGCGTTTCTATGCTGAAAGGCAGGCAGGAGACCCGGGGCTTAACCTTCCACTTTTCATCTGGGTCTGAAAGCACCGGTTTCAAGCGCCTTCAAATAGCTTTCTTTTCCCTCTTTGGGAAATTTCTGATGCTTATTCAAAAGTGAAATTAATTATTTTTCCCCAGCACTTCAGAACACGTTGTGGAACACAAATACCAGCTTTCCAACATAGCATAAAACACAGAGGAAAAAAAATTAACACGTGCCTTTCAGCCTTTAAGAAACCAAAATGAAACAAGTCTTTTTTGCACGTTGTCAAATGCATGCATTTTGTGGAAAATTTCAGTAAATTAATGAATGTGTTGAAATCACATTAAAACTTCCATTGAACAGTGCTTGTATTGCAATACTTAACAAATGTTGCCTGTGTTATATGGAGCAAAAGAAAATTAGCTGCAGTTTGGGGTGAGGAGAATGTATAATTTGGTGTTGTCAGAGCTTTTCAGGGAACGTCACAGACATTGGATCTGTAGATTTTATAACTGGATTTGGGGGATGAATCAGACGATCGGAACAAATAGCCCTATTAAAATTGCAACTTAATTTTTTCTCTTTGCAGATCACATTATATCACATAGCCTTATAAACAATTTATACTGTTAAAGAATACTTTCTATCTGAATTACGTGAGATAGGGTATAGGAAGATATGGAAAAAAAGGCTTACTGGCAAGGTGTGCTACACTAAAATGGCTGAATTAGACTGAGATCAATTCTCTAAACACAGAGAGGCCAGACAACTGTTGGACCCTCCTGCAGAGTAACAGCTTAAGAGGCAGTCAGTGTTAATCAGCTGATCTGCATTTCATGGGACAAAAGGGTGCTATAAGAATAAGCTACTGGGACCAGTGCTTACTGTAAAGGTGTCCTACACCATAGAAAATCATCATCTTATGAGTTAAACGGGTGCAGGACAAAAAGGTCAAGTGATCACATTAACATGATCCAGTTAATGAAACGGGAGAGGAACAAACAGAAGATTATCATATATATTTGTAATACCATTTACTTGAAGGCAAACTGTATGTTCTGATCCTGAATTAAACTAGTTCCAAAGTAACCTGGAAAACCTATTCTGGTTTCTGAAATAAATTCTGAAGAAAGGAGGTCATTGGAAGGGCAGCATCATGGAGACGGAAACAGCTTGAGAACCACCGAGAGCATGCAGCATCTCTTCCCAGCACCCCTCATTTGCTGCATGAAAATCACAATGTGCTACCTATTATCCATCTGCAACCATCACCAAATGAGTCGGCACCTAACGAAATAGGACCTTGCCCCAAATACTCACTTCTGCTTCCTTCACGATAGTCTCTGCCGTGGCTGAACATCTTTTCTAAGCTGCCTCATAAAGTCGGTGAGTATATTGGTGATGTATTCCTTAATGTTAAAGTGAATTGAAAGGAGATTTGGGAAACACTCCTAGTATTTGGAAGATTAGAAAGCTATGTTTAGCATGACATGTGTGTATAATGGTGACACTGCTCAACTTATCATTGTGTGATAACAATTTTGCACAATTGCATTAATATATCAGTAGAGTATTTACTGCTGCAGGTTAATATTACTGTGCAGTTAAGCTCTTTTTCCTTCCTTGCCCAAAGGAAAAACTTCCAAAATTACAGTAAGGGCCATTTAGAAGCTGGTGCAAACACAAGAATTTTGGTTCTTTGACCATGGGGCAGTTTACTCTGATCCTGGCCTGAGGTCTGCTGATGGGTCTTACCTGTCTCAAAGAGGGAAATGGATCCTTGCCCAGGAGCTGGCAGGGCTTGAAGAGAGGGCTTTAAACTAGATGTGAAGAGGGGAGGGGGTAGAGCCAGGCCTGCTATAGGGGAGCGATAATGGGATTAGGGGTGAGGGAAAGAAAGGGCTCAGCTGAAGTGCTTCTACGCCAATGCACACAGCATGGACAACAAACAGGAACTGGAAGCCATTGTGCAGCAGGCAAACTGTGATTTAGCTGACATTATGGAAACATGGTAGGATCGCTCCCATGACTGGAGAGCTGCAATGGATCATCCAGTCCAAATGTCCACCTATCACCAATAGTTCTCACTAAACTATGTCCTTCAACACAATATCCAAAAGTTCCTTGAACACCTACAGTGTTGTTGACTCCACCACCTCTCTGGGCAGCCCATTCCAACACCTGACCACTCTTTCAGAGTAGTATTTCATAATGTCCAGACTGAATCTCCCCTGGTGCAGCTTGAAGCCATTCCCCCTGGTCCTACCACCAGTTACATGAGAAAAGAGGCCGACCCCTCGCTCACTACAACCTCCCTTCAGAAGTTATAGAGAGCAATGAGGTCTCCCCTGAGCCTCCTCTTCTCCAGGCTGAACATTCCCAGCTCCTTCAGCCGCTCCTCATCAGCCCTGTGTTCCAGACCCCTCACAGCTTTGTCACCCTTCTTTGAACCCACTCCAGAGCCTCAATGTCTTTCTTGTATTGAGGGGCCCAAAACTGGACACAGCACTCGAGGTGCGGCCTCAACAGAGCTGAGTACAGGGGGACAATCACTGCCCTGCTCCTGTTAGCAACACTATTTCTGATCCAAGCCAGGATGCCATTGGCCTTGGCTACCCGGGCACACTGCTGGCTCATGTTCAGCCGAGCATCAGTCAGTACTTCCAGGTCCACTTCCTCTACACAGTCTTCCAGCCACTCTGCCCCCATCCTGTAGCATTGCTATCTTCTATTCAAACAGAAAAGAAAACAACAAAATCATGTAACTGGTGGGATATTTGACCTTTTTATTCTGAAAATAATGCATCAATCTGGTTGATGAAAGTATTTGCAATTTTTTTAGTGAGTTCCCAAGGTGTTTGCCAGAGACTGTTGATGAAATTTTACTTTTCCTGTGCTTCATCCTTTAGAACAGCTGATCACAAGTGTACGTACTGCCAAAAAGCAATGACATGAATAAGGCACGATTGTGAAGCGAGGTATTTTTCTCTAAGACAGAGCTTTAAAAGGTCTTGTAAAGAGACGATCAAATTGTTCTTTGAGTTGGAATGTATTGATCTCTAATCAGATATTCATTTGAAAACTTCCCAGTAATTTGTTTATGTCTACTGAAAATAGAATTGCAGAATATAGCAAAATAAAGATTTTTTTCCAGCAATCTTGAAACCTATTTTCAAATTCCTTTATCTGAATGGAAAGCATGGCTGCATATTTGTTGCTATTCACAGGACTGTGTTTAGCCAGCGTAGCAAAATACATAAAATTATCTGCCATAACTTAGCACTGCACTACACTCTCCCCTTGTTCTGGTTTCAGCTCTGACAGCATTAATAGCACACTGACCATTTGGTTTTTGCTGGGAGATGGGCGTATGCCCGGATTTGGGCTGGGCCACTCAGTAGGGCAGAGCAGCTGCCTCAATAGTATGGGGCAGGAGGAAGCCACAGGATGGGCTGGGCTGGGCTGAGCTGCAGATTGAACATGCCTGCCTTACAGGAAGAACTGCGTAATTGGTTTTGAGAATAAAGAGATGAAACTCACCATTGTAAAATGTTCATCTGGGGATAAATAGATGGGATTTCTGCCCCATGCCAGGAGCTCATAGAATCACAGAATGTTTTGGCTTGGAAGGGACCTTAAAGATTATCTAGTTCCAATCCTCGTTCCATGGGCAGGGTAGCCAGGCTGCCCAAGGCCCCATCCATTCTGGTCTTGAAGGCCTCCAGGGATGGGGGGAGCCACAGCTTCTCTGGGCAACCTGTTCCAGTGCGTCATTGCACTCCGAATAAATAATTTCCTCCTAATATCTAATCCAAATCTCTTCTATTTTAGTTTTGAACCGTTCCCCCTGTCCTATTACTATCAGACCATTTTAAAAGTTGGTCTCCCACCTGTTTAAAATCTCCTTTTAAATACTGGGAGGAAATGTCTTGGTGAAAACTATGGACAAACGCTGGTGGTTGCATGGCCACAGCTGTAACGTGTCATCCTAATTGCATCAGTAAGAAATTTCCAGTTGAGATAGGGAACTAATAATAATGTTGTGTAAGGTATGAGCAAGAGTCAGCTAGAATTACTGTGTGTAGTTGTGTCCTCCCACACTAGGAAACGTTAACTGATTCTAGAATGAGTACAAAAAAGAACTCATAGGATGATCTGGGAGTGGTGCATTTGATGAACAAGATGCACATGGAACAGACTGGCCAAGTGTTCTGAGACAAGTATTCAATTGTGAAGGTGGGGAGGATTAGGTGCAAGTGTAGAAAGTGGTATTTCAGCATTATTCAGGTCAGTGTAGGTATAAACATAAAGAAACACATCAGGCCACAAATATATCTGTATTCAAAATTGTGTAACTTGCTTTGAAAGTAATGCCTCCTATTTATTTCCAGTGAAATGACAACAGGTGCAAAGAACAAAATAACACTACTCAGTACAGCAAATTCTCAGCTACTAAACACTTTTTTTTTCAACATTATCACCACCATGAGCAATGCATTTTTTTCCAGTGAAGAACAAGAGTCTGCATGCAGTTCTAAAAATCTGCGCCAGTGGAGGTGACGCACTGCTGCTGTCACCACTGCTGAAACGCACCACCCACTGCCTCACTGTGCTCACATCCACTATGCAGTCTCCACAAACATTCAGCAAGTGTTGATGAATGTCAGTGGGTGCCATTTTGTTCTGCGTGGAGGAATTTAAAGACACCCTTTTGCTTCATGTTCACTTCCATGTCAGACACCATTCTGTCAGACTGCCCCTCCGCTGCCATCTGTCAGATAGGGACAAAATGTCATGGTGTGTTGGCAGGAAGGTTCAGCTTTTTCTGCCACATGACCGGCATCCACATCTGATGTTGTAGGCCAACATAATAAAATAAGAGGCATTACTTCCGGAGCAGGCATGGTAGAAGACTTTGAATGATGGAAATGGTGAAGAACTGGAGTACCTGTCCTGCAAGAGTTTCTGAAGGCAAGAAGCCAGGCTAATTTTGCATTAAGTGTAGGATAGGTTCTTAGAAGTTTGGGAAACTGGAAAAAAAATGTTATTCTAATACTAATCAGTTGTTCTAATAATGAAAATGTTCTTAATATATTGCTGGTAGATGTAGACAACACGATTTTGGACTTAAATGACCAGGAGATCTCTGTCAGTCCACGCTCCTATATAAAATACTATAAATTTTACCTTTACATAATTCATCAACATTGAGATACTCACACTGCATGGTAAAAGACATGATCTTGGAAGACTAGTTAGAAAAATGAGAAGAAAAAAATAACTCTGGGAAAAATATTGCCACTTTGAGGAGCTGCTTTTATGTCAGTTTTAAGGATTAGTTCACCATTCCAGAAAATTTGGTATGATAAAATTTGGCCTTCTGAGCACAAACACATAACTGGGCTCCTAGCTTTTATTCCTACTTCACGATCTTAAGTAGAAGACAATTTAACTATCTCCCAAGGCTTAAAGCAACAGAATACTAAACACTGAATCAAGGTGGCAGCATTTTGATTCAATTCTTTCCCACAGTATCTTTGACAAGCCAGGTCAACACAGTACCCTAAAGAGTTTGAGGTACATTTTCTAAGATGCTTCTCTGTATTGCTTCTCAGTGTATCCGTTCAGGACAGTCACAGGCCTCTTCCAGTGGTATAGAGCACGATGAAAGCCACTAGACCATGTCTGTAAATTAGTCTCTGGTGTGGGAACAGTAACAATATGAGAGAAGTTGCTCAATTCCCTCTTTTTTTCCCTCTATAATGGTTGCTGAAATGTGCTTAAAATTTTTAAAGCTGTTGCTGTTATGATAATGTTTTATGAAGGCGCTTTTCTTTTCTCTAAACCTAAATATTGGACCTATTCTAAATTAACGGTGTCCCTTTGACATTCATGGTATTTATGGGCATGCATGGAGGGAAAATATATCCCTTTGCTGGATTTGAGTCAGGAGAATCCCAGAGGCATATACTGTACTTCTGAATTTCCTTCTGCTTTTCATGGCGGTAATTCTTGTGTCCTCTTTTGCATACATAATTGATTAATCTGTATTTTTAAGTCCTTAATACATTTTCTCTTTTTAATCTGGAGGCACAAAATTTCATTTTCATTGTACTCCCAAGGTCTCCTACTTCTGTTTTTGATTTGCCTGTCCTGATGTCTGTGGGAAGAAATGAAATGGAAAATAACACTTTTGGATTACTGGGATAAGGAGAGAATAAAACGAGCAGAAAGAAGTGAGGAGAATCAAATGAAAGTTCAAAGATACAGACGTGGGTTCCCTGAAAGAGAAGCAGGAAGATTTAAATTACACTTTGTTTTGCCAACATCTCTCTTGAACTGCAAGGAAGAAAAGGCATATTTCCATCAGTGCCCTATTACCACAATTCCCACTGGGGACAGCTGAGTCTACGATCCTGCAAAATTCCCACTGGTAGAAGTCATACAATAAACAAATTCCTCAGATTCCCTGGCTGTAATTCCCTACCTTTTTAAGGTTTAAGGGAAGATCCATTAAGAGACTTAAGGGGTTTTCAGGTTAATAGTGTCCTTAGCATCCTCTGCTTTCTCCCCTGTGGCAGGTTTTGCAAGAAAACATGACAACTTTTCCCTGGATCATGACCCATACATCCTCTCTAATCGGTCTTCCTGACTTGCATATTGCATGGTTGAGCAACAAAATCCCAGAGCTCTTCATGGAATACGCCCCTAGCAACTCCCTATACCTGGGTGTGGAGAAAAGGCTGTCTTTGTGCCTAGATCCTCTCCTGGTGAGTTCTCATTTTGTGGGTTTCTGCTCTAACAGTTCACCATGAGCTCAGACAAAGTCTAGCCAACTCGAAAGATCTGGCATAGTATTTTTCTAGGTATCAGCCCCCACTGTACAGAGAAAGGACAAGAAATTGAATGAGACATGAGGAAACACAGAGAGGGCATTTACATCATCTTCCCACGAATGTGCTATGACTCAGATTCAAAGAATCAGGTTCAACACTAACCAAGATACATTTTTTTTACATAAATTCAAAGTAATAATTAAAAAATCTAGTTTTGCAGTAACGTAAAAGTCAGAATCATAGATCATAGAATCACCATGATTGGAAAAGATCTCCAAGATCATCCAATCCAACTGTCCACCTTTCACCAATATTTTCCACTAAATCACGTCCCTCAGTACAACACCTAAATATTTCTTGAGCACCTCCAGGGATGGTGACTCCACCACCTCACTGGGAGAAATTTGAAACAAAAAATGCATTAATAGGACCCCATTTAGTCTTTATCACCATGTAACAATAATGTTTAGTCATCACAGCTGACATATATGGCTGGCTGTTTGGACTCCCATAGAGGCCTTGGACTGTACTTTGGCTTACATCTTTCCTCACCTCTTAAAAGATGAGAGCAGCAGCCACATCGAATAACAGCCCTGAGAATTTCCTCTCTTTTCCTTATTACTTCTATTATGTTTGCACCTTCCATCTACCTTCAGAAAATGTGCTGGTACAGTTTTATGGGGGCATCATGAGATGTGTTGAACACACAATCTTCTTGGCAGAACTGGAATTGTCCTCACTCAACAAGTGCTGTAAATAAACCAAATGTGATGGAGGAGCACTGATGATGATGGAAGAGGAGGTTTCAGTGGGAATTTTAGCAGGATTGAGGGACAATGGTGACTGCCTAATCTGTAAAGTGGTTGACAGTTTTGGTTTGTTTATTTTTTGGCAACACCAAGTTGTAAACCTCTCTCACTGATTGATCTCTTGACTGTGATTAGCAGTTTGCAGGCCTCCAATATTACTGAGCAATTTTACTGACTGAGAAGTGGTCATTTTTTGCCTCCTAGTGTTTGTGGTGCTGCTTGTACTTTCATCCAGTGATTTCTAAAAGCCAATGTATTGGTAGTCTCTGATAGATGAGCAGAGAGTAGGACAGTATGACCTGGGATATGGGATACAGAGGTGGCACATTGGTGTAAATATCTGTACTGTGTCTTGTTTTATCCTATTTCCCCATTAAGGTGTCTGAAGGCATTAGTCAGTAATTTGTACTGTCAGCAATGCTGTCCAGCCTGTTAGCCAAACTGCAGAGCTCGAAAAGGAGATGCTAATATCAATGGGCTTTGTCTTATGCATCAAGCTCAGCTAATGAAGACATCAGTATTTTTTTTTTTTTCTAACATGGATTTATTTGAACTGTTCAGCTACAAATAAACTTGCATGCTCCAAGGCAGTTTAAAATACTTCCAGGAACTTCTTCATGTTTCTCAAGCAGATTATCGAGTTACAAGTATTACATCATCAACAAATCTCTCTCTGGCTGACCGCTCTGCAAAACCCTGTCCTTTGGTTTTGCTATATAGGCATTTCTGAGTCGTGTGCAAGCTCTGCTAGCGTGTTCTCAGAGACTTTGTAATTCTCCATTGCACAACGCAGGGGTTGAATTCTGGAAAAGTTCTTTTCAGTAGTTTTTTCCCAAGTCCAGCTAAGTGAGCCTGCATCTGTCTGACTTCTGTGGTCTTCTCATGGATGGCTGGTGGTTTTCACTGGATGTGTTCCATTTCTCTATTATCTAAATGTAGAAGGAATATGAGCCAAGCTTTAAAACAAACGATTACTTAGTCACTCTAGAGGTGAAAGGAGGTTGGGGGAGGGTTGTTTCCCAATCTTCTTTAGTCTGACTTAAGTTATTTTTACCAACAGTAAATATCATTTCAGATGATTAGGTTTTCTTTGTAGGAAATGCCATAGTCTTTGCCCATGAGAACAAGCAAAACATGCTGCATTTTCTACCTGTCCCTCCTTATTGGTGTCAGTGGGAGGTTTGGGCATGGAACATGAACAGTCAGGACTTGAAGTTTAAGTCATTTACAGCTTCAGATTGAAATACGTTTAGTGGAGAAGTCCAGCACGAAGGAGGCTATATGCTGGTTTTGATCTGCACATTAATCCCTCAAGCCGGCGACAGTAGGTTTCCATGCACACAGATGAATGGCATATGACCTAAAACCTTAATGAAGAGCAGATTTCTGATGTTTTGGGGCTCAAGTAGGGACTGTTCAAGCCAGTCCTTAAACACTGACTGGTTTTGAACACAGTAAGTAGAAATACTGCTTCTTGCTGGTTTCAGTAACATTATCTCACTCCTAATAAGAAAGAGAAGATGATTTTTGATCACATAAAGAAGTGTTGCTTCTTGTACATACTACTGAAGTAGATAGGGGCCTCAAGCCCAATAGGTGTTAGTCCTGAGCTTCTTCAGGCCACAGAGTCTTCAGCTTGCATTGCCCGAGTTGCTTATTCATAAGTGAAGTCACCATACATCCTCACACAGACTTAAAAAGAGCAGTTGCTTTTCTGCTGCATCTGCAGAGCAGGTGGTTGAGGAGGGATGCTGAAAGAAGTGCTGCCTTTGCTGCCCAGCTACTGGCCTCAGCAGGTCACCTCATGTTGGTGCTGTCACCAGCAGCTCCCGAGCAGATCAGCAGCTTGTTACTGCCCAGCTGCAAGAGAGGAGTTCCCGAGGAAGGAAACAGTGACCAAACGTTTCTTTCCCGTTCAAGATATAACAAACCTTTACACATTTTGCACTCATCAATTCTGTATTGCAAGAATTCCTCTTAACTTTGCACACCTAAGGAGTTTATCAAAGATTGTTTAGAAAAATGTTTTGTTTGCTGTTGTGGACAATATGGGGCTTCTTATGGAATACATATAAGTGTATAATATTTAATTACCGTGGGAAAGAAAATATTCTTGCAAACAGCTCAGTCCCAGAGTGATTCCCCTAGGCTCTATCCTCCTTTCAGTGATGAAACTCAGTTGATTTAAAGTGGGACGCTTTCCTTTCGTGGAGAAGTCACACAAGACTACCCTACTGACTTTGCAAAGTTCTGTCTTTTGTTGTCTCGCTATTTCCATTAAAAAGTTATCCTAATTGAATCACTCTACCTTTTGAGAGATTAATTACATTAAAAAGGCCCGGTGTTGCCAACAAAACAGAAAAATGCTTTTTTAATGTACAGTGGAAATCAATTATCCAGTATCTGTGGGTATAACTGAAAGAATATTACTGTAGTTTCATTTTGTTTTCTTGAGGGGAAGAAAGACTAATTGTTTTTTAAATGAAACGTTAAGCAGCATAGCTTACCAAGAAGTATAACGACAGACTGGTTTGATGTGTGTTGCACAGCTGGAATTAGAAACACACACACACACACACAAAAAGAAACCACAGAGCTATTAAGCTGAGACAGTGAAGTAGCAGTGAAATTGGCCTGGCTTTTCTTTTTCCACTTAAAGAAATTATTCACTTGGATAAACAGCACAGTCTTTGCAAATAAATAAACAACTTTTAAACAACAACAAAACAAACAAAAATAAAGAAACGGAACAAGGAAGTAGGAAAGAAGCTAAGCCAAACAAAAGAGTGAGAACACGGGGATCATTAAGTATGTGATTTCAAACAAAAATGCTGTTAATTAAGGGCAACGCCCAGCAGCAGGAATCTGGGAAAGAGGTTGAAACAAGAAGCAAATATCACGTCCTTCAAGTTTAATTAATTTCTTTGGACAAAATTCAAATAAGCATGAAAAAAAAAAGAAAAAGAAAAAAAAAAAAAAAAGGAAAAAAAAAAGGAACTTAAATTGCTAAAGGAAGAAAAATATTAGAAGCAAGAGTTTATAAAAATGCAAAAACTGGTAATGTTTTCTCCGGAAAAAAACTATAACTAGAACCTGACAGGTTAGGAGAATGAAGTTTAAACTCCTAGTATCTAAACAAAGGGGCTCTTTCAAAGTGTTTGTAGCAGCTGCACCACGGCTGCCTCTTGATGCGGCACAGAGTCATTTCATGGCAGCATACTCAGAAAAGTGGTATCTGCCTGCAGAAAATATGTGTTCTTTCCATGCATTTTAGTTGCCTGGGTCATCACCGTCTGACCATACCCCCAGCAAAGCTCTTCCCATCGGTTCAGCAATGCCCTCGAGCCTGTTTGCAGCTGGAAACAGGACCGGTGTAACCTGAGAAGAGTTGCACAGCGAAGTGCCCCTGGCAGAGCAAATCCCTGCCAGGACTTACTGAAAAAAGCAAAGGCGAAAGAAATTAGTCAAAGCAAAAGAATACGCATTCCCTTCCCACTGCGTTTGCTTTTTAAGATTAAAGTCTTCCAGTTCTTCATGTGCTAGCCCACCCCTTCAGCCCAAATTCATCCTACAGCTGTAACCAACTCATGAAAATGGGTCAACTGTGGACTAATGTATTTTTAACCTTTTTTTTTTCTTGCTTTAACATTTCCTGAGTTTTCCAACCAGATGTCTGACTCCATTCTATTTCTACGCCTTCTCTCCTCCTTCCACCCCTAACACTTTCCATCACTCCCTAACGAACCCCTCCAGTCACCAGACACTTCCCCATCTCTGTGTTTGGAGCCGAATTTCCTTTTCTGGCCCCAGCAGTCATGTTACTGCCCACAAGGTTTTAAGAGCTCTTCCCATTGTGAGAAATGGGGTAAAAGCTGCCAGGGAAATAAGCAGACAGAGTGTGGAATATAAATGAATTAAGAAGCTCCAGATGTACCAGAGGTGCTGTAGATTGCAGGAGGAAGGAAAGAGAGAGTTTGTGTGAGCAGACACAGCAAACTTGTTTATGGTGAGTGCAAACCAGCATCTGCATGAAAGTGGGCTTCCTATAAAGACTGACCAGTTTCCTACTGAGTGTCCTCTGTGGATATTTTGGGCAGAATTTCATTATGCCTATTAAAATATTTATTAAAAATCTTTTTTTTCTTTTTTTTTTTCTTTCCAAAAGACACCTTTTAAAGATGTAAAAAGAATGACTTTGACAGTTATGCCATTGTATTGTCTGATTGTGTACAACCATCCCTTAGACAGATTAGCTGCAATAAGTGAGTGCGTTGTGCATTAACTGCACAAATGAGTGCCCATTTGTGCCATGAGTTTGGCCATCCTCCCTCCAGGGTGCTCCTCTCTTCTGTAGGACCTAAGGATACTCAGTTTTATGGAGCGTTTGACTGAAAATATAAAGTGCTGATAATAAGAAAATATGAATGCAAATACAACTTTCTTGCCTTGAGAAAAATAATAGTGTAGTGAATTGCCCTGAAGATTGTTAACCAGATTCTTAAAAGTGCTTATTTGTATTTATTATTGTACACTCTGAATTAAACATCTGAGTAATGACACATCTTCATTTTAAAGAACATCCCAATGGTGGTATCTAGAGAAGATATTTTATCTCTCTCTTGTTTATCTGTGTTGCTTTTGATCTACTGTCTGACTAATACACCTCCTGAGGAGATTCTGAGCCAAACGTACTGCTCAGGTACATGGATGCAGTGACACCGAAATCGGTTGTGAGTAAATCCTCTGAGTTTACTCATGAAAAACATCAGCTTGACAGTGACCAGTTACAAAATACATATTTGTTTTACTTCAAGTCTCTCTCACTGAAACCAGATTTATACTGAGATAATTTCAATGAGTTCAGCAGAATTGTTCTGAATGCGCTCTGGGATTGCAAACACCAAACATACATCTTTCTAAAGAGTGCCTTTTTAGCACAAACACTCCAGAGAATTAAAAATAGTGGAGGAGGATCACATTGTTTTAGAAAAATTGCGAAATCTTGAACTTTTTAAAAGATGAGGGAAAGTAAGATTGGCATTGAAATAGACTTGGTGGAATAAGTTTGATGTAGTAACTGATATCTTTTAGCTTCACAACTATTGTGTCCAGCAGAGAGCCACTCGGCTCTCAGTTGTACACTTAAGAAATTACTCCAGAAGTAAGGAAGAATGAGAACATTGCATTAATCCAATAATTCCACACCTTTACCAGGATAAAATTACTGTTTAATACATTTCAGCCAAAATTATGAAAATCACTACATGTTTGTTGTATAAGCAGGAACACACTCAGGCACTTCTGATGTTCCAGGAAAAAAAAAAGCATAATTATTCCCTATAGAAAGGAGGGGGTTTTCAGCCCATGAATTGGAACCTCCATAAGCAGAAGCAGCTTCACTAGTACTGTGAGAATAAGTGTAAGAGAGACTGATGGAGGCACAGTTCCTTGTGTGTGCCCTCCAGCTCACTACAGACTTCACTGTGGGCCAGACCAAGATGTCCATTCTCTGCCTGACCCTAAAAACACGAGGGTTTCCCATTCACTTTTGCCAGACCCTCTTTAAAGAATAAGTTTTTGTGTCAATCAGGCAGATTCGTGGGACTCGTGAGTTGCTTTTTGTCTTCAGTTTTGCAGATGAAACACAACTCTATGTTTTTGTCTTTTGCAGTTTGGCTAGGAGAGTTGATTGTCTCCCCTGGCATGCGAGGCTGGGGCCTGGAGGAAGGCCAGCTGGCTGCAGAGCCATCCAGATAAGACTGCGTCGCTGGTAATAACATGGGGAAAACAATCAGAAGTTATGGTAGGGATAATATCTGCCACTTTGGAAGGGTGTGTACCCATTTATTACTCATGTTCACAGCTTGGGTTAGCTTTCCACTTCTTGCTGTATAGCTGGAATTCAACACTAATTGAGAAGGACGTTTTCCCTCACATTTATCTCTGGTTACCTTTTCTCCAAAGCAGACCTCATTCCCATGATTCATCCATGCATCACCTCCAGACTCACCACCGCCTCACCCACCCTCACCACAGCCCTGTCTTGGACGATCATGGTAGCTGGCTCAAGATGCAGAGATCTGCTTGTGGCTTACACTGGGCACAAGGAGCTGGCATAGGCTTGCATTTGTAAAGCTCACAGCATCCTGAGGCTGGCCCAGCTGCAAGGATGGATCCCATGCACTGCACCATGTACAAGAGTGAGCTGCGTGCGGAGACCAGGGCAGCAGGGCCGCTCACATTCCTTCCTACCCCAGGGGCCCATGGCTGCCACATGCAGGACATGGGATGTTTTTCTCTTTACACGCTTGGAAAAGAGGCCAGACCTCTTCCTTCCCTTCAGAAAAAGGCCTGTTTTGATCTTTTCCTACCTGGGACATAGGAAGAGTTGCTGCTGCTCATCTGCCTCTGCATTTCCATCTATGCTGTTTGAAACTGGGGATCTGGAGAAGCTACAGCTTCATACTGTTACTGCAAGTCTGAACACATTTTGAATAGATAGCAGACCAAGTACAGGGCTATTTTTTGAAGTCTTTATTCATCTTTTCTGGCTGGAAGAAACTTCCTCACTGATGTCTCCCAGACTTAGGCAGTAAAACACAGAGAGGCAACTGAACAAGGGCTGTAGAATATGGCCCACTGATCTTCACCCTGGCAGAAAGAGCAGAACGCAACAGTCAATCACAGTTTGATACCTGGGCTTATAAAAAGCTTTCTGGAATACTGCGTGTAAATGTATAATGCATCTGTGATTCTGAAGCCAACACATTTTCTCCCTGCTCCATGGAAATTGTCTTGGTTAGACCATAAAGTTACGCTGCTCTTTGTGTGGTATAAAGAATATCAATACCAAAAGAATTTATATATGACCCAAGAAATTCTTAATAAAGTGTGTGTTCTCTGGCTATTGCTTCTGTTCTTTACGAATAGAGATAAGGAGCAATAAAATTTCATCTCAGATCATACACCAAAGGTAGATTGCTAACTGTAACCTCCTTGCACTGGCTGAGCTGTGGAAGAAGGTACTTGGAATGGTTTGATATAGTGAGTGATATTAGACTGCTCAGATATCTGGGCTCAGCACACCCTCTCACACCCAAAATGGCAGAACAAATTAATCATGCTTTAGCCTGCTAAATGGTATCTGGGGAGCATAACCATAAATTAAGCTTTTCTCTACTCCAGAACAATTCCTCCAACATAACGCTGATAAGCACTACCTTTTCCAAGCTCTGTGGAGATGAGTAAACCCTGTTCATTGTCTTACTGCACACAGACTTTGGAGGTCTGCCTTGATGGGTGGAGGTTTTCTGCATATTTTGAACTGCTTGTGCTTCTCTTCCCTTCCATGTATGGAGATGGCAGGTAGAAGCTCGCAGCTTTGTGGTTGGAGCAGAAGACAGTGAAGATTGTTTTGCAGTGCTGCATTACCCTAGTTTCCTATACAAACAAAGTTCACTCTAATAGGCTCCAGAGTGTCTGAGGAGTAATGTCATTATTGCAGTTATCACTTCTGAGCATTTGGTAGGTTTTTCAGCTGCACTCAATGGAGGAATGTTCTTTGGGATTCTTCAGGAAGTAAGCATAGAAGACAAGGAACGGGCTTGTTGTGCTTGTGGTAGTCTATACTGCTGAGGCTTCATGAATAAGGTTCTATTTATGTCATCATAGTAGGAGTATTGTATGGGGCACTTTCATCAGGCAGAGGTAAAGAGGGCAGATGCAGAAGTCACAGTCGAGGTCATTGGCTGCCAGGAAAGAGGCACAGATGCTAGAAAGCACTGCTAAGGTAGCTGGAAAGTCAGAGCCCAGGTGGGATTGGTCTGAGTGCCTGCACCTACCCTCTTCTAGTGAATTCCTTGCAGTCAGCAAGACAAAACAGCCCTGGATTTCCAAAGACTGATTGATCTACCTTGCCTTAGTCACCTGTTCCAGCAGGGGTAAATCACAGCTGTCAAGATTGTCGAGATGAGAAGTCCAACCTGAGGGATGAGCTTTTAGCTTCTTTAAGTGGAGTAAACATGATCTCTGCTACTAAGTGTGAGTGAAGAAGCTCTTCTGAACATTGATCTGCACTGATCAAAGGTTATCTGCATATACGTGTTTAGAGGATGGAAACAATATCACAGCTATAAATTCTCCACAAAACTCTTGTCTATTTACCAGCATTGTTTCTTTAGTTCCATGTTTTCCACACATTAGCTGATCTTATTTAAGCCTGGGCCACGGTGTGGGTAGTCATGAAGCTGTATATAGTGAAAGATAAGTAGAGTTCTCTCATCTAGTAATGATATAAATCTGATTTGTATTTATATGTATATGCTTTGTGCATATAAATTTCTTCTGCTTCATCTACAAAAATGAAAAGTACCCATCAACCTTCTTAAATTCACTTGTACAGCGTCCTCAGACTTTCAATTCTTCACTCAAACATTCCACTACATCGTATGGCTTTTCATGAGTATTTATATATTTCTGTTCAAAATCAAGATCCCAGAACCGTGTGAGCATTGGCTACCATTCTGCCTTTGCTGTATCTTCCCTGCCTATGAAACCATGAAGTAAAACTTCTGAGCCTAGCAGTTTCTATTTTTTGGCATTCTCTTCACCAAGGAATCTTTGCCATACTGAATAACCAGAATGAACTAAAGAGATTTAAGTTGTATTTTGGTTTTATTTTTTAAGCACATCTCATAAAGATGAGACACAAATTTATTGGTTGCAAACACCCTGATGTTACTTTATTATGATTATGCACCAAGCAGTACTGCATATCCAGAAAGCCATATTTAAATGAAAGTAGTTTAGACGCCCTTCTGCTGCCAGTCATCACATGGCAACAACATGCATTGCAATTTTGACAGGAAGATCCAGCTTCTACTGCCATACCACCAACATCCGCCTCTGACATTGTGGGCCAACATAATAAAATAGGAGGCATTGCTTTTAGAGCAGCCCTCAATTAACTCCAGTAGTAATTGAAAGGAAGATATAAGGACAGAATTAATTTGAGAGAATAGGATAATAAATAAAGAAAAAGAAAAAGAAATCACTCATCCACACCGTGGCTACATCTTTTGAAAGGAAAAAAAGTAAAGCTTACAGTGAACACTGAGTGGACATGCATTTATAGCACTTGTCATTCTTCCTTTAGATTTTGCAGAACTGATGAGTGTAAAATGAATATGCGAAACCATTCTGTGTGGCATGCATTTTTTTTTCCAGTTTCTCATATTCTTGATAACTTATTTTTTCATTTTGAGATATTCTGCAAGCTTGTTTTTTCTCTTTATTTGTGGTCTTTACTTGAAATGATTTTGATAATCATAAAACCATTGTTGGTCTCCATTGTAAAAAATTCTTAGTGCCTTTGAAGGAGCACTGATCTTACTGTGCTGGGTAAATGTACAGACCTTGAAGTGGTTCCTCCTGCCTAAAAATACTGAAATTCTTGTGATTTTTTTCAAAACCTGTGTTTGGTTTTGCCTTACTGGCCTGAAAGGCAGGACTATATATTATAGCACATCTTACATTGTTTTCTTTGTCTGGTGTTTCCCTGGTTGGCCAATTGCTGGGATGTGTCAGTACCAATAACAAGTTAGCACCAGCCTGAAATGTTTATTCAAGGAAAATTTCACAGACTTTTTGTTTGCTTGAGCACTGCAGGACTGAAACCTTTTAGGTTCAAGCAAAATAACACAAAGCTCTTCCAAACTATTAGGTATTTTTTAGATTAACTTGCCAACAGTTGACAAATTGGAGACAAGTTGACAAAGTATCATAATTTCATAAAGAAAGCGCTGTTCTCCTGCTCTTTATTTTCCAAGTAACTTCTTTAGGGAGAAGTCCTGCAAAAATACTGAACATGAATATCTACTTTAAATGTAAATTCAAAAGAATTAGCTACATTCCTTATGCCCATCCACGACTATGGCAAAAATTCCACCAACTTCAGTGCTATGGAATGAAAGGTGAGAACGTTACTACTGACTGGAGAGACAAGATATGTACTTGACAGAAAAGGTAAAAATGACTGCTGAATCAAAATATGGTATCTGCTCTCATTTAGGGCTTGAAAACTACTATGAAGTTCATTACCTGGCAGCGTGCTTGACTTCAGAACACTAGTGATAGGTTTTGCCATTCACGGGATCATTGGTGCTGAAGGCAGCTGGTTTTGCACCACAGGACTCTGGTATACAAACTTCTACAAAGCACTTCTACGACTTTGCATGGTGAAAGGTGGGTGGATCATAGCCTCCCCTCCCCAAAATCCCTGCATGTTTTCTTGTGTGCCTTTGCTCGCTAGATCTAGGGAGAAACAAAGCTAATTCATTGTGATATTGAAAACTGTCTTCTTAGTCTTTCAATTCTGGGCCTGAAATAATAGACAGGAAGAACAATAGTGCATTTTACAGAGTCTTTTTTTTTTAAAAAAAAATTTTGCCTAAGAAATTTTTAAAAGTAACATCAAAGAACTGATTATGAGGCTATTTTCAAAAGGGGGCCATATCTCAGGATCAGAACAGCCCATTCTTCCCAGGTTTTCATGAACGCTTTTTTTTTTTTTTTGCAGGCAAGGAGAATGGAGGGCTCAAACAATCTGACGTAAATTACATGCAAGGAAAAATAACCATAGGAAAAATTAGAGGCTATGAAAGCATTTGTGTAGATGCGTATGCATGCATATTTAAGCATGTGACTTTTGTCATCTGCAGTTACTGAGAGCTTTACGCAGCCACATATCACACCGGTGACAACATGACCTGCCGTGAGTCCTTCACCATCCCTCTGTGGAATACAGATATGCTGACTGCAGCTGAAGAGAAAATACTTAACCTGGTATAAATCCCAACTGTTCAAACTTGTTAGTGTTTCATGAGGTACTAATTTTCTACCGACAATAACTTTACATTGAAGTTGCATAGCATTTTTCATCCATCACTAGAAGATGTGAAGCTAGGTTTACTGCATTTCTGGGCTGTAGCCTGATTCAGAACATGATACCAGAGGTCGTGGTGGGAATAAATTCACTGACAGTCCTTCCAAATTGTCATCTGGTGCGATACAGGCATTTTATTTGATCCGTTTGGTGGGTGTACAGCTCAGTGCCCCGTTCACAATAGGACTAAGCCAGCAACTGGTACAGAGAGATAGATGTGAGACTGGGAGATTAAGAGAGGTAGATACGGATAGATCACATGAGGTCTTGGTGGAAGAGCAATTCATGCCCCAGATTCACTAATCTCAGATGTCTCCTATCCAGTTATCATCAAATGTGTTGCACAGAATCTTTCTGCAAGAACAACTGTCCACTGGGAATTGAAGATTAAGACCAGTAAACTGGCTTGGGTGCTGATGAGATTTGAGTCTGCACCCAGGTGGCCACAAAGGATAAACAAGCAGCTCTCAGGGACTTCTGAATGCATGTGGAAAGCTGCCTAATGGGCAGATGCTATTTTCATACTTTGCCTGGGACAACTGGGCATAACCTGAGTAGTAGCAAAGCATTAAATCCTTACGAAAGAGATATTAAGAAAATAGTAAGCGTAGTTACGTGTAGCTAAAATGAAATGACTTGGATGCTCAGTTTTTCCTGTTGCAATTTAAAAAAAGCAGATAAATACCTTGAATTTGAACTATGAAAAAGGACAAACCCCAGCTAGTACCGTAATTATTTAAGAGGCTGATGAAAAATCTGAAGACTGCAAGCTTTCCACGGTATTTGAGAATACTTTAACTTTAAAATATGGGCTAGTAGATTTAAGGCTTATGGGAAAAGAATCTAGTCATTTCCTAGGGGAGTGTCTGAATGCCATGTTCTACCTCAAAATGCGTATTTCCAATTCACTGCATCAACAACTGGGGAAAAAAGAGGAAAAAAAAAAGGCATTTTGACAGATCCTTTGTGTTTGTGATATTTCCCACCCATGACTGACACAGCTACACCAGGCAGTGTTGGAGCAGGACTGGATATGCTAGGAAAACTGTCTTTTTTTTTCTGATACGGATTATTTCATTCAAAGAACTGGTTTAAATTCTGCCAGGAGAAAAGTCTATAAACTCCATCTCCTGCAGAAAGGCCTGTAACTTGCAAAATGCTGCTAAATTCTTTCCTGTACAGCCCAGCCACGCAGTCTGGAGAGAAGCTGAAATAATTCCCTTGAGAGAGACTGAAAGTATCCCAGGTCATTTAGAAGGGATATTAATGATGATTTATCTAATTATAGCAATATAAATATCAGCACCATTAGCAATTCCTTTTCTTATTATAGTGTGGTAAAAAGGAGATAAACTATTTACGCTTGTTCTATGTGGATTTTTGTGATTTTGGCATCTTTACTGGCAGCAACTTGTTTGACAGACTTTGTTTTTCCCTGTGTGCTTCTTCTCTGACAATTTACACATACGTGTGCTCTTAAATAGCAAACAAAGGAAACTCCCTGTGCCGCTTTCTTGGATATATTTATGGTCACAGACTAAAAGAGCACACACACACACAAAAAAAGTTTGAGTTTCTTGGAAGAAGAAGAAAACATTCTTCTTATGAAGCTGACATTCGTAATAACAAAGTGCTTTAATGCAACTATATATTAAAATCAGAGAGGGTAGAAGTATATTGAACTGAAGTTTATGCTTAAGAGCTGTTGGGCTCAGGCTTTCTCTGCAGCCAGCCCACAAGAACAGAAGATCCTGCAGAAACCAATGCTCTTTTAGTCCATGTGTAAGCCCCAGCTTTCCATTAGGAATCGCAGCAAAGCTAGTAAGAATAAATAGAAAGGATAGCCTTACATCTTTAAGATTAAAGGAGACAAAAAAATCTCTGGGCCTCGACCCATTAATTTTATTGCAAGGCATTCAAACCTGCTGATAGTGAAGGTATAAACAGCTGGCTAGATTATCTAGATTAAACAACCAGAGGAAGAGGATGGTGCATAAGAGATGATCTTTTACAGTGGAGAGACAATCCTGATCACTAGAGATCAGTCTTTCTTCCACTGAAATCTAGCAGGGTCCCTGAAGTTAATAGAGAAAGCAGACATAGTTTCCTCACTACGGATCACGGGAAATGATTACGTGTGTTGTGGCCTGTGAAGGGCTATGGTGAGAAAATAGTGAGAAAAATGGAAAATTCAGACTCTTGAATGATGATTGCTATACTGAAAAATCCAGATATTTCCCAATAATTTTCCATTTTTTTTCAATGCCAGTAATAACGATTAAAAAACAAAACAAATAATGAAGTGAATTTAAAGCAAAACAAAAAATTGTGCTGAAAACTGGCATGTGTCAGTAAAAGGATTTTTGAAAATGATAGTCAAATTCATAGGATCAGTTTAATCTTAGAACATAATTGAAATGCAATGAATTACAAGCAAGAAAAAAAAAAACAAAAAAACACAACACTTTCCTGACTAATAATTCCCTGTCTAATAATATTTATGTAAGTTTAAGTGTGTCCCACAACATGATGATGTTGCAGTATTTTGTTATTAGTCTGGAAAGGTAAAAAGTTTCAGCCACACTGTAAGAAAAATCATGATGTTGGTTCCAGAGTTTTATTTTAACGTTCAGTAGCCCATCTCCCAGTTTTCCTTCAAGAATGTAATAAATACTATATTGCCAAAGAGATTTGGTTTCTGCTGAAGAGCTGAATTAGATCAAATTCTCTCAGTCTGCAGTGGTACATAATACAGCTCAAAGCCAGGAGAAGAACTGGTTCTTCATTGCAGAAGAACTGGCTCTTTCCCTACTTAAGAGCAATCTACCCATTTATCTTCCTTACATTTCCCTGTTTGTTTTACAGCTAGGGTTTTTGCCCTGGACATTATATCCCTCCCAAATTCTGTGATCTCCAAATACAAGCTGTACATCTCACCTTTGGCCATGCACCCTTCTCTATGTCCCCAGCTGCTCCTCATGTAGATTTTGAGGATTCCCTCATGCTAACACCTCATACCCCTATTTTCCTTCCACCAGCTACCTCCTGAGACCTCTCTGCTGCACTGAACAGACAGTCCTGCAACAAGCAGATTGCATGGGTGGGAGCGAGACTTGCTGGTCAAGTTCTCGTGTAATGGCTACTGCTCCATGGATATTGCATAAATGCATAAATGCATAAATTGATGCTGTTGCTCCGTATCCTAGCACATCACCTGTGCTTCCTGGGGTTGCCTGGTGAATCTGTGGTAAAACACAGCAGATGTAGCCATTTCACAGAATTTATCCCAATTTTCTTGTTGGCAGAACCATGTCATGATAGCTTTGTCTGCTAGGGGGTGACACTTGACTGGATAACCAGCAATAGCAGGCTGGGTGCCCAGCTGCCCATGAGGACGTGGGTGCTGATGCTTCAAATGATGTTTGTGAGGTGAAGTGGGGAACCAAAAGAATAAAAGGTTCCAGCAGTGCTGAAGATCTCCAGAGGCTGAGTACTCACTGTCAGTGGAGAAGAAGTGGAGTGTGGTGCAACTGGGGGTGGTGAGAAGCTCGATTCTCGGTGTGACTTACTATCAGGTCTTCTGCATTGAAGCTGCTGTCAGCACAACGCCTGTCCATGATTGTGCTTTCCTTGAACAACAACTGCTGCAAAAGGGAAATACAATTGCAGGGCCTGGAGGCCTGTATTTTTCAAGGCAGAGGCAGAGAAGAAGTGGGGACATAAGGCAGGCTGCAGAAATGCACAAGGATTGTAGGTGATGCTGTTTTGGGCAGAAATGTCCTGTGGCTGTGGTGCCTTCTGTCAGAGAGATGGGTTTTGGCACTGACTGGCAGGTCTTCTGCATGAGGGAATTCCTCTTTGCATGGATGCATCATAGACAAGTCTCACAGTTCTGGTTCTCTTGGAGGGGCAATCTAGATGTGTGGATAAGTCAATACATTTTATTAATAATACTTTTTGTCTTTGCTCTTCTTTCAAGTTTGATTCCTCTGAAGCAGACATGAAAGGTTTTAAGAAAGGCAACTCTCTCCACAGAGCTGCCCATTTTCATTTTGTGGAGCTGAAGGGTCTTGGATGCTCTGAGCTTCTGTTATGTGCCTCATTGTCAAGGTGTTGAAACATTTACAATATGTTTCAAATGGCAAATGTCACCCTCTTCCCTTCATCTCTTATTTCCTGCTTGGTCTGACCATTCAGACAGGCACAAGCAGAAAACTTGGTTGTTTTCTCTGTGTTTCTCTTCTCTCAAGACTTTTGCTGCTTGGGAATACATCAGAAATCTTTCTGTTCTTTTTGTTTTTATTTTTTATTTTTTTATTTTCCACAAGCAGAGCTCAAACAACTGTTAACTGCTCTTTAGGTTTTAACATTTCTTGACTGTCTTAATTTTGATGGGGGAGCTGAGGGTTTTCTTTTATTTTATTAAAATCAGAAACCTGTGCCTTGAACTGTGAGTTAGATTTTTTTTAAAAGGGCAAAATATACTTTTATGGCATAAGATGACAAAAATCCCAGGAAACAGCACTTCTGTTCTTTTGAAAGTCTAAGAGTCATACCAATCCGAGCTGCTACCCTCAACTTCAAATCGTGCCCATCTGAACTTCTGTTCTACCTACTGTCAAAATTAACATCTTCAGATTATTAATTCTGAATGATAAATGGTTAGATGAACAGATTTTTCCCCATTAATTTGTTTCAAGTGTATGGTAACACTTTTTACATAGGTTAATTTCCCCTGTTATTTTTGAAGGCTTTCATTATCCAAACTTAAAAAAGGGTGGGGTAAAAAAAAAAAAAACCTGCAAAAATATGAAGGAATTGGCAACACATAAGAAAAGAAAAGAGGGATCAGTAAGTTGAAAGAACCATATAACTCTTAAAGTGATACAGAGGTCTAACTAAAGATGCTGAGCCCTCCCCTTCTGTCCTGTTTATATGGCTATATCTAGGCCAAAACAGTGCAATATCACTATTATTGTGCTTTCACAAGGCAGCTCACATTTTCCCAAGAGTCAAAAAGGAAGTCACACGGGACGAAAAAGGTGGAATAACATAAGCTTTTAATGTCTTTGTTCAGATATGGCTGTGGCACATGCCTCTTCCTGTGTAGCCCTGAGCCTGTCAGCAGCATTGGTTGAGCAACCGTGCGCTGCTCCTTTGGGGCAGGGACAGGTTTGCCCATTGGTATGCTGTGAAATCGCAGGCTCCCAGACTGCGGTCCTCTCTGCTGCAAGCCAGCACCTGCCTGCATCTCTCCGGTGTGCCCAAGATCTCGGCAGGTCAGACGTCCTGTACCTGGCCGTGAGAGCATCTGAGTGCTGTGTGTCTGTCCCAAAAAGTCAGGAGTACATCTGGCGCTGAGGAACAGATGCACAAATGTGCCCAGCACGGCCTGTGCAATCGGGGCATCTGTAAATTATAGGCGCTTCCCCAAAGCCATCCTTCTGCAGAGATTTCCAGGTGGAAAAAAAAAATACAAACCACTGAGGAAACTCAGAGATCTGGTGGCGTTGATAAGGTTGCCTTCTCTCGGTTTATAAAAAAGCTGTGAACTGAGGTGCCCCAAATCTTAACTACAGCTTTGTTTTGTAATAGGATGCAGAACGTTTTCAATGGCAATATTAAGGGAAGCTTTATCAAATGCTGGTGTCAAAGGCTGGTTGTTCATTTTCAGATAGTGAGCAGGCCTGTCTTCAAGTACCATTGATTTTTGTGGAACCTGTCAACTGCTTGGGGTAGCCTGAGCTTCTGGTACCTTGTTGAATCATCGACACTGGTAACAAATCCTTACTTGTTTCTGTTGTAAGCCGGGTTATGAAAAAGGTGTAATGAAGTATCTGACACTGTGATGGCAACAACTTAAAAACACACACTTTTCCTGAGACCCAGACCTGCCTGACTTGATGGAAACTGGCTGCAATAATGCTCATACATCTTTTTTTCAGGCTTCTCTCATCAGGAGAGAGATCTGCATTACTGGAAGAAGTAAAGAAGGCGTCTTGTGGAGATGCAGGGTTTCCTGAAAGATATAGGAAGCATTAAGTTCTGTGCTCTTTGGCTACCTGTTGCTGCTGTTTGTGGACTATTCTGTGCATGGGAAGCAGGGATGGGGCAGATTGGGACATGGAGGAGCTGGGGGTGAGGAGAGGCACCTTTCACCTCTGCCGTGGGCTCACGTTTTGTCCTCGGAGCGCTATTTGGTGGAGTGCAGTGACTTGGGTGAAACTTTCCTGCAAGTCTGTCGCTCAGGGAAGCCCGAGGTGCCAGGGCGAAAGTGAATCCCGCACACGGGGAAACCCTGCTCAGGGGATGCGTTTCCTCCAGAAAGCCCCGGTTTTGGGGCAGGGGAAGGAGGCCGTCCGGCTGGGGACGGAGGACGACGGCCCGAAGGATGGAACGGGAGAGGAGGAGAGAGGCTAGGGGAGCGATCGGCGTGGAGGGGCCGGCCGGGGGGGCCCGCCGCCGCCTGCCGGCTGTGGGCGGGCCGTCGCCGCCTTCGGGCCGCCGCCGGGGCGGGCCGGGCCGGGCCGGGGGATGGCGGGGGGAGGAGGAGGAGGAGGAGGAGAAGGAAGGGGGAGCGGGGGTGTCATGCCGAGAGCGCGCCTCGCAGCCCGGCAGGCCGCGGCCCGACCCGCAGCCCCGGGCGCAGCCCGCAGCCCGCCGTCAGCGCCCCGCCATCCGCTCCCCGGCCGGAGCGAGTCCGGCCCGAGGGACGGGGAAGGCAAAGCCCGCCGGCTGCGAGGGGAGGGAGGGGGAAAGTTCGGTGGAGGGAGCGGGGATTACTAGGAGTTATCCCCAAAGAGCCTGGCCCCGCTCCGGGCCAGAGGGCAGCGCTCGGCGGAGGGGGCGGCGGGCGCTGCGAGACATCCGCGCGAGTCGGAGAGCGGCGGGACGGACAACTTTTCCGACACGTGAGTACCGCGCACCGTGCTTTCAGCTCCTTCTCGGCTGCCGGGCGCGGGACGGAGCGGGAGGTCGGGACGGAGCGGGAGGTCGGGATGGAGAGGGAGGTCGGGATGGAGAGGGAGGTCGTCCCGAAACGCCGGACGCAGGGCGGCGGGGGCCGCTCGCCTCTCTTTTTTCCTTCCCTCCTTTCACCCCGCTCTTTTTGTCGAACCAAATCAGAAATGTCAGTCGGTGCGAGTGAGTCAGAAGGGATCGGGTTACAAGATCGCCGCGGCCGATGTCGGATCGGCGCGCACGCACGGGCAGGGAGGGCAGGGACGGGACCGCACCGCGCCGCCCCGGCTCGGCTCGCGGCGTGCCCCGCTGGCCCTGCGTGGGGAACCGCGGCCCGCTCGGGCTCGGCGGCGGCAGGTACGTACCCGGCGGGGAGAGAAGTTCTTTGTTCGCGGCCGCTCCGTCCCGCTCTCGGTGCACAGGGCTGGCCGGAGCCGACGCCGACCCCAACATGGCCCCGCGGCGGATCGCGGGCGTTCCCCGGCTCGGAGGAGGCCGGCCGCAAACTTTGCGGGGGAGCGGCGCGGAAGGCGCTGTCAGGCGGGAGGGGCGGGCGGCCGTTGTTCGCTGCGGGGCAGGGAAAGTTGCGCACCGGCCGGGCGGCGGCGTAAAGCCTTTGTGTGCGGGGGAGCGCGGGGCCGCGCTGCCGTTCTCGGGTCGGCCGGGCCGGGGGAGCCGCGGGACCGCGGCTCCCCCGGCCCGGCCGACCCGAGAACGGCAGCGCGGCCCCGCAGCACGTGGCGCCCACTCCAAACCTCCACACAGCGTGAAAAGATAAAAAGAACCTCCCCTCCCCCTCCCTCCCCCCGCCACACCGGTCTGTTCTTATTACTATCGTTGTTTTTTTTTCTTTTCAACCCCTTTTGAACGCGATCCTCCGGTGTCCGTGGCCTCCTGCCAGTCTGAGCGCAGATATATATGCGTTTTCCAGCTCGAGTTCGCGCTGACTGTCCGTGCGGATGGCAGCGCCCGTAGGCGCAGGTAGGCGAGCTGCCCTGCCCCGCACGAAGGTCCCGCTGTGAGCGCTGCCCTCCCCACCTGACTCTCAGAGCTCAATAAAGCTCCTTTGTAAGCCTCAGCCCGCAGACTTGGTGTCTTTTGTGCGTCCTCCAGGAGCGGGATTTCTCCAAGACCTTTGAGATAACGTGGCTGGTTGAATGAACGCGTCTCTGAAAGGGCGCTCTGCCTCTGAGCGGGGTGTGAGTACCTGGTTTGGAGGCATTTTCAGTCAGCTGAACGACGGGAAATCGCCAAGTTGTGCTGCGAGGTTGTTTTGAATTTGGTCTGCGGACAGATTATGGATTGAAATCTGCCAGAACTGGCCTTCAGTAGTTTGAATATTTGTGCATTTGCTTTGTAATTTGGGAAGGTGCCTCACTGATTGATTCCTATAATTATTTCACTTAGGCTCTTTATTAAAAATTAATAGTGATCTGACACTTTCTTAATTACATGTGTCACTATTATTTTGAAGGAAGACAAATGCTGCGTTTCAAAAGTAAAGTAACCTTAACATGTAGAAATTGCCGCGACCGCAGCGCAGTATTTCAGAGGAAATATATATTCAAAGTAGTAGTGAATGAGCGTAGCAATGTAAACTGTAAGCAGCCTCCTGAGAGCTTGTTTATATAATGAAGCTTTGGGTTTAACGAGCTCCTGTGTAAATACTTTTCAGTTTGGTGTATAGCCCAATTTTAAAATAGCAACTATGAGAGAAGGCTACGTTAAGGGGGGGGATTATTTCTTTTAAAAGCAGGATTATGTGATTCTGAATGAGTAAGAAGTATGCTCCCTTAGCGTATGTATATTCCTTTCTCTGCTAGGAAGTGGAAGTAAAATTATGGCTTGAGGTGCTTTAATGCCTGCACAGTTGCGTTCAGATAACTGCACACGCTGTTCAGCATGACACGCTGCTTTCCTGAGCATTTCCGTGGAAGTGCTACAAAACAAAGACATCACCTGCGTTTTCCTGCTTAAGTGGAGTAATGCTTTTGACTTGAGAATGCGTGCGGTGGCCAAGACAGCATTTACTGTTGTAAGCAACCTGCAGTTGTGAAAGGCACGTTGTGCGTTCTCAGGTGCAAAAACATTTTATAGCTGAGAAATTATTGGTTTGTATAAATCATCTCTGATTTGGAACTGTTGCTAGAGAAACCAAACTATTAAAGTTTTCAGATATCATTATGATTTGCACATCTTGTAGATTGCTTGTTCTTTTCCTTTCTTTTTCTTCTTCTTTTTTTCTTTTTTTTTTTTTTTTTTTTTTTTAACAGGACAATTGCATGCATTTGATTGTGACCCTTAAAAGTTTAAGTAGTTCCAGTTACACTTCCTGCCTCATTTTTGGAAAGGCTATTTCATTACCTGTGCTCTGTAGCGTGTTTGAATTCCATACCATGTATTCAAGCAAGGAATGGCACTTTTTTTTTGGTTTTGTTTTGTTTTGCAGTCTGCTAGTGAAAAGTTTGTCATCCTTGCCAGATAAATAAGGAATCTGATGCTTATTAGAGCAGGATTTATTTGGAGTTATGGAAGGAAACAGTTTAATGATCAGTGTTGCGTGCACTCAGCTATATGCAGACAGTAATGTGCAAAGAAGCAGCAGACTTAAAGGAAGAGTGAATCAATGAGTCATGAAATCCTCAGGAAAACCTTAGTAATGGAATGTTAATGCTTTTAGACTATAGTAGATTATCTTAAAAGTCAGACTTTTCTTCTTTATGCAATTGTTGTAAATCCCTAGCTAAAGAATACTTTGAAGAAGGCTTAAGTTTTTCTGGCACTCATTTTCTGTAGTCATTCTGATTGTTTTGGAAGATTCAAGAAATTTTCTGCCAACTTGCAGTTAGGCAATTAAAATGCTAAAATGGCTAC
Source organism: Tympanuchus pallidicinctus (assembly GCF_026119805.1). Lineage (NCBI taxonomy): Eukaryota > Metazoa > Chordata > Aves > Galliformes > Phasianidae > Tympanuchus > Tympanuchus pallidicinctus. The sequence goes on along the minus strand of NW_026294752.1, from coordinate 1,772,009 downwards.
AGAGGAAGCTTTTTATTCAACAAAAGGTTCAGCTGTAATAATGGTTTCAAGTCATCTTTTAAGCGTAGGTTTTATAGACATCCTCCCTTCAGATTTTGTCATTTTTATAAGGCAATTGATTTGTTATACTTTAATATCAAATAAAATGAGACAGAATAAACAAAAATAGGGCATGGGTGCTGCTGCAAACTTTTCAAGTTCTCTCAGTGTATTTTTCATCTGTACTTTTATTTGATAGGTCTGTGGAATAGAGCTGTAGACTGGCAAAGACTTTAAATGAAATTTCACACTTTGATGATTTTTTTTTAACTTTGATATATTGACAGCAAAAGGAGCTGCAAAGCTTTTATATAACTTGAGCAGTAACGCCAAGCAGCAGTCAAACGTCTCTATGCATTTGTGTTTAACTGCAGAAGAAAAACATGTCCATGGGCAGTGGAGGGTTCTTATCAACTCCCTAATCCCAGATCCCAGCAAACCTTGAGGGCATGCCTCAGATCTTGCTGAAATCATTGTAGACTCTCACAGTTCGCAGATTAAATATGCTATGTGTTCCTGGCTCCAACAACAGTTTTATGAGCTCACTAAGCTTCCTGTTTTAAGATCCTTTTCTGAAGTTTTTAGGAGCTGCTAAGGGCGATGCTGTCTAGGGCAAGTGGTACTTGTTAATTTAGAGACACTTCAGATATTTCACTCTGTCTGTAAAAAGAGCCAGAATTACTGTTTTCAAATTGGAAGGTGAGCTGCACTGGAAAAAGGGACCCTTTAAAGTGTGATTAAAACTGTTGTTTTAATGTGTTTGTCGGTACACAAGGTTACAAAGTTTATGTGAGGCTTGATTTGTTTTATGGGGGCTTCACTTGGACCGGGCTCTTTAAAATGAGACTTTTCCAGTTGTAATTCTAAGCACAATGTAGCTTTTAGTGCACAATTTCTGAGCCTCTTTTAACCAATTGTATTTGTAGCAGCTCATTAAACATACCTTTGAAGTTCTCATTCTCCTTTCAGTGTCAAAGAAGGGAAAACGGTGGTGAGTTTCAGGGAATCAGGTAGTGATCCCCGGAATTTGTTGGCCCTTAAGAACGGGTGGCACTGCACCTCAGCTTCCAGGTCCTGCCTTGTTTTCTAGCTGTTAAAGAGTTAACTCTTACGTTTTATTCGCTGTAATCATGTTTATGTATTTGGCGTAATAGTTTTAATTAAAAAGGAAAGTACTTATTGTCCAACAACATGTGTCATGTTTTTCCCAAGAGAACTTGAGCCAATTTTATGCTTAAAGGTTATTCAGTGAATGAAATTTTGAAAGCCCATTTGTCAAGGTGCTGCACGGTTTCTGTTAGTTTTCAACCCCCAAATTCATTGTCTGCATGGCCCAGTCATTAGTCATCGGTGTATTAGTGCTGCCTTCAGGCAATGCTGCCCAGTACTTCTTCACACCATTACAGCTCTAAAAGTGTGCTCCGCAGACTTGTAGAATTACCGCTCTGATTTCCGCTTGGCTGGCTTTGAGGTAAGTCCCCTCCCTACCTTCCAGCTCACTCTAATCCCTGCTTTCTTTTAAGGCCGCTTTCTGCAGAGGTTTAGGGGAGAACTTTCTTACAGATTGCACTGGCACCATACTGCGGTTTTGTTGTTGTGTGCACTGTACGTGTAAATTAATTGAACCTGCGTTACCTTGGAAGCGTGTTAAATTAGCTGCCGATCTGAAGAGTTGATTTGCTTTGTCTCTTTTTAGGAGCCAAACAAGAAACAAGACAGTACGTAGATCTTTTAAAAACACCTGCAATATCATTTAGATTGCAACGAAGGACTAACTAATTGGGAAAGAACACATTTGTCTCCAAATAGTTGCCGAGTGTCAGAACTGATAAGATCAGAATCCACTGATAACCAAAGATCTAATGGAATAATTTGTTAGCTGAATTGGCCACTGTTATGTCAGTTATCTTCCTGCACTGATTACCTAGGCCAGTAATCCCTTTCTACAATGATGCTCAGATCGCTGCTGCCTATTTTTGATGTCTGATATTTAGGTTAGGGCTTGAGGACCCAGCTCCTTCGTTGGTGGTGTAGAGCTGAACCATCCCCACAGCAGTTTTTGCTGCTTGGGATGAAATTCTTTTTCTATACGAATCTGTTAACGTCAAGAAAATCAACTGCATGTGAAGCGTGCTTCATCCAGCTGCTGAGAGAATGGAGCCTTCGTTAAATAAGATATGTGAATACCTGAGCAGTCAGAAACACAGATCAAGTTAGCGTCACTGCTGCGCAGCGTCCGCTGTTCTGAACTGCCTGTAATTAAAACGAAATTCTAGCACTGCCAGTCCTTAACTAATGGGTCGTGTGCTTTTGTTTGGCTTTTCAATTCACGGCGAATGTTTTCGCTTGGACGGTGAGACAGCTGCATAATTCTGTGCTTACCCGCTTTGAACATGGATGGTGGATTGCAGGGGAATTCACACTGCAGCAGGTCAGAGTTGTCCTGTTGTATTTTGTCAAGTTTCCAAAACTTGAAGGAATCACGATGCAGTTTGACTCCTACTGTGAGACAGGTGTAAAACCTAAAATAAACTATAAAGACTGAAGATAATGTTTTATAAAGTTCTTTTCATGCTTGAAGTTCTTCTTGGCTATGGTGAGCTTTCCTCTCTCTCGTTAAAACATCTGTCTTGGGTTAGGATGTGAAATTCTGGATTGAGGTATCCCGTGAGTTGAAAGCAAGCTAAGTAGATAAATACTATTCCAGGAATGGGAGTGCTGATCACAACGTAGGACTTTCATGAACATTCTATTGAACCTTTAATTTTGTTTTAAGATGCTAATTTAAAAATATTGGATACATACAATCTTTTCTTCTCTCATTTGCATATCATAAGTTGGAAACAGAAGACAGATCTTTGCAGTGGTTGTATATGAAATATATTCTTCCTTGAGCTTAGTTCCCATATGAATTGACATTGATATATAGCTCTAGTTTTGGTTCTAAAGAAACTTTCATCTGTTTGGATTGATGAGATAAAGCAAAAAGTGTGAAGAAAATGATCATGCCATTGGAATTTGCGTTTAAGTTTAGAGCTCTGAATTAGAGTATTTCTGCATTTTTCTGTGGCAGTTGTAGGGACTTCTTATTTGATGAACCAAATGAATCATAATGCAAAGCACACCCGCTACACATGTTTATAATTTGTTTTACCAAGCTGTTTGTTGAAATATCAGCAAGAAAGAAAAGAAGAAAGCGTTGTATATCCTTACCATGTATGCTTCTAATGCTAATAATAATATCAACAGAAGAAGTCGTGGGGTTTGTTATCAACACAGCAAGACTTGCTGACTGTGTTTCTCTGTGCATACTCCTGTGTTTTCAGGTCTTGAGCTCATGAATGCTCTAAATCAGGTTTGGTAAAACAAGTGTTTTACAGAGGGCAGCCACTCTGCTGTACTTTAACTTTGTTTCAGAGTTGGTGCTACTGAATTCCTGAAGAAAGATACGGGCAAAAACTGAGTGTAGACCTAGTAGGGAAGCTTGAACTCTTAGTTTAGGCTATTGCTACAAGCAGTCTACGGGAGATATTTTTCTCCATGTTTATTCTTTCACAGCTAATTGCACTTTGACATAATCATTAGGGTTTCTCCTGCTCCGGACTTTAGAGTACAAGGATGTGTAGACCTGCAAAATAAGCTTACTCTTAATTTTCAACCAATGTTGGTTTAATTGGGCAGGAGTTCTGCTTTGCAAAGAGTATGGGTTAATGTTTTTAACCCTTATCTCATCCCTTCCTCCCAGTATATTTACAGATTTGGAGGCTTGAAAAATGTGCAGCGCTTTGTATTTTTTTAAGAAACAACATTTATTCTTTCTGTTTTCTGTGATCGTTTGTGAGAGGGTCAAAATTAAAATTAAAACCCACGGCCACGTAATCTAAATAACAACTACTTAGTTGCAGTGTTAACGACATGACTTGTTTTAGTTTGTGTTTTTCATTTTAATTTTCGGTTACTAAATCCAAAGAGTCTCGAAGAAGAAATGGAATGTAGGTCTTAAATTTGAGGATATATTGTATCTGAAATGAAAGGCCACTAATATGTGCTGAAGGTTCTGGCTCTGAAACCCTCAGCTTTGTGCTGCCTGTCCCCAAACAGCAGCTTCTGTGAGATGGAGAGCTGAGCAGTTGGGCAGTTGGACCCAAATCCTTCAGACCCTTTATCCATGATGTTCTACTTACTGGATAAGAAGCTACAAATCACTTTTTACCTTGTGGAAAGCTTGTTAGCTCAGATGCAGAGTTTAATCTGTTGAAGCGATAGTAAAAATATTTAATTGGACTCCTACTTAACAACAGGATAAATATCATCACAGGAGCAGAGATAATCTTGCAGGAGGATATGGCTGCTGTGTTTTAAGAAAGCTGAGGTGCTGCCTCAGTAGGAATTGTTACTCATCCTTACTGATACTATTGTATGTGTATGCTTTAAATGTTTTCATAACTTTCAGCAGTTCGGTTGATCTGCATCAGAAAGATGTAAGCAAATGTAGTTGGGAGCCAAGCAATTATTACACTTAATCAGTAGTTCAATGCACTCCATAGAATAATTTCTCACTTAGGATCTTAATCACGAGGATGATAATAGTACTGCTTTGCCTAGCTGATTGCCTTTGTGTTTGTGGTCCCGCATTATTGTTGCCACGAGCTATTTAACCTATCAGGAACAGATCAGATCATCATTAACCAGGCTTTAGGTCTGGTTGTTTTTCAGTCTTTAAGGGGGAAAGAAATCAAAGGAAAGTAACCTACAGGAAGAGGCAGCAGATAGCAATGAATTTGGAAAGATTGCATTAATACGCGTGGTGCCCTATAACTTGGGGTATTTTTTAATTTCGAGCAACAAATCTGTCTGATACAATCATTTTGTTTTGTCTTTTTTCCAATTTTACTTTGCATTTCAAACAGATTTAGGCGAAGTTCACAACTGGCGCGTTTATAAATCAGGCATGTAAGTTAAACAGATAAATACTGTGAAGTGTAAGATATCTCTTCCACAGCTTATTAGTGACTCGATGTGTTTTTATACATAGTCAATGTAAGCCTATTTAATATCCCATTTATATCAGTCTTACTGTGACCGGTTGGCTCACCGGGGAAGAATCTGAATGAAATTTGCCCAGGAGTAGTTAATGAGGTTTGCAGAGCTCTGATTTAGCTCACAGGGAACTGAGAAAAGGTGAAACTATTTCAAAAATTTGTAGCATTTAGATGAGTTCCTGTAGCTGCTATAAAAATAGTGAAGTGTTCCAAGAGGTTAATATTGTAACTGATAGATATTTCTTAAAATATATGGTATTTTTTAGCAAGTGCTGTCGGGGGTACCTCTGTCAGGGCAGCTTTGCCAGCAGGTTTGGTGAAAAGCAGTGCTGAGATCTAGGTGGGTTTTGGGAGTTAAGTGTACCTGAATCAGGCCTGAATAAATCAGTGTGAAATAGCTCCCGTAGAACAGCATAAAATTGTCTCGTGTAAATTTTGCGTTCGGATGGATCTGAACAAGACGGATTTTTTTTGTATGCTTAAATAATCCCAAGGAACAGTGTAACCGGTTTTGATAAAATTGATAAAGGGTCCTTTATGGTTGAGAGAGGCTGTAATGGCCTGATTGTTCTTTGTGCCTCCCCTTGTGTTTTTCACTTTCATACAGTTGTGCTCTTCAAGATGTGCTGTGTCCCCAAAGACTACTTCCAGTAGTGCGGATCAAAGCGGTACCTATGAACCACCCTAAACACCCAGAGTCATTTCTGAAAAATTAAACATGCTATGTTTGCTTGCACGCTGATTGGGGCACTCTGGTTGTTGATAGCAATCAGTCTGAGCTTCCCTACTGCTGATGTAATGATGATGAATGCTGTGACACTGCTATTTCAGACAGCTCTTCTCAGCGGATGCAAACCACTTGTTAATGAACTGAATACAAGTGCAGCGGCATCGGATGAAGCAGCGAGAAGCTTTTTTTTTTGTTTGTTTTTTGTTTTTTTTTTTTTGAACAATGCATTAAGAGGTACCTCCTCAAAGATGTACCTCATAAAGGCAGAGTTAAAACCAACCTAACATGCAAATTGAGTTTCAGATGCTGATTCCTGGCAGCTTATATGGAAGCAGGATAGTCTTGTTAACGGTCATTGAGATTGTTTACATGCACAAATGTGTGCGTGATCAGGTCCTTCAAATGAACTTATTGGCTTAAAAAAAAGAAAACAGTGGTCTGAGAAGTAATCCAGGGAGGAGCTGAGCAGGGCAGAGCTGAGGATTCCTTGGAAAACGGCAGTGCAATGCTCAGAAAGGGTCATGTTTCCTGCTCTTCTGGGGAGAGGGCTGCTCCGCTCATTTCAGTTAGTTGACACTGTGAGTAAATGCACAGAGACTTTTTTTCCCCTCCCCGCTATATTAATACGATTGTTTTACTACAGTGAGGCACAGTTTTATGACCAACATACGTCGGAGCGGAAATTGTATCATTTCAAACTGCTTGAAAGAATTTTTTGTTCCAAATACATTGCCAACGTATTGCCATTGATGCTCCATTTAGAAGAGACAGTTTTCCTTGTGTAATTAAGCTTGTTCGTGTTTTTTTTTCTCCAACTAAACATGCATTTGTGAAAGTTTGCGTGCATGGTTCAAAAAAAGAAGAGACACACCTGCAGGCAGGTTGCAATTTTGGGAAGGATTCGGTTTAAAATGGGGGTCTGGAATTTAATTGCGCAGGGAGGTCAGGCTATAGGGATATTAGAAAAGGTTCAGGCATGGTTGAATGGGGAAAAGCCATGAATGTTTGCTTTCAGGAAGGAATGTTTATCTCTATTTACTTATGAAAGTTCAGACTTTCGCCCATGCACCTTTATAGCGTTTCATTGCTATTCATATGCACATGAAGATGCTGGAGAGCCGACTGAAACTAGCTCTGCTTTTTAGAATAAGGAGCTCATCCCTGCTGAATAGAAGTATATTGTCTCAAGCCTAGGGGCAAGAACTAGGAAATCACTGACCCACGTGCTGGCAGGAGCCCTGTATGCTGTAAAATAAACCACATCGTATTTTAATGTGCAGATGAGGTCAGGCTGGCTGATTTTCAGAATGCTTTTTGATAGGGTTTCCAGATTGGAAATAAATTTTCACATTGTCCCAGACTTTCTTGCTGTTTTTTGTTTGTTTTTCTTTTTCTTTTTCTTTTTTTTTTCTTTTTTTTTTTTGTAGATTGCAATTCTCATATTTCTGTACAATTTCTGTAAGAAAATAAAAAATGGGCAGAATTACAACGATTCTAAAAGAATTGTGCATCTTTTTTGCGTTTTCGACACAGGCGTCAGCTTGTGTTTGTGACAAGAAGGTTTTTTGGGGGCACCATATTGATTTCCAGTTGTCTGTCTCCATATCAGATGGTGAAACACACCAAGGCACACATCTCAGATGATTGGTCCTGCAGTCTTTCCTGCCTTTACTTCTCCATCCACGCCTGTCGCCATAGAGTTGGTGCAGCACTGGAATGTAGCTGGAGCTGCTGGAATTCTTGCAGACACCTTGGAGCATGAGAGTAGAGGAAGGAAAGCACAGGGGAAATGTATGCAGCACTCATCCAGGGATGCAGAGAGTTGGACCAAAGAAGAAAGTTTACTTGCGCAGCATTCTCTCTTCAATGCTGACACTAATAAGAACAGTCTCCTGTATGTAAACTAAGCAGACATGAACCAGAACAGGTACGAAGAGCAGATGTTTATATTAGCACATTGCCAATTCTGCAATTTTCTGACCAAAAATCCACTTCAGCTGCTATTTTAGAGCTGTGTTCTGTACCATTGTCCGCAGCAGCAGCATAAAAATGGACGTGATAGAGAGTGGTAGGAGATGTGGAATGCTGTAGACACCTGCCAGCCTTTTCATGAACTTCAGTAGTGCTTCATGCCACTGCTGGCCTGGTGAAATGGAGTGAATTATGTGGTGTCTTCCTTTCTAGTTAGGTAGCGAGTTCAAGATTTCCTTTTGTGACTCTGAGCCAAAAGACAGAGTCCTGTGAACTCAGGGCTGAAGAAAATGAGGGCCACATTCTGCAGCTTTCTCCTCCGAGCTCTCACACAGCCAAATTCTTTGATGTAAGTGGAAGTGCTGGCTCAACAGATGCCTTGGCCCTTTAAAAGGCAAAGCAGAAGAAAAATAACCACAACTGAAAACGTAGAACTTTTAAAACTCCTTCAGAGGGAGCCTAGAAAACTGTTCTTAGGGAATACCTAATAACTCAGCTGAAGGAGGTGAGAGCACATTGAAAGACCAGCTTGTGCTGTGGCTGGAGAATAGCTGCTGGCAGATTTTAATGCTTGTGTCACCAAGGCTGTAGAGAGAATGGTCATGTTCTGAGCTGGGTCAGAGGGAAAGCTTAGCAGTAGTACCATCTTCCCCTTGCATTGCAATGGTCTGAACAGCCTGATGTGGATGAGAATTGACCTTGGCTGTGCATTATCTTGCACAGGGTGAAGGAGGGGAAGCATATGTGAAATTTGGAAAGGTCCTATTTATAATGCTTGTATGAGATATACCCAGCAATGCTCAAATACAGAGGAGATAAGTGAGGACTGTTGTTAGCTCTCCCCTGCATGGTAAGGAGGTCACCTTCTATCATTTCTCGGGTCGCTATAATGTAGCATTGTAACAGGTAGAAGTACTCTTGAATGTGTTCTGTCATGGCAGGCAGAGCTTTCTTACTCCTGTTTTTAGCCAGGGAGAAGCTCAAAGGAGGACAAATGCTTTGCTGGAGGCTGGACCAGTAGGTCAGTGGCAGTGGGGCTATGCTATCTAGTCCAGTTCCCTGGCCGTGCTGCCTAGCTAAATAATGATTCATTTAGTGATTGGGCTCCTCTTTGATCCCTACTGTATAACAATGAGGCTTTGGAGTGTTTTATTGTGCTATTAAAAAGAACTCCTACTAGGGAGGTGGAAAAGGGGAAGGTTTACTAGACAGCTGTGTTTGTGGTGAATTGGCTTTGTAGCCTTTTTTTTTTCTTTTTTTTCTGACTGTCAGAATTGAGGAAACAGGTTGCTAATGTAATTACGCTTCATTACAGTTTAGTTTGTGGCTTGTTTTGAAGCCTTTGTTATTTGAATTCTTTTAAATCTTGCTCTAGAGCAGCACAACTTCCGTTTCAGACTCATTTAGCTAATGACTGCAGTGCTGTTCATTTATTTATTATTAATTTTTGTTGACGTTCAAAATACCAGAGCATGAGGACGTTAGCTCTAGGAATGGCGTGTGCTTGCTACCAGCTATTTATGTGCAGCTTGCTTGGGAAGATAGGTGTGCATTGGGTGAAGCTGCTGACGAGTGCTTGAAAAAGTGAAGTGGTCCAAGGGATATAAAATGAACTTATTTATGGAGGTGACACTGAGAAGAGTCCAGAAAGGCAGACAGGCACATCTACAGAGCCTTCCATTTCCAGAGTTTGCATACAAAAGAAAGCAATCTCATTAACTGCCACTAGCAATAATATTTGCCTTTCCCTGTGGTTTTCAGGGTGTTGCTCCAATGCACTTTTGTTTGAGTTAGATTTCTGAACAAACAAAATGAGAGATGTTTACACAAGTAGGACAAGAGCAGAGATAGACAAGATAACTGCAGTGTGTTCGGGTAGTGTGCGAGTTGAAATTTAAATATTTGGCTACTGTAGTCAACATGAATGTCTGCTTGATTTCTTCTGCATTATTCCAAAGTGCTGTGGACGTAAGTGCTGTGGATGAAGTCTTCAGCCCCCCCCCACTCCCTCCCCAGACATCTCTTAAAACCCTAGAAGTTTGAAAAAGAGGGCCAGCCCATTAAGCAGTAGAGTGGTTTGTGATGCTGATTCCTTTTAAAGAAGAACATGCTTGTTTTTAGTGTTAGCTTCTCCTTAAATTTCTCAGGAATTCATGCATGCAAACCTGATTTGATGGGCATCTGGAAATGTCCTCTGGGCTGCTAATACAGCCGTGCTGCAGGCTTTTCTTCAGCTGAGAGATGTGACAGGTCTTGAGCTAAGCTTTCCAGTGGTATTTAAAGTGTATGACTTTCTTGTTTCATTCAGGTATTAGTACAAGAAGAGCTGAAGTAATGAGAAGTCACCATGGAGGCGCAGTCCCATAGCTCTACCACGACAGAGAAGAAAAAAGTGGAGAATTCCATCGTGAAATGCTCCAATCGAACAGATGTCAGTGAGAAAGCTGTTGCCTCCAGCACAACTTCCAATGGTGAGTAACAGCAGGAATTTACTAGCAGCCAAACCTACAGTAATTTTATGTTCACTGCATTCCTTGTGAATTGAGTGAGCATTTGCACCTGGATCAGTGTTTGTTCTAAGTAAAGGCTAAAGAAAACAAACACGGGGGGTGGTGGTGGTGGAAAAGTGATAGGACACAGCGAGGCCTGTTTTGGCATCAGGTGACGTCTTTTTCTTCCAAATGTTCTAATTTGAGATGTAAATGTGCTGAGTTATTTTTAATAGGAAGTTCCTGTTTTTGGCGTTTTAGAAATTGTCTTGATTAGCCTGGCAGGGCTTAGGAGTGCTTTGCATTTTGCCACTGAAATCTTTTTCACTACTTAGATTATTAGTTATTACAAAAGAGGCAGAAGTAGCCCTGTCTAAATTTATGGCAAAGGATTTTTGTCTTCTCCTTTTACAAATAAACTTGCTCCTCACAAAGTGCAGCCCCAACCTCCCTAAAGTTCTTTAACAGCCAGCAATAAAACATTATGCTATGAGTGTATCCCTCCATGAGTTCGTTTCAAAATTGTGAACGTACAGCTTGTCAATTTGCAAAAGCAGAGTAGTTTTCTTAATTCTCCACAGAGATTACCTCACTTGAAAATTTTATGTATTTTCTACTTCTCCAGGGAATGTGTGAGCCCAATTCCAGCCCTTTCATTTTGCAGTTTAAGAGGGCTGAGCGTATTGATCCATACTAGTGAAAAACTCCCTTTGCAGGCTAGGAAAAACACTACTTGAAAAAATGTCATGAGAGTTTGGCCCTGTAGGTTTTGGATAGCTGCAGATTAACTATTGTTTTTTTGCTTTATTTTTATTTTTTTTCCTAAATTAATCCAATAATTGCTGAAAGTGGAAAATGGCTTTCTGCATATTTTGGGGAGTCCTCGTGGATCCCTGGCAAAATGTTTTCTGTCTACCCGTTCTACTTCTGTCATTCTCACTTGAATATCTGGTCTTGTGATCCTGGTTAGTTTTTCACTTTGATAACTTGAAGAAAGGTTTGTCTTCTCAGAGAAACATCTGTGTCCAAGTGGAGTAAAGTACAAAATCCATGAATCCTACAGCCATTCTAGAGGGAAATCTCTGTGGGTCAGTAAAAAATAGATGGCACAAGTCCCAGCATCCTTGTGTGTGACTGGACTTCAGATTCAAAGCAAACTCAGCACCTGCTGACCTAACAGTTTGGGTTGATCCCCACGAGAATATAGAAACTGTTGAACAGCTATGGAAAAAGTTGCATCAGTTTTCTAAGGCATATGAAATTAGATCCTCAGCTGGTGTAAGTCATTGTAGATCCGTTGCTGTCAATAGAATTACAGAGGTGCACATTAGCTGAGGAGCTCCCCATTGTGTTGTTGGCTTTTTTTTTTTTTTAATAATAGGATTTTCCACGTTGGCCCAATTTCTCAAACAGATGCACACTTAAACACATATGCATGTTCTTTGATGTCAGGGGTCTGTACTCAAACTCAATATTGGCACACATCCCTCGGCTGTTTGGGCTGGGTTTAACAGTATCATCAAGCATTTAGATTAGAAAGCTAAGAGTAAACTCTACCTAATTCTGACACTGGTGTACTGAAATCCTTTGGTCAAATCATTTTCTCTGTCGATTCTATCAGCTTAATGGGAGCATTAGTTCTTAACTACCTGCTGCATCTTGATGGTGTATTTTACTGCGTGTCAGGTCATCAAATTCTCAGGAGTTGAAAAGATTCTAGATTCTAGATCTAATGAATAACAATTTTTTGTTCTGTGATTTTCTCCTGTTAATGGACTGAGATGCTCATGTGGTACACATCCTGGGGCCTGAGCTTGCATTTGTTTAAGGTAGTGTCAGTTTAAGGTAGTGTCAGTTATCTCTGTTTTCAGTGAGTGAGAGCCGGTCTTGCAACTGTCTTCTTATATTTGGGGAAGTCACCGGAGTCTCCAAAGTTTGGGTTTATAATCTACCTTCACACATAACCAAGTAAACAGTTTCATAGGGATGCAGAGTTGGGATTTAAGGGAATAAAAACTTCTATTCCTTCCTGGACATGAAAAATTTTCTATTGGTCTAAAGGCTCCTTGGAGCACATACCAAAACAAAACCTACCACCAATGCTTCAGGAATTTAAGGATGAGTTGTACTGTTGCAATGTTTTGAAGTTCACTTCTTGCAGATGTGATTGTCGTAGTAATGAATTCTGGTAATAAGGGACCAATTTGCATGAAAGCTTGAGCTTGCATCACGTTTACATCTTTTATTCTTAATGTTGGAAAGAGTATTACTACAGGAACACCACCAATTGATACCAGATGCCACTCCTAGAAAATATGCATTTTTTGCTGATTCAGTGCCTCTTTTTTGCAGAGGGCTGTGGATTTATTAAATGGTTGTGATTTGCATTTGAATGCTCTGTTTAACAAGGTAAGATACCCTTAAAAGTTCCGAAAAGACTGAATGGTCTTTGCTGTCTTGCTCAGAAGACCACTATGCTTGCCAAGCAACATCTGCCTGTCATACAAATATCTCCTCATAAACACGTCTAATATTCATGCTCCTCCTTTTGGGCAATGCATTAATTAGCAAAGTTTGCAAAGTAACTTACTTGAGAGATATCTGTTGGAGAGACAGCTCTGCTGTTTCCTGGAGTGCTCAGAACTTGAATCATAGGTAAGTTGTTGGCTATGGGTTTCATGAAAAGCTTGTCATCATGAAAAGACGTACCATTAATTGCAAAGAAAATACCATTGTTTCAACAGCGTCCACAAGTGGGTAGTGCACCTTTTAGTAGAAACTATTTTGAAATGAATACTGGGCATGGAAACCTTCCAAATCTTACCGTGTGCAAACTGGTTATTGAAGAGCATGCTGTAAACCTATGTGCAAGGGAAATAAGTTGGGGAAGATGGAGAGAAAGGCAGTTATTGTTAACTCCAACTCTGCAACAAAGGTACGAGGCCTAGGCCTGTGGATGCCCCTTGCAAGGCAAGTTCACCACGTAGGCTCGAACAATAATCAAGCTTGGCCATAGTTTACATTAGCCACTTCTGAGTTACTGTGATGACTGAATACAAGAAAGATTTCTGCTGCACTCACCTAACTGCACTCTTGCTGTATCACTGAGATGCTCGCACTGTGTTAGATAAAGCTCTGCCAGCATTTCCATTATCAGCACTTAATTTCAGAGATTTATAACTAAGCCATTAAAACGTGCTCCAGGCCCAAACATGTGGGGAAGGTCTTAGTGCTGGAGCAAATTAAAACTTCTTTTAGAACACATGTGATCAAAAAAGCTAAAAAGTACTGATCGTAACTTGTAATAACAAAAATCTTTGCACTTTGATGCCTGGTGGGACTTTGTAATTTGGAACCTCTCTTACTTTGTTTTGAATTCGTCTTTGCAGGCTTTTGATCTTTTCTCCTGTGTTTTTCATTTTGTGTATCTTAACCAAACTGCTCATGGTTTGCAAAGAAACTTTTCTTTGCGAATTGTTACTTTTACTGCTTCTTTGCTTGACTGCTGTTTTTACTGCTGGAGAAAAAATGCTGAAGAAAACTGCTAATGGAGATGGTCTTTCACAAAAGGCTGTACGAAAAAAAGTTTTTGCTAGGATATGAAATGTTTGCTCGTGTGTGCTTCATTTGATATGTTCAGATTGATCTGCTTTGGTGAAGCAGCAATAACGAATAAATACTTATTTTATGTCATGGCAAAATTACATTGCAATAATGAAGCCACCATGCTGCCGTAGTGCAGTGCTGTCTGGCCTGCTCGTTTCATACCATGTTTCATCATTAAAGGGCAGTCTTGTGGTATTGGAGGGACTCTGTTTCCTGTGATGTCTGTGTTTGATTTAGGTCATCATCCTGAAAGCTGTTGCATGCACAGAAATGCTTCAATGTAGCTGTGCATGGATTGGCTTTCTGAGGAGAACTATATGTGAATGTGTTCGTTAAAATTAGTTCTGTGCTCCCCCGAGCTTTCAGCTACTACTGCAGGCTATGAAGCCTGTCTTCCTGGGCCTGTGTTGGGTATTATGGTGCTTTCTTTAACATTAAGTACCCTAATATTAAAAAAAACAGTCTTAACTGAACACATTCAGCACTGCATGCTGAGTTCCCTTGCTGAAGTGGTCTGGATGCCAGCAGTGCACGTTGGCAGGGGCGTGTTTGGTGTTGGCTGCTTGTGAGATGGCTGACTGAGCACTGTACCTGCTTCTCTGCCATCACTGCAGTCCCTGCAAGCTGTTGCTGCCATCAGCAGCATGCTTAGGTGACAGCAAGTGACTTGACTAAGGTCAAGACTCCAGCTCTACTCAGCAAGTCCTTGGGCAAATGCCTCATTTTGGGTGCAGGAATAGCCCCCCTGCCCCTCCTATGGGTATTTGGCCTGCTTTAAGTTAGGCAGGGATGTTAATGCTCTGTCATCTCCATCCTACACTCCACTTTGTAACATGTACATTTTTTGGTGTTGACCAAAAAAACCCCACGCAAATCCAACACAGCCCTTAGCTATATGCGGTTTATTTATTTTTTAAATTGAATTGGCAGTATAGATATAATTAGTTATTCATTTTATGTTCTGGTAAGTGCAGGAGTTACTGTGTAGGATAAATTAATGCTTTTACAGTGCAAATTTGCACCATGTAGCATTGCTTGGAGAACATCAGGAGATTATAATACTGTGTTCAGCCTTGATTTACTTACTGTTTAGCTTGTGAGCTTTGTCAGTGACTAAGATGTTTTCCTCTTTTGCACTTTTTGGCTCTATACTGATTTTTTTAATGTTGCATTGAAACAATGCAGTTATTGTGTAGAGGCTGGTTCAGTGTCTGACAGGCAAGCACTTATTTTCAGTTTGATGTGTTTTGTCTAGTTTTTGACCCGTGAGCTCTTTCCAGTGTAATCTGATATTTCTTATTAACCTGTTACTCTGCCTTAGAAAAAAAGCTAATTATAAACGTATGTAGGTTGTGGACTTCACTACCTTTATCAGAGTCAGATAGTTATTGGGAACATGCTTTAAAGCAATAGAAAGCAGAAATTATTATCTTAATGGTGATGTAACTTAAGACGGATCTTGATAGATGAATAAATGAGAGGAAGTTCATTCGTCCACTTTGATTCTTTCAGAAGAGTTGGCTATATCTAGGTCGCTTTTTTTTCTGTTTTTTTTTCTTTCCCTAATAGTTCTTCAAGGATCGAATGAGGAAAGTATGTGGCAGCCTGCAACTCCATAGGAATCGTATTTCCTGTTTAAACTTTCAGTTGGTTGCCCATCCTGCTGCTTGCTTTCAAGCTCACCTTTAAGTAGGTGTTAATCATAAATGCTCATTCTTGGCCCCCTGGTTGGACTGGCGTGCTCAGGGTCCTGATGAAAGGTCAGGGTTCAGAAGAGATTGTTGAGTATCGAGAAACATTGCCTGCACTACTTTAGTGGCCTGCAAACTGAGCCCCGGAGTGATTATATGAGATCTGATCCTATGGAGTGGTCAGGAGACCCTGCTTCCTCTGCTGGCATCAGAAGGTATGGAGGGGCCCTACGCAGGTCTCATTTTCAGGTGAGGGAGGAAACAACAGCCTTTAGTACATTCGTATCAGATCTTGGAAGGGAAGTGACAAGCTTCAGTGTATAGGCAGCAAGGCAAATATTCCAGACAGTTCTCATCTGTAATGGTGGTGTGGAGTAGCATGAAAAGTAAGAGTAAAGGGCTCATACAGTAGTACTGGAAAATCAGGACAGAGAGCTGAAGTAAAAAGATTTTGTGTATCCTTCTGTTCCGTTCCAATAATTGTGGCCAGGTTCAGAGGTATGCCCTGTCTTGGGGAGAGTAAGCTCTCCTGAGGCTTTGTAAGTATTGGAAGCTGAAGCTGTGGAGGTTGTAATTAAGTGTGGACCGCCTATCTTGGTATATGGTAATCTGATGTGAGCGGCTGATTAAGTACGTATTCATTCAGGGTAATGCATCCATGGTCCTTTATGCTTACTAATAAAATTTTAGTCATCAAATTAGGGTTTGTCGTCAACTGCAATAACTCGTGCTGCCTGATGCTGTTTTCCACTGTTATTCCTCAGTGAGCCAGCCCTACCCGTACCTTATTCTAAAGCAAACGATCTGCAAATGCAGTATGGTATTGCTTCATTAATTCTGCAGAGATTTCCCTCCATTTTTCCCCCTTCTTTCCCCTCCCTTTAGTGGTTAATAGTATAAGGGATATTAAATGTCAGTCCTGCTGTATCCCTTTGCAAGTTCCAGAAAGAGATGATTGAGTGGCTTATCCTTGCAATCACTGTAATCAGTAAGTAATGACTTAACATCCTGCTGGATAACACGAGGTGGAACTGGCAGAAAACATTAGCACAGTCTTGCCACCTGAACAAGGTGAAGGTTAGATTTAGGGAATTACAAACTAGGAAAAGTTTGGCTCTTTTTTTCTCTATTTTTCCTGAAGAGCAGAAAAAAAAAGCCACCAATGAAAGCCCACCCATACACCTAACCAACCATATTAGAAATGTACCTGGGTTCTGAAATAGATTAAAGAGAAGCAGCAGTAAAAAGGTTCAAAATGAATCTGTACTGTATGGCATCAATGCTCTGGAGCTTGTGCTTTGCAGGAGGCCAGTGTTGCCCACCAGACCTCAAAAAATTCAGGCATTACACTTCCCAGCACTGGGGAGAGCAGGCCAGAGTTGTTTTTTCTTTTCACTGGGAAAAAAGCTGCTGGAAGCAGAAGCTGCAGTGGTAGTGTTAGCCTTGCAGAAAAGGACTCTTTTCTGAGGTTTCTGAGAAGACACTGAACTTGGGAATTTGTGAGTGAAGGAGCAATGTGGAGTAGATCTTTGTCATACAGTAAATAAAGAGAATTTTTAAAATATCCTTTAAGTTGACTTAAAGCCAGGCAATTCCTCTGGCAAGATGCTGTATTTGGCTGTACAGTTTGATCTGAGTAAATTAAGGCAGTTGAAGTAATTAAATTACTTAACAGGCTTTAAAATGGCATTCATCTTTTCACTTCTAGATGATGCTTTCTGTTTCTTATCTGTCTCCAGTTAAAAGGAAATAGCCTGGCATCAGTGTTGCATTTTATTATATTCCTGCTCTGTATGTTTCTATTTATTTCGTTCATTTTCTTTGTCTTTATTTATTTTTTTTTTTTTTAAGACATAAAACCTCAGCTTCTGCATACGTGGGAATAGTTCCTGCATGTGTGTGCCAGTATCTGGGAGCAGTGTGCTTAGTGTATGGTATGTGACTCTCTATATTAAAACTACACACTCAGCGTTCTTTCCAAGTCATATCTCGTTATTTTGGGTGGTGGGAAGTGAGAGAGGGAGATGCCATCCCAACTAAGGGGTCTGAGACAGATTTTATTGCTTTGTTATTATCTTATTTCCCATTAAATGTTTTTGCATTTGATGTATACTGCAAGTGGTCACAATTTAATTTGCAGGTTCTGTTTTTGCTCTTAAGGCTGGCAGCACAGAAAAATGTTGTGTAAGTGTGATCTGGACCTACTGATGTATGCATATTTCAAGTGCACAGAGGCACTTTGAAGAAGAGAAGAATGCAGGAAATACTGGGTTTTGTTCAGATGATTTTAAAATTTGACTTGCGAGGCTTTAGGGGACAGATTTTCAAAAAGCAGTTCCTAATCTTCTGCCTGCCATCAGCTGGAGCCTTGCTACACAGGAGCTGTCTACGTGCATTCTTTGCACATGGTAACCACTTAAAATATGCTGCTTTCCATTCATTTGGTGCGACTTTCCGTGCATGTAAAAACTGTTCTGCTTCCAGCCATGTGTAAATGCAAAAACTGAAGTCCCGCACATGTAGAGCTGGAAAAGATGTTAAAGATGTTTGGATATACCAAACCAAGGTGATTGTTTTTGTTTCCTGTTTTCTGTTGTGTGGAACAGAACGGATTTGCACCGATGGAGTTTTTCCTGATACAAGAAGATAAATCACTAGAATGTAAGCCGGTATTATAAACTGTGCTCTCCCTCTCTCACCCTGTTGTGTGCTTGCTTTTCTGTTCTTTTCCAGCACAGTCTCATACGTAACAACAGAGGATTTTGCAAAACGTTTGCAAAAAAGTTGCTTTTGGTCCTGAGTGGTCGTGTTTTTCCCTCCTCTCAGTCTCTTTTTGTTCCTTCTTTCTCTCTTTTTTTCTTCTCTCTTTTCTTTTCCTTCTTTTTTTTTTTTTTTTTTTTTTTTTTTTTGCCTTGTTCTTTCTTTTAGTTTTCAGAAAGTTGAGTTCCATCCCAATTATTAAATCTTCGGAGACCATTCCCACATGGTTCTGTAAATGGTAGCTTCATCCTGAGTTCTTTCATCTCTTTTCCTGCTCTCCTGGCTTGACAGTTGAAAAGGTCTGACTGTGCCACACAATGGTTTGATTGGTTTCTCTAGGGGAGGCTTTACCCTGCCTCATCATTCGCCAGGCAGGTGGACCAGAAAGTCTCTTGATTCTTTTGTTGCCTCTCAAAGTCCGAGGTCTTTGACTGAATAAATCCTCCGTCATGGGATAATTTGCTAAAAGGAGCCTGAAAGATGTGAGAGAAAAGCCTCACTACTTGGGTGCTGAATTAATGAAATAACTGGGCCTTGGAGTTTGCAATTGAAAAATCACCAGGAATGCAATGGGTGGAGACAGACTGCAGAATGCAAGGCTGTTGCTTCCCCGTAATAAACTAGGAGAGCTTTAACTGAGATTGTGGCGGGCAGCCGCTGGTTATTTGCATTTTTAGCCCCGTTCTGCAGGGGAAGCCCGAGCCGAATAAAAGCCGTTTTGGTGCAGCCTCTAGTTAGTCATTAGATTATTACGAGGGGCTGGGAAGAATTCCATATGACAGAACTAGGGTTGAGTTAACACAGGACGAAAAGTAATTTAC
The DNA here is from genome assembly GCF_026119805.1 of Tympanuchus pallidicinctus. Classification (NCBI taxonomy): domain Eukaryota; kingdom Metazoa; phylum Chordata; class Aves; order Galliformes; family Phasianidae; genus Tympanuchus; species Tympanuchus pallidicinctus. The sequence goes on along the minus strand of NW_026294752.1, from coordinate 1,752,860 downwards.
AGATAGGCTGTCCTCAGCCATCTTTGTAGCCCCTGATAAGGTTTCATTTCAGAATGGATAGGCGACATTTCCACTTACGGGCCCATTCTGCGACACCTGTGATAACAGCTTCTGGATCCTAATTGAAATTGGTTTCAAAATGGATTTTCACTTTTCTCTGTCCGTGGAAAATATTGAATGGGCTCAGAGCTGCCACAGAGAATCCCAGGCCTTGGAAGATGGAGCAAGAAGCCGGGATCATCTTTCATAACTGTGTCGATGATATGACAGTTTTGTTATCTGTCTTATTAATGAAATCATTGATCACCTGATGAAGGAGATAATAAACTACATTTTGCTGGTGCTCAGGAAGATCAGTTAGATTTTTTGAAACTGTAGAAGGGGGGAAAGCCAAACAAAAACAATGGAGGCATGATTTTAAGGTCTGTTTACAACTTCTCTTTCGTGCAGGATTTTTAGATGGAAGAAGTCTCTGTGACCATAGAATGCTGCCTGCACCTCGAGCTTATTTAAAGTACAAAGGAGGCAAGAAAGACTGGCACTTGTGTTAAGACTCAGTTATTGGTTTTTGTTTTTAACAAGCCACACTGAGTAAATAACACTTAAGTCCTAGTAAGTGCCATGGAAACTCAGATGAACTGGGAAACAATGGAGCTCAATTTTGGCTGAAGTGGGATTAGTGAGTCCTGAATCCCTGGCATGGACAAAGGCCGCTCAGGCTGCGGACGGACGCTTGCTGTGAGGGTGCTTCCCCGGAAAATTATTTCTTCTTTCGTCGTGGATGTCAGGCTGTGGGTGTCATGGCCGCTCAGGCATCGTGGAAAAATAAGTTTCTTTCTTTTCATTTTGTACTGATGGGCTTTGGAAGATTCTTAAATGCGGGAGAACGTACAGCGTGCTCTGAGTGTGCAGGCTCGGCGAATAAAATCGAAAAGACTCTTGTTGTGTCGTTTCCCTGCTTGTTTGCTAATTATTGGAGAAAGGGGCAAATCTGTTGTTTGTACTCGGCTGCTCTGGAATGCGTGCTCTGTTCCTCAAGGAAGGTGGGAAGGGGTGGTTTTTCTGAAGAGGGGTGCTGGTGACTTCTCGGATTTCACTGTGAATTGTATCCTAGGTGTTTCCTCAGCCTCTCTGCTGGTGTGGGTCAATCCTGCCCCCTTTTTAAGCTTGAAAGAGTAGCTCTGATCAAAGGCTTTAATGATGTCACTGATCTCTGGTGATTGATTAGAAACAGAAGTTCTGGAGCATTTTGCATGTCCGCCTTTTCCTTATCGCTTCAGATCCATTAGTGCTTGCTCATTAGGGTACCTTTCAATCAGGGGGGAAAAAAACCCACATGCTTATATTTATACGTGTGTGCATGTATAAAGAAAAGGAATAGCAGGGCTGACAGCCTTCACAGTCTGTCTGAGTTGTAAATGTATTTTTCTTTGTTGCAAAAGGAAACAATTTTTATTGGTCTCTACTGAAACTGGAGAGTGTTTATTAATTGCTGAACTCTTGGATGTAATTCTCCTCTGCGACTTCTCTCACAGATTTAAGTATGTCTTCAGTGGGTTACTGGCTGTTTTACCTTTGTTTACACCAAATGGAACATTCCCTGCTTTTAATGTTTTTGCTGTGCCTGTGATGCACATTAAGATCCACAGTGTGCGCCAGTTAGGTATTTTCTAATTGAGAAATAGATAGTAACTAATTGATAAATATTCTCTAATTGAGGCTGAAAAATAAACAGTTTCAATAACACGTCTTTCGGAAGGGCAGAGCTGTCTGGAATACATGCTAAGCTGTTAGAAAGGAAAAAATCTGTAGTTCCTAAAGGAAGATGGGTCCTTTGACAGTCAGTGGTCGTGAAATGGCTTTTCTCTGTAGGTAAGGGTGACGTTTGAGGTGATACAGGACGGAGTGGGAAGGGCTGGGATCTGACTTCCCTGTGGCACAGATGAGGAAAACGGGCAGCGTGAAGCTGAGGTCTGTTCCAGAATATCCTGTTTCTAACAGTGCATTGTGATTTAAATTAGGAACTTCAAAAATCTGCACTGGCTTTAAAAATCTTGAGATAATTAATTTTTCTGGCAGATGGAAGCTTTCAATATGTAGGATACTTGAAAAAATATCAGTTATTTTCATGTTTCTCTTTTCCACTCTCTTTTTTGAGAGGTTGGTTCATTCCTCTCTCTCTCAAATCTCCTCTGCTTTCTCTTCTACTGTTGTGCATTTCACACCAGGAGATGACAAGTCTTGTGACTGCAGCAGAGGCAATTGAAAGAAAATAAAAAGGGAGTTCTTTTTTTCTGGTGCTGGCCCATGAACATACCGTAAAAATTGGATTAGACACACCTAGGGTTGGGATTGATTGCATCTTGAATGGGAAATTAGAACATCTGAAAAATTCCTTTTTGGATGGAACAGAAGCACGAGAAGGAAAAGTTGGATGGAAACCAGAGAAGAACTGTAAATCACTATTAAAGTTACTTCCTATGGTTTACCATTGGCTGTCAAAGAAAACTGCCTCGGGCTTGTTTATAGCTAATTCCCTCTATAGAAAATTTCAATTTGTGGACTGGCCTCTGAACGGGATTGATAACTCTGTTTATAGACCAGGATGAGTATCTAAAGATAACAGATAATGCAAATGAGCCTTTTTTTGATAAGCCAGGAAAGCAATTATGGATACAACTTGGTTGATGGATTTCAGAATGCCTTTTCACAGATTATAGATTTATTTTTGCATTATAGTTTTCTTAGCAGTGTTAGAAAAACAAAATCAAAGTCATTCAAATAGAACCGAGGAGATGGAACAGAGGATACACCGACTTTCCTACCACATGTAAACACGGTGAATCAGATTAAAAAATAAACAAGCTGTCTTCAGCCTTCTGTGGAAAAAATGTGATTTGATAAAATGTGCGCTTAATATTCAATTTACAGTTTCATCCAAAGTGTGTTAACCTAGGAGTCCTAGTGGCATGCACAGCCCACTCCAAATTTAATTCAGGTAAAATGCTCCGTGTGAACCGTCCTCCTACTTTATTTTTTGGGTTTGCATTACTCTTTGAGGGGAGGAGTGTGAAGGCTGGACCCTGTGAGTTACAGCCCGAGTCTTCCCTCTCAGACCAGAAGCTGGGCTGTGGGAGTGACGGAACCTTGGTAAGTCTTAGTTTGGTGGGCTCTCTGAAAACACAGAGCAGCACAGCGTGTGCATCCAAAGCACTTCTACGTATCTTCAAACAGGAAGAAAACCACCCTCTGAAAGTTCGGAGACAGCCGGTTTTGAAGTTACGGTTCGAAACAGGCAGCATGAACTTTAAGTGGTTCAAGTTTTAAATCTCTGCCCTTATTTGTAGCTTCCAGTTTCTTTCCTCAAACCACTGTCTTTTATTTGGCTCCCTTTAGTGGAAGTTCTGATTTCCTGGCAGTCTTCATCAGTGGATTATAACCTCCAGGCTCTGACACAGGACCCAATCCTGACAAGATTTGTTCTGGTGAAGGTGTCCTGTTTTAAGGTTATTCTGTAGGATCTGAGAAAATAAGTTAATTTTATGAGCTAATTACCACTCAGTTGTAATAGTTAATAGTAGTTAATAGTAGTTCATAATTTGAACTACTCTGTTTCATGTATTTGGTAGGATACAAACTTTGCTTTTATCGTGAAGTCAGGAGCACAGCCACCATTATTTCTATGGGAACAGCAGTGATGGTAGAATAGTGGCAGGTTTTTTCTTTTTCTTTCTTTTTATTATTATTTTTTTTAAACTGGTATTTAAATACTCATTCAAAAAATGCTGTAAATGCATCTGTTTTTCAGAGGCACTTTTGGTAGCTTCATAGGGGCTCACACCTCTCACTAGAAAGTAAGACTGAGAACAGCATCACGTTGCTTACAGAAATACCACCATAAGCTGTTAGATTATCTTAGGTCTTCTCTGAATGTGCTTGTGATGAATTATTGCTTATCTTCAGAGATTTTTGGCTGAAGAGTTAGAATGGGTATGGACATCTTTCAGGTGCAATGACAGGTACAGAATCATAGCACCTCTGCCAAAAAATCTGCATATGTGATTCTTCTGTGGAACTGGGATCCCTCGAGGGATTTCTCTCAACCTCACTCTCAACATTTGTCCAAAGTGAAGTCAGTGCCATGTTTTCCAAGTACTTGTTAAAGGAAAGTATTTAGGGTAGGTTTTCTTTCGTACTTTCAATGTGATGTGGGTGAGCATCCTCTTCAGAAAGTCTCTGTCCTTGAGGTCTGCTCTAAGGTGCTATTTTGTTTGCTGACATGATAGAGGTTAATGTTGCAGGTATAGGAAAGGGAACAATTTAAAAGGTCTGTTCTCAGCTTTGAACATATCTTTGATTGTTCAGAGGATACAAGAAGGTGGATAAGTTTTGCTGTTTAAATTTCCAAAGACCTTTTACTCCAGCCATCTAATGGAAATTCACTTTAAATGCTTCATACGTTTTCACTGGAACCACAAAAACTGCTTTTTTCCTCGTCTAAGAAACAGCCTCAATATGAAGGATACCAAAACATCTCAAATAATGCGAGTATTTTAAGGCACTGTGGTTTATTGCTACATTTATCTTCAAGGCTCAAAACAGATGATAAAAGGAAGCCCACTCTTGAGAAAAAATCCATATAATGTCTATAAGCAAACAGTATCTTTGACAAAAATATCAAAAACTCCACCAGGTGTTTCACAGGAGATAGAGAGAAAGGGAAGAAGAAAAGCAAGAAAGAAAGAAAAAGAAAGAAAAGATGGAAAGGAAGGCAAGAAAGAAAGAGATCCGTGCTCCTCTCTGCATGCCTTCACTTAAGCACATTCTGAATAGATTTTGTAGTTGTCGTGGTTAGATTGAGAACCTTTCAAAAATGAGTGTTTTAGCTTTGCTAGACAGAAGTCATTGTTTTTCATGGGACCCGTAGTTTATTTGCAGAGGTGCAGAGCTCGTGTGTGAGTGCAGAAAGGTTGCAAGCTGACATGAATTTGCATAGGAGGTAAATACCAAAAAAGGACTATTTCAGACTCCTTAACTACATTGTAAAATGTTACCTGTAGGGGCTTATGGTGGGCATGCAGAGAATGCAGCAGCAGGTTTTTATTTCAGTACCTGACCATGATTTAGGTTGCTTCTTTTGTGTTTGCCTTTGGCCAAGCATAATGTGAGTGAGATGGGTTTGCTTCGAGTGTGTGCTTGCTACAGATGTGATTGGCAGCCCTTGCACGTCCAGATCTTGCCGTGGTCTGACCATATGCAGTACTGCATTATGTAGTGCTTCTGGATTTTTGAGGAATCTGGACTGCTGTGGAAACCAAATCCAAGGCAGTGTGGTTGTGGCAGACCCAGGAATAATCTCATTTTAACATGCATCATACCTGACTGATGAGAAATTTTGAGAATGGGGTGGAGAAAATTTGTATCCTTTATGTTACTGGGTGTAAACTTTGTCTTAGCAATGTAGAGAACAGGGAAACAGCTCTTCCTTGGTTTTGCTGGCGGAGTTGCACAGGGTAACTGTGTGTGTATCTCAGGCTGCCAAGCTATAAGTGAAATGGAGAATATTTAGATGTCAGCAACAGTTGGTTCTTCTTTAAAACATAAAGAGTCTTTGAAGCTTGGTGAACAGTAACTAACATAAACACAAGCCATAAGAAGGTATGAAATGATCTCACTGAGAATCTGTTTCCCAGGTTTCTGTTCCTTTGGGTTGTATGGCTTTCTTTCCCTAGCTCAGCAGGTCAGGTGGAGGCAGTTCCAGCCTCAAGAAATGAAGCGTAGAAATAAAAGCATGTAGGTGCTTCAGGCAGCATGGTAATGTTGCTCCTTCATCTGTTCCTTTCTTCTTGACGGAAACAACCAGTGCAAACTTCCTGTTGTGAGAGTGGCAGTGTGTGACTGCTCCTGCACAATCCCAATAATACCAGTTTATTTCCAAGAATGGCATTGAAAGGAAGAGCTGGAAGGTGGTAGAAATGAAATAAGAGGTTGCAGTTGGAGTTTCCAGTGTGGGTTTTGTTTTGTTTTTAAATTTCTAAAGTGGTTCTTTACAATTTCTTTTTTTTTTTAAATATTCCTAGAAGGCTTCTATTCATGAACACTTGTTTTTATTTCAGCACTGCAGATATCTGCTAAGGACTTACTGTGAAAAGGGGACCGTGGAGATAGTGGAAAGGAGAAGGATGTTTTACATTTCAGGCTCTATGGTTGTTATGTCAGGAATTGAAAACTGGCAGATGTGAATAGATGTCTGTTCTTTCCCATTCTTCCTTAAAATGCATAGGCTGTGTATCAAGTGACTTTATTCAGTACTCAGCATTTAAAGCACCTTGAGAATGGGAGGCTACAGACAATTGGATAAATACATTGGACAGGTGCCCAGTTTCACTGCTGCTTATGTAAGCTTGCCTCTGTGCTCTGGAGAATACTATTCTGTAACAAGTCATACCAGGATGAGTATTCCTATGTTCTCCTTTGGTCTGGGATGCCAGAAGTAGATGAGCAGTGAAGGTATTTATGATGGCTGTCTTTTCTGGGGAAACGGAGGACACTTAGTAGGGACCAAATCTGTATGGTACCCCTCTCAGCTTTGTTATCATCTGGAAATCACACATAATGTACGTTACTCACAATAAGTAGTTATGGTTGAGTTATAAATTATTTTGCAATTGAATGCTTTTAGAAATGGCTGGATGATAATTAAAGCAACTTATTGCGGAGCCAGTATAATTAAGGATGTGCAAAAGCCTTCCATATTAGACTGCTTTTTTACTGAGTTTCAAGAAATGAGGCAGCAGCGATTGTTTGTGTGCTGGTGTTTCATCTCTGCAGATGTATGTACATCTCTTAGTTGTTCTACATTTAAGATGAGATTTGAGGTCTAGTCCTTGCCTCTGTTGGATAGCTGCTCATGTCAGACCAAAGCAGCTGAGAGTTTGACAGTTCTGCTACCAGTAATTCACCATTAGGAAAGACGAGAATGTCTGTGAATCTTTAGTCAGATTCCCTCATGTCCTTGTTATGGTACTGGCTCTAGGAGACAGGCCTTTGTGGAGACTGGCCATTTCTCTCAGGAATGCACATATGAATTCCTCATTGGAGCCCACAGAAGAGCACATATTAGTTGTACCTACACATGATCCAGTTTAGCACTATGTCCTTCTGCTTAGGTTACTTCATGGAGAATGGTGAAGTCATGTTCTCTTAGGTCTGTACCATTAGACAGCAATCTGACTTTATTATTTGCTGGCCTAATTCTGTGTTAATAATTGCTGTCAGCTTGGCAGTAAACTCTTACAACTAGATGCTGAAGCTGAATTTTTTGTGCTTTGTAGTGCTTGTTGAGGGCTGGAATGCTCTGAGGACTCCTGTGAGATTCGGAGGGACAAGGGCAATACATCTTGTGCTGTGTTTCAGTGTAAAAAAAATAATCTGTTTGATTATCTGTGATCCACAGAGACATTTAAGATGAAGATTGTTTCGTGAAGAAATGCTGTCCTGGCAGAATAAGTGAGGCTACAGTGGATCAGATCTGCTGTGGGTAGGGCAGAGAGGAGGCTGGGAATTAGGCTGGGTAATGGTGGTTATCACTGAATGAAGGTTACACAATCAGCTGGTAGGACTATACAGCAATTGCCATGGTTCTTAATTCCTTGCTGTTTCCATAACTGCTAGGGTCCATTCTTCTTCCCTGAGAAGTCCCTTTTGTTCTTTGCCTGGACCTGTTAAGCTGAGCGGAGAACGTTTTATTGTGTTGTGCATTCAGAGCTGTCACTAATCCAGCCTTTTACTGTAAAATTAACTTGAAACAGTGCTTGCATGAAGATAATGACCTGACCTAAAAATCTCAAATCCACACAGTGTGATGCTCTCTTTGGATGCTCATGCTGTCCCCGGAATCGTTTATACGTGTGTACGTTGGCAGAACTGGAATGTTTCATGTAAAACATCCCTTTAAGGATAGATTTAAAGTTGGATGAAACTTTGAGGAGAATTTTTTTTTTTTTTTTTTTTTTTTCTTCATGGCAGATGTAAAAAGAGATTTCTTGTTGTGATTTGCAGTGTTGAGTGAATTAGAATAAAGCTGCAGGTGACATTCTGGGCACATAAGTCTGCACTGGCAGAAATATTAGTTTGTATAGTTTTTGCATATTCCCTGGGAGTTATTGCTAAGTCAATATTTACTTCTCAGGGAGTAAATGTCAGAGTTGTGTCTGAGAGCTGCTACTACTGCTTCAGTGAAAGAGTTATTTGCTGTGTCACCAAGCATCCTACAGGGCAGGCTCCTGGAGTTGTAGAAGAGTTGCGATAAGTAGTAGTGAGATAAGCTTGTGGTAAGTAGCAACAAAGCCACTTAACAACAACAAAAAAGGCTTTCTCAGTAGCTTTTTGTAACTTCCTGGATCGTTTATTTACAAAATTTTTATCAGAGCCTCTCTAATGTTTCATAAACTACTTATTAAGTGCTTCTCTTTAACATCTCAGACATTATCATTGAATTCTTGGTTAGAGGTTTAATTTTGCTGGATGAGGACAACAGGAGAGAGAATTCAGTTGTAGACTTCACTTAGAGTAGGTAGGGCTCCTTCATGGATGAAAGGCAGAGGGCTTAGCTTAAAGTATAACAAAAATCTGTTTGTGGTTAGGATGTAGGAGACAAAAGGTTGCAACATAGTTTTGGCTGAATGCTGAAGAGCACTCAAAAATGTTCTTTTGTATCAGATCACCCTTTCCCTCTTCTGGGAACGACTGTGCAGCCTTTCTGCAGATAAAATCTCCTTACTGCTCTCTACAGCTACCTCAAGAGAGGTTGTGGTGAGGAGGGCATCAGCCTCTTCTCCCGTGTAACTAGCAGGCTACAGCAGGGGAGATTGGGATTTTAACGTTAGGAAAAATTTATTCTCCAAAAGAGTGGCTTAGTGCTGGATCAGGCTGCTCAGGGAACTGGTGGAGTCTCCGTCCCTGGAACATTTCGATGCTCCCACAGTCCCCGTGTCCCTCAGTACAACTATTGGTGATGGGTGGATGGTTGGACTGGATGATCTTGGAGGCCTTTTCCAACCTTGGTGATTCTGTGACCTCTGGTAAGGGCGATCTGTGGGTGCAGATGTTTGCTGCAGTAGTGCATCAGTGCTGGGCGCAACCTGCCATGCATTTCTACGTCCCTGCTCCCTTGCTTGCTTCCTGCAGAAGGTGGTCATCACCTCACAAGGCTGCGGCAGGGAATAGTGGAATGCCACCTGGGAAAGAGGCTGTAGTGTGAGGCCGCCCCTCTGCCTACAACGCGAGGTGGGCTCCTAGGAAGGTGGAGACTTCTGTGGAGTTCAGGGCCTTATCCTCCAGTGTGTTGAGGTCTGTGTCTTTCTGATGAGTCCTGGCAAAACTTATAGAAGAGTAGGAGCAGTTAACTCACATGAGAGGTGCTACCTCATGTTCTGCGTTAGTGACTGCTGAATATAAGTGATTAGATATCATTCATCATTTAAATTACTTACTAGGGGTTGCAATTTGTTTTTGCATAATTTAAGTGTTTCTACTCTCCTGTGCCTTAGTGTCTTTGTTTGGCATCCCTTAGCAGTTCCTCATATAAAGGCTAGGGATTAGATCATAGAACCATAGAACAATTAAGGTTGGAAGGGACTTCAAAGCCCATCCTATTCCAATTTCTTCCTGTGAACAAGGACACTTCCCACTAGGTCAGGCTGCCCAGGGCCCCATCCAGCCCGACCTTGAATACTTCAAGGGCTGGGGAATCCACAGTTTCTTTGGGCAGCCTGTACCTGTGTCTCACCACTCTGAATAAAGAATTTCTTCCTTACACCTAGTCTGCGTCTACCCTGCATAGATTTAAAGCTGTTATCCCTTGTCCTACCACCATAGGCTCTTGGAAAAAGTCCTTCTCCAGCTTTCCTTTAGGACCTTTTTGGGTACTGGAACGTTGTCATGAGGTTTTCCCAGAACCTTCTCTTCTCCAGGCTGCACAGTTCCAGCTCCTTCAGCCTGATTTCATAGGACAGGCGCTCCTGTGAATAATGAACAGATGGGCATTCGATTTCTACGCTTTGGTGTGGATGCTGGCTGCCATACAGACCCCTTGCTACAATCTTTAGCTTTGAAACAACTGATCAGAAAGTGTTGGATTTTCTCCTTAGTGCTTGGATTCAACCTGCTGGCATTTTGCATGGAGTGGGATTTTAGTCCACAGGTGATGCGCAACAGAGTGTTGATAATTCAAACAACATGGCCTGTGCAAACATGTAACATGGTGCAATGTAGTAAAGCCAAGGCTTTTTCATTTACAGCATAAGGTTGAGTAAAGATCAACCAGCACATACTTCAGTTGTGGCACACCAACCATGCTCTTTTACATAACTGTGAATGTATTTTTTGACTTTGTAGATCACGTAACAAAAGGATAACAGATGAATCTAATAAATATTCCAGCAAGTGCTTTCATGTGGTGTTTACGGTAAAATAAAATTAAAACTTGTAGCATATGTTAGTTTTTTGGAGAAATAGATCTTTAAAAAAAAGACAACACCTCAAAGGCTGGATGTAAGCATTTATATGTACCAAAGAAAATTTTCAGCAGGCAAAGAAAAAAATATACCTGAATTTGCACTTCAGAAATGGTATTGTCTTCATGCAGTTCATAAATGTGAAGCTGAGGTGAAACTACACAGTTAAACTCTGATGTGACAAAGGCAATGTATAACCTCTTTAAAGTCTATATAAATCAAACCTTTAACCTGCTGCCTTTAAAAGGGAATGCCTGGAGGATGCTTTTGTATAACACTTTTTTTTTTTTGTATTCTATTTAAATGTAGATTTTTAAGGCCTTTAGTATGGTGGTGCATCTTTGGCAATGAAATGTTAATCACGACTCTTTTGTAGCAACATGGTTGGAAGATAAAATATTTAGTGCTGTTTAGTGCTGTTGTATATTGAGCCCATATTCCTCATACACATGCCTGCTCTGCCTCCTCCCCCATTCCCTAGCCTCTTTCCCTCTTTTTTTTTTTTCTTTTTTCTTTTTCCATGAGAATTGTAAGGAATTATTTTAGCTAATATTTGGACAGCTGGTCTGCATTTCCATTAATAACCTAACTTGATTACATTTCCAGCATGCTGCTAATAGGGAAGTGTAGTATCTTGTACTTTGGTGAATAAATCTAGATTATTTCCAGAATTATTCCCTTCCCTCCCATTTGTCCCGTGTTTCTAAGTACAAAAAACAATGATTTTAGCTGTTAGTGCTAGCAGAGTTTCTTTGAGTATATTTGTGATGATATTAGAAACCTGGGCCTTTATGTCCATTGATTACACTAATACCCAAATAGTAGGGACGGCTGCATGTTCAAGGTTATTCTTTGGGTTTTGTTTTCGGTTTCTGATGTTAGAAGCAAGATATTGCAGTGTTCAAGTTTAGGTATCTGTCCTGAAGAATGCAGACTTCCTAGAAGGAATTGGATTATCTAAGCGTGTAAACCTAAGTGTGTGCATTGACTGTCCATAGGGTGAGAGCAGAAATAATCAGATGCCTTAGTACATCTTTTTAAAAATTTGTATCTTTGGAATAAAGAGGAATAGAAAAATTAATTTTGTTCTTTTTAATGTTCCATTATAGTGAGCCTAACTTGTTTTCCTCCGGTTTAATGGGATCAGAGCTTGGTCCAAGAGTAAGAATTGTTTTACATAAATCACATTTTGTCTAAACTGTGATTGTTGATTTTTTGTCAGATTTTTGTTGTTGTTGTTTCTGTGATTATTTGCAATTATTTTCTTGATTACTTTGATTTTATACACATGATGAAAGCCATAATGATAATATAATGATTGTAGTTAAAATGAGATTTCCATACGCTTCACAGTCCATGAGTGATCCCCCTTGACTGTAAGGCTTTACTTCAGCTGTGCCTCTGGTGTGTCAGCTTCCTTTTTTATTTTTGTTTAAGAAACAGAGTAATGATAGAGATGAAGAGTTGCTCCATCGTGGAATGGCAGTGTTGAATTTAGGGCTCAGGGTCCATTTGCAGTGGAGTCAGAGCACAGATTTGGACTGATAGGGTGAGAGCAGCCAGGAAGACTGTTCAGAATTCTTGCACTGGCAGGCTTTTAGCATGGGCTTTAGCATGAGTTCATGCTTTGCTTTGTCAAAACTCTTCTTCCACAGAAATCAGTGTGAGCTTTCTTCAGCACAAACAGAACTGGATCAATGCACACAACCTGATGTTCCTTCTCTGCGCTGGAAATAGTCATCACATATTTATTTTTCCCTCCTTAATATACACACAAAGAAGAAGTGAAGTGAGGGGACTATCATAAATTTTTCGATACCCTCCCAGGTTTTATCTGTTAGGTTTTTTTTTGTTTAAATCAAGAACATAATCTTTTCCCAGGTGCCCCAAATGCCCCAGATGCTGTTTGCTGCAGCTGGCTGGTGCTGCAGAAATGCAAACCAATCAAAAATGTTCACAATCAAAAGACGGTTTGTATCGTTACACATCCCTTGGGGATGAGGAAGTATTCCATTTTGGGCAGTGCTGCCATATTCTGCCCATCTCATGGTATCACTATTTTACACAGGCAAATTAAAACCAAAATAATGGCAGGTTTTCCATTTCTTCCTGTACTGAGCAGGAGAGTAAGTTCACCTGTTTTTCTGATGTCTTTGCCAGTCTCTCTTCCAATTCTGCTAAAGAATCATCAGAGTGTGAGAAAAACCACGTCTGTGGCTATTGTATGTTTGGACTACTCATCCCCCAAAAGAATCACTTCTGTAAAGAATGAGCAGGCTGAACCGAATGAACAACCCATTCTTTTGTGAGTTACGGGTTGTATTTTATCCCAATGAGTCCTGAGATTTTGGAAGGATCCATGTTGAGCAGCTCTGTGAGAAGAAAGTGTGTCTTGCTCCGTTTCACTGAGAGTTTAACTGGGAAGTATGGATTTAACTTCTGTTTCGTAGTGTTTCTATTACACAGTGCAGCTGCAGCTGCATTTGTTGGTAACAAAGTATTTTGAATTACATTTTCCTAGTTTTGTAATAAGGATTTGGTTTTCAGACCTGAAAACAAAACAGGCAGTGCTGTTACATGAAGGTACGGTAAGAGTCATCATGTTAGAATACAATAAAGGTCAGACTGGATGGACAGTGAACTCGTGCCATTGGCAGACTACTTAAGATTGGGTTGGCAACTAAACAAGTTAATAGGATGCCATGGGAAGGCTTTGTTATGAAAATGGTTACTATTGCTGATGAAACTTTATGACACATAGAATCATAGAATGGCTTAGGTTGGAAAATCATCTAGTTCCAACTCCTTGGTCACGGGCAGGGTTGCTACCCACTAGATCAGGTTGCTCAGGACCCCATTCAACTTGGCCTTGAATTCCTCCAGGGACGGGGCATCAGCAGCTTCTCAGTGTAGATTGTTCCAGTGCCTTGCGCCTGTTGGAGTAAAGAAATTTTTCCTAACATCTAACCTAAATTTCCCCTTTTTTAGTTCAAAGCTGTTCCCCTTGTCCTGTCGCTATTAGTCTGTGTAAAAACTTGGTTCTCCCTCCTGGTTATAAACTCCCTTCAAGTACTAGAAGGTTGCATTGATATCTCCCTGGAGCCTTCTCTTCTCCAAGTGGAATAAGCCTAACTCCCTTAACCTTTCTCCATAGGAGAAGTGCTCTAGCCCTCAGATCATATTTGTGGCCCTCATTAGGATCTCCGTCCTTCTTGTGCCTCAGGCTTGGATGCAGTACTGCAGGTGAGAACTGATGAGGGCAGAGTGGAGGGAGTCACTCTCCCTGCTAGACGCCTCTCTTTTTGTAGAATGATAGAATCACCAAAGCCCATAAGGTCATCCAGAACAACCAACCAATAGTTCCCACTAACCCACGTCCCTCAGTACAACATCTAAATGTACCTCAAAATACAGTGACTCCATCATCTCCCTGGACAGCCAATTCCAGCTCCTAATCACTCTTTTGGGAATAAATATTTCCTAACGCACAGTCTGAATCTCCCCTGGTGCAACCTGAGGGCTTCCCCTCTGGTCCTATTGCTAATGACCTGGGAAAAGAGTCCGACCCCCACCTCACCACAAGCTCTCTTCAGGTGGTTATAGAGATAAGGTCTCTCCTAAGCCTCCTCTTCTCCGGACTAGACAATCCCCTCAGCTGCTCCTCATAAGACCTGTGCTCCAGATGCTTCACAGAGAAGGGCGGCGAAGCTGACCCTGCTCCAGGGCCTTGATGTAGTGAGGGGCCCAAAACTGAACACAGTACTTGAGGTGCAGCCTCACCAGAGCTGAGTACAGAGGAACAATTACTTCCGTGTTCCTGCTGGCAACACTATTTCTAATGCAGGTCAGGATGCCATTGGCCTTACTGGCCTCCTGGGCACACTGCTGGCTCATGTTCAGCTGAGCATCAATCAGTAACCCCAGATCTGTTTCCTGTGCACAGTCTTCCAGCCACTCTGCCTAAGCCTGAAGGGTTGCCTGGGGTTGTTGTGGCCAAAGCGCAGGACCCGGCACTTGGTTTTGTTGAACCTCATCCCATTGGCCTTAGCCCAGCATTCCAGCCTGTGATGACCCCTCTGTAGGGCCTCGCTACCCCCATGCAGATCAACACTTCCTGCCAACTTGGTGTCATCAAACTTCCTGAGGGTGCATTCAATGCCCTCGTCCAGTTCATCAATAAAGATATTGAGGAGGACAGGCCCCAATACCGGCCCCTGGGGAACACCACTCATGACCAGCTGCCATCTGGATTCAACTCCATTCATCTCCACTCTCTGGATCTGGCTCTCTAGCCAATATTTTGCTCAGCAAAGAGCGTACTTGTCCAAATCACAGGTTGCCAGTTTCTCCAGGAGAATACTGTGGGAGAGATGTCAAAGGTTTTGCTGAAGTCTAGATGGTCAACCTCAACAGCCTTTCCCTCATCCACCGGGTAGGTAACTTGATTCTAGAAGGAGATCAGGGCTTGTCTTTCATGAACCCTTGCTGGCTGGGCCTGACCCTCTGACTGTCCCGCACATGGCACGTGACCTCCTTCAAGATGTTTTGCTCCATAACCTTCCCTGGCACTGAGGTCAGGCTGACAGGCCTGTAGTTCCACAGATCTTCTTTGTGACCCTTCCTGTAGATTGGAGTCACGCTGGCAAGCCTCCAGTCCTCCGGGACCTCTCCAGTTGACCAGGAATGCTGACAGATGGTGAAAAGCAGCTTGGCAATCACCTCTGTCAGTTCTCTGAGCATACCTTGGGTGGATCCTGAGGATGCAGCCTGGGATGCTGTTGGCCTTCCAGGCTGTAGAAGCACACCGCTGGCACATGTCCACAGGGCCTCCAAGCCCTTCTCTGTATGTCTGTGCTCAGTTAGTTCTCCCTGTCTTAGAAATATCTGACACGTGTTGATCGTAAGCCAGCCAAGGAGAGGAGGAAACTCCTTTGCCATAATCATGGTTTCTCAGACTCTTGCATTAGTTTTGTCTCACTTTTTTAGTTTTGTTGCGCCACTTAATGACACTTCTTGACTTATGTTGGTTTTGAAGAAGGTTGGGAAGAAGTTTTCTGTGTTTAGTTCTATGGCACTTTGCATAGTGCACCCTCAGGAAGTGCTTTCTGGGAACTTCCCTAAGATTTGTTGAGCACGAAGTGAGATTCTTGAATTTTTTAAAAGCAATCATGATTTGCTCTGGCTGTAATCAACTCCATCCAGCCTTTCAGTCACTGTGCGCAGCTTTACAGAGTCTGTAAATGCTGTTCCCTAATTGCTTCCGAGCAATAAAAGAAATCCTATAATAGCCAGATCTTTTTTAAAAATCACTGTTAAATATTAAGCTGTCTTTTATGGTTTAAATGAGGCAGCCTTGTTGTGTGGGGAGCAAGAACTATGGACGAAACTATTTGCAATTTTAGGACGCATCTTGCTCTCTGACTCTGGATTTAATTTTCTGATCATGTTGTTTTTGTATGTAAAGGGAGGATTATATATTCAACAGCTTTCAGAGTTCTTAGATACTTCTGTGAAAGAGTACATGCATGGGACTGTCTAACATACACATCTAAGAGAGTGCCTCAGTGTGTATGCGGCCCACTGATGTGCATGCACTGCTTCCCTGAGGACATTGCTTTTGCTCAGGAGGCAGCTATCTGGCTGTTCCACTTTATCAGAAGAATCTTGCCTACTTTTTCTTGCGTTATCCATCTTTGCAGCAGAAGGATCAGAGGAGTCAGGGCAGTAAACCAACTTGGAGCCTTTTCTACTAGCTGTCTATAAGAGGGAAATGCTCTAGATGCCCTCTGCCTGGAGGTGCCCAGGGTTGTGTGCTGGCTGTATCCCCATAAAAGGCCAGCTTGAGATCCTGCTGCTCTCCCCCCTCCCAGGCCTTTTACCTCTGTGGTGCACTATTTCTGTGGTAAAAGGCAGTAGAGAAGGTAGTACAGCTGGAGTTCTTAGCCAGGGTGACAGCATGGATCAGGCAGACTGGATCGCAGAGGAGCTGGCAGCATGGGGAGGAGGAGGTGGATCTTGAGGTCTCCTAAGGTGGCTCGATGCCCTTGCTCCCTTTGCCACGTTGGCTCCCAAGCTGAGGTCACTTTGTGGCTGTGCACCTGCTGCCATGTTTCAGAATAGAGAAAAGAGCAACACCAGGGAGCTGTGGCTCAGGGTGCTAACTGTTAAATGTGAGACGTCAGGCTGAAGCTGTGTTCACCACATAATTTGGTTCTTCTTCCTTGCCCGTGCTTCACAGTCCATGCTAGGGGCATGGGTCCATCCTGGGCTATGAGGATGAAACTACGGGAGGCTGGGAAGTGAAATGTTTGATGGAGTAAGGCAGATACAGAAACAAAGGGAGACTGGGGAATTTAGCTTAAGTGAAATGACAACTGGATTGAAAAAAGCTAGAGGGAAATGTTTTGAAACTCATGGTGGGTAGGAGGTAAAAGAGCTGCAAGAGCTACACAAGTGATAGGTGAGGTGCCTAGGAGAAAGAGCAAATGGGTAGGGGGAAGAGACAAGCTTACAAAGAAAAGAAATGATGAGCATGGGAGCATTTTCTTGAGAAAGAGGACATCTGTGGCTAATCAGAAAATAAATATAAAAGACAACAGAGTAACAGAACTGAGGTTATAGAGAAGAAGTAACCAGAAAATCCTAGCTACGAATAGGTATTTGAAAGAGGGATCTTTGTCTAAACAATGAAGTAGTGCATAATGTGGAGACAACTTAATGACAGACTAATTAACGTATTATTTAGCATTTTGAACCCAACTTCCAGTCCTACTCTTTCTGCTTCTCAGACTCACTGAGCTTCATTCTGATTAATGAAGTAATTTAATAGTGTGTGTGGAAGAGAGACAGCATTTTTACACCTTATAGAAAGAGTGATGTCATGTTTTGGTTAAATGGCAAGAGTTATAAAAATAGTCTGCATGAGTGTTGTAAGTTGGAAGACATGATGAAATCACAGCTTGAGTTGAAATGCAAACATTCAGCTGAAGGAACCTCATGCATAAGAAGTGGCCTAGAGAGTTTTTTTCTTAAGGAAGCCAAATAGACCTGAAACAAAAATAACTTCTTTCCCGGATCTTTTCATGAGAATCTTCAGGCAGGCCCCAGCCGATGACTTTCACAACAGGAAATCTCAGTTTGCAAGCATTTGGAGAGTCACTAGGGTTCTCATTATCTGAAGTCTCCAAGTGATGATTGGCGTACTGCGTAGTGGTAAACATGGAAGTACAGCACCGTGTACAAAAGCAGCATAAGTCTACTGACATTGGCTTTTTGGTGGCAGTTTCCAGTGAAGTTGCCCAGCAGAGAATGGCAGATTTAGGTAGTGCAAAAGGATTTAGGTTAAATAGCATAAAGGATTCCTTTACCGAAGGGGTTGTTAAGCACTGGGATAGGCTCCCCAGGGAGAAGGTTGAGTCAGCATGCCTGGATGTGTTTAAAAACTGTCTGGATGTGGTGTTCAGAGACATGATTTAGAGGTGGGTGGTTAGAATTAGGGTAGTATGGCTGTGTTGTGGTTGGACTCGATGATCTTGAAGATCTTTTCCAACCTGAGCAGTTCTGATTCTAAGATGCTGTGCTGCTGGTGGGGAGATAAGGCTACAGAAGTAGGAGAAAAGAGAAGAACAAGAGCAGTTGCTGTATTTACCAGAATTTGGAACCATGACTTACAGGAGAGCACAGCGTGGACCAGGTACTGAAGATAATGGGCACCTGTTCCCGATCTTTAGTGTAGTTCTTTGGCTTTGTGTTTTATGCAGCACTTTAGATCTGGTGCTGCTGGTTCTTCTTACTAGCTATTTTTTTTTTCTTGCTCTGGCAAAACTGGCCCTCTTTATTTCTTTTCTTCCCCTTCCTGGTTTTCTCAAGTTACCATTTTGTCCACCTTTGATCAGGAAAGCAGAAATACTTTGAAACATTTCTTTTAGAGCTTTCTATTATTTCCAGCTTTTGTTTACTCTTTTTTTTTTTTTTTCTCTTGCTCGTAGTGATTTTTCCATTCTCTCTAATTTCCCCCTTTCATTTTTTCACAGTATCTGATTTAAAACTCTGCCTTGTACTTCTGAAGATACTATAAGCTTTGCCCTTCCAGTGCTCTTTCTTATGGAGTTGTCTTGCATAATTTTCCTTGCATCTCAACCTGGCCGCTTATCTTAGTTTGCTGCTTTGGCAGTGTAACCTAATTTTGTTTCAGCAGTACCTGTCTGATGCTTTATTCACTGCTAGATATGATGACCAGAAATGACTACCTTCATCAATAAATAAGAAATCATACTCCTGCAGCTTTCTAGAGCTGCAGAACAGCTCTGTTTTGTTCACAGAAACAGGAATTCATGTTTTCTTCATGTGGATCAGAGATCTATCAAGAACTCACTTTTCATTCTCCTCATGTAAGTAAATTTTCATTTCCAGTGAGAGTTTTGAGCACAAAATTCACAAAGTTGCTCCAGGATGGAGAGAATGAAACAGAGAATGCTACAGATACGGTAAAAAAAAGGGGAATGGTAACGTATGTACACCAGACTTTCCTCCTTTTTATTCACTGTTTCTAAATACTTTATGCAACTAGGAAAATGAGAGCTCCATTATTATATGTCTTTGTTCAAAAATTGGTTGGGAAAGATAAGGTGATGAATAAATGCCTCGGGGCTGTTGTGGAAAGCTATGTTTACTTTCTAAAAAAGTCTTCCTATTTAATGAAAAACAGACACCGCAGTAGACATAGCATGCCCTCAATATATGCCAACGTACACAAAACATAGAAAGATCTCTGAATCACTTCGTATAAATTGCTGCAGATACAGGCACTGCAGTTCTTCACGGAAGCATGATGGTGATGCTTACAAGCTGTTGTGCAGCTTCAAATTAAGGTCAGGAGCGAATGTGATAGAGATCTTACTGTTGCTGTATTTATGGTAAACAAACGGTATGTATTGGTAACCTGTAGCATTTATTGCTAGAGTGTTTCCAAATAAAACAGTTCCTCATTTTATTTACATTTACTTCAATTCCAGCTAGTACTAAGAACAGTGGATTTCTTAAAGGAAGTTTAGCTAAAGCTTATAAAGCGTATAGAGCTTTGGTTAGTCCTGCAAAAGAATCATGGTCGTGACATTGAAATGACCACAATCTGACATGTTGCAAAGGTGCCACAAAGTTTGGCAAATGGGCAGAGTATATTTGAATGTACAGTGAAAGACCAAAAGACTGTGCAGTTGTTGTCATCTTCTTGTCTGATAGTCTGCCTGCTGTCCTGTCCTCATCGCCGTTTATTTTGTGTGCAGATTGGTTGCTGTCTTTCAGAGAAAGCTTAGAGGGAAATTTTTAGTTTCTTTCTCAAAAGTGTTCTGCCTTTAAGTTGGGAAATGTAACAGTAACATCCCCCATATAACACAGGCATTTCCTCTAATACCACATTCAGATGCTGAACAGCTTCTCTCTCTCATTCCACCACCATCCTGGATACTGAAGCAGAGTAAGTCAAAGGGAAGCTGCTGTTTTCAAGAAGGCTCCAAGACCAGACCATGGCTGGTAGAACAGTTCGTTTTATTGGCATGCCTGTGCAGTGAGCGAGCACCGTCTGCATGTGCAGCAATGACAGGGGTTGTATCAAAGGGCTACGTGCAAAGCCAGAATGATTAACGAGTGAAGGAATACGTGCTGCTGAACAGGGCCATAGCTGCCAAGTGCCTTCTGTAAAGGGCTGGTAGCAGTGATGGGATCTGCATGGTTTATAAACAGGAGTGGCAGAGAACAACTGTGTCATGATTCATCAACTATTACCACCAGATTTCTTTGGTGTGATGACACATGTACACGAGTCCCATCTTTGTTTTTCTTGGGATAAAGCTCCAAGTAAGAGTCATTGATGATATCCATGTTCCCACGTTTCTAGAACTGATGGAACAGTAAAAAAGTAGACCTTCTCTGATGTACAAAATGTGGAAACAGCTTCTCTCAATTGAAATGGGAATATTTTTGGTGGGATCATGCTGTAGTGTTTTGGAGATATAACTGTTCTTTTTGTTTATTGCTGAGATTGATCATAAGTTCAAGGAAGAGAGGAGAAACAGTTTCCTTTACTTTTAAACTTCTAGTTCTCTGCAGCCTGGGCTGGAATGTGTGGGTGGAGAACATCCCTGGGTTTTCCTTGCAAAAAAGGGAGGAATGATGTTTAGTGCTGTATGAGTTATTAGTGAGTATTTGCTGTGTCTGCTTGTTTGTGGCAGTATGTCTTTGGGAGACGGTGAGGCTGAAGACCTGAGTTCTGTGAAACCCCATTGATATCCAGTAACTTTACTATTTCATAGCATTTCATAAACTTCTGTAGATAGAGCTGTATTTATAATTCAGATCTCCTGGGTTGCCTATCTGTGCTCATAACGTTGTAATGCAGATTCTGTTGATATCTCCGTGCTGAAGTCTGTAAGAGATGTGGGATTGTGTGCTGTCCTCTGTGAACCTCTGATGGTAATGAGGATGTGGTGCTCGTGTGTGTGGCAGCTGGAATGTGATCTACAGTTAAATGGGCAGATCCAAAAATATTTTATTAGTTCATAGCAGGAAAAACTGCTGACCAGGTGTGACCTCACTGCTACTTTGCTGAATGGCTGTATGATATCTGCTTCCTTGAAGCTTCTAAATGCGTTAGGAGCAGCCAGAAGATGTGTAATTATTTTCTTCTGGAGAGAGAATTTTTGCAATTGCTGTCATGACATTTTCTGTAAATATTAAGACTGTTAGATTCGAAGTTGATAAAGTGATTACATTCATAAGAAATTGGATGTACCCTGCTGTGGTTTCCTTTGAAATGAATGATTTTTGGGGAGTGAGTACCTCTTTGTTTTTTAATACTCTCAGGCAGCTCTTTGGCCTAAGTCACGTATACATTCTTTGGCTGTTGCCTAGATGGTGCTTACTGTGTCAAGCATAGTATTTGCTGAAAGCATCCACTTTTAAAGGATCATGTCGCATATTTTCTTTTCACCCAGGAAGATGGGAAAGTTTTCTAAGTGAAAGAGTAGCAGCGCAGATGTTAAATGTAGAGGTATAATATTGAGCAGATTAAGATACGTGTTTTGCTTTGTTTCAATGTTTAAGATGTTCTTCCAAATGGAGATCTCACTGGATGATGCTGTTTTACCTTGGCATATGTTAATAGCTGCCCTGAACCCATTTATGCTCCTGTGCAAGGAGAGATTTAATGGTGCATAATCAACTTTTGCCAGATGCTTAACAGTGCAAAGCCTTTAACAATTTGTACAGGAAAGGTATAAAACAAAACATTTGGATTTTGGATGCAACAACTCCATCTGACTCGATAAAAATTGAGACGAGAGCAGTTGACATTAAATGTAGAGTGTTTTGAACTAATATTGACCCAGTATATCAAGCTTGTATGTGTCAGAAACAGACATGCAAGGTCGCCCAGAGTAAACACTGCAGACTTCAAGCACTGCCTTTGGACCAAAGTTTCTTTTTGCTTTTAAGTTTGTCAAAATGTGTGTGCCCAGCTTGTTTCATTTTTACTGCCACAACAGAGGATATTTTGTGACTGCACAGGCTCTGGTTCTTCAAAGACCATGATGAGCATTGTAAGTGGGGTTCTGACCAGCTCCTGGGGTGTGAAGCCAGCTCTGCCATTGACAGTATCTCCTATTTGTTGGTGTGTGTGCTCCAAATTTTGAGCTGTGGGATGCTGCTGCTCGTGTCCTGCAGAGACATTCCCTGGGAATGGCTGCTACTGTATGACTGGGGAAATTGAGAGGTCTTCAAGAACAGGGTGCTGTTGGTGAGAAATCTTCAGTGCAGAGATTTTACTATAGAAAGCATGTATTTTTATCTCTCAACATTAAAATGAGCTTTATTACTATGCAAACTTTCTGTATTTCTAACTAGCTGACATGAGAGTTGAACTAAATATTAGTCTCTGGTTTTCTGTTTTGCAGTATTGCATAGTTTTGCTTGTTGGCACACTTCAGGAACGCTAGGAGTATTTTTTTCTACTTCTTGCTCAATTTCATTCACAAGAATTCCACTTTTTTTACAGTTGCTACTCATACTTCAAACAAACAACACTTTAAAGTGTTGTACTTACAGATTTTGTGGCACTGCATTTTCTTTTTTTTCCAAATTTTGTCTCTGATGCTGAGAAGTGTTCATCTCAGCTAATGAGGGATAGGTGTCAGGGGCTGTACAGAAGTCTGCTGAACCATGCCTCCTTTCTCTCCTTTCTTAGAAGCTACAACTTCTAAGTTTATAAGCAAAAATGTGGTTTGGATCCTGAGAACTAATCAGGGCCAGCAGCTTGGGAACAGCTCGGATCTGCTTTCTGTTTGCAGAAGGTAGTGCCTTTATTATGATGGGCTCCTGGAGCTGTCTTTTGTCTGGTTTAGCAGTTCTTGTCTCACTCAGTTTCTTGCAGAGAGCCATTCCAGTGTGCTGTTTTATGCTGCCTCAGTTGCCTGCTTGAACTCTTTCTTCTAGCAAGGGGCTGAGGGGCAGCTGGCCAGGTATTTCCAGCTCAAGAAAATCACAAGTGGTTTGGCCAGTAAGGGTCCTCCCAGATGTCTTGCTGCGTAGGCACAGCTCATTTGCTTTTGTTGTGTGCTTGTGGTCATCTATTTTGAATGAAGAGTACTTATTATATGGACAAGAGCTCTGATTTAAAAGGTTGAACGTAAAAAGTAAATGATGATAATGTGTGTGGTGTACAGTTGTCTGTAAGCCTGGTGGGAATGTGGCCTTGTTTATTTGTATCTCTTCTGCGATGGAAGATGTTTGTTTGTAGCCTGGCAAGAGTCGTATGGTATCCCAGAAAACAAGGATGCTGTTGTGATGCTTTTGTGCGTGGTGATGTCTGTGCAGCTCAGCCCTGGGAAGAGGAGAAGTGAGCAAAGGCTGGAACTATGTGCTGTGTGCTCCTATCTTGGATGGATGAGTGGATGAAAAAGGTTGTTAATGAGGGCTTTGGGCACGTCATTTATTATGTGCCTTTTGCAGGGAAAATTGGATGCTTTGGCAAAAGTCATTGTGATTGGTGTAGTAGCAACTCTGGAAATACATGAGTGGGAGGCTTTCAAAGGGCAGTACAATATTGATGCCAAGCTG
Organism: Tympanuchus pallidicinctus; assembly: GCF_026119805.1. Classification (NCBI taxonomy): domain Eukaryota; kingdom Metazoa; phylum Chordata; class Aves; order Galliformes; family Phasianidae; genus Tympanuchus; species Tympanuchus pallidicinctus. The sequence goes on along the minus strand of NW_026294752.1, from coordinate 1,729,233 downwards.
TGATAACAAAAGTCTGCATTAAGATGAGATAAATTACTGCTGTCCATAGTCCCACATTACAGCCTCTCCGTGCCATGTTGTTGTCAAAGCCCAATTAGTATCAAATAACTAGTCTGTCAGAGTTGGGTGGATACGTTAGACCTTTTTGTTCAGAATTACTGGCTTGTAGCTGCCGTTTTGACTGCTCCCAAACTCACTGCTCTGTTTGTATGTAGTTGTCACCATCACCATGGCATGTTTTTCTCTTGCTTGCATATTTCTTGCTGTTTATTTGTGGAACATTTCAACACCCGCCTGGTTGTAGATCTGTCTTCTCCAGCACCCTTTTTGTGTTCTCTTTCAGGCTTGTGCTGCCAGTAGAGGACAATTCCACACGTACAGCTTGGTAGTCCACATGGTCTGCTGGGATCTCCTTTTTGCTGTGCACTACTAGACCCCCTATCTTGCTGTTTTCCTGCAGAGGATAGCATTTCTTTTACTCGTCCCCAGATCCTGCTTTCTTTCCACATCTGTTAGCTCTCATTTGCTATTGGGTTTCTACTAGACACCTTTATCTTTCACACTAGCATGATTTAATTTCTGAAGTAGTTTTGTTTGTGCATCAAAATGATGCACATTTCTTCGGTTTTCTTCTGTGTGCGAAATGGACAAATGGCATTACTGATAATCTGGACTTTAGCATATGTGCAGTGAGATTTACTACTGTATTTGAAACCAAGTTGAGGAAGTTAGGAAAGATGTTACATTCTTTAGAGCCAGCTGGGGGAGTGGATGGACAATGTTGTGATATTTTGGAAGCATGAAGTGTGAAAACTGTTGATGTTTCATTTGCTGGCATTGCTTATAATTGCTGTCAACTTTCCTTTCTGGATTCCTTTATGGCCTTCAGGATGAAAGAGGAAGGGGTGATAGGACAGTAGGAAGGCATGATTTGCTCACATGCTAGCTTTTCATATTCTACTCAGCAGTGACTTTCTGATAAGGAAAAAAGGCAAGAAAGGAAGGAATGGTGAATAAAAGAAAAAGTGGAATAAGGAGAAAGGTGTGAGAGTAAGGAGCTTAGGGGGAAAAAGGTAATGCAAGTATTCTTCTCAAGTTAAATTCGTTGTCTTTGTCAAAGTACTTTTTGCCAGTTCCTCGAACTCATGTTAGCTGCATAAAAATGAACACATTTTCAGTTTTATGTAAGCCTGTTTTTACCTGGTAGTTAGCTCCTACAAAGCCATTCTGTGCATGCATATGGTTAGAGAAATGATTTCCTATTTAAAATAAGCTCATTCAATCTACATTGTACATTAAAAGCAGGAGAAGTTTCGTTGTTGTTAGTTCTCATAGAATCCTTGATGTGTTTACTAACAGGAAGAAATGTAACTCTGTTTTAAAGAAAAAATAGATGCAAGCCATATGTACTGTGCACGGAAGGAAGCATCTAAAATCTGGTTTGAGTAAAGAGCTGTTCTGTGATCTCTTTGTAGAGCTGAAGAAGAAGTATTTTCTTTTAACAATTCCCTTGTCCCACTCCTGCCCTGTGCCTGATTTTCTCTCCGGATTTGTAAGCCATTAGAGATGGTAACAATTCTTTAAATGGGCTGCTTCAGAGAATTCTGAAGTTTTCCTCCTGCTTCTCACTTCTACCTGTGTTTCTTTAACATGGTAATTACCCAGACAGTGTAAGAAGATAGATGGGATGTGATTTAATTATTCAACAGCTTTAATAACTCATCTAGGAACAGTGACAATTAACTGTATTGTACAGTTCATCAATCTTTACTCATCCAGAATTAGGAAAAAAAGAAGTGTTCTCCGCAAGATAGCATGCATGTGCTTTTCCTTCTCCAGATAATCACAAGTCTGGAGATTCCAGAGGTTTCAGTCAACTGCTGTTCCCTGGTCATTATTGGAAGTAGCAGGAGACAGGGGAATTCTCAAAAGATGTCAAGTTTTCGCTGCAGTGTTAACAGTGTCAAACAAAAACTGGGGGGAAACCAAAGAGCCCACTGGAAACAGGTAGCCAGTATCACTGTTGTTCTGAATATCCTATCTCTGACTGTATTCCTGTGCTAGAGATTGGATGAGAGCCCTGGAGGGGGAGATGGGGAATCATCAGGAACAAGACACCCTGGCTGGTGTGCGCACCTGAAGATGAAGGAAGAGACATTGAGAGAGAGGTTGGAAACAGCTGAGCAAGGAGTCACCCCACAAGGAACTTAATGAAGAGCTGAGACTGAGACTAACACGTGTTGGCCATAGAGAATGACTGAGATGAGAAGTTTCTGGAAAGGAATGTGTGTGTAGCAAATAGCACTGAAGTGAGGAGGTAACAGTGGGAAAAGTGCAGTGTTTTAAAAGGAAAAAAGTCTTTAAGAAGTCTTCCACACTTCAGTGGAAGAAACAGAAAGGTTGTTTTCACTAGAGCAATTATTTTGAAAGACTGAGGTGGGACTCAACATGCCGAATTTGCTGTTATTGGCAGATGCCTGTGAATCCTTGGTGAGATATCCATCTTCTGCCCTCTAGCTCCTAGGAGAATAACTTAAAACTGTTGCTGAGTTTTTTTGTGTGCTCTTTTCAAAGGGATTGATGGGTTGAATGGAAAGCACTCATTTCTTAACTTCTGCTGTATTCAACTTTATTTTATTGCTTGTTTATACTGACTATATGAAGTTGTATGCAAGGCATCACATTAAAAAAATATTTACAACACAAAATCAATAATGTTAGCATGGAATTCTGGCCATGCCAGTGTGTTATAGTGATATTTAATTATGTAAGTTGTAATCATACATACTTAGGACTTCTTATTGTGAAGGCCTGAAGAAAGAGATCATGTCAGTGTAGTATTTTGCTCTTTCCCTGCTGTACTGTAATAACCTGTCATCCAACTTTTGCTGCATTTGCAGTGAAACTGAGGTCTCAGTGATAAAAATCCCTGTTTTCTTTCTTTTTTTTTTTTTTTTTAATAATAATAATTTATAACTAAGACAAAGTGTCTCTGTGCTGCCATAAGGAGATGTTTCATACTGAACTCACCTTCTTTTAGATAATAAAATACTTGCTCAGGAGGAGAGGGATATCTTATAAGTGCCTCAGAAAAGAGGAAATCTTCATTCACAACTGTCTGCTTTTAAAATGCATTAGCCAAGAACGTGCAAATGTGCAGGAAATGTGATGGTGTTGTTTACAGCACATGTAGAGCTCTAGTTACTAGGGACAAATCAGTACCACCAATTGTTAGTGCGTTTCTTATTATGTGCCTTGCAGCTCGCTTTCAGAAAGGTGAGCATTTGTGTGTGCTAAGAATGGGTAACTTCCAAAAATACAATCTGTATAGAATAGATGTGATGGTAAATACTCAAAAAACTTGGATTCTCACACTAAATAACTACAGTTTAGGGACTCTAAGTGAGTAGTTTGTGTAGGTAGTGCTGATATCATCTCTCTACCTCACAGCTACTGTAAAATACAATTTGTTAGTATTCATGAAGCATGCAGATATTGTTGTGATGAGCGCTACAGAAAGCCCAAGAGGAAGTGAATAATTCTATCTGGAGAGTTGCATTGCAGTGTAGTGCCATAAATGAAGCAATAGGGCCACGCACTGAACTTCAAGAGAACCAAGTAGTGACAAGCTGCTCATTAAACACATATACCCAGTGCACTGAATGTAACTTTTTTGTGCATCTTAATATAGGTGTGGTGGTCCATGGTCCACTTTATTATGGCCATGTCCTGTGGGCTTGATGCTACATTCAAGTTAAGTTTCTTCCTGCTACGTCATTTGTGTTCTGATAGCTGTGCATGTTCATGTGCACAATGCTCAGTGAAAGCTCCACCAGAGTTCTGCTTTACATACATTTGAAGCAAAAGCAAATACCTACTTTCAAGTCATTACAAGTAAATCATTCCAACTGGGGAGAAGGGAATAAAAATTAAGGGCTTACTTCTAGAAATGCAGATAGTTGCAGTCGTGTGATGGAGCTTCCTGAACAGCCTTCCTCATGTGAGGCAGCGGTGCTGGCTGCTGCTCGGCATCCCTCGCAGTGCTGGTACCCCACTGATCAGCCATGTTGGTGACGTCCTGTGCGCGCTGCATAGGGATTTAGAAACCTGCTCGCATTCCATTAGAATTTTAATTACTGACCTCAGTAATGAGACAACTTACTGGGCATGGGCATTTTATTGGTTAAAGGTGTGATTTGTTCCCAGCTTCCTTTGGGCCCGCTACTGCCGTTGTTTCCTGCTTGTAACTTCCATTGAAGTGAATAGTGGTTTTGTCTTCTGGAGGAGTTTAGGGTAAGGCACTTTTGCCTATAAACCCTATTTCTGATATAGAAATTTAACATTTCTTCTAGAATACTTTCTTGCATGATAAAGATAAACTACTCTGCAGCCGTTGTGCTGGAGGGGCTGATAACAGAGCATCTCCACCACCTGTCTGCGTTTTTTTTCTTCTAGTTACCCAGTACAGAAGCTGCTGCCTCACTGGCATTTCCTCAGGAGATTACGGTAATTGGTGTGGGAGGAGAATAGTCCTTGTGAATGCAGCTGTGTTGCTCAGTGTTTCACTCCTGCATCGTAGTACATGTCCTGGTGTTTTCCCTATTAATGCAGAATGTTTATATAGTACCAAAGCTGCTAAGAATCCAGACCCAGATGTTTCTCTGGGCTTTGTTTTGTTTTTCCTGTTTACCCTGAAGTTTATACTTGTTGGTTGTGGAGCGTAAGCTACCCTGGCTGAAGCCCTAATATTTTGTCACTGCTGAAGTTGTTTGACCTTTTATGTGGTAACATTTTCTGATAGTTTTGCATAGACATTGTAAACAGGAGTGTATTTAAGCATGAAGGAAACATGAAAGTTACTGCATAGAAAAAAAAAACCCAAGTTATTGTCCAAACATCCATCTGCATTTTCCTCCTTGGCTGCTGGAGTCATGTTAGCTGGAGCACATTAGCTAGGCTGTTGTAAGGTAATGCCTTTAAATTCAGGCCCAGACAAATCTGAATTGGAGCTGTGAAGATGATGCTGGAACTGACTTGGAGAGCAAGGCGGGAGTATGTGAATATTGACAAAAACCCAAGACAAGCTCCTTGTCTGAAGTCTTGGACTACTGGAGAGGGACTGGTTTTTTATGCAGGTAGATAGTGATAGAGCAAGAGGAAATAGATCTAAACTGAAAGAGGGGAGGTTTAGTTTGGATGTTAGAAAGAAATTCTTCACTCAGAGGATGGTGAGGCACTGGAACAGGCTGCCCAGACAAGTTGTCAGTGCCCCCTCCCTCAAGGTTTTCAAGGCCAGGTTGGATGGAGAGCCTTGGGCAGTCTGATGTTGTGAGTGGCAGCCCTTCCCATGGCCAGAGAGTTGTAACCAGATGATCTTTGAGGCCCCTTCCAACCTAGGCTATTCCGTGATTCTATTATTCAGTCTCTGGTTGAAATGGGTAACATTTTCTATGAGGGAGTTTGAAGATCTGTTGGGAATACTGAGTCAGACACGAGAGGATGAAATATATGTTGTTGATATCTGCTTTGTAATTTCTTTAGGCACTTGTATATTCGTTCTTGTTTCCACTTAATCTGAGGCTTCAGTATGCTCTGTCTCAGAGACTTTCAAAACTTGATTTTCTAGAACTTCCCAGTATAATTGCAAGTTTCATCTTTTAATTCAGAATCATAAACTGTCTCATGGTGACTTAAAAGTCGGCCCTGTTGGCTCATAAGCTTCACTAACCTCGGGGAGTCCTCTCAGCGATCGAGGTTGAAAGTGGAAGAAACAGCATGAAAGGTTCCTGGGGTTTCTCACAGGACTCCTATTTTTCCTAATGTACTTGTGCTGGTGAACCACAGAATGTGTCACTGGTGGGTTTGTGATGGGACAGTGCTGAATACAGATTGAAAAATATCTGAGATGGTAGATGTTCATTTTTTTTGTAAATCTGTCAGTGGTTTCCGGGCTGGTTTGGCCAGGTTCCCTGACTAATGGGGCAGGGGGATCCATGAACCCATGCATCGGGAAAGGAGAAAATGGGCTTAAGAGAAATGCGGCGGGCGGCAGCGATCTGAGGAGCAAAGGGAATTTACTGAGTAAGGTATCAGAATGCAAGATGACACAATATAATACAATACAGTTGGAATTGAGGGTAATAGATCAAATAAAATGAGAGAGACTGTCCAAAAATGGAAGGCCTTACTCTAATGCTGAAGGCAAGATGGCTGGGCAGCACGTATAGAAAGACAAACAGAAAGGGAAAAGGGGCTCCTTGTGACCTGCGAACAGTCTTCTTTTTTCCCTCTGCATGGAAAACGGAAATGAAACAGTGAGCAGCCCTCTGGGATATGTAGTTCTTCTCTTCTGAGAACCAGGCATACCCGGCACTATCGACGAGCCACCGAACTCTATAACTCCCAGCTGTATGGTGTTCTGATGTGGGATACCGATGATAAAAGTCGTAAAACCATGACAAAGTCAAAGTGGTGTGTTAAAAAACAAGTGTTTGTCCCAGTGAGAGGAAATCACTATGAACGAAGACTTAAAAATTGTATAATATATTAGATAAAAAGAAAGAAATGGAAGGCTTTATGTCCTCGGAGAGGTGAATTGCATTCCTGCTGCTTGCTTGATTCTGCAGTTGGTTGTAAAAATACACAGTGATACTGAGCTTTGAAAAGTCCGTGAGCAAATGCAGGCCTCAGTTCAGCAGTTTCTAAAATTACATAGGCACCACTGATTTGTGCCTGTTAGGTTGTTGGTTTCAGGCTTTGGTTAATATCAGAAGTCGTGCATGCACTTTGATGTTAACACTCTTTAATGTCCAAGTTTACATCTTTGTTTCCATGATTTTGAAGATAAGACCGGAAAGAGTGAAGCATGCAGTTTGTTGCAGCTGACAGCGGTAACCTTGTGCTCTCAAAAAGGTTTTTTAATTTTCAGTTGCAACAAGCAGATGTTGTGAGAAGGCTGTAGTCTGTTAATCTTCTTGCCATGAAAAAACTGCATATTCTAGTGGGAGTTTCTTCTTTGCAGTAACCTGTTTTGGTGATGCAACTGATACGTTTAACAAGACTAATTGCATTTTATAGGATAGTCTCTGCAAGCTTTTCTGCCTTAAAACAAATGGCAGTGATACAGCTGATATGCCATGACTATATTCATATAATGTAAAGTGGTTAGGTTATAGGTTATCTTTACAAATATCTGCTTTATGGCTTAAAAAGGTGATTGTTGCTCTATAGAGGAGGGTAGAATTATTGATGGTGGTGGCAAGATGGGCCTTCTATCTTGCACTGGAGAAGAAAAAAAACATTTCTTCAAGTATTTAGCATGTCTGGAGAACTCTGGTAGATGAAGTCCATTGCTATTACTCATTTTTTTCAGGAAGCTTAAGCCATCGTTAAGAACTCAAGGTAGTTTTAGATGTGAAGAGACAGAAGCAGTGTGTCTCAGATGAGATTTCTCTGATAACGATGCAGGGGAGTTGGATAGCATAAGTATTATGAAATCAAAGCAAGAAAACTTGAAAGATTGATTTTTTAAATTTTTCTTCTGATTTTGTATTTTTTTCCTAGTTATAGAAAAAAAAAAAAAACAGCTATTTTTTCATAGTTATTTTCCTTCTCTGTAGAGGAGCAGTTCTGTACTTGTGGACAAATTGCACTAATAGCAGACCACCACTTTACATCACAGAAGTGGGAGGCACACTGTGTTTTGCAGAATTGGAGCATTATAGGGTGATTTGTAGAGCAGCTTTGGGCTGACTCTTAGGCATATTCCACCTTCAGCTCTTCCTGGATCTTTTTGTACATAAATCAAACAGACCTTCAGTGTTTCCATATTGTGATTATTTGCTATGTAGGAATAACTTTTTCTCTTACAAAATCTTGGTCATCGGTATTGTATCAGTTTGGTGAGTGAAGAAAACAAAGTTATGAGAAATTAAGTGGTTTATGGAAGATCAGGGAAAGGTTTGAAGAACAGAGGGATCTTCAAATCCAGAGCTGATGTGATTTCTCCCACAAAAGTTTTACTTGTGCAAGAGCTTCAAGGTCTGGTCCCTCATGGTTGTTGGTGTTGGATCAGCCATGAGGCAAAATGTCTGTGGCCCATTCAGAAATAATGTAATAGTTAAAATTTTTAATCCTGCTTTTTATTTATTTATTTTTTTTTTAAATAGGTTCTTTTCAATAAAATTTGGTAATTCTCTTTTGTTCTTGGAATTCTTTAATAGTCAGAATGATTCTCTACTCATAGAAGTGATGATACTCCTGGGCAGGGAACTATGAGGATTTTTTTGCTTATCTTTAAATACCCTAAGCAATTTAAGTTTTCAAGTGGTTCCTTTCTTCTCCAGCCTGTCTGCCTTAAAATTGTGCTTATTTAACTTCTAGGAGAGGAGGGAACAGTGTTTTTGTAGGAGTTAATGTTGCCTGAAAATCTAGGTGGCCAACCATAATAACGAAATACTGATATCCCCTTTTGCCAGATTGGGTATGGATGATGCTACCAAAACACAATTAACAGGTGAAGAATTACTTTTAACCTGCCATAGCTGGTATGGTAGGAAAAGAGAGCGACTCTTCATTCAAATTGTTCTGGAACTTTTTCAAAACATATGAGAACTAATCTATTTTAGCTCTCTTTCTGATTTCAGGTGTCCATTGCATGATGATACATGGAAATATATAGTATTGTTGAAGATGGATATAAGTATTTAAATAGCTGAATGTAATTACATTGTTGAAAGCTTGCAGAAATATTTCAAGGCCTTTTAAAATCTGTTGTAGGACATTAAGGATAACTAGTTACAGAAGTGAAATTGCACAAGTAGTTTTGCTCATCCCTAGAATTCATCAGGAAACATTAACAATCGGCTCATTTTCTATCCATAAAATGATCTCTGTCACGTTTTGCCCACTCAGTGTGCACCAGTGCTCAGGAGCCAGTCTGGCATTGCTTTGCAGCTGGTGCTAGTTTTTTTGGTGACCGGGATTTGAAGACCTTAACTCCACGAGGTAGCATGGCAGCATGCAGTTCTGAACATCTTCTGCAGTGGAGAAAACTGAAAGAATGGTATGAAGAGAAAGAGCTTGGCCTTTGGGAGGATTCAGCACTTTCAAAGTTTTAAGGAGGGCTTTCTGTTTGGAAAGGAGGGAGCTACATCCATGGTCCTCTGAACTTTCATACGTGATGCATCTTTCTGATAGATAAAGAAATGGTTTCAGGTCTTGGCTTTCTCAGAATAACTCTTAAGGGAGAAACTGTTGATAAAAGGAGTGTAGGACAATTTCTGTGATACAGTCGCTCTGCAGTTTTTAATTAAAGGACTAATGTCTAGAATAACATTCTAAGCATCACGTCATAGAATCATAGAATCAAATCCTTTTGTTTAATAGGGCCTGAGACCTTTCTGAGGAGGTGTTTTTTCCTTCACTTTAAAACATCCTTAGCTGTAATTTTTGCATTTCTTGTGCAGCATTCTTCCCCTCCTGCGTTATTTAAACTTGTGATGAGGGATGTGAAAAGCTCATTTCTATGTCCAGGTGTCCAGTGTGCCTGTCTGTATGCTTGTGTGCTGACATCCATGTATCATCTGGAATCTCATCTGAAATTAGCTAGATGTTATGGGACTTGGTACAGCTGGATTTGTGTGTGCATATGTACGCATGTAAATGTGTGTGTAAGTGTGCATATGTAAATGTGCATGAGTATTCTTCTGCACACAAAATACTTTCAGATCTTGCTCTGAGACCTTGGTGAGATCACTGTTCTCAGCTGAGTTTGCAACTACTGGAAGTCAGGGCAGAGTAACCCATAACATATTTTTGAACAGCTGATACGCTTCAGAGTCCGGAAGTGCAGAGATGTTATGGAAACACATCTTACTTACATCTGACTCTTACTGCAACTGTGTAAAAGGACACAACAATAAATAAATTTTGTAATAAAATAGGTGATACCTGGCATTTAAACTGATGGGTTGCATGGCTTCGCGTTGTTACAGCTTAGTGACGGGCTAATGACTGCATTTGGCAGTTTGAACCCACTGGAGGAAAAAAAGAGGAAATTAACACCAGCTCTATTTGTGTACAAAACATTAATGGCAGTAACTTTTCTTATTCTGTTGAGGCCAAGGTGCATGGTCTGTGGGTTTTAAAGTTGGGGATGATGCACCTAAGAGGTTATAACTCTTCTGTCCCTCTCTCTGCTTTTTTTTTTTTCCTTCTTTTTGTGGCTTCTCAGCATGGCCAATGCAGTTTTCATCAGGCTACAAATGCCCTTGTAAAACAGCTTTGAGGCCTGGTGTTGCTGCTGGCTTGGTAGAAAGTGACAGCGCCACAGAATATCCCTCAGTGTCTCCGAGTGAAATGAGCCAGTTACCCTCAGATAGGCATAAACGCGCTATTAGATGGTTGAGAAATACATTTTTCCCCCTAAAGCCCTTCTGGGAATTTATTGTAGCGCCTTTGATGTAACTAATTAGCTGCTCAAAGTAAGCAGTGACTAACAATCTAATAACTGGCTAATGGAAGAAACTTCATAATGCTTTCAAATCAGGATTCTTTGGAGTGTCTTGCAAGAGGCTGAGGAGCTTTTCCCCGATGAGAAATGGTTGCCAATAGTCAGATCCTGATGTCAGCAGTCGTTTTCCCACTATATTTGAGACTCCTGGTTCTTTGAAGAGCCTGGATGTTGGAGAGAAGTGATAATCCCAGAGATATTCTGGAAGTGTTAAGCTTGATTTTAGCCATGATCAGCAGAATTGGAGTGAACTGTTTAATTTGAGGCTGTCACACAGTAACTTGCAGGCAAATTTTATACAGTGGAACACGTTATAGAAGGGGAAATGAAAAAGTCAAGTTGTTTTTGCAAGGGGTCTTTTTTTCTCTCATGCGAATTTCTCAGTTTTTAAAAAAATCAGAATCTATTCTACCAAGAAGGGGAAATGCTTCCGTGTACATTCTGGTCCTGCAGATTTAAAAGCAGAAATGATACAGCCACTTGTTAATTTTGCCAATTAATTCTACCTTCAAATGTCTTCTTCATTAAGGCTTTCTTTTTTCTTGTCTACTGGAACTGCAGAGAGCACTACTGCTAGGAGTCCCTTTCTCATCAACCTAATGATAGCATTTTTACCTGTGTTAGTAAACATCTCCGAGGTGTTTTCTGCTCACAGACCGCTCAACCCCCCCACCAGATAGGCCAGTTCCGATGCTGGATGTGGATCCCTCTTGCTCTACTTGCATGAGAAGCTTTCCTGAATCTGTAGGATTACGATGCAAGTAAAGCAAGCAGGATTTGGCCATGTAGGCACCATGAAGGTAAGCTTCACCACCTGCTCAATACCTGGGTATGAGGTTTAGTGTTTCTTCCGCAGCAGCCAATGTCGTCACTCACACCTAAGCCAGAGCACTGGGGGCTGTGCTTGTGAGTGGTGTTAAGTATCACTGCAATAATCCACTGTCTGTAATGGGAGAAACACGTAGCACTGAACTTGGGGAGGGAGAAAATGGCTTTCAGCTGCTTTGATTTAAATTGTTTGTTATTTTAAAGCCCATGTAGAAATAGACTAGGAGACAGTTTTTTTTTCGGAAATGCGGCTCTGATTTCTTTGGAGCATCACCCTGCAGGCTGCTGAGGACTGGTGCCTTCAGTAGCTCCATTGGAGCTTGCAACCCAGAAGCTTGAGGCTGGGACTCCCTGTTTCAGAGGTTCAGGCTTCTCATCCTGACAGCCTGGCTACTCATCTGAGCAGCTCTGGGCATATATTGCCAGGATACTGCAGGAACATGGTTTACAGCAAACAGCTGCACTTCTTGATCCGGGATCATTGAAGTATTGAAGTCAGTGGGATGGCTCGAGTATCAGGTCAGTAACTTTGCTCACACCAGTTCCTCCTTTTTTTTTTTTTTAATTTTTATTTTATTTTTTTTCCTTTATGTTCTGCAAAATACTTTGCGGAACAAAATATTGCCTTGGTCAGCATGATACAGGATCGGGGCACGGCAGTTTAGCCCTGCCTTGTGTCCTTGTTTGCATTTTGAGAATGAGAGTCTTGGGGCTGGCAAGGAGGTCTCTGCAGAGCACTCTGCCTTTGTGTATGGGTAGCTGGCTGTTCCTGAAGAAGGATTTTTCAGCTTAAAGAAGATTCTTGGCATCTGCCTATAGGTCTGATGCTGGGGTTGTGGAAATAGACTCCCAGTTACACTCAGTAAGTATTTGCTTGTGTAAAATGAAGGAAGGTTTTATTTTATATAGTTACATATTTATCTGCTTAACTTGAACCACTTTATTTGAGAGGACTTGGATGTCAACAAGCAGTGTAAATTCACCTGGACTATTAAGGAATTGGTCCAAGACGTATCAAAGCTAACAGATATCTCTCCAATCCAGATGCCTGAAAAAAATTTACCTCTATTGTAAGCTGTTTCATGCCTTTAGCAGCTCTCCAGAAGTCTTGGGAGTTGTGTGCACAGCAGAAAAGACTGCGAGTCATGGTTCAGTAAAGCATCACTGAGGTGCTGGTGAAGCAGCCTGAGTTCTGCACAGGCCTGCGTCTTGTCTTTTTCAGGTCAGTGGAAGCTCTGCTGCTGACCCAAAGGAGCGCAGGATCCGGTTCTGTTTCAAAAGTCATGAGAACTGCATTGATGCGCTGTGTTCTGGCTTCCTCCGGACTTTCAGAAAAGGAGTGTATTAAATTGTACTGTATCTAGACAGATCATTTGTATAAAATAACAGGATGGGGTATTCTGGCAGTATTTTCAGCACTGAGTCCATAGGTAGTTGTACTTTGTCTTGCTGATAAAAAAGAAAAAAAGAAAAGAACAGTTTCTTTGAAACAAACTAAAAATCAGGGAGAGGAGCTGTATATTTCTATTTCAAAGGTCACCAATCAGTTTCTGGAAAGTACTATACATATGGTAATGTGAAAATAACTAAGCTGGAAATCCATTACAAATGGGAATATAAATCTATACATTTTCAGTGGTGAGCTCAGATAACGTATGCTGTTTATAAGCACAGAAGTCTTGTTCAAGGTATGCATAAGCATTGCAAAGAAATTAAGTAGTGTACTTGTTATCTAACGCATTTTGTAGCCTCTCAGATGGTTGGACTCTTACTTTTACAGCTGACTACAAGCATTGTGCTTTGTATCTGTGGTAACCTTTCCAGAGTGCGTGCTTCATGCACAGCTGTTCCAAATGCAGGAAAGCGACAAACTTGGGACCAGGAGCGTTCAACTTCAGCTCCTGTACCCGCCCAAAACAAGACTTTGGTTATAATGCACACTGTTTTTAAAGGCAGGCAAAGCCCTGCTGATGCATTTTTTCCTGCTTTGCTGTTAAACTGACCAGAGAGTAGTGATCAATAGATGTATGCACGAAGCATCAGATACCCGCGTCTTGATGAGCCTGGCAGTTGCTCTGTTCCAAGGAAAAAAATGCCAGGTCGCAAAAACATAGACCTTAAAAGTGAGGGGAATTGCTTTCTTATTAGATACCTATTCTATTAAGAATCTAAGTAGTCAATCTTTTCTTTTTTTTTTACAGCCTTCCTCCCCCTCATTCTGGTTCACAACAAGCTAAAATGCTGCTTTTCTGGGAAAGAGTGATATTCTGACTTCAGTTTTGTAATTTAATGATGGAGAGTTTCCTTAGTAAACCAAATTTAGAGTACTAGAATGCTTATCTTATATCCAGACCTTGAACATAAAAGGCATTTTATACCAGCAATTGTTCATTTAATGAGCAATTGCAGAGTGCAGGACGGTTAAGGGATTGAGCTATATGCACCATTATTGCAAGAAGTATTCCGAAATACCAGAAATAGGACGTAAGCTCTGATCAGGGGGACTGTGAGCACAATTACCTTCTTTTCAAATCCTTCTGTGACACTGCGGGAGGAAAAAGGACTTTGAAACTTGAAAGGAAAGAGCTTGCTTTCAACCTCAAAAGCTAGGAGGAAAGGGCTCTGAAATTTGCTCAGTATTCCCAATTCACCATTAGCCTGTTTCTTCCTTTAGCCTCAAGGCATTCTCCGCTTTTTGAAAAGATGTTAAGAAATTCAGTCACAATAGAGAGCCTAGTTTTGAACATGTTTCACTCTGTCCATTGAGGTCTGGTCTTCAGCCTTTGTGTGGGGTGAATTGAGCTGAGCAGCAAGCTGGTTGGGGAGAGGTGAATGAGCAGTCTCTGTGCAGTCACAAATTCTGGCAAAGAAAAGATTACCCTCTCCTTTATTTTACAATATGCATTCCTGTACAATCCTGCTAGTGGCAATATGCGGAGCAGAGCTTGTGCTTAGGTCAATATGGAGCACTTGGTTTATAGCAACTCTTGTTAAGTTTGTCTTGTAATTGAAGCTGCTGTTGACCTTGCTAGGAGACCATTTGTAAAACCGTTTATTTAGCATAAACTGAAATAATAAACCCTCCTTCTCTTAGGCCGATTGTGATAGGGTGACATTAGTTTGATTTAATGATTAGCCGCCTGACCCCTCAGCTACAGAGAGCTGCTTGAATAGGGAGAGTTCACTAGGAAGCACACAGGAAGAATACTAATGAGCTTGTTAAATTTAGCATGGCACCAACCACTTTTAATTCCTCTAATGAGAGAAGCACTGCCTCTGAGAGAGAGGGAGGGAGATGAGGAGGGAGAAAAAGAGAGGGAGGAATGTCCACAGCCTGTAGCCAGAGAATTTTGGGCAAGAGAAGAGCTTGGAGAGCGTGTAAGCCAGGGTCTTTTGGACTGCGTTGTAAGTACGTTGTCTCTTCTCTCACCCAGGTGCAGCATGTTGGCAGCTCGCCTGCGTGACCATAATGTTGTTACCTATGAGTTGCGGGCAGAAATATGGAGAGGAAACTTAATGCATAGATGGATTTAGCTGAACTGCTGCTTCTCGTCTGAACGGGGGTATCTCTGAAGTGCGGTGGGAATGATTTTTAGCATCCTCTATCAACGGATTTCAACTTTTTTTTAGTTGCTGGCTCTAAAAGATTTAGGAGAAGAAGCTTTGACTTTGTGTCTTGATGCCTGTGGAACTGTGATAAAACAAACAAACGAAAGTTAACGGCAGAAGAAAGTTCAGTGGATTCTTGTGTTTGATTTCTGTTTGCCTCGATTTTTAATTTGCTTTTAAATTAGCCAAAAAACTAGAAGCGTGTTTGTTCAGGCATACTGTCTTGTGTGAGTTCTCTGAAAATGCTTGCTAGTTAGAATGAGGTGCGCCTAGTTGCTAAACACTTCTAATAAAAACCACTTCTGATCGGAGTAGCAGTGCATGGCAGAATTCTGAATGAATGCGATTGTTCCAGACTAGGTGCTGGTAACACGTGTCTCTGGCGCCCAGCTTGTTAAGGCAGAATGGGGCACACATGAAGAAAGAGAGTCTTACGCAGATTGCTTTGGAGTCCTGATTACTCTTTTTTGTTCTTTTGCTTTTTTTCCCCTAAGTCTTCCTCTTAAACCTGCGGAAGACAGGGTGAACTGTGCTGAAGTCGGAGTACCACTGGTGGTAAACGGGCGGAGGTGGGGGAGAATCGGTCCCCTTGGCTGTAATTTATTTCTGCAAGTTTTAGTACATCAGATGTTTCTTTTGACCCTAAACCAAACCACTTTTAAAACTTGAGGAGAGCAGCAACAGTTGCCGTGCATTTGTCTGTAAGACTTTGGCAGATGCTGCCGGAGCAGTGGGCTGTTTGCTTACGTTTTTGCTATAGAGCTCCACTTGTTGCCATGGTGGACAGCATGTTTCTGTCAATAATTTGGCCCGGCACAGCTTGTCTGCGCTCTCTCTCAAACTTTATCAAGTAATTCAGCTGAAACAGAACAAGATTAGACCGCTTTTGCCTTTTGGCTCACTGAAGTGGCTTTACTGCTGTTGAGAGACTCGGCAGAATGACTGCAGGAGAAGTTTCCCCCTCACTGTGCAGGAGGCTCTTCTAAACCTCCCAGCTATTTGTATTGTGCAGTGCGGGTACTGTCAAGCCCCTCATCTGCCCCCTATCAAAAGAAACTGCGGTTGGAGTGGGTAGTAGATGCTAAAATGC
Organism: Tympanuchus pallidicinctus; assembly: GCF_026119805.1. NCBI lineage: Eukaryota > Metazoa > Chordata > Aves > Galliformes > Phasianidae > Tympanuchus > Tympanuchus pallidicinctus. Next base: position 1,713,193 of record NW_026294752.1, on the reverse strand, counting down.
CAGTCTGTTGTGTGTTATTGCCGGAACACCACCATGTTTGCTTTTTTTTTTTAAAAAAAAGAAGTCTGGATGAAATTTTATACGGTAGGCAGTGTACAAAAGTGTTTGACTTCTAACAGCAAGCAGCATTAATGTAATGATGGGGGAAAGATGGTTGATACAGAGGAAAAAATACTGATTTTCTTTTGTTTCCTTCCCATTATTCCTTCCTAAAAAAAAAAAAAAAGGAAAGCTTTTTAAAGCAAAACACATTTTTACTTGAGTTTCAAAGTTACTGAAAATAGGCTTTGAATTTCATTCCAGAATTTTAAAAAAAATGTTCCATACCAGTCCCCAGTGCCTTGATTGATGACACATGCATGTTTGGAGAAGAAAAGAATAAAACTGAAGCCTGTAGACAGGCATTGGGTTCTTGTATTCCAGGATGGCAGTTTTAACAAATATTATCTTTATATGGAAGAGTAAAAGAACTGAAATCCTCTCTGATCCTCAGATCGATTATACAGCCACACAAATCACTTCAAGCTCACTGGCTTCCATACCGTGGTAGCACAGGTTAGCTTGCTACGCTTAAGGGTCTGTCAAGATTTCAAATAGAGTATAATCCCCTATTTTCACAAGAGTTTACATCTCATCAGTGAAAGTTCACTCTAGGTTGAAACTTAACATAAAAGATTCCAGCTAGGGAGAAATGCGATGGAAAATATAACTTTGGTTAGGGTGATTTATTTTTTATTTTTTCAGTTATACAAGCTGTTTTCTGAAAAACTTCGTATAAGTTTTAAAGTTTTAGGTTCCCTTTTGCAGTTCTCTTAAGTAAAAACAGCTTTGGTGTAAAAAGTGGAAACCTTAAACCGCGCTAATCTAGAGCAGGGACCAGTGCCTGTGCATATTAATAAAAAGTAGAAAAGGGCAAAGGGTTTAAACTCTACAGTGTTGTTGTCTGTTTCTATTAACTCTTTCTCCTCAGCCCCAATAGCGGAAGAGCTCTGTATGGAGAATTACTGCTGGCTGTTTAAAGAATTCAGTCCCTGGAAGATGCTGATAAGTCAGCAGCCCCTGCTTGCTGTAATACTCGGAGATAGAAAAATAATTAAGCACTCAATAGATTGCATTGTTGGGTTTTGTTGTTACGATTTTGGAGGAGAGGGGGCAGGGAAATGCCTGGAAAGCTCTGCATGAAAAGTAATGGTGTAGCTATTTGGGACATAACGCCCCAAATTAAACTCCGGGTATTTAATACACATGTAGCCTGTTTGTAACGTAACATACGTGAAGGCAGAGTTACACGAGTGTCGAACTTGTGTGAGTAGTCGTGATCAATTGGTTGCTGATGCTTTTGCTGTTTGAATGAGTGCAGCAGGGCAAGTTGTAAGTAAAAATGTGGCCCTGACCTTAGCAATTCTGGCCCCTCACAGCTGAAGTGAAATCTTGACACTGTCATAAATGACTCTGTTTTGCCTGTGAGTTGTAGAATAAGTTTCCCTGAGCTGCTTTAATTTCCTAAGAGTACTTTCATTTCCTTTGCAGTTACCTTTTCTGCACCCAATATTTAGTCTTCTGGGGCTCCTCATATACTTTTGAACAACTTCTGAAACTGTCTGCATTTATTGGTACTTCTTCAAGTCATATTGGTATGTGCCCACGTGTGCAAGGTGTTTTATTGAGCTGAGCAAGGCTGCAACTGGAGCATAGACATCTGCCAGAATCCAGCACACAATTATGCACTTGTTTAGGGAAGCGCCTCTGTATTTTAATAACACAACAGCAGAGCCCCTTGGTGTGGTTTTTGAAGGCTGCCTGTGATCTGCAGGAATTGCTGGGCTCATGCAGGAGCCCAGGCTTGGCTAAATGCCTGGCTGTACGGCAAGGCAGGCTGGTGGAGCAATCATCAGAAGGCCTTTTGGCCCCTCCACAGCAGGCAAACGGGGTGCAGAGAGGGACACTGGCAATGAATGGGTGAAGAGCCCCAGCCTGGCAGATGTGGCAGGGAGAAAGGCCTGCAGAAGCATTTGCCTTCTCTATGCTGAAGTGCTCACAAGCAGTGTGGGCATAGGGTTTTTTCCAAACTGGTCCTTGGGTTCCACTCTCCTCATTCTCTTTTGTTTTTCCTCTTGTTTGTTGAGAATTCACGTGCTTGGACATGGGAGGAAGGGAAGGGGGGGGTGTTCACCCCACGTGTACCTGTGGCAGCACTGCTGGAGCAGTTGTCCCTGCTCCGCCTGTCTTGTGCTGCCGTGCCGTCTCTTGTGCAGATTTACCTATTTCAGCATCACCCACCTTGTTTTCCTACTAATGGCCTTTCTTTAAGGCTCCAGCCTTCCACATAAGCAAGGTTCTGAGGGACTGGAGCAGCACTGCAGAGCAGAAGTGGGTGGCGAGGTTTGATTTAGGCCTGGCTAGCAGGCTTCATCTTCTGCTGTTTGTGACAAATTGTTTTCTTCCTCCTCGTCAGGCAGCCAAAACTTCCTTGTCCCAGAGGCAAGAAAACAGCAAGTCTCTGTGTTCCTGCAGGATTGATAGCCTTGCTGGTAAATGCATCAGGGCATGGGTGACGATGATCTACTGACCGAGAGCTGCCGGCTAGCGTGCTCAGCCCGCACCCCACAGCATCCTCATAGCTGCACGCCAGCTGTCACCAACCTGCACCCTAGCGCTGCTGGTGGCAGGGAAAACTTGTTTTATTTGCTAAAAATGGACTAAAAGTCTCTCTCTCTCTCTCTGTCTTTCTGTTCTCTCTCTCCTTTCTTTGGTATTTTTTTTCCAGAGGATGAAAGTCCTGGACAGACCTATCACAGAGAGAGAAGGAACGCAATCACAATGCAGCCACAAGGTGGGCAAGGCCTCAGCAAGATCAGTGAGGAGCCTTCAACATCTAGCGAGGAAAGGGCCTCGTTAATAAAGAAAGAGATCCATGGATCTATATCGCACCTTCCTGAACCTTCTGTACCTTATCGTGGGACATTGTTTACTATGGACCCCAGAAATGGTTACATGGATCCTCATTACCGTGAGTATTTATTACAAGTTTGTTTCGGGGAGGGAAGTTGGAAGGCTGTTCGGGCTGTCAAGGTTAACGTCATTCTGTTTGTCACCTTGCATCATCTTGGGGAGAATTGCTTTCTCTGCGTGTGAGTTGAGATAAATGTGATTTTTCTTTTTCTGTCTCAAATTAAAAGCCGGGAAGCATGGCAACTCAAAATTAGCACAGGCCTCTGCAAAGCAACTTCCACAGGATGTATCATCTGTTGCTAATCCTCCTCAATCATCCAGTTCTGCATTTGCTCCACCCCCGTCGTACACAAAGAAAAAACCTCATTAAAGAAAGCAGAGGAGGAAAATGAAACAGGCCTTAAAATCTTTTTAATAAATAATCTTTTTCAATAATGTGAATCTTTTTTTTTTTTTTTTTTTTTAATAATTTGGGGAAGGATTGGGAAGTTTAATGCTGCTGGTTTTGTTTATTAATTAGTTTTTACTGTTCTTTGTTTTGTTGTTTTTAGAGATTCAGTTGCTTGTGAACATAGGGGCTGATGGGGTGGTTTTATCATTTTCTTTCCTGGTCCCCCTAAGATGTATGGGGTAAAAAAGGCAAACGGTTTCAACTTCTGAATTCCTGCTCAGACGTTAATAAAAAAGTAAGAAATTAACTGACACTTGAACACAGATGTGGAGTGGATTTCTCCACAGGCAAAATATGAAGGAGTTAAGCAATTTTTTTTCATCTGCTTCTAGTTTAAAAAAAAAAAAAAAAAAAAAAAAAAAAAGGAAAAATCATTTAGTTGTGTAGTAATGAAGTACATCTTGAGGTGTAAGGGCTTGTGCCTTTTGATTATAGATTTATCACCTAGTCAGGATACACATTTGCCATTTAACCTTCCAGTCTCCAGTTCCAGATGATGGGCTTAAGACCCACAGAGAGGGGCCAGTCTGTGTTGGCTTTTTTTTCCTCCACATAATTCAGAAATTTCAGTGTTTTAAGGCAAAAGGTCATTAGCCAGGCAACTGATTAGTGAGGACAGCTGATTAGTGCATGTTTTTTTGCTAAAGAAAGTGCCAGGGATAAAAGCTAATTTTATCCCTTCATTAGTTGGGCTAGCAGCAAAGGGGAATGTTCACTCATCAGGGTGCAGATCAAAGTATGTCTCACACAACCTTAAGTCTCACCAACCTCCTTAAAAAAAAAAAAAAAGGAGTGTGATTGTTAATAAGGATGAAGGGAAAATGAATAAAATGAATACTTTTTTCTTTATATTCTACAACAGCACTTAGGGAACAGTTTGCAGTGAAGCTTTTCAGCTCTTCTCCAACATACACAGTCAGTTCATGGACACTCTCCTCCTCTCTAGCTCTTCACAGCCCTGTTCAAATCCTGGAAGGGAGTTTTTCATCATTTTGCCTGGAAAGGTATGCAGCAGCACGCTAGTGGCAGACTTGTCTGCCAGAGAAGTGTGAATGTGCAGAGCAAAGCACTGATGGCAAGGAGCAGCACACAAATACAAGCTGTTGGAGACACCAACTGTAGCTTACCATTTTGAGTATAAGTTAATGCAAACCCCAAATCTCCCTTGGGAAAAGAAAATCCTATTGGGGAAGCAAATAGCTTCTGTGTGCCTACAGTGTAGCTGGGGAGAGATAAAACGTGCAACTGCTACCCCCAACCAACCAAAAAACAAACATTATGCTAAATTTAGTGATGCCATTTTGGCCATCTGACCAGCTGCCAACTCAGTCCTTAAATCTGGATCAAAGCGTTACTGATACTGCTAAAGATTCGGACTGAGGTAAAAGAGCCATCCAGTCTGAATGAGCCTGGCTGGTTTGGATTTTGTTCATTTTGCTTTCTTCTATTAAATTTACCTCTTCTGACTAAGGTTCCCACGATTTAGTGTAGATAAAATGTCTATATTGTGACCAATAACTCTAGCCAGTTAGGATGTGTCGGCTGCTAGAGAAGCACTGATGTCGGAAGCTGTGTTGAACAGCATAATTTTAACCCAGCCTATAACTACAGAGAAACAAGAGATGAGTTAGTTTTAAATGAGCAGCAAGATCGTAAAGCAGGAGTCTAAGCCAGAAAATATCAGATGGGCAGACCTACTTCTCTGCTGCTGTAGTGAACTGCAGAGTTTTACCCACAGATCTGTAAAGTACCTCAAGATATTAATGTCATATAAATAGCCATCATGCTTTTATTTACCTTTAGTAGATGTGATACAGAAGGACAGCTAAAGAAACGATTTTCTAGTCAGATTTTTAGGGGATCAGGCAGGCTTACTGCAGTTTTCATAGCAGTTGTATCATTTATATATGTAAGACACGCTTTCATCAAAGTGGTAACTGTATTTAAGCTGACATTTATAGTGGTCCATATGAACAAGATCGAATAAGGTAGTGATATCCTAGTCACCCAACAGGTGAGGAACCAGCAAGTCTATTGTTCTCTTCCTTAGTTTCTTGCTAGTTTTGCTGGGCATACGGATAGAAAATACTGTTTTAATTCAACATTGTCGGGTATGTAAACGTTCACAGTAATTCCTTAGTTTCCCTGTGGTTGGAAAATACAGACTTTTCAAGATGGCTAATTTGTGCTTCTATATTTACCCACTTTGTATTTAAAAGTGTGGGCAGGCTTCCTGTAACGCAGGAAGAGGGAAAATAATTTTTTTTTTGAAGGAGGACATCTGTCTATTTTTATGGCAAGAAAAGAAAGAGAGAATTTAAGTCACTTGTGTGTGGAAGGCATGTCTGCTCCAGGAGCTGCAGTTATTAGAAACAACTTGAATGCCTTGCCGTTCTACATGTAAATATGTGCGTCTCTGTATATGTGCACTGCAGGATTTTTTGTTCTTATAATTTTTCTCCTAATTAAAACGAGTGATGCTGTAAATGTTGGGAATAATAGTTACCATATACGTGGAATAAGTACCTCATTGAAGGGGAGTTTGCTCTCCTACAGAGCACGGGGAGGGAGTATTGTTGTGTTTCAAGTGGACCAGCTTTTCAAACAGCTGGGAAGAAACATGCCATAGAGCCAGTGGCCCTTCTGCACCACCAAAGAACTCCTCAGCCATTTAGCAACCATGAATGAGAGAATGGCCTTGTTCTCAGTCCAGAGACCTCCGTCTTCCCAGAGAGAAAAACACATCCGGACCTAAAACAGGTTCAGACTTTGGACATTTTTGCAGTTGTGATTTTCACAAGCATCACTTAAACGCTAGTCACAGAATGTGTTTTTAAACTTCTTTCTTTTCAAAAGCTTAGGCAGGAGATGACACAAATGCTGATGTTTCCCTTCATATGTTGCACCTTTCCTTCACAGAGGAGAGAAGATTTACTGAGCTCCGGCACGGATTTTTGCAGTGTTTCTTAGATAGATTTAAAGAACAGTGTTTCTCAAACACTGATTATGGTTTGAGCCCCTTGTTAATGTAAATTCTGTCTCCAGAGGTGGGGCTGAGGCAGGGATAGCAACTTCCTTTTGTTATTCTCTCCACAATTTTAATTCCCACGCAGATTTATGGCAGTGTTAAGACTGCCTGTCTCACAATTCATCCCTCATGGAAAAAATGAATCATTCCTGATGTAAACACTTTGATTTAAAACATACTGCTGGTATCCTTCCCTGCGTTTCACAGCTCATCTGAAAGAATTGTTAGTTCCTAATTAGTAAAGCCTGAAGAATTATCTTAAGTAAAAAGCAGTGACAGTTCAGTTGGCTCTGAGCTGAAAGTCTGTATATACAAAAATGGCCCTGGCAGGAATCTTTCTGGTACATACTTCATCTCAGAGGTTACGCTGAGCATAGCTTGAAAGCAGGAACTTGCCCTGCACCTTTTTTTTTTTTTTTTTTTTTTCTTAACAGGGATTTATTCCAGTTTAGAAGCTTCTGTATCTGCCTGGGGAAGTGGTAACTGCTTATTGCTTATTTCGTGGGATTAACCCTCCGAAGGTATTGATTGCCCTCAGTTCCCACCGACTGTGTCTGGACTTGCACCTCGAACCAATTGGGCCCCTTCTAGAGGCCCCATTAGATTACACAGTGTTAACAGCGTCATCTCAAAATCAATTTGCAACATGCTTTGGAAGACCAAAGCAAGGAAAATACAGCCTAGTTCACTAGGTGCACTTGTTCATTTACTGTTTTAATTTCTATTGACAAGAATTCCCCCTCCTTAATCTCCCCGCAGAAAAGGAGGAAGAATAAAAAGGGAAATTAGATTCTGCTTCTGCAAATGGTAACTGGAAACGCTGCTTTAAAATGCAGTAACAAAGCAGTGACTTCTTATGGCAGTGTAGCTTGAACTCTGATGACCAGCTACATGTAGCACGTTGAATGATGAGATCAGTCCAAGTGGCCTCCAGCTGTTGGGCTCATGGAAGGGATCCCCATCTGCTTTGTAGAGGGGAGAGTCTGCGACTTCTGCTATCCTATCCCTGGGATTTTGGGGCTCCAGATGGAGAACCTGAGAGCCTTTAGGTTAGTCTCATGACACGCACTTTGCTGAACACACATCTAGCTTCCCAGCATCATGAGCTCGTGGGGGCCAGGGTTGACTCCTTACAGAGTGCTTCTCCCCCAGCCCTGCTGGAGAGAGGGAGGTGAGTGTCACTGAGGAATCCTGGCAGAGATTTAGGGCAAAAGTCTTTAAAGACATTTAGGTGCTCTTCAATTTCAAAGCGAGTTTGGCCTCTTAAATACCTTTAAGAGTCTGGGTCCTACTTCTTCAACCCTTTCTGCTGCAGTTTGCAGAGGAGGGGTGTAAGCGCTTTATTAACAAAACTGTCCTCCGACAGTGATTTATGGAGTGGATTGTAGGTGTTGTTAAGCAGGGGTAAAAAGTAAAAAAAAAAAGAAGTCAAAATTTAAAGCATCTCGTAAAACTCGTAGGAAAAAAGCCTCTAATTCAAAAGTGAATGTCGGGCTGAGCAGCTGAAAGTTTCAGCTTAAAAAATCGGTATGTTTGCAAAATGTTTTTTTGGAAAAAAAAAAAAAAATCTAAAATTTAATGGTGCATTTTAGCAGCTTCCAACAGAAAAACTGTTATTGCTCTCAAAACCAAGTGTAGGGTCAGAGGCACCTTCAGTCTGAAATTTTGGAAGGAGCAGCAGATCTCTTGAGATTAACAGCTGCATATAAATGCAGAGCAGTTGTACAAGATGCTTCCCTCACCTCTCTGGCCATGATTGGGAAATTCTGCTCCCTGCCTGTATTTCCAGAGCCCTTCTGTGGAAGAAGCAGGAGATCTTTAGAATCCTGGCAGGGCTACCCCTGCTTGCTCCTGTCATTTGGAAGTAGCAATTGCACTGTGAGATTTGCAGCTAGAAGCGGCACATAAAAACGTCCTTTTTTCTACCTGATTTTCTCTCTCCTCAGCGTGAGACTGCAGAAATGCCAGTTTCTGAAAGGCCTTGTAACGTAATGTAGTTGAGAAATTGGAAGATGATTTTTTTTTTCTGGCTTTTTCGATTTGCTTTAATTTCAAGTTTAGATTAGTATTCAAGGATATTGCATTTGCCATTTTTTCCTCGTCATTACAGTTAGTATCAATTTTGACTGGAAGCTACAAGGGATGATCTATACAAAAGTGATCCTGTTTGGGCAAAGGGTAATATAAGGTATTTCTGTGATCCCTTACTCTAAGTCTGTTGGACTTGATTTTTAAAATGTCCTTAGATTCAACCTTTGGGGGAAAAAAAAAAAGTCATTCTTCTATGGCAACCTAAGAGAATTTACCTGCTGGGTTCTACTATAGTGGAGCAGATTGGTTCTCTTAGTCTCTTCTACTGGGTTATTTAAGTGCCTGTAAGATGAAGGTTTTTTTTTCTAATAACAAATGCAAAAATACTTATTTCTTCCACGGAAGAAGATTTGATTTTGTTTGTCACGTAAAGCATTTTTGATGCCTTAAAGTTTGTATTTGTTACATACTGTCTTCATGGAAAGAGACAAAGTACATTGCTCAGAGCTGTGGGATCACAGCTAGAAACTCTGAAAAACAGCCAAGAAATAATGTAATCCATCTCTTTAGCCTCAAGGCGGATCAGCTATCCCTAAATCAGGAGAGAATGAAAAGCTTCTTAAAAGTTGCTGTGTCCCTTGATAAGTGGGCGTTCCTGTCTTTAAGAGCCTTGTCACAGGGTCTGTAATGGGCTGGGACTGATCCAATTTCCCTGTGTGATATCCTCTATGTATCAGCAACTAAACAGTGAGGGAAAAAAAACAAACACGAAGAACATCTCTAGAAGCCCAGAAACTGAGCTGAAAAAAAATGTGGTAGTTTCCGTTGCAGTCGCCTACTGCAAGTTTCCTCTGCAGAGATTCACTAGTGTGAGAGAGTTGTGGGATTTGCCCTCATTCAGTTCTCTGAAGAAAAAAACAAAAACCAGGGCCTGACACGCAACTGTTGTGCTCATTTCTGTCGTGGCAACAGGCAAGATCATGAGTTTTCTCTTTTTCTTGGTTAGCAGTGATGTTCTTTGTGTTTTTGTTAAGAATGAGTAATGCTAGGGATTAGCCAAGTATGTTGGGTATGTAGAAAACTAATGGTCAAAGGAAGATAAGCATCATCTTTTGCAAGACTTGGAGCATCCTTAATACCTGAGGTTCCTGTCTGTCAGTCACCTTGTTCTGAGGTACGTCTCTCTGCAAGAATTTCTTGGCCAAGGACACATGATTTGAAGGAGTAGCCTTTTGGACTTGACTGCTTAGTGCCTTAAAAAACTTTAGCCAGAACTCAACCTCGTGCAGCTTTTGGTGTCAGATTGCCTTGCCTTCATGGTAAGGAGCTTTATGTCTGCAACAAGTCAAGTCCTTGTAGCAAAGCACAGGAAATGCTTCAGCCAGGTGATGAAGGTGATGAACCTTGTGATGAAGGCTGCTGGCACTATGTATGATGGCACTATGTATTTGTGTTTAGGCAGCTGAATACTCATAAGTGTTGTTACTGAGCGCTTCAATCACTGTGTCCAAATGTAGAAAATAAGTGTTTCAGTTAGTTCTCTTTTATCCCCACCTCTGTTGCCATCTCCCAGTTCTTGTGAAGAAATCAGTGTCAGCAGTTACACTGTGAGATAATTACGATCTACAGGGTGCTCCTCTGTTATGGTTTCCTTGTGTTAGTGTCATTATTCCTTGTGATGGTGCAGTCAGGTTCTGTACCTCCTTCTGTACTGCTGCCTTTGGGTTTGGGGAAGAGCCCAAGTGTGTGGCTGTGTCCCAGGAGTTGCCCTGTGATGAGTATTGGAGCACCATAGGCCTGCTCTTTCCACAGCACCAGCTTGACCAGGGAGATTTTAAAGGACTGTATGGTGCCTGTTGATGCGGTGCAACTTCAAAAAATCTCTTAGCACCAACCTGTTGGAGGCCAGGACTGAGCACACCTTTATTTTCAAGACGGTTTAAATGCTCTATTCTTGAGCAATTTTCAGGAATGCTGTAGCAGTACAGATTTATTCCTATTGATTGAGTTCAATAATTAGGAAAGGTTCTTAGCCATATCCTCTGCTTCCTTTTATTTGCACCTAGCAACCCAATTAGCTTCCTCTTAGTCTGACTCTTGTGTAGTTTGCAATTTACTTTTTAGCTTCCTGTTAAAACAGTGCTCAAATTACTAGCAACTGGGGCTCTTGAGTGTGTTCACATCTGAGCTCAGAGCTCGTTTCAGGAACACTTTCCCTTTCGATCAGAATTATACTGGTTCGTAGAATCATCATAGAATCATATAGTGGCTTGGGTTGGAAGGAACCTCAAGGATCATCAAGTTCCAACACCCCTGTTGCAGGCATGGCCATCAACATCCTGGTTATCTTTTTTCATTTGTGGTGGTATAACTTACAGCCAAGGCATCAATCGGCAGTGTGGGAAACCAGTTCTGCACTAAGTGCTGGTGTATTTGTAGCTGCCTTTTAAAATACAGCTGCTGTAATGAGGTGTGGTTGTCAGCATATATGATGGTGGTATTGTTTGCAGCAGCAGAAGAAAACTGTACTGGCATGCAGGTGTTTGTGTATGTACAGGTTTGTACACCATCTTCATACTTCCTTTTAAAAATGAGTAGTTGTTTCATAAATAAAACAGAAGAGTGTCTTCCAGAATTTGTCTTCCTGATTTGTTGGAGTTCAACACAGCTCCCCAGATAATGGAATTGCTTTCAAATTTAAATTATGCATGTTTCCTGTTTCACAGTGAATAAGGTAGAACAGAGAGTCCCCCACTGTTCATTCTGTTTTCCCTTTCACATTTCAGTGCTGTCCTGAGCCATCATTTTTTCCCAAACAGCCAAACAGCACTGATCCAGAACCTGATGAATTCAATGAATCAACAGCTGCTGGCTTCAATGAACTTTGTAATAATCCCCAGTTGCCTTATATTCTGCCCTTTCATTTTACCTGTTCCTCATGCTAGTTGTAATTTAAAATCGTAATTCCCAAGGATCTGTGTACCATTTCTCAAATGAAGAGCTGGACATTGTTATTCATCTATCTACAGTCCCCTGTTGAAGTAACTTATGGTAACAAGCCAAAAGTAATGGCAAACGACATGCTTTGAAATAAACGGCTGATTATGGTAACAGCTGAGTGTAACACCATACTAAGTGTTGAAGCAAATAACTAATGAGGTAGATGTGTTGAAATAAATTGCATTCCAGTGTGTTGCACTCTTCGGTGTAAAAGGGTGCTGCATTTGATTTGTTTGCTTTTTTCACCAACCTGTCTGCGGATACAACTGTTGAAAGCCTCTGGCTTTGGTGTTGACTTTTGGTAGAGTTTGTTGTTGAAGTGAAATCAGGTTATTTTGTATGAATACACTTTTTTGGATTGAGGCCTGTGTTATGTGTAAGCAGCGGCTGCTTGCTTTACCAGGATGGACCAGCATGGTACAGTGATAGCAGGCTGTTGGCTCCTTTGCCATGTTTCTTACTGGGTGATACTTGGATTGGCATCAGCACCATTCGCACAAATGAGTTAGAGTGCTTCTAACAATAAAATTGGTGCCAGAATTCAAAAACATTTGTTGCTGATATAGTAGAAGTGGATTTTCTTCTTATTTTCACTGGAAGAGGGAGAGAGGAATACAGATTTAATCACTGGCTTAATCACTGAGCAGCCCAGTACTTGGAATGTTTGACTTAGGGAAAAGCTGATGTATGACCTGCTCATAAATGCTTCTGATTTGCTTGAGACTGGCAGTGACTGTGGCCTGTGCTTATTTTTACTCTAACAGATTTTCAGTTTTTCTTTATTTGTCAACTTGAGTACAGAAAATTTAAATATGCCTATTGGGAAATAAAGCCAAGTGGAGGAAGGTCCCGTTGAATAAAGACTAAAGACCTAATCTGGATTTGTCTGCTCCCATGGAAAAAATAGCAAAGGCTGAATGAAACCCAAAATGTTGGATTGTGGAAGTGTTTCTCAGTTCATGTGGGAAAAATGGCACATCTCTTTAAAGAAGATACTTATTTTGTATGTAAATCACGGGTAGTAACACAAGTCCTCCATTTAATAGTACCTTCTGTCCTCCAGTACGTTGTAAGATTAAGTCAGACAGGTTGAAGATGTTCTGCTGTAGTGGTACTTCCCACAGAAGCTACTGTTCTGTGTGTATATCACTATGAAAGGGAGGTCTGTAGAGGGAGGTTGAAGCATCCCATGCCTCCGTATCCATCTAGCTCTGCGATTTGCTCATAAGCAGCCTGTGTGACTGTTGTGCCAATGCATAAGGCTGGGCATGCAGGGTCCTGCTGGACCAGGAAGGTGAGGTACAAGTGCTGCTGAGGCTGTGCTTGAAGGCTGCAAAATGCAAAGTTGCTGTGTTACTTAAAGGCAGCCCTCAGACTGCTACCTTACAGGATGATGTAGATATGGGTACTGCTTGTTAGGGCTACACAAGGTGCTGGCACCATCCCCCGAAGAGCTGACTGTTGGGTAATGACCACTGTATTTCCTTACAGAGGCTGGTGCTAGCCTGACACTGCTCTGTGGTTCTGAAGCACAACACTCTGTAGTGGGAGTGTGGGGTAGGAGGAAAGAGTCCCCAAATGGATGATAAAAAGTCTTGAACTTTACTTAGTCTGAATGTGCAGCACAGCATGTCTCTAGGCCAAGTTAATTTGGCAATGTACACAGTAGGTCTTGGCTCCAGAAAATGAGAAAATGCTGTGGTCCACTCTCTGGCTTCCACGTAATGCCTTTTGAAAATAAACATTTAGACCCTATATATTTGCTCCTTGTTTGCTGCAAACTTTGCTCATCTGCATGTTATAAGAAAATACATCAAGCTCAGTATTTTGATACAGTCTTTCTGTTCGTGTGGTTGGTTGAATTCCTCCATCTGTGGTTTCCCATCTAGCTTCAAAAGCAAAAGGTGCATTCTCTTTCAAGCTTCCATCATTCTGCATAATACTTCATGAGCCTCACCTGACTGCAACTAATGGCACTCTTTTATGTTGTCAGTGCAGGGAACTGGGAGGAGCTGCTGGCAGTGTCCTGTTCAGCCTAGTTATACTTGGCTTCTTGTTCTTCTGACAGTGCTGTGTGCACAGAAGAAGAAAAAGACTTCAAAACCGGTTTAGAACCGATTGAGTACAAGAGTGGGAAATGAGGGGTGGGAGCTTTAGCAAGATCTTCCTTTGCCCAGCCTTTTCAGGACCCTGGTGACTTATGAATTATGGCTCGTAGCTATCAGGTAAAACCTTCTGACAACTCCGTGCGTGTCTTCTAGTCTATAGCTCTGGTAAGATGCCTCGTGAACTTGTCTGCCACCAGGAAGGCATGCTTGCCTTTGAGTCAGTCTGCAGACTGAAACACTGACTTGTGGCATTCGTGTTAACATCATCTCCTGTGTATGAGCTGAGTGAGTGCTTTGTGTACACATACCTCTCAGGTAGCAGAGCTGTTCTTTGACTTGGACTGGCCAGCTCTGTGCTTTCATCTACAGTGAAATGAACGTTGCTACGGTGTGCTGGACAGAGATGTTACAGGATATTTGTGCATAGTACAGTGCATATGCGTACTCTACAGTAATTTGTTTTCTCTGAGTCTTATTGCTTTCTCATTATTTTCCTGCTCATTTTTGTAATGTGATTTTTCATATACTTCTGTATTATGAATGTTTTTGTTTTTTAAGCTATCTCTGATATGCAGCTTTCATATCTTGGCTCCCAGCAACACTGAACCTCATTGTAAAGCCCCTTCGTGTAAAGCCCATCTAGTTATAACTCTCAAAAATAAGAGGCTTGTCTCCTGAGGACTACTCCATATTGCGGGTGGAGTATAATCCTTAACATTGTTTTTTTGCTTTCAAATACCTGGGGACAGTAAGTCAAGGAGTGAGAACTCCCTTTGTTTCATGTAGCGTATGTTGCAGGGAAAGAATGTAACAGAGCAGAAAATGAAGAAAGACATAAAAGAATTCCAGCTCAAGGAGGTCAGACCCATCACAGGCTTAGCGTTGCCTTCAAAGATGCCTGGGACAGGTGGCAGTTCAAGACAATCAGAGGAGAAGCATTCGCTAGCGCTAAGATAAGGGATTCTTGCAGAATCCTGCTATCTGGTCCCAGTTTGCTTTGATGTAACTCTGCTAGAGAAGACTTGTGGGAGCAGGCTGTGCTTCCCTCAGTCATAGGCTGCTGTTGTTCAGCCTCTTAAGGTCTCATTACGGTGGTCCTTGAGGATTAATTCTCTGTAAGGTTTACACGGAATGGTTTTGTCTGCAGGCCCAGACAGGGACCTTGGTGCCACCTGCACAAAGCATTATTGCGTTCGTTCTATTTTATTATTTTTTTTTCAAGTAGCTCATATTTAACTATGTTTGACAAAAGGTAAAACCAAACATCTAGCCTTTTTTTCTCTTCCCTCTTTGGCTGTTACCGAGTTTTTGTTGAGCACAGCTTGAGCAGCCCTCTGCAGTCATTGAACCATTAGCAGTATATTGTCACCTTCTGGTTACTCCACTCAGCCTGCTGCTTTTGGCAGTTTTTCTTTTCTTCTCTTGCCCCTTAAAGGGGGGAAGTGATGATGTTTGGCTGGGGAATCATCCCACTGCTGTTTGTTTGGTGTTCCTGCACTAGCGGGTTTTACATTTATTAGAATAGACTCATCTGCATCTATTAGAGTTTGTTTATGAAAAAAGATTTACCTTTTTTTTTTTCAAAGGGTAAAGCCCGCTTCCAGTGAACTAGCAGCGGGCAGAGCACTGCAATAACAAAGGTGGGAGTCATGTACTGAAGCCTGACATGCAATAGGAAACAAGGGCTTTCCAGCTCCTTGATGCATTGTGTTAGTGGTACAGTTTCTGCCTAACTCTTAATTACGTATCTGTGTGTTGAAGATGAAACAAGACACAGAGCTGCAATTCCAAACAAAGTAACATATTAACTCTGAACCGGAATTTCTTTTACTTCAGTATCTTGACTTCTTCACTGAAGTTGTAAAGTGTTGCAAAGTCAATTTGAAGCTAGGACTTCGAGGTGGTGGCTGAGGTAAAAGTAAGATGAAGGTTCATACAGGATGGGTGGAAAAAGGGACCTTAACACAGAGTTAGAAGTAAGCTTGCAGTTCTGTGTACAGTGAATATTGTGAGCAATTCATTTCTGCCTCACCATGGAAGTCTTTATATTTTTCTGAACTCACACCGATGGTGTCAATTAAAACTATGAAAGTGGGTTGTGTGCTGTATTTTAAATGAACAAACAGAAAGATTTCTAGCAAAAACTGCCTCGATACCTGTGAGTCAAATCCTTCTGAGTAGAACAAGGAGTTGTACGTTGTTGTTGCCTATTTGGTGATTTTACCTTAAATATAAATCAAAAGAGCACCTTCAGAAATGTTCTGGACTGTTTTTCAAGTTCTCTGTGTAGAAGTTATGTGGTATGCTGAAGTGTGCTTGTATTACATACAGAGCATATTAGTTTTCTTTATATGTAGAAGTATTGCAGGAAACCTTATAGCTAATGCTGGCTATATAGAACTGTATTATTCTATTATTAGCATATATATATATATAGCTATGGCCTTCCTACACTCTTACATTTCCAAACTGCACATAATTTAAGAGTAATGCAGAAATGTAGTTCTAACTGTATCTGTGAAGGTAGTTAAATTCTGCCCATGTGAACTGTTTCCCTAATAGCTAATACTGGGAGAATGGGAGGATGGGAGAAGCAGAAACTAAGGAATGAAAGATTAAATGAAGGTAATAAAAAATGTCATGATCTGAAGTGCTGTAGATCCCTTCAAGAAGACCTGTCTTCAAAGAATTACAAGCAAATTCTTGGCAGCCTAACTTTATACACACAGACACACCTGTGTGATTTATATATAATCTCAAGGGCTCTAGCCATCGTTTTGATACAAATATTGAATACATATATAAACAGAATAATCTATGCATACTGGCTCCAAGATTCAAATACGTTGAATAATATGATGTTTAATTTATGTACCCTTCTTTAATTTTACATTTTAACTAGTTGTCAGCAATTTGGACTTCTGTAGTACTACTCTGTAGGTTGCTGATGCATTTCTGACTTCATGAAATACAGGAAATGTGAGAGCTCTTCTTCCCTCACCACAAGACAAAGGCATGAACGTTTTCTGTCGTATGTACTGAATTTATTGGCTCTTGTGTAATTTCAGTGTAAGGTGCCACGTGAAACATCTTTTCATGTTCAGTGTCAACACAGCAGTTTAACAGCAGTTTGTAATACAGCAAGCAGTGGTTAAGTGTTTCAGGCAGAAAAATCTGTTCAGCTAGAGTGAGCCAAACTGAGCCTTTCTGTAAACAGCCCTTGCTCTTTTGCTTTCTCATCCTAAGCAGAAGTGGGCTGAATGGGAGAAAGAGCAGAGATTTTCAGATAGCTTGATGGGAATGCGATGCTCCTGCCCAAGGATGTGCTGTCTGTAATGAGGCAGCAAGCTGTCTTCGGGCTGTGATGCTGACTCCTGCACTTGTCTTTATCCAGGCTGTAAGGAATAATGTCTCCTGGAGACAGGGAAGTACAATGGGCAGCTCTCGTCCTATTAGTAAATGTTACCATGGTATATGTATATAAATATATAAATGTGAGCATTGGTATTTTCTAAGTAACAAAAGTACCTAGTAATCAGTGGGGATCAGCCATCCTGGAAGTTCAAACTAGAAAGTTCAGCCATTCTTTCATTGTGAGAGAAAAACAATATATGAAAATGAAACCTCTTTTTTGTTTAACCCGCTGTTATATAAACCAAGAACACAGTCATTGATTTTGCTCAATAGGGAAACAAGCATGGAAAATACAACTCCTGAAAATGAAATTTCCAGAAAGTTATAAACAGCTGTAGAGTTTTGTAAGTCCTCACATAAATCTACTACAGCAGGTGCTACTAGAAGCCTGTATATGTCTATATAAACATACAGATGTGTGTATGTGCATACACACACATTTATATTACATATATTAAAAAATTCTTTGCAGCTTTGGGGCTTTGCACATCTGGTTAGACTAAAAGTTTTCAGTGGTAGTAAATTCTGTATTTTGTATTATTAGCAGTAGTAGCATGTTACATTTTTTATTAACAAGGAAGAAAATTGTAATTGAAACTGATTTCAGGCTAAGTAGCGTGGAATAAACTAGAAATTGTTCAAGGTAGGTCTTATGTTTATATCAGTTTGTGTGAATTTAGAAAATACTTAGCCAGTCAGAAAGGGAAAACAAAAGTAAAAAAGCAAAACGTGTATTAAGCATTCACGTATGCGTGTGCCATTCAGCAGCAGAACACTGCAGTTTGCAAATATAACTTCGTTTTTGAAGTTGTAGATATTAATGTTGAAGTAGAAATTCATGCTCAAAATGCCTATTGAACGTATTGCAATCTGCCAGAACTGCAGGGTTTCACTAGTTAAATTGTTTTAGAGAATTTTAGTTACCACCTGGTGTGTTAATCACTTAGTATAAATTGAAATCGTGTTAACTAATAATTTGACTAGGAAAAAAAAAAGCTGGATGGATTTCCAAGCCGCCTGTTCTGTTTCCCTGAGAAGTGTTTATGTTCTCCTCCTGTGTAACTCCTTTTCCTTTGGTCTTCTCTTTCCATCAAGCTCTTCAATCTTTTTTGCCTTATTTTTTTCTATGAAATCCTCCTCTGGAATTTCCCTTCCTTTCCAGTCTTGTTTTCATCCATGCTTGAATGTCTGCAGCTTTTTCTAACCTTTGTATTCTTTCCTCCTGGCTTGTCTTTTGGAGTTAGAGCCACATGATGAGATTTAGTTTACTGCCTTACATTTGTGCTGCAAGAAACTCTTCACAAATTCTATGGTAGGTTTCTTCTATGTAGAGAAGTACATAGCAGATTCTGTTCTGAGTTCACACATGGTGTGAAGCTTACCAGTTAAGCAGCTCTTGAAAGGATTTGGACACTGAATAGCATCAGCTCAATTCTTCAATATCTATCTGGGCACGGACTGACGCTTAGGAGGAAATACAGGTCTTTGATATAATGTGGCAAAGGAGTTTTGCTTGATTTGGGTGGGTATGAAATGGCGTTGGCTCTGGGGTCTGGTGTTGGCTCTGCAGGCAGGTTGAAGTTTGTTCAATGAAGCTGAGAGTCTCATCATGTGAAGTGTGCAAACTGAGTGAGGGCCTGTTGGGCATGAAACCCCTTCCCATTCAAAACAGCTGAAGGCTGGCAAAAATGTTCAAACATAAATGTTGATATGTTCAAAAACCAAGAGAGCACACTTCCTAAAAACAGATCAACCTAGAAGTGATGCCAAAGTGATTTTGGTCTGTTGTCAGTTTCACAAGTTCTTCATACATACCCTGTTTTTACAAGGTGCAGTTTGGGAGAGAAGAAGGAAGTAAATCTTCCTGCTTTCTTGAGCGGTTTGCTAAGATACTAAAAGTCTTATCAAACATAATTCTTTATAAATAAATTTAATATAGCAAAGCTAGTAGTGGAGAGTGTTTTCATCATTGATCCACGTTATTAAAAAAAAAAAAAACAACAAAAAACAAAGCTCCAGGGGTTGATTAAAGGAGGCTCCATGTCGTGTGTTCTGTATGAAAGACGGTTTGTCTGTGGAACAAGTATGCACAGACTCATTTCTGTACCAACTGACAAGTGTAGCGGTTGAGATGTGTTGGAGATCTCCAAGGAAGTTTTTGGCAAAGCCACAAATAAGAATCTCTGTCTAATGTGCTAAATCAATGCTTTACCAATTAACTGTGAGGGCTTTCAAGAAAGTGGGTTGCAGTCTCTGTTCCTAGCCTGATTTTCAGGTTGGGTTACTGTTCTAACTCTCCAATTCATAGATATTCTTCCAAAGCCTTTTTACTGGTTAGAATTTTTTTTTCACCCGACGCTGCTTAGAATCTGAGATTGGGACTGTAATTTGGTAACTAACTACTTAAAGCAATGTTAACTACTTATGCTTAAAGCTATATGTAAACACTGTGCCAGGAGCCATGTGGAACTTAATGCAGTGATGTAGATCTCTTCAGAAATTTTGCAGAAATGCTGAGCTTTAAGAACTTTTTTTGGAAGCTCTTCAGGGCTTGGTAATTCAGAATTGAAGAATGCTTTCTTGAACAGTGTAGAATTCTTACTGCACTTCTAGTAAGCTGAATATTTTTGAAGATTCCACTCATGGAGCCTAACTTTGAGTTCTGTTTTCTGAAAGCCTTGGCTTCAGCTTCTTGCTGTGTATTTGGGTTTCTTATTTGTGTGGATTTTGCCTGTTTTCAAGGTGAAAATACGCTGTGCTATAAAGCATGTGGGTAATTTTGGTATGTGATGAAAGTTCAGATGTTGCCACGTGGGCAGTGAATGGGGCAGGTCCCAAAGAAGCAATTGTCAGCCTTGTCAGCTCTACTAACACCTGTATTATAACGTGATGACCCATTTTTCCCATTTATTGAAGTAAAAAAAACTAGTGTTTTAAAATAACTAAATCTTCCTCTCAGTGTGTTGTCTTCTTTTGACATTTTTTCATGTCACTGTATTCCACAGGCTGCAGGTTGTTACAATAAATGTCTTGAACTCAAGCATCTGCTTAATTGTTCTCCTTAACAAGATTGCTGTCCCTAATGAGGTGAGCTCACATACTGAGGCAGAAACGTTTGGTACCCAAACTGAAGGGAAAAGAAGGTTGGTTGCATGGAGAGAGTGGTGCAGGGACATCATGTGAAATTCCTACAGGAAAACACTCATTCTAGTAACCCACAACAGGCACTAAGTGTCAACAGTAGAGTGAACCTGTCTCGTGGTTTATGCAATCCCAACATTTATAAACATGAAAATTAGTAGTTAAGGCTGTCGTGTATCTTACAGTACTTACATAGTAAATAAGCACATTCCTACCAACTTTAAACAACATTAACCCAACACTAACTAATGTCTACTTGAAACTTTCATTTTTTTGGTAGAAAACAGGCTAAACTGTAACTGTTGGTTTGAAAACTCCACGATCTGCAGTCTTAGCTGTAATGTCAAAATACTGAGAACTACACAAAAGCCTTACGTGACAGAGTAATAAAACCAGTGTATTATGCTAAGTACTTATTAATGATATATTCATTAAAACCCCAAGTACGAACCATTAATTATGCATTGAATTTTTACAAATTTATAAAGAGCTGTTATAAACACTTCCTTTTGAACTCTCCGTACGGAATTCTACAGGAAAATCTATTTTGGACGTCACAAGGGCTAAACGGAAATGTTTGCTTTCAGATAAACCTATGGAATGGAGAGTGTGTGCCTAAAAGCAGAACAGCTTGATAATGTGATGTAAGATAATTGTAAAAACTCATCAGTTTAGATAAAGCTTCAGATATGTGGTGAAATTTTACTTCTGCTTACCCAACGAGGATAAATGTGTGCGTTCATTACAGAGCGTCACATTCATGTCCGTAGCCACTCCTTTCTTTGCTTTCAAGTTGGAAGTGATGTGTTAGGTAGGTACACTTCTGTCACCTAGTAACATTAAACAGACTTTTGAATCAAACTGAGCTGGAATGGGCAGTTTGGACCAAGATCAGGGGGACAAAGTCTTTCTGGATATCCCCGGTGTTCTCCAGGACCCTGGAGGTATTCCTTTGTTAGGAAGCATTTGAAAAGCATTGGAAGCATTTGGACTGGGTGATCTTTTAGGTCTTTTCCAACCTTGGTGATTCTATGATTCTATGATTCTATGAAAGCAAGTGTCTTCCTCGGTGACAGAAGTTGAGTTCAAACTCGAGCTTTGGCAAAGCTTTTGGAGGTGCAAATACCACGATGGAAGATTTCTCTCTCCAAATTGCCCACCTGGGTTGCAGTTAAAAGTGAGTCTCACTACCATAGTAAAGTTAGTGCCATATTCACACCCCGAATGAAGCAGTCTCCAAAGTAATTACTGCCTATGTCAATGGTTCAAACCGTAGCAGTAGTGTTAAATAAATGGATATTTACATACCTAACAAGAAACACAAAAGATAGGTATTGGTAAGGTTGAACTGTGTTCTGGTTACTTTCCAGAGGCGCTTGTTAGTGAAGAAGCTTATGCTCAAATTTTTGTTCTTGACAAAATAGAGCAGATAGGTGTATTATTCCTGTCTGCTTATTGGCAGCAATTAAATTTTAGTTTTTAATTACTGGGAATTTGTGTACATTCTGACATCCATACACAGCAGCCATCAAGCAGTGCTTCTTATTTTCTCGCCTTCTTTTGTTAGCACTCATACCCAGGAAGAATAAAGGGAAAAATAAAACTAACCTTCATTACAACTCTTTGAGACTGGGAAGGGTATAATGAGCAGCAGTGTGCTGATATGTTTTTATAAATATTAGTTTACTGCATACCACAACAGAGAGCAAATACATGCAATTACTTGCAAATTTCTTCAGTGTTTGTACTTATAAATCTCTGCCTAAATCTTCCCAGCTGGGAGTTAGGGTAGTCTTTCTGCTGTGGAAGCAGGCCTTTGTTCTCATGTTCAGCTTCAGCTCAGTCTGGAATAATTCAGAAACGTATTAGATAGATTTCTGCTCCCAAAAGGCATAATGAAATAACCTTCACTCCCAGCCTTAGGGAAATAAGCACACAATCACAGTTTGGGCAGATTTCTCGATTAAACAAAGAACTAACTGTGCACAAATTGCTCCATAACAATTTGTAAAGAGTACACTTTATAAATTTCTTGCAGATGTAAAGCTGATATTTTTTTAATCAGAATGACAGGGCAGTTAAAGTCAAAATGTCTTCAACGTTTTCCCATTGCTCTATAATTACTATCAGAAATATTTAGATTTAAATGGAATTGCTAACACATCCTGGGTTACTTTTAATTTGTTTTTGGGAGTCAATGAAATGCGATGTCAAACCAAAGCTAAAATCTCCATTTAATATATACGGTGAACTTAATCCATCTGGAATGGGTTCAGGATAACTTTGTGCTGTCAATTTTTATTTTGTTTAATTTCATATGGTGTTCAGCAAAGGAATGAGAAGTTATTGCACTTAATGTTGTTGTGACTTAAGGTGTTCTCTGGTCAAATTATTCAATAAATCAAAATCAGGCTGCGGTTGTAGCTGTTAAATGTTGTTTAGAATAGGACATTTAGGAGATTTTTAGCAGCTTTCTATTGATTGAACAAGACGCACGTGTCATGCAAAAAGCATGCAGTATTTTGATGAATTAGATGGCAAGTCTAGGGGCCCAGTAAACAGAACTTCTTCTTTTATTGGCCTTTGTCTTGAAATGGAGGGCTCCTGTTGTAAAAGAAAATACCACTCAAGTATCATTCTGACGCCCTACTGCTTGTCTGCAACCCATAGTCTCATCCTCTGAAATCTTTCCAACATTTAAAAAATTGTACCTGTTTTCTAAACATTAGTTTGCCACTGATTACCCTGTCCTTTGGCTAATTAACTGATTCTAAGTCCTGCTGTCACCTAAATTTGCAAGGATATTGTTGCTGTTTGTGGAAATTGGTAGAGAATCCCAGAATGCCCTTTCCATGAAATGTCATGACAGCTTCTTGGTGGGTGTCTGCATCTCTGGCCCTGGTTCTCTTTTTGCTCCATATAGATTCCAGAGCTGAAATCAGCAGAGCTGCAGTCCTGTAACAGAAAGCAGGACCAGTCCCCCTCTGCTTCAAATGTCATCTGCTAAAGAGGAACTGCTGCATATGTATCTGCACAGCTATCAGCAGATGCCAATAGCTCCTATTTCTACAAGCTTGATGTTCAATTTCAGCTTAAGCAGATCTGATTTAAAAAAGAAAAGGAAAAAGAAAAAACAAACGAGCATTTTTCTCAAAACATCTGCAACTCCTTGCCATGAAGTGTGCTGCTTTTCAAAAACAGCATTGCTTGAGTAATACACAGACTGCTGCTGAACTGACTTCAGGACGCTGAAGGTGTCAGTGCAAGCTGGAGAGATGCTCCTGCAGAGCTGTGGACGAGCCTGCAGGATCCTTGGTGTCCTCCCAAAAAGCATCATCTTCTGCGAAGTCCTGTGTAATTTCCTGTGCTGTCAGTAAGTTACGAATTGGGAATGTTATTGTTTGGAGGCTCTGCAGTGTTTTAACCTTAGTGGCTATTGTACTGGCCCAGCTGGCCTGACATTGCCTATCACTTTCAAAGGAAATGTGAGAGGCACAAGCAGGAAGCATGAAATCTCTTCCTGGATGCACTTAATAGCAGAATTGGAAATTGAAGTTGTGCAAGCTTAGCTGTGGTTTGGGTGCATGGTATAAACGGGGGAGATAAGAATACATACATAAATTGTTGCTGAATGCTGCTCTCAGCACACATCTGCATGTGTGTTTACTCTGTACACCTGGACTGGTGTCTAACCTTGTATGTAAAAAGGAACAGAAAAATGCTAACATGGTTTCGGGAGGGAGGAGTGCTTTGCTACTCACTGTGAAAGGAAACAGCAAAATGGTAACTGGCATCTTGAGCTACAGAGGAAAAAGACGCGACTGCATTTACTTGAGAATTCATCTTATCTTTTACTCTGCCTCATGTTTGACAGGACCTTCTGACAGCTTTTACCCATCAAGCAGATATATAACACTGCTCAAACTACCTATATTCTGATAGCTGAACCCCGTGTTTGGAAATGAACTTCACGGTTACAGTGGACATTTAATTAAATACAGTGCCGTTCTGCCAGTACAGTCTAGCAATTGCTTGAGGTGCTCTGCTTTTACGCCAGAGAATCTGCAGTGGCATGTTGAGCAGGAAGGCCCCAGCTTGGTTTTCTTTTAAACTTGCATTTAAATGTACACTAGATACACATTCATCACTTTAATCTAAACTCTACTGTAAATTAACATGTATAGCCTCTGAGATCATACACTTTCACAGAAGTACTCTAATGAAACTTGGCAGCTTTCACCCAGTAACATCATTTGTTCCATTCACTAGCAAAAGCAGACCTCAAACAAGTCAAAACTGTTTTCAGTAATGAGTTCCATTATTTTTCTTTATGTTTTTGGAGTCTCAAAAGCCTCCTGTCCTGTGTCTTTATTTTACAATAAGTCAAAAAACACGACAAGCCTGCAGCTGTATCAAAGGAAAGCTTTTACGTGTAAGATCCTGAGATGTTTGTCATTTACAGTAACCAAGTGTGGGACTTCAATTAGTGTGAGTGACTTGTCAGTAAGGAAGCTTTCTTCTCTGAACTGGTACATTAGTTGCTTGATGTTCGCAGATGCTACTACAATGTTAAATTGCCTGTCATGTGGATGATTCAGTTGTAGTGTTTTGCATCCCTACTGATACTCACATAATGCTGACATGAAAGCCAGATGCTGAAGTAAGTTCATAAATACGTGTATAAAGGTTTTGTTTGAATTACGTATTTCTGTTGACCTCATACAGAAGTGCATTTAATTTGTCATAGAAACACCACTGAGGCATGGATGGTGAGTGAGTTGGTCACAACCATATGTCATCATCGGGAAATGAAGTGATTGCTCACTTTTGGGGTGGAAAGTGGGGTGAAACTTGACATTCTGTCTTTCTCCTCTGTAGGAGAAACCCAGCATAATTCAGCTTTGGCCATCTTAACTTATGAAAAATTAAAAAAAAAAAAAGAGAAAGAAAATGTTGTAGGAAAGACCCATTTGTGCTGCCTAAAAATGAGCATATTTGGGGAAGTTACAGTAGAATTTCCATGCAGTTTGCCTGCTGTTTGAGCTATGACATCTGGTGTGGTTACTGCAGCCCATCATCCTGTTTAAATGGTGTGTGACCCACCTTTCAGGAACAAATCATTCCTTTGCAGAGCAGAGGCTTCAGTCCAGAGAGTTCAGAGTTCAGTCTCTCAGCTCAGAGCTCTGACTTGAGCTTAGAATGTGGTGGCAAAAGATGGAGAGAGAATGGCCTGCTTCACTGTAACTTGAGCTGCTTTGTTTAAAAAGGTTTAACGTTTCTGCTAAAGAGGGTTTTTAAATGCTTTAAATTTATCCTGTACCTAACTGTGGTGTTTAATTGTGTAGATACACTAATAAATAAGAGATACTTGAAAGTTATGGACTTCCGTATTTTCAGGCAAGTTTCTTTCTTTTGTTCTGGTGGCTGCATATCCTGGCTGTGAGTCTGAGAATTGCAGTGGCAATAGAAAGTCTATTGTAGTATAAATGTCTTGAAAATTATTGCTTGATTCAGCAGGGGATTTGATGACCCCCTGAAGTTCTCCACAGAAGCCAGTGCTGGTCTGCAAGTCATTGGTAGGTCAGTTGATATCTTTCACTGCATCTATATGGATTAGCTGAGCTCACCGTGTCTTCTGGATCTATTCTGATGAGTTCTCCAGTTCCACGTGTTTGGAAGCAGGATCAAAGAGGAAAGAATTTGTCTTAATAACATAACTTTTATTTATTAAGTACTTCTTTACGTGTATGTAAGTTCTTAAGTAATCAAGAAAAAGCCAGAGAACATTAGTAGAACTATACTGCTGTGATACTGGATTTATAACGTGCTTGGCATTCCCACCAGTTGCCTGATAGAGTGGTATTACAGACCCACTAAAAGCTGGGGAAGGAGATACGAAGCCTCTCAGGCGAAAGTGTCTTTCTGATAGCAGAAGAATGAGAAATGTCCGTTCCACTTTCCAGCTATTCTAGGCTTGGATTGCTTCTTTTCCTATTAATTTTTTGTTGGCTTCTGCACACTTTGTACTTTATTTCTGTCAGACCTTCTTCCTTCTTGTTTCATACAATGCCTGTGCAGCATACTTAGATATTGATTAATGGGAACCATGGCTCAGAACACCTGTATACAACAAGTCTTTAATTTAACAGTGGATACACTTGGGGGCAGAGATCTCATGTACCTCATTCCTGATGGTCAAGTTTAAACAGCAGTCTCTTATATTCAGTGCCCACCATGTAGTGCAAAAGTAATAATTGGATAATATTTGAGCATCTGCTGTCAGCTGCTTTTGGCTTAGCTCAGCAGTATCTCAAGGGTTCTATTGGTGTGTCACTATATTTTTTCTTTACTCGCTGTGATCCATTATCCAGAGGTAGCTCCCTCCTCTGTTTGTGCAAGAAGCAGAAGGTGTCCCTTGTCTTTTATGTGGCTCTACATATGCTTAGATGTTTTGTCATGGAATTTTGAACCGGCTTCCTGAGGTGGCTGTATTTCAGCTGCCCTTGTTTCTGTAGCTCTGTACATGTACGTATATATCTTGTTTGGTAGAGCTTACATTACCAGGTCCAAATACATATTTTTCTCCTTTTCTTTCTCCTTATAGAGAAGAGTACTGTTGGAAGATCAAAGCTAAAAATTGAGATGAGGGGAATGAGGGGAGAGCAAGCTTGGTGACTGGTGTAAAGTGTTACCATGGGTTTCCTATTAGCTGGAAAAGCCCAGAGAGCAGCCCACAGCACATAGGCACCTTTATTAAGATGGACTGACTTGGTCCTGTGTGCCCTTTAGTCTTTGGCTTTCTGGGCATTGTATTAAAAATACCTTAGTGGAAACACTAACTGTTTGAATGGGTAAACTTAGATATGAGTCTTCTTATCCAAGTACTTAGTCTAAGACACATGTAAAGCAGATGTAAGCAGCATTCGGGTAACAGAATACTCATCCAAAGGATGAAAATGTGACAGCAGTGTATATAAGCTGTCCTCCCACTCAGTGATTCACATTCTGCATGACTGAGGTTTCTTGTGGAGAACTTTTTCTATCTATTTCTGTGTTACCTATAAGCAATGAGCGATTCATCTGTCTTTGGGGTTTCATTTCACTAAGTGTCCTTCCTGAGGGAATGGCCTTAAGTTGCTCCGGGGGGGCATCAGGTTGGATATTGGGAAAAACTTACCCAGGGGAGTGGTCAGGTACTGGAACGGACTGCCCAGGAGGGTGGTTGTGTCTCCATCCCTGGAAGTGTTCAGGAAATGTGTGGATGTGATACTGAGGAGCATGGTTTACTGGGCAACATTGGTGGTAGGAGGGTGGTTGGACTAGATGATCTTAGAAGTCTCTTCCAAATGTAATGACTCTATGTGCTATGGTTTAAACTCTAGCAAATCATTCTTTTGCGTTGTTTTCAACACTTATTTTCAGTCCTTTTCTGCACTTTTAACAAAAAAGCCTGAATAATTTCCATCCACAGGCTGGACATTTGCTATGGCTGTGCTTGCTTCTGCTACACACACAGCCATAATTCCTGTTGCCTCTTGCAGGGTCATGCTGCTGGCATTTTGCAAGCTCCTTCTTGGAAGGTTGCTCCTGCTTGTCCCAACAGATCTGAGACTTGCTCCTGTGCTACTTTGTGATTGTTTTGTTTTCCCTCTAGAAATCCAGCTCTAATCTGGCCTTGTCTCGTCTGCTGGCTGGCAAATTCTCACTGTTTTTGTAAACGTTAATTATGGAGTGTTTTTTGGAGCATTTGATATTCCCCTCCAAATCTGCATATTTAACTCATCTGTCTGAAAACATCAGGAAATGAATGTAAATCCTTTCCCCCTTAGGAAATTTTATAACTACTGGTATCTCTTAGAATTTGCTTAAGTTTCAGTAGTCTTTCTGCAATACAGTTTTGTTCTTGCATTTCTTCACACAGCCATCAACTGTGAAACATACCTAATTCTTCTGATCCAGCAGTAGTAAACTTTGGTCATAAAGATGTGTCATGGTGCTTGTGGCATGCCTGTGGGTCAGTGCTTAGGAGATGAGCCCTGTGCCATGATGAGCATTCGGATAGGATCTACTTGCAGTTGGGAATTTGAACACAAGGCTCATCAGACAGCTCTCCTGTGGTAGCTAAATCAGAAAAAAATCATCATCAGCAGAAGTGACCCGTGTTAAGTCTTGCAAAGTAGTGAAGCCCACCACTGAGTGGCAACATCTACTGAAGGTATTGACACAGATAGAGAGGTGCAAAGCCTTAAGAGAATGCAATAAGAACGTGGTAAAAGGCATAATGTGTACTAGACCCAGTAGGTGAACAAATACTGTGGAAATGATACAGAAATAATAAGGAATTGATAGGGAAAAAAGAAAAGCTCTTAAAAGAAACATTCTTTGAACTTGGAAATGGGAGCAGAGGTTACCTTCAGTAAGGAACAGCTTTCAGATGCACAGAGGCTGCAGTCTGTATGAACCTGATGAAGTGACTGGTTTACCTGTAGCCCCACGTAACTGTAATGGTGTTTTTCTCAGTAAAATATCCATTTAATTTTAGAAGCGTGGAATCCTCTAAGACTAGCTGGCATCACCTTTTAGAATATATCACAATGCAGCTGGTTAGCATGGAAAATCTGATACTGTGAGTTGGCATGAAACAGATTTATGCTGAACAGAAAATAGGAGTCATTTTATTGGTGAATGATGGACAGCACGTATGTCATACCCTAGGTAAGTTTGCACAGCCTACCAGATCCATCTGTACTAATGATACTGCTTATATGTATTTAAAACAGACAAACAAAAACAAACGATGCCAGAAATATCAGTAGCTATCAGGGGACTAAATATATATTTATTTCTAAGTAAGCTTGCTAGAAGGATTTTTGTTTTTCTTTTTCCTTCCTATGTCTGTACTCTTCCTTGAATATAAAAATAATTCGTGCAAGGTAGCAGGGCAGTAACAATATACAGCCTATTATGAAGGGTAAAATATTTGAAGAAAAACAAATTATTTGTAAGAAATTCAAATGCTGAAGGAGTGATTGGAGAGATGCAAGAAGGATTTTGTTTGCACTGCGTGGCAGTTCTTGGGTTCTCTCAGCCAAGCCAAGGTGACAAGTTGTTGATTCAAAAGGCTCTGCAGGAATGTTAAATGGTTATAGTTATTTAATACTCACACTCTATTAAGTTACAGACTCTTTATGTAAATCTTTGAAATGCTTTTCAAGCATGCACTAGTTTGCAAGACTGCAGGCTGCCCTTTTACAGGTGAGCCTCAAGGTCTTACTTAAATCCTCTAATGCAGCGGAGCTGGGGAAGTTATCCAGGGGTTTCTGCACTGACAGATCTCTGCTTTTCTGTTGTGGTGTAGGATTGGTCTCCTCTAGGTTGACTAACTGTGGAGATCACTGGCTGGTGAACAGAAGTTCCCTTTTACCCATGATTACTGAGAACTGCTCATTTTGACAGCCTTGTACAAGACTTCCTACGTGAAAACTAAACAAATAGCTCCTGGAGCCCCACTGGGCAATCTGGCAACTTTTCTGCAGGTTAGAGGAAACCTAAAACCCCTTCGTTTCAGGGAACAAGGCTGAATTACAGTTTGTTTTTGGTGTTCACTCCAAGTAAGTGCCATTCATTTATTTTCCTATCCTGTTACAGGATTTACAGTTTTTTCCAAACACTTCCTAATGGCTTGTGTTAGCAAAGAAAATTAATTATCATTACTTCAGTGTTTCAGTAATATATAAAACACATATTTATTTGGAAATTGGAGGTGAAAGTTCACTCTTCATGAAGTCAAAGGCAATTCCTCCATGCACACGCATGCATGTTCACTTTAGGGAATGATGTCCTTTGGGAATCTCTAACCTTAACCTCTGCTGAGGAGCCTAACTTTAGGTCCTTCTCTATGTGTCATAGCTCTAATAATTGCATACTGCACTATCTTGAGTTTGGTCACTCCTTTGTTCTGTGAAGTATTGTGAATGGTTTTGCTTGCTTTGTTTGCAAGCTGCAGTACTCTGTTTTATGTTACATGATTGTTTCAGCTTACAGTGTCTCCACCACACAGTTCACCTACTTTATAATTAAGAGACATCTGTAATGAAAAACTAGATCCAAACGATGAAAGACAAGGGCAAGACTTGATCATGCATCTAGGGAGAAAACAGCAACAAACCAAACCTCGTGATGTTGGAGCTCTTTCTTTTTTTTTCATCTCTGAAGTTCATTCTTTTTGCCATCAGATATTCTCTCCTAACTTTTCTTGCCAGCAATGAAGTAGAATATTTATACTTTGAGTATACTCAGGAAAAACTGGAATTTTTACAGCACCTGTGAAATTGCCTCTTAGACCCTCCTAACACCCCTTGTTGTTCCCTTTACACTGTAAGAAGAAAATGTTAGCTTGGCAGAAATCAGTATGAGAATTCAAGACAGTTAAGATACATTAGAGCCTTCTATACTCATAAATTCAGACTTATTCACTTAATGGCTGCATTTTTTATGAATAGATACTTGCTGTATAAAAGTGGAATACATTCAGCCCAGGATGAAAAATAGCTTTGTTAAAAGCGAACCAGTCAGGCTGCTAGAAAATACCCATAATACTAGGAAAATATCGAATGATGTGACAGCAGTGGCACATTTTTGAAGCATGACCAAATAACCTATCGCTCTGAGCATTTCCCTACCCTCTTGTTGTTTTTCCCCCCTGGAACTCAGAGGAAATGGATACTACACACCCACCCATTCACAAAAATCCTGGCTGCAAGCCAGCTTCCCTCTCTCTCTTCATCTAACGTTCCAAGCTCCGGTCTCCTTTCCCCATCTCCTTTCTTACTCTTCTTTGCAGTTGCTGCCTGCCAGATTTGTACCTATTTCAGCAGCAAATGAGCTCTGTAAGGCCCTCCCAGAGGGGTCTCCTCATATTGCTCATTATCCATACAGATCTTTATCCTCAGCGCTTCCAAAAACTTGCACTTATGCAGGCCTCTTGCTTATTGGAGAATTTCTTTTTCGTTTTAGCTGTTACTTTATTTCCTGATTCTCCATTGAATTCTCCATGTTCTTTTCTGTCATTTTAAAGTGTCTGTATTGGCATAGACTGCTGCCAGCAAGTGGGGAAAAAGAGTTAAGAAGTCCTTGCAGACATCCGTACAACAGATCTTTGCCAATACTTCTTCCCCACCTGGTTTGGCAGCAATAGGAATACCTGTTGTGGCAGCAGTGGCTCCTTAGCCTTTCCAGATGCCCTAGCTGGAGCAGTCTGGCAGGGTTTAAGTGCAATGCAACGTGCATCTGTGCCAGTACCTGGTGGCTTGGGGCTGAAGCTGTCAAGTGAAAAACAGTGTGTACTGAATTGTCCCCATAGTGATTCTCAGCTGCTTGGGCAATGTGGATTTTGGATTAAGTCCAAACTCTGATTTTTTTTTCCATGTTGGAGTTAACACCGCATGAAGAGGCACTGGGGTATTAAATAGAGAACATTGGCTGGAAAAGCTCTTCCCAGCAGACACCTCTTTATTTTATTTGATTGGCTGGAAACTCCCTGGCCTGCTTTAGTCTTCAGTCTGCTAAGGGATGGGAAGGTTTGAGCCGCTGTATGAGGGTAGATGTGTCCGTATATGTCAAAGAATGCCTAACACAGCAGCACCCTGCTCTAGGTGCTGGCTCTGTTTGTGACTGCTGGAAGTGCTGAAGAACTGTCATTTAAGCATTAGTTTTGCATCCCACCACGAACAGGCTTGTTCCCAGCCACTTTTAGGTGCTGGGGTCAGCACAGAGCCCGTGAGCCCATCGCAGCTGGTGTAGCTGTGGTGGATGCTGGTGCTTGTGCCCAGCAGTGCCCCACCGTCTCTGGTGCTGTTGCCAAGAGTTGAGGGTGCTGTGCAGGCTGCTTCAGCTGCAGGCTTGCTGCCTGGGTAAATAAGCCAGGGCTTTAGCTGTGATGCCAAAATTAACGTTAGCAGGGCTGCACTGTTGTATCTTTTGTCTTTGCCATTTCTGGGCTGAGGGGAGCACACCAGGTCTTTGTCCTGTGGCTTACATATGGATGACTTAGCTCCTGATTCTCAGGAGGGCTTCACCACCTAGTGAGGTCTGCATGCGCTGATTTTACCTCCCACATGCAGATAAAGCCTTGTTAGGCTTCTGCATGCAAGTAATGGGTGCACCTGGTTCTTACAGAAGGGCTTTCCTTAAAGAAGTGCACGCATAGAATTGCACTGGACCAACACAGAACAACCTTGTCAAGTTCCTTCTCCTGACTGGCCTCCATCAGGCTCCCAGAACGTGAATCACATTTAGAGACTGCTTTATGCCTTGATGGGCTCGTGTAAGTATGATGAGCAAACTGGTTCTGAATCAGATATTACAATCTTAGTGTACCTACAGCTGGTCTGTGATGCAAATCCTGTATGCCCCATTAACATAGCTCTTGTTCCAGTGTCGTCTTCACACCCCTCCTCACTCTTCAGCTCAGCACCAGGGAGCAAGGAGCTTCCCTGTGTTCAGGGTGCAGATCAACTGTGCTCATGTGCACGGGAGAAACATCATCTGCCCATGAGCCTAGTGCTTCACTTAAGACAGAACACACTTGTGGATTCCTTCCAGCCCCCTCCACTCGCCCATTATTCTCTTCTTGGGAAGGGAGAAAGGAAAGAGCTCAGGAGTGTTGTTTTCTTTCTGAGCCCGTGTCTGAAAAGGAGACTCTCTGTTGAATCTTTTCTTTTTTTTCCAAAAAACAAGTTGTACACCAAATTTGTAATCAGGTACAAATCGGAATGAATGCCAGAAGCAAATGGAACTTTCCATCTTGACAACTGCTTTCCCACCTGGCCAAACAGTCCATACATGTGCCTGACATGACAGTCCTCCCTGAGCCACCCTGGAGGGCTCACCTAGTGTTCAAATTCTCAGCTCCATTCATTCCTGGTTGTTGATGCCCCGTTTTGACCTTCCCCAAATCTTTCAGATGAGTGGGCAGAAAAGGCATCTACCTCTTGTCCTGGGGAGTAACAAGAGCTGCTCCAGAAATAATGCTTCCTATTTTACTACATTTTGCTCATGGCATCACAGGCACATGTTGCTGTATGGCAGTAGAGACTGAATCTTCCCAATAGTATTCTGTTACATTTTGCTGCTGTGCAATCGGTGCGAACACTGCGAAGCAGGAGGCGGTACATTTTAGTGACAGTGGGTAACCTCTGCTAGTGCAGAGCTTTAGGAGTGTGGTGTACAGGCTTTTGTCCGTAGCTTACAAAAATGCATAGCTAATGGTTGTGACTATGTTGAAAAATAGTGTTTATTATTTGTGAGAATTTGCTCTATCAAATGGTGTTATTGTGCTCTTTGTATCTGTTATAGTTTCCATGGAAATAAATGGGAGGCATTACTTTCACGCTGATCTACAAACGTGCTACTTGTCTCTGAATTGAAGCTTGTAGCTTGAGTGTAATGATAAGTGGTTTCTCAGATTTCAGTCAGAACAAATGAGACTTGTTTGTGGAGGAGATAGTAGTTGCTGTTCCTCTTGAAACATCTTCTTTTGGTCTTAGCTTTTAATGTACCTCATCATAGAGTTGTTCACTGTGTTGCAGTTGTAGGTTAATTGTTGGAGATTGTCTGCATCATTGCTTATCCCCAAATTCTAACCATGATATATTAATGAATCTATAGGCATACTAACAAGAGTTTTCTTGGAAGACCTCATGTAAGCAGGGACCTCCAGCAGAATACCCTTGTCTCCACTGCCAACCCTTAAATGAGGTCTGGGAAGGAGTAGATCGTGACTCCACCCCTTCTGGTTACTCAGGTACGCTGCGTGCAGCTGAGCTGCCCTGGGTTGGCCCTGCCTTCCCACCAGGTGCTCAATCACTGTTTCAAGCTGTGACTTAGCATTTCTGCTGCAACTGTAAACATCAGCAAAGGGTTGCCATCTTGTTTGGACCAATGAGAATATGTCCCAAGAGGAATCTAAGAACACAGGCTACTGTTGATGCTGCTCATTCACATTCTGCTGTCAAGAGGGCTGCTGAACTCAAGTCTATTGAGGGCTACTCTGGGCTTGGGCATCAAGTAAGAGGTCATTTTCTTTAGAGATATCACTCAGGTTCAGTGCTTGAAAAATACAAGTCAAGGCAGTGTGGAATTAAAACAGAGACCTGAATTTCTTCACTAAATGCATTGTGTATATTTCAGTCTGTATATATGTATATGTATATTTATATATTTATTTATATATATATATATATAAATATATATATACTATATATATATTTATATATATCTATATGTATAGTTCAGTCTGTTCTGAACTTGGAGGGAAAGCCTGTTGGTTGAATTCTGGGGTGAAACTTAGATTAATTCTGGCACCTTAAGCCACCAACTCACGAAACTGTGTGCTGTTCAGTCAGGGGAAACTTCTTGTGGAAGCTGTGGTCACACTGAGAAACAAAGTTCAGGATGTGCCAGTTAAATACCCAGTCAGGGCAGTGCATCTCCTCCTCATGTCAGCTCATCAAACAGAAGGAAGAATATGGACATGTAAACCATTATTTGGCTCCCAGTAATATACGGAATAAGAACGTGAAGAAAAAAAGGAATTGGTGGTGGTGTTGTCAGTTCCATCTTGAGCAGCTTACTGTTTTTTCTCCCTGCTTTGAAGACAATGAATAGCCAATTTTCATCCTTGCTGAATGTGCCAAGGAGCAAAAAACTGCAGCAGAGGGCTGGCTACAAGGTTGTAAAAAAGTTATACAGAAGTGGTTTGTTTCAAGTTGAAGATTGGGGAACGACGTAATAAAAAATAAATTGTTTTTCTCCTCTTTGTATTAGAAAAGCCTCAGGCCAGAAACATCTTGAAAGAAATTGATTTTTTTTTTCTTTTTCGCCCTTCTGAATGGATCAGTGTGGTTTGAAAAAATCGTATTGTTTGAATGTAACCCACAAGAACGACGGGGCTTGGACTCCTATTTTCAGTATGAGTAACTATCAGCGAACTTGGTATGCTGGAAATCCCCAACTCCTGGCACCTAATGGTTAATATAATCAGCTCTTCAAGAACTGGTTTAGGAGATATTTTTGTTCTATTAGCTCAGCTCATGTTATCAGTTGTAATAATAATAGTAAATTTATTGCTTATATTATCATAGCCACTCAAAGGTTTGGATAAGACTGTTGTTTTCTTTAGTTCATGCTGCAACTTAGGGTTTTTTTATTCCCACTTTAAACCTAAATTCAGCCATTCTACCAAAGCATTCAGAAAGGATCTGTCTGCCTTGTATCTTTTAATAAACAATCTTGATGAATACAGATCATAGCCTTAAAGCACACTGTAGAAGAAAACTGAACAGAGAGGACAAATGCTACCTTTTATACAGGAAACATAACAATAATAATAATAAAAAAAAGGCAGTTGTTACCAAATTCTGGTATTGACTTGTGAAAAATAAAAAATAAAATAAGAGTGACCACAGTTAAAACCTGTAGATTTTGATGCCAGCAGATACTGGAAAAAATACATACTGTCTTGTCATCCACAAGTAGTTAGGTGTTCAAATTCATTGCTTTTTGCATGTCAGCATGCAAAACACAAGCATGCTTGTTTGGAGATCCTGTACCAGCATGTGTGCTCATGTGTGCTTCTGTTGGATCTCACAGGTTTTGAAACCTGGGATTTTCTCATTTTCCAGCTTTCCTCTGCAGCCGCAGCAGCTGTAAGCATGTGTGCTGTTTTTTGTGCGTGTGGTATTTTTTTGTTTTGTTTTGTTTTTAAAGACGGCTGAGGTTCTTTTTGTGACATGACTAAAAAGTCTGGAGCTTTTATAAACAAAACAAAAACCAAACCAAAACTGAAAAGAAGAGCAAGATTCACGATAAAATCACAAAGATGATTTAGTCACTGTGTTGACTCCATTGAAATTAATGAGAAAACTTTGACTAAGTGGAACCTGAATTTCACTCTGAATATGAGGAAAACTGAAAATTATGTTTTGAGTCACTACAAGGTTAAATTTACAGTTTGAGCATCCTAACCTTCATGTTCATACTGTATAATACTTGACTCCCCTTAATAGTAATCTTATCTGTCCCTCTGCTCTTCATGTGAT
The DNA here is from genome assembly GCF_026119805.1 of Tympanuchus pallidicinctus. Taxonomy (NCBI): domain Eukaryota; kingdom Metazoa; phylum Chordata; class Aves; order Galliformes; family Phasianidae; genus Tympanuchus; species Tympanuchus pallidicinctus. Next base: position 1,676,968 of record NW_026294752.1, on the reverse strand, counting down.
AGTTTGAATAACTTGAGCATTCTCTTGGTTTATGAAGCCTGAACTTCCAGTTTTGTACTGTTAGTCCCTTCTGACAAACTTCCTGAAAGGTTTTTAGATTTTTGGTTGCTTCTTTTTGCCTGAGAGTTGGATTCAAGTGTGCATGGGTAGTTGATAATTTATTTTTTGAGGCTGTGACGAAGTTCTGGGCTTTACCACTGATGCCAAGGGGATGCTGTCCCTCAGCTTGCCACGATTGCTCCAAAAAGGATGGTGGTGATGATAGTGAGGAGAGCTCTGGTACTTACATAGTCATAGAACCATAGAATATCCCCAGTTGGAAAGGACCCACAGGGATCATCATTGAGCCCAACTCCTCCAAGCAGTACTAACTAAAGCCATATGTACTTGTGTTTCACTCAAACACGCAGATGCCCGTATTTTGGTTAAAACTGCTCAGTTTGCAGTGGAAAGCAGCAAGGAGCAGCGGCAAACTCTCTCTGAAATGCTTTGTCCTCCTTGTAGCATGCCCTGCTTGGTGGTGAGCACGAGGCCTGCATGCCCAACTGGTCTCATGGCTGTGTAGAGAAGGCAGCCTCCTGGCACTGCCTGCTGCTCGCCTGCCCTTTTCTGCCTCTTCCTTTTGGACTTGCCTCTTGGAGCTGAGAGTATGTTGCGATGAGCTCTTGAGGCATTCCAAACTCCATATGCATTTTGTCCAGAAAGTAACTGCTTACTACTTTGTCTAGTGAAGAGTTTTGTTGATGATGCAGCTCTCTTCTGCCTATAAGCCTCTGCTCTGGCCAGTTTAACAACTGGGTTAAATACTGTTGGCAGTGCAGTAACCTTTCCATTGCTAAGGATAAGATTTGCTTCCCTGTGTAGAGCCAAATATGCCAAAGTACGGTACCAAAGCAGCATCGTTTTTCCAGTATAACAGGTTTAGCTTATATTATTGGATTACCACTGAGTTTATTGTTTCATAACAAGGGATGGCAATGAACATTTTGGTTTTTCTCTCTTTGCCCGTGCAGTGGCACTGACAGTCATGGGAGCTTTCAGCCCTGCAGATAATCTTTCCAGGGTTATCAGTTACTTACAAACAGACGTGTGAAGTATTTGTGCAAAAGCTTTGAAGTGGAGTTCCACATGGATGCTGCTGGGGCTACTGGCCAGGCACTGTTGACACAGAAGCAGAGGATTTCTCTGCCTGGTGCAGTTCCCCTCAAGTGCTAGTATTCTGTGGCTAAACTGTTTGCCTTTCTAATGAAGTGAACTGTTTGTTTGAAATATGTGGTAGAAGGTATTTAAACAGAGACTAAAGTAAACTGTTGGGCTGTTCAAATAAGCCATGCATATCTGGTTTGTGAAGTGAAGGAAAACAATTTGGCTGCAGCTTGCCTGTGGGAAGGGCAGTTAGGGGCTGTTTAAATAATGAGCTGGGCCAAGCGGATGTTGCTGCAGCCTCTCGCAGGCCTGTTACGATAGCTGCTACTATTGCAGGCATGCCTTACAATGCTGCCTTGATGGAGAATTTGAAATTATTGTCATTATTTAAAATGGGGATTTATTCATTAGCTGTGAAGACTTGGGTACGTTTTTATTTGATTAAAACCATCCCAATTAGACAATGGACTGTTGAGAGCCAACATATGCTATTGCCTTTATAACGTCATTAGTAACCCAGAGTCCCCACTTTGAAATAAGATCGTACCCAAGTACGCAGACATCTGTTTCTGCCTAGCCAGATGGAGGTCAGAAGCATAACTGAAACTGCTAATCCTCATTGTGGAGCTGGGAACAGGCATCAGAGGAAGATAGTAACAAATGAACTTGGATCCTGCTTCTGGCAAGGCGTGAGGTATCGATGGCTGATACAATGCTTGGAACATGCACTGCAGAGATCTTGTAGTAAGTTGCTGCCTAACCACAAGCATGAGTTCAGAGAGCAGGGAATGGCTGGGAGAAGCGATACTTCTTGTGGTTACAGCTCTCGGGTTCGTCTCGGAGAATCTCACTGCTATTTCTGACTGTGCCACAGTTTTACCTAAAAGGATTGTTCGTCAACAATGACTGGCAAAACTGAGATCTTCATCACAGCAAATGCGTTTTGCCTCCTACCATAGCACAAAACAATTAAAATCAGTCGTCTGGGGAGTTCAGGAGCAGAGACTTCTAATGCTGTCCAGTAGGGACCGTATGTTTCCATCCATAAACATCATTTATTTTTTTTGAGGAAGAAGAAAGCTCCAAGTTGGTTAGGACTACAGTGCTGCATCTTCTGGCATTGTTTGCCTGTGCGTTCTTCTCAGGAATAAGGTTAGTCACAACTTTTGATTCAGCACAGAGATTAAAACAAAGAGTCCTTATATTCCCAGAGAACAATAAATGTGCTAGAGTTTCCATAGGATCCAAAGAAGCAGCGATACTAGCACTAAGAGCTGGCAAACCCCTTGATGTTATTAACCAGAAAAGGACTGCTGTAGTCTCTGTCACAAACATTTAAACTTTTGACCTCCAACCTTTGTGTCAAACAGCTTTTCCATATGGAATGTCGCTATACCTCTCCTGCTGCCACTGCACTCAGTGAAGCATCACACTCCTACCTGATGAGAAACTGATGCTTAATGTGCAGGAAAAGCTCCAAGGTTGAGTAGAACTATCTCCTCCTCTCCTCTTGTGGGGTAAATAAAGTCACCTGTACGTTTTCCCCATGTTCCTGTAGCCAGCCTGTGTCTGAAGTTTGCACAGAAAGATGAAAGGGAGGATTGCTACTCTGAGGTCAGGGGATACACATCTTAGTTATTTTTGTTGTATGTACTTGCTGTTAGGTGTAGAACACTTTTGTGCAGTGTGTTGGACCAAGATGGAACAGAAGAATTCACTGTTACAGGCTTGGAAGATCTTGCTCATGCTTCTCAGAGCTGTGGAGGTCCCTAGAAAGCAAGTGATAAGTCTACTGGAGTATTGGTTATGCTCTAGCTGAATATGAGAAGATGGGGTTTTATGGCTATCTCGGCTTTGGGGCCCCTGGAACATGGTAGGAGTTCACAGAGCAGGAGGGACTGTACTGCATCACCCTGGTGGTCCACCTAGCCCCATATCATTTCCATGCAGTGACCAAAAGCAGATGCCCCAAAATTTATGTAAGAATAGGGCAGGTCCTTGTTCTCCTCTTTCACTTCAAGTACCCTACGAGCTCCCAGTCATTCCTGGAATCTCCTGGTCTGTCAGTAGTTTCTTCATACTTGGACCCTTACTGCATTTTTCTTCTGTGACTTTTCCCTCTTTCCCTTGAGGCCATCTAAATCTGTAGCACCTGTAGTCTCCTGAGGCAGGTGATAGTGTGGCAGGGATTGGTGGGCTGTCTGCCTGATCCCCATTTGGCTGTCTTTCCCTTGTCTCCTAGGAGCATCCTTGGCTTCTCCTGTACTCTGTAGAGATGGAAATGAAGAGTGGTGGCCACATCTTGACCACATGGGAGTATAGAACAGTTCTATCCCAGTTCTTTCATAATTGTGGTATTATGATCCACCTCATCTATACTTTCTCTCCTCTTGTCCCTCAGAAACTAAGATGAAGAACACTGATGGCCATAGGCAGGTAATGTAACTTTATCTCCTGTTAGCCTGGTCTGGAGATTGGAGAAGAGGATGCTATTATAGTTATCTGCTAGCTCCTAAAAGCTCAGTTACAAACTAGGGCCCTATTGCAGCAAACTCTCTTCACTGAGATAGTTTTCAAAGTCTGTCCCCTTTTTTCCCGTATCCCCCCTGTTAGATACTGAAAGGCAGCTGTCAGGTCTCCCTGGAGCCTTCTCCAGGCTGAACAGCTCCAACTCTGTCAGCCTGCCCTCACAGGGGAGGTGTTTCATCCTTTGGATCACTTTTGTGGCTCTCCTCTGGACACTGTCCAACAGGTCCACGTCTCTCCTGTACTCGAGGACTCCACATCTGGATGCAGTGCTCCATGTGAGGCTTTACCAGCACAGAGTAAAAGGACAGGATCACCTCCTTTCACCTGTTAGCTCTACTTCCATGCCCTTCATTTAGTTCCCCAGCAATGCTGCTACAAGTGGGTGACACTTTTGCACTTAAAAGCTTGGGTTAAGCACCACTCATTTCCCAAAGCAGAAACACAGGCCAGACCTTGCCATCAGGTCAATAGAGAACAAAAGAGAGGAGGGAGTTAAACTGTTGGTATAACTTTGTGAGGAACTTGCCATAAACTGAAATGCCCTGTGGTGGGGATGAGGAAACGGGGGGATCTTCACAACAGTCCTAAAAACCAGCAAAAAAGCATTTGAAGCTGTTTGGTAATATGCTCATCCTGGGTGTGTTTATTAGGGAATGATTCGAAGTCGTCTGTAACGAAGAACAAACCTGAAACGATCATAAGGAAAACCCTAAAAAGATGTGTGAGGAATTAGCAGTTTTGGGCAGTTTAACTATTCTTTTCTAGGAATTAAATAATGACTACACAGAACATGGTAGTTTTAATTCTTTTTTATCTCTTATTTAGAACTTACCACCGGACTATGTCAGAGTGTTTCAGAAAGGATATCTCCATGCTAGCATTGATCAGACCGAAGCACAGACAAGGGATGTAATTTGACGAAGGCCCTGTTAAAAAAGAAGTGCCTTGTGGAACTTGACTTGAAAAACTTAACACAGATTGGCTTGAATATTGACAATCTGACATTCTCAGAAATGAGCTGAATGAGTGCTTAGGGTAGATGTCAATAGGGCAAATGAAGGGAATTTGCCTTTCCATCTTCTGTAAAGTTCTGAAATAAAAAAAATTGATGAAATACATGGGGAAAACTCTGTAAGAAGCTGAGGGGGGACATAAGGGAGCAAAGAGGAAGAAAACGACTCAAAGAGTTTAGCAGTGTCAAGAGGTAATAAGCAAAGTCTATTTCTACTTTTACTCATCTTGAGCAATGCCAGTTTCATCAGCAGTGCCCTGGAAATTGTGGAGCAGGTTGCTACCCCATCATGAAGGTACTGTCCCATAGTGAGAAAATGAAAAACAATGATATATGAGAAACTGAGTAGAAATACATACTCTGCTGGAGAGAGAATTTGTAGAAATAGGTGACTTGGATTACCAATTTCTAGGGCTGCTTCATCCTGGACATGTCAGCCTACAGTGAAGACCTGATGCCCTAGAGTGCAGGCATGATAACTGTATAGCTCTCCCAAGCTGGAAGGAACCCAGAGAGCAAAATGAAATGACTGATTAATTTAGAATATGGACATAGAGATTAAAGAAGGCAATAAATGCATATTATTGAGTGGCTTGAGAGCACATCTGATAACTATCTACTCATCTGCAAGAGCTTGAAGAGTGTAAACACCACAGAAGGAGAGTAATTGCTTAGGATGGTACAGAGAGAAGCTAAATAATTATGAATATTTGGTTGAAATTTAAAAAAAAATCAAGTTGAACAGCAGGGAAGAAAGTCTCACTGAGAGTTCATCTGATTGTGCATCCCATAGAATCTGCACTGTTTTAATATCTAAAAATAGACATAATTGTTCTAATTACAGTTTTCCCTCTCTAATTCTTATCGTGCCATAAATTACTCATCAAAGCTGCTGAGTATAAACTATTTCCAAGACTTTCACCCTGTGGTCTAGAACCTCAGCTGCTGGAAAGCTGTTGAGCTACAGTGATTTGCAGAATGCTGCACAGGTACCCAACGTTCAAGACCTGGCCTTTGGAATAGCGTTCAGACATGATTCTGCTGCACGGAACAGACAAATCTCCAAACTGTTATTTAAACAAGTAACTTTTTCAGATTGATTTACTCTTTGGAAGTTCTGTCAGCTTCTAAAAATGCCCCCTAAGGGTTTTTAATTGCCCAGCTTTTCTTGATTTGTTCCTGCGTCTGATCAGCAGCTTACGAGGATGTGTTTGTTTCTTTCCTACGCTTTACCTTTCTTTTACTTGTCCTTAGCCACATGTATATTTGCATCTTGCACTTATTTGTGATCCATATGTTAATACAGGGTATTCACATCTTCCCATGTTCAGTGCTGAGGCATACATAATGACCAAACTGCATGTTTAGCCTTTGCTTGGGGTTCAGTCCGAGTTGTGAGGTTTCTCCTTTAGCTCTCTCCCATGCAGATCAGGATTTATTTTTTCATCACCTCTTGCTTTCCTCAGTTTCCACTTTCAACCAGTAAGCACTTTCAACTCAGTAGCTCGCTTTCAACCACAAGAATTTTCCATGTTTACAGAAATATGTATGCGTATGCATATAGGTACAAAAATATTTGCATGTATATGTACATATATACAAAAATATTTATGTGTGCATAGTCGCTTTTTGTTCAGTTATTTGCTATCCTTAGGGTATATGATCATTGTGCATACATGTAATAAAAGTGGGAAGTGTTTCTAGGCGTCTGGATTAAACCACTTGACTGGGGTTGCTGAGAGTTAAATGCGGGTTAGCAGCAGAGGATACATTAATGTGCAGTCACACAAGAAGTTAGAGGGAACAACAGCAAAACAGAAGGCATGCTTCAAGGCAGAAGATAAATTATTTTTTCACTGGAGAGTCCATTCGAGGTAATGGAGGGAGGGATTTCTTTTGTCAGTTTCCTGGCAGAGGACAATTTGTCATTTTCTTGTGGAGACCACGTTATTAAGTCTGTTAAGAAACGCTGCATGGGATCCAGAGGTTATAAAAAAGATGAGCTGTGCTGTACCCACAGCCAGCTGCATTAGATGAAACGATTTTCCCTCCCAGTAATGCGGTGGTGTTGCCAGGATGTCTTGTCATTGTCTTTTTGTGGGCCAATATACCATGCCAGCTGCATGCAACTGTTGCTAATGTTCATGAGGATTTTCTAAGGTTGCTTACAGACTGAAGCAGTGCTGTTTGCTGGATGGAAGAAGCTACTGATAGTGCATTCTGATGCACTTCCACCACTGTATAAGTAGTACATTTATTATCCCAGAAGTCTTTTCCTTTCTCCTTTCTCCTTTCTCCTTTCTCCTTTCTCCTTTCTCCTTTCTCCTTTCTCCTTTCTCCTTTCTCCTTTCTCCTTTCTCCTTCCTCCTTTTTCCTTTTCTTTTTTCTTCTTTTGTTCTTTCTTTTCCTTTTTCAGTTTGGGCAAAGGGTCCACTAAAGCGAGCTGAATGGACTTACAGAAGTTTAGTTAGCGTTCCAGATCAGTCCTGCACAGACAGCAGAACTACAGTGATGGGGATGAACATTAAAACGTTCAAACTGAAATCCATCAAGGAGCTCTTTAGCCAATACCTGCAGCAAATTTGGCATATTAAAGACCTCTTGGTGCCAGCTGATGAAATTATTTCCAGCTACTTTTTTTCCACCACACAGGAAGCTGCTCCTCCTTTAAGTGTCTGGCATGCTGGTTGTTGTGGAACTACTGAAAACAATAAAACGTGTTCCCACAAGGTGTGTAAGTTTACAATCAAAGAAGGGATAAAGTGCATGCCAGAGATCTGAGATGCCCTGAAGTCTTAATTTTTGGCTTTCCAAAGGTAGAAATTAATTTTTCAGCTGTAACAAGAGACACAGAGCTGTAACTGTGTTCTGGTTTATGAGGTTTGGGTTAGAAGTCCTGTGGTTTATTTATAATACAATATATGGGTTCAGGAAATGTAAGTGGAGGATAGGGAGGGGAGTTTGGTCATCATTAATAAACACAGATGTAGAAGGACCATGATCTGATTGGAAACTGTTTTTCTGTCAGTGATATACCTACTGCATGCTAGCAAAATTGACATATAGTGTAACTGAAGTGGAGAGAACTTATCAATTAAAAATTATTTCTTTTCTTCTCCTTCTGTCCATTTCTCAGCTTTAACCATTTATTTGTGGGGGTTTTTGTTTGTTTGTTTGTTTGTTTTTTGTCATGGCTTTTCTTCTTACAGACTTTTCTGTGTGAAGTCAGAAAGTGGGCAGTTCTGTTCATGCCAACCCTGTGCCTGCCAGCATGCAGCTGTAGACCCAGTGAAGGCCCTGAGAAAGTTGGCTGTAGTGCATCTAGGGGTCAGATGTGTTCAGATGGCAGCAGTGCCAAAGCAACAGCTCTGGTCACCGTAAGGAGGTTCTTCAAGTGCTCCAGGTTAAGTGCATGTGTTATCGTGTGGCTGTGTCTCAGTCATTTTTCTTCCTGATGAAAGACTGTATAAGCATAAGTAGACAGCATAACTCACCCTAGTTTTTGAAAGGGAACTAAAAAAGTCCCCCAAAGACAACAGGATGTGCTCTTATTGAGCTCTAATGTAAGCTGTGATAAAAAAAATTCCAAAATAATGGCTTTGCTTGGCAAAAAAAAGCACTGGATTCTTGCCATAAAACCTGGCAATACCATTAAGCTCAGATAAGTTGAAATAAATTTGTGTGAAGAAAACAGTGATACCCCTAAGGATTCTGCAAACCTGAATGTAAGAAAATTCCCATCTGGTGATCAGCTTATGAACAAAAGGAAGTGTAGAAATTTGCTGGCAAACTCTTCAAAACAACTCTGTGTATTGAAAAGACATTAGTGGAGAGGCTGTATTTTGCTTGATACTGTTCCTTTACATCTGGTATGAAATCTTGGTACCGCTGAGTTCAGCATCAAAACCTGAATTAATTTTAGGGAGAGGATTTCACCTCAGATGAGGTTATATCTCACATAGAGTTTTCCCCCAACTTTGTTCTGACATGTATTACAGTGAGCTGATTGTTCTGATGACAAATGTGCTAAAAGACAATGAGCCCTTCCTGCCCTGTGCCTGAATCCCATGTTGTCTTGTGCCATGATCTCACAGTGCAGGTGCATACTTTGAGACTGCACCGAATGCACTCAAGCTGATGCAGGCATTTTCTACAGTGGAGAATGCTTTCTCGACATGCTGAGAAATGCAGCCTGTCGTTTCAGCAGCCGTCTTCCTCAAGGGTTTGGCAAGAATCACAAGGTGCTTGAGAAAATCAGCTGAGAACAGTCAGCTTTACTTGTCTTGACATTGAAGCCCAGCTTTCCAAATTTAGTGATTTCTTAAATGAGAATCTACAGAAATGCTCTCTGTTTGTGCATGATCTCAGGGGCAGCCTGCCCTCTTCAGCATTGTCTCATGGTGTTGCATGACACCTTAGAGCCAGCATGAATTATCTGCCTTTCCACCCAAGCTCGCAGCAAACCGCTGCTGCATCTCATTAGACTTCAGATTCACTTTTCAGCAGCAAGGAACGTACTTGTAACTTTTCCTTGCTTCTCTCCCATGGTGCTGCAGAAGAACCAGAGGTTTCTGACTTTCAGAGAACAAGTGGAGGGCTCTTCTCTTTTCCTGTATGGGAGTGATTGTAATTTGAGAGAGATGATCCTATTCACTTCCTCTAAGGAGCAAAGAAGAATCCTTTGAGAAGAAATAAAAAGGCATGTTTTGCACAACAAAAAGTCAGCATAAATTGACGTATTTTCCAGAAAGTCTCTCCATGTTAAGAGAGATTGGTTTTGAGCATTTTAGGCAATTGTATCTCTCGTTTTATTATGAAGAGACTGTTCACTACGTAGGAGACAGAGGAGCATCTGAAGGAAGCTTGTAGCAGTAGACAGCAAAGTATGTGGGAGCAGGCAGTAGAAACCAAATTCTGCAATGAGCGAGGAATGTTTAAGTGTGTTTCCATTACTTTGGCATGTCCTCAAGTGTTCTTGAAAATAGTGAGAATTAAGCACAGGACAGGATACTGCTGAGTGGAAGCTGAGGACTCCAAATACACAGGCAGCATCTGTCCATCTTGACAGATAATAACTCCCTGACTGTATGCTTATGTCAGGGAGTCTCTGCAAGAGTGTAAGGGTTTGTGGAAGTGTTTGTCCAGGAGTTCATGGTTGCCTTTGGATGTCTGCAAGAAAATTACCTGACAGATGCTTTGCTAGTTTGCATCTCAGCCAGAATTTTTTAAAAATTGTGAGTGGTAATAAATAATTCCATTGCTGCGTAGGAAAGTTACATTTTGTTGATTTGTTTTGGAGAGAGGAGTTCCTGTTTGCTAAGGGTTAGGGTTTTGTTCCTCACGCTTTGGGCAACATGTAAATGTTGTTGCAGTCAGAGCAGCTGTCCTGACTTCTGCACTAAGTCACCCTCTGGTTCTTTGAACAGAGAGAGCACCAGGAACACCAAAGAGATTCAGTCTCAGCCCATGAGTAGACTCACTCCTTTCTTAGCTACTGCATAAATAACAATGCCAAGATGCACTCAGTGTATGAAAAAGCACTGGAAAGCTGGCTGCAGCTTGAGTTACTTGCTTGGCAAACTTCTTAATCTGTATTTCCATTTAAATACGTATCAACCAATTACATTTTTGTGGAATTTCAAGTGCGCTCCACGTGAAGCCCTAAATGATGGGTGTGCTTGGAGGTCTCTGATGCAAGAATCTTTTCATGTAAATATTGAATGCTTTTCTGAATGGAGTAGTCTATGGCCACCAAAACACACGGTGTTTACTTCTTACTTCTGCACTGAGCATTTCCTGAGGCATGGCAGAATTTGAATTCCCTCCATAAACCCAATTCTGCTAGTTCTGCACATTATTCTCCCTGTCACCCATTTAGTCTGTTAGTTTGCTGGCAGTAGAGTACACAGCACTTAGCAGCTGGTTTGCGGAATCATCACTCAGGAGGTTATATGATAAATAGCAGATGGCCAGGTTTAGTGGCACTTTATTCTGCTCCAGCAGTTTTAGCCTGACTTTGGAGAAGTCATCATGTGTTTTTTTCTTAAGGACTGAGACAGGAGATTCCTACAGTGTAGTAACTTGTCACATATAAGCTTGAGTTAGGATGCTCTCCAGCTGTACTGATCGTGTGTAAATAATAACAGGTGAGACGGATAATTATGGGGGACTTCTGCAGCTCTGCTCGGTCAGCTCAGGGCTGATGGAGATGGTTCCCTGTGCTGTGATGGAGCATGGCTGCTGCCCAGATGGAAATGGCAACCAAGATGGACAAAGGAACTAAATGCAAGAGGCTTCCAAAGGGTGTTCTTGGGGATTTATATCCCACGTGCTAAATGTGGATTGGTGGTGTGCTGTGTAGGCCCCACAGAGCGTTTTGATTCACTTAATACACACCTTCCATTCTCAAATAGGGGATGTTTGGTGATCACATTCAGCTTCAGCTAGACCTCAGGAGGGCTAACTGGGGTTTCTTAGCATGAAAGCTGACAGGAGGCTGGGGTGGGTGCTTGATGTGGGGAAGTGAGGAGGTTCGTGCTTACCTTAACAAGGAAAGGGTCTCAAAACCTTTGTGATCTCTCATCTCTTGTGCTCTTTTCTCCCTTCTATGTGTTGCTGGCTGGTGAAAATTGTATTTTGAGAGGTGGAAGCCAGCATCCTCTGGTCAAATGACAACTGTGTGCTCTCAGGGGTACTGATTAGCCACTAACTACCACCCAAGTCCAGCTTATCTAGCAGAACTGGAATGGAAGCTGCCACGATCAGGTTCCATTATTAAACTACAGTTATTCTTCATTTATATTGTCCCGAGTCAGAAAGTGGTAGAAATGTGCTGTGGCTGATTGCACACTAGCTGATGTTTCAAAAAAACAAGCCCTGAAACTGGACAGGCCATTTCAAATGTTTCCAGATTTCCCTGAAATACTGGAAATATGCCTTCAGAATTTATGTGATTTCCCCTTCAGCTCATCTTTTTATTCCCCTAAGGGCCATGATTTTTGTTGCTCTAGTCTTTCCTTCCCACTTCAAAATATAATAACAAACCAACCCAACTTTTGACAAATACCAAGGGGAAAAATCTTTCTTTCTTTTTTAAATCACAGTAGTTTAGATGAAGCAACTGTTTCCATAGATAACATAATCTAAGAGGATTACATTTTGCTGAATAGGAAGGGCAGAACATACAAAGAAAAGATACCTGAAGTGTCAGCAGGCGAAACTGAAATGGACTTAGAGATACAGGGAGGGTATAATTAAAGATTTTTTCTCTCTAGAAACATTTTAGTAAATCCCTGACATGACCTAATGTCTGTACTTGTCAGCTTTTAGTGTTGGATAAACACATGACTTCACCCAAAGTGGCGGTCAGGTAATTGGGCAGGCTGTGTTTTTGTGCCGCTGGAGATGCTCAGCACTTCTTGCATTTGGGATGCCCCTCAATGCAGCCTTGCGGAGGCGCACCAGCATGGTGCTGCAGCGTTGTGGGGTGCTAACGGTGTCCCTAGCAGAACCAGGAACGGTTCTGCCTCAGACACAGCAGAGATGTGGAGCAGGCTGTGCTTGGGCCCTCCACCAGCGCGCTGTGGGAGGTGGAGCGGGCAGGGCTGGCTGACTGGCTTCCCCCTTTGTCAGCCTGGTCGCTGGGGCTCTCCTGAGCAGTGGAAAGGGAGGCATGGCAGCTGCAAGCCCTGTCCTTGGGGGAGGCGCAGCAGAGGGAATGGCTGGGTCTGCTGCCACAGAGACAAAGCAGGCGCCGTCCCTTTTGAGTGCGGCGTGTGGGATGGATCCTCTGGTCCACAGGCACGTTTCTTCTGATGCGTCTCTGTCTGTCTGTCGACGCAGTGCAGTTAAGCATCTCTGGTACAACCTTCCCCGATTGCATTTTGCTTTTAACTCTGTTGTCTGATTTATTTCAGATAGTCATTTCTCAGCATGCTGCTTCAGTTTTTCTTTCTGTTGTAGGACTGTTTAGACATCTCTGAGGATATGTATTTTTTGTTTTATGGTATTCTCTGCCCAGCCTTTTCTTCTTGGGATATTTTTTCTTGTTTTAATAAAAAATAAATAAATCAGGAATGCTTAGGAATGATGGTCCTTTTGATCTGACACTTCACATATGGGCATGTAATTATTTATTAAAGATTTCTTGATGTCCCTTTCCATTTAAGCTATAAAAAGAGAATATTAAAATTAGTAAATACATATTCATGCAAATGCTGTGGGCCAAATGCTCAGACAGTCCTGAGTGACTGCAGTGGGAAAGGAGCATTTGACCCGTAAGTTGCAGTGCTGTTGGCACAAGTTTTAGCTATCTGTTCCATTTGTATTAGTGGTATTTGTGAAGAGTCACTGGAGATACTCAGATCTGGGCACCTTGCTTGTTTTTTCAGATCCACCTCACCTCTTCCCAGCGTTCCACCCTCCTGTACCAATTGATGCAAGACATCATGAGGGACGCTACCATTACGAACCATCTCCCATTCCTCCTCTGCATGTGTGAGTATTTGGTATTTCCACCCTGCTTCAGCTTCCTGCACTGTCTTGAACAGTGGGCAAGTATATGAATCTTTGCCATGCTTAAAACTGTGCATCCGGAGCACTTTGCCAGTTTAGCTGAAGAGTGAGATTTACTTTTAGAAGGCATCAAGGTTATCTGTCCATGAAGCAAAACCAGGCTTGTGCCTGAGAAATTCTTTTCCAATAGGTGGCTGGCAAGTGTTACCTATACGTTTTGCTGACATTTATTCTGAGTGCTGTCATTCTATAAATGCTGAATTAAAAAGTGCCAGACAAAACATGTATTCTGTTTGAATCAGGCTTGGGACTCTTGATGCTAAAATTCCCTCTTGTGCTGAAGATTCTTTTCCCAGTGAATGCTGTGAAAGATAATTAAATTTTTGGTAAATTTTCATAGTCCCTGTAGTGTGCGTGCACAGGCAATCGGTTGATTGATGGGATTGTCACCCAAACAAAATGGCAAATGTGATAGAGCACATGGTTTACACAAAGATAAAAGAAATGAATACCAGTGATAACGTGCATTAGAAAAGCGTGGTAGTGATGAAATCGTTTAGAAATAAATATTACCTTATTCTGTAGGGGGATACAAATATAAGCGTTGCAGTATAAAGCAGTTGTGCCCGAAAACTTGCTATGTGCCATTAAAAAAGTGAAGCCAAAAAGCAGGGCTTAGTACTTCACTAAAAGGCTTGGTATATACATTTAATCATATCTACTAATCACCTCTCATACTGAGAAAATAAAAGAAGAAAAGCACAAGTAATACTTTGAAGAATAATGCGAGTTGTTTAGATGGCAGATTGCTTTGCTATGGCTATTAGTTACAGCTGTGTAATTACATATATGCAGAAGAAAAATGAAGTTGTTTTAAAACAAGTCCTCCTCTGTGAGCAGAATTAATTGATATTAACAATCCTAACTACATGCCCAAGTGCACAGACAATATTTTACTAACAATTTTTTTGGATCAGTCTTCTATTACTGAATTGTAATTTTAGAGCAGATTTGCCTGGAGGTAAGTAATAAATCTGTGTTGCTGTCTTCTTGGGTGCTAGCGGAAAAGTGGGTATTTATAGAAGGGGAGAGAGCAGAAACCTGTGATTTATTCCTTATTTCCTCTGATGCATCAGCATCTACCCCACAGTCAACCACGTAATAAATATACTCAAATACACATTTAGGTTTGCTGCTAAAAACCATTGTAAGCTAAAGATGGCAGGCTCATACAGACTCATTATGGTCATCCCAGATGTTGCAGTGCAAATGAACATTTTGACTAGGTGTTTTTGGGCTCTTTCCAAAGCAGAAAGAAAGTGGCTAGGAGCTCAGGTCTTGCTTCTTCTGAAGCTGATAGGAAATTTGTCTTTAGTTAGAGCAAGCAGTTCCTGGGGTGCTGCAAACAAGTGTATCAGTTCCCTGGCTTGCCCAAACAAGGTTGAGTGTGCTGAGCTGATGAACTAAACCCAAAGTGGATCCATGATATATTTTAACTTGAATTATCAGTTGGACTTATTGCAAAATCTGGGCACCACCTGTGCACTGTTGCTGAGGCGTCTGTATCCTGTGCTGTGTGGGGCTCTGTCTGGCTGTGCTCACTGCCCAGAGCCGCAGCCCAGTGATGCAAAGTGCACAGGGTCTTTTGGGTGGGTGCATGGCTGTGTCCCCTTTGAGCGACGATGAAAATTTGGGGCTATATGGCATCCTATACTGACAAAGTTCCTTAAGATGTTAAAGATGCCCACTGATGGCCTTTTTCCCTCTGAAATCAGTGCTGCCCTGAACTCTGCAGTCCTGCCTCGGAGCTGAGGCTTTGCCAGGCCCGGCAGAGGCTTATAAGGGGCATGGGGATCTTGGCATGTTGCATTACGTATATAGCTGTAGGCAGTTGCTTTACACACTCTGACACCAACCCAAGCTTTAATCTGAAAATCTCCCTGATATTGGCTATTTGTTTTACTCTTGATAATTCTTCCAGTCATTTAGTTTGTATCACCATTGAAATGATGAGCTGTAATAGATCTTGGAGCCATTATGCTCAGCACAATTCAAGGTAAAAAGTCAATTAAGCAGTTGAAAATAACTTTGTTGGACTCGAAGAGCTTCTTTGTAAGTAGGTTCATCATGCTTTTGCAGGTTTCAGGAATAAATTTTAATTTTTGTGTGTGGTAGGCACCGACGATTTTCTTGCAAGTTCTACAGACCCTCATGTAAGTGGCACTCAGGGAAGTTAGATCTGGGGCCTTTTGGAATGACTATTTGGACTGCTGTCTTAATACCATTGATATATTTAAAAAAAAAATAATAATAATAAAGGAAAAAGAAGAGGACATGAGAAGTCATTTGAGAATTTTGAGAGAAAATGGCTAGAACACCAGTCAGGATCCAAGTGTTTACCCAACAGCTTTATCAATGACTTCATTGTATGAGTGGTTTTTCCCTGCAGCTTCGTAGTACCCTCAAATATGAAAAAAAAATAAAAGTAATAAAATTGGCAGTTACCCAAGCTCCTAGAAGTGTGTTCCAGAACCTGTCAAGCCTTAGTGGAATTAGTTAGTAGTAATACAAGTGCAGAAAAAATGTGAGAGGAGGCCTTGTCCACCTGAAGCCTATAACATGCACAGTATTTTGAACAGTGGCTCCAAAAAAAAAGAAAGAAAAAAAAAAAAAGGAGGAATTTGTAAGGTGTTACAGGCTTTTATGTACTTCCAGCTCCAAAGATATACGTGTGTTTGTGTGCATGATGATATCTATTTATGTGTGAGATATGTAGTTTAATTGCTGATGGGCAGAACTGCTGTATCCCAAATTTCACCCTGGAGCCAAATTTTATAACTGAGTTGTAAACCCCTAAAGTAGAGGTTTATGTTTGCAATGGAATTGCTGACAGATGCTTGTGTATACGAGGACTAGCAGTCATTGCTGTAATTATGCTATCGTATCCTATCATTAAAGATTTCAATTGAAAGAGGTTTATAAATTGCTCTTTTTCTTAGATAAACCACCCTATATTAAGGCATCAACGATATGGTGCAGAATTAAATTAAAATCTCATAAAATGAAATATGTTCTGTATTAGCTGTTTGACACTTAATTTGCCTCTGAATGAGTGGAGGAAATCACAAATTAACCTGCCTTTGTTTTTCCAACCATGGCTTATTAGGTGTTAGAACAACTGCAATTACAGCCCAATAATAAGCCCCAACCCTTATGAATATGTACTGAAATGTGTCACTTTGTGTTACCAAGACCTGTTTGTTAGCACTGCTTAGTTATTCTGGAATTTCCACAGTATGTCTTCAGTTTATACTTCAGGGAAGATGTATGAAACTTCAATCGTTCTTGAGCGAGCAGCAACGTAACGACTCTATAACTGGAGCTGGAGTGTGGTTCTTTTGTGGGTTTTTTTTGTTTGTTCCTTTGTTTAATTGCTTTTTTTTTTTTTTTTTTTTTTTTTTTTAATTCAAGGCATGAATCTTAGTTTTCAAAATATTTCCATTAAACCATAATTCAGTTTTACTACTTTTCACTGAGCTAGCGGGCTAAATTACTTGTTAAATGTCATATGATTAAAACACACTAGAACAAAGCATGTCTTTAATAATTGCACTGCTTGTTTTGTTTTTCTTTGTTGTTGCTTTTCTCTAGCTCTTACCTAATTTTCAAAATTGATTTCCAAAGCAAGGTAGTAAAGCAGAGACTAAAGCTAAGCCATTTTCAGTCCATGCCAATGCCTGGCCATCCAGTAGAGAGAGACAGCTTTTCTAGGCAGTGTCCAGTGCTGCTGCTGTGAGCATTCACTGAACATGGATTAATGCTTTAAACATGTTGGTTTTTTTCTTCTTGTATTCCTCGGGAGCTGTAATTCACAGATTTGCTTTCATCTAGTTTTACAGTGATCTGATGTCTTTGTTGGCATTGACTTTGTCAGGACGAGAGTTCCTTGTAGTGATCAGAAGTGGGTTGGAGGCTTTTGAAGGTGACCTAGGCTGATAGTTGCAGGCGTTGTTCATGTGGCTGTGAGGGGAATATGGCCCTGCAGAGCTGAAGCACAGACAAGTGCAAGGTGGCAATGAATGTCTCCAGGGTGCTGGTCTGTGTGCAGTGTGTCTGATGGGATGTCCTAGAAGGCTAATACAGAGATTCAGGGTTGAGCATGTTACAGGATACACCTCGTGTTCCAAAATGTTCATCCATTTAGTCTTCATCTTTCTTTCTCTTTCTATCCCATCTTCTGTTATCCCTGAACTGTGAGTAAAGGAGAGCTAGGAGGTAAACCCGAGTGAAGGCACACTGATGTTATCCACATGCTTAATGCCTGAGAAGTTTGCACTTGCAAGGAGGAAGCTGCAAGTCAAAGCTGCTGTCTTGCAGCTTCCTTGAATCAACAGTGCTCCAGGCTCATTTTTTCTAGTTGCTGATTGAGGCTTGTGGGGATCTGAGCTTGGCAGCCATAGGCTCTGAAATTATGCACACGCAGATAATTACCTAACAGTAATCCCTCAAACAAATATTTTCAACTGCGTGAATGCACCAGTACTAAAGCAAAGCATGTGTTCTGTTTGCAGTCAGCTTTCAAGTTCATAAAAAGGGAGTTTGATTCTTGGCTGTGTTATTTCGTATCTAATTTATACAGACATCAGTTACATAAGGGTGAAAAGGAAAGGAAAGGCAGGCCTAGGTGCTCAGCTTTCATCACCCTCTGAGTTTGGACCGTGCAGTATAGTGGGAGATAGGCAAATGCGAAAAGATTAAAGGGTTGGCCTTGCAAAATATTAATTTTTATTAATTATTAGAGAAACTGCTTGCCGTACAGTTGGTAGAATGTTTAGCTTTTCCCAGCCCTATCACCGATTGCTTGATTTTTCCATCACACTTTCATTCCTAAGCTCGTACTTCTTTTAAAAATGTTTGTGTTTTAACCTTTAAAATCTTCTACCTGCGGCATTACATCACTTTCTGTAAATTGGAGGTTTGGAGAGGAACTCCCCAGATTATCTGAGCATTCCTGGATCATTTCGCCCTACCCAGTGTGAAAAACTTCACTGCTTGGATTGTCCTTAATTACTTTTAGGCTTGGAAGAAGCTCTGCGGTTTAGCCTGGAGCCGCAGTAGAAGAAAGGCTGGGATCTTGAAAAGAGAGCTATAGTTACAAGCCTTCCAAAATCACCTGTGAAAATATTTTCTGTAAGCGGGGAGCAATCTTGAATGGGTGTTGAATGGGAAGCACCCCAAGAAGCCTGCCCAGGAAGTGGGGAAGGTGCAGCAAGGATAGAAGCGGCTGCAAATAGCCAGGGGCATTTTTATAGTGAGCTCCTGAGAAGTGAGCACTGTGGTTCAGTGACTTGTTAAGGTTGTTTGGTGTTAGTTTCATGCCACGAGTGTGCATCTTGTAGGCTCTGTAGGCAGCCTCTTGGTGACAGAGTGTTGTGCCGATGGGGATTCACAGAAGTGAAATAGCAAGGCTGCATGCCCACACATAACCTGCAGTTGAGAGGGTTTTTTTCAGTGCCAGGCCTTTCACGAGTTGGGGAAAAGGGGGCCCGAGTCGAAGCCAGAACTGTGATTTCTCATGCAGGATATAGCATTGCCTCATTTGAAACAGTGAATCAGTGTTTTGTTCAGCTGTTGCCACTTTTTTAGTAATATTTACCGTTAGACTTGCAGGTCATAAATTCTCTTTTGCAAGAGAATTTTTTTCAGAACGACTTCAGAAACAGATCATGTTTTTAGAAAGGGCCTGAAACTGGGAAAAGTTTAAAACAAATTATTCTGTACTTCGTGGCATATACTGAACTGCAGGAAAGGATCGGTGCTTCGGCTGCGTTTGTGATACCGAGAGACAGCTGGAGGAAAAAATGCTCATGCAGTGAAATAGGAAAACATTTTTGAGTGTGGCTGTTTTACCTCGATCCTGTTACACTGCCGCTACTGTTTCTCCTTTAAAAATCTGAAATTTCTGCAAACTCAGCCGGACTCTTTCATGGTTTTTGTGCATGTGCTCTCTTCCTACTAGAAGAGAAAGAGACAATATCGAGGAAAGAGTATCTTATAGAAAAAATCTCCTATGTTGGCAAATACATTCTAGATCAAATAAGGATTCACTGCTAAAAACTATCTCTGTTTTTAGCAAGCACATATGCACGAAAGCCAACAGAATTGCCTCTAACTGCACCAGATTAAATTTGATTCACATCATTCATCTGTTTCTGTTGTGGATCATACTTCGTGGCATAATCATTTTCTCTGGAGTAGCTAATTGTAATACCTACGAACCACAGATTTTTGAAGAAGAAACGGTAGCAGCAGATAAATATTATGTTAACAGAGGGTCTTTGTTCTTATACAGTGAGCTTGTTTTTGGCATGGCTGGGAAACTTAAAGCAATTGAAATAAGAGAATTTGTTTCATTAAAAATTGCTCTGTAGAAACTTTCCCCCAGTTTTCTATTCCTCTTTTATGATAAGAAAAAAGCAAAGTCAGGTCTCATCTTTCTGTGTCTTTTTTCTTGCTGTCAATGCAAGCTTCCAGAGGCTGTCCAGAGGCAGCCCTAGAAAGCAATGTGCATAAGTAGGATTTAGTCCGCATTCCATCCTGCCCCACGGAGAACCAGAGGTGCTGGAGGTGTGGTCCCCAGCCTTTTTGAGAAAGGCATGCTTTTGCCAGCAGGCTGCTAACTGGTCACCATTCACAATAATACAGTCCTTGGTAGCAGCAAATTGCAGGACGTCTCATAGGTGTGATGCTAAGGGGAAAGAGAAAGGAAGGCCTTTGGTGGGCATTGCTTCCAGTCCACTTGTGGGCAGGCTGGCACAAATTCATCTGGGAGACCTAAATCCAACAAAAGGGATTCTTAAAGTGATCTGCGTGGATTATGGTGCTAAAGAGCAACGGCTTCTAGCTTTATCAGCACTGAGGTATTATCACTGGACCGCACTGCCACTGAGCTGATTTACTCCATCTGGGCTTGTAACAGTACTTAGACAAATTCCTGTCTGCCAGTGAAAAGTTGTTCCCTAAGGCAAACTTTCAAGCCAGCCTAAGTTAAGAGCTGATGGAAGCAAAGTGAATGGCTGCAAAAGTCTTGCCTGAGGACACCTCTGCATGTGTAACATTTTACTTCAGGCTGAGGAGTAAGTTAGCATGCCTTGGAGCTTTTAGGATTCTCCCCGTGTGCAGATGTAAGTACAAGCATGTATATTTGTGTGCATGCTTATGCACTCCTTTTGTATAATAAGATGGATATAGTTGCTTGAATGTAGAAAGTGACTTACCCTGAGTTAATTTCCATTATTTTTCATAAAAACTGATAGAAGGATCTATGCAGTCTGAGGAAGATGGAAAATTAGAGGGAAAACTTGAACAAAACAAGTAGAGAAAATAATCATGCACAGAAACATGAAGAACATACAGATTGGTTGGTCATTAATTTAACCTTTAACCAAAAATACACAGAGGAGCCACAGTGCTAGAGTTTTGCTTCTTGAAATTTCTATTATCTCATTCTATTATCTGCTGCAAAGTATGCAAGCTCTAAATATAGTGCACATTCAGAGGCTCTGAGCCTGTGGTTTCTTGGACAAAATTCCTGTGTTCTTTGTGTTGTAGTCAGCAGTATTAGTCGAGTGAGCAGATATTGACTGTGGTATTCATGTGCAGTGAACCAGAAGCAAGCCAACTCTATAGAGGCTGCTGTCAAACTTGTTGCAGTGGCCTGTGAGGTACTGGACTGTGACAGACTCCTTTTTTTTCAGTACAATTCTTCCACTCACGTTAAATCTTGGTTCAAAGAGAACTGAAAAGTTACAGTCTTAGCATTCTTTCTTTCTTTCTTTTGCTTTCTTTTTTAAGTGTAGTGGTGAGCTTTCTGTGTTGTGAATGAGAGGTCCCTAAAGTGTGAGCAGGCATTAACTGGAAGAAATGTGAGCAGTGAGTACATCTGCAGTGTAGAAACACAGAGCATCTTCATCATACTCTCACACAATCTAAGTCTGGCTTAGACTCTCTCCTGCTCCAACTATACTTCCTATAATGTTAGAATATGGATTGAATTTAGAATCAGAATTTTCCAAAAGGAGGACGAAACAGAAGTTAAATGCCACCTTGTTTCTGGTTTTACCACCCTTGGCTCGATTTAGGATATTATTTGTATGTATGGATGTGTCTAAATTGGTTTGCACATTTGCGGCGGAAAGCAGATGACTGAGCTTCTCTTGGATGTACATCTGAGGTGCAGGAGACTGACTGGCTGCCCCTTGACTATTCTCTATTATATGATGCAGAAAAAAAGCAATCCACCCAAGGGATTGGGCGCTGTGAGTGTTTTATATGTGTACCTCAGGGTGGACTGGGTCCACATCTGTAACTGATTTATCAGCTAACGGAGGAAGTGATTTGGAATGTCATACAAGTTGGTTTTTGTTCTTAGTTTACATGACCAAAGAAGGACTTGGGACCTTCTTTTAGAAGGTGCTTCTCATGGAAGCTGGGTTCTGTGTACTTGCCTTGTTTTTATTGCTTAGTCCCTTCCAGCATCGAATCTGTAGATCTGATCCTGCAATAGCTTACAATTGCATTTGTAGTTAATTTTGTGGGGGTGTTGGTAAGTTTCTGGAGACCCCACAAAGATTAGACACAGAGGCAAAAAAAAAACATCCTGGAGAAATGTGCCAGGAATCCATTCCTTCTGGAGGAACAAACTGAAACGTCAGCTCAAAAGTAGTATTTATTAGATGCTGTGACCATCGGTGTTAAGTTTATCAACAGAAATTTAGGGAGTATTTCATGAGGGAGATTTTCTAAACAGATCAGACTCAAGTGGCTATCTCCTTAAAGATAAATATCTTTCTGTCCTGTATCTGTTGAAATTCAGCCTAGATTTATCATGGCTTTTTCTCTGGCCTGTGTAAGAAAAGATTGATAGTCTAGTCCAGTTTATAGAGGCCACCATCACGAATAGGCCAATTTAACAACACTGTAAACACATTTGGCAGGAAGGGCAGGAGTTGAATGACCAGAGGCAATCAGGTGTTCTCTTCTTCTCTGTGGAAGATCACTGTCAGCGTACATCATCTGGACAGTGCCAAGAAACCTTCCATAGCTGGCTTCCCCTTGGCTTGCTGTTCTCTATCCAAGGACACCAGGCTTTCCTAGGAACTGCATTTCTACCCCTGTGATTAGACTGAATTGCAAAGATGCAGAGATAGCAAATGTGTAGGTTACCTTGCTGATGTAGGTGTGCCCTGAGTTGGTGAGTTTGTTCCTTTTGGACTTTTCATCTGCATCCGTAGATAGCTATTTAAGAAACAAAATAGGTTGCTCCAAAAGTAATACCTCCTATTTATGTGCCTGGAAACTAGGACAGATACAGAGAGCATGATAACACCATTTGATTGAGTAAGATCTTAGCTGCTAAACTGCTTTTCAATGTAATCCCCACCATTAGTAATGCATTTTCACCAGTGATGAACAGGAATCTGCATACAGCACTGCTAAAAGTCTGCACCAGAGAGGGGTGATCCACTGTCAGTGTCTCCATTGGTGGAACCTTAACAGCCATACAGTAGTTAAAAGTTACTTTGCCCAAGGAATGCTTTTAACCTCCAGTGATACGCACAAATAAAGCGAGAACTGCTGGGTGAAGTCTGTAATTTGCTTCTTCTGATGGCCGTGGTATTTCAGTCATTATATATTCAACACTTACGAGCACTGAACTGCAGTGCACATTGCGTGACATCGCAGAGGCTTTCAGTGCCTGCAAATAGGGAAACAGACCTGTGTGAGAGGAAACCTCACCTGACTGGAGAGTCTCACTATGGTGTGGTTGCACCCCAGCCAGCCCCCACACCTGGACTTCTGAAAATACAGGAAACAGCTCCCAGCAGAATCCATTTATCCATTTCTTCTCCCTCCAAACCTCGACTTTGCAGCATTTACCTTTGCTATGCGTTGTGCATCATCCAGCTGTGAACTCTGCTGCCCTGGTGGATGTTTACACTAATCTTTTGCTTGCATGGTATTTGCAGTGGTGCTCAGAGAGAGTTTGAATAACTGATAAAGCTGCTCACACAGAGCTGAAAAACAGCTGTGTTTTCAGAGGATGACTCCTTGACTTGCATTCTTAGGTGCAGTGTCCCATACACCTGGTACTGCCACTGAGGTGCAGTAATGAGGACAACTCTCAAAATCACTTTTTTTCCCCCGAAGTAAGTGTCATGGGTTGCTCTGGACTGCTTTTTGGCATTTCTGAAGATACACTGTGCATCTCATACAGACAGTAATTTCTATAAATCTGTGTAATTGCAAGGAGTGCTGATTAGGGGAGAAATTCCAGCTGAAATCTTCTGTATTCAGAAATAGGTACTAGTCCTTGTGAACAGTAACTGTAGTAACTGCTTAGTGTCATTAGTACAGAGGTGAAAAACAAATTCAGCCATACCTCAACAGAAATGATTGATGCTGAACCTTCAGATCGCTCTTTCTGTTCGGACTGTAGTATTTAAACTTAAAATTTTAGTCACATGCTTCCTTCACAATTAAACTTAGGTAGTAAGTGCAATGTGAAAGACACTCAGTCGCTGAATTTGTCTTTTATTATTGCCAACTTGCTGTTGCCTTAGCACTTCAGATCTTATTTTAGCATATATGATTAGAATTGAAAAAAAAGCTTTCTGTGTTTCTCTTTCCCCAAATCTCTTTTTTTTCTAATATTGTGGACATGACCTATAGTAGATTCATGAGACAAAAGCAGAGGGTTTTGGTTTGCTTCGTTTTTGAATGTAGAAAAAAGAATGTTTCTTGGCATTACAGAACAGACACTGAAGGGAGTATTCACTTGAGGTAACATGAGAGGCTTTCCAGGTACTTCACCAGGCAGAAGAATGCCTCCTTTGCTGCCTCCTTTGCTACTGCCTTAGCAGAGGAGTTAAGGGAAGAAAAACTCACATTTGCTGAAACAATACTAAGCGTGACATTCTCAAGTGCTGGGCAGAGAGGGCTTATAAAAATCATCAGTGAGGGAACTAAGTAATGAGGAGAGAGGTACTTACGGTTGGTAAGTACTGTATGAGCACAGATCTCTAAAAATTTCAGTACATTAAATTATGGCAGTAATAACCCATCAGCTGAAAACACTATTTGTAAGAGAACAGTGTGTTGTGAAATTCAAATCTCAGTTGTATTCAAAATTTAATGAATTGTCACAAATTGTGCCCATCACTGGCGCTGGTGAGGTTGAGACCAGATTCGACCCCTTCTTTCTGGCCAGGCAATCCCCTGGTGCACACAGATCTGTCAGAGGGGATCCTGAGGAGTTTTTCTCAGTGGGTTTTTGGTGCTTATGGGCAGGAATGCTGTTTGCGTGCAGGCTGCATTGCGTTCTGATCTGTGAACAGAAGTGAGATAAATCAGGAGTGATTGTCGAAACCAGTTCAGCTCCCTTCTCATCTCTGTGCCATTTGGATCATTTTCTTCTTTTCCCAGTCATGCATGCACATACATATGTGTTCATTCTCTTTTGTACAATGTCAGGGATTTTTATTTTTTTTTTAAGAACTTCAGGCATTTTTGGAGTGTTTTTGAACCAGTGCGCCATTCACCTGTGTATCTGCTTGGATAGAGGTCTTCACTGGTGAGGTTTTTGTTGTATGCACCCACTGCAGTCTCAGTGTACTCAAGCATTAGAAAAGCCACTATTCGAGCGTCTTTGTTGTCTTTGTTGAGCTGTTTATTTTGCTTTCTTCCCACACAGTTCCCTGGCCTTGCTCTGACAACTGCTTTTCTGCATGAATTACATTCCTCGGGGCCACAAGTCTCCTAATTCTTCCAGTCGATTTGATTCCTGCCTGTGTGATTAGTCCTGTGCTCCAGCTCGCAGTCGGTCTTTGCCGAGCAGACTACTTTCTAAGTGCTTTTAACATGAAGACCAAAGTACGTTTTATAACCTCATTAGTGTGTAGGGCACTGCTTCATTCTGGCTTGATAACATGGCCACTATTGAATCATCACTTGCTCTAAAACAGGTTACGAAAAGGTTACCTAAGTTGTCTGGTTTTCTTTTCCTCTGACTGTGCTTTTGCTGGATAACAGTCATTCTCTTTCAGCACGTCCGGTTTAAGCATATAAGGGCATCTTGGAAAGGAATGCCATCAATTCTCTTCAGTTAGATTTGCAATGCTGAGAAATTTTTGTGTTTGAACGTTCAAAGAGATTCTTGGCATCTATTTGGAAACGGTGAACATGTGTAATGCAACCTGTGGAAAATGTGATGTGGGGAGTAAAGGGCTTTTGGGGCTCCTAATTAAATGCTTGTATTTGTTTCAGCTTTAGAGTTACAAAGATCTCACCTTCACCAGTTTCAGTATGGACTTCTCACTCTAACACTGGGTTTACAGCAAGGCTGCACTGGTTTGCTTTGTCTCACAGGGTCAGTTTTTGGCTGAACGTGTTGTCGCTGAAATTTAGATTTCAGTTGCAATTGCCTGTAAACTTGAATGGAAAAGCTATTCCGAGACTGTTAAATTCTGTAAATGCACTTTAAAAAAGAAGTTTCCTAAGAAGGCAGCCTCACCAGGAAAAGTAGGGAAAGAAAAGAGGTAGTGGGTAACATGCCACTTGTGATGGTGCATTTGTGCAGTTGCATAGCACAGCAACTCAGAGGGTGAGACTTCATGATTAATGGTGTTTATTCTTGACAGAAGCCTCCTTTATTTATCTGCAATACAGTTTAGTGATTTTATCAGTCAGTTGAATGAAAAATATTCAGTCATACCAATATTGCAGTGTAAATTGAGTAGAGTCACTTTTTATTATATCTTTCAGCCTTATCATCTGCACAGTAATTTTCTAGCAGGGGTTTGATATAGAAAGGCTGGATTTAGCTGTACTTGACACAAAGCCTCTTCAATTTCCCCTAAAAGTTCAGGCTACTCTTAGAAAGCGTATAAATATATATAAAACGCTCTTATCCAAGCAATTTCAGGATTTGAAAGAATGAAGATAAAATGCACAAACCTGGATGTGAGAAATGTTGTTAATAGGAAAACATCTAATAGCTCTGAAGCCACTGGTGAAACGCTCGGTAGTGTTTAAGCTTGTGGCTCAGTGCAGTTCTTTTTGCATGGCTACGTAGCCGGACTTCCTTCTAATCAATCATCATCCAACTCCAATCAGCATACAGGCAGAGCCTATCGTTCATCCCGGGTGTAATTTCGGAGTTGAAGACTATAATGGCCACATACAGCACATTAGTCACCGCGATAACAGCTAGTGGCACTCCGAAGGAAGGGGGAGGATAGGCGAGAAGGGGAATAAAATTCTTCTCATTCTCACAGTGCATTAGTGAAATAGGAGCAAATGTTAAACAAATGTTTATTCAATTAGCTGACTTAACAGCATTAAGTGCGAGAAAGCTTCTGACTCTCCTTTGACCTGCTGCTTTGCGGGAGGAGAGGAAGGGGAAAGGGAAGGAAGAAAGGGGTAGCAGGAACGCAGGCAGAATTTATATGTGCCCACACGTTCTTATGGTGGTGCCTGTGTGGTTTAAACACTTCAAGTGTGGCTGGCCATGACTGTAGCCAAGAGGAGGCTAAAATTTGAATGGCAAATGAGACCACCTCTGGAGCATCAAAGGAGAATTGCGGAGCGTGGAAGTTTGCTGTAGGAATGCAGTTAGTAATTTCAACGTCCAATCTGTTATTACTAACAACAGGTTATTAGCATGCTGTAGACATTTTAGATTTTCCTGCTTCCCTTCCACATATCTTAAAGAGGAAGCGGTATTTGGAGGTCCATGGCAGTCACTGGGCTCGTGTGTAGCAGGATATTTTCTGAGCGTATTTGAAAAGCATTTACTTGGAATACAGATCAGTTCTGTATTTGCAATCAAGAGTTGTGCATCAAATGCAGCATTATTGTTACATAATTCTTGGTAAGATGGTGACCACAAATCAGTAGAGTTGGAATTGGGTAAAAACAAGGAGGAAAAGTTTACCAACATGAGTTTTGGCCGTGCTAGATGTAGGATCCTACTGTACTTATATAGCTCATAGAAGTCAGCATGCACTGAGTGAGATAAGGCAATTCCTTGGTAAGGCTCAAACAGAAACAAGCAAAGAAAATTCTAGATGGCCAGATCTGGCTAGTGTTACTTTTATTTCATAGAATCATAGAATCATCAAGATTGGAAAAGACCCACAGGATCACTCAGTCCAACTGTCCACTGATCACCAATAGTTGTCACTAAAATAATTTGCTGTTTCCCTTGCTGTTACATCAAACATCTCAGTGCAGGGTCAGCTTTACTGAGTGAGTGTTGTGCAAATACAAGGAACTCTATAAGCAGGAATTCACACTGAATCTGTTTGCCAGCTGGGGGAAACTGAGGGTCAACTGCAGAGAGCTTCAGAGGTGTGCCAGGAGGTAGGTGACAGAGATTTTTGGTGGAGTGGAAGGAACAGAAAAAGGAAAGGCAGGTTGTTATAATGAGAATATCATCATGTGAGGGTGAAAATATGAAGCCTGAGTTTGGAGAAATACTGAGAGGCAGTACGAGGTTTTATGCACATTTTGGAAAAAAATCAAACCAGTATCTTTGTACACATTTAAGAAACACATGAAAGGACTTCAAGCCAGGACTTGTGCAATGAAGAAATGAATATATCCAGTGGCATCTGAAGTACCGGTTGCTTCCTGGTACAGTACAGCTGTTACTTTGGGATGAAGGTCATCAGTTACAGCTGACCTTGTGTAGAAAAAGAAGTTAAATAATGGAACGAAAATTCACTGGCTTTTTTGTTTGTTTGTTTGCTTGTTTTACAGCATAAACACATCTTGAGTGAGCACACAAATTCTTAATTGGGTTATTTTTGAAGTCTTGCAGGTGGGAGAGGAAGCTTGTAAAAAGCCAGATCTGCAGTCAAGCAGTCTGTCAATTGTAAAAAAGGAATGAATGCAATCACTAAGGATTCGGTGTGCTGATTAATGTGGCCAATTTTTAACTGTAACTACATAATGTTAACACTTCACATAAAAGGAATGGGAAACCAGAGTCATCTGCTTTTGCTGTGGGTCATCAGCTGGTTGTTCTGTGTGTTCCCAGCACCACAAACATCCCTTGTACAGTCACTTTTATCTTTTTATGTACAACTGTACTGTTTAATTTTGTGAAGTTATTTGTGTATTCTACGTATTTGTACTGCAGAACTGCACTGAACATTTTGTGAGATCCTGTCCTTGCCTCAGTGAGGAAATATTTGTAGCATACTGTCGATTGGTCTGACCTTGTAGATACCAACTACTCTCTGAGCACTTTAACACAGTTTTACATCTGGGGAAACATCTGAAGCCGTAGTCAACATACTTGTCAAAGGTGACAGAGCAGATAAGTGGTGGAGCCCAGGATCTTGATCTAGCTGCTTTTGTGTGTAAGCTGTGTAGGCACTGACCCATTCATGGTTACAGTATATGTACCTACTGAGCACAGGGATGTGATTCTGTCACTTCCTCATACTGACTGTAGTGCTAATATGAATCTTGGAATGAAAGAAGCTAAATATTGACCAAGCATTGAACACAGAAAGGAACTCCAACATTCTTTCTCACTTCAGTATTACACTGTTGTCAATTTTCCCTTTTCTTCCTTTCCACCATTAACAAAATGCACCGAACTGGGCTTAATTTTGGTATTATTTGGAGCTCTGACATTTCTGTTTATTCAATTAACTGTCATTCTTCAAACATTCTAAATCATTTGCTTAGCTTTCCTGAAGGCACTGAATGATTTTAGGGGAACGGACTGCCTATTTTAAGACATGATTTCTGAAGGAAAAAAAAAAGTAAGTACTAAAAAATATTATTGATTTCCCATGCTGCGCATTTATGTTTTTGATTGTTTGCAAATTCAACTAGAAGTGAAAAGAGAAAAGGGGCTGTGGAATTGCATTTTGAAAATCGTCAATGCCAGCTTCACTGTTATTATATTGAAGGTAGTGGAAGGTTTTCTGATGGCTCTAGGGGCAGCAGAATTAGGTCAGCATTTTGTGCTTTTGAAGAGTATATCCACAATCACTTCAGAACAAAATCAGTGGACAGTTTTCCATTGATTTCAGTTTATGTACAGTAGCAACTAAAAATTTTGAGAAGCAGGATAATTGTTTAACTCGTGATCTTCCCCATCGTCATTCAGATGTGTAATTAGCTGCTGCAGCCTGATTTAGGAAAGATCAACAGCCATGAATATACTTGTAACAGTGAGGAATAACTTGATCATTTGGTCTACTCACAGCTATAAGAGTCGTTCTTGCTTGAATTTTCAGGCTCATGCCTTACAGTCTTAGAGATGACAAGCTTTTTCTAGACATCTGTTGACTCTTGGTGCCAAAGGCCAGTCTGTCCAAAAACGTATGATATCAAACAAGAATAGTCATTTAACATGGGAAATGTTACCAGTGGGATTCAGCTATGTGCTTTAAAGTGGGATTGTCTACCTAGCAAGAAAGCACTTTCTACTGGTTTATCTCCCATGATCTGCTGGCAATTGCATGTATTAAAGTTTTGGGTGCAGCCCAAAGAAAAGAATTGTAGGCAATTTAATGAGTTTAACATTTTTCAGTTCTTCAAGAACTGAATTGAGCAGATATCAGAGAAATAGCATGGGTATCATTGGTATGAAAGTTATGCCATCAGTGTTTGCTCCGCATTGAATAACATGCCGTTAAATGATTAAATATCAAGGTTTGAACTTTGACACTTTCATAATATAACAAGATGGATGAAAAGGCAATAATAAATTAGGTTATGTTACAATATTTCATCCCTCTTCGTTGACAAGCTTTGTTCTGTGAGATAGATTATGTTCCATCTATAACTTCAGCTCAGTGTCATATTTACAGTGTTATAGTTACTAGTCACTTGCTGTTTTCAATATAAATGTATTTCTCAAGAGATTTGTGAAAGAGCCATTTAGTAACTTACCAGGACAAAACTTGGCATTACAATTTCTAGTCCTGGAGTTTTAGTTTAAGCAGGAAATGCTTAAATCACCGTGATTTTTTAATTTTTGTTTTAGGATAGGTTATGCTTAGAAGAGTTTTTTGCCTGATCACAACATAAAGCAATTTGGAAACAATTTGTGACAAATGGCTTCTGTAACACTAGACTAATTTCGTGATGTTGATCCAGACTTTCCTGTGGCACAGACCTTTGTGACTGTCCTGAGTGGCTTTAATCTGCTTCCAGCAAACATTGCTGCTGCAGTGCATTCTCTGACAAGCGTGGAAGTACTGTACTTTTCACAGTTGCAAGGGATGCAAATCCAGAGATTACATGCACTGTGTTGATACTGTGGCACGTTTTAGAGCAGTTTAAGGACTCCAAAGGAGCCCAGTGTGGGAACCTCCAGACCACAGTTGCTTCGAGTGGCCTCACCCAGGACTTCTGCTCATACCCAGAAGCTGAGCCCAGGGCCTTCAGTCCCTGCCTGAGCTGTGCTATGAGTGTGTCTGTCTCTGGCCTGCTCCTGGATGAGCCTGGAGCCTGCTCAAGAGATAGCTGTTCTACTGGATGGACTCATCTGAGCTGTGATGTAGCTTATCTCCAGTTCTGTCTTTGTCTCTGTCTCCTAATGCACCTTCACTTTGCTGTGTCTCAGACTGATGCTTTGTTCAGTTTTGTGGCCGGGAACGTAGGGAATGTCCTGTGCCTTCTCCAGCCTAACACATGGAGCTGAGATGGCAGCTTTTCATTGCACCCTACTGCGCCGGCGCTGAAGAGCAGAGACTGAAGCTGTTCTCCTGACTCATGCCCATGTGGCATTGAGCAGGCAGGGTGGCTGATGGGCTGTGTAGTCAGCCAGCCCTGTGTTTGCTTACCTACCTCTGGATTTTTGCCTGCACCCTGTTCCTAGCCTGAAAGCAGTATTTCACCTGCACAAATGAGCCTCCAATGAAAGGAATAGCATATCTGCTTGAATTCAGAGTTTCTGATCTTCTGCACTGAAAACTCGTCTCATGCTTGCGTACAAAAAGCAACCTAAAATGTGTGGTGTGAGAACCCCCTGCTCTCAGTGCTGATGTAAAGAAGTATGTGATCACTTCAGGACAATGCTAGGCAATGATCTGTGCGTGCAGATCTTTTTGAAATAAGTGTAAACTAGCTTGCTACATCAGCTTCTAGTATCCTAAAATTTCGCTCCCCCAATTAAGAAAGAGTTAAATGGTCTGAAAAGGGAATTGTACTTTGTTTAGTTTTTGTGATGGCTGAATTCCAAAGCAGCATTGGAATTGGTTGCTCTTGGCTGCACTGGTTGGTCTTTTTGTGAAGAGTTTGTCTGCTGCAGCTGCAAGCGACAGAACAAAATGACTCACCAATTTAATGAATAATAGCTGAATTCTTACATGCAGCTCACCTATAGTTCAGCAATGGTCAGAAATTAAAAAAAAAAAAAAGCAGTTTAGCAGTTTCATTCATTTTGTGCTTTCCCATGCATCTGATTCATGCAGCTGCTGAACTGGTGTGACCATGTGAGTTTTTAAGGCTCTGTAGACACCTGTGTAACATTCATCAAGACAAGTGTCATGACTAACGGGAAAAAAAAATATACCTGCTTGCCTTTACGCTGATCTCACTGCCTTGGCACTTGTGTGCTGTTCTCCTGGTGAGAACCTGAGAATCTGCAGAGCTTGAGAGTCTGGACAGGAGCAGGAGGAAGGTGGCAGAGTGCAGGTGGGTAGGCAGTGAGAAGGCAGGTACCGTTAGGTACAGCAGTTGTGTGGCATTCACAGTATTTCAGTGTGTTAGTGATGAAAAGGAAGGCAGTCTGGACAGAAGGGAGGAGACACCTTCACATCTAGCTCTGCTTTCTGCTGCTTCTCTTAATGTCTCTTATGCATCTGGAACGTAGGTGTAATCAGTGTTATTGAGCATTGAATAAAATCAGCCTGATGCCCCAAATGTAGGAACCTCCCTCATCAAATAATTGTTGGCAGTATCATAGGTATTTTATTAAATCTGAATTGAGTTTGCAGGATCTCTAGATGCAGACTTCTCTTTATGGGAAGCCTCAGTGCTCTAAATATGCAAGTCAGGAAAACACCTGTGTAGGAGAAAATGCAGAGCCTTCCCGTGGCTTACAAATGAGGCATACATTGACAAGCAGTGTAACTGAAGATGTACCTTACTTTTCTCATACTGAAGTCACTTTCTCTGAGTCCCATGTCGTAGCCTCAGACCCAGGCCAGGATTGAAACACATGTGAAATAAAAAGCCTGGGGGGAACTGCCACTCACATCTGGAGATTTGATTTGCTCGTCACTGACTGAGTGTCTGCAGAGCCAGACCTGGGCTGTAGCGTGTTACTTGTGCATGAAAATAGTCATTCTTCATTGGCGTGTAGGGAGGTTGCAATCTAAGATCAGATGCAATACTGGAAGGCAACAGCTAAGAGTAAGTCTGTTTGGCTGCACCCTTTCTAGAACTATTATTTTAATTTGAGGGAGGAAGTTAAACAATTCAAAAGATGTTCGTATTGAAGTTTATCATGAAGGGGAAGGAAGGGAAGGATATGTGATTTGTCTTTGAAGAAATCTGAGAGCCCAGGAAATGGGAGCTGAGAGTAGATGAAGGCAGGGGGAGAATGGAACTGTGAGGGAGATGAGGGTCCGAAAGCACAAAGGAATGAGAAAAGTACAGGTTAGAAGCACATAGAGAAGATAGCAACAAGTTAAAATCAGATGCTGGAGTGAGATTAGTAAACATTGTAGTCCAGAGCTTGGAATTTTATGTGGGATCTCGTGACTCCTTCTTTCTGTCTCTAGCTAATACTGCTTATATGCCTACTGCCTACTGCTGATTGATGTTACCCAAAGGAGTGTCCTTTCTGCAGCATCGCAGCATCCTCACAGGAGAGGAGAAGAGAGCAAGAGTTAGTGCAGAGGAGGCAAGAATCAAGTCCCAGTGTCCTTGGATGGCTCCCACTGGGTCTGAAGCAAGAGGCTGAGAACCCAACCCTTCCTCTTGCTCTTGCCATAGCAGCTTGCTCTGGCCAGTTGGAGAGTGAATCACTAGGGTAACACAGACCCAGCTTTCTTCAAAAGCTGTTTTCTGCCCTAAATGCACCACATAGCTCCAGGGCTCATGCCTGTCAACCCTCTGTTTGGTTTCAGAATGGTTTTTGAGCAGATATGAGCTTAGAGGAAATGATTTGTAGAGTGACCTACTGAGCTTACAAAGTTAGTTTCTTTGTTAAGGTTGAATTTGTTACGCTACAATATTTTCCTCGTCACTGAGATGGAAGGAAATTCACCCTGTAATGTGATACCCAGCTGTGGTATTTTAGCTTCCTACTTCACCATGAATTTTAAGGTTCCTGCATTCCACCCTCAGCATGGCAGGAAACTGCAAGACAGCTCATGCTTCATGGCTGCTCGAGTTCCACAGCACCAGCAAGAGTAAGGCTGTGTTTCCACCAAAGCTGTGTTTCCAAAGCACGGATGCTTCAAAAACATGCAGAGAAAACCTCTGTGAGGAAGGAAGGGCCTGTATTGCACAGTGGAGGGAAACTGCACCTGGTTTCTACTGCTGCATGTATTTTAAACATGATGAATGCTGAGCAGCCGGGCTTCTCGTGGGTATTTTACTGGATTGCCAAAGGAGCGATTCCACTGCTGATGCCTGTTGCTAACACAGCCAATGCAGCTTTGTAACAAGCTTTGGAGCAAGGAGATGTTGCTTACATCGCAAAAAGCCTTGTGAGGGCAAGAAACACACAAAAGGCAAATAAGGAAGGAAAAGGGGGAAGAGTGAGAAAAGCGCAACAGGAAGAATCTTTATTCCATAAGATTTTATGAGCCTCTGTGGCTTTTGCAGGGAAACGCATGTCCTGCTAGGAATGCATAACTTTGATCTCTGTTCCATTCATAAGCTGGTGTTTCTGAGCTGATAGCAGGGCAGAATTACCTCCCCTGTAAGATCATGTTCCATTGACCTTTTAGGTGATGACAGCTATCTCCATTGATCATGGTATATGTACGTTAAAAGAAAAAAGATACATTTCTTGTTTTATTATTCTTTGTAAGCTAGCAGCATCAAAGGAGCAGTCTGCTCTTGCTACTCCTACAGCTGCTGCCCAAGTCTGTGCTGTATATATATGCTAAATTAATTGGGAAAATAGGGACAAGAAAAGCCATTTAATTCAGATCAGCCAGTTGGACTACAGCAAGTGCGTGACGGGCTCAATCACTGATTTTTGCCAAAGAGCAAATCGGCAAGGGCAGGCACTCCAACCCCTGCTGATGAAATCTGAACTTCTTCCAGTGCCTGTGGAGTCTGGGTGCTGTGATAGAAGGGTCTCCATTGGTCGTCCTGATGCCGTCATACTGTCAGGGTGTGATGGTGGGGAAAGTTACAGCAGATTGCTTCTCTTGCGTCAGCTGTGAGCTCACTTTTCAGCCTTGGTTCATCACGGATTTGTACACGTGGACTGAGAAGGCTACACGTCTCTGTTTGTGCAGGTGATATAGTTAATTGCTTTGGGCTTGTTAAAGGCATCTGTCTCCTGTGCCATACTAAACGCCAACATATGCAGCAGTCTACCATTCCTTTGCCACTGAGTTTTCAGCGTCTTTCGTGGGAAGGGACGTGAACAAAAAGCTCCAAAGGCCCTGACTGTCTTAATGGCTCACAAAGTTTGGATGTTCCGAAATTATTTCTGTGCAGACATGCAGTCTTGCTGTTTAAAGAAGGGTAAGCTGGCAAATCAAGATAGTGGGCACTTTGTTTAACTCAAAACTTCTATCCAATAGACATGGTTATGAGATGAAAGTGATTCAGCATCTCAGTATGTCTTCGATGTTGAGGCATTAATTAATATCTGGTATACAGGATGCATATTTCACATAATTGAAGTGATTATCTGCTGCACTCCATGGGGAAAGGTTACTGAGGGATGTAAAGATTAATTCATATATAAGCTTGTTTTAAAACTGGCCAGAGAAATGTTGCTAATAATACGTACAGAGAAGAATTCATTTCCTTTCCTTTTTCTTTTTGGGCAGTCGAATTCTGTGGAAGCTACTACATGTGCAACACAATTGTTATTCTTCACGACAGAAGTATGTTACCTTTAAACTGTTTCTGTTTATCATATAGATAACTTGGCGTGTTTGTTTTCTTTTTTCCTTTTGTCTTCCAGGCCTTCTGCCTTATCTAGTAGCCCAACATATTCAGATCTTCCGTTCATTAGAATTTCCCCACACAGAAATCCCGCTGCGGCCTCAGAGTCTCCCTTCAGCACTCCTCACCCATACATTAACCCCTACATGGACTATATCCGCTCCCTGCACAGCAGCCCATCCCTGTCCATGATCTCAGCAGCCCGTGGACTCAGCCCAACAGACGGTAGGTTAAGACAGGCTTCCTGTTTTCTGTCATTGTAGCAACTTAAGTTATATTAATCTTGTCAACATTTTTCCCCCTCATTCAAAGCAGCTTCAGCAGATTTGTCAGACATATTCATTATGTCATAAATGTTTCAATACTTCATCAGCCTATCGTGGCTCATTTGTACATCTCACAAATGTTGAAACTTCAGGGGAAAAGAAAAAAAAAAAGCAGCCTTGTCTCGTTCAGAATTTAAGCTGGAAGAGTGGTGTATGGCTTGTGACATCTTTTGTTTGTGGAGCTGATCCTTGGTGTGATTCCTAGAAATCCTGTGTATCTGCACTGAATCTAGCTAGATTCTTTGTGAGGATAAATTAGCGTAGTTCCACTAAGTTATTCGGGTGCAAAAGGCTTGTTGATTCAAATAGTATTTTTTGATTGCGTAAAGCATGCTCTGATTTGGTAAATTTATCCCTTAGATTTATTTGAGTTTACTGCAGCCAATGATATGGCCAAATGAAACTGCTGTTAAAGTGGCTAATGATCAGGACAAGCCACCGTAGTTAAGTGGTGAGCATACTTGAAATGTTGATACTTCGGGTCTTAGTGTGAGCACAGCTATTGCTTTCTAGGTTATTTGGGCTGAAGTGAACCTCCGTTGTAGGTTTTGTTGTTACTTTGACACATTTTCTGTTCCTATTCCTGTTTCAGTGGGAATTTTGGCAAAGTGAGCAATGAACAGAATTGCGAATGGCCTCAGTCTGTTATCAGTAGGTTTTTCAATAATAAAGTAAGTAATTTGACATTTCAAAATCATAATATTTGATTAAGAGAAATAAAATAAAACACACCAGCAGACAACTATGTAGAGTGGAGATAATTAAATTCTTAGTGTAACAACGGGAAAAGTCTTCATGCTGGTATCTGCAGAGACTTACCAAACAGAGTTAAACTGCTCTTAGGTGAATTTGAAAAATGAGCAGTGCACCCTATCCAAATGGATAACTAATTAGTCCTCACTTACAAGAACATATACCTTTACAGTTAATCCATTAGTTATGGGTGCATATTCTTATGAGAATAAATTTTAATGACCTACTGTCAGTCAAGCTATATGGCATGCACATAAGACTTTTCTAGCAGCACTTTTGAGGTTGCATGAATCCTTACTAATTCTTTTAATTTTAACACAGATATTATCTTAATTTTAACACAGATATTATCTTAAAACTTAAACATATATATTCTGAACTAACAATTTGAATGCTTAGAAATACATGTTTTGACTCAGGGAGCTTTGGAACTTCTGATATAGGATAAACATAATATATCTGTTAAGTTAGTAAATATTTTGAAAAAAATATTGTTATTTCACCATTACTGTTTTTCTGTCTCACATCCAGTGAGATGCAGGTAGTGCAGTGCGTGGAGCCTTACAGAACTGTTCAGCTCACCTAAAAGCAGGCATTTAGGTTTTACTAGCTGAATCACAGAATCACAGAATGGCCTGGGGTTGGAAGGGACCTCAAGGACCACGAATCTCCAACCCCTCTGCCGCATGCAGGGTCACCAACCTCCACATTCAATACCAGACCAGGCTGCCCAGGACCCCATCCAACCTGGCCTTGGACGCCTCCAGGGATGGACGGGGCATCCTCAATCTCTCTGGTCAGCTGTTCCAGCACCTCACCACTCTCTCTGTAAAGAACATAGAATCATAGAATCATAGAATCACCAAGGTTGGAAAAGACCTACAAGATCACCCAGTCCAACCGTTCACCTATTCCCAATAGCTCCTACTAAACCATGTCCCTCAATACAACATCCAGCCTTTCCTTGAACACCCCCAGGGTCGGTGATTCCACCACCTCCCTGGGCATCCATTCCAGTGCCTGACCACCCTTTCTGAAAAGTAATACTTCCTCATGTCCAGCCTGAATCTCCCCTGCTGTAGCTTGAAACCATTCCCCCTGGTCCTATCACTGATGACACGAGAGAAGAGGCCGACCCCCAGCTCACTACAGCCTCCCTTCAGGAAGTTATAGAGAGCAGTGAGGTCTCCCCTGAGCCTCCTCTTCTCCAGGCTGAACATTCCCAGCTCCCTCAGCCTCTCCTCATATGGCCTGTGTTCCAGACCCCTCACCAGCTTTGTTGCCCTCCTTTGAACACGTTCCAGGACCTCAATATCTTTCTTGCAGTGAGGGGCCCAAAACTGGACACAGCACTCGAGGTGCGGCCTCACGAGTGCTGAATATAGGGGAAAACTCATCTGACATCCAACCTAAATCTTCCCTCCCTCAACTTAAAATCATTTCCCCTTGTCCTGCTAATCCCCTTGAATCTGAATCTCATTCGTAAGTCAGGGAAAATACAGGCCAGTCAGTCTCACCTTTTTCCTGGAAAGGCAGTGGAGCAACTTGTTCTGGATGCCATCTCCAAGCAATTGCAATAGAAGAAGGTTATCAGTTAGTAGTAGTCAGTATGGATTCATCAAGGGGGAATCGTGATTGACTAACCTCATAGCCTTCTGTGATGGCATCACTGGCTGGGCAGATGGGGGGAGAGCAGTGGATGTCATCTACCTTGACTTCAGCAAGGCTTTTTATGCTGCCTCCCATGACATCCTCATAACAGAACTGAGAAAGTGTGGGATAGATGAGTGGATGGTGAGGTGAGTTGAGAACTGGCTGATTGGCTGAGCTCATGGGGTGGTGATCAGCCACGCAGAGTCAGTTTGGAGACCTGTGACCAGCAGTATTCCCTAGGGATCAGTGCTGGGTCCGGTCTTGTTCAGTATCTTCATCGATGACCTTGACGAGGGGAAGGTGTCCACCCTCAGCAAATAGCTGACGATTCAAAGCTGGGAGGAGTGGCTGAGACACTGGAAGGCTGTACTGCCATTTCTGTAGGACCTGGACAGGCTGGAGAGCCGGTCAACAAGAAACCGGATGAGGTTTAACAAAAGCAAGTGTAGCGTCTTGCATCTGGGAAGGAATAATGGTGATACATGTAGCAGTACAGGTTGGAGGATGACCTGCTTCTCCATCTGTGGAGAAGGACCTGGGAGTCCTGGTGGACTGCAGGATGGCCATGAGTCAGCAGTGTGCCCTTGTGGCCAAGAAGGCCAAAGGGATCCTGGGGTGCTTTAAAAGGACCATGGCCAGCTGGTCAATGGAAGTGATCCTCCCCCTCTTCTCTGCCCTAGTCAGGCATCATTTGGAGTACTGCATCCAGTTCTGGGCTCCCCAGTACAAGAAAGACAGGGATCTGTTGGAGACAGTCCAGCAGAGGGCCACAAAGATGATAAAGGGCTTGGAGCATCTCCCCTAGGAGGAAAGACTGGGTGACCTGCGTCTGTTCAGCCTTGAGAAAAGAAGTCTGAGGCTGATTGATGTTTGTAAGTGTTATAAGTGTGGGAGACAAAGGGACATGGCCAA
Source organism: Tympanuchus pallidicinctus (assembly GCF_026119805.1). NCBI lineage: Eukaryota > Metazoa > Chordata > Aves > Galliformes > Phasianidae > Tympanuchus > Tympanuchus pallidicinctus. The sequence goes on along the minus strand of NW_026294752.1, from coordinate 1,637,953 downwards.
TCTCTTTTCAGTGGTCTGTGGGGACAGGACAAGGGGAAATGGCCATAAAATGGAGCACAGGAAGTTCTGCACCAATATGAGAAGGAGCTTCTTCATGATGAGGGTGACACAGAATGGGCTGCCCAGGGAGGCTGTGGGTTCTCCTTTTCTGGAGATATTCAAGACCTGTCTGGTCACCCCCCTGTGCAGCCTGCTGTAGGGAGCCTGCTTTGCAGGGGGGTTGGACTCAATGTTCTCTAGAGGTCCCTTCCAGCCCCTATAATTCTGTGATTCTGTGATAACTACAATGTTGCTAAGAGCCACTTGTCTACAGATTAGGTGCTTGGTGTCAGTTGAAGTCTCTGGAGTATCTTACCTTGGCTCCAGCTGCCACCAGGTTAAGTCTATCTCATACCTGCCTGGCTTGTGTAGATGCCTTTGGTATCCAGAGGCTTTCAGAAGGCAGGAAACACTTAGATTTGCACAACACAGATTGATTTAGTGCTCATGAATGCTTTGGTTACTGACATTTTACTCGAGTTTAGCTTTTCATTAGTACAAGCTACACAAGTTATACATACTAGCTAAAGTTTTTTTCCTTGCTCATGAAAATACAGTAAAATAATGAAGGCATTGGAGATATTTCAGTAGAACAACATGCTTATAGAAAAACTGTTAAATCTATTCCCTGAAATCCATAGTTTGTCTTCTGGTTGGTGATATAGGCAGTAAAATAGCTTTTTTTTCCGATGTAGGTTCCTGGGATCAGATAGTCCAAATTATGGCTCGAGCACTGCTACAACAGAAATTAAAAATCCTATGATTTAAGGGGAGACTCACACATAGAGTACCATCAACGTAACGAATGTCACGGCTTACGTTGTATAGCATTTCAAAGTTGACAGCTTTGAAGTTGTTACTGTTCTTCTGAAAGTCCTACCAAGATTTCTCTTTCCACCCTAATTGCTTTAGGCCAATGTGATTAGGTCATTAGGTTCTATTGGACTCAGTCTGTCGACTCAGATCTGGGGATGGATAGGAGCCAAAGCAATCCGTAACATAACTAAGAGCAGTTTCACGTTCACCACAAGTCTTGCCAGCTGTAACTAATGACTGCCATAGCAGTAGTGATGGTAGAGTATCGTGTACCTTGTCACTTCACCTGGCTCAGCAGAACAGGGGGGCTGGGGTTGGCCAGAGATTCCTCTGAACAATACAGGTGTTCAGTGCAGGGCTAAGGACTGAGCCCATTATTACTGTTGTGTGAGTGCTGAAATGAAGCTCAGCGATGCCCACAAATGCAGAAGCACAGAAGGAGATTCCTCCTCTCGTAAAATGAAAGGAACAAAGCTGAAGCTACCCAGAAATAAACAGGAGAAAAATTCAGTGCTGCGATCCTTCCCGTTTACCCTTCATTTACCCTTCATGCGATACATCATTTATTAGGGTAATTTTTTATGTTTGAAGAAGGTAAGGAATGATCTTTAAAGAGCACCAGAGCATTTCTCAGCATATGGAACACTCTCTAATGCAATTATGAGCTTGCCATATTTTCTGCAGCAGTTCATTTTAAATTTTGCAGCCAATGTTATTGTTAGTTAACCCAGACGCTTATGTCAGAAAGCTCAGGAAGTGTGTTAAGCGTGTCTGGAAAGATATGGTGGTTGCCTGCTACTGTAAAACTTTAAAATCAGTGATTCAGTGTGAGTTACTCTTCTTTTGAGATTTGGTTTGAATGTTTTTCTTGCCATTTGACAGAAAGTGTTGGTGGATGAGGTAGATTATATTGAATTTGAAAATGAACTTGTAATTTGGAAAAAGTACTGACAATCTGTAAGTTCTCTCAGCTCAGTTTTTACGCCATTTCTGTTCTTGCTCAATGCACTTCTATTTTTTGAAAGTTTCCTGAAGTTGTCTGTGTTTTACATTGTAACATCAAGAACACTTTCTTCCATTCTCCTTGATAAAGGCAGGTAGCACACTTCAGAAGTGTGGCTATTGAATTAGCTCTTCTCCATATTTTCCTTCTTTTAGTACTAGTGTTGATACTTTGCCTCTCAAGTTTGCATTTGGAATCCAGTTCTCTAATGTAAGCATAAATTATCCTTTTTTTTTAATATATATATATATATTTTATTACTGTGTAAGAAAGAATATTCAGGTAAGTCGGTAATCCACAAAATTCAAGCTTGAAATCCTGTTTCCCTTCAGGATTTTGTTACTAGAATTAAAGAAAAATCTTAGTAGATACAGTGAAATGTTATGAAATGACATGGAAGAATATACAATCTGTCTGTTGTTGTGCAGCCTGTAACTTGAAAGTTTTTTAGGCAAATTTATGTACTGAAATACCACCTTCTGGTGAGCACGTGAAAGGAAATTTTAGCTGTTTTACAAGTGGGACAAGCAGAGATTGAAGAGAAAGTCTGCATAATGTGACAGGTCAGAACTGCTCATTTTATGAGTGCTTGTCACAGAAGCCCATGAAGTGACCCTCCAGAAGGCTGCTGAAATCACGTGATACTAAAATGGCATGGATTTTTGTGTTTGTCCATAGTTACCCATTAGTTGATGGTATACATGAAAACTACAAGGGAACGGAAAGCTCAGACATCGTTTTTACAGGAGAAAAGGGCTGATGCAAGTCACTGTCAGAATCATCACTGTGCTCAATAAGAGGCGTAGAACCTCTCTTGTCTGAGGCTGACTGAGCAGAAGTGTTTTTATGTTAAGTAAAAAGTACTTATGTATGAATTCTGAAGGATGGGATGCGTGCATTCACCAACTTCAGCTTGTCCTCCAAAAAAGACCTGCACTGTACATGGACAACAGATACCTGTCCTGCAAGCATGCTTTGTCCTTGTTTTTTCCTAAACTTACATGAACACTGTCATGGTGAGTGTAATTCTTCTGGTCCTCCAAGCAAAGACTCCAGAAACTTGAATGGTTATTGAAGCTGAGCCATGTTGTTACCTTAGGAATGGATTCCTTTGGGCCAAGGATGAGGTAAATGAGAATAAAACTCTAACAGGGTTTTCCTTCAGGTGGTTAGCTTTTTATGTGACTGAATAAATCATACACTAGCTAACATTGCTGTCAGCCTGTCACTTCTTGAATCACTTCATAATAAACTTAAAAAAATGAGGTCACAGAGCTCATTAATGCTTTACATCGTGCTGGTTTTTTGAATGGTGTCTTTGCAGTATCGTTGATTGTAACACACTGACCAGTGGTGGCATACTGCAGATGTTGCATTACGTTACAAAATAAACAAGCTGTTTTAGTAGCCAGAGAAGCCAGCAATATGATAAAACTTTCCTTTGCATTTACCTTACGTCATTAACGCTGCTTTTTATGTTGTGCTTTTAGCTCCCCATGCTGGCGTCAGTCCAGCTGAATATTACCATCAGATGGCTCTGTTGGCAGGCCAGCGCAGCCCTTACGCAGACATCATTCCTTCAGCTGCCACTGCTGGAGCAGGTGCTCTTCATATGGAGTATCTTCATGCCATGGATAGTAAGTGACATTTTCTAGAAATAAAGGTAGTCCTGCGAAGGGAATCATATGGATCATTCCTGTCTGGCCACAGAGGTCTCCATGCAGGAGTCAGCATAAGTCTCCTATTGAGGCTGGAGGACCTGAATGTTGGTTGCCAGATAAACAAGTGTTACATTAAGTCTGAAAAACTTTGAAAGAAAGCATGGCGAGGAACAGGACTGCTCCTGAATGTGGGTTGTCAATTTTATTTCCGCTATGCTTTGAGTGCTTTTGAAAAGGTCCTTTTCTATTCAGTCAGTAACTTACTTGCATCGTTAGGGTGAGTATTTCCCCTTCTGAGCTTTCTATTAATAAAAGGTTTGCTTATGTTTTCCCATTAGGAGAGCGTGTTCCCCTTAGAGAGCTAACATGCTTGCAATTCTGTATCATCGACTGATAGACTTTGAGACTGCTTACAAGATGAAGCAGATTGTTGAATTCTTAAGGATCCTGACTTAGTTTTCCCTAACATTAAGAGCATTCTTTACCCATTTCAGCATCTTTCAGATCTTCAGTCTGTCTCCTCTCTGGTGAAGGAGGAAAACAGAGCATCATATTCCAAATTGCTTGCTGCCACTTACTTGGATCAACCAGAAGTGTAATGCAGAGTAATTAGAAGATGCTTTCGTGCTTATTGGGATGAAATTAGTTCCTTCCAGAAGAGAAATAAAAAACAGCAACAACTAATCAAGCACTGATGACTCGTGCTCTCTTATACAGAGCAGTACAGCATTACACAGCATTACACCACCTTGTTGTCCAACTGTCCCACAGCTTCTTTAAACCTTTGTTAGCTTGTGGTTCCTTCTCACTTGTGTCCCACTGTTGGCTGCTTGCTATGCTTGCTGATCCAAGGAGTGTGGGAGTTAGGAGGTTCTTCTCTGAAAACACAGGAATATGGGTAGCTACCCCTCAGAACACATGCCTGGGAGCATGAAATAATGGATTGACCAGCAATCTTTACAAGATTGAGACATGACAGACTGCCATGGAACTGGCTGAGACAAACTATTTTGATTGTAATATCTTGATAGTGAAGGACTTTTTAATCCAGTTTATGAGTCTCATACTGCACTGGTAGTGTGCATATACTGCACTTGTTGCGTGCACAGTGATGATACAGTAAAGTAAAATACCCTGAACCCACATCAGGAACATTATAAACCCACACATGGAGTATTGACCAGAAATTAATGTGCAGGTTTTGGTGCTTAAAAGCTTAAGAATACTTTCTGGTTTGTATTTCAAGCGGAATAGGGCAGGATGGAAACTCTTTTTTTGCATAGTTCAGGTAATGTAAATCTGCTGCTGTGTTCAGTTGCAACGAAAAATCCCCAGATTTACAAATGGGCATTACTTCTTGAAGTTAAGAGATGTTCTGTACTTGCAATGTTTTTAGTTCCTACAAGGATGGAGTTTCTGAATGCCTGCAGTTAGCACTTTTATACTACTTATGTGGAAGCAAACAGAATTTAATGGACTAAAGAAAGATGGATAGATGTGTGCTGGAAAACCTGAGAAAATCAGAAGACATTGCAGTACAAATAGTGGGCCTGCATGTGTGAGTAGAGATTGTATATGCTGTAATCTCTGTAGAATTACAGTTTTGCATCCCAGAGCCTATTATCACTTCCCCTTCTTATTAAAGGGGAAGCGTATTGACCTTTGCCCATAACTTCAGCCCATTCATAAAATGTACCTAAGAATTTGCTCTAACATGAATGTTTGCTGTCCACAGCTTTAGCTGCAGTGCATTTGAAATGTGCTCTTTAATTTGTTTAGTGTTTGTTTTTAAAAATTAAGATCACACATCCGTAGTTCATTATAGCAGCAACTTTTCAATTAGGGATTATTTCAGAGTTAAAGACAAAAAAAATGTGTAATGGTATTATGCAAATGGGTTATTTTTAAACAGTAAATAGAGAATTAAAATAAGAACCAATCCTACTGAGGTCACTCAGCTCACCTTCTGTATTTGATGAGAATGTGTTTAGTCAGGCAATAGCTGCTTTTATCTAAATAGAGTATGAAGTTACCCTTTTACTTTGTAAAAACTAATTAAAAGTATCTTAACTTGCATGGTTATACAGTAAATTAATTGTCATTAAATAGGAATCTGAATGTCCTATCATTCATCATGCTATAGAAAACCCCTTTCTTCTTTGTCAGAGTTTTAGATTAGAAAAGAGAACAAAACAATTAGCAGGAAGCCAATATTAAGACTTTTTTTCCAACAGTAACAATGACCATGTTTGCATTTAATAACTAAGTACAGTGATGAATGCAAAGCAGTGACATTTGTTTGGGTCTTTCTTTTTAAGGGTTTATATGGTTATGTTAAAAGTACTCTTTGACCTTTGCCCAGTCTCGTCAAAGAACACAGATGAGAAATTGGTAGTTTCCCTCATTATCTGCTATCAAATTCTGAGCAAGCTCAGTCACTCAAAGACTCCTGCTCATTTATTCCACGCAACAACCAAATTGCAAGATATTGTTCTTATTTTCTGAAGCTAGTCCAAGTCTGTCTCTTAATTGTGTGTTTATACAGCATATAGCGCAGTAATTTGGCTGTGGTATAAATAATAATTCCAGCAACAGCATACACTACGCACAAAAGCTTCAAATGCAGTTTGCGCAGGTTTTGGCCTTTTGTTGTGCTGAAGACCGATTTCCAAGTGAGAACAGTTAACTGGAAAATTAAATGTTGCATAAGGAGTAGAAAGTTCTTGAAGCTCTGAACTTCAGTGTCCGTGAACCTTCTACAGTGTGTGCTGTGGGAGAGTAAGGCCAGGACCGTGTGTGCTCTGTTGACATGAGGCAGCAGTGTGCGCCTGCAGCCCACAAGGCCAGCTGTGTTCTGGGCTGCATTGAAAAGGGGCGGCCAGCAGGAGAGGGAGGTGATCGTCCCCCTCTGCTGGGCTCTTGTGAGGCCCCATCTGCAGCACTGATGTGGCTCTGGGCAGCCTGGGCTGCTGGTTGGCGACCTGCACACAGCAGGGGTTGGAACTGGATGAGCACTGTGCTCCTTTTCAACCCAGGGCATTCTATGATTCTGTGAGTGGACCACAATTCCCTTTGCTGCTGTAATGTTTTTCTGCTGTTTTGGTGCCCAGAATCCTTGAGTAGGTCCTTCCTGTCTTGAATAATCTTGAGGGTTCATGCATGTTAGCTGCAATATCAAAGTAACTAGGGGAAGATACTGACAGTAGCAATGACTGTGATTCATTGTTGTGGATGGAAAGATGCCAAAACTGTCTTTTAAACACTTAGAAAATTTCAGAAGTCACAGGTTTAGGGTTTGGTGTCTACCTATTTCCCTTGGAGAGTGAATTTTCCTGTGCTTCTATATTGTGTTTAGTAGAAGGTAAGCGTGTTCCTGAGGTTCCTAGATTCATTTACTGTCAATATTAATATCCTCACTCTGATTAGGCTTTGTCTCTCCATACTCAGAATGAACTTCCTATGTTCATAACCTTCAACAGAAACTATTGCTTTAGGTGAGTTCTAAGAAGTTTGATTTGAAGGGATGGAATAAAACAGGTTTGATGAAACTTGATTTAAAGAGATAGAATAAATGATATATGTCTGAAGATTGCCTTATAAATGATTAAGCAATGCTAAAAACTACAACTCAGAAATCAAATTCATGGGCAGATTTGCTGGATGGCATATTTCATTTTTGAAATTTATGATAGAGATAGATATCTGTTATTTTAGAATTGATCTCCATCCCAGGAATAAGGTCTTTTCTTTTGACACCTGCTGGGTTTTTTGTTGGCACACTCAAGTCTTTACTATCTACTGCTGGCTTCTTATAACTATATTGTCTACTCCGAAAAGGTGACATTCCTAAACCTTCACTCTCGGCTTCCATTTACATGCTTTGCCAAACTGATTTTTTTTTTTTCAGTACTTGCACAGGGGGAAATGGCTTTTCAGTGAATCACTGGTCCTGCATTTTTTGTTTTGAAGTATTTTATAAAGAGTGTGGAATGTAATGCTTCAGTGAGAGAATACAGTGAGCAGACAAACATCTCAAATTACTAAATAAATATTGAAGTGTTTGTGTTTAATATAAGTGCCTGGGCAAGGCTGAAAAGTTTGTTTTACTATTCAGAGTAATGTAAAAATAGCAATCTGTTCCTTTTCGTAGTAACAGACCAGCTAAGAATGATGTTATGCTAAATGAATGGTTTAGCAAACATTCTGCAGTGCAGTGGATGGACAGCTCATGCTTAAGACTTTTTAAGGATGTGAAACCTAATTACATGACGGAGATCAGAAAAAACAATAATTCCATTTAATTGTTTTCCTAGTGCTGAAAATCATGGCCTCCCCTGAAGCGAATCTCCTTCTCCTGTTGTCAGATCCTGTAGAGCTCTTGCTTGGCCTTGGCTGTCGGTTCCTGCTGTGAAGCAGGAATTTCCCCCTGTACGCAAGAAAGCCTTTGACCTTAGGAAACTGGCCCCATCCCAGGTAGATGGAAAGCCCTGTGAATTCCTGCATCTAGGTGGGGGCAGAACTGCACTGCCTCAGGGAGAAGACAAAGCCGGAGACTGCTGGATGGTGCAGCTAATGCCTGGGCTATCTGCCATCCAGGCACAGCATCTCATCACAGAAGAAGCAAAACCCAGATGTTGTCCCCTGCTTTTATCACCCAGTTTAGCTTCAAATGAAAGATATTCAGGTGTTGGTGTTGTTGTAACCACTCCACTTCTTTAATCAAACCTATGCACCCCTGTCTAGTCAGTTCGCATTTTGCAGGGTCCTGAGGAGTTCCCCAAGTGAGCATCAAGTACTCTGTAGTCGTACAGATTCAGAACAGAGCTTCTGATCTATAAGAACTAGCTTTTAAAAAATATTAGGTATGGAAACGCTCACTTGAAACTTCTTACGTGCTGCCATTAGCAGCACGCAGTGACTCTCAGCTGTAAATTCATTACACTAGGTCCTGCTTATCAAAAGAGTGGCAGCTGTGCTTGTCCCTTCTTAGTGTGCCTGCTGCCTTCTTGCTGGCACGGTGAGGTTTGTGCTAGAGGATTCATCTTTGTGTAATTACCTTCTCTGCCTGTCATATATAGCACACGGTTAGAGTAGCTGGTAATCGTCCATCATGTCTAAACAACATCTCACTTTGCTGGTCAGTGAATGTCTAGCAGGTCTTATTCCCTCTACTTGCTGCTTAACCAGAAACACCTGTACTTAGCCATCCCCTTGTAAAACAGCAGTAGCATAGTTTATTCACCTTTAAAGCACTCCAATTGTATGCTCAGCTCAGGCAAATTACATTCCCCCCATTGACTTCAGAGGATTTGTTCTAATTGATGCTGGCTGAACAGTCAGCAGATGAGAGTTGTGGGTGAAGGATGTGTCATTTTTGTTTTACCATAGCATGTATCTTGTATTTTCTTATTAAGTACATTGCAGTTTCTTATAGCTGCTTATCAGTGGTGGGTTTTATTTTGGCACAAATAAAACATCTCAACCTTTGAAAGATATGAAGGATACGAAGCACAGCACTAATGAAATATCAAGCAGACACTATAATAGCAAGCTTATAAAAAGGAGATAAAATAGATTGCATAAAATAAGTGTAGTAGCTCTAGGAAGAAATAAATGGCTATGCCTGAGTTTTAAATGATGAATCGAGAACATGAATTGAATCGAAAGGCTGAGCAGTATGGCTAAGGCCTCTTGCAGAGATGGTGTACAAAAGAAAAAAACAAAGCAACATCTTAACCAAATGCCAAAAAGAATTGACGGCCGTGTTAGCAGGTGAGGCAAAACCCAGCACAGCTTAGATGAAGACTGTAGGCAGAGATGTGCTCATGGAAGCACAGCAGCAATGCAGTGGCAGCTTTTAATGCCAGATAAAAATCTTGAACAGTGTACACAGAAAGAAGGGCAACACACTTATATGCATAAGGTAGGCATAATGGCAGATCGTAATCCAGCTGTGTCCTTGGGATTAGTCTAGTTGAAGTCCATCCCACTGGTTATTATTAGGCACGTGGACTTAAATACTCCATTGAGAGGTTGTCCAGAGCACCAAGAGATGAGCAAGAATCAAGAAAAGTAGATCCATAATGGAGGCTTGCTAATGTGTGTTAATTTCGAGTAAGTTACAGAGGAAATCAAGGAGTTGGAGAGAAGTAAAAATAAACATTAAACCAGGGACCTGCATGAGCCAAGCTGTCAGGATTGTTAGGACTGAGTCCTTTACTGCAGGTTAAAGGGATTAAAAAGGTAGAAGCTACAGTACTGTTAAAGGAGATAGTTCAGTACACAGGAGGGAGACTAATTCTCTCCTTCTCAGACTGAAGTGAGATAGAAAATAACTAAACAAAGGGAATGAATTTAAAGCAATCTGTCTTCCATCAGGACTGCAGACTGTTGGGATGATGTAGTAAAATAGACCAGCAGGGTTAAAGAATTTCAAAGCTGCATAGATGATTTAGAAATGTAATATTTATTTACTTGAATGGTGTCGCTTTCTCTTAACTGCTTTGAAAAGCTTAATCTCTGGTTTTAAGAAATCTGGAAACAGTAGAGCCCTGTGCACACCAACACTGGAACATCAGGGGATCCTGGATGAGTTCAAATAAAGCCTACTGTTTCTCAGTCTGATGCTGTGAATGCCAATTTAACTTCTGTTGATAGAGCTGACCTTTACAGTGATTTTCAGTCCTGATTTTTAGTTTTGCATCAAGTAGTGTCCAGGCAGAAGTGTGTACAGCAAAGGAAAAGCTACCGCTTCATTTCTGTGCTGTATTTAACAGTTTTAGCTTTGATTTTGTGTATTAAGGACGTGTGGGTTTGGGTTTGTTAGTAGCCTAGATCTGAATGACTGTCTCCTTGCTTGTGGTTGAATTAATGATGTGAAAGTCTAAGAAGCCATCAGATTCATAAATCATCAGAAATGAGAGGGATAACTCATAAAAGTCTTTTCCTTTTGTTTAGCAATTAATCATTTTGCTTGCACATTAATAAACACAGCTCCACTGAGGTAAGCCACAGGAAGACAGATTTTTCATCCTAATTTTCCTCAATCGTAGCCAGTAGATCACAAGTGGAGAGAGTGGGCTTATCACAGCACGTTGGTGTCTAGTGACTCCCTACCCATCCCTGATAAAAAATAAATGCAATTAAGTACCCTGGTGGATAATTATTTGTGTTTACATAACAGGCACCAGGTTTCCGAGTCCAAGATTATCAGCCAGACCAAGCCGAAAGCGTACGTTGTCTATATCCCCCCTATCTGATCACAGCTTTGACCTTCAGACCATGATACGGACATCTCCAAATTCCTTGGTCACAATTCTCAATAATTCTCGTAGCAGTTCCTCAGCCAGTGGTTCTTATGGCCACTTGTCTGCAAGCGCAATAAGGTAAGCACAGCGTTTTCTATGTATCTGGTCTTTTATGTCATGTACATGCAGATGTGTGTACTTACAAATGTGAATGTTTATCTAACTGTTTTGTTTCGGATGTATGTGTATTTGCAACTCCTGTCCTGTTTACTGGAGCCTAATTTGAAGTATAAAATACTTCTTTTTCTTGTTCAGAAAGGTAAACACAGGGGACATCTTGGTATATTGTCATCCAGACCAGACAATACTCCATGTGGCCAGCAGAAATGGTGTGTGTGTGTGTGTGTGCCTGTACTCAGGAGTTTGTATTCAGAGAAGAAGCTCTGGATACGTTTTTGACTTAGGAGTCTCGTGTTCTGTCCATGTAGATAACGGACAGTGAAATGTTCCTACGTTACAGTCATCAAAGATTAAAGCACAAATGTGGTGCTGTTCAATTAAAACAGTTTGCTAGAATTTCTTGGCATCGATGTTCAAGTTTTTTTCATGTTTTAATTTGTATATTGAAATATTAGACTTTCTGGGGCTGAATTATCTTTTTTTTCTCTATGAAGAAAGCACTGTTATCATCTCATATAATTAGAAATGAGGTGATTTTCACTTGGCCACTTCACTTCTAGAGCAAGAAAACAGCTAAAAATGCATTTCCTGAAGGCAGAAGAGCAGAGTAGCAAAGGACAAGGTAGGGAGAAATTGTACATTGCAGGGAAAAAGATGGGAAGCAAGCAGAGCACAGAGAGATGGAACAAAATTAGAAGTGCCAAAAAACGAGAGTGGAAGAAAGTGAGGAAAAGCAACATTAAAAATGGAGACGCGGCTTTGGAGCCCGCTTGTGCGTGTGACACTGCTGTGTGTTAACTGAGGAAAGTTCCTTTGGTGTTCAGAAGAAAAATCCCTTACTTCTCCAAAGTCTTAGGAAATACTGATTTTGCATTTATGGCTCTCGAACAAAGAATGCTTCTGATCCCTGGTTTAAGAACGGCCTTCACCTTTAGATTGGAATGAGGGAAAGGAGCAAGTCCCCACAGCAATTTCTTGAGATCTGAACGACCCATTTTTGGCAAGGCTCAAACATGCCTTTCCAGCGTAAATGACACACTTAAAACTTCAAAAAGTGGCAGTGGGGATTTGCACTGCTGGAGAAAGTGGAGCATGCGACTTGTGTACAGGAAACTGTGATCCTGCTAAACTTGGAATGTGACAGAACTGTAATTTGGCATTAGCATCAGCGCTGTTTTTGTTTATTTTGTTTTTATTTAAAGTATTTATTTTGAATAGCCCTGCTTCATAGCTCTGATGTGCTTGAGTAGCTGTGTAGTATTTCACAGGTGTGGTATCATAGCTCTGCCATACTCTGTGACGTTTGTAACCACAGCCCCAGTTATCAAGCTTCCGAATGTGGAATATGATTTATATCAGTAGCTGACAGCAGTTTTGGACCACATCTGTTGAATGTTTTGGCTGTATGAAGGTGTACTCTCCCATTCTCATTCAGATGAGAAGGTACTTCAATTACTAACCTCCTTTTCCAATGTTTGTAACTTCGGTAAACAGTGAATGAAAGTCAGCATACTCTGGAGTCTTTCCTCCTTTTACTCGTACCCCGCAGTTGGAAATGGTTATCACATCTTTTTGATAAGCTGAATTACAAACCTAAGGGCTGCACCTGCCAAGCAAGCCTGATGAACAGTTTTGTTGAAGATGGTTGAGGAATTGGAGTGAGTTAAATGTGGTTTACCAGCTGGTACAGTACATCTTGTGAACTGCTGTCACTGGGGAGAGCAAGGCTTATGCACCTGAGAGAGTGCTTAGCAGAAGCTTTCAGCACTCCCTGGTCATGCTTTCCAGGAAATTCCAAAATTTCCTAGCCATTTTCAGTTCGTAATTTCTTCTTTTTAACAAGAATATTCACGTTCAACATGAAGAGTGGTAAGCATATCACTCCATTCTTCCAAATGGAAGGGAGGGAAAGGGAGAGCTGCCTCTTTTCCCGTGTTTGAAACTCACCTCTGTTGATGCCCTTTGAATTCTCTCATGTGAACATGTCTACGTAACAGTTACACCAAAATAAACAGTAACATAAGCTATTCAAACCAGGCCACATTTCATTGCTTTAATAAATTCAAAGACTAAATAGCAACAGGGCTATCAGTAAAACTTCATTTATTGCATTCCACTGTCTTGTAAATAATGCATTCAGCTCAAGAACTTCTGTACTGAATCAAATCATTGTTCATCCTGTTTAATATCCTGTCTGCAGCAGTGATCAAAATGTAGAAAAAAGATAGAAAGAAAACCTTTCTCTAGTGTAAAATTCTGGAAACTTTCAAGTAAATCTCCTAGGAATTACAGCAAGAAAGTGATATAGTTCAGCAGGCCTGTAGCTAGAATTCCAAGATGGGAAGGATTTGTATTTTAGGAAATATCGATATCATTAACTGTACTTACTGTTACACAGTCCTCCTACTTTCAGATCGTGTTTCCAATCACTTTTAACTTAGCACAGATCATTCACACTTGACAGGAATTTTTCATGGCAGATATTATAGCCTGATTTTTTCCAAAATGCCAGCAAAATTGTTAATTCCTAATAATGAAGTTAGAGGTAAACAGGCTTTCCTGTATGTGGTGAAAGAGCTTTTGCTACCATTTCTCTAAGATGCTAACATTTGCCAGGGATGTCATCTAAATACTACAGATACAGTCTTTGCTGTTCATGGGCAGTTACCCCATTCAGCCAAGCAGTAAGCCCTTAGAGCTCTCTATTAGCATGTATTAAATAGATGTTTACTAAGAATTCGAAGTGTTCCAGTCTGAGGCGCACAGAAAGGAAGGAGGACTTTCCCCTGCAGCTGCAGCTGTTGTTAATCTGGAATCTCCTTGGGAAGTTTTTGGAGTCAAAGTTGTCTGCCCAACCATAACAGCCTTCCTTGAACATGAAAAAGAAAGCTGTTTTCAGAGGTGCCAGGAGCCAGACCAGGATCTGTCCAGGCTGAACACACTGGGACAAAATGCTTTCATGTAACACACAAAGTAAGATTGCACTAGAAGAGAGAAAAAGCTGCAAAATGAGGCATGCAGAAGCCAGTCATTAATGAAAGTGAAGGTACTGCCCCCTTGTGATGCTGCATTGATACCTTCTTTAACTTTAGGGTTGTGTAGCTTTGTTTTTTTTTTCCACAGGACCCCTGCCTGCTTCATTGCACCAGCTGAGCCTTCTCTCTGGGTCAGTCAGAGCTGCAGGCTCTGCCTCAGCTTTCTCAGGCAGTTGTGAAAGAGGAGGGAGTCCGTCAACCTGGTTGTTTGCTGCGTGGAGAGCAGACCTTGCTCTTGCAACACGATCCCAGCCTGATGCTGAGCAAACTGTGCTAAGCAGAAGTGACCACCAGGCTCATACAGTTTCTTTTCTGGAGGCACTCGTAGTTTTTCAGAGAAGCTGAGCGCTCACAGCCATGGCTGCTGATGGTTATTTTGAAAATGTAATGTGCACTGTTATGTTAATTAACCCAGGAGATTGGGCCTCCCTATCTGAAACTGGGCACCTGCAATGAGTGGCACTTCTTATGCTTAGTGCTTTTTTGATTCGTCTGCCTGTGCAAACAGGAGCCCTTCCCTTTCACCTTAGAGGGAGGCTGAAAGCATTAGTGTTTTGTGAAGTATTTAGATTCTACAGAGATGAGCACAGCAAGGAATCCAGGGAGGTATCAGCAATTTTGTATTCACAGCAAGTTTAAATACGGTGGAAGGAACACCCATGGGCAATAACCTGGGCAAGAAGAATAATACCAGTATTTATCATTCAAGAGTACTGTGTGTCTTGTGCCCTGAATGAGGTAGGAGTCCTGATGGGGCAAGGGGAGAAGAGGTGCGTGGTCAAATAATTAAAGACTGATGAGTGAGAGCAGGAGAGTACAGGCAGGTTTAGTTTGGGCATGTTTGTTTTTGCAGTCTCAGTGCCCTCTCAACCTGGTTTGTTTCATAGGTGCTACTTGTGTTAAGAAAGTATTTCCAGGACCTGGTTGGTCTTTTCATTGTCTCAAAGATTACATCCCATGTTTCAAACAGCTTTTTGGCCTTGGACCCTCTGTGTGAGCACTGTGGGATGCTTAAGATGAAGTCAAATGAAAGGAGATGCATTTTGGGCTGTGTTTTTACAGAGTCAAGCATTAAAAGGGCTTTGGTCCTTGATGTGGGCACTACTTCAGTTAGGATAATAAATAATAAGAGTTGAGCACAATCCAGATAGGGCTTGGCTTGGCGGGTGCTTTGTCACTGTCAGCTGGCAGTGTAATTCTGTATCCTGACTACTGGCTGAGTACTTGAAAAGAAGATGTTTCTCCTGCTGGCAGCTAATAGCGGATCTCCTTTAGCACGCAAGGTAGAGCTTCTGCTTTGTGCTTTTGAAAACACCTGGTTTAGGTGTCAGCTGGGAAGGATTGTGCAGAAAGGAGGCCTATGAAACAGCATCAAATGAGGATAATCCTTCGTTTCGCAGTTACTCATTTGGTTACCTGCTTCAGTCCTGCACCCCTGCTATTCATCTTTTGTCAGGATGTGCTTACATGTTATATCTGCTACCTGTGACAATTATTAGACTTTGCACTTCACTGGTACTTCTTTTTTAAGTGGCAGTGTGGCCTAGAGTGAGTATAGAGGGGGTAATGATTTCCCATGATATTAAGGGTTCAGAACCTTTACAAAAGATTAGCTCATCTTTAATAAACACAGAAGGTTGGGACTTCTTGTTCTATGTGATCAGAAATTCAGAACTCCTGTATTTTTCAAGTCCCTTGGCAGCCCTATGATATTAAATGTACGAAGTTCTCAGAGAATGAGCTGAGCTCCTTGTCAGCCTACACAGTGTTTAAACCCAGTGCAGTTCTGCCTAGGACAAGATATTTTCTTTCTATATGTGCAGATGTACCTGAGAATATGCCTTGGCTATCTCGTAACGTCCTAGAAATCAGTTTGTTATGACTATGGCAGCCCTTTGCGATCTCCTCTGAGGTCTGAAAGAAACTGAAAAAGCACAGCAGCGCTTTATTTTTTTTTTCCCTCCCAGATTCTTCCCCTGCATCCCTGATGTCATGAGAACAGGAAGGAGAGATTACGCAGCGTGGTTAATTACAGCCAGATCCTGGTTGTATTGGCTCCTATCACTTTGATCTGAAGCTGAACATCAGGGGAATGGTATTGAGGATGCATTTGCCAAGAGTGCTAGAAAGAGATAGCCAGGTTTGTAGGGGGAGCTTAGGCATCAGTGGATTAGCATCACCAGGGAAGAGTGATCTTTCCTGCACGCAGGTATTGGATTCTTAATGATTTCCTCCTGTCATATAAGCACCTCATGCAGACCTTTTGGGGTAGCCAGTGCCCTCCGCTGAACTGCTTTATAGCTGCAGACAAGTGACAATCTATTAAATAGCAAACACAAAGAGAAGAGCGAAGTGAAACATAAAAACAGCTAAGATGCACAGTTGAAAGTAAGAAGTATTTTGTGTGACAAAGTGAGAATAACTTCAGCAGAGAGCCCAACAGTCTGATTAAGCACTGTATAGATTAAAAAAAAGAGTATCCTTTTAACAAGTTTAAGTTATCCGATTTTTGAATTTAACAGAGCATCTCGTAGTTATAAGACAGGGAGCCTTCATGTTCTCAGCCTTCCTTCTTTATTCAATATTTTATGCTTTCTTATTATATCTCCTTGTATTCATCTCCTTTCTGAGGCAAGTGGTTTTCGGTCTGCTCTTTAAAGACTTCTTGTATTGTTATTTCTTCCAGCGCTCTCTCAAGGACTACCTCTACTATATGCAGTAATATTCCAGAAGAGGACTAGCAATTCAAATGCACCATGATTTTGTGCATTCTCTATTTCTTTCTATTTGTCCTAACATGTTTTTGCCATAGTTTCACGTCGAGCAAATTTTCATTCTTACACTGAATTCTGCACTGGTCCACACAAATTGACTCAGTGCCTCAGTGGCTTGGAGGCAGTGTCTGACTAGTTCAGACTCTCCCTCGAATATCACTGTGCATCCAGCATATCTAGCTCTGTAGGTAACTCTTAACTATTCACCATACTCCTCAAAATAATTTTGTCAAAGATACAGGTTTTGTTTTTTTCATTGCTTATCTCTGCTCATAGAATCATAGAATGGCTTAGACCACCCTCTAGGTCAGGCTGCTTAGGGCCCCATCCAGCACAGTCTTGACAATTGCCAGACAATTGCAATGAAAAACTGAAGACACCACCTGAGAACTCATATCTAACTTATATTTACCAAAAAACCAAAATACTGCTTAATTCTGTGATTTCTATTTTAGGTTGTAAGGTTTAAGCTTTTGACTATTACATTGAATCTGTGTCAAAGAACAGAAATGCTGCTTGACGAACTGAATCATGTAATCTGCATGTTTGGAGTAGAACAGGTAGAACAAAATATATTTGGCAGTGTTTTGCCTGAAGCTCTGCTTGACAGGATGTACCATATACAAAGAATGTCATTTCCTTTGGAATTAAAAGTGTTCTGTATTTTATTATCTCTCTTATTGGGATCTAAGTGAGATGCAACACTGACTTTAAGTGGAGGCTTGCATGAAAAGGTCTCAGTAATAGCACGTATGTTGTAAGTGAAGGTGTAATTGCAGTTCAGATAGATTCAAATTCAGACCAGGTGTAACCCCACTGAAACTGGTTCTGTTGTAACTAGGTACATGTCACATATGGGCAGCACAGGGCTTTATTCTCTGTGGTCTTGTACCTATGTACAGTTAATCTGAAAAAAAAAAAAAATAAAATAAAGAATGTAATGTTTGACCATTCCATAATAGCTTCATTTTATATCCTTTTTCTAGACTTCTTGAATGGCAGGGAAGCGCTATAAAGCAAATAAGAATGAAATTCTTCAGTGTAATGGAATGTTGCATCTAATTCTCGCTCAACTGAATTGGAATTCTGCAGCTGGCCTCCTATAGAAAGTGCATACAGATTGCAGGATATATCTATAAATCTGATGTTCAGGGAGCCTAATCTGGAGATCACCTGCGTATTGCATTGGAATGTTGTAGATACTTTTCACCCCACACACACATAACACAGAACAGCAAGATCTCTGCCTTCAGAAGGCATCTGAAAAGTCAAACAAAATAAAGAACAGTTGAATATACAGGTGCATGCTGCATACACATTTACGTATCCAGACACATATGCAAGTGTGATCATGTGTATGTGTGGAGACAGGTATAACCACAGATCTTGTAATTAAAAATCAGTTTGAGGCAACTTGTTCCAGATTGATTTGATGCTACCAGAGCTTAAAGTCTTTAGACAAAGCATTGAATCCAGTGCAGTATTAATTCTGGGAAAGTCCTGGAGCTAAGAAACATGCTGGGGTTTAACACAGAGCTTGCTTCATTTGCAGACCCTAAAAAAATGTTAGCTAGCACTTTCCAAGTAATTAATGATATTGTCTTTAGAAACTAACATGAAGCTTAGCCATGAATTTGATTGTGACAGAGGTTTTCCAGAAATGTCCTGAGCTTGCACAGGGGGAACACAGATGGGTTACACAAGATACTATTATTACGAAGTCCGGTTGGGTTACTGAAGATTTCTGAACGGGAGTAGCACAGTGAGAAGGACAAAGCTGTCAGTGCTGTCTGAGCATATAAGGCTAATCCTTGTAGTTCTGTTGCTCTCTGAAACCATTCCATTTTACTCCAGCATACGGCAATGTATTCATGAAGAAAAATTTCACCTAGCCTAGCAGATAAAACAGAATAGATAATATGGTAAGCTGAAGGGATAGTGCAACCACAGACTGTTAATTTAAATTGGTAGTGGAAAAGTGAAAGAAGAGGCAGTGATGCATGTGAGTTAAATGCAATTTTGAGATGATGGCTATTATCTGATGAAAGCTGAAAACATAGTATAACTTCATTA
This sequence comes from Tympanuchus pallidicinctus, assembly GCF_026119805.1. Taxonomy (NCBI): domain Eukaryota; kingdom Metazoa; phylum Chordata; class Aves; order Galliformes; family Phasianidae; genus Tympanuchus; species Tympanuchus pallidicinctus. Next base: position 1,619,125 of record NW_026294752.1, on the reverse strand, counting down.
GATGCGTCTCTACAAATCCAGTTAGATGACTTGTCTCGAAGTTAGTGATTTTTAGTAAAATGTGTCAGTATTACAAATGCAGAGGGATATTCATGAAACCTAGTTTTGAAAAATGTGGATTTCAAGACTCAGAGCTGCCTTTAGAATCATGCTGTATGTCTGGTTTCGTAGTGACGGCGTGAAATTGTTTTCCCCTGTACTTAAGTGACAGGCCATTAAAACAACTGATCAGTTGTTTGTGTTATCTATGACTGCTGCCAGTTAGAAAGCTGAGGGAAAAGAAGACAATTTAAAACAAAAAATCTTCTTAGTACTAGCAAATGTTACTTTTGTTGTAGGCAAAAGGCTGCGAACAGAAGTGCATTTTTAAATTCTCCCTTCCTGTAATACCATTTGGTTTTCATTTTACGTCTAATATATTTCAAGCAGTAAGAATTTCACAAGTCCTTCCTGGGCTACAAGGTTCCTGAGTGCATTGTCACTTCAGTGACCTGAGCAATTTGTCAATAGTCAGCTTTGCAGGCTGCTTCCGTCAGAAGGAGAAGTGGATGACAGATTTGGAAACTTATTTTTACTTGCTCCAGTTTGTTTACAAAGAACTTGCATGAGTTCCTGTTTCCACAAACTCAAACAACAGGAGACAGTTTTATTACATGATATTCCTGGCTTCTTCTCATCCAATTCCATGAAGGACTCATTGGCTTTCTTTCTTCTGTATCTGGTTTGGAGTCAGAGTATGAGACTGTCATGCTGACCATCTACAGCTTTCCACATCTGACTATTGAATGTTCCTGGCTGCATATTAATGGATATACATAGTTTTATAAACACATCAGTTTTAGTGTTTGAAATCAGCTCATATACTGCCACTTAGCATCTTTGGTTCAGCTCCTGGCCGCCTTTTACTTACATCCCCCAATGTAAACAGTGGCTCTTACATCTCAGTTTACTGTGGGATGAGTGAAACTATTTCTTACATTAATCCTTTGAAAAAAGAACAACTGAACATGTGAAAACTTTCACTGTTAACTTAATTATGACTTGGATAATGACATAGTTCAACAACAGATGCTGTGCCTGCAGACCCTGGACTCAGGGCAATTCTACAGGACATTCTGATTTTGGTTTTACTTCAGCAGTATGTAAGAGTTGCTTTTCTGAAGAGTAGGTGGATACGTTGTTGGAAGGGCATTTGTGAGGCCCTGTGAACATTAGCAATAAAGCAATAAAGACTTTGCAAATCTGTATCAGAAACTAAAGATGAATTCCTGGCCTGAAAAGGTTGAAAACTCCATTCAATTCCATGAGTCCAGTCATTCATGCTACATTTATTGCTGAATTTCTGAACTCTGGTTTCTCAATTTTACTTGCCCAAGGACTTCATGCAACTCATAAGGGAGAGTATGATGAAATAGTGACATCTGTACCTACTTAAGCATGAGCTAACAGAAGCTGTGGCACTACCTGATGAAGCCCAGCTAATACCTGATGATCAGCTTCAGCGTGAAGCCAGTCCACTTACAAATTACCTGTCTGTTCATGAGCTATGATCCATTTAGGAAGGATTTGGGTCTTTCTGTCTGCCTAGTGTCAGCGGATGACAAAAACAAATGTTAGAAACTGCAGTGTATGCTGAGAGCTCCAAGGTTTTTGCACATGTTAGAAAGGTCCCATGTGCCCCCTTGCAGTGCAAGGTGCTCCTTACCTCAGCATGTGTGTTGTACTCCTGTGCATCAGGTCTTGCAGAACTGTGTGTTTCACGTTACAAGGAAGATATCTTCACAGTTTTTATGAGGATGAGAAAATATTTGCGATAGAAGGAAATTTTTGTGATATAATGAAACTGTACTCCACTTTCACAAGGTCAGAATCTCCTCTGCGCTTTTGTGCCAGCCTGTCTGCTTAGGCACGCATATGTAGTGTATAAGAAATAAGGACTTTTTCTGACTTTGAACACACAGCTGTTTTGTGGTAAATTGCGCAGCTGAAATGGACAGAAATGGACAACCTTGTTAGTAGGACAGCCACAAAGCTCGGTTTTGATTATAATGTCTGTTTCTCTTCTTCTTGAAGTCAGCTCCTTAAAATTTGATGCGTTCGTGTAATTGCAGTGCAGTTCACTGAACTGCTTTTACCTCTGGTAAAAGGGAGTTTGAGTTTGCAGTGGAGGAGGGGAGAAAGAGACGGACTGACAGACATATGTAGATGCCCACAGTATGGAAAAATAAATGACTGCTAGGCTATTCTGTCATATAAAAATATATATTTTTTTGTTATTATATAAATATGAGATATTAAATGTTATTGAAAGTAAAGTAAGGACTCTTGGCTAGGGATATTCTGCACATGTCCTGTGTGCAAGAGAAACAAAGTTATGGAACAAAGTATGTTAAAAACTTCCTGAAAGAGGGCAGATGTCCCCATCCCTGCAGCAGAGCGCTCTGTGCTAGCTGTGTTACAAGCTTTGATTTCAGCCCGCAGTTATCAACTTCATTGCTGAGCAGCCTGATTGGTTTCTGGAAGGAAGAAAAGCCTTGATACCTTCTGTTCCTTAGGATCTTTCTGATCTTTTCAGATCAGAAAAATCAGCCATGCTGTCCTGTGTCAGCATTTTGCCTGAGGTTGACGTTAAATCCAGACAGGTCATCCTGCCTCATTTTCATAAGGCTTTCCAGAAACTCTTAGAATTACTTGAAGGCAGCTATCTGAGCTATTTAAGAAGCAGCCCGGTGCTTGAACTGTTGTCACCATTTCTGAGTACTGCTCGTGGCTGGCTGCTACTCTATTCTTCTGCTCCTTTTCAGCCTCCTTTTTTGTTTCAATCTGAGGGGTTTTAGGTTTGGAGAGAATGGAGTGCAGGTTGCAAGGCTCCATGGGGAAATCCCAGTACCTCAATCAACCCCGTGGCGCTGAGTACTGGACACAAAAAAATAATACTGAAGAAATAAGAATTCCTTTTTTCCTCGGCACATCTGTGCACCTCTGTCCCATTGCATCTGCTGCTGGTGTCACTGCTTTCCAGTAAGAACCATGAGCTAACATCTGGGCAAGAGTCAGCAGGGCATACCTACTTCTGAAGGCTCCACGTGGTGTTAAAGCAAATGTAAAGAAAGAGGACATCTCTATGAGGTGAAGTCTATCCTTTTGACAGAAACTGTATATATTTATATACAGGGACACAACAAATGTGCTTACTTAAGCACTTGCACTGTATTGGTGTAAGGTGTATTACTGCAAGCCAATGAAACTGGCTTCTGTGTTTGTTAAAGCAGCACTGTTTTTGTCCTTTAGTTAGGAAGGTAATTTGTCATTGGAGGCATCAGTGCGTTTTGTGTTGCTCTGTGCAGAGTAGAGGATGCAAGGCAGGGATGACACTAGAAACAACCCATTGGCACAGGTGACATCTCTGACCTGTGGAGGGATGGAGTAGAGAATACTGCCAAACTCCAGTACGTGTTTTTCAGCTGCATTAAGTACAACTTGTAAGTATACATTGTGGTGCTCCTGCAGTCTTCTACTCACAGCCGGAGATTTCTTTTCACCATCCAACTTTCCATGTCACTGACACTTTGCCAGCCCTGCTACTGAGCTAAAAATATATTCTGTGCATGGCAGTTTCCTCCTGCCCCTCCTGATCTGTTTGGGAAGGATCTCTTGCACTCTGCATAGGTTCAGAAATTAATGTTAGATTCAGAAGCTCATGCGTCTGTAGTCACGCACAGTGATAGGTAGGAGCTACAGCTCTGAGCTGAGGGCTGAAGTCAGTCACGTCTTGTAGATCAGTTCTGAGTTTGTCTTTTTAACGTGTAGGATCTGAAGAATGTCACCAAAATCTTAAACCGAAAATTGCAAAGTTAGGTATTGCTGGACATTCTTAGGCATCTGGAAAGGAAATAATAATAAAAGAAAGAAGACCGAGTTTCCAAGGGTGCTGCGAACTTGAAGCTCCCAAAGAAGACAATCCACTTATTTTTTTTCTTTCAAACTGATGCAGCTAAGGCTTGAAAATGTCCTAGGTACTAACTGCTCGCAGGGAAACAAAATACTTCATGTTGCATTTGTTGAAGTGTTCAAAGTACACGAGATTAACTTACAATAATACATAGGATAGTCGCAGGGATGTAGTAAGGAGGCATTGTTTCAGCCTTATGTATGACATTGTAATTGTATGGTTTTTAATGAACAGACTGGAGTAGTTACACTTAGTAATGTTTGTTCACTAAAAAGGAAAGGGGGTGTTAAATCATTGTGTTCTTTGATGAATGGCTTGTACACTGAAGAATAAATTGAACAAACTGGCATAGAGCTCAGTGAACATGAAATCAGCTATTAGAAGAAAGCTTGTGAACAAATTCTGAGCCTGATATGCATCTTTTGATTAATGTCCTATCAATCATCCATAGTGGCTACCTTAGCTAAGTCGTGCTGTAATCATTCATGGTTGCTTACAGAAACACTAGCAGGGACTATAGAGCTGCAATAACTGAATATTATTACTGATTTCTCCCTAACTCTTGCTGTGAACAATTACTGTTTTCACTCCGTTTCTGCCTCCTTTTATTAAAAAGAATACAATGCAAAATGAAAAGAGAGTTCCTCAAAGACCAGTAAAATTCTCTCGGGGTATTCTTAATAATATTCTGTCCTAAGTGGGCAAACTATTGTAATACAGAGTTCTCATCAGGAATAACAGTAATGTAATCACTCTGAATCTGGCTCCTTATAGATTGTAGTCAAACAGACAAAATGTATAGTCAGATTAATGAACACAGAATTTTCTTCAGAATTATTACTTAAAATGGTTGAAATGATTTTAGCTCTTTTTGTATCACGGCATTTTCAGTTAATGCACTTAAGTGTAACAGCAATTAAGACCCCGGACTGTAAATTTGGATTAAATCCACCCTTTTGCCGTTAGAAGAAGCCTTGATTCTGAAAAGGTATTATTCTACATCCCTTTCTTTCAAGGTCTAATCTTCTGAACTGACCTTTTTAGAAGAAAATAATCCGTGCATACACTTCTTCTTCCTCTGTCTTTTTGTTACAGTATGATGTTATTGGCAGATGTTTACAGGACAATCCCATATTTCTGTGTTTGAAGATTCAGCCCCATGCTGTTTATGCTTCAAGTATGACACAAAGAATGTTTTGGCACTACCCACTGAGTAGGTCCTTAGATGGCAGTGTAATTTCCTCCAAAGTCACTGTAGTCTGGGAAGTATGGTGAAGTAATGAAGTGATGACAGGTATTAACATGCATAATGGGCTTTAATAGACATTTAATGTTGTTAAACTGGAAGAAGAAGTGCTTTCCCATTGGAATATTTCTACATTGAAAGTCATTGATCACCAGTTTCAGAGGGGAAAGGTTAATCCATCAGTTTCTGTAACCAAACGGCACTGATGGAAATTCTTTAGGTGACATTTTGGATGAACTGAGCTTTCCATCTTTGCAAACAAATGAGTGATATGACAAGCATGGTGTTCAGAACACATTTAACCAATTGATTTTCTCTCCTCTTGTAATAAGATCTAGAGACATATGAAAGAGTGTAACATAAGCCAAGATTAAAGGAACTGCTTCATACAGACGAACGTAGGGGAACTGCATTATCAATAAAAGTACTATAAAGCATGGAGGCACCCATTCTTTTTCTTTATATAAAGTTTGTTATTGCAATAAATAGCTGTTATTGAACTGCTTGCCTTTTATTTCAGTTTTTCTGAATTTTATTTCTGTCAACTTTCTGTGGTTTTGTGGTAAATGTTAGGAAAAATTGTTGTGTTTTGTTAAGGTATCGCTTTTGCTCTCACTAGTAAATCCAGACCAACTCTGGGTTTAAAAGCAGGATTTATCATCCTTTGGGCATGATTTTAAGGGTTTAATCTGTACAGTGCCATACTGTAATGACCCTCATCATTTTCCTCCCTCTTCCCTCCTTTTTCTCCCAAATTCAGCCCTGCTCTGAGTTTCACATACCCTCCTACACCGGTATCCCTCCAGCAAATGCATCAGCAAATTATAAGTCGTCAGCAAACCCTGGGTTCTGCCTTTGGACACAGCCCTCCTCTCATCCATCCTGCTCCAACTTTTCCTACCCAGAGACCTATCCCTGGCATCCCCAGTGTCCTGAACCCTGTCCAGGTCAGCTCTGGACCTTCTGAGTCCACACAGGTGAGAGACAATGAAAGAAACCTTTGCACCCAGCTAATTTAAAAATGAAAAAATGAAAGAATCACTTTGTCTTGTTAGCATTTAATCACCACTGTCACCAAGACCCTTTGACAGGTTTCTGACAGCTATAGCATTTGCTGTCCCATTATTATAAATCATGGGCTTAGATGCAGCGTTCCTCATTGGTAGCACACTTTTTAATCCTCATAAATATTTCAGTGTGCTGAAGCAGCTCCTTATTCCAACCTGCCTTTGCTGGACTGGACAGCATTAAACAGGTGGGGAGCAAAGAACAGGAAAAACATGTAGAAGCACTTAACATTTTAAAGCTTAGCATCTTCACATCCAAATCAAGTTGTTGAGCATGCCTCGAGACACAGAGTTGTATTTTGCTGTCCTGAACAGGTGTGAGCTGCTCTAAGACTGTGCAGAGGGTTGAAGTTTTTTTTTCTCTGATTCTTGCCAAATTGAACGTGGTGAGTTAGAATTAATCATTTCAGTAGCAAAGTTGTATTCTCAAAAGCTGGAGATGTGCAGCAGGGGATCAAGACAATAATGTGCACAGTTCGTGTTTTACCTTTTATTAACTCATGTTTGTTTGTTTCTAGATGACCTGGGATAGGTTATTCATCAGTCTGGAAGTTGTTTATCTTCTGGCTAGCTTTTACAAATGTAGATGCAGTATATATTGCTGTGGGCAGCATACTGATTTTTGTGGGATCTGTGCAGTTCAGGTATCTCTAAAAGATCTCTGGATTCCTACAGGATCCATTTGCAGGTGTAGATAACAATGTTCTATCCAGCAAGAAGAAAAAAAAGATTCTGGCCTGTTTATGTCAGTGGTAGTTTTGCTGCTGACTTCGGAGAATCCAGGACGTCATCTAGGATTTTTCAGTTGAGAATCTCACATTAGTGTTCAGCTTTCCTCCCTATCCACTATTATAATGGGAAATGCACTAAAAAAGCTGAGATCTTGCATACAGGCATGAAGTGGGAAAACTTTTTTCCTCCAAGCGTAAAAAAGAGATCTTTTTTCTCCTGTTTATTCACACTGGTGCTTAGCAATTTGGCTTTTCAAAGTTGCCTTTCTAAAGTCATCGTTATGTGGAAATTCAGGGTCTCCCTGCTCCTCCCTGGCCTGACAAAAACAACATTGGTTTGTAAAAAGGAATAATGTCAGATGCCTTCCAGTTTCCTTCCTTCTGCATTACAGGGTTGAACGATGCAGCTCTTCCACAAGTTAATGCAGTGTAATTGAAGCACAATCTGATGGCATAGCCAGTATAATTAACGGCGTAGCTTCTCCATTTACAGTTGTATATACAGCTGCTGCACATTTCAGTTAGTAGCTGCATATTTATCACAGTCTAATTTTGTCTTTTTTGGGGGAAAAAAACTGCCTGCAGCAGAACAAACCCACAAGTGAGTCTGCAGTGAGCAGCACTGGGGATCCAATGCACAACAAGCGCTCCAAGATAAAGCCCGACGAGGACCTCCCCAGCCCAGGTGCAGGAAGCGTGCAGGTACAGCCTTCTGATCTCAGTTATAAGCCTTTTTTCTCACTGCTAGAGGGAAAACACATCTTTGCCATGTTTTGGCCCTCCTGCCTCTTACAGGCCTTCATCTCATGCACGCACATGAGCTCGTGGTAGGAAGGGACTGAATATAGAACTTGAGCGATGTGGGTTTGCTTTGTTAAAGGATGAGGACAGAATGGAAGCAGCGTGAAGGAGAAACCTCTCATTTGGTTCAGTGAGTGCTCAGCCCTCTGTTCTCTGTGGAAAAGGGAGCCAAAGATATTCAGGTCTTTACTGAGGACGAGTTTGCCATTCAGCAAGAATATCTACACCTTGCTGACTTCTGACAGATCTTGGCACTGTGCAACATTGAGGCCTTAGTACTGGCCTCCAGTCCCTTCTGCCAAGCTTTCCTTACTGGCTGATGCCACTGCTTTTAGGAGATTGATTCCTGATTTACAGTGATGAAAGGCAGGTCAGAATCAGAGACTCAGTCCTGTGAGCGAATCCGTGAAAAGAGAACAAGGTTCATCTAAATCCCTCAGCAGGCTGGAAATGGAGAAATAGCATGAGGACGTAATCTGAACCAAATGTTTGTGCCAACATCTGAGCCAGTACCAGCTGGGAAGGAGTCCTTTGGAGGAGCTAAAGGTGGCAAATCAAAAACCAAGATGAAAAGCCATCTTCTCCTAGTCACCCCCTCCATGCATGCATTATGGGCAAGAATGGGCTGACGTGTAGCCTGAGAATTACCAGTCTGCTTTTGGAAAGACTATTTATGTGAAAAACTGTCACTGGATTAGCAACATAAACACAGTTTGGATGACTGGTGATTTATGTCCAACCTTATTACTAAAAACAAATCCCAGTTAATTCAGCTATGCTCAATAATGTCTTTTTCACTCATACTGCCACTGAATTATTAGGGTAAATGTGCAAATGAAGAGCTGCTTTAGTATGGGGAGAGGGAAGCTGAGCATTTATGATCTGATTTTAACTGGCATGTAAATGGAGTTTTTTTAGAAATTCTCTGCATTGGGTACTTCTGAGGAAGAAATATATATTTTGCACGTATACTTGACACATGCTTTTGGCTTACCAGGCCTGTTTTGAGCTTTTGTGTTCTGTAGAGCGGATTGAACTGAGGTTATAATAATCCGTTTCCCTCACTCTGTCTTTCTTTAATGATGAAGTAATTCACTTCTTTTCCTCTGTTTCAGAATTTCCTCTCTCTTCACCTCTGTTTTTTTCATCTCTCCAGGAACAGCCAGAAGGTATGACCCTGGTAAAGGAGGAAGGGGACAAAGATGAAAGCAAACAGGAGCCTGAAGTGGTCTACGAGACGAACTGCCATTGGGAAGGCTGTTCCCGGGAGTTTGACACACAGGAACAGCTAGTGCATGTAAGTTAATGGTATTCAGGAACTGGGTTTAAAACTGCGTGACCTTTTTCACGAGGGTCAGGTTCTCTGACCCTGTGCTGAGTCAAGTTTCTTAGCTAACAGCGCTGCAAACTGGAATGGGGTTTATGAGTTTCTGAGAATAAAGAAAACTGAGCCACAGTGCTTGACCTGTTCAGTCAGCTAAAGCTTAGTGTAAAATTCAATAAAGTCTTCAATAGAGATTGTAATGGCTCTGATCCTGTAAGCCAGCAAACACTATTTTGAGTTAGAGACTTTGATAGTTATTGAGTAATAGTAAGCTGGACATGAATTATTATTAACCTTTAGCCAAGTTTGATTTTTTCCCCAAAAGGGATTGTAACAGTAAAAATGGGTGAGGGGAGTCCTTCCCCCTTCCCTAGGGGTTTGAAGGGCCTTTTTTTTTTGTATCAATTTACTGTTGTTTGGAAGCTGGAATGGGTTATTTAGATAAATACATGGTGGCAGAGTTACTCAGTCCTTCTAGCAAAAGCAAACTGTTAGTACTATTTATGCTATGCTATATATTAGCTATATCTTTTTTCTTCCTCTCCATTTTCCAAAGTGAATGGTTTTTAGTATTTTTTAGTATTGTAACCTAAAAAATGAGCCGTGAAACAGAATGGAACCCACCAAGTACAATACCCCATGTTTCCAGTCACTTAGCTAGCAGGGCATCACATCAATTTCATAAAACTTACCTAAATATGCTGAAAAAAAACTAAGAAATTGCCAGTACATATTGGAGAGGGCCATTTTCAGCAAATTATATGTGTGTTGGAGTCATATTTATTGTAGAAAAATGTTGAGTACTCTTCTGAATATTGTGCAAAATCTGTTGCACAGTATGGCCAATACTGCTGAAATAGATTGTTGAAAAATGTTCTTTTCTCCTGAAGTTAAATAAATAAGTAAATAAATAAAATCAAGCACCATGGATTTCTAAACACTATGCAAAATGGTAAGCTGATGGTGCAGAGGTGACTTCAGTAAATCAGTGTCAGCCTTTGACTTGCTGGAGTGTGACAGACTGGTGGTGCTGGAAATTAATCATCAAGAATTGTTTTATATTATTGGTAAGTAATAATAGCAGTGGTGACAGTAACAATAGCAGTAAATGAAAGAAAATCACAAACTGAAATAATGGCAAGAATGTGACTTTTTAAATTAATTTTTAGACACTTTTTGCCCGAAACATACTCTAACATTTTAATAGGCCAAAATGAAATGTGAGAAGAGAGTCTTTTAATGTCGTAATATCTTTTTGGGAAGAGATTCCATATGAAAGGTTGAATGTGTTTAAAAGATCAAGTGTCGGTCTTGCAATTGGTTCCATGCAGTCAGACTGATTGACATCATCTGGGGCTCTGCACAGGCAGCCCTTATATCTGCTCATAATTGTGAGGCTAAAGCTTTATGGTGACTGGAAAACCTTTCTCAATATTCAGAAATGATCCGAGTGATGATGATAAATAATTTACACCAAAATATATGGAATAAAAGAGAAATTCAGAATAAAAGTGCCTTTGGTAATAAAAAAAAAAAAAAAAAAAAAAAAAGAGGAGGGTTTTTTGAAGTTGCATATGTGAAATCTAATTGAATTCCACTGCGCCTGTTATTTAACAGCTAATGTTTTATACGGTTTCAGGTGAGTTAAACTGACAGTGAGATTGTTCTTTTTTTGTTGTTATTTCTGATGCAAATCTAACTGTCTTACAAAGGTCAACAGCAACACTTCTCTGAAAAAAGTGTATTTCTTACATTTTTGAGTGATGGCAACATCTGAAATGGGTTTCTCTAGCTGTAAAAGCAGGTAGATAAAAAATGTTTCTGTGATACAAGGAGTTCTTTTTGACAGCGCTCAAGATTTGGATGTGTTATGATGGCATTCAAGATTATGAGGTACAAGTCCCAACTTGAAACCCTGAAGACAATAGAACCATCATCCTTGCAGCAACCATCACATTCAAGTAGCTCAAATTACACAGCAAGACTCAGCGTGACTCGGTGCTGCTTTGTGATTCTTCTGCTGCTCCGGCAGAGGCCTGCTGTGTGGACTTGAGTGAGTTATTTCTGTCCAGAATTGCAAAAGGCCTTGAGTCATCTATTTCTGTGTGAAAGGCTGGTTCTGCGCCATCTGCCTCACATTTTGTCTGCCCTTGATTGCCGCAGTCCCCTGATTGAGGCCTGTTGCAATGTGGGGAGTGAAGTCCAGATCTCAGTAGGGCTTCAGCTGGCTTTTAGGTGTGCAACTCCAGAAGAAAGCCTTATGTTCCCATGGAACAGCTGTGTCCTTGAATATCTTCCCATTGCTGTGGTCTGTGGCCTTGCACCCGAATATTCGTGGGTGAATCCAAGCAGACACAAATAGCAGTGGCTACATTTTTCACAGTCATTGCTAAGCTCTGATGAGTGCATGGACACCTGTGTCAGGTGTGTGTGACAGAGCTTGTGTGTCTGTAGTGTGGGTTCATCCTTTCTCAGCAATATTTACACTGCAGTAACAGCTGGAGCCCTCTGAGACACAAGAGAAGGAACAGCCCTGGTGTGGGCATGGGATTGCATTAACCACGTGAAAGGTTTGTGAGGCTCCCCAGTACTGCCTGTGGGTCCCCGAGCTAGCTTGTATATGCGTAGGCATGTAGCTACCATGCTATGCTTCTCAGCAGGTTGAGGGCTTTGCAGGATAATAGGTATTAACCTTCAAATCTTGCAGGAGTTTCCTGTGCTGGCTGCATGCACTGCCGCTCTGCAGGTGCTTCCCAACCCGCTGGCAGGCTCACAGAGTATCAGATGCTCCAGCCAGGATTGAAGTGTTGTTTGAAATGGGATTCTGGTCTGTCACCCGGGACAACAAAAGCATGGGTAACCGTTCTGTTTGTGTTGGTTCTGCTGTAGGGTAGTAAACACCGAGGCAGGGGAAGCTGGCATAGGTGAAGGCAATAGTAGCTTAAATTGTCCTGGCAAGGCTCGTTCAGGTAACATATGCCAGCATCCCTGTATTCCCTGACATTCAAGGAGTGTGAGCTAAGAGCTACAGAGATTGAGTGGATACCTACAAGCAGGAGCACACTGTGTCGTGTTGTGTATGTGCACCTGCTGGGTGAGTGGGATGGCAAGGGAACTTCTAGTGAGACAGAGTGAGCTACGTAGACGTTTTCAGAGGATTGCAAGGAAACCCTTTCCTGTCACCGTTTCAGAATTTGTACATTTGACTTGGAAGCATACAGAACGTCCTTTCACCTGTACAGCTCAGCTGTAGCTCTCCATTCCAAAGCCAGTTTCTTGAGCTTTGGCAATCTGGCTGGCAAAAGGAAAATCTGTAAAATACAGAGCTCCAGAAAGAGAGCCGTAACGCATTCCTGTACATCCTGATAAGGCTGAATTTTCAGAATCTGCATGGGCTAACTGGAAGTCTTATTATAAATATTCTCCCTCTCTCTTTTGGAAGCGGGAATAAAGCTACAGTTTGTAGCCACGTGTGTTAGCAAGGAATCAGACTCAAAACCTCCACTGGCACAGAACAGGCTTGTAACCCAAGTTTTGCATCCCAAAGCATTGAAATTTTAGAAGAACTGGAGTGTTTATGAAAAATATGGAAGGCTAATGTTTTATTTGTTGAAGAATTGTGTACATGAGCATAAGTTCCCCTCTCACTAGAATGCTTCTGGAGTGGAACTCAGAAGAGCTTTTCTACAGTATGCAATGCATGTTGTAGAAAATGCAGCTCACATTGTAGGTATCATTGCTTCCATACAGGGTGTATCCACAAGCACGTGCACTTCCATTTGGAAAGAGGTAAAGATGGGGTGGCTCGTGTGTGTTCCAGTCTTTCTGTCATGTGAGAATAGCATTATTACCCTTTTGGAAATGATGGGCTATGATTTAATCTGAAATCAAGAATAGGTAAATCAGATCCTAGCAATGTCTGGGATAGATAGTGGTGTGTAACATAGCATATGTGAAACAGTAAGTACAAACATATCTGTGACTGGATGTGTAGTACAGCTTTATAACAGATATTGTGGTCGTGGGCAGAATGGTATCAGTATACAGCAGTGTTTTTCTGCTTTATTTTCAGTAGTGACGTCCTGCTGTTACTAGTATAAAATATGGGTGCTACCAAGAGTACATTTAGGTCCAATGAGACAATGTTTTCTGACTGAATTTATGAACAGAACCTGCGTTTCTATGAATAAATAACTAAAAAGCTACATAAGAGAATCGTTATTGACCCACCCAGAAGGCTTTGACGCTGTAATGATTTCGATGCAGCAGCTCTTGTTTTCAAGTGATATGTGCCACTTAGGATTCAGCATGGTTAAATTTTCATGATACATACACCAAAAGGCAAGGTGTTAAACCGTTCACATTCTCTGCCTTATTTATAGCACCCATCCATCCTTTTTTTTTTCCACCTCTCTTACAGTTAATAGAAAGATTCATGATTCTTCATGGTTGTCTATCTAGTGTCTGACAGTACTGACTGCCCTGCTAAAGCAAGTCACTATCTATAATTGATATCCTTCTATGGAATAGGGTACTGGCTGCAATTGAAGGGTTTTGCTGAAAGCTCTTAAATCTTGACAACTTCTGCCCTTGTTCTGGTTCAGTCGCTGAGCTTCACAGCTGGGATCCCAGGGTTATTTGAACTTGGTGCAAAAGGGGTGCGTGTGTTTCACATTAGCAAATCACAAAGTCGGAGAGCAGCATTAGAGCTGCTTCTGTGGACTCCTGCCAGGTAGTCTTATTTACAGCACCTTGTGCTCCTGAAAAGATTGCTGGCATTACCGTTTGAGCATGTGTGCTGAAGATTCCTTTCTTTCCCTTCATATTTGAAAAAAAAAAAAAAATCTTATTTATTTTAAAGCCTCAGTTTGCTGCTGGGGCCTTTATCATTCAGCTGTTTAATTAATTTCTCTGCCCAGCAAGATATTATAATTGGGCTTAGCTGAGCTCAAGTTTGTTTTAAATATGCGATAAATGCACTTGAGCACCCAGAAGCTAATAAGATATTGTATATTTTTATAAATCTGCTTTTTGTTGCAGTTTGTCTTTTTTTTTCCCCCAGAAATCAGGTTAAGAATAAAATATTGCAGAAGGGTTAGACTCTAAAGATAAAAGTTTGTTTAAGAAAATTATCCTTCAAGGAAATGACTGAAGTTATTGTTAAATATTAATACAATGGCAATCAGAAAAACGCAGTGCTGCCTATTTCTCATCCCCCTTGCTGTGTAGAGTTGATAATTATTTTTTTTTAATTCAAAAGCATGCTTGAAGAACTGTAGAGATGTTTTTTTTTGTTGTTAACATTTTCTCCTTAATTGTGCAACAATAAAATTCTCTCATTGTTGTTACATTTGATTAGATTAGATCAAAAAGCCCTAAACTGACAGCGATGGCTTACGATCACAATCCCATTTGCTGAAGTCTTTTTGACTGTTTTCAAGCCCTGATGACTGAAGCACATGGCTGGCAAACCCTGGAGCAGTCACCATAATGCTCCTCCAGGTACCCCAGGCTGAGTTTCTGAAGGTTTTTGCCCTCCGTTTCTGTAAAGAAGAGTGGGTTCAGCCTTGGCAAACAGAAGTTGGGCAGCGATCTGTGGAGGCCTCTGTAAAACATAGGCTGTGCCCACAGGCTACCTGAATTCAGATTCTGCAGCACCTGCAGTGATTTGGGGTGCCTTGGTCACTGGCATTACAAAACTGAAGAACAGATCTGGTCAGGAGTTGAGGAGCACTCTGCTCTCTGAAGGACAAAAAGCCTTTGGACACCCAGAAACAGGAGCATCTGCAGTCAGTAGGCTTTTGAAAGCCCCCCTCCCAGTTCTCCCTTTCTGATCTATGGCTTCTTCCTCCTCAGCTCTCTCTCATAGAATAAGTGGCAGGAAAGCTCTGTAAGAGCCTCACTTTTCTGCATTAAAAGGGATCCAACTGCAATACAAGAAAAAGCTACTACTTTTGATGAGAGCAGTTCACCAGGTTTGCAGTGGCAGAGCCATAAATGAAGGCAGGAATCATGCTTTGCTCCAGCTTCCTGAGCTGCAGATGAGCTTGCGACTCGGTGGCACAGGTGAGGTGCCAGCCCTATGAAACAAGGCCTTTTGCCATCTCAAGGGGATGTAGTTAAGCACCCCAGCTCGCGTGTGTCTATGAAGATCTGCAGGGATTTATTATTGATTTTATTCTGCAGAGAATGGTTTTGTTGCATTTCCACTGTAGTTTTGGTTCTGGTGCAGTAGCAGAGATTCTTCAGCTCCTTCAGAGTCTCATTGCGACCGATTATGGCAGCAACTGCCCTGAAAGGTTCAGAAATGTCTCCTTTAAATTGAAAAGAGTAAGGAATAGATAGGAACATTAAATACATTATAGTAATTTTTTTTTTCCTGAAAAAAAAAAAGAGATCTTTTATGTACAACAGCAAAATTTATTTGGTAGTCATCTTTTTTTATTTTTCATTTTGTGGGGTCTGGACCATACCCCATATTTGGAGAAACAGTGCTGTGCACAAAAGGAGTCATTCTTCAAGCCCAGGGCTTGGACTGAAGGCTGGGGCAGTGTGGAAAAGGAGGGCAGCTGCTTTGGAGGCAAGCAAGTGCTGTTCAAAGTTTTTCTTCAGCTCTTGTATCCCCTCAGTGCATTTGATCTTTGTAGCTGGGAAGGAGGAAGGAGGAGGAGAGAATGTAGAAGAGAAGCATATAATTGTGAGACTCCTGTCCGCAAGTTTGGAGTGAATGTTTAGAGTTAGATTTCAAAATTCTCTTGCTGGCCGTTTAAGGGCAAGTTGTAATTAAGATGCCAAAGGTGCTGGGATAGAGGCAGCTGAACCTGTAGCTTTAAAATACACCATAATGGTAGCATCGTTTTGGGCCAACAGTTTGTTACCTGCCATTCAAACACTAGTAAGCTGATCTCTGCCCCTAAGTGCATACACATTCTCTCTTGGTTTCCACATGGGTAGCTAACACATTCTTGTTCCCTCGTAGCGTGTCTTTAACCATCTATCAAAGGGGTTTTAAGGTTAAGTAACCACAGACCGACCTCACGCTGTTCTCTCTGTGTTCCATGGAGCATCAGCAGCCCCTGGGGCCGGCACATCCCTGCTCCACACCAGCCACCAGAATGCCCTCTGCCTTCCAGCAGTGTTAAAAGCCAGCGCTGCTGCCTTCTGAAGAGATCTCATTCACTCTGGGCTTGACCCGAAGGCCAGCTGTGCTTTGGCTCAGGTCCTCTTAAGCACTCCTGCATCAGCAGTTCCCCTTCCTAGAGTCTGTCTGGCTTTCAATGAATCACAGAGGAGATGAAAAAAAATAAAGTGGGGATTTTTTTATTTTTTTTTTTATACAGAAAGGTTTACGAAAAAATAAATCCACCCTAATCTGTGAAGTATTAAGAGGGGATTTAGAGAGAGAAATATAATCATTTTTTATTTTAATTCCTCTGTAATTAGTGTTTCTTTCACAGCATTAGTAAAACTTGTGGTTAGCCTGCTGCTGCTATGGCTGCTGCTCATGTGAGTTTCCAAAGTCATTGTCTCTGAATTGGTGTCCCTGAAAAGAATTGCTGTACTCTGCATGCAAATTTAATGGCGCTTCCTTTTTGCTGTCTAGTGGAGACTGATCAGTGCTCCTCCTGTGCCCAGAGAAGTTACTCTAGCAATTCAGATTGAAATCAGAACAAGTAGATACTCGAATGAGAAGGGCCATGCATAAAAGTAAGCAGGTCTTGGGTATCCCTACGTAATTTTTGTCAGAAAATCTTTTTCAGATGGTTTGTGGACTGTACATATTTACTTAGCTTTATTTTCCCTGGCAGTGGAACTAGTGAGCTTCTCCAGGCTAGTGATGCTTCATGGATGATTTGCAGTTTTTTGGGAACTGTAGGGTTAAAAGCCAGTAGCCAATTTCCAGGGGAGACCGTGCTGCCTGAGTGAAGGTATAGGCACAAGTAAAGCTGCAAAGTGAGTTGACTCTTCACCTTCTGACTCTTGTTGGGATACTGCATAGAAGAGAGGCAATAGAAATCCATGCCTGCTGCTTCAGCTGCCTCAAAGCAGTAAGGAAGGTTGGGCTTATGCATTGATTCCAGAGAGCATTCAGTCTTGTTCCAAGGGCCAGGAAAAGCATGTTCCCCTGGGCGGAGTTGCCATTTCTTTGTGGGTTTTTCCTTTCTTGCTGCTGCTCACTGAGTAGTTTGCAATTATGTAGCCTGTCTTACAATGCTGAACAAGTGGAACGCTGAACTTGAACTTTCTGAGGCCCTCTGTTCTTCGTGATGTGTTTCTACATTGCTTTTGTCTTCTCAAAAAGAGTAGGGCATCCACAGGGCATGCCATCTTCCTATCTTTGTCATGAGTGCCGTGTTCTCCCTCTCAAACGCCTGTATTGTACCCGAAAGGTTTGTCCATAGAAATCTGATGCCTGGAGGATCCGAAATCTGTGAGCTCAGCCCAGCTACTTTACATGGAAGGGCTTCCTGGCAGACAGAAGTGGCAGACTGGCATGTTCAAATGAAGGCAGGATTGGGTGAGCTGCATAAGGGCTCAAGTGTCACTTCTGCATTTAATTCTGAGGGTTTTACAGTGTGGAATGATCTTTGCATTGTGTTTTGTTCATGTCAACTCTTAACAGAAAAAAAAAAGAAAAAGAAGACCTCACAAGCCTTATGTCCGGGTTAAATAGATTCAGTGTTTTTCAGTGGTCACACTTGTGTGTGTGAATTTTTCAAGGCATTGGGTTGCTAATCTGTGAAGTAAATGGGTGGTGGTTTTGTCAGGAGTGGGTCCTCTGGTGGTTTGCGCTGTAGGTATGAGGTCTGCATATACGTTCTTGTGTGTATCACAGGGCTGAGATGCCACAGTTCTCTGTGAGATAAAGTAGTCAAGCTGAAAATGAAACAAAGCTCTAACTGTATCCCTCCTTGTGTTTAGCAGAGATAAACTACAGTGGAGTCTCAGTGCTGCTCCATTTGGCTTCTGGCAGCAGCTTTAATTGGTAAAATGCAGATTTTTTTTTTTGATCAAGAGAGGATTATTCTTGTTATCAGTCTGGAGCATCTTATTTCAAGATGAAAAGGCTTCGCTGAATTACAGATGCCAACATTTTTACAAAGCACTTGGCGATTGACATCTCAAAGAGAAAGTATGATTTATTAGCCTATAATGGCTAACACTGAGCACTGGGCTAGGTCCCACTGATTTGTGAAATTGCTTAATATGAATTGCCTTTTTGTGTAATTCAAGCCGTGGGTTTTTCAAATAAACTTAGAATATAAAGTGTATGAAATGTTACATACCTGGAAAGGGGGAAGTGGAATGGAGCTATGTAGCTAAAAAGAAAAGAAAGGGAAAGGAAGAAAGAGAAGAGGAAAGGAGAGAAAGAAAGAAAAGGGGAAAAAAAGGAAGAAAAGAAGGAAGAAAAAAAAGAAGAAAGACCTACTTCTAAATCCATCTTGGTGGTGTTTTTTTTACAGTACTTTGGTTGATATGTTGGCAGAGTAAAGATTAATAACAAGCCTTGTCGCTATCAGTAGCTGCTTGTCGATTCTCTGTAACAGGGCTGTCTGTTCAGCATGGAAATTATTGATTAAATAAAAATTGCTATTAGATTGTGATGTGATCCATAATCACAAACAATGGTGGACATTCCTCTTTCAGATCCCAAGCCATGCATCAAGTTTTTCCTTGCAGTAATTTATATTGTGCTGACACCCGCACCCATTAGGCTTTTATCCTCTCCTACATGTGTCAAGAAAGCACTAAAAGAAAGAACAGCAACAGCACAGCGGCAGGTAGGAGCTCACTAAATTTTCTGAGAGAAGCACAGCATAGCTAAGCCCATCCTTGGCTTCTAGTTAGAACCTTTCCTCAGCAACGCATCTTGAATTCGCATCCTTTTTCCGAGGATTTTCAATGAGAGCAGGAACTTTCTCCACAAATATCTGTGCTCAAATTGCTCACTGCCCATTTTTGCTTCTGTTATTCTCTTGGCACTGATTTTATCCACGGTCCTTGTCAGGATGATGTGGAAGGGGTATGCATCCAGGAAGGCTGAACGCTTTCTTTCTTGCTTTCTTTCTTGCTTTTCTAACATAAATATTCTGGAGTGTGAAAGTCAGATGGGTTTCCTGTAGTTATTGAGCTCTGATGCTTCTTAATTTGAGGAATCCAGGATCAGAGTGCTTTGTTTAAGACTGCATCACTTTAGGCTGAATTAATTAAAAAGATAATATCTCACCCTTCTCTTCCCAGCACATGTGAGCGTGGTACCAACCTTCTGCCCCCCAGTGAGAGACTTTGTCTGAAACTAATGGGAACTTAGTCAAGACTTTTTACAGAGTTTGGCTGTTTGTAAGAATTATGGCCACACAGCTTCCCCGTTACTTTGTCTCAAAAGACCTTAAAAATAAATGTGTCAAAATTGATCAAATCCAGCTTGCCTGGCTGCGAGGCAGAGGATTCCTGTAGCTCTGGCCTGCAGATTGCTGGCAGTGTCTACCAGCACTAAGCATAATTATTAGAAGAGTTTTGTATCTCTGTACAAGTGCTGAGAAGATAGTAGCTTAAAACATTGTGGGCACATGGTAATATTTTTTAGTGTAGTTTTTCTTAATGTTCATAGAATAAGGCTTTATCCTTCAAACTTTCACCAGTGCTCACTATATATTAGGTAGCTTTTGCATACCTTCCTTGTGTCTAAAATATTTCTAATATGGTATGTTACAGATAACCCAGAACATCCTACCTGCAGTATTTGACTGTTTGCCACATTATGCTCATGTTAAAAGAGAATGTTTAACAGTGAGCTCTGCTTCCTTCACTGTGCAGAGTAAACACAGAGTTTCACTGTCACTTAAATTAAGAGACCACTTTGTTTTGCAAAGCCGGAGCATGTGCCCTGCACACCTCCCTGCAGTTCAGCCACTTTCTCTGTGTGGATCAGAGCCAGGGGATTACCAGCCAGGAAATTAATTGCCAAGGGGTTTCTGACACTTATTGTTAGTAAAAAAAAAACCAGCGTGAACAAAGAAGTGTGTTTTATATCAACACTCTGAAGGCGCCAGGCTGCACCTCTGACGAGAGGATGTGGCAAAGATGCAGGCTTGTTGTTGGGGCTGCCCTTTGGTTGTCTCCTGCAGGGTCCTGGGTCCAGTTGTAGCACGTTTCAATCCCATTCAAAATGGATTCACAGTGATTTATAGAAGAGCCGCATTTCTGAAATGAACCAGATTAGTTAGGATTGATTTTTAGTTAGCAGAAGCAAATTGTCAGTTCTCTGCAAGTCAATTGAAGTTAGTGTGTGGAATGCAAGGCAGAAAGACAGCTTTGGCACTTTTTTAAGTGTACTAGGTGAAAGCCCCATGTTCTACTTGAAGGTCTTTCACGGTTTTCATTCCATTTGTCCCAAAATACGTCTGTTGTCTGGCTGTGGCACAATTGTCTGTGGTACATAACAAGAGAACAGGAAATGTTATCCCAGGACACAAGAGATGGAAGAAGCTATTCCTGCTGCTGTTCCCAGGAGCATCAATAATAACTAACCTTTGCTAACCTAGGATGGCCAAACCCAGCAGAGATGTGAAAGATAAATTTGAAGTGAACGTCCAGTGGAAAAAGCCTAAAGCTGTCTCAGAGAAACAGTAAACCTGTTGCACATGATAAAGCTTGCTAGAAATGTTCCTTAGAGATGTCAGAAAGGGGGGGCCCAAACTGTCTTCTGCAGTTGTCATTGCTTCTGTCACCCGCTGATGTATTAATTCTGCCAGCATCTCTTCTGTGATGAAACCTCGTGAAGGTTTTGATGATGCTTATCACTGCCATCATTCTTCTTTCTAGTTTCTGTGAGAAGTGTTGTGTGTTTTTACATCACTGTATTCCCAGCTTTCTCAGGGTTTGTTGTGCAATTCGTTGCAAAACATGGATAAGGCATTGTCTCCTAATCTAACCTGCAGCTTTCATATATTACGTGTAGGAGACACTAAGTGCATTTGTTGAAGAAATCCTGCAATTCAGGAATGTTTTTCTGCATTGATAATTGTATGGGTAACTTGAATGTGATCGTGTAGTAAGCACAGGACTCAGATGAGCACAGGTAAGTCCTATTGAGGAGTATCTTTCATTTCAAGTGGGCCAGTGTTAGCTGTGCTGCAATCATTAATCAAGTACCAAGAGCAGAAAAAAATGCACGGTAATACAAAACCTGATCCAAACTTGATCTAAAGGAAGTTCATACTGTTAACAAGGTCTTGGCTACGTAGTCTGTACAGTATTCCTGCCCATTTGTTTGATACTTCTTCATTTAATTGTCTGACGTTTACCTTGCTAACTTGCTATTCCACCCCATTAGAAGCACATGGCTTTCAGTAAAAGAAGGCAGTGTCTTTTTTCTTTCTCTCTTTTTTTTTTTAAAGGGATTGAGTAGTTTGCCAGTTCTTCTGTACCAGTTCAGCAGTTTGGAAGTCTTCAAAATCTTATTAAAATTATACTTTCTATCTTTTCCTTGTTCTGTCTTGCTGCAGTCCTTCCAGAGATTAATAGATTGGCTCATGGGATTAATCCATGGTTTGTCCATGGGAATACAAAAGGGTATTAA
Organism: Tympanuchus pallidicinctus; assembly: GCF_026119805.1. Taxonomy (NCBI): domain Eukaryota; kingdom Metazoa; phylum Chordata; class Aves; order Galliformes; family Phasianidae; genus Tympanuchus; species Tympanuchus pallidicinctus. Next base: position 1,597,421 of record NW_026294752.1, on the reverse strand, counting down.
GCTGCTGCAGTGTATGTTTATATTTTAACTCAAAGAGCCTGTTGGTACTAACCTGTTTGCAATCTATTTCCAAAACTGGGCACTGAAAAGCATTATAAATTTTAACAGATTTTTGTCAGTAAACTGTATAATTTCTATAAAACAGTTCTGGCTTTATATATTCACTTTGTGCACTACTGTTGTTGGGATATTTTGCTGGTATGTTTTTACTTACATTCCTTCTGCTTTAGGCATTTATTTGTTGGCTTCGCTGGGCTGCTCTGTGTAACGGTTAGAAATCTCTTCCCATTTTATTCTTTTATTCTGGTGAACGTGCTTTGTTTTAAAGGGAAATGTTATTACTTTGAGCATGGTTAGAACCCACTGCTCAATATCTTAAGTATAACAGCTGCTAAAGCCCTGCTCCTGCAGAGCTGTGTGTTGGACCCAGTGGAATTTAACAAACTGCACTGCCACAAGAGCTCACGTGAGCAGAGCACCTCACAGGATCAAGATCTGCACATCTCACCTAGGAGTGATGGCTGGAATTTATCAAAGCCAAACAAATTGGAGCATTGTTAATTTCAGGTTTAATATATACAGCAGATCTGATTTCTGTTGAAGTTGGATGGCTTACTGTGGCAGAAAGGAAGACTGGAGGTTTATGCCTTATGCAGCAATGTGGGAAGTGTTCCACAGGATTTAGTACTTCTACCTTGTGTGTGCTGATGTACCTTTTGCAAAACCGAGGTGACATTTTCATACCTCATACTGTTTGCAAATGCAAGGAAATACCTTGATGTTACATCTCTTTTTCATGATTTCTATCTCAGGAGGTGCTAGCAGGAATTCACTGTAATCTTCCTAAGCGAGAAACACACACACACACACACACACACACACATATATATATATTTGCTTTTAAGCCTAAGTTGCACTAACACCTGTAGCAGTGCAAAGTGCTTGAGTATTTATTTATTCATTTAATTAATTTTAAGGCCTGTTTTTCTGATATGTTTCTGTTAAAGACTGTGCAAAGCTGTGTGTGGGTTCAGAATTGCAAAGCAGATAGTCAGCCCTGGCTCATGTTGGACATCACCCGTGAGGCCTGTGAGTGAGTTTCAATGGATTTAACTTGAGTTTTGTGGAAATTCTGTAGCAGTTGCACGCAAAATCAATTTTTACCCCTAAATGGAAGATCATGAACCAGAAAATTTTGAATTTGAGCCTCAGGTAGTTTTCTGTCCTTCCATATTCAGTCGCTCCTAGAAGATATCAGACTTATTTTCTATTCAGCATTCCTAGGTGACTGTCAGACATCGTGAAGGGCAGATGTTGCATTTCAGGCCATTCTGTACCCTGTTCCCTGTCCAGCTGTAGAAAAATACCTGTCCTTGTTTGTACCCTACTGTTTTGACTGGACTGAGAGAGGAGAATGAAGCTCCATGTAGTGAGCACTCCTCTTTTGTAGGTTTGCAGCAGGAGGAGGCATCCTGCCTCCCTACTGTCATGCCATAGAGCTTTCCTGAAGGCAGGAATCGTTCTTGCCTCTCACTCCACATCATTTGGATCTATAGCCAGATCACAGCTATATAATATATATCACAGCTTATAAAAAAGGGATGACCCTGCAGCAAAAGGCTTTTTTTTTGCTCATGTGTTGCAGCTTATCCATGAGTGCTCAGGCAGACCTGTGATCATGCAGCCAGATGCGTACAAAAAGAACCAAGAGTGATGCTGAAGCTAGTGTAAGGTGAAGGAGTTTACCAGTATCTACACAGTGGATACCCCAAGAACTTGGTCATCCTAATGTCTTTCTCCCCATCACCAGCAGATTGTGGGAGAGCAGGGCATACTTTTGGAGCACAGAGACATAACCATAGCATCCCTTCTTGACAACAGCTGTCTTGAGTTTCTGCTTCATGGTTTTTACTTTCAGTTCATTCACTTCTTTGCTGCAGCTCCCCAGCACATATGCAATTAGCTATGTCCTTGGGAAAGTCAAAGAATGAGGACCAGGACGAGGAGGTTTTATTGTTTGTTTGTTTGTTTGTTTCTATAACATCAAAATAAAGTAGCTGTAATACCTTGTTTCATCAACTAAGGCTGATGTAGGACAGAACATTGATGCTGGAGGAACTTAGAAGGCCCAGTTGTCTCAGCAGCACATTTTGTAAAATTACTTCCATACATTTGGAAAAAAGAATTAAGAAAGCTTCCTGTTATATGTCACTTTCACCTATTAATCTCCCAGCTACAAATACAAGGATGCAACTTTCAAGAAAGAGATGACACTTGATTTTTTGACAGTTATGGAAGGCAACATCAGAAAAGAAGCAAAGCTGAGAGTCATCAAGGCATCATTCTGCTGCTGTAAAAGTGAAATGATTAATGGCCAGAACATTTGTCTTTTTATTCTGGCAGAATCTCATTTATTAAATTTTCACTTTTAGGAAATAAAAATGTAGTTTCTGCCCATTTCTTTACAGCTACATGCTCTTACACAGGAAATAAAGGGAGAGCTGTAAAACATTGCCTTTGATGGAGCTGCATGTTGCTGCTAACAGACTTAACTGTACTGTATATGTGAATATATCTATATTAAAAGAAACAAGAACAAGATGTAATGTTATTGAGAAGGAATCCTCACAATATCCCATAAGTTCTGTTCCCTCCACAAAATACCCTGAAGCCTACCAAAAAGCTGTCTAAAACCTGGAAACGTAGATTGCAGTCTAAGGGAATTGGTTCTCAGCCTGACCAGCAAGCTGTGTTTGCTCTACTGGTATTATATCATATCCATACTGTATAACTGCTAAATCAGAGATTAAAAGGAGGTCATGCTGTATTATGAACTGCTGCCATTATTTTTAGGATTAGATAACTTTTCTTTTTTTTCCCTCCCTGCTGATTCTCTTTATGTCCTAAGGGCAAATCCTTTCTCTTGGGTCAGGAATGTAATAAGGCAGGTTTTCCTCTCTCCAGGATATTGTGTCTGTCTCACTGTGTTTAAATTGCCACAGAAAGCTCTTCTGAGCAAAATACAGTATTTTCTTTGTACAAGAGCCAACGATTGACGTATCCTTGGGGACTTCTCTGTCTTTAGCATTTAAACACACAAGTTGGATACGTTTAACCTATTGATAGGCAACAGAGACAACTATAGAATTTACTGCAGGAGAACAAACAGGGACAGAGAACGAATATATATATATATATATATATTTTTAATTAACTTACAGATTGAGAACTTTTATTGCTGTTGTTAGTGCAAAGAGATGAAATGAGGAAAAATAATCAGACCTATGTTTTCAGCTGAAACAGGATGGTGAGTAGAAAATAGTCCTGCTGGATTAGCATACTCCTGTCTAATACAGTGTCACATTTAGAGATTAAGACTTCTCCATGCCCATAAAATCAAATAGCATTTGGAATCAGATGCCTCCTGCACTTGCAGCAAATTTCACTAAATGCTATTATCTCTTAATTATTACTAGCTTGAATTTTCTCTTTCTTTGGGCATTTCTGGCTTCTGGCTTCCAAAGTTGTATGCTTCATGAGCCAAGAAGAGTCTGTTTTTGTGTCTTGCCCTGACCCCAGATCTTCAGTACATCTTTAAATACGGCTGTAAACCCGGTCTTCTACTGGCAGAGATGCCAGTCAAAGGCAGATACTGACCCAACTGGTTGCTGCATCTCTGGAAGAGGCATCTCTGGAAGAGGTTGGTTCATCCTTCCCATGGACTGCTTTCTCATACATCGCAGACAAAAAAAAGCTGCATTAGAGCAGGCTGTTTGGACTGAGGCAGGTGAATAAGCAGGTTATGAGATACTGAGACGGTAGTGCTAAGGAAAGGTGGTGAGCTCTTATGGGGCAGAACAATTCAGTGTTTCCGTGCAACCAGAACACCATGTATATTCCCTATGAAAGGAGAGGAACTGTGAGTTTTAGAGGGATAACGGACGTGTGGGATTTGTTATGGGGGAATACGTTATGCTTCATGCCAGCACAAGCACTCAGCACCAGTATCCTTGAGGCCGGATACATACATTGGAAAGACAGTTTCCCTACTCAGGAAATGAAGCAACTTAGCATTGCACTCCACATGTGTGTGGAAGCACTGCTTTGGTTGAAAAAAGGAGAGGAAAAGTTTCTCGATGCAAGAATCAAGATTCCTCATCAACTGTTCCAAAGACTTTTACAGCATAGGCAGCCATGTTCAAGTGCAGATGTGCAAGATGGAAACCGTGTTCTCTCTTACCTCTTTTCCTCACTTTCCTTCTTTCTTTTTTCCATCTTCCATTCATTGCTTTCCATGCTTTCCGTCTTCTAGTACCTGTCATCCCTTCATACTTTCTTCTGCAAGCTGTCTTAAGTTATAAGTCGTGATTGTTTTTCAGCTAGGCTTCTGATTTTGATCCCCCTCTTTCTTCATTGACTGCTATTGCCAGTTCTCAAGTGATGGAGATGGGAATCCAGACCAGCACAGCAATAAATGAGCTTCAAGTGTAAATTCGGCTGGAATGCTGGCTAACATGTAATTTTTCCATACAGTGAAATATTAACAGTCACATACATAGAGTTCATGTATTAAGTTAGTAAAAGAATATAAGTTATATTTCCTGTTTTCCACATACCGTGCAATTTTCTGCTTTTATTTGGTGATTTGATTATTTTTCTGATTGGGATGACTGAAACTTTCCCAGTCACGCTGGAGTTACAAACACTTGTGGTACATATTTAGTTGTACTGTTAAAAACATCACACTCCTCTCATACATGTAACCTCTAAATACATGATTACTGACGTGGTGTGCCATTACTGCACATTTAGGTTTATGATCTTGACCAAATCTGAGGAGGAATGGGAGGCTTTATTTAGAGTGGAAAACTGAAAATTAAGCATTGAGGTTGAATGACAGGATCAAATACTGCAGGGTGAGGAATGCCGTGTGCAGACTCAGTATTTAGTGCATTCATTATACACTCAGGAAATTGCCATGGTTTTAAGATCCAGCCAATTTTAACTGTGGGTATTCTGATTCGGCAAAGGTGTCGAGACTGCTGAGGCACTGACCTACTTTGGGCCAGATCAGTGGATGGTATGAATTGTCATGTTGCTAATCAGCATTAGTAGAGATCTCTCACAACACTATTTCTTAAATCTTCTCTAAATTATGGAAGACAGGTGCAAAAACTAGTATGGAATAACAATAAGTGGAACAAAGGAAAGGAAGCTGAAGTAGAGATAGCTATCTGAGCTTCTCCACAGGCATGTGCCTATGCAGAAGTGCAGAGTTTTCATGTATAGCTATAGCTTTGGCTTGGCTTGAGGAACTGAAAGCAGCTTAAGCATTTATGCCACCATAAGGGTTTATGACTGCTTAAGTGCTTCTTCTGTCTTAGGAACTGAAAATGACTGACATACTTATGTCACCCTAAGGACATAAAGTCAAAAGCATACTCCTGACTCATGCAGTAGGAAGCGGACATTAGTCTCTTGGGGTTGCTTAATCTGGTTGTGCCTACAAATGATCCTTAGTAGGGAAAGGACTATTTTCCAGGAGATTAAAATGCAGGCATCGTGCTGACAGGGAATCACAAAAGTTTGAGAGAAACTTGATTGCAGCAATGGGAATGCATTTGCGGACTCTGCTGGGGATCTTGGTCTACTGAGATGCACTTTTCAGCCTCCTTACAATAGGATTTCTATTGTGGGAAGGTATTTCCCACCTCACCAGGACCTCCTTTATATGCTGACTTCTTTACAAAGCTTTTTGTCTGTCCGTCTCTCCATGGATCATGGAGTTTATGAGATGTTAATGAGGCGGTAGGGGTGTGTGACTGATGTCATCTCCTCGTTGTCTTATTGCCTAAAATGGTAGCAAGGAGCAGTGACTAGCCCAGCATCACATCCCTGGGGAGCAGGCAAGCAGGGTATTTCCTGAAGTGCTGCCCTGTCACTCTTCTGAATGATGGTGCTCTTTTTACATCCACTCATCTATCTAAGGAAGCTGTGTGGGTCAAGAACCTCAAAAGTATGCATGCTACTCGGGAAGGGATGACTACTTTAGGTGGGAATCAGAAACCGAAATACTTCAGTGCATGTGATTTAGGTCTTACTTTTTTCCGAATCTTAAGCCCCCATCTCTACTGCAACTGTAGTAGGAGATATTATTTCCCAAGGTTTGTTCTTAGAAGAGATAAATTAACAAGCCACAGGGCACTCAGTTGCTTCAGAAGTGGTCTCAAGTGTCTACACAAAGAGAGCTGTACTTAGACCTGGGCAAGGATAGGTAAGTATGAAGGTGAACTCTTACATAGGACAGATGGGAAGAGGGCCAGGAGGACCTCTGAGCTGGAACGGGCTAGCACAGTCTTGAAAGCAACAATGAGGAACTTGGGGGCAAAATGACAGGCAGGGACTTCCACACCTCAAGGCAAAGCAGGGAAGGAGAGAAGGAGCAAGGACTTGGTCATCCTAGAGAAGACCAGAGGGAACCAGCTTATTTAATCCAGCAAATGCAGGCAGAGAGGAGAGTTATCCATAAATTAGTTGGGACGAGGGAGGGATACAAAAACCATGCAAGGAAACAGAGCTGTTTAAGCTGAAGGATAGTGTTGGCACAAGAACAAATGAGTATAAATTGGCTGTGAATAAATTGAAACTAGAAATGAGTTGCTAACCAACAAAAGAGCAAGTTCCTAGAGCAGCTTCCCACTGGGGACAGAGCAGAATACAAGTGCACTTAGAAGATGAAGCTTGTTTGTGAATGGGATTATGTGTAATGGGGCTTGCTGTAGTGAGGAATGAACTCAGTGACCAGGAAGTCCCCTCCTGTTTCTAACTGTACATCAGCTTAGGGACAAATCTACATCCCTTATGCAAAACATGTAAACAAGAGTGTTACCTGTGGGACTTGCAGGTCAGGGACGACTGATCCCTTTCCAGGCCAGCCTCAGAGCTGTCGAGTTATTGCTGGCCACAATCTTTGCATGTTTCTGCTGTGCAGCTCCCTCGAGCAACTGCTGGATAAGCTGTGCTTAGCAGCTGTTGTGCTGCAATGCCTCTCCATGTCTCTGTTTTCATTTCCTATGCTGCCAGCCCTGCTGGTCTAGGGGTTATTCTGCAGCAGCACAGGTCAGGGCAAGATTTGTGCTAGAAGGTGCTTTAAACACCCCTTCTGTCTGAAGTGTATAGTGAAGTTTAGAGGAGACATTTAGCACCCCTGTTTAATTTATAGTTCCAGGAGAATAAATGTGAGAGGCTAAGAAAAGCCTAAAATTGTAATTATATAATAGAAATGAAAGCAATTTTTAGCAGTACGGACATCATGCCTCCTTAACCACACACTACCAAGGCAGTGTGGTTCTTTCCAGTTTTTTTCCTAGCATGTGCTGGGGTAGTGTGTCCAGAATAGAAAGCAGAATCAGGAGGTTTGCCCAATGATTTCTGCTTTATCCCTCAAATAACACTTTGTCTTTACAGATGTAATCGCAGTTGCAGGTGACGGTCGTTCTTTTTCTCGTGTTCCTAACTCATTCCACTGATGTGAACGGTGCTGCTTGACTCTGTAACAGCAGAAATGGCCTTTCTTCATGAACTGAGTAACTAAAGGGTACCAAGGAGTCAGCTTGGATGTGGTTATACATTCCCTTTCCTCTAAAAAATGCACAGAGAAGGGAAATCAAGCATTAATTTATAGATCCCACCTCCAGCCTCATTTCGTCAACTGCTACTGTATGGAGTTGCACACGGTGTGCATTGACCATGTAAGAACACATTTTTAACATGCTCCCTCTTTGAATTGTATTATTTCTTACCATGTAAGCATTCATGCTTCCAAGACACTGCAGGTTGTGCTTCCAGATGCCAGCTTCCCTAGTAGAAATGACACACCAAGTTCAGCCTTAATTTCAATAAATCTGTTGGTTTTGCTCTGGAATTGAAATCTATTTAAGAGCTTTCTTCTTCAAAGCCAGGGCATTCTAAAACCAAAATCGATATAGAGGTCAGCTCCCTCTGTTCATGTTGGAGCCAAATGTTAATAGCAACATTCTTTAAAGAAAAGAAAATGAGCCAGGACAGACTGAGGCTTGGTAATGAGCATTGAAATGACATGAAAGTGACTGGAATTCTGCAAATGACCCCTGTTTAGCAGCTTTTCAGAACTGTGTGCAATGGGAGATAGCTAGTGGAATTTGAGCTTTTATCAGGGCCTTTTTTTTGTCAGGTCACAAATTCTTAATAGTACAGAGCTGGTGCTTCAGAGCCTTGTGTTAGCAAGCCTGACACTAGGGAGTAATATCGTTGTCTTTCATGCTCCTATTTACTGTCATAAGGATTACCAACATAAGTAAAACTTGCAGGTTTGAGTCTATCAAATTAAAAGAAAAGCCTTTTCACACCCTGAAACTGCATCAAAATTCAATTTCACTGGGAAAAAAAATATCCTTCTGATCTAGTCCCTGGAATGTGACATTTCATGGGTGTAATAAGGTTACAAACAGATTATAAATTGAAACCCTATAAATCCTCATTGTACTGCACCAAAGCTTCTGCTTTGCATAATACTCTTATTCCTGACTGTTCTTTGTTTTACAAGCTGAAAACTATTCACTTTCTCTCATAATAGAGACCGGGGAGTCAAAACCACCATGCAAAATCCAAACGTAATTATGTGAGTCAATGAACCTGAATGCCAGAGTTCACAAACTTCTAAACTTTTCTCATTGCTGTTGTTTGCACAGTGAGGCCTTCCTCTTCATTAAGCATATTTTAGATATGGCACATTGTTTTCTGCCAAATAACAAACCTAAGCAAATCCCAGTGTTTTAAATCTAGTACCTGTTTTGTCGGTGTAGTGCTGCTAAGTGCCTGTAGTTGGCTGGTCAGTTCTCAGATCATACTGTGAGTGTGCAGGGCGTTGGAATCTGGTCCTGTGCAATCAGGGTAATAAAGGCAGTGGGTGTCATTATCCCAGAGCACTTCTGAGTTCTGCTGTGCTCTTGTGCTCATTTAGTGTGGAACAAGATCTTTCTGGACCAGCCTATTTGTATTTAAATGCAAATACACTACACTATTTGGGGCACTTTTGTAGGTTTGCTGAAACACTGCTCCTATGTGAAATGCAACCAAAAAGCAACTGAGGTCATATGAGAGATAAAAATTACTCAGATTAGCAGAAGCTGTAGCGAGCTCATTTCTTCTAGGCTTTACCTGAAGAGGATCCTCAAAGGAATTAAACAAGAACAAGATGACTTGCAGACAAGCTTTCAAAGGCTTCCTAGAGCATCAATGCCGTGAGCAAGAGCTGTGCAAAGAGTGGTTTGATAGTGGCAAAAGCAGAAAGGAGTGACAGGATGAGGGAGCAGGGCCAACAACTGTGGAGTGACACAGTCGCACAGTGATGTGACGGTGATCACAAGATGGCTGACAGATGAGCCACCGGAGTGACAGACAGAGGTCATCCTAGGGAAGCTTTTTCAGCAGCTCTGGTGAACCTGGACAGAAGAGGGGGTGAGGGAAGGAGCATTTTGCCCACGAGGAAGGACAGTTTTAGAGGATGCTTAGACTGATAAGTGTGAGAAGTCCAAAGGGCGAGGAGCAAGCTCATTTGGAGCGACGAAATTGTCCTGCAGGGAGTGTTTCTGAAGAAGAGAGTGTGTGTGTCCACTCAGGACAGTGGGTAAAGAGCTTCTGCTGCGGGCTGCCTGACCCAGCCATGGTGATTTGGAATCCAGGGGAAATCCCACGTTACCCATGCAATTGTGTATAATTTCTCTCTTGGCCGTATCGGTTCAACCACATAGATTATAGTCTGTAATATTTATAGGAAGTGTATTCAGTATATTGAGGTTTGTCCCTTTCTCATACAGAGGAGTGCACATTAATCTCACTGTACCGTTCTGATTCAGTTCCACAACGCTGGGCACTGCATACTTGTGGTACAGCCGTGTGTAATGCGAGGGGGCTACATAATGTAGGTAGGCACTTGGAACGTAAACTGCAGATTACATGCTGTGCATTGTCCAACACATCTTTGTTCTGGCCATGTGCTTTGTCCACCAGAAACTTTAAGAAATAGCAATGAAGTTTAGGAAAGAGAAAAGAGCAGTCATCTTTTATAGGCAACCGACATCTGTTTGCCATGGAGATGTTGCATAATTGTGAATATAAGTGATAATGCTTAGTTATCTGATTGTTTTCAGGTCTTCAGGGAAGATTGGGATTATCATTTTTTCTTTTTTTTTCTTTTTTTTCTGTGCATGTGTGTGCAACTGAGTTTCTCTAGGACTGGCTTTTTCTGTGAGCTACTTATACACCAGATACTGATTTCATCTTTTGCTGTGATCACGTGTAAACTCTGGAAGCAGTTTTTCTTAATGGGAATAATCTCATTTGCTGTGAAATGCAGCCATCTAGTGGCACAACCAGAAAGCTGTGGTAGGAAGTACAGGAACGGTGACGTGTCTGAGGCAGGGTTTATCAAAGGGAGTTCAGGAGGATGAACTGCTGAAATTCCAACCTTTGTGCACCTTTGCAAGTCCAGGTATTGGATGATTTTGTTGCTTTCTGAAGCTGTGAAAAACAAGCAACCATGAAAAATAATAATAACTTGAGGCTGATCCTGGTTCAGCAGCTTGTTTCTGCTCAGAAACATAATCAGTGAGAATTAAATTCTTTGCCAAACTGAATCTTGATGAAGGGAACAGAGCAAGCTACTTTTCTGAAAAAGGTAGACAGCCCTAGCCTGTCTCTGGGTACACTCACAAACAAGAGTTGTCTGGGACTACAGATCCAGGCTGGGTGTCTCTCCCAAAGGCTTCTGGGCAAGGCCATATTTTGCAGTGGCAAAATCCGTTTTGATGGATGGTTCTGTGCATGGAGTTTTTAGCTATTGGACTATGTAGAGTTCTGTCTCTTCTACCACAGCGTATATAGGAGGCCAGTACTAAAAGAAAGTAAGGAGAATGGGGACTGGGAAGATCTGATCGAAACTTGGTTTAGCAGTTGTGTTGATTTCTGAGGTTGGAGCTCATTTTTTTAGGCCTGATTCTGTAAATGTCGTTTGTTGAGTGGTACTTGAGTATCACAAGACCAATGCTGTTTCAGTGCAAATCAACAGGAAGACTGCTGGCAAAGTTATGTTTCTGTTAATCTGTAAACTTCCTTCTATCCAAACAGCATATAAATAATGACCACATACATGGTGAGAAGAAAGAGTTTGTGTGCCGATGGCTGGACTGTTCCAGGGAGCAGAAACCATTCAAAGCCCAGTATATGCTGGTGGTCCACATGAGGAGACATACAGGGGAAAAGCCACACAAATGCACTGTGAGTAAAGGAGGCTGAGCTCAGACTTTGACAGGGACCTGGGGCCATGTAGGGAGCAGGGCAACACGGGCGCTGTGTGCTCTGACCTCCTGTCCATCAGACACTGCTATAGTTGACACTGCCTGTCTGCTTTGTTATCCAGATGGCCCAGATGGTAAGAACTGGATAACTTGGCCAACTTTCTCAAATTTAAAAAGCAAAGGCCCAAAAGGCACAGTATTAAACTAGTATTAAACAGGACTCAATTTGCTTAAACTGTTTGAAAGCACTTTCTCTTACAAAGCTACATCTGGGTATCACTGTGGGGCCACGAGACTCAATGACTGCCTTAGACAAAGTACATGAATGTTGTTCTTTCCTGTGAGAGAAGATTTTTATGGTGCTGGAAGCATTTTAACTTGAATTGTGATGATTTTGCACGGGTAAAATTAAAACTAAAACCTAACAAGTCAAAACAAAACTACATTGCACACAGTTATGAAGGCTTGGAATGTTTTTAAACAGGTCAGCTTTTATTGTTTCTTGCAAGTCCAAATATTAAAATTAATCCAGACATACTCTTTATCTGCAGTTTGAAGGTTGTACAAAGGCCTACTCCAGACTAGAAAACTTGAAAACGCACTTGAGATCTCACACTGGAGAGAAACCATATGTGTGTGAACACGAGGGCTGCAACAAAGCTTTCTCCAACGCATCCGACAGGGCCAAGCACCAAAACAGGACTCATTCAAATGAGGTAAGTAAGCATAGCTTCCAATAAATAAGTAAATAAATAAATAAAATTGTGAGTCGAACAGACCTAGACTTACAATATGATCATAGCAGTTTGTTGTGGAGGACAGCTATAGAGATTCTCAGCAACCTGAAGGGAGTACTGGATAACAATTATCAGCACAATCATTTTAACATCAGGCAGATCTAAAGAAGCTACAGGTCATTTTGTTAAGTATGAGAGGAGTGGAGGGACGATTGGTGGGGAATCTAGTGGAAACATGCATGTTAACCAGGAGAAGATTTGAGCTGACATGCTGCAATCATTTTTCTTTCTGGAGCTGTTGGGGTTGTCCAGCCCTCAGAAGGTGTCACCTTGCCTTGCTGCATGCTGACATCTGGTGGCTGTCGAGTTACAGCTTGCTCAGGAGGAAAGGAACCACAGCCTCCTGCACTTCTTGCTTCTTAAGCAGAGTGGGAGCAAAGATTGCCCGCCTAGGCTCTGCAACATCTTGTAATGTCCCTTCCAGCAGGTGCTGGCAGGCATAAAGAAGTCTCTGGGGGCTGGAAAATTTGAGTTGCCCTAGAAGTTCTGAGTTGCATCTCTTCACTCTTCTCAGGACTATTACTGTTCTTTTTTCCTTTCTGAATAAACCTCTCAGAGTAGGGATGAAGTAGAGGGAATTTGTTCTTTCCAGGCAAACCCACTGTGGCAGTCACATCTGTCTCAACAACAGCAACATTCTTAGACAATATATACTGATATAGGGCCTGCCATGAATGCCACTGGAAAGCAATTTAGCAGTTCCTCACAGTGGCATTTCGATTGTTAAGTAAGTAAGCTAGATGCAGATTTAAAAGCAACTCAGATATCTTGATGCAGATGTATTGTACAGAGCTTAGCTGATGTGTACGTCCTTAGCATCTGGAGAAAACCTGCTTCAGTACTTCAGCATTAACTTCACGTTGTTACAATTGACATTTTTGCTCTTACTCAAGCCAGTGTGAGCACTGACATGAGTGGATGGAGACTCAGGCCATAGATAGCCATTAAGAAGCTATATTTGTCAAAGGCTCTCTAGTGCCATTTATAAACATAGAGAGAATGCCTTTAAGAAACTCTGCATGGGGAACTCTTTTTCTTGAGGGTTAGTGTAAATAAGACTTAAAATAGTAGTTTCTTGGAAACATTTCAGTAATAAAAGTGAGTGAGTGATACTTTCTTTCCTGAGGTAATTAGAATGTTTAGGAAGGATTCAACTCTTCCATTCTAAGCTTCTCATTATATAAGGACAAAGAAAGTCTTGGCAAGATTATAAGGCAGTAAATTTACTTTTCTCCATATTGCTTATTGGACCAGAAATATTTGTAGATAAAGGAGGCTATTTTTAAAGAAAATGAGTGATCAATTATGCTAGTAACAGTAGTATTACTAGTACATATATTGCTACAGTGTGAAAATGCTTATGGAAGTGAATGCTGTGCTTTGACACGTGAACTGGTGATCTGAAAGGGCCAGGATTGAAATTCTTCCTCAGATCTTCCTGCCTGAAAAAATGTCCCAGCATGTTGTGAAGGTAATTGTTTGCCTCTGAATGCCAAAGAGTAGGTATTGGCTATAGTGGAAATGAAGTATCAGATTGCTGAGAGCAGTGGACAGGATAGATAGGCCAATCTTCATCAGCTTCCATTGCTTTGCTGCTGTGATAAGTCAAAGCCTGTGCCAGTTCATATTATGAGAGACTCTGTCCTCTGTAAGCCATGCATCATTATTGAGTACCAAAACCAGGGGAAATCAATAGATTTGACTCTGTGCAGACACTCTAGAGACTGTAAATTAGGTAACAAATTCACCATGAAAGGGTATAGTGCCATCTGTGCTCCAAGGAGCTCTTCAGGACTCCCATATGGAATTAAAGTTAATTTGAGTGTTTTTCCTGGCATGGCAGAAACCGTACGTTTGCAAGATCCCAGGCTGCACAAAGCGCTACACAGACCCCAGTTCTCTACGGAAACACGTCAAGACGGTGCATGGGCCAGAAGCACACGTCACCAAGAAGCAGCGAGGAGACATCCACCCCAGGCCTCCACCACCCAGAGACCCAGGCAGCCACTCTCAGACACGATCGCCAGGCCAGCAGACTCAGGGTGCGACTGGGGAGCAGAAGGACCTCAACAACACTACCTCAAGGCGTGAAGAATGCCTGCAAGTGAAAGCAGTCAAGTCAGAGAAACCAATGGTATGCAATACACTGTGACATTTCCCTCGCCCTTTCTCTTTTTGGAACTCCCATGTTACTCCCGTTATGAAATGCTCAAACCCATAAACTCCAGCTCACGAGTTTGGATCTTTGTGAGGCTTTCTTTTTCGTTTACACTGTAAAATGTTTTTAAAGCCCGAGAAATAGCAAATAAAAAGATTACATCTAGTCTGTGCAATACACAGTAAGTGCAGTGCTGGCAACTCTCGCAATAATTGTTTCTCTTAAAACTCCATCTTCTGGAATCGTCGTATTAGGAGAAAATCATAGCTGTCATTTTAAAAAGGCAGGTTTTTTTCCACTCTTCTGTTTGCAGAAGAGAGATAGAGTATGTGAGTCCTGCAGCCTCAAATTCTGAATGCAAATAAAACCAAGTCAAAATCACTGCCATGTTGATGTTGGTGATGGTAAATTTTGGAGAATCTGGAGAAAGAGTCGGATTTTAGGGGCTTGAGGATTTCTGACAGATGGAATGTAAGTGAAGCAAGGTGAGGTGACTTTCTTCAATGGCAGGAGGAGATCTTCTCATAATATTTGATCTTTACTGTGACTCTTAGGTTAATCTGATACTTACTTTAATTTGACCATGTTAGCCTAATTCAAATTTAAGTTAAAGCGAATTTAAAGTTTCATCAAGCCTTCCTCTGGTTTATCTCCAATGTACTGTATTATACCAGTGTGAAGGACCTCATTATTATTAGAGCTTGAGCGTAAAATTAACTCAGTTTTCTGACATGCTGTTTGAAACAAAAGAAGTCCTTCTTTCACGTGCCTTCCCTTAAAATGCATCCTATTCACAAGGATTAAAACCAGTAACTACCTCTGTACTGTTACTGCCAGTAAACTACCTCTGAGTCTACATTTCATCTGGACCCAATTCTTGGGAGCTACAAATATGAGGCCTCCAATCTATGCTTATATGGTTGGTCTTCATGCTGCAGTTCAGAATGATTACTCACTGAAATACGAGCTGTTGCTATACTGTGTTTAATGCTTACACCCAAACTGTGGAATATCCCAAATTATATACATTAATCCCAAATTCACAAACATTCAGGTGTCCAGAGTTAACTCCTTTTGAAGTCCAAAGGAGATCCTCTGCCATCTTTGGTGATAACTGCCTTAAATTACAGAGGAACAAAACCCATTCCTCTCTTGCTTGTGTAGCTAAATCCATAGTGTTACTGAGGTATGCTGAGCTCTCAAATATAAATGGTTTCATAATAATGATTGCTTTCATGGTGTTAAATATTTATATCTGGAAAATATCTTCTAAAAACAATTTTATGTTTCCTGTTCTTATTGCTTGTGTGAATTAAGCTCTGTTTCTTAACTAATCCTGTGTCTTTTCTGTCTAATGCTCTTAAATGTCTTGTTCTAACTTCCTAAGGACAGTGGGTAATAAGGTGAGGGCATTTAAACTTCTCTGTTTTTCTTACTGCAACATTATTTGTGTCTTTATTTTAGCCTTTTGCCTGTTATCCAATCATTCCTTTATTTAGTAATGTGCAATCCATCAAACTCATTCCCAAATGTAACGTGCTGTGAGTATTTTGCAACATTTGACATGTGAAAAATCTGGCATATTGGTGAAATGTCTTCAGAAATGTCTTTGAACCTCTCTCTAGCCCTTTTTTTTTTAATTGCACACCTAGAAATATGTTTCCCATAATGCTGTTCTTCTGTAACCTACCTCACTGTCATCTTTACATGTGGCTACAAGAACAGGCTTCTAACCATCACTGCTCTTCTTCCATATGACATGGAGCTATCGTACAGAAGCACAAGCTCTCTTCTGAGTAATAACAGTCGTTTCTATTCTTGTCACCAAATCTTCTGTGGCCAGGATTTGGAAATCAGCTTGCTCAGTGTGGCCTCATAAATTGTAGGTATCATCATTCAAGTTAGAAGTAATGTAATAGTTATTGCATCTGAATTGACTCCTCGGGGACACATGAAGCTACAGTACTGCTTTCATTCACTCATGTTAAAAGTGAGAGCAACCATTGCTACCTCAGAAATTCTTGCTAGCATTTGACAGTACGAATGTGCATAAAAATCACAGGCTGGCAGGAAAAAAAAACAAGGTGAAATTGTTTACATGAAACTGTTCTTGGGAGCAAAATGATACTGCATGCACAGACTTAACTTGTGATCACTCTAATACAGCCCCCTGTGTCCAGAAACTTCTGCCTGTCTTGCTACGTTTTGTCTGTCAGTCAGTCAGTCAGTCTGTTTCAGTTTGTTTGAGAGATTTCCCCCGTGCTTTTATAAGTACATTGTGAGCATAAAAAGTAAATTGAGCCTGTATTTCCCCACAGCAAGAATCCTGCTACAGCAATGGGAGCACCGTTAAGAAAGAAGAAGCTATTGCAGTGGGTTTACATTCCTTCAGATAGACTGTACTGTGTGCTTAGAAGATTCCATAAGTTCTAATGAAACAAAGGATTTGATTTGGTAGATCATCACCTTTGTGATGCAGGGCAGAGATAGAATAAGTTAGAGTGTGCTGCTAAGGTCCTTCAGGATGCTGATAATATGTTACAGTAGTTTGCACTGATGCTCTGTCCCTGTTTTATTACATGCCAACATTTCTGGCCAACCACTGCTCGTAACAATGAGCCTTAAGCATGGAAAGTACTTCAGTTCTTTAGCCGCAAGTCTAATTTAAAAAAAAAACACAAAACACAACAAATTCCAGTGTTGTTGGAATCTTGTTTGTTTGTTTGTTTGCTGCAAGCCTAGCATTGTGAATTAGACCTCTTAACATGACTGAATTCTGGTCTGGTTTGTTGACCTGCATTTGGGAACAGTGCATACCCAACAGGAGTATACATGCATTCTCTTAAATGGTATGAAGTGATACAGTTCCCACTTATGAGATTAACTGAGATAGATGAATGGCTCATGTAGATGTAATACATACAGTCAGCAAGATATTGAAGTGGATGTTAGTGCTGAGTTTTGCAATGACAGTCATTGCTGTTGGTATTCCAGAAAGCTTCCTAATGAAAAATCACCGTCACCATTTAACATTAAACTTCTCTTTACGTTTTCCTTGGCTCCACTTAGATCTACAATTGTGTCAACAGATTAACATTGTCTGCTTAATCCTCACGTTCTTGTGTTGGTTCTTTCACTCCAACAGACATCTCAGCCAAGCCCTGGTGGTCAGTCTACATGCAGCAGCGAACAGTCCCCCATCAGCAACTATTCCAACAATGGGATCGAGCTTACTCTGACTGGTGGTGGTAGTGTAGGAGACCTCAGTGTCATCGATGAAACCCCAATCATGGACTCTACCATTTCCACAGCCACCACAGCACTTGGCTTACAGGCCAGGAGGAATATGACAGGGACCAAATGGATGGAGCAAGTGAAATTAGAAAGGTTGAAACAAGTTAATGGAATGCTTCCAAGACTGAACCCCGTTCCACCTTCCAAAGCCCCAACCTTGCCGCCTCTCATAGGAAATGGTAAGATTTGTGGAATGGAAGCCATGATTTTTGTCCTTAGATTCCTTGGTTGCAGTACTTGCCCCAAAATTGCAGCACTGGGGAAAGATTAGCACAGCTAATGGAATTCATCACATGTGAGAATCATCCATAAACTGATTACTTTTTGTTTATCCCCTCATTGCAAGCCTTGCTGCTCACCTTGAGGGAAGACTGATAGTCTTTTGTCTTATATCAGGGGAGACCAGCAGGACAGTAAACTTACTGTGATTGAAATAGTCCCTGTAGGAAAAGGATTGGACCCAAGATCAGTTTATTTTTTAGTCAATGCAAATAAATGAAATATCTAGCAGTTGATTGTATGGAATTCTTTCAGGTGAGACATGCAAGACACCCTTTGCATTGATACATCGGGCTTCCTTTAAATAAACTGCTTCCATGAATGCAATTAATTTTATGTACAGATACCACTGCTACAAAATGTAAATATTTATGAATGGGAGCAGGAAGAGATTTAGCCCTAAGGATCAATATCTGTTTTTGTATGAGATGGTGCTCATCTCTTGGTTGCCAAAACACGTCCTTGCTGCCTGTATATCGCCTACAGCATACCTGTAGGTTTATGCTCTCCCCCCAGCACGGACTGCCCAGCATTTCTGAAACACATTCAGTCAGAAGAAACCATGTAAAATTAAGAAACATATTCTGTTTACTTAAAAACAAAACAAAACAAGAAACCAGCAAAGATGTTTTGCAGTTGTTAGGAGTTATTTCAAGAAGTCTTAGAAATGACCTTGAATAGACTCCAATTTGAGTATTTTGCCATTTCCATGCAAATGCCTGTCCAATTATATTTTGCCTATAAAAAGCTTTCTTATGACTGTGTCCTTCTGGCACATCAGTAAGCATAGCTGCACTGCAGGCTAGGGGACTACAGCAGCTGATGACAGTTTGTGGCTACGGCCTATAAATTTTGTGCTGGGATTCACACTGAAATTTTACCATTGAGTCTCTGAATTAGCTTTTAACCTAGGGACACAGTTTTTGTCCCTACTTACTTCAATAAAGAGCTCTACTATGATTAGTTATGACGATGTAGACATTCCCACTTTTCTCTCTGCTTTCTTTACTTTGTGTTCTTTGGTTGTTTTGGGGTTTTTTTTGTACTAGTTTCTGGTAATACATGTTTGTTTATCTGTGAATTTTACCTCCAGGTACCCAATCAAACAGCAGCTGCAGTGTAGGAGGATCCATGACTATTCTGCCAAACAGGAACGAACTTTCAAGTACGGACATCACTGTGTTGAACATGCTAAACAGGAGGGACAGCAATACGAGCACAATCAGTTCAGCCTACTTGAGCAGCCGCAGGTCTTCTGGAATCTCACCTTGCTTCTCCAGCCGGAGGTCCAGTGATGCCTCTCAGGCTGAGGGAAGACCACAAAATGTGAGCGTTGCGGACTCCTATGACCCCATTTCAACAGATGCCTCTCGACGCTCCAGTGAAGCAAGCCAATGTGATGACCTGCCAAGTCTTCTCAGCCTCACCCCAGCCCAGCAATACAGGCTGAAAGCTAAATATGCAGCAGCTACTGGTGGACCCCCACCAACTCCACTGCCTAATATGGAGAGGATGAGCCTCAAAACAAGGATGGCACTCTTGGGTGACTGCAGGGAGTCTGGAGTATCTCCACTGCCTCCAGTGAATGCCCCTCGAAGATGTAGTGATGGTGGGGCAAATGGTTACAGCAGGAGGCATCTTCTGTCTCATGATGCTCTAGGAAATGGGACGAGGAGAGCCAGCGATCCAGTAAGAATGGTCTCCGATAACCTTTCTGTCCCTAGAGTCCAACATTTCAACAGTCTTAATAGCTTTAACTCCCCTGCTTTGCCTCCATCCATGGAAAAGCGCAACCTTGTCCTTCAGAACTGTGCCCGTTCTGAGGGTGGTGTTTTCCGTGGCTTCAGTTCCCCCTGTCCTCCAAGCATCAGTGAGAATGTCACCCTGGAGGCTGCTACGATGGAAGCAGGTGGCAGTTTGAATGATGAGGATCTCCTGCCAGATGATGTGGTTCAGTATCTGAATTCCCAGAACCAGAGCATGTGTGACCACTTGTTGAACAACGTCCTAGACAGCAACAAAATGCATCACAGTGTGGTTTTAGGAAACAGCAATCCTAGCAGCTTCGACCGAGCCCCTCCAGCAAGCAGTCAGCCTGCAGGCTCAGAGGCGAGCAAGAGTGACTTACCCATTCAGTGGAATGAAGTAAGCTCAGGAAGTTCTGACTTATCTCCTACAAAACTGAAATGTAGTCAGCGCTCAGCAGTGCAGCAGGCTAGAGCCTTTGGACTGTATAACAACATGATGGTTCAGCAGCAGAACTTGCAGAGAAGCAGTGTGTCCCAGCAAAATGGCTATCAGAACCTGATGGAAAACAATGGTTCCTATAGTTTGCAGCAGAACACAGTCCTTGGCAGCGGAGCCAACACTTCTTTCAGCGTGCAGCCCAATAAGCCCTACGGTGAAAGCATCAGCAGGCAACCAATGATTTCTGGGGCAATGGACAATTCCTGTGGCATGACAGTTCAAGGGCAGAAGCTAAGAAGCAGCAATATACCAGTGAGTGGGAACCAGCAAAATTTTGGTCATCCCATCGCATCCAGTGATCAGGCCACCAGTATGGCAAATGGGATGCAGAACAGGAATATGGTGGAACAGGAATATTTGCAAAACCAACTGGTTGGAGATGGCATTCATTACCAGGGAGTCAGTCAGTCTGGTCCAATGATGCTAGGGCAGGTTAGTCCTACCTCACAAAGCAGCCTCTATCAAGGGCCGCAGAGTTGTCCAGTGGTCTCTCATACCATTGGTAACCAGTCTTCAGGTTTGTCAGTGGCCAAGAATTACCAGCCGTGTGCTAATTACAGTGGCAACAGGCGGCAAAATGTGTTGAGGAACAACCTGGCGCAACAGCAAGGACATGTAAGTGATGGCAACCAGACGTACAGGGTAAACACCATTAAGATGGAGATGCAAGGTCAATCACAGCAGTTCTGCTCTAATATGCAGAATTACTCTGGTCAGTTATATGACCAAACCACGGGCTTTAGCCACCAAGCTATGAAAACAGGTTCTTCTTTCTTTGTTTCGGAAGCTAACTGCCTGCTGCAGGAGACTGCTACTGCAAACTCCTCTGAGCTTCTTTCCCCAGGGGCTAACCAAGTATCAAGCACAGTTGACAGCCTTGACAGCAACAGCCTAGAGGGTGTGCAGATTGATTTTGATGCTATCATAGATGATGGAGACCATGTCAGCCTAATTTCAGGAGCCCTGAGCCCAAGCATCATTCAGAATCTCTCCCGCAATTCCTCACGCCTCACCACTCCCCGAGCGTCTCTTACATTCCCAGCTATGCCTGTAAGCACAACCAACATGGCTATTGGGGACATGAGTTCTTTGTTGACCTCACTTGCAGAAGAAAGCAAGTTTCTTGCTGTTATGCAATAGACATGAAAAAAAAACAAAACAAAAAGCCCGCTTAGGAGATAACAGATGAAAAAAAGACTCGTATTTTTTAGTTGTGTATGTATTTTAGCAATCTCATCTCACCTAAATGGGATGTGTTTCAAGTATATTCCTTTTATGGAATAAGAACTCTGAAAACCCTAAAGTGTTCTAGGGAGAAACTGTCTTCCATTTCAGTTTTGAATCAGTATTGCTACACCCATTCCCTCACCTCTCACTTGCCTCTCTCTCTCTCCTTCCCTTTTTGAATGTCTGTATGCTTCTTTTTTCTTTTTTTTTTTTTTTTATTGTA
The DNA here is from genome assembly GCF_026119805.1 of Tympanuchus pallidicinctus. Taxonomy (NCBI): domain Eukaryota; kingdom Metazoa; phylum Chordata; class Aves; order Galliformes; family Phasianidae; genus Tympanuchus; species Tympanuchus pallidicinctus. The sequence goes on along the minus strand of NW_026294752.1, from coordinate 1,575,860 downwards.
AACCAATGTAAACGTGTGAAGTGCATGTTTTTGTTTTGTTTGGTTTTTTTTGAAAGAAAGTTCTGATGAAACGGCTTAATTTTCTGTTAGTCAAAAGAAACTTGACTGTATCAAACAATTTTTTCCCTACATAAAGGCACAAAATAACCATGCAGGATGTAAAGCAAACATACAGTGAGGAAATCCTCTCTGGATGCATTGAATACATCACCCTGAGGTGGACAACTGATTTAGGAATGCACTGCCACGGTACCCCTAAGCTGTAGTTCCAGATTTAAGAGCACAAGAAATATGAGGTTCAAGCAAGTAAGAAATGTAAGCCCAGCAGCCCCTCAATACCTAGCAAATGTGTAAGATTTTGGTAAACACAGAGATGGCTGTCATTGCCTTGCGTAAGGATACAGAGATTGTATTGTGCGTGTGTTTTTCAGAGGAGACAGAGGACAAGAAAGCTTTTCTTAGCATAACTCTTGTTTTATTTGCAGTATTTAGTATTCTGTTTTTCAACTTTTTAATTTGAATGACTGGATAGTGAAATTATGTGAATGTCTGCTGATCTGGACAGTCTGTAATCCTTTCTTTGCATACCACATTGATGGAGAGGTGATCAGGCTCTTGTGATGGATTATTTCATAGAATGAAATAATGAAACTCCAGTGTTCCAAGCTGGGAACTCTTTCTTCTTATTCTTTTTTTTTTCTTACAGTAACTATTCCTTTGCCAGAAGAATTGTCTTGCACATTCCTTCTGACATATACAGCTTTGTTAGATGGATTGTATATTTTACAGTAAGTAAATGCCTGTTGACATACCACATGGTTACAAATCCAAAAGCAACGTGGTCTTGGCACATTAAACCAGTAGCAAACAGACTAGCCAAGCAAATTGAAGTGATGAGAAGCAACCCAATAGTCTTAAATGTTTTTCTAGAGTATCCAAGCTTTACAAAATTGAAAGATTGAAGCTGTCATTTAAAGTAGCAAAGAAACAATCTTGCAAAGAAGCAAGTTGGTCTGGTAGCCTATCAAAATGTAAAAATACTAACCCTGTCACTCTAAACTTGCTGACAGCAGTGTGCATTTCAGCTTGAGGCAGATCAGTGAGTCAGTGCCTAGGCTCACTCACACCAGCAAAAATCAGACCCATCACACTGTGAGCATGAAGTAACTCCCTGGTAGAGGTGGATGGAATTTTGTCCATAACAGCCAGCTCTTGTAGAGGATTTTTGACTGTATTGTGCACCCACAAACGCTGTGCTCCTGGATAAGCAATTGGGCAGAACATTAAAAAGAGCAAGGCTTAAGTTCACGCATTCATGGAAGCTACACACAAGTGCAGCTCTTACAATCATCTCTGTTAACTCCTGACACTAAAATGTTAATGGGATGCGGGTGGTGCCAACACCCGCATCTGATGCCTGTGGGGAACTATAATTCATATAGATGTATGATGAAGAGAGGTGATTTGATCCATTTTGGACGACAAATACATTTTAGCCAAGTCAGAATTAAGAGTAGCACTAGGAGGTGATAGCTAAAGCTCAGAATGCCATAGCACTCTTTTTTTTTTTTTTTACTGCAGAAAAGGGTGGAATACCAGCTTGTTCAGGGCATAGCATTTGAGGAAAGTGAAGGAATGCAGCCTAAGTGGAGCTTTCTGACAACATCAATCTATTATCAGCTGTTACAAGCAGATGAAGAAGCTGTAAATCTGAAAGAAAACATTTGAATCCTTTGCTGAGGCTCTATTTGGGCTTATCACAGAACATATTAAATGTGAGCTGGACCGTCAGGGATCAAGACAAATGTAAATAAAAAGATTTCCTCAATATCCTACAACTTTTATCATTGTCCTGCACCTGTCTTTCTGCATACCTTTAGCAAGCATTTCTTTTCTTGTCTGCATTACGCACGTGTACTCCCTCCCTTTGTGCTCTTTGCCCATTGCCAGTTCCCTTCCTGACCTTCCTGCCCACCTTCAGCTCTGACAGCCTTCTGTAGTGGTCTTCAGCCTTCAGAGGGAGCTGTGCAGAGCTCATCAAGGCAGTTGGCTGGTTTGGATCGAGGGATGCTTCTATTGCTGCACTTCACCTTGCAGTGCAATTGTGTTGATAGCTCATGTCCCTACTGAGAAAGAGCATTAGGAAAGGCTTTGCTCTCGTCAGCTGGGATTATTTCAGATGGTTCATGGTAGCTAGTGGCTGGCTGTTCAATAAGCCATCGATTACATGTTTATAAACAGTTTCAATGGGGAGACTTATGACTTGCACAGGAAGAGGTGGCTGAGCAGAGGAGCTTTTTATTGTTATAGAGCGAATACATTTTAAAAAAAGGACTTTTAAACTCAGTTTTCCAGTTTATGATTGTATTTGCTTGTTCAGTTGAAGCTGGGAAAGATGTGAATCGTCAGAGCTTGGGAGAATCCATTCACATTGCTTAAGACTGAAAAAGGGACTGAGTATCTGATTTGCCTTCTTTCCTTGACAGACCTTTGTCACTCACTTAGCCCTGTTTCAGGCCAACAGTGTGTCTTGGCCTAAACCACGTGTTCCAGACAGTCATCTGGTTTTGATCTGGGGATGACAAAGAAACAAAGGCTCCACGGTGTCCTTGGAGAGATCGTTCAAATGGTTTATCATTTTCACTATTGAAGCATACGTGCCTCTCTTCTTACATAAACACATCACTTCTCAGCTTTTACTGTCCTGTCATACTTTTGTTTTTGATGCTAAAGAAGCTGATTTGTTGATGTCCGTGAAGGTACATCATAACCCAGCTATCTTCCTTTTTGGTTTTGTTTTGATGAGGTAGAGTGGGCTCTGTAAGGCTGAACACTAGCATCAAGTTGGCAGCCAGCTTCTGGATGTGTGATAGTCTGGGGAAAATCCCACCAATGTCACTCACAAGTTTATTAGCACCCTCCTGGTCTTCCAGTCACAGAGCCGAGGCTTGATTTTGTATGTTTGATGCATTTGGCAGCTGGAAGCACACCACTCACCCTAAAGTACTAGAAAATGCAGGAGTTTTTGTGATTTTCTCCTGTTTTTTAAAGTGTTGCTGTGGTCACAGCCTGACTCTGAATCACCCTTTCTAACGACTCTTCAAGGATCTTCCTGATCAGCTACTATTGGCCTTGGGCACACCCACCTTGCTCACATTTTTACAGACTTTTTCACTTTCCACAAATCTGGAGTCACTTGTGAGAGTTCATCCATGAGGATGAAAGGTATTTTTGCAGACAAGTCGGTGGGCTTCCAGCAGGGGAGTTGCTGGTACAATGGCTACTGTGTCCACATGACAGATAATCTTATTCTCTCCTTGGAGAATGGTCCCAGATGACACAAGCGTTGAAACCCTGGCTTGCTTGATTGCTTCCAGTCATTTCCTCCTTCTCCTCCCTCTCTCTTGATGACTTAGCTGGTTAGCTGGCCCACACGTGTTGCACAGTGGCTTGTCCTTCACAGTTTATATTCTCGCAATGTATGTGCCTTATTTTGTGTTATTCTTTAACAGAGAGGGACCAAGATATGTTGGCAGATGTTCACAATGAGGCTGTATTCTCCATTCAGCTGATAGCACATGCCACTGTTAGTAGTGTCTGAAGTGTCTTGTAAACCTCTGATATTCACGTGTTATTGTCCTTGGATTGATAGAATGTCTCCTACTGAAAAGTTACTGTTGTCAGTCCTGCAGATGTGTAAGATAAAAATGTGTTCATTTTTTTAACTTTTTTTTCTAGGGTTGTTGTTTGTTTTTTTTTTTTAATAAAGCTTGTAATCCTTTTTTCTTTTTTCTTTTTTTTTCTTTTCTTTTTTAATAGTGTAAATACATTTACGTACGGTAGGAATAGTGTTTGGCTGTACCAGGCCTTAGTGGTCTTAATTTGATAAACCTGCAGTTATGATCTGGTATTTCTCGAGCCTTAGGTTGATCTGAAGGGTCTGTAGCACCGTGTACATATAAACTGTACTTCTGCTTTCAGAACCACTTAGCTCTTTTGTAACAAAGAAAAAAATGTTTCTTACAATGTCAATAAAAACACAAAAGCCTTTGTACTTAAGTTCTTAGCTTTCAGCTTTTAAAATTTCTCCTTGGGGGAGGGAGTTTTTTGGTTGTTTTTTTTTTTTCATTTCGTTGGGCAGATTGTTTGCAGTGAGCATGTATCAATTCCACAAGATGTCCACTCACTTTTCTGTTTGTGCTTACCTGCTGATTGCTTCATTTCATTCACATTTTAAATGTTAACAGGGAGTCAAGACCTTCTCTTTAAAGAAAAACCTTGGGGGCAGAAGGGGAGAGTCAGGGGGGTGCTGGATGGAGGACTACATGAAACTGGTGTCAGAAAGATAAAATTTTGAAAGGAGGGGAGGAACCAATGTGATTAACCTCCAGCCATGGGCATTTTTGAGGTCAAAGCCAAGCTTTGTTAAGACTCTGTCCTGCTATATAAAGGCTGCTTTTTCTTACTTCATTTACCAAGCATCTCTGCCAAAGGTTTGGTCACCTAGGAAGAAGCAAGGGACTGGGGAAGTCTGGCTGGGTTAGTCTGTACATGGTCACTCTGGTGGACCATTGGTGGCTTTCACAATGCTTAAATGCAGTATTCTTCAAAGTAAAGATCTTGGACTGATTTAATGAGTGTTCTTGTTAAGTATAGCAATTGTGTGGGCTTTTATGTAGTGTGCATCCAGAGCAAGCAAGGTCAAGTTAGTTGATACAAAACAATAGGAGCTGTAGGGCTGCTTCATTGTAAGGTGATCAAGACAATCTCATTTCAAGACTTCTGTTTCGATTGCTTTTATCTCTGCAAGACCCAGACCACTCTGCTAGTGCTCAGCATCTCCCTTACACCTATTCAACCAGAATTGCTTAGTAATTTCCAAGGCCAAGGCCTCGGTTGAAAAGGCCCTTCCATGCCTTTTGGCTGTAGCAGGACTGGGGTTTGATAGCAGCCGCTCTGCCTCCTCTCACATGCTGCCAGCTAAAACCTGCCCAGCTCCAGGAACGGCTCAAGGGTTGGGGTCTTTCTCCACCAATACGGTGTCCTGGTGAGCACTGGTTACACACAGTTGCATGCTCAGCAAGCCACCATTCCCCTCCACCATGCCTCTGCATCCTGTCCTGCTGTGGCCAAAGAAGGCACGCCTCGGGCATGGACGGGATGGAGCAGCAGCAGGCTCTGTGACATCTGGAATGCTGAAACAGTGAAGACTTGCCTGTGTGTGTGCAGGAGGAGCTGTGACTTGAGATGGCGCAGCTCAGCATTGTGCCCAGCCCTCAGTAAACCAAGAAACAGCAGGACAGTCTTAGTCTGTAACATTCAAATAGTGGATGCTGTTGACCTTCAGTTAGCTGTGAATTATTTAATTGAATTTATTGAATGGTTTCTTACTTCAGAGGGGTGTGTGCTCTGGAGAACTGCTGTGTTAAACATCCTAAACAGATGATGTGAAGTTAAGACACCCAAACACCAAACACAAGGGCAACAAAAAATCACTAATAACATTAACACAGAGCTGAGACCTGTCAGGGTCATGAACAGAGCAGGAAAGAAGACACAGGAGAAGCTGAAGGTGTTGGTGAGGTTACCGGGATGGCTGTAAGCTATGGCACCATAGGGCGAGCCAATGTCATTTTTTCCTTTCTCAATGTTTGTGGGCTTGACTGTGCAATCTTCATACAGTTTTTTTTCAAGGGAGGATAATGGGAAGGAGACTGCTTGTTCTCTGCATGCTGAAACATGAGCTATTTGTGTGAGGAACATAGTTTTGTTACATGATTAGTGGAATGGGAGCCCCTAGGCACCACTTCCCAGTACAAACAACCAATAATAATAACTCATGCTAAAGTCGTCTCCTATTTAACAACCTGGGCTTCTTTCCATCCAAGGAAGCACATAACCCATTTGCGTTTCCACTGCTCTCGTTCCCACTGCCTTTGCCCATTTTCCCTCTCTGATTTCAGACTGGCCAAGTGGTTGTCCCAGGTAAAAAAAAGGAGAAGATTTGGGCCAGAGAGAGGGAAGAAATGGCATTTAATGGGAGCGCTTGCACCTGCTGTCTACCTGCACATGTGCTCCCACATTGACACCCTGCTGGACTCCATGCATGGGGTACAGCTCTATGGCTGCAACAATGTCCCATGGCACAGTTGGAGCAAGGAGAGGTGGGCAGATGAGATGAGAATGAACTGGAAGCAGGATTTGTAGCCGGGGCTGGCTGAACCGCTCCAGCCTTGCCAGCAGTACTAGGACAGCCATCAGGTCTGCAGGGCTGTCTCTAAGCCACACTGCTCTACAGAAAATTATTGCTAATGTTCCCATGACCAGAGCAAGACAGAAAAGACAAGTAACTTGGACAGCAACCTAAAAGAGCTGCAAAAATCTGGAAGGCAGAGGGAGAGAGAACAAAAAACAAGAGGGTAGAAAGCTCTGTACTGATATAAGAGAGCCCCAGATGAATATGAGCTGAGAAAAAGCTAGAGATAGAAATACCAGTGCTAATTAGACAGGCAGAACGACCCCACTGCTGCTGTGCTTCAGCATGCTCCACCACCCTCAGCCCAGTGCCACTGGCCCTGTGGTAGAGATGGGGCACAGGAGTGAGAAGCTACAGTGCCAGCCATGGGGAGGTGTGTGTGCCTCCCCATCCCACTTGTTACTCCCGTTGCAGGAAAGCATCCTGTTTCTGCATCACGGGTGGCCAGTCTTAGCCCAGTCCTCCTGAACCACAGATAAAATGTCCATGTGTTTGTCTTGCCTTCAGAGAGTTTTTCTTGAAGATCTACCATGCATCCCACAGTGCCTCAGGGTCAAGGCAACGCTTTGGCCAATTCTTAATCCACCTAAAGAGCTGCTGCTGGAAAAAGGCAGATATGTCTCATTCTTGGCAGGGCTGACTGCTTAAGCCTCCACTGACCCGTTCCTCATCACTCTCTGTTAACCTCCTTCCAGTTTGGCTGCAAGAACCCAAAAAGGTGTGGCTGCACATCCCAGTTGTGCTTGCCTGAGTTGGAAGCCATTCAGTGGTAGCAGTTGCAGTGGGCTCAATTTTCTGATGTCTAATGTCCCTCTGCAGCCTGGCTGCAGGCTACTGGCTGCCCAGCACTGGTGCATGGCTACTTATGCTTCCCTGAATCCTTTCCCTGCCTTGGATTTCATTCCCTTCTCAAAACTGGCTTGGGGGCACAGAGGAAAAAAAAACAAACACAACAAAAACATTTGGTGTTGTTTTTTCCTCTCCTCGGGTACTCCCCTGGAGATTGCTGCTGTTTTCTCCAAATTACAGAAGCAGTTTAAGTGCTTGAAGCCGTGAAAAACTGAGCCACAAAATTAGGAGGCAATGCCTTTTTCAGCTCTGTGGGGTGCAGTCTTGAACCAGCATAGCACTTCTTGCTTACCTTCATGTTCTGAAGCAGCTTGGGTTTCAACCAGCTCCTCACCCGAGCTCAGTTTGCCTTGGGAGAGTGCCCGGTTCCAATTCAGCTGCAGCATCAGTGGAGAAAGAGAGGGCTCAGCACTGGCTGGAAAAATGCTTCAGGGAATCCTCCTCTGCCTGTTGCTACACCTCAAATCAGAGAGCATCAGAAACCTGGACGCTGGTCTCAGTGTGCCCTAAAAAGTGGCATTTTTTAAGTACTGCTGCCACTGCAGTGTCTTTGCTGATCATGAGTATTTTGTCAAAGCCTTCTTGCTGGTAAACGCTGGGCCACTGCAGACAAAACATAGGATTTAACAGAGACAATAAAAAAAAAGACTGCCAAAACATTCGGTGAATAGGGGAACAGTCCCATTTTCCCATTTTGAGGCAAACAAATGGCAAAACTAAATTCTGCCAGGGAAAGCACGGAGTGTTTCATCCCCGCACCCCAGCCCCAAGAGCAGTGCCATGTTTCACTCGGTTCCACACACGTGCTTTCATCACGTGCAGCTTTCCTGCTGGATTTAACTCTGTTCCAGCAATTCTCACTTGTCCTCGTGGGCTTGGCAGGAATCTCTCTTCCCTCCATGATGCCTGCTGTCGCCTCAGCCCACATCACCTGGACACTTCTCTGACTGTGATTGGCTTTGGCCATAGCACTAAATGCGCATGTGTCTTGGTCCCTGGTGCTGTTCATCTGCTCTCACTACCAGAGGCTGGTCCAGCTCCTGTCCAAACTCCTTATCCTGATGACACTGACAAATGCAGCAGGAAATCCCATCCCTGAGGCCAAGGTGCTGATGGCAATTCAGTGCTGCAATGCGGTAGGAATCTCATCTCACTGCTGAACACTGCCACCCTCTGCTCCTCCCTGATGGAATGGCTCCAGGGCACTGACCCTTGGCCAAGAAGTGAGGGCCCTGACTGACCAGGTGGGGCAGTAATGTCAGTTACGGTTTCATTTCCAGCCCCTAAAGTGTAGCACCCAACAAGACTTCAGCCATGTTGTTCACTGGGGAGAGACTTCTCCAGTCACCACCACCGCTTTCTTTTAGATGCCCAAACACCAGGCAGTGAAACCCTGCTTCAGAGAAGCATTGGGCAGGGAGATCTGAGAGTCTGACGGGGGACTTGAGCATCACTTACCAGAGGAGAAGCTCTGATAGCAGAAATGCCCTCAGCAGGGTTTGCAGCTCCACGCTTGGCCTCGTGTCGCTGCCCTCAGGGGCAAACTGCCATCCACAGCCAACCTAGCCTGTGACACCTGACAGGATGCAGCCTGCAGCCATGTGGAGCTTCCATGGTCAGCCACTGTGCTGGCATGGCCAGCAGCTGCTATTATTAGCTGGCATATGAATCACCCGCGTGAAATGATTTAGCAGCTCAGCCTGAGCTAGGTTGGCTGCTTATTGTAAGAGCCTCATTCGCAGCCCCGGTTAGAGCTGAATGTGGAGAGGACGTGGGGGGACCTTCTGGGAGAAACCTTCTGCCCAAAGCTCGCTCAGCTGCTCTCAGCTGAGTGGCAGATGCCAGGGATGGCTCCTGTGGCCTCAGTGCCTGGCCAGGGGGTCCTGTGTCAATAGGACACAAAAGAAAACAGTGGATCTAGTGCCCACAGGATGTGTGGGACCCCAGGACTGGGGTTCTTGATATGTTCCTGGGATCTTACTGGAACAGGGGAGGAACAGGGGAGAGCTGGGAACACATTTGCTTTTCTAGAGGGGAAAATACAAACACCCTTTGAATCCTGCTTTGTCTCACTTCAGCCTGGAACTGCAAAAAGGCAGACAGTTGGCAACACCACTAGCAGGAGCAGCAGCTGCTGAAGTTCTCAGTTGCTCTTCTCTCGATGGATTTCACCCACGATGCTCCCACTGTGCCTCCTGCAGGTGAGAGAGCTGGGTATCTGGGTCCACTCCTATGACTGTGAATCAAATGAATCAACAATAAAATTCAAGCCAAAATTCTGCTGTGATCTTTCCTTCAACCCGTGCTTTCCCTATTATAATGAAAATAACTCACTATGTCATCTTTTCATGGGATATGAAATATGACTTTCTGAGCACTGCAAAGCTCACACTAAGGAGCGTTATGAAGAGCAGTGGAATACGCACCATTTTTTATAGCATGACAAAGAAGCCTTTATTTAATAATGAACTATTACAGTTCAGTACAAAGATTTGCTTTGTTCGGTGACTAGAAATTGTTTGCAGATTTTTCTAGCCACTGGGAGTTGACAGTTACTTAGGAGATCAGTTCTTAAAGCAAGAGTGCATACATGCCTTCTTGACTCCAAGTGCCGCGGGCCTGGCTCTCCCTTTCAGAGCCATGGAACACGGCTGGGTGCACTTCTCAGTAGAGGATGCAGAGGCACGTTGTCCTCTGCTCTCATTCCCTTCCAGAAAGTTTCCAACTTCTTGGCCCAGAAGTAACACAGCACGGAGGGAAGAGCTGTCCTGACACCAGCCCTTTGGCTGGCTGAAGGATGCAGAGCCCCACTTCTGCCTAGCAAAAGGCCCAGTGTGAAATCATTTCTCACTGTGCTGCTGAGGCTGAGAAATCAGAGTCTGTAGGCCCAGAATAGGTTCTGAATTCCTACAGCAGTGTGAGGACCTCAGCTATTTCCAAAATACAGCCCATGCTTTTGTACACCCGCATACATACATGCACTTTTTTTTTTTTTTTTTTTTGGTCCTTTTGTTAGCAAACCAATTCACTTCCACTTCTCTGATGCTCCTGGGAGGTAAACTGAAGACCCTCATGGCACCAGCCCCTCTCTATCAGTCAGCTACCTACAACAGGGAGCTGGAAATTTGGCACATGGGCCTTCCATTAGTTTTGATGCTACTGAGTAGAACAATTTTCCGATCTGCAAAGCCTTCTCACTCCTCTGAGCCTGCTCTGAGCTGTGGAGTTCTGGTCCATACCTCACTCATAGAACATCCAGCAAATGCAAGGACAGTGTTGGTGAATGGGCTACTTGTGTCCTGGGACAGAGCAACAAGGCGCTTGCCAAATGCATGGCCCCATGACATCATTGGGGTTTTTGTTTGTCTTTCAGGAGTGAGAAAGGAAAAGAAAAAAGCGGGGGTAGGAGTCTGGCTTGGAGTAACTCCCTCTAACCATTTATTTACCTTAAGCGCATGCTTCATGCTTTTACTCATGGGTTACAGTCATGGGTGCACATAAGGTCTTGAGAGTCCTTAGCAGCAATCCCTCGACAGAGGAGCTGGGTCATTGCACACTCAAAGCATTTTTGTTTCATTGCTTTTCTCATCTGATAACAACATACAGTAACATCATTTGTGCTTCTGGCAGTTGCCACACTGCCTTTCCCCATACACCACTGATGGCGTGTGTAGCAGCATGGGAAGTGCTCCTCTGTTTCAACACCAAGCTGGGTGTGAGGCAGGGGACAGTCAATGCTCAGAGCTGAGCCACCAGGAGCTGCAGAGCAGGATGCAGGCATCCAGCATCCCTCTGAAAGATGCCCAAGTGTCTGTGGCACGTGGACTTGCTTGAGGCTTGTGGGTCCTCCACCAACAACAAACAGCTCTCACTGGGCCCTTTGGTCCCAGATCACTCAGCCTGGACACCAGGTCCAAGGATGGTCTCCATCCAGCTTCACAGACCCACTCGTGGCCTCATTGTTGCAGCTCCTTTTTCAAACAAAGAAGAGAAAAGGGCAAGATTCACCTGACCTGTAGACACTGACCTAGGGAGATGAAGCACTTGCATGCCTGTTTTCCACCTATTCTTCACAAAGAAGGGAGTCTGGCTTGAATAGCTTGGATCTAGCTTTAGTCAGATGAATCCCACCCAAAGAGACTGCAGCTGCTGGAGGAACATGAGCTTTCTCATAATCACTTCCCTTCCCCATAGTTTTGGGGCAGAGAGAACAGTCTGCTTGAACTGATGAGTCATTGAAGGATTCCTCGAAAATTGCATAAAATATGCTTGGAAGGATATGCATCTGTTTGCATCAGGTCTCAACGCAGTTCAGAGGGATGTGGAGTCCCAGGCAATAGGGCAGGTGGAGGGCAAGCCAATAGTGGTGCTACCACTGTGTTAGCAGACACCCTGAAAATGGAAAAAGCAAAGATAGCAACAGAAGGAGCATCCAGGGCATCTCTTGGGTTCAGACCGCTACTAAGTTGGCCACATCCCAAGAGAAACAACTTCTGCTCTGTCCCCTAACTCCTGCCCTTTCCCCTGCCTTCCTCCTTTCCCTCTGCTTTCTTCGGTCATGTCCCTCCTGAATAGAAACTTTTGGGAGACTTATTTCCTTGCACCTGTTTCAGCTGTGATGTAACTGTGGTAATAACTCAACCACTGTTGGATGGAAGGTTACAGCTATTTCTTGGTTCCTGTATTTTTTTTATTATTACATTATGGTTATGTTTAGAGATAGGCCTGAGTCAGAGCTGTATGAGAGGAGCTCTCTCACGATTTGCAAAGGTCTGGAGATGGAGCCAGACCCCTTCATTTCAACTAGCCTTTCTCTTGGTAGTGTGCACCTCTAAAACCCAAGGTCCGTACTGGGAAAAGTTCAAACAGAAGTTGTAGTGCAAGCTCTGTAGTTCAGGTGGGTCTGCGACTGTAGTGGGACCAAGCAATGTGCAAAGACCTAAATTCCACCACAGCATGTAATATCTTTCTGCAGTCCTTGGTTGGGAAAGAAAGTCATTAAGTAAGGTTGGAAAGCCAGCTGCTGCCTTGCTTTCCAGAAGTAGTAACTGAGACTCTTGACATAGTGATCAAAGTCAATGGCAACAATGTAGGACTGTCTCAGGAGCATTGCCTGTGTGGCCTCGGCCCCTCTCCATTTTAGGATCTCATGTATTTCGGTCACAGATTAAAACACAGTTTTCAACCTGTTATTCAGCGTGAGTAGATTCTTTACTCAAAGTGATGTTCAAACCTCCCAGCTCTCAGGGTTGAAGATGACCCTTCTACAGTCAAGAGACAGGACACTGTCCCCTTCACAGGGGATGGTCAATAACACCAATATTGAGCTGGAAGCCTCCAACTGGGTTGAAGCAGCACAGACCTCCAAAAAGCTTCACTGTTCTGCATCACAGGTGAAGATCAGGGGAGACCAATCCAGGAAGCCAGTTCATGCTCCGTGCCTGATTTTGACGGTGATTAAAGATGCTGACCCCTCTGCCCACACCAGACCATCAAGTCATGGAGCTGGTTGAAGTCACAGGCAGGACCGCAGCCACGTCCCAAGGAGAGAGATGTACCATACCAGATTCTACCTTCCAAAGCATTTTTCCCCTAAGTTTCCAGTGCTTCATAAGAAGACAGAGAAAAGTCATAAATACCCTACAACATGCTGCCACTTTTGCATGAGAGAAATCTTCATCCCCAGCCCTTAAAGTTTCAGTGCAGTCACTGTCTTAGCACGAAGCAAACAGAAGACAATGAAAATTATTTTTATTTTTTTTTTCTATCATAAGGACAGAAAAGGACAGAAATGAGAACTGGGAGACTTCTAGAAGATGACGATCCCATAAAACTTTAAGTATGCCTGCTGGAGATTTCATCTCTGGAAGTGAGATCAGGAGTGTCTGTGAAGGCAGCCCCTAAGGTGCTCTGCCCTCTTTTGCCGGGCCATCATTGCCAACTGTTAAGAAGTAGGGACTTATGTAATAGCTGAAGCAGTGTAATTTCTGTGTCCCCACACCACAGTTCTGTGCTTCCTTGTCACAGAGGAAAACTAAACCTTGCCCTCGGACAACTGACTTGTCTGCATGTTTTAACCCTTACGCAACAAAAAAGCGTTTATTTTCCCAGCCACTGGACCACTCCAGCAGCCTCCTCCACGTTACCATATTACCAAGCTCAAAGAGGGTAGATTTACATTAGATATAAGGGGAAAATCTTTCTACAGTGAGGGCGGTGAGACACTGGAATAGGTTGCCTAGTGATGTGATTGATGCCCCATCCTTGGAGACTGCAAAGCTGAATTGGGTCCTGGACAACATGATCTAGGTATGGATGTCCCTGTTCAGTGTGGGGGAGTTGGATTACATGTCCTTCAGAGGTCCCTTCCAACTCTAAGGATTCTGTGATTCTGTTATATTCTCACTAGAAGATGTGTACCAGGCATGACCACTGCAGCCCTGGGATGCTCCTGCTGATGCTTCTGCCTTCCAGGTTCCATCACTTGCTGCTGAGTTCCCACCGTCAGATGCAATGTGCCCTTATGCCCTGCTGAACCATCAGTGGTCACTGCATCAATCCCATAATCCTGTTTTCCAAGGCAGTCTCTCCTGTCCTGTAGGTACTGCCTGAACTCTTTGTTCCCAGATGTATTACTTTTCATTTAGCTAAATTAAAACACATTTCCTTGGATTGTGACCATTCAGCCAGGCAATTCCGATCCCCTTGTAATAGTAAACTATCCTCTTCATTATTTACTAGGCTGCAGGTGGACAGACTGAAACACTAGACTTGCTTGGGCTGCCCCCATTCAGCTCAATGGGCTGTTGATGCTGTACAATAATGACAACTATTTCAGTGTCTGGGGAATAGATTAGTTCATAGCTGACTCTTTCGGATGAAATATTTGGCTCTTCTGAGATTTGGGAGCACATTTGGGATCACTGAAGAGTAGCATCCTTTCCTCCACAGCCTGTATCATTGCTGCACGATAACAGCCTCTCGCTGCCTCCCCCCTCTGCTTCCTCTGGTGGAAAATCACAGATAAGAAAGAAAGAGAGAAGGAAAACAGATTTGCTTTGTTAGTTTATACTCCAAGTCATGCAGCAGTAGGGCTGCTGAACTGACAGCAACCCCTCTCCATCCACCCCGCCACAGCTGCATCCTACTCTGAGCAGTGAAATGGGGCCAAGTGGGGAAATCGAGGCACAATCACTGTCCTCCTACTGCTCACACACAGGACCTTCTGCCACGAGGTTCTCCTGCAGGCTACATGCACAGCAGCCCCTGTGCAGCGGGCTCCAATGTATAGCAGCCTGCAGAGGGGATGCAATGCCCTCTGTGTCTCCTGGGCTGTGAGATGGCAAAGCCGAGTGATGTGCTAGGGTCAGGTCTTCTCCTCATCTCTTAAGTATGAGCCACTGAGTCTGGGAGTTTGCCTTCTATTTGTGACTGCATGCTTAGCAATTTTCCAGGAAGACGTTCTACAGTTACAACATCCAAACAGTGGCATTAGTAAGCAGCATGCAGAGAGGGATTTGGGGTGACCACACTGCCATAGAGCTGTGTCCCACATGTGGGGCTGCAGTGGTTCAGTGCTGCAGAGCCCACCAGGCCACACACGTACCTGCTGGTGCAAAATGCCAGGACCCACTGATCCATGGCTTCCTGCATGCTCACTGCAAGACTGTGGGAAGAGGCACATAAAACTCCCTGCTCTCATTTAGCCCTTCTGTCAAAGCTGGAGAAGTTCTGGCCCGGCTTCAGCTACAAAACCATATGAAATATATCAGCCGAGGCCACATGGAATGGGAATGGATGGCCAGCCCGGATATTACTGCTCTCTGTGTGGAGGTTTCCTCCCGCAGGGGTGCGGGTGATTCACCTCAGAGCCCAGGTGCTGCGGCACGTGCCAGGTCCGAGGCGGAGGGAAGGATGTCAGGCTCACGGTGACACACGTCAACCCTGTTCATAGGCACAGCTCGCCCATGGCTAAAGCACTGCGACAACTGGGAGCACACAATTCCTTCACTGGCATTTGCACTTTTGTTTTCTTTCACAGCTGCATCTTGGGCACTCATGGCTAAGCACGCAGAGAGCTGTGTGAAGCGTGGAAGAAGTCCCATCTTGCAAAGGACTTCCAGATTTTGTGATCTGGCTTTGGCTCAAAGAAGAACAGAAAACAAAAGTGTCCACTACCTCTATATGTACCTCTATGTACCTCTAATGGGGCCCAACTGAAAATGAGCAAACAGGCAATGAGGTTTCAGTTTCTTTGGCTTCAACTTGAAGCACTTTACAGCAGCCCAGTTGCAAGGAGTCAGCACACACCTTCTGGGAAGCAGGTTCTAAAAAGTGCACAGACCCAAGATCATGAAATAGAAATTCAAAGAGCCAGTACGTGCTCATGAAAAACACCACCCTGCCTGGAGCTGTGCTGCGCTGAGCGATGGCAGCGTGGCTCCCAGCAGCAGAAATATATGTCCCTGGTCAGTTCCCTTCTGGACAATAATGTTGTTGAGTTTTCATGTTCATATCAAGACTCATTTGCACGGAAATAACTTCAGGGTGCTGCTATCTCATTTTGAGAGAAAGCATCATCAACAATTTCAGTGG
Source organism: Tympanuchus pallidicinctus (assembly GCF_026119805.1). Taxonomy (NCBI): domain Eukaryota; kingdom Metazoa; phylum Chordata; class Aves; order Galliformes; family Phasianidae; genus Tympanuchus; species Tympanuchus pallidicinctus. The sequence continues at coordinate 1,560,160 of NW_026294752.1, read as the reverse complement.
TGATTGTAAATTATGCACTACAACTGAAATGTTGTACATGGGTCTAAATATCAGTAACACACTTAGTTATGCTATTTTGAAACAGAACATATGTATGGTTTCCTTTTACTTACAAGCTCATGCAATTAACTGTGGTTCTATTTGGCTAGAAGTGGTTGTTAAATAATAAATGCAGGGCAGTCTTATTCCACAGCTGGATTAGTTTAATCATCTGAATTGCAGCAGGATGGGATCACCGTGCTAGGAAGAAGCCTAATCTGGGCTACGTTTTATAAGATGTTAAAACGTTGAGGGTTGGTACTGTAGTGAGGCTTTCACTGCAGGGTGATAGGCAGTAAGATTATCTTCAGTATGGGAAGTGTTCTTGAGGTCCCACTGATCCAACAAGAGCATAGCCTGGATTTTCCAGAACTAACAGGCAAAACTCGCGTCGCAAAGAAGCAGTTGCACGGCATCACGGGGTCCCTCACTGTGACTGGCAATAGCTGTGGTTGAGTCTTACACTGGGGTGGCTGCTTGCGTGCAAAATGAACCTCTGGCTTCACTCTACAGGAATAGAGAAGAACAGGTTACAGTGAATAGCAACAAGATCTCTCAGAGTTTCTGAAAACTGCAAGTGGGTACAGGCAAAAACTCTAAAAAGAGCAAATATGAACAATAAGTTTGCAAGTGTAAACAAAATACAAGAGAAATGAACAGTCAGTGTCCCTCCCCACTCCTTCCACAAACAGGATAGGAGTTCACACTAAAAAGTCATCCAAATTCAGCAGCAATTTGAAATTGTCAAATAAATCACTAACAAAGAAGGAAGAAATAAAGGAAAACGATGACATGAAATGCATAACTGAAGGAAGCTGCTGGCCATGGTGAAATCATCCAGCACAGGCGAACATCTGAAGAACAAAGAGTTTAAAAAATCATTAAGAGCAGAAAAGCAGTCCTAGCAATGACAGAATGACAGCAATCACAGAATGGGTAACGTTAACTCTGAGTCAGAAAGGAGTGGCAAGGAGTTTATTTCCTATGAGAAGGCAGATTACACCCTGGTCCATCAGCAGAAAAGGGCAACTGTTTTAAGTTCAGCAGCACAGCCTGAGAGTTGTGCAAAGGGTGCATCCTGCAGAGAGCTCTGCTTCAGAATCATTGGACCCTGATGGTGGGCTGCAAGTATGAGGAGAGCCCTGGGCAATGCCCCTGTGATCTAGGCTAGGAGCAGAGGATACAGAAGTGGGGTATGGGAGGAGCGGGGTGCAGAAGAAGTGGGGTGCTATAGCCTTGCAGGAGGCCAGAAGCATTGGTTGAGGCTTCAACAAGCCATGCTTGCCCAAGGGGTGCAAAAACATGCCCCAAAACCACACAATAAAGAGCAAAGCAGCATTTGAGTGAATGACTTTCCAAGATGAGTCTGTTCCTGTCATTGCAGGGAGGATTCAGAAGAGCATGGATTTCAGCATGAGAGATGGAGATGGCCCCTCCTAAATCTTCCTCTGTCCAGCAGAGAAGGCTGTAACAACAGCTCAGGGAGAATAACTGAAGCCAGGTCAAATGAGCAAGCTGGCACCAAGTGCTGGGAATGAGAGTGAATGAATTACTTATTGAGGCCGCAGACAGCTCTGTTTCTGGATGCTTTCACTAGCTTTGGCGAGGAAAGCATTCGGAGCAGCAGCTTCAGGCAGCCAGATCCCTCAGCCCAGCTCTCCCTTGGTGAAAGATAAACGCTTTGGAAGAGGATCCAGTGTATCCAGTTGAAGCATCCGCTTTGATGGTATCCTCTGGAGATACCATCTCTCTCTGCCCTAGGGACTTCAGAGGGACCTCACAAAGACCAGGTGGGTGCCAGGTACATGGTTCACCTGCCTGTGGCTAGCAGGAACCTCCTCCCTGATTCCCAAGGACAAGCAACGTCACAGCTTTTCCCCTAAGGTCAGTGCTCAGGAGCTGGTGAGAGGCATATCCATGGCTGTTTGCTCAGAGACATCAGTGGTGTACACTGTTCAGATGTCAAGCAGGGCACCTGCCCTGAACAGGTCACCAAAAAGCACAGTCTTGAATCTATGAGCTATTTGCTGAGTATTATGGGCAGGGAGATTGCAGGAATCCACAGCTTCCAGCTTACAAATAGCTCACATCATAGAGCCACAGGAATAATTGGTGCCCACAGCATGAAGGGAAAACCATCCCTGCAAGCACTGTAGCAGGAAGAGTTTTTGCAGCAAATATCTCAGGCTGGGCAGTGCAAGGTCTAACTGCTCTAACTGTTTATTTATATTCACGTGAGAATATTTCTCGTGTAGATTTGTATCCATTTTGTTTTGCTTTCAGAAATGAGGTGACAATACGTATATATTTTTAATTAACTCTCCACCAAGAGTGGTCATTTTTCACCATCCCAACCAATACCAATACTTCTTACTTTGAAGAAGTTTTCCAAGTTCCTATTAATTTATTCCACCTGGCTCCCATTCAGTTGCCATTTATTGTCTGTCTCATCCACCACTGCTCCTGGTGAAGCAGCCACAAGCATGGTGCTTTCTGGCTACCGGCGGCACAGGTGAACCCAGGCACCTTGGTGCACCCATGAGTGGCATGAACTGTGCCTGGAGGCTGTGGGCTGTGTGTGGCAAGGATGGCAAGGGAGCTCAGATGCCTACAGCTACAGGCAGCTGCGCTCTGCAGGCAAGAAGTGACATTCAGACTGGTGAGCTTGCAGAGCTGTCCTTGCTTTTTTTTTTCCTCTGGTCTCTGCCTGTAAATCTCCTTTTCTTGGAGTTGCAGTTTAGTAGCATACAATCAAGCAGGGCAAAGGGCTTTGTGTCTGAGCAGTGCTACCTCAACCCATTTCCAAGCTGACTCAGTTAAACTGCTGAAAATTTCACTGGGAATCTCTTCTTGAGCAGAGCTTGGTCAAACCGACTGGATTCCTGGCCCATTAAAGCAACTCTGGAATAAGCGTGTTGCAAGTCCACATAACGAGAGCACAACTGGAGTTCACTCTGCCCTAACTGAAGTGCTTTAGTAGACCAGAGTGATTCATATATGCGGAAAAGAAATGCGACCTATTCGTACGTATATGCAAAGATGAGAGCTGCAAAAGGATTTTTTCTCTCATTGCTGGCCTCTCATGAAGGGCTGCAAGCTGATTATTTCTTTATTTCTAATTTAGCAGCAGCAGCCTCACAAATTGCCTCCTTAACCCAAGGTGGCTGCCAAAGGTTTGGTTCAGGACCAGTTTCAGTGCTACTGTAATCCTCTGCGCTGGAGAGCCGGGGCAAAGCCAAGCCAACCTGAAACTGGAGCCGCACGGATGGCGCCAATCTAATTAAGTTATGAAAAAGCGTTCCTCTGGAGAGGAGCCTCTTGCAGCTCACAGGCGGAAAGGTAGAGAACATGTGAATCTGGCCAGAAGCCTCAGCTGTTGACAACTCGACGTACAAAGCATCTGTACACATGCCTTTTGGGAAGGAAGATGAGTGGTGCTCAGGGGAACCGTGTGGTTGTTTAACTCTTTGTTCCATATGCGACCAGGCAAGGAGAAAATGTTTCGTATTATGTTGAATACCATCTCAGGTTCTGGCAGGATTACTCGTTAATATTATTGCAGCCTCTTCAGTTACAATGCTTCAGCAGTAAAGTAGTTAGACTGGCTTTGAAATACAGAAATTCAGGCAACACAATCACGCTATGAAAGAACTCTCATTAGCCTTTGGCTGACCTTGAAAAATTGTGTTTCTCTCCAATTCTTCCACAAATTGCCTTTAAGGAGACCTTCTTAGTTCCACCAAGTCACAAGGTCTGGCTGTGTGACTCATGTTTTCAGCTGGTCTCTCACGATCACAAGGCGTACTTGCCTCTTGCACTCAGCCACAATTGCCACAAGGAGGATATGTAGAACGCACCGATGGCCTTATTATAGTGGCATGTTCTTATTTGTTTGGGATTGTTTTTTCCAACCTCAAATGTTTCATAATGAAACAGTTGGTCTTATAAAAAATGTCACTCATCGCATCAAATTTTATGGGTAGGTCATGGTAAGGACTCTGTCAGATTGTAAGCAGGGATGAAATCTCAAAGCTGCACAAGGTGAGCTAAGCACAGGCAGGCCTGCTGGGGGCAGCGGCTGGTTCTCATAGGATGCTCCCTCTTCTCTGAGAGAAGCACGCTGCTGCTTCCTTCACTACTTGACTGCTGCCGATCACAGGTCACCAGACACTCCAAGCCAGGAAGTCACCTTGTGCCCCAATTCCTGTCCCTGTTACCTTGTGGCAGCAGCAGAGCCCTCCAGCTTAGCTCAGGGTTGTGTTGTTTACAGCAGAACGTGGCACCTCCAGCTGCCATGGCCAGGGCTGGAGCCAGGGCAGCGCAGCTGTCCCGTCCCCCAGTCTGGCAGGCCAGGAGTGCCGGTCACAGAGGTGGCGTATCTGCAGTGCCACAGCCTCACCCAGCAGCGGGGGTGTGATTCCACCCAAAAGAGGGCAGTGGTGCTTGCGGCCAGGCTGCATGAAGTTTGCAGTCCAGCTGCTCTGCTTCCCCCAGAGGCTGACGGAGATCCTCCTCTGCTCTTGGCACCAATGGAGAGCCGCGCTCACGCTGCCTTGGATTCTGTTCTTACTTCGCCCTCTTGAGTCATTGCCGTTTTGCCACCTCTTCTCTCAAAATTCAGTGGAAGGAACCGTGCAGATCTAGCCTTCTCAGCGCCGAGCCCCTTGTCAGTCTCCTATCAGCATCTCACTGCGCACCCTTGGCTTTCAGACCAGCTGTGGCTTGAGCGTAGCTGGGAACAGAACCTTGGATAGGCCACAGCTCACAGCCACCCAGCAATGTCCAGAAGCTTGATGTGACAGGAAACCGCTGATACTGTGAATAATTTAAAGCAATTCAATAAAAAATCCCCAACCCGCCAGTGTTCTTCCCCTGCCTTAGCAGCTGTGTGTTCTCAAGCAGCCCGTCTCTCCCATGGCTGCACCCATTGCCAGCAGGTGTGGCTACAGAACAGACCGCTGTCTCCAGCACTTACTGCTGGCACTTCTCACAGTCCTCATGGTGGGGACCGTGCGTCTGCATGGCCAAGAGCCAGTGTGGGTCCCAGCCTGATGGGGAGGGACCCCACTCCTCTTCCCAGCATCTCTGGGCTGCTCAGCCTGGCAGCCGCTGTCTGTGCAGTTAATGCTGTTTTCTTGGCTCCCGTGCTAAAAACACCAGACATCACAGCAGCAGCCAAGGTATTAACAACTAAATCAGCGGCAAAGACAATAGCAACACAAGCATAGCTCATGAGCTTAGCTTTGTTAAATGGTACAGAATCTGCACAGCCTCTGGGAGCTGGACCCTGCACAAAAACCACTGCCAGCTTTCCCTCCTCTGCTGTGCTGGGCAGGCTGGGAGTGACCCTGCTGCAGAGAGGGGCCAGTGCCATCCTTCCAGTTCCTTCAGCAATCGGCAGAGCGGGGCCAGACTCACCTATGTCCTTGAACACAGACATACCTGCCCTGATGTGACCTTATTGCACTGTGTGTAACCCGTGTATTTCTCTGCAGGGTGAATCCCCTTGAGCAGCTCCAGCTGCCTTTGCATAGGCGCTGGCCCTGCTGATAGTCTGCAGGACCTCATGCCTCAGCATGAAGCTGGATCTGCCAGCACCTGAATCGGCAACACAGGGTGTTTAAATTGTGGCTCCATACTTGCATTTGAACTCAACTGTCATCTAAATAAAGAGCATGGCCCATCACATGCCTCGGGGATCCCCTTCTTTCCTGAAGCTGCCTGGATACACTCCCTTCCAAGTAAAATGTAAATCCTTCCCACATCTCTCTCAGGAGAAAGCCTTGCTTGCACCCTTACAGTAGCACTGTGGGGCACACTGCAGACAGCTGACCTGGTAGAGCCACTCAACCTGGATCCAAAGTGGATGCGGGGACAGAAGTGCAACTAGGGAGCCTACAGACAGGAGGGGAGTCAACTCTTGGAAAGGCCTGATAACTGCAGGACCAGGGGAAATGGTTTTAAGTTGAGGGAGGGAAGGTTTATGTTGGATGTCAGGGGGAAGTTCTTTACAGAGAGAGTGGTGAGGTGCTGGAACAGCTGCCCAGAGAGACTGAGGATGCCCCGTCCATCCCTGGAGGTGTTCAAGGCTAGGCTGGATGGGGCCCTGGGCAGCCTGGGCTGGTATTAAATGTGGAGGTTGGTGGCCCTGCATGTGGCAAGGTTTGGAGATTCGTGATCCTTGAGGCCCCTTCCAACCCTGGCCATTCTGTGATGCTGTGCTCCTGTGAGATGTTCAGTATTGCCACTTGGACCCTGATGGCTCTGTATGGCTCCAAGCTCTGGGGTCAGTGGCAGAGGCATCCATTGCACAATACTGCACTGCTTGCCAGTTCCTCTTTGCTTAGTGGCACCCACCAGCAGTGTCTGGAGGTAGAGCTGCAGCCTGGCCTGCAATTTTGAGGGTCCCCACAAGCAAAATCCTGAGTTTGCTATTACTTCTCTGATCTCTATACGTATCTGGTTAGATGTCAGATTACTCTCCGCTTTGCCAGAGGTGGCTGTACCATAAAAGGACCCTCACAGATGGCACAAAGCAGTATGGAAAACATGGGCTTTTCTCTCCAGAGGCAGAGAGAAATGTTAAATGTTATTGAGTGTTAGGAGAAGATGAGCAATGTCAGTGTTACTGCATTTGGGAAAAGGCAAACATGAAATTCTTTCCCAGTGAATAGTGACAGTACCGTGCTATGTAGAAATGTGGGGAATTAGGCAGTACCATCCCATGTGATTTGTACATTTTTAAAAGGGAATTAAATCCTTGTGAACCTACCCAGCTTTACAGATGTTGAGGCCTGACTTGGCTTGCTAGTTTGCCAGCTTTACATGGAAGCAATTCCACTGAGACCTGCAATGTCACTGAACACTGACAGAAGAGGCGAGCCTCAGACACTGCCACTCACACCCTGCTCACCATGCCAACAAACAGCAGATATTTGCATCCATTGAGTAAGAGTAGCATGGGGCTGCTCCGTGACCTGCTCAGCCCACTATCATGCCCAAGTGCCTGGGATCATCCGCTAGGACAGAGAGTTTCGTCTGCACCCTCCTTGCTCTGACTTCCACACAGTACTGCAGGAATGCCAGCTTCCATTTGCATATCATCACCACACGCAGGCACTGTACCATTTGGTGCCCAGCTTTCCCTTCTCTCTTAAATTTCTGTTGCTTCAGTGCTGTAGCTGGTGGTTCACCCTCTTTGTTGAGACACTCGCTTTCTGGTGCTGTAATTGTGATGCATGTCTACTAAGGGATCACCTCCCCACCTCCCACAGGGTCATGCATGCTGTCAGTCAGTGGCAATAGCCCCCACGACCCTTCTTGTTTGCATCAGCAAGAGACAAGCTAAGCCCAAGTGATGTGTTTGTGAGCAGGAACCCAAGAAGTGACATGAGGCATGAGTCCTTCAGCAAGAAGCCTCACACAGAAGGATCCGGGTATGGGAAGCATCCCTCAGGCAAGGGGCAGGCTGAGCATCCTCCTTCCACTCCCATCCAGGGAGGAATGGTAGAGAAGACAAGTTTGGGATGGGAATGAGATCTCTATAATGCTGCAGTGGCATCCACATAGCTACTGAATGGACTCATTCCACCACATCAAGTCTCTCTGTTCCTCATTCTTGATGGTGGCTTTGGCTGCAGGGGGAAAAAGAAGCATGGGTGGCACTGTTCCTGCACCACATATGCACGTTGCATAGAGTACCTGGGCTTCACTGGTGGAGGGTACTGACCCCAGGAGCCTGCTGGCAGCTTGATGACCATGCCATCCCCTGCAACAAGCCCTGAGTGCCATGAGAAAGGGCTTGATTCCTGTTTTTTGTTTTTCGCTTGTTTTTTTAAATTATTTTTATTTTTATTTTTTCTGACAAACCCACTCAATTTTGCAACATTGCAAAATGAAGGCTTTGCCTGTTAGTTGTTTTGTGTCCTGCTGAGGGGAGGGACAAAAACAGCCAGGCAAGATAAAGCAATGGAAATTGGAGCAGGATGGCGTGGCATGAAAAGCTTGGGAGCTTGGGTTATTGAACAGCAGGACCTAGCTTGGAAGAAAGAAGCCTTTCATGTAGGTAGGCACTGAACACAGCCACCCTATATATGCATCCTACACCAATCCAGTAAATACAGACAGCACAGAGGTAGGGCTGCTAACGGAGACTTTATGAGTGTTCAGCCTAAGGGCAGCCTTCCCACTGGCTAAAATCTACCACATTCATACAAGCACGTGTGTAAACTGAACTATCATAAACAAAAACTAGAATTCAAAAAAGAATCCTGAGAGTAAAAGCAGCCATAGAGATCCCAGCAGATAACAACAGCGAATCCAGCCCACTCAGCATGTGCTTCGAGTGCAGCAGCACCCAGCCCTGCTCCTTCACCCCCCGCTCCCCTTGCATTGTCACGGGGTGATGCAGAGAAGTGGTTGGAGTGCAGCAAAAACAGAACGAGAGGTTGTTGTACTTGGCAGCCCCTGGAAAGGACGAGTGGGCGGTCAGTCCCTTATCTGCAAGTTATGTGCACAAGGGACTCCTGAGGATCCCACAAGATGCTCATCTATTTTTCAGCCACCAAAGCCCCTTCTGAAACAGCACTCTTATTTTCATGTTTTCACAACACCTCATTTACAGGCATGTGATTAGCTCTAATTAATGCTCATAATCAATGAATGCTTAACCGCCGCTGATGGAAAATCCTGGTACATGCAGAGTGCTGCTTGACTGAGTGCCACTGGATCAGCTAGTGGATCTTTATTGCTCTTTTAGATTCTGCTTCAGCAGGCAAAATATCTGGGCTGGTGTAAAACAATCCCGCATTGATCTCTCCAGCCAAGTGGGGTCCTTCCAGTAATTAGAAGGGTGGTGACAGGAACAGGCTCTGCTGGCTGCAGGACCAGGGGGACAAGAAAGATTTTTCAATTTTTCTTAATTTGAAAGCAATGCAGCAAATAGCGAGGAGAAGACTGGTCAGCTCTTCTGACTTTTTGTTGTAAAAAAATCATTTAACATTCCCTGATAAGCCCCTTGATTTAAACAGAGAAACAATTTAGCTCTCTGGGAGTTCCACTTGAGTAAGTCTGGTCCCAAAACCTCACAGGCTCCAATCTCTGGAACCAAATTCCAGGAAACATTCATATGTGGATGATGCATCTGTAACAGATACAAAGGGGAGAGGGGAAGCATTTGGCAATTAGGAGCTGGAATCAATTATGACTCCAGGTGGTACTTCTCTTTTTTCAGGTGAAATGTCTTAAGGGGAGGAGGAGAACCTGTCGGTGGCGTGCTTTGCACTCTTCCTTGCCTTTTTTTCATATCACACTTCCCTCCATGAACTCTCCCCTATGGGGCCAGCTTCACAGGCACGCAGAAGTTGCACTGGGCTGTGCTCTGCTCTTCAGTCATCCGCACGAAGCTCTGTGGCTTATTCTCACCCATTGCTCCCAATGCAGACAGAAGTGAAAGCACACTGTGTAGAGGGTCCTGGTGCCCGTTGTCTGCACCCTTTGGGGCTCCGTGGCACTGAGCTGCAGGACCGGGCACTGCCAGGCACAGTAGTGGCACACACCAGGCATGGCATGGAAGCAGGGTTTCCACAGTCCAGCCTGTGCTCTCTTTGTGTCCAGACGCTCAGGCCTCTACTCCAACATAAATATATTGCCTGAGCTTCCCTCCCCCTGCGCTGGTCCTCTTGAGCTGTGGAAGATTATGCTCTCTAGATAAAAAAAAAAAAAAAAAGTGCTTGTTTCTTTGACAAATGCAAGGCTTAAAGACCACCCTCTGTTCTTGAGCAAAATTAGCTTATCTTTGCCCCAAAAAATGTTGTTACTAAATATGAGCCGTCATTTGTGTGTGGCCTGAATGAGACGCTCAATTCATCTTATTAGAGGTTATCCTTTGAGGAGCTTTAAAAGGAAATGCATTGTTCTTAATTATTCTTATCTCAGCAGCTGTATAATTCCTGGTTTTGATTTAAAAAAGAATATCCAAAGAAAGATTACACTGAAAGCTGGGGATGGGTCTGAACCCAGACTGCAGAGTTGAACTGCAGCTCTCGCTCTGCGCTGAGCAGCCTTCCCCTTCTCTCTAACAAATGTGGGCCCTTTCTTTTCTACTGGAGTTAAACATGAATCTGAGCAGAAAATGCCAGAAAGCCTTTGAAGGGCAGGCTTTGTCTTTCTTTCTGGTTTTAAAGTTGTCCTAGCGATGTTCTTTCTTCTGTATCAGAAGACGTGTTCGGGAAGCACTGCCTTCCCCTGCCAGTCCTGCACCCTTGGCTCCCCTGAAAAATTTTGCACCAGAAAAGCCCAAACCCATATTTCTTTTCCATTCAGTGAAATCCTAAGAAATTTCAAAGCGAATTGAAATTTGAGTGAAGTTTACTACCAAGCTAAAAAGCCACTTTCTGTTGGTTAAATGTTTGCACAAAAAGTGACATTTGCTGTGATGCTGTACGGTTGTCACAAGCTGCTGCCCACTTTGAAGTGGAGCAGCACATAATGGATCAAATTCTCCGCAAAGCTTAGTGCCAAAGTTTCAAGTGCTTGGCATCTTGATTTGGTCCAGCTCCTCTGAAGTGGTCAGCATCCAGCAGCTTCTATTGTGACAGTAAGTGGCAAGATGTTTTGCAAAAGGACTGAGCTACCAAGCTGCTGAATTTTTCTGAAAAATCTGGTCCAGGATGGTACTGAAGGCAGTTTCAGCTGGTTTGATTGAACCAGCTGTTGAATCACAGTGGATTCCTTGAACTCCTTGTTGTAGCATGCCCCTGCCGCTTAATGCTCCCCATCCTCAGCAGCTAGGTGCTCACACGGCCCGCTTCTCTCTGTGACCGTTTTACCAGAAGCATCAGCCCGTGCCCACAGCTGGTGCTGGGATGCAGATGGTGTATGAGGCCACAAAGCACCGCTGCAAGGACTGAGCATGAACCCTATGCATATCGAGAATGCCTGCTGCTGAAATTCCTATGATCAACAAGATGGACAGGTCTTAGATTTTACTGGGCTATTTTAGTGCTCATCATGTTTGAGAATCAGTGCTTTGATGCCACAATATGGAGCAAGAATATGCCTTTATCTAGTATTTGAAGCACTAGGAAATAGACAGCCCTACAGCCTGGCTCTGGAAGCCTGATGCACTTTAGCAAACATTGGCCTCACCTTCTTTATATTCCAAATAGTAATAGGAAGGTTTAAAAGAAGCAAAGCAGCTTCCATGACTGTTTGCTATGCTGTTTTACTCCTGGCCCAGATTGCCCTGGAGCAAGGGCAAACACCATGTTCACCTCACTGAGCAGCTGCACATCTCTCAGGGGCTGCTGCCAGCATGAATGGAGTGAAGCTCATACAGCCCTTTCCAGCCTGTCCCCGGTCTCTTAGCCAGAGGAACTGGATCCCTCACAATGAGATGCTTCCCATAGAGGATTCAAGATGTATTCAGAATGATGCAGGAGTGTGCAGAAAGTGCCTCTGGAAGTGGGGCAGTCCAGAGGCCACGAGAAACAATCAGAGCACTGTGCATAGTATGTGATACGTGGCATGGGCCAGTGGATAGCAACCAAAACCAGTCTTAATCAGTTCTCCAGCTGACCTCACGGTGCAACAGCTGCCCTGTTTGCATCATGCATTGTCACCACACACAGATGAGGCTTGCTGGCATCTTGAGCACTCACTTCCCTCATGCAGAGCAGTGGCACCTCACCAGCATGTCCTGATGGCCTGGTATCTTCCTTTCAGGGACATTTATGGAAAGCTAATCCTGAACTGAACATGTTAAGAAGAACTTCTGAAGGTGTTTCATTAAAGATGTTATCAGCTTAATATCTAGCAGAAAAGAGCAAGTGACTGCTACCCAATACTGGTAGGACAAGTCATGGTTATTTTATGAAAAAATATAGGCAAGTGCTTCTTTAAAATCACCTTCTGTCCAACATCCAGAAATTACTGAAAGAGCACTAATGGCATTTCGCTGAAATAGGCTTATTCTTGGCATTAGCTGAGAATAACAAGCTCAGCTATTGCCTGTGGTGGACTTGGGTCCTCCATCCCAAATGGAAGTCACCATTTCTAATCTCCAAACAGTGATGTTTTTACTTTTCTCATTAGTACAGGAGGACTGCAAGATTAATGACTGCAGCAAGGCCACGCTCATTTCCTACAGCAACAGCATCTGTTACCTCATACAAAACAATATTTTCCTGCAAGTGCTCATTCTACCTACACCAGCAGCATAGATAAGGGCACTTACAATTTCTGAAAACCCTTATCTTGATTTCTAGACATTCTTAGTGAATGTGTAAAGCAACACTGTTAGGCAAGGAATGGAGAGAAAAAAAAAAGACGAAAAACCAAAAAAACCAAACAGCCAGAGCAAAGATGCATTACAGCCAGATTTTAAAGAAATAGCACGGGGGTATGGCAATAAGCCATCTCCTCTAAAGCCAGCTCTGACTGTTATCCAGACATGCTTCACAAAGAGTGAAACTGCCAAACAGGTATTGATCAAAGAGGAATTATTCTTAAGTACTTATTTTAATAAATTAAAAGAAAGGAATTTCTACAGCTGTAGAGAATTTGACAGTTAGTGGGAACTTTAATGCACTATCCATGCATAAATAACCTTTTGCCAGTACCAGAGAGATCAGATGCACACACACACAAAAATAGGTTGACTCATCCAGACAGTAATTCAAAGCAGGGAATATATCCAATCCTTCCCAAAACCCCACTGTGCATTTTCCACGTGGAACGTAGATGGCTCCCACAGGGAACATCTTGTTGTCCTGTGAACTTTCTGAAGTTTCAGTAGAGAACCTCTCCCCCACCAAGTCACACAATATTAATGGACAAATGGCCACATGCAACACACATACCTGTTGTCCGTATTAAGCTTTCTTCATCTGTATAGTTGCCAGTGATACAATTGAATGGGGTCTTGACCTGAGGAGTGATTGAGCAATCTCTGTGCACATACTGTGCACAAGGGGCTCAAGGAACCCATTACCTCTCACAGACAGTGCTTGGGACAGTAGTCATGCACCCTACAAAACATGCAGCTGATTTATACCCACGGCTTGAACACAAACTGATTCAGGTAGGTTTGTTCCCACAGTCCAGTCCCAGTAGTATCTGTTTCAGGCTTCATTGAAGACTTAATCCAGTTCCAGCATCCTTCACAAAGAGGCTGTGGATGTCCCCATTCACAGAGATGTGTGAGGCTGGATGGGGCCCTGGGCAATTTGGTTTAGTGGAAAGTGTACCTGCCCATGGCAGGGGGGTTCAAAACTGCTGAGCTTTGAAGTTCCGTCCATCTCCAAGCATTCTATGATCTTTGGTCTTGTTTTATGACCCTGGGTGAAGTACCAGGCTGATTCTAAATGTGTGTACTCTGACTACCATCATCCAGAATTGACCAGAACTTACACACTCTTCATTGACCCAATGCTTCTAGAGGTCAACAGACTCTTTTAACAGGAAAGAAAGAACTGTGCATTTCTGCAGCAAGAGGATCTCTCACATCATAAACACCATGTTGTGAATGTAATTTTACCAGAGGATACAGTTTCCTTTCCATTTAAATTAGAGAGGGGTAAAATAGGTTGGACAAAATAAAACCCGATCCAGGTTGGACAAAATAAAACCTGATCCAGATTTCCTCTGAAGCTGTGAGATGGACTTAGCAGAGAATTAGTTACAATAGCCATGTTAAATAACTAGATCTCATTTGAAAACATCAAAGAAACAGAAACACCACAGGCCACATTTAATAACTGGCTGTCTGAACAGTGAAAGGAAAACTGTGTAAGCACCACCTCATATACCAAATATGCACTGATGTGTGTGAAAAAGGATACTCATGTACTCCACCACCATTTCTCCTCAGGCAATTGTCCATTCCCTTACAAAAACCTGGTCTTGTACAGATGGAAAGTAATGAAATCCACATATAAGGACATTTTGGATACCTAATTTTGAGAACGTATCTTCAGATGATGCACTATGCCCAACGAGGACTGGTTTGCTCCACCAGCATGCAGAGCTGCTCCCAATACCAGCACTCAAGAAGGTTCAGATTTCCATGTGAAGCCTGATTCTAAGTATGCTTGTTTCTGAGTGACCCAATAGAAATGCTGACTTGTGCAGAGCAGGTTTTCAGTGCTCTCTTTTTCCAATGAGCCCTGCAAGCTGTGTCTTGCTAGATCTCTCCCAGCATCTCTGTTGGCTATTTTGGAAAATGGTCATGCTTTAGCATGCTCCCCAATCAAAAATTTTCTGTCTAGCTCTGGTGAGTCCTCCTCAGGTCCATGGTCCTCCTCAGGATGCTTCCTGGCAGAAGGAGCATTGCCATGATGTTTCCAGGTACTGCATGGTGTCTAAAAACCCCTGAGAAAAAGTTCAGCTTGGTGGCTCCTGCATTACAGTCCTGTTCACCGCCAGACCAGAGGAGAGAAGCAAAACCAATCTAACTGCATCCTCTGACCCTGCTATCTGCCTGCTGTCTTCAGCTAGCTCAGTACAGAGAGAAATGCATCCTGGAGGGCTCGAGGTGGGCTGGATGCTGCCCACTGGCCCAGCTACCCTCCCTGCAGCCCTGCTGGGCCCCCAGGGGCCTAGGCATGAAGTGAAGGAAAACGGCTCAGAAAGATGGGTGTGAAACTGGCTGAGCCGCCCAGAGGCTCCAGCCCAAGATTTGCAAGTCAGCTTTATTACAAACATTTGTGGCGTCCCAATGAGAGCACTTCAAAACACTGGCGCTCGCACCGCAGGCAATGACTGTGGGGCTCGGCACTTATTTATTTATTTGTTTGTTGCTATTTATTAACTGAAAATGAATCTGTTTCTACACTTTTAAAATTCTTTCGGTTGGTGGGGAGGCGTTGCTCAGCTCTGCTCCCTTCCCCATGTGGCAGAATAAGCATTTTTCCAGAGCCTGCTGAACAGGCCAGAGCCCTGCTATGGCTGCAGCTCCCTCAGGCTGTGCCATCTCAGCCTTGCTGTAACACTGGAATAAAATTTAGGGCTGAGAGTGAGATACAAGTGGCACAGACGGGCTGCCTGCAGCACCCTGTAAAGTGCTGGGTCACTTTAGCCATGTTCTGCAAGACACTTTGGCATCCCAGTCCCTAGGAAGTGACCCCTGATTTGATTCCTGGTATAGAGACTTTTCTACAGCCTGCGTCATCAGAATGCTGACAGGATCTCTGATCACAGGGCAGTGTCTTCTTCACATGCTGTCAGGCTGAACAGGCACATTATTCCCATTTTACAGATGCAGAGAAGCTCAAGTATGAGCTCCAGACTCAGTGTTTAAAGTAGGCGCAAGCAGAGCTTGGCTGCAGGACAGGGCCCAGCATGATGTGTGGCAACTGAAGGGCAACCTAGGGCTGCTAGCACCAGGGCTTCACAAAAGCCATGGAAGTGAAAGCTAGCACATCCCAAGCCTTGAAAACAGGAGGAGAGGCAGCTTCACTGGTCAGTCTATTTTCACATCCTGCTGGCCAGAATGGCCTGACAGATTGGTGCTCTGTGGAGAGGACACCTAGGAACATCACTTTTTAGCATCAGAGACACCTGACTGAGCAGCAATGCTCAGAGAGTAGCAAGCATCTGCAAAGCTTTCAGGTTCTGCTCTAATGTTTGTTTGTTGGGCAGAGGAAAAATATTCCATATTCCTCAAATTTCTGGTCTCTTTGAATTATGGCAGTTTTGAAATTCAGCAGTACCATCCATGAGCTTTCAGAAGGAAAGTTAAAAATAAATTTGAGAAAATAAGCAAAGTATTGGGGTGTGTGTGTCTGTGTGTGAGTCTCTGAAAAACCAAGACTCCAACCCTGATCTAAACCAGACTGTTTCTGTTCTCCCCCTGTCTTACTCTCTTATTTAGAAAGAACTGGAAGGGAAAAGATGCCATCAGTCTCTGAGTCTGTAAACCTTTCCCCTCCCTAATGTCCAAGACAAGACTTAAAGAAGAATCAGTCTGGAATAGAACATGAAAAACCTTCTGAAAAATGACTAGAGGCCTAATGCTGTCACTGTCCCGTGTTTATTTTTCTTCCTTTGATGTCTAATGTCAAAGAGAAAATAATGTCATCTGCTGGAAACTCAAACATGTTTGCATTTTGAGGTAATTAGAATTAATGTTGGAGGGTAAAACTAACACCATGCCACTCCAGTCTTTCCCATGTGAGGAAAACATTCCATAATGACTTATATTTAATCTGGGAGCTGGCAGTCAGTCAGCAGCGGTCCAGATTCAGGCAAGAGGGATACGTTTCAAAAACGTTTTCTGAAATAAAATAAAAAATAAAATAAAATAAAATAAAATAAAATAAAATAAAATAAAATAAAATATAAAAGCCATCTATACGTGCTCTGACTTGTAAATGCCATAGCCTGAGTGCCACTGCAGTCGCAGGAGGGTGCAACTCTGCTGCAAACCAATGGCTGACAGGGGTGTAAATCAGGCAATAATGGCAGCAATACTTCAAGACCACCACCGCTTCCTAAGTACTCAGCACCCACAATTGCCACCAGATTTTTTGAAGAGCTCAATCCTCCATTCGCATCTAAACAAGGGACAAATTTCTGTAAAGCCCTTAGCACGCAGCCTCTCCCCATTGTGACGTTAATGGTAACACGCTGAGCCCTTTCAGAAAATTGGTCATACGTGTTTGTTTTGAAGCAGATCTCATCACCCTCATACCTGTTGAGTAGCATGTATCCAGAAAAGAATCACACTGTGCCTTGATTTGTGAGTGATGCTGCAGGATTCCCTCCTAAAAGACAGCTGCAACTGCTCAGTGCCCCACTGAAATATTATGTTCTTACTAATCTACACAAAACTGGTCTGAATATGATCAAGCTGAACTGAGTAAGCATGGGTTAATGCTTGATGCCTAAGGAACTATGTTTGGTCCTCATAGGACAGAAATAAATTAAGAAAAGGCTATTTCTGGACCAAGGAGTTTCATTTGGAATAGTCAGCTGTCTTCAGGGGTTAAAAATAGAAAATAAACCTTTTCTAGTTCAAAGAAAATAAATGTCTACACTTATCTATGTGGATAATTAAAAACAGCTAAACTCAAAGAGCTGAAACCTTCCACACAGCTAGTTCCCACTGAGGACCAGCTTCCTAGCAGCATTTGACATATTAGAGAATAATGTCATGATTAAGGATCACTCTGGGGTAAGTGCAGTGCTGCATGCTGCTACGTACAAAGGCAAGTTACTGGTGATGGTACTACAGAACAGACTAAAACGTTTGAAAAAAACCCAAAAAATCTTTTCAGGCAGGCCCACACCACCTCTGCTGACCCTGTCTGTTGCTCAGAGCAGAACAAATGCTTCATTTTCCCTTCTGCAGCTGTACAGAGGTGTGTGCCCTGGCCCTTGCTGTTGCACGGATGCTGTGTCTATCCAGGTGACTGCAGCAATGATTCTCATGCTGCTGTCCTACGTCATGGGTTCTCCAAGACTCACAAGGGCATCACTAGTGCAATGACCATCTTCTCATTTTCGTGTACTGCCATCAAGCTTCCCATTTTCTGCCTTTGTTCACCAAATCAAGTGATCTGACAGATCATGCGGTCTGGCAGAAGTACATGAAACCGAAATGATGATGCAGAATCAGTGAGCTCCAGAGGAAGGACAACGTGGCAAAGAGGAAGAAGCAGAGCAGACGTTCTCACAGTGAAACTGCTCTGCTTCCTGTGAGCACATCACATCTCCTTACCCCCTCAGACTCCACTTGACTTCAAACTGACAGGCAGCTATCAGCTGCAAGGGCAGCTGGAGGAGTCAGCAACGTCTTTATGCACAAAGGACTTTTTAAAGGCAACTCTTTTTCATGTTTCATCCAAGCACCCTACAGGAATATGAAATCCCAAGCTTTGATTTTTATCCAGACGATCAGTCTTTTTAAGTCTGCAAAGCTGAAAGTAGATACCTCTCATATTTGCAACATATTTTCTTTGTTTAGCCATGGCCAAAATAAAAGTAAAGCAATAGCATACTGTCCTCTTTAAAGTTATATTGGACCATACAGTCAACTCCAAAGACAATTTCCCAAATATATGACTGCCTTCCAGGCCTGAACTCTTTCATGCTGTTTCTCATACTGGCGAGACAAAAGCATCCCTACTAACTTGCAAATATCGAGGCCATACAAATTCCTGGGCCCTGAGTGCTGCCTACACATCAGATGTGCTCCAGCCACAGCCAGGCAGGAGGCAAAAGAAGGAGGAGGACCATGGAATGACTTCTTGCTGCTTTCTTCAGCCCTTACCTTCTCTGTTGCTTCTCATCTTCCCTACTCACCTTGCTCCATTTTGCTCCCTGTCTTTCTGATTAATACCATTTTCCTCCCTGTCTTTCAGGCAAGGGATTGGCTCGGTACACAGCTATGTGAAGAGCATGTTCTCATGCTGAGGAAAGTCAGCACAGCTCCACATCCTGGAGTCTTTTTTTATCTGCAAAGGAATATTTCCCCCAGCTTTCTTCCTTCCTAAAAGCAGTGCTGCTACCACAGCCTGCCTACCCATCACTGCTCCACTCTCCCTAGCTTGTTGCCTCCTCATTTCCTCCACTGATTCTCAGCTTGGTTTCCTCGCATTTCTTTTTTCCCCAGCTCCACTCCATTTGCAGGAGCTGGGGTCTGCACAGTGAGGGCAATGTGAGATTAATCAAGTTTGGAAAAATTGTCTTTTCTGTGCACACATGATGCTTTTTTGTTGTTGTTATTGTTGTTTTTTCCCTTCAACTCTCAGTGAAGATAAATGTGTCCAAAACTGCTGTGAAATTCCTCAGAGAAGAGCTGACAGAGCTCCCAGTCAGAGCTGTGCCATGCCTGTTTCTGGCATAGGAACCCACATGCATCTCACAGCAAATAGAACAGCAACCACTGATAGGAATAAAACAATTCTCAGCACAGCACATGCAGGTATTTTAATGGAAAGAAGAAAAGAGAGCGAAATGAAAGTATCACATACATTCAAGTCTTTCATTGCTTAATACAGGCGTACTGTATCACTACATCATTTCACTTCATTTGGTGTGAAACTGCAGTAAGCCCATTAAAGCTGAAGGAGCTGCATCTGCTGATCACAGTGCAGTTCACTGCATCTATTGCTGCAATATCATTGCCTCCCATATGGTGCTGTAACTACTCAGTATGCTGAATTGGGCACTGCCTAATATCTGTGTGTCCCAAAGGCTGCACTGATCTTACCCTTACGGAGAGAAGATCCCATCCTTTTCCCTGCTGAACGCACCCATTGCCACCAGGCAGCTTAGAAGTTTGAGTGTGTTATGGAGGATTTGCCACTCCTCCTCTTGTACTGCTGAACACAAGGTACTTGGCTCAGGATCTTTCAGCACAGAGCACAGCTGAACCTCCTATGCGGTCCATCACTCTACTGCTAATGCCCTCCTCCTTCCCCAAGGGTAAATGTGAAGTTTATCCCTGTGAAGAGAAAGATTTCTTCCTAGGATCCACTCTTACAAATAGCCACTGTGTGGGTTTTCCAGTGCTGGTTAATAACAGCTATATTTTATTACTTAGAAAACATCTCTGCGCCAGCATCCCACATATTTCACACTTCACTTCCTTCGCATGAGTACTCTGGGGTCCCACTGCTTTACTGAAGTGTCGTTCCAAGTTCCTCCAGCCGTTGTCTTCAACCCTGACTGTCTCTGCAATGGGAGCGCTGGAACCAGGACCAACCAGATGTATTTGTCTGCTCCAAAATTCTTCTTTATGGGCACTCAGCTGGCATACATGGCCTTCAACAAGCAGCTTTTATCACTGTGCTCTGATCCTCATGTCCCCTCAGATTTTTACCTGCTGTCACAGCCCACTTCATTCTCAAACTAAATCTCACTTTGTAATCACTGTACGCACATTCATTTGGGCAAGATATTTTGTTTGTTTGTTAGCCTTTTAGAGTGGGCTGCAGCAGATTCACACTCTTTTGCTTTCCAATCGATACTTTCTCACCAAACCTTCAGGTTAAATCTCTTATCTGAGAGGGGAGGGATTTACTGCTGTTCTCCTGCACTTTTTGCCATGCTGGAACTTTTTCCTATTTATTCTAACCAAGTTCCCTACTTTTAAAATATCTGATCTAAACGGGCAGCGATCAGCACTGCCCAGGGGATCATGTACCCTCACTGTCTGTATTAACTCCTGCTTTTTTCTTAGGGGTAAACTGAACCTCCCTCAAATACGCATCAAAACGGCTTTAAATAGCAGTCATCTGTGGTATTAATCAAGTTTCTTCTTAAAACCATCCCAGATGTGCCATTCAACCAGCTTATACTGGTTTCTGTAAGAACACCCACTGTTATTATTGTACCAACAGATTTTGCAACTTCCTTAATTTCGTTTAACACATGAAGGTCTTAAGTCGAGATCTTTCTGCAGCAATGAGGGTGTGCTAACAGCAGAGGGTTGCAGAAATCTGTGCAGCAGGACAGCTGACAGCGAGGGCTGTAGGCACCATGTGGACAAGGGTCTGGAAGCAACCAGGGGCCAGACAGAGGAGAAGCTAGATGCAAACTCAGCCTGACACAGCTGAGCATATACATGAACTGGACCATGTTCATTCAGAGCGCTTGCCTGATTTCATTTTTTTTCATCGACTGAAAGGTGGAGAATATGTCAGGAAAAGAGTCAAAATAGGCCCGTGGATGAGCAGGGACCCACAGCCACCCCATACCAAAGCTGTGTGGAAAAATGGTGCTTGGCAGAGGAAAAGGATCCTATAAAAAAAGCTCTCCGTCTGGGCCTGGGACATTCTGAGCATTCTTCTGACCTCCACCCTCAGGCAGTGAGAAATTACTGCCTCTTGTGCGAGTAGGGAGAAAACAACAAGACAGACTGTTTTTAGCATGCAGAAGGTAGCTGAGTCACCTGCTTGAAGGGCTGGCTGCCTATAGTTGACCTCAACTGGCAGGTATTTCCTCTCTGGCCATGCTTTGGGGTGCACTGCCTGCACCAAGGTTTCCACCCTTGGTGACCCAGAATCACAGAATCACAGAAACGTAGGGGTTGGAAGGGACCTCCAGGTATCATCAAGTCCAACCCCCCTGCCAAAGCAGGTTCCCTACAGCAGGTCACACAAGTAGGTTTCCAGGAGGGTCTTGAATATATCCAGAGAAGGAGACTCCACAACCTCCCTGGGCAGCCTGTTCCAGTGCTCTGCCGCCCCACCTCTCCTCCCAGGGAGAAGTGGGATAGTGGTTCCCTTCATTAAAGATCCCACGTGCACCCCATGGGTACCTGAAAGAAAGCAGAACCCAGAGTGCTCTCTGCAGGAAGACCCAATTCTCCGTGGATATGGAAGTCCAGCTACCTATTATCCTGTATCCTTAGTCTGGTTTATATTGCGTTTCCCACCCTGAAAATCAGAGATTAACTTACTAAACTTACTAAAATGATGAAAGCAAAGTCCGAAGAAGGCCCAGTGAAATGACAGCACACAAGACTGGAAAACACTTTTGCTTCAGGCCTTATTCAGTTGTACCCCTTAATACAAATAACCAAGCTAAGCACTGTAACACCAGGGAAATCCAATAACATTTTCTCATGCAATAGAAACAGTTTTGTAGGGACTTATATTTTATTTGCAAACTGGCTATCTGTTACAACCAGCAATTTAAATCTAAGCAATGGAGTAATATTTCAGAAATGATTAGAGCAAAACAAATAATCACATGAACGGTATTATTTTGCAAAACATGCGGGCCTTGGTAATTTGTGGGCTTTGGTACTAAAATTGTGCTGTGCCTTTAATCAAGATAATTATGCAAACCTCTCTGAAGGTCATAAAGGGTTCAGGAGGAGGCCTTTTGATGCTGGGATGCAGACCCAACACCCGTATTACATTGTTCTGATTAGAAATGCAGCACCGTTTTCTTCAGTTTCATGCTGTTCTTGAATGCGCAGTGGGAAACACCAGCATTTCTGACTCGCATATCCTGAGATTGCTTGGCACACTGCTGCAAAAAATCAGCTTTCTTCCTCCCGCTCTCTAACATGGACATGGAAAAGAGCCTTCTCTTTCCATCGCCATGCCTTCTAAAAACATTACATGAGAATTACAGCATTTATTTATTTTCTGGAAGGCAGCCAGAAGGGAAAAAACAAAACAAAACAAAACAAAACACATAATCCTCTTTCAAAAATACCCCTCCCTGTGAATTGGATTATGTTGTAATCCGTTCTGGATCTATCCCAGGCCTGCTTGCCTTCTGGGGTGCAATGACAATGTTTTGGACGGTCTGCAGCGCTGGGTGGAGGGGGCGGACCACCGGCAGTCTATGATACAGCCCAGGTTTCTCTCCCACCTCTGAATTTTACAGCCACAAGGAAAAAACCTGTACACAGACTGGGCTTTGTCCATCTGCAAAGCACACACTTAACCTGAGTTGCTGCTGCTCACGAGGTCGCGGACATTGGCGCGTGACCATCTGGGGGCACTTCTGGAGTGGGGCTTTTCCCTCTGTGCCACCGCTGATGCTGCTCTGCTGATGTTTCACATGACTCTTCCCCTGCAAACTGTCACTCTTCTTTATTTCCTTTTTCTTCCTGAGTGGTCTCCGTGGCCACTCGTCTCCATCTGACTTTGTGGCAAGCTGGGGATTGCTAGCGTTCTGGAAACCCGATCTCTGTGTCTCCGGCTGCAGTATAGGGACCAGAGCTCTCTTCAGCTCAAATTGAGGGCAACTCGATGACAATCTGAAGGGACTTCAGAGAGGGGAAAAAATGATCCAAGGCTTAGATGTGGGCTGAAGGAAAATGAAGGGAATGGGCTTTGCAGTATCTTGGCTGGATGATATCTAAGTGGGATATGATAATTCCTCATAAGTCTTAGGAGGATATAAACACTTAAAGGCAGAGGAATTGATTAGGACTGGAGAAGGAGGTATAAGTGGGATTAATGAGATGGAACTGAGAGCAGGAAAATTTATGCTTTACAGCAACATTTCCTATTAGGGAGATCTGCTACAGGGTCGGATAGGATTCCAAGGAGAAGCAATGGAAACACTGTTGCTTAAGCTACTTCAGAGAAGACTGGACAAACACTCAGGAACACGCTGTAGGGAACAATTCCACAGTGTTGGGGGGATGGAAAACATGATCTAACATTAGTTGTTCTCATTTCTAATTTACGTGGTGACTCTATATTAAAGGTGGTTTTTATTATTATTGTTATTGTTATTATTGTATTTCTTGAGATGCTAGCCAGTTATCAGCAGAAGAGACATTCTAAAAAGTTCCTTCTGGTATTCTGTAATAGTCCTGTATTTCCCTGCTTCGCAAATCTTGTCTATAATACATCAGTGCATACAGGGCTGATGATTTATAGCAGGAACGTCATTCTCCATTCATCCCATTTTGCTGGGTTACTGTAGGATCTCTGACCAGTGGTTATCTTGTGTGCTTTATGAGCTACAACACCGAAGCACAGCACAGCACAGCAAATTGAGTCAGATGATTCAGTATGAATTTCCTGGCTTTGGAAAATTGAAAAGCCAGATCTTCAGTCTCATTTGATAACTATTTCTTTTTCCTATTACTTTTTCTTCACATGTGCAGGCAGTTTCATAGAATAATACTTAGAAAATCTTTGAAAATAGGACCTTAATAGGTGAAAGGCAGAAACAGGCATTATTTAGCACAAAGAGAAGAAGCACCACAAGAACGAGGGAATTCTTGCTGAAGACACATTTACTCCTGTAAGTGACTTTTACTGACTTTGTAATGCCATTCCAAAAGGCCTGGGTTCTATTTTTCGGTTGATTTACATCATATACGTGAAAGTGCCACACTCTCATTTTAAAAAGGGAGAACAATAAAGCAATAAAGGTTTCCTTAACGTCTAACAATGTGAGTGATATCACAGGTAGCTCTGGGAGGTCCCTGAAGCTGACTGACCTGCTAGGAATGATGTAGCTAAAGCCTATCCTGGCGTAGGTGAGGATAAAATAGATGCTTTCGCAAGCTTCTTTCCAGCCTTAATTTCTAGTTATTTTTCTTGGAAATTTTCTAGACATCTAGCATTTGTGCAGATGCATATTAGGTCAGCTAAAACCAAACACTGATGGAGTATAAGGTCAAAACGGACTATTCAGCTTATCTTGTCCAGCATTTCTGAACAGTTTCCCAAGTGTGATCTCATAACAAAAAAAGAATAATAGGCCTTTTCCCCTCTTCTCAGCTGGAAAGGAGGGGCAGCTAACCTCTCATTGAAGATCTTAAGACCAGAAGGTTGAGAATAAAGACTGTAGTTCAGCCTCCAAATGGAGCTGTGTACAACGGCTCCTGATACAAATGGGAGCAGAGCTGCGTGACTGAAGTGTGCAAATGGCAATATGCACAGACAGGACACAAGGCATGTCAAGAAAGGGACACGAGGTTTGCTCTTTGTCACATACCAAATTGATTGCCAATGGAAGGTGCCTGATTTTCAGGGACTCCTAACACTAACACTGTTCAGAGACTCACGCGAGCTAATGCTGACTTCATTAGAGCTCTCTGGTCAATGAAAGCAATTGTGTGTTGTCTAGCAGCTGGACTGGAAGACAGGAAAGGATTTGATTCAATGCTAGCTGTGCTCCTGACTCATAGCTTACCCTCCAAGTAAGTCATCTGACCTTTCTGCAGTTCAGTCAATCTGGCTGGAAAGTTGTGCGGGAAGAAGGGAAAAGCAGTATTCTTGGTGAAAACCACAGACGGAATCTGAGCTGAGTTTTCCTAGGTTAAAAAAGAAAGAGACAATATCAGAACGTGAGTCAGAATCGGAACCTCCCTGGCCTTTTCCACTCAGGACGTCTGGTAGTATCATCATTATCATAGCAGAAAATCATTTACCTCAAGTCTTGCTTCTAGCTCAGAAACCTAAAGGAAATACTCGGTGCTTGTGCCAGGTACACTCAGCTCCTGAATAGATTGAAGGACTATCTGAACAAATTTAATAACTTTGGACTTCTCTACATGGATCATATTTAAAGGGTATAAATAACTACAGCAAAAACTGGAACAGAGATGGATTTATATTACTAATATATTTTAAAAAAATTTCTGATGGGAAAATGGAAAAAAGTAGGGACTTAAAAATACCTTTTTTTTTTTTTTTTCCTTGTGTTATGCTTTCTGTCAGATTTTGTACTATAGAGACCTAAAGAACATTTTCTGGCAAAATACCAAGTCAAATACAACATGGTGTAAGTTCCTAATAATGGAAAGAAAGTTGCGGTGGGAAAGTGTCCAGAGCAGATTTTGTAGACAGAAGGTCCCTGAATTGGCTGCAAAAACAATTTCTTTTTCAGAATGTCTTCCTCATTTTGAAAATATAAATAGCTCTAATTAAGTGCCCCAACCTTTTTCTTTTAGTATAAGTAGGAAGTGAAGTTGTAAAAGATTGATTTTGGCCAGCGCTGCCATAAAGTGTTGAAAACAATAACGACCTGTAAGGGAAACCAAAATTCAATGGGGGCTGGATTTGTGGTTCTGAATATCTTGAAAATGCTTCTTTTTTTTTTCTTTTTTTTTGTGAGAAACCTCTGCTGGACCCATGAAATCAGACCCCCCTCTGGATTTCAAGAACATATGAACTAGAGCAAAAGAGCCTCACTCTGACAGATTGCTCATGTGGAGGACTGCTGTATGAAAAGTCCTATTGAAGACACGTCCATGCACACAGCCCCATGGGATGTGTTTCTGCATGTCTGTGACTATCAGGAGGATAATAAGAACCCAATAGCACTCTGTAGTGGAGGAACCATGCAAAATGCAGATGTTGAATGGGGCTGCTAGGTTTAGGCTCTATGTATTTTTAGTTCTCAGCCCCTGATGGAAACAGAACCTCCTTCCAATTTGATACCAGGAGAAATATTGTGATGCTTTGATCTGATGGTAGAAATATCAATGGAAATGAAGTTTTTATATTGTTACCATCACACTGCTCGTCATTTTTTAGGGGTCTACAAAAGACCTGCCATACAAAAAATGGTTAGATATTTTCACAGTTCTACCTAGTCTTCTAAATTTCTCTTTGGAAGTCTAGAGAAGTATTTAGGTCTTTCTTGCACTAGACAGAGAGATTATCAGAGCTTTCACATTAACTTGATCCAGTAAGTATAATGACAGCATCACCTAATGGGAGCCATTAGCAGGAAGGGGCTGGAACATGGGGATGGTTTTCCCAACCAGAATTTTAACTGTTATAAGACGTGATACAGATAGTACATTTTTATGAGTCTCAGGGACACCACTTCTCCATCAGCATCATGGAAATACAAGAAATCTCTCGACTTTATTTTCAATTAGGTGGTGAAAAATTAGCAAGAAGCTCCTTGTGGTCTCCCGTGAATTTATTACAGGCACTAAGCTCTTGCATTAAAAGGCATAGAGAATATAACAAACAATAGAGATCCGGAAAGATTTCAAAGTAAACAAATCTGGACTGAAATTTTAGTCTCTGAACTCAGACAGGACCTCGACCCAAGCAGGATTTACATGCAGAAATTGCTCTCTTGGCTTACACACACAGCATCAGAACTGCAGTACTAGATGTGAAACGCTGTGAGCTCTGATGCTCTGGAACATGGCCAGGCAATCTGTGTCACCTGGGAAGTTAAAAATGTTTGAGTGTAGAGTTTGATAGGAATTATCAACGCCGTGGGCACGTCTCATCTATTAGTGTTCAGAATAGTTTCAGAAGTATATCAAACTGTGTAGACTTTTAGTTTTTAAAACTCCCTCGTTACCCCTTCTGTGTTGTAAAAAACTTATTTTTCAAATGGCTGCTTTTATCTCATGTGATGCAATCTGGAGGTGAACGTCACCTCTCACGTGCTTCTACCTTTTTAGTGCATTACCTCTGCACTATTAGATCACATGAAATGGCTAACTTCAAGGAATTAATCATTCAGTCATAAAGTACAAGCTATACTACAGGAACAACATTCATGATACAGCACACCCTGCCTCCCTAAGTTTTCTCATTTCTTGAACTCTGATTTTTACAGTAATACTGCAAAACTTACCTTACATTGCAACACATAAAAGCAACAGAACCAAATCCAGAGGGACAGATGCAACAAAATATTTCTTTTTCCCGTGTGTTGAGCTGTCAAATGCAAGCCAGCTGCACTCTAGAATCATAGAATCATAGAATCACCAAGGTTGGAAAAGACCTAAAAGATCATCCAGTCCAACCGTTCACCTATTACCAATAGCTCCCACTAAACCACGTCCCTCAACACTCTAGAAACAATGTATGCATGGCAATTACACATGAGCTAAACATGCCCTGATCTCTCCATAAGCATGCAGCAGAATAATTAAATCTACCTGCATACAGGGAGACTTTGCCTTACTCTCATCTTGAAGGCCAAATCTTTAAATGGAGAATTGCCTTTGGAAGATGAAGCTGATAGATTAACTTTTAATTTAGCATCATAATAGTATTGGCTCAAGTACAGAGCACTCAGAAGGCCCTAAGATATCTTGTGGGATGCAGAATCTGGTATCGACTGTGCTCTGCCATCGTGACTCAACACGCCTTACTACACAATTACTACAGTGGCTGTTATTCTCTTCACCTACAGAAAGCTGGAAGACTTGAGACTTGCTGGTTTTTGTACTTCCTCTCTTTCCTGTTCTCTATGTGAAAGCTTTCCTACCTCTCATTCAGGCAGGATCAGGGAAATAATTCT
The DNA here is from genome assembly GCF_026119805.1 of Tympanuchus pallidicinctus. Taxonomy (NCBI): domain Eukaryota; kingdom Metazoa; phylum Chordata; class Aves; order Galliformes; family Phasianidae; genus Tympanuchus; species Tympanuchus pallidicinctus. The sequence goes on along the minus strand of NW_026294752.1, from coordinate 1,532,413 downwards.
GAGAAAATTTCTTCCCTACTTCTCCTTTATCCTGGAGTTCAACAAGATGATCTACAGACAGAAGTTTACTCCTGTTTTCTCCTATTTTCTTTTTTGAATTAGTTGGTCAAACAGCCAGATAATTCTTCTAACTCATCTTTCCATGAGGTCTACTGAAACCATGGTAATGTGCTTCAGAAACACAGGGCCCAATATTGTATGCTAATTTAATTATATAGATGATGTAACAGAAAGCATTTATTTAGGCATCCTGTTCTTAAGCTGAGCAAAAAATGAACAAGAATAAGGAAGAAGCATGAGAAAACACAGCAGGTAAAGCATGTGGAAGTGAATTTATATGAACTCCTGTTCTGGATACAGATGCAACTTGCAGTACTTTATGAGATTTAGCTCCTTCTATTGAAAATTGTTCATGTAAATATCTTGGTATACCTAGAAAACTCTGATTACTCTTGGCAAACTTAGAGAGTGAAGTTTCGTTTTCTAAACCATATATAATGAATGAAGGATGGTCTTTCAAATCAGAAGGCCAGTTTGCTCAAGCAATGTGTCAAAATAGCATTGCTATGGTAACAGTCTGGCATCTTTCAGTGTGGTAGGATTAGAGCACAAAGATGTTTCCAATTGGAAACCATGGTTGTTTCTCTTTTGTATACATCACCAATCTCTTTCTAGGTAATGGATCTCCATCCTGTAAATAAGCCAGCAACATACACCATTCTAATTTGAGAACTTCACATTTGGAAAGTAAAAAAAGTTCCTTCCTTCCTTCCTTCCTTCCTTCCTTCCTTCCTTCCTTCCTTCCTTCCTGCCTGCCTGCCTGCCTGCCTGCCAGCCTCCTCCCTTCTTCCCTTCCTCCCTTCCTTCTCTCTTTCTCTCATTTTTCTTTCCCTCTCTATTTCTCCCTTTCTCTTTCTTTCTAACTAGCTCTCTCACTCTCTTTTCTTTTAAATGGCACATATCTGGACTACAAGTTGTAACCCCAAAATCTATATAGTCTGTGATGGACATTTTGTCATATCAACAGTCAGTTTCCAGAAGGTTCACTAAAAAATGTGTGTAGAATTGTATCTTGTGTTCCTGAATTTAAAGCTATTTTCTGTCATCTTGCTATTCTCATTATTTCCATAAATTGGAGAAATCCTCCCCAGAAATTTTGTGTGGAATTAAAAAAAAACAAGTTATCATATTAAATACTGATATCAGAAGGAAGTAATTTTCTACATCGCCTTGAGGACTGTTTGTTGGCAGAATAGAAAGGGGAGATTCCTGATTTTCTACAGAAACCTGTTACTATGCTTGGAAGGTCCCAAGAAATCAGACTGGAAATTTGGGTTGCTTCCAATCACATCACCGCACAGGTATTTTTAGTGACTTTTTTTAATTCTTCAAAATCCCCCCTGAAGCATAAATATTCTACAGAAGACTTACAGGTAGACATACAGGAGAGGATTTCCATTTTCAGAAAATGTGTTTGAAACAGCTGTCCAGGAGAAACATAAAATTCCTACTGTAATTTATGAATAATCTCAAAATTCATGTCAATAAAAGATTTATATGCAATGCTACGTCATCTTTATTTGCCTGAGTGTCCCCCTTTACTCTTACCAAAGAAGTGAAATCGAGATTAATCAGTAAATTACTTTGGCCTCAACAGAGTTTCTCATTAATTCATGGTTTCTCACTTCCCACATCCCCATCACTGCTTAAAACTTCCCTTTTTACAGACAGTTCACTGTTTACATGATAAACATACTCCCCACATTACCCTTCTGGACTTGTATTGCTCAAGTGTGAGAGCTTCAGTGCATCCCACTTCCTTACCAGCCTTTTGAAACCGCTTTGATGACAGTGCTTGGTGACCACAACAGGCAGTGAGTACTAATATTGCAGTACAGCAAATTTTCCCAATCAATGAAGCATAACATTCAGTTTCTCCAGCTGTTCCCATTCCTGGAAACCTGCTGGAAAAAGCCACCATGGAGGTAAAATAGGCTGTCTGGGAGCAGAAGGCTCACTCACATCTTGAAAGGAGGCATGGAACGGGATGGGGCTCTTGCCCTGAGACTGGGCTGTGGCAACTCCTTTTGTTGTGCTGCTCGGATAAAAAACCAAGCAAGCAACCAACACTTCAAAGTGTGTGCAGTATCTGGAAACTCACCAAAGGGGAGGCAATTCCTCTGGAGGGTTAGCTGGGACAATTGACTCCCTGCAAGGGCTGGCATGGAGGGTGTGTCTGCAAGGAAAGTCTTCATAGCCAAAGTTTCCCCTTGCTCCAGTCACTTCACAAAATGCTGTCTCACATCCGGCAATCAAAGCCCTTCCCCAAGCTGCAGCCTGCACCTACAGCACAGCAGTGAACCCAGATGACCCACTGCTCCCACTGTCACAGAGAAGTCCATCACCGTGGGGCTATGTGGGTATTTCTGTCTTTTTTTCTTTCTGTCTTAACTGTGCACGACATTTCAGGAAGCAGCCTCAGAAATTGGACCTTTAGCCTCACTGACACAAGATAGAATACTTTAATGACTGCTATGGAAAAATATACTTCACCAAGCCAGTTTTACTCAGAGGAGCAGCTAGAGCTGAACCTTACTGAGATACTTGTTAGTGCCAGTAACATCACCATCCCATCAGTTTTGCCTAACTAACAAAACTCACCACTTCTGTTACAGATCTTTTAGTAGTGTCCTTTCAGAGTTACTCCTGCAAAACAATAGGCAAGGCCCAGGAGAAAAACTCTAAAATTTAATATTAACTTACATTACACTCATCATTTTACATCAGTATCAGATTTAAGCTGTCTACAAAACCAGAGGCTTTTATACCGCATTCAAAATTTACCAAGTTTAATTTGTATGTGCCTCACAATTAATTAACTAAACAGTTAGAGCCAGGATCCAGTCTCAGATCCAGGGAAACCATCTGTCACAACCTGGCTCAGTCCCATCGTGTAAGGTCACCAGTCTGCTGTGAGTGGGCTCCATCCATGGTATCCCACTTACTTCCAACCCCAACATTCAAGTCAAATAGTCTCTCCTTGTGCTTCTCACGATCCAGGGCCACCTCTGACCTCTTTCCAGGGTGGTGAACCTCAATAGACATCCATCCCTTCCACATTAAGTGGGTCTCATGCACAGCCCTGGGGCTTCAGGGGCATTTCCATACCTCCAGTTTAACAACATGATGGAACAAGGAACAACATTTGAGCAGAAGAATGTCTGATCACAAATGTGGGTACTCTTAAAAGGAATTGAAAAGCTCAACCCTTCTGAAACAGGATGGAATCCTCACTTAGTCACCCCTCCTCTGAACACAAGGGCTGGGCTGAGCAGGTGAGCCCATTCTCTTTTCCACACACTGAGGCACGAGTGATGACTGCTCAGCCTCTCCCCTTTGCAGCATCCCAATCAGGACCTCTTGGCTGCTTCCTTTCTGCCTTTCTTAGGAAAAAGCCACATCCCACGAGAAAGGCCAGTAGCTAAAGGATACTAGGTAGCTTCCCGTACTCAGCATATGGAGTCCTCATTTAGCATCATGATGGCTTCTCCTAGCTAGTGCCTGGAAAGGTCACTGAGCACATTTCTGAGGAAGAGCCAACCCAGCAAGTTGCCTTGATGATGTCTACATATGTGTCCACGAAAATACAAAATAGGGCCACACTCCCTGCCCCAAATACACACTGAGCACCTAAGGAGAAGGAAGGCTCACTGCTGGGGCAAGGCTGTGTGCTGTGATATGACTAAGCAGGAACATCGGTGCAGATAAAGATTCTCACAACCACAGTGTTGATTAGAGATTGGTGCTGTGAGGCCCTAGCACCCAAAAGAAGATAGGAGTGATTTCTCTGTTGTCAGAGTTAAGAGTCAGATCGCCCTCAGAGCACTTGCACCTTGCAAGAGCAGGATGCTCAGGCTGCTTTGACAACACCTGAATTATTATATTTATTTCTGAAACCTCATTGCAGTTAACTGTCTGAAAGTGATCTAGACAAACCAACAAAACAACAGCAAACAAAGGGCCAACAACGTAACCATCAAAAGACGAGAAAGAGTGATTTCTGATGAGAAATTTAAGTGCAGGTGGCTCACCCAGTCACAATAGAATACATTCTTTAAAAGAATATATTCTCAAACAGCTGTTTGTCTTTTGAGTTGTGTTGAATTTAAACATACCTCTGTGATGTCTATATGATGTTGAAATGTATGTGTTATCAATATTACAAAAGACAACTGTATTTTAAAGTGTATTTTTTTACCACAGCAAGCAAAAAATTCATAGCCCATAAGTGTAATCACCTATGCCATAATTATGGGTGCATAAGGTTGTGTATGGGCATGTATATTTCCACTATTAAATATGAAAAATGCAAATAGTAAATATGAAAAGAAACATTTAGGAGACGTCAAGGAATAGTGAAGGAAATCAAGCCCTTCTCAAAGTTAGGAGAAGGAGTATTTATCAATGCACCCTAATTCTGAAGTTAAAAAGATGGAAGATGCAAACTCACCTAGAGAATAATACATATTTTGGGGGGCGTCTGTATCTACGGAGAAGCAAATGGAGACAAAATAGATTAAAAACAAATAAGGATTTTAGGTGCCTCCACTTTGACTGCCAAATTTTATTCACTGTAATTGCACCTCACTTCTGAAGGTGAGTTGCTGAGCCATATAAATCAGCCCTTTTCAGTGCTGAAGTTCAGCACTCCAAGCACACACTGGAAGAAACAGATGTGTGAATTATCTAATTTCCATTGATGTAAATGGGAGCTAAATGACTAAAGAAGGAGTGAACCGCCTCTTTGCTACAGCCTCGTGCCTTAATGGATTCTGCAGAGACTTTAAACTTGTGCCAAAGATTTACAGCTAACAGAATTATTCAACCAAAATCTCCAACGACTAATGAATAAATAAAAGCCTCTATTGTCATTCAGGATGATACTTCCCTTTCTCAGTGGTATAATCCTTTTATACTTTCCAAAGGTAGCTTAAGATAAAGGATATTTCTCTCGTCTGCAACCTGGGGCAGAGCTGTGTGTGCAGCATCATCTTCTCATTTAGGCAGAGTCTGGGATTACACTGACAGGCACAGCATGGTGGAAGGAAGGGGCTGAGAAAAAAAAGTCCATGAGGATCCTTGCTTGGTCTAGACAGGATTTGCTTTCAGGGCCAGAATGAAACTCAGATAAAAAATGAGACTATTCTTCATCAGCCCACCATGGATTTGAATATATTTCTACTTGGGATTTTTCCTCTCTCCTGTCAGTCCAGAGGGTCATTTGGACCTCTTTCTTCGTGCTTAGCAATACCAATCTTATTCACTGCTTTTGAGAATGTGAGAAAAAAAATCCTATGGGTTTTGAAGACTGAAATGAAGCAGAAACCTTTTGCTGCTGGCTGAAATGCAAGTACATAGAGATGGCCCAAAGCCCAGGCCATGACTTTTTTTTTTTTTTTTTTTTTTTTTTTTATAAATTTGGGACCTTGCATTTTGGGAAACCTAGACAGCCCTACAGCTCATTAGTTTGGTAATCCCTGTGCTTCAACAACAGAAGCAGAGGGAGATGTGACTCATTTCCCAGTCACGACTACCTCTGGCAGCTGAAGACAAATCAGTGCCCAGTCTCTGGGACAGTGAGTGGGTTATCTGTAAGCTCTGCATGCTCAGCCATACCAAGCTGTGCATAAAGGTGATACCAATTCTGCGTGTGCAACAGCCATGGCCTCTTCCCTCTAGACTTTCCATCAGAAAACAGGGTGGAGAAAGTACCCAGTTCAAATTTACCAGGGAGATACAGTTTCCTCTCAGCTGTAGGGAAGAAGGGTCAGGAAAATCCTTACATACATAAACAGCTATTGCATTTGAATTTCCTTTTTTTTTTTTTTTTTTTCTCTTTTTCTTCTTTTTGCTCCAGGCAGAAGCATGTTTCTTATCCATATGAAAACATCCTGTTCACATTTAAGATTTTCTGCTGTTAGATGCAGTTCATTTTTATCTGTTCTCAAAGCAATCAGGACAGGGACAATTTCTGATGAGTGATCAATGGTGAAAATAAAATAAATGAGGAGAGAATGGGAACGGGGTCGCTGGGCACAGTGTGGTTGATGTTACGATCTATTTTTGAAATGGTATAGGATATGGAGGTTGCATGGAGAAAATCAGCTAGCTAACCTGGTATCTGCAGGACATCTGTAGGGCAAATATATCCACGAGTCCTTTTTTGATTAGTAGTCACTGCTGCACAGTATAAGAGCTCTGTGTCATGAAATAATCTGGGTACCCTTATGTTCTAGTTGTTAGGCATGACGTGCCTGGTGCCTTTCCCTGGATGTATCACACAGGTTTTTAATTGGGAATATATCAAACCAGTAATACTTTTCTCTTACGGAAGATATTTCCACATCTGCTCTGCAAGTGATCTTCAACATCGAGTTGAGCAAAACATCCTGAATCCAAAATCTACAGTTCAGGTTTCTTACTCATATTTAGATTCACGGAAAGTTTGAAAACAGCTCTGTGGAAATACTGACTGTCTACAAACCCTACCTGAGGTAATGGAAGCAGCAAGGTGTGCATAATGCTTTGTTTCTGCTTCTGTAACGACAAGTTTTTGTTCTTCAGCTGGGAGAGGCCTGCTCTGCGTTGTGAAGTGCTGCCACAAGAAGAGGGCTGCGAGAGCCACGCTGCACTGACTTTTTGTTTTTGTACCCATAAATCAACCGTAGACCATAAAACACAACCTGTAATAACAATCACCAATATTTAATACGTTTCTGACTAGTTTGAAAACCTGTTCAAATACTTTGTACCACCCACAAAAACATTTGTAATAAATTGCAAGGCAATAAAAATCTCGTAACACGTAATTACTGGCATTATTGTATACTTCACTTTTTTTTTTTTTTTTTTTTTTTTTTGAGTAGGAGGAGCTGGGCAGAAAGGAAAAGGCTGTGTTTGAAAAAAAAAAAACAAAAGAGAAGGGAACTTTTCAGTTGTATTTCATGAGATAATCTGTTATGCTATTTTTTAAATAACATATTTTAAGCAGTACTAAATATGGAAAAGGATTTTTTTCAAGCAGATCACAAGTTCTGTTTCTGAATGAGTCACTTCTGATCAGTAGGATTCTCCTTAACAGGGGATTTACAGCAGAGGGACCAAAACCTATTTCCATTGAAACCAGGCAAGCTCCCACTGACTTCAGCAGAGGATTGACCCGACGTGCACAATGCAGCCAGGGGTGGAAAAACTTAGAGAAGTGTTGTTTTGTTTTATTTTAATAAATCTGCAAGGACTCTCCCAGTTCAATTTCCACAGCTTTCGGCACATTTTATCCTTCCTCTAGTTTGCACACAGGATTGAGGCGCAAATGTGTAAACGACTTGCGCACGTACTTGTACAAAATCAATGTTTATGTTTACACTGCTGCAAGCTTCTGCCCTCTTACCTGTGGCTTGTGATGAATTTAGCCAGGAGCTGGTTTTACCAAGGACTTGAGTTACTGGTGGCTGAAACGACATTCAGCCACCAGTATGTTTGTGATTCAAAAGAAGCCATTTCTACCAAGCAAGGAAGAGAAACCAAAATCTGTGTAACAATAATAAAAACAAAACAAAATCCCCAAATAGACACCAACAAATAACTGAAACCAAGCAACAAACTAACAACAACAAAAACCAGAGCACTGGTTTTCAGGTGAAAACACAAGATTTTGTGCTTAAAATAAGCACTCAGCTGATTGTTGCACAACATTTCATTGTTTCGGCACTTCAGATTTTATTTTCATTTTTTGGACATCTAGTTTATGGGAAAAAAATATGTGTGATTTGCTAATTAACAAAATTGATTCTGAAGCATCAATTTTATTTTTTTCTTTTTTTTCTTTCCCTTTTTGTTTTTCAGAGTATCTAGCAAGCCTATTTCCAGTACAAAGTCATGGGAACCTAGGAACTTACCTGTGGGAAAGAGAGATATTCAGATTCTTCTGAATATGTTTAATGTGAGATTTTGGACACTTGGGCATTTATACAGAATTACTTATTCAGATTTGAAAATATACCAGCTAGAAGCTTTCTTCATGATCCTTTCCCAGATTCCCTGGTTCACGTGGATTCAACCACTGGCTGAACCCTGCCATGAATGTCTTTGTCCATGGCAGATATTCCAGGCTGTCAATGGCTCTCAGAAAGGCTCCCACTTGTTAGAGAGATTAACAGGCAGCTCCTTTGAAGGGAGGCACCTTCAAATCTGTTTTCACTCCCCTAAAACCAGCTCTCGCTCACCGAGGAAGTGGGTTAAAAAGATCTCAGCATATGGAACTCTGCTGTTTCCTTCCTCCTTCTTCACTCCATCCAGCATATTTTCATCCTTAAACCAATGTTTTGAAAAACGCATTTATTTTTTTTTTAAAAGCAACTTGTGCAATTAGAAAAACATTATTTAAATACCGCTGAAATGCTTTTCCTGTCTCTCATTTAAAGCCCTGCAGGTGAAAATGTAAGAAAAACAATTTGGGGCATTTCCACACACAGTCACAAGACCAAGACAAATTGCGGACTGAGGGAGGAACGGCCTCTGCCAACTGCAGCAGCTGAGTTAGAAAGTTACATTCTTCCACTGAGTACTTTTCCCATTGTTAACATGTGTACCACGGCATCCGGAGATGATATGCATGCTCTGCACACAGACAGTCACAGGATTAAGCAGGGCCACTCACAGCATACATTATCCTCAGCCTTAATTGCACTAACCTTCCAACGCTTCGGTCACACCAGAATCTCTTCTAGTTTGCAAGGATTACAAGGAGCAGAAGATGGTATGCAAGGAGATTAAAAAGAAATATTGGCCTTGGCATCAGGGTTATATTCATCTAATAACACACACAGGACACTATTTGTGGATCATGTTGGGCTCACCAATGAGCAAGCAGCGTGGCTGAAGAGCCAAGGAAAAACTGCTGAATGGTATTAATAAAAACATGGAACAAAATTTTTAACAGACTGAGACAGAGGAAGCAAACTGGAATTTAGTGTACACTTGAGATGCAAGATTAATGCTCCCAGAGCAAAAACACTGAGTTCAAATGTCTAAGCCAGTAAAAGCATATTTAGACACCTAGACAAAAATGGCCTGATCTGCTGTGTTGCTGAGCACCTGCACTTTCCAATGAGTTCAGTGGGTTTTACAGGCTAACTTTAGGAACACAGGTTTGAAATTTGTGAGTGTGAAATGGAATAACAAACGGGGAGTGCAAAAGCTGTGCGAGCAGATGCACTAGTCTTTGCCACAGTAGTGTCCTGCAGATGTTAGAGAGACGAAAGCAATTTTCCACGATAGATGATATGTTCAATATATACACAATTAAAGTAATGGGAAACAAAACGAAAAAGAGGGTCGTGCTCATCTGCTCTTTTGAAGATGTTTTTTCCATAGAAAGAAGCAGCTGAATGCAACTGTCGTTTAGTTACATCAAAACAACATAACATGTGTGAGCAAGGGAATTCTGGCACGTTAATTGGCAGTGTAGTTGGTAATGTGCTGTGTGCTGGACACTGATGCCTCTTTTTCTCTCTCTCTCTCTCTCTTTTTCTCTCTCTCTTTCTCTCTTTTTCCCTTCTTAATAAGAAAAGTAAACTCAAGAGAAGGCTTCCAGAAAACAAATAGGCATTGTTGCCCAGATGGTAGATATGTGGGATGTACACAGCAGATTTCGTTCCACCAGCTATGGGAAGACGAACAAGTCACTGCAGGGTAAGCCAGTATGCTGGATTTACAGCACACAAGCTGCTCTGTAGTAATAAGCCTTATGCACCCTGCAGGACACTACAGTAAATGCAAAATACTTCACTTCTCAAAGGACGTGGATGCTTAAAAGACACTCTATCTCCATGTGCCTAACCCACGCTGAAATCCATGAGAATCTGGCACACGAGTGCTTTTGTAAACATCATTAGCTGTCCACCTGCAACTTTATGTACCTAAAAACCTTTGAAAAACCTGACCCCGTGACACTGGCAGGTAATGAACCATTTTCATACTCATTTCATGGGATGCACACAGAGCATGTAGGCCATTAGGAGAACTATTAAGTTGCTCACCACCAGCAGAGGTATGGATCCTTATGGCCCCTGCTGCTGGGAGAAGCAAGCAGCTGCCAAGTGGGCGGACAGGGTCAGCGTCCTATTGCACTTGGCAGCACAGACCTTCCACATCCACCTGTGACCCATTTCTCTGCCAAAATGCAAGCTCTGCTCTTTTCCTGGTCCAGTTACATCTCCCAGAGGTCAGGTGGATGGGTAATATAGTAGAATGGAATTCCCTCGAGTTCAGCTCTAAAACCTGTACGCTTCAGTTGTACCTTAAAAGGCTTGAGTTTTGAAGATGAGCAGCTCCTGCTGAGGTCAGAGGACTGCAGGGCAGTCTGACAGAACGTCTGAGATACGAAGAGCAGCAATTCGGTGAGTCGTGCAAATTCAGCCCTCTTCCTTTCATGGTAAGACCGCAGCTGAGGGAGCTAGAGCCCCTGGCTGCTGAGCCAGCTCTTTGCAAATGTGTCCTCTGGCTCTTTTGCCACCGGTGCTGCCTATGAGCTTCCTGCTCTTTGAACAGTGGAGCATTTCTTAAGAAATTATGGACATGTATTCTCATAGGAGGTGACCGACACGTGGTATTTTCAGGCAGCTGTTAAGAAAAGTCTCATAAACTCTACTGCAAGATTTGGGACTGACAAATCAGGAGAGCAGTGCGATGGCACTAGAGAATTCAGAAGTTTGAAATCAGCTTATTCCTTCTTTCAAATATATTTTGCCCTGATATTGTGCCTCATCCAGCTCTGACCCCATACTTTCAGTTTAACACGGTGTGATATTAATGTTAATATAATAATGTAATATGAAGATAATAAAATTGTCAATGTTGCATAAATTAAAGATTTTGTAGGTCTTAAAGCATCTAGAGCTTATCATTTCCACTGGAAACCATTGGAAACCGTGGGAGATGTCAGCCTGATATGTATCTGCTTCTTAATTTGTATCTTTCACAGCATTATTCAATGAATTGGTATCGATCTCCTATGCATGTAAGCTCCATTGTACATAGTTCCAGACCAACTCTAGAAACGAAATACATGTAAACAAGGAAAAATAAAATACAGTGACTAAGAAGCTACTAAGCACAATGAAATCATGGATTTAGCATGGAGTCTAGAGAGTAGAAGCTTTCACTTCTGCTGTAAAAATATGACTTAGGTCTATACAGCTCCAAGAGCACCAAGAAAAAATGCTGAAAGCTGTGCTCAAGAAACAGTAGTATTGCACAGGTTATTTAGACCTGAGTCCTACTGCTAAATGCACCTGTGGTAATGATACGCTTCATTTCAGTTGATGGGATGAGAAATATGAGTACAAGAAGATAGTAGCTTGTTAAGGGCCTTACAGACTTTCTCGTTGCCAGGGGAATTTTCTCCCTGAGCAGTTTGGCACTGATAAGGAAAAAGGGCCTCCTGTCTCCCATCTCTTAAGCCTGCACTTTAGCCACACATCCTTTCCCTCCCTATCTTTGTGAAAGCTGGAAGACCGCAACGTCTGGCAAAATATTTAGTGATAATAATACTAAAACATTTCTCACTGACTGAGGGAACTACAGAAGTAACACATAGTGTGTGTAGGCCTCTGTCCAGGAATAATAAACTATAGGTTTCAGTCTTATGTTGAGAAAGAGCTCAGATAGCAGTGAAACAAATACATTTATCCTTATAAGACTGAAAGATAGCTGCACTGGGCCAAATATTAAGTGATAATTACCAGGGATAAGCAAACCCTGTGGAGCTGGCGGTTTTGTAAGCAGCTCGGTCTCTTAATATGTTTCAGAGTTAGAGTTTTGTAAAATCCCAGGCATTGAAAAAAAGATGGAGAGAGTAAGAAGACTCCTAACTCTCTTGTTATGTTCCTACTACACCACTTTTGTTGGAAAAATGGTCATGGTGATGCTGGTCACAGGACAAGGGGAATGAAAACACTCCTGTTCCTCCCATACCTCTGAACCTCAGCCACCTTACCGGACAGTGTGGTAAGAACGCTGCCTGTCCCACATCTGAACAGCCCTGAGGGAAAGCTCTTCCTCCAGCTAAGCAGGGAGAATTGCTGGTAGGTGCCAAGGTTTTTAAGCCTCTTGCTTTTTATTGCACACATAGTGGTAGCTGGTGCTTCCCTCTTAAGGACCTGGCTGCTGCAACTGGCATATCGTGTATAAATCTTCCATTTCTTTTAGGAAAAAGAAATAAAAGATAAAGAAGATAAAACAAAATCCAGCTGCCAAGACTTCTGAAAGAAGCTGTCCTGAGCTGTGACTTGTCAGATCAAGAGGTTTGCATTGCTGCTTGCACCACAAATCTGCAAGACACTATGATGCTACCTAGGGTAGTATGGTTAGCTTGTGGTTGGACTCCATGACCTTTAAGGTGTTTTCCAACTTGAGAAATTCCATGATTCTTTGATTCTAGAACATCAGCCCCTGAGATGCCGCTCAGCTTTCTGAACACCCAGCAGGGAAAGTGAAAACGATCACAGGAGAGCAGAAACGATGCTGGCAGCTGCGAGTGGGGAGTTCCTGCTCTCCGCAGATATCTAGCTGCCCTCCTCCTCACCCACCACTGCCTAGTTTCACCGTAAAGCTGCAAGGTCCTTGCTGTTGTCATAGGATCATAGAATCCTAGAATGGCCTGGGTTGAAAAGGAGCACAACGCTCATCCAGTTCCAATCCCCTGCTGTGTGCAGGTCACCAACCAGCAGCCCAGGCTGCCCAGAGCCACATCCAGCCTGGCCTTGAATGCCTGCAGGGATGGGGCATCACAGCCTCCTTGGGCAACCTGTGCCAGTGCCTCACCACCCTCTGGGTGAAAACCTTCCTCCTCATATCCCACCTAAACTTCCCTTGTCTCAGTTTATACGTTCCTTTCAAGTACTGGAAGGCCACAATGAAGTCTCCCCAGAGCCTTCTCTTCTCCAAGCTAAACAAGCCCAGTTCCCTCAACCTTTCTTCATAGGAGAGGCTCCAGACCTCCGATCATCTTAGTGGTCCTCCTGTGCACCCGTTCCAAGAGCCCCACATCTTTCACAGAAGGACAATGAGGTGCTGGAGCAGGTGCAAAGAAAGGCAACAAGGCTGGGGAAGGGCTTGGAGAATATGGCCTGTGAGGAGAGACTGAAGGAACTGGGGCTGTTCAGTCTGGGGAAGAGGAGGCTGAGGAGAGACCTTATTCAAATAAGACCTCTTCAAATGTCTGAAAGGTGCTTGCAGCAGAGTGGGGCTGGTCTCTTCTCACTGGTGACAGGATGAGGGGAAATGGCTTCAAGTTGCACCAGGGGAGGTTTAGGTTGGATATCAGGAAAAAATTATTTACAGAAAGGGTTGTTAAGCACTGGAATAGGCTCCCCGGGGAGGTGGTTGAGTTACCATCCCTGGATGTGTTTAAAAACCGTTTGGATGTGGTGCTCAGGGACGTGATTTAGCAGAGGGTTGTTAGAGTTGGGGTAGCATGGTTGGATTGTGGTTGGACTCAATGATCTTTAAGGTCTTTTCCAACCTGAGCAATTCTATGATTCTATGAATCTTGTGCTGGGGGCCCCAGGCCTGGACGCAGCGCTGCAGATGGGGCCTCACAAGAGCTGAGCAGAGGGGGACGATCACCTCCCTCTCCTGCTGGCCGCCCCTTTTTCATGCAGCCCAGAACACAGCTGGCCTTGCGGGCTGCAGGCACACACTGATGCCTCATGGCCAGCTTCTCGTCCACCAGGACCCCAAGTCCTTCTGCGCAGGGCTGCTCTCAAGGACATCTTCCCTCAGTCTGTATAAATACCTGGCATTGCCTGGACCCAAGTGCAGCACCTTGCACTTGGCCTTACTGAACCTCATTAGGTTCACATGGGCCCACTTCTCCAGCCTGTCCAGGTCCCTCTGGATGCTTCCCTTGCCCCTGCTATTGACTGCACTGCTCAGTTTGGTGCCATGTACAAACTTGCAGATGCACTCGATGTCATCATCTGTGTCATTGATAAAGAAGTTGAAGAGCACCAGACCCAAGATTGACCCCTGGGGGTCACCACTTGTGACCAACCTACTGTTGCTGCAGCTTCAAGTGGCAGCTTTAAATGAAGTGGAGGGGAAAATGGTGTGTAGAATTAATGCAAACAGGCAGAATTCTTATAGTGTGGGCAGCTGCAACAAATAAGTAATCTAAATCATCACATAGGGAGACACACAACCCTTTCTCCTTCCAGAATATCTTCATCCGTTGGGAAGACAGTAGTTTGGTATGGTAAGTGGTGCTGTACTCACTCAGAGAAGAAAAACTGAAAGAAAATTAGGCTAGCTGTGCTATCCATTCTGAAACGCAGCAAAAGTGAAGAAACAGATCCAAGTGCAAAGACAGCAAAACTCAATGTATACCACCATAAACAAATCTACATTGTCTTTGCTCCAACACAACCAAGCCCCTTATTTGAAGGACACAACTTCCCTAAGGAGCCTTAGAAAAAAGTTTTACACTACTGGTGTGGCTAGAAAGATTTTGCCCAGAGCTGCAGCTGAGTATTTTGTCATCCATACTCCCTCCAGCTTCATGTACCCTGCTTCCAGCCTATACTAAGGGTTGCAGTGGTAGCAGCAGCAGACAAAACTGGGACATATTTCTTTTGCTCAGTTTCTCTCACTTGAGTTGCCTTTGCTCTGCTCCAGGTTTCCCTGACCCAAAATGATGATGACAGGGAGTTAATGATTTGTAAAAACAGACCTCTCAAAGCAAAGAAATGCAGCAACAGCCTTGTGACAGACTTCCATTACTTCTCCCTTCCAAAAATGAAAAAATGCAAGTATAGATCCACAGCAGGGATTATGTGTGAATGAGGGCAAAGGACTGCAATTTATGTACCGAGCAGAACTACTTCCTAAGAGACTGGGAAAAGTGGGAGAGTTTTCCAGAAGTCACAGAGTGTGGCTGTAAGAAGTGGGATTCTTTGAAAACATGAGACTTTTCCCCTCTCCGTAGGAAGAGAGTCTGGCCACAGCCAGGAACTTTTACGTTGTTAATTCAGGACTTCCTTCTCTTCACAGCAGCCCAAATTGGTATTTAGCCCCCTTTAAAAAGAAAACAAATCTAATCCTGTTGGATTTCTGTTCCTCATTTCAGAAGTGTGTGAGTGGGTTTGAAATGAAACAAAATATGTCCCCCTCTTCTTAGTAATGCCAAATTGCTGGAAGTGATTGGAGGAAGGAGAGATTGTAGGGCACATTACATGAACTCTGCACAGATTGCACGAAATAAACCTCTCTCTATAAAACAATACAGTTCAAGGACCACTGAATTGAAAATAACATCAAGCCATGAGAGAAACATCAAGCTAAATACATCACTACAATATTGCCATTTTCAAAGGAACCAAAAGATACAATCCATGTATTAAATAGACAGCCTGCTACTCCCCTCGGGTGTAGCATTTTTTGGATCAATGATCAGATATCAGCAGAAATCAAATCCAAATCAGGACCAGTCTGGAAACAAACAATCTACCAGCTCCACGATGCTTAACTTTCCCTTACCCCTGCTTGTATACCCACATCCCAAGTTGAATCAGAGAACTCAGTTGCATGGCATCTTGTTGCTGAAAAGCTAGCTGAAAATGTCTTCTGCTGAGCTAGGTTACGATGGAGTGTAGCCCTGTAGCCCTATCACCAAAAAGAGACGTGTAAGCAAAATTCTTCTAGCTGAGGTCTTTACTTAAGAATGTCTCAAAAGGGTGCAGAGTGTACCAGCAATTGTGTAGATTGCTTCAGTCATTCTCTGGAGATGTGGCAATATGCATGGAGGGCGAACTAGAGAAGAAAGTCTGGAGGAGGCAACAGTCTGTTTGCATAATGTAGTCATCATGCTAGCTGGATTTGACACACAACATCTGTGAACAGACTTCTAATAATGAGCTTCTTTATCTGAAGGATAATTAAATCCTGCTACTTCATTACCTAAGGTAGAAGTGATGAGGGAGTGACACACACTGAGAAATGGCGCATGTTTAAGAAGTGCACGAAGCAAAATCTATGAGAGAAGCAAGACAACTCCACAGAAAAGCTCAATTTCTAAACAAACAGCATTGCATAATCACAGGCATCATGTGAGGAAAAAATAGATTCTGAGTACAGAACTGACCAGAAGAATTAATAACACAAGAGTTTGTCCTTATCTCATAACTAGTGTTTTGGTTGGGAAATACAGGAATAACTGAAAATTACACAGGATTTTAGGCAGAACACTGTGAATAGGAATTGGAGTTAAGATGGAGGTGGGGAAAGTACTTTATTATTACTTGAAATAAGGAAGAAGGTTAGTTAAATATGTGAGGTCCACAGTGCAGAACTCTGATATCCACAAGCAACTACAGAGATGAAGAAGATTCTCTAATCAGAAACTGCATCGTTTTTTGAGACTTCAGTTTTTGCGATTTCAGTTTGCTCGAGAATATGTCAAGAGAAACATCCCCAGCACTGGGGAAACACACAAACGTCAACAGCAAGGAGCTGCCCAAGGAAAAGACAGCTCTGGGCAGCCTGCTCTGCTGGTTGGCCACCCTGCACATAGCAGGGGGTTGGGACTAGATGATCGTTGTGGTCCTTTACAACCCAGGCCATTCTATGATTCTGTGAAAAAATCAAAACAGCGACAGCCAGTAGTGTGCAGAACAAGCACGTAGATACATGATAGAGAAGACAGTGACTCAGGACACAGCCAGACTGAAAATCATGGCTCAGTGTACATTCTGTGGGAAGAACAAGAAAGACAGAAATTAACATTCTCAGCCACTGAATACAAGTACAAAGAGTGTAAGAAATCTGTCCCAGGGTACAGTCTGTAGAGACAGAAAAACTGTGTTCAGCCGTGTAAAACTTTAGAACATTAGGAACATAGGACCGGTCATAGAGAGTCAAAGCAAAAGTCTATGTGGCTCTGGGAATGATCATAAAGAAATGCCTAAAGTATAAAAAAGAGAAAGCCTGATAGTATGCCCTCAATATACAGACTTGGTTTCATTTTCATGATCTTGTGCAGTCTCAAAGTCCATGTAAAAACTCAGTATCCACAGCTTAGGAATGCTGTGCCTTACATGTATGACCTGCAAAGAACCAAGTTACTCAGCACTTCTAAACAGTTCTCATTATAAGCTCATCTGATTACTGTAGCTTTTATATTGGAAAGGACAGTGGGCAAATTAGTCCTATCGGTTCCCTCCATTCTGTAAATGATTTCATAAACCTTCCTTGTAACCTCCCCTGGGATGTGCTCTCTAAAATAAAAATGTCTGCTCTACTCACATGGCCCTGACCTTCACCTTTCAAAAAAGTACAAGAGTTATATTGGGTTTGCTTTAAAATAAGAGGATAGCATGCTACTGCTAGATCCTGTGAAGTCCACCACTGCCAGAAAGTCTATAGTGAGCTTCTAAGATATGTGCTGCAAAGAACAACAATAAAGTGGAGTGGTCGGTTTACCATTACTTTAAGAAAAAATGTCTCCCATTAAAACTTCAGCAGGTGAAACAGCAAGAGCCAGGAAGGACATTTTACCACACACCGAATGCCCAGGGAGAGCTGCAGCAGCCAATTAGAGGTGTCTCCATGAAGACCAACCGTGGCAGGCATTTCAATTTCGCCAGCCATGCGCACACGAGTTGCTTTAGAAAACTTCACAGCTTCCCACAGTTGCTCACCTGCTGCTTTGCCAGCACTCACTGGTCTGCCTGAGGGCATAGGGGAACAGGGTAGCACAGCAGCACAGCAAACCTCTTCTGGCAAGGGCCGGGATCAGGAAGCAAGGAGCTGCTTTCCTTCATGAATCTTGGAATTTCAAATGTGTAGCTGAAGGACACAGCTTAAAAATGGGAGTTTGCAATGGAAAATATAAGATGTTTGTACTGTAAAATGTCTTTGGTTACTTTGCATTCAAGCTAGAGGAGGGGTCAGCTCACAGGTTGCAACTTAGCATAAGGAAATCCAAGGCAAGACACATGCTTGAATCTTCCAGGCACTGGTAGAGAAAGAAGAAGGAAGTAGAGTATGACTGATTTTTTTTTCTCTCTAGCCTCTGACTGGGCTCAGAATTGATATTTCAGTTAGGATAAGGTTTTAAGAAAAAAATGACAGCACTGGTTCTAATATAAAACCTTAAAATTTCAACTTTACTGGAGTGTAAGCATTTCTTTCAGATTCTTAGGGTTTGTAGAACAGGGAGTGGAGAAATCTAAAATTATATTTATTTCCAAGACATGTAAGTCTTGCTGTAATAAAGAGGAGAGATGAAGTTAGCAGTAAGACTTAGTTCACAATTAACTGCATTTTTGCTGTAACTGTGATTTTTGCTTTGGATTATGGTTAGTAACATGCTTAGGTGTACAGATAGATTTTGTTTCAGAAAAGAAAGAGTAACCCTAATATTACTCCTGAATTTTAGGATTTGTGTCAGAGTCATGTATTTATTTGACAGAAATGATTAAGGCTTCTGTAAAGAGGCAAAGCTCCCTTTCAGAGTTGCAGCTAAGGGGGGTGAAAGTCTGAATACTTTTATGCATTACTTAGCAAGTAATGACAGGTAAGATAAGGGACCCAGTTAGCAGGAAAAGATAACTGATGAGTAATTTCAGCATTTTAAGAACTTGTCTTTCAAAGCAGAAGTAAGATGAGGAAGTCTAGAACTTCAGGGACTTTTCTTATTCTGGGAACTTACCAACATGGCCAACATGAGGTAAGTAGCCTGCAGGCCAAATAGTTTATGATTAATTTTTTGGTTCTTATAAGTTGCAGGTTGCTTAGTCCTACTTCATTTTAATATAGTCACGTCTGATGAGGGATAAGAAATTAGTCATAAATTCTTTTTCCTTACTAACTTCATCCAATATCTTACCCTGTCAGTGGCTGTATGATTCAGAAATAGATTTAGTTTTGCAGTTTTTGCTTCCTAAACCCTACCCTGAAGGAGACGTCTGAATGTCTTAACAGAAATCAGACTCACAGTAAGACTTCTGCCTCTGAAAGCTACATCTTTGTCTTCCCTCACTGGAAGCCCTGAGTTTTAGTAATAAATCTAAAGCCAGGATTCTTTGATCCCAAGCCTTGCTCAACCTGAAGAAAGACTTGTAACACTAGGCTTCAACTAACGATAAGCAATTTGCCTGCACCCTAGACATCCTTTGGCTTTCAAGACGTAGACCAGTAGAATTTTTCTGTGGACTAAGTTTCTTATTTCCTGATGCTCCCTGTAAACTTAAACTAAATGCTAACGTTCTGAATAAATCATATTCAAATCAAAATCAGATGTCATATCTTCTTGCTAGCACGGGAAAACTGTTGGGTAAGGCTATAGCACAGTATATGTTCACAATATATATTCAGTATAGCACAGATTGAGAATTTTAGGTAGCTATTACAGGACTGTAGATTTGTCGTGGTCAAAGACCAAGTGATAGAGAAGGAACAAGAAGGGTCTTTAACTTTGTTTTATATTAGCATTAAGTCATCAGTAGCATTTAGAACAGGATAAGATTTCAAGCAGGAGACATAGAGGGACTGTTATCTTTCTTCATTCTTCACATTCTGCAGGAAAAGGGTGATAGACAGCTCAGATAGATCTTCTTGAATGTAGAGTATATCAGGTCTAGTGTTCCTGTAGGTTGCACAGCAGAAGACTGTTTTTCTGTAGGTACTGGAGTAAGGCTCAAGTCAGCATTAAGTATTTAGATTTTCAGGTTAATTTTGGGATCTGGGGAACACGGCAGCATCTTCCTTAGTGCCCATAGTTCTTTTCTTTGTTTCCAGCACTAGAAGATTTTCGCTTCAGACTTCTTTCTTGCATCAGTGGAGAGGAAATGATCCAGCTGTAAAGCTGATTTATCAGTTCCTCATTTTCTTTACTCCAACCTGCTCCGTATTATAACCTGCCAACTTACCACAGCCACAAAACAAAGCATTTCTGCCAGCTAGTTTCAGTAGCATTTCAAACCATAATAACAAGCAGAAGTCCTTACTCATTCAGGCTTCCTCTTATGAGTCCATGGGCTAGCACTAAGTATTCCACAGCAGCTAGCCTCAATTATATTTTTTCTGTTTCTGAGGTCATCAGCGCCAAGACTAACCAAGAATTTCTTCATTGTGCCACAGTCCAAAGATTTGTGCTTAATTCAGTCAGATACTGGTTTCGAGGTTCGGCTGAAAGTTAGAGTTTGGGTTCAGATTAGTTCTGAGACAGCAAGGACTGAGACAGTTTAATTGTTGGGTACTGCATGACCTGTAGGACTAGAAGCTGGGCTATCAGAGACAAATGGCTTATGATTAATCCTCTTGCTGTTAGGGGTCTCTGGACCATTAACTTTAATTTTAAGGTCAGGGTTCAGAAGATCTGGGTCATCAGAGCTAGATTTATTGCTAGATTCTGCAAAGCCCAGAGGGCTAGACTGATGGCTTGAACAGGAATGAGCAAATGATTTGTGGTTCGGGGCAGTTAGGGATGACTAGGACATGGGAATAAAGTAGCAAACGGTTCGCACAGATGCCAGTCTTGGCCTTAAGAAATACTTGGACAAATATTTGGTAGAAAATAAGAAAGTGATTTCCATTCTGCTGGTAATATAACATTGCTAAGCAAATAACATAGGACTGGATTAATTATTCAGAAGAAACAGATAATGGTGCAAACTCTGAGAATGAAAAAATCCCATACACATACATGCACACCTATGCATACACAAAAGCATACCAGTGTGCAAAATCTGATGTCACATCACCAATAGCAGCAGGTCAGTGAAAATCATACAGCTAATCAGAATTTTTTCTCAGTATGAGACAGGAACAAGAATAATGGCTCTGTTCAATAATCTCAAGCATATAAAACCACATTCTAAGACCACACAAGACAAGTTGAAGCCAGAAATGACTCTCCATATGCAGCTCAAAATGCAGCCATGATAAATTCACTGACTGTAGTTCTACAATAACCATTACAGACAGAATTCAGCACAGAATAAAATTCCAGTCTAGTCATCACAAGACTTGAAAGCAAAATGGAAGGATGCTACATAGCAGAATGCTGAAAAGATTTGCACCCCCAGTGACAGGGCGGTTACTATCAAAATTGTTTTGGGCCAAAATGCTCTGTTCTTGATGCCAATAATGGATTGTGTCAGTGGAATGATTGCCAGTCACCTGACTATTTGTCACTGCATTTGGCATTTAACCCTAAGCATAAACATTGCTGTCATGAACGTAGCTATCCAGGATTTTTGGTAAGTAAGTACTAAACCTCTCACTGACTTGAGGGATTCAGAAGCACCAAGTGTGTAGTTCACCACAGCACTATTGCAATAGCCAAAGATAACAAGAACTGGCTATCCAGTTAATTACACAGTAACAATCACAACCATTTCCCAAGCAAGTGCTAGGAGTGGAATATATCTGAATGCAGAGAAGGCGAAGCCAGACATCTTTTGATCTCTGAGAGGTACTGGTCAGATCTGAGAAACAGAGGGATAAAAGCAAAGACTAGACCAGGGGATGAAAGAAGGAAACCACTGATTTACATTCATGGTCAGCTGATTTTCTCAGCTTTACTTCCCCCTAGCTCTTAGCCTTAGGCACTTAACATGAAATGATACCACACAGGAGTGGTCTTGAATGGACCCTGAAAAGAGTAAGACTGTCCCAGAGTTCCTCATTCTGTGGGGCCAAGAAGGCAGCAGCTCTCAGATGGAGTAGCTCACTTCCGTGGCCTCAAGACAACTGCAAGAAATAGCAGGGAAAGAAGTAACTGAGCAAAGCTTCTCCTTCTCCTTTTCCTTTTTTTTTTTCTTTTTCTTTTTTTCTTTTTTGTTCTCCTCGTAAGCTTGCTCCTCTTCTCTGACAGGCACTTGAAGATGAGTGTTTTCACCCTGAGCCAGAGATGGCATGCAGGAAAGAGGCCAAAAACTGTGTCTAGGGTGAAGATCTCTCAATGCAGCTACTGGATGGCTGCCTACTTCTTTCCATACTTTTCATTCCCTGTGCATTGGTGAGGCAAGTTGGGCTGAAGGCATGAGCTGTGCCTCCTTCACTGGCGGCACACATACATTTTCATCTTTGGGGTCAATTCAAGATCGTCAGCTTCAGGAAGACTGCTCTGGGGTATTCCCAGAGTAAGGAGAGGAGTTGGAAGGAATCTTCAGAGTTCATTGCGTCCAACTTCTTGACTACTTCAGAGCTAGCCAGAAGTTCAAAGCACATTCTTAATGGCATCATTCAGATGTCTCTTGAACACTGAAAGACATGGGGCATCAACACCATCAAAGTCATGACAGGTACACCAGGGAAGTTAGCACACATACAGAGTGTAAAGCAGGTGACCACAAGGATGAGAAATTCTGGAACTTTGGGAGTAGAAGTACAGAGAAAGTGACAATACGAAGTGACAATAAACCAGGAACTGGCATGCAAGGGTTGGGGAGAGATAGATTAGATAAGACTTGACCTGATAATTCTACGCTTGTCAGAAAGAGATTTATTTTTTGGAGATGCATGTGTTATACTTTGGATGCAGGGACTCAATGTGTCATTAAAAGAAGGATATGCAGAAGGCCAGAGAGGATGAATGTATGAGAGAAAGGGAGAGGGAGACAGAAGTAAGGGAGGAAGCACTTTGAGAAAGATGACTCAAAACTGTCAGCTCAGAGAACTGCTTTGAGGAGTGGACAGAGACACATTAAAGTCTTCAAAACCTAAACACTAGCTGACTGAGCTCTTGGGAATTCAAAGGTGCAATCAGTATACTTTTTAGTACAAGATGGACATGGAATCCCAATACAAACCATCACAGGAGGAAACTACTGTCCAGTACATCTAAACAATCAGTAAAGATGGTAAAAACCCAGGGAAGGATGACATGGTTGATAAAATGTACTAACTAGCTTCCGTATGTGGAGTAATTAAACAAAGACTCTTCAGCCTAAGGGATAACATGATAGATGCCTGTAAAATCACAAGTGGCATGAACATGGTAAATAGGAAATAACTACACATTATTTGCTTTTGCATACAAGCAGGAAGGCATCAAATGAAAAAACAGGAAGCATTTTGCAAGCAAATGAAAAGGTAGCTTTCCCCTTTCTTAACTCATAGTAAAGTCAGCTAACCCCTAGCCACAGGATGTTGTGGGATACCACAAGTTAACTTGCATTTAAAAATTCATGAACGAATTCACAGAAGAAAAATCCATCAGAGCTATTAAAAACAAAACCTCATCTCTGGCTCGGGAATTACCCGAGCCACAGATTCCTGGAGGCTGAAGAGTGTTTTGAGGAAGTCTCACTACTTCTGCCTTCTTCCCACACCCATCTTAAGTCATCTGGCCTTGGCTGTCCTACAAAATGAGATACTTGGTTAGGGATGGAACTTCAAGCTTAACTCAGCCCATGGTTGTGTGGTAACAGCAAATATAAGACAAAGAAAAATGTGATTAGAGTCATAGAATCATAGAATCCTTAGAGTTGGAAGGGACCTTTACAGGTCATCTAGTCCAACTGCCCTGCAACGAACAGGGACATCTACATCTAAATCACACTGATTAGAGCTCCGTCCATCCTGATCTTGAATGCCTCCAGGAACAAGGCATCCACCACATCTCTGGCCAACCTGTTCCAGTGCCTGTCCACCCTCACAGTAAAAACCTTTTTCCTTATATTCAACCTAAATTTACCCTCTTTAAGTTTGAAACCGTTTCCCCTTGTCCTGTCACCACAGATCTTGCTGAAGAATCCATCCCCTTCTTTCCTGTAGCTCTCCTTTAGATACTGAAAGGCCACTATCAGGTCACCTTGGTGCCTTCTCTTCTCTAGTCTGAACAGCCCCAGCTCTTTCAGCCTGTCTTCATGGGAGGGATGTTCCATCCCCTGCATCATTTTTTGAGGCCCTTCTCTGAAGGCGCTTCAACAGGCTTATGCCTCTTCTGAAGTGATGACTCCACCCTGGATGCAGTACTCGAGGTGAGGCCTCACCAGGGCAAATAGAGGGGCAGCACCTTTCAACACTCAGCTTTTATTGGTAGTGGGGTTGCCTCGACCCAGATCCAAGACGTTGCACCTGTATTTGTTGAACCTCAAGAGGCTCTCCTGGGCCCACTGCTCAAGCCTGTCTAGGTCCTTCTGGATGGCATCCTGTCCCCTGGGCATGTCAACTGTACCCTACAGCTTGGCAACATCCACAAACTTCCTGAGCGTACACTTGATCCCACTGCTGATGTAATCGATGAAGATATTAAAGAGTATTGGCCCCAGCACCAACCCCTGGAGGACACCACTTGTCACTGATCTCCATCCAGACACTGAGCTATTGACCACCACTTTTTGGATTCAGTCCCACAGCCAGTTCTCCGTCCACTGACAAATCCACTCATCAAATCCATATTTTTCTAATTTTCCCAATTGTGGGGTACTGTGTCAAAGGCCTTACTGAATCCCAGATAGATGACATCAGTGGCTCTTCTCTTGTCCATTGATGCAGTTACATCATCACAGAAGTCCACTAGGTTGGCCAAACAAGATTTTTCCATGGTGAAGCTGTGCTGGTTCTCTTGTATCACCTCTCTGCCTTCAATGGGCCTTAACATAGCTTCCAGGAGGATCTGCTCCATGGCCTTTCCCAGCACAGAGACGAGATCGACAGGCTTGGTAGTTCCTGGGTTCATCCTTTTACCCTTCTTAAAAATGAGTGTGATATTGCCTTTTTTCCAGTCACCAAGGACTTCATCTGACTGCCATGACTCTTCAAATATCATTAAGAGTGGCTTGGTGACTACTTCAGCCAATTCCCTCAGAACTCTGGGATGTATCTTATTCCTGTGGAATAAGTGAAGAAACTCCATGTGTTATAAGCGGAGTCAAGCCCAGAATTTAGAAAATCTGACAGAGCATTACCCATTAACTGGAAATAAGATATGCCAATCACGCAGTCATGAAAGCACCACTGAACAATAAAGGAGTCGGAGTTTCATTTCAAAACTGGTATATTTGAACATCTGTGATACTTATAAGGCTGTAATGGGCTGGAAAGACAAGACTCCTTGTCTCTTCTGTGACTTATGTACTTGCAATGTCTAGCCTCAGAAAATCGTTAAGTACTGGCACTAAGGACAAGGCAACAACAAACGTATTTAAAAGAGAATATGTAGCAACCTGTGTGGAGCTTGAAGGGAAGAATCCAGGCTGCTGTCAGTCAGGGATAGAGAGAGCAGCAGGAAAGTCAGTATGTGCTGGGGAATGCTAGCTGCAGCACAGTAGTTTTTTCCCTTTCTCTTCTACTATAAAGTTTTCAGTACCATTCTGATAGTCACAAGGCTCATTCCAGTACCTTGTCTAATGCCTTCTGTCTGTGCTTTCTTTGGCTGCTGATTTCCTTTAGGTGAGAGAACTCTTCTTGAAATCGAGTATTGACTACTCTCCTTATCTCCCCCATATCTTTAAACCAGTTCCACTTCTTCACTTGTACTTAAGAGTGGTTAGCTACTCATTGCTTCAGCCTTTTTTTTTTTGTACCAGACAAAGCTGCTTTTATTTTGTCTTTTAAGAAAGAAATGAGTTCTAGTTTAAATCCATCATTCTTCACCAAGGCCAGAACTGTACCTGGTTTACCCTTCTGGATCTCATCTGTGCCTTTTAAAATAATACTAGAACTTCCCTATCTTTACGGTAGTTATCTTTCCTGATGTAGTTTAAGCTTGTTTCTTACCTCCTGGGCTCCTTCAGATGACACGAACACTTATTTTCACAATGTAAACCCAAATCCCAGGCCTTTTTTTTCCTCTCTCACAGGAAAATCAATGAGAACCAGCCTAGAGCAGAAATTTGTAGCTTTAGCTCTTCAGGTGCTTCACTTCACAAATAGTCCAGCCCTCAGGGTCATGCAAATCTTCACATCATATCTAGGTTTCTCCTTCCTTTGGCAGCACTTCCCATCTTGAAGAGCAAATTTCATTAGCATGCAGCTGAGACAGCATCATTAACAAAAATATTCTAGGAGGTAAAAATTCTTTGCAGACATCTACTTGTGTTCTCTCACCAGCTGTTCTTTACTCATCAGTACTGGCCATCCCTATATACCCTTTACTCACCTTGAAGATTCAATATTAAGTCATCTGTTGCCTCTTTAGTGCTTATCTTCGCATAATCTGTAAGAGATTTTCAGAGAAGTACATGTAAACTATATCCACAGATTACAAAATATAGATACCAGATTATCCTGGCATGACAAAATTTGATACACCTAGCTTCAATTTAGTTATTTTCCCCACCATTTACGATTGTCCTTATCTTTAAAATATACAGCCTAAAATGCTGCATATTATGGAGGTGAGCCTAGAAGGTAAGTAAACGCCCCAAATCAAAATTCCTCTCTTTCAAGAGCATTAAACATGTGCTTTCAATTTACTAGAAATATTAAATACACTTTCAGAGTAATGTGTCATTTATTGTTGTTGACTACCTGGCAATAGCGTTTTTAAAGATTTACTACATTTTGTCAAATTTATTAACATCTTTGTTGGTGACACAGACAGTGGGACTGAGTGTACACCCAGCAAGTTTGCAAATGACCCCAAGTTGTATGGTGTGGTCAGCATGCAGGAGGGAGCTGATGCCATCCAGAGGTACCTGGACAGGCTTGAGAGGTAGGCCTGAGTGTACTTCATCGAGATCAGCAAGACCAAATGCAAGATGCTGCACCTGGATCAGGGCAATCCTAAGCACAAATACAAGCTGGGTGACAAATGGATAAGAGAACAGTCCTAAGAAGAAGGACTCGGGGATGCTAATTGCTGAGAAGCTCAGCGTGAGACAGCAATGTGCACTTCCAGTCCAGAATACCTTGAATATCCTGGACTACTTGAAAAGAAGTGTGACCAGCAGTGTGAGAGAGGCGATTCTGACATTTTGCTCTGCTTTTCTGCAACACTGCATTCAACTCTAGAGCTCCCAGCACAAAAAGGATATGGACCTGTTGGAGCAGGTTCAGAGGAGGCCAAGAGGGTGACTGGAGGGCTGGAGCCTCTCGTATGGAGACAGGCTGGGAGGACTGGGGTTGTTGATTCTACAGAGGAGGAGGATCTGGGAAGACAGTAGTTAAAGGGGCCTAAAAGAAAAGATGGGGAGGGACTTTTTACAAAGGCATGTAGTGGTAACAAAAAGGATAATGGCCTTAAACTGAAGGAAGGAAGAATTAGACTAGATATAAAGAAAAAAAAACCTTTATTCAAAGGGTGGTGAGACACTGAAACAGGCTGCCAAGAGAAGCTGTGAATGCCCCCATCCCTGAGGTGTTAAAAGCCAGGTTGGATGGGACCTCAGGCAATCTGATCTAGTGGGAATTGTCCATGCCCACTAGCAGAAGGTTTGGAACTATATGGTCTTTAAGGTCCCTTCCAACCCAAACCATTTTGTGGTTCTATGATTTTATGAAATTACTTTGCACATGACCTGCAAATTCATGTGCCTGTACTTTCAACATTCATAAATGGAGATATTCATTCTCCTCATTTATAAAATAACAAGTATTTTGAATTTTGCTTCACTTCATTTTGATTTTTCCGAATCCTCACTCCTATTTGTCATCGTGACCACCAGCACTTTTATTTGAAAATGGACGTCACGTATTTATTTGGGTTTTTTTGAGCTATACTTTGGAAATAAAATCCCCGCCATACCCTTGCTTCACAGAGCATTCCAGCTTTTTTCCCCACTCTCTTCTTTTTTTTTTTTTCCCCCTTGGTCTGTTTTTATGTCTATGACTGAAGAACTTCTTGCTGCTTGCTTTGATCTTCTTTTGAAGGTACAGCTCAGCCTGACTCCTAGCAATTCTTACTTTGTCTCTAAACTTCCTGACTTCCAAGACACAGCTTTCTCTGCTGGCTGATCCTTTTTTCCACCACTTGTAACCTCCCTGCATACTCTTAATATCCCCTTTGAGAAGTTTTTTTCATCCAGTTAGGCTGGGGCCTTTTTTGGTGAAACTTTTGCCCCCTCCTTGTTGGGATCCAAGATACAGATATTTTTATGCTTTTCACTGGAGAAATTCCAAACTTTCTCCACGTTCAAATCCTTGCATCCTTCATGACAGTTGAATTCACGAATCATTTCCTTTAAAATTTATCATATCGACATTTCAGAGTACGTAACATTACGTAGTCCTTTATGCATTTAAATCACTAGTATCACTAACTTTAGCTGCAGCTGTGAATGCTCAGCATTACTGCAAACCAGACCCTAGAGTCTCCTGTCAGGACCCCAGAAATGAGGAATGCACAGTTAGTGACCACCTGTGGAAAAGTGTGATCCCTGGCAAAGCAGAGAGACCGAATGGTAGAGGGAAAGATAAAAAAAAATCTACACAATCTACACGAGCCAGTGTTCAACAATCACAGAATGCACGGGTTGGCATTTTTCATCCTACAATCCCCTCGTTCCATCACTATACATCTCACAGTTTTTGTAACAGATAATGAAGACAATACCTTGCACCAGTACTCATTTCTGAGTCACTCCCAAAGAAGGTCAGGGAGTAGGTGCCCCGTGGGAAAAAACAGAAGAATTAATGCATATTCCTGCAATTAAAGATGGTATCAGAGAACAAATTTATGGGATAGGATAGGGAAATGTAATCACGATTGAAGGGTTCAGAAGGGTTTGGAAAGTTTGAAACTTTCAGATGCTTAAATGAACAGAACTCTCAAAGTATAATTTTTCGTGAGATTTATCTTTAAAAAAATATTTGTAGTAAGCAAAGTGAAATAACAGAGTTCCATCGTGTAACTACTTGAAAAGCACAACACTGATGACCATAGGAATTTTCCACACAGATCTAAGAAATTTAGTTTAATGGGATAGCTCATAAGTTGTTGACCTCCCTACTGGCAACACTGATGTAGAGTGACACACTCTGTGCTAGTTTATAAGCAAATATCTGTTGACAGCAGAGGAACCATGAGATCTAAATATCACATGTACTGTTCCATATTCCTAGGCTATTCATCTATCCCATGTTGGCATTACTCCTCCTCTCTCACCTTCCCCAACAGATTTGCCTTACTTACCGCCTCCCTGCTGTTGACTCAGCATCCCAATTTCATGTTTCTCAAGAAACTTACTGATCCCAGCATGTTTCCCTCCTTGTCTAACACATCTGGGTTCTCAGTCCTTTTATGCATAGAGTTACTTTTCCTCAGCCAGTCTCATTGTCCAGACTGCCTGAATTCGCATTCTATTTTGTAGTTTCTTACCTACTCATTCTTGCCACTCTGTGATAAATTTTACTGACCTTCTGCCTATTTATGTTGCCATACCTCCCTTTCCTGCGTTCCCACACGTAGGATAGAAGCAGTCTTCATACTTATCTTCTCATCAGCTGTGTGCCCTCAGATCTTTACCCAGCCAGCTACTTCCAGTTTTCTCCTGCTCTCTGATCTCAGTTTCTCCTTTAGCACACTTTTCCCTCCCTCTATCCTTCCCCTGCCCAGCCATCTTCTGACCCTGTTTACATTTCCCAGCTGGCACTAAATTACTCCGCTGCATGATCTGCTGTCAGTTCCCCTTTTTGTCCTGGTGGATCCTGCTCTCTCCAAATCTTTCCTCTACCTGACGTATTCCCCCTTTCTCCAGGTAGTCTTAATTTGAAGAACAGCTTCTGATGGTGATTGTGACAAATCATTTTATATATTTGGGACCAGAGGTTTTATTTTAATAAATTCTAAATATTTTGTTCTGTTTTGTTTTTAATATGTTCAATCTATGTCCCAGTATACTGGTAATATTCCGACGTTTGGTGTTAGAAATGTGTGCATCAAGTCCTCTACACCTTTCCATTCTTTCTCCTCTCTTTCACTAAGATGGGAACAGCTCAACCATTCTGCCAGACAGGAAAAAGTTGTTGTACTTTTCTTACGTGACTCATTACAGTGAAATAAACTTGAACAGAACATCATGAGCAGAAACTTGGAATTCTGAATGTAGAGATAAACTAGGATATTGTGAGAGAAAGAGAGGAAAATATTTTTCATGGAAAATTTACAAACCCACAGCAATCATAGAAACTAGTGCAGCTCTATGGATACAGCTGAACTGAACAGGACTCATTTCTTTGATAACTCTATATTTCAAATCAAGCAAGTCACCTCACATCAGCTTCTAACAGCTTTTCAGATAGGTTTTATTTTTACATAGGATGCCTTGTGAGTACTATCGTACTAACTAGGGTGAGAGGTGACAGACTGCAACAATACCCAGTCTCATTTATACTTACCAGCCATAATTAGCTTCAGCAGTGCCACAACCAATACCTCAGACTTAGAGTTTCCCTTCCCATAGTCTGTCTGTTTTGGCACTGTGTGTAGAGCTAGTTGGTATGAGGAACTCCAGCTTTGGAGTTAGCACATACTGGGGGGAAACAAAACCAACAAATATACAAAAAATGGGGAAAAAAACCCACGCGACATAAACCAACCAAAACAGTCCAATTCTCTTTCCACTCTGCACCACACTGCCAGATACCAAACAAACCTACTGACCATAGTCTCTGCATGCAGCAAAATGACACCATCCCAGCAGAATGCCGCTTCTGCAGGATCCTGCCATGTCCTAATGAAGACAGTCTGCCAGAGAGCAAAGATTAGCCATGTCTGAGATCTCGACAGGTCAGTTCAATCAAATTCAAAGGCATGTTGGGCGGGTAATTCTGGATCAGACTACTGCTACCACTAATGTAAGCCACACTGCAATATTTTAGTGCCAAGGCTTTCATCTGGTGATAAAGCAATGTCTCAGGAATATAACACCAGGCCAGACAAAAAAACAAAAGTAAAAGTGTGTGCGTCATGCCTACACCCCCCCACACAGCATGTTGTAACAGTGAGTGCGTTCAAATTGGAGGTGAGGGCAGTTTTCATTTTTGTATCTGTTTAGCTAGAAGTTAAAATTGCCATTCTATTTTGAATATATAAATAACCAAGGAGTAACTTAAAACCTCAAACTCTTGAGTGCTGTTGGATGGAGACCAAGAAGCCTGAACACTCTATCCACACAGCTCTGATTAGCTGGTTCCATTTCTATGCTCAGAATGAGGCATGTTTCAAAATCATTTTAAATGGTTCTTTTGGTGCTGTGCTCTACCACAGGTTAACCATCTCAGATGTAAAGTGCCAGACTATGCTACAAACTTTGCTAAGAAGCAGTGGCTATGTGGTGTCTTGATCTGCCTGGTTGGCTTAGCCAAAGGCCTGGGAAAACCTATTTCCTCCAGTTAAAGGTGGGGTTAATCAAAACTGGGCCAAAGTTTGTTTGCAAGGTTTGTGAACCTTAACAGACCATTTCCTCAGCAGGCCATCCTGGTCTGAATTTTGAGTTCATAATGAAAACTGAAACCTGGCCAGTGTTTGGTGGTTTGGGATTTGACAGAGAGTATTTCACATAGCCCTAGTTATTGGCTAAGGAAATACAGCATGGCTCTGTCTAAAAAGAGAACTAAATCCCTGAAAACTGCATTGGTAAAACAGCAACAGTGTTATTAGAAATGTGCAATGGCAGCCTAAGTATTTTTGTGGTGTTTTTGCAAAAAGCCTGTGCTTCGGATAGACCTGACACCATTTCAACTGCACTGTCCTTTAATTGTGTAGCCCACAGCTCTCTCCACAACTACCTTAGGGTCTGGCTTCTGGCTGCTTAGGAAGATCTTCCATGAGATTAGGGTAACTGTGGTAGAAAAATCAGTACTTTGGGGAAAAAATATAAATCTTTGATAGATCTGCTAAAGCTTCAGGAAGGAAGTGAATTTTTAACATAACAGCTTATACACTTCTCTTATAGGTAGCCGTATGCAGTGTGCTTGTAAACAGTTCTCCTGAACTGAAATACAGCTTTTGCTCACCAACAGCAACAGGAAAAAAGCGCTTAAATCCTTGCATCCAACAGGAAATAGGACTCACAAACAAGTGAAATGTCAATTTGTTATAACGCGTAATACGCCCTGTACATGGCAGGACAATGGAGATCATTTTGTGGAAGTCAGTTATGGATATTGTGGGCTCAGCACTTTCCCAGCTGTTGTTTTATGCAGTTCTTCACAGAGATGGAGATGGCTGATGGGCATCATTAGTCTTGATCAGTTTGGATTCAGGCTGCTAGTTCTGTAGCTCTGATAAAGGAAAAGAATGCGCACATATTTCAGACTCTCATCTCTGTTATGTATTGCTTTGACTTTGGTTTCAGAAATCCATTGAAATGGATTCTTCCTCTCCTCCATCACTGTTTTAGGAGATGTACTGAAATTATATTGATCAAAAGACTGAAAAAACAAACCAAAAAAAAAAAAAAGCAGTTTAATCACTGTCAGCAAAAGAAGGATACTGGCTATGAGCTAGGTTGGCTAGTATAGTTCAGCACTAGTCTTTGGGCTCCACTGAGGTTAGGGACAAGCCACCAGGCAAAGATTTCTCCCTACATCCTTATGTTTACACATGCAAACAGAATCTCCCTGAAACAAGGATGAGATTTAAATGAGTAAATCTCTACGTGCTATGATGAAATATATCCCTTGAAAAAAAATCTGATTTCTATTTTGTGTTTGTCTCATAAAAGTTAAAAGAAGTGCAAATTTTAGCTGGGAGGGAACTTCCATAACCTAGTTGTAAATCTCCACAAGGAGTGCTTTGCAATTGAAACACTGACAAACTCTCAAGCAGAACAGTGCAAGTGGGTTCGCCAGTAACATCTCCTCCAAATTCAACTCCAGCTCAGTCAGCGTGTCTCACGCCAGCATTTAGAGTCCACAATGAACCAGTCAGTACAAAGAGGAAAACAGTCATTTCTGAATTACTGTCCCTTTTCAGAAAATAACCGCAAAGACAGGGTAATTTTGTTACTAGAATGTTGTGGTTCATATGTTCTAGCAAGAGACTGTCAAAGAGAAAGCAGCGTATTCCCTCTCGTATACGTAAAGAGGAGAAGGGATGGGCCAAGAAATGGGTCACAACAGTACTGCTGCGACAAGGAGAAAGCATTCTGTGCTGTGCTCAGAGACAAATAAATGTTTTTTAGAGTCTTCTTTGTCTATTTCATAAGAATACTTTGTCATTTTCCCCCCTCTAGGTCTGTTTCATTGCTACTTAAATCATATTTCTGCTTCTTAATTTCCCCCCCTTTTTATTATAAGACGAAGCTTAATGAATCTCACAAAATCAATCTTAATGACAGTTATATATCTATCTATCTAAATGTTAACAGATTTATCACATCAAGATGCCTTAATCACATTCTTCCTCCTGTGCTCTTTCCTGCCCATGGTGCTCTTAAGGCAGAGTGACATTTGTTTTATAATCCCACTGATGGAATTAATGACCACGCTTATTAATTAGGATTATTGGAATTTGCCATCTTTCTTTTTTGTAGTAGCACTCCTCCTCTGCTTGCCAATCATCATTATAACTACTGACTCCACCACATTTTGCTTTTTTTAATGAAATAAAGTGTTTGGCTTGGCCCTATGCCAAGAATAGGGTCATTCCCAAACTTGTAATAACATATCCTTAGCTGATGTTTCTTAGTAACATGTGTAAATAGGAAAAAACAGTCGCACTGTGGGGGTTAGCTTGGCCACATGTGACTACAGTGAAAGAACATGGGAAGAAAATCAGTGGTCTTACCACAACAACCATCCAGTTCAACAGCAAGCGCACAGATACAGAAGAGCAGACAGATGCAAAGTTAACCTCTTTCTATGCTCAGCAGCAAGGTAGAGCAGCGGATCTCTTCTATGCTAACAGCCAGCCCTGTAGCTTCTGGCAGTAGCAGAGATAAGGAGCTGAGCCTCAAAGTTGAGTCTAGCCAAAAACACAATGAACTCTACCAGAATATTTTTGCTCATATCTTCTGCTTATGCCTGGCAACACCAACTTGCTGTTCCAGCTAAAGATCAGCCCTGGCATCAGTGATGTTGCAGGTGGCCTAACACACTCTGGATAAAAGCAGAATATAAGTGTCACTATGAGAGATAGGCTAAAGCTGTGAAGTGTGATCCGGGGTTTGGATTTTGGATGAGTCAAGAAATTTGAGATCAAGGGTTTTGCTGACTGCTGCAGAAATGGGCTGCCCCTCAGCTTGGCTCAGACTTTGATGCTCCCAGCAATAGAAGTTCAGGAACTTTGGAACCAAGAGTATTCAAACTCACAGAATAAATTTGTCCCATGCTTTTCTGCAGAGTACAATTTTATAAAAATTGAAACTTGATATGGATAAACAACACAGAACAGCAAATACACTGAGCATTTGTGAAGTTATCCTAAATTTACTTTTCCTTTCAGAGGCCCCAGTGACCTCTATTATTCAAATTTCCACAGTTTGCTTCAGATTAAGTGGGTTTAAAGCAGTCATTCTGCAGTGGAAACAGTTGCAGCTGAAGACTGCTATTGGGACAAAAAGAGAGAAATTACAGACGGTGCAGAACAGTTAATCCAGCAGGCTACCCCTAAGATTCTGGATAAGGGCAGGTCTGGGAGACAGACTGCCCATCTTTACTGTGAGCAGAAAAAGTCCTTCCTGCTGCTGACTGCGCTTTCAGAA
Source organism: Tympanuchus pallidicinctus (assembly GCF_026119805.1). NCBI lineage: Eukaryota > Metazoa > Chordata > Aves > Galliformes > Phasianidae > Tympanuchus > Tympanuchus pallidicinctus. Next base: position 1,497,755 of record NW_026294752.1, on the reverse strand, counting down.
CCAGCCCCAGTGACAGACCCCTCATCCTCTGCTCTGAGAGCTGTCATCAGGGAAAGCTGGAGGCCGTGCAGCACAGCCTCATCTCTGAGGGACAAGTGTCACACAGAAGTATGAACACAGAATTATGAAACTACTGTGATCAGTTTGAGCTGGAATTCAGTAGTGCTGAGGAAAACTAGAAAATAACAGGTTGGCAAAGGAGGAAACAAACAAGACCATAGTTTAAAGAGTATTAATTCTTTCTCCTGTCCTACCAAAGCTGGAAAATTTGCCTTGCCCCTCTGCAGAGAGACAATATGCCCTTGATGTATTCATGAGATTTCAGCAGAGTGAACATATGCTCTTCCTCTTTACAAACCCCTCTGATTCTTAGCAACACAAGCATCTTCATCTAAAGACGATCCAGTGCAAACAAACAGGTTTGTAGTTGTTATTGTTGTTGCTGTTTTGCCACGACAGATGAGTTGATCACGTACCGGGGGAAACACTTCACGTGTGGTTTAATGGGTACGGCAGGAAACCGGCAGAGAGAGCTGTTGGGATTTGACACTTGCTGAGATGCTGGCGTGCAACAAAGCTATTTTAAGGCAGATGAGGAATGAAACAACAATAATCCAAAGCAATGTGTTTGGATTATCATTTCTACTGTGCACTAGGACATAAAAGTACAACCTCTCGACTGGTCCTGGATAGAATAGTGAACATTTTGTTTTTCACATAAGCCCAGCAGAACTTTAACATGACTTGTATTGAAGCAGGTGTCCTTTCTACTTTTCACATACTATAAAGTTTCCCATATGGGAAACTGGAAAATAAGTTCAGATCTTGGCCGAAGCTGTGGTTGTTGTTTTTTTTTAATCACTCTGTTGGCACAAAGGTATTACAGAAATGATTTAGAAAAATACCCAAATATTTCCCTGGTGTGGATTTACCAGTGGGAGTTAGCTGGAGATTCATTTCAGTGAAGGCAAGCTGGGGTAAGCATGAGGCCAATTTCATTTTCATGTGGCGTTGATCTGAGTAGAAGTCTACGAGTACTAGTGCCAAAGAATCTCAGAATCCCTAAAATGTTTAACATTCACTCTTCGCTCTTCTTTATCCTCGTATTCTTTCCTATGTCAGATCCAAAGCTTTTGCTATATTATGGATTCCGTATTAGTTATAGTAAAATTGAGATGTCACACAAAACTATGCACTGCACTATCACAACACAGGAAACAGTGGGAATAATTCACCCAAGCTCACTGGGTTAAAGCAATTAAAAAAGCAACAACAACAGCTGGAGTTAACTGCGTTTCCCATATTCAGAAGATGTCTCTGAAGATCATGTACGTTACTTGGTGTGAACACCGTAAAAATAAGTACCATGATACCAGAATGGGAATTGTTATGCTACGAAATTGATGACAAAATTTTCAGGATGAATTCCTAAGGATGCCCAGAACAAACGGCAGGTGCCCAGCAGGTTGGCCTAATGCTTATCCCCTAAACAAATAAGATCTGGTTTCAGATGCACAGTACTCTTTACTTTGATGAGAGTGCAGATATTTTGTTCATACAAGGCCAGAGACAGTCACTTAGTCAAAATCCACCACAGCTGGAAACAACCAGAGCAGGGAAATGGGAACGATTTTCTGTGACAGCTGATGCACCTTTCCTCACATGGAAGGCTCCTCACCCATGCACTGTGACATTTCTTCCTGTGATGTCTCTGCTCCAGCACTTTCACACAAAGAAAGGATAAAGATCAGATGACCAAAGTTATGAAACATGTCATTGACAGCATAATCTCAGGAAGCATGCCACACATTTGTCACCTCTCTCTTTCGTTTGCCACCATGGGTGCTGTGATACAGCTGATTCATGTCATTGACTAAAACTTGGAGTTTGAATATGATTTTAAGGGAATCGTAACAAGGAGGTACTTACTGTTTAGATAGCTGCTTGGCACTTGACACAGACATCTCTGAAGAGACAGGCACAAAATAAAGCCTCATGTGTAGAATGTAGAATAGGATGCATCAATTATGTTCAATCTGACTGCTGTGAAAAGCTGATTTAACCTTGACCAGAGATGCTGGAAGAGAGCCTGTGTGAAATTAAAGAAGTAGAGATCAGGGCCAAATCCTCAGCTGGTAAAACTGTCAGAGTTGCACTGAGGTAAATGGTGTGAAATCCCCACACGGGACAGCCCACGTTGCATCATCCAAAAAATACTTGAAAGTATGAAACACCAGTGAGCAAGTTCAACAAGAACAAATGGTTTACAGAGTAAGAAAAGCTCCAATTGATTAACAAAGGTCAAGCTTACGGGCCAGTAAATTTCCCTTCATTTGATCAATTTTGCTTTAAAATTCAAGTGGAAACCATCCTTAAAAATAAGTCAAACAGTTCACACCAGAAGAATGTTCCATGGTTGGGTAACAGTATGATAGTAAATCAGATCTTTTGGTAGGCTGAGCAAATGCAGAACAAACAATAACTAAAATGAAATGGTAGCAGATCTGTGTCCTCTGAACCAGACCACAGACATACACTGTGCTTTGCAAAAGCAGCATGATAGCATGTTGCTGAAAGCATGCACAAAACTAAACCCAAATGTTTTTGTCTTTTTTTCCATCTTCAGTCCCAAAAAGTCATGAGGAAGTTGAGATATGAGGACACCTCAACTGCTTTCAGGCAGGTCATGCTGCTACGTGAGGTCAACATTACTGCTGCTATTAACTTCAGCTGAATCAGGTTTTGGCGTACTGGATTTAATTTATCACATTACCAAAGCTGTACACTGATATAAATCCACACCAGAGCAAAATTGAAATAACACTGTAGTTAATCAGGCCTAATGAAGCAATAGCCCTCAAGGTCAGGAATGCAGCTGTATCTCTGATGTTAGGATTAATACTTGCTCAGCTTTGAAATTAGCTAAAGAGACTCTTGCTATAGATGTCATAGATCACATATGGAGAGATTAATCAGTGCAACCCTCAGATCTACATTATCTGGAGAAAAATGCCAGAAAAAGAGGTGCAGTAACTCTGACGATCTATCTGCCAAAAGAAACCAGCTAAACAGTGAGTGTGACACTTCATTTTGACTATAGGGATGATGCCTAACACCAAAAGAAGCCACAGGCTCATAAACCTCTTCTTGCAGTCCAAGTGAAAAAAGAGCAATATATGTTGCACAAGTTATTGAAGAAAAGGGATGGCATACATGTTCCATCCCACTATTATCAAACAGAACATTTATGTGCTCTGAGTGACCTGCTGTCGGTATCTTTTAAAAACTCACTGATTAAATCTCTTCAGGAACAATTATCTACATTCTTGGAAATCATAAGATACTGAAAATAAAGTCTGCTGTGTCCACACTAATCTTTCCTTAACATACTCTAAAAATCAGTACCAGAGGAATGAAGAAAGTGAAGGATTTGTAATTGCTAGATGATTTAATTTGCAAAAGGGGTTTGATCACCTGAAACACAGTGACATTTTTTTTCTGTATAATGGAGAAATTATACTGAACTTAAATTGAGTTATATGGACAATCTGCCCAAGGAACTGGGCATCCATACAACTGACACCAAGCAGAAAGACATGAAAGACATGATTTATTGCAGGAGTTTCTTTTACTGGCTCAGGTAGCCCTTGGTTCAGCTCTCTCTGTACGGTGATACAATGACTCTGGCCTCAACAGTCCTTGCTGAGGCATTTTCTCCTGCAGTCATTTTGCACTATTCTCTGTTGCTCATCCTGTGCCCACATCGTGGCAAGAGAACGAGGCCATTTTCGGAAGCCATTCTTGAAATGCCCACAAGACACTGACTAGCACTCTGCCCTGCAACACGTAGCACATTCTAGTATGGTAGGAGGAGTACTGAAGTACTAATACAGCACTTTGAGAATGACAGTAATTCTCACTGAATTATATTCCTGCAAAGCAGTGTTTGTGTAGCACTAAGAGATGCATACAAACAACCATTTCAGATATAAGAATTCTGTTAATTTATTTTAAAATACTTTTTATGAAGTTGCTTTCCTGGTTAAGCACCTCTAAAAGGAAGAGGTATTTAGTGCAGGAACAGTAGAGGCAACTCTCAACAACACAGCAGCCTCTGTTTGTTCCTAACTGGGACACAAATATTGTGCCTGTATTGATAAGAGAACTCTGTCAGAATGTTTCAGACTTCACCAATGTAGAACTGTAGAATCATCTAGGTTGGAAAACGCCTTCAAAATCACCAAATCCAACAACTCTTAAATACCTCCAAGGATGGGATTCCACCACTTCCCTGGAAAACCCACTTCAACTCTTGATCATTGTCGTAATATCCACCTAAACTTTGCCAGACACAACTTGAGTCTGCTTCCTTGTGTCTCATCACTTGTTACCTGAGAAAAGAAACTGACAACCATCTCATTACTTCTTTGCATGCCATTTCTCTTTAATGAATTAAAGTCATTTAATCAATGACTTGAATACAGCTCTTGAAAGTATACTAAGTGAGTTTGCAGAGGACATTGAACTAAGAGGAACTGCTGACTCCCTTGAGGCTAGAGAAGTGCTGCAGAGATCTTGACAGAAGAGGGCTGGGCATTTAGCAATTGCATGAAGGTCAGCAAGGATTTTGTACCTGGACCAAAGCAACCATAGATATATGTACAGATGGGGATGAGCAGCTGGAGATCCCCATGTGAAGGGATCTGGAGGTTCTGGTTGATGGTAAGCTGAGTCTGAGTCAGTAGTGTGTCCTGGCAACCCAAAGGGCCAATTGTACAGTAAGGTGCATCAGGCCACACTGCCAGCCAGGCAAGGGAAAGGAGTTGTCTCACTGTGCTTTGCGCTGTGTGGTTGCACGTCGAGCACTGTTTGCAGGTTTGAATGCTGCAATAAAAAGGCATAAAACTATTAGAGAATGTCCAAAAGAGGGATATGAAGATGGGGAAGGGTGTAGAGGGCAGTTTGTTCAGCCCAGAGCAGAGGGGCTGAGGAGAGGCCTGATGGCAGCTGCAACTGCACACAGGGAGCAGAGGGCAGCGCTGAGCTCTGCTCTGTGTGACAGCGACAGGGCTGAGGGAATGGCATGGGGCTGTGCCAGGGGGGTTAGGGAAAGGTTCTTCACCAGAGGGTGGTGGGCATGGAATGGCTCCCAGGACAGTGGGCATGGCACCAAACTGTTGTGGATGCCCCTTCCCTGGAAGAATATAAGGCCAGGCTGGATGGGGCTGTGAGCAGCGTAGTCTAGAGGGAGGTGCCTATAGCAGGGAGATTGGAAATAGATGTCCTAAAGGTCCTTTCCAACCCAGACCACTCTATGATTCTACGATTTTTAGGTGGTTCTGTGTGGAGCCAGGAGTTGAACTCGATGGTGTTTGTGGATCAGGTAGCTGTAAAAAGCAGTGAGATGATCCCTCAGCCTTCTCTTCTCCAGACTAAACAGCATCAGTTCCCTCAACCACTCTTCATAACCTTTGCTTTCTGTCTCCTTCACCAGCTTTGTTGCTCTCTGCACATGCTCAAGCAACCTTCCTGTAGCGAGGGGCACAAAGCTGAACAAAAGATTTGAGATGTGGTCTCACCAGTGCCAAATTCGAGGGGACAATCACTTCTTTTGTCCTGTTGGCCACTCTATTTCTGATGCAGCACAAGGTATTACGTAACGTAACACTTTACCTATATAAATGGATTGCTTTCTAACTGAAATTTTACATTATTTTTATTTTTGTCTCTATCTGCAACTAGAAATTAGAAATGGAAGATAAACTGGTTTTAGGATGGATTAGACCCACACCAACTACAAATAAAGCACACGCCCTGCAGACTTTCAGGGTCAGAAAGCTACCACAGGCACAGTGCTCCCCTTTAGTTTTGCATTACCTGACATCCACTGTTTTGTAAGGACGTTGTAAGCAAAGAGCATGTAAATCACCACAATCTCAGGCTTTTAAAAAGACAGAAATGGATATAACCTTATAGCCTCAGAAGGAGAAATATGATGAGTCCAGCAGTTTAGGAAAAACAGAGTATCATATAGGTATTGAAAAAAAATAGCAAATGGCAAGAGAAGTTTTGTTTTGGCCTGGGACACATGCCTAGATAAAAGATGTGATAGTTCCAAAGAACACAAATGCAAAAAAATTGATTCAGTTTATGAAATGACAAACTATGGGAAAAGCAGGAGAGAATTTGACCTAAAAACCTATTTCTTAGCATATAATTCCTACTCTAAAATTCAAAGAAAAGCCAAAACTAATAAACAATTGTCACAGTGTCGATGTTTATTCATATCAAATCATTATGTGCAAGGCGAAGAATATCAGCAGTTCAAATTACTGGCTGAACACCCAGTGAGGTATATCAATTGCTCAAAACATTCACAGGACAAGGAGATGGCTGAGAAAGCCTGCAGCAACTCAATTCCTTAAATACAGCGCAAAAGGCCAGCAAAGCTGCATGACTGGATCTCCAGAGTGCACTGCTGAAGAGTAGGGGCTTCTTCTGCGTTGATGCCACTGAAAGTATGAATGTGTGAATTGCTGTTCAGGTCACAATTCTGCAAACTGATGTGAATAGCACATTTACAGTTGTGTTATGCAGCGAAAGAAAAAAATCTGTGAGGAATGACACATAGAAAATCAAAATAAAATTCAGGCGATTGTGGAACCAACATGCCTTTACCAGGGGCAAATCATGCCTGATAAACTTGGTGTTTTTTATGATGGAGTTACAGCATCAGTGGGAAAAGAAAGAGCAGATGATTTCATCTACCTTGGGTTTGTGCAAATGTCAACAGTGTTCCGCACGGTATCTTGGCTGCCAAAATGAAGAAAAATGGATCTGATGGATGGACCACTTGCTGGGTAAGGAATTGGCTGGATGGTCACACTCAGAGTTTTGCCATCAGTATCTCAGTGTCCAATTGGAGACCAGTGAAAAGTGGCATTCCTTAGGGATTGCTGATGGGACTGGTGCTATTTAAAACCTTCACAGGTGACACAGAACGTGGGATTGAGTATAAGCCCAGCAAGTTTGTGGATGACACAAAGCTGAGTGGTGCAGTCAACACTGTAGAGGAAAGGGACCTGGACAGTCTGGGCCCATGCCAACCTCATGAAGTTCAACAAGGCCAAGCACAAGATCTTGTGCCTGGGTTGGGACAATCCCAAGGACAAACACAGGTTGGGTAGAGAATGGCTTGAGAGCAGCTCTGAGGAGAAGGATCTGGAGACTCAACATGAGATGGCAATGTACACTTGCAGTCCAGAAGGTCAACCATATTTTGTGTTGCATTAAGAGAAGCGTGACCAGCAGGTCAAGTGAAGTGATTCTGCCTTTTTACTCAGCTCTCATGAGACTCCACCTGGAGTACTGTGTCCAGTTCTAGGTCTCACAACACAAGAAGGACACCAAGTTGTTGGAGCAGGTCCAGAGGAGGGGGACGAAGATAATCAGAGAGCTGGAGCACCTCCCCTATGAGGACAGGATGAGAGATTTGGGGCTTTTCAGCCTGGAAAAGAGAAGGCTGCAGAGGGACCTTATAGTACCTTCCAGTACCTGAAGAAGGTCTACAGGAAAGCTGGAGAGGGACTTTTTATAAGAGCATATATTGACAAGACAAGTGGAAATGGCTTTAAAGTGGAAGAGGGTAGATTTAGATTAGGTATTAGGAAGAAATTATATACTGTGAGGGTGCTGAGACACTGGAACAGGCTGCCCAGAGAAGCTGTGGATGCCCCCATCCTGAAGCATTCAAGGCCAGGCTGGATGAAACGAGCAAGCTGATCTAGTGAGAGGTGTCCCTGCCTACAGCAGGGGGTTGGACCTAGATGATCTTAAGGGTCTCTTCCAACCCAAACTATTCTGTGATCCTCCAGCCTGAGAGTCCCAGACACGATGCCAGCTTGGACCATTTACCTGGAAGCAGATCAAAGGTGTCTCAAGACAGGATGAAATGACACAGTGGAGTTATGCTTACAGCCTTAGATGGCAGACGTAGCCAGTCACCTGTCTGAGATGCCAGAGATATCCAGGATGGCAATCAGAATAAAGTGAGGTGTGGGAATTGGTCTCTCACCACAGCATAGAAGGGCACTAAAGCACAGTTCAGCAGATAGAATGGAGTTATTTCCTATTTTAATAGAAGCATTAATGTAGAGCTGAGCTTTGCTGAGATTTGCTGTTATAAAATAGGAGATAACAGCTTTAACAGACAAGAGAATGAGAGATCTAGCCCCACAGACATGTCTGTACTCTCATGCTCACACTGTCTCACATACCCAACTGAGTCTCCAAGGAGAAGATAGGACAGTGACAACTATCAAGAGGCTTGTTTACTAGCAGTGGAGGAAACAGATCAAATAAATAAGATTGTTTCACATCTTTACCAACTTCTCAAACAGAAATACTGAGACCTGAAAAATTCCTTTAATTTACTTCTTTAAGTTTTGATTTATATTCTCCACTCTGCGTATGGAAGTAGCAAAATGCCAGGAGGAACGAGCTTATTCACTGCAATGTGGTTCTTTTTGGGGGATTTTCCTGCTCACTCCTCTGAATTGTCCCTTTGATGAAAAATCAGTCTCAGGTGTTTCAATAAATAATTGCTATGACAGTGAAATAAAGTACATGGTGTCAAACATTACACTAATGACTTGAAGTCGTTATCTGTTTTCTCTATCCTGATAGGAGTAGAATGAGTTTATTGATTGCTGCACTGTTCCTGCAGCACAGAAATCTCCACAAAAAAAGACCACTGCAAATAATATCACATTTTCTGTACTTAGTGGGGGATGCCAAGCATTTAATAGACACTGAAATGATCTAAGGTCACCTCCACATAATTCTCTACCAAGGCAGGTTGGAGAAGCAACAGAGCGATGATGAGGGAAAATGTACATAAGCACAACTTACTCTTGGAGAACAAAATTTGCTCTTTGAGTACACAGCTGAACTTGGTTTAGCTTTCTCCAAGCCAAAGATAACAAAAGCCATAGCTGTGTGATAAACCTATTTTGAGCAAGCTGGATAGAAATGCCCTTTAAATTAAACTAGGGTGGAAAAAGCAGTCTCTTAGTTTCTTGGTCTTTTTGAATTACTCTCTCTCCAGAAGAGGTGCCTGTAGTCCTGTTTCCTCTTGGCTGTAAGCTGTGAATCGTAGCTTGGCTAATTTACAGTATTTGGGTACTTTTATGTTATACAGCAGGACCAGCCATTCCCACAGGTCCTTCAAGGGGTTGCATACCCTGTTACGCTTTACTGTCCCATGCTGTCAGCATAAGACTGATCATACTCACTACAATAACAGGAAAATTACTTTTGAAAGAAGAATACTTACAGACCCCCACACTTGGGGCCATAAGCAGAAACTTGCATCCTGACGATGATTCTGCAAGCTGCTGGGTATCGTTTCATGTGAAATTTCAGGGCACATGCATCCTTGAGTGATCAGATTGGATACCATTTCAGTTTGCTTTTGCAGAAGTTTAACACATCTCAGATCTTTCTGAGAGCACTGGAGATTCTGCTGATGCTGAGAACATTTTGCTGGTAGTTTATATCCTTTCCTAAGTAAGCACAGAAAGAGAAGCCAAAGCTTTAATTCTTCTAAGCTATTCTTTTTATTTTGCTTGTGTTACACATTTTTACCCATAGGCATCTTGGTTAACAGATCTACTTGCCAGTCCCACAAGCGCTTCAGAGCCGTTCTCAAAGGAAGTTTCTTCCTTGTCATTTCCAAGTCTCTGCCTCTGAATAAAGCATGCAAGTCTTTGACATCTCTTTACCATTTCTGATTAGAAGACACACTACTCTCACCATCTGTGAGTTTGTAGGGCATGTTGGGTACTACCCATAGAACTGCAGCACTTGTGGTGCGGTCTGGTGGTTGGGAGAGGAGAGCTGTGTGGGTGACTCTCCCCTGTGCTATTAAATACCACAACCAAAGCTTAAATACTCTACTGACAGGAACTTCCTAGAAACAAAAAGGAGACGCAGGTTGGTAAAAGCAGCAAGGGATCCAAAGAGCACATAGCCACACCTTAGGGTGGTATTTGCACTTGCAAGAAAATCTCTTTTCTTCTGTTCCTGACTCGAGTGAAGAGGGACAGAAAGACCAGCAGCTCTGATCCACAACTGAAATGCAAAAATGCTCTACAGGGCAAAGGAGTGGTAGGGTAAGCACTACAATAGACAAGCAAGCTCAGTCAGCACATAGTTGTAGGCAGATGACGTGCCAGCAGAAGAGAACAACAGTCCCAAGATAATTGTGGCTGGCCCACAACCTCAGTCTGTGTCAACTCTGTGGCCTGCAAGCCAAAGGTTTCCTTTTTTTCCCACTCTATTGCATACCACATGGCATCTCCAGCCTTACACAATCACTGACTTCTCCCTGGATCTCTGGGAGAGCAAAACAACGTTGGGAGCCAGACGAGGTAGTAACAGACAGATCGTTTGATCTGAGACATTTGAATGAGAGTGTGCAGGCTGCTCTCTGAAGAGCTTTCCTTCCCTGATGATCCGGCTTTCCCAAACCTCCTGCACGTGTGACAGAAAGCGCGCCTGGAAAGAAAGCAATTTCTCATTTTGCTAATGCATTCAGTCTTCATTGGTCCCTGTAGCAAATGACTGTGGTTCTTTACCCACTTCCTATCTTGCTGGAATTCATCCCACAAGAGGCTGAATAATCCCTTGTAGAATGTTTTTAAGGAAAAAAAGTCTTCACCTGATCATTGAGTTTCAATGAGCTCGACAGCTCATGAAAGGTATTCAAATGAATGAAAACAGTACTTATGCCCTGACTGTTGTAACCCTAACCCTAACCTAAATTTGTATTCTAGCTACAGTGTCCTTCTGCGTTATGCATCCTCTTATAACAAACATGATTTTTGGGGAGCCTGGGGGCGGTACGTGGGGCAAGGGCTGCGCTTCGGACCCACGAGCTGGGCGCTCCACCCCGTTCCTCGGCAGCGGGGGCCCCCAGCCCAGCAGAGGGCGCTCCAGCACCGGCTAATGGCGGGGAGCCGGCACTCGGCCCTTTCCCGCTCGCTGGGGCTGTGAGGGGCGGCCTGCTGCGGTCGGCGGGTGGGCGGCTGCCGGGCAGAGAGCTGGGAATTTGAGCTCTGGTTGTACAGGCTTCCCCTATGCCGTTCTTTTTTGACCGTGCAGGCCTCGTTCTTTGCCAAAGGGAAATATCTGTCTTCCCCCTGACGCCTACGGCAGGACTAACGTCAGAAGACCCAGCCCCACAGGCACCCGGCCTCCTCCCCTGTCCCAACGCTGAAGCATGAGGACTTGCCAGGCAGCAGCAGGGAGTGCCTTAGGCCAAGGAGGCTGTGATGCCCCATCCCTGCAGGCATTCAAGGCCAGGCTGGATGTGGCTCTGGGCAGCCTGGGCTGCTGGTTGGCAAGCCTGCATGTAGCAGGGGGTTGGAACTGGATGAGCGTTGTGCTCCTTTTCAACCCAGGCCATTCTATGATTCTGTGATTCTATGATCCTTCCCTTCCAGTGGCCACAGATACCCTGGGCAACACAATCGACCCCTGAAGCCGGGTCTGACTTCAAGGCAGGCCCTGCTCTGCACACAACATCGGGCAGTGGCCTCCAGAGCTGCTTCTAAAGGTTCCTTGCTTGAAATGCTATGTAAGTATGCATAAAGCACCCTTATCTTCATTACACAACACAGAAGAAAAATATACGGACAGGTAACTCCATGTTCACCAAATCATTTGGTTTCAGGTGGAGCCACCTGTAACAGGACCTGCAGGCTGATGGCTCCAGCAGATCACTGCCTTCCTCTCCATGCTGTCTCATCAGTCCTGCTCCTTTTAATAACTCAGATGGGTTTTATCAGACTTTGTCTGGATCACTCTCCTGGATTCACTGCACATATGAACATCAACAACTTAACTGATGGTGTATATCCATTTCATAGGATAGCATGGCATTGATTGATGAGCTAACTAGGATTATGTCTCATTTGAACCAATAAATTTTCTTTCAATTCTTGCAGGTGAAAGATTGCCACTGTTTTGCACTGCAACCGCTCACTGATGCGGATCTACTGTGTCAGTCACTCCACTGCTGTAAATACAGCATGGCTTTATTCAAGTTCCTGAGGCTTAATCAGCCTGCTTTTAAAACAGCGTGGTAAGAGAAATTGCCCTTAGCTAACAAATTGATTGTAGATGTGTATTTTTTCAAGATCATTCTCCTTGTTTAATCTTTTTTTTTTTTTTTTTAAGTCATCACCAAGGGGCCAAACTTAACTTAAAAGTGGGTTAACATATTATAAGCAAGGTCATTTTTCTTTGTTCCTGCAACTGCTCTGATTATATGGTGAGAGGAGACATAAGCCTGACCTAGTGGACATTGCTGTGAACTTGCACTTTGGACTTCCCAGGAGTCCTTGAACAGGCCACTCACCCTGTGCTGTACTTCAGTCTCCTGTCTGCAAAATGCAGCTAAAGCTTCCCTGCTGGGCAGGGGCACTGTGAGTAAAGCCCTGTAAGGATTGCAAGATGCTTAAAAACAGCATCAGTGATGGCCACATAAGTGCCAAGAACAGATATGTATCTGCATATCCAGACAGCTGCAGACTTATTGTGACTCAATCAAGTTTAAACATCTTAAGATAAAAGCTGCTATTTCAAGCTTCTTAGGCTCAAGGAAATCCATAATAAAAACAAACCATCAACATAGAAATAACTGGGCTTATTCACACTCAGAAGAAGTGGGAGATTTCTCTTGTCAAGGTCACTTTTGAGACCTTGACAGACTGAGAAGAAAATAAAAAATTCAATGCATGAAAACCATGACAGAAAAAGATGCAAGATTAAAGCTCCTTTCCCCACTGCTTAGTCAAATGGGGAAAAAAATCCAGTGCTTCACCTCCAGCCAAATACTCTTGCACAGTGAAACAGGGAGAATAAGTTTATATATAGCAAGTTCAAATCTACCTTTCCTAAGATACTTTGAGGAACAGGTCTGAATCATTGATTTGGTCCAGAATGTTCACTCTTCAGAAAAAACTCAGTTAAATTTGACTACACTCTTGCCAAATATTGCTGGAGTGTCAGAAGATAAATGTATCATCATTTGCCCTCTCTTTATCAGCTCTGAGACAGTGCCCTAGTTGAAACTGAGAAATTACAAGGCTAGCTCTAGCTCTTAACCTTCTGGATAGAGATTTTCTTTGTAAATACTGGCACACAGGAAATTATTTTCTTTAAAATATGCTGGAGTGACCCTTGCAGAGTTTTGAACAAAAGGAAATTCTGATCTGGCAGTGGCACAAAATGGGTCCTGTTGCCTCCTTGGCTCTTGTTTCAAACTTGCAGTCACGTTCACTGACATGAATAAGTAACACAATTCACCCACAGCCATACAAACTTTTAGGGCAAAGATGGGCCTGAGTCCAAAGTCCACCCTGCAGCTCCCAAATCCCAGAGTTAGAGTCTTGTCAAACCTCAATTCTAATATGAAGAGTAGTAACTACAGAACTGTGTTCACAGAAACACAGACCATACTACCTCTCCCAAGCGAAAGATTAAACATACATGGGCTTAATTATATCCTTATCCCCATAACTAACAACTAAATGAAACTCCGTGCTATGCACTATGTGGAAAATGAACTCTTCAGTATTACCTTAGCTTTGTTAACCAGGGTATTTTTTGTGTGTCTGTCCAATGTGGACAAACTGTACATTCAGCATAAGCCATTAATGTTGTTAATTATTCATGAGCTAATTTTTGCAGAGAAGGTCTGGAATCTTTCCTGGAGCAGATCTGGTGTTCTCTCACTTCTGCATTTCAGTGAGCCCCTTTGGTCTGAAGCTCCCTCCTACCAGGTTGCTTCATTTCTCTGCGTCAGAGCACACGCATGTGCTGCATAAAGCACGTAAGAGCATCAACGTGGAGTATTTATGCAGCAAATTTGTGTCTGTTTTGCAAGATATGGAATGTTTCATATGCAAGTCATTAATTAGATGTAGATACTGACAACGACAGGTATTGATGCACATGTGTATAATCTTGGAAAATGTTGGCACTTTCCTATGCATGGGGTAATGAAATTTAAATCTATTAATATCAGAGAGAAGGTAAGATGTTGTTCTTAGATTGTGTTTGAAAACATTTGGTGAGCTCTCGGTCTGGTATCTAGAACAAAGTACTGCTATTCAAAGCAAAATGATAAAAATAAAATAGTGAGAACCTTCTAACCAACTATGACAAAATATTTTCCTTCTTTCTCCTACTAGTTCTTTTTGACTTTGTGTCTTACTCTTCATTTCTGCGTTTGATTTCAAATAACATATTTTATCCCTTTCTTTCAAAGGAAATGGAGATTAAAGAGCATTGTTAATTGACAGAAGAGATGTTATAGAGATTGTCAGTTACCTTTTGCTGCTGATAGCCATCAACTCTAATAGAAATGTAAGAACACAGAACTGGAAAGGACCATCTGGAACCATCTGTAAGCCGTTCCCAGCACTGTGGGCTACTATAAATTAGACATTTAATCACAAACAGTGCATAGAACATCTTCTCCACATGACATGGGCCATAAAACAGTTCGTGTGTAACACAATTAAAAAAGATGATGATTAATAATGAACATCCAGAACTGTAATGGGTCATAAAAAGAACGCAGCATCAAGCACCATCAGCTTCTGAGAACAGGAGAGTATAATTTTGGGGTAGAATGATTTTAAGAGATAAAGTGTGAGTTTTGCTGTAAGAAGGCAAAAATGAAACAAAGAACAAAACAGCTTCCGTTATTGTGACGCGGGAGATTTCTTCATTACCTCAAACCTTGCAATCTTAGCTTGGACTGTGTGACCCAGATTCACCTCCCACTCACTTGCTGGAGTGGTGTTCATGATGGAAGTGTACGTTCCTCTCATTTTCATTTTCATTTTCCCCCACTGGCAGTACCACACTCTAATCTGAGCGACATTCTGAGGTTCTAACACAGCAGTAAGTACTGCTGACTCATGTGCACCTGGTTAGCTAGCTCTATTAGAGTGTGTGCAGACCTCTACGAATACATGTCTCCTGTAAAATGCCATGCCACGCCACTATTAAATTATACCATCTGACACAAACACATTACTCTGAAGGCATATAAAGCATTCTAGGAATTGTTCCTTGTGAATACATTTTGACACACGGTGCATCTCCTTTGGACAATGCAATGTTATGATGGTTGCTGAGAACATTTTACAGGAAATGTATCTTGATTTCCAGTGTCACTGTGGTTTACTGAATACTTATTGGGTGAAGAACAGACAACTTTTTTCCCTTCTCTAACTTTGCAGATAGCAAATGCTATGTAGTTTTTGATCTTGTGATGCTTTCCCGAGAGATATCTTTCTGTGGGCATAAAAATCTATGAATATCTACAGCATCTGATCCATAGGTCATTTGACCTCTGGTGATGAGCATCCACCCAGGGCAGTGGGATGGTCAGTGGAGAAGGTGAAGGCAGGGCAAGAGAAGATGCCTTCAGTTTAGCATGTCCAGCCTACATCCCCTTCTCACCAGCTGTAGATGACTTTCAGCACACAGCCACTGCTCTTCAGCCATTGGGGAGGTTTGAAAGAACTACAGATGTCTGTACAGAAGTGCACAGCAGTCCTGGCTAATTCTCATGGTCTGATTCTGTTCTACAAAGATTTAGGGGCTTCTTTGCAGTGTGCTTGTCTGCTGCCAATGGCCTTGCAAGGAGAACAAGCATCATTTGAGATTATATTAAAGCTATAGATGAAAAAGTGCATCCAAAATACTGTAGTTTCTTGCAGTGGTCTGAATGATAGCCTTTCTTTCTATTCATTCCGAGTAAGTCTTCCTTGTACGGTGTGACTGCTTAATCTAAAAAGGAAGAATAATGGCTAATGGACCTTTTTATTAGATGGCTTTAGGGTTTGAGGTGCTGTTATCTTCTAGCACTAGGGCCAGGCTGAATCTGAGGGCTTTCAGTTAGCCACAGTCATAAAACAGAATATAAAACAATTGTGCAGAAGTGAAAAAAAAAAGAAGAGCTTACCACATCTTTTAGTTTCCCTTGATCCTCATGGGCTGATGAAGAAATATGTGGCCTCTGTAAATGGAAGGTATTCCACAAATACATTGAGTGGAGCCTACAGCATCCCAGAGGAGCTATTCATCAACTTCAACAGGAATATGCAACGGGAGGCCTTCACTGAATTAAAAACAACAGGAAAAGAAGAGCCATCCACTTATCTCATCATTTGGTTATCTCTGATTTCAAGGAGTGCACAGAAATGTTAAGCCCTCACTAGACTTTTTATAAGAGCTCCTAAGCCTGCTGTCTTTTTTTCCCCTCAAGTAAAAGAGAGAGCCAACAATTTCTGCATGTGCTGTCTTTCAAAGAAAGTACATTTTAATTACATCTGCATTAAATGAGATTTAAATAATTTATTTTTACCGATTTAGAAACAGCTATTAAAATCCAAATTGAACAATTCAGTGGTGCTTAGTGGTGGTGCTTAGTAACTATAAGGAGTACTCAGCATGTTGCAGGGTTAAATCCCCCAAGAACAAGCAAATAATATGCTGTGAGTACTGACAAGCTTTTAGAAAACAGTTCAGTAATGGCCACAGCCATGATCTGGTGGAGCTGCTTCTTGTGAGGCCAGAGATAATTCAGCCTCTGTGCGACTTCATGCTTAAGACTTTCCTGATCAGGAATGGCCAAGTGGTGTAAGTTATGAGTTATCAGCCTTAGGTCTCAAGGTATAAATTACTCTCTGACAGGAAGCAAGATCTATAAATTGATTTTTTTTTAGGGGTAAGCTTTATTTACAGTAGTAAAAAGATAAGTACTGCATTTGCTAAGCCACTATTCTCAGGATGCTTGCAGCTTCCATTGAGAAGGGCTGGCAGGACTTTACATTGCACAGTGTGCTAGGCTCACAACCAGCAAGGCATCTTGATTGTATATGGAAGAACTTCTGTATTGTGTTGATCACATGTTCCATGGAAAATTTCGCTTTGAATTGAGCTTTTATTTCCCCCTCCCCCCACGGTGTAAAAAAAAAAAAACCAAAAATCCATGCACTCAAATTAGGCATTAAGAACTCATTCTCAAAGTTATTAAGAATGTTTTGAGTCTTCTACAGCCTCAAGTGAAACACTCTTCTGCATATCACAGGCTGCACAGTCTTTTCCACATTGGTTGGATTCTTTTAGCTCAGAAGTGAAGGATGGCAAATTCTAACCATCACACCTTTACTGTGCAGAAGGGCTTTGGGAAGAGGACTGTGATGGAAAGTTAATTCATTGGAATACAATTGCTGAGTTAGAACTGGTCAAAGCAGAAAGACTGACGGCGGTCGTTTGTAGAAATTGCCTTTGAGCTGGGAACCTTAATGACTACAACTGGCTAGAAATTTGGTCTTGCTTTTCATCCAAATACATTACCTCTATCTCAGCATTAATCCTGTCAGCAGCTGACATACAGGTACATACTGTCTTGCAAGAGAAATAAACTATTTTTCTCTGGCCTCCTCCATTTATGTTACATTACCTTTCATCTAATGCTGAGCCATCCACATCACTTTAGCAGGATACAGTGCAGAATGGTGGGGCTGCCGGAAGCCAAACTGCTACGCTTCTTATACCTTAGCTTACATGATTAAGCCTTTTAGAATCAGAACACTGCAGCGTATAACGAACTTGCATGATGTCAAGTGAAAGGGATAGCCAAGTGACAGAAGGTACTGGCTTAATATGACACTGCATTATGGTGTAGCTCCGGGGAATAAAATTCAGGAGAAATTATTTGGATAAAACAAATTCGATCATAGGCAAGTTTGCGGGTTTTGTTTCTTGTTTTTCTCTTGTTTGTTTGTTTGTTTGTTTGTATAAAGTGAAGATTAGTAGGGTAGTTTTGCTGATATTTTTTTACTGGAAAACAAAACCAGGAAAAATACAGGCAGTTTCTGCCCTGGTAAAAGTGTCAGTCATTTGGAAATGAGGCTTAAGACACATTCCAAATGACATTCACAAATAATACTGGTATGAACATTTAGAAAAAATAAAAATGGCTGAAATAGATAGAGAATGTCAAAAACTGTGTATTTTATCTATTTTTTTGTTTGATTGTTTATTCTCTTGCAGCTTGGAATTAAAAAAAAACAACAACGAAAAGGCTTTCATGCTGCACATCTGTCAAACCTGAGGACTCCAATGCACACAAAACTTACTATTCTTTAACTGCAGACTTGTATTCCATGAAATATGAAAAGACATCTGAAAAAGGCACCAGGTCTGACTGGGTGGACAAGGATGTCAGGAGAAAACTAGGATTTTGCAGAGATTGATGTATGTAGAAGGAACTAAGGATACATGAGTAGAAGTGCACTTCAGAGGTCAAGAAGAGTGAAAATTGTTAAAAGTTAGATTGAGCCACACAGACTGTGAATTTCCTGACTTTTCTGAGAACAAACAAAAGATCCTTTGTACAACAGAAATAACAAAACAAGAATTATTGTTGTGCAGAAGGGAGGGAGAGGACTTGAGAAATAACCCCCAGAATGAAGTGAATATATTGCCTTGGTTTTCAGTGAAGATACAGCAGTTAAGTGTAGAAACAAAGCTTATAGGGTGAATGCAAAGGAAAATTTGGAAATGGAATGGATGCATATGAAATAAAAACAAATCTAAAATTGCTAAGCATGCTTAAATCATATGGTAGCTGCTGTGCCAGAGATTTCATAGAATTGTCCCATTAAATAGTAAGCCTGGTACCAGCCTGTTAGTAAATCTGTCAGGCTGTGAGAGCACTGAATTACTGGCGATTTTTGAATATGGCAGCCATAAATAATGGAAGCAAGTGTGATTCAGGCAAAAAAAAAAAAGGGCTTCTGGCTGGTCTCAGGAGTACTTTGAAAAAGGAACAAGTGAGATTACACAGCCACATGCATTTGGGTACAAAACAGGTAAAAAGCACACAGGGTTTCATTAGAGGTACTCTGTGCCAAATACCTACATATCTTTCATTCGTATTAATGCCATTTTCCTAAGAAGGGTAAGACAGTCTGTGTTGCAGTAAAACATTTGTCATGATGCTACAAGAGATACTGCTAGGAACTCTAAGCATCGGCGATGCCCCAGAACAAAGTACAGGGAGCTTCTGTTATTTCCAAATCTCATCCTCTCTAATGAGGAGAACTTCTCTCTCTTCTCTCTCCTACAAAAGCTTCTTTCTCAACAAAAGCTGCAGAATAAGACATCTTACTGAAAGTCTTCAGGAACTCCAAGAGAATATGATAAAAAGATGGGTGAAAGTGGGACCTGTGAGTAGTTAGGTCTGAAAAAGGAACTAAAAACCAGAAAAAAAAAATCCTTTGGAAGGCATCTACAAAGGCCGGAGATGATGTCTGCAATATTTTTATTTCATTTTTAAATTATATTTTTATTACCAGCAGTTTGAGCTGTCATCAGAAGAAACTTTAGATCTTACTAAGAAGAAATATCCAAGAACAAAGATGCTGAGCAGGAGTGATAACATGCTTAGCAAAGTTAGAGAACTCTGCCCTGAAAGAGAGAGGCCTGAAGCAGTAGCTTTAGCAGATAGAGGAGCCATCTGTAGCTCGGTGTGAAGCACTCCACATTGAAAGGCGATGAGCACGCAGCCACTGGAATGGAAATGTGGGGTATGTGACCACAGCTGGTTCATCCCAGAGACCCAAAGTGGCAGTCTGCACTTAAGCACCAGTACTTCTGGTAGATACAGAGGGGCCTCCCTCGACCTGTGCTACAAAGAAGGGTCTCAGGCGAAGATGCTCCACAAGGGCTGCTCCCTCAAAAGTGATCTAAAATCGGATGTCACAGCATGAAACTAACAGGAGACACAAGGCTCTGGGCAAGGGGACTCTTATAACAAATGTGTGACCATGGAATGTTCAACAAGACACCGTACACACCGATGGCTGCTATTACTAGCCTGGTGCATCTTAATTAAAGAGGCAGGATAATCTGTAATTATGCAAGGTGGCTAAATGAAACCAATCAATACAGCCTCGTCTACCAAGACACTACAACGTGATGTTTCTTTGCTTATTGCTCTGTTCTTTTATTACCACCTTGAGGAAGATGCAAGGTATTACTGGGGCAGGCTTACCAACTCACCCTTGCTCAATATTTTATGTGTATTCTAAGACAAACTGGACTAGAATATTGGGCAAATTCCTATATATACGACAAATAACCTGATTAATATCATTAAATATCATTCAGATAGCCTTGAACAAGATTGACATTTGAGTGTTATGGCAGCCTGTGGTTAACCTAAGCAGACTGTAGATTAGGCATGGTCTGCTTGACATGATATTAAGTGGCCCTTATCTATAGCAATGTGCATTCCTCCAAATTGCTGTGTTTTATAGGTGTTCTTTAGTCAGAAATTTCACTCCCCTCCCCCCTCCCAGAAGCCCTTATTATCTACTAAAACCTGATATACTGAAACATGAAGCAGCACGCTATTTCTGTGAACATAAATTAGAACAAAGAAATGCAAATAATTGATAAAGAAAGCTAAAAGTACTAATGAAACATCATGATCAGTAAGCGTTAATTGTCTACTTGTCCCAAGTAGTATATAATCAGGCAAAAATGGAACACCTGCAATACAGCAGTTCAAATTCTGCTAGGAATTTTTTTTCTGTCAGCAATAAGAAAAGGGCAAATGTGCGTGATAAATATTTCTGTCCTTTATTTTTCCATAAAGAGAAAATGGGAGACTGCGTGCCTAAGTCATAATGGACAACTTTGTATTGCAGCGATGACTACAGATGTTGCTCTCCGTAATTTGCCTTCACCATTTCCAGTTATTTTCTTCCCAGCATTTTTGAAGGAGTTGGATCCAGTGCTCATTTATCACTTAGTGTTGGCTTTTAATATTTGTAAAAGAAAGAGAAAATTCAGTGTTTTTAGAAAAAAAAAAGGCTTAGATTCGTTGCAATCTGTCTGCTTCTTAAAGATCTGCCTAATTCATGCTAGGTTTGTCAAGTTTCAAACAAATACATGGGATGAAAATTGTCTTTGCACATTGGAC
This sequence comes from Tympanuchus pallidicinctus, assembly GCF_026119805.1. Taxonomy (NCBI): domain Eukaryota; kingdom Metazoa; phylum Chordata; class Aves; order Galliformes; family Phasianidae; genus Tympanuchus; species Tympanuchus pallidicinctus. The sequence continues at coordinate 1,476,676 of NW_026294752.1, read as the reverse complement.
GCTTTGACACTGCACAAGGCAAAATAACCAATTCCAGATTTCTTAAGTTGAAAAGCAAAAACAACAACAAAACACGCACAAAAGCACTATGAAATACCAATCTGCATGATTTCATGGAATACTGATTAGCGTTTGGAATGCAAAATCAGTGTGCTAAAACCAACAGAGGAGACGTGAGGTGAGTTTGTATCTAACAGTTGATAAACAGAACTATTCATGAAGAATTGCACAGAGTAGGGCACTTCATTTCAATTCCACTGGATCTCCAGAAGGCTCGGTGTTACTCAGTATAGTGGTTTGGGAACATAATATGGAATATAAAAATGAAATCACTGCTGGCCACAACTAGAAGTGATGAAAGTTTGGTGCCGCAATAAATAACTGTATCAGCAGACCACTTAGGCAGAGTGCTCAGATGACAATGATCTGTACAAGAGACCCATCCTACAGGCTGCCTTAGCTTCTGTGTTCTGTTAAAGCACATAACAGGTGTCTTAGAACTATGGAGAGCAACGCTGTACACCTTTCAACAAAGAATACATGCCATACAGGATGAAACAGTGAAACAAATTAAGAGGTTACAGTAAATAGAGGAAATGAGCAAAGCTTTTTATACTGTGCTGCAAAGCAGTAAGAAACCAGTGTTTCCTCAGTATATGGCACTATGCACACGCATAAAAAAAGGAAAAAGGAAAAAGAAGAAATAAAAAAGAAAATAGAAAAATGAAAAAAAGAGAAAAGAAGTGTTTTTGAAGCAAGAGCATGAAATCAGAAAAATTTCAGGAAAAATACAAGACTGACATTATTTAATCAGTAATAACCTTAAGAAGCTCAAACTTATTCATCTTCCAAAGAGAATATTGAGATGCTATTTTAATGATGGTTTCACAATCCTTACAGGAAGAATAGGTATCAGACAGTAATGACACCTCTCCTAAGAAGACAAATCCATGAAAACATACAGTGTCTGGAAGCTGACATTAGCTGAATTTAATCTGGGCCTAAGGTGCATTAACCTACAAATGAAGGCCAAGAAATTTACCAAGAAAAGTGCCTGATTTTCCATTTCTTTTAATCAGATTCAACAAATAATTCTGCTGAGAATTTAGGAACTTTTTATGCTATTGAACCTGGTCTTTAGGATCCTTGTAAATGAGAGGATATACAAGTCTCATGGGAAAGATGGGAACACAGGTATCAGTGACTGAAATCCTGCATCTTTCATCATGTAAGAGATGAAACTGTATCATATAAGGTTAAATCTATTCTTCTGCAATTATATCATGCTGTGATGCTTTCTTTAAGAAATTTCCAGTGCTTGGAAAGCAAAACAGACCATCACCATAGTTATCTCACGTAAGCTGAAACACTGAAAAGTTCAAGAGAGACAAGTGACTTGCTGAGATAAAAATGACTGTCCCTTTTTGCCTTTTTCCCTGGTCCATAACAGGTGACAGTTGTTTAACTCAATGTCTTATCTCTATTTCCTTCCCCAGTGAGAAAGAGTCACTTGCTGAAGTGAAATAGCTCTCCCTGTCTGGCTAAGAACTTCTCCCTACTTAACTTCTCTCAAAGTGGGAAGTGGGAATTTTGGCCTCCAACTCACTGAAATATGGAGTTAAAAGCCAAGGGTAGACTCTATCTCTTCCTCGATGTTGGGTGGAATACAGCAAGGTCAGCAAGACAGAAAGACATTGGCTTCTTAGCAAATCACTAATTAAATATCCTTCAGAAAATCAACAATGAAGAAATTACCCTTGAAATTTGGCTTATCAGCCTTCTTATAAAGATATGTAGACAGGCAGGCTAAATTTCATGCTATTCAAAGCAAAAGTAGAGCACAAATTGCCTAGTGCAATGAATACTCTGCATTCAGACTATGATGGCCTATGTCTGAAGCATTTTAATACACTTTGGAAGATGATGTTTTCACTATAATATATGTCACTAATGTTTTATATGGCAAGTGGCGTCATACTATGAGGATCTCCTGGAATGTCCCTGCTTCCAGTTAAAAAAGTTCTCCTTCATCTCTAAATAGATTACACCTTCAGCAGGTGTTTGAAATAGGCAAAGGTCTGTAACCTCATAAAGAGGAAAAAAAGAGGATGATTGGTCAGACATGGAAAGTGTGAGGTGGTAATTATTTTCATATGACACGCGAGAGATGCTATAGCAAAGCTGACTAAAGCTGAGCATGAGTTAGCCAGTCCTCTTGAGAAGTGATGTCAGCCAACTTTTGCTTTCTCCAGAGCTATGATTAATAAACAGGGAGGATTATTACAGTAACTTACTCTTAGTGGGCAAGGAGTGACATCAACAGCAGCTGAGCAAACTGACCAAACTTAGTTGTGTGTCGTTGAGTTTTTTTGCTAGCAATGACTAACAAGGGGCTAACAGCATCCCAGGGCACAAAGAGCCCTTGGAACCGAAAGGAGGCTTCTGGTGGAGCTTTGCAATGACAACCACCATTTTGCTCTTCTGCTTTGTTTTACAGGTGAAAGACTTTTTGGCTGGCCTGCAGCAAGCGCTTAACTTTCTCTGTTCTCACAAGCAAACTCAAAACCAGTCAAAAACTACCCCTCTGCCTTTCCAACATAAATCTGTATGCATCATCTCCATTTTCTGCCTTGTCTGCCGACATGTAACAACTTTTTTTTTCGTTACTAATTCCAGAATGCCATTATAAGAGGAACTTATGTGTCCTTGGAGCATGGATTTTAACAGCAACAGCATAAAAAGTTTAGACATGAAATGTAGAATGCTGAGCATCAAGTTAATCTTGTGAAGAATGCTGTGTTTAATTACGTTTTCTTTTTCCAAACTGATAGAGACTTATAGCAACCCTGCCTGCCACTTAGCCTTTGTAAATTTGCCCTCCCTAAAATTAGACCTGGCCACCTGGAAATATTTACTAACTGAACTGAAATACTCTTGTGAAAGCACTGCCAGTGTAAATTGAATTCTTACCCCTGTAAAGTAACAGCACTCGCATTGTGCAGCCCTGAACGTAACTGTGAGGTACTCTGAGAGAAGGTCAGATACTTTGGACTCTTTCTGTCATGTTAACTTTTTCACATGAGGGGAACAGCGTTTGCACTGACAATGTAAAAGCGTATGACACCGCTTGCAACTCTGTGTTGTGTGCACTGAGAAAACAGTTCCAAACAGGAGCTAGAGGTTTGACAACATATTGCTAAAACCTTCCTGAGCTTAGCCTATTCAAATGCCCTTTCTGAACAACAAAAGGAAAGAAACAAAAGATGGAGTGTGCAAGCCAACAATTTATTTGTCCAAACACTAATAACACCGTGCTTCTCATTTTCTCATAGACATCTTGTGAGAGAAACAAAAGGGATTTTCTGAACTAAACAGTGAATAATGGTCCCAATAGTAATACGTGCAGGCTCAGCCAGAAACTGAGATGCAAAGTATACAGATATTGAAATCATAGAGACATAGAACTGTTTGAGTTGGAAGGGACCCTTAAAGGTTATCTAGTCCAACTCCCCTGCAATGGACAGGGACACTTATAGCTCAGACAGGTGCTCTGAGCCACCTCCATCCTGACCTTGAGCATCTCCAGAGATGGAGCATGGAGCACCACCTCTCTGGGCAACCCGTGCCAACGCCTCAACCACCTTCATTATAAAAACTTCTTCCTTACATACAACCTGAATCTCCTCTCTTTTAGTTTGAAACTGTTTCCCCTTGTCCTGTCACCACAGACCCTGCTGTATAGTCTGTCCCCTTCTTTCTTGTAGCCCCTCTTTAGATACCGAAAGCTGCTGTCAGGTTACCATGGAGGCTTCTCCAGGCTCCAGAAATGTTCTATCATAAAACAGTTAACCATATTCTAAACATTTTTTGTTGGAGGTTTTGCACAGCGTGGAGTGGTTTTTCCGTTCCAAAGCAGGTAGCAACATATTTTAGCCAGCAGGAAGAAGAGCTTGGAAACCATGGCAAGTTCTCCTTTCCATCCTTCCAACCATGGATTTCTTTGGAAGTCCTGGGCAGCCAACCAAGTGCTATGAGCAAACTTCCACTTTGTATCTTCCAAGTTAAAAAAGAAAGACAACAAATACCAGTTTCAACACTTACCTATACCGGAGATTAATCAGTAGATTTCTGCAAAGATTTTTGCCTGTCACGTACTGTCTGAGTACCAGGAATTCATGCTACCAGAGACCCTGATACTTTGAAGTTCAAACACATTTTAAAAGACAGGTTTAAATTTTGTGCAGTTATTACTGTATTTCAGTCCATTTTTGAATCCCAGAATATGCTTTGGAACTTTCCTTTTCCTAGAGCTATCAGATTTTCAGCTGATGACTGAAAATGTCTCCCAGCATCTCCAACTCCAAGTAATATAAAAATGTCTGTATTTGCTTGTTGAAGCAGCTTATTCTATGTGGATATTTTGTAATGAAATACAGCTTATTCTGTGTCGTACAAGCAGGTATTTCATTTCTATGAGATGGAGTGGTCAAAGGAAGCTACTGAGGTAGCTTCGTGTGGAACACTCACCTCCTGACTTTCACCTCCCTTTTCTGATTCAGATGTCCTACTGCAATTCCAGCCTCTCCTGCTGTTTCTGTTTCCAGATGGTGACATGCAGCAGGCTTCCCACAAACATTGAGACATCCAGCCATACCTGGGCAATTCAGAACAGCTTCACAGCTAGACAGCAGAAGCAGTCTTTCCCAGTGATTCAGCTTTGAGACTATGAGAAAGCAGTCTAACATATACAAAAGATGTTTTTTTAACTTTTCATCTTAACCAGAGTTTGACGTACTGTTTCAGCATCACTGGCTGAGGAAATGCTTCCAATTGGATGTGATCATAGTCAGCCAATAATCTTTGTAATAGTACTGAACTCTAATACTTTTTTTTCCTCTTAAAAACCCTCAATGAACTGACCAGAGGTGGGGGTGTGTGGAACAACTGGTGTTTGGTATATGACACTTTTTTCAGTTCCAGATTAGCAGTTCAAATCCAACCTGTGTCAGTTGTGACTAAGATGGTTATTCACAGGACTAACTTTTGTCTAGGGTAGATTTCCTGTGAAATTGATGGTGAGAGATAGGGTTTTCTAACAGATGATTCAGGGCAGGAAAAGGTAGGTTCTGCTCTGAATCACCTTCAGGAGCATTCTTCTCTTCTCTGTGGCACGGAGACAGGAGCCTCAGTCCCACATGAGGAAGCTTCTTGCATGGTCCTGCCAGTAGTCCATCTAACCCTCTTTTTCTCAAGCCAACAACAAATGCTCTGTGCAGAGAGAATGTGAGTCTGGCCACTTTCTGTGGGTCTTTCTCTTCAAACTCCCCAGCATCTGCAATTGTTGTATTAAGGATGTTAAAGGATATGTCCCTGCCTATTCCCTCTGGTAGTTATTTATGGACCTTTTTGAGTCTGCTGATACTGTCTGCCCCACAGCCTCCTGTGGCAACAAATCCCAGAAGTTCAGTCTCCATTGTGTAAGCACTGTATCTGTTTTAAATCTTTTCCTACTAGTTTCAACGAGTTCCCCCTGGTTCTAGCACTGCAGGGTTTGGTGGATAACAGTTCTACATTCACCTTATCTGCCATCTTCATGACTTTCTAAATCCCAAGTGTGCCTTCCTCAGCCTTCTCTCCAAACTGAAGAGTTTCTGCCTTTTACTCTTTTTCATTAGGCAGCTGCTCCACTACCATTACCATTTTAATGCCTCTTCTCTGACTCCACTATGTTCTTCTTGAGATGGGGAAAGCAGAACTGCACACAACATCCATGTCAGAGGTGCACCCAGGCTGTATGTACCAATGCAAAATAGTGCCTTCTGTCTTACTCTCCACACCCCTCCTGACAAAAGCACACATTCTGTTGGCTTTTCGGACTTCCACTGGTCATTGCATGGATAATTTTGGAGAACTAAGGTGCAGACACCTCTCAGCAATGCTACCCTGAGCGTCACTTCCAGACTATGTGCTGACTGGTATGAAAGGATTCCTTTTTCTCAGATCAGTCCCCACTCAGAACAAGTCACAGCATCAGGCAGCTCTGCTGAGTGTCGTGTTAGCTTGCTGGACCGTGGGGATGAACCAGCCTCTGCGAGTGGGTGAGGAAAGCTGTCCTGTGGCTCTCCCTGCTGTAATTCTCCCGTGAGCAAGCAGATTACTTTAGTATTCAAAGCTGTCAATTTGGCTCTGATCAGAGGAGCTAAATTCAGTTTAAGCGGGAAGAAAAAAGAATGAGAACTAACTACAAAATCTGCTTCATGAGAAATATCTGAACACTTCTTTGTTGTTTTTATACTTCCTAGATGCTTGGTTACTGCCTCTGAATGGACGGCTTCAAAGGAGCAATTAAAAAATGTGTGCATGGATACACAGATGAGCCCTGTTTGCACACAAAAACTTTATTCTGAGCTACCTTATGTCACCCCTTTTAGCAGGAGTCATCACGAGGGCATGACACCAATAAGCAGACAATGAATAAAGAAAATAACTGTTTATAAGTTCATCGTTGGCATACGAAAGTTATTGAAGAAGAACTGATATTCTAGGCAACTGGCCATCACTGCTGCATATCAGCCCGCTGTTCTCCCAGTGATTACAGGATGATTTTAAAGCTCATTTTAAAAGCACCTGTAAGAGATCTCTGAGCTTGGCAGGTACAATTCTGTGTGCTCTGATAAACACGCTTGCCCCATGTTTTGTGTGCACACTGAAGTCTGTAGATAAGGACGCTGGGCAAGCAGGTACTGAATTAGATGCTGTCCCTCCCACATGCACTCAAATACAAGCGTGGTGCTTCAACTACAAAACATGAAAACACATGAGAAAAGTTATTGCAAGTGGATTAGGGAATTCAGTCCAGATCTGGGGACACTACATCCACTCCAAAGGATCAGCCTCAGTGCTACCAAGGCAAATCTCAAGTGTTATTACTTCTAGTTATGGGGAAAATTCTGAAATAAGTTCTCAGAACTTAGATTTTCATCTTAATGTGGAAATTCTGACTTGTAAAAGGTACGTGTGCTTATAGGGAAGGGGGGTCAACTTAATTACATTAGCAAGCAATGTGTGTTTATTTCACTTCTCTCACTTGGCATATGTGAAACACTCTCAGAAACTTCCTAATTTCTAATGAAAATAATCACTGAACCCCATCCCTCAGAGGTTAGATGCCTGTGCTGGACGCGAGTCTGAAATGATCTTGAATGACCAAAATTAAATCTGGTGCTGGTAGTAAGGATACAGCACAGCATTGTTCACTGCATATTGCTAAAGCATATTATGTGCTTTAGCTGAACAGCATTTCAAGTTAGGGAGCTTCTGAATTTGCTGGTTAATGGTAAATTGAGATTCTCAATAAATAGACAGGTATCTGTGGTTTCTTGCTCTGTGAGAGCCAAGGCAGGCTCACAGGGCTTGAAACTGCCTCCCTTATAAGGTCACTGCTGCCTGAGGAAGAAGCATTGGTGGATACTTCCAAAGGTACCAAGGAAGTGCAAAAACACACTGGGAGCACTGACTGCACTTCATTTGACATCAGCTGAGCTTGTGCGCTTATCCACACCCTGCTTCCATCTACAGTTTCCTTCCTTCAGATCCCAAAACACTTTGAAAAACCAAGCAACTGCAATGATGTTTTTTTTTTTTTTTGCTATTCCTGATCCACTGATCTCAGTACTCCCCATCATTTTGTTTCCATTTTGCAGATGGGGAAGTTATGGACTTGTCCTAAGGGCCCAGCAATCAAGAGTAGAGCTAGAGAATCCAGACTTCCCAGGACCCCATCTAATACTCTGCTCGGAAAAGCTGTAAGCAGTCAGGCTTCTCCTTACCATCTTCACTTCTGGATATGTTGACTTTTCTGTGGTGATTTGTTCTACTGGGGATTCACAGTGGGAAAAGCTGCAGCGATGCACAAGATCAGCATGTCCTCTTCAAGGCACATGTTGGTGTCCTCAGTGTTTCACTTATGCCAGTTCTCTACCTGTCACTCTCACAAAGAGGGAATATCCATCAGTGTGGGTTGCTACGACTTTTCCCAATGGCCTGTGCACGATGACTACTTTGGAAGATTTGTCAGAGTAATCTCTTGTTGAGTTCAACTCAAAGCAAATGGCCAGCTCATGAGCTTCATTCAGTTCTCTCCCACTCATCTGCAGATTTAAAAGCACACAAAACAGTAAAAAATGCATCCCTGTCGTATAGGGAGCTAAAGCGAGATGATATTGTGCCTTTCTTACAATACAACCATTGGTATCTATGTTTTAAAGAACAAGGCAAAAAATACACGTTGATACGTGGAAGTTAAATTAAAAAAAGACTTCAGATTTTCTGTCTCTGAAGAGACAGAAAAGAGCACTCTGAGGAGGGCTACTCCAATTTACATTAACTAAACGTTCAGCTCTGCTTTTACAGAAAGAGTTGCAGGTTTTTCTGAAACCCACAGGCAATATTACTTTAAGAAGCACATCAGCTGAACAGCTTTTGCCTAAGCCTTGATTTCTAGTCTCTCTTTCCATCTCTCAATGGTTAATATTAATCTTCAAAGTCAAAGTTCAATTCAGCTGACTTCTGGTCCCACAGACAGTGTTAACTTCAGTGGCATTGAGAATTGGCTCTAAAAGCTGAAAGATAAGAGTTTGCATTCAATACGCTGTGATTAGCTGCAGTAAAAAGAATACAGAACGGAGAATTCAGAACTTGTAAGAGAAATAGACATCCATTATTCTTGACAAAACTCCACTGGTCTAAGAACAATTGTTATTAGGAATGGCTGCGATGATTCATTGTGCAACTTAATTTAGTGCAATCTAATTTTCATTATTAGCTTTAACTTACCTATAAGTGTTAAATGCTGCTTCAACTTTAGCCATAGATTTTTCACCCACCTTGATACCAAACAGGATCGGTCATCTGGGGCTTCCTCCCTGTGTGATTTAAATCACTGACATGACTCCAGTCACATCTTCAGTATCACTCAAGACACAGAGCTGCTTCTCAAGGAAAAAAAGACTACCCCAGTAATGTGACAAAAATCTGCCTATCGAGCCACCAAGGCAGGACACTAGGTTTTATGAACCACTTCATTTCATGTAGTTGTGGTTTAACTCCATTCTCTCTGCAGATTGGAGAAAATTCTCTTTGTACATAGATTTTACCCCACTGGAAATGCTTTAAACAAGAAGACACAATTTGTGTCGTTTCATCTCATACCAGTACCATCATCTGGCTTGTGTATTCGTGTCTCCTGCTTTTTGTTTTTAAGTGTGAAATGGCCACACATATGCTAAAATAGCATAGACATAAAATATCCCTTTTAAAGAAATAACTCACTGTTCAGGGATTGGAAAGGAAGATGAGTGAATTGCATAGCAGAAGATGTAGGTATAGTTCAGACAGAAAGAAAACATGCTTGCTTTTGTCAGCCAGACTGACTTTATACAAGAATCACTTCAATCAGAACATTTTTACTTATTCTGCCCCCCTGAGAAAAGTGTCATCCATTAGTATAAAAAAAAAAGGCAAGAAGTTGAAAGCTATTATTTACCCCACCCTCTAGATTGAGTTCTTATCCTCAAATGAACTTTATTTTTTGACCGGCTCACTAATTATGATTGAAAACACTGGCCCCTCCAAACAGCACAGAAGTATTAGAGTTTGCAGCAAAAAGACAAGGCTTAATTGGTCCTTATACATAAAAGCGGAAACATAAAACTTCTAAATATAAGTTTCTGGCACATCTTTTGTTGCTATTACAGTAAAATAAGGTACACCAGAGTGAAATTCCAGCTGATTTGCACAGAAATCTGTGCCAAAGTGTTTTCTAGTGACTGCTCTTCAAAGCAGGAGTGGAGGCACACAAATGCTATTGTGTGCAATTTGGAATTCCAAAATAGCCAGTAAATCACACAACCTCCACTAGGTGAATAATGAAGTGGCACCGGGCCATCCTTTTTAATGGTTTGTAGGATAAAATCCACAATTAGGAAATAAGAAGCAGGTTGCTGCTACGCTAACCTTTCTCTCTGTCCCACTCCTTTAGTTATTTCTGATTCAGCAAGGAACAGAAGCGTGCCTACAAGCCAGCTCGATAGGCTTGGTGTCACTCTGATGTTGTATGTGGTCTCAACTGGCGGCATCAGAACTGACATTAGAAATCCCAACTTCACGAAATGAACAGTGATCATCTGGGTTCTGAATCTGCTAGAAAAAAAAATAAAGGCAGAAAAAAGGAAAAAAAAAAAAAAAAAAAGAAAGAAAGCAAGAAAGAACGAAAGAAAAGAAAAAAAAAAAAAAAACCAACAAAACAGCTAAAGTCTTTCCCAAGAGCAATTGCCCTTTCTGGCAGGAAGGGGTAAAAATAGAGGCAGCTCATTAATATGGCTTGGCAGTGCTTAATGGCAGCTGGTCTGAAGAGCCAGATCAGTGGGCCTTTCCAGCAGTACTCCCGGACCGCTGCCAGCAGGTGTTGCTGTGTTCAACAAAATGAGAAGAAGTGGAGGGGTGGGGAGAAAAATATTTATAAAGAGAGAAATAGGTGTGAAAAAAAAATTAGTCACTGAGTAAAGCTTTCATTAGGCCTTTGGTAAAGCTATACACGAATTCCCCGAGGCAACAAGGAGCATGCTCTGAAATGAATAATGCTTTTCACTTCTCCTAATCTCCTTTCAGAAATTATCCTGGCTATAAATCACGCACACGGTTGCTGTGCTCTGCTTGTAGCCCTCCGGTTCTGCCACAGACCACACACCCTCCCCGGACCCCAGCCCTCAGCAGCCCCCAGCCTGATGCTTGGGTACAGAGCTCTGGTACTTGTGGGGCAGATTTTCCACTCTCTATAAAACCAAGGCAGTACAAGATCTCTTGCTGAGCGCCTGTCTGCTGCCAAATGACAGCAGTCACTGTGCCACCAGTATGTAACTAATTTCAGAGGGGCTGAGGACGCCGGTTAGAACCAAATTCAGTTTGGTCCTGAGAAAAACACAGTTCTGAGTCCTCTGTCAAAGCTTGGGTTTAGGATCCCCACAAAAGTGACTGTCCTGCACAGAAGTAGGTACGTGCATGCTCACCATTTGTTTCTTCAAGCGTGTCTCTCTCGCTGTCCTTCAAGGAGGAAAAATAAAAATAAAATGTTCTTTGCAACAACTGGAACCCTCAGTGTCAGACCGCAGAAAAAAAACGAAGGAAACCTGTTTCAAGGGGCTTCAATCCACGGCACGTTACAGCCTGAAAACTTATTATATGCATGTAAAAACTGGGAAACAAAACAACCTATCTGGTCATATGTTTCCCATTAACTCCCGATTTTTTGCTCATTCTACTAAAGCTGTTGTGTGAATAGAGCACATAGTTTGGTTGGAATCAGTGCTGCTCTGAGTACTCCCTGGTATCAGGGAGAAGAAAATTTGAAATCTTTCTTGCCTGGTCCACAGCAGTCATATTCTGAGACAGATTAAATGTGCATTACCGACAGGACATAAAAATACAATTGTAAGTACGATTCAGGCCAAGAAAAAAAAAATCTGAAGGATGGGGATTTTCTGGTAATCAGTGGGTGTTTTGAATGAGTAAAGACTGCATGATCATGCCATTTGTCATAAACGGTACCACATAAAACCAGTTATTATGTGTGTTTAAGAAAGGAGATTGATTTTCAATTTACTTGTGACCTTATGCATCTCTATTAATTTTGTACTGCCTAATTGGCATACGGTAATTTTTGAGTTTCGCTAATGTAAACTGAAATGGAAGTTGAAGTTGATTTTATTTCACCTGTAATTCATTGCAGCTTATTTTTAGATGTCTAAATAGTTTTTAATAGTGATGTAATCTGCACGTCAAGAAGCCATGAGACTTGGACATGAGCAATATGATTCATTTTTGAAGAACTTTAAAAGTATGCCTAAGTTAACAGAAGGACATATTTGTACAAAGAGTGAACTAAAAATTGTATCCTCTGCAAAAGGATTCTTAACCAGATGCATTTTCCTGAATTTGAAAATAATCCAAATTTGCAGATAGATTATCTGGTATATCCTTAGCACGATAGCAGACTCAAACAATTTGCTAACTAGTAATTAAATATCTGGCAAACACTGCATTTGAACTAAATCAGTGTTATCTACATCTAATAATATCTATATCTAGCTATGCAATAAAACAAGTTGGAGAGTGTCTTCCTGACTCATAGTGTTTGCATTCAGTCTGATTTTAAGTTCTATTCTTTAAATGGATACAGAGATCACCACTACAAGTTGAATCCACGATATTTTGTCATGCTAGACAATTAGGAGTTTCCATTAGATAATTACCAGAAGTATGTCTCATACAGGAAAAACAGTCAATTGCTGATGTAACAGGATTAACCAATCCAGCACACTGATCCGGCCCACTTACTCTTGACAGACACTATATGTGAGTGTACACACGAGAAGTACAGTATAAAGCTTCGCATTATAAGTACCACAAAGAGGAACTTCAGCAGTTCTTAATGCACAATACAGCAGTCTCCTTCTCAGAGTGAGGACTAGAGAGGTAAAACTTTAAACCAGCTTTTTTTTTCTTTTAAAACTAAAACTTTCAATTCATGTGCATGCTGTTGCATATTGCTAGGGCGATGCTGAATGAATGTATATGCAGAGCTTTGCAGCTCAGGTAATTTTATGGAAAGAATCTGAACCAGCATTTCTCTATTTATTCAAACCCTGCATTTTTAGACGTGAACATAGATGTGTGTGTGCATGCATATCTGGAAGGATGAATGAACTCTCTATCAGTGGTACCAGCAAAATCGCTTTCAGAAAACAATGCTTTTAGAAAGTTATGCTTTAGCATTAAATCTGTCATCAGCATGGCATGCAGGCATGCTACGCTATCCCTACGTGTAACAGGCTGTGAGAGGTGTACCTGTTACATTGGCAAGCAACGCACGCCGCACAGCAACAACTCAAGTGCACTGTCTGTCTTTTAAACTGAAATATGCCTATCCCTTACTTCTCATCAGACACTTTTGGGATAGATACTGTATTAGAACTATAAATAACTCCTTTAATTATGTCATCTGTTAGTACATCTAATCATGAATGCGTATTTTCATCTGAATTTTTTTTCTTTTTTTTTTTTTTTTTCCTTTGGTCCAATTAAACTTTTAGTTCTATTTCAAGCTGACTTTCAGACTTCATATAATTACAACAGACTTTGGGCTGTTCACAAGATCCAAGAAATTTAGATGTATTATAGCGAGGTTTGTGTTACAAAGATGTGTTTATAAGAATGGCTGCAGGGTTTATAATGCTGACAGACCTGTAAGTGTAACAGTATATAACAGTATAGCAACTGAGGTCAGTAAAACGCAGATGAGGGTGTACTGTGAATGCCTTCTAACAGTGAAAGACTTATAAAATACCTTAATTGAAAAGGACTTGCAATATATAACATTTGTAAAACTTGGTTGATTTTTCAATTACTTCTGTATGCTTCACTCACTCCAACTCCAATCCCTTGCCTGTCTCTCTGCCCGCGTGCCGGGAGCTATCTCACGGAAACGACAGACCTCACAGTGCTCATCTTTATAAATTACTCTTTCCCACTCAAATACAGTGGTTGATGGTAATGTACTGAAAGTGAAATGTTTGCTTGGAGGGAGGTAAGCACACCTAAGAAGACAGAGGTGTGTGTGTGAGAGAGAGAGAACGAAAGAAGGTAAATGCCAAAGAAGCAGAAGCTCTGAGAAAATCAGTAAAAGTTTAAGTCCAGTGTGAAAGAACCTCAGAAGCTCAACTCCATCAGCTGTAGTTTTCTCTGTTACAAAGTCCAAATGTGAGGGAGTTTGTTAGCTTCACCCTCGCTAAGTAAGGTGCAGCACGGAGATGCTGCTGAGGTTAGAGGCAATACGAAGCCCTAAGAGAAACTTCCCATTGCAGGGCAGAAGCCTCATCGGAATGAGCTGCTAAGGTTCTGCTGACACGGACTGGAACTCTGGCTCCTAGCAGTGCTTTAAGATTGCTTTTCACTCATTATGTCTTATTCTAATATTATGATTCTGTGGTTTAAATGAATGAAACAAAAAGTTCCTTTGAATAACAATGGGCCAAATGTAGAAGATCTTAGTCTTCACTCAGACAGAATTATTATTGGCACTGATGAGGGATTTGCTTGAGTCAGGAGCAAGTACGATTTGGCCAGATGACATGTAATATGTTCCGTCTTCAAAGCATTTTTCAGACATTACTTGATTAATCCCAAACCTAAATAGGAACTTCTAGGCACAGGCTAGCATAGCAGCAGGGATGTTTCTGGTTCCCGAGCAGTACCTTTGCATGTCACAGACCTGTGCCCTACCAGCTCCTCCTGCTCGTGCTCTCAGTGCCTGGCTTGCATTCTGCAGCTGGAGAGCGTATCAAGTATAATAGAGCCCTCCAAACAACAGGATTATTTTGCTTCTGTCAGATCTCCTGCCAGTGTTGATAACCTCCAGCATTTACAAATGAGCAGAAAAGATCTTTTTCTCTTCCGCTCAAGGCAGAATAGCGTTCTGCCCAAAATACTTTCAGCCCCTGCCGTCATCCTCATCTTGTTCACAAGCTATTTAAGATCTCCTGCTAACCCTAACAATACCAGGCAGGACAAGAGCAAGGTGCTCATTAATAAAAGGTTTCACTCTTCATTCATTCATGTTTCCTCTGTTTAGTTAAGCCAGTGATACTGTTGTAGGAATAAAACAAATGGAAAAAAAAAAAAAGAAAAGAAAAAAAAAGAGAAAAAAGGAGGGGGAATGTGACAGCCAGGAGGGAGCCAGAAGGGTCAAACTGGGAAAAAGGAAGAGTAAATTTGCAGGAATGGAGAGAGATTTTAGAGAGGAGGGCAGAAAGCCTGAGTAGTGATATTTGAAGAGAGGTGTGTGTTAGGGGAGCAATGAGCATAAGGAAGCCAGCCTGCCTGTTCCTCCCCCTTCCTAATCATAGCCTTTACTCACAGACAAAACTCCCTCCCTCTCCCATTCACTCACTCACTTTAGGCCAATCCGTCCTCTCCCTCTCTCTCCCTCTCTCTGTGTCTCTCTCCTACTCTGAGACAGAGTCAGAACTCTTCTCCCTGACAGCCACTAACATCTACAGCACTTATTGCATTCAGAGAGGGAACCTGCAAACAAAACTTCACAGAAAACTTTTGGTTCTTGTTCCAGAGAATTTGCTGAAGAGAAAGAAAAACAAACAAACAAACAAACAACACAAACCAGCCCCCAAAAAAACTGTGCGTGAAGGGGGAGGAAAAGCAGGGCCTTTTAAAAAGGGAATCACAACAACTTTTGCTGCCAGGATGTCTTTGCTTTGGAAGAGAGGATTTCTGTTGGTGATTTGCTGGATTATAGTGAGGAGTTCCCCAACCCCAGGATCCGAGGGGCACAGTTCAGTCACTGACTGTCCATCATGTGCCCTCACCACGCTCTCGAAGGATGTGCCCAGCTCACAGCCTGAGATGGTGGAAGCAGTAAAGAAGCACATACTGAACATGTTGCACTTGAGGGACAGACCTAACATCACCCAGCCTGTGCCCAAGGCAGCACTTTTAAATGCCATCAAGAAACTCCATGTGGGAAAGGTGGGAGACGATGGCTATGTGGAAATAGAGGATGATGTTGGAAGAAGAGCAGAAATGAATGAAGTTGTGGAGCAAACCTCAGAAATCATCACTTTTGCAGAATCAGGTGAGTGCTTAAAAACAAAGCTGTAAAATAGCCTGTTTGCCAGAACTGCAATTAACTTCTTTTCTTCTCTGCAGCAGTACTGCTTTCTGCGAGGTTGTGAGATGAGACCTGGGGGAAGGGAGAAGGACGAATGGGATGAGGTGGGGGGGTAGGGGGCACTCTGAAGGAATTTGATTTTTCTGATTTAGTCTTGCCTACACATTACACTTGCTAGGCACAGGCAGACACACAGGGAAGAAGCTCTTTAACCAATCTCAAGCAGAAAGTCAGGCTGCAAAGGGGTGCTCCTGACTGCTTCTGAAACCAAAGTACTTGCACTAAAGTACTGGATCGCAGTATGGTGAAAGAGAAAGGGCTCAAGGCATTTGGGGATTTTCTAAGGACAGAAAAGTGAGCTGCAAACTACTGGAGAAGCTGCCCTTTCTTTTAAAAATTATAGTGGAAGTTATAAAATCAGATGAAACAGCTTTAACTTTTAGGGCATTTTTGTTTTCTAATTTAACACAGCATCTTCGGCAATAAAGAGTTGCAGGGACTGTCAGATGACTTCAATAGAATTGGACAAGTTGCTGTAGCTGATCCAATTTGTAATGCAGACTTCTGCACGCTGTAAAGAAGAAAAAAAATTCTGCTCCTAAACTGTTTCTGCCAAAAAAAAAAAAAAAAAGCAACCTTGATAGGTTATATTTTGAACTTTTTCACAGTACTGTTTTTCCCTAGCTGTTATATAGTAAGGGCTAAGAATATAGATATTTACTAAGGCTCACATCAACTGCCTATCGGAAACAGCTTTAAAGTTGTAGTTTACTGTCTTGTTCCTACATGAATAGGACAAAAACTCATTTTAAATCAGTGTATGTGCATATGTATCTGTTTGCATATGTATGTTTATACATGCAACAATGTCATTATCCTGCAATAACTCTATCATCTAACTAACAGCAACTTTTTATGATGCTGTCTAGCCAAAGCATTTTTCCTGTTGCCAAGACAGTTTTAAAAGAATGTCATTGTTTTGTTTGGTACAGCATATGGTAGGCAAAGTATGCAAAGGAACACCAAGCATTTTTGTTTAAAAGTTTGCTGCAGCAGTATAAACAATTAAGACAACACTCAGAGTTTCCAGTCCTGAAAACCTGTTGACTCAGATGTTCTGTTTGCAGGGAAGCCGTGCATAAGAAGTGTGCATGCTTTTAAGAGCAGACATTCCTGCTGCCTGTCCAATTTCCAACTGTACAGGGAGCCCTCGCCTTTGGCGTCCTTGTCAATACGCACATTATCAGTTCCTTCAGCATGCAAGTTCAGGCTTTTTTTTTTGGCTTTTTTTTTTTTTTTTTTCATCCCCTCCACTTCAGAAAGCAGGCAGACATCAGTGCCTAGTGGTCCATAGAAGCAGGAGCGGCTCAACCTTAGTTTAGAAATGAGCTTTTAAAAGCAGTGAAACCCCTACGAGTCAGATTCCCCACCTGGTATTCAGCAGCTCGTTCTGAAACACATATGGCATGAGCAGTGGTTTCTCTCCCCTGTGTGAGTCCCAATCATTTGTAAACACATTATTGTCTCTCCTGAGCTCTCACACAAAGGAATTTGGAATTTGATATATGCCCACTCAGTACGACACCCTCCAACGGCGGCTCTTGAAGCCATTGGCTCTCAGGGCCACGTGAGCAGTGAAAATCATGCCCAAGCCCACAGGCTGGCCAATAGTTCAGCCACTGATCCCCCTGCTGCAACAACCCCACACCAGTGCATCACTGACTTTGATTCACATAGTATTGTCCCATCACTGCTAGCCAAATTCATTTAAGAAGACTTATGTTATGGAGTGTGCCTGGGACATATGCTATGTTCCTATGCCTTTCCTTCCTTGCTGTCCTCTCCAGCTCCACATCAAGCCTGCCCTGGAAGGCTACTCCAGCCCCGCATCCCATACCTGATAGGCTTTTACCTGGAAGGAGTAACCTAGAAACTGAGTTTCTAGTTTTCATGGCAATGTTAACTCCAGTCTGTAGAGAGACTTCAAACTGTTGAAACGTTTCTTATCTGCGGCTGTTCGTAGTTGGAGTCTCACTAAAACTGCTGGACCCACCGTGCCTTGCAGGTACAAGCGCTGCAATAACTTGAGCAAACTTCTCCGGGGCTCTCTCTCACTTCCCCACCAGCAGTATTGTGTCTCAAATGTTAAAGCAGTATTATTTATTCTTCTGAGGAAATTGAGGGAAAAGGATGGCAAGTGATGTGTCAGATAGGAACTATTGGGAAAAAAAGACAGGGATATAATGCAGCCACGTGAGCAGTTACCAGAGTTCACTCTGTAGAAACTGGAATAAGTTTAAAGCACCGAGGAGGAAAACTGAGTGTGTTACTCTCACAGATAGATTACAGTTCTTCCTGTTTTTAATATGAAACTTGCTCTGTCTCCAAAGAGGGGATAGGAAATCAATGAAAATGAATGGAAGCACAGTGCCTTATATCAAATAAATGTCCACGGAAAAAGAAGCAAGACTTTAGACTTTTTGCTCCTTTAAGTATAACTTGACATAGACCAGCCATTCCCCTTACCTTTCAGAAGCCATGTTTACTGCTTGCCTTAATTAAAAAAGTAGTATTTCCATTCCTTCATCAGCTGTATCCTCAGCCATACAATGAAACTGAGTGAATGAAGAGACAGTACCTTGTGCATGTGGCTCTGGCTCGAGACTGCTATTTCATAAAAGAGACTAAAATTCAGGTGAGCATAGGATACAGACAATTAGGGGAGAAACTATGTGCAGTGAACTCGTCTGAAGCACAGGTGTAGTGGCAGCCAGGAAATCAGCAAAATAGTTGGCAGGTAGTTCTCACAGCTAACAAATCCAGGCAAATCTTTGCAAAACTAATGACTGTATTGGGCAAAAGTTTGCAAATGCACCCTACTGTCCTTTGGCACTCTTACAAGTTAAACATGAAAATGATTTTCTACTTGCATATCAAACTACAATTACTAACCTCGATTAGTTCTGCTATGAGGGTAGCTGTGCCAGAGCTCTGTGGGTTCCTTCAAGGACTTAAAAATTATTTTGAGGAGAGGAGTCATATGTATTAGCGACAAACAATCCAACAGCTTCTATAACTGAGATAGCCTGCACTCATAAAATGTGGTTGTCTACTAAGCCCTTCCTTATTTTAAGTAGATAGCTGATTAAACAGACCTGGGGTTTTTCCAAGTAAATTTGATCCTGGCAACTGAACTGCCAATGAAACGGGTTGCTAACGTCAGCCCCTGGAAAGTTGATGGAATTCTGTGTAGAAACACGGAAATCCAAAGGCTTATCATTAGGTGAACTGTGAACTAGGGTTAAAAAAAAGAAAGAAAGAAAGATAGAAAGAAAGAAAAGTGTGACAGCTATTTACATTGCTTCTGCTTTTTCTACCCCTTCACACAGTTGCAGGTGAACTGCCTTGATCACGTAATACCTACTTTTATTTTCAGATATGCGTAGGTGCACACTCACAGCTTTTCCTAGGAAGATGCCTACTCCTATAAAGCCAGGCTGGCAGATCAGGAGGAGGAAAAGGATGGGCCACTCATGACTCTAAATCATTTCATCAGTTTGCTTTTGGAAGGCAGTATGTTTAACGGCATGGCTATCTGTGCCGAATGAGGAATGGCCACGAGAGGGCACAATCCAAAGGCTTTTTGCTCCATGTAGGCAACCTTCCTGCAAACTCCTATTGTACCTAACTGAATCCCGAATCCCGCAGATCTTCATGCTTATGCGTAGCTTCTCTGAGAGGAGCTCTTGTTTCTCTCTTCGCGGTTATTTAAAAGGCAGAGATTCGCTGCAGTGGAAGACTGCAAGTAAAATAATGCACTGGAGGAAAAAGTGATTAAAAACTGATTAAATGATGGAAGCTAGAAGTTCTGGAAATCTGAAAAGATAAGAAATGTTCATTATTATTTTTTACCAGATACTGTGAAATGTGACCGTGAATCATCATCTGAGCTGATTTTCTCATATCTTTTTTTAAAGTAGCTCTTAGAAAACAAGTCTCTTTCCCTCCAGTTTAGTTTTTTTTTCTCCTTTAGCATACTTTATCAAAGATTTCAAGTTTAGCAAATGAAAGCAAGTTACTTCCAGAAGAAGAATGCCATTCTCTATTAATCTGTTTCATTGTAAGGAGATGTGAGAATTCAGGGAGGCTGTTTAGCTTGAGAACAATTTGAGAAAGCATGGTTGAATCTGAGAAGGTGGGAACCAGTTTCTAAAAAGATACCTGAGAAAGGGAGAGAGTGTGAAAGTTCTGCATGGGTTCCTGTCTGTGGTTAGCCATGCATAGTGTCTGGTACACAAATGGAGCTGGAAATATATGAGTATGTATTTGCTTGTATTTGTGTGGCAGGAATATGCCAGAGAAGGCACACTTACATACCCATGTAGCTGAACCTGCACCATTGGAATGGGAATAGATTCCTACATATAGGTATGTGCATTGATGTGACCTCCGGAATGCAGGATACACCTACACTGCACACCTGTAAATCTATGCTGAGCAGTTCTTCTATCCAGTTATATCTATACGAAGATGAAACAACCACCTCCTGTCATGCAGCAGAGTTCTGCAAGATGTAATTCAGAAGTGAGCCTTAGTCTACTGAAAGTGGTTGGAAGTTTTGCTACTCACTTCCATGACCTCGTGACTCAGACCTTAACACGCAGAAATTAAGCATTTTAATGAAAAGAGGGGCAGCTTCTGGTGCATTGCACCTTAGAATTTAAAACAAAGTACCACAAGTGTGTACAAAAAAAAAAAAAAAAAAAAATCTTTTCTGAAAGGAAGAGGCTGGGTATTACTTGTATCTTGAGATATGTTATTGGTGCAAGTGACCCTGAACTTCCCTTTGGCTATTTCAGATGTGAATGTAAAAATCAAATAGCAAAAAATCTTAACCGAGCAAGCACCTTTTTTATTCCTAAATATTGAAGGCCATTTGGGGGAAGGGCTTTGAATTTGGAAGGTGCTCTAGATTGTGGATGTAAAGTGTTTCCCTCTTGACAAAATAGCAAAGGAGAGTCAAAGTTCACCAGAACTGAATTATTTGACATTCTGAATGACCTTGTCGATGCCCCTTTGGGTTAATTTATCAAGAAAAGTTAAGTAAGGTTGCTGCTGCATTTTCTTCCAGAAATGCTTGGAGAATAGTTCTTTTTCTTGTTTTTTTTCTTTATTTTTTTTTTTCCTGACAACAAAAATCCCATTTTGCTTGCAGAAAAGAGTATGTGACCATAACACTGAAGTGTTTATTTGTGTCATAATCCCCCCTCCCTTTTGTAGAGGCAACAGTCACCCGGACAGGGAGCAGGAACAAAACTGTGCAACCCAGATGACCAGTCACATACACGAGGTGTTGAATAGTTAGAATAAATCATTTGTCAGTGATCCATAGGCTGAAATGCATTCATAGAAACAGCCACGGCCTAATCGCAGTGCTAACGCATTCGTAATAATCAGCCTGCCCAGGAGATAATTGTCAGATGATAACAGTGCTAAATTCACTGAATAAATTCTGCACCGTGAACAATTCATCCAACTCCAGTGGTCACTCATTAGTAAACATTTTGAGCAATTATCTCTCAATAACCGTGCTCCTCTCTTCACTCCCTTTAGAGGAACCTTTCTAGTAACCTATTTTTTTTTTTCTTCTGTCTCCTGGGGAACGGAAATGAGAAGTGAAGAGAAGGATGCTTTTGAATGTAATTACACATTGGTACGCAGCACAAATTCCCCCAAATCTAAACATAGGCAGTAGTAAAGTTAGCAACTAAAAAAGGAAAAAAAAAAAAAAAAAAAGCTTGCTTTGTATGGAAAAACAGCTCACATACAGTATAAATATAAAAATGGTTCAAAACTAAGCAGTGGGGAAGAATGGAAATTTAAAGTAACAGCACCTTCTTCCACCCAGCATTTTTGAATGGAAAATTTAAATGCTGCATATTAAGAGAAATTAAGAATAAGTCACATGACAGCGTTAGGAAGCACAATCACTTTCATTCTGAAAAAAAAAAAACCAGCCTTAATCATTTAACAGCATGTGGCTATGGGGGAAAAAGTAATTGAAAGTGTTGGCATTTTATTCAAATGAACCAAAACCTCTAGATTGTATAGTTTAGGCCCTCCCTTGAGCACGTAGCTCGAGCTAAGCAGGCGTGACCTTGAGGCAGATTTCAAACTGCAAACCAATGGTTTTGACTACACAATTACAGCCAGTGGTCCTGCAGGAGGGATCCTTAGCTCCAGAGACTGAGCCCTCTGTGCTGCCTTGTGCCATACCCATGCTTGGCTGTGCCTGGGAGCAGCCCAAGCTTCTGGCTTGGACCCAGACAGCCCTCCTGGAGGCTCTTGTGAGTGAGGTACCCGTGCGGGCACCTCACCCACGTCTGGGTCCTAAAATGGTGTGTGAGCACTGAAGAGAAATACGTACACGAGCAAACCCTCGTGCTTACATAGTGATGCCGCACTCTTTCCATTCAGTAACTCCTTCCATTAAACTTGCACTATGTCACAGGGCTTGTGTTTTTAACTATTTTTCACGGCTTTTGCCATGTTCCTGGTGCTGCTGGGTGGTTCCATCAGTATCCCAGCCTTCTTCCTGGAAGACACTTCAGCCCTGTGTCCTCTCCAGGACATTGGGAAGCAGAGATGAAGAAAAGCAATCACGGGGGGCTCAGTGTAATCCCTCGTTTCCTTTTTCAGCTGCTTTCTTCAGCAGTAACAATCCAGCCTGTTCATTCTGCTGTTTATAGGAGTGCTGGAAGGCGTTACCACTGTTGGTCTAGGGGTCTTTCTGCAGGAAGAGCAGGATGATAAGAACATCCCTGTAAAACAGCTGTGGCAGACGAGAAGTTCAGGACAGAAGGGTAAACCAAGTGTAATTATGAAAGTGAGACCGAGCCCAATTTTCAGGAGGGTCTCCCTTTTCTTTTCAGGTAGATGAACAGCATATATCTCTAACGGTTTGAACAGGGTTGTTAACTCAGACCAGAAGGAAAAGACTGGTAAATCCCTATGCAAAATGTGGATAAAATGAAATTCAGCACAATTTTGGTCTTGGAACACCTGAATAATATACTTTATTGTAGTACAGAACCTTTTGGAAATATGAAGATCCTGTTACAAAGCGAATATGTAATCATCGTAAGCCAGATTTGGAGATCTCCATTCAATTCTAATACAGATCAAACTTGGATTTCAAAATGAGCTGGTCTGAGCTTCAGTAACCTTGCACAGACTGCAGGATTCATACCATTTGTGCTGTGTGATTGCAATACACTAATACTGATTGTGGAGTGAATTCAGAAAAGCTCAGTTTTCTTTCCATGCTTCTTGTCCCCAGCTCTGGATCATTCCCAGTCTCCTTGTAAAAAGATCTGAGAAAAGGAATGATATTTTAAATTGTTATTAAACCTTTCATTAGCTATGCAGGTATGAGGACAGAGTATTTCATACCATGCAGTAATATTAGGTTCATATCAGCTTCCTGCATCTTCTCTCTTCAGGAGCTGAATCAATCTGTGTGTGAAAATGCAGCTAACCACATCCAGGGAGTCCATTATTGTAGGTAACAACCTACAGGGAGGCTGTTATCCCTGAATAAGGACAGGTCATATGCTCCCTTGCTCTAGGTTACTTCCCTGCAGTGAAAAAATAAGTATTGCAAGTATGCTCCCATGCCTTCACTTTCTAGCATCTCTAGAAATGAGAAAAAAACAACTTTCACACTTACAGGAGCATAAGAATCATAAGAAGCGTAAGGTTTATTTTTTCATGTAACATCTGTCAGAAAGAATGACTGCATTGGTACACTTCTGGACCACTGCATTAATATGAAAGGTATGTCACTTTGTAACGATTTTCAGTTCCCATTGGAATGGAAATTACAAAATATGAAATTCCACGCATTAACAACATTAAGTTATTCAGCAACACGGGGCTCTCAAGCTTTTCTGGTCTCCTGGGCAATGCAGCTTCTTCCCCAGTCAGGCCAGCATGCGCATCCCAGCTGCCCTTGTCATAGCATATGAGAGGGCCCATTATCGGTGTCCATGTCCAGTACAGCTGGTCTACTTGTCCACGATACCTCCTAGCAAACCACAACTTCTGTCTGTGCTCATTGCTGCACCCCAGGAACATAAAAGTAAGTTTTGCATTTCTCATTGTGGCCGTGTTTGTGTGTATAGCTCTTCAGTGCCCTGGTCTGATTTGCTGTAGGGAAAGAGGAGCTCCTGGAGGAGCCCACTCCCCTCAGAAAGGGTTCATCAGCACAGTGTTAAGGAAAGAGATGTGCTTGAAATCAGCAGCTTGCTCTGTGAGACAAGGTCTGGGAGCTGAAGATGCAGGCTGGATAAGTGGCCCTCGCAGGCCACTCTGATAGACCCTCTGAAGTGCCCACTCTGATAGACCACATTCTGTACAACATCCCCATGTAGAACGCAGCCAAGCCCTAGGAGCAGGTTTGCTTTGGGCTGGCAGAATGTCACTATACACCTCCACGTGCTCCTGAACCCAGGCAGGTGGGGATTAGTGTCTAATCAGCTAACCTTTAATCCGGTGCAGCTGGCAGCTTTGCCACAGTTGCATATCCAGAATGGAAAAACTAGCGTTACCCTCTGATAGCTAACTAATGAAATTTCAGTCATTACTGAACAAATTTCATTTAAAAAAACACTACAAAATAGTGTCTCCAGTGCTCTCTAGAACTTTGTCTTTTCTACAGTCTATTTCCTTTTCTAAGTCACAGTCTCATGGGATCACCTATCTGCCTTGGAAGTTAACGGAGCTGACTTTGGAGATGTACATCAGCAAAGACTGTGAGAAGCAGTTAACACAAACCATGTGTTTTCCTATCTCGTTGACAGAACTGAGTCTACAATTTCACACTCTCATCTAGAGGGAAAACACAAACAAAACACTGTGCCCGCCCTTTGGCCACTCTAATTCACACATGCCTGTTTCTTTGACCTGGGAATGCCACCAGGGAAAGCTGAATGTGTCAGTGCCAGGACTTCGCAGAGGAGGAAGGCAACAGGTAGCTCAAGGGGCAGTAGAGCATACATACACACTGTAGAGACCGGAATAGTCTGGGAGCTCATACTGGAGGAGTTCTGAGGCAATGGGAAATGAGGGGCAGAGCCTTGCTGCCGCAAGAGCAGTTTTTACTTTATGCTTCCAACCATTTCTTCATTCACTACTTTTCCTTTCCAAGGTACAAAGTTCTGCTTCCCTGACAAGCAGAACCATTGCACAGTGAAACAGATCAACAGTTATGAGTTGTTCAAGAATCAGTGAGCAACTGATAATTATGAATATTGCTTCTGTCTAGCTAAGGTGAGATATCTGTGCATTTCAAATCCGTGACCTCTGGCCTCCATAACGAGAAAGAACAGAAGATGCTATCAGGGCCTTTCCTTTTGTTACGAAGACAGAGAAGTTCCTCTCTTAAAAAATAATATCCCTTCCCCCCTGGCAAATTCATTCTTTCTTAACTTTTTTATGCTCTAGTGATCAAATCATTAAACAGCCTTCATTATTCATTCCAAGTTCTGCCAAGGATATGAGCTCTGTATCAGAGAAACACCCCCTCACCATCATAATCATCATCATGACATCTCAGCAAGTTGATACAATTATGCCAGAGAACCATCCTCATAATTATACAGTTCTTTAGCTCATTTTTTTTCAGTGTATTCACCATTACTATAATCACTGCAAGTACAGTGTGTTAAATTAAGAACAGAAACCACAGCTAACATCTCACAGGATGAAGAGTCTGCCTGCTGCAATTCTGTAATTCTTTATGATTTAGCTGCTAGCCTCTCGAAGCTCATATTTTGGTATTTCTTTGTTTTTGAGAAAATTGACATTTACTACTCATTTTAAGATGCACATGAAGATGGTGTTTTACGGAGGGAGAAAGGACAGCCCTCACTCCCACTTCATTTTCAAAAGAATTGTCAAAGAATTGGCAGGTCTGGAACCCACTCCCCAGCTTTAGCAATTAGGCTCAGATTTGTATGTGTATGGTACATATAGTCACAGACTGTCATCACAAATATGTTTTTGCCTTTCAGCTAACAGTGATCACAAAGGCAATTCTTAGCAGCTACTGGAGCTTACTTGCCACGAAAAGCTTTGTGTAAATGAACATAAAGATCTCACTGCTAAACAAAATGCTTAAAATATGCTACTGGAAATGTGAAAATATGATCCTGAGAAACAACAGACAAACTAATAGCTTTCTAAAGAGAGGATGTGCACAAAAGAAACTGAGGAGGGGATTAGGTGAGGGAAGATTAGAACAGAAGAATCGTAAAAAACGTGGAGTCAAATAGGAAACCTAGGGAGCTCCATGCCTGCAGTGACAGAGAAGTCTAATAGAATGTAAACTGACATACTAACTAGCTCTTCCTGTCTATTTTCATTTACCAAATCAGGAACACCCAAGAAAACGTTGCACTTTGAGATTTCCAAGGAAGGCAGCGAATTATCGGTGGTCGAGCATGCTGAAGTGTGGCTCTTCTTGAAGGTCTCCAAGGCCAACCGGAGCAGGACAAAAGTCACCATCCGCCTGTTTCAACAGCAGCGGCAGCCGAAGGGCAACTCTGAAGGAGCGGAAGATATGGAGGATGGGGGGCTAAAAGGTGAAAGGAGTGAAACTCTGATTTCAGAAAAAGCAGTAGACACTCGAAAGAGCACGTGGCACATCTTTCCTGTCTCCAGCAGCGTCCAGCGACTCCTGGACCAAGGCAAGAGCTCCTTGGATGTGCGGATTGCCTGTGACTTGTGCCAAGAGACCGGGGCCAGCCTGGTGTTACTGGGCAAGAAAAAGAAAAAGGAAGATGACGGGGAAGGGAAAGAGAAGGATGCTGGAGAACTCACAGGAGAAGAAGAGAAGGAGCAATCGCATAGGCCCTTCCTAATGATGCTTGCCCGGCACTCAGAGGACCGCCAGCACAGGCGGCGGAGGCGAGGCCTGGAGTGTGATGGCAAAGTTAACATCTGCTGCAAGAAGCAGTTCTTTGTCAGCTTCAAGGACATAGGATGGAGTGACTGGATCATTGCACCTACAGGTTATCACGCTAACTACTGTGAAGGAGAGTGCCCCAGCCATATAGCAGGCACATCTGGTTCATCATTATCTTTCCACTCCACTGTAATCAACCATTACCGTATGCGGGGCCACAGCCCCTTTGCCAACCTCAAGTCGTGTTGTGTGCCCACCAAACTGCGGCCCATGTCCATGCTGTACTACGACGACGGCCAGAACATCATCAAGAAAGATATACAGAACATGATTGTGGAGGAGTGTGGCTGTTCATAGGCACGTGTGTGCACAAGACCCTTCTCTTTATGTTGAGAAGAAAGTGTTTTAAAAGCCCAAGAAGAGAAAAAACCTGGCATGATTTATAACTTTTTTGAATGAAACAATCATCTGAAATACAAAACAAAAAGAAAAAAAGAAAAAGAAAAAAAGAAAAGGAAAATTAAAGGAAAAAAAAAGAGGGAAAAGTTTTTTTTTTAAAAAAAAAGACTTATGGAGGAGAGAAAAGGAGTACAGCTATTAAGAGGAAGAAAGCTTCGTGAACCCAGGCTTGAATGAGCTGCGTTTGAATGGCGGTATGGGTTGGGGAGTTTCTCCTTCCTTTCAGTACGCTCCTTACCTTATTAGACAGTATATTAAGCATTAGTTATTACTAGAGGAGTTGCGTTCCCTCTTCTGGTTACCCATCAGTTCGAGCCTTGGTAGCAGCTCACGTAACCTGCAGCAGTTTGGACTGAGTCCAAAACGTCATTGAAATTCCTTGAAAAGCCATGTGTATGAACACTGCATTCACTGGCACTTTCCTCCCAAATTTACTGAGGAACTGAGTAGGTGTGTGGTGTTTGTGTGGATATGTATGTGTCTACGTATTTCTGTACGTATCGCTATGCATACAGGCACTACACACTTACACGCATTTACTTTGATAAAGGGACAAAATTGTGCAGGTGTACACACCTCCATCTTCTGCACTACATTTGCAAAAAAGAAAAGAGAGAAAAAAGAAAAAAAAGAGAAAAGAGAAATGAAGAAAAAAGATTTAAAAAGAACGAATGAAAGAATAAAAGTTACATTCTGTAAAGGTGCTTACAATGTTAGAACTATGCAACCTAGTTGGTTTGAAACTGTTTACCTGCAAGAGAAAGAAAAAAAAAAAAACAAAAAAAAAAAAACAAAAAAAAAAAAACCAGAAAGACTTTTTTATAAATGGAAGTAACTTGTTTAAAAAAAAAAAAAAAAACAAACATTCTTCAGTGAGAGATACTTGAAAGGAATATGTTTGTCCAGTTACTGGAGCCAAACATTTCTATATTTTGTAAAAAAAATTTTTAATCGTTTACTATTTGCACTACAATGGTGTCTGACCTGTCTAATCCTTATTTAACAAACATTTGCAAGGGAGGGTGGTTGGGTGTGGGAGGGGTTGAGAGCTGCACTTATTGTGAGCTATACAAGAACTGCTACAGCACACAAAATAGCTATTTTTATTATTATAATTATTATTATTATTTTGTACCTTAAAGCGAATAGACATATACACCAAAGACATTCGTGCGAGCCTCTAAAAAGTCTATTTGTGGTTGCTACCATTCACCTGTAATAAGTTACAGTTTGAATTAGGGGTCAGTTGGTTGATTCCATTCAGGGCAGTACATCTGCTAACCAGTTAAATTAAAATTCTACCCTAAACAGGAAATTGCAATTTGGAGTAAGCTCAGAAAAGCGCCCTGGATGCAAGGCGCTTGGATCCACAGTCCGTCTAAGCCTAATTATACTTGTTCTGCATGTACAACACTTAGACTTATCCCTGATGCACAGAAACTGCATCACTGGGAAACAATTTTATACAAGGGATATGCATATATATATGTATATATTTCTATATGTATATATGTGTGCATACACAAGGTATAAGCACTTCTGGCTTCACTTTAGCGTTCTTAAAGCAATGAATGTTTGTGTGCAAAGCACAGTACAGTACAAACTTGTTTGTTTGTTACTAGCAAGCAGGAGGGAGCACATTCAGAATGGCATTTGTGTGAGAGGAACCTCAATCGGTGGTGTACGCTACGAAAGTATCGATGCAAAACTGCAAGCAGCTTTGGGCCCTGCCCACCTTCGCCCCTGCAAATACAAAAAAAAAGAGTGGCAGTTGTGGTCGGATTTCTGCTTGAAATGCAGCCTTCAGCAAAAGGCTGGCAGTCTCAACCACCACCCTCTAGCACGACAACTCTTACTGGGTTTGCGCGTTACCTGTAAAATGTAATTTAATTTTCAGTATCAGCACCTAACCTGAAGGGTCCAACCCCTAGGGCATAGGTAGATAAGTTTTAAAAAAAAATTCTATTGCTGTCGTATTTAAAAGAATGTTAAAGTTATAACTCGTGTCTTTGAGTAGGGGAGATGAGAAGAGGGAACGGGAGAAACCTTTCGGCCCTGTTTACACTGAATTTGATAACCCTGAGCCTGAACTTTTGGACTCTCACAGGTTTGCAGGACCAAGCCCCTGTTCACTGCCTTCTGATAGGATGAGCTTTCAAAGGCCTCCCAGCAAAAGCAGCTCTAACACGGCTCCCCTCATTGCTGAGAGCACAGTTTGTAAAAACATTTAAAAAAAAAAAAAAAAAAAAGGAAAAAGGAAAAGATAGCACAATTTAACCCGGTCACATTGGCTAGGGATAGTGTGTTAGCACCTTCACGGAGGGACCCATGTCTAAGCAGTGTAATCAGGGCCTTCATTTGTCGTCAGCCAAAACTGCTTGTGTGCGTGTGGTGTGGGTGCACTCCATGTGTGTGTGTGTGTCGGTGTGTGGGTGCGTGTCCCTGTTTGTACCTAGTGATAGAAACCTTAAAACGAGGGGGAAAAAAAAGAAAAAAAGAAAAAAATCGAAAGAAAAAAAAAAGAAAAAAAAAGAAGCCCTTTCCTCAGTTGAATAGATATCAACATACATGCTTATAGCTAAGTTTTCTATCTAATTTATTCCACAGTATTTAGATTGCATAGTTCAGCTAATCGATTATACATGTATGTACTTTTTATACAGTGCATTTTTACAGACCTATTCGCAGTTTGCAAAAAAAAAAAAAAACAAAAAAAAACAAAAAAAAAAAGGACAAAAAAAAAACTTCAAAAAAATGGTAACGATTGGGTAAACACTAAATTTGTCACTAAATTATTCTGTAAAATATCAAGGCTTTCTGATTTAAATTATTTTCAGAAGGTGTATTTTTGTCTGGTTTGGTTCGGTTCGGCTAGTTGTTTGTTTTGAGGAGTTTTCTTCCTGAGGGGAGTAGGAAAAAAAAAATAATAATGCACAACTAATTTATCTTCATAACTTAAAACCAAGTTCCTGACTGTTTCATTTTAAGTAAGTAGCAGAATGGCTGTTTCGTTTTGTAGAAGGAGAGCTAGGCTCTGGAATGGCAGGAGCAGGGACATAGCCTGTGACATCTGAGGAGAGCACCTTTTATTTCACTGAGCTTTGGACCAGGACTTAAAATTAGGTGCAGATCATCTCTCCACACTCCCTAATGTCAACAGGCTCACTGACATCTCCTTGCAAGAGCAGTGACGCTGCTTATATGAGTAAAGGTTAGCCAGGCTGAACCACAGATTCCTTGTACTGTAAACAGTGTGAAGGGAGAGAATGGATTTTGAATGAGTGGTACCATATCCAACACCATTTAATTCAACTGACTGTTAAAACTATGCTGCTTGCATCATGGGTTGTTCTCTGTATGTAGTGGCGAGGGAAGCAGGTGAGATGGCTCATGTTGGCAAAAATTATTCTCAAGTGTGATTAGTTAGAGAGCATCGGAGTTCTGAAATCCCAGCACCTTCCCCAAAGGACTATGACAAAACTCCCATTGGCTGCAAATAAAGTAAGTTGAGGCTCACTGTCTCCTTGTCCAAAGCTGGCAGAGCCTTTAAAATGAAGTCTGAGTTTGATAACTTCTGTATGGTGCTCTAGGGCTGGCCCTGGAATGCACAAAACTAGCTTGAGACAATTTCCATGTGAGAAAAGAAAGGAGGATTTTACATGTGGTGAGTGTATTTCGTAATAGGTGTGCCAAAATCAGAAGAAGCTTTTGCAAAGCAAAAAGTAACTACTCTAAACCCAGCTTTTTAGCTTTCATGTGTCTATCTTATTCACAAATTGAAAAGGTTTCTCCCTCCAATCTCAGTCATGGAGTTTTGATTTGTGAGCAAAGTTATTTAAAGCAGAGGAGAGTGAAAAACTATATGGTAAAATAAGAAATTGTGGTGTTAGTCAAGACAGACTGATTCCAGCAAAACACCCTACTCCTGATAACTTGGTTTAATTACATCTGCGTGTACTTAGAAACGTAATTAGAAATTGTTGCCATATTTAAACAGTTTTCCAGGGGGATGCGGTCTCAAAAATTACTTCTCCTTTCAGGTACTACTATAGGAAAAAAAGAAAAAAAAGGCTTTTAACTACTAACACATTCCTTTCTGTATAACCCGTTTCCTGTTTATACTGAAAATGTATTTTCAGCATATATTTGATCACAGAATGTACTTGCTGAGTACCTCCGCAATCTTCTTGCTCCGGGGCTGACATTTGGTGGTCTTTCCCCCTCTCCATGTCAGATGCTCACTGTATCACACAGGCCAACAAAACTGGCAGAATTACACACTAAGGTGTTTCTTTGGGAGGGATGAATGTATTTGTATTCTCGGGGTTTAGCAAAAGGAAATGTTTACAGAAGCTTGTGATTATTCTGCACTTATATGTCACAGCAGAATACAGATCTAGGGCCCAAAACTGCAGAACTGATTGAAATGGGAGTTTTGTCATTGATTTTAATGGAAACAGTCCCCTAGCCCACCACTGCAAACTAGGACTCTGTTACAAATACCTACTTCTTTGTCTTTAGTTAAGGTTCAAGCCATCAGGTTCGTTTAACTGTGACACCACAAGGCCACACGGAGGCTAGCAGCAATATCTCTGAGTTGGAGAAATTCAGGCACCTGTAATGTCTGTGTGCAAAAGGAGAACTTTTATGGACTATCGTTACTTATGTGGAATAGTGCCTTACTCTGTAAGTAATGCTGTTGATTTCAGAGTGTCTCCTGCCCTAGAAAGTCACCGTCAGCATGAATACCATGAGAGAAATCTATTTCTGGAATGTAGGTAGAA
Organism: Tympanuchus pallidicinctus; assembly: GCF_026119805.1. NCBI lineage: Eukaryota > Metazoa > Chordata > Aves > Galliformes > Phasianidae > Tympanuchus > Tympanuchus pallidicinctus. The sequence continues at coordinate 1,444,728 of NW_026294752.1, read as the reverse complement.
GAGATGTGACTGAAATTAGTGATTTCCTTAAGTTAAGCCTCGTGTCAATACCATGCATCAGTATAAGGATCAGATGCTGATCACGTTCCCGACACTGAATGAACTTGACTCCCAACCTACTCTCACTGCCTTACACATGGAGCAAAAAAGTTTTCAGTTTGAGTAATGAAAATCACAATTTGACCTTTGGTGAACAATTACGAACGACATTTTCGTGGGCAGAAACAAGCAACACTTCTGAGTTATATAGCTATTTATTTTTTGAGATACGGTGAATCGGTGTTAATTATCAATGGGTTTCTTTGTATTTAAATACTTTCAAAAGCAGTACATTGACGATGGGTTGAAGATATATATATGTATGTATGTATGTATACATATAATATATATATATATCTACAATATATATATACACACACAACCATATATATGTATATACATATATATATATATAAATTATGAAAGCCAAGATATTATGAAGCCTATTTTGTTTTTATCATTTTGTGTTTTGTTGTTGATATTATTATTATTATTGTTATTATTATTATTTTGCATACTACATGCAGTGCTTTAACCAATGTCTGTTTGGCTAATGTAATTAAAGTTGTTAATTTATATGAGTACATTTCAACTATGTCAATGGTTTCTTAATATTTATTGTGTAGAAGGACTGGTATTTTTTTTTATTTACATTATGTTTAAAGAGGTAACAGTTTGATATGTTCTCATTTGTTTATATTAGAAGTTATTTATTTTCACGGCATTCCGTCTGGTATTTTGATATTTGGAAGGCATGCTACCTATACTTTGTACAGTTAGTGGGCAGTATTCAGCAGCTCCCGGTAGATCTTTAGGCCCTACGTTAAATAAAAGACCTGTTTGGGAATTTTTATTTTAGATCTTTCTTATTGGTTTGCCAGGAGCACTCAGTGCACTTACTGCCAGATACCCTGCCTGCGTGACCAATTTATTCCTGCTGTATTTACCCAGGACAGAGGACCAAAACCACCTCTGGTGTAAGTCCGGTGACTTCAGTGAAGTTACAACAGAGATGTCTTTGGCTCACCGAGAAACCGCTTGTGCAGATCAATGCAAAGAAAGGACAGAGAGAAAGTGAGAAAGAAAGAAGGAAAGAAAGAGTCTTTGCATTTGGAATGGGATTTCAACGTATTAAAAATGTTTGGGTCAGCTACTATTTTACTTGGTTCTTTTTGTTATTTTGCTCTTTCTTATACAATGACAGCAACAACACAAGTGAAATAAATAAAGGGAGTTTCACCAACCATTGCCTAATCGTCCCTTAATGCACATCCCTGGTTGGGAAATACATGGGAGTTCGAAAAACACCAGAAAAATTTAACCTTAGAGGGGAGACATATGGGTGCCTGTTCAGATGCAGCCCTATAATGCCTTTGTCTCCAGTCTGACTGTGCTAACTGTTCAGACTCTAGTACTAGGAGTAATGCAATTTTAGGCTGCCCGTTTCTTGTGAAATGCAGCCACTATGAAAACCACGGTCGGTGACAGCTTCCCTCTGCCCACCGGCCGCTAGGTCTTCAGCTGTCACCACGGTTCCCTTGAGTAATCCAGAACTAGACGCTTACACACAGAAAAGGAGAATTTGTATTTGACAAACCTGCAAGGACGTCGGCTCACGTGCACTAGTTTATAAATTGATCAGTAGCAGATGAAGTCATCAAAGAAGCCTGCTCACAGGCAGCGGTCTCTGGCCTGAGTGAGAAATCATCTGAATACCCCCGTGTTTGAAAGTAAAGCGCACTTATGAGGGATTTTTACCAGTCATTGCATTCCTAGGGTGATAAATGGACTCCTGCTACATTCCAGTGGGCTGAGAATCAGGGAACAAGAATTCTGAGGTTGATCTTTAAATGGATTATTTGCACGGTGCTCAAACACGAGCCACCACAGCCATTAGCAGGCCTTTTAATAGTCACGCACTGCAAGTTGTTTTGCAAAGGCTGGAGAAGTGAGTTTCCTTCCTCTTACTGAGAACGAGTTTTCAACAGATCAGTGCAATCACAGTTACAGGACGCCTTTGTTTCAGAGAAAATTAAGATATGATTGAATATTTGCTTTCTTTCCTTTGCTATGATCACTATTATTACTACTGCCATTAAGGATAAATCCAACTGGCTTTGGAAGCTGCACAAGCAAAATAAAATCTTGTGGGCTACTTGATTCAAACTGTTATCATATTAACCTTGTATAAATGAGGCTTACACTTCAGGTGTGAAACAGGGAGTCAGCCTTTCTGTGGCACAACATAAAGTATAACACTGGCTGGTGTAATCCAGATTTTTTCCATTTTCTCCAGCTGTTTGATATTCTTTTTATTTTAAGAATACTATTGAAAACTGTTGCTAATGCTTGAGCTTGAAATGCCCCTGCTCAAAACAACAGTGGAGAGCTAAGAGCTGCCTTTTGCATAAACCAAACGGTCTGTTAAATCCGAAATAATTATCCCAAAGAAAGTAGACCATGCTAGTAATACACAGGCAGATAATACAAAAAAAAAATCTCATAATAGATAGTGTCTCCTCAGTGTGGATTTCCTATCACAGAGGAAGATTTTAGTGCTGCAACTTGGGCTATTGATTCACTGTGCCAGTTTCACTGTATATCAGAATTTTCCTCCATACTTCTCACAGGACCAACAAAGCCTGTGTTTCAGGTGGTAGCAGAGGCTGTCCTCTGTGTTCCCTTTTTTACTAAAGTTTGTCTGCCTCTCTGAAATACAACCACAGACTGGCTTAAACCACTGCTCAGGGTTTCTGTCCTCTCTCATACCGCTGACAGTAATATTGCACAGCCATCAAACCCATTGGCTCATAGACATTTGCTGCCCAGGTTCTGTCTCTGGGTGTAACATGGTTTCAAAAGAGTTATCTGGCTATCTCGCACACTGTCACCACTTGATCACTGTTCTCCTGACTACCATTGCTTCTCATCATCTTTGTTGGAATTGCATTGGCTGGAAAAGCAGTGCAGAAAACCACCAGCAGCTAGAACATCTTAAATCACTTCTGTAATACAGCTAAGTGAATGGCAAGGATTCCCTTTTCATTCTTACAGTGGAAGTTAGGTGGAAAGTTAGAAGTGGAAGGTTAGAAGAAAACTCCACGTGAATAGATGCTGTCCATGTATCACTTTCTTATGACCATTTTCTTACGGCTTCTGCAGATGAGAAAAAGCTTCCTCAGTGTGGGGGTGACTGAGCACTGGAACAGGTTGTCCACAGACATTGCTGAATCTCTGGAGATATTCAAAATGCACCTGGATGTGATCCTGGGCTAAGTGACCTTCCCTGATGCTGGGTGGTTGGACTAGATGATCCCAAGTGGTCCCTTCCAACTTCAACCATTCTGTGATTCTGTGTATGGGCATGGGTTTATTTTATCTTTGAACAGGGACACTGCAGCATATAGCTGCAGTGGCAAATTTAATGAACACATTACAGCACCACATCAGGAAGCAGCATAACAATTATTTTATATGTCTGAATCATCCAGCCTCTGCTGCATTAGAAAGTCGTTCTATCTCAGAAGATAGAAATATGTATCACCAGAGTTATGACCCCCAGAATTTCATATAACAGAAGACAAAAACAACATAGCAGGTTTATTCAAAGAAGAAAAGCATTCAATGGAAAGTTGGCAGAGCAGAGGTCCCTAGAGGGGCTTTTGAGATGACTGCTCCTCCACAAGCTATGTATTCACAAGAATGTCTCCTATAGCTGCATTAGGATGCAGTTTGTAGACATCGGCATGATTTTAATGAAGTCAGCAGGGTGTTACAGACCTGGATGGCTTAGCTGAAAGTAAAATGAAGTCCTATTGTTTGAGAAAAAACCATTGAGTATAAAAGTACAAAGATGGTAGATGACGCCGGCACTTTAACAAATCTTGTTTGAGAGCGATCAGAATTGTGTGCCTTTGAGAACTGTAAAGATAACTTACATTGGTAGAAAATTTTCCAGTTACAGACTTTAGCTTTACAGCATCCTGATATGTAAGGAGCCTGTATGTTATGTAAGGTCTAAATCTCTTTAGCTCTTCTCAGATGAGTGGTGTGTCTTCCACTTCACTGACACCACCTTTTCTGGGGACATGCCAGCTTCAGAAATGGAGCAATGAAGCAAGAAGGTGCAGCACCAGGGCCAGGCATCAGACAGACACTCACTCCTTTTTCCAGTGTGGGACTGTACAGCAGTACAAGTCTATCTAAAGTCTTAGCAGACAGATTGGTTAAGAAGTGATAAATCAAACTATTTCAATTTTTTTTTTCTTCATCATTTTCTACCACATGACAGAACTCTCAGAAGTAAAACAGGCCTGTTTCAGCACTGGCAAGTTACCCCGGTATGAATCAGGTTTAAATTTGTCATGTTTTCAAATGCATACCTTTTTATGCAAATCCTACTCCTTTCTCACGCTTGCAGTGGACAGCCTGGTCATTTGTACACAGCTGTTGTGGTGAAATTTGCTCTTGGCTTAGCCTTCAAGCTTCCCTTCTCCATTCATATTTCCATAGCCTAAGAAAATACTCTCAGGCACAGGACTTCTATACCACCCCCACATGTCTGGGCAGGAAGGACAGGAATCAGATAAGTAAGTTAATTACATCAACCAGTAAGAGACATTCCCTATGGAAAGAAACTCCAGGCCCAAACAGGAGAAGCTCAACACAAGACCTGCCCTGCCAACCACCCAGCCCACTACCAAGAAGGTCTGAAGCACCTGGGGAAGATTGCAAGGACTGCAGGGATCTAAAAAGAGCGGCTGAAAAAGCTGCTTGCAGACTGTCTCAGGATACTGTGTGTTAGAGACATGGCAGTGGAAAAAGATCCAGTACGATGAGTAAGCAGGATAAAGTCATTTAAGGGAGAAAAATAGAAAAGAACAAAAGGACTGGTAAGTCAATTCTAAAAGCACAATACAGAAAGTTAGAAAAGAATCTAGTACTCTGCAAAATCCATATCAACTGAGTTAAAAGCAGCGTGTGCTTTATAGATGGAAAACCTGTTTCTATTTCCTTGAAGAAATCAACAAGTTCATGGAAAGGAAATGACACTGATATAGTCAGCTTGGAGTTTACAAGAAGAATTTACAAAGACTCCCACTAGTATTTCCCCGAGTAAACCAACCCATCATGAGATTAAAAAGGCCACACAGACACCACAAAGAGTTTTTATGAGAAGAGATGAAAGAAATGGAGAGATGTCATCAGTGTCTGGCTCTGAATTTGGGTCTGTCCTACGAGCTTAAAAATCTGAAAATCAGCATGAAAAGCCAAATGACAGTGTTCTGACAATATGCAATTAATCAAAATAGCAAAGAATATGGCTGACTGAAAGGAACTGCAGAAGAACTTCACAAAATAATGAAATAGCAGCTGGAATTCAGCATTGGTGAATATAAAGTAACACAGGTGACATATGACACATGCAGGAGGAAACAGTCCTGACTTCACATGAACAGAAGTGAGCTGCCCCTCAGGAAGGGGACTTGAGCGCTATAGCACAGTTTCAACGTCAGTCAGGAAAGTAAAGTGAACACTAGGGATTACTAGGCAAGACAAGGTTTGTTGCTTATTAGACCCTCGGTATACCTGGAAAATGCAGGCATAGTTTTGGGTACTGAAAGAGAACGTCAGGTTTTGGGGTGAAACAGAAACTCCCATTAGATTGCTGAAGGCAGCAGTTTGGGTCTCCTTTTCGGCTTCTCTCCTTCAGGCTGAGAAAGTCCAGCTCTGAGAAAGACCGCTCAAAGTCTCCTCATACATGTCCCTCACAGGGACAGAGTGAGGCGAGAAGAATAAGACATTATTTGAATGTCACTGAGTTGCTGATTGGAAAAGCTTGTTGTTGACTCCCCATTAGTTCTGTCACTTTTGCCTCAGTATAATCCCACGCTCCTTCTGGAGGATCGGGTCACAGCAGGCATTGATCCTGGGTATGCAGAGGGAGGTTACCCAATACCACAAGACAAAAATACAACTATGCTGCAGCAAATCAGACAGCTTGGATATCCTTCTGGTGCAGCCAGTTGTTTTGATTCCTTTAATCCATCTTTTTTAAGATCATTTCCAGTTAAAACACAAAAGCGTTATAATCCTCGTGGATGAGCTGCTGCAGCCTGTGATGATTATTTCTGAGCCTTCTTCAAGGGCCAGTCACTATTTCCTTCAAGTTCCAGTCTGCTTCAGTTGCACAAGCTTCCTGCATCCCCTGAGACAGCCTGATGGGCTGTGATCCGCCAGGTTTTCCCTCCTGTGCATGCAGTGCAAAAGCAATACAAATTTTGTTGTTCACGTTATCATTCGTATCTAAAAAGAAAAGTAAGGTGGAGGGAAAGAAAAGGAAACTAAAATAAAAATGAAGCTAAAAACATTAAAATAGTCTTCATACTATTTCCACAACTGTTTGACGAGAGTTTTCTTAGGAGGGGAAAGGAGAGACCAGAGGCTGAAAAGGACGTAACTTCAAAGATAGGAACACACCAGTGGGTAATAAATACTTCTAAAATAAGACATACATCAGCCTGTCACGTACACTTTCTACAAAATGATGTATCGGTGACTAAAGTGTGATAAAGAAATGCAGAGTAAAGTAACACAGAACCTAAATTTAGACTCATGCAGATTTTTCCAAATATTGTGTTTTGAAGTATTAAAAAAAGACAAGGAGGCAGAGGAATGATGGAGTCTTTTTTTTTTTCTTCCCCAAACTAAACACAACTGTTTCACATCTTCATTTTTTCTTTGTTTCTTCCCTTTTTTTAATTTCCCTCAACTTCCAGCCTTTGTTCCCTTGTCTTGTAACACGTTGTTATTCTCCATATGACAAAAGTTGTACTTTTTATGCCAAACAGTTTGATACATTCTGAAAAGGAAAATGAAAGACAGACCTTTGACGGCAAGATGTGGAAGTCTGCTCGGTGCCATAATGTGCTACATCCGCCATTTCAGCCCACCCCTTTTCCTGGGCCAGCTGCTGCTTGTGCACCCTTAGCCACAGTTTCCTGTCACAGCAGCTGAGCGAGCACCAGTGCTGAGAGGTACTAAGTGCTCTGAGTTCCTTAGATGCTCCTCTGAGATCAAATTAAGGCTTTCCTGGCGCATTTCACAGAATGGTGAGCGGATCTCTGTGTTACAAGTGCTCAGCCTCTAAAGAGTAACCCACAGCGTGTCTCTGTGCCTGCTAAGAGAGTGCAGAGAAGGGCTACAGAGGGGCTTGGAACATCTCCCTGATGAGAAAAGGCTGAGAGAGCTGCTGGAACTGTTCAGCCTGTTTCTCCTGCGCAGAATGAATTCAGACCTGTCACCAACAGAGAGCCCGGAGGTGTCACCGAGGGCGCGAGTGACAGAAGACAGGTTGGCAAAGGCAGGCAGAGGCCTCACAGCTGCAGAACCCAACAGCCTGTGCCAACAGCCCGAGCACCTTGTGCTGGGTGTCAGGAAAGGCAGCTTTTTAATTTAGCAAATGAGTACTTCTGCAACAAGACACAACTGTCAGACAAATATAGAACCCTGAAATGACGTTTTTTACGCTCCCTTTCCAAAGTAATGCAACGCTTTAAAGTACGGTGAAGCACAGTGACAGTTTTAAAGAGAAAAAGAACAGATCTGATTTTAAAGACTAGGTATAGAACTGAGTCAGACCTGATCTCAGGGAAACCAGAGGAAATGTGGAATTACTGCATGAGGATCACTTCTGATGTAGGCAAGTACAACCGAAATGAGCACCTACCAATCCCAGAACAACCAGAAGCAGAAATATGCTCTGCTGTGGAGGACCTGCAGTCAGTCACTAACTGGAGCATACTTCAAAAAGCTTTCTGGAGTCCAAACCAAAAGCCTGAGTACTTTCAGTCAGCAGAGAACTACATCTCAGATCTGTAGGTAGATTAAATTCCCTAATTTTGGGATGCTGCAAGGCTGTTAGGAGATGTTGAAGAAAACTTTGGGGGTCAAGGAACACTTAAAGCTATTTCTCAGGCTGATCCTGGTAATACTTTTATGCAAAGTCATCATGAAAGAGGCTGAGAGGCAAAGTAAGATACAGCAAGAAAAAAAAAAAAAGATTTTGAAGACCATGGCAACAATGCTGAACTGGAACTGAAGCTGCATATAAAATTACCTGCCTAGATGCAAAGTTACGTGAGCTCTTATGAGCTGTCTTTGTAAACAAGGCAGCTTCAGCGCTTCCCTCAAAGGGCACCTTGCATCCTCTAAGGCAGCTGTTGAAAGGCTGAAAGGACACAGAATCCAAGCACAGATTCTCACTAAAAGTAAGAGATAGGTAGGCATGTGCTCTTTCAGCAGCACACATGGCCAAGCTGGTATGTAGCACCTACTTAATTAAAAAAAAAAAAAAAAGACTCAGTCAAATCATTACATAAAATAAGAAGTTCACCATAATTCCTTACGATTAGGAGTATATGACAGAACTTGTTTGGTTTTGGAACACTTTTGTGTGATCTGGTATAATAAAAAGAAATGACAGAGATTGCAGCTCCTGCCTTTGCTTTGATGCATGCATTCTTCAAAACCATTCTGAGAAGACAAAGAAGTACAGCCTGCTTCCAGTTACCTGCCCTGCTTCAATTTCTAATATCATGTCCTATTCTAAGAGGGCTAAATTTTTTCCTTCAGTGGGCAAGAAATCACTTCTTTCTATTGAAGTTATTAAAGCTGTTGCACTTCATGAAATAGTTCTTTAATTTTCCAATGCATCTACAGTCATTGCACTTTTTATATCTAAACGTGTGTTAAGCAGTGCCCATCAGAACATGAAATGTCCTTTGCCATCAAAATCCCTCCTTGTAGAAACCCTTGCTGGTAGTAGTGTTAACATTTTACTTTACTTGGACTGCAACAAAACTAAAAGTATCTTGAATGATGACAGTAATGCACGGCATTTGCTGTTCTAGCTTTGTTCATCTAACATCTTGGTTACGTGATGCTATTCACTTTTTGACCTAAATTATTATGCAATCTTTCTTCGTGCTATTTAAAAGTTGCCTCATTTCACCTTAAGTACCACTAAGCAATGACAGCTGAAGTGATTCCTAACATGGTTTGCAAAAGATCTTATTATCTGACAAACTACTGTATGCCTGGAAATAATCTGAACATTTTGTTTGGACATTTGAAACAATCAATTTTCAGGAGATAACTAATGAGTGAACACTGTTTAAGACAAATGCAATAATATTATTTCAGTATTGTCTAACAGGAGAATTTATGATTTTATTTTTTTTTTTAGCCCAAAGTCTAAATACAGTATTTTGTATTTTCTAATAGGGAAAAAGCAGAGAAACTATGAAAAAGATCATTTTGATAGTAAAGTATCCTAATTACACAGATCATGTAGCTCATGAAAAGAGTTGCAGTAAAAAGGGATGAATGGCACTTTAATCCCCAAGTGGTTTCAGAGGCAGAAGCAACCAGCAGTGGCTAACTGGGATTGGGCTCCTCTGCAGGGAGAGAAATGCCAGGGAGAGGAGAAGAAGCACACACAAAACTGTGTCCTGACAAAACAGGTCAGCAGCACGTGAGAGCATGGTGTGTCCTAAATGCCCTTTGAAACTGGTTACTGGAGGACTTGCAAAAGAAAAACCCTGTGGGTAGCTGTGACCTACTGGGTGTCTTAGGTACAGAAGTATTCAGTGGTTACAAATACCTCCCTAATGTAATCTGGAGGCATTGCTGGCGTTTGCGAAAGTTGTAACCTAATCCTGTAGTCATCCAAACTTCTTGGATGGCTGCATTTTAGTGGTTGTCATCTCACAGGAGGCAGCTCATACATCTGCCAGTATGTAGCCTCTAAGCTTCTGGTTACTTGTGGTAGCAATAGAGAGCTCAACAGCTTCACAAAATGCCTCCTGTTTGTTTCCTTTTGCCATGGAAAGATGCAGAAATACATAACGTTGTTAAAAAAGCCTCTGTCCTGATTGCCTATGGCCTGGTAAGCCACTCAGAACATCTAATGCATAAGAGCCAGAACTCCATCCCCAGAGGGAGTGTGCAATTGCTGTCCAAGGCAGCAGTACAAAACATGGCCACTTGCTTTGTCTTATTAAATCCAAAGTAAGACAACAAAAGGGCTAAGAGATCCCCAACCTGGATCATCTGACAACATGAACACACTTCCAGGTAAAAGCTTCTCTAATGTTTCTTCAAAACAAAACGCCAAAAGCAGGCTCTGTTATCCTTCCAGCCACACTGTCTTTGGTCATTAGTTTGTTATTCTGCATAAGCAGTTTCACTGCATCCCATAAAGACATATGGGGGTAGGATAACTCAGTCAGTCAACAGTTCCCCCCCATTTCTGCATTACTGCAACACCCCAGCCTGACTCTGAGCAGGGCACGGGCTCCCTTTCAGATGGTATTTAGCAGGAGACTCTCACTCTTGCTAAGATTCCCTGCACTTTCCACAAAAGTCAGGCTATTAACCTCTCTGACCTGACCATATTCCACCATTCATCAAACCCCATGGGGGAAGAACTTGCTTAGCACCGACTCAGAAAAAGATTGCCACCCACTGAATCAAACCCATCCCACTTAACGGCAGCCTGAGCATGTACATACAGAAACATATGTGTGTTTATAGTGTATGTATGCATTATATGGTGAACAGGAACCAATGAGGGATCAGACATGGCTCTCATTTGTGTCTCAGAGTAATGTGCTACATTGTTCAGTGGCAGATGTTACACCATCACATTTACTTACTGGGTATGTTGTAAGCCAAATACAGAATTTTTCCTGATGCTCAGAGTTTTGGCATCCAGGGAGAAGTCCCTAATCTGTAACTGTAGCCTTAAACAGGTGAATTTGCATGGCCAGAAGAGCGAAGCAGGGAACTGGGCCCACATTATTTCTCTGACCTCACTGTTTCCTCTCTGCGTTGAGGCTGCTAACAATAACTTTCCTGTTTGATATGTTGTTCTTTCTGCCAGCTGCCACCTTAAATTAGGCTCTCATATGTCCTTTGGTAGGAAGGATCTTTGGGTTCACGTCAGGAGATGCATTTAACACGTTTCTGATACTCCAGCATAAGCAGCTGTGACATGCAGGCAATTCTGAACATCCACAAACATCACCACCAATTACCCCCTTTATTAGGTCGACATTGCGGTGGATGCCCAGGGAGAATTTCACTGTCAGTCTAAGCATTTCACAGCTTCCTATATTTCACGAATATACATATATATATATATGCTGTGTTTCACATTTCACTTATTTGCTGTTCTCCCAAACACCAGCTTCTTAATTTTAGCTGCTTCAGTAATAAGGCATAAATCACTTTTTTATGGCTGCTGCACCATTTTTCTGCTAGCAGCTGTCATATTGCATTAGGCTGCATTATGCACGATGAAGAATGAGGGAGAGGTGGAGCATAACATACACAGCCTAAGAAATTTATTATGCAGTTCAGCTGATAGGCCTATTCGTCTTTCAACGCTGAGAGTACAATAAGCCCTACTAGCCCAAACTAACAGCGCTGCAGGAGAATGTCAAGAATGTAGATTATATACAAATCAGGGAACTCCGATACTGTGTATTCAGCTGGGATAATCTGCTCCTTGATAATGGAGCTGATGTATTTTAGGCATCCATTACCCTTAGGAAGTTGTTATGGAAAGGCTTTTATAATTCAGTTTCCAAGCACAGTGGAAATCTGTACTGAACAATGGGACTATCTAGCTTGTGGTTATGTTTATACGGCTCAAATACACGAAGGACTTGTCTGAGCCACAGGCTGTGGGGTGACGAGGAAACACAGCATCACAGCCTTGCTGTGAGATGCATCCGTGCCCTGTGCTTTGGGTCCAAGTGTGTCCCCACCAGGAGCGGCTCAGGGAGCAGTGAAAAAGCCAAACCTGGCTGCCGTTTTCTGCAGAGGTTGCTCGCAGCCAGAGACTTCCTAATTCAGGTTTATAATTTCAGCACAGCTGGATTTCTCTGACACAAGGCCATAGTTTTAAAACTAGCAGTAAAAAACGGCAAATGCAAAACTCTGTTCAACACCTCTGACTCCAGAAACGCCAGGGTTTCTTACAGCTTCTTACAGCTATGTGGATGAAATTGAAATTTCCAAGTGGAATCCTTCTAAACAAAGAGCAACCATTTTTATACAGAGAAAGCATAAGTTAAACCTAGTATAAGTATAGATTATTTAGGCTATAATAGATAAGACTACAGAGGATTTCTGCAGCTTAACAAAGCTTTGTGGAGTTCTTAAAAGAAATATTCTTCCTTTCCCATGCAAAACCTCCAGCTGCTTCTGCAGCTATGGGGAATTCTTTAAATCACAGCATTGAGATCACATATTAAGGAATACACCCATTAAAATCTTTACAGTTATAACTTCTGCCTAATTATCTTCACAGCAGCATCCATAGCATGGAGAACACTGTAAGCCACAGGGTAATGTTAATTACGTGTAAATGGCAATCGTAAAGGTTTAAATAGTGACCTCTGCAACTATTACTGACCTTGTCTACACTCCTCTGTGTAATCCCATAGTTCTAACTAAAGCAACAAAACCCTACCTTGGCTTGTCCTGAAGTCTGAGTAAGATCTAGGGTGGACTCTTGAGGAAAAAAATTCTCATTTGGTTGCTTTTCAGAAAGTATTAAATGTCTCCCCTCTACCCTTTAGGACACTAAGATTTTAGAAGCTGGACAATTTGAATTATTTTATAGAGCTATGAAGAAATCTGACTCCATTAAAAATACATTCAAAGTAATCCACGCTGTTTTGAATTTAAAACATTTGCAAAACAGTGCTTGAATGAAGATTCTGGCAAATCTTTGTTTTCTTATCTGGCTATCAACTCCAGTGCATCCAATGAGGCCCTTTTAGTCGTTGCATGTTCTCAGACCTATGTGCAACACTTTTAGTCCTATGCTAATTCAAATGGTCCTGAATTTAATTCCGCCAAAATCAAAATCAAAATCAAAATCAAAACAAACAAAACCCACTGTGATACCAGCCTCAGATTTTGTGGTTCTCTTGTGGAAACAGTCCACGCATCTGGGACAACCCAAAGAGATCTTCTTTAGAATCCACGATGCATCAAAGCGCAGATTTTGTGCGTTTTACTTCTGATGCCAAGCTGTGTACGTAGTCAAGATTTTCCTGCAAGCCACGAATCTTTTCATACCACTTAACCACAGATATAAATAAGCAACTGTCATGAAACTTGTGGGATTTCTCTGGCACATAGGAGCTAAAGCTCCTGGACATTTAGATTCTTTGTTAAGACTCAAAGAGCGTTGGCCAATGCCACGTCTGGTCAGCGTTGCAACAAATGGTCAGTGAGCAATAAATGGGACCGTATTGTTCTTTCTTTTCACCTCCTTAAAATTTAGTTCATATGAGCTGCCTTCCTTCCCAGTGTACGTGCTCACAGAGCCTGCAGTTGTAATGTGTTGGAGTGTTACTCCTCACTCCTTTTGTGCAGCCATACAAGACCTGGGCACATTTTGTTTTGAAGAGGTTAATCATGCCTCAACCTTATGAAGTGTTTTGAGTGTTAATGGTCTCTGTTCAGTCCTGCACTGCTTTGAAATAGCCCAGCTTATGTATCTGTTTATTTGAACTCAGATTAGCTAATGCAGTTGTTTATTTTTCCTTAACTAGAGCACTAAAACACTTATTCTATATAGTTTTAATCATTTATTCCTAAGAAACACATTTTTTCAGCATAAGAACTTGGAAAAACTTGTTCACTTTGAGTGGGAAGAGTAAGATGATTTTATCCACATTTGGGTTTTATTGTTTTAAAAGCGGAAGAGAAATGACAAAATGTTGAGACAATTACATATGTGCAAAATTATCTGTTTATTTGATTTTTTAACCTAGTGAGATACGTGTATTTATTTAAATTTTGTTTGGATAAAATTTTCCCTTGACACTGTAGTCTACGTATTTTAATTTGGTTTAATGCCTAGATGCTTTGTGTGGAGCCAAAAACAAGAAGTACATTCTCCAGCTATATCTGAGAGGATTGCTTGTTAACCACTTTTTAACCTTTCCTGTCCTCTGCAAGAAGTATCATCGGTGACAAAAAGACTACCCTTACTCCCTTATGTGGAACAGTCTTTGTGAGAGCAGAATGAAATCCTGGGGTCAAAACAAACATTATGGAATGTCCAAAAGGATCGTATTGATACTTCCAAAACAAACTTTCCACTTCTCATTCTGCAATCAGGATATCTTTCAAAATTTACCTACATTCAGTTTCAATGGAGGTTAAAAAGCCCAAATGAAATGTCTTCTGACTTGAAATGACATGTCTTTCAAATTTGCATGTTTGTTCCTGTTTGGCAAGAAAACTGATAAATTTTCATTCTGGGTGGACCAGAAGAAATGTTTTTATTGTTGTTGATCTTTGGGTTTGGCCTGCATGCAAACACAAATTAATAAATTCTTTACACAGCTCTAGTCTTCAGATTAGAAAGAACTAACCTGATCAGCAAAATTGTCCCTTCAGTTTTACACATGTAAACAACAAGTAACCCTATTTGTTTTCACAGATGTACTACATACTTGTGCAAGGGAAAAGGGAGCAAGATTTCCTGTCAAAATAGTAAAAACGGAAAAAAGTTTAGAAGGGGAAGGGGAAGGAGAAAGGGAAGGAGAAAGGCAAAGGGAAAGGGAAGGAGAAGGAGAAGGGAGGGGAGGGGAGGGGAGGGAGGGAGGCGAGGGGAGGGGAGCGGAGGGGATGGAAGAGAAGGGAAGGGAAGGGAAGGGAAGGGAAGGGAAGGGAAGGGAAGGGAAGGGAAGGGAAGGGAAGGGAAGGGAAGGGAAGGGAAGGGAAGGGAAGGGAAGGGAAGGGAAGGGAAGGGAAGGGAAGGGAAGGGAAGGGAAGGGAAGGGAAGGGAAGGGAAGGGAAGGGAAGGGAAGGGAAGGGAAGGGAAGGGAAGGGAAGGGAGAGGGAGAGGGGTAAGGGGAAGGGGAGGGGGAAGAGAAAAGAAAAAGGGAGAAGAAAAAGGAAAGAGAAAAGAAAAGCAAACCAGTGTAACACAGCCACATCTCTCCCGTGTGTTGCTAAAAAACAGCTGAAACAAAGCTGACTAGAGACTCTACAGAAGCATACTTCGGAAGCAAGCAAAATAAGTTCAATTCTGCAGCAGTAAAGTAACTCCCCCAGACACCGTTCTGGGAGGAATCAGGGCAGTTTCAAGGGGCTGTAAGTGAAAAAGAGGATTAGGAAGAGCCAGAGGGACTTGGCCGACCTTTGTTAACTTCCTGACCCCCACTTTCTCCCCACGGGATCTAGGTCTGGCCGTGGGAACAGCACCTGCCTTCCGCAGACTGACTCCTTGCCCTGGGAGCTGCGCAACCCAGTGCAGCCCCTTGGGGCTCTGCTGCCATCTCCTGCCTGGGGCTCCTCGGCACCTGTGTCTGTGGGACAGGGGGAAAAGGGCCCAAGGGAAGGTGGCACAAAGGGGTTGGGTGCTGGGATTCTCTGATAGCCCTGCCAGGAAAAGCATCTAGTCCCCTCTATTTGGGGAGACCCCAGCTGCTAGGGTCCCAGCACCTTGACCCAAGGCAGCACAGAAATGGGAGTCATTGTCATCCTTAACCTTGGGCCTGTGCCCAAAGCTGTATTGGGGTCACACACATAGGTACCAGAAATTAACCATGCATCATTAACCATCCATCAGCATTTCCCTTTCACCCAAGTTTTAAAACTATCAGCTACAAGTAACAAATAGGATCTGAAAAATATAAATAAACTGAATATTGAAGCCCTTCCCTACATCATCCTCTCTCACAGCAGTGAGAGGGAGTACAGTAAACTACAGACATATTTCAATACATGCACATACAATATACAACTATTTGTGCACTAAGGACTCAAAAGAGAACCCTGCTTAGATCAGCAGCTTTGTCTCTACTGGTTTCTATATGGACAGATTTTCTTATATGATCTCACATGTGAATGCTGAGTATACCTACAAGTGTGCATGCGTGCCTGTCCAATGTATGTGTCATTTATCCTTAAATTTGTCTCTAGAGGAGGACTATTTATCCTGCAATAGTGATCAACTATATGCTATGCAACGTGTCAACACAGTGGTCGTGAATGACCCAGTGCTCATGTGAAACACAGGGCAGTGCTTTCACAACTGGCAAATGCTTTACCCCTATAAGGTTGATTGCAGGCCCATGGCAAAAACTGAAGTGGAAAATTATGAATATGCAGAAAAGCTGGACAGGTTGATGTCTGTAGATGAGCGTAGGTTCTGAGATAAGCAGTGAAGCAACTAATTGTCTGAAGAATCAGCAGAGGGAGGGGAAAGAACTGTCTCTCGGAATATCTGATCCTGGTGGTTACTGCAATCATTTCTAGGCAAATAAGATTTGTATCTGTCTAGAGCTATATGGGAAGCAAAAGGAGACCTCCGCTCTGATTTTGATCTGTGTCTTGGGATGTGCCCGTTTCAAGATGTTTTTCACTTGTTACATTTCTTTCCCCACCTGCTTCCCCATTCTCGGAAGAGCAGAGTCTGGAAGAAATGAACTTGCTTATGATCCTGGCTGGTGGCTGAGCCCCCTTTGCCTGGTTTGCTTAGGCACTGGTCACAGCCCTGGAATTTTGTCTGTAGCATGTGAGATCTTGACAGAAAAGTGAGATGGGGAGTTCCCTAAGTGATCTACCCTCATTGGCAGTGAGGGTAACTCCCTAAATGCAAAAGCTCGTTTTATGAGCCCTTTGTGAGAAATGAAACTGCAAGCAAATTGCTGAGACTGCTCTCAAGGAGATAGCTCCAGCGAGGCCTTATATCTCCATTTCAATAACAACACAGAAACCTACTGATTAATTGCAGTGTGTTTTTAGATAGTTTGGGATGCTTCAGGTGGCTACGAATAACACTGGAGCTTTAAGCAACAAATGCCTGGAGGAGCTCAAACATTTCGGGTTTTCCTGTGCTTAATATGTTGCATTGCTATCTTGATATGTAATGTCACAGATGGTAATATTAGTCATGAAAGCACAAAGAAGCCAAGTCTGTAGACAAATTAAGGTGGGGGGGAGCAGAGGAGGGAGCAGGGAGAGAGAAAAGAGCCAGAGAGAGCAGTGAATGCCTACAGCAAACAAATTTTATTTTAAAGCGTCATTTTATGTGCTGAACACCTCCTCAAGATCTATGTGTTGGCAAGAGCAGCCATAGGAGGCTGTAAATCCTTAACCTGGCGGGTATCCACTGCAAAAAGTAGAGCAAGTAGTGTGGTGAAAATACTTGGAAATGAATAGATGAACTTAATTTAACAATGGGCAGTCATCCCACACAAGTTCTCATGCAAGAGTGGTGGCTTCCTCCCTGTTTTGTTGTTATTGTTGTTGTTGTTAATTTTAAAGTAACTGCAGAGCCCTTCTCAGCAAGGGGATTCAGAGGGCTTGCATCTTTCTTCTTTGCACCTTTCAAATGTCTCTTTTTTTTGTTTGCTTACAGTACATTTTACCTACCATGACGAGCTTAAGGGAAAGCTAGAAGTATAGATTAAGTAAGAAGGAAGTATAGATTAAATTCAAGTATGAAAAGAAAGAACAAGACAGTGATTGAAGGCACTATTTGAAAGACAAATTATAAAGCCCATGAAACTACATATACCGGATGGAGTCGTAGGGGCACTGCTTCCAGCTTAATTCTATCACTAGTGCTCCTGCTTGCTAAGTGAATTACACCTCCACGAGCAGAGGAAGTACAGCTGATGTTAAATGAGGTAGCATACTTCCATGAAAGAAACACACCTCTTGAGTAATCTTTAAAGCCAAATATGCAATCTTACTGAAATAAATTCAGGCGCAGAAGAACCGTACTGGTGAAATTGCCCTTCTCATCTGAGTCACCTAAGGGTTGGGGAAAGATAACAACTGGGCCAAACAGCTGTGAACTGATATAATTGAGTAATTTTGCAAAAAGAATTCATTCCGTATTGAAGAAAAGTTCAGACACGACGAGAAATTCACCTCTAGTAAATGTAATAGGCTGTTCATAAGTTCAGCTTAGAAACAGATGTCCCACTTTCCTTTTGCACTTGGTTGACTTTGCAGAGCTTTGAGTAAATGCGGTGACAATTCACAAGAATTTGAAGGAGGAGGGACAGAAATTGGTGGCTCACAGATGTGAATAAGGCAATAGAAATGAACTAGTTTGTTTTTAGGCTGCACAATAGAGAAAACTCCTAACACTGATTTTATTCTGCCATGAAATTGAGTCCTCAAATGAAGGGATGGATGCCTAATAGCCTGATATGGAAAATACTATACACTGAGAGTACACTTTAATTGGCAAGGAAATGCATAATTTAATAGGTCCTTTCCATCTCTATGATCCTATAACTTGGGGCCATTCCAAAGTATAAGGCAAAATGAAAGATAGATTGAACTTCTGCGTCACATTTATAAAGCATTCGATCTATCTTGGCATACAGAGGCACAAACGGTGAAGCTATTTCATTTGAAACATTTTACATTTGGAAGGAGATTTGATCATTTTCCAGAGTCTGGACAAATATAGTGAAGCAGAAATAAGGGCCAACGTTACCCTTCTTTCTTTCATTTTATAATCCAGATCTGACAGTGTGTACTGCTGCACTGCCTGGATTCCCTTGAGAAAGAAGTAGCAAACTAAGTAACAATGCATATCTTGCTCTCATTTGTCATATACCACTCTTATTCTCCAGTGTTTTTATATAGTCTACCTAGCAGAAGGTCTGATTTTCACTTAGAAATTTATTTTTTCCTATGTTGAAAGGGCAGGACAAAAGGCTAAATTTGCAACTCCAGTATTGCAAGAACCTGAGAATACACTCAAAAAGCTTTATGTTGTATTTAAAGTCCAGAGTGTGAGTGAACTTTCCCAAAGACTCAATATTTTTATTAACATTTAGCAGAGGTATATTTTACAGAAATAAATTCATTGGGTTTAGATGTTTAGAATGACAATTTCTGAACAAACTGAGGCAACCTAAGTAAGATCTTAGCCCTTTTACAGAAGAATACAGGAAAACTAATCTTTGGTCATTGAATTGAAATGTGTTTCAGTTAAATAACATGGCATACAAGTTCCTTCCAGTGTTTTTTTTCAACCCACTAGAAGCGTAGGCACAAAATTTGACCTTTCAGACACTGACACACAGTATTCCCGTCCTCCCAAAGTTTCCCCTAGTTGATGTCATCCTCACAGTCGGGATAACAGATATATTTTCTCAGATCATGAATCATGTCAACCATACTTCAGCAACGAAAGGAAAAAGCACAAAGTGCTACTTCTGCTCCAGAACAAAATTCAACCCCTGAACATCGATGTCTACTTCCATTTAGGATTATACTTGTTTCCAGCAGAAGGTAAGATTTGAGAAACTTTTTTCTTAAAAGAGCCTGCTAACATGTGCATAGATAAATACTTCTATTCTCTTTTGGGCTAGGATGCACAGATCTTAGCAATTGTGTTTTCACACATCACTAGGATGGAAATGAGAAAAGTTTTTATATGTAGATATTGAAGCAGGATAGATTATATGGAAATCTAGAGAGGAAAAAAATATATATGAACAATAATAATGTTAAAAATATTAAGTGGTCTCCACCTTTGTGTGGTATTAAAAGTACTAAATGTGCTGATAAACAGCTGACTACCTATCACATCCTAAGCTGTCAGACATAGCTGCCCTCAAATTTACAGTCCAGTAATCCACTGAATTTGGATATTCTAATAAATTCAAGAAACATTTATCTGTAGTTAATGTATGAAAGTGAAGGCATCAGAATTAAAAGTACATGACAGTCCTGTTAGATGAGGTGCTCTAAGAGCACAAGAAATATCGTATTATTTGCTGTGAGGTTGAACTCTAGGTAGTACAGAAACTTAAAATGCTGTTTTCTGACAGAGCAGAATTTAATGATGCAAACAACATCATAAAGATACCACCTTTCATGTTGTAAGAAGTAGATATTTTTCTTTTCTTGAACATGGTAACAGAATTGTTACAGAGATTTGAGATTTCTGTTTGAGAATTTGTATTTGCTCAGGTAGAATTCATCCCAGCTGTTTGGTTTTACCAATATGCTAGCTAAACAAAACCTAAGAATCAGACAAACAAGAAAACCCACAAAAACAAAAACAAAAACAACAAAAACTCCTTCTACTCCTTGATTTTTCTTTAGGGATCAGTAGAAAAATAGTTATTTCATTTACAAATTAATGTTAAGTCTACCTGGTCCCGAAGGGAATATGGGTTTTCTATTTTTATTTGGCCCTCTAAGTTCTATTTCTTTCATCTGGGCTGAGAGTCACAGCACCAGAGGTAGCGTGACATACACAGCATCTATGACTCTGTGCTTCTTTCCAATTTCAGCATTATGCTGAGGAATGATGGAAAAAATTGTCTGTGAACACAGACCAAGAAACTTCCTGAACTTTGCATCATTCAGTAACCCATATCTGAGGTCACAAGGTGCAGACAGGTTGCATGATTGTTAGCCACTCAATTAACCAAAGAGGTCAATCACCAGCCCATGAAGCTGTGCAAGCATGCAATTCTTTTGTATAGGTCTTGGTGCTTATCTTCACTTGTGACAGACAACACACACAGAGATAGGACATTTTCTCCATCAAAAACAGGGCAGTTCCTCTTGAAGATAAACTGATTGTGGTTGTCTGGCTTGGGATGGGAACTGTGCCAGGCATTCTGAGTGTCCTGACAAGATACCAGATTTCTGTGGATGGGATGCTGCCCGAGGATCACAATCACTACTTTGAACATCCACTGCCACTGGCTGCCATCTCCTTCTGATACCAAAAAAGCTCTGCCAAAGAGGCTTCTTTTTGCCTGCACTTTACCCCAGTGTTCGGGTTTCTGTCCCTCCCAGCATCACCAGCATATGGAGTGAGCACAGGAAGGGGACATGCTGCAGGAACTGGTTAGGGCAGCAAGTTGGGACCAATAATGTGAGCACAAGTTCCGAGTAACATGAAGTAAGAGTTTCAGAAGAGCAAACAACAGCTACTAGGCACGTAACTGAGGCATTTTTAATCTTTCAGGTGTCAGAGAAATCCTAGTGTTATTTCCTGTAGAGCTAAAGCAACTACAAACTACAGTTAGTTGCTTAACGTTCATGCCTTCTGCCACTTGACTATTTTTACAGCATTTTGAGAAGCTAGAATATTTTTCTCTTATCTCCAGTTTGGACAACTGTTTTTTCTCCCACTAAAAGAAGGAATTGCTTTGGTAGAACTGGAGACCTGAGTGTCTACGGGAATCAGCATACTTGAAGGCTGATCAATAGTGATCTCTCCTGCTTTATTCCATGAAGGCGGTAAACAAAACATTGTTGACTGCATCATTAACAGGATTTTTTTTTTTTCTACTCTTTGCCACTTCAGGTTGAACATGAAACAAAAGTTAAACTGAGAAAAGTCTCTAGAAAAATACTGAGGATTGGTTTATGGCAAAGAGCCTATGTTGCGTGTCCCGCAGGGCACTTATTTTGGATAAACTGTGGGAAGAACAATTCTAAGGGGATATAAGAGACTGGGTTGTATACTAATTGATGGGTGAATGAAGTTAGGTGCTCCTCACAGACGCAAAACAAAAGGACAAGTGACAGCAGCTGCAAAATCCAGCCAGGGAAATTTGGCCTGGATGTAAGAAAAGAATTCCTCATTGTGAGGTGGTGCAAGATGAACAGGTGCCCAGAGAGTCTAGGGAATCTCTGTCTTGGAGGAGATTCAAAATCTAACCTGGAGACAGCCTGCAGCAATCACATCTTGCTCCCATGTTAGCCCTGCTTCAAGCAGATCAGACTAGATGATGTTCCAGAGATCCTTCCAACCTACGTTAGCTCTCTGCTCTTTGTGACATGAAAACCTCTCCATTTCATGAAAGATGGGTGAGTCTGTGTTTCCCCTGGAGGTGTCACTCTGGGATATGAATCAGCCAGGGATGTGAATGCTTACAAAAGATGGCAGCTCCAAGCCTCTTGCAACATATTTTGCCTGTGTCCAGCCCCACACACATTGGACCTGCAAGAGCAAGCTCAGGGAGAGATACAGTTAAAGGCAGAGCAGCTGATGAAGACCCAAATGATGATGTCTGAAGTGTGAAAACATGACAGGGTGGTTCGGTGTCTGTGCACCGTGGTGTGATCCATCCAAGCACATGGACACAACCTGCTGTGACCATCCATATGAGAGGGACTGACTGTCCTGCAGCCATGGCTTCCAGCTCTCTTTGTTCTTTTCTTAGGAGGGGACAGGGGCCAAGGAAAACCCACCTGGCTGAGGTTGTTGGCACAGAACACTGTTGACAGACTGGGGCTGACCTCCCTGCTGAGAGTCTCAATAGAGAAGGAAGCGAAAGGCATACGTGGTTTCATATGCCTTTGGCTTTTCTTGGACTAACTTGATCCCCAAAGCTTGCAGGAAAGAAGAGCTGGGGAGACAAACTTCTCCAAAAGTAAATGCCGCCTGGAGACTTGGCTGAGAATTAGACAGACATGTTACTGAGCCAAACTGTAAATCTGAAATTTTGAAATAAAGTTTGGAATTTTCCTCAGAAAAGCTTGGCCACCAGGAGGTCTGACTGTGAGGTCAGTGCCAGAAGAGGCAGAAAAAACTGGACTGAACTTCAACAAGCAAGACATTCCCTGATTGCCAGATATTGACAAGCCTGGCTTCAGCCCTTCTCCTTGAACAGACTGAAGCAGTTATCAGAAAAAGACACCTACTGTAAATCTGTGGGGAGTTTGGTGAGTGGTGCAAGCCTGATTCTTACAAAGGCACCTCCGAGGAGTCAGTCAGGAGCCGCGTGCTGCTCTCAGTAGCAGCAGAGGCTTCTACAGTTGAGAAAACAAAGCCGAAAACAAACAGCTGCATGATGTATTGCAGTAAGGCTTTCACGGTAAAGAGATAGTGGGTCATAAACGAGTCCCCCAGTAACTGGAGGATATCCAACAAGACACAAGGCCTAAAAAGAGCTATTTGTTTTTTCACTCTTCATGAGATGAAATGCACACTGCAGGAAAATCCCGTGCAAATCAACATAGCGTCATGGAAACCAAGAGACCATCAATAAAAGTAATAAATGGAAAAGGTTATAATAATATATGCTTAGCACTTTACATTTTCAAAGTGCTGACAGGACGTTAATCCTCAAAATACCCCTGTGAGGGCCAAGGCAGCTTTAACATTTTTCGGTGGGCTTGTGAAATAATTTTTGATCTCAAATCGATCTGACCTGCCTTCTGTTCACTAGGATCACGCTTTTCTGAGTTAAATGGAATTAGACAATCTTCACACCAGATAACAAGATTCTTCAGTGTTTCTCCTCATCTGACCGCAAGAAGCAAATCCCAATGTCTGCTAGACTATGCTTTCATGCCAATTCTGTAAAATAGTTTTTAAGGTTGATTCTTCCTCTTAACTGGGGCCTATGAACCACTGTGTTTACTGTCACTGAAGAGCTTGATTGCATTCTATTACTCAGTTAACCTTTACCTCCCATTAAATAACTATGTAAGACATACGTGCCAGTAATTCACACACCAAAAAATGCAGAGTGGCCATTTCCAATGAACAGAGAGAACTGTCTCCAAGAGAGCCAGAAAAGGAAAACAAGAGAACGTAAATTATATTTTATAACTTCAAAGGGCTGCTTTTTATCTTCCACAGATTATTTGTTCAACTGCAGTTTTGAATTAGCTCTGCTTCTCCTTGTCTAAGTGCTCAGGTCGGGGCAGGGGGTGGAGGAGATGGTCAGCTGCTCAGCTCACTGCACGTTTTCACTCCTATTTCCAGTTGTTTTCCTTCGGGCTGTGTTTCTTCTACCACCTCTGTTACTGCTCATCATCTCAATAAGTCAGAATTATATAAGTGCTGGAGATTCCTTGTGTAGCTGTGCAAGATGGTTTCATTAAAATAATATGAAGTAGATGGCTACAAATAGAACAGGTGCCAACAGCAGAGTTGAAACTTAGGTCTCCCAGAGAAATGATTAATGAAAAACAAAACTAGAAGAGGTGAGTTGGTGACTATAGAGAGGGAGAAGAGAGAGGTGGATGGGCAGAGAGACCTAAACACCTACTTCCTAAGTATTTGTGGGTAGCTAGCAGCTCAGTGGACAATATATTCAGCCCAGCTGTATGATAATTTATATACTGTCATGTAACCTTAAAACTGATTGAGCAACTACTTGAGAAGCAGGATTTATGATAATCAGAACTTAGAGTGTTCAGTGCTCTAAATTGTACTGTGTTTGAGTAAGAATGCCAACTGTAAGAAGCAGATAACTATAAAGCTAAAAAAAAATAATGATTTCAGCACAGTTCAAGATCTTCTGGGTAAGGAAGGAGTTGCTTGCAAAGGGCTCAAGCAGAATTTATTAGGAATGTTTAAAAAAAGTCCAAACTAAGCAATTGTCTTCTTCAGAACCATGGTATAAAAATCACTTCCCTAAAAATGGGAAACTGTAGGCCACCCATCAGAGAAAATGTTTAAGCTGTCCATTCCTAGCAGAAGCTGTGGAATGAATATGTGTTGCCTCTGGAACAAACAGGTACTTGGTGGAGGCTGATGGGAAGTGAATGAATGGGTATCTGGGTGTGAGGGGAGGATCCACTGTTTGGTTCTGCCAGATTTTGTGTCCCTGGTGATTCTCAGATGCATCTGCAACATTCTGAAGATGATTTCTAGAAGCAGTTTTTGTTGGCTGCTTCTATACCACTTGTCCAAAGATATAAACAAAACTGAGAAACAACTTCAAAATATGCAAAAATCTTTGAAGATTAAGTCCTTAAAACAAGAGAATCACCTCTTACTTACTTGTGTTAATGAGAGGAGAGTAAAAAGTACGTGAAATTATCAACCATTTCACATCACATGATGGAAGATTGCCTCAGTGAATACAACCAAGCCTACTAAACTGTGCTGGCCTACAATTTCTGTTCTGCTGTCTGTTTGATGAAAGGCAATGACAATTTTGTCTGCACACGGACTAACTGTAGGTACAAGATTCCAGTGACCCAAGCAGATCCCAGACATAGAAATGACTGCTCTCAGCTCTGCAAACTACAAGTTCAGGAGTTTAATCTGAAACAAATAGTGTGTTTTGCCATTGTAGGCTCTCTCTTCTGCTTATCTTTAGATTTTGTGCTGTGCTTATTACAGTGGTATTCCTTATAGGCTACTCTTCCCACAAATCCCTCTTGCCAAACTCGTAATGATCCTGTCTTAATATAATAAAAAACCTCATGCAAGACATGATAAACACGAAGGCAATTAGCTACATCACCTGCCCCATTCTTTATGCTGTAGGAGACACTGACACATTAACAACTACAATTCTGGATCCAGACTCAGACCAACAAGATGTCCTTCCACAAACTTCCAGTTATGTTTATCTGTGGCTACTGAATAAGACAAACTTCCTTTTTGCATCCCACTAGTTTATCCCAAAAAGCATTTAAAATTAGAAAATGGAAAGGTTCTCCAACAAATTATCAAAGAAAGATGAAAGAAGAAGAAACAACAAAGTGCATAATTTACAGGAAATCATGTGCCTTTTTAACCAGATCAGCACAGAAGAAATGTGGACATTCCTTTGAAAGACAGGAGTTGTATTTTGTGGGAAAACTGAATATACAACCATGCTTTCTACCAAGTAAACCCTAATGACTCTACATAATACATATGCATATTTGAGGTTGCTTGTTGACCAAAGGACAGAAAAATATAACCAACCCAAACCAGACATTCCTTGCTCCAAATGCAAGTACCTATTTGCTGCTTTAAAAGGGAACAATTAAAGTAGATCTCCTTCCTTGAAAATGTTTCCACAAGAAATATATTAGCACAGCTAACCCATAGATTTTGTAAAAGAGTTGAACAAAGTCAAAAATATAGGCATATTCAGGTCACACACATTTAAGACAAATTTGGATCCCCAACATATCACTGCCTTGAAAAATATACTTATTACCATGCTTTATCATCCACTTCTTACTAGCATCAGTGACAATACTTCATTGGTTTGAAGTGTGCAGATCTGACACAGCATTCACTGTGCAAAGCTTTAAGTATTTGCATGCTTCACTGATTGTAAGGAGAACATGGGTGACAAGAGTTAGGATGCAAACAAGAATCCTGCTAACCAGGAGTCAGAGGGAATTGTTTCTATATCAATAAGCAACTAGTAAGAATACTAGACTGACTGAGGTAAAGTTCAGTAACTATTCTACTGGGGTCTAGTCAAAGCATTCTGATTTATTGTAATTTCAATACATACTGAAGGATCTAGTGGGGTTGTGCTTCTACTTAGGTCTGTATTGTCAGAAGTTAAAGTACTTATGAGGATAATAACTGTATTATTTCATACAGCCTAGGTATCTACTAAAGCACAGCCTTGTTGCTTATGTCCATATTTTCCTTTTGATCTAATATCTGGGCAGAAATAAAAGAATTCTGACTTTACCAAATACCTGCCTGCAGACACTGTATCTACAAGAGACTGAAACAAAGACACTATTCATTGTGTAATTATTAGTCAGACCTAAAAGACAGCAAAAATATTCTTAATCTTTGTGGTTTAGGCCGTGTGCTCCATTCTCTTAGGCGAGCCGTTTGTTGCACAATTTATGCTAAACAAAGTGTTCTCAAATTCATAATGCATTGTTTCATGAAAACAGAGGCAAAATGCAGGAAGTATGCACCCACCCCTGTGACCAGTTCACAGTACACATGAGATAACCCCCAGCTACCATCAGCAACCGTGCTAGAGCTTAGCAATATTGGTTCTAAATGTCTAACTTGAATGCAGTCACCAGGTAAGCTTCATGACGAGATTTTGCTCCTTTATACCTGTGAATGGCTGAAAGCAAAATGTCAACAACAGCAGCAAAAAATCAAACTCTGAGCACTTTCTACAAACTGGCACACTTCTGCAGATGATGTAAATCTTTTGTTATACCGTGGATTGTAATTATCTAAACAAAAGGATTACCAGAGCCAACTGATTTTTGGTAGTAATATTGAAAACTGACACTGAAGTTTCAGTTCGAGGTTTGCCAGTTGGCACAATGAAGAAGGGAAACCCCTCCAATAAGCAGCACATGGTAGAACTCCTCCCTCCTAAAATCAGAAGCTGCAGTACTTATTTTGTGATTTTCTTCTTTTTTGATACTTACATTTCATATTCAGATTTTCAAACTTTGCTCTTCTTCCAGAGCTATAAAAGCAGAATTATTCTGTTTATCTGAGCGGGCATCAGGAAGAGAACCAGGGAGAGGGCATGAACTGAAAATAGCTCGTTTTCCTGATTCATCAGCTCATAATTCTCACTGGATACTCAGGGCACAGCACCCCTTACATTCTCCCATGTGCCATGGTTCCCACCATGGTGCAGCCTTGCAGACAGCCCTGGGAAAGTCTCAGGAAGCATTTGGAGTTGCACTGGTAGAGCAAAGGGTGGCATAGGTCTGCTTCATTTCAAAAAATGGCAGTGTTGGATTTACAACGTGGTGACAGGACTCATCAGAAGAATTTATTTCCATGCTTTGGGCCCATGACCTAATGAATTGGAAAATATTTTCCTATGTCCTCTGCATGAGCTCTAAATTAAAGTGACTTCTTTTGCTAAAAATGCAAGTTTTACAAACCAAAATATCTGACATGCTATTGTCTGTTTGATAATACAAGCTTCCTTGTAGACCTATGTATAATATTACCTTTTTCTTGGTGTATATGGGGCCGTAAATTCCCAACGGATGAAAATCTAAGCCCTGAATGGGGCATTCAATGAGTTGTCTATACTGTTCCTATGTAAGTCAACTAGTGCGCTGAATAATGCTGTCAAGGCTACAGCACTGGGATTATATTCTAAATTACAGACTGATGAATATTTATTTATTCTGCCCATTCTTTTAGCTTTCCATTAGTGGGGCAGGGATTTAACAACCATGACTGAACTGAGGCTTTCATTCTTAGGGATCTTAGAGGAGAGAGGACTTCTTCCCAGGGGAGCTTTAAGGCTTTGCACAGACGTAAACCCAGCCATGCCTACATGTGTTACCCTGCTTTGCCACTGCGGCACTTGGAGGAGAGCAGCGAGAGCTGCAGAGCCACCCCCAGGAGCCTGATTCTGCATCTGCTGGAGATCTTCCAAAGAGCAGCGTTGCTCTGCAAAGCAAAGCAGTAGTTCAGTAACGTTTCCTCTGTAGCTTGAAGAGCCAGATAAAGGCAGCAAGGAGAGATTTAATTTGTGCTTCAGAAATTCACAACTGTGTTTCGCTGATGAAGGGGTCTGATGCTGTGTGCTTTTCTGGCTGGAAATATGAAGGCTGACAGGCCATGCTAATTTTATTATCAGGGGTTTAAGGTGTAATATAAATATCCTCTAGCTGATATTTTCCTAGAGAGCACAATGAATCTTGTGAAGTGGTACAATCCAGGCAGTCCTGTGCTAGAGGTGCATAAAGGAAAAGTGAAATTGGTGGTATCACTGTTCGTGACAGATTCGTCCCTTATTTCCTATTTCCATAAGAACGAGTGCTGCTGAAAGCAATGCCTCCTATTTTGTTATGTTGGCCTGTGACATCAGAGGTGCATCTTGGTGGTATGGCAGCAGGCGTTGAGCCTTCCTGCCAATATCTCATTGCGTGTTGTTGCCATGTGAAAGATGGCAGCAGAGGGGCAGTCTGACCAAATAGTGACATGGGAGCTCATATGAAGCTAAAGGGTGTAACAGAATCCCTCCTTGTAGAAAAGACTGCACCCACTGACTATACTGAAAAATGGTGCTCAGTAGTTGAGAATTTCCTCTATCAAAGAGTTTTATTGTGCTCTCCGTTTCTCTTGCTGTTCAGTGGAAAAGTCTGTGGAAATAAGTAGGAGGCATTACTTTTGGATGAACCTGTGTGGACTCCATGAAAATTCTTGCAAAAATCACAACACTGAAAGATAACCGTGAGTGCCATTCACACACACACACACAAAGAAAAAAAAAACAACAAAACAAACAAACAAACAAAAAAAACAACTCCAAATGAGTTTCATGTACCTATGTTAACTTTGAAATGGCTGCCAAAACCTTTGCAGTGTCGTGAGCAAATTACTTGTGCTTTTGTGCTCATGCATCCTAAACTGGACATAACAGAGCACAGGAAGGGTTAATCACCAACTACAAATACATTTCTTGCATACTAGAGATGTGGCAATATGTAAGAAATGCACACCAAGCACTGAGGTCTCTTGACATAAGAATTTTCCTCCTTGTAAGCCTCTTCTCCTGATGCTTGCTTGCATCCAGACTATTTGTACATTGTGTTTCCTCTTTTTTCCCCTGCCCACAGCAGTTCCCACATATCAGTGGAAAAGTTTTTATTTCCCTATGTGCAGAAATGCAGACCCACTCATCTGTCATGTCATGGTGTGGAAGCTGGTGATGTTATACAAGTGTAAAGGTGGTGTGAAAGGGCAATTTGGCTCTCTGTGGTCTTCATCTGTTCAAGCTCATACTAGCACACTGAGTTCCAAATAAATAGAAGCTCCTCTCCAGCTGGTGTTTTGGTAGAAAAGGTGGTTGAGCAACCCAGTCTGGATTTTCCTACTTCTGAAGATGCCTTGAACATTACATACACTTTCCTAATATGTTTTCAGTGTCGGCTATAGCACAGCAGTGGGTGGAATAACAAATAGGTATTCTTTGGGAATTAATTGCCACTGTCAGGGTTCAGAAGAGTTCAGAGCAAGCATTACATTAATATTTATTTACTGGTGCTTTCCACTGTTCACCAGATTTTTCCCTTGCCCAGTCCATGCAGCTATATACTCAGAGGAGAATTCCCTTTGCTTTGCTGCCAGAGCTCCCCCTCGGTTTTATTGCCCACAGAGTTTGCACCGCGATGGAGGAATACAGGGACTCTGAGCGGTATTGTGCAGATTCAGGTTTCACTCCTGGTCCTGTTACTGACCTCCTGTGCCCGTGTTTCCATGCAGGAGACAGCCTGGAGGTTAATGAGGTGTGCATCACGCACCTTGATGTTATGGATGAGATTATGTTTTTTTAAACTAAGTGACATATTTCCGTTTAATAGCTTGCAAAGCAACAAATGGGCAATATGTCAAACCCACCTACTCCTTAACCCCTCCCTAGCAGGAAATAGATTTTAAAAATGAAAAGGGAATATGAGGGTTGAAACCTGTCAATGTTAAACTTAGGATGCCTTTACAGAGGCTTCTCAGCATTATCTCTCTACACAGTGGACTTTCATCCAGGAACTCAGATGGCTTCTGTTAATAGCTAGAGCACAATGAAGAAGCTAACTGAATCATATGAAAGACTATTTTAAAGAATGACTACATTAGCAAGTATTATCAGCTTCCTGCTCAGACTAAGAGGAATTTATTCTTCTAATGCAACTACCTCTTTTTTTTTTTTTTTTCCCCACTTTCTGCCTCCTCTCGTCTTCATTCCCTTGAGTTTCACAAATATACAGTAACAATTAACTATGACTCAAACCAAGGAGGTTAACACTGTACTATTAATATAACCTTTCTGGGGAATTATAAACTACTTTTGTATTCACAGAGCATATATGTAGCAATATTTATTCATGCATTATTCATCAAGATATGATGAGTTGAACAGAGAAGGTTGTATTAGTGTGGATAAATTAAGAAGGGATGAATATCTCACCTTAGAAATCAAACTGACTGTGGAATTTTTTTCACTTTGGAGACTTTAAAGCATTCCTAACATTTTTCTGCTCTTCATCTCTTTACTTATTTATATAATTCTTGTAATGCTCCCTCTACATTTCCAAGCTTTCTTCAATTATAGCACTGTGATAAAAAGTGAAACCAGAAGTATCACTTAAATCACCTCAACAAGAAATTTGCAGAACAGAGAGAGTATTGCAAGGGTTTGTTAAAAAAAAAAAAAAAAATCCTTATGTTTTTATTTGCATTTCTGTCACTTCTCTTGAGGGAAACATGACTGCAGTTCCTAAAATTCTATTTAGACAGTCAAGAAACTGTCCCCATAAACTTATTAGAGTAGTTGAATTAAGTTGTTCTAAATTCTTATCAATACTTAAGCCTCAGATAACCTTACACATCACATCTTTGAACATACAGGAAGAACAAACTGCTAGCTAATTCACGTATAATACCGAAATGTCACTTCATAGGTGGTAGGTAAAGATCCAGCATTACATGCAGGTGCCTCCAAAAGTAATGCCTCCTGTTTAATTCTATGTTAGCTACAATGGATACAAAGAGCACACTAACATCGTTTCATACAGCACATTCTCAGGTACAAAACACCACTTTTTAGCACAATCACCACCATTATCTGTGGTCTTTTGCCAGCGATGAACAAGAGCCTGCATGCCTCATCTGTAAAAATATTCATGGCTGTCTGGAACATGGCTCATCTTTCATGTCACCTCACCACTGCTGATACAAACCACACATCAGTTCACTGTGCTCACATCCACTCTTTGGTCTCCATAAATATTCAGCAAGTGTTGATGAATGTTAGTGGGTGCCATTTTTTCAGCATGGAGGAATGCAGTGACATCTCTTTGCTTCATGTACACTTCCACGTCAGACACCATTTTGTCAGACTGTCCTGCTGCCATCTGCCACACAGAAACAAAGTGTAATGGAATATTAGTGGGAAGATTCAACCTCTACTGCCATATTATCAACATCTGCTTCTGATGTTATTGGCCAACACAATAAAATAGGAGGCTTTACTTTTGGAGCAGCACTTGTAGCATCATGCAACTATTATACTTAACATACATAACATCATACAACTATTCAACTTAATTGTGGACAAACGTATTTAGGAATGCTGTCTCATCCACAACAACGACAGATCCCATCCCATAACACCACTAGTTGTAGAAACACAAGTCCTTACCAGGAGTCTGGTATGATGATACTGAAAAAACGCATACACACACACACAGGCATACAGGAGAAAAAAATCCAAACTTCAAAAATCCGATTAGCTGAGATAGCCCCCAACAGAATTTTTAGCCATCCACCAAATAGTCATGAATTTTCTGTTTCATTTCATTTTAAATAAAATGGCATTAGGTCTGCTGAATAAAAAGTGGTAGATCTTTTCATCAACATTAAAATTTCAGCAGGGAAAAGGGCCACATTTTCCATAAACATTTAATCACAGTTGCAAGTCTGATTCAAATATTTAAAATACTGAGGGAATTCGAAACTGAAATTATGAATTTTAGAATGAAACCAGGAATTATAGAAGTGGTAAGTTTTCCCTGTTTTCCAAACAAGTCTGTCACACTGTAAAGACAAATTTGCTCATTTGCTGAATTATGAATACCTAAAAACCTTTGTAGGTGGCATATTTATGGGACACATTTGGAGGGGGAGGAGGGGAAGGTCGAGGGGGTAAGAAGGAATCTTTGTTATGATTTTCTGACATTGTGAGTTACTGCGAAACAAAAAGGAGGTGTTGCCCAATTTTCAGTCCCTGTTTATTTTCCTTTTCTTCCCATAAATTAATTCATTTCAAGAAGCACTGCATTCGCTCAAGATATCCACTTCAGATGTTCTTCACAAAACCATGCAACTGTACAAGAAGTCTCATTTTTTAGGGAGAAGTTTAAGAATGTTTAGAATGAGGATTTTCCAGTAAAATTTCATGGTTAGAATACAAGCTTGAACATTATTAAACTATATATATTTTTTTATCTGCACACAAGTTCGCACCCTTTTTTATACACACCCCTTTTTGTGGCTTGGAACTACTGCAAAGGACAGATGGACCTGGGAGGGGTTTCACAAGTACTGCAAATGGTCTCAGGCACTGCCTTTGTTTGCACTATTTTAAAACACAAAAATCAGGCAGGCAAAAGAAAAAAACGAGTTGCAGGTAAAACGCATGTATATATTTTGTACTGAGAGTGGAAAGCTAGTGCATGTGCAGTAACCCACAGTAAATGAGGAAAATATAATCTACTGTAACTTGTGCTGCCCTCCATGTCAGGCATATTTGAAATAACTGCTTGCAGCAATGTTTAGTAGTAGGCTGTGTTGATCTCAGAAGAGAAAAGAGATGATTGCAGGAGTTGGGAGCATGAAGCTGGTGTGCACTCAGGAGCAGCCACAGAGTTGCCGCAGCCAGACTGAGATTCAAAGCTACTGAAAGTACTATGAACTTGTAGTGCACAAACCTGGTGAGGACTTAGTCATGTCTGTAAGGGGCAGAGGTGTGCTAAAGGGTGAGGTTAGAGGCATCCACACCTCCAGTACTGTGTTCAGTTCTGGGCCCCTCACTACAAGACATAGAGGTCTCAAAGAGTGTCCGCAGCTGGGCAGCTGAGGGGAAGTGGGATTGTTCAGTCTGGAAAACAGGAGGCTCGGGGGAGACCTTGTCATTCCCTCCAACTACCTGAAAGGTAGTTTCTTCTCAGAAGAAAAATTTATTCTCAGAAAGAGTGGTGAGGCATTGGAATAGGCTGCCCAGTGAGATGGTGTAGTCACCATCCCTGGAGGTTTTTAAGGAAAGGGTGGATGTCACAGGTGTGATGACTGGATGGAGGGGTCACGTCACTCCCATTTACAAGAAAGGGAGCAAGGAGGACCCTGGGAACTACAGGCCAGCGAGTCTCACCTCTGTGCCTGGGAAGATCATGGAACAGATCCTCCTGGATGACATGCTCGACCACATGAGGGACAGGCATGTCATCCGTGACAGCCAGCACGGCTTCATCAGAGGAAGGTCATGCTTGACCAATCTGGTGGCCTTCTATGATGGAGTGACGGCATTGGTGGGTAAGGGAAAGGTGATCGATGTCATTTACCTGGACTTGAGCAAGGCCTTTGACATGGTCCGCCACCAAATCCTCATCTCCAAATTGGAGGGAAGTGGATTTGATGGGTGGGCCACTCGATGGATAAGAAACTGGTTGAAAGGCCGCAGACAGAGGGTGGTGGTCAATGGCTCTGTGTCCAGGTGGAGGCCGGTAACGAGCGGCGTCCCCCAGGGCTCTGTGTTGGGACCGGTGCTCTTCAGCATCTTCATCAGTGACAGCAATGGTGGAATTGAGTGCACCCTCAGCAAGTTTGCTGATGACACCAAGCTGAGCGGTGCAGTCGACACAGTTGAAGGAAGGGATGCCATGCAGAGGGACCTCGAGAGGCTAGAAAGGTGGGCAGGGTGAACTTGATGAGGTTCAACACAGCAAAGTGCAAAGTTTTGCACTTGGGCCAGAGGAATCCCAGGCATCTGTACAGGCTGGAAGGAGCGGTCCTTGAAAGCAACCCTGTGGAGAAGGACCTGGGGATCCTGATGGATGAAAAACTTAACATGAGCCAACAGTGTGCAAATGGTATCCTGGGGTCCATCAAAAGAGGGCTGGCCAGCAGGGATAGGGAGGTGATTGTCCCCCTCTACTCTGCTCTTGTGAGGCCCCATTTGGAATACTGCGTCCAAGTGTAGAGCCCGCAGTACAAAAAAGACAGGGAGCTGTTGGAGAGGGTCCAGAGGAGGGCCACTAGGATGATTAGGGGATTGGAGCACCTCCCCTATGCGGACAGGCTGAGGGAGCTGGGCTTGTTCAGCCTGGAGAAAAGAAGGCTGCCGGGTGACCTCATTGCAGCCTTTCAATACCTAAAGGGAGCCTACAGAGGGGAGGGAAATCAACTCTTTGAAAGGGTTGATATGTGTAGGACGAGGGGAAATGGTTTTAAGTT
Organism: Tympanuchus pallidicinctus; assembly: GCF_026119805.1. Lineage (NCBI taxonomy): Eukaryota > Metazoa > Chordata > Aves > Galliformes > Phasianidae > Tympanuchus > Tympanuchus pallidicinctus. The sequence goes on along the minus strand of NW_026294752.1, from coordinate 1,409,948 downwards.
GAGGGAGGGGAGATTTAGGTCGGACCTCAGGGAAATTCTTTACCCAGAGAGTGGTGAGGTACTGGAACAGGCTGCCCAGAGAGGCTGTGGATGCCCCGTCCTTGGAGGTGTTCAAGGCCAGGTTGGATGGGGCCCTGAGCAGCCTGGTTTAGCATTAAACGTGAAGGTTGGTGGCCCTGCATGTGGCAGGGGAGTTGGAGATTCATGATCCTTGAGGTTCCTTCCAACCCTGGCCATTCTGTGATTCTGTGTGATTCTGTGTGGGCTGATGGTTGGACTGGATGATCTTAGTGGTCTTTCCAATTGTAATGATTCTATGATCCTGTGGGCAATAGTGTCTGAAAGCAATAAACCCCCTGAGGGATCTCTCAGGTAGTCCCTCTGAAGACAGGGTTGTGTCTTTGGGCACAACTAATGACCCTGTCTATGGATGGACTTTGCCTGGCCCCTGGCATCCTTCCCTCTCATAATTCCCAGGGCAGTGGGAGTACCTCCAATGCAATGGGCAGCACCCATTTAAGTACTACTTCAGAAACAAAGTTTACTGACTAGATCCCAAAGCTTTTCTCAAAAACTTGGCTCTTTAAAAGGACTCTTAACAAGAATTTCAATCTCCAACCACCCAGCAGGTCCCAGCAGTACTTCCCACTCGTTGGAGTGGCACTGTCAGCATGAGGATGGGCAACTCTGCATAGCTATTGTTTCTTAGGAGAATAAACATCTATCTGTGTTTGTCTCCATCCTTTTTGGTGCAGGATTCACACCTCTTAAAGTTGTGAATGTAAAACTGAGTTCTTACTGAGCTGCTTGAGGATGAACCAGAGAATGATCAATTCTACCTACCTGCTCTATGCAAACGCATATCCTTTGCACCAGAAAGCAGTACAATTTCCTGGCTCCCATCTTCTTGTCCTTTCTCTTGTTCCTCCATCCCCAAAGGTTTTTTTGGCTATATTTCTTCCAGTGCTGAGTCTTCAGCTCAGCTACCACTGCCATTCTTAGCACAAACTGAAGGTCACATGCATCCTTGACATAGGTGAGCTCATTGCACCACACATCTAGCACCTTCATTGGGGTGGTAGGGTGCTGTGTGTTCCACACTGAAGTACTTCTGTGCACAGCCCTCAGAACTTTGCAATGGAAAATGTATATGCTGCTTTTAGCTTGAAGTCAGCATAGTTTAGCTTACCACCAAATTCACAGGCAAAGCCACTTTTTCATATTTGGCAAAATTTACTTATGTGGTCAGTCAGATGTGTAAGTCAATAAAACAGTGTAGGGAAGGATCTAATTATCCAAGTTAGTGGTTGGATCCATTCTTCTCCCTTTCTGTGGGGAATAGCTTCCACTGAGCTTGGGTTCCCACACTGTGAATAGGAGGGAAGAGGCCTGAAAGTTTTGCACTTTCACAGTATACTCACTACTGACATTCTTCAGAGCTTCTGAATTACAGCTTTCATCTGCAGGCTTTTTGAGGACAGTCTTTATTTCCTTCTATTCATTTCTGGATGGATCTTTCGAAATTGTGCAAAATCATATTTCCTCAGGCAACACAGATAAATCAATACGTTCCCTTCTCCCAATGTTTTTGTACAGTTCAACAATCCTCCACGTTGCCATTTGTGTTTTTTCACTTGAGAACATGAACACACTTTTCAGTAATCATGCTAGTAGGCATTATAGAGTAAGTTCTGCAGAGATATTAACTGAGGCACAGGTATGTTCAGATTTACAGTCTGTGTTAGGGGCCATCAGACTTGTGTAGCTCTCATTGTGCTTGTAGGTCAGCTGAACCAACTTTGCACTTTGATGCTGAAAACATGAGCTTAGTTCTACTTGAACAACAAAGGGCAAGCAAAACTTGCACACCATGCTGTTCTGACTAAATGTAGAAAATCTAACAAGTCATCCAACTTCTGCGTATGCTTTTAGTGACAAAGCTGTTAAAAAATTCGTGTCCCACAGCAATCTTATTCTCTCATCCCTGAATTTAACATTTTCCATTTCAGCACAGGCCCAATGTAACGAGAAGGAATAGCAAAGTTTGTACTGCTGCTGCACTTGATCTATTTGCATAATGTTACAGTATGCTAGACAAAATGATCCATTATTCATTGCAAAGGAATTATCCAGTCATTCAATATATGCCAACAGTCAGAGCAAAAATATCAGTATCAAAATTTCCTTAATCCAAATCACTATTAACTTCATTATACTCTGTCACATCTTGACAAAGCTGCATTTCATTTAACAAGCTGTTTCTATCACCTAAGCAAAGAATTTTGGCAGCAGATAAACTGCAAGGGAACTCAGAAGACCCTGGAAGGGTTTTTGAAAGCTCTCATAAACACCCATACATACTGTACCATTCATTTTGCTGCTATTCATTGATCATTTTATGTGATGTAAGAGCTTTAAAAGGTTGCATGCCAGGGTTCCTGTAGCAGACAAGAGTGTGCTGGTTGCTATTTAAATGGGGAACAATCACTTTAACAAGAACAAAGATGTTATATTCTAGTTGTTTATATTTACTTACTAATTTTCTCCTTCTTAATGTAAAGGTTGTATAGTTTTGCTGGATTGGCTTGCTAAGAAATCACAACAAATTATTCTTTCTCCAGAACTGCATCAATCTCCTCCATTGAATTTCCACTCTCAGTTTTCCTCCACGTTTTTTTAGGCTTTGCCACTTTGCACTTTCTCTTATTTTTCCACCCCATAAATCCATCTGTTTAGTTTACCTGCAATTAAACAGCAGTCCATACATTTACTTGCTGCTGTTGAGCACTTGAAGCAAGCCACATGGAAAAAAAAAACCCTAGAGGAGTGTTATGAAGGTGCTGTTTGCACAATGACCACATCATATCTTCCTGCTTGTTACTGCTGTGGAATTCCCCTGGCAATAGCCGCCCCTTAGCCAAGTGACAGACAGACATGAAAATCCTCTCTTTCCAGGGGCAAGCACAGAGTATTCCTCATCACTGTGTGTCAGCTGCAGTTTTGGTCTCTGACATACACTGTACAGAATTTAGCAACTGATAGGCAGAAGCCAATCTCCCTAGCCAGAAGGGTTTATGTTCTAATTGCACCAATACATTCTGATAACATTGAAAGTAATACAGGATAGTCAAAGAAGTGTTCAGGATCTAAAGCATTTGTGATCCAGTGACATTTATGCTATAAAAAGGGTCTTATTCACTCTGGGGGAAATGGAATCTGAGTACCAGAGGCAGCTTCATACCATGAATCATTTGAAGTTGCAGTGAAGTCCTGTATTTATCTAAATTAGAAAGTGTTCAGTGAGGGAAACTTTATTTTACTGAAGAGTATTAAGGGATGGGATTCAGATGCGTAAGGCATTCAGTGCCATTTTAGATATGATTGAAGGCAGTCAGAAATGAGGAAAAGGTTTTGTTAAAAAGAAGTGTTTTAGGGCAAACAAAGACATGCTTAGATAAGGAATCTCCTCCTATTTCACTGGCTGTGGGGTTCACTGCTGTAGGGCCTGGCAGACCAAGCAATTTCTGCTTAGCAGCTTGAACTCTCTCAAGTTACATAATGGTACAAAAAAAAATGAGAACCCACTCACTCTGAGCTAGGAGAACTCAAATTCCCTTGCAGGTTTATGAACAAACTCAGTAGTTTTGTAGCTTCAGTTAAAAAACTGGCCTGTTGGTTGCTCTTAAGGAAGTCTCATCAGACGCACCAAAAACATCTTTTCAAATGTCAGAAGTTGTCAGTATAGAATAAGTTAACAAGTCACATTGCCAGCATTTTCTGTTTCTGGTCATACCAAACAGGGACAGACAGATAATCTTTTATTTTATTTTATTTTATTTTATTTTATTTTATTTTATTTTATTTATTTTTTATTTTTATTTTTTTTATCTATTTTGAACTGAGCAAACCCAGGCAAGGCAAGAGAGGGATTCACACAGCCACACGTAATGATAACCCCACAGGAATTACAAGGATGCTTACAGCTGGAATTATGACTCTTTGGTAAGGCTGGAGTACAGCTTGGGAGCCTGATTAGGATGAAGTAAGAGATGACAGAATAGTTTGATCATTTCACAGGGTAACTGATAGCGTGCGGTGGCAAAGAGGAGGAGGATGGACATTAAACGAAACAGATTAAAAAGCACTGCATTCAAATGTACAAGTATTATGCCCACACTGCAGGAGACAGCAGGAGGCAGTGAATCATCCAACATTTAAATCAACACCCCCTTAAAACAAAATGTATTCAGCTCAACGTGGGTATCTCCAGCGGGCTCCAAAAGTTCTGACAATGCGTGGCACAGGTTACTCACATCTCACTCTGCCCATAATGCAGCCACCATTTAGTAAGTAACTTGATTCAGAGACGTGGAGACTTTCTGATGAATCATAAAATGCTCAGTACCTCATTTAAGGGCTTTCTGTTACCACTGTAGCAATGATTTTCTGTACAAAAGGGCTTTCAGGGACAGAATGATGGGATGGGCAGTGGTGAGGAGAAAAATGAGAGGGGAGAAATAAATTCAGGGGTCCTGGAAATGGTCAGTGAAAGTGCCCTGGAAACAGCATGTATGTTCGCTCCATATTTTTTATTTTTTTTAAGGAGAGAATATTGATGAGACATTAATCAGATTGTTAAAAACCTGGCAGAATAAATGTGTCAACAAAACTCCTTTTTTACCCACATTCTATTAAAACACTTTGAAGGATTTCTATGGAAACAGTAGGCTGTTACAATGGGAAATACCCAGCATAACTGAAAATGTCAATCTTCCTTTCAGCAGTGAACTGGCCATAAATAGAGAGTCAGTGGAGCAAAACTGGTATCACTTGGAAGCAGAGCTTAAAGTGCATCAACAAAGGAATACTTACAGTCCAAGGCAAAGCATGTGATTGCCTCTGTGAGTAGCAACAGCACCCTGTTAGCAATAAGATATTTAATTACACTGTCTCTTATTTCTGAAGAGTGTATTTGGAGATATCAGAATACAGCATCTATTTGAATGTACCAAAAATGGTCCCTGCTTCTAATATTTGAGAACTAGGAGATGACTCCTAACACAGAACAAAAGGGAGAGCTCACGGATTGCCCACTTTCTTTATTTATTTGATAACTGATGACACTCCACGTCGCACAATCAGTAACATTGCCTCTGCCTCATCTACTGCCCACTCATGCCTTCTCTTTCACCACACCATTCTCAACGTCATTTTTAATTAACTCTTCTCGTGCCTCTCCTATTGCCCAGAACAGACGATTCTGCCTGAATTCAAAACCGAAACCTTAAAACCACGCTGTATTCTTTAAAACCCCGTAAATCAGGGAAGAGCTCTTGCTCTTTTTAGAAGACCCTCAGCTATGCACACTTCCCTCCCACACTCTTCCCACACACAGATTGTATGACAGGAATAGCTGCTTCCTAAAGCATGAAATATTATGAAGGCTCTTTTTAAATCTTAGATCATTAATCTCGCTTAAGTCTCTACATCTCCAGATCACATTAAAATGTCATGATCACGTTTTTGCAACGCACGAGGTGCGCTCCGAAAGTAATGCCTCCCATTTTTATCATGTTCCCACAACATCAGAGGTGAATGTTGGTGGTATGGCAGCAGGGGGTGAACTTTTCCAGAAATATTTCTTTACATTTTGTTGCTGTGTGACAGACGGCAGCAGAGGGGCAGTCTGACAAAATGGTGTCTGACGTGGGAGTCAGGCCTATGAAGCTGTATCATTGAATTCCTCCATGCATAAATAATGGCATCCATTCATATTCACTGATGCTTGCTGAACGTTAATGGAGACCAAGCAGTGGATGTGAGCACAGTGAGGTGGTGCGTTTCAGCAGTGGCAACATTGACCTCTGTCAGATTTCAGGGAACAAAGCAGGTAGGCTCTTGTTCATCACTGGTGAAAATGCGTTGCTCATGGTGGTGACTGTATTGAAAAATTGCGTTTTGTAGCTGAGAATTTGCTCTGTCAAATGGTGCTAATGTGCTCTTTGTATCTGGTGTAGTTTCCACAGAATTAAATAGGAGGCATTACTTTTGGAGCAACCTATTTTTCTGCTGCTTTTCACACAGAGAAAAAATAAGCACTCCTTCAATACTCAACTTGTTTAGCACTGTATTTATGGAGAACATTGGTTCATGCGCTTCAAGTAATTTCCAATTAACAACACAGGTTTCAAAATGGTGGCAGGAGATTTTTTTCTCCATCTCACAAAGGGTTACAAACAAAGCACAGACATGTCGTAAACATATTTTTCATGACTGCTTCTTAATGTCTGCCTCTGAAATCGTGGAGAGCCAGGCCACCTCTTGCTGATTTTGCAAGTGATTTTGACAAGTTGGGGTCAAGGAAATGGTGGCAAGCAGCATCTTGGGTAAGATCAGGCAGTGATTCATGGGTGATATACAGGGTAGAAACTACTGGTCTTGACTACCATAATCCTGTTGTGTTAGATTGGTATCACTGCTTAGTCATCAAAAACATGAATTGCTGTCAAATACAATAAAGATGCCTTTCCTCCCCCCCCATCTTTCATATTTCTGGCAGAATGGAATGCTTTTCACGTATGGACGATGAAATCTGGAGGGCCATGACATAACTTGAACAGAACATTGCCCGTTTCTTCTGATTGTTATTTGTTGATAAGTCCACTTAATTTAATGTGCCAAAGTAATAACAAGATGGAATTTAAGATAAGCATTCCAGAACATATTATTTAGGAATTCTGTGGGCAGTATGGTGTTTCATGCACTGTGTTGCTTGTTGTATCAGTAATGAGTTCATGACTAAATACCTTTTGGGCATTTGCCAAACTGATGGAATTGTGAAAGGCTAAGGAACTGCAAGAGTGACGGCCTGAAACTACGGAGCCCAGCAGTGCAAAAAAGATCAGTAGAGGATTTTTTGGTACCCATTGGGAAATTAGGCAATTACACCTGATCAGCGTCAAACTCGTGTGGACACACAGGGATTGAAGAAACACCGCACAATCACAATGCAAAGAATAACACAGAGCCATACTTCAGTACCTTCCAAAAAAACTTGTTTGTTTGAGAATGCTTTGAACCAGGTACTCCAGGTATGATATCCATCTTCGCATCACTAGTCTGCTTTTAAAACTTCAGTTGCTTGCTTATAATCAGTTGGAAACACAAAGATTTTTGTATCTTCATCAGTGAATCTTAAAACTAGTACAGTGAGTCAGTAAAAACAAAGAACAAAAAGATCCTTTGCAGCTAAGGAATTTCTTTTTTTTGTTTTTTCTTTTTTTTTAATGAAGTAAATTTTATCATGACTACATAAGGAAAAAAAGCAAATATGAAACGTGAGGTATTTTCTGAAAAGTATTTTCACTGCATAATGTGCTTCCTTATGTACAAGGAGGTAAATTCATTTAGATTTTTGCCAGAAAAGAAAGAAGACAACATATGCCATTTTATCATCGCTAGAAATGTCAGGAAGCTCTGAAAGTTTCAGGTAGACGAATGAATTTCTGCATTAAAGCAAACACCAGATTCTTGACTTACCACACTCTGCTCCATCAGGTCCAGTCTTGTAAACTAGCACTGGGTGAATAACTGGTCACCAGGGAAGGAGGCAGGTTCACAATTGACAATACTTTTCTCATGTCCTGAGTGTAAAATCATTCAGCATAATGGAAACATGAAAAATTGTCCTAGATGAAAATCTCTTCCTTTTATTGTAGTTCTGAAGAATAAGGACCTAGAAAGAGATGTAAATAAAGACATTACTAACAGAATCAGTTGCAAAGATTTCTGTCTGTAGGAATAAGTTTGAATCAGTTTTGCTGACAAAACTAATGGCCAATGGTAGTTGATGATTGACTGCTATGAAAATAGCTGATCCCTTTGTTCCTGAGATGACGATATGTCAGTGCTCTTCACATCAGAAGGCTAACTGTGCTACATGATTTTGTTTTGTTTTGTTTTCTTGGCAATATTACCAGAAAAGGAAGGGTCTGAATGAATGACACAGGACAGGCTACTTCTTGGATTTCCATGAGTATGGATGCACATCATCTGGGTTAAAAGTGCCTGATTAAAGTGTAGAATTATTTTCTAAAATTGTCAACCTGACCTGTTTCCCAAACCCAAACGCTTGCTGCTTTTAAAATGGCATTTTGGCAAATGTGTTTGTAGGACTGAAGTCAGTTTGAGAGATACACTTAAGTCGTTCTCATGCACCTGAACTAATGAATCCTGCTTACTACAGATGTGCCCCTTTTGTACCCTGTAAGTTCCTTCACTGCGTTAACCCGCTTCCTTCCCATTTCTCTCTTCCAACCCATCCGACAGAGATGTCATGTCCTACTGCCTTTCCAGCATGGTGCCAAGGCCTGAAAGCCCTGCAGACCAGGCCTGTAGTGCCTGCTCCTCCTGCTTCATCTTCAGTGTGCCTGTCTTCAAGGCTGGCTGCCCAACTCAGCTCCCAAATGATCATGCTCCCAAATCTACACAGAGAGTTCCATCTCTGAGAACTTGATTTCCCTGCCCAGCCTGGCCAGATGTAAAGGAAAGATAAAGGATAGGGGAGCAAGAGGGGAGAAATTTAAGACTGGCAGATACAGACAGACCAGGTACTTAATTCTCGTCTTCTCCCAAGGATAAGCAAATTAAAATAAAAATCAGAAATCTAGCACAGTGAGGGAGTGAATCAGAAGATGCTGTAATGCATTTTACTCAGACCATAGTCCTATGGGTACACAGCTATAACACAGCAGAAATGAAACACATTTAATAAGCCCTCGCCCCTCACCTAACAAAATAAAAAATAAGCGTGAATACAAGGTAATTCCTTGCTATCTGGTTCAATAAGAAGGCATCCACTGTAGCTCTAAAAGTTAGCTTTCTATGATTTTGTTTCAAGATACTAATAAAGGATTTCAGTATTTCTTTGAAATACCTTAAGACTTGAACCTGTTTCAGATACAGCTTGTGGTAAGGAATATTAATCAGGATGTAGCTGACTGATGTAATGAGTATCATGGGAGATGGGATTTGGTAAAAAGAGTTAATTGGAGTTCAACATGGAATTGGGGCATGATCTGAAATCTCGCTGCAATAATTCCAAGGCTGTTTGTGCATGCGTATGTGAAACCCGTGATGGCAGCTTTTCTTTGGGAAGTGTCCTTTTCATAATCCTAACACACTGTGCAGGAACCAATTAAAGTTCAGCGCACTGTTCACCAGAGAAGAAATTCTGGCATATAAACTCCTCCAGACTCTCTTAAATAATCTGGGACCAGTTCTCTCTTTGTCTGTTAGGTTCACATCAGGCTTTCCTTCCTTGGTAAACATCCTCAGTGGTGTGCTTAGTAACCCAATAAAAAAAAGAATAATTCCAGCCCGTTTGCATGAGCATTGGAGAGCAGTGAGCATGGGGATGTTGGAATGAAAAAACTGAGAACATGAAGCAAGAGTATGAGAGGAGTGGCTATGCAAAAATACCAAAATCCAATTTACCAGATGGTGTCAGAAGTAGAAAAAGAGGGAAAGAGAAAAGGGAAAAATATTCCCCAACAGGGCTTTCCTGAAGACCTCATGCTGCTGCTAACAAGAAAATTGCAAAATTCCAGAGGATCAGTGCAGAATTCATACTGTTCTTGCCAATAGAAATGTGAATGCTTGTCCATGGGCAGGGGACACACACTTATCTCCAAGCAAGTGTTACACTGGTATTTTCAAACCATCTACCCCCTCATAAGATAAGTTAAACAATGTGAATGAAAAACAAACAAACATTTAAAAGCCTGATGATAAGAACACAAAATATTCTAACATTTTTTGGTCTTGTTTTGTTTGTTCACAGCTAATGGCTTATTTGTTTTCACGTGGGGGCTACTGCTACTGTAAAAGCCATTTATAATTTTATCAGAATTTTAATAAAAGTAACTGAACACTCAAATCTCCCAAGCACTTTCAGTTATAATCCAGGGAGGGAGACACTTTTCTTAATGGCACTCAAGTGACTTAGCCAACATCAACTGTTTTTGTAACACTGGCCCCATTGTTGGTGATAATAAGACTAGGAGAGAGACCTTGGGAGGTAAACCACACATTTATTTGGTCTTTAAGATTTACTGTGGTCTTGGTTACTGTGTGATCTTTGTGAAACTCAAGGATGCAAAATGCAGTGCTTACATAGACCATGGCCAGCAGCCTGGACATGGCTTTCCCATTCTTATTTCTGGGAAATGAGACGCTTCTTGCACTCAGGTGTTTGGCCCCTGGTCCCGCAGTCCTGAGAATGTGTTTGGTGCTCAACTTCCCAGCTTATTTTCTTGGGCTGTATTCAGCACGGTGTAGAAGTGGTACTGAGCAGATTGCCAACTATGTTCAGGGGAGCTTGTCAAGTCCTGATGATACAATAGCCCCGAGCCAATTTACCTGTCTGTTGGACACAGGAGAACTGGGCAGGTACCCACAAGAGAGACTGTGACTGCCCCAGGAATAATCTGTGGGGGAACAGAAGAGTTGTTGTTGGTCTCTGATGCCCATTTCATCCAAATTAACTGGAGTCAAAGCAAAAAGGCTGCTGAACAGTGGGCTGAGCACTTCATATCTGTTCTGCTCCTCCCTAGCTATAGGGAACATAGGGGTAGGGCTGCATGGGACTGTGGAGACAGAGGGGATCTCAAGCCTTCCAGAAACCACTTCTGTGTTCGCAGAATAAGAATTAAGGATAGAAGTAGAAAAGTTGCACGCCCTGCATACTCACTGGCTTTCCCTGTTCAACTTTCTGGTAGTCATTCTCTGTTTTCTCAGTGACCATAAGCGGGCTGTGTAGTTTTCTGTTCTTCAGTCTCCTCATTGTACTTCTTCCAAGTTACCTCTTTCAGGGAGATATTATCAAGCTTATCTAATAATACTTGTTGAAAACTTTATGATTCTCTCCTGCAGGAAAGGAAAATGTTTCAAGATTGGTAGCTGAACTCAATGGCACAGCTTCTTGTTTCAGTCAGTGATAGATTTCTCAGACAGCTATCACTTGGGTTACATCCTCTGAGGCTCTGAAAAAATGTTTAGCCTGAACGTTTAGCCATTGTAAACACAGGGGAGAGGAAGCACAGAGGGAAAGAAGAAAATTCCACCCAAAAAGAAAGATAAAAAATAAATTCACCTAAATCCTAAATTCATTTATGTCTTACAACATAAGCTTTCTGGAAGCAGCTAGAAAATAGAAGCCTAAGCTGAAAGGTGTTCCCATCGAAGTCCTTTGATCAATGCCTTTTTTGGTTTGATTTGGCCTAATTACAATGATTTGAAAATCCTATTTTGTGCATATGCAGTAAAATAAGTGTCACTTTGGCCTCTTAAGAAAACTCCAAGTCCAGATAAACCTTGACTGTACACACACACACTCACACACATGTATTTCTAATTTGGCAGCTTTGTGAAGAATTTAGTATGGCTATATGCTAAAGGAGGCAGGAAATAAGAATTACCTATGAGTAGATCTGAGCCTTGGAAACCCCTTCTTTGTAGTACAAGATGGCATGAGTCCAATTCCCCACCTTGATATTTCCCTGTTGTTGAGAAGGACAATTGTTCTGGGGTCATCTCCAACTGAAGCCGATTTCTTCAAGCCCTCACTAACACACACCAGCTTAGAAACAGTAGCATATCATCACAGGGGAGAGGCTTTCAAATTTTATCACCTAATAGGATACAGAAATTGTTTAAAAGGGTTCAGGTGAATGCAAGTTTCTCCACTTTACAGCTTCTTGCAGCCTTTCCGCATGTGGAAATACACTTGGAAAGTTCCAGAGACAGAACTTTCACCCTCCTGCATGTCACCTTTGCTACAGCTTACAGTTTAAAGGAATGTGGGGGACCAAATCCTTACCTGACATTGGTAACTGTAGACAGCCCCAAATGGAGCACATCTACTTGCCTCTGGGACTTGCAGAAACGTGTGCCCATGCACCCAGCCCAGTGAGACAGAGCAGGTCAGAAATACGTAGGCTGAAAAATGCCTTATGAAAAAGTAGTTTGCAGCATCAGCTTGGCTGGCCATTTGCAGCAGTGGAAAACACTAGTGTTGAATTCTGGCATGAAGAGTTCACAGCAGTACTGTGCTGTGAGCTCTTAAAGCAGCCCAAGGAGAAGAAAAGAGGAGAGGAGAGCCTCTCTGCTTCACTTTCCCAAGACAGTAGTAATTTGAACAATGAATGCTGAAAGAAAAAACTTTGCTTTGGGCTTTTTGCTCATGTAAGGGTTTTGTTCTTCTCATTTCACATCTCGTTTCATACTCATTCATAGCACCTTGCCATCTGTTCAGTACCACTTATACATCGAGATCCATCTAACCCTACAAAAATGCAAGTTTCAACTATCTTTACTTTTTTCCCCGGAAGATGGATTGACCAAATTTGCTTTTGATTACTGGTCTTTGAACTTATTTTATTTAAGTGCGGTCATCTTCTGAATATATCACTCCGTAAATATGTCACAGTAGGGTTTCGTGTTTACTGTTTTCAATGACTTCCAGATCAAATTTATTTGGTTTGAAACCAAAAAGTTGGTACGTGTGCTTGGTTTTGGGCTAGGGTTTGTTTTGTTTTGTTATGGGTGTGTGCAATGGAACATGGACGGAAGCAAGACTAACCAGTGTTACGCTGTCGGCCATGCCTCTGGAAGTCAGGCTGACTCCTGCCTTCACTCCATCACCCACAAGAAGGATTTTACAACGGGGATTTCACTAACAACTCCATTTCTGACATGAGAGATGGGACAGTGTGCATTTTGCCTTCCTGTAGCCCCGATGGCACTTTGCTAGCAAGAGGACTGAAAAGTAATGACAGACTTTACTTTTGCAAGGGAAACGTACATATGAAAGTAGTAATACACATAGGGAACAGATCTGTTGACTAAGAACATGCCATTTTCACACAGTCACATTTCTGTCTGAAACCACACTTTATACTCCAGGCATGGTTCTGTTTTCTTCTGCCGTGGCAAAGCAGATGTGAAACATTTAAAATCTCTTAACAGGACCCAACCTAAGGCTAAATGACAAAATCCTAACAACATAATCCCTAAATTTACATCCCTAGCATTTCAAAAGATCTCTAACAGGATAAAAAAAATCTTGATAAATCAAAATTTTCTTACTGAAGAAAAAGCACAGAGCCATGACTCATCCAATGGTCAGTGAGGCAAATGTCCCTATGAACTCGTTTTGAACAATAAAAGTTTTTAAGATGCAATTTAAAAAATGCCTCAACTTCCCAGCCGTATTTGCCCACAGTATACTGGAGGAGGAGATGATATATATGGATTGGTTTCTGGGAAATCTCAGCCACGTCCCTGCTAATATGCCTGTTCTTCAGTCTGGGGTGGAGACCAACTCCCCTTTAAAGTCCTGTATTACGTTTTTCTTGTAAAGTGAATCAGTGATACAGTGGACACCTCAAAAAAAAAAAAAAAAAAGGTTGCATCTTGCTGCAGCAAAGACTTCAAAATGTAGTTTCTGCAGGAGAATAAGGCTCTTTTAAGGTCCCAACAGCCATTTCTTGGCCAAATAAAATACCCCTGGCACTGCAAATGTCCATGGTTAGTCTATGACAGTTACTCTTTTTCAAAGGTAATAAGTCTAGAATCTAATTTTACAACAGACCCTGGAGACATGAAGCAGAAATCCAACTACCCATATTTTGCAATCGTTTCTTGGCATGATCCATATGGTAATTAAAAACCCTTTAATGGAAATTACTGCCACAATTTGAAGGCTTCCCTAATCCAGCTATGGTATCTGCAGCACCTCCAGGCACCTGTCTTGTTCTCATAATACAAAATCAACAATACCATGGTAGGGCTAGAGGGGATGTCTGAAGGTGATGAGAACTTCGAAAGGAATGCCAGAATGAAACTTAGCTGGTGCTTGGATATTTTTTTTTTCTTCTTCTTTTTTTTCTGTTATTGTTTTCTTATTTATCTAACCATTCTTTTACCAGGAAATATCAGGGACAAATGAGTTTTTTTTTTCACCAAGGCATCCAGACCAAATAATACTAAATGATCTTAGCAAAAAATTAACTAAAACAAAAACATTTAAACACTATAATTCTAAACATGGCCTTCAGCTACATACACGCCAAGCTACAATAGTTGCAATGCAGTAAATGAATGTGAGATATACACTGACAAAGTAAAAAGTTGATTTTTGCCAGGGTAAGGACAAAGCTCTATTAAATGTTTTGAAACTGCAGTCTTGAAATGATCAATTATCAACAGAGAGATGCATGGTTCTGTTTTGTTTGTGTTTCATTTTTTTGGTTTGTTGCGATGTTTTCTGCTTTTTGTTGTTGCTGTTTTTTGGTTGTTGTTTTTTCTAAATGAAATTTAACCATTCACTGTTGGACTTGATTGCCCAGTTTTCCCAGTAGTGGAAATGCCATACCTTTCAACAGGGAAAGTGGACAGTATCCTCCTGGATTAATTTTGTTTATCAGTTTCACAAAGATGGAAAAATCCAAACAGTGGTGCACACAGTCTTGTGAGCACAAATGTTAGTTTCTTTTACACTGGATAAAAAATTCTGGCCCTCCATTCCAAATAGAAGCTTCACTACAGTGCAATTCCTGGATTTGCAATATTCAACACAAATCTTTTTTTAGTATAATACCATTCTGGAGAGGTGCTTGAAAACTGGCTGGAGGGCTGGGCCCAGAGAATGGTGGTGAAAGGAGTCAAATCCAGCTGGGGATCGGTTATGAGTGGTGTTCCCCAGGGGTCAGAACTAGGGAACTGCATTCTTCAATATATTAACTGCCGACCTGGATGAGGGCATTGAAAGCACCCTCATGAAGTTTGCAGATGATACAAAGTTGGCTGGAAGTGTTGATCTGCCTGAGGGTAGCGAGGCCCTAAGAGGGATCTGGACAGGCTGTAATGCTGGGCTGAAGCCATTGGGATGAGGTTCGACAAAGCCAAATGCTGGGTCCTGCACTTTGGCCACAGCAACCCCAGGCAACCCTACAGGCATGGGCAGAGTGGCTGGAAGACTGCGTAGAAGAAGTGGACCTGGACATATTGGTTGATGCTTGGCTGAGCATGAGCCAGCAGTGTGCCCAGGTGGCCAAGAAAGCCAATGGCATCTTGGCTTGTATCAGAAACAGTACTGCCAGCAGGAGCAGGGAAGTTACTGTTTCTCTGTATTCAGCAGCACTGCACCTCAAGTACTGTGTTTGGTTTTGGAGCCCTCAATACAAGAAAGATGTTGATGCCCTGGAATATGTCCAGAGAAGGGCAGTGAAGCTGACGAGAGGTCTGTAGCACAAGTCTTATGGAGAGCGGCTGAAGGAGCTGGGATTGTTCTGTCTGGAGAAGAGGAGGCTCAGGGGAGACCTCATTGCTCTCCATAACTACCTGAAGGGAGGTTGTAGTGAGCTGGGGGTCGGCCTCTTCTCTCGTATCATTAGTGATAGGACCAGAGGAAATGGCTTCAAGCTGCACCGGGTGAGATTTAGGTTGGTCATTATGAAATACTACTTCTCTGAAAGTGTGGTCAGGTGCTGGAATGGTCTGACAAGAGAGGTGGTGAAGTCACCAATCATTGAGGTCTTCAAGGAACATTTGGACGTTGTGTTGAGGGATGTGGTTTAATGAGAACTATTGGTGATAGGTTGTCTGGATGATCTTGTAGGTCTTTTCCAACCTTGGTGATTCTGTGGTTCTGTGATTCTACAGCAGGGAACACATACATAGTAAACAATCACCTATACCTGATTTTCCAGCTTACTGCACTATTGTATAATGGTGGCAGAGCTCTCCACACTGTTTTTCTGCCCATCAGAGTGTACTGAAGTATGAAATCACAACTCCTCATAAGGAATCTCTTGCCTGTTGGGCACGCTTCTGGTGCACAGCAGAATGGGCTCAATGTAACAAGCCCAGGATCTGTTTTCATATACTTTTACAGAAAGCACAGTGGAAGCCAGAGAAATAGACAGAAAAAAAATCAACAGCCTTCACCCTAGACTATTTATTGTTTTAAAATTCCAACAATATGCCTTCCACAAAAATAAACTTGTGATATTACTAATCTGTTAATCTGCCTCTATCTCATATCAAGCTATGGATAAAACATAAAGCAAACGACAAGCAATTTCACCTCCTCAGTAGACAAACACTGTTTATCTTACCATGTACGTTTTGAAAACAGAGGTTTTGGCACAGAAAACTCAATGCACAGCAGGTTAAATAAAGCTTTATAAGAAAATACCAAGTAGTCCACCATTAAGACAAAAGAGAGAGGATCTGGATAAAGTGTACTTCAGCTGCTAGTGTTGATTCTGAGACCAACTCACAGAGGCTCTATAGTCAGTTATTACTGTCTCACTCTGATGATGACCAGTAAAATACAAAAATCTGAAATGCTAGTTTCCTGAAATCCAGAAATTATGTAATTTTGGCATTTGAAATCTCTTTCTTTGAGTAAGGGATGTGTGAATTCACCATAGATGTTTTTGCAAACCCCCTGACACCACCATTTTGACTAAAATTATTGATTTCTAATCATGATTGAGAGATGATATAAAAGTGAGAGAATCGAGACAACATGGAGGGAGAAAAAAAACACCTTTAGAATGCAATCAATGCACAGTGAAATGCATATAAAAGGAATATATAGTAAAATATGAGGACAGAGGGAATGAGAGCAATTTCTGTGAGCTTAAAACTGGAGACATCTATGTTATCCACATATGACTGAGTCAGCATATGGCCACTGATTAAATTCCTAAAATAACATCAACAACACTGTACTTGTTCCCTCCACCATCGTTATGACAAACAGTCTTGGCATGAGCCATGACTGTGAAGTCCACCCTCAACCTGACCTGGCTTAAGCAAAGCTACAGTACACCTTGCAGGCACTTGAAATACTTTTTCTTCACCTTATTTCCAAAATCTGCTGCCTGAACATGTGCATCTGCAACAAAAAGGCAGCTGCAAGCTTCTCAGTTTCGTAGGCAACACTGAACTTTGCCACCCCATGGGTTAAGTAAGAATCAGGGCAGAGATACCCTGAGGCACTGGCTGGGACACGCGAACACCAGCAGCTGGAATGCATGGCTACCCATAAGCAGGCCAGGCAACTCGCTCTCTTGTACAGACCTATGTTGTTTAGCAAGGGCAGGGAGCAACTCGTCACTACTGTGAAATTACTGCCTCCATGAGTCTGCTCACCTTGAACAATGTTACTTGAGCCTAAAGAAATCTCACTGTATAGCTGCCCTTTTTAAGAAGTAAAGCACAGAGTCCTGACAGTTAAATGTGCTTTGTATCAACTTTACTGTAACACCATCTCAGAGCAAAAAGCCTCCAAGGCCTATCTGAGACCTCTAAATACAAGAAAAACCCTTCCAGCCACAGCTAGCAGAATGGGAGGAGAAGGGGAACAGCATGTCTTGCAGGCAGGTGGCACAGTCTCCAAGCAAGACACAGCTGTAAGCTATAGTAAAATGCAGTTATGCTCCTCATCACCTCCACGAGGTTCTGCCAGGACAGGGAGTGAGTGGCACTGCTCTGCAGGGCTGCAGCTGCCTGGCTGCAACACACAGTCTTGAAGAAGCAGCCCTTAGCATAGAGTTGACCCAAAGGTAAAGCACTTTCCATGTAGGTTAGAGCATAGTGACCAGCTGCAATGGCCAAGAAGCTGTCCAAATGTTATCAGCTGGTGTACCGTACTGGGCATGTAGAGATTGGAAACCATAGGCGGCTCATTTCACTTCCTGCCAGACATTTATTTTGCAATACAGTAAGTGAAGACAAGACTTTGCGTTGCAAATACCCAGTTTCATGAATCTGAGAACTCAAAAACAATTTGTTGACTTTTTTTTTTTTTTAATAAGCTGGTTTGGGCTAATTACTTGCATGAAAGCAAAAAGCATGATGGTTAAATCATGTTACTTTAGAATAGCCATAAGACACTCTGTCTTATGATCAGAGCAGGGGAGCTGCTGCAAAGGGGTTTTCACCAGCTTGAGGTGATCCACACCAAGCAGTAGAGCTGGGCATGCAGCGACAACAAAACACAGGCAGGCTGATAATTGGAAAGCTTATCCTGGTATAAAAATTGCTCACAAAATTCAAAATGGGAAACTGAATTGCCCATAGTTTAAGAGAGTCTCACTACTACCATACATGCTTGGGTTTTGATGTGGTACTGACTTAGAGGAAACCACTGCCCTAAACTCGTTTCATAGATGACTACACAAAGGGGAGATTATCATCATTTCATTTGATGTTGGTAATTAAAGGTTTTGAAAAATAAATGAAAGACAACCCTTTCTTACAGTTTGGAGACTAAGGAAAAGCATATATAGTTTTAAAACATATATATTTAAAACGGGAAGATTTCATATCCTAAGCTTTTATTTAATGTATAATTTACGTAGATATACTGTACTGTGGGTTGTTTGGTGTAACTAATGTTGGGGCAGAAAACTTTTAAAATGTAATAAAAAAAAAACAACACAAAAAAACCCCAAAAATGAGGTGAATACCATGTGCAAAACCCACAGTCCACACTGTCTTAACCCTTTGCTCCTGTACCCATCTGCCTGTAATTTATTCTAACACTATCAATTTTTACCTGTAATGGGCCAGCAAGTTTTGCAAGTTTTTTTTAATACCAGTTAACACAAACACATCTGACGAATGGATGAGAGACAGAGACATGCTTACAAGAAAGGGGTTTCACGTGAAATGAAAAAGTAACATTCTCTGTTTTTCCATAAATTGTATATGTTTTAAGTAACTATTATGTGCATTTATTTATTATAAAATTGGCATTTTTGTTTTTAATTTCTTTGCTTTGATTATTATTGCTGTCTCTGAACGTCCACAGGCACTGCATTTCTTTAACTGACTGGCTATTTCTGAAATAGTACCACTATCAGGTAGATCAGATTATTGGCAAGAGCTTTGGCACCAAAGAGACTCAACAAATAAATTTCATCATGCTGACCCTGTCCTAAACAGCAACTTTATGTGGATAACCTCATGGGAATGGAAGTTGAGAAAGAGCTATTTCAAGGCCGCCAATAACTTAATCTCTGTTTAGTTCAGAATGCAAAGCCATTTTTGTTTCCTTTGCTCAGAGTGCTAAAGAGTTTTTGGGATACTGTAATCCTCTTAAGGTGGGGAGGGCAGCGTGGGGGGCAGGGGTTTGTGGGAGGGAGAGGAGATCCCACTCAAATTATGCCCCATTAAAAAAAATGAAAAATAAATAAAAAGCCAAGTTTTTCATCTTGGAAATTCTCAGCCTCAGTTATGTGAGTGCAAAAAGTAACTTTTATTTGAAGAACTAACACTCACTTCTTTGTTAAGAAAACTTAGGGCACCACCCAGCAGACATGAAGGCTCCTATGTTATCAGCAAACTATTTCCTGGGTATATGTTCACCCTTTCCATGCAGCTTGCTTATTTTTTCAACCCCCCCCCAATCGACTCTCCCCCCCCCCCCAAGCCCCCCCTCCAAAAAAAAGAAAGAAAAGAAGAAGAAGAAGGAAAAAAAAAAGCAGTGCAAGCAAACTCTGTAACACCGCTGAATGATCTATGCAACAACTACGATATTGATGTAATGGAAATTTCAGAGGTGTCCAACTTTGCAGAGGCAGAACTGGAGGGGTGCCAAGGGGAACCTTAATGCAGCACCGCCTGCTCTGCCCAAGGTGACCAGGCTCTGCCATTCGTCATCGCCAGGGAACAGCCTGTGAAAGACAGAGGCAATGTGCTCAGCCCTGCAAAATAGAGCAGGGTGGAAGAACGCAAGCTCCTGGCCCCAGGTTAATGGTTAACCTAACCCCTTAGCCACAAACGTGTGGGTAAGCAGTACAAATTTAGCAGCAATCTCTGCGGAGGAATGAGCTTAAACGATTATGTTCTCTGCCCGTCTGCCTTTCCTCTCAGTTTTGGAAGACACTGGTGAAAACTGCTGGATGGGACTGGGGGGAAGGCAGGGCTCCCAAAGGTATGAGGACCCTACAGAAGAGCAGAAAACTGAGAGTGTGGGAGGAGAGTCAGGCAGGGCTGCACTACAAGGATGCCCAAGTAGATCCCTGTGGCTCATCTCACAGCACCTCACACTTCTCACCCCACTGTAAGGCACAGGGAGATACTGGAGAGATGGGGAAGGCAAGAGGGAGGTACAGGGTGAGCTGTGGGCTGTGCAAAGGGAAGCAGAGGCACTGCAGGCCAGGGAGGGCCAAGGGGGACCCCCACAGCCCTGTCTGAGAGCTGAGAGTCTGAGATATTCCCCTGCTTGCCATAAACTCCTGCACGTGAACCTCCTTATTCCCTGGGAAAGACGGATAGAAATGCCACACATGCTGTCAGTAAAGCACCAAGGTCCCCTCTAGCAGCCTTAGGCTGAGCCCAGCAGCGTGATAGAGCTGGGTGCTGAGGGGTCAGGCTGAGCCTGGTGGTGTGACAGTGGCATGCCTCTCCTAGGGGCCGAGCTACTGGTGTGACAGAGCTGGGCCTCACCAAGGAGCCAGGCTGAACCTGGTGCTTTGATGGAGCTGGACTTTGCTGAGGGGTCAGGCTCAGCCTGGCAGTGTGATGGGCTGTGGGTAGCATAGCTCCATGCAGCACTACCAGAGATAGCCATACAAAAACTAGGCAGTGCACAACTTCTTCAGCCATGCTACTTTGACACTTAATTTTTATGTTATTTTTTTTTGAGAAAGATGAAGATGATCTTTGTTTCCCTACTACTCTAGCTAAACGTTCAGTAGAAATTTGGACTCCATTTAAAATACAATGCAGCTTTTCATGAAGCCGTCCTTGGAAATCAGCCATACCGATGTTGCAGTACACATATGTCAAGATGTAGTACAGTTTGTAAGGTATGTTAGTTTCTAAAGAATTGGAAGGAGAGATGAAGTTACCTTATGAGAGGAAGCTTTTTTTTTTAACTACAGAGTCTATGGATTTTACAGATTTTACTAGCAGCAGCCAGTTTCCATTTCCATTTCCATTTCATCAAGCCAGCGCTTTAAACACACCTTTTCATTTCACAGCCATGTTTTGTCCTTGAGAAACTCAGGTGTCCATGGCTAGTTGTAGCCAAACCTTTAGCCGCCAGCCTATTCAGATGCACCAAAAACAAAGGGCTGTTGTGATGGGATAAATGCTTCCCTCTTGGGCCTGCATTTGCAGTTTCACTCTGTCTCAGTTCATTGCCCTAGTAAGGTATCTAGCAGCCGATGAACAGAGTCTAAAATTTAAGAGAGCTTGCAAACGCCAAGTTAGCTTTACTTGCACACTTAGCGAAAGAAGAGCCTAGGCATTTCGCCACTGTAAAGTGAAGTAGCAGAACAAAACAAAACCAGAGTTTTAAAGTTTATCTGCTGGAAACCTCAACACTGCCTTTGCATTTCAGGGCTTTTTTAAGCTGTCCTTGTCAGGCTAGAGAGATCTCCATATAGTTCAAGAAAATACCCCCTGAAGTTTGATCTCATAAGACCCTGAGATATAAGAAGGCCGCAGATCTCAGGTTTTAAAGAAACAACAACATCAAAGACTAAACAAGTGAAAGAACAGAAGACTGGGATCAGAAGATGAGCTCTGGCATAAAACTGCAGTAGCTTACATTTTTTAAATATCAGGAAAAACCTTCAGTTGCAAGAGTTATTTTCAAGGCTTTTTTTATAGCCCTTCAGCCTGAGAGAGCTTTTTTTTCCACCTGCTTTCACTAGGCAGTGACTTTTCCCCTCAACTGTTTACTTTTTCAGTAGGTCTTCAGTAAAATGTCAGCAAAAAAAAATAAATTGCCATTTGGTATCTGTACAAGATAACACAGGCATAAAAGAGAATACTGAAATCCAGCACCTCCCAGTAAAAACCTACTGTACTATCAACACCTGATAAACTTCCTTTTCTCTGTTAGAAACCTGATCTTGTAAATACAGTTATTAGGATAGTGGTAAGGGAGTACCTATCCAGCATGGTTGGGTAAATTATCAGCAAGTCTTCCACTCAGAGGGCTGAAGTTTCTTGGAAAGCAGATACCTGCCCCAACTCTGTAGTCGTACCTTTAATAAGCTTTTCTCTGGACCTCTGCATGAAGTAGGGGAGGTTGCCAGAGTCTTCCAAGAGGTGCTGGGCAGGTAGCAGCGACGAGGTCCATTCAGGGCCTTCACCCTGAGCAAAGCAGTTTGAAAGAATTCACCTTCACTTAGCTTTCTCAGCACATCGCATACTTCATAAACACATTATATACACATACAGCATTCAGTTTGTCTTTTCAGTTTGGAAATAAGTTATCATCAAAACCACATTTCAGAGTCTAAGCTTTTGAGGTGAATGGGTTGTTACGTATAAATTGTGAATATGATTTAAAGAATAATTTAAGGAACCACTAGGTAAAATTCGAGCATTCATGTTGTGTGGGAAAACAACATGCTGTTTTGCTGTTTTTTTTGCAGTGGGTGGTTGTATTTTAGTTAACCATTCAAGTAAGTCTTGTTCACCACCCTGTTTTTTGGTTTGTTTGTTGGTTTGTTTTTCTGACTGAACCTGCAAATCCTGCAAAAAGAAAGGAACAGCTCTTGGGGCTAACCTTGGCAATCCAACTCAGCTCATGCAGCCCTTGTTTGTGTAAGTATGTTAATCTCAAAAATGTATATCAATAGCACCTCACAAGTATGAGAAAAGCACTGAACTAAAATCCAGCAATATAGTAAACAGCTACAACAACAAAGGCTGTTGGAAATTCATTGAGGAAAGAATTATCTTCAAAAGACTAGTTTTAAAAAAATCTACTGTAATCACATGAATAATCACACTGAGGTCACAGGAACCACCTGCATCAGTAAGAAAAGCAGGATTTGGTCCTGAAGGACTCAACTAAACTCTAAGCTGTCGACCTAAATTCCGCATGTAATTCAAGTTGGGCACTAACACTGTGTTGTTTCAATAGAGGCTGTTTCACATTGCAGAAATGTCTGGACCACAACAATGTCACTTGTAGACAACTTCTGCTTTTTATATTCTTTAGAACTTTTCAGGAGGAAAGTGCTTTTAAAAACTTTTAGAATTGTTTTTATAAGCTTTAAATTGCATTGAGGTCTCACTAACAGAATTTGGTGATACATATCTTGAATATGATAAATGACCACCAGAAAATTAAGTCTACTGCTACAAGCACAGCCAAGCATGATGGGATGTAAGATCATGAACCATAACATCCACATTCAATCCTCCAAACTATGTTCTGAAATACAAAATAACTCCAAAAATATCTTCATCATACAGAAATGTATACATAGATCAGAATTTAAAGTGTGGGAGTTAATCTATTCAAAGCCTGGAAGTAATATACCTGTTTCACAATTAACTTAAAAATGTCCCTTAGAGTTTCCCCTGGCCTCTTCTGCTTATATAGACATTCCAGTACCTTTTCTACCTTCTGAGCATGTTCCTTACATAGTATGATTACATCTAGTTTGCTTTTATCAGTGTTTCTCTAAAGAGCATCATGAGTAAATGAGAAAGATCATACATTCTAATCAGCTTTAATTCCAATTCAATGAGTGTAATAACACTCACTGACAGAGGACAAATGTTTATAAATACTTATCAAACCCCTGTATGAGTTGCACATCTTTACCAGCTATGTTGGGGAGATCCCCCAAAATCTAGCAAGGGTGGTGGAGACAGTTTTGAGTACTGGCCTTTTTCTTTCTTTCCCCAAGACTGGAGGGAAATCCTGGCTCAGGCTTGTTGCAAGATTAGGAAACTCTTAAACTGGACATATGTAAATCCATAGGGCTGTAAGATCTACAAATGCTAAAGTTCATGAAGACTGCAAGAGAGTAAATGTCACCAAGAAGAAAGATCCAAGGAACTATGTGCCAAGCAGCTTCAACTTCACACCCTGGAAAAGTGGTGGATAAAATCCCAGAAAGTACTTCCAAGCACATGGAAGACAAGGTGATTGGGAATAGTCAGCACGGATTTATGAAGGGGAAATCATGTCTGATCAAACACAATGCCTTTCATAATGAGGCAACAGCTCTGGTGGATGAGGGAACACTAGTGGATGTTGTCCATGTGGACTTCAGTAAAGTATTTGACAGCCTCCCATAACAAAGCTGACAAAGTTCAGGTTAGATAAGGAGACACTGAGGTGGACTAAAATCTGGCTGAATTGCCAGACCAAGGGTCGTGACCAGGGGCACAAAGTCCACTTGGAGTCAAGTCCCTAACAATGTGCTCCATGGATCAATACTGGGATCAACACTGTTCAAAATCTGCATTAATGACCTGGAATCTGGGACAGAGTGCATCCTCACCAAGTCCACAGATGGTATGAACCCAGGAAGAGCTTGTGCTACCTTTCAGACGAACCTAAATAAGATGGACAAATGAACTGATAGGAATCATGTTTACCACGGGAAAATGTGAAGTCCTGCATCTGGAGAATAAATCCATGTACCTGTATGGGCTGGGGGAGAGCCAGCTGGAAAGTAGTTGCTGAGATGGACCTGGTGGTCTGTCCGTGTAGGGTTGCAGCAAAGAAAGAGCATCCTGGGCTAGGCATGAAAAAGATTTGCCAGCAAATTGAGGAAGGTGATCCCTTCCCTCTGAGCAGCAGTGGGGAGGCCATACCTGGAGTGCTGGGCCCAGTCCTGGGCTCCCCAGCGCAGGTGTGATATGTAGGTGTGAGAGAGGGATAGATAAGGGGCTGGAGTGCATACGAGAAGGGGGATAAAGAGCTGGGACTGTGCAGCCTGGAGAAGAGGAGGTTCTGGGGATATTTTATCAATTTCTGTTGAAATTCCCTCCCTGAAAGGACAGTGCAGAGGATGGAGCACCTCTTTTCAGTGGTGCCCAGTGACTGGACAAGTGGCACTGGGAACAAACTGGAAAATCTGTCACTTTAATATACCAAGTACTAGAACTACTAACTTATTGGACCCGTGGTTGCCTTTTTCTCCATTTTTCCTTCAACAAATGTTACCTTTTTCAAAATCCTTCTTAGAAATCTGACAGTTTTGTGGTACAGAACTGTGGATTCTTACTTACACTAAGTTACTCAGTACTGTGAAGGCAATGCAGCTACATCCAGCATATTCATGCATTCAAGCATTGCTATTTAGAAGAAACTGGCTCTCATTTCTCCATGAAAAGATGAATTCAAAATGACCCCACAGGTGAGCAGTGCTGAAAACTAACCAGTAAAATGAACAAGGAGACTGCTTTTATAGCTGGATTTCTTCAGGCAGCTTTTTAAGAGATCCCAGAGGCAAAGAAACAGAATAATATATATGCAGCCAGAAGCAGATAATGTGCATCTACTGATAAACCAACATTGCAAGACAAGAATTTAAAACTTCCTTCGAAATATCAAGTAGTTAAAAGCCCCTAGAAAGAGCTAAAAATTCCTAATTGTAAAGGTCATAGGAATGACTTACTAACTCTCGCTTTTCAGCAATCTTCTTTATAAGGTATCAGTTCTGAGGCATGCTATGCCCAAGAACTAATATGCTAAACATTTGCAGTGTTTCCTGAATTTTTTACATACCAAACCATCCGCTATTACTAGATGAAGTATACAACATATTTTACACATTTTGTCTTTTGATACTCGTTCATCTGAAAACAGGACAAATTTTAGTTCTGATTTTTTTTATTATTATATCTGTTTTTATATACTTAGGAAAAATAATTGAAAAAATTACAAAAACAAAAGAAAGCAAACCTCTGGCAAACAAAAGCAGTCATGACACACATACTTTAATATCACAGTACAGATTGTGATGTAAAATCTTCTGCAAACCATAGACAAGAATACTATCAAGTGTAGCCAGTAACAAAAAAGTATTTTCTTAAAAGGAAAAGATGATAACGTGAATGATGTCATATGGCTCTGGTCTTCTGGAGCAAATAAAGCCAGGCAAGAAAATCAGTGCAGTGTTTCTACAGCAGGTGGTAAGCAGGATGCAGCCATCTGCATTTACGGTCAGGTGTGGGTTTACAATACTGTGGAGTCCTCAGTACAGGAGAGACGTAGATCTGTTGGAGCATGTCCAAAGGAGGGCCACAAAAATGACCCAAGGGATGGAACACCTCCCCTGTGAGGACAGGCTGGGACAGCTGGGGCTGTTCAGCCTGGAGAAGAGAAAGCTCTGGAGAGACTGATAGCAGCCTGTCAGCGTCTAAAGGGGGCTTGTAAGAAGAAAGGGGACAGACTTTCTAGCAGGGCCTGTGGTGATAGGTGAAGAGGAAATGGTTTCAAAGTAAAAGAGGGGAGATTTAGATGAGATATAAGGGAAGACTTTTTTTACAGAAAGGGTGGTGAGCTGCTAGAATGGGTTGCCCACAGAAGAGGTAGAAGCCCCATCATGGGAGACATTCAAAGTCAGGCAACCTAATTAACTGTGGATGCTTCTGTTCATTGCAGGGGAGTTGGACTAGATGGCCTTTAAGGATGCCTTCTAACAGTTTCATGATTCTGTGATTCTATGAAATGCAGTCATCAGTTTCAATTTGATACATGTGTTTTCCCTAATCTGTTTTAGAAATATGTAATAATAAACATGTGAGGCAAAAAAAAAAGTGTTTTGATGCATTTGGCTACAGTATCGATGCTGGAATCCCTTCATAGAGACAGCTGTATCTGCAGCAACCAGATCTACTGTTTTGTTACCTCTTGCAAGGACAGCATGGCTAGTCATGGCAAAGTTAATGTTCCTTTTCCTCCTAACAGTCCTTATAAACTGACATATCTCCATACCCAAAAATACTACCTGCGCTCCCATAGCTACAAAGAGGAGCCTGGGACAGATCCACCTTGGAATAGCCCTCCTGAGACTTTGGGGAGATAGCAGAGAGCTGAATGAGAGCCCAGAGCACAGGGGTGTTGGCTGGTCTGCATGTTTGTGGTGGTGCACAAGTACACCCACACTCTCTCTGCAAGATGGAAAACTTTAGAAGTTGTTTCCTCACCTCCCCCCCCCCCCCCCCACTGTGGAATAGAACAGAAAATGTATTTGCTAAGCTCTCAATGTTACTACTGCAATGGATAAAGCCAATAGAACTAAACCTTCCTTACAGCTAACACAGTTTTTACTGGAAAGTATGATTGGTACAAATGGCTCTTCTATGACTCCAGTGCAATCTGTGGTACTACATTCCTAAGTGAGGACACTTTTTGCAAGCAGTGGAAAGAAGAATGGGGCCCAATGTGTATATTGTGTATGTGCAGCCAGAACTATGTAACAATTGTGATCTGCAAACAAAAGTAATCAATTACCATTATCCCAAAATGAGTGACTGGTGATGAAGTTAATACAAAATCACTCCTACTTCACTGAATATTCTTTATTTTGTAAAGAACTGCACTGACTTTCTTCCCAGTTTGCCTGAAGAAAGAATTTAAATAGTAACTCCTCATTGCTCACTGCTGCTATTACATCAGAAAATGTATGCTTTCCCTGTTTATATGGTTCAGCAGACAGAAATACTGAAAAAACTCCATTCAAGGAGCAATCTTGTGTCGGCAGGAAAATTGACAAGATGACCTAACTGGTCTTTTCCATCTCTAATTTCCATGAGTCTACTACTCCCATGGGGAAAAATAACTTGTCATCAAACTTGTTATAGAAGAATATATCACAGTAAAAATAGTTAGAGAAAACAGCCCACCAACAACTTGATCTAAGATATGAATATATTCATTCTTGACAGCTGCTTAATGCTAACTGAGAAAAACATATTCAGTACAATGGTCAAAAAATCTCGGATAGGAGTGGAAACCACATGAGCAAGAAATTGCCAAATTCAGAGGAAGTTTAAGAGGTTCCATCAGGCCTCTATTTGCCTACACAATGCAATTTTTTTTTTTTTTTTGCCTTCTTGAAAAGTAGATACATTTTGTAGAAACGTGAAAGTTAAAGAATAAAGAAACAATTGTTTGCACTTCTCAGATTCAACATCTCTTTTAGTTCAGGGACAGCATCCCATCACAACTCTGTCTTTTCCTCTATTCGTACCAATTTTAAAAGGCAAAGCAACCAAACGGCAGAATATACCTGAAATATCATCTTTGTCTCAAACATTTAATCAGGAACCTGCATTCAGCAATTCAAAAGGCCCAAAAAAGGTCTTCCAGAGCTGGGAACTGCCACTAACATCACTGTCACCAGTAGTTACATTCAGTATTTTGTTTAATTTCTGACATGAGGAGAGCAAACAATGAATGCATACCTGAGAATGCACTGAGAACACTTACCTACTTCGACTCTATCAGTGAAAAATCTTCCTTCACTTAAGCCATATTAAACACTAGAAAACTGTAAGTTTTTACTATTTGGCTCAAAATAACATGTTTTTGTCTCATTCTCAAATTCCTACTACAAATGGCTGGAATAGGAGCAGAAGTCTTAAAATAGTTACAGTACTCAAAATATAAAAGACTTACAATTACCTGAGCTATTGCACATTTATGATATAAAAAGAAAGTTTCTAAATGATAATACTGAAAAAAAGTAGTGCTAAGTTCTCTTGCACATTTCTACATGGGTGTAATGGCCCCAAACTCTCCATCTGTGAGGAAGAAGAAAAAGCCTGGAGCCCTGAGATACTGTATTTTGAAACTTAATCTGTGCCTCTTCATGTTTTAGGAAAACCTGGAAACAGATCTACTCAAGTCTAGAACCACATCTGATTTATGGAGCACAGGACTGCATCTTATACCACCTACTGTGGCAACAAGCCTTGGACATCATTGCTAGTGAAATGCAATTCCTTTTGACTAAAAAATGTCTTCAGGGCAGCACATGTTGGCCATTCTTATTGTTTATTCAATTTGTACCTTTCTATATTCTTACCTTCACCACCTTTATTCTCCTTCTATTCCAGATCTGGATCACTTTTTCTGCATGTCAGCAAAAGTATTGGTGCCTGTCTCACTCCAGCCTAATTATGAACTTGATTGTCAGTTATAATCTCAACTCTAATCAAGTTTTTTTCTCCAAGAGAAAATAAGCTCTGATTTTCTATAATGCAACTATTGATACATGCAGGCTACCTCATCCTGTGGACTTGTGAAGTCCTGTTATGGCAGTAAGTTCCTGCATTTAAGGGGTGCTCTGAAAGTAATCAGTGGCAGATGTTGGTCGTAAGGCAGTAGAGGCTGAAACCTTCTTGCAAATATTCCATTACATTTTGTTTCCATGTGACAGATGGCAACAGAGGGGCAGTCTGACAAAATGACATCTGGCGTGGAAGTGTATGAAGCAAAGGTGTGGAACTGAATTCCTCCATGTGGAAAAAATGGCACCCACTGACATTCATCAACACTTGCTGAAGGTTTATGGAGACCAAACAGTAAATGTAGGCACAGTGAGGCAGTGGGTGGTGATTTTCAGCAGCATCAAGAGTGACACTGGATCACTTCTGTTGGTGCAGATTTCTCTGAGTGTGGCATGCAGGCTCTTGTTCAGAGATGGCAGCTTTGTAGCTGAGTATCTACTCTACCAAAGAGTTATGTTGTGCTTTGTATCTGTTGTAGTTTCCAGTTTCCATGGAAATAAATGGAAGGCATGACTTTCAGAGCCACCTACTTCTTTTTTCTGGTTCAGGTCTTGTGTGTGTGTGTGTGTGCACGTGTGTTTGTCTGAATTGGTTTGCTTGGTTTGCTTTTTAGCATCTTAAAGCATGCATCTGGATTCCACCCAACTGAATACATGCACAAGATAATGAAATATGATACTGTCTGCTAATGTGATTCATTTCGCATAAATGGTTATTGGAGAGCCATATTTCATGACTATGAGATCCTATCTGTGTTTATCCCATAACTGGAGGATTACCATAGCAGTATATCAAAGATAAAGTAGTCATGAGCTGCTTATAAAAAGATACGCTGGTTACAGAAATCTATTATGGAAGCTGTAAAATATTCCATTATGTACCTGACAGGTAAATTTCTTGGTTTTCATCTGTGTATGATTACAGTGACTAACACGTCAAGTCAAATTTAAGTTCACAGTGATATATGAGCATGGTCAGAAGCACCAACATAGCTCATAACTGTGAGATGATGTGAAATGGACCCTTCATAACTACTTCAATACAGTTCACATGCATGCACTCAGAATTAAAATTTGGCCTATAACGTATGCATTAAGATTTCAGAGGAGTTATTATGTGTGGGATTTGTTTAACTGTTTGTTCTGTAAAAAATCCCTTTTGTTTTTACACATACGGTAATTACTGCAGAAGTATATCCCCATGAAAAGGTAATCGTCTTGGGTATTACACTATTATTTTTGGCATTTATTTTTGTTTCAAAGTGAATTATAGAGCAAGCATTCCACATTTTTTCCTGCCCAAATCAGTCATGTCTGTTGCACTTATGTATGATCCAAAACTATGGATGGAGGGAGAGTGGAGGAGAAGGAGAGGAGGGCAGAGCTGAGGGTTTTTTGTTGTTGTTGTTATTTTGATTGTTGCTGGGTTTTGGGTTTTTTTTTTTGTTTGTTTGGTTGGTTTTTTACAGAATCCCAGAATAGTAGGGCTTGGAAAGCACATCTGGAGACCATCTAGTTCAACGTCTCTGATAAAACAGGTTCCCTAGAGCATGTTGCACAGGAAAGCGTCCAGACAAGTTTTGGATATCTTCAGAGAAAGGGACTCCCTGGGCAGCCTGTTCCAATCCTCTGTCACCCTCAAAGTAAAAAACTTTTTTCTCATGTTCAGATGGAACTTCCTATGTCCCAGTTTATGCCTACTGCCCCCTGTTCTGTCACTGAGCACCACCAAAAACATCCTGGCCCCATCCACTGAAATCATACAGTGGGTTGGAATGGATCTTTAAGATCATCTATTTCCAATCCCCCTGCTACAGGCGGGGACACCTCTCACTAGACCAGCTTGCTCAAAGTCCCATTCCAGTGCTTTGAGTGCTTCCAGGGAGGGAGCATCCACAGCCTCTCTGGGCAACCTGTTTCAGAGTCTCACCACCTTCACAGTAAAGAATTTCTTCCTAATATCTAGTCTAAATCTACCCTCTTCCAGTTTAAAGCCATTTCCCCTCACCCTGTCACTACATGCCCTTATAAAAATCCTGTCTATCAGATATTTATAAGCATAACATCAACTCTGCTCTCACCCCCCCGACCACAGTCTTATTTCCTCCAAGCTGAACAGTTCCAGTTCTCTCAGCCTTTCCTTTTAAAGGAGGTGCTCTATGCTCCTAATCATCTTTGTGGCCTTTCACTGAACTCTCTCTAGAAATTCTCTGCCTTTCTTGAACTGAGGAACCCAGAACTAGACACAGTGACACCAGATGTGGCCTCACCAGGACAAAGTAGAGATGGAGGATCACCTTCCTTGACCTGCTGGCCACGCTCTTGTTAGTGCACTCCAGGATACCATTGGTCTTCTTGGCCATAAGGGCACACTTATTGTTCATGGCCAACCTCTTGTTCACCAGGACTTCACTGTCTCGTAATCACTGCATCCAAGGCTGCTCTCAAGACCCGCACATTCTCAAATAGTGCTTACTTGTCTGTAAGAACAGGGTCCTGCAGCACACCTCTCCTTGTTGGCTCCTCCACCACCTGCATTAGGAAGTTATCCTCCACACATTGCAGTTTGTTTGTTTTTAGAACTAAAACCATCAAAAATTTACCTACATCTACAGATGCAAATAGGTGTTGAATGTTGTTTAAGAAAAGAAGTGTAAAGAAGATAGAGACCAGCTGAGGTCTCTATCCAGGCCTGTAAGTGCACTCACTGTTCCTGAAGGCAAAGGTAAGGACACAATGGTAGATCTTGTTTTCAGAACAGAACCCCTTAAAGAAATGAAGACCCGTTTGGAGGATAGGCAAAGGAGAATATTCACCAAACAGATGAGGAGTCTTCTGTAGTTTCTGGCATTTTTGTGTTAAGCAGAGGATGACCCACACAGTGGCAAAGGCATGTAAAACTATGCCATGTTAAGACAAAAAAAAAATATATATCCTCTTCTTCAGGTAACTCAAGGGTTTTTTTTAATTGGCTGACTCACATTTGCAGTCAGTAGAAAATCTCCAATTAAGTTTGTTAATATGGATTGGTTATCTGTGATCTCATGTCCCCACAGGCGAAATAAATAAGTATATTAATAACAACAGTAACAAATAAAAGCAATGGATGAGGGAATAGGAAAAACAAGTAGTCTTTCTTCTGTAAAACATACAGACAGCTAAGCCTTGCATTGCCTTCAAGAATTAATTTGTGTTTTTAAAGCAATAAGAGATGGAATTCAGTGAATTATGGGACCTGCTAATAAGGCAGATTCACACTCAGATGTGAGTAACACAAGATTTTTGTAATTACAGTATTTTTGAATTAACCACTTGTGAATTACGAGCCTTTATGCCTTCGTTGTTGGGAACTAAATATTAAACTATTCCCCACCAGTTAGTATTCCAGATCTCTATTTTTTCCCACCCTCCCAGAACCTCAATAGGAGTTGGAGAAATCAAGCTATGAAGACACCACTTTTGATATTAATGGAAAAAAAACATTGAGAACAGATTTGCACTGGAAGGGATTTTTTTGGGGTGCCATACTGATCAGATGTCACCGTTTAGTGACTGCCATCAAGTCATAAATCTATCCATGGGAGTCCCACACCACTGACCAAAGCCTGCAGAACATTGCACTGAGAGGTTGTACCTTGTTGCCATGCACTGCTCATGTATTTGTATTCCAATCACAAACTTCAGAGAAAAAGACAGAATACAAGTTCTACCCTCCCTACCAGCAGTAAATCAGCACGTGAATTAGTGATACTCAGAACTACATTCACCTGTCTGTTGATTCCACATGGTGTAACACAGAGTCATTTTTAACAAGGCAATCTCCGACATCATCTGGCTACTTCAAATGCAGAAAATAAAACAAGTGTGCATTTTGCATTCTGTTGATTTCAAGATGGGACAATATACAAAAATGTTGTGGCAGCCTGTCCATGCATGTGTTGGGAGTGGCAGGCCAGCTCTTTTATTTTCTTCTGTTTTCTTCTTGAAACATTACCTTTTGTCCATCGCCAGTATTGTTTCAGGAGTGATTTTAATATGTTAAAGATGGGCCTGCAACAAATGTTCTGCCACTTTTTAATTATTTGCACTGGATTTCAAAGCAGTCGTGATGCAATTTACAAGAAAAGAAAACTTCTGTAACCATTTGAGAAAGTTTTATCTGTTGCATCATAGACATTTGGAGTTTCAGCTGTATGAGATTGTATTCTTTTTCTTCACAAGGAATAGTGAGGAAGAAAAAAAGTAAAAGGTAGATCTGATGGAGTCTCATAATATCAACACTAGAACCAACCAAAACTCAAACAAGAAAATAAAAAGTGAGAAAATTCTAAGGGAAAAGAGGCATGTGAGAGTCTGTATAATTTGTGGAAAAGCGGCTTGTGCCGTGCTGACGGATTTAATCATTGCATAACATAGGTTGATAATATCAGCATAGCTGATTCAAGGCACTAGTTTATCAGCTTATCAGAGACCTAATATGCAATGCTGCCCTTTCCAATGAAGGAAAAAGAGCCAAAAAAACATGTGACTTAAGTCATGCAGAAGTTGAATGCAGAAGTTGCATATAGCATGGCACAATTGAAAAAAGAAGAAGAAATAAATTAGTAAGTAAGTAGAGGACTCTGACCCTCACATCCACTGCTGGCTCTCATTTCTGCTTACTTACTGAAACACCAGAGGGATTTTTTTGGATGCACATGCTAGCTGTGAATTCCCCACTGGCTCCCATGCTTCCTTCCCTGAGAAAATTAAATGACCTTCCCTCCCATTTTGCAAATATTTCCAGCTCCTTCTGTTCTGCTTCACCTTCCATGCTATTGGAGGGGCTGAAACTGCTTCAGAGCACATTTCTTATCTCTGACCCACTTATTTGCAGTATTTGCAATCTCTATCCTCTAGACCACAGTAGGTGGACTTTTTCCTGGTTCACAAGTCAGAGTTTCTTCTGTGACTGAGAAGGTGTGCTGCGTGGACTGCAGTGTTATTACAGAGAAATCCTTAGTACCAAAGATACCAATGGATAGTACAATAACACTGTGGTATATTGAAACTGAAGGCTAGTAATTAAAACCCACAATCTAGCTGGAAGGAAAGTAAGTTTGGAAAATAAAGCTAATGACTGGCTATTAAGAGGCAAAAGCAGAATCTTGGCCAACTGGCCTGAGAAAAAAGCATGGTTGGGAACATAACCCACAGTTTTCATTTATACTAAACACTAACATGACTGCTTCAAGATGTATGAAGGATGTTCTGACAGTGAGCAGTTAAGAAAGACATCAGAGCTCACTAGAGAATGGCCTAACTATTACCATTACATTTGGAATAAGCAGTGGGGGAAAATAAAATTACACTCTACAAGGTGTCAGCTATGGAAGACAGACCACAGTTGAAGCTGGGACATGTAGGGAGGAGAAAGGAACAAGAGGTGAACAGCTTATTTACTGAAATGAAGTCAAATAACCATCAGAGTTCCATCTGGAACTGCACATATATATATATATACATACATATATTTGGTGCAGTTCATAAAACCAAAGACTGAAAGCTTTCTTTCTACTTGCTGACCTGATAACCTGTGGAAACCTAAACACTTCAAAATTGTTGAAGTTTCCCTCTGTCTTCAGATGCAAGAATTCACAAACTGCAAGTGTAAAAGAGTTCTAAATGAATCAAAATAGTTCTTGAAATGACTGTAGTGACTCATGAACATTAGACTGCAGAAGTTTTTGGTTATGATTAACAAATGATGTATGTTTTGTTCATAAAATATGTGCACAAAGTTTTTCATCAACAAATTTTAAAACTGTTTAAAAAAACCACTGAAACCTCTTCTTGATTGACTTGAAGTTGTACCAAAATCCTTAACGCTTAAAAGTGAAAGCAATATATACTAAAAAAAAGGAGAGTGATTAAAATTGCGAGGGCATTGCAGCATTCAAAAAGAGCAGAGAGGGCAGCATCAAAATCTTCTGGAGTACAAAGTAGAACCTTTTAACCATTTTCTGTTTATTTTACTATTAAGAGTTTATTTTATAACTTACGATGTTGACTGAAAAAAAAAAGAAGGAGAAGAAATAAGATTAGTCAATGTTTCACAAAATTCCAGCATTAGTATTTGGCTTGCTGTCCTCTCTTCCACTTCATGGGGCAGCTATGTTCTATGATGTTACAAACAAATATATGCCATTTGACTGAAAATCCTAATAACAAATAAAAGAAATGTATATTGGAATAACAGAATAGCATTCTGCTCTGTTTTCAAGCCAAGCAGCTAAATTCTATATATTCAATATAGTGCTTGTGATAGCAGTATTAAACAATAGTATATTTTATTCTGAGTTATGCTGTATCAAAAGGCCTCTTAAAATACATTTTGCCTTCTTTTGATGATTCTTTTCTTCCAAAGATAATTCAAACCAGCAAGGGCCCACCCAGTCAGAGCAATAAAAGGTCTAGTTCTTGATGAGCAGTATTTGTAAGCACTCACTACTAATATTAATTAATTTGATAATTTATCCTCTTTTTCTATTCATCAGTTGTCTCCATGTGGTTTAAATATTCAGTCTCTATTCAAAACCATTCACATTGGATGCATTTCATTCCTCTGTGGAGGACCAGCAAAAGGCATATGCATCACTTCAATTCTCTGAATCAGATTCAAGTAAGTCTCAAAGCTCTATATTGTCTCTCTGCTCATGAATAAATTTCACCATTTGGCTAGAAGTAGATTCTTACTGAACTGCCTGTTGCAAGTCACTCTCTGTGCTTCTGTTGTTGCTCTGGTGTCCCAGACTGTAGCCCCAAGACTTCAGCCGTGTGGGCTGCTATGGTTATTTTCACACTTAGCCGTGCATGCACAGCACCTCCTGGACCCTAAAAGCCCTGCTTACTAGATTGTTTACAGACCAGTAGTCTGTGCCCCAGGGTGTTTTCCACATGTCCTGCAGACCAGTCAGACCACTGCTTCTGGGACGTTCAGACATCCAAGACAAAAGTCTGAAGTCTTTCAACTTGAACAAGATTTCTGGGTGAAAAAAGGCATTCATGGGTGTCCAGAGAACAGGCTTAAATTTAAACTTGGAGTGGGAGGGACCATCACTGTCTCACATACATATAGTACCAAGCACGAGAGCTCACTTCTGTATTGAATTTCTTTTGTCCTGCTCCACAAACAGGCAAGTAAAAAGTAAGCGGAAAACTCATACAAGTTCACATAATTACAATTTGAATTGAGGTAAGTAATTTCAGATCCAGACTTCACATTTTTTTTCCTTTTTGCAAATATTCTGTCAGTAAACTATTTGCCCTAGACAATATGTACAAAACAATCCCAAAGTGTGAAGTCAATTGCAAATTTTAAGTGAGTAATTCTAGAAATGAAGGAATATTTTTTCCATTATGGCACTGACTGAGATTTTTTTACAGTTCAGTGCTGTGATTAAACCAGATCTGAGGCAAACTCTTTACTCTCTGTAACAAACAAAATTATTAGAAAGCTACTTTGAGGACAGAAGACAAGACAGAAAAGGAGCTTTCATTAAGAGCTCAGACAGCTTCTTCACTCATTATCCAAAATTCATTATGCAGATTAGAAAGGAATGAAAGGTAGCAGTAGGAGGAATGAACGCACACTCTTAGAAGAAATATGCTGTAGTGAAAATTGACAGAAAATGATGCTGCACATCCTTAAAAGTTCATATAAGAGAATCTGTTGCCATGCAAAATTGATATAGGTTAGCCTCATCCCCAAAGAATATTATTGGAAAGTTTTAAAAGATACTGCTCTGAGATGACCATGTCAGAGTAGGAACTAGAATTAAACAAATGCAGGATAGGCAAGGGTATTTCACCCTACCTGCTGTAGGGAACCTGCTTTGGCAGGGGGGTTGGACTCGATGATCTCTGGAGGTCCCTTCCAATCCCTACAATTCTGTGATTCTGTGATACACCTTTGCTCTTTGTCACTGTGCTCCTGCAGACCCTGGGACTCAACAGGGGAGCTCAGGGGTTGTCTCTCAGCACTCCACAAGCATGCTCAGCAAATAGAGCACTGCACACCTCATTTCCCCAGATCTGGGGATGGTTCCCAACAACGTACACCAGCTACACTGCACTCTCAGAATAAAGTGCACTCTCTCAACCAAGAATTATGAGAAACTAACATGGGAATGATGTATCTCATCCGAAAAATGCAGCAAGCATGGTACTGTCTAAATTCTACCCAACACTGCATTCTTCAAGTTTTAAAAATTATTCCTGCAAGCAACAGGACTTTTGTGTGTACAAAAAGAGCACAGCTGAAAACACAGAAAACCCTCCTGTGTAGAGATGATGTTCAAAGAGCGGATTGAGAACAATTGAGAACTGTCAGTTCACCTTTTTTTGTTACAGTAACTATCTCAGCATCTATTACATGTAACTGATGGTCCTTATTGTCAGCTTTGAAGTTTGCTCATCTTTTGTTTCGGTGAAACTTCCCTCACTGAAGCACAGCTCCTAGCCCTGACCAGCGTTTCACTCTAGAAGAATATTTTTTTCCCTTGTAGCACAAAATTCTTAATGATTTATGCCATGAAGCCAGAGGAAAAACTCACACATCCTTTAAAATCCCCATCTTCTCTCAAAAATGCAACAAAAGCCTCTACATGGAATTTCACACAGCAAATTAAATAAATCAATGAACGAGAGTGGACACAGCTCCTCTGGAAGTAATGAAGGTAGCACTGTTTATCCTGAGATTTGGGTTGGCTCCCGCTGTCAGCTATCAGTTGTTAGTTACTGGAGTTGCAATGACAGCATGAATCATAATGCAAAAAACATGTTACATATCAAATGATAAATGAACAAATTTCGAGCCAATTCCTACTGGATCATCCTCTGTAATTCACTCAACAAATCAAAATATCTCTTGACTAGAACAAAATGGCTTGCTTTTGAAATTTCAACTGCTGAAGTGTACAAGGCATTGTCTTCATGGCCTGTGACAAGTAAGGGCTTCAGTCAGATGACCACTTGTCATTTCAGACATCAAATACAGAATATTTGCTGCTTGGTCTCCTATTAGACTCCTTTCCCAGATGCATCAATGTCAGGTCTGTTCAACAGTCAATTTCTCCAAGGGAAAGGAAAAGTTACAGCTTTGTCATGACATCTTTAAAGCTTGTTTTGGGATAAGACACTAGTTTCCCTGTGCTCCACGAGCTCTGCAGTTTTCGTACTTGCTGCCAAGAAAATGGAATTGCAACCCCAGACAAAGGAGACAGGTCCTAAGGCAGCAAGCCTCTGGGACAAAACTCAGTTTAGTACCCTCTCAGTACAAAAATGCTGGTTTGCTTATGAACTCTGGAAAACTGGAGTAAAAATGGAACTGGCAGCCTCTGGAGATCTCACAAAGCAAAGCAATGCTTCCCACATCCTAGGGCTCCTTACAGGAGTGTAAGTACTCCTACACAGAACAAGACAGGAAGCTTGTTTTCCTCTCATCTTTTTCTTGCTCAAAGATCAAATTTATGTATTTTTTCCCCCATAAACACATTAAAAAACAAACAAACAAACGAAACAAGTTTCTTTTGCTGTGCTATCAGTCCTACAGATTTGTTGGAACATGTTTCACCATTTCATCTCAGCCATGTTCCCTGAGAGAAGTCAGTGGTGATACAACAAGGTGATGGCACCACATTTCATTCAGTGTTTCCTCTCATTATGCACTTGAGGAGAACCTGGTCATCCTGCCTTCCAGTTCTACTTCTGTTAGGTGGTGCCGAATCACTGTGAACAGCAGTGAAATTATTGGCTTTTTCAGTTAAGGCATTTGTAGTCTTTTATTTCCTTTCCTCAAAATTACAATTGACAGCATCCAGTTAGAATTGTTTAAACCACTGTAGGTCCTAATAGTCACTTAAATCATATTATATAGTGCACGTAAATCTTACTCTTCCTTTTCCATTTCCCAGTTCAAGTGATTTTGATTTGCATTGCTCTCAAAACAATTTGAAAAAGACCGGAAAAATGAGAAACATAGCAAAACTTTAGAAAGTTCCATACATTACACAGAAGCACCGATAACATATTCTTTTAGGAAGGGTTACAGTACAGGATATATTTCATGCTTTAAAAAGTAACAGCCAGAAAAGGGGTGAGGGAACGGATCATGCACAGTAACTGTAAAATTATAGCCCTCTTGTTTTGGATCTGGTTGCTAATGTGCTCAAAAAGATCTGCACTTCATCATATTTTATAGGGAGGATATACAGTATGTGCTCTATGGGGAGCCTATATGAGTCCTAACATTGCTCAAAAGGACAGTTAAATAAATGACTCCACCAGTCAAGTCACTGAAAAATTTGTATTCCTGCCAGCTTGCTTCCAGCCCCTTTGCATCGATGGATTGTGGTGACAGCAATTATGTCATCCATAAAGTTAAGAAGCTGGGAATCCTTACATCAGCCCTCAGCTTTGCTTTTCTTTCTGTCCTGCAGTTATCACTTGTTATTCTCAGTATTACTGTATTTTCCAAGAGAGAAACTATGATAACCAGCACAAGCACTATGAAAATATGATTGAGTTTCAGTTGCTATAAAAGATCTCCCTTAATCTCATGGCTTGTTCAAACTACCGCAGGATGGAAGAGGAGGCAGGATTTTTCCTTCTTTTGTGTGATCACACAAAATATCCCCTCGAAACAATCTATCCCATTCAGGTCTGTACTACTAATATTTTGTTCCCACATTAGCTGGATATTCAGCTCTATGAATCTGTTGATTTTCAGGTGGGAGAGAGGACAGCTACGCATTTTTCTGGGCTTATCAGAATCATCCTCTATGAGAAACATCAAGGTGAACATGAACATGAACATGAACATGAACATGAACACGAACATGAACATGAAACGTGGCTTTCATTTTTATGCTGCTTTTTTTCTGGCCAGTGCTCCCACTTCAGCACAGTCCTCTGAGAAGCTTTGGAAACTCACTTGCCCGTGTTTCCTTTATTGCTCCTAACATCCACAAGGCTACAGCTCCATAGAAGAAGCTCTACAGCTGCTGAGACAGGAGGAAAAAATCATCTGAAACAATGCCATAAAGACCTTCTAGTAAAAAAGTTCATTTTTGTGATAAATACCAGCATATTCCACCTTAAAAAAATAATTGGCTAAAGCCTGTGTCCTGTTTGCAGAGCAACTGGCAGAAGCCTATGTCTAATAGATGGGTGATACACTCATGGACAACAGTTTATTATTCTGGCACTGCTGTATTTCATGGCTGTCTTAGGATGAGTCACGGTTTTCTCTATTTTTTTCCCCCAAAACATTTCAGATTCACTCAAATGCTGAATTCACCGCAGCTCTGCTTTTGCATTACAAGTCCTTCACAAGACGCAGGCCTCCAGGTTGCCTTCTGCAAGAATGCCAGCAGCTGGGCAAGCAGGGACAGGGGCTGCTTCTACTAGCTGCATTGAAATGCCCACAAATGCAGCAGGGTGGATGAATCCCGATGGCAAAGCTCCTCATCCCCTCTCCTACCCACAGAAAGGGTAAGTCAAGTAAGGAGGCTGACTTAGGCTGCAAGTGAGGCAAGAAACACACTTGTGTTCAACAGCCAACCTTGAAAGATCAGGCTCCAGCCGCTCCACTGTTTTCTGCCACTTAAAATTGTTACTACGACAGCAAGCCTCTGAGCAGGGGCAGGAGCACTCAAGCTGTAGCTCCTGATGTTGAACACACGCGAGTTGGTTTACTGCTTGGTACTAATAAAAGGTTTCCGAAGAAGACTGACTCCTGTGCAGCGTGCAGACTTGCCTTGTATCACTTCCAAGAGGGCTTTGCACTCCCTTCCTGACCAGCTTGGTGTGACACCCCCTCATTCACCTTGTCAAGGAGACATTTGCAGTGGAGCCAGTATTCTCCTCAAACTAAATTGTCTGTGGTGTACACGACTGCTGGATATAAACACAAAAATGAAGAAATATTTCACAACCGAGCTCTGAGTGCATTTTTTCCTTCATCGGGTTGTTGTTTCTTATGGTGCTCTATCCTCACGGTTAGATAGCATTACTCTTTGCTTAAGCTACAACACTTGCCAGACTTAACAGACATTTCACAATAAACTTAAATAATGACGTTGATTAATCAATTCCCATGAGGCAAGAAAACCTGACTGAGGGGGGGTGATAGTAAAGCCCAGCAGTTGCATAATTCAGAGGCTGGATAAAGTTATTAGCTCCATAAGCCTGTCCAGCAGAAAGGAAAAAAAAAAAACCCAGCATGCATGGCACAGGCACTTTTCATGGGGAAAAAATGTTCAGGCAAAAAGCAGTGCAGGAATTTCAGACAAAAATGATGCTGCTTATATGAAACATGCTTTGGCATTCAAATTTAAAGAAACCTAGGTGAAATTACACTGGAATTAAAAAATTAATTTGAAGGAAGAAAGTATTTTCATCAAAATATTTTGAAAATTTTTAAACCTGTATTGCCTGTGTTTTTGAGACAATTTTTCCAGATCAGGTCTTTAGATTCAAATATGCCTTATATTTGGGAAAAATCAAAGCGAACTCCATTCTGTGTGTGTGTGGTTTTAAGCTCGTTTCTACATTTATTTGAAGGAATTCTTCCCAGTTATTCTTCGGGAAACTTTTATGTCTTTTCCCTCTACTCAGCATACTGGAATACTTTCCCTCACATAGCTGTCAACAGAGTTTGACATTGCAGAAAAAAGTACAGTAGAGATAGATAGATTAAAAATATTATTCAATCCAATCAGAATACTGAAAGAGTCAAACATTTTTCTTCTATATTTACTATAATTTTATATTAATTAGCTATGGCTGTTGTGTTTTTTTTGTTTGTTTGTTTGTTTGTTTTTGTTTTTGTTTTTAATAACAAAAGGTTTAAGGATCCTTTCAGTTAGTTTAAAGGCTTTTTACTTTACCCTGTATTTTCCATGAGAACAAACAGCTGATCAGCTTCTCTCCCAAGAGTGAGGAAGTTATTCCTACGCATTCCACTGGACTTCTCTCTAATGCACTGGTGGGGAGCTGTGTGGGGAATAGAGTGAAGTAACTTGAAAGACCAGTGTCTCATACTCCAAGAGGCATGTAGTATGGGCAAGCATGGAACTGAGTAGAAAAGGAGGGGTGCCTTTGTTTTCCTCTAAGAAAACCATGAGCGGTTATTTTAGCAATTTGGGGATGAGATGTAGAGCTCACAGCCCATGCAGTCATTATTTCGTGAACACAAAACTATTGCGAGAGAATTCTTTGATGGCTCTACAGCTGTTCCATCCTTCTAAGTCTTCTCCAGTTAGTAGTTGCTTTTTAGAAGATCCTTTGGAGAGTTTGGCTGCATCCACATCAACACCTCAGGTGTTACAGACGGATTTCCTGAGAGCTACCGGAGTGCACAGGGCTGTCTGAGAGCCTGTATTGCAGCTTGTGGCACACTCAGGATTGCCACAGGACGGAACTGCAAGGTTTGGGGCAGACTAATGAGATCTGAACATGCTGTAGGGCTTAATATACCAGTGTGCACTCTTCGTCATCTTATCCAGCATTAAAAATTGATCGGCTCAGGAACTTCACTCCAACCTCTCTCATGTATCATTTGAGTATCCTTGTCATCTGCTGCTTGCACATTTAATTTCACACTGCTTTTTTTTTCTCTCCCTTTCTCAATAAAAGAAATGCAGAAGCATTTCAGAATGAGCCTGATTCTCCTGCACTGGCTACGTATCTTCCTGGGAATAGTGAAGCTCTTACCAAAATCTCTATCCCAGCCAGCCAAAAATCTGATTTCAGTCACTACAGATAAACATCCATCAGACTAACGAGTACAAATGCTACCCCAGCTAAATCAGAAGCATCCCATCCCAGACACTGGCACATTATGAGCAGGAACAAAAAGAAAAAATCCCTTCTATCTGCTACCTATTTTGACCTTCAGACTTTCAAGCACCTTTTCCACTTCCGCAGCCACTGAGAGCATCTCATTTAGCACTGCTTCCTTTTGGAACCAAAGCCTACAGCCTGCATAAAGCCGCTGTCAGCACATAGTCTTTGAAGTCACCTGGCTCTCTGATGCCAAGCAGAGAAACCCATACACGAGTACTCTCAAAAACCATGGCACTGGAGTCTACACCAGGTTATGGCCAGCTACTTCCCAGGGACTTATTGTCACCATGGCTAACTACAAAGTAATGAGCAAAATTCATCTCTGATTCAAGTTGCTTAAAGTGTGTGGACTTAAGCCAGAAATGAACTGGAATGTTTTTAGAACAGACACATAAATTCAGGAATAAAATGGGTTCAGGAGGGAGGACTGAAAGGCAGGATTTATAGAGAGGCTTGGATAAAATCAGTGGTTTAAGGATCCAACCAAATGCAATTATCTCCTAATGAATACATGCTCAAGGACTGTTTGTGCTATGATACTGTAGCTTGGGAGAGGGAATAGATTTTGTTTTCTTCTAAAGGAACTCTGTTCCAAAACAACAATCACAAAAAAAAACCAAACCAAAACCAAAAAAAACCCTACACCAATCTCCACAAACATCCCCCAGAAGAGGATGTGAAGGGTGAAACGTGGCCTGAACTCCTTGGATGCGAAAGGCAGCACACACCACTGTGTCACCTGCACTCCTGACACTCTCCGCATTTATACTTAATCAGCATCAGCCCTGATAAATTATTTACCCTGGAGGAATGTAATGGGACGCCAGTTTGTCTGTGCATATGCTCTTATATTCTGCTAGACTAAATAAGCAGGGCTGGGGGCTGGGGGCTGGGGAGAGAGCCCTGATCTCTGTCAGTGGGACAGCCTCTTTCTGCACAGCACTGTGACATGAGGCTTGTTGGGCACACGCTTGACATGGGTCTCCTTAAAAGGGAGGTTTAGGGCACTGGGGGCATGCATCAAAGTGTGTTAGACACAACAGGCCTCAGAAACAATAAACTATCACACGCTGAGGTTGAATGATGAATGAAATCTATGGGGTAAGAGATAATACTTAGCATCCAGAGGAAAACAGCGGCCTTGATATCATTGATAATGTAATCTTGCTTAGCCTTTCTTTTAAGGACCTGCCTTTAGATTGTAAGAGTCAGTTTTGATTGTAAAAGTACACATTCTTACGCAATTAATTGTCCTTACATTGCAGTTATATGGTTCTTGTTAGACAGCA
Organism: Tympanuchus pallidicinctus; assembly: GCF_026119805.1. Classification (NCBI taxonomy): domain Eukaryota; kingdom Metazoa; phylum Chordata; class Aves; order Galliformes; family Phasianidae; genus Tympanuchus; species Tympanuchus pallidicinctus. The sequence continues at coordinate 1,365,691 of NW_026294752.1, read as the reverse complement.
CAAAGCACTCTGCATGCAAAGGAAGATAGTGAACATTGGAATTCCAACAAGGAGCCCAAATTGGATTGCTTAAAATGTTTAGTCATAATTTCAATATTAAATTTAAGCTAGATCTTTAAAGATTTGATTTCTAGAGCCCTTCCAGGTAGAGAGTTGCCCTGTAGTGCACCTGATTTAAATAGATTTGATCGGAGATTAGACTGCATAGTAACAAGAGTCATTTACATTTAAAAAAAAATATGACCCAGTTATACAAAGACTAAAATGAGCACAGCGTAGGAATGCAGAAAGAAAACAACAGCAGCTCTCCCTGTCTCTCTTCAGCATCAAAAAGTAAAAAATATCGTTATAAAAGCTGGTAAATAATTTTTTAAAGGTGAAAATAGGCAGAAAGGTCATTTGGATATTTAAGTATTTTGGGGTTTCTCGTGATCTGTAAGAATAACCTGGAATCAAAGCAGTTAGGGCCAGAAACCTATCTACATACAAAGGAGTCTGGAAAAGGAATAATAGCAACAACTTGGAGAGGGAATTCTTAAAAAGAAAACAATGCAACCACACTGCAGGCAGAACACCCTGCTCAAATGAACATCTCTTCCCTGTCAAGATAATATTGTCATCCCTGAGGTACAAGATTGCCCTAGCTAGCCATCCCTCCACTTTTTATAATAGATTGCAAACAAGTGAATTGTGCTTTCAACACAAATCGACTCCCATTCTTCTTGAATGCAAGCGTGAAAAAGAAGAAAAATACTTCATACCTCCTCCTAATAATGGACCAACCCTCATTCTTTATCACAGTGCCTATCACAACTTTTGCTAACAGCCTTCTGTTGAAAAAAAGGCAACGTCTCCCCAAGGAGGCTGGGAAGGAGAGAAAGGAGCCTGGCTAGAATAAGAGGATGAGGGTGATGAGATGGAAAACAGAGATGTTGATCTGGACTCAGTACAGGATCAGAGATGGGAGGGAAGTATGACTCTAAGTCACCCATCTGCTCTCCTATTTCTGGAACAGCATGAAACTGTACCCAGTCTGCCCAGACACAACTCCTACACGCCTGGGTGAGGAAAGTGTGCAGCATATAGATGACTCCATTGGATTTATTCCATTTCCACCAGGACAATTTCTGACTGCCTTGTTAGGGCAGGCCTTCATTCCCTGAGCAGCACATGTTCCCCAAGCACGTTTTTTGCTGCTGCCCTTGCATTCTCACCGTGGCCCTGAGAAATATGGCAGCACTGGCAAAAGCAATAGTTACAAATATCTGTAAGCCTTTCATGCTTACTTCACACATGTAAACAGGTATGGGATGACCAGATCTCCTGAGTGATAGATAGACGCTGTACATTCCTGAGTACAGTTGCCAGTGTAGAATATTTTAATCATGAACAATTCAGATAAGCTAGAGGTAAACACTCTAAAGTCAGTTACACTACCCATTGCAGTTTGTTAATGTTTTCTTGCAAAACACATTGCAACTCTTCAGGCCCTATTAGGTCTGAATGTATTCATTAGGTCATGCAAGTCATTCATTTAATTGCATTTCTGTACGTGTTTGCATTTTTAATTGTAGTACCACAACAGACATTCAGATCATCCCAGATCTGAATTTATTCCAGTTACCAAGAGATAATTGGGATGATTTGCATATATATAACAAAACTAAAAGCTTTTGTTTCAAAAATATGTTAGAGTTGCTAAGGAATACCGGTATATCTATCTACTACATCATTATTTACAAATTCAAATACATAAGACCACAAAAATTAAAAATTAAGGCATTGTAAATCTTAGACTGTTTACAGTCAAATAAAATTATTCTTTTCAACAAATGTCTTGGAACTGCTGTCATGTATTCACATTAGCAGAATTGGTTCCAAGGAAAGCTTTGTAAGGTGAAGTAGTCAGACTGAAACACTGGAACTTCAGGTTGGAAAAAACTATGAAGCTGTTTGCCCATGTGATTAATAAAACACACGAAGGCTGCTCTGAAAGTAATGCCTCCTATTTTATTATGTTAGCCTATGGCATCAGAGGTAGATGTTGTTGGTACTACAGTAGAGGCTGAATCTTACTGCTAATATTGTTTTGTGGCCATGTGACAGATGGCAGCAGAGAGGCAGTCTGACAAAATGATATCCGACATGGGAGTGTATGAAGCAAAGGTGCGGAACTGAATTCCCCCATGCTGAAAAAATGGCATCCATTGACATTCATCAGTGCTTGCTGAATGTTTATGGAGATAAAGAGCAGATATGAGCACAGTGAGGCAGTGGGTGGTGATTTTAAGCAGCAGCAAGAGTGACACCAGGTCATCTCTGTTGGTGCAGATTTTTCTGAGTGTGGCACACAGGCTTTTGTTCATTGCTGGTGAAAATGCATAGCAAATGGTGGTGGCTATGTTGAAAAATAGTGTTTTATAGCTGAGAATTTGCTCTATCAAAATGTGTTATTGTGCTCTTTGTATCTACTGCAGTTTTCTTGGAAATAAATAAGAGACATCACATTCAGAGCAACCTGTATACTTCAGTATTTCAAAACAGAAAAATGTTCTGCCACAAAATTCTTGCATGATGCTAGCATAAAAGTTCATTTTTTTTAATATGTGTGTGAAAATGTCCTATAATTATTTTTCACATCTTGGGAAAAAAAATGAACTGTTTTTGTTTTCGGGTTTTTTTTTTGTTGTTTTTTTTTTTCATATTCTCACAGTTTTTGTTGCCTTTGGCTGCTTTTCAACTGTCTTCTCTTTAATATTTTTTTTCCTAATCCTTTTTCCCCCTTTACTTTGCCACTGACCAATAAGTGGAAGTAGTGACAGCGAGACTAGAAAAACTAGATTTGTGATTCTAGTGTTCTTTAAATAACAGCTAAACCTTGCATGTAAACTGTATTAAATCCTTGCCTGATAAGGAAACTCGAGCACAGAGGTCTCTGTGTACTTCCAGATCCTTCTCCTAGGTACAGTAGTGATGTGATTGCTCTCTTCCACAGGATCTTCAAAGCTTCAGCAGTGTGAAAGCAATTGCCATAAACCACTTAGCTGCAGAAATTGCATGTGAGAGTGAACGCTGCCACCAAGGAGAAGGCAAATACAGCCTCAAGGCAAAGAGGCAAGAAAATTCAGGTGGATTTTTTCCCAGTCCATTGGCCTGCTACAACTAAATGGCTAAGGATAGAACAAGATATTTCACCATATTAGCATTTCCTCTTCTCTTGCAAATGTGGGGGTGCTCGTGAAAATCACCGGCAAATCACTAAGCATGCTGCAGACTAAAAGAATATGTCTCCACTGGAACTGTGCAGAAAGGTGTGCATCTGCTTCAGTGCAACCTCTCCTTCATTGGTAGGGCCCCCACCACCTTTGAACTACCACTGAGCTCAAACCATAGAGTATTTATTAATCCTTTAGTGATCACATTCATGCGAAAGATAATTACGGTGTCCCACGGACAGTTCAATATCCCAATGTGTTTATTACCATACAGAGGCTCCCTGTTTTGCCATACAAGTACAGTATGTGCATGGAAGCGCACTAAAATACACTACCTGATGTCACTCTGTTAATTGTGCATCTTTCTTCTACCCCTCACTCATTCCCTACACCACCAAATTTAGTAATGCCCTCGTCATCCAATAAAAGGATGCATGCACATGAAGAAAGAATTCTGAATGCAGTTTCTTTTGCTCTTGTTAGAAACTGCATTTTATGAGTTATGTGGCCTTCATGTTTCCATTTGGTTAGAAGTTTGATTTGCTGAAGGCAAGTCTAGTGTCACCAGTAACTTTCTATTATCCATGAAGGCATTTGTCCTTCATGGATCTCCTTGTCTCATCACCTTTTTTCCTTCTGGAACTTACATCACCATCAGCAGAGAACCTTTCATACGGTGCATATTTCAAATAGGTCGTATTTCTGTGAATCAATTGCTGTACCTGGCTTTTGCAGAACTTCTAAGAAATTTTATATGCTAGTTGTGGAGAATTTTATGCTATCCTCAGAGCACTGACTGCTATGTTAAACAGTTCAGGCATGAAAATCAGGAAGAAAGGAGAACACAAAATGAGGAATTAATTATTTGTTACACTAAATACAGCTGTTGGAACCCATTAAAATAGCTTCCTTGTATGAATTCCTATGTAACAATTCTTACAGTTGCCACAGGGACAAAAGGGAACAAAAGGGGTGGATTTTATGATCACAAGTGGGAAGAAAGCAGATCCATGGCACAGTATCTGCTCTAGAAACCCTTGATCTGAAGTCTGGGATGTTATAAGTTGGCACCAAAATAGAAACACTCAAGTGATAGAGGAGTGGACAAACCACAGGCCACCAGATAGGAAAAAATACGATACTCTAATGTGAGGCCCCACAGGCAGGAGAGAAGATCTGGACAGTGTTACCAAAGAGAGGGAAAGAAAGAAAGAAAGAAGTAGAGGAAAGAACTACAAATATATGTGCACAATACAAACACGAGCAGAGATAAAAGAATTTATCACATAGCGTTACATTGTCGTTTTATTTCTGTGCTGAAGATATACCAGTTAATTGAATTTCTTCTCTGACACTGAAAACTTATTTATGTGCCCATCTATTTGCTTTATATATACTGCAGTACTTTATCACTCAAATCCAGATCCAGCAGCAAAGTCTGCTACTGACTGGAAGATACTTCTGTTCAAAGAGTGCATGGTTGTATCCAAATATATACTGATCTGTTAAGCTGCTGATTGACTTGCACTTGTTTTGACTCCTTTCTTAAGTTCATTCTATCAAATGCACTCTAAACAATTTTTGGAAAGCCTGGTCCGTTGTTATGGGGATGTGGTCTTCCATTAGGCTATAGTAAAACTTAAAGTTGCTGGTAGCATATTATTATTAATTTCTTCATGGTAAAATGTTCATGCTCACCATGCAACACAAGTTGTTAACTTCCTTTGGTGCTGTATTGGATGCCTCCCAAAAAACGGTTTATCTAGATACTTGTACGGCACTCATCACCACAGTATCTGGTGTCTTCCTGAATTTGAACCTTATTAATATATCTGCTTATCCACGCAGTCTCTATGTCTGCAATAGAGTAATACCACTCAAAATAGCTCCTTCCCTCATTAAAAACTGCCGCCCTCCAAACCTGGCTGCTAAGATGTCATTGCTGAAAGGCTTGATGATGCCAGCCTCAGTGGAAAAGGGCAAAATCTTTGTGCTCTACCGCACTTGTAAGCAAGCCAGTGACTCAACAAAGACAAGATAGTTATGGTAGCAATCAGGGGCTACTCAACTTTACCACAAACAGAAATTTGACCTTCATTACACTGTGATGATTAAACAGGCTTACAAAAATGCTTGCCAGGCAGTCCAGATAATGCTGAATGAAAGACAGGTGGTGAAGCATCAGGTACTTTTGATGATGAGCTCTATCTGCCTCTGTCTTCTCTTTTCAGCTAAAGGTGGTTCACATATTGATGTATGACAGGACAATGCATTCTAAGAGCATAGACTATAAAAATGTTGACCAAGGACTGTGATTGTTCAAGCCAGCACTGGAACTAGCCTTGTCAACATTTGTTCAGCATCAGCATGGCTGTCAACAGTATGGGGTTTGATCACATTCCTTGAAAATCCTATCTTCACTTAAGATGACTTTCCAATTACGGACATCAAAATCAGTGACAGCATTCGTTAAAGGCAGCAGAGAGGCAAATCTTACTTCATCTGATAGACAAAACTTGACAAGAACGTCTTCCTGTAATCATGGCTTCCACACAGCCAGTTTTATATTTTGTAACATGGAAACTTCAGCAAAGAGACCACAGATCTCTCCAAAAAACATAGAATGATTTAACCAAAATGTTCAGGAAATGAGAAAAATCTTTTGCTTTCAATAAAGTTTTTACTTATTCATCAGAATATTTTGATCATACCAGTTAACCTGGGATTTGGAATTTCATGAAAATACTTGGCTATCTAGCATGATGTTAACACAATCCATAGCGGAATCCATGGTTGTTCACATGAAAGAGTGAAACCATGAATCCCTGGTTGTTCACATGAAAGATGCCTGAAATAATTGTGTCTGACTTCTGCAACAGCAAGTACTGGTAAGCAAATTGCAATGTACGGTTTCTACTACTCCATATATTTTTTAATTATTATTATTTATTTTGAAGCAGAGGACAAAACATCCTACAAGATTGGGATACATGTCTGAGTTGCAAAGACACTGTGCATCCTTCCAGACAGGATGTCAGGCCAAAGGTTGTCAGATGGAATATACTTTTCTGTATTTGTGGCAGTTGCCATGGTAGTCTGTTCCTAACAAGATCACCTCTCCTCTGCAGATCGTTTCGATGCTTTATTCTTAAGGAACTTGGAGACAGGCTTGAGGACAGTGATAGGCCGATCAGCTCTTCAATAGGATTCCAACCAACCTGAAGGAAAGCAAAGTACGCAGCACATGCCTTTGGAAGAACATGTTTCAGAAAAGATTCTTTTTAGATAGGGAGTGTTATCACTGGCAGCACTGATGGAAATGCAGGGATGTGAATGTGGACAAGGAAGTTGTCCTTTAGCAAGCTTACACCTGTTTGGAGTCAGCCTAGAAGAAAATTTTCCAAAGGACAAAGCAGGTTAAGGCTGCTGTGTTAGCCATGCCTCTGTGCAGACACTGTTTTGAGAGAAGAAACACTGCAAAGTGACCGACAACAAAGTCTTGTTCTGTGTCAGCCACTCATCTGCCACAACACACATGATGAAATCCACCTATGGCAGCCTTGCTATGTAGTGGAAGGGGCAGGTTGCAGTGCCAACCACCTAATTCACAGGATGGTATGTAATAAAAAGTGCATGTGGACACCTGCTTACCCACCCACTTGACCCATTATTCCCCTATGGTACTCTCATTCTTAGCTTCTCTATTAATGAACTTCTGGTAGAACCTGAAGCTTCACTGAATGTGTTCACTTTACATATAACCACCAATATCTCCTAAGGGAGAAGAAGTGACTTTGATCTCTGAAAAGGTCAGTACACTTTACAGCTTTAAACATGACATGCAACCTCGGAATGAATCTTTGAACAGACTTTTTATCCACGGTACCCACAGCTGTCCTCTATTATTGTTAATAAAAGCTTATTAGTAATGTTACACAATCATATCCTTGTAAACAAGTCAAAGGGAACAAAACCAGAGTGTTTGGCTTGTTTTTGTTTTGTTTGTTTTTGACTCAAAAATAAAGATTTTCCAATTACATTAACTTTTGAGATTCTGTACTGTAGCATGTGTTTTAAAATCATGGAAGCTTTTCAGTAGCACTCAGCACATGTGTAATGAAGAGGACTAGAATAACTTGGAGTTTCACTATGTGCTACTGACGCAGACATGCAGGGAACAAACTCTGTAATGGATAAAGAACTTTAGTTTCACAAACCTGGACCCATCTTCCAAGAAGCATTCCTTAGCAACCACACAGTAAGCCACACAACAAACAGATTCCTACTGATCAACCATTTGATTCTTTTCTATTAAGTATGTCACATTTTTTCAAATAAAATTCTGATGGCACATTGAGAAAGACTGATGTCAATAATCTCCTGACAGAAAGAGCTTACTTTGCAAACAGAGATTGCTTCATAACATGTATGCAGGCAGAACACGGTGAATAATATGGTGTCAAAAATAGCAATTATACATCTTTAGCTGTGGAAAAAAAGACTCGTTTAATTTGACGGTATTAAATTTGTGGAAAAAACTTCTTCCATGATCAGCACAGTGCTGTATCAGTAGGTTACAGATGTTGGAGAGGTGAAACCGGAGTGGGAACAAAGTTTTGCAGTAGATGGCAGTTAGAGTAAAATGAAAACTAACAAATTGGGGGTTGGACTCGATGATCTCTGGAGGTCCCTTCCAACCCCTACAATTCTGTGATTCTGTGATTCTGTGAAATTAAATACTGGAGCAGCAAGCTTGTTTGATGGAGATACATCTGTCACAAAAGTACATTGGGCTTTGCTCAGGAAAATGGTGCTTGACTGCATGAGAAGGTATAGTAAACACAGAGGTAAAATTACCTGTTTTAGGCACTTTACAAGAGATGACTGGAAACAAGAAAACCCCATCTGTGACCTTTCCTAGTTCACATGCAATCTAGCCATGCAGTCAACTTCAGCATGTCAAAAACTGGGCTCTTCACAAGTGAGCTGCTTCCCATATAAGAAAAGCAGAAGAGAACAAGTAGGAATTTTGAGCAAGACACTTACAATATATTTATATGTCTCCTAAAAATCTCAGAGAAAAAAAAGAAGGGGGGGCAGAGATGGGAGGATACACTTTTTTCTCAAGTATATCTCTCATGATTAACCTCAGTAGTGAGATGTCTACAATAGAAGCAAGATTTATTTGCTTCAAACTGCTGATGCTATAGCAAACGTATGCACTATTTGGGGCAAATAGCTGTGGACTTCCTCTATCTGCATGAAGAAAAGTGCTACAGCACAACTCTTGCAACTGCTTGCCAGACCATCCAGATTACTCAAGACTAGATGGTAAGAATACAATCTACTGACCTGTAAGGACAAGAAAACTTTAGGAGAAGGACAAGACATGTTCAGAGCTTTTCCTCCTTCTGGGGGGAAGGCAGACAAGATTTCTATCCAATATGTACAGTAAAGAGTTCTTAAAAAACAAAAAGGCAAATGAAAAAAGTAGAAGGATGAGGATGTTTTCCAGAAGACTGAAAAACATGAATGCAAAGGATTGGATAACAGAATTTATCTCTTTTTCTCCAAATATCTCTTTGGTCTCTCAAATTCTCCTTTGCTCATCAGCTGTGTTCTCTCACACTCCTGCTTCTTCAAAAACTCATCATGGTCTGCACTACGCATATGGAAACTCTTGTGCACTAAGCTATTTTTTTCTATTCTTCTTTTCCAAACCCTTTTCAACATCTCCATCCTCCTGTGTAATGATTCCTCCTAAAATAACCACTAGCGCTCTTATGAATGTCCTTTGTTATAGAGGATGCAGCATATAGCTGCAATTTCAGCTTGAGATTGAAAAGAAGTGCATTGGGAATATCCCAATCCCCAAACTTCTTCCTTGTGCTTCAGTGTGATATCACAGAATCATCATAGAACCATAGAATGGCCTGGGTTGAAAAGAACCACGGTGATCATCCAGTTCCAACTCCCTGCTGTTTGCAGGGTCGCCAACCAGCAGCCCAGGCTGCCCAGAGCCACATCCAGCCTGGCCTTGAATGCCTGCAGGGATGGGGCATCCACAGCCTCCTTGGGCAACCTGTTCCAGTGCCTCACCACCCTCTGAGTGAAAAACTTCCTCCTCATATCTAACTAATCTAACAGCCTGAATATCTAAACTATCTAACAGCCTGATCATGGCTGTTTCTCAGACACAGCTCTTAGAAATCTATTCACTTCTTAACTCAGAGGGCAACTCCCCAATCTCTCTTACCCTGTCTATGCCTTCTGAAAAGCCTGTAGCCTTCAATCAGAGTATTCCAATTGTGGGATTCATCCCACCGTGTTTCCATGATAGCAATTAGGTCATACTTTCCCACTTGCATCATGGTTTCTAACTCCTATTTATTTCCCATGTTGCGTGCGTTGGTATAGAAGCACTTCAGCTTGGCTGTTGGCCTTGTTGCCTTCTTGGAGGAACCGTTCCTAATACCACCAGAACAAGTATGGGTTTTTCCCCTACCACCTCCCAAGGTGACAGCATCCCCATGTCCTTTTCTGTCACCCAGTACACACCCTTCCCCTGTCATATTTAGTTTAAAACCCTGCTAACTAGCCAAGCCATCTTGCTCCCTAGAATATTCATGGCCCTTCTGGTCAGTTGCCACCCGTCTGCTCTCAGCATTTCCCTTATCAGACTTATCAGACTTCTCTCTCACATCAGACTACTAAAATCAAGCTTCAACACTCCTTACAAATTTACTGTTCACAGCTAGATCACAGTTTTGCACCGATTCCCATATCCAGTGACTATTCTGGGAGGCCCTGATCAGCTTGGTATAGCTGCCTGTTATCATAGGAAGGGTCCCAATAAATGTTGAGGCATATTCTGAGCTGTGGCACAGACACTAATTGGTATCGAAGACAAATCATCAATTTCTCTTACTTGATGTGACTGGATATATCATAGAATCATATGGTTGGAAAAGACCAGGATCATCCAATCCAACCATCAACATATCCCCAATAGTTCTGACTAAACCATGTCCCTCAACAAACATCTTAAACATTCCTTGAACGCCTCCAGGGTTGATGATTCCACCACCTCCCTGGGCAGCCCATTCCAGCACCTGATCACTCTTTCAGAGAATAAATTTTTCTTATGTCCAACCTGAATCTCCCCTGGTGCAACTTAAGGCCATTCCCTGGTTACAAGAGAGAAGAGGCCGACCCCCACCTCACCAAAACTGCTTTTCAGGTAGTTGTAGAGAGCAATAACATCTCCCCTGAGCTTCCTCTTCTCCAGACCTAAATTTTAAATGAATGCCTTAAAGGAAAAGAAAGGATTCTTAGTTTCCATCAGCGAGGACCTTGTTTTCTCAATTTCAGAATTGAAATTCAGAGAATTAAAATCTAGGTTTAATTAATGATTTATCTATTGAGAATATTCCCTCTTTCTGCAGGTACAATGATCAAGAACAGGTTCATTTTATCCAGTCCACTTAACAGAGATATTTGAATCTTCAAGAGAACAGGTTAAGTGCAGAAAGCTCTTTTCCACTAGTTAAATGTACAACGTGTGTTGGATTAGTTACTCATCCTTAGCTCTGAGTGAAAAGAATGTAAAAGAAGCCACTTCCATTATAACTTCTCTCATATGTAAATTCAACTACTTGTTCAAATATTTGTGAGAACCATGACCTTGCCAAAAAGAGGGAAGAGACAAACTTAAAGGCTGGCCAAAGAAAATTAATAGAAATTTTCAAACAAGAATGCACCATCTCCTACATTGAATTTCACACCATTCCATCTGTTAACTAATAATACTAAAGGGAATAAATGTTGAAAATCCTCACATTAAGTAAGAGATGGGCTCAAATCAAAGCTCTGAAAGGGAGCAACCTAAAAATCTTTAATGGTTAGAATTCAAATCTATCTGGCAGCATGAATTCATCTTTGATTTAATGGCGAAGTAACAAATATTTGTCTGGGAGAACATGAACAAACTGCTTCCCGAACATAAAACAGAATCCCTTTGAGATTTTGGACCACACAGTCCTGCTTTTCCTTAATGGACTCCAGTAATTCAAGAAATTACATTTTATCTCACAAGTAATATAGAAAGCAGAGTGCTTCCAACACGCTGAGTTATGCTCAGATTTCTTTATTTATTTGTAGTATACAATTTTATTGACACTATATCCATAAATCTTAGGCAGATTAATCCAATCAGATAGAACGCTTCCAAGATGTTTTCAACTTCAAATTAATTTTAGGGGGCCTCATCTCATTTATCTTTTTTCCATGTCTGAGTCCTTTAAAAACTATTCTAGCTACAGGTTAATAGCCTTTCATCCTCATGAATTGTTCTTTCTATTCTCTTAACAAAACTGGACTTCCCTAAGAGTAACAGATACTAAATTCCTTTTAAGTTACTTATGCTTTGTCTAGTAAATGTCACCTCATAACATCACTTTGTAGTTTCACACAGTTCTATGAACAAGTAGGCAAGTGTCAAAGCAGTCTGAGTCAAAAAGGACTTGAAAGTCTCATAAAATATAGACTAATATAGCTGTAACCAAAATTCTGTCTTCTGTCTTTCTGTTTTCAGGTAGAAGTTTGGATGCTATTACCAGTTTATTAGACAGAAGTTCTTCTCATGAAATCAGCGTAGCTTCAGCTCAGTGGGTGAAACAGACTGCCTGTGTATGATGATAAAAAATCCACTGATAATACAGTAAATAAATAAAAATAAATCATAACAAATTGTTAACATCTCAATAGAAGTATTTATTCAGTTTTGCATTTTGCCTTGTGATGATGTTCAAGTTTGTTGTTTACAAAGCATCCATATTTTCAACTATAGTTAGCTTTGGATTTTATTTCCCCCCTCATTATTACTGCATTTAATATTTTTGATTTTTCTATTTCCTGCGTACAGTTTAGCTGATTTACAGTTTTGCTTTTATTGTTTGTTTGTATAATTTGGTTGAGGTGCAGATAGCTGTCTTTTTTTATTGGTTCATTAAATTGGTCGTTCCCATGGAAACTTTTTAGTGCATTTTTTCCTGAGGTTTGAATGATGCTTTGGGGCTTTTCTGTGGTGGTTTGGTAATCTTCATCAGGCTACAACAACATGTCTTTATGTCTTTCCCCACAGCCGAAGTGTCTTACTTTCTTAACTCTTTGCTACTTACATGGATCTGGTGACCTGTCGTACTGCAATTTTCAGACTGGCATTCAAATGAAAGTAAGGGAACACAGGATGTAAAATGCATACAGTAAAAAAAGGTGTATGATTTAAATATTGTCTGTGCATAGGTCTAAGGAAATTTTTTTCCTTTCCAATTCAGACAGTCTGTCAGAACGAGCTCCTATCTCATGCACGAAAGCATGTACAACAGTCCTAGTATGTGTTGGGCCTACTTCTGCTCTGAACATCCAGCCCAGAAGAACAACTTAAAATGCAACCTTCCTGCACCCAAATGATTTCATTTACTTCAAATCTTCTTAATAACCATAGCTCTAGATCATTTCTGCAAAGCTCCCTAGAGGAGAATAGATTGAATTTCCTCAACAGCACTGCACTCTGCTCACAGCATGGCCAGGGATGCTTTGAGGCTGCTCTGCCTTTGTGTGAGAGCTGGGTACCTTTGCAGGCAGTCCCAGAATGCACAGAGCTGCTCTGTGTCCCTGCTACTGTGGGTTCTGCTGAGTGAGAGCAGGGCACCAGCCCCACTGAGCAACAAAGACACCTATGGACCACGTTACAAACTCTCTGCCACAGAGCTTCCACCTGACACATGATGACTATAACACAGCCTGTATTCTGAGGCTGAGTGCTAGAAGCCAGTTTGCTGGTTTTGTTACAAACACAGACTGCCTAGCAGTGCAACAGCTGCACATACACCTCATATTGAGTGTGTTATGCAAGGAAAAAAACATAACTGATAGACCCTGAAAAGTGTAACGCATCCAACTCAGTGCCAAAAGACATAAGTCCAGTGCATTTGTCTGAACACAAAAAATGAAGCTGCACTGAACCAAAGATGGAAATTTACCTTTATTTGCAGACTACTGGAATCATGTGCACGTTCACATTTATTTCAGACTATTTTTTCTTCTTCATTTCCTATGCAATTCAACTTGCTACATGCCAAGTAATACTTCCTCAACTTCCACAGTTCCTTTCATAATGCTCACCAAAGCAGTGTGGTATAGAATAGCTATCAAAAAGGAAGGAAAAAAAGGAAACAAACAAAAAAAAAAAGCTGTGAAATACTTTCTGTTGGAGCTAGATTTCTTCTCTATAATTCTATAAGATTTGATTTAAATAATATTAAATATTTGTTTAAATATTAATGTCTAGAGATGGTGCTAAGTGAAACTTTAACATTTTATGTTATAAGAGAAAATATGTCACCATAACTCTTCAGAGCAATTGCTACAAAATAAAATGTACCAAAGAAATAGATACACAATAAAATTTTTGTTTTCAGAATGTCTAAAAGTAGAGGTGCTGGACAAGAGTTCTGTTTGATCAGGCAGGAGAAGGTGAGAGCTTTTTGCACTCAGAGTGATGAGATGCTTTGAATCCCTGGGGAAGTACGAAAACTTGTGGCTAAAATGACAGCTAAGTAAACAATAACAGGAGCAATGCCATGCATATTATCATTTTTCAAAACGTCAGAGAAGAGGCTTCAAGATCTGAGCCAAGCTAATTGCAGATTCAGTCAGACCTCAGTCAGTTAACACTTCATTCACATTTGAAGGTAGCATTTACAACCCAAAGAACTACAGGTGGTTTTAAGAGATTTCAAATTAGAGAAGCCTTACAGCATTCTGCAGCACAGTTTTGGAATAAAGAGGAGAGTAGCATGCAGCAACAACTCTGCCAACGAGTAAACCCATCTAATCCTGGGTTTGTGTGCATGTGGCTTGGTAGATTGAGCTGAGATTGCTTTAGATTAGTCCTGTTCTTTTTGCTTAATCTTTTATTTGGCAAAGATGGATTATGATAGCACAATTACCCTTGTAAAACCTCAAACTTGCAGCCTGTGCTAATTTCAGACACTGTATTTGGATGGTTTTGGAGAAATACTATAGAATTTAATGGAGAATGATACCCTCTCCTAAAAAATTCTCTAGTTTTTCTCAATCGTCCCATAAAAGCAATTCTGTGTTAGTCTACAAAGCTTTTTAAAACGTAAGCGTTGTAATTATGGCCAGTAAATTATATAGACGTTTTGGATGAGAGAATCCCATTACATTTCCATAGTAAAGAATTTGATTGCATTCTTACTACCATTCTGTGGGATGTTTCCACAGGGAAAACTTGAGCTAAAGCAGAATCTCTACTATCTTCCTCTTGGCCTCCAGCTACTACAGAGTGTAACAATTATAAACTGATAAATCACTTGAATGGTTATGACATCTCCCATTGACTAGGAGGGCGGTGGTACATACACACATGCTGCTGCCAACATTAAATAATGTCAGCTGAATTAAGTAAATGATGATTTAGCCTCAGCTAAACTTTTAGGGGCAAACTTTTTTTTTCCTCTCAAATAGAGATGATGGTTGTACTTCCTATGGTCAGATCTTGTTGCATTTTAAAAGTCAGGTTCTGTTGATTTCACTAGGCATTTTGCCCATGTTGAAAGAGCAGGATACTGGAGATGAGTCCTGCCATATACACTTAGGAGGAGGAAAGGCTGTAATGAGTTTGAAAATTCTTACATTCACACTAATCTGTGGACAAGAACAAATTTCATATGGAACGGTTGCACAGATGAGACTGATTCCAGAAATATTTGCATCCTATGAAGTTGTAAATAATTCACAGCTTTTAGATCTATTATTCTTTTTGTTCTCTTCTCTCCTCCTGCTGCTCCTCCCCCCCAAAAAAAAAGAAAAAAAATTGATAGTGCTCCAATAACCAATAGGCACATTGAGTAGCATAACAGTATTTGTTTAACTAGCAGCCTTTGACCAGAAGAGCAGTTCTCACTACTGCCAACACAGTTGCAATTACATTTGTAGAGGCCTGCTAAAATATATGGAGTGTGATCTTATTTTTTTCGTCTTTGAGAAGGGGAAATTAGGCAAAATGGTGTGGGGTGGGAATGCAGAGTATGTCAGGATGAACACAAATAGTTGCTCAGACTACCTGTGCAAACTCTTGCTCAATTCCTGATGAAGACTGTGTCACTTCCATTCACTAACACGATCTACAGCTATATGCAACCACTAAAACACAAACAAGCCAAGTCCTGCTGCCCTCTCCACCCCCCATTACTAAGGGTCTTTGACATAGTGGCCTTGTTTTAATTTTGTATTTGACCCTATCTGACTCTCACTGCTAAGAGTACAAATTAAATTATCCCGTTATATTAATTACAGTTGTAAAATGACACTGTAGGAATTAAAAAAAAAAAAAAAAAGGGAAAGGTGGAACTGAATAAAGCAGAGGGAAGGGAGAAGAAAGTGTAGCTCATGCTTCACCCATGAAGAGAGCTAAATTAAGCAAAGAATTTCATTTTTGGAATGCATTTCTTAATAATGCCATTATCATGCAGGTCTGCTCAAGAATTATAACTTCATAATGAAAAGAATGCAGAATGGATTTTGAAGCATCTGATTTTCCATGCTGGTGAGAAGAAGCAAGCCTGTTTTTCTCAGTGTGTTCACAGAGAGGCTAAATTCAGAGCAGTCTTCATCTCTCCATCTCTTCCTATCCTGTACTACTTGTAAACTATTGGTCATCAGTCATTACCTAATGATATTATCACTAGATAAACACATCAGAAAGAATCTGTCACTGTAAGTTTGAGAATATTAGCATATCATATTCTCCAGTTTCCAAAATATGAACCTTTGCTTGAGAATGCAGTCATGTAGCCAAATATTTTTCATCTGGACAAAAAAAAATGTGTGCTCATTTGAAGGCAAAAAGGCCACTTTATCTCAAAAATTTTATCTTTAATGATAAGCTAGTGCTTAGAGAATGCTCTTTTTAATTTGCCACGCACTCTGAAACTGCTCTTCTGTCCCAAAGTTACCTTCACTTATGTTCAAATGTTAGAACTGGGGGGAGACAGTGGGTGCTGAGATGCCTGAAGAAGCTGGGGAGAGAACTGTATTTCAATTTGAAGTGATCTCTAGACAGTCTAAAACTTACCACTAGTAACAATCATATCTTTATTCTTTATCATCTGGTGTGTTACTCTTTGCAGAATTCTGAAAACAAGTCTTTAGCTGAAAGAGTAAAATGCACTAATTTTCAAGGACGTTTATCAGGAGCAGTTACATTCATCTTCCTCTTAAAGAGGGAATAATTCACTGCACTTTCATTTAAACATGACAGATTAACCCCTCTGTTCTCCCCAAATCAGTGCTCAACTTCCTTTCCCATTCCTGTACATATTTCTCTCACACACAGTTTCTTGCTCTCATAGGAAAGGAACTAGAACACATACCACACAGAAACAGAATAAACAAAAGACAAGTCCACAAGACAAAGCCACTAGGACACTGGTTAAAATATTTTCCCATGAATCTAAAAAAGATAACAGGCACTTGCTTATATGTCTCCTTTCATCCCTGAAAGCTTTAAAGTTAATTCATGGTTTCATAACTACAATAAAATAACCATGCAGAGATTAAAATCAGGGCCTCTTTTTATTTGGATATCAACAATATGAATCCCACCCAGGTCTTTCTAAAAGCAGCCTTGGCTGACACTCCAAAATGCTTCCTCAAGTCCATCTTCAGCCAAATAAGAAGTGGTCTGGAAAGGATTCATCCTTTTAGTGTACACAGAAGATCCTCGTCTTGGATCTATAAACCGAGTCTTTAAATTCCATTGTAATTACTTCGCAGTCATAAATAGAACAAACACTATTTGTGGCATCCCAGCTGGCTTTTTACACAAGGTGCACAAATCTTCAAACTTAGCTTAGAAGACCTGAGTGGAGACAATGTGGCCAGAATATGGTAACGTGTTCTCCAAAATTCTCAAAGAAACAAAAAAAGAAAGGAAAGAAAAGAAACAAACAAAAACCTAACACCCACCCACCCCACCACCAAATAAACTAAAGTAAAAATCACAACATTTCTTAAGTAGCAGAAAAGAAAAAAAGCAATTCTTCTGTACTGAGGAATATTTTCTCAGAAGCTGGATTCTCTCCTGCGTTGGTTTTGTTTCCAGGAAGACAGGGTTGGTGCAAGAGAGAAGCTCTGCTACAGTAAAGTGCTTTAAATCATTTAACTCTTACAACTTGATGACTTAATAACAATCTTTCACAAATAACTGAACTCTTCACTCTGAATTTAGTAATCAAAGACAAAACACTATTTTCCCCATGAGACTCGTTGTAGGAGAGACAGTCATGGAAATTTAAGACTACTGCTAGAGTGAATGCTTGTTAAAGATTTTTACCAAGTCATTCACAGTCCCTCTGACATCTATAAATTCTTAGCTTCCACATATGCATATGAAATGGCCACAAGTCCCTCTGTTCTAAGTTGGGATACAATTCTTTCCACATAGACTGTCTGCCAGGGCGTTCTCTTGACCCACTGCATTAACTAGCTCTGCCACTGAACAGAAAGTTATACCTGACCATCAGCAAGGCAGCCAGCACTGCAGGTTTCTGTTTATAAGCTCAGTATAAAATGAACATTCAGTAGTTTTTTTAACGTGTCCAGTTCTTGTCATGATCTTTAAATCTTAGAAAAATATATCCTAGAAGTTCCATATACTCCACAGAAAAGCATTATTGGTTAGAGCATTCTTGGCCACGTCATCCAGATTAGCATCTGATCCCCAATAGCCTCAACAAAAAAAAAATATATATATATCAATTATATCAACCTTGTGGACTTTATCCATTTTGCAGTCAAAGGCCACATGCAAATGTGAGTTTTAGATGAACCAATTTTCTAGGAGAGAAGGCTTCATTTGAACTGTTTATTAGAATATATTCTGAACAAAAAATGCAGAAATTGCCTAAGAAGAATTCAGAGGTATACAAGATAGCAATATGAATACATCAATTGTAGGAAACATTAACAACTGCAAGGCCAGACTGAAAGAACTGGAGCTTTATCTAGACAAAATGCAACAGGAAAGACATAATAGTATTTTTAGGCTGGAAAAATAAAAATACTACTGCAAAGGGCAGGCTAGCAATCTGCTTCTCATATCCATAGTGACAATAAAGGATGGACTTAATGGCAGAAAAGAAGGGGTTTTTTTAGCATTAACAAGAAACACCCTAGAGTAAAGGCAGTGAACCTCTGTAATGGACTGCCTGGGGTCCTTAAAGAATTACTGAAAGTTTTGGAACAGGTTAGACAAACATCTGTGAAGATTAGCTCATGCTGCCTGGGGGCAGGGAGATGGACTAGGTGATCTCTTGTTCTCCCTATTAACCCCCAAATTCTATAATTATTAGCAAAATAGACACAATCCCACAGTAAGAAGCAGAGAACTTGTGCTGGTTCTCAAGCAAACTGAGGACAATGATAAAACAAAGCAGTGGTCTTCCACCGGATGAAGATAGAAATTTTCTAACAATCTAAGAAATAAAGGCAGAAGTGTCAATGTGCGTTTTCAATTTGAAGAATGAGAGCTGCTTTTATTGTGATTTCAGGTTACTTGGGTCTGAAGTAAGTTCATAAGCTCCTCGGGGAGGAAAAGCTAATAAGAATAATCTTCTGAACTTCCTTTTCTTGAGAACATAGGCTGTAAACTAAAAAAAGATAAAGAAGCAATCCCACAAGGTGTGGAAGTCCTGTAATGAATGGACACACTGCGTGTGGTGCAACATGGGTCATTTAGCATCGACCTTCACTGTATAATGTAGCACTCACAGAACTGAGAGATGTCATGAGTCATGCTAGACCTTCAATTACAGGGTAGCACAGTTGCATTGTCATGGGCTGAGAAGAAAGTATTTTCATTACAGAATTTTCACCATGTTAGCTAAAGAGGGAGGGAGAATCAGGATGGTGTTTGTGAGTGACATCATGCTGCACTGGGTGTACATACCAGCCTTAATCAGTTCAGGATTCCCTATTGTCTGTGGTCTTCAGAGGTATGAAAAAATAGTGACGGAAAAGGCCTTACATTAGATTTTCTATTTTAAGGTAAATATTTTTCAATCTTTTTATACATCTTCAGCTTCAGATCATCATTAAATGGTAACACAGTTAGGGGTGTCTTGAGAAAGTTCTGAGCAAGATCTATGTTCCTTCAAAATTATATTTTCCTATAAAGTGGAATAGCTCCACCCAAGGAAAAAGAAGGGTACAGTGGTGTAAAGAATTCACCTGACACCTCACGGGTAAAAGATTTGAACCTCTCATCTTTTCCACACATATCTCTCCTCTTGCATTAGCTATTTCTGTGGGTCAAAACCTGAGATACCCTTAGTTAGAACACGTTCCAGCTCTGCATCTGTTGAAATATATGCTCCTGTTAACAGCAGCTTTGACAAATCACCATTTGTCATTCATCTTTTCATGGAAATATTTTTAGCCACATTTCTCGGAGTCTCTTCCTTTACAAAATAAAAATAACACTTGTAAGGAGATGCACTGTATGGTCTTTCAGCAGTGCCAGACTAGCTCGGCAGCTCTGTTGCTTCTCTTCCTCAGTGCCCAGTCAAAGTACCCTGGCAACATTCAAAGGCATTCCAGGTAGGCACTAATGAAAACCAGCAAAGCCTATGCTGGCTCCTCATCCTCCAGAAGAAGAGTGGTTACAAAGACAGAGGGAGACAGAGGATTCATACCAACTCAAAGGAATGGCAGGGAGCTCAAGGGAAACACAGAAATGTGGCTTGTAATTTTTTATTTTGTCTTCTCTTCCTCTTTCGGTCTCCCTGCTCAGCCTCCAGGTTTATTGCTTGTAAAACATCATGAAGAGAGCTCAGCTAAAAACTTGAGGCCAATTAGAGTCCATTCAGATTAACACAGAATCTACCCTAAGGCTTTCTTTTCCTCCTTATTTCCCTCTCAGCTTGCACCACCCCTTCCTGGGAGAAATATTCACAGTGGTTCATTCAGGATGAGCGCTTGAAGAGACTCTTGCCATTCCGCAATAAGCAGAGGAAAACCATATTGCACACAAGACTTATTTCGTATTTGTGTAACGAAACTCTTACTGTTTACAAAACATTACCTTTGCATTAATAACACCACTTAGAACACTTCGATTTTTGAACAAGGATATTTTGTAAGAATAACTTAAAAGGCTGCTAACTATGTGAAATACGCAGTACCAGTTAAGCTTCAATGCTGTATCAGATGTGCAGGAGGAATTAAGGTCTTTCAGCACCGTAGAACAGCCTCGTGATATCACAGAATCACAGAATGGCCAGGGTTGGAAGGGACCTCAAGGATCATGAATCTCCAATCCCCTTCCACATGCAGGGCCATCAACCTCTCCATTTAATACTAGACCAGGCTGCCCAGAACTTCCCCCTGAAATCCAACCTAAATCTTCCCTCTCTCAACTTAAAACCATTTCCCCTTGTCCTGCTGTTATCTACCCTTTCCAACAATTGACTCCCCTCCTGTCTGTAGGCTCCCTTTAGGTACTGAAGGCTGCAATGAAGTCATCCTGCAGCCTTCTTTTCTCCAAGCTGAACAAGCCCAGCTCCCTCAGCCTGTCCTCGTAGAGGAGGTGCTCCAGTCCCCTGATCATCTCTGTGGCTCCTCTGGACCCTCTCCAACAGCTCCCTGTCTTTCTTGTACTACGGGCTCCAGACCTGGACACAGCGCTGCAGATGGGGCCTCACAAGAGCAGAGTAGGGAGGCACGATCACCTCTCTTTCCCTGCTGGCCACCCCTCTTCTGATGGAGCCCAGGATACCATTTGCTTTCCGAGCTGCAAGAGCACACTGCTGGCTCATGTTAAGTTTTTCATCCATCAGGACCTCCAGGTCCTTCTGTATGCAGGTAGCCCTCCTAAAATATCATCACGTTAACTGTCCACCAACCTCCTGGAGCTGTGATGTGAACAAAACAGGAGATGTGGCTCATCCTTAGGTCTCATGCCTGTGTTAAGTCTCATGAATTGAAAACACAGCTGGTTACAACATGCAACTTTCACCAACTGACAAGGCTGGCATCCCTGAATGTAACAGGGAAATTTAATGAGGTTTCAATATGTCACGCTAATAGACCTAAATCAGAGCTATTATGACAGTCAATGACGTTATCCAACTAACTTCTCAGCCTGGACATATAAGTGGCTTCTGAAGAACGTTACTTATCTAAGCCTTAAATTGAACAGGGTTTAAATAGCATAGTTAAAGATAATATGAATCCGCTCTTGTTAAATATGCTGAAAGACCTCAGACACTAGAATAAATAGTCTGATCCCTGGGGAAGGATTAGTGTGATAAAGATGACTACAGTTCCACTGTTTAATTTTGTTATGTAGATGCTCCCTGTAGACACCTCAGAGAGATTTTTCTAAAATAGAAAATGAGGTTCTCTTTCTGAAAGCATGCAAATCCAAAGCTTAAGAAAACAAAATGTTATTCAACCTTATGAAAACAGAAGGATAAAATTGCCAAATGTAAAATGGTATTGAATAGCATTCACACCCATTCAATTTAATAAGGTTTTGAACTCCTGATGCCAACTCGAATGCCTGAGTTGGAAATACTCAACTCATTCACTGATTTAATAAATCATGAGCTATAACTTCTGTAATATACTTAAGTATAGGTAAAAGACTGTAGCTTTTTGAGTTATGTGCATAAAGCCAGAAAAACACAAAGACGTCTTTACACCATTAGGTAACGTCATATGCTGTGAAGACTGATTCAAAAGCTGTCAGAATACAAGAATTAATGATAAATTTAGATTTCAGAATTTCCCTCAAATCATATCAGAGTATTTTCTTAGTAATTCTGAGAAAATTAGGCTTCTTATGACAAATACTTAGTAATACCAACTAATGACTGAATAAACTAAAACTTGCTGGGACATACTGTGAGAAAAATCACCAGATGGTGGTTAACTGACAAGTTTTCTAAAGAACATGAATGTAAACATATCCCAAGATTACTAGTCTTTATCAACTTTTCCATACATTGCAAATATGGCTCTACCTACACTGAAGTTAGTAGAAAGATAAACTTATAAATCACCAAAATGATGATGGGTAGGAATGCATATATGCAATACGTAACAGTCTGGGATAGGATTTATGCTGCTGAAGTCAAGTTAATCCTAAATAAAACCCTTCACTTATGCAATTGGGGAAGTAGAAGATTTAAATTCATACCAAAAATATTACCAAAATATTTACAAGTGTTAAAAAAACCCCTGTGCCTAGATTATTAATTCTCCACGTCTGATGTTGCATTTCCCATCAGGATTCACTGAGGGATGTGCATATTTTTCTTTAATTATAATGAACACTCTACTCTGATGATACTGAAACATTCCAGACCAAATTCATTCACCCTAAAAATTGAAAGTGGACAAACACCAGGCAGTAAAAATTTAGTTCAGCTGTATGTTTCTAGAAACTCACTCAATGAACTTGTGAGGTTTTGATAAAATTTTAACTTCAGACAGCCCCTGTCATAATATTGTAGCTATATTTTGCTAAGATTTATATATAATATTCTGTAAAAAAAAAACAAAAACAAAAAATAAACAAGGAATGGTTCACATCTCATTAAGCCAGGATATTTTTTTTTTTCTCTAAGTCCTAAAACTGATTGGAGACAAGCACAAACAAGCCCTAATACTGAGATATGTGTATAGTATACACTCATTGCTTAAACGGCACTGAGAATATCCTTCCTACTCTGTTCACCTAAAAAAGCACTAAAACGTAATCGACCAGATCTATTTCATCATACCTTGCTGTACTTCAAGAAATTTTTAAAAAAATGTGGGTAGGTATCAGTGACATTGAATATTACTACTGTATTTACATATAAAATATACATACCAGTCAAAGTCAGACATAACCTTGCTTACCGTCTTCATTATTAATTGTCAGACCTGACAGTTTCTTCTTATATTATATTGACCTTATGTGGCATTTAATCTATAGCATACATTCTACACAGCATATATAAGAAAACAAAAACCTTCCCCTGCATTTTTTTCTGGAGAACAATATGTTTTTCTAAGTGAAAACTGGTGGGGGGATTACCAGAAATTCTATCCTGTTTTTTTCTGTATGAGAGAATGGGAAAATTTTTGGTATTGTCATGAGGTCACCGGAAATAGAACAGTGGTGGATATGAATAAGTCTTCATTAGGTGACTGCTGCGTTGTGGTCATTGTTTGGGAACGGTTCTGGATTATCAACTTATTTTTTTTGGCTCTAACTTAAAGATACCTTCTTCAGTTGGTGGAAAAATAATGCTCCTTCTTTAGTTCTAAGAACAGCAGCCTAAGGCTGGAATGCTCTAAAGAAACCCAAGCTTTTGTAAAATGATGTCATATGCCAACTGTGCCAGGCAAATGTGTAGTAATAGCTAAAGCATTCTATAATTAAAACAAGTCCCTTCTTAAAAGAGACTGAAAGTGATCAAAGCCCTTTTGTCTGCTCAGACAGTTGATAGATGTGAAAAGAGTTTTGCTTACAGTGAAGATGGTGCTGTGGTTTCTGTCTCCATCCTAAATAGCAATGGCGTGCATCCTGAACAACGCCTTTCACTAATAGAAGTAAAACAGAAAAATGAATGCAACAAAAGGAGCCTTAAACACAGAATTAGTAGGTATTACTTTGTCCTTGTAAGATAGATTGTAGCCTTAAATGCCTGAAACTGTTATTTAACAGTGGAAAGGCAAAGAAGCACAAAGATATTTCAGTGATACTGACAAAAAAAAAATTGTCCACTTGGGCTAAACTTTTGGTACCAGTAGTCGATTGATTACAGCATGTGGTCCATGACTACTCAAATAAGTTGTCATGTTTTGAGAACATTTCATATTTACCATCATATATGAGGAAATACTTGGAAAATAAGTTATTTCCGCTGAAAGACATTCCTCAGCTTGCCTCTGACCTTGTATCTAAACTGCCACAGAAGGTGAGATGGCTATCCAAGTGAATCATTTCTAAGGAAGAATAATTTCTCATCTAAGTACATCTTTATATGTCACAGTTGTTCTTCGTTCTTGGACTCTCAGAAGCAGAAGTATAACAGAAGATAGACAGTTCCAGCAATAGTTCCAGTCATGTTGGCGAAAGAGACATATCTGGAAATTCAAAACTAAAGTCTCCTCTCCCAGCATTTCCTTCACGCTCCCAAGCTACAAAAATCAGACACAGCACACATCACACTTAAAAAAAATAAAAAATAAAAAAATTATTTCAGTTACATGACCCAAATTGTCAGGGACAAAATTGCATAATACTAGTGGCAGTATGACACTGAAAAAGTAGACTAGACAAAAGAGACAAAAGAATGTGATCCAGAGTAATGGAGCTGTTAAAGCTAAAATCCACACTGAGCATTTGCCACCTCGATTTGAAGTTTCATCATAGAAAAGACACGAACAGAAACTTACAATGTCTGTACATTTTTTGTGCAAGTGAGGAAATGGTGATCCCACACTCAGTGTACACGAGCACAGAATTCCTTGCAGAAACTGGGACTATCTTTCAAAGTTGGCTTTAGACACCGGTAAGTTGAAGATTTCCACCTAGTTCTTGGACAGACTACAAATTTTGTTCCAACAGCCAAAATTCTTGCCACCTTTCTCATCAAGTACCCAATGAAAATGCAATAGTAAGCCAATATAAACAGTTCTTCCAATACGCAGCGTTACCTATTGCAAATTAACTTCCTAAGTATAGTGATTTTCACTACACAAGAAAAGGTTATTTCAGGTACAAAGCTTCTGGCTCCAATACTCTCAACATGAGAACAACATAAAGAGTGAGAAATTATGTAATGCATTCATGTTCCTCTCTGACTGATCCAAATAACGTTTTATTTATTTCTATAGTCAAGCTATCTGGAGAATTCCACCATCATGTGAAAAGACTTCCATCACATTCTCCCTACGGGTAAAAAACAGTCGATTCACAAATTGTTAACAAAAATTTCTTTGACTAGAAATCTTTTCCCATTATAAATGAAACAGAATCACTTAAAACATAATTTCTCCATTCAAAACATCCTGATTGTTGTGTTAGCACAATATAAAAATTGACCGTACTGTCAAATATCTTCTTATACCTTCTCTCCTAGAGCACAGACCGCTTTGAAAAATGAAACCAAACCAAAATGTGCTGGTGTGCCTGTACATATGTATTTCCACATATGTAGGAAGATACCAAATCATGCTGTGCAGACAAGGTTTCTCAAAAAAAAAAAAAAAAAAAAGGGCATTCATAGTCATATGATGTTTTATAGATGTTTTGTGACAATTCTAGGAAGAATTTAACCAGTTCCTAAAACGTTTCTTCACTAAAGGCATGCATGATGATAGGTGGCTTCCTGGATCTTTTCCAAAAAGTCTTCATAAAAGATCCATGCCTCTTCTAAAGAAGAGTTAATGATCATTCCTTGGAACTATAAAAAAAGCCCCACTTCTAGTCAAGAAATATTAAATACCCCCACTAGTGGATTAGTGAATTGTTAGATCTTGCAATTTTTAGTGTAATGTCCTCTGACTCAGTTTGGATTTCCATCACCTCTCCTTTGATTCATCTTGTAGACACGATAAGACAGGCAGCTGCACAGTTGTTTTCCTGGTAATGTAATATATTTGGAGATTTTAAGTGGGAATGATGTTGAGGGCCAGGTAGCAGTAGCACACTAGCTGGGTATGAGAGGGAGCAAAAGCAGAGTTTTCACTTATGCTATCTATAATGATAGAATTAAAGAAATATAATATAATCAGAAAAAAAAAAATCTAATTTCAGCAAGATCACTGTTGAAATCAATACTTAGTGTGATGTGTAAGGCTATAGTTGTCTGTAGCTAGGAGCATGGTAAAATTACCTACACAAAGGAAATATAAAATTGAAATGCTTTCTAAAGAAAAGAAATAAATAGTTACATTTCAATATAGGTGTCAGAAAAATTACTAATTAAATTAGTAATTTAATTTAGCTAATTAAAAAAAAAAAAGAGCTGTGGGATTCTACTTTTGGGTGGCACAGGAAGAAACAAAGGGAATGAACAGTTCTTCCAAAAGTCAGTGGGGAAGTCATTGAAGGCTGAAAGACTCCCAAACAGCTGTGAGACAGGGCAGAGCTAAAGCTGTGTAAGCCTCTCAAGTACAGAAGTTGTAGATGTCACTACCATAGAGGTCATTTGAACACCCTAAGCATTGTCTTGCCCTCAAGACATAACAGTCTGAAGTCGTTATGAAATAATTGGGAATGAATTAAAAGACATTTATTCATTAGAATGAGCACCAAGAAATAGTAATATCTGAGGAAAAGCAGCAATCTGCAAAAATGGAAAATGAAAATCTATCTGTTGGACTCCACATTTCTCTTTTTTTTTTTTTTTTTTAATGCCACCTCATCTCCCTAAGCAAAAATACTGTGATGACACAATGGAAAATTGATACAATCATAAGCAAGCATTCAAACAATATCTATAGGAATGATGATGGAGATTCAGAAATCTGGAAATAAATACTAACCTCATTACACAACATAAAGAGTCCCCAACAATACTGCATTTGGTACCGAAACAGAAACAATCGTAGCATTATCAAGTAATAATAAAATTCAGCATAAGTAAAGATGCTCTGGGCTGATTTCTTGCACCTTACTAACTTCATTTAGCATGCAGTTTCAGTTTGCTACCAGTAAGAATATGGATAAATCAGTACTTCAACAAACCTGCATCAATTATTTCTGTATTATAGATACTGAAATATCATCTTTTCCTAAAAACACAAAACGTATTGTGTCTTTTACTTACAAGAATAAGTTACAGAAGTAAAAACATTTATTCTGGTACAAGTGTCTGTTTTAAAATAACACAACTTCTTGAGAAACTGAGGTTCATTTTTGAGTAATGTGCTGGAGTAACATTTTCTAGAAAAAATAATCAGAGAATAAGTTGAAGAGGTTTTAAAGCTACAGCTCGATCTCTAGTCAATAAAAACAATTTGAATTCTGTAGAAATTCCATGTCATTGTGAACTTAATGGTATTTATGGTTCCAAGTACTTCTTCCTTGCCATTTATGTGTCTACTAACTTGGTCGTCTGCTTAAGGGTGAGTATGGCAATTTATGTAGTAATGTATTCATATTACTGAGGTTATCACAAAAAAGACAATGTTCTTACAGCTCATTTTGTCATGTTCTACACTAAGGAGAAGGGCATCACATTAAGGACACAAATGACAAGTTATTGCTACATCTGCAGTTGGGAAACAAAAGCTACATACAACATTAGGACTTCCATGATGAACGTCCGCTCTTTATATCCTTAGGGTACTTAAAAAAAATAAAATGTATTTCTTAGGTACTTCTGTTGTAGAGTGCAGAATCAAACATGAAGAAATGACTTGTTCTTACAGTGGAAAAGGAAGGACAACCTCCCTATGGGAGCTGTTGTAAACACACAAGCTAGTATTAGTAAAGCTAGTATTTTAATTTCCCAGGAGCTGTATCAGTTGCCTATGTGTTTCTATTAACTGAAGAGACATTTTCATGTTGACTGCTCAACAGAATGTTAACTATCACATTTTAACCCAGTGTGCCAGGGATAGCCTTGTTCTCCAGAACTGGCTTGGTGCCTAGCTCAATGGGATGTTAGTCCATGACTGGTTCCTAGAAACTGTAATAAACAAGTTATAAATAGTAATAAATAACAATGGATGATCCGAAACACCAGCTCACATCAGTGCCCTGTGTACTAGCATTTCTACTTTTTCTTCCACAAGTAGAGGTGAAATTGAGCCAGTAACTGTGGGAAATTTTAGGAAAACATGTTAAAAGTAGACAAGATAATAGTTTTTTTTGTTTTTTTGTTTTTTTTTTAATAGCATTGTGGGGTTCCACTTTTATTTTCTACCAATGACTTCCAGATTTTTCACTCAGTTCACAAATGAAAACTAAAAGGATTTTGAAAGAGGGTGGTTAGGAAAAGTCACGGAAAACTTGAAAAATACCAGAGGATTTATTCAAAATGCAAGTAGTATCAAGTTTCAACATACAAACTTGGAGTAATCCTGACAATAAATAGTCAATAGATTTATTAAAATAATCCAAAACATTATGACAATTCCCATTGTCTTTTAAAACAATAAGCATCCCTCCAAGAAGTAAGCCAAAACTGTTTGTTATGTAACTTTGACACTTTTTGTACTGTCATTTAAACTGACAGAATGTCTACAACCAAATTATTTAAAAAGAGTATGCACAAAATTACTTCAGGAATTTCAAAGAATAATTTATGCTACTTACCCTTTTGTGTTTACTGGAGCCCGGATGGTGTATTGCCAAAGATACACTTAGGACAAGTTTTATGCTAAGCTTTGCACTAATGCTGATTCAAAGCTGTTAAATACTCAACTTTATTCTGAATCAAATACAGTGCTTGAATTGTGGCATAGGTAAAAAAAAGTTCTCAACTGTACTAAACTGGTTGTGTTTCATTTACACAGATTGCTCCAAAAGTAAGGCTTCCATGGAAACTATAACAGATACAAGGAGCACAACACTAATAGATAGAGCACATTCTCAGCTACAAACACAATTTTTCAACAGTCACCACCATTTGCTCTGCATTTTTGCCAGTGATGAATAAGATCCTGCATGCTGCACTGATAAAAATCTGCATGAGTGGAGATGATATACCATATCACTACTGCTGAAATGCCCACCACCACCTCACTGTTCTCACATCCACTGCTTGGTCTTCATTCAGCAAGAGTCGATGACCGTTAGTGGGTGCAATTTTTTTCTGCACAGAGGAATTCAACAGCACTCCTTTGCTTCATAAGCACTTCTGTGTCAGATGCCATTCTGTCAGGCTGCCCCTCTGCTGCCATCTGTCACATGGCAACAAAATGTAATTGAATATTTGCAGAAAGGTTCATCATCTACTATCCTACCATTAATATCCACCTCCGATGTTGTGAGCCAACAACAAATAGGAGGCATTACCTTTGGAGCAGCCCTCATAAAATAACTTACGCCATTAACTGAGAATCACTGAAGAGAAAAAAAAAAGTAATAAAACTATGCAAAAATTATTTTGCCTGCATCACGTACAGAATTGATGACTTGGAACAATGAACACAGAGTATGGAATTTGGAACACAAAATGCAGAATGTACAACGTGGTATTACTCATAGCCTGGCAAGGAGAGCTTGCAGAAACTAAATACAGTTGGCATTCTTTATCATTCAGAGTGACACAACATTCTCTCAGAGTTCTGAATTCTGGAGACGTGCCTGAATCAATAGAGGAGTTTCATTTGTGATCCATAACCAGAACCACCTACAGGTGTTCAAGTGTTGCAGTGGGAACCAATTACACCATAGCCTGGTGACAATTTGTCCAAGAGGTTCACAAATACAGCTGGTATCCTATTTACCCATTTAAAAGTGTTTTAATGGGCCAATACATACAATAAACAAATTGTTGTTTATTAGGATCTGGTTCTAATTACTATGTCATCGGGGCATACAATGCCGTGGCATCAAAACATTAATTATTGTAAGGAACTTTTAATTTCAGATTACTTGAGTATAACCAGAGCTATTATTCAGACAAGTGTAATGTGGAAAAAGAGCATTCTTTTCTCCCCCTTCTGGGGCCAGTTTCTTCCTTCCTTGCACTTTGTAGAGAGTTTTACAGCTTTGGAACAGATACCTGCAATACTACCAGAACTGAATAGCAAAATTACACTGGGAAGTACAAGGCAACTAGATATCTTAACATAGGCTATCTGGTGCATAACACATACTTGCATTGTAAATGTTAGTATATGCCCTTTCATGCCAATACTTAACTGGAAAATAGTGTAGCTAGTAATGTTTTTCTCACCAGTCTGTAAAGCTAAATTAAAGCCCAAAAGTTAATAGAATAATCTAAAAGGTTATGCCACAAATGCAAGTGTTATTTTTATATAGCCTTCATTCAGAATGGGTTTGCTTCATGCTCTACCATTTTAGGATAGACAAGAAAGAGGGAAACATTGCCTTAACATCTTTGAACCATGAAATGTTTCATGAAAAAGACAACCTTTAGATGATGCAGAGGTTGTTAGGCTTTGTAAATTAATTAATCTCACAATTATTTATTCAACCTTTTATGTTTGCAATGAGGAATCAGTATAGAGGTCATATGGACTGCTTTTCCACATCCTACAGTCTGCTAGCAGCAACTGATGCCCAAAAGGCATAAGATAGAGTGAAGAATAAATATAGGAATTTTTCTTTCATTTTTAAAAAGTTCTTACAAAGGACTGAGTATGGAATTTAAACAAGTTCAGGGGAAAGCTCTGACTTGGAAAACATTGGTCAAGTTTGCACTCCTGAAACCTCATAATAAACCTTGTTTTCAATGTAATGTCAAGGTAATAATTGGGATGAAATGTTTAAAAGAAAAGAAAAAAATTACACGACATTAGTAGAAGGACATCAAGCATAGAGTGAAAGAATACAGCAGATAATGAGATGGAGATTATTACTGCAAGCAGAGGAAAAGAAAGTTTTTATCAGATTCTGAATCCGGTTTCGTTAAGGTTTAACACACCTGTTTTCATTCTTGGGGAAGAAACTTGACCACGTAGAAATGAATTCATCTTACAAAGGTATTTAACTTCCTGCTTTCTGTAAAACGTGACAGAGACCCTTCAAGATTTAGAAACTTTCTTTTTGAAAGGGGAAGGCAGAATGTCACTGACTGACAAATAAACCATGTTTTATCCAGGAAGTAGATACTTTTTCACAGGAAGGCAACAAAACAATACCAGAGACAGTGGGAGTACTTGATCGACTAAAGACAAAGATGTGCTGAAGAGTTTGACTGTTCTGGGGCCAGAAATGGGACAAGATGACCTTGCAAGTGATAGTATGTAACAAACTTAAATGACACAGAACAAACACAAAAATTAAATCTCACCTTCTCAAAGATGCAGGACATTAAAACCCAACCAACTCTGGACCACTGTTGCTGCTGGAGACAAAAAGGCCTCTGGTAGAGATTGGGGTAATATGCTGACTGGAAAAAAAGAAAAGATCTAACATTTATTGTTTGACTAATTGCTCAAAAATTTGAGATTAAACAAAAGAAACAGATAAACATCTCCCAAGGAAGATACATGGAATAATTGCAGTCAGAGAGAATACCAATTTTGGACATCTCAGCTTGTGACCAAGACTCCAGAGCGTATGGGCAAACCCTGATCCCAAGTCTCCATAGGTAGATGTCAAGGGACACAAAGAATGTATGCATCAAAAACTTCCTTAAATTAGTGAAAGTACTTATAACATGAAGTAAATGCAACTCATTCACTATATATTTAGATGAAGGTAAGACAATTAAAAAATAACAGTTCTAAACGTGAAAGACATATTGCCAGTAGGCAAGCTAGTAGAAGCATTTTCTTAGTATATTTGAGCACAATATAGAAATACAGTATTTCTTGTAGACAAGGTAATTATTGGAAAACAAGAAGATGAAATGACTGGATTTAGGAAAAACTCTAAATCTGAAAAATCTAATTTTCATGGGACCTTGTCAAGACCTTATCTTGAATGTAAATTATAGTTCAGTAGTTCTGTACTGAGCATGGCAAATTAATAATGTAAAGATTCAGAAGGGGTGGAATGTGGGGAATATAGAAAGTAGTGAGACAAAATAAATAAATAAATAAATAAAACCAGGAAAAAAAAAAACCAACCAACCATAGCAGCTTAGCTTGGTCTGGAATGTAATGGTATGCATTACTGCAGTACAAGTCCTTACTTATATCTCACTCCAAACTTCTCAGTACCTAATTCTTTCAGTTTTCCTGCTTTGCACATTGCAGAAGAAAAGGCTCCCATGATAGAGGAGACCAGTGGTCCATGTTCACTGCATACCCTGTTTTCACCAGAAGGTAGACCTAACTGAGAAACAGATGCAACAAAGCTTTCTTGGTAGGTAGTCATAGAATGAGCAATGCCAGCCTGGAGAAGTTTCCTCCTGATCACAGTCAAGGCTGGTTTATCCTCTCAGTATAAGAACTAATCTAGTGTTACAGTGACCACTTTCCGTGCTCTCTTCCCACTTCTTATTGTAACTCTGAATACTCTTGTATAGCATATTAGGTCTGATTTTTTTTTTTTTTATCCTCATCTTTTAATTGTACAAAATGTGAAAAACATGTTTTGTTCTTTCTGATGCTCAGATACTTTTGCATTCCAAGCCAGAGTGTCCAGAATCCCTCCCCCCCCCCCCCCCCCCCCACACACACACACACATCATTTTAATATAATTTTCACTATAATACAGAGACATTCCAGCTGCATTCAAAGTATGGGCTAACATAGTCTGTGAGCAGTTCCTACTCAGATACTTTCCTTGTTTGCTTCAGAACATAAGAGTAAAAAGTCACTGCAGTTGATAAGTTGCTAATGTGTTGATTTCAAGATACAACAGCTATTACAACATATAGATTCATAGAATCTGCAGATTTTGTCCTAAAAACCACTGCTTAACCCCTTTCACATTTATACAAATAAAAGCTGGAAAAGCAGCTTTTGAAACTCCAAGTGGAGTCTGTTAACAAGGAGGTTTTGTTATTTCTAAGCCTTGCTGCTAATCTACCTATCTCCTGCTCTTAAATATGAAGTACTGTAAGTATCTTTAGGACCAAAATACTTCAAAATGTCATTCTGCTAATTCCTTGGATGAAAGCCACTAAGATCGGTGCTTGTCATTCACCAAGCCTTAGATGAGATCATTAGTAAAGTCTCCTAGGCTCCAGGAGCGTGAGCCAGGCAGAAGGAGGACTAACAGTATTCTTGGCTGCATTAGGCTGAACATTGCCAGCAGGTCAAGGGAAGTGATCCTTTCCCTCTGCTTAGTGCTGGGGAGGACACATCTGGAGTTCTGGATCCAATTCTTGGCTGCCCAGTACGTGAGAAATGTGGGCATAATGGAAAGTCTAGTGAAGGGCCACCAAGGTGGCAAAGGGATTGGAGCACCACTCCAGTGAGGAGAGATTGAGACAGCTGGGGCTGTTGAGCCTGGAGGAGACTCAGGGGGATCTCATCAATGTCTATAAATACCTGAAGATTGAGAGCAAAGAAGATGCAGTCAGGATGTTTCCAGTGGTGCCATGGGCACAAACTGGAATATAGGAAGTTCCCTCTGAAAAACAAGCAGCACTTCTGTGCTGTGTGGGTGGCAGATCCCTGGCATAGGCTGCCCACAGAGGCTATGGTGTCTCCTTGGAGATCTTCAAAAGCTGCCTAGACGTGGGCTGCAACCCAGCTGTGGTTGCCCCTGCTTGAGCAGAGTTTGCAGGAGGTGACCTCCAGAGGTCCCTGACAACCTCAGCCATTCTGTGGGTCTGTGAAAGCCTCAGTGTAGGAGTCCGTACTTCACACAGCTATGCATACAGATCTGCCACCACTGCTACAAAAAATTAGAACAGAATCCTTTGATAAATTTAATAAAGAAATATGCAAGATTTATTTTACCACAACAAGCACCATCTAAATGTAAATTAACAATTCTCCAAAACCCAACTGCACCAACAGGTTCATTTTCCCAACTGATAAAATGTGTTTAGCTTTTTCTCACAGCAATTGTCACAATCGTTAAAAATCCCCAGTCCATTTACAGTGCGCAAATACCTATAAAATCCCCATTTAGCCATGTCAGTTTTGACAAAAATCAATTATAATACTTTGCATTTTATGCTAGGAGCTTAGGGAACTGGAGACAGCTGTATTCCTCCATTTTGCAACAGTTTGTACAAATGTGCACATGAGTTATGTGGCTGTTAATGTAGGAAAGCACGCTGAATTGATGACCTGAGGAACTGCCAGAACGAGGAGCATCTATGAGAGAAACTGAGATGCTTCTGCTGTTGGAAACCATATTAAAAGCCAAGGAAGAGAAGGGCAGAGCTTGAGATAGGACTAGGCAAGCACTTTCAGATGCTGTGTGGAAAAGCAACGCTGTTAGCTTGACAGACCCTGAACGGCAAGGAGACAAAAAGAGCAGAACACAAGTAGAAAATTACAGTGCAATTATTTTCAGCTACCAGCTTGAGGTGTGCTCAGCTGGTGGCAGGGCCTGCTGTGCTGCTGGGTGAAGCCGCTTCCAGAAGCCCCACTGCAGAGCCCAGCCAGGCTCCACAGACATGGCAGGTGCCATGAGCAGGGTGGAGTTTGGAATTAGAGCCTAAGTGTTGAGAAAACATGCACCTCAGGTAGCATGTCTGGAGCAATGAGCCTGGGCAAGCAAGCACTGCAAGCAACCTCGTCACCCAATTACTTAATAGTCATTATTACTTTATAGCTGCTTACAGCACACAGGTAAAAAGATAGGAAGACAGAGAATTGATGTACATACGGGAAACCTGTGAGCATAGTGACATGGGCAAATGAAGATAAAACAACAAAAAAGCATATGCAAGACAGGGATGCTTCCCACTAAAACTTAAAATCTTACTTTTCACATGTTTTGCAACTACAATTCAGTAAGCAAATGAAAATAGTTTCCTTCAACAAGCCACAGGTCTAATTTCTGCTGATGCAGAATATAAGTGGCAGAAGAACTTAGAACAGTTTGAATGGACCAGGATCAGGCCCCTGAAAGGCTGACTCTTTATGAAACATTGCAAGCAGTGAAAGATATAACAATATTTAATAATTTGAGTTTATCACGATTATCACTACCACCACCAATGGATTCTGTTAATGATTTCTCAGTCTTCTTGTGAGTGAAAACAATAGAAATTAAAGAGGAATTTTTTTAAAAAAAAAGTTTCATTGTTAAACTGAGGACAGTAATTCAAATAGATCAAAATTTCGAAGACTGATATAAGCAGCCTTTCCCTACGGATGGTAAGTTAACTTCATATAAGATTACCACAAAGAACATGCACAGAATTCAACTTTATCTTCTTTTACAGAGATTTTTGAAAAAGCAAAAAAGCAAAAAAAAAAGTTAATTAAATTATGGCTATGAATTTATGACATCTATATATAGTTGCCAGTTAACAGGATTTGCATCTCCCTGAATAAATGCCAAGAAAGTAAGTGATTCAGTAAACCCACTTATACACAGATTTCCTAAAGTGCCATGCAGAAAGCCTTTATTGAAAAAGATTTAAATTGCTCATATCTTAAAATAACTTCAGCGCGTGATGTAAAATACACTGTAGTCAGTCTCATTTTTTGGAATTTCAGAAGGTAATTAGGCCCTCATTCTTGGAACAAGAGCTCTGCTATTATGATTTGCAGTGAACTATAAAATTTTCTCTTCACAAATTTATACTTTGTCAAAGATTATCCAGGAAATTACCTTTAGAGAATAACTGCAAATAGGAGAACATTTTTAGTAGACTGATTTGGACACCTATATATGAAGAGAATTCTCTATGTGTGTGCAGATGATAATTGAACAAGCAACGTTAGGGTGCTCTTTGATCTGCACAAAGGTGAAACTGCACAAAGATGTGAGCAAAATTTGCTCAAAAAATATAAAATTGCCAAGACAGACTTTCATCATGAAACTTATAGATTCAGACTAAACTACTCGAAGAGCTTTGTTCAGAAATAGCTTCATTGTGATTTATTCCGGGCATTTCATGTGAATTACCCCTCCTCATCCATCGATACGGCGCACAAAGGTGGTAGGATAACCTTTTTCAACCCAATAGCTTGTTGCTGGGGGAAAGTGGCTTTAGCCAGTCACCTACAATGAGACACAGGCACTTTTTCTTTGCTGAAGGACACAGGAACCCACAGGGCAGCAATCCAGAAAATCTAATGATTACATAATGGGGATTTCAAGTTCGGCTATTCATTCTTCTGCACATAATAGAAATATGTATGCATAAGTACCAAACCAGGCACATTAACTCAAGTGATGTCAGCTCCTGCACAAAGTGTTCCAATCACCAATATAAATGATTTTAAAAAACACCAACCTAAAATTATTTGAATAATTTACGGATTTTACAACAGTTAAAACAAGACCAAACAAATAATAAGTATATAGAATAGAATAGAAGCTCTTGGTTGGGGCCTAGCCTGCCTTCATTTCCAGGATTTAGAGTAAGTTTGAATCCCATCAGAAAAGGGTTTGCCTTTGTCCAGGACTCCTATAATCAAATAAATGGCCCCACAGGTGAGTTGTTGCACAAAATGTAGGCTATGGTTGAGCCCTGCTTTTCAACTGTCTTATCAAGGCTCAGCAGTAAGAAAATGTTTCATTCCACTAACAGCACAGGGTTTGTTACACTAATTAAATATCTTCTTAGTTTCCTGACTCATTTAGACAAATACATCCCACACACCCAAACTCAAACCCTTGCAACTTCTTTTTTCAACTGTTTTGATTAAGTACTTTAGCAAGTAAGGTTTAACAATGAATCTATTTGCAGAATCTTGTTACTCAATTTTCTCACGCTTTAATGATGGAATACAATGATGGAAAAAGTGGTTGTGAAGTAAATAGCAAAAGTGTAATACTGAAACCTAGTTCATTTCACCAGCTGAACAAAGCTAGACTGAAAAATGTAAAGACTGTTAATAGCCTCCATTCTCATTTCTCTCTGTGTATTGCCTTAGCCCTTGAGATTCATCTCAAATCACATTCAGCTCTGCTGATAGAATTAGACAAAGTTTGCCAGGGAAATTCTCAGCTTACATCTTTTTGTGCAAGAAAGTGGCATACAGCAGTTAAAACATTTCGGTCTGTCCCCTCTTCCTCTACTTAATTCTGTCCCATTCCAATGAACACACATATACAACATCCCTAGGAAGTGCCAGGTCAAAGCGGAGGCAGGAAAAGCTGAAAGCTTTAAATACTGTAACCAAGGGAAGTTAGACTTACTAAAACTACTCAAGAGAGCAGTGGACGTTGAGCGCTATGCTGGAAGGCTGGAAGGCATGAGTTGTTTTAGTTTTTATTTTTAACGTTTATATTGGAGCCTGCAGCATTCGGGTCAAGGCAGATGTGCAACACAACCCTTCGCTAAGATTATATTCACTGCACAAATCTTACACAGAAACAACTGTGCAGCTGCCAGCAAACCTCTAGTTCTCCATGTCTTTTTCTTAGTGAATTTGTTTTATTACAGTCTCAGCACATCCTGTACATTTATTTGGTATGGTTTGTTCATTGCTTACCTTCCTCATGACCATTTAGACAAATGTAGATATTGTTTCCATAGCTACCATCTGTACATTGCTTTAGCTGTCCTCTGACCCAGGCATAAGTTGCTAAAAAAGCTTCTTTTCCACAGCTTTGCTCTGTCCGGCATGGCAAATTTTCATTAGACATTCCAAGTTTAGATGACCTGGCTTTTAACATACATTTATGGAGCTTCACAGGCCTGATGTAAGAGCTTACATCAAGTAATCCAACACTAGAGGAGCTAATAGAGCAGGAAAAGAGACAACCATGTATTTATATAAATATGTATTGTACAAGCTAATCAAGTTTAGAGGACAGCAAAGACTTCAGAGCATGAATGGTTACACACAAGAAGCTGGTAAAAGGAGTACAGCCAAGTTATGAGAAATACATATTCCTGTCAGGAATAAAGGATTTCTGGGCAGTGCATGGAGTATTCACTTCACTTCTCCAAAGTAAAATGCAAATCCTGTGTTAAATGATGTGGTGGACCAGAAAAATCACTGCCCGAAACAAATAGGTACAGAAAGGTCACACCTTCAGACATTTCAAGCACAGGAAGCCAATCTTTGTTTGGAAACAGGGTAGCATTTGTGACACCTAAACTAACTGTTTCATTGCACCCTAGACAGCAATTCAAAGCTACTAAACTATGACCACAAACCACATAGGATTACAACACATCTAAGAGATTGTGTCATAACAAGAGTCTATTTTTGAATAAAGTACATGGGGTATTGAAAGAAACATAAGGGTCCTTTGTATTTTGCAAGTATACCTCCT
Organism: Tympanuchus pallidicinctus; assembly: GCF_026119805.1. NCBI lineage: Eukaryota > Metazoa > Chordata > Aves > Galliformes > Phasianidae > Tympanuchus > Tympanuchus pallidicinctus. The sequence continues at coordinate 1,327,374 of NW_026294752.1, read as the reverse complement.
TTGGCGGTTTACCAGTTATATCTGGAGGTAGATTCACAAGAGGTAGAGGTATTCACACAAGAATGTAGCAACACAGCACACATCATACAGCGAAGACTCAATTTTATCTATTGCCGCAAACAAGGTCTGAGCAAACAAGCTCCGAGTTTTCTCTTAGTAAAACTTTTCATTCCTGTAATTCTTACATCAAGCTCCAAATTATCATGGTGTGAAGAAAAATTGTTCAAGTCTCTCATTTTCAAACATTTGCTTTTTTTTTCTTAACAGTAGAAAAGAAAGTGCATCAAGGCAGACCTCGGCAAATGCAAGTTGATTCCACAATCTCGTTTAGAGAGTCATCAGAATTTACCTCTGAGCAAAGTTTGGCCTGAGCCTTTCTGTAGCCACTGAAAGGCAATTCCACCTCATGAGAAGAATATTCTGACCATCAGATAGGTTCTTTTGAGCCTAAATTTAGTTTAGTTAGCCTTTCTGAGCCAACAGTGCCCTTTAGCTTAAGATCTCCCTCTTTAGCTAACCTCTCTCCAACCCTCACATTCATCTCTGTTACACATTTGTATAGATTTATTATACATTTCCCTCCAGCCTTCAGGTACGAGACTGAGCATCCAGCTCTCTAGTTTCTCTCCTAAGGCTGCTTTTTGATCCCCACATCCATTCTAACAAAAATAATGGAGTTCTTGATTATGACTATCCAATAATATTGTAGATTAAGACCGAGCTATAATAAACAGGAGCTTAAATGTAGGCTCCTAAAGCTCCATGTGGAGATCCAGGAGGTTCAGTAACGAAAAATACATAAATAGGTCTCAAATTCAATTGAAATTCCTGTGTGGGTTATACTGAGCATTAAAAAGAAACAGGCTTAATATTGCACTCCCATTTTACACCATCTTTAGCATAAAAAAACAAAACCTGTAAGTAATCTTTTTCTTTTATTATTGTATTTCTTTTATTATTATATTGCTTTTATTATTGAAAGCAACTTTATTTTTTGTGTATGTGGTGCTATCATAATTGACACTGACAAATTTTCTACAAACTAGGAGAAGAGGCGGGAAATTTGGAGGTAGATGAGTGTAATTGCTGTAGTTTACAAACTCTCTGTGCCCATGTTACCAGGGTATAAATTAAGCCATTGTTTCAAGGAAAACAAAAGAAAACAAGCCCCCTCAACTTTAGATGAAAAACCTTCCATTGAAATCTCTGGTTTAGCTCTGCGTTGCAGCTCTTCTTCACACCATACCTGAACATCAGCTCTTTTCACGTGACTCTCTTGCACACATCAAGCTTTGCAGAGCAGAGAATATCACAGGAACCCTTCACTAGACTCATGCATAACTTGTGTTACGTGTGCAGTGAAATCCTGAGGCATTACTGTGCAGTCCAACAGAAAAGTTGAGGAAAAGATGTGAGTGTGGAGGCTCGTTTCCTGAGACCAGTTAGATTTAAGGTTTCTCAGAGTAACAGATAGCCAAGCACAGTAATGCTGACCAACAGAAACCAGATATGTATACCTTCACTCTCTCTGCTTCTGAAGGGAGAAAACTCATTGCTACGGTGGGAAAAGGCCAATGTCAAGATGTGTGGAAGACAACCGCACAAGTGGTCTGCTGAAGAAAATGGAAACAATGCAACTGAGGCAATCTCAAGGAAGATTTTTAAATGCGAGTGACCTTTGAGGAGCTCTTTCAGAATCATCATGCTCTTCTCACTACAGCTCAAGGAAGTTTAAAGGTGAAGAGGGAGCCTAACACAGAGCCCTACCTGCTGTGGGCCTGCGGAGTGCTGGCTGACTCTCTGTGTTTGCTGTAATACCTTCACTGATGTTGCTTTGAGAACTTGGGTTCACAAACAGCGGCGTGGAAAACAAAGAGGAAAGGAAGGTGAAAGAGAGAAAAAGAAAGGGCAAGGAAACTAATTCACAACAATGAAATTAGTTAAAAAAATAAAATAAAATGAGGTGGTGTCTGCCAGGAGTTGAAACTAAAACCAATTTATTTTGAGGGCTTTATTTTGAGGGCTTTATTACTCTTACATATTTTGCTAAAAAGGAAGTTCATTATTAGACTAGTTTTATTATGATTGCGGTAAATATATTATTGTGGAATTCTAATTTCAGAAAAGCTTAATTTTTTCTTAAAATGAACTCATCTGTTTTCATTTCAAAATGACATCTTTGTTTAGAAAATCGCCAGCGTTCAATTAAAAAGTTTTTAAAGGTTTGAGAAAACAAAACATTTTGCTTCTTTCTTCCACTCCACTCTTCTCCTCTCCTCTCATGTTTAGCAAAAAAAGAAACAAGTTAATTTGAATCAAAGCACTTCTTAAGTTTGACTAAAAAAAACTGAAAGCAAACCAGCATTGCATCAAATACAAGGTAGAAATCAAATCAAGGACCTACCAGACTTACTAGGCTAGAGAAGAGAAGGCTTTATTTCTTCTTACTGTGCTACTTCTGCTCTCCGGTGAAGGAATAACACAAAATGCACTTTCACAACAGCCTAAATGCAAAGCCACCAAGATTTTTTTTTGGTATAGAAGTCTCTAGAAGCAGTTGCTTTCATGGCCAAATATTTCCACATAATGCACACACCCTTTCCTCTTCTTTCTCTTTTAGGGCAAGGAAAATGAGGAACTGTCTGCATACACACTGATGATTTTCTCACACCTCTAACTTTTTACCCACAGTAGCTGCTCTGAATAAAAAGTAACATCTCACACTGCTTTCTAGCTGCCTGAAAGACCGTGTATTATTTACATTTGTCATCATGAATTATCCTATCAAGTAGTATGAGAGCATGAGAGATCACGACCTCAAAATTGTAAATGCCTTTGCCACTATCCCACTTGTTTTGTGTCATTCACTCATCATAAACTTCTCAAAGGCTTTTGCACTGAGAACAGAATAGAATGGGAAGCAAATTACAGTAGTCAACACATATTATAACATTATATTACCTTACCAATTTTGTCCATGTGCCTGAGATGTGAAATTCAGCAGAAGGCTTATACTGACTGTACTTCTCCATCATCTTTAAGGCACAACTGACAACTGCCAGTTAATAATTTCTTATCATCACGTCCACCTACTTAATTTATAAAATACAGATTTATTTAGTACTAACATAAAGCAAGTGTAGGAGACCTTAGCTTACAAGTCTGAGAAATGTGAAAACAGCCTCGCTTCTCTCCTTTATTTCTAAGTGTGAAGCTGAATTCAAAGCTGAATTTAGTTGCTGCTTACTGGTGGAAACAAAATTTTCTTCCCCTCTCTCACTCTGCCATAGAAAATTATCCTTTTGAGTACTAGATATCGATTGTTCACTTATTAAATCCAAAAGTGAACACACTAATCACTGACAACTTCACTATCTCATTATGTGAACTTTTGGGGATTCAGCTTTTGTATGTATGCATGAAGATAAATTTGTATGATACAACCTTACAATAAGGCCATATTAGATATTCTGACAACTACCTACCTTATCTCAGCCAAAAGGACATTCTGATTTCTTTCTACATCCTATAATGGTCCCTTTTCATGTTATACAGGAAAATATACTTCACAATAGTTAGTGGCAAGGCAAGTATGGAGAGAGGAGATCCCTTGGGTTACTCTCCAAATTGAAAAGAGAATGTGAGATCAGTTCAGTTTCCCTGGGGCTCTGTCTAAGAAGTGTTTTCTGAAGCAGTAGTGAGGGATACAGAAGGAACCTGATGGCTTTTTCTAACTGCTTTTGGATAGCAGCTTTTTCTGCTGCCTATTTAATCATGATAAGCAAATTACACTGGAAATGCTACAAGTGGAGGTTCTCTCTCCGACTCCTCAACACAAGGAAATACATATAAAAGCTTGATGCTTAATTTTGACTAGGTAATAAATATTAATTATTTGTTGAAGGAGCCATGATCTCACTAAAAAATACAGGAACAATTGATCTCAGTGAATTATCTCTCAGCCAAAACTGCACTTTATCACTGAATGTCCTTTGGGACAGGAAAAAAATATTTGAAATGTAAAATTATCGTGGCCTTCCAATGGCATAAATTAAGGAAAAATACATTTTTGATACATCTGAGGTCTTTATAAATGAAGATGGCTTCACCACTGAAATTAAAGGGACCTGGATATCATCCTGAAAGTCCTATATCTAAGTTCAACTATAACTTCTGCATCACACCTTCCCATGACTAGCTCCCTTAACATGAGAGTAAAGCAAACAAACAAACAAAACTCGCAGTAGATTAAGAAACGTAGTAAACAGCAGTAGGCAAAATTTTGCCCTTTAAATGGGCAAACGCCCATGAAAGAGAAGGTCTGCTGATGTAGGAAGATGTGACTCAAACTATATTTTAAATATGTTGAGAAAGATTCAAATAATTAGTGTTTATTTTTCATTTTGCATTAACATCTAGAAATGTCAGCCTTTGCCAGGATCACTTTGTGCAGGTTCTGCATATTCACATTGCAAGAAAAGATTATGGGCCAGAAGGGGTTTGTAAAAAACAGAACATAACCAAAAAAAGAATTCAAAGAAAACAGGAGAAAAGTGGAAGTAAGACAAGGCTGTGTCCATTGTTGAAATGGATATTTGAGACCCAGAATGATGCACTAAATTGTATGAAGTTACCAATTTATACTATGGCAAAGAGAAAACAAAATTTTAATAAGCGATGCATTCAAATGTAGGGAATTCTAAAAGCACTTTTTCAATACTTCCCTCTCTTTAAATCATCTCACACATATAAAGGTATGCTTTAAATATTTTAAATGACATTGATAACGATGAACACACGTAAGAGTAAAGCATTCATTCCAACTGCTTTTTTCAGTCCATGTATTTCTTTACTTACCTTCATGCTTTATTTAAAACAAAGCAGTAACAACAACAAAAAATCACAGTTTGTTTTCTCTATCATTCTTGTAGGTTGTAAATTATTGTTAAGTGTTAAAATTTTCTATTATTAGAGTTTACATCTGAGAATAAAAAAGGTGTTGAGGTATTATCTGTGAATAAGAGGTAAGAATTACAGTCAAATATACAGCATAGGAATGAACTGATAAGTCTACTTCATTTAAATTCAAATGCTTTGGTAGACTTTGCAGAAAAAAAGGGCATATTGCCACCACCCATAACAAGAGCTAGCCACATTAAACTGTGGTGCACAATGAGCTCTGCACAGCTGGGCAGTTACATGCAAGTGGTTATTTAGCCTGCAGTGTCTCACTGAAAATTATCTCTTCCTGTGCACTTGTCTGCTGTGCTGGATTGAAAAGTCAGCAAGCACCAATTATTTCAAAAAAGATGTTTAGAATGAGTCCATGCATAATGGTAAATATGCCAGTATTCAATCAGAACACACAGAGGCTTTTTAAGTTTACTGGATATATTTCTTTCTGAGATTTCAATTTTTTGTTTCAACTGTTGCTCCTAACTTGATTTGCTACCACTAACAGTATAATTCAACCGCTTATCAGTCAAGCTTCAGTATCAATATCTTCCAATTTAAAAAATGTTTTTGCTGCTTCATCATGGAATGGCAATAAACTAGCAACCTTTAAGGAATCTCCCAGCATTGGCTAAGCTTGTTAAATCAAAATATTTTTTTTCATCAAAAGAGTTGCTTGTGGAATTTAAGCCCTTACAACAAATGATCCTTGTCAAATTCAGCCAGTGTTTGCCCATTTTGCAATAGAAACACTTCTAAAATAAAGCATCTGCTCAGAAGCAGTAACAAAAAGTCTTAAGAAAACATAGGAATTAAGTACACATAAGTAGAAACTAGAAATCATTCAGATAGATGTACAAAGAAAAAGTGCAACAAATAAAAAGGATTTATTAGATGTTTATTACTTCTACATAAAAATAATTATTCTTTAAATTCATCAATAAAAAACCCTTTGAGAAAATTTTGTTTTATTTTCTCTTTGATCAGGCCATCGTGTCTGAGAAGTCAAGGTCTGTAGGAGCTGCATTCATGACCTGGTGCAAAGGTTATACATTTCAAAAACAATCAGCTTCATGCTTAGTATGTCCTCTGCCCTAGACAAGAAAGGATTCTGCAGAAAATAATAATTAGACCTCTCAGCATCTCTGTGAAATAAATATTACTGTTTCTGGTTTTTAGGCAGTAATCAGACAGTCTTCATGGTCACACCAAATGCTCATTGACATTCAGAGAATAGACCTTACATGCTTTATCTGCAAAACTGTCCTTCCACCGCCTAAAACATTTCTATAGCTTACGAAATTGTTTAGAATTTAGTTAAACATTCACATGCGACATCATACCGGGATTTTCTCCTTGTCACAGTACTCAGTTCAGGAGAAACTTGTTCTGAGTTTTATTGTGAAATACCACACCAATAATTCACTCTCTTTGTGTCTTATTTCCATCCAGAGACAGCTGACATCGAAAGACGACTGAAAAGGAGGGAAAATCGATTTTAACTGCAAAATGTTCAGTGATTCATTGGTAGGCCAGTCCCACAAACATGTATTTGTGCATCTGAGCAGACAGAGCACTTTGTGGAGGTGGTGGAAGGGAATCTCAAGAAGGGCAGGTTTTTCCCAAGCACAACTTATCCCATCATCTCTATGACCACATCTAGCTTAGCATTCCAGCTCTGGGGTCTACTTTATCCCAGAAGCTTGACATGTGACAGAAGAGTTTCAGCTCACTGTGTGCTAAGCTAAGTTTCCACTCACTAATAGAAAGTTAAGCTACTGGCAATGTCTTAATGTCTCTAATAATTTATATTGCATAAACATTAGAACTTGAAGCTAGTTCAAACTCTCACAATGATTAGAAACATATTTTCACTAGTCATGAGTTCTCTACATCAGCTACAAATTGGTTATCTACTATGGAGGCATCAGTGAAAGCTAATGTTTCAAAGGAACACGCACTTCCTTAGATTAAATGTTAAACTGATGTTGGTTTACCATATATTCAAATTCTGTTTGCAAAGCAAACCAACAAACAACAACAAACAAGCAGCAGATTCACTTTAAAAAAGGTCATAACTATGTAAGAGAACCATGAAGTAAATGACCATATCCCACTGATGGTTTTGAGGCATTAGAGTGAACTACAGCAATGCGGATGGAAAATTCTATCATACATTAACATTGTGTAGCGCTCCCTGACTGCAAGAAATCACAAAATATTCTATCACATAGAATTTGTTGCTGCCATTAAAAATGCTATAAACTGTGCTTTAAGAATAACATGCATGATTTCAGCTTCAGTGGCCTGCAACATTGATGCTCATTCTAAACCTTTTATCTAGGAAAGAAACATTCCCTGGAGAAAGGAAATGGCACTCAAGAAGGGACATGCGAAGGGTTTGGAGTAATCTCAGAGCACAGAGACCAGCCCAAATTTTCCAACCCAGAGTAAACTGAGTCCTAAAATACAATCACAAGGAAGCAAAAACCGTACAAACCCCTTTGAGCAGGCCATACTCAAGCCAGTGTAAATGATACACTCTGCCTTCACTAACATACTTTGACTCTCTACAGAGCTTACAAGCCTCCTAAACCAAGAGAACCAAGTGGCCTTTGGACTGATTTCTGTTTTTTCTCTGCCTGTTTGTGTAGACCTGATGCCACTCCTGTCTCAGTTGTGCACACGTGTTCTTTGATTTTCAAATCACAACAACTCGAAAGGGACCCAGTTAACTTGTGTCACACAGCATTTCATTGCAGACTAAACACTCACTGTTCCCTCTCCTATGAACGTAGGAGGAAGAACTGTATACATTCTTGCAGAGAGGTGCTAAGATGCATGACATGGAAAAGCCCCAACCCCTTCCCCATTCTCCCTCACCTATGCAGATGCTCATACACAGAAGACAAATAAATAAGCAAATAACTAAATATATCAAAGTAATATCTGCACAGAGAGACTGATTCGCACAAGATTTTCTGTGAAATTCATTTGATGAAGCTTGTAATACCCTTTACAGGACTAGGAGTAGATTTATTTCTTTGTTGTATTCTCACAGCTTACAGAGTATTAATAGAACTGCCATTGCTAGGAATAGGGAGAAATCAAGCAGGAGAACGTATGCCAGGTTAAACCAAAAGTCTCGCTAGCCCAGTGTCCTTTCTCCAAAGCATCTTTACATTGATGTGAATATAGGATTATTTTTTCTCCACTCTATGCATCACTATTTCCATCCACATCAAAGTTAATCTGCCATTTTAACTGACCAGTCACTTAGTCTTGCCTGATCTGTCTGCAATTCTGCCAACAGCCTTGCACTGAAAACTGGGTATTTTTAGCACTGTTAGCAGACTATCACCTCCCTGCTTGCCCCCTTTTTTCAGATTAGTTCATGTTACCCCGTCAATCTGTCCATGCAAGGAAACTTTCATCAAAAATCGCCAAAGCATGAGGAGCAAACCACTCAAATCATTGCACAGACCTAACCTAACCTGTGGCAGTAGCAACAGAGTATCAAAAAGTTCAAAATAAAACACTGAAGCCTTTATCCAGCAATCTGGCCATCCAATTGTATTGCTACGGCACTCAGTGAGCCATACTTCCCCCCTTACAAGCAGTAAGTCAAACAAATGGCTTTAAATAAAGGAAAGTGTACTGGAAGAGAAGAAAAACATTTTGGAAACGGATTAGGAAAACCTAAACAATCCCATAGGCAATACTATCTTTTCCCCAGAGCCTGCCAGCAACAGCCTCTGTCCTAAAATTGCTGAAATAGCTCCTTGTCCAGCTGCAGCTCTCACTGTTTCACATCCAAGACTTCAACGAATGGACAGATTCATCTGCTGCCCCTAACAGCACATCCTCTTTTCCCAGGTGCAATGCCCTGTCATGCATTTACAGAGAGTTCTTTGCTCCTAATGCTCTTCCAGGGTAATCTGTCAGAGAAGCCTTCCACAGCTGTGAATTTTTGCCATGCTCTCTGTCGAACAGTCCCAAGAGTCCCTCCCCATTAGCACCCACTAGCCAGGCTGACCATTAGCTTGCTGCCAGTAACAGTGCTGGCCCCTGGTCATCCCTACTATCTGGACACATTAATTGCTCCACCTAATTGCTGCCTGCCTCTGCCACTTACTGTGCTTCTCGGCCCTCTAGGTCCACAAGTTTGCAGGCTGCAAGTTTACGCTTCCCCACCTACAGTGTTGTCAGCCCTTTCTGAGAGGCTGTAAAGACATGCACCTTCTGTATACTGATCTGGCAACAGCAGAGATTTCCTAAACACAGCTTTTCTCTCTCTTCCAGAAATCTCTCCCAACTACCTTTCCTTGCCAAAGAATCCTCTGCCCCAGGCTGGGTGCCATCATGACTAGCTTGACTGATCCCAATCCATTAGGGACAGGTGGGCTGCCCACACGTTGTGCCAGAAGAGCAAAATTATGTATGTGACGAATAAAACTTGACTGACACTGTAGAAACACTTCAAAAATGAACGTGCATAGGAATGATGTTTCTTTAGAGCTGGTCAACTCTCGCTGACTCTCTAGAAAATTCTGACAGCGAACTCCTGCTACAAGGGTCTATAGGAGCCCACAAGCCAATACCATATAATGCTGTAAGGGAGACCTCAAGTAAGTCTCTCCCATTCTCAGGCTTCATGCTTGTAGCTACAAGAAGGTTTTCTGGCATAGAAAAGACACCTGTATCTAACAGTGAATTCCTAAGAAAGATCTCTTTTCATTTCTTCATTAGAGAAATAATCTCTCAGGATCCAAGACAATTTAGATAATAATCATTAAATGCATGTAGCATTCATCTTTATTAGAAATGACCCCAGATCCTTATTTGATACACAAAGGTGCTGTAATACAGCAGTTTCATTCAGGTTTGCTTGGTTATAGAAAGCACCAGCCTAGAAATAAAAGAAATCAGCGTCATTGGTGGGAATTACAAGAGTTCTAAAGACAGAGACGTTGCCTAGGCACATCAAAAAAATGCATACAATGGCATGGAGACAGGCCCAAGAGTACATATTAGTGGAGGAAAATGCATTGCAAAAAGCACTGACTGTATGTATAAACACAACCTGATACAACTCTTGTGCATGGAATCACAAGATGGAGATCTGCAATAAAGTGATTCCCTTTGGTCTGCAAGAACATCTTGTCATGGCACACAGAAGCACAGAATTACAGAATCATTTGAGATGGAAAGGACCCTTAAAGGTCACCTAATCCAACTCCCCTGCAATGACCAGCATTCATCTGCAGTGAATAGCTGTGTTGATGTCGATATGTGGAACAGCTGAAAACTTTCTAAATGACTATTCACTTCATCTGTATACCTTTCAACCTTAATTAATTACATAGTCATAATATATAAATAGCATAAGACAATATTAGAAATAAATTAAGATCACAGTATAGGTAGTATAGCAGGACTAGATATAGCAAGCTGCTTTCACCAACCTTAATTAGTCTAACGTCCACTAACCTGGGCACTGTTGGAAAGGACACTATAAAGACCAGCACTGAAATTGAGTTACCACTAAGGAGAGAAGGCATGTCAGTGACAGCTGACAAGACCAAATCACACAACATTTATAAGCTGATCTTGCAGTTTTAACACAAAGCTGTGAAAATTACCAGTGGCTTGTACTATCCCAAGTCATGCCTCCTATCTGCTCTGTTGTAGCAGATAATTTGGTGGGGAAGCTTTATGTGAATGCTCAGAGGTTGGATATTCTCAAAAGAAGGCCCTGACCAGAAGAGTCCACTCCATCTGGGAATCAGGCAGACACAGCTTCTAAACATGACAGAAGTTACTTGTCCTTAGGCAGGCCCTCCTGCTCCTAATAAATGAATGATTCTTTAGCTAGGTTGTCCCAAAAGCCCAGTGAGGATTTTATCCTTCTTAGGGAAACAGCTGCCACATGAGAAAGGAAGAAAATATTTATCCTTTTTAATTAAGAAAGATAACTATTTCCATTATGTTATGTGGACCTCCCACATAACACAGTGATGGGTGCACTTTTAATAATCTTGGTTAGATAATAGCCAAAAACCAGCAGCAATGTATACTAAAAGATCAAAACATAAAGAGTAAACTATCTTCTTTTGCAACATTAGCCTTTGAATATGAGAAAGAACAAATCTTAGCAATTAATGACTCAGTATTTAAAATTAAAAGGAAAGAAAAGGAGCCATTGCCCAATTTGTTGGCAAACAGCAAAGACTAAGTGAATACCATTTGCTACTGTTTACCGCAATAGGTGGAGTTACTGTGTTGTCTGATTATTTCCTCCTTTTTTTCAGTTTAATTCTGTAAAATCTTTATAATTTCTTTGTTTAATTCTTATTTGAGTTAGTCACTTGAGCAAAGGTTGGAGATTGTTGCAGTATGTCGAATGGTTCCAATTAAAGAACATACTATGGAGGTTTCAAAATCAGAGGCAAATGTCAACTGGAAAATTCTTTTTTCCTCCCTGAAATTTAGAATTTAATATTATTTCAAGATCTGGGAAATCTCTTTTCTGGTTTTCCATTAGAAAAATAGTCCAAAGGGCAATGAATGGAATCAGAAATAAGAAGGGTAAAGAAAAAGAGAATTATATTTGCCGGGATCACTAGAAGTCTGTTTTAAAGCTAAGTTGCAACAGGAAGGAAGCTTTGATTTCAAACAGTGCTTTAAAGTGAAGGATCCTTTCCAAATGCTATTACCAAGCAGATCCTATTGTGATGGTAATGACATGTTGCGTGGGAAGTAGTGGTTTTACTTGGACGCAAAGGGAAAGAACATTGCCATGATTGATGTACCATATGAGGGTCAAACCACATAATCACAAACTCTCACACTGCCCAATTCAGTGCAATTGGGTTACTTAAGAATCTAAGATTTCTAGAGTTTATTATTATTGTTATTATTTATGTTTCACAAATTAAGTGCATTGCCTATTAAGAGGATATCACTAACATTTGATTTGCATTTAACTGGTGTGCAACAGGCTCACCTAAATTCTCATTTCAGCTACCATTCTCAGAGGTACTCTGGGTAAATAAGACCACCCACAAGCTATTTAGTAGTTCAAAACGTTCTCAAAATGTTGGACAAAAATAACTGTAAAACACCTGATGGTGAAATTTAAATTTATCAGCCATTAATACTCATGTTTCAGAGTTTGTATGTTGACGGTTAACCAGTGCTTTAAGCTCATGTATAAAAACTACCAACAGCTGCTTGGAAAAACACTTTGCAGGAGTAGTGCGAAGAAAAAAAAAATACACAAACTAAACTGCTTTCCTATTGTTGGTTTTTTTTTTTTTTTTTTTTTTTTTTTCCTCCTTAAATAAAGACTATAAATGAAGTCATGTCCTCGTTAATACATGTTTCAGAAGTAGTTCCTGCATTAATGAATTCAGGATAACTGGTGATGATTTCAGTGAATCAGCTCCTTCAGTTCTTCTTCAAACAGTCTGCATCTACTTGGCAAAAAATAAGCCAATTGCTAACATAAAGTTAATGACAACTGAATACAAGATAAGAATGCTTTTCTGAATAGACAGGTCTAGAATTGTCATCAAACATTAAATTGTAAAACTGGGAGCACTGTGCATAAGAGTGTGACTCTGCTATTTAAGTCTGCATCACTTTTCAACTTCAAACAAACAGCATCAAGAAGTAGTTGAAACTCTATCATGAATACACACTGAAGCCAGGGACAGCACAGACGCTTAAAATGCCAGAAAACCTTCCACTCTTCTCATTTGTTAAAGAGATCATAAAAAACGTGCATGGCTATAGTTGCAGTTTTGAATTTAATAATGCAAAATCACCTGATTTTTCGGTCATCTACCATTTTACTTGGATTTGACAGCCTGAAAAATGACTAGACGTGTTTCTGTTGGTTTGTTTCACTTCTCCCATGCCACTTCCTATTTGAAATGAAACATGCGGTAATAATCAATGGCAGGCTTATTACTGTTAACATGTTCAATGTTATTTTTTCCTAATGTAATTCCATTCACATTCGGTAGAAAAATTCTCCCACAGCTAGATCATATGGTGCCTAAAATCCATTCAACTTTTACAGCTAGTGTTTTCCACAATCAATATATTGTATATGCATTGGTCCCTTGAAGAGATCTTCTTTACCTTGAAAGAACTTACGTGGGTCTGTAAAAGTGAGCAAACCAGATTTTAAATCCTGTATATGAAACTAATTACCCTTTACATTTCACTTTATGAGACTCAATTGACAACAACTTCTGTAGTTTGCCAACACCACTGATTGAATGAATCCAGACCAAACTCATGCCAGACTCTTTACTACACAGCACAAAATCAGGCCTTAGCCCTCCTCAAATAATACCACACAAGGGTATTTTTTCAGTAGGAATAATGGTTCGTTGGTCTCCACACTTGGTTCTCTGCCATTGTGGAATTGAATTAAATCAGTCCCAGGTCACAAATAATTGAGTTAGACAGTGTCTGCTCTCATAGGTTGTTAAAGGACAGCAGGCCAAAGAAGGAAACTTTGGCTCTACTCACTCCCAGCAGCCTTCACTCATGGGAAGCCTAGTTTTGGCCAAGCCAGGACAAGATGGATCAGAGCAACTGGGATGTGGTGCTGTCTTGGAAGATGTCTGAATTCAGCACTTTCAGCTTCTCTGTTGTTAATCATGATTAACAGAGCTTTCCAGTGAGCATCAGAACAGTTCCTACTCTACAGGGGCTGTTATTTCAATGCCTATCCTAAAAAATCAGTTACAGTTTATTTCATCTGTATTCTACAGCTTTGATTGTATTGCAGAAAGTGCTTGGAGTCCAGTTGTGTGTACAGTATCAAGTTGAAATAACATTTTTACCCACGTTTTCAAAGCACTGGAAGGTCTCACACTAATAATACCCTGTTCTTTTCTCTGAAAATTAATTCCCAGGGTTATTTAATTTAGATCAATGAAAACTTTCTTTCTGAATCAAACAGAACTTGAACCACTAAAGCCAAGAAATCCAGATTTAATGCTGAATTGATTTTCTTAATCGTAACCTTATGTTGTTGATAATATTGCTGAAATTTCCAGTAAAAAAGACATTACATCCCAGCTCTACTACAAATGATGAAATTTAAAGAAATAGATGTTAAATTCAGGTAAGCACCAAAATATTTGAATGAGAATAGGAATATGATTCAAAATTTTATAATCTTCTAAACCTCAAATGAGGAGAGAAGAAACAGTTTTCTCTGACACCTCTAAAGTAGTATCATTTGGAATAAAGCTAGCAATCTTTGAAATGTCTTCACTTTCAGATCTATAAATCTGAATCCTGGCATGGAAAGCAGTTATTAGAAAGTTGAGAACTGAATTTAGTCCTGGTACTTTTGATTAGTATTTTATAACAGAACAAGCTCATATATGGAGCTACTTACAGAGTAAGTACTTATGAAAAGATTCTTCTCAGATTTCTGCTATTTCTGGCCTGCCGTTAACGTGCCAGGAAAACAGACCACATAAGATGACTTTCATTACTTCTGGTTCAGAAGAGAGTTGGAAAAAGTTAAAAGAAAACAGATTTGATTCTAATTTGTAAGCAAGGTTCAGACAGCCTTATGACAATTAAAAAGTTGTATTGGAGTGTTTCAGAAAAGAAGGAAGTGGCATTTCTAAATGAAAGTGAGTTGTCAGGCTAAGCAAACATGAAAAATATAACAGCTAAATCCCCACCTTTAAGGTACTAGCTGTATTTCTTTTGACATCAGGCTTGACAATACCTGTATAAGTGGTTACTTATACCACAATTTTACTGCTCACTTCCTCATTTGCCTTTCTTCTCCTTACCTTTACCCTGCTTACACAGATCTTCTATACAGCTAGTTAATTCTCTGGGTCATGGATCTGTTCCAGCCAATGTCCCTATGTGAACCCATGCCCTTACGTGACCTGAGCAGAATTACAAGAGAGAGCAGAAGAAATTTCACACTTGATCAGACCTTTCATTTCAGAGTAGAAGGGTGGAACAGAGTGAAGGAAATTCCCTGTTTCAAGGCAGGTTGAGTGACCTGGGGTTGTTCAGGCTGGAGAAGACTGAGAGGGGATCTTATCAACACTTATAAATATCTAAAGAGTGGATGCAAAGAGGATGGGGCAAGGGTCTTTCCAGTGGTATCCAGCAACAGGACAAGGGGCAACAAGTACAACCTGGAATAAATTGAACATGAGAAAAAGCTTCTTTGCTTAAAGGGTGACAGAGCACTGGAACAAGCTGCCCTTAGAGCTTGTGGAGTCTCCTTCTCTGGAGATATTCAAAACCCATCTAGACACTTTCCTGTGCAAACTTCTGTGCAACCTTCTGTAAGGAATCTGGAGGACAGGAGTAACAAAAAGAGCACTAGGGCCTGCTGCTGAACAGGGAAGGGTCCCTCGTTGCACAGGTCTTGGAAAATGTTGAGTTACTGGATTATTTCTTTGCCTAAATCTTCAGTAAAGACTTTACAGTCAGGAATATCAGATCAGAGAAAAATTCTGGAGCAAGGAAGACATACCAATGATGTAAGAGGACCAGGTCAAAGAATACTTAAGCAAGTTGTATGTACTTAAGCTCATGAGCCATGATAGATTGCACACAAGAGTGCTGAAGGAGCTGGCAGATGTCATTCTAAGGAAAATCTCAATTATCATTGAACAGTGATGGACACTGAGACAAATACAGGGAGAAGGCAAGTATCACTCCTGTCTAAGAAGGGGCATGATGGACTCAAGGAACTACGGTCTCACCTTGGTCCATGAGATGGTAACGGAATAATAATTGCTGGAAACTAGTTTCAGGAACTTGAAGAACTTGACGTGAAGATAATCAGGAGTAGTTGGCATAGATACACAAGCTGAAGTTGTGTTAGACCAACATAATCTTCTACAGTGAAATGACTAGATTTGTAGTTGAAGGGATATTGTCTATCTCAGCTTCAGGAAGGTTCCTGACACTCTCTCCCATCTGATTCTTATAGAAAACCTAAAGAAGTATGGGCTGGATGAGCAGACTGACTGGGAGAGTGTTGAGTGGTACAAATTGTAGCTGGAGGTCAGTCATTGGCGGTGTGGTCTAGATGAAAGAACCAAGCTTCTTCAGTAGTGCCCAGTGCTAAAGGCAGTAGGGACAAACTGAAACACAGGAGGCTCCTTTCGATATGAGGAAATACTTTTCTACTGTGCAAGCAACTAACCTTTGATGTAGGTTGCCCAGAGAAGCTATGGAGTCTTCCCCCTTGATGATCTTCAAGAGCTGACTGAACACAGGTCTGTCCAGCCTGCTCTGGGTGTGCTTGCTTGGGCAGGTGCTGGACCAGATGGCCTCCAGAGGTCCCTTCCAATCTCACTCATGGTGTGAACAGATTATGTCAAGTGTAGGTCTGCTATGGGTAAAGTAGCCTCTGGGAAGCCTTTTGCCATAGAGAATCATGTCCAAAATGTGTCCATTAGGTACAGGTTTGACAATCATTTTGGGTATGATCTACTTCATTTCACATAATTTGTAGCTAGATAGCTACTGAGAATTGAAATTAGTTTGATATCAAAATAAAACAAAAGAAAAAAGGACTAGTCTAGGGCTACTAGAAACATGGCTCACCTAAATCCTCTATTTAGGTGAAGAAGAACAGTGTCTCTGAAATGGTAGGCTAATACGAATAAAACTTGATCTGAACCTAAATTTTTGCTGGCTATACTACTCCAAGCCCTAAAAAATGCAAGAACTGGAAGTTGGCCATGGTAACCTAGGACCAATGTATCTCAAGAAGGTTGAGGAAGTGGGAGCTATCATCAAATCTGCCCATAAATACTGCTTGGTAGAAAAGGATTACCATCATAAATGTAAAACAGATATCAGAAAACACACCAAGCAAGATATTCTAATAATCACTCCACTTTCCTATCACTATTACCTACAATATAATTCAGATTTTAAAATTAAGCACAAATGCTTGGGTCAGCAAAAATTTCCTTCAATAAAACCCAGAAAAATGTTAAGAATCTTCTTTCCTGTATGCAGTCTTTACTTCCTTGCTCAGCTGATCTTTACGCAGTACGAAATAGGAACTTTGTCTACCTTGCCAGTCATTTCTACACTCCCCAGAACAATTCAAGTGATATTCTGCAGGAGCTTTTCCCACTGTAACAACAATATCACAACATATTACTTGTTACTGCCAAGTTGCATACAGATAGACTGCCATAATGGCATTATCTGCCCATCAGTTTACTTTTCCTCGTACTCACACACAATAGACAAAAAGCAAAACAAAACAAAAAAGCAACCAAAAAACCACAACTATTTGCACTGCCTGTGTTACAATGAGAAATCTAAGTGGTCTATCTTTGTGCTTGTATCTAGAAACAGTGGCACAAGCTGAACATCAAAATTGAAACATCACAATGTCTGTAGCAAATACTATGCCCAGTAAAACTCACAATATCCAATACCTCCTTACTCCCTTTATTTTTTATTTTTTTTACTTTTACAGCAGTTGCAAATGCTAATGACAACCGTGGTAAGAAAGGGAGGATATTAATGGTTTGGACTGTGCAAGAAAGATATCTTCTTTCTACATTCTGTTGTACGATATGGGTTTCCAAAGAAGAAAAAGTGACATGCATGAGAAAAAGCAGCGAGATGGCAGAGCAATGAAGACTCTGTACTCATCATTGCCATAGCATCCATGAAAGAAGGGAGAGCTAAGGAGAACAGTCACTGAGCTAGGGATAAACTGAATATGAAATAAGAAGTAAGGAAAAGTTTTCATTATAATTTAAGAGAAGACAACAACTTTTTTCCATCATAGTTCAAAAGAAATCAACAATCATAAATTCTAAGTCAAGTCTTTTCTTTTTTTTTTATACAAGCAAAAGCAAACAGAGGTATACAATACATTGAGTCATTGATCACAATCCCAGTAAGAAAAGAGGTAATCTGAATTGTAAGTTAAACCCTCTGTACAATTTGGGGTACTTAAGGGAGTAGCAAACCTGCATAAAGTAAGCAAGGACTGTGAGCAAGAGCTCCTTATGCATTCCACTAAGAAAATACTTTCCATAATAAAGTATTTACTAAAGATGTAAATAAAGTTGTAGTACCTAAATTTGGGAGATAGAACAGAGACGGGTAGCAGGGATAGTATCTCAATTCTGTGCTGTGGCATCAGTCCATCAACACAATGCTCAGGAAATGAAGCTTTTCTTCACTCACCAGAGGACAACAGCAGTTCAGCAGAGAGGACAGTGGACTGTGTAGAGTCTCGATGTGACAGACAGGACATTGGAACAAATAAGGAGGAGAGAAAGACCACAAAGGAAAAAAATGTGACTTCAAAAACTGAACAACACAGAGGGAACAGAAGAGGGATCCAGAAGTCAGCTAGAAAAAGCCAGATGGGGTAAAGAGATAGGAATGCAAGACAAAGGGTCACTGCAAAGAGGGTGTTCATGCATCCCAGGAAGTTTGGATTACTGTAGTTGCCTCCAGCTGAGTTGGGGAACTGACTAAATTGTTTGTGCTCTGCCAACCCCTGCACCTCGCTGCCAGAATGGGCTATTTTTCTTTTCCTCTAGAAATGCAGGAATTCAGTTATGTCTCCTTTCAATCTGAAGAGTGCTATCTTCCAGCTCCACAAAATTGTCTGATGAGCAAAAGACAAGGGGTAGAACAATACAACTGAAGTTCCAGGAGAAAGAACACAGCTGGAAGGGGCTTACAACAAACCCAAAAATTGAACTTTCTTTTTTGGAAATGCTTACTGTTAAGTCACAGTAAATCCTTTGCTCTGTCGCTGTACAGAAGACCAATGAGTATCAACTGAGTTCAGCTGGTGACAGCTCCCTCAACTCCCTGCTGTAAGCATGAGAGTAAAAGGCAGGGCCTTATCAATATACAGAATATAGACAGCAGGGTTCTCCCTTTGGCTGTTGTCCAGTCTGTATCAGCATGTCTGTGAAAGCAGAGGGAAAAGACACAACCTCCTTACAGAGCAAAAACAAAAATATGTCTTTGATGGGAACAAAAGGCCATGAACTATATGTCACCAACTCTGGTGGTAGTTGATATGGACGTTTATGGCTGGATAACATCAGATGAACATAAGTATATTTCTTGCCTCAGACCGCAGTCGAATGGAAGTTAAATCTGCAAGAAATCAGGAACAGTTGTGCTCAAATTTCCATTTCTTCATGAAATAACTGCGCACAAATCCTTACGTGTTCATACCTTATCTGTCCAATTTCCTTTCAGCAACTTTCAGAAAAGAACCTTCCTGATCCTTAAGATCATCTAGGGTGATGATTCAGAAAAGTAGGAGAAAGTCCAAAAAGTCTATCTTCGGGCAGGCAAGATGAGCAAGAAAGGCCTATTTGTATATAGACAGTATATTTTGTTCCTGAAACAAGAACTACATATCTATTAACAAGCTCCAAGCCCTCAAAGGCCAGAAATAATTTTGAAGTCATCCCACAAGGCATGCTAGAAGGTGAAAGAATTTTTTCAAGAAAGACTGGGAAGAAACAGTTGCTTTCTTAGTGTTGAGATAGGGCACATAGGATATGGAATCACAATAATCAAGATACCTCTCTGATTTCTAAAAGAAGAATAAACTAGTATCCAGAATCAATAATATATTTTTGCTTCCAGAACTGCTTTATGATTTGCTGCACTTTAAAGAGCATGACCCATATTGAGAAAGGGACCAAGCTGGCAGCATAAACTTGCTGAGACATATGAAGAGAAGGCAGAATGAGCTGGCAACACTAATCATTTTTCAGGAGCAGGCATAAGCCACAATGTGAATGAGGGCATACCCCAAAGTAGGAGGAGTTGTTTCCCAGTGCTAGTGGAGCTGGAGTAAAATAAAGTATCAAACAGCAGGGAGGATGACGCTACTTGCCAATGACATAGCAGGCAGGGGGGATGCAGAGGAAACAGTTCTGAGTTTCTTCTGGTAAATCCATGCTTGTCTTTCACATAAAGGTCAAGAAAACCCAGTCTCTATACTGTCAGAGAGCTATGAAGCTAACCTACAGGAATGCTGGAAAGGAGGTGAGTGACTATTTTTAACTTTGGTTTCATAGAGAAACTCCCTGGGGCCTTACTCATCATGACAGTGCTAGCTGCAATGCTGTAATTAAAATGGAGTTCCTTCTTCTGTTTAAAAGAAGGATCCTTGTTGTTTGCTTGGAAGTTAGAGAAGACAGCACAATTCATTTTGTGATCAAAGAATATCAGTGAAAACGTAGCTTTAAGAAAACTGATGACTTAACCTTGTATCATTTAACACCAAAATAATGCAGACATTTGACACTTCAGTGTACATCAGTGTAAATATCACCAGATGAGAGGATTAATCATGGCATCAGCAGCATGATACGGGGCATGTGATAACTGATGCTGTGAGATACAGATTCTGCTTACTGGTTTCATTTTGGTATTAAAAAGAAACAACCTTCCTCATTTTTTCAAGAGAAGAAAAAGGGGCCCCACAAAATCTTACTTAATAATAAAAGATGTTTTCTCCAGCTACAAAAAATACATTTATTAATTTAATTGAGACCTCTATCCAAAAGCTTAGCTTCTCTTAGGTTTTTCTAGATTTCTCCTAAGTATTCTTTTATTCCTATTACCATCTTACATACAAAGAAAATTTAGAACAAATTAACAAAACAAAACAACAAACAAAAAGAAACAGATGCACTCACCTTGCTTATCTGTTCTTTTTTTAAAAAAAAATAATAAAAAAAATTCTTAATATCTTCCTAGAGCATGCTTCCAAACAGTGGCACAAATAAGGAAAACTTTTTATGAGCAGTAGAGCTTCTCTGACCAGTCCATTCATTTCTATACAGACTAATTTCTTATTATCATCAACACCTTATCATCACAAAGATATTCCCATACCACTGCAGGGACTTGGGGGCCCCACCTTATACAATCCACAGCTTGAAATAACACGACATAGCAGGAATATAGTTATAATAAGCTTATGATGAGAATCATCACCTGCATGACTACGGCCAGACATTTCTAAACTACACCCTGGTTTTGGATGGTTAAAGTGTAGTGTCTGCGACACAGCTCCAGTATACCTCCACAACACTGAGAGGTAGAAAGGGGAAGCAGTAGTCAATGTGTTTGTGTCAGAGGGGAGTTCTGCCATGATGGGTGCAGCCATTTGCAACTGCTTTCCTGCCCCTTTCTTCCTCCAGGTGCAACAGAAGGCCCAGATCTGTTGTGGGACTTCAGCATGGTGGGTGAGATTTCTAAATGACCACTGTACATTCTTCAGATCAGGAACAACCTGCTCCCATACTTCTGAGCTTTATCCAAGCTCCCTTTATTTAAATTCCCTCCAAGGGAACAACTTCTTTCATTGTCTTAGTCTGATTTCAACACTGGGGGAGTCATTTAATTTTTGTGTAGGTTGATTTTTGACTCTTACTGAACATTTTGTTCATTTTACTGATCATAAAATTATAGAATTGCTCAGAATTGGAAAAGACCTTAAAGACCATCAAGTCCAACCACAACCCAACCATGCTACCCTAACAACCCTCTACTAAATCACGTCCCTGAGCACCACATCCAAATGGTTTTTAAACACATCCAGGGATGGTGACTCAACCACCTTCCAGGGGAGCCTATTCCAGTGCTTAACAGCCCATTCTGTAAAGAAGTTCTTTCTGATATCCAACCCAAATCTCCCCTGGCACAACTTGAGGCCATTTCCCCTCATCCTGTCACCAGTGAGAAGAGACCAGCCCCACTCTGCTGCAATCACCTTTCAGATACTGGAAGAGAGCAGTAAGGTCTCCCCTCAGCCTCCTCTTCCCCAGACTGAACAGCCCCAGTTCCTTCAGTCTCTCCTCACAGGCCATATTCTCCAGGCTCTTCACAAGTCTTGCTGCCCTTCTTTGATCCTGCTCCAGCACCTCCATGTCCTTTCTGTACTGAGGTGCCCAAAACTGAGCACAGCACTCGAGGTGAGGCCTCACCAGTGCCAAGTGCAGGGGTAGGAAAATGTGCCTGTAGCTTAAAAACATTGATACTCAGAAAGTCTTAAGCCAATTAATAACCCAAGTTAAAAAACAAATAACAACAACAACAAAAAACAACAAACAAACAAAAGCACAGCAGCGCCTCACAACAGCCTGAACTGGTTGGACAAGACAGAACAGAAAGCAGAACAAAAGGCCTTTGACACCTTACGTGCAAAGGCATTTTCACTTGTTTCAGGGCAGGGGAAGAAAAACTCTGTGGACAGGATGGAAGAAGGGCTGGACTCAAGTAGCATCTCTGCTGTCCTACCTGGACATCTGCTGGGTGCTCCATAGAAACTCAGTGACCTCCCCTAGTCAGTCTCCCTGTGGCTCCCAGATAAGCTCTCACACTTCTGATGTTTTCCTGTGTGGTTCTGCAAACAGTGATTTTTTTGCTTTGGCGTATGACCAGCATGTTGCATAACTGAGAAGAAATCTAGCGTGCATCTCTGCACTGTGACGATCATTTTCAAGCCGTGTGGGCTGCCTTCCAGAACAGTAACGTCAATCAAGCAGCAAAAGGATGCTTCCTTTCCATAAGGAGGGAAGAAAGAGGGAAGAAAGAGGAAAACAGAAAAAGAAAAAAAGAAGGTGCTTTAATAAAGCTTATTATTATTATTATTATTATGCCTATAGATGCAGAGCCAGAAATTTCACTGATATTTTAAACAAAACAACAATAAAGACAGGAAAAAGAGTGTTACCATTGTGATCACCACAATAATACTTTTTTTTATTAAGGTATTAAGGTATTAAGGTATTAAGGACTTGGCACAAGAGTCATTCTTGCTAAAGCATAGAGAGAAAGAAATATTTCCAGAAGTTTGAATGGCCTCAGCTTGAGCTTAATGAAAGTGCTGTGATATCCTTCTGATGGACCTGCCCCCGATTTCTTGATTTAGTGTTATGGAGCAAAACATCCACAGCTCAGAAACCCCACAGATTTCAGTACTTTAAAAGGATACCATCAAGGGAAGCTCAGGTCCAAAATCCTGCAATGTACCAACAGTATGGGTGGAACAAGTATCTCGTGTTAACTGCTACGTAGAGCAGAGCAGTTACAGGTATATCTGCTCAACACAGAAACCCACCCACGATCACCTTTGACAATCCATCTTCAGTTTCTCTATTTCAGAGCATGGCAGAGTTCTTCAGATTTTCAGAGGTAGATGAGCCAAAGTCTGAACAGTACTCCGTTGATCACAGCTAGATTCTTCTGTTTTGGAACACTGATTTTTACATTTCCCAGACTCAGATGATCAGGTGTCCAAGACTGCGGTTAGCTTGCTTGAATTGTACTCAACTCCTCTTTGTGGAGCAAGTCACTGTGGTTTGCTGACAAAGCTGTTCACTGTTTTTAATCTGCTTTTGTAAAGGAAAGTTCAGCTCCATAGCTGATTGCCATGGATGTCAATGGCACAGAAGGAAAAGTCTTCTTCTAACTATCCTTCCTGGAAGCCAAGTAAACAGACAACCTGCAGCCTTGTCACTATAAGAAACCACGATTAAAAACAGAATTGGGTGTGAAAGGCCACATCTTCACACAGCACTCTCATATAGCCTCTCCTCTCCCCCTTGATGTATATATAAGTACTTTTTAATACCGGGTTCAGTACTTAGCTAACAAAGGCAGAAAGAGGCTGGAGGCAGCTGCCTTCTGCATAACCACGTGCTGGCTCACTGCTGCCCTGTTGCTCTGCCAGGAGACACAGCACCTCATGTCTGGAAAGGGACCGTGGTACTCAGCCACAACAGTTACAAGAAGGGCCAGGTTGATAATGCCAGTTTTATTCTAGAGTGCACTGTTCTTGGGGTAAAAAATGTGACAGTATGTCTCAAGAGAAGTAACTCTCTGCACAGAGGCAGAGCTTTCCGAATAGGCAGTGCTTTACAGTATTTTTCAGCTTAATTTCAAAACTCTGATTTTAAATTGTGGAGTACCTACAATTGTTACCACAGGAAAATACAGGCTCCTGCATCAAGGTCCCAACTTTCAATTTTCAGCAAAAACCTAGCTCCTTGACAGGGACTTATGAAGTAACATCAGGGACTTGAAACTGATCTTCTTGACCCAGACACTCAAACAAGATTGTAAGTCCTCAAAAATCATTTCCAGTTGTGAAATCATCCCGTAGTGATAACAGCCCCCAGACTAGAAGATCCCTTGCACCTTGTCCCATCATGGTAATGGTTAGCCTAGAGTGCTGATGTAGGGTAAACACGGCATAAGTCACTGTAAGGAGCAATTCCTCCTTTCATGACTTGGATTTACTACTCATTCTTCTAGTTGTGGAAGAATACATAGCTGAAGCCACACAAATGCCCACCTACTTATCTAATTTAGCTTTTAATTCACAGATCTACACAAAAAAAGCTACTGAAGCATGCCTTCTTTGTGACATCTTTCTTAATCATACGCTCTGTCTGTTCCTTTCTTGTCCTTCTCAGAGATGCGCTAAGGACTTGGTTTAGTCCTTCGCTCCAACTATGAGTCTTCTGTCGCATTAGAAATGAGAAACAATAAAGGAGTGGAACATTAGTATTATTATGGTTTTAAACTTGCATAAAGAGATATGTTCAATCTGCTGTGGAAAACTGGCAGCCATTTACAAATAAAGTGTATGTCAGTTTAATTTTGGTTATATACCTTTACTTAGGGCATGCACATTAGCTCAATTTTTGCTGGAGAAAGTTTTCGTTTCTTTGTTTGTTTTTGTTTTTTTTTAGTGTTTTTGTTGTTGTTTGTTTGTTTGTTTTTAAAGCTAGACAATCCATTTCCCTGAGAAACTCAAGTTTTAATTTCCTTGAACATCACTTCCTTGGAGCACAAAAGTAATTATCCTTAAATAAATATACCCAGACAAGCTTTTAGAAATATATTAACTGCCTTGAGTTAATTTGGTACTCAGGTAATTGTAGGCAATTAGTGAATAAAACAAAAATAGACCAGTGTAGACAAACCATTGTTGCCCAGACAAGTGAAAAATGTAATCACTTGGCATGGTTTGGGCTGCTAAGAATTTTACTGTTACAACTTACACAGCCTTTCACTCATCATTCATTTTGCTTACTTCAGTGTAGAGGGCAAGTCAACCTCTTAACTACTTCCTCTGTAGAGGCCCCCTGTAGAGGAGTAGGTAAGCCCCTCAGAAGAAGAAATTGATTTGGAATGTAGGACACTCCAACATTTGAATGTTGGAAACTTGGCTTGCAATTTGATTTGGAAAAATATGCACAAAACAGAAGTGAAAGGAATGAGGACTAATCGAAGCTCTTAAGGTAGAGCTCAAGTTGTAAACTGCTAGGTGAATCGTGGCAGGAAGAATAAAGCTTACCTGAAGCTAGGACTTATGTCAATGACAAACTGAAGAGGCCTTCACCTACCACTACAGTTCTCATAACACAAATGCTACAAAGCCTGGAAATACAGATCGTACCTGGTAGATCAGGGAATCAGTACTGCCTGCAGTGAAACTCACTCATTCTTAGCTACTCAGGACAGTAAAAAATACTGGCTAACAAGTGTCAAACCTCCGTCAGAGTTTCTGTTAAGTGTGGTGAAATGTTCCAGCTAAACCCTTGAGCAAAACTACTGAAATGGTGCCAATGATGTCTGTGTTAGCAAGAAGTAGGTAGATCACTCAGAGCAAGCTGTGGCTAGTTTCAATGATTCATAGAATGAAAATCTGAAGGAGAAACTTATATCCCAGCAGGAATATATGTTCAACCTAAGAAAAGTTTTACTGGTGAAATATCGAGATGGCGTGTTCACAATACAACCTCAATATTATAATCAAGTTATTCAAGAGTCACAGTGCAAAATGCAAATACTCCCTGAAATGTTAACAATGACCCATTCAGCAACACTGGAAAAATCTTGCTACTGCGTCAGTGGAGCATTACGTAAGATTTAGCAATCTGCACTTGACCAGAAGAATTATTTTTAAAAACATTGAACTATGAGTTATGATAGAATATGAACGGAAACTAAATAATATCTTACAGAGTCTAAAAGTGTGGATGGTGAAACACTAGGAAAGAGTTTAAAAGTCCACGCACTGTTTCATGTAAACAGTGGTCTCAGAGTGTCTGAATATAGGGACTTAGGAGAAGCAGGAAATTCTTTTTTCCTCATCCCTATTGTGAAGATTTTTTTTCCCTAGGCCCTGATACAGCCCTTCACTAAAACAGCAGTATTTCACTTATGACTTTAATTAGAAAGTTTGAGATATTTTTGCCATTATTAACCAGGTCCTTCCTGAAATAGAAGGGAACAAGCTGAAGCACCTTAGCAAATTTGGGGGGTTTGGAAATAGATGATCCCTACAGTCCCTTCCAACCTCAACCATTCTGTGTAACATGCCCTTACACCAGTGGCAGGCTCTGAAGTCTCCATTGAAGTCATCTTTTTCACACAGAGTCACACATTAGTCAGTCACTCATTACAAGGAACTACAGTTTGAAGAGTACTCTATAAGAGTAAGCGCATTTTTTATCTAATATACCCAGCAACATCCCATTCCAAAAGCAAAATCATTTCAAAGAGAAAACAACTTCTTCATTTTTCCTCCTCTATGTGATTACTTTATCTGAGGCAGTTCAGCTCAGGTTCAGCATTTGAATATTGTGCAGGAAATGACATGATTTCCAGAAGGTCACACAGCCCATTGACTACCATGGGAGATGGACCTACTGGCTCTTCTTTTCTTCTCTAACCCCAAATGACCCCCTGGTCTGGGGTGACCATTGTAGGACTGTGAGTCATGCTCCAATCTCCCACCACAGAGCGAATCACAACACGGTCCCGCTTTACAAGCAATCTTGTTCAGAGATGGGGTTAGGGCTGAAAGGGGCAATTCTGCCCTTAGCAAAGGCATGAGAGCATGGACTGACTGACGAGCAGCTGATGTGCTGCTGTCAGTGCCCCCCAAATACTGGGTTTGCAAGAAGAGCAAAGGTACCAAGCTGAATACTAATGCAAATCAGTGTCCTATCATCCTTAACAGCTTTGCTTAAATCAATAAATAAGAACATTGAATACAGTACATCAGCAGGAGAAGGTCTGTATGGATAAGATTCTGATGTTTGTTATAGTGTGTATTAAAAAATTCTACAGCTGAATATAGCTAATGAAGATTATCATATGCAAGCATGCATTTGGAAGCATCCAGAGTTAAGGTCGACTATGCATTTTAAATCTAAACCTTTGTGATGAAGTTTTCAGTTAAAGTGTATATTCTGTGGATTTTTCCTCTACATTTGACTTCTTATGTCGTGTGCCATATTTACAACAGCTTTATAAAGTCCACAGAAGATAGCCATCCATGAGGGTGTTAGCTGCAAGTGACATTGAACCCACTTGCCCTTCTTCATTTTTATTTTTAAAGTTTTTATCACCTTTATCATGACCATAGGAAACCCAATACCTGTCAGAAATCTACTGAAAACATGTACAGTCAGGCATTTTGAGTTCTAGATGTTATAGACTGAGTAGAATAAAGTGGGTTTTATTTGTTTATTGCTCATGCATTCCTTAATGATTATACTTAATGGTTAGAATTTTGGAATTATATTAATTCTTGTGAAAAGCTTCTCTTTAAATTGCTGTATTTGTGCCATATGAAGGAAATATACACTTAATTTAAAAAAAAAATAAAGTTGTCTTAGGTTCTGTTCCAAATTGAGACATTCCAAAGTGAGAGTCGTGTTCAGTGTATGTTGTGCATCTTTCCTAAGTGGGTGAACTTCAAATGTGCCCAAGGTGCAAGAGGCTGAACACACTTGAGCTCAGGAAAAACTTAAAAGTCTCTATTGAAACCAAGACCTAAACTGCTTTGAAGGAGATAATAATAATACTGGTCTGCTTTGAGATGGAGTATGATAGCTGCTGTTGAGAAGCTCCAGGTAGACAACACAGCTTCAGGGAGTCATAAGCCTAGAAATATCCAGAGATTTAAACAGCGTCTGCATTTGCTGAAGGGCACTAGCAAGATGACATCTAGCACCACAATGCCAAAATGCATATGGTAACACTAAGAAAAAACCACCTCAGTAGCTATTTGCTGTAGAAAATACATCTTCCAGCAGATCCTGTAGTGAAACAACTTTCAGCTGCACTGTTTGATTGCCACTGTATAACAATATGGTGCTACTTAATGAGCTACCTGTAGGAAAGAGGCCTACTGCATTGCCTTTCTTCAATCCTTTGAGTAGGACAATACTGTTACAATAAATGCTTTTTTTTTTCTTTTTTTTTTTTTTTTTCTTTTTTTAAATAGGGAGCTAAAGAGTTTAAGGAATTCCAAGAATGATGGCATTTCTTGAGCTTTCACAAAAGCTGAAGTCCTTTCATACTTCCTAAGCAACAGTAAAATCATGCTAGCCTCAGATTTCATGCTGATTTAAAGCCGAATAAACAGAAGAGTAAGCGATACACACACCCACACATTTTAAACAGGACTCACTTTCTTTTGTGTTCTTTTATCCTAATGAGCTTATCTTAATTTGTAAGATGTAATTAAAACCTTTACGCTAGTGTTGACATCCTTCATAATTTTAAATGTTTTCAGGCTTTGGACCTCAGATGACAAGAACAATCTAGCTTCAAGCTAATTGCTTTCAGTGAAAACTTTTATGATTTTAAGATCTCTCCCCAGCAAGCAAAGACTCAGTTTTTTTTTTTTTTAAATAACTGTTTTTTAATTATTTCATTAGAAGCTTATGCTTGATTAGAAGCATTTTTGATGCTGCTGTTCTCAAATCCCAGACTCCTAGAATTCTAAAAAACCATTTTCCACTAAAATAAAAAACAACACATCTTTTTTCTAAAATTGACTTTCCTTTAGAAATTCACTGTTCCGTGTTAAACCACTGTTGACAGTGAGCTTTCAGCTAAATTGTAACTGAACGTACCAAGAGACATGGAGAACATTGCTGAAGCAGGCAGGGTTCTGTTCTTGCTCGGTTGTGTGGCTGCCAGGGATTATGTTTGTGTGTGTGGGGAGAGAAACCAGCAAATTTAATCAGCTGATGTCCCTACTGGAACATCAGGAGACAGGAATGATGACATGAACCCCTCCATTTTGCTACCACATTCAATGAAATAATTTAAAACCAAGAATGAGATTGACACCTTACTCATCAGGTTCCCTTCACTGATGAGCTTCAGGTCTGCAGATGATAAATAAGCCTGAGTTCACACTGCTTTTGCCTCCAGGAAATTCCAAGCAGGAAAAAGAGGACGTATTGGAAGTGAGCCCTCCTGCTCACAGCTGGGTTTGCTTGCTACACCACTTCCATTTGTGCAACCCCTTGAGCATATGACCTGTGCATGTGCTGGTGCTGGGACCCCTTAGCCTACCAAGTGCAACAGGAAAAGTATCCAGTTCTATTGTGGGGCTGGTATTTTTTTTCCTTATTTGCCAACCCTAACAGCTCAATGCAAAAAAAATCCAGCGTAGTTGTATCTGGGAGTGTGGACTATGTGGAGTAAAATTAACAGAGAGCAATAAATGAGGTATTTTCCCACGTCATTTTTCTCCTAGGAAACTTCCCAGGCCCGAAGAAAACATTCTCCTTTGGTAGCACTCAAAAATCATCTTGCTGACCTCCCATATCAAAAGGCCCTGTGCATAATGCTATAATCCCTGTGAGCAGATCAATTATCAGCTGGCAGAGCATTGTTCTGCAGGCCCACATAAAATCACAGGAACTGGCTCAGTTGTTGGTTGACTCCATCTTGTCTGAACACAGGGAAGATCCTGTTTGCAGGCAGCAGCAACCTCTCTTCACACTCACAGTACAATCTGCTGATCTTAATATTTGCTCAGTGCAACCTTCTACGTATGTCTATTATCCTTTATTTCTGGCCTTGACAAGTTGCAGATGTTTGAACTGTTTAATACATTCTTTTGTGAGCTGAATCATATACTATTTTTTTATTTGAGTACAAAGAGTTTGGCTATCTCAAAGAGTGCAATTTTTTGGGAGGAGCAGAAAAAATTGTTTAGGTCACATTTGACAAGATAGGAGTTTAGTAAGCCTTCTTTATATGATCCCACTAAAAACTGTAGCCCTTTGGAATATCAGGTAAGCCAATTCTACGTAGCTTGTTAGGGATACTTACAACTTCTGTTTAACTCATTTTCTGGATGCCTGACTTGAATGCTGATTTTTGAATTATGTAACTTCTGGTCACATATGATTGCAACTACCCCACATCACATAGATCAAGGTAAATCACAGTGCTTGGAAAAGAAATCAGGACCTGTATGTCTCAGGTTTCCCTAAAATGAATGGATACATTCAGCTTCAACTCTCTGCACATCAGTTTCCAGGATGTAAACCTGAGATAACACTTCCTTCTTTTCACTTCTGGGACAGAAAAGAGGCCCTGAAACACTCAGAAAACACACTGATAAGATTAAACAACAACAACAACAAAGAAACACACTTTTGAGGAAATTAGCAATTCAATATTGGAAGTATGAATGCAGTAAAAGAGCTTTGATTCACGTTGAACAATAAAAATGGATTGGTGACTCCAAGAATGTTAGCCATTCTCTTACTTGCAAGTATTGTGAAGAAATAGAGAAGCATGTGATTGTGTGATGAAATAAGTCTTTAGCAAAATAGATTCATAAGGGACAGCCCTAAGATTCATGCAAACACTCTCACGTAACGCACTTCCTACCATCTGACTACTTGACCGTAAAAACTGATTGGTTACCTTTGGAAGCAAAGGAAAGCTTTCTGTACAAACTTGACATTGTTGAAATTGGAAGAGTCCAATCTTGGATATAATAACCAAAATCTCTGTGCTAATACTACAGCGTATGGCTAAGTGTTGTTACAAGCAAAATGATGTTAAGATCACAAACTAATACAGATTTCTGCACATTTCTTCATCCCTTTTGATTTTATTTATTTTTTTTAGCATTAAGTTTTAAGAAATGAGAAAAATAATTCTCACCACTATGGGGAAGAGCAGACCCTCAATCAACTCTTTCCAGCATCTGAAGTTAAAGATAGTTCAGAGTGTTTTCGTTAAGTATTCAAACATGCCATCTCAACATCTTCATAAAAAAATGATGCAGGAGAAAGCATCTACTACATAATACACACACGTTTATGTAAAGTGAAAATTTTCCTCAGTATTCAAGTTGTCACCATCGTGTTGCTGAATGAAAGCCACATCAGCCCATTTTTACTTCTATAACACTACTGCTGCGTTGTGCTAACAACCAGGCTTAAGCAGGCTGTCTTTCTGTTTCCTATGGACAAGCCTGAAAAAGTGTTTCTCTACTGCTTTTTGTATCCAGAGCAATCATGTAAAAGATAAACCAATATATCATCTGGAAATCCTATTGTCTTCATCACAGTGACCTTTGTCTTCACAATGCTTAATCTCCTACTAAAAACTGGGGGAGAAATAAGATTAGCATTTTTCTAACCTTCAAACTGATGTGATTTATGGCTTTCACATGTAATAAAGCTATGATTTAATGAACTATGCTTAGTTACAAACATATTTTACATAGGTACAGTGGCAAAACACTAAGAATGGTTGAAATCCCACTTGCCAAGAATTCTGCGTCAGACTGTTTTCATATCGTCCATATCATCATCAGAGCTACAAAATTCGAGGGAAATAGCCAAAGACAACTCCATTTGGATATTCTGAAAACTTAAAAAATGAAAAAAGAAAGAAAGAAGAGAAACAAGAAAAACAAGAAAAAACCTCACGCTTCTTGGTAACACGGAGTGTGGTGTTCTTACTGTTCATGGTAGTGAGCAGATAGCACAGAGGACTGTACAGGCGATGCTTATTCCTTGGAGTAGCAACTGTAGGAAAAAAAAATAATCAAATTATGAGAGAAAAGAGTAACAAAAGGAAAAGATGACAAAACAAAGAACATTTCAGAATAATAGGACTCCCTAGTAAAACCTTGACTGACAGATCTAAGCAGACAAGAAGGCAAACAGTCAGAATACAATCAGGAAATAAAAGTAGGAGGGAAAGGGGATTTGGAAGTCTTGGTGAATGTTAGAGAAGGACTGCAACCAAAACACTTGATCCAAATATCTGTAAATTTCGAGAGCATTTGATAGCTTGAACTGGATTTGAGTTTTATGATGTTATTATTATTATTATTTTAAAATTGACTTGTAGCCAAACTCCACTTCCAAAGTCTTGGACGGTTTGAGAAGATCTTTGGATTCACATCATGAATCTTCCATCTACATCAGCTAAAAAAATCTGACACTAGTGCAATTGTTTAGAATTAGACTGCTAGCCAGGTCCCTATTTGCTGCAGCTCAACCCCCAGAGCTGTCCTAGGCCACTTTCATCTACTGTAAGTAGCGTGTCAAGCAGGAGCTGGGCAGCTCAAATGCCTTTATGCACTGCACAGAGGGAGGTTTTATTGTAAGCCTCCATTTCCAGCACTTCAGTGCCTCCTCCACAGCTCAGTAAGTAGATAATTTATATACCCTGCCAGCAGAACTCTCTCCAGCTTCCTAGCACAGTACCTTGAAGAAAACACATCTAGAAGCTGATATATACAGCATCCCTGCTCCTGTAAGGTCCTGCTGGAAAATTCTTCCTTGGAAAACAGTTTGCTTGCAAAGAGGTTTAAAAAAGGAGGCTAAAGGAGAGGGGGGGAAAAAAAGGGAAAAACTGAAGCAGTTTGTGAGCACTAGCGCTAGTGAAACCTCATCTCCTACACATTTATTTCTTGCGGAGAAGTTTGAATAGCTGCTCCAGAAGATGTAAATGCCAATTAATTTCTCCCTCCTCCAGTTGTACTATGTTTGATGGTCTCTGTGCCCTGCGAATTTTATGATGTGTACTATGGAAAGCTCATACTGTTGTCCTTTTCCTTTTGAGGATACTGGCAGGGACCCAACAGCTCAGCTCCTCTGTCAAATTAGTCTGAAGAAAGCAGGGGGATCCAAAAGTTCTGCTTCGAGGAACACAGTAGGAGATACTTTCCCAGAGAGTGCAAGAAAAATCAAAAAGCTGAGAAGCAATATACTGATTGTTCACCTCTCTTCAAAAGCAAAACAAATCTAAAGGACCTCTGAGCACTGTCAGGAACTGTATAATGTCCTCCATATAGAGCACCCCTATAGAAAGGTGAACCATGGGGACTGCCATATAAGTTGGCTATCCAAAATGTTTACTAAAAGGACAGTAGCTTTTAATTAGGTCCTGGCTCTCATATCCTTGCTAAACAGTAACTACTCTGCCTAGTTTCAGATACTTATTTGTACCTAACGGGTAAAACAATACCATATTGGTTCGGTGCCCAGTTCCAATAAATAACGTCTTGTAAGGCCACAGGTTTGTGCTCTGCATGCAGGAGTGGAAAACAGATTTCCTGTGTTTCTACAATGTTTATGATCTCAGTAAGTTGTACTGAAAAACTGTACAATCAGAGCTTTTCTAAAAGAAAAACAAACAA
Source organism: Tympanuchus pallidicinctus (assembly GCF_026119805.1). Classification (NCBI taxonomy): domain Eukaryota; kingdom Metazoa; phylum Chordata; class Aves; order Galliformes; family Phasianidae; genus Tympanuchus; species Tympanuchus pallidicinctus. Next base: position 1,293,890 of record NW_026294752.1, on the reverse strand, counting down.
ACAAAAAACATCCAAGTGTATTGCAGTAGTCACTATTGACATGTGACAAATAAACAAATCAATGCTTTGCTGTTGGTTTTCTTTTAATACATGATGTGTCCAAAGCTGCCTAACGGAGAGTTGCTTTAAATTTACCAGAATGTTTTTACAGACAAGTTGAATATTTCAAACTTTTTTTTACCCCTTATATTCAGCTGGAAGGTCTGTCAAAACATAAGCTAAGATCTTAGTGTAATTCCAAATGCCACAAAGAACTGAGGTCGACATTTCTCTCACTTCAAAATAACCACCCAGCTCATAATAGCCACAAACTTTCTAATCTATATTTTTATGTTGCACCATCTCTATAGCAGCAATTATTTCATATTTTGCAGTCAGGTTACTTCGAAACTGATGTATCTTTCCTCATGTTGGAAGGATAAGAAGAGGAAAAATATATTTCTTTTTCTCAGAAAAATGTCCAAGTTCCTTTTTGGCACAGCTCAGGTTTAGCAAGAATCCCGTCTTGGACATGCACAGGCTCTTCTGAACTATTTTCCTGTCAGCACAGGGGAGACTCATTAATCCTGTGACTCTTTTGCCATCCTGGTGAGAGTGATCTAGGGTTTCCCACAGTAGAAAGTAGAAAGGCAAAACAGGTTTGTTTCCAGGGACCGTGGAAGACTAGTCCATGTCACGGGAAAAGTAAATACATTTTCTCCCCTCCTCCTCCCCTCGCCCCTTTTTTTAAAAGTATGTTTTCCTTGCAACAGAATTGAAATTAACATAATGCAAAAGCCAGTTGCAACTACGGGGTTTAGTTGCCTTTTGGTTTCTATTATTATTATCATTATTTTATCATTACCTTCTGATTAATTCATTTTCAGATAAAAAAATGTTTTATGAAAACACTGTGGCGGGAATGCCAGAATGTTTCTTAGATCACTAATGAGATTTTGTCTCATGATTCATCCTGCATAATCCAATTCCAAACTATTGCTTTTTATGTTCAAATATTTTCTTATGTAAGCAGGAATTCATGTACTCATGGCATGGGAAAAATGAGGTTCCAATTCCAATGCAATTCTTTTTATGTACAACCTGTTATGTTTAGCTCCAAAGGATTTTAAAACAGCCCAGAGGAAAAAAAAAAAACCATCAACAAATAAAATAAAATAGAAATAAAGCAAATTCTAAAAGAGAAGAGAAAAATAGAATCATCTGCCACATATCAAATTAAGGTTTATTCAGTACTTAATACTTAGTTACAGGCATTCATTTTAGTGATAATTATGGTTGATAATTAATTTTAAAACTCCAAAGTCAATTCATCAATCTTCAAAATCCTTCTCCTGCAAGCAAATAAATATTATTTTAGAAAGAAAATAAAAAGAAGCAGGCAAGAATTTCCCACAGCTGAACTTCGAATCAACAAGAATGAGGTCCAAAACTAAATATTAGAGTGTTATTTGGCTCAAAATAGTGAGCTATTTAAATTGGATACCATCCCACCGTAAGGCATGCTTGTACCACAAGGCCCTACCAAAGGCCACTCAGTAGTGTTCAGCCAAGAAGAGATGCACTGGGTGATGAGCTATTCTGTAAATGGGCTCATCTTCCCACTATCCATTTCTACCTGTTTATTTCACCCACGTGTCATTGCTTGTCATTCATTTAGATTTTAAAGTTCTGGAGGCACAATCAGCTCTTTACTGCATCTTGGTTTATTCTCTGGAGTTCAAACTCCAGAAACGCTCAAGTGTGATCCTGCAAAACTCTTTAATTTTTCTCTGCCCAAGCTATTTGGTGTAATGCAAGGTCTGATGCTATTACAACTAAATCTCAGTCTCTTATTTTTGGGTCCTTTAACTGTGTATCTTTCTGGACTGCCTATCTCATTGATTTTTTTGTTTTGTTTTGTTTCTGAGAAAGAAGTAGTTTTTCTCCCCAAAATCTTAATGTTGGGAGGGACACCAAGAGCTCATAGATCCAGTCCACACTAGACCCATGAATACAAAATAGCTAAAGTAGAATAGAATAGAATAGAATAGAATAGAATAGAATAGAATAGAATAGAATAGAATAGAATAGAATAGAATAGAATAACTGCAGTAGATTTCAAATATTTGAAGACTCATCACATCATTCCTCAGCCTTCTCCACTTTAGGTTAAGAAAACTCCAAATGAACATAAATGGAAGGCACTCATAATGTTGGGCTTTTATCTGTTACACGCTGACTCTTCTCCAGTTCAGTCATTCTGGGAAAGCAGACTCCAAATCTCAGTCCTGCAACTTGGTTCTTGCCATGGCACGTGTGTCACAATACAAGATTTCTTCAAACCTCTTCCAAGATACATTTCCTCCAAAGTACCCCCCTGCTCACAGAAATGCTGTCTTGGCTTATCTTCAGTTTGTAAGCTATAACAACTATAGCAATCTTTTATAAAATTGCTACCTAGACAGTTCTTCTCCATCATGTTTCTGTAGATGATCAGATGGTTCCTCCCTTTGGGGATGGGAGCTGGACTTGTCTTCACTGACCTAACTTCTGATTTTTTGAGAATGAACTACCAGCCCATCAATACAATGTTGAAATCTCATCAAGTACTCCAACATATGTTCCCTGCTCTTCCCAGATTAGTGCCACCTGCAAATAGATGAGGTACATGCTCTTTTCTCCTCCCGATCACTGACAAAAATGCCAAGTTTGACAGAGAACCTTGGTGATTTCTTTCAATATAGGGCTTTCCAGTCAGTCTTTCCTTTAGAGTGTGAACCCAATCACATTACTTTCATCTCTTACCCTGTCCCTTCACGCTTAAAGCCTCACTGAATGAGGTTGGCCTGATTTTCACAGCACAGGGAAATGCTGTTGTCATTGCCTCTTCTTTGTTGCTGCAGTTATTACGGTGCATGACTCACATTCTTCAAAAGCAACTATTGTTTTTCAGTGCTCATTTAAACAAACAGGGTTTAATGGAGAGGAATTCTCAGCCACTGAAAAACTTCTTTTCTTTGTGTTTTATTGTCAGTGTTTTCTCTTCCCTGTTGTTTAGATATTCTTTCAGGTAGGACTAATTTTGGGAAAATTTGCTCAAAAATAAAAAAAAAGAAGAAAACAGGCAAACCACCTTTTTTCTACTGTGCCCTTTAAACTGAAGGCAAAAATGAGAAAGACTGAGATTAATCAAAAAATATATTCAAGCTCTTGAAATGCAATTGTTGCAAGCATTGTGAGAGTGTTTGGATAATAGGAGATTACTTGCAGCAGGTTCCAATATCCACACACCTTCTAGAAATGCAGGGGGTAAACCACTGAGGATTTGAGGCAAAGAGATATGTACATACCTGTTGTTACTTTTCAAAGATTTTTTGTGAAGTAACAAGTTACCTCTACAATGTAATGAATGATATTCTTCCGAGTGTGTAAAACAAAAAATCAAACAACCACCTTTCAGCTTGGAAGCTGAAACTTCGGTTTGTTTTCTAGGCATTTACACATTTGACTTCACACTAGTGCAGTTTGATGGAGGAGTAATCACATTTTGCAAAAAATCAGGGTTAAACTGGAAAGGTCTTATAATCTGTACACAAATATATCTGAATAAGCTCAACACTCCCATAATGTTTTTAAGGGGTCTTAAAATGAGAACTGGAAGATCATCTAACTTTGCCCCTTCTCAGTGGCAATGAGGAGGTAAAATTCCCCAAACATTGAATATTTAGGTAGAGATTTTAAAGTGAAAACAAGTGGGAGAACAAGGTATGGCCATTTGGCTCATAATCTCCTTAACGAGAAACTGGCCTCCTCACTTCAGCATAAGAATAGCAAATAAATTAGCAGAATTACATTTTAGTTAATAGAAATTAAATACATATTTTAGAATCTCTAGAGAACTTAGTGAAAATGAGAGCCCACTTCTAACGCTCTAAAATCAGACTTTGTTTGTTCTTTTTTAATCTTTTTTCCCTATCTTTCCTGAAAATAAGAAACTGTGGAAATACAGGAATTGTATCTTTGTAGAACACAAGATGACAGAATTGTCTGTGAACTCCCTGGAAATTGTTATCTTTACTCAGTGGAATCCTTTTCCACTCCTAAATCTGAGCACTGTAACCTCTCTCCTACCGCCCTGGGGCCAACAATATTCATTCCAATTTCAGCCTGACTTAGCCTGCAGGTTAAATGGCAACAATTGTTATTGCTGGCTGTAATGTCACTGCACCTATAAGTCGTCATCCCATTTATTACATGAACAAGATAGGTGAAGACAGATGAGAAATACACACATGGCCACCCTTCATTTCAGTCTTCAGGAATGAAATCACTCTCTCTCATGACTATTTTTAGTAATGGTTCTTTCCACTCAAAGGCAAGAAGTATTATCAAGAAAACAGCTTATTCCAGTATCATGTTACTAGTCATTTCTAGACAAACTTCTGTGGGTTCACAAACTAACAGTATCAGATAGTCAGCAGTCCCAAGGTCTTGTCATTTGCTTGCTGGCCTTTTCCCTCTCTGGGAGAGAAGACAAGGATCTTTCAGAGAGGTATTTTCTTCTAAACTTGTCCTCTTGAATTTAGGCAGTTTAGGGAAACAATGACTGCTGACAAGTTCCTTATTACCAGCAATTAATGGCTAGTTTGTTAATTAGTGTCCTGAGGCAAAGTTAATGTAGCATTTCCAGCAAAACCAAAAACAAATATGTAGCCCATATCCAAAAATATTCTAATAGCTCTGTGTTATTCAGTGTTTTTCTTAACAAGGACAGACTTTCCTGTCCAAATCAGTGGACTGCAAAGTACATACTCTGGGAAAAGAGATCAGCTTCATTAAAATGAAAAAATAAAAATAAAAATAAAATTGTTTATGGTCTTTTTCCTGACCCAAAACACAGAAAGTTCCCAGCGCATTCAGGGGAGGGAGGGGAAGAAAAAAAGTTGAAGCTTTCTCTGCATTTTAAAAAAAACTCCAATCACTTCTAGAGGCTTTTCTCATTCCAATTAATCATCTATCAACTACAGTCTAAGCCTTAGATGAGCTCACACCTCAACAAAGAGAGTAATACTTACTTGGTTCTAAAAATTGCTGCATGCCTTAAGGCCATCTCTACTTACTCTTTATGAAATGATGAGCTCCCTTAATCTTTATGAAGGCAAACTGGAAAGCTGGGAAATACCCTTTGTGCCATCACCTCACTGCCTCTGCCACTCGGAGATGTAGTGAAATTTCCTATTCAGCTAACTAGAAAGAAAGAAGATACCTTCTCTCACAAATAACAGCATTCCTGGAGTGGCTGGGCACTACACTGGATATAGGTACCATTTTTTAGGATTCCCTATTGCTGTGCCAACAGAGCCGTGCTCTTGGAGACCTCCAGAGCAGGAAAAGAAACAAATCAAACTGATCTTAAAATCACTGCCAGTTGCACAGGCAACAAAACCCCTCCAGTGAACACATTTGGATCACAAAGCTTTTCAGAAGTGACATCCACTGCCACAATTTCTACATCCTCTAGACTGCTCCTAGCATGTCACCACAGTTAAATCAAGGGAAACTAATGCTAGACTCTGCTGTTCACAAGAGACACATTAAAGAGGACGGATTTTCTCTTAACTTTCCTTAGGGTTAATAGCCCAAACTGAAAGCCTGCCCATCTGGTTCCTCCACAATCCACACAGATGAGAGAATAGTGCCAAGGCAGACATGCCAGCGAGAGCGACTCTGAGCAGCTCATGGGAGGCTTCTTCAGCAGTAGGGCTGAACTCTCATGCTGCAATAACTCATTTCATGACTCTCCAGGAAGAGATGGGCTACAGCTGGCAGCGCTAGTTGAGGCACTGCCGGAACACATTCCCTATCATAGTGTGATAAAGCCTTATACAAAAACTCAGAGTGCTGTAAGCATGAAATTTTCTTCACTAATAAGGCACAACCAGGCTGGTTTATTTCCAGATCTCACATCAGCCATACACAAAAAGCTGCAAAACATTTATGAATGTCTGCATTTAATAAAACTGTAAAATTTCTTAAAATAATTTTCTCAAATATGTTAAACCACATAAAAATGCCGTCAAAGCTGCACCACGTTTTAGAAATTTTACAAGGTTTTTATTGTATAAACAATGTTAAATTTTAATACCGGCAATGATGTACTTAGAACAAAAACAAAACAAAGCACACACACACACAAAAAAAATTAAAAGCTGTTTTAGCAATATCTCCTTACATAAAAAAACCTTGCCATTGGCTAGGGGTTGAACAACCACTTCCCCCACAAAGGAATTCATGAAGTATGCTGTCAAAATACTTCAGAGAGTAATCAAGGATTCATTTGTTTGGTTAATATGTTAATTACTGCTTGCAACAGCACTGTATGTAAAAAGAGAATAATCAAAAATCCATCAGTTGCATGCTTTTCTCTCTGCTCCCATCTCTTAGCGAATTGCAAATAATTTTGAAGTTATAAATAATGACATCATTATTAATGCAAAATAGTTTATATAAGGGCTGTGAAGATGAGAAAGGGTCCAGAGGGCAAAGTGAATGAGGAGCAGCTGAAATCCCTTGGTTTGCTCAGCCCAGAGCTCAGCTGAGGGGAGGCCTCATGGCGGCTGCAGCTCCTCACAGGGCCTGAGGGAACAGCATGGAGTTGTGTCAGGGAAGGCAGGTTGGGGTCGGGGAAAGGTTCTTCACTGATAGGGTGATCGGGCACGGAACAGGCTCTTATGGCAGCAATCATGGCACCAATCTTCTCAAACATAGGATTTACGTTTTGGTTGGTCCCCTGTGAAACCAGGCGTTGGACTAGATGATCCCTGTGGGTTTCTTTTCTCCTCAGGATATTCTATGATTCTTTGAAGGGCTTTCAAGAATTAACAAAATCAGGATTACGGGATAGCTTTGCTATTTTGCCTTTTGGGATAGTCATCTATATTGATTTGGTAAGAAAGCAGTATCTTCCATTAATATGTCAGGCTCTGGTATGGGTGTCACTTCCAATGCAATAATTCAACACACTGCTGATATTGGAGTCCAGTTATATAGACTCATCAACATTTATAAAGGTAAACAGGAATAACATGACAACTTCCATGGGATATTTTCACTCAGAGGGTGGTGAGGCACTGGCCTCAGTGGTTGCCCAAGGAGGCTGTGGATGCCCCATCCCTGCAGGCATTCAAGGCCAGGCTGGATGTGGCTCTGGGCAGCCTGGGCTGCTGGTTGGTGACCTGCACACAGCAGGGGGTTGGAATTGGATGAGCATTGTGCTCCTTTTCAACCCAGGCCATTCTATGATTCTGTGAGATGGTTCTATGGTATACTTAAAATTTACTCACCATGACTATAACCTTAAGAAATCAGGGTCCTCACTGTCACCCCATTCATTAACTGAAGAATTTTATGAACTTCAGCCAGACTATGTCTATAAATCATAACTGCCTGGATTAAGTTGTTATATGTAAACTGATGCAAGTGCAGCAGGTCAGGCTTACTGCTAGTGTCATATATGCAAGGTTAGGTCTCAACTGAAGCCTGAAGCTCAAAAAGTAATGTTGGCTGTAGGTTGTAATATGGTTTGGCCAGATTGTCTGAATAGTTTGCAGCAAAAAAAATAATGAAGTGATCTACACATCCATTGTAACAAGCAGCCGCCAAGGAGCTCTTCAGTACTTCTTTGCCAGAAGTAATAAGTAGTACTTATATTAAATGCTGCACATCTTGCTTAAAAGCACATGAACACTCTTTAAAAAAATAAATTAATTGGAAGAGGAAAATATTTGCTACAGTAGAAATTAGGGACGAGCCGGTGCAGAGGTGACACTAACATAACCAAACTGTACAAGAAAACCTAGGCACATGCACACTATATAGTAAGCAACCTTCTTCCCCACTCTGCCACCACTTCAGGTGTGTATATGAGACTGATCAAGCCAACTTTATAGTCCTGACATCTCGAAGGATGCCTGAAGCCAGATCACGAACACAAGTTTTTGATGTTTTTAAAAGGCTGAACAAATTCCTTTTATTTCAGCCTAACCAAGCTGAACATGCTGAATTCTCCCTAAACATAGCTACTAAAGCAAGAGTTTAAAGGAATTCTCTCTTCACCAAACGTTCCAGCATTACAATAGAGCAATATAGCTCAAAGCCACACAAAACAGAAATGGCAGGGAAACGATGACAAGGATTTAAGCATAGAAGAGAATTTGACTAAAAAAGCCTACACCAAAGAATTGAGTCTGTTGAAAATAACTTTTGCTTAAAGTTAAAGGAAGAGACAGACAATATGAAAGGGGATTGGTGGCAGGCCAGGGCTTTAAGAGAGCTGTATTAAAAGCAAACAGTGACTTTGCTGTCTGGGTTCCTTGTGCAGATATTATATATTTCCTACTTTGACACTTCACAGCTCTGAGCTACAGCACATTTTTACTGTTGTTTGCTAAAACAAGCATGGCTGTGCTTTGGCTTTTGGACTGAAGAGAAACACCTTTTCACTTTCTGGTGCTCTTATCCTATTATGTGGGAGGTGAGCAATGCACAGTCACGCAGGCCTGTGCCCAGACGAGTCATCCATCCAAAAGGCATATTGCTCTATGAGAAACAAGCTTTCTGCTCTGATTGGAATTATATTTTGAGTCATGTGGTGGATGCCTGTGTAACGATTCCACCCCAGGCCACATGTGCTTCATCTGTTCAGGGGTTAGTAGGAAAACTCTAGTCAGCTAGGAGGAAAGACTGCAAAATACTGCCATGCCTACACTCTAACCAACCTCACCTGTCCACCCACGCAGCTAAGTGTGTCAGGAAAGGAGATGAGTAATATTTGCTCCCTCCTGCAGATTTGTTTAACTTATTGCGTGATTCATAGAAAGAGAAACATGGAATAAATTTTAAGGTCAAATGAAAAACAAAAAAAAATTCAATTGCTATACAGTCTTAGATATAAAATAGACCCGAGCTGTTGGCCACATTCTTCCCTTTTCTTTAAAGATTGTTTCACTCCCAGAACCCTTCATATAATTTCACAGGTCTTCTTGGCACTGCTGCAGCACCATTTTTAAAACTATAACCATTCAAGAGAAGCATAAATTCTTCATTTGCAATTAAGAGTTCTCCGTAAACACAACTTAAATGCTACAAGAAAACTCTTTTTCTCTTGTAATGCTGCAATGGGAAAGAATCATGTACACATCTTTGAAAAAATAGCGCCAGGCCAAAATCTTTTGGCTCTGCTGTTCCTCACATGTACCCCTCAAAGGGAAAAATAAAAACAAATATTGTTCCTCCAAAAATTCGAACGTGAAGAAATCAGTACTGAAGAACACCTTTCCCATTCTTTATGTGGAACACAGAGTGTGACAGAGTTATACTCCTGGACTCTACAAGTTACAAGAGGAGGGCTTGATATTCGACATCTAATTGAAATTTTAAGATAGTTTAAATAAGCATCACGTGAAGGAAGTGGTTAATACAGGGCTGATATTTATTTAAAAACAAACAAACAACACAATAAACCTCAACAGTAAAAAAAAAAAAAAGCAAACAACCATGGCAATTGTGAAACTACTTTGCCATAAGCACTTAGATATTGATGTATTCTCTATCAGGTCAGTGTCATATTAATTAATGTCATATTCCTTAGTTTCCATGAAAAAAAAAAAAGGATCGGTTTCTTGCAACATGCTGCTATATTGAAACAGAAGAATCTGGATATAAGATTAAAATAAGTAGAATTTTTCTCATGTTTTATTTACCTAAGCTATTTTTGTAGGCCTGAGTCCAGGACAGGATGCCTACCCAGGAGAGGTGCCCGTATAAATATTTGCTTATGATGGTCATGTACTACAGCACTTACCTGAATTAAGGTGTTGTTAAGATTGAGGTGCTATGTTATATTCTTCACTTCCGTGAAGATGATGAACTCGCCAGAACAAACACTGTATATATAAATGAAGTTTTTAAAAAGTTCCTACTATTTTGTGGCTAAGCATTCAGTTTTCGTGTCTGGCAGACCGGTACCTAATCTCAAGAACTTGAGAAAGGACCTTCTGTAGTAAAATAAGAGCATGTAACCTCCAGTAACACCAGCGATCAAGTCACTGGATGGTTCAGATTGTTTGTTTGTTTTTTTTTGTTTTTGTTTTTTTTTTTTTAATTAAAAAAAAAGATTTAACATCTCTAAACTTAGATGTAGAAGCCAAAATTTAGTCATTAGAATTAGAAAACTTACCTATGTGCTGTAAAAGAACAGGAATCTGACATCATGCTCTAAATCACTTCCTCTTAAATAATACTGTACATTAATGTTGACTTTCCTTAGACATTAAATTAGGTGACATTAAATCAACAAGCAGCCTTTTCACCAAAAATTACTTTGCACAACTGGAAAAGCCAGCTATTACTAAACAACCTAAAAAATGAGCGTACTTCTTCCTTTCCATTCCTCTTTATTTTTAAGCACTTTAATACTTTCAAAAAGGTAGTGAAAGGGCAAGGTACACAGTTACCCTTATCTTTTGTGTGAAAAATTCCCTATGTCATTCACTATGCCTAAATGAACACAGCTGTTGCATCAAGTAAGTTTGTGGGCATGCTCCAGCGTGCAACGTCTGACAAGTTGTAATGCCTATTTAAACATAGCAAACACTAAATAGAAACTGTGGAGTCCAAGTCCTTCAGGAATGTAAAATTACATAAGAGAGAAGTGCATTCTTGCATCTCTTTCTGAAATACAGCACATCCTTCTGTTTCACTCGACTTCAGAAAGACCTAAGTAGATGTGAGTCATAATTTCCTCAGTTGAACATTACTTTCTGTTTAATTGCCTAATTACCTCCGTAATTAAAAGACATTTTTAATTGTCCTCCCTATCAGCTTGAGCCTGTACAGAATTGAGACCATTATAGTACTCAAAGAAACCATTATTGGTTCAACAGTTTTGATTTGTAAGAATAATTGTGCTGCTCTGTGCAGTTCTCATGAGACTTCAAATGCAGCATTGAGTCAAGTTTTCAGCACCATACTGTAAGAGCAATCAAGACAAATTTGTGAGACCAGAAGAAGCACTAGCATGAGAATAGGATGAGGGAACTGATCTTGTTTATTCTGGAGGAGACTACAGAGAGAAAAGAGGAGCAGAGACATGATGACAGCATTCAAATATATAAGCAGCAGCTAGAGAGACGATGGTGATCAATGTTTTCCATATGCACATAGAGCAGCTCGGGGAGAATTTTGCTTAATTTGCAGGAAAATTTTCTCTAAATATCTATTCATAATAGTTGTGGAGCACTGGAAGAGTTACCTAGAGAGGCTGCAGAATATTCCTTATGGGGAATTTTTATGAACTGTCAGACAAAATTCCCTGGGTCATAATCTAGATATGGTGGTACTGATTTCAAGCAACAGACAGCTTTCTGTTGTTATTGTTTAATTGTAAAATGTGAGACACGTTCTGTGCCACTTCACAAGAACTGCAGAGATAACCCCAGGTCTAATTGCCATACTCCCAGTTCAAAGAGTAAAAGGGAAAAAAGTTCTAAGGTTTCAGAAAGGTACCGTCTTACTTAGATCCCACTGTTCCAGTGAGTTTCACTTCAGAGAGAGAAAAATCATCTGGGATGGGATTAGAAAAGGCCTCGCCATGCAAACTCAGTAACCAAAGTAATTACACTAGAAAAACAAAACAAAACTGTTAAGGTTACTTCCCCAAGAGCAGCATCTCCTAACATCTTACAAGGGAGATCACCAGGGGAAAAACAGAGCATTCGAACAGGGGGTCCCAAACTCCTGAAGTCACTGGCCTACATACAATCATTATTTGATCAGTCATCAGTTGCTACATGGTATTACAAATATTACCTGAAGGATTTTAATCCACCCCAAAAGAACAAAACGGGTTCATACTTGCATCTTTTTAGTAGTGTCATGCTCTTCCTACAGCCTTGCCTTTAAAACAATTTTAATTTCACCTACTAATATCAGTGGCATAACATTCACAAGGGTCCCAAGATAACATAGTCACTCTGAATTGGAAAAACAGACCACAACAACTCCTAGAACAAGTCAGAAATGTCAGTTGAATTCTCTGCTGGTACTTTGGTGGAAAAGTGAGACCTAGTTGCTGGGGGAAAACTGCAGTACCAAAGCATTTCCAAGTCCTTGATAGTGGGTGTTCTCTCTCAGCAAGTAGCTTTGCCTAAGTTCTTCAGAAGAAGAGATAGAACTCTAGTAGTATATCAAGCTGTGATACTTTGCCACTGTGACGAAGATTTTCCTGTAGCTTATGGTCATCTTATGTCTTTGGACCCAAATACTGATTATTATATTCTTGTACGGGCCATATCTTTCCCTTACTTTACCTTTGGTAGCTACTTAACATCTCTGTTATAAATATCAGAATTACTATAATTCAAAAGCAGAAGGAAGTAGATCTGTAAAGCCATCTTTCAATGAAATTCAAAACATGGGAATATTTCTTCATACAAACCTTTATATTTTTTAAGGAAATAAACTACTTCTATGTAGACATCCAGGAACTTCTCCACAGACCAACAGACACCACTTCACAAAAAAATCATGTTTCACCCCTAAATAAATTTATAACATAAGCACTATTCACTGATGGAGAAATGAAATTGCCATCAGAAAAGCCAGTAATACATTAGTTGGCAAAAAAATCTCATGGAACAGTGAAAGCTGACTGGATTTGGCCCCAAAGCTTTTGCATCGCTATCTGTGGAACTTGTTGCCTAATCACACTAATTACACGTGCAGTGAAAAAAATATTATTTTTATTTGAATGAGTTCTTCTTGTGATATTCTGAGAAATGAAATACAGGACCACCTATTTATGTTTCTTCTTTGGCTACTGTAATGTCAGGTTGCAACTTGGGGAATATGCATAAAAACTGAAGTGGATCCCACTCACCCTCTGATAAAAGTAGATGTTCCAGGTCCTGAACACAACTGTAGTATGGAAAAAGAGGAACAGCTATTAATTTCATAGCAACTTTTATGAAAGCGTCAAAGCAATTAGCAAGCATTGTTAGTTTCACAGCAGCTCTATGAGACAGTTCATTTACAACATCATTTGAATGGAAAGACTTCTATGTTACAGCAAGTAGGCCAACATGCAGATTTTGTATTGCGTAAAAGAAAATATTTTTTACAGGTAACCTGCTTTCAATTGTCTCTTTTCCACTGCTGTCCCTTCTTCCCCACTCCTGTCTTTTTTTTTTATTTAAATAAACAATCATCTATAGAAAGTTCATGTACTTCTGCATGGAGTTCTTAGAGTTAACACAAAGCTATACAAGTGGTTAGGCATTTGGATCAAAGTAGATGGACTACACTGAAACAAGTTCTGCATGGAGTAGCAGCCTTTCCAGCTTCCCTGGAGCACAGCAGGTGCTAAATGCCACATTGCAGTAGAATTAGCACTTCTCCCCTTCCCACCTGGCCTCACCACAGGGGCAACAGAGCGGAGGAGAAAGTCATCTGAGGTTACTGGAGAGGAATGCAGTCAGGAAACCCAGCACCAGCAGAGGATTCCTCTGGTTCTGGAATACAAAGAGGATGTATGTCAGACAGAGATGGCCTGTCTAGCTCAACTTGATAACATCAGCATGGGCCATCTCACAGCTGGCTAAATCCTACTCTACACAGCTAGTGAATGGATTAAACTTAGCCTTAGAATATCTGGAAAAAGCTGTAAAGAAGGCACCTTGTCATGCACTAGACAAACTTCATCAAACCTTGCATAAGAGGATGTACACATATAAGCAAGTCTGAAGTAAAGTTACAGAGGCACATTTTAGGAACTACATATTTGCAACTTGTCCTCAGCCAAACACATTAAGTGTGGGGAATATATTCAAGTTTTCACAACCACTGAGGTTACTACCACAAAACAAACAAACAAACAAGCAAACAAAAACTTCATATAAAAGGAGCAATAAATCTTATTTGCTCTTAGTTTGTTTTCAAATGATATCATTTTCTTTATTTTGATGGAGAGATAAAAAGCGTCATTGTTTATATAGATTATCTTACAGTAAAATGCTACAAGCTGTCCTCACATGTCAGATATTCATTCTATAAATACCATACAGGCAAGTTTGCAGTCAGAGTAGTTCAAGTATTTAATAGATTGACAGTTCCAAGCCACATTGCTTTTGTTAAAATGGGCTTTTCTGATCAGTTCTGCAAGAACTTTGACTTCATAATGAAAAAGAGGAGCTGGAAGACAAGCAGGCAAAAGCATCATCCTGAAGATTAGGGCAAAGGTCTGGTGGGCCATTTCTGGTTTCATTGGTTGTCAGCATCTCTTTAGCAGGGAATATGAACCTGCTGCTGACCACGTTGCTCTTGCTCAGCCACAAAGGCACAGTACCTCCTAGAACTGCACCACAGTGCGCAGCAAAGTCCTTGTAAATCTATTCTTTCCCATGGCAGCTCTCACTGAGTCTACAGATTCACAGCCCAGATCCTCTCAGCTCAATTTCATTACCAAGTTTCCACCTCACTTTAAGTATTAAGCAACAGGCACAGCCACAGCACTGCACTGCCTATACATACGCTACCAGGAGCTCTCAGTTTCAAATGCTGGTTTGGATGGGTGCCACACACCCCCTGGAAGCATCTGCATTTGAATTTAAAGGGGTGGGTGAGTGACAGCAAAACTAGCTTCTTCTTCTGACAAGGTTTTGGCAGATCATTGGCTGTCATCAAACCTATTGCATTCTTGCTCCCTGCCAAAAATTCCACCTACATTCCTGATGGCAATTATTCCTTTGTAGGTACTAATAAATAAAAGCAGCATGAACATTTTACAGATTTAAAAAGAATATCCCGATCAGTATATTAATTCCATATATAAACTCACATGCACACACAATCTCTCTTTCCCTTTTCCACATGCCATTGTGCACCCACACCCAAACTCGTGCTTAAAAAAATAGCAAACAGCAGTAAGATGATCATCCAACTGCATGCAAGTTAGATTTTTTCATGAATCATTATCAGTTTTTCCATAAGTCATCCAGTGCAAAAAATATTGCTTTATGAATGCAGAAGGCAGCCTACATTCTGGATAACGAGGCACATTCATTGCATGCCTGAACCTTTCAGAGGCACAGACATTTCACACACTCCCTCTAACCATGATTTTTCTGGGACATCCAAAATAATCCAGGACACGACAGTGTGACATAGCCACACTTTGGGCAAATACACGAACAGTTTCCATAGAAGGCAAAATGGATAAAATAGGGCCACCACAAGACTTTTACAGTATTTTGAATCAACAAATTGAACGTTGCTTTCATGTTTGCATAATTACAGGTTTTCTGTTTTACATCAATTACAGAAGACAAGGCAGTAAAACGGTACAAAGAAACATGCTAAATAAAGCTGTTCGAGTCCTTATTAACATCTACTATGAGGAAAATTTAGTTATGTCAAGATCAAGCCTGCTTATGGATTTACATTAATTTCAAAACCAAAAATTTAAGGTCCTTAACAAAGTCCCACTACACCAGCCATCTTATCTGTGGGGTCATCTTACTTTTCATACAGCTTCTGTATAGGTAGAAAAGTCAGGCAAAACTCTGAAGTATTCCCAACACAGATGAGTACAGCAATCACAATGTGGCATTTCAATTATTTCTTTATTGCTACATACACAAGCAAAACTGGATTTAGAGTCAAAACGCAGTGAGTTGAATGACACAAAAGCATTTAACTCAACCTTACAAGCTGTAGTGTATGTTTTCCTGCATCACAGGCTGATATTCTAAGAGGAAGTTTTAGTCCTCCATTCAATAAAACATTCTTTTTTTTAAATATGGGAGTTTTCCAACCATTGTCATGGTACTCATGAATTACTCTGATAGAGAGTACTCTGTATCTTCCCATAAAAATTCCAGAGCGAGTTTCACAGACTATAAAATGCTCCAAAAGCTTAGCTTTGAATTAGCACATTGTAGAAGGTACTTTTCTTCAGCCTAACTGGATCACAGTAGGTTTTACTCTTCTCCTCAGGCTGATATGCAGTCAAACAGAAATAGGAAAGAGCAGCCAGCAGCTCCAGAGTTTAAGTAAAGCAGGCCTGAACCAAACAGCACTCTTAATTACCAGCCAAACAGGCAGCATATGTTACTGCGTTGGCTTTGTCAGCATTTAAAACGCCTGAACACGGAAGGACCTTCCCTCTTTCTACTTGGTGCACCCTCTGTTGCATACAGTAGCATCAGCATTGTACTTACACTAGCCTTTTTAATAGAGTTCCATTACACCAGTCACTAAAACCAACTTTTCTATAGGAGTCATTTTATTTTTCATACCACTTCTGTAGTGGTAGGCAGAAGGGTAGGCAAAAAGCCTTGAGTATTCCCAACACAGGTGACTACAACAATCAGAAACAGCTGCAGCACAAAGGACTCCCCTGCATTGCCTCTGTGTCACTGCAGCACCTGAACACATGAGCACAACTCTTGCTTTATAATTTATTTTTTTTTATTTTTGGTCATTGCAAGCGCAGGGATGGAGAGCACAAATGTCATTTTTGTGTAAGGTCTTAGCTGTGGCATTATCTTATGTTAGTTTCCAGAATGGGTCTTCAAGTCTTAAGCCAAAAAAGTAGTTTTTAGAATTCATCTGAACTGGACAAGGTTCGTTTGCATTTTATTTTCTTTCAGCCTGGGAAAAGATTGCTGCCCCAGCCCATTCTGAACCTTAGCATGTCCACAAGTGGAGCAGGGATCAACAACAGACCCTTTCCTTATTCCATTTTTTCCCGTTTACAAGCTTCTCCACTGACTTTCACTTGCAGCTGAGTAGTTCAGGTCAAAAATCTGTCAGCTTCTGCCTCCTCTATCAGTCATATCAACATCCATCCCACCAACCCACCATCCCACCAAATTTACAAAACACGGGTGTACACATGTTTAATAGCATCAGCATAATGTCGATGCTAAATACCTGAATGCTCTGAGATATCCTAGCACTAGTACCTCATACAGCTCACATTTCACTGGCAAGACTTTGCTACCAGAGAAAGCAATTGGACAATTTCTGGGGACAAAACCATTCTTCAAAGGATTTTTTCTATCACGGATGTTGAAATAAAGTTTATCTGAAGAAAGTGCAACTAATTCCCATTGTTGAAAACTCTAAGCTCGTGGAGTGGTTGTGTGTGGATCCCACCTCCAGGATATCTCTAGGAGGGGCTTGACCTAAGTGCCTGCCTACTTGCAGCCTAAAGGGGCTGAAGCATCTGCTTGTCTTTGCTCCAGTCTTCAAACCATAGTGGGCAGACTCTGAGAAGATCTTTTCCCCCTGGCACGCTCACACTCATGGTCAGAAGGTGGACCATAGTGAGAACAAGGAGGCAATGCTACCCTAGCAGCAGTGGGATGAAAGTTTTGCAGCCTGATGGGCAGAACACACCTGTAGGAGGAAGAAAACTGCTTCCTGAAATTATCCTAGGATAATTTTCTTTTTGCTCTGTTCAATGTAAAATGCATTAAAAACCTGGGAGCAAAAGTGTGAAAACATATGGACTGAAGATGTTCAGGCAAATTGACAAATACAGCCCTACCTCCTTGGAAAGCTTAACAAATGTCTTAGAAACTACTTGGACTTAAATATCCCCACAGCTTCCATTGTCCCCTCTTTTCTGCTAGTCAGCTTTTGGGAATATCACTATTCGGAATACTCTGTTTTATAAGGTTTTGAATATTCCCTGAGTTCTACTTATTTTAAGAATTGTCAAATTATCATGGTCATAGATATAATCTTGGTGTTTACAGAAAACCTAAACTTTTTACTGGCATATCTTACCACTCTGAAGGGAGTTGAGTTATGGCTGCTGTTTCATCTGTACTCTCCATTCAGAATCCCCCAACAACATGACTATGTTTTTAAACTCTTGATAGTTCTGAGTTGTGAAAGTTTTCTATTTTCTCCCTTGCTGGTTAAGTGAAAAGATAAAAATACAACAAAGGCAAAGAAAAACACTGCTGTAATATTTCAGGAAAGTGATTTCTTTCAAAGCATTTTTAATTTTTACATGACTCAAAATAACTTCACATACAGTAACCACTCAAACCAACTGACTCATCTTCATGTCCACATCCTTTCTTTAAAAACAGAATACTCTTCTCTCTTTTTAAATGTTCAAAACACAGTATTTTGCTGGAACAGATGCCTTATTTGAGCAAAGTGCCACATTTCTGTAATATTTAAAATAATGTTTCGACTTAACCAAGATGTGACTAATAATCAGAGTGGAGGAAAAGGTACCATGGCTGTGTTTTTGTCCAGCACTAGTGACGTTACTGTGAAACATCCTGATAAGTGGTAACAGTGCGCATCTGAACAGTATTTCTGCTTTCTTAGTAATTATCTTTGGTCAAAGGAGCTGACCTTTTTTCCTGTTCTATTTTTTCCAGCAGTAGCACATCTGTCTCTGAAAGGTTTTAAGTGTCTATGTAACTAACACAAGAACTTTGAAGAGTGTTATTTGCTTTGGCTCAGCTAAAGATTTTGGTTTCTAGCTGCTTGTTTAATCCTCCTGAAATTGCAAAAATCGAATTGGAATCTCAGGATGTTCCCCTGTGTTTCTGTCACCTCCCCGTATCCAGTCTGAAATTCACAAGAGCCTTCTTTAGAGTAAACTAACATTTCTGTTAATGGAGCTACATCTTGGCTGTAGGCTTACACTGGCCAATTTCAGTGCAAGAACCTTAATATTGATACAGGCTACAAGTGAAATCAAATCTTTCTCCAAAATGCCTGTGGCCTCTGATAGCAGTATGTTATTTTATAACAGTAAACGGATGAAGTTCTTGAAAGAGGTCAACACACAAATCATATACATCCAACCACATAATTTTCTTATCAGATGTTTATTTTTGTCATTGACAGAAGTATCCACAAAAAGTCTTAAATCACCAGGTGAGTCACCAGCAGGGAGTCATGACAGCGTAGGAAAAGCGGGGTTTCTCCTTGTTTGGATAAATTACCTAATCATCTGTGCTAGGAGGGTCGGAAAAAGATCTTCCTAGAGGGCAGGAAAGCCCCAGGATGATGAAGAAAGGAAAGTACGTCTTGTGTCATCAGAGCAGGCAGCCACTAAAGTGTGTTCTGTGAAATGACACAAAGGGGTTTCTCTGTACTGAAGCACGCTGTCATTGCAAGCGGTGATTAACGCTGTCTCACAGACAGGAAGCAAGAATCACTCCGCCCTTTAAAGCACGCAGATTATTTTAAGTGTATTGGGTCCTCCTTCCTGTTTACCTCCAGAGCAGCAGGAGTAGTCACAGCAGACAGCTACTACCCTTATTATGCTGAATTTTTCCCTTAATTCAAGTAGTAAGAAATTTCCTAGATTTTGCTAACAGCTTTTTGTTAGTGTTACAAATGGCACTTTTGGATACACAAAAAAGGAATGATTTCCGTGCCGGGTTTACCATATTTGGGCACTGCTTTGAAATCTCTGGTATTTAATTTCAATTGAGAAATTGCAAAGACTGTTGCTTAGGGACACACACATGTGCCAGCCCTGGCTCTACTGAAGTCAGCATGACTCCTCTGAGCAGACCTTGTTTCAGGACTTAAAAGCATAATTCAAGACCTGGGCTCCGATTTCCATTTGGCACTGTCAGAATGAAATGCTTTCTGATCTTATTTCTCTTGTTACCCTAAAATCAGGTAAAGGATTTATCCTCAAAGAAATCTCTTCATAGTTTGCATAGCAGCAGACTTCGTTGTAGAAATTTCCATTTCTAAAGGAAGGAGGAGAAGGTGCCCCATCCAAAAGTGGAAGATGAAGTTAGACAAATTTAGACTGGAAATATGAACAAAAATGTACCAAGAAGGGCAAGCGAACACCTGAGCAACTGATCCTTCACCATTTTCTGTCTTTAAATGTGGATCAGACATCTTTCTATCATAGTTGTTTCCAAGCTCCTAAGCTGACAGGTGTCACTCGAAAGCAAGAAACTGCTATTACTGGTAGTGGTATTCATCAGCACAGTTATATGTACATCTGTGTACATTTCTGCATCTATGGGATGTAGAAATTAAGCAACAACGCCAACGACAAAAACATACAAGAACAACAGTGTAACACACAAGTAGTGGAAAATTGAGCTGAATGTCCCCAGGAGACACTGTTACTGTCTGGAATGGGGCACTCAAGGTAAGCCATACATCTCAAATTTTTTTTTCAAGGATCAAGTCTAACACGTGAGCTCCAAAATTCCTTGAGAAAGTCTATCAGCAGAGTATTGAGCAAGTCTTACTCAGTACAAAGTCAGAATTAACTCCCATTGAGGTGGATGCTAAATTTGCTCCATAAGAAATGACTCAGATGCAGAATAAGCTCTCAGGTCTCTCTCCAGCAGCACCCACTACAATTTATGGCAAATTAACTGTACACCGTGGAATTCAATTTCCTCTTCTTTCCGTGGGTGATGGTGACTCTCTGGAGTGGAAGCTGAGACATCATCCCTAGCTACAGAGTCTGGCAACGAGGCTTCTGAAATCTATTAATTGGCTTGTACTTTCTCTAGGCCTTAAAAATTTGTCAGGGAATGGGCAATGGGATTGTGCCAGAACTTCTACTATCTCCAGCTGACACCAGTAAAAAGCTAATTTTGGTATTTCTAACATTTGTCTTGTCCAGAAGTCACAGTAGAAAAAGGCTAAAAACTTCATTAACCATTCTAATTTTAAAAATCTGACCCTATGTCAAGATCTGTCTTTCAGTGTCAGGCCAAAACCTTTTCACTGACTGTCATGACCTTGATATTATCAGGATCAAAAGCCACTACATGGCTCAATCTCAGCATATTCCAGAAGTAAATTGAAGGTCTGCATTTCAGAAGGAAACAAGCCCTCAGAATAGCAGGTTTAAAATAAAAAAAAAAAAAAAGGAAAAAAAAAGTGGGAAATTAACTCCTTTTTGTTATCTCTTTGTGTATTTAACATAAATATTAATTTCATGTTACATCAGCAAAGTGTTTAGGCCTCCCACATAATTATTTGAGCAAGATTTCATTTTGGTTTTCACAGGAGGCAGTGTTCTGAAACCAAGAACTCAGAGATAGCCTAAAGTTGTATTTCCTCTATCTAAGTGAATTTATCTATGTATTAGCTTTCAAACGTGGCAAATAGAACTCTGAATTTCCCACTTTTCATGTGATTTTATATACGAATACTTATTAATGCTTTTAATTCCTTGCTTTCTAATATACTCAATAAAAGAATAAATAAATAAAATTGCCTTATATTTTCCTCAAACAAAAAAGAAAGGAAGCTTTGGTCTGGGAAGAAGAACATTTTTGTTCAAAGTTCAACATCTTAAATATAGTGTTATATGATGATTTAAGTTGCAGAACAAAAAGTACTTTAACTTTTCATTCCAGAGATGTATTGTTGAAAAAAATTGTAGTTCTCGCTCTAGCAAGGAAGTAATCAGAAAATATCTTCTTTTTTTTTTTTTCACCAGAATGCAGTGTTTTCTTTTCTTTTTTTTTATGATAGACAAAGTGCTGTCATACTGAGAACAGAAAAAAATTTAACATTCAGAAACTAAAAACACAAAAGAGTAAATATTACAACGCTGGAAGATTTATTTTCCTTATCTCCCTTCGTAGTTGTGTAGCTGGAAAAAATCACACCTTGTCTAGAACACAGACCTCAGCTCCTTTAAACTAATAGAAAACTTCTCCAAAGCAATTGTTCTAGGCTCCAAAAGAACACAGACTGAATGCTTCCCACTCAGCGAGCACCCCCAGAACTCTCACCTACTGATGCGGATCGAATGCAAAAATGATATTTGCTAACTAGGTTCCAGTTGCTAACACAAATACTTCCATGGAAGGGGGAATTTTATTCTGCAAACTGCTGGAAAGAAAAAAAAAAGAGGTGCCCTAATGAAACAGCGTAGTTCTACCAGGGCACTGAGTGCCCAAAGATCCACATGTGAACGACAGTGCGCGGCCACTGCGGGAAGCCATCGCAGAGGAGGGCTGGGGGGACACGCAGCCTTCAGCCCTGGCCTTTTGTAGAAGAAACGCTCTCACACGTGTTTGAATACTGCTTCGTTTCAGCAGAGGAGGAAAGGCTTCCAAGCTGCACAATTATGCCATTGTAGTCACACGACACAGGCCAAATTAGACAGAGTAGCACTGTTTTCCTGAATCCGGTTTTATAAGCTACATTCTAGCAGAGCTCCGTTATGCTGCTACGCAGAAGTGTCTGGCATTGTTTCCATCACAAACAAATCTTTATGTCCTAAATTCATATTGGACGGAAACTTGGCTTCCAAGGCCTGAACCTAAGAATTACATTTGTTTGTTTAAACAAATTTGAGGGAAAACATACTTGGCCATCTTTGAGTTATATGATGACAAGATGATTTAGATTTCCCATAAAAGATATAATTCTTTCTCCCTCCTCATGCCAAACAACGATGCTTTCTTATAGCTGGACAGTTGCTGGCTAAAAGAACAAACCTATCAAGAAAAGCCAACTCATGGCTACACTGATTAGGGCAGCAGATGCTGAGCACCTCACAGGATGTGGTTCTTTATTGAACACAAAAGATTATCTCCTACATTTACAAGGCTTACATTTCTCTCATGCTGCTCCGTGTAAAGCTAAATTGAAAGTGATGTATTTTGACTCTATTGTGTACTACTGGAATGATTTTATCTTCTCTAGACAGAGCATATTTACAAACGTCTACTATAATAAGCCATCCTTGAGAGGAAGCATCCTAAGAAAGATGCAATTGAAATACACAAGAAATACAACCAAAACTCCATTTTCTACTTCCTCACAACAAATTAACCTTTATCCTTATCCAAGTACTATCACAAGAAAATGATACATTTTGCAGCCAACAAACACACACATAAAAATCAGATATTTGAGTTAATTCCTTAAAATGATATGTCTGATTTCATTCTTATGTTTATGTAGAATAATAGAAAATGATATGTATATTACTCCAGGAGGAAACTTATCCTGGAGGGAAAATATTGTAGTCTTAATATATGCAAAATTTTCCCTTTATATTGTAGAAATAGTGTCATTTTGGGGCCATCTATATGATTGCATATATTAATCTCATCCACTAATCCCACTGTAATCTGGCACTGAAGCAGCACAAAGGAAAAGACTAGTAAAGCTTTCTCTAGAAGAAGATTTTAAAGAATCTCTAGCAAATAGTATATTATCAATCTGTCTGTTCTCCACGCTTTATTTTCCTATCACATTTCATTCAGTGGTGATCTAGGCTCTATGAAGCTGTATCAAAGAGGAGAATAAACAGTTACCTCATAGAAAAACTAAATGCACACTGAATAACGTTAAGTATGGCTCCCTTTGGAGATGTTTTCGACATTTCTGAATATCTAAAACCCATTCATACATTTGAAATCTGCTGTGTTAAAAGACAATAGAAGTATGTGTGAATGTTTAAAATTTACAAAATTTTAATTAATTCTGTAAAGAGCTTCACATCAAAAGCCAGAGCTCTTCTGATTTACTGGAATCCAGCATATAGTGTATAAACACAAGACTCCGGACTTCTTTGTAGGCCTTGGCCTTGACTGAGTATTTTCTTGCTTGGGAAGATACTCATAACTCACTCTTTACAACCTGGCCAGACATACCAGCTAATTGCCTTTTCCAAATTCTCTCCTAAGATTTTATTTCCAGGACAGAATATGCGTTCTTGGCGGTCTCAGAGCAACCCAGAAATACCGAATAAACAAACCATTACATGCTTAGACACCTGCTACTCTATGGTATACAATTAACAGAGAGTCAAGTCTCAACAAATGAATTTGTTTGTTCATTGTTATGTTTAAGCAAGTGCTTGCCATTTAAAATAAAGCAGTTCCGAGCAGTTTCCATTATGGAATTATCTGTTCTTAATGTCATCATTCATTACAGCAGTGGTCAGAAGTGGATTTTCCATCTTAACTAGATCATAGTTTACTTTGACATAGCAATTATCTATTATTCCCATGTATACTGTTTGTTTATAGGTTGAGTACTGCATTCTTCTTTCTAAACAGTGCTTCTGAAGTGGTGGCATTTGCTTCAGGCAAACACAGTAATGAGTTAGCATGAAGAAATTGACTGGTAGTCACTGAAATCATCACAATTTAAAGATCTTCAAGCCAGGCATGAAATTGCTTTTGGACACAGGAGGGAAATTAAGAAGCTGCATGGTGAGCTAAGAAGCTGATCCTAGCCAAGTAAGAATGTCACAAGATGGTTTACCCAACTTTTCCAAACCACCAAAGCACTAAGGGTCACCTGGACCTCCAACCACGATCACTTGTATCTCTTCCAGTCCGCTGAGCCCTCCATAGGTCTCTTAGACTTTAGGATACACATCCACTCTCTCCCCCTTACAAAGGAAGTTCCTATGCATTTCACCAGATAACTGCACAAAAGCAATCCTGGACTCAGTTTTGATTGCTTCCCAGCATTATAACCTTGTAAAGAGCCAGGGAATACTCATCAACTCAAAACACCGAGTCTCTTCCTTGGGACTTTTTCATATTCCACTAATTTATCTGGCTGGCTTCCACTAAGAAATGCCACGGTACTTCTGATCAGAACCAGTCTTCAGTTGTTTTCTCTGATCCTCCACCAATAACAACATCCACTTTCAGAAACTGTCCTCTTTCCCACTACTGCCCACACTTCGTTTTTTCTCAAAACATTTTGTAGAGTGAGTAATTGATCATTATCTTCTTCCAAAACTCTATTCATCACAATATCTGATGCCTTACTTTATTCACTAGTTATTGCTTCTTCCTAAGAAGAGAAGTTAAAATTGATACTGCTGGCATCCAGCTCCCTTAAAAAGCCTTTGCAGGTTCAAGTAAATATGTACATTAAGTCTTTCAGCACTAGCTAAAGTAATTAATTGCAATTTCCTTTAGAAAAGAAATAAGGATGGTGATATCTATATCTAAGCATGACAAAGTAAAAACTAGAGATGTGACACGACCAGCCCCCTGTATCTGCAAGGAAACCAGGGGCAGAAGACAGGGCTCATCCCATTCAGAACAGATGCACACTGAAACAAGTTCATAAGTAGCTCACATTGATCTCTCCATGTGATTGTGTCAATACAAGCTTGATCTAGCTCTAAAATCAGAAACAAGTTTTTAACCCAAAGCTGAACCAGTAACAGGTCATCTTAATAAGAAATACACGCATGAACACAGATGTGCATACACACATACACATTTTATTGACTGCAGCTGGCTCCCAGAGCTTGGTTCCAGTATTCAGCATCTCAATTCTCTGCAAACATTTAGAACGAAATAGAATGTGTGAAGTCCCAGGCTCCAGTAAAATCCATGACAAAATTCCAACTGACTTCAACTACCCTCATTCTTCCACTCAACTTCAAGTCAACGCACCTTTTTTGTTTATTTTCTTGTTCAAATACTTCCCTCAAACAATATTAACACTGGAAAAATAACTGCTTGTCAACAGAGCTCTACAGAGATTGGCAATTTCTGTTTGAAGGTGTTTATGCAAGCTTCCTCTTGGTTTGATTAAAGTAGATTCTAGCCACAGCATTTGGACACAGATCAAGATAGACATTTAAATTCTGCCCACAGAACACTCATGTACAGCATTTGAATTGGGCTGAGGTCATCCTGCCTTCATTTTCATGCCTTGAGGTTTTTTAATAGCTTTAGAACCAGAAACAGCAGAGTCCAGCTGAAGCCACCTCCTTTCACCCATTTTCAGGACCAAATTATCTAATGTCAGGAGCTACTTCTATCAGTGAATGCATACCAACACTTATCATGCCGTGGCATCTGGGATGAAGCATTTATTTTCTATCTTAACCCTAAGGAAAAATTATGGCAACAAAGTGTCATTACCTCTTGAAAGTGTTGTCATCTGCATGATGACCGCAGAATCCATTTTTGGACCAGCTCATCTGAAATTCATTATACAAACTCAAGGTTGGTGGGTAGGGTTTTTCATTCTTCGCCTCTTTTCCCTTTCTCTCTTTCCTTTTCCTTTCTCTCTTTCTTTTCCCTTTCTTTCTTTTTTCTTTTCTTTCTTTCTTTCCTTCTTTCTTTCTTTCTTTTTGGTCATGTTCTAAGTGATTACAGAGTCATAAAAGTTTTGTGCCATATGAAATTGCAGAGCAGAAGCTCTGCCTAGTTCCTCTTTACTGTACAGCTGCAGCCAGAATCAAAAGAGAATAGTATTTACAGCAATGTTGATTTGTGGATCTCTGAAAAATCAATGGTCATTTAATTTTGCTTCAGAAGTGTTCACTGGAGAAGAGACAACGAGTCGTTGAAGGAAACGTTTCCAGTTGCAGCCAGGGAAACTAAACCTTCCTGTGAGAGCACAGAACTCAAGCTGGCATGACCAGAATGAATCTGCTCTTCATATATTCATAGTACATATATGTATTCTGAAGGATGATCTCAATGGTCTCCCTGATGTACCAAAAACTGTCAATAGCATTTTTGCTGATTTCTTGTTATTCTTATATTCTTTCCACTCTCAATGCGTACTTATTTCTCTTGTCACTGTTTCTCTCTGATCACCTTTTCCTCTCTGTTCCACAGTTCTAATCAAATACATGCTGTCCTCCCAGTGATATTGTCAGTCAGTTAATACAGTCCAGAAATGATGGTAAAATGATGATACACTGCAATATTGTCTTTGGTATTTCAAATGAGAGCACCTACAGTGGAACTAGATAGTGAGCATAGAAAGGTCACCCCCTTCCATTTCAGTGGCAAATCCATAACATTAGTTTATTTGTGCATTCATGTATTTTTGAAGGCCAGAGTGGTCTGGCAACCTGGTGAAGACTGTTGCTTGCTTGCACACTCAGTATCTGGCTAGAGAGTGTTTCCATAGAACTGTGACTCCATACATAACGACATTCTGTTTGACGCTCCCCCCCACCTAGGTTCTATTTTCCAAATCAAATTTTAAAGGGCTGGATCTGACCTTCTCACCCTGAGAAACAGAGAAAGTGCTCAAACAGGAATACCTGGCCAGTCACACTATTAAAACAAAAACAATTACTGCCTTATTTAACAAAACAAGCCACAATTTCAAAATGGTAGAGGCCGCCTATTTTGTTAGGGCCTTAATAGCATATTTTGTGGTTCCCTGAGGAATAATTCTCCTTATTCAGAGAAACACTTATTAACCTTCATAATTTATTTGTGGCTTCACTAAACACGCACATACTGTACTGCATGGCCATTAATCCTGGGAATGAACTTATTAATGATGGGTTAACCTTAAAAGGTTCAGTTTAGCTTAGATAACCACCCAGATTTCTGGATGCCTTTTTGAAATGCACCAGCTAATTGAGACTCACTACTGCAGTTTTTCCAAAGTCCTTCTTACATGGCTCATTGTTTCTAGTCAACCCTTGCAGAAGGTCCGCAGTTCCCTCCCACCATGTTAGGTTACCTTAGATGTTTGTGAGATGACACCATGGCTAGCTTATTTGACATTCTGGGATAAAACCTTTGCTGATAGATACAAGATCGTAGGGTAAAACAGCGTGTATTGTATTCCTAGTCTCTGCCAATATCTGCATCAAACACACATGCTGCCTCTCCCCCGTAACACTTGTTTCAGTGATCTTCCTCTGACTGAGCAAACTAAGAGCAGAGGAATTACAGAAATTACCCCATCTGACTCCTGTAATTTGTGCACATGACTAATCTATGCTAAAACCTCATATAGCTTTTGTTTCTTCATCTTATTTTCAGTACCCTGCTTGATCATTTAATTTTCTTGCCTTTTTCAGTGCCTTGCATTTTGATGTAGGGTCTCATGTTGGTTTCTGCTGTCCTTATCACAATAGGATTCTAAACCTGCTCAAGTTTGTTGCTTTGTTGTTAATTTTTTTTAATATCCCAGAAATATATTCTTGCTACAGACGAGAACAAACAACCAAGCCAGTCTCTTTACTAATGTCCACTGTAGTCTGGCTTTTGAGTAATCCTCATGCTGTTGACTTTTGCTACTGCTTTCAGCTTGTTATTACAACTGGATATGAAGGAGAACTCCCTGACGTATTCCATCATTTTCAGAAAGTGAAGGAACCCTGTGCTAATCATGCTTATTTACAGGAAGTTAATATATACTGGCACGGGGATATGTGTGTAGAGCCAGTGCAAGGAACAGCCTTACTGCGGTTATGTGAGCAATTAATGCTTGAACCAGAACTAACTTAACAGAAAGCTATATTTATTTCTAGCCAAATTGCAACTGCAATGGAAGAGGCTAAAATAATTGCTCAGGAGGCTGTAGACCATGTCCAAGCAATTCATTCATTAACAGAGTGAACTGTAAACTGGCATAAAAGAGGATGACAGAATAGTGGTAAATGGAGCACGTTTGATACATCTAGCAAGCATTATACCATCTCAACACCCTTTAGTACTTCAAAGTCAGTCTTTGTGAATCTGTACTGTGTGTTGCAAACTCAGCTACAAAATGAAAACATGGGCTGTAGGCAATTACTGTGTGGCATCGTGCATAAAATAAGGGTGAGACTGAAAAATCCCATGTCTGTGCCTTTAGCTACCACACTCAAAGCCATATGAAGATATCAGTTATAAAAAAAAAGGAAAACAAAGAAGTGAGCAAACACACACCAAAATCAGGTGATTTTCAAGCCTTTGCTAATTAAAGACAAAACCTTGAAAACATGATCATATATAATCAATGTAACAAGCCTGAGCAAATCTGCCGACAGGCTAAAAAAGAGGTGCTGAAGGTTATGATTCCCTGGTCCGTATCAACAGGGAATTAGCTACCACGACTATTCTACGTGACCTTATTAGCACCACTGTGATGAAACATATCCTCTGCTAGCACAACTAATGGTAGGAACAGGGGAAGAAGAAAAAGATCTTGTTGGTGCCATCTTTGTTTGGTAGGCCAACAGTGAGAGCTGAGCATGGAGGTATTACTGACTGTGCTGGGGAAAACAAGGTGCTACTCAGGATGAAAAGGCTGTTTTTACTCCTGAAATGTTGGGCACAGCACTCACCTAGTCAGACAAGCCCAAAGACCCACAATGGACCTCACACAAAACATTCTGCTTTTGGAAGTGTAGAGCCAATTCTGTTCAAAGCCTGAAGGATGGTGTTTGCATTTCCTTGGAGGTGACACCAGTCAGTGGCAATTCAGTGTGAATGAGAAAGGCAGGATAAACACACACTGCGTAGCATCCATATCCCCAAGATAGCTTTCATGGGCATCACTATATACGAGTCCTGAAGGGAAAACACATAACTCACTCATTGAAGCAGTAAGACAGACAACTGCTGTCTATGGTAGGGAGGGTATTACACTCTTTGCTTGCTAATGAATTTACCTGTCTTGCAAAACAGCTCAAAGTACGTTATGGAATAGAGTCATAAAATATGAGGCTACCTGACTTGCAGAAAATGCAGGAAGATTCCCTCATGTGGGCACAGTGAGTCTCGTCTCACTGACAGAGTTGCAGGGGACCCTCCTCTGTGTCACACTAAACTCCAAAGCCAGGTGCCTTCAACTCGCGCTGAAGCCTCTGAGAAAGTTGGCTGGGAGTGCGATGGCTCTGAACCAGATTCGAGTCCTAGAAAATCCTGTTACTTGCCAGAGGCACGAGAAAGGAGTTGTAATACAGTTGGCCCAATTGTATCCATTGTTCCTACCACGGTGTATTAGGACCTTTTGGAACAGCATCAGAGAGCTTACAGTATGCTACTGCTTGTAACAGACTACACCAGCCAATGCCTAGAAATAAGCTTTCTTTCTCCATTATTTCTATAACAGTGCATCTATAAAATAGCCTGATGTTGCCTTAATTATGCATCTATTTGGAATATAAGCCTTGCTGCTAGGTAAAAGCTCTAAGATTAAAAAAAGATTTGGCTTGTTCTTTTTCCTCTATTTTCATTATCACAGCCAGTCACAAAAGCAAAAGTAGGAAAACACAAACATTTTCCTAGAAAAGTTTATATTTATACACAAAGATATATTTTAATTATACTTTTAGATACCTCTTCATCCTTTAAAAAAAAAAAAAATTGTCTTTGTTCTTTTATGCCTGGACGTGGAGGAGCACCATTCTCACTAACAATTACCATTAATTTCCATTGAAAGTGTAGATAAAGTTATTCCAACAAGCTGTACTAAATAATGTGTAAAGCCCGCGAATACTCATTTATTTAGATCATGTCACCACCACCTCATTTCTAGAACACTTAACTATAGATTATAATTTAGGAACCCTAAATTATAATTCCACAAGCTCCTGTCTGTAATTATGTATGCTAATCACTAAAAAGTGTTCTGGCTGTAAACACTATGCACCCCTGCAATGTGAACATTAAACCCAACAAAATAATAATGGGCAAATGTTATAGCTTACAGAGCTAAATATTCATGCAGTTTCTGCAAAGAACATGTAAGAGGAGAGGGTCAAACAGTTTTTAGTGGGCTTCCACGTGGAGTCGACTACAACTCAAAGTTTCTTTAATATTTACATTAAAATGTCTCATCAGTGTGCATCCAATGGCAGATGTGAGGACATAAATGGACTTCCACTGGCCTGCCCCACCAGCTGCTGGTAGAGCAGTGTCATGAGCAAGGCAGCATAAGCAAACTAGGAAGACTGGTGTTTCTATTTATTTACAAAGGATATCTTCCTTCCTCTGGTCTGCCTTCCTCCCTTCTTCACCCCCGCAGTCTAACCCTGCCCTGTCTGGTACGTGGGCATGGTATTTGTCTTCAGAACATAACAAATAGAAGTTAACATTCACCAACTGTGACTTATCTGACAGCTCAGCACTCTATTTCGAGTTGTTCACCATTGCAACTTGATTTCCACAAAGCCCTGCGTCATGCTGTGGCACGCTGCCAGGTCATAGGCTGCTCAGTCTCTTGAAAAAGGGAATTTGTTAAGTTCACCAAGCTTTTCCTCCTTCTCGTAGTACACTCCATATCTTAAGCAGGAGAACATGCCAAATGGCATTATTGCAGGCAACAATAGTTCAGCAAAACTGTCTCTCCATTTTCACCACAAAACTTTACTCGTCTGCTGCACAAAGGGTTTCACTGAGTTCCTCTCCTATGATGATTTTGTCTTCCTAATATTCTTCTCTGGAGCAGAACAAAAATCTTCCTATATGGTTCAGGTGTCAATTACTCCAGTCCAGAGGTAACATCCTCCCTCTTTTTCTCTAACCAGATTTATTTCAGGTTCCTTCTATGATCAGCTACTTCCTGATCTCGGTGGCACCATAGGAGCTTATTATAAGCATTTTAATTTAAAGAGCCAATGTGTTTTGTAGGATTTTTCTTTCACTCTTGTAAAACTTGAAATAGATCAAGGACTACTTGAAAGTAGCCATGTAGCAATCCATAAAAAAGACAACACCAAAAAATAATGAAGAAGCACACTATGTTCCAAAATATGGATTTTCCATTATGGCAAAACTTGTCTGCAAGCGTTCATTAAGAGAGCAAGTAACAGTTTATTTTGTCAAATGTCCATTCATATTTGTAACTATTTCAGGAAGAATAGAAACTTCTGAATCCCTTGGTATAAAGGCTGAGTCATCATGAGCCAAATTCCACACTCTGGGGGCCTTTATGTTGGGGTTGGAACTACATGATCCCCCTTTATGGGGGTTGGAACTACATGATCCTTGAGGTCCCTTCCAACCCGGGTGATTCTGTGTGATTCTGTGATGTTCTGCATGGTAATTTCCTTTCTCTGTTTCTTTCTCCACATCCAATCTTCCTGCCCCATTACTTCACACTGCAGCAAGGCTGCAACCTACAACATGCAGGAGCACCCCTGGATGCCTCTGTCTGAAATCAAGTGTATGACATTGAATCTGTGAGGCTGGTTTAGTGGGCTAGAGCTTTTCCTTATTGCAGTGACTTTACACTACTTCAAAAATTCAAATTAATCTCAAAAACCCTGAACTTTTCACACATCTCTTTTATGCCACTACCTGTACTATTGCAATGCTGGGGGCACACGGAGCATATGCAGAGCCCTATCTATATATCACATTTCTCTCATAGTCACCAGACAATATATGAAGGCAATGGATGGACCATCACCAGACTACTTACAGATTGATACCCTAAGAATCATGTCATGTTAGTCTGTTACCAGAAAACTGAGTTTTACAGAAAGGTTTTGCCCAAAGATTTTGAGGATCTACAAAAAAGTATAAGAAAGTTGTAGCTCTCCATCCTGGTCATCTGCAAATCAAGATCAATCATTTTCTAAATGTGTTTTGCTATTTTCCTCTGAATGATGCTATGCTCGTGAATAATTGCTAGCCTGTGTAGTGGACAGTTCTTGATGGTGACTTCTATCCTGTGCTCTCCATAAGAGAAGATTTCCTCTGATGAAGTGCAGCATGTCCCAGTCTTGGCTTCACACCTCCCACCTGTGGTGTGGAGCTCTGTCCCACAGTGATGTGGTGATGAGTTTGGATTCTCCTCCCATGTAACACAAAAATCCTCTTCTTTTGCTGCCATCTCCATCTTTGGTAGTGGAAGCAAAGCTAGGAATCTGCTCCTACCCTATAACTTCATTTCACTGATATCTTTCTCAGCACCTCCTCTCTCTTGCATACTGGTATTAGTCAGATACAAGCAACAGAGTATTCAATCCTGAGTCACTTTCTTAGCTTAGAATCTTCCTTAGACAGAGAAGGATCAAATAAAATCTCTGTAAAATGCCACTGATGTGGCCTACGGTGATAAATTCTCTCCCACAAGTACAAGTCACTGGGGAGGTACCTTCCCATAGGTACATACCCTTCCCGAATCTCTAGGGCAGGAAATCCTCAACCAAGTTCTGAAGAAGCAGGGCACCCCCTGCTGACCCTGTGTCCAGAAGACAGGCATTTTCCACATCCTTAAAAGCAACTGGAAACAAACAAATGAAAAACAAACATATCAATGGAGATCCCGTATTTTACAGTCTTAATATCATTATTTTAAGAATACATTTATTCTTGCACTCCAGAGAAGAGTTGCTTATCACAGCTCAAGAGCTGGATAAGGAAAGAAAAAAGATTACTCTTCTCTGTCCTGAGGTTTCCTTCTTACTCATGGCATCTTTGGGGAATTCGTCCAATAGAACAACTGTTATAGAGAGGAAAGTTGGCTTTCATACACTGCTGTTTTGCCTTTCCACTGACGTTACCATAGCTGAAGAATAAATCTAATTTCATGTATCATTTACCACTGGGGACACTATTGGGAAGAAGAATTATTGTTCTTCAGCTCCAATCCAGCCGTGTTTTTCAGTTCTAAAACCTGCATAGTTTTCTTTCATCAAGTAAGTAAGTAAAGGTAGCTTTGGAGGAAGAGTGCGGCATGGAAATTTATACCTTGGTATATATGCAGAAAACAGGAGGGGAGAGCTTGCACCTATTTTGTATTTGCTTTGGAGCAGTTTAGCTTGAGGTCAGTAAATGCGGTGCTAAATTCTGAAAGGCTTCAAAAATGCCAGGTCTCCAATTAACTTTGGAAATCCAGATTCATATTTCAAACTTAACGCTTTCAGGTTTTTCAACATGACACACTGAAGATACATGAAGAATCCTGAATTCTCTCTTCTCGCACTCAGCTTACTCCCCATTTCCATTAACAGACCTTTTAGGAAATGTAGAAATAACAAGCAGAATAGGTGAGGGATGATTCCATCTCACAGAAGAAATGTGCATATTAAAAAAAAAGCCATAAATTTCTAGTCTAATCTGGCCAATCTTGATTATAACATATCACATTCTTCCTTTAAATATAATGCAATGTAATTCATTTAAATTCACCACATATGCCTAAAATTGAAAGAAAACAGATTCCCCTTAGGGGACGAAATAATTCCAAATCTTCTACCTTCTCTATGTGTTTTCAGAATTGCTGTTCTATTTCACAAGATATTTCACAAGGGGAATTTCCCCCCTTCTACATTGCAAAATACGTATGATAGATTTTAATATCAAACTTTTTATAATTCCTTGCTAATTTTTTATTTATTATTTGAGAGATGAAGGTTTCAAGCTACTGGAAACTGCTGTTCTGATTGTTCATGGTTTTCAATTAAAAATAATTTCTGTTTTAAAAACTTAAGGAAAGTTGAAAGAAAGCCTCAGTGCAGAATAAAGGAATAAAACACTGCTTGAACCGTTGAGTATGGCAGATGGAAAAAAAGACAGCCTTTTTCCTGAAGATCAGACAGGCTGAGGGTTTATCTGATCTGCTCTGCAAGACAATTTCACATTCTCTGATTAAGAAAGTCTCGTATCCGGTTCTCACATTCTTTCTTCTGGGCGATGTGTTATGCTCCAGCCAGTAGAAGTGCTATTGTCATGATGGTTCATACATAAAAATTTGGATTTGATTAGCTGCTGCTGATTCACTAACCACTCTCAGTACTGAAAGTGACATCAGAAGTTCAGCAAGCACCCTGAGAGAACTCAAACTGCTGGGTCCAGGGTGGCTTACAACAGAGAAAAATAAGGTAGCAACATCTAGAGGCATTTAACACACCACTGGGCAGCTGCATTAAGCTGGTCTAATTGCCCTTTTTATGCTCAGACAAAATTCATTCAGAACAAATGAGCTCCAAGAAACCTAAGTGGAAGCTTTGTTGTGTACCTCTGTTCTCGGGTTATCGCAGCCTGGGAGGAAGGAGGGAACGTTTCCTAGCTAGCTAGCTTTGGGATCTTTAGAAAGCAGTGCTACCTGGCCATCGAAGCCAGGCATGACCCTGAGGGTTTGCACAACTTTGATAAATGGAGGCCATATGTCTTCAATGAGTGGAAGGTGGAGACAGTGCCTTGGCCGATTCTTCAAAGCATTCCCCCTTTCTGACTAGTGTTGCTTTGGTCTTGCCTGCGTTCAACTTGAGCCAGCTGCTCTTTATCCAAGAGTTTATTTCCTGAAGGCATTCCAAAATCCCATGGCCAGTGTGAATATACTGTCAGATTAGACCATCTAATAGTCCTGTCTGCCCTCAAAAATCTCAGAATCTTTTGAGCACCTACAAGGCTCAGCTGAGATTACAGTCCACTGAGATTATGCCCAGGAAGGCATCCCTGGCCTGGAATAATTTTCATCCAAAATTAATAAAGCAAAACAGAGGCCATGGGAAAAAGGCCATATAATGTCTGCAAGTTCTCCCCTAAAGGTGGCAAAGGCACACCAGGTGTAGGTCACCCCCAGTGCTTTAATTTCTGCTCCACTAACTCTGGCAAAAGAACTTTGTAAGGAGATTAAGAGATAGTACTTTACAAAAGGAGAATAACATGAACTTTAATGTACAATTTCTGAATCCTGAATGTATCTCAGTTTTGGAACACTTTTTGCCATGTAAAAGTTAAGAGTTTTCCCAATTAGGCCATTTTAACAACTTAAAATGCTTGCACAGAGAGTATACTGACATTTGTTTTATCCAAACGATGTTGTTATGGAAATGCTGCAGGTATCTCTTAACACAATCAGCCAGAAACATGCTAGTCAGATTTCTTTTCTTCTCTAAGTGTGATCTTTTTCTGTGATTTCTTGAAAGTTTGTGCATTTTCAGATCAGAACTTACCAGTGTGATCAGCTGGTCTGATTTCCTATATCAAAACCTTAAAACCATCTTCAGAAATTTCTCTGTTGAAATCAGTATTCCTGCTCAAGTTGAAAGATTTCTCACAAGTCTTTGGCAAACCAAAAAGGCATTTTTGTGGTCTGCATTAAGTCACCGAGACATTACAGACAAAATAACTTAATGGCTTCTATATTTTAATTCTTACATATTCATTCCAATTAATATCACACATTGAAATTTTTGCTCTGTATTTTTCTACCCATCTTATAAAATCAAGCATCCACCAAAACCTTAATGAATTGATGTTCCCAATGTACACAAATTAATATCAATCATTATCATGTGCAATTGTCTCGTGCTTTAACTCATTAAATCTGAGAATGAGAGAAGTGCTAATGTCAACCTCATGCATCAAAATCGTGAAACTTTCCTAATATATACCTTCTTTTCAACAAGAAATTATTATTTTGACCAGTATGGAACGAGGTCATCTGTTATATCCCTCTGAGGAGAAAAACCTTCCCAACATTGGTTATAGAATCATAGAACTCATTGTTTGAGTTGGAAGGGACCTCTAAAAGACACCTATTTCAACTTCCCTGCAATGAACATGTGCATCTACAGCTAGATCAGATTGCTTAGAGCCTGGTCGGACATGACATTGAGTGTCTCCAAGGGCTTCCATCACCTCTCTGGACAGTCTGTTCCAGTGCCTCATCACCATCATCGTAAAAATCTTCTTCCTTATATTCAATCTGAATCTCCCCACTTAGTTTGAAAACATTTCCCTTTGTCCCCCTGTCACAACAGACCCTGCTAAACAGTCCAACTCCTTCTTTCTTGTAGATATTGAAAGGATGCTATCAGGTCTCTCTGAAGCCTCTTCTCCAGGCTCAACAGCCCCAGCTCTCTCAGCCTGTCCTTGTAGGGAAGATGTTCCATCCATTGGATCATCTTTGTGGCCCTCCTCTGGACTTGTTCCAACGAGTCCACATCTCTCTTGTACTGAGGACTCCACATCTATTTGCAGTACTCCAGGTGAGGTCCCATAAGTGCAGAGTAGAGGAGCAGAATTACTTCCCTCCACCTGCTAACCACATTCTTTTTGATGAAACCCAAGATGTGGTTGGCTTCTAGGCTGCAATGGCATATTGCTGGCTTGTGTCCATCTTCCCATCCCCCAGTACCCCCAAGTCCTTTTTGGCAGTGCTGTACTCTATCCTTTTGTACCCCAGCTAGTGTTAGATAGTGGGCATTGCCACAGCCCAGCTGCAAACCTTGGATTTGTTGAATCTGATGATGTTCACCTGGGCCCACTGCTTAAGCCTGTCTACGTCTCTCTGACATCCCCTCCCTCGGGCAAGCCAATAACTGGGGAGTGGTGAAAATGCATTAAAATCTTCCACACACCAGCCACCCTGATTCCTCAGAACCACAGATGTATTGTCACTCTCTAGCATTCTCTTTTGTGATTTAAGACATGGGGGGCATGATGCAGATAAATCCTGGTGGCTCTGCACCTTAGGCTGTGGTACTGGGGAGAGAAAGCTTGCAGATAGGCTAGATGGGGAAGACACTCTGCCTCCCTGGTACCACCTCTTTGTTCCAGTCCTATTTGTTAACACATGTTCCACATCACATCAGAAATATGTATGTGAGGGCTGCTCTGGAAGTAATGTGTCCTGTTTTATTATGTTGGCCCATGACATCAGAGGCAGATGTTGGTAGTATGGCAGTACAGGCTGAACCTTAACTGCCAATACTATATTACATTTTGTTGCCATGTGACAGATGGCAGCAGAGGAGCAAGTCTGACTATATTGCATTCTGACATGGATGTGCATATGAGCAAAGAGGTGAAATTTGGTTTACAGACACCAAACAACAGATAATTCACAGTGAGGTGTGTTTCAGTAGCAGCAACAGTGGCAGTGGTCAACCATGCTAGTGCAGACTTTTGCGACTGTGGGTTTCAGGTTCCTGTTCATGGCTGATAAAATTATATAGCCAGTGATGGTGACTGTGTTGAAAAACAGTGTTTTGTGGCTGAGAATACGCTCTATCAAACAGTGCTATTGTATTCCCTGTGTCTTTTGTAGTGTCCATGGAAACAAATAGGAGGCATTGCTTTCGGAGCAGTCCACATATGTGCTGTATTATTTTTGGATTTTGTCTATCTTTGAAAACAACATGGCTGCATATGAAAAGCAATCAGTCTTGCTGGAATGTGCACGTGGGGGAAAGCCTAGCTAAGCTCTACCAAAAACTGAGCATGACTTTTCAACTTATACACCTTTAATGATGAAGTTTTAGGTTTTCAAGCTTTTCTTCCCTTTAACAAGTGTTATATTTTCCTTTTTTTTTTTTTCTTTTTTTTTTTTTCCTTTTTTTTCCCAGGTTGTTTCTATTATCCCGTGAATCCAAAAATTAGCACTTTAAAAATTGGGACAACTGAAAACATTGCTGTTTGGTCAACCTTGCAACAAGTGTACAGCAGGACCATGCACATGCTAGCAGTTTTCACTAGTATACTTACCATGGCAGGAGAGGTTAGGAGCAGAGTCAGTCTATCAGTCTTGTAGAATAAACAGATTTAAACAGTTTATCCAGTGGACGAGATAACACAAAATAACTACGTATCTGCTATTCCTCTACACTTGGATAGAAAAAGAAAGAAAAAATGGAAATGGTGTTCTAAAAAGGTAGTTTTCCTGCATTACCCCAGCCAGTTTGAGAGCAAATATGATTTTTTGTTATGTCTAGTAATGTCTTCTGGATGGCCTTCTGATTCTTATTTATTTTCTATATATTTGGCATAGATCATGCTCAATATTTTGGATCAAAACAGAACCAGGAAAGTTATTAACTTTATAGAGCAAGATAAATAACATAATGGTGGGCTGATGGTATTAGCCCTCTCTCAGCTGGCATTGAAGTCACTGCTGGAGCAATGGATGAGACTTCTTGACCAAAGCTGAGGATGAGAGAAAAGGTTGGGATTTAACAAAACTGCAACCATCATGAATACAGGATGATGTCCGGGGACTCTGTGGGCTTCATGTAAGAAATAATTGAGTAATAAACAAAGTTATTCCAGGAATGGACATAGGTCATTAAGAAGAACACAGTATCAGTGAACCCCCTAAAATACAATCCTTTGCAAAGGTCCAAACCATCAAGAATAAATGTGCTTTTTTTTTTGTTTCTCTTGTACTGTCACTCCCATCCTCATTTCATCACGTTTTTGGAGAAGGGTAGGGGAATTCTTAAACCTTCGTGTACATTAAATTTATATTTAGAAAACAGTCTGAACAGAAACACTACTTCCAGAGCACCTCACACTTTGCAGGAAAAGTGCTCTTAGCTCCTGCCTAGTGTGACCCAAATTCACATGGCAAAGTTCAGAAAGGGACAAAAATGACGGCGATTGGGAAAGGGAAAAAATTATTTATGAGCAGCAAAAGGGAGAGAAGTGCAGTGCAGGTCTGGTGTAACATCAGAGATTCGTGCAGGGCCAAACCAAAGCTACACCACAGAAAAGCCGAGTTTGGAAGAGGAGATTAGCATCACTTACCTACATCTCAACATATTTTTTCACCAGGTGTCTCCTAGCAACAGTTATACCAGATGCTTTCCTTTTGTTTAATAGAATTTTCAACATATAATTTTTCAGTTCTCTTTCTTTCTCCTTCCTCCCTCAACTCACAGTGCTATGATCACTGGAAATGAAATTAAAAGTTCAAGACCTGAAAACACTTACAGCCATGATTAATTTTTAAAGCTTCAGGAAATCCAAGATGACATATAGTAATTTTGCTCAGTCGTGCAAGTGACGCTAAGCATTGTTGAGCCAGCACAATATTCAAATAAGAACAGCAAGCTTGTATTCCCAAGAGTATGAGGTATTCAGATCCAAAGTTTTGCCAAATGATCAAAAGGGACTGCCTGAATCACAATCCCCTTTAATCCATGAATTGCTTATTTTAGGAATGTATCAGCTGCTTCTTTCATACTCTACTGTTAATCAATATGTGAATTTCTGTCCCGTGTTTCCAATGCAAATTATACTACACAACCTGGAGCAATTAAGTATTGCTGAAAGAGGACTGCTTTCACAGCCAGAGCTAGGCAATACTCTTCAAACAAAATCATTTTCAGAGAAAGAAAACGTATTTGCCCATGCTAAAATCTCTCACTAATTAAAACACTTCCATCAGCATCTAAAAAGCATCTTAAGAACTCAGGTGCTGAAGGTTTGTCTCAAAACATTCCTGCAGTTATTTTTTCAACAGAAAATCGATTTTCTTTCAGTATATTTAAATGCAATTTTTGTAGCAATGCCAGCATACAAATTCATTGCTATTCCATTTCGTAACATTTTTTTCCGACTTGTTTCATTTGAAATATCTGAGGGCTGTTACACTGAAAAATACATTATTCACAGGGGCCTTGTTGTGCCAGTTGGAGGGTGTGCAAATATTCTTGAGTAAGGATTATGAGAGGTTCAGAAAAAGCACTGGAGTAGTCCAACATGCCTGCCTGAAACCTAGCAGAAGGATTTTCATCTTGCAAGGCTGGGCTGCTCATGCAGTTGGGCTCACGCTCACCCACGTGGCCTGAGTGAATCAATGGAACAACTTCAGTAACTGCGCACCAATGTAAATGGAACTCCTCAGTGCAGCTCTGTGTTTAAAGTTTACTCTTGACCAAAGCTAATTAGGGAAACAATAATTAGCCCCTTTCCTCTCAAATGTCAAACCACGACATTTGCTCTTCTGCTTCTGTTGCCATAAAAAAAAAAAAAGAAAAGCGTATGTATAAAAAAAAAAAAAAAAAAAAAAACCAAAACGAAACAAAAAAGTGCCTTCCTAACTATTTGATGTATTCTAAGGAAAATGTTAAAGATAAATAAGAATAAGCTTCAAAATCACCATAGGAGGCTATGGAATGACCTCAAGGCCCTGTTCTGTTAGTTTACTCCTTCCTACCTCTTGCACACAGAGGTGACACCATTAATTCTGTGGGCCTAAAGACTCAGGTGCTCAGGAATTAGCCAGTATGAGCATTACAAAGTACATAAAATCTGAGATTTAAGACCCTCACAAAATGCCTAGAACTTCGAAATACACGTGCTGCAGACTCTGAGGGCTGCACAGCTATCCACAGCGCCCCAGCTTGTCAGAAGGCTCCACTCACAATTGCTGCTGGCCTCCTCCTGCCTGATGCTGTTTCCACTGATGCTGGTGCTCCCATCATGATGCTGGCCATCCCATCTGCCTGGGCAAGCAGAACCCAGCATGACCATACAGAAGCAATACTAGTGGAGGAGAAATGTGGCTTCTGAAAGTGGGGCCTATCCTGCTTCTCCTCACACAGAACCAAGGGGATAGGAAAAGCCTGGGTTTCTGAAAACGGAGCAGCACCTTCTCCAGGCAGCCCTGTGGGGCTGTAACACAGCAGCTTCCTCCTTGCGGTGGACAAAATGGTGACTCTGTTACCTTTTGCAGAGGTGCCCCAAACTGACAGGGTTGGAGGCTGACAGATGCTGCCTATTGCTGGCAAGGGACCTCAAAATATTTGTACCAAATGCTGCCTTCCTTTAAGGAATGCACATGCAACATCCACCATCAGATTCCTATTTGTTTATCTGGGGGTGAGTCTTGCAGGGGCAGTGATTTGTCTCCCATGTAGAGATGATGCATGCAGGCGCTGAGAAAGTACAGGTCATTTATGAGCCTACAGCTCATTTGCAGACCATTTATTTTCCCCACTCATCTCTCACTGGTGCAGCCAATTAGAAGGGACCTGCTGTTTAGTTCTACCCAGCTTCTCACTCCTAGCACATCTGAGTATCTTGGTAATATTAATGAACGTCTCCTCACAGTGCTCCCACGAGGTGCAGGGATATTATCACCATTTACAGAGGTCTTGCCTATGGCTATACGATCTGTGGCAGAGCTGGGAATGGGACCAAGAAATCCAGGGCTCCAGCCCAGTGCATTAACCACAGTGCTCTTCCTCTGCTCCTTTTATGAGCTGGACACCTGCTTGCTAGTTGAGGACCACCAAACAGCTATCAGATGGTAATAAACTTTTACAGTCATGACAGACCTGAGCTGGATTTGAACCAGCATCTTAGAGGTGCAAAAGCTTTATATATAGCCCATTATTAGTCCCTTGAGCTAGATATTTCTCTGGTGGACTCTTTGTTACCCACTGTAAAGGCGAGCTTGGGATGCCAGCAGTTCCCAAAAGCAAGTATTGCCACACACTCAGTGTTATTTAGCTCTGACAGAGGATTCATAGGGTGAGGGTGTGTGTGCATGGGTTTTTTTTCCCAAGGAAACATTAGAAATCAACCTCAAGGATGTGAGCTTAGTTTAAATGTCATCTGAAAAACAGCTGCTAAAAAGAGATATAATCCACGAGCCAAAAAAGTGGGGCTGGGAGGAAGTTGAAATGAGAGATGTTTGGTTCTCTAATGCTCCTGTGTGAGGATAAAAGGGTGAGATGTGGGGAATCTTCTCTGGCACGAGGTCTTGCAAAGTGTTCTGGAAGATTCGGGTTTGCAGAATATGATCTCCCCATATGGCAGGTTTGAAAAAGTGGTGAAAGAAGTCCAAGCATATGCAGCAGTGATGTAACAGGGCCAGAGGGGTCAGGCACCTGTGACTTTCTAGCCACATTAAGTTCTTCAGAAGCTGCTTTTTGACTTAGCAGAGCAGAGTTTTCCATCACATATGTGTAAAACATTTCATCCATTACAGGTTTCTTGGCTCTTCTGAATTGATTTTGTTCATGTGTGGGGAAATTTAAGGAAACAAAACAACAACAACAAAAAAGCTTCTGAAACACATTTCTTCTCCTGTTTCAAAATTTGTCACTCATCTCCTTGAAGTGTGAGACTCTTCTCAAGCATTTGAAATGGTAACTTTTCAGTGCTGCATTTTGTTATGTGTTTGCATGCTGCCTGGCACAATTACTGAGCTGAGCCACAGGAACCTTCACCTATCAGTAGGTATTTTAGGTAATGCTATGATACAAAAACAGCAATAAATCAACTGCCTGCTATCCATGCTAAAACTTTACAAAGATGATGTGTGAGCTTTAGCCACAGGCAGAAAATCAACTGCTTATGCCTTCCCATATAAAAAATGACTTAGAGGAGAGTTTTCCCCAGATAGCCATAATCCTCAAATAATCCTCACTTGCCACAACAAAAACAACAGGAAAAAAATAATAATAATCCACTGTTGCAATGCAGCTGACTCCTTTACCTTCCCCTGCAGCTGAGAGGAGTGAGGAGAGGCAGCTATGAGGGGCTCAGAGCTCACCACAGAGCTCTGCTCTTACACACGTTTAAGCCATCATCACGAAGTGACTGGGGATGCAGCCTGTGGATGAGCCACAGCATATCCAGGATTACTCAAGGCTACCCAAGGATGGTGCTGCAGCCTCCAGAGAGGGCTCCAAGCAAGGGTCCCTTGTCTTCCACCAGCTCTGGTTGCTATTCAGGACAACAGCTTGGCAAGAACAAGCAGTAGTACTAGAATACCTTAAAATTTAGGATGTTAGCCTTTACAGCACATATACCATTCCCATAACACGTACAGAAATCGAGGACATGACCCTAGTGATCCTGAGACTAACCTCTTGAAATTCTGCACTATATAGAAATACAGGTAATGCTGATCCAGAGTTTTCTGCAACTGGGGATGAAATTATCTTGTGCTGCCTAAACAGTGAGCTTGCACCTGAATTCCT
This sequence comes from Tympanuchus pallidicinctus, assembly GCF_026119805.1. Lineage (NCBI taxonomy): Eukaryota > Metazoa > Chordata > Aves > Galliformes > Phasianidae > Tympanuchus > Tympanuchus pallidicinctus. The sequence continues at coordinate 1,250,473 of NW_026294752.1, read as the reverse complement.
GACACCCAGAATGACCGAAGGTCAGCATGGTCCTTCAGCATGCTATCTCCTTCCTTCATTGCAGTCATCAATCTGTATGCAGATAGTATACTTGCGGCCTCACTCAGGACAGCAGATTTTGAAAATGAAAGAAATGATGAATTCATTATGCAGCAACTTTGAAAAGCCAGTTGCCAAGCTCTGGGGAGAATGAGCACCAAACAGGAGCTCCATCTCATTCAGTGGAAGCATCTCACCACCCATGAACCGGCACGGTCTCCCTGCAGCAAACACGATGGAAAACCCTCAGGACAAGGAGCTGCAATCAGCCTGGTGCCAGCAGTGGCACAGCTGGGGGTAGAGCAAACCCCTGAGCCTCCACCCAGTGCTGAACCCCGACAGCAGCCAAATGAGGGCTGCTCTCTGGCGTCTGACGTTGTTTGTGACAGCACCCGCGAAGTGAATAGTATCAAGGATTACTATTTGTGTATTAGTGAGTCACAACACGCCAGATTCATAAGAGCCAGATGTCACAGCTGACCCAGACAAGGCACTCAGACAGATCCCACGCGTTTCATGTGTCAGCCTTACATCCATTCATAAAACAGCTCCCTCCCAAAATATAAGTCTTGGGAAAATTTAAGATCATTGTGCAATTCTAAGTCAAATTTCAATCATTTTCTTAGGTTTATTTTTCCCATTGTCGTCTTTTTTTTTTTTTTTTTTTTTTCTTTTGGTCAACAGTGGTTAAAAGAAAGGAGGGGCAGGAAATGATGTCCATCACAGCAAAGGATACAAAAAAAAAAAAAAAAAAAAAAAAAAGTATGGGTAGACAGGCTTGGAAAAATAACTTTTTTTTTTTTTTTTTTCCTTTTCAAAATGTAACAGCTATAGAAACAATCTCCTGGACAAAGTCAGACAGATGTTTTTTTCTTCCCCCACCCTTCCCTCCCCCCCCCCCCCCCCTTTCCTTTGGACAGAGTGACTTTCTCAAGAGCACAGCTGAAAAATCTTTGGAAAAAAAAACACACACAGTCTCAGGCGTTGGAGGTGTCTGGGGCTGAGGATTACAGAAGTTCAAATTGGCTCTCCCTGTCAAAATTACAGCTGCACAAAAGATGGTACAGTGCATCGGCCCAGGGCTCAAAAGGACTTTTTCCGGTTCTCAAGAACCACGCAAGTCTTGAGAAAACGCAGCTGTGCACGGCCAGACAGGCAGTGCTGGCAGGGCTGGGGCTGCCACCCACCCTGGAGCTGGCCAGAAGGGATACCAACCTGCTGCAGGGCACGAGTGTGGGATCCCCCTACTCGTACATGTGTCATTTAGGGATGATTTACTACCAGGGCATACCCTTTGTGACTGCTTATAATATGTTTTCTTTGTTTTCACACCTCCCTCTCGAGACTTGAAATTTAATATCTATTCCAGCAAGAAGAGTTCTTGCTCCATTGCCCTCGCTGGCTCGCTCTTCCTCTCCTTCCAGCATATCTTTCTCCATTGCCCAGATGAAGTGAACTGGCTGAAATTAATCTGCGTTGTCACCAAGGCACTGTTCTAACCACACAAATGCATTTTGAGGGTGTTGTTCCATTCAAATCTACCCCACCCCCATGACCCCGCTCATCTCAACCCACAGCACTTGTGTGATGTTGAATGCTGAGGGGTCCCCACACAGGCTGCACCACAGCGATTTTGGGGCTGTGTGGATGTTGGTATAAGGTTCCTGGGTGCTCTGCTCAGATGCTACATCATCCAGCAGTTGCACACAGCTGGAACAGTTCAGTGGTCTGCATACACCATGGAAGTTCTCAGACAGTTTTGCCTGTGGCTTTTAAGTGCCGAGTTTCCCCCTCTCCTTCCTTCCTTCAAATTGAAGATGATACGGCTGGTAATGAAAAGCTGACACACAGTGACAGGACAAGTGGAATGGCTTTAAACTAAAAGAGGGTAGATGTAGATTAGATGTAAGGAGGGAATTGCTTACTGAGAGGTACTGGGACAGGTTGCCCAGAGAAGCTGTGGATGCCCCATCCCTGGAGGTGTTCAAAGCCAGGTTGGATGGGGTCCTGGACAGCCTGAGCCAGTGGTTGTCAATGCTGCGCATGGCAGGGGGTTGGAATTGGATGGGCTTTGGGGACCCTTCCAACCCAAACCATTCTGTGATCCTGTGATAGCTGGATTGGCAGCTTTGGAGCAGATGCACCTGTGTAGCATTGCCTGATTCTTGCACATATGCGTAATGAGTGAGAATAGCACAATCTCTTTCTTGCAAAGGCTTAGTACTTCAGCTAGAAACCACACTGAGGTCCTCAGAGGCTATTAAGCAAGAGTAAATTATACACTTCTCTAGGAAAGACAGCTAAATTATTCATTTGACATTCCCATTTTGATCACTGGACAAGTGAAAACTGCAACCTGAGAAGGTGAAGGATCCTACTGATCACTTGTAAGCTGGTCAAAACTTTCAGTCTGGCTCCTCTCTGCAACTGATGTTTCTGTATAGCAAATGTCAGAGGAAATCTCTGTAAATTACAGATACATGAGCACCTGTAAATTTTGTGTTCTTTCCTTGATGATCACTTAGGTCTAAAAAATCTTGTCCTATAAAAATTCTCTTGCTTTTCCCAGTTTTATATTCTGCCAGCTCTAGAATTGATTATCTGCCATTACCTTCCTTTCTCCTTACTCGATAGTACCAATTATGCTGCTAAAAAAACCACCCTCCTCCCCCACCCATCTAATCACATTCTCCTCTTCAAAACCTTCAGTAGGTTTTTCTATACTTGGAGGCACTTTCTTGTGCTTCCATGGTAATCTCTACTTCTGCTTATATCCCTGTTCTTCCTTATTTGAGTTCCCAACCCCGTTGCCTAAAATCTCTTCCCAGCATCCTTCTGGTGTCTTTCACCCCTAGTTCCTCCCTTCCAGCACCTCCTCGCAACTTGGGGCTGCTTCCCATCCAGCCAAATTGCCACCACGCAGTCTTATTTCTGAGAAATATATCAACCCACAATCAGCTTGGTTAAGCCATGGATATGTGGAGATGTATGAGTGTAATGTCAGACCACTCTCTGGTTAGACCATCTTCCAGATAAAAGTTACATTAACTGAACATTATTTCCTCCGAAATATAAAATATTGCCTTAGATAACTTGTTGAAAAAAAAATGATCTAGATGCCTAATTTTTTTCATTTTCTATCAACATTTCTCTCATTCAACTTATGAGTAGTGACAAAGCATAACCCTGCCATTAGAAATACTGTGCAATCTTTTCAAGCCACTTGATTTCTCTGTCTAGTTTGACTGTCTGTAAAGTAGATGAGAGTAGTGGTTGTCCAGGTTAGAGGTGATGTTGCTTCTGATCGGCAACCATTATTTGTTTAGTCCATTTATAAATCACTCTGAAGATGAACTGGGTTTTGTCATATCAATGTGCATTGCTGAGTACAATGAAGCCTCCAATCATCTTAGTCCACACCAGTGTAACACAACTATAACAGTCATGAAAATTATTAATACTTTTCCAGCACTCTAAGCATGGAAAACACTGCACAAGTGCCAACAAGATGTTTTGTTTCATTTTGGCTAGGGACATCTTATTGCAGGAGTAGTAGCAAAATGTGTTAAATAGATCACTTACCCAGAATTGTATGGTCAGATCCCAGTATTATTACTGGAATCAAGTGCACAGAATTAATAATATTAGAACATTCACAGACTTTATTTCAACTGAAATATTTTGGGTTTCTCTTCTAACATTCTGAAATTCTTACAATGGGGTTTTACAGTAGCGATAGAATGTAAAGCATACATTAAGTAGACTATAGTACAATGACAGCATTTTTGATCATTGATCTTGAAAGCATATTGCTTATGGCATATGTTTTTCTCTTTTTTCCCAAAATTATTATTCTTGATAACAAAACTCTTGGAAACACTTGGAAATGAGGGGGATTTTCTACTGCTGCTAGCTGATTTCAAAGCCAACATGAAACGTGGGCTGACAATCTTCTGTATCATTTTTTCTTATTTTTTTTCTGAGGTGATGGCAGGTCAAATCCGATGCTTATTGAATTTATAGATTAATAATACTAGTTACACCCAGAGATAATTTCTCTAAATCCCCCTACCTCTTTTCATTTAAGGTTTGTATATGAATTCAGTTCTCATGGAAAAGGGCAGTGGGAAAATCTAATATCAGCGTCTGAAGCTAATGTAGTAGAAGCAGATGCTGTGTTAGCTTCTACTTAAAGCTTTGCCAGTACTTCTGATTCCAGTTTGATTACAGCACCCAATTTTATCTCTTTTCTGAGATTGTCCTTCAGTCAAAACTACAGAGGAAAGCTATGTAGTTTGCCAAGTGTTATCTACAAAATAAAAGGAGCTCTAACAAAAATTAATGATGCTTGAGGTCAACACTGGTAAGAGCCAAACACTTTGCCCTTCTCCACGACCTGTTTAGGGGGGGTCTCAAAGCAGTACTATATGAGTGGTGGTGTTCTAGCATGTTCATAGATCTGGACTGCAAATCTGCATAGACAGAACTTACAGGAAGAAGCAGGTCTAGAAGTACGAGCATCAGATATGCCAACAATCTTCCACACCAGCACAAATGATGCTACCAGCATGCTACTACTTGTAGCATGTAGTGAAGTACTACTAGGTCAGAATGACCGCATTTGCTTTGTTTGTAAAGCCACAGATGGTGACTTGCGAGCTTGGCTCCTCTCCTGCCTTTATTTCTGCCTTTCTAGAGGTAGAAATGGTCTCTCATGCATTCTAACTCAAAGTTCTGCACTGGTGTTACACCAGGATACTGAATGCTGCCCTCTTGCACAGACCAACATGCTTCTCACTGCCTTCCATCTTGTTGCCAATTTCATATATTTTGCTGAACTGATTACTTGTACTGAACAAGGCAGAGATGTAGGAGGAAACAAGTGGCATGAGATCACAATTAGAGCCTACATCAATGTGCATATTCACAGTGCACATGAGGCCAAATTAGGGCAGGAGAGACTGTTTTAATATTATATTTTCTCCAGTTACCCAGATCCAAATGGCACTTAACCTAAGGCAGTCATGTTAATCCTCAGGATTCATTTAGGAAAAAGACAGTACAGCATATGTTCACTGTCAAACACAGAGGAGACTGGCACTGTACATGCTTTTCCCAGCATTACGGACGCAAGAACAAATTATCTCAAGTCAGCTGCTCCCTAGTAACCACCCCCGTGAATGCTACCAACACATTACAAGTGTAAGATGGCTTATTATTCCTTTGCTTAGGAGTAAACAGCTTTGAATTACTTCACAACCACATAACTAGGGATGGCTACACATCAGATACAAGACAGGCTGCTATCCTATGGAAATCTTCTTTAATTGTGAATCACAAAATGATTTAAAATCAATTATGGTGATGAAAGTTCATCTTTGATTCATGGAAAAAGAATTCAGTAACAATATTTGTGTGTGTGCCCCTAAATAGCCCCTCTTGTTAACTATTCCACATGGGAGTATTATCTTAGCCTTTCCAGGTATGGTTGCAGGAACACATCACCTTATTTTATTGATTATCTGTGGCTTTACCCATTGTTTCTTCATTTTCACAGTAACAGAAGTTTTATATACTCTTGTCAAGCCTTCACAGAACTAGCAGGTACCATAAATCCCACCTTAACCAAACCAAACCAAACCAAACCAATCAACCAACCAACCAACCAACCAAAAAAAAAAAAATCACAATGCCTAACTTGTAAAAAGAGATCACAGCAATGAAAGAACCTTTTATGTTGAATGTGCCTGTTCTTTACCTTCCTATGGCAAGGAAACACTGTTGAAGCATTAGGTAAGTCAAAAGATAGAATCTTGAGGAATCCATTTATTGAAAGGTTTGCAAAGATGAAAGTTTAATTCTCAGCTTCTGTTCCTGTAGGCTGTACTAATACAGCTCCCACCCTGCTGCTCACCACAGCTAAGACTGCATCAATATGCCTATTATAAATGTCATGTTTCCAGTACTTACAGCTCAGCTGTTGGTATTTTCCTTTGGACTAGCCATGGAAATTCATGCCTATAACCTAAAAAGCATGTATAAATGCTCCATTTACTCACACAAAACCTTTACTGCCAGCTACCTAAACAGAAAGCTTTAGGAACAACAGTTAGAAATGACAGCCTACAACATCAATGTTAACCACCTGCTTCTGCAGGCAGTATAATCCTAAACATGGCAATAGTTTAGGCTTTAATACAGACTAATGGGAAGTGACTGGGTATAATTTTGAACTTTCCAAGATTGCTGTTTAGCAACAGCGTTTAAAATATCCATGATCACTTAAGCACATGATGGCTCAACCGAGTTCCAAGGGAGGGTGGTAGAAAAACAGTCCTCTACTCAAAAGCTCTGAGGATAATTTCTGCTGTGGTTGCACACGTAGCCACAGCAAATTCACAGTGGTCACAGTTGCCAGATACATAGCAGGGTAATAAAAAGTGAAGTTTTACATGGTGGTTGCACACATAGTCCCTGGTGGCCACACTTGGGAATTGCTGGTTAGCTAATATAACTCTTAAATAGGGACACGGGGAGCTTCAGTCCCACTCCTCTCCTGGTTTGAAGATGAAATCACTTGGACAAGACGTTTTTGCTTGCTATAGTAACTTAACTTGCCAGTTTCTCCCTAGAGATAGCACTTCCTTGTGTGCGGCCCCGTGGGGTGAGCATTTTCCAGTAATGACAGGAATGGATGGCAAGATTAAACACTGCATCTGTAGAAAAGAAGCCACAGCCTTTTGGAGCTAAATATTTACTAAATTCTGTACCAGACTTCCCTTCTTTATTTGTCGGTTCACAATGAAGTCAGTGCTTTATGAAAAGCCCAGTTCTTAGCAGATAGCAAAGGCTTTCCAACAGGACCTGACAGGTGTGTTTCAGCACTGACCCACATATCCCAGAACGGAAGAATTAAGAAATCAACCACAGCACCATGCCAACTGGCATCATTCTGGTGTCTACCTCAAGAATTTTATGAGGCACAGGGCTGATGCGTAAGAGGCTTTTCTAATCCATTAAATGCATGTTCTGAAGTGACCTTTTGCTACTAGAGAAAACTCAGCAATCGAAAACGTGATCTCTGCCTGCTCAGTCCTGGACCTTGTCACTGTGACTCTCACTGTAATGCCATTTAATACCAAACGTGGTGACAGAGTTTATCACTAAAGTCACTTTTCTGGGACTGAGCCATCAATTCATTTCAGCAGTCGCCTTTTCTCGTTGAACAAATTAGCACCAAAAATGCAAAGTATTTGCCACTTCTAGCAACAGATGGTCCTTAAACAACAGAGAACCGGGTCTTATCAATAACACTCTCAGCTACACAGCAAAAAGCAAGCTGCAGTGAAAAGGACCATTTACTGCCACAAGGGAATGCTTGGTGGGGCCAGGCCTTCTACAGCATGCTGGCTTGAAAAGAAAGAGACAAGGCCCTAAGGGGCAAGGTCGTACAGATTTTTCTAACCTATGGAAGATGTTTCAGTGGGGAAGAAGGAAAGTAACTGTTAGTGAAAAGGACTGCTGTAATCTAATGGGGAGATAGGGTTTGGCTGATAGCAGAAACATGAGGGGCTTGGTGCCTTACCCCTGGAGGGGAATGGCTGGAAGAGTAGGGAGCTGGGAGATGGCATGGGTTGAGTGAATGAGAACAGACAGCACTGGAGAAATAAACTCAGATAAAAGAAGAAACTGCTTTTCCTGGTTGTCCCCTCATGAAAGTGCTTGCAGTTTCATTCTAATAAGGGGGAAAATGGGAGGAGGAGTTGGAGGAGGAGGAGGAGGAGGAGTGGATGTTCTTTCTCATTAAAATCCTTCCTTAGGCTGCCAACTACATACCCACACTCTAACTGCCTTTTTCTTTGCCATGGCTGAGAGAGTTCAGTACATAGAGGAAGAGAACTGGCACAGAGAAGCCAGAGCTCTTAGTTGCATCTTGTCTGCAAGCCTCATCAGCACTCTGACTACCTACTGACCCTTGCAGGAGCGAAAGTCCCAGAGAAAAACTGCCGTGACAGAGTTCAGGGTGAAAGGCCAGCAAGTGGTGCCAGTTCCAGGATCCTCTGAGCAGGAACAGCATGTTCCTGAAACCTACTAGCAGCCAGAGTATAAATATGAGGAACATCCAGCCAAGCCTCAGGACAAGACATATGCACCACTCAGAAATCCCTCCCTGTACATTCATTCCAGTGTTGTTGCTACATTCAGTTTTAAAGGATGATATGCTTTCTACTCCCAGCATTCTGACTGGTTTCCTTTTGGTCAATGGCTCAATGTCCAAGTGCAGACTGGTACAGAATGGCGTTCCTCAAAGATTGGTGTTGGGATCGATGTTATTTAACATCCTTCTAGGTGACATGGACAGTGGGATCGAGTGCACCCTCAGCAAGTTTGCAGACAACAAAGCTGAGTGGTACAGTTGACATCCTAGAGGGAAAGGATGCTATCCAGACAGACCTGGACAGGTTTGAGAGCTGGGCTCATGCCAACCTCTCAAGTTCAAGAAGGCCAAGTGCAAAGTCCTGCACCTGGGTCAGGGCAGTTCCAAACACAGCTACAGGGTGGGTGGAGAATGGCTTGAGAGCAGCCCTGAGGAGAAGGGCTGGGGGGTGTCAGTTGATGAAAGATTCAACGTGAGCCAGCAGTGTGCGCTCACAGTCCCAATGGCCAACCACTTCCTCAACTGCATCAAGAGAAACATGACCAGCAGGTTGAGAAAGGTGATTCTGACCCTGCTCTTGAGAGACTCCATCTGTACTACTGAGCCCAGTTCTGGAGACTCGACTCAAAGACATGGAGCTGTTAGAGCAGGTCCAGAGGCCACAAAGATGATCAGAAGGCTGGAAGCAGCCTTCCAGTACCTGAAGGAGGCTTACAAGAAAGCTGGGGAGGGACTTTTTACAAGGACATATGGCAACAGAACGAGGGGAAATGGCTTCGAAATGGAGAGGGTAGATTTAGACTCGATATTAGGAAGAAATTCTTTAACGTGAAGGTGGTGAGACACTGGAACAAGTTGCACACAGAGGCTATGAATGCTTCCCCCCTGGAAGCGTTCAAGGCCAGGCTGGATGGGACTTTGAGCAAGCTGGTCTAATGAGAGGTGTTCCTGCCTATAGCAGGGGGTTGGAACTAGAGCATGTTAAATATCCCCTTTCATTCCAAACCTATGATTCTGTGATAAAAACTGGAGGACATTAACACCAGTAGCAAAAGAATGGTTGTTATTAGAGGGATTTTATCCTGTTTTGTACACACTCTTCCCCAAAGACACCTCCTTTCCCCTTGGAGCAGGAGCCCTTCTGCCTCTCTCACTTCCATACATATATACTCACTTTATTGATGTTCCCAGAAAAAAAGGAAAAGAAAGATCAGTGAAAACTGTTGAATTAAATGGAAAATGTCATTTCAGTTTGTGGGAAAGACCTATTTTTTTCATCAAGCCCAAATACAGTCTATCAAATATTTTTGCTATCATGGAACATTACAGAAGAACCTTCAAATTTTTCTTCTGAGAAGTTATTCTAAATCCAGATTGAGTCAACTCTTATTTAAGAGCAAAGGCACAAGCAGTATCAGAACTGTGATGGACAATGCAACAATACCTCAACACCTGAGAAAAAATCTGATGTACATGTTTGTTTCTTCTCTCCTACTTTCCTCCAGTCTGTTTTTCCTTTATTGGTAGAAAGCAGGCTTGGTACACAATTTGCAACTACTCTTTTATGTTTGGAATTTTTTTAATGCAGTGGGTTTCGACACACACACACACATACATTTTTCTACTAAATTCTCCATTAGAAATAATGTCTGTTTCTGATATGGATTGAAAATTGAGGGCAGGTGGAAATTTTCCTCCTGCAGTATTCTGAAAAAAAATAAAAATAAAAATAAAAATAAAAATAAAAATAAAAATAAAAATAAAAATAAAAATAAAAACAAACAAAAAAATCCAACATTGAGCCAGTCACCTACTGGCCCTGCTGCAGATTCATCTCTTTTATAGTTTAACCTGGCAAGTGGCTGAGCACCACACAGTCATTCATTCACTCCTCCCCTTGCCAGTGGGATGGTGGCAAGAACTGGGAAAAAAACAACAAAATATAACTCATGAATGAGATAAAACTATTTACTAAGATAGAGAAAAGGAAAAGGATAATAGTTATGACTACATTTATATATACAAATGTGTATACAAATATATACAAATATGTGTACAAGTGATGCACAATTTCTCATCACCCCCAAGCTGATGCCCAGCTACCCGCTCAAGTAGCCAAACAGCCAAATGAACTCCCATGCCCTTCAAAACTCCTCTGCATGATTACATATGGTATAGAATATGTCTTTGTCCACTATAAGTCAGCTGCCCTAATTCTGTTCCCTCCCAGCTCCTTGGACCCTTCGCTGAGAATAGCCTTGGCTCTGTACAGCACTGCTTAGCAGCAATTATAAACACTGGTTTGTTATCCATATTGTTTTTCTTCTACAATCAAAATAAAGCATTATACCACACTCTAATGACAAAAAATTCCATCCCAGCTGAAACTAAGACAACTTCTACCCCTTATTCAATACCATTTACATCATGCTCAGATCCCACAGTTTTAACATATCCTAACTAATTACCATCATCTATCTTGGTTTTTGTTTTTTCTTTTTTATATATATGTATATGTATATCTATCTATCTATCTATCTATATACATATATCTATGTATATACACACACATTCCCATAGTCTAGGGACCATCAAATTAAATTGTCCATGGTACTCATTTAGTTCATAACTTTAAGGTCCATCTGTCCTCATAGTCCTTCAGTACAGGAGGAATGATTCAGTGTTGGGTTACTGCATGCAAAATCTAGTATGATTCCATCAGAATTTGCTCTTCTTCAGATTGGATAGTTCTTACTGTAGTACTGTTAACAAGACATACAACTATAATAATGATGACATGCAGTAAATTATTGGCTGTTCTTGCCCAGCATCAAATCAACCTGAGTCACACAATGGACATCCCCATCGTTCTGCATTACCCAAAACATGCACCCAGGTCCCTCAGCAAAAGCGGAGGGATAATAAAGTCATATTTTTCCTGAGGCAGGAATAACCCAGAGTGTCTTGTCCAGCATGTTCTTTTCATGCACCAGCAGGATTTTATCCAATTCTACAATATGCAGGAGGTTTGATTGGGCAGGACCAGCTCAACTGACAGTTCTCCAAGTGTTGACTAACAATGTGGCTTTTGCTAAATGTGTCCCAACACCTATATACACCAGCACCCACTGCTCTCAATGTAGTCTTTAACAGTTCATTGTATCGTTCAGTTTTTCCAGAGGCTGGTGCATGATAAGGGGATGTAAAATACCCACTTAATGCCATGATCTTTGGTCTAAGTGGCTGTGAGACTGTTTTGGAAACAAATCCTGTTGTCTGACTCAATTCTTTCTCGGGTGCCATGTCACTACAAGACTTGCTTTTCAAGACCCAGGATAGTATTTTGAGTGGTGGCATGGGGCACTGGATATGCTTCCAGCCATCCGGTGGTTGCTTCCACCATTGTAAGCACATGATGTTTGCCATGGCAACTGTGAGAGTGTGATATAATCCACCTACCAGACCTCTTCGTACTTTTATTTCAGCCATTATTCCTCCATACCAAAGAGATTTTATCCACTTGGCTCACTTAATTACATCTAAGACAGCCTCCCAGTTCCTGATGCACAGGCCTGGCCAAGCATGCATGTGGCTGACTTCTAGGCCTTTGATTGCACTCTCAGCCAGCATTCAGACCTTTCCATTTCATAGACAGAGAGAGGAGTGTCAGGGTGGACTCAGCCATAACCTCCACAATGAGAGAGAAGCCACTAAAATTCTGTAGACATGGATGCTTATTATATGCGCCTCTAGAAAGGAGAGAATAAAAACTTGTTTTTGTCAGCTACTGAGCCTGCAATGTATAGTAGCAGGCAACAAAATCTCAAGAAATATGGGAATTCAATATAACAGTAGAAAGGAAGAGGTCAAGACGTGAAACATCTTCTTGTGACCAGCTAACACTTGTGCCTCTCAGAAATTCACCAAGATGGAAACGACAACCAAACCAGTGAGGTATGGTGGAGAGAGTGCAATGTAAAAACTTCTTAAATTTTTTATTGTGTCTGCTATCACTGCTTTGATCTCTTTCTAATTTATGAAGTTCTTGGCATTTATTCCAATCAAAATTTGTTCTTTTTAGTCTCTAAGCCCTTAAGACATTGTGGGAAGCTCACTCCTGGGCGGGGGTTTAGGTACACCCACTTCAAAGCTGTGGACAGAGAGGGCATATTAATCAGTGGGAAATGCTAAAGATGGGGAGAAGTTGCTTAGCTTTCAAATGTGTAGTTAGTTAGGCAACAAACTCGAATCCTGCCTTTGATTACTCCTTCATTTCTCAAAATACAACTTTTGCTAAAACCTGTTTTTGTTCACCAGAAACCAGTAAGAAAAAAACCCTGACTATGGGAGACCCAAGCTAAATTGCTTTTCACCTTGACAAGAAAAATGGAGACCAGATTCACTCAAAAGAGGCTGTGGTCGGATCTATAGCAGTATGAAACAACGAAGCATCTTCAGATGTCCTCAAATCCAAAGGAAAGGTGCTATCTTCTTACAGACCAGAATTAAAGCCCAAAAGTCTAAAGAGGAAGAGAAGCTTATCCATATTTTTTCCAGTCAGTTAGCTTCCAGCTGCATTCATAACTAGGAATAAGTGCACACACACTCAGCTTGCCAGCTCTCCTCACACAGGCACATGAGTATTAGAATGCTTCAGACACCCCACACATAAATTTCTGCCCTTCTCATTTACTGCTGTAGCACTGAAGCTTGTTGTTGTGAGCCCTACTTTCAAGACCCTGGTCTGTCCCACTCACAGTGCATACAGCCCTGATGCTGAACTCCACATTGAGGCAATAGCCTCACAATGCCTAAAAAATTAGAGTTCCCTTGGTGACTTTAACTCATAGCACTCAGAAGTACAGCAAAAACAATGGCAGCTAGGAGGATTTAAGCATCCCTGATGATAAGCTGTAAAAAGGGGGTTACAAAAATTCCTTTGCTATTGTGGAGGTAAGTCTACTATTGTGTAGAAGGTGATTAGATACTCCAGAGAAGGAGGGGAAATGTACATATTAAACACATTATATCCTGTAAAACTAAGCAGTATATCTCTCTGTGTATGAAAACAATCAACTTGGCTTAAGTGTGGGAACCCGTAGACAAACTATCCAGAGCAATTTCTCTTTTTATATTATATTTAATTATTATATTTATATTATTTTTATATTTATTTATTTGTATTATATTTAATCAAACCAATTTTCCTATCATTTTTCAGATTGCACTTGGTTATGTACATAGCAACTGAATTCATTAGTACGTGCACAAAGAGCTTTGTTTTCTGTCTGTCACATATCATCACTATACCCACTTATCTGAGACCTTAATGCAGTCAGAAAGGCACGGCGATCTCTAAATCCAGGTTTTAGCATCTCCAGTTGACGACAATATATAACTTTATGTTATCAAAAAGAGCCAGTAGACCTGTCACAATAAAAGCAACCTCAAAACTAATAATAAAAAAATGCTGCTCAGACACTGAATACTTTCACCAAAATGGTTAAAGCAGTATTTAAAGCAAAGCTTCATTTCTTGATGTGCATGTCTTTCCTTAAGGATAACTGTCTGCTTTGCCTTGCAACGCTCTTCATGCTCATTTCCCTGGTGAATGGCAGAGAGATTGATAAACTGGGCTGCTGCTACTAAACAGTCACCTGAAAAAAAACTAGACATCTGTAGCTACTGTTGTCAGGCACATCCCACGCAATACAAAGTACACAGCTTGCTCTGGTACCCTCCATTGAAGGTGGCTCCCCGAGCCCCCTCGTGCTGAAGACCTTTTTCGTTCACCTTTGCAGAACTGATGCTGCTCTGTGCCTTAATAGGTCTCCTAAGACACTGAATATATGACTTATCAGGAGAATAGCGAGAGGCAGGAGAATGTGCGTAGGAAGCTTATGTTAAGGCACATGAAAAAAAATTCCTAAAATTCAGGAGGGAAAAAAGGACAGATGGATTTTTTAGTAAATAACATTGCTTCACATCTCCTTGGCTCCATAAGGGAAAACATTTTCCACTAAAAATAGTAGCTAGACCGAAAAGGTACCAATTTATCTGGGGCTATAAAATGAGGTGCAAACTATTAGAAAAGGCAACTCAAACTCTGTTTGCCAGAAAACAGCCAGCATACTGTACCAGGAGTCCAGAAGTTAATCCAATGGTAAATACAGTGTATGTGCCTTGGGAAAAGGTTTTGAGCAGCAGGACACTTAAATGATGAGGTGAAAATCCAGTAGCCACATCTTCAACATCATACTGAAGACAAAGACACTGGTAAAATATTTCCATTTCCTTCTTAGACCTCCACTTGTTTTTCTGGTAAACAGTCCCATCAAACCTTTCTACACTCTTTTGTTCCTAGGCCAGCAGGCTTCTGCCTAAAGAATGTCTACCCATAAAAATCTACAAACATCCACACAAAAACAAACAGGTATTATATCTATATATGGTACAGAACTCTATGCATTTTTTCCATTCTTGTGGCTGCTTTGTTGATCTTCTGTGCTTTTAGACACTTCCTGTGGCACTGTGACCAGGTTAAGCATGGCTTCGTCATTAAGAATACACACAAGTTTTGATTAACAAAGTTTCATGGCCCAAGATGAGCCAGACTCATATTTGGAAGTTTGCTAGTGAACTCAAATGCTTAATGATAGGAACAACTCCAAATGCTTACCTAAGCTTAACAGAATAGAAGGACAGAGAGCATTGCTGCTTTGGGTGTTTTTATTTTCCTAGCATCTGTGGTATGTGGAGTTATTCCCAGATAGAAGGAGCTCCCACCCAGAGCTGTGACTGCACATCCCAGAGGAAAATGTCTCTTTCAGGTGACAATTCAGCCAACAAAATCAATACAGTTGTCATGAAATAACCAAATCTCTGCTAGTGTGGAGGGAGAAGCATACGGTCTTCTCAGAGCAAGCAGTAGCTGGAACGGACAGGCATACAGGAGGCTGGCAAGTGAGTGTTATATATATTGCTGCTTGCGGTCATGTGAGAATTAAAAGCATTTGCTGTGATGACATTTTCATTAACAAGTTTCCACTTTGTTCACAAGGGAATATAAACCAGTCGTCTCCACTGGAAGAATTGCATTGTATGATCAGGAAAACATCAGAAAGGGATAGACATAACATGGATGAATTTAATTTTAGGAAAAAAAAATATGCATAAAGACTGTGGTATATTAATGGAAGAAGCCATTCGGATTCTTTCCCCTTCTTGAATGGAAAAATCACCCTGTGACTGTATGTTTAAGGCTGTGGAGGGGATATGCATTTATTCCCTGTTCCACAGCACAATTGATATAACAGACTCACACAGGCAGTCAGAGAGGAGCACTGTAACTGAAGAAAGGTTGGCCTGAAACACACAAGGGGAAGGCAGCAGTGACCTGGTGGTCACTGGCTGATGGTGGGTCCATCAGCACACAGCTGTGCCAAAATGAGAGGCAAAGTGGGCACCCATGAACTCTGAGCACAATGTGGGGGGAGGGTGGCCTGCAGCAAAAATGCTGGGCTGTGGGTCAAAAGCAAAGACACCAAGAACAAAATGAGCTACAGGGTTTGAGGTGAAAGAATGTCGCTGACATTGAAATCCTTGCTTTAAAAGTAGATTTTTGATGGCTAAAAGAAGCAGTCAGTTTTTAATCGTATTCATTTTTCAACTGTATTCTTTAAGGACTCTTCACAAGGAAGAAAAATGCTTGTTTTCTCATGCCATAGCAATAGAATTCAATTATGTTCATTTTTTATGTTGTAGAAGCTGACTGTAAGTAGACTCTGAAATCCTCCCCATTTGCTCCAAGGTGATAGGATTTATTAGAGCAATCTGACTAATGCAAAGCTGCAAGGTGCATGCATGAAATCTGCTTACTCTGGAGGTTGCATTTAAAAAAAAAGAAAAAGGATGAGAAGTCTGGGGGCAGAGTTCTTCCCTTGGAGGTGGTCTGACTAAGAAGTGACTAAGAGATCTAGAGAAATTATAGTAAGCAAAAGAGCATCCTTGGGTATCTGCAAACAATTGGCATAAATGTAACTTTCAGTAAGGCAGATGACTAACATACACATCACTAAGCACTTTGTGTGGCATGGCTTTTCAGGTCATCTCGTGGTGTGTAGGCTCACACTCTGGAAATCTACATGAAAACTACAAAGGTAACCAAGGATGCGCAGGCGGAGGAAGCAATAAAAGTTCAGGACTAGAATGTGAGGGAGTGATAGTGATGTAACTCTAATTGGGTTGGATGAGACATTGCTGTCCTAGTGAGCCAAGAAGTTTATAAGCTCTGAAACGATAGGAAACTTCAACAAAAATCAGAATTCTCACAAGATATAGCAGAGATGGGGAAGATAACAGTCAGTGTGGTCATGTTTCAGGCTGTTGTGCATGATTTATGCATGTGAAGGGATGGCTTGCACTAAGCAAATTGTCCCCCAGGTTTATATGAGTTCAGTGACAAACTACATATGCCTTTAGTTATAAATTTACCACATCATTTCTTCATTCACTTCACCAAAATGGATACTTACTGCATCCATTTGTATAGCACATGTGGTTCCTTGCTCATGATGTCTTTAAACCCAAAATGACATGGGAATGAAGTGTATCTAACATGGGAATTTCAAGTGTATCTAACAAAGACAGACTGTGAACCCAGAAAAAAGACCCCCAATTCTCTTTTTTTTTTCTCCTGGCCTACTTTTGTGCAAGAAGATACTTCAGAAAGGTGACATTATTTTCCTGACATTTCCATCATTACTGGAACTGTTCCATGTGTTTGTCTGTTTCAAAATGACATTACTGAGGTTTTAAGTTATACAACTCTGCAGAACACTGCCTAAATGCGAGTTTGTAAAACAAGTTTGTTTGGTTTTTTTTCCAGAAATGGAAGCACTCTTTCTCTGAAAGTGATCAGGCAGTGGAATGGGCTGCCCAGGGAGGTGGTGGAGTCACCAACCCTGGAGGTGTTCAAGGAACGTTTGGATGTTGTGTTGAAGGACATGATTTAGTGAGAACTATTGGTGATGGGTGGACGGTTGGACTGGGTGATCCTGTGGGTGTTCTCCAACCTTGGTGATTCTATGATTCTAATTAGTGCCTTTTGAAGAACAATCTGTTAACTCCAGTAGAACAGTGGCAGTCACAGAATCACTTAAGTCGAAAAAGACCCTAAAAATCATTGTCTAACCATCTGCCTGACCTACTGAGTCCCATCACCAAGCAATGTCCCTTAGTGACACATCCAACCTTCAGGGATGAAGATTCCACCATTGTTCTGGGTGACCTGTTCCAATGGTTGACCACCCTCTCTGTGAACAAATCCTTCATAACCTCAAATATAAACCTCCCCTGGTGCAACCTGAGGCTGTTTCCTCATATTCTGTCACTTGCCACTTGAGAAAACAGATTGGCACTCTCCTTGCTGCAACTTCCTGTTAGGAAGTTGTATAGAGTGATGAAGTCTCCCCTCAGCCTCCTCTTCTCCAGACTAAACAGCCCCTTCTCACCCACTCTTCATATATGTTGTTTTCCCCTGAAGAGCCCTCTTACCATCAGATCAACAATCCTGCCCAATGTGTTAGCTTCTGCAAACTTAACGAAGGTGCACTCAATCCACTCACACACTGATAAAAATTTTAACAAAGCTGGATGCAGAACTGAGCATCCACTGAGGAGTTCCAGAGGTGACTGGTCACCAACAGGATTGAACTCCATTCACTGTCACATTCAGCTGTGTCTAAAGGTATATCATTTGCATTTGGCCGTGTTATTCAGCATGCAGCCACAAGCCATTGAATTAATGATTTTGCTCATTTTGTTGGACTGTTGCCTGAGGGCAGAGTGAGTAGTAACGGATCCATTTACTGATCCATTTGCTATCATGCTTTCTGCCTCACATCCCATAACCAGAGCAGCCACACTGGTGCATTCTCTCTCGTTTTTGCCTAAATCACTGTACCAGTTTCATAAGTTCAGCTGCTATGTATGGGCATGCTGTTATATGTAATGTGGTCTGAATGTGGGGCAACTGGTCAGGGCACACCCTCACCAGTCTCTTCTTCATTTTTTTGAGTTACAATTGGTTGGGTCTCACTCAAGTGGAATCTCAAGATCTGACTTTTTAGTTCTTCCAAAAATAGAGCTTAGTTTATACAGGTTCCCTTGCTCACGGTCCCTGGTACTTTCTGAAGAGATGTTTCAGACCTTCTGTAAAAGAATGATCAGATTGGCTTTTCCCCATCAGTACCATGACTTGTCATTCAAACTTTTCAACTTGGTCACATAGTAGTTGATTTTCATTGACCAAAGCTTCTTCAGGCATGTTTAATCGACTTAAAGCCACCAACAGTGGCCATGCCATGGTGGATACAGCCAGCTGTTGTTCTTGAGTAATTAGTACATTTTTGCTAAGGCAATGAAAATGCTCAGCTGTACAGACTGGGAACTTGTGGATATTTCCTCCATCCCACAAAGTGTCCCATTTTTCAATTATAGAACTGATCCAGATATGGAGATCCTAAGGATCCCAGGATGTGCCCTGGCAAGATCTCATTCAAAGAGGTTGTCTTTCCCCATCCAAGCCACTATATTATATTAATTAAAAATGCCCATATTAGTATTTTAGGAGCCTTGTGATAGAGTATTTTTAAAGGGTTAGACTCTTGCCTGGCTCACCACTAATGTGAGGCAATAGAAGGCAATGACAGTGCCTTCTACTGGGATAAAAGCACTATGGAACAATAGAAGATGACAAAGAAGAAAAACTAGCTCACCCCTTTCAACAATCAGTGACAGCAAAAGAGAATTATTATCTCTGTCCAGAAAGCTGCTTCTCCCTCAGCTGCTAGCCCTTGAATGAGGATGAGGAGGGGCAGACCCAGAATCTGTTGAATGAAGGTCCACTGGGGCTGTCTCATAATGCCTCTCTAGTTGTGCGCAGTGTTTGGTATGAGTAAGTCTAGCTGCAGACTGGTTTTAGCATCTCTGAAGACCTCTAGACTAGAATTGGCATATTGTTAAGCTCTAGCCTGTTAGCCCAACTCCCACTTGCCAGTGTTTGGACAGAAATATGCACTGGGGGGTTAGAACGGCTTCTGATTCAAGTATTAGGTTGGTCTCAGCCTGCTGTGTACATACACAATGACTTCATTTAAAAATATTTCCTTCTCGCTCTTTTTCCATCACTAATGGAAATATAAACACCTCTTGAGTATGTTAGCACTGCAAAGATACAGCTAGAGGAGTGAACTTAGAATCATAGACACCCCTTCAAGATCATCACATCCCACCACCAACTTGACCTGCGAAGTTCCATCACCAAGTCATTTCCCTTAGTGCCACTTCCAGACTTCTCTTAGATACCTCCAGGGAGCAGAACTCCACCACTGCCCCGGGCAGCCCATTCCAATCCTTGTCCATCATCTCTGTGAAAAAACTCTTCCCAATGTCCAGTTAAACCTCTCCTGGTATCGCCCGAGACTGCTGCCTCACATCTTATCACTTGTCACCTGGAAAAAGAGACCAATGTCCCCCTGGTTGCCACCATCCATAGGAAGCGATGAGATCTCTCTTATCCTGCTCCTCCCAACTCCATTTCCTTCAGCACTTCCTCATAACCTTGAAGCCTTACTTAGCTTTTCATTGCTCTTCTCTGCACATGCTCAAGCAACTCGATATCCTTCTTATAGTGAGGAGCTCTAAAGTGAACACATGGCCAGAGATGTAGTCTCACCAGAGCCATGTACACGTTGACAACCACTTCCCTGGTCATTCTGTCCACACACTTTCTGATGCAGGCCAAGCTGCCCTTGGCATTCTTGGCCTCCTGGGCACATTGCTGGCTCATGTTAAGCCAGATGTTGCCCAATGCCCCCAAGTCCTTTTCTGCTGGACAACTTTCCAGCTCTTCTTCCCCAAACTTGTACCTCTGTATCCGGTTCTTATGAGCTAAGTGCAGCACCCAGCATTTAGTCTTGTTGAATGTCAGATAATTAGATTTAGCCCATGGATCAAGCCTAGCCAGATTCCCCTGCAAAGCCTTCCTTGCCACAAGCAGATCAGCAATCCTGTCTAATGTGTTGGTTTCTGAAAAATTACCAAAAGTCCTCTCAATCTCTTCATCCAGACCACTAATAAGAATGTTAAACAAACTTGACCACAGAACTGAGCCCTGAGAAGTGCCAGAAGTGACTGGACACCAAATGGATTGAATTGGATTCACTGTGACTCTGAGCATCAACATTCAGCTAGTCCCTCACCGAGAAAATTGTACACTTTTCCAAGCTATGAGCAGTTAGTTTTTCCAGAAGAATGCCATGAGAAACAGCGTCACTTGACTGAAATCCAAATAGACAACATTCACAGCATTTCCCTCATCTATTAAATGGATCATCTTGTCACAGGAGGAGATCCAGTTCATCAGGCAGAACCTGCCCTTCATGAAAACATACAGACTGGTTCTGGTCACTCAATTGCTCCACACGTGTTGTGATAGCACTCAAGATGATCTGCTCTATAATATTCCCTGATATTGATGTCAGACTGACAGGGTTGTAACTCCCTGCATCCTGTGACCGCAGTCACATTCACTAACCTCCAGTCAGCTGGGACCTCCTTGGTTAGTCAGGACTGCTGGTAAATCACCACAAAAGGCTTGATGAGGTCATTCAATACTCTTGGGCAAATCTCATCTGGACCCATACAGTTAAGAATGTTGAAAATATAGAATCAAAGAATCATAGAATGATTTGGGTTGGAAGGGATTTTAACATGCTCTAGTTCCAACCCCTTGCTATGAGCAAGAACACTTCTCACTAGACCAGATTGCTTGAAGTAGGGGGCAGAATCACCTTTCTCAACCTGCTGGTCATGTTTCTCTTGATGCAGTTGAGGAAGTGGTTGGCCATTGGGACTGTGAGCGCACGCTGCTGGCTCACGTTGAATCTTTCATCAACCGACACCCCCCAGCCCTTCTCCTCAGGGCTGCTCTCAAGCCATTCTCCACCCACCCTGTAGCTGTGTTTGGAACTGCCCTGACCCAGGTGCAGGATCTTGCACTTGGTCTTCTTGAACTTGAGAGGTTGGCATGAGCCCAGCTCTCAAACCTGTCCAGGTCTGTCTGGATAGCATCCTTTCCCTCTAGGATGTCAACTGTACCACTCAGCTTGGTGTTGTTTGCAAACTTGCTGAGGGTGCACTCGATCCCACTGTCCATGTCACCTAGAAGGATGTTAAATAACATTGGTCCCAACATTGATCCCTAAGGAATGCAACTTATCATTGGTCTCCACTTGGACATTGAGCCATTGACTGCAACTCTCTGTGACCATCCAGCCATTTCCTTATCTCACGAGTGTTCCATTCATCAAATCCATTTTCTCCAGTTTGGCAAGCAGGATGTCATGCAAGACAGTGTCAAACACTTTGCAGAAATACAGGTAGATGACATCAGTTGTATTCCTTTATTCACTGACACTGTAACTCCATCATAAAAGGCCACCAAATTTGTCAGGCATGACTTTCTGTTGGTGAAGCCACATTGGTTACCACCAATCACCTCATCTTTTTTTTCTCCACGTGTCTTAGTAGGGCCTTCTGGAGGATCTGTTCCATGATCTTGACAGGCATAGAGGTAAGACTGTCTGGACTGTAGTTCCTTGGATCTTTTCTTCCCTTTTTTAAAATGGGGGTTATGTTTCCTGTTTTCCAGTCAGTGGGAACCTTGAGGAGACCACTTAAAATTTTCCATTGGATTACAGAGGCTTCATTTCACTCCCTGTTATAATCTTCCAACTCATGGTGCTGGAAACCCTGAGAACAACTGGTCTTACAAAGAAAGACGGAGCCAAAAATGTCTTTAAGTTGCTCAGCCTTATTCTCATCTTTCATCACTACGTTTCCTCTCACATCCAGTTAATGATGAAGAGTGTTCTTAGTCCTCCTTTTGCTGTCAAAGCATTTCATAGAATCCTAGAATAGCCTGAGTTGAAAAGGACCATAATGATCACCTAGTTCCAACCCCCTGCTACGTGCCAGCCACCAGCCCAGGCTGCCCAGAGCCACATCCAGCCTGGCCTTGAATGCCTGCAGGGATGGGGCATCCACAGCCTCCTTGGGCAACCTGTTCCAGTGCCTCACCACCTTCTTCATCGAGAGGTGCTCCAGCCCTCTGATCATCTTAGTGGCCCTCCTCTGGTCCCACTCCAAGAGCTCCTCATCCTTCTTGTACTGGGGGCTGCAGACCTGGACACAGTACTCGAAATGGAGCCTCACAACAGCTGAGCAGAGGGGGAAAATCACCTCCATATTTATATTTATAGAAGCATTTTTATTCTCTTTTGTTGCAATAGCCAAAAGGAGTTCCAGTTCTAATTTTCTTCTTGAACAGTTTGAAAACAGCTCTATAATCCTCCTGTGTTGCCTTTTTCTTCTTTCAAAGTTACTAAATCTCTTCCTGTTCATCCAGGCTGGTCTTCTCCCGCACTGGCTAAACTTCTGATACAATAGGACTACCATCTCCTGTACTTTGAATTCATTCTTAAAGAAGATTCAGCATTACTGGACTATTTCACCTTTCAGAACAAGGGAGACTATCAACCAGGTCTCTAAAAAGGCCAAAGTCCAACCTCTGGAAATCCAAGGTGGCATTTCTGCTAACCACCTTCTTTACAAAAACAAAAAAAAATCTCTGTTTTCTGATTGCAGTGCTCAAAGCAGCCTTCAACCATCTCATCATCTACAAGTCTCAGTCAGGACAGAGAATCCAGTAAAAAGCGTCCACAACCATCTGCAAGCAGTAGCTGAGGTTCTGAAGGTCCCACTAATAGTTAACAACACAACAACAAGGAAAGCAACCTCCTTCCTTAGACAGAATAAATACTGAATGCTCATTTGTTGATGCAAAGGGTTGGATGATATTATTTTGGTTCCAGGGGAAAAAACCTTTTTCTTTTTTCCTTAATAGAAAATTCTTTAGTATTTCCTTCTTGCAATAAAAGTTAGCTTTTTACCCAAAGGATAATAAGATTTTCATTTGCTCACTCATTGTCTCTCATGTCCATTTGTAATGTAAACTCTTAAGGAATAGGGACTACTCCTTTCTCTCCACATATGAATACAACAACCTTCATCTTGTGTCTCCCATTTCAAATGGCACCTCCATTGTTAAATACAGCCAAGCAACAAGAAGTTTAAGAACTGCTGTACAGATGCAGATGATTACTGAGGCCAGCCAGGGACAGAATGAGAAGCAGAAATCAGGATTTTCTGCTTTCCATTCTTGATTAATTCACATACTTTTCAAGGAGGGGAGCAAGAGATCTTTAGGTGTTGAGAATATTCTTTAACCTCCAAAATGGGAAGAATATCTCATTAAATTAAAAAAAAAAAACAAGAACCAACCAACCAAACAAAACTACACACTGTCCCAAAACTGTGGATATTTTGATCCTGTTAAACAGCCGTGTCTCCATTGACTTCTGTGGAGCTTGAGCAAAAGTCCTTACAAACTCAAAGCCAGACAGAGATGAGTGGGGCTGTGGGATGTTTTTGGTATAAACATCCTGCTTTGCTTCAGGGATTTGACTTCTGCACACAGAGGAAAGAGGGTCTAGGATAAAATAGAAGGGGAGCTCCCACTCTTCATTTGATTTCAACAGTCAGAGCAATCTGAGAAACATTCTTGTATGAAATAAATCCTATCCTCACTTACACCCATGCAGCTAAAGGCAGCATTTGGCTTTAAGACAAGTGTATCTCTTAACTATTTTGAGTGCCATATGCTATATGAGTGCCATATGTTAGCATTTCTTAACTATATATAGCCATTTCAAATGGTGTGCAGAGACAGAGGGGAGAGCACTGCCCTGGTCTCTCCTTCACCTCACCTCAGATTTTTCCTCCCATTTCTCTTTCCTTTCCTTTTCTCTCCTGCATTCCTCCCTGCCTACACTCAGCTTCCTTCATCACACATCCCATTTTTTTTTATTTTAAAAAACAAAGTATTCTGCATATCTAACAAACCTTCTCCTCCCCCCCCCCTCCATCTGACATCTGGTTTTATCCCCTCCCTTCCCCCCCAAGTTGCTCAG
The DNA here is from genome assembly GCF_026119805.1 of Tympanuchus pallidicinctus. Lineage (NCBI taxonomy): Eukaryota > Metazoa > Chordata > Aves > Galliformes > Phasianidae > Tympanuchus > Tympanuchus pallidicinctus. The sequence goes on along the minus strand of NW_026294752.1, from coordinate 1,226,182 downwards.
CACAAGTTTTGGTTTCCTCAGAGCTTAGCTGATGCACCACAGCAGCTTTGAAGGCAGGAGCTCTCTGGCAGGTAAATAAAGAGTCCCTAAACCCTCCATCCCATTCTCTCCACCTTTCAACTTCCTCCTTGCCACTTCTATGGACCTTGAGCAGTTGACTGAGAGTAGATGCTTCCCATCAAGGCTGGTTCAGCAGGCAATGTCCTCGAAATTACCACCTTTAAGATTTATTTTCTTTAGACTGATTGTTTTATTTTACATATCAGGCCTCCTTTAATTCCTTTCCCTTTCTCAGGTAGCACCAGGAGTTAACTCCTCCCTTTCTAAATTGCAGTGTGTGGGACAGACTGCCTCTACCTTAAAAACACTTCAGCTTCCAATCCTGCAGATTGAACAGCTTCCACCATGCATATTAGTTGTTGCTGTGGGTTTTTTTGTCCCCATTAGGAACTGAGTCCAGCTGTCGTGGTCTGGTACATCTCAAAAGAAAACACCAGTGGGACACCTCCTTGCCGACTCAGACTGTTTACACCATCCTTAGTCTCTCTGGTAATTGTAATGAAAGAAATGGGACTTTTCCACCAGATTGTGATTTAAAAAATTATTGTTATTGTTATTATTGTCATTATTATTATTTTGTTACTGTTCTCACTAACAAAAAATGGGAATTATTTTGACTGTTGCAGTGAAGCAAGCATTTGGAAACATTTACTCCTGGTAATCTCCTCCTCTGAAAATTTATTCATGGAAGCAGTGAGGTAAAGAAAAAAGGAAATGAATGTTTACTATACTGGGGAAAAGCCAGGTCTACCACATAACGAAAGCACCTTCACACAGTCCTCAATAAGGAAAGCCAGGAACACTAAGTATTGCAATAGAGGAAAACTAAAGCAGGATAAAATCCACCTGCGTGCTCATCATCAGACTGCAGTGATGCCAAGAGTTAAGCTCTCCTTCAAAGGTCAAAATGAGCAGGATTCAGGGGCTGCAGAGGTCTTTGTCCCACGGCCTGCCCCAAGTTTTACACAAAATGCTCACAGGCTGCTGATGTCCTGCAGCTTCACAGCTCCTGCCTGAAGGATTGGAAGCATCATCCCCTCCTGGCGCCATGCTGCCTCCAGCCCTTCCTGCTGCCAAGTTCCTGTCTTGCAGGTGGGCCCCTTGAAGCAAAAACGTTGCTTCAATGTGAGTGGTGGTGCTGGAACAAGGAAAACGCTGCAAAAGGCTGGAATGAAAAGTGGCATGGGCTCTTCTCAGCCTGACCCCCGTGTTTTTTATAACATAATATAGAATGATAATGTCCATATGAGCATGACATTCCTCAGAGGTCTAACCTCAGCTCGTATCTTCAGAGAATTGCATGATGTAGCTTATGCACCTTTAAAAAATCACTGTAATTTATGATTTGCATGTTTTATTGCCTTATAATTATAATCCAACAGTGCCATCCACTGCTTCTCCAAATAATCTTTGCATGGTTTTTCTTCCTGAAGTCATCTTTCATAAGTCACGACGCTAATACTGAGCACTTTGGCTATGTATGGTATATATGAATGTGGGGCCAGATGTGGGAAAAAAAAAATTACAAGAGCAAAATCAAAACTGTGATCTGCTGACATTCATAAGGGATTACCAGAACTGTCAAACAAAACCTTTTTGGGCTGTAGATAACACCATGTTTCACAGTTAGAAAAACCACATTCCTGAGTCATACAGAGAGAGCTTGTGTGCATAATTTTATAATGCTTCTTGAAATCAATTCAATAAAATAATATATTTTGACTCAAACTTTTCCCCAAATATAATCACGTAGCAGATGAGAACAGAGTACCCCATGCTGTGAATTGCCAAGTAATGACTCTTGATGACTCTTTGGGATGAGTGTTTTGGATGATGGTATTCAGCAACCCAAAGCACCGTAATCTTAACACTTAAATTTACTGATGTATTGTGTGACTGTATCAAGCAGATCTGGAGGTCACAAAGGTCCCTTGAAGAAAGCAGCAAGCATGTTCCCAAAATACCACTAATGTTATCATCTTCCCAGTAGGGAACCGTAAAAATTCAGCTTGAACTCAGTCAAAGCATTGTACTTTTTTGTGCTTTGTATGTGCCATGTTGGGTATGGCACAGGGGTGCACATGCACATACATATGCAGGTGTATATGTAGATACCCACAAACACACTGACAGCGATGGAAATGCAAAGTACTATTTAGGTGCATATGTTTTTCAAATAGCTCTTTAAGTTTTGCTTCTAGCTCTGTCTTTATGAGCTCAAGTAAACACAGACTGCTTGTAAGAAGTAACAAGCTTTGACTCAGTTTTCTTCCAAATACTCAGCTTCCCAGAAATTTTGGACAGACAATTTAAAAAAAGAAGAAAAAAAAAAAAAAAAAGGAAGAAACTGAAGCCTTTTGTGCATTTTCTTGTTTCTAAAAAGCAGATAAAAACCAATACATTAAAATAGGATTTACTCACTGCCAACACACCAAGTTATCCGAGAACCCGTATTCCAGACCCCCAGTACTATCACTTCTGATAAACCAGCACAAATTGAAAACTTATGTAAATGGCCAAATGAACATTTCTCTTCTATGAAGAATCCTTACCACATAGGCCTACGGAGAGTTTTGTGGTACCACATAAAAGAAGATGCAAATCAAGCACTCTATAGTGTCAGAAAATCCAGCAGTTACCCACAGGACCAGGACCAGCTAGCAAAGCACATGATTATTTTTCACTTTGCGTTCAAGTAGGATCTGAATTTGAGGACTGTTAACTAAAATTGCATAAAACAACAATGCTGTCCCTTCCATAGAGATGTGATGCTATAGTGATGTTATTAACCACAATTCATAGAATGAAGCTTCCAAATCGCTGAGCTTCTGGATTGAAAGAAAAAAAGGGAAAGAGAGAGATGATAATAACTTTTTTATTTTTTTTTTTTTTTTTTTTTTTTTTGCATTGCATAAAAGCTCCCAGGCAGAAAACTGCATCTGGAAACGAATCAGCAGCCTTAGCCTTAATAACGAACATCTAATACCTACAGGTTTATTCACTCTATGTGGACCCACATGGTCATATACCATGTATCAGCTTCTTTAAAATGTCTTATTTACGATCTTCATGTATGAACCCCAAAGCAAATTTCTTTGCAACTCATTATACCCAGGATGTAAATGTACTATTTTTAACTTGTCTTGCCATGCCATTTCCTAACAGTATCCAACAGAATTATCTACAGTTGAAATTGTCCTCTGGAAGCAACTCATACCAGGAGGGATTTACCAAACTTTGTCCTGTGGAATGAGAAAGAGCTTCTGGACATGTGCAACTGGGAGTAAAGTGATTTAGTGATAGTTTTTATTTTATAACTAAAAGGATCATGTTTATACAAGTATTACTTCTGCCAATACCTCCCACTACAGTAAATTTATCTAACCCTTGAATCATCAATAGCACATGAAAAAACTACAAACATCTATCTGTCCAATTCTGAGCCAAAACACAGGCATATGGACTGTTGTATATGCTGTCATCACGAATAAAGCATTGCAGTACGTTTCCTCTATTTATAGTTCAAAGAAATTAAAAAGAAAATCGCAAAACCTTAAGTGTCAGCAAAGGGAGCTACAAAACTGCCAGGGCTTACACTTTTCATGACCACAACTTCAACATATGCAGTTAAAAAATAGTAACTCTGATTGACAATATTTATCAGTTCTGTTTATGCAAAGCTAAAAGGAAGACTTGTAATACACTGTAGAATGTCTGATCTGACACTGTGTTGTATACTTGGAGGGAAAACAGTAACAAAATCTGGGCAAGTTCAGTAGCTAAATGCACAGTTTATGACTGAGAAAACCCCTTCAGAACAAAAGCTTTTTTCCCTATCACGAACCAAGGCCAAAAGAAAAACCTAGCATGTTTATGAGAATGAAAAATTTTGCAAAATTATTTCCCAAATATACAGACATATGTATACACACACCTAACAACTAATATAAAGCCTTTTATGAAGCTTTTTCAATCCCAAGGGGCCTCCCTCCCTCCTGCTCTAAATTTTTCCAGACAGGCAAGTTACCAGTTGCACAGATCATGATGTTACTCAGCTCCTTGCAACAAAGGCAGTGGCAAAATGCTAGGACAGCAGTGGCAGCAGGCACTCTAACACAGACAGGAATCCAAAGGTCAAATCCTTAGATGGCCCAAGCTGGAATGGATCTCTTGATCTGAATAACAAGAAAACTGAAAAATGAGCCCGACGAGTTTCCACAGACTTTCAAAGATTCATGGAAAACATGGCTGGCAGCAATCTGAAGACATTATTCAGTGCATATTACTGACCAAAGGGAGGATCGGATTTCTCTAACCAAAAGCCATTAGCTATTAAACACAGTGGTTCAGGAACATTCTTCAGCTCATTCCTAAAATTTGCCAGAAGTCAGAGGGATGTAATGGGAAAGCTGTCCTTATCTTTTTGTCAAAATACCCACTGCTCATCATCACACACTGGGATAGGTGAGGCTCTGTCTCACCTGCTTGCCCGTTCCTTCCTCCCAGAAGACTCTGAAACAACCAGATAAGCATGCTCCATTCTTCTCCCTGGCTCTTGAGATAATAAAATCAAAATCAAAACCTTCTATCTTAATAACCAAAAATTCAAGAGCATATAAAATGCCACCCAAACAGCTAACAGAAAGGCGCATCAGACTGGTAAAAATATTTATGCAGAAAAGAGACTACAACTCACTCATAAGAGGGCATGCAGTATGTGTTCACAAACACAGATCCAGTATCTTGTGTTTAAAGGAGAATTCAGTTCAGAGGTACAGACAGAAATAGTGCCAAAGAAATTGCTTTCTTTTTCCTTAAATATTGTAGTTTTCTTCCCTTTTAATCAGTGGGAGAGTAAAGGGCAAAACTCAGCTACAAATTAGCAGGGGAGGTGGCCCTGGGATCTGGCCTTTGTCTTGCACTTGCTGTACTTCTCCCATGGTGTAGGAGGCAGTCCAGTATTCATCAAGAACACAGCTCCACACAGTATTCACATGTGCACAGTGTTTCACATGTGACTGTGAAATATGCACACGGCTATCCAATATCTGATCTCAAATGTACCAACACTGGTCCTTCTGCTAAGAATCACATAATAGCATGACAATTTTACTTTGCACCAAGAGCATTACCTCTTTCAGGACAGGCAGAGGAAGGCAACCCAAGGAACAACCAAACACTTTCAACTAACTCTGGAAATAGCTCCCCATGGGATGGGTTCTATTCTTCCTTGTCACATAGGCAAGGAATCCATGGCAGAGCAAACCATATCATGAACTTGGTGGCAGAGGTCTCCTCTTGAAATCCATGACTCCACCCAAGGTCTTAGGCTGGAGGATAAACAGCATCACAAAAGAATCTCTGCACGATGCTGAGCCCTGGATTGTATAACTGTGCTTGCAACTGAAGTTAAATTAAGGATTTGAAGATTACTGTCTGCCCCAGTACACAGGAATACTAATTTTAAGGAGACATTTTCACTCTTCAGGTTCTACCATGTCTCTTCATAAATGTTAATCTTCCTTTAGGTCAAAAGTGTGTGCTCAGTGTGGGATTTGCAGTGAACTACCACCACTGTCCATCTTTGTCAGACCTTTCCTGTTCCTGTACCCAGATTTGCAGTCAACACAAAGACCATGCAGGATCACTAATTGATTATACACTGACATGCGTTTGTGATGATGCCTCATGTGGCAACACCACAGAGTAATGACTTTATTCTCAAGGTTAACATTTTAACTCAAAACACGTATTTCCTCCAAATTCTGCTGTGAGAAGATTTTTTGTCTTGTCTATTGCTATTTCTCCAAGTACTTCCTGCCCCCAACATATTTTTCTGTGTTATAGATGTCAGTGAGGATAAACTTTAAGCTTTGTAACAGAGCTACTGGGGACGAGCCTGGAAACTACAGACAACGTGTGCTTTAGCCCACAGCCCACTCCTGTGAAACAGAGTGACTCCAAATGTGTTTTCTTCTCCTGGTCACTTTTTGAGTACTGCCCTCTAAACTTTGGTAGGCACTCTGCAATGTGTGTGCTGTGGGAGGGAAATTTTTTTTGTATGTTAGAAATGTGCAGCCCTCAGGAATTTGAGTAGTGGAAAAGGAAAGGTTGCTCCTCTTCACTGTCTCAGGAACTACAGAATTCCTCTTGCTTGCCAATTATTATCATATTAGAGAGTGGTGCTATAACTTCCTCACACTCAGCTACCTTCTAGGGCAGCATTTGTATGAAGAATGGAAAATTAATAACATGCTCTCTCTAAACTTAATAAAGGGTGTACACCTGTCTTTAATTTCAATTTAATTTCATTTTTATAAAAACTTCAACAATAAGAGTATATGATTAATTTCTAAATGAAATGTTGTCAGCTCACCATCATAACCAGAAGGAAACCAGTGGAGCAGAACTTAGATTTGTTCCTTAGGGTTGTAAAGCATATAATAAATGGCTGGATCAAACACCAAAGATGTTTTTAATGATGTAGAAAAAAGGAAGACAATTTTAAATTGACAGTGGCCAATTACGTGTAAATTTCAAGAAACTTTTGATGGTGGCAGGGTTTAAATCAAATACCAAAATGTGATTTCATGTGAAAAGGTCTAGTTAAACCTTTGTGCTTTAATGAAAAGAAGTTATTTAGGAGCCCCAGTTTCAGTTCTACAGCAGAGTTATGAGAACACATGCACTTCCATGGTCTTTACGTGGTTTTAAGACCTATAAACATTCCCCTTCCTCCAAGACGTTAGTGCATTTTCATTGGTAGAAATGTCAAGAAATAATGTAGATGTTTGCCTTTTTCTCTATTTATTCTCTTATTTCTTCCCTGCTTAAAGTGAAGGAAGGATCAAAAAGGAGATAATGCATTTTTCAATAATAAAAATAATAGTAATAATATTCTCCTTAATATATATATATATAAATGAATATACAATCAGAAAGAGGCACACAAATTTCAAATGTGGTATACTGAAAATCTATTGTTCTAGCCTCAACAATTAAGTTTGGGGGAAAAAAAAACCCACAACGACACTTAAAATAAATAACACAAAAAAAATTTGTTCCCATCAAATTCCTTTGAGAGTTCCATGAAGGTTGCTAGAACTTTTTCTGGCTTTATCAAATTAATGTTACTGACGTCGTTAAGGAGGGATAACAGCTGCTCCAAGTTTAAGATTGCAACAGAGCCCCCACTGGAATCTCACTCTGGACCCCACAAAAACATTCCATTAAAATGGGGGTTTCCCTTCCACAACCACAGGACAAATGGACGAAGAAGAAAGGTTTTATAAAAGTAGGACCTACCATTGTGTTTCCTGTTTGGGTTGCAAAATTCTGGCTTTCTTTTTCACTGTAAGAAGTGACCAGCCTCTACATTCATAGCCAATGTCTAGTTTGCATTCTGTAGTGGGAAAAATGTAGCGAATCCATGGGATGCAATGCAAATTTAGTCTTTGGTGTCTTTCCTACCAGGCTCCTCCTGCAAAAGTCAATTCCATAGATATTTTCAGTTCCCCAGACTTACCCTGCTTAATCAAATTTCCTTAAAAATAAGTATTTAAGACACACCACACTGTCATCCAGCCCTTTTCTCCTATCATTTTGCCCCCAATCAGTTTTGAATTTCCTGCTCATTCGTGGCCAAGTCTGTCAGAATAGTAGGTGCAGGCTGAGTGAAAATAGGCATGCAGAGCCATTGTGGGAAAGGCTGCAGCACATACCCTTCCCAAACATCAGAGGATGCAAACAGGGGACTCATGGAAGGAAGGGGAGTGAGAAAGAGTCATTCAGAGAGAAGTCAGTGAGAAACAAAACTCCATGGGCAGTGCTGTTTACAGAATACTTGTTATGTGCAATATGGAGTCTGACCTGTCTAGCAGGTAAGGGATGTACATCCTTCTCCTTTGCACTTTACCATTAGGAATCGTGGCTTTGGCTCTTCTCATGATATTAAATGCAAGTCACAGGCTACAATGTGATGGGTTTATTTATGCTTTACTAGAAAATCTGCCTAGAATCGAGACTTGCAATATTCCTTTTGAAGGGCTTGTGAAATATTGTTAATGAAGGTAATTTCAGTAGGTTGGCTTGAAAAGGCTATGTGTAACCCTAACAGGGACCAAAAGACAGTGTAAGTAGTAGCAGTCTTACAGAAGAAGTTAAGATAAAAGGTAAGGCTAAGTTAAAATAATTTTCAGTTATCTCTACACTAAATCTATGCACTAAAGGACAGCAGCAGACAGATTCTGCTTCTTTACATCCTACAGGAAAGCCAAGCTCCATCAGTACGTCCTGTGTGAACTGGCCCTGGACAGCACTCTCCTCCCCCTCTACACAGAATGGCTAAAAAAAAAAAAAGAAAATTAGTGTCCTTTTGATCTTTTGGCTCCTTGCCTTGGCATGTCTTATGACTTTGGCCGGAACCTGGAAGAAGCATCTTCCTAATTAATAGCTCAGGAATTATTTCAGACTGCCACCCACCAGGACTGTTTAGCTGGATGGACTACGTGACCTTTCTGCTGCTTTCCTCCAGCCTCATCCCAGACTGCTGCTGTGACCTCTTTGCAGCAGTGCCCACCAAACTCCTGTTTGCCGCAGGCAGTCTCCATCCTATAGCAAGCCTGAAACAGCCTAAACGAGCCTGCCTCTACTCAGCTTTTCCAGTTTATTTGGTACATTTTTATATGTACTTTTCCCATGCTTCAGACACTAGCAGTGCTGGAGAGCAATGCTGCAATGCCCTATTCCCTCTTGACATACTTTGTGTGTGGTTAGTAAACAGCTCCACATTCAAGACCTAACCAATGAACTCTTCCTGGGCCTCCCTTCCCAAACTTTTAGACCACTGTTTCTGCTTCTAGCAAAGTGCTTCCACCTACAACATAACTTATAAAAAATACTGTTAACATTTATTTAGAGTCTGTATACAAACATGCAAGTAGGATTCACAGACGGATATAAACCAGAAAACAATGCCTCAATGCATAACTTTATGGGTAGCACTTTTGAATGAAAAGTCATTTTGATCATTTCTGGGTTTTCTGGGTGTTCATCATGAGACATTTATAAGGACCCTCAATTTTTAGAGGGCTCTGGGAACCCACGTGCTGAAACACAAGCCCTTTTAAGGTATTTTTAATGGATCATCTGAAGAATAAGACATCCAAAACAATTACTCACCCTCAAAAAATCTTGACCATTTATATAACATTATTTTTCTAGTCATGAATAATTGAATGAGCTTGTGAATCCACACAGCCAACTTCATGGCATTTCTTTGTAGGTTCATCTGTTTGTCTGTCACACAACAGCTTGGGAATGCTGCATTTACTCAGTTAAAAGTGTTGGAGACTATTCCAGATGCTCCCAGCCAAGGAAAATGAGAATGACAGTAATGGAGAACACATCGAGCCTTCATCACTTGCTTGTTGCTCCCACCCTCTCTTTTAAGTCAAAGGTTTGGCTGACAGCATTCATTAACACTTTCTGAAATAACAGTATCGCTCCCTCATAATTTCCCATTCCATCTTCCCAATAGAGCTTACAGTTGCATCTCCTCACAAACATCTTACTTTCCAAAATAAAGGTACCAAGGAAGTGGAAGGTGAGGGACACAAATGTAGGCCTTCTCAGGAAAACACGGGACACGAGTAGCAGAATAAATGACCAGAGTACACACTTCTTATGGAAACATGATTTGTGATCTGAGGGCAAGGGCAGTGGAGGAGGCTGGAGAAGGGGAGTGAGGAGGAGGAGATATGAACAAGGTGTCCCTCCTAATAGAAAAGATTAGTACAGAAGGATGGATCTGGGATGGAAGAGTGCAGACCTGGAGGGACAAACTGAAATAACAGACTTTCATGTTATATGGAGTTCTGAAAAATTCTTCAAAGTTCAGGTCAAAACTGACATCTTGGAGCACAGCATACATAACCTTCATATTATTTGAAGAACCAACATCTACCAGGTGTTTAAGCTCATTGCATTCTTTCCACTTGTCATTCCAGCTAAAACACACATCATGAGAGTTTTGAATTCACAGAGTTCTTTCAATGGTGAGATAATTTTCATGTTGGCCGCAAGTTTACCACCTTCAATAAAGACAAACAAATGTATTTGCAGCAAATAGTGGCTTTTGTTCTATCAGGAGACAGAATACAGCTTGTTGTTACAGGCTTAGTCTGGGAGTCTGAATTAGAAAACACAGTGTAGAGAACATGGCCACATACTTGACTTTTACATACTTAACAGATGTGCACTGAAGAAGATATACCTAAGGGCTACACAACACAGAAGCCTACAGAAAACAAAACATGATGGTGCAGATGATTATATGCTCCCACTGATAATGTTGTCAAACCCTGGAACAGTGTGTACACGTGAAAAGTTGACTGTCCGTCTTGACATTTTGATCATAGCAATAAGGAAAACATACAGATGAACTCTCCGTAAAGACTGTGCAAACATCTGTTTTGTCCACACAGATCTGATAAGTGTGTGCACAGATGAGGAAACTGCATGTACAAGCTGAACCACGTAACCAGAAGAATTTCACAACAAATGGATGGCTTTACCAACATACTTGGCAGATGAATCAGAGATGTGTGCTTTACACTTTTGTTTCTACAGACTAATCCCAAGATGAACTGTGGTTATACAGGTAAGAGTAATTTATAGCTTTATAAGTATTTACATATCTGTTTACAATATCCTGAAGAAACATGAATAAGATCTTCCTGTTTAGCACTACTGGCTCCAGAAAGAACAGTATGCAACCTACCTAAATTGATAGCAATAAATCCAGTAGGTCAGGAATTTTTATTTCTATTCTAAGAAGGTACTACTACTAATTAGAAACAAAATAGTGAACACTTAGCATAGAATCATGGTGTTACTTTAAGATGTGCAAGATATTCATTGAAATACCTCCTTTCCTGAAATGAAGACACTCAACTGAGCACCAGGTTACATTTACCAAGCATGCTTTTGCTTCCAGCTCTCTATGGAGACTACACTGCCTCAGACACGTATACTGCTTTTAAACAGACCATTATATTACTGACACAACTCAAAAATGGGGTCTGATTTCTAAAGACCTTTGAATTTTCTGGTGCCTGCAGCTGGAAGAAGAAACCATAGAGCTAGTATCTAGAATAAAAAAACAGACTGGAGACCCTCTTAACACATAGCCCAGCCCTCTCAGAGCTGAAGCCAAACGTGCTGTAGCAGGGAATCAGTGGTATCACCGGCAGCTGAAAGAGTGAACCCTCATTTCTGGTTGATTTGAGACTCATGTGGGATTGACTGCATTGTGAGAAAGGACAAGCTCAGACAGCAGTACCTTGTGTGCTTGCACCTTCTGCATTAGCAGTGGCAGTAAGGCACCCCTCTTCTTCATTAAATTATGGAACCATAAATAACAGAGATTTCCAGAGCTCCCTTAAATATCTTTGTATTGGTCAAAAGGCTTGGAAATCATGGCAAAAACAGACAGACAAACTTCTTGGGGCTGAAAGACCTCAGTCAAAGCTTTAGGCTGGGATTTTGACAGGATACTATGTTTGAATCCCACTGGAATGGGAACAGAATACCTGACTCTTTTAAAAACACACAACACTCTTCAAGAAAAGACAATGCAGATAATATCAAAGCAGATAATAGTTTTGTTTCTTTTTTTTTTTTTTTTTTTCATAAGACTTATTTCTTCCCAAACGAGTGATAGCAACGATGCTTTGATACTGGTATGGCTGAAGATTTAGGGAAATAAATGTTAACTTATCACTGTTGCAAGTCTGAGCCCTTAATTTTTCCAGTTCCACTGATTTGACATATTGGGAAGGGTTGTTCCACTGAAAAACTCATCTCTGCCATTTAAGTACCAGTGATAATAGCAAAAATATTATCAGCTGTTTTTAGCCTATTCCCTTCAGCCTGTAGAGACATAGTATTTTACAGAGCGAAACTCTGGGAAACAGCCCTTCAGCCTTTTGTCCACAGTTATGTTCACATATGTGTTCAAGCCTGCATCTTTACTGTTTCTTCTGTTTAACACTTATTCAATCCAACCAAAGGGAAAAGACAAAAACTTAACGTCTGCTCCACAGAGCCCAGCGCGTAACCTACAGCTTCAGATTCACACAATAGCTGTAAACAGCCACCGTAGACAGAAACGATTATATAACAAAGTTCATCTAGAGGATGAGTTCAAAAATAGTGGAAAGGAGGAGATGTAGCTGAAAATCCTTCATAATGGAAATTGAACTCAGAAAAGGTGGAAACTTCACAAGGAGATGAGAAAATGTGAAATGAATACCCTTTGGTTCGCTGCCCCAGAACTCATCCTCCCTAGGCTTTGTTCTGTGGAGAGGAAGTAGGAAACAAAAATGAAAATATTTCTGGCATGAATGAAAGCTAAGAGAAAAGGGGGGAAAGCAAGGGGGGGAGCGGGGGGGGGGGGGGGGGGGGCGGGGGCAGAGTGACTGCTAAAATTCCATATTTCCACATCTGCTTTCAATTATACTTATGTCAAGTCATTTTATTATTTGACGAAACCAATCCAAGGAATTAGACTTTTGTCGGATGCCTTGAAATGTCATTAAGTGCTCAAACACAAACACACACACACACACACAAATAAAGTCACGTTTTCCATTCATTGCAAACGTGATCACCAGCCCGGAGGGCAGCAGTAGGAGCACCAGTAGAGCTACCAGCTTTCAGGCCATCATCTCCCACCAACTGGTTTGCATGACCCTGCCAGGCAAGGCCAAGGCCTGGATGAGGCTTCTGCTTCTCCCAAACCATGGCCACGGTGTGTGTGCTGGGAGCAGCAGGAGGAGGAAGCACTGTTCAGGTTGGGCTGGGGGGGAGCAGGGAGGGGGGTAGGGGGGAAGTGTCCGTTTACAAGTCATAATTTTGTCAACAATCCAAATCTGGTTTTAAATTAAATATTAGCAATAAACTCAGAGAGAAAAGATTTCCAAAATGCATGACAAAGGAAGTGCTAGGAGCATATGTCTTTTCAACAGCTCAACAGATGTCTCTTTCCCTCCCAGTTATCCCAGCCCATCTATTTAGGGTTCTCTATACTTTTAAGAGTTGGAGTCTTCCGACTGCTGTTTGCATACTAGCTTCAGAGGAAATCCCCACAGACCTTCTGTTCCTTTTACACAACCCGAGGTATGGCTTCAGTGGAAGCGGGGGAAGTGCTCAACACCTTCTGAAAAAAATCAGACTCCATGTATGTGCATCACACCAGATTCCCAAAGGTGTATAATGCCAAGGGTCAATTAGTCACTTTAGAAAGGCGAAAAAAACCAACACAACAACTCAAACCTCTTGTCTGTGATCACTTAATTTGTGGCTTGCTTTAAAAAGCAGCATTGCTTTTCTGCTCAACAGGATTGTGATCTCTCATGATAACAGCTGAGGAAATAAAACCTGCATGTTTCTTTTGGCATTTTCTCATTTCAGGATCTGCAGACTTGGTGACGTGTTTTCACTCATCATGCTGACATTTCTGCACAAAGTGCCCTGGCTTTTCAGTATCTTATCAATGAGGCAGCCAGAGGAATTCATCACCAACACCTATTTGGGCCATAAAAGATAATTCTGTTCCTAAAGGTTTTCCTTCCTCTGCCTTACAGACTCCTTCATGTAAACTTTTGCTTGAATAATTTTTCTTGGCAAAATAATGGCAGGGATGGTACTTCTTATGTAATAGTCAGCGGTTTTCAAAATGAGACTTCTCAACAGTCAAAAAGCTTTCTTCTTTGTTTGTTGCCTATTTTGTTCACCTTCCTCAGCAAGCATAGGCTGCAAATTTTCTTACAGCAATGCTATTCAGGCTACCAGAGTCAGATTTCCCCTCCGTTCCATATGCACTAGCTATACATTCCACAGCACCCATGCATTCAACAGGGCTTTTATTTTTCCTGCCTTTCCACACTGTGACCACTGGCATTTTCCTTCCAGTACTCTAAGCAACACTTCTGGAGGCCAAACTTCAACAGACGTGGACTGTGACAGAAAGATTGATGACAACTGCTTGGCATGTGCAACAATTGGGTTAACCACGAGCAGTAAAAGATGGAGCTTAGCACATGATGCTGAAACATATCAAAGTGATACTGCCATCACACTGTGGGGTAGAGCCATGAATTATTCAAAAGCAATTCAGGTCAGGTGCCCGAGTAAGGGCACAAGTCTCCAAAGAACTATCTTATCTTATATTGGAAAGAAAAAGAGCCTATCCTTACAAGATTTCTGATACACCTTTTCTAAACTGAAGGAAACAACTCAAAGGAAAAGAGCAATACGTGGTGTGAGATGAAAAATCAGGAGAAAGATATGGCATTGATATGCATCAAATTTCTATTGAGAATGAGAGCATTCATATATGGTCTAACAGTCTTAAGAATGAATAGTGATTGTAGTTGCTTTTGACTGTTGTTTTTATGGAGTTTTTTTTTGTTTGTTTGTTTTTAAATGCTGAACAAGGAGATATGAAGACCTATTCCAAAAAAACGCACTGCCTCCAGTTGCCTCAGATACAGCAAGGACTTCAGTGCTACTAATCAATTCAGTTCTTGAAAACATGACTTCAGACCTAAGCCTGCAATGAGAGCTGACCTGTCAGAGATACTCCAAAGTCTTCCAGGCAGGCTGCAAACATTCAGCCAAAGTCTTAAAAATGATACCTCAATGGCATGACTCATACTTGCTCAACAAATCTCAAAGGTTTTCACTAACCAAAAAATATTGAAGATCAGAAAGCTGTTGCCATGCAACAACCCACCCAGTTTTGCTGATTGGAAATGTATAGAACAAATACATTTTTTTTTCTCTTTGGGATACAACTTTTCGTGTGTCCCATCCCCAATTTCAGTATGTATTCTTACATGCAAATCATTAACTAGGCTGCAAAAATTTCAGGATAGAAAAAGCATCCACAGTTCACATAAAAACATCCAGGCACTAGTAGAAAAAAAAAGCAAGCAATTGTTTTAATAAAAATTGCAAAAGATATCGGAAGTGGGGGACCAGGAATTACTTAGACACATGGAACAATTGGAAATCATTTACCATACTTGAGATGTTTGTGTGTTGCATAAGGCTGTCTCTGGTTACAAATACCATTGTTTTTGACTGGAGGAAGAAAGGAGGAGGTAGCAATTTCTGATGCGCTCTTACTGGTCATGCTCATGCCATTTAACTCTATGGAATACTGCATGAACAGTGGTTAAAAGAAAAAGCACAGCTTGGGGATAGGGTCGAGACACTTCAGTTCCAAGGTGACCCTAAAAGCTTGGGCTGCAAGCAACAGAACAGCACACACAAAAGCTACGTGAACACAAAATGGAAAGGGGAAGATGAAGCAATATCAGGAAAGGGAGACAAATAAAAATAATAAGTAATAATTTAAAAAAAGTCAGGCATAGAGTTCATGAGATGAAGCCCTGGGTGGAATCATGGTCCTTAAGTGTCTGTTGGGTAACATGGCATCAAAGCTTTCTTTGTGACCAAACAAACCGAAGCTTTAAGGAAAAAAAAAATGTTTGTGGGTTGCATTTCTGTAATAATAAAGCCATGACTCACGGAATGACTGTCAGAGTTATAAATTAGATGGTGATTTAGTGAGTTATCTCACACCTACTTTGGAATGCAGTCAGGAGGAAGAATGCTTTTAAAGGGACGGAAAAAAAAATAGCCATTGCATGACTGAATCGAATGGGGAACTATAGTTACAGTAAACATTTTTTGTAAACTCTTCTGAGTTTTGGTACACGGTTTCACACTCATTCAAAGGTATGTGCAGGGTAGGACAGTTCTGAATTCCTCTTAGCAAAAATTTGAGCTCTTACTGCAAAAATAAAAATTTAAACTGGAAGGCTAACATGCATTTGGATTCAAAGAGGTGCATGAGTTTTACTATGCTGGAGAACACTCAATCTTCTGCCAAAATAAAGCTGTGCGGTTCAGCTATGGTTACTGACACAAATGCTACAGCACTACTTTATTCCAGGTGAGAAGCTGTCCCATTCCCCTGCTGGCTTACTCCAGAGGAACCCCAAAGCAGTGCTCCATGGAGACCCAGGTATGTCAGGAGAGCATGAGCAGGGCATGTGAGCTAAGCAGGGAAAACACAAGTGGGCTGGAAGAAGCCTTCTGCTCCCTTCTAAACCTAAGCCATTGCAGCCAAGAATTAAAGGATGGTGATAATCTACGAAAGATAAAGGAGGGAATAAGATATTTAGAAGGGTTTGACAAGAGGACAAATGTCTGCACAGGGCACATTTAATACTTTAGAGGTGGCTCAAACCAGCCAGACACCTATCAGATGGTACAGTTTGAAGGATTCTGCCCTTTCAAAGCTACTCTTGAGCATCTTAGAAATGAAAGAACTTGAGTAGTAATTTCTCTAGCTTCTAGCTGTTATCTAAACTGTGAAATTAAAATGGGCCAGTGGAAGAAATGCTGAGGAGCTGTGAAGTAAGCTTGACATCAAGATGGAAAATGAAACCTAAAAAATGCAGAGAACGCCCAATGCTTTGCAAAATAAACATGCTCCCTTGTTCCTGTAACATATGGAGACATCAAAGAAACCTGGGGGTTCCCAATCATGTTTCATAACAGTGTTGCTGCTTTGGTTATTTATACGAGTGACTTGACTAAACTCACCTTCCACGCTGCTCTCTTTAAGCCACTCAAGATCCGTAAGTTATGAGTTAGGTTTTTCTCTCTAAGAGAGCAAGCCATTTGACAAAAGGTGCTGTTCCACGGTCTGTAGCAGCATCAGAAGCAGCACATCTCATTATTGCACCCAAATAAAAATAGCTGTAGGTGCTGGCATCCTGACTGTCATTACTCCACCTTAATAAGCACAAGGAGGTGCTCTTCTTCTGCATAATGTCTGTCATGTTCTATTTGCTTGGGTTAGACCTTATGTCCAAAGAAATCATCGCATTCATTTTTCAGCCTGTTGTACAGCTTGCCTACAGCACTCACATGCAGCGCTCCCTCACAGGCTGAACACCTTGATGCATTTAGCTCTGCACTCTTCACTGGCTTGCAGTGAAGGAATTTGACACAGTGGCCATCACACAGGAAACTGGGGGGCATGCAATGATCTGGACCTTCATGACCCGTGCTGGAGACCACCAAACTTCTTTTCCTCTTCTCTAGCCCAATGAAAATGGAGCTTTTGGCTCAGAAGGCAGTCTTGAAAGACTTGGTTACCAATCCTACAAGCAAAAAAAGACTTTTGCAAGTGCAGTTTTTTTTCTGATCAGTCGGTGTAAAAGTGGCATAGTGATGCTCAGCAGGTACACTCCCAATGGAACAGAAATTCCTGCTTTCTATCATAGGAGTCAAGATTTCAGATGTTGTTGATTTAGCCCTAAAATGTAGAACAATGTTACATAGAGTGAGGTAAATATTATTCTTGTGTACCCATTTATGAATTTGGTCTATCCTACATAAACCTTTAGGGTTGCCTGCATTTTTTACTGAATAGCAAGTAAAATGCATAATATTCTCCATGCAGAAAAAGTAGCACACCAGCATTAAGCAAGGATTCACCAGTGTGCTGTAAATTCAGACACTAACTCATCCAGTGGCAACATACTGATGTGCTTATATCCCTGAACATCTAATTTAACACTTCTCTTGGTATAATTTCAGGTCTAAAATCTGATTTCTTTATTCTTACAATGTTCTTTTTCATGTTTTAAGAAGTTGGGAAGACAAATGAAGATTTCTGCTAGCCAGTCCATCCAATGGAATGGGGATGCTGGTGCCAGTGAGTGGGACATACTGGGGCTCAATAGGCAGAGCTGAAATCAGAATCCAATTCATATACATATTTAGGTGCATCCTAGACTGTTGCTATGGAAATGAAAGTAAAATCTTACAGTTATAAATTGCCTGCTGCCAAGATAGTAGCTAGTTTTCACTTGCACATAAGTTTATTATTAAAAACTCAGAGCCAGGCAAAGCCCAAGCCTTAAACTCATCTGGTGTATTTGGTATAGGCAGTTACAGACTGTAACGTTCCCTTGCAAGTTCATGGGAAATACAGGTCTGAACAAGTACCTGGGGTCTAGACTCTTCCAGTGCTTAGATTCAGATCTGAAGAACCAGCTCCTTTTCAAAAGGAAAATGGGAAACTTCACACTAGGAGCAAGACCTTAGTTGGGAAGATCACACCAGATGTTTTTCCCCTACACATTATCATCATTAGAATGACAGGCAGCCCAAGGAGCTGCTCAGGTCCCATTCAGTTGCCTTAGGTTGTGGATAATCACAGGTTAAGAGACTGTTGTCAAGAAGTTACTTCTGAGTGGTAAGCACCACCCAAACTTACCTATCACCATGTTTTCTCTTCATGCTGCTAAGTTTCACAAAGGATACTTTCCTTCTTTCTCGATAAGATCAGCAGAGAGTTGCGTCGTTGTTTTTTTTTTGGCTCTTTCGAAAGTGTTTTTCTACCTCACCTTCTGCGCTGCTTTTCTAACACAGCAGCTTGTTCCCCAGAGAGCCCATGCAATTTTATGATCCCTAAGAGGTAAAACTTCCTTTTTCTGGTCACCATATCTTCTCATTCAAACAAGCACAATGTCCTGGACAAAAAGGCAGTTCCATTATCTGATCCACAAGGAAAAAAAAAAAAAAAAAAAGCAGCGGAGAAACTCTTAAAAGTTTTTCTTAAAAAAGCCAGAAACATCGAAGATAACATTTTCTGTAGCTTTGTGTGTAACACTGTTACAGTAAAGCGGTAGAAAACCTGAGAAAAATGTAGAGATGACAGAGGCATATAGAGGTAAAAGAGGCATTCACAACATTCAGTTTGCTGAATTGTCCCCTTACAAGAACACATGGAAGAGCAACAGTTTTGGATTCAGCAGGAGTCCTCCTGGTATGACCAGAGGCTCACTCTACAGATTCTCACACAGGGGAGCACCTCAGGAGGATACATAGGATCTGGCCTAAGTGGGGTTTCTTCATTCAGACCAGAGATACAACAACAGGCTTCACATGCCAGGTAGTTATTCTGACCACGTGGCCATTCTCAAGCAAGATTCTCAGAATTTCTCTTCTGGGAAACTCTCTGCTTTGCTAAAGAGAAATTCATTGAGTGTCCAGCATCCCAGATGAACACAACGGTCTTCGGTGCTTCTAGAGCAGGAGATTTCTGTCTTGTCACTGAAAATAAAAACTGTTCTGAAAGGCTTCAGTTCCAGTCCAGTAAAGAAGAAGAATTATCTATTGAATAAAGAAAAAAATATACTGAATATTTCATTAAGAATGAAAACTGATTTTTCTTCTGCATTCTCATCTTTCTATCTGGGCCAGCTTGAGCTATCCTATCATATCCTATCATAATTTATCATTTTTACAAATAGCACCCACAAATCTTAGATAGATGAAGTAAATAAGTAGGTTGCTCTGAAAGTATTGTCTCCTGATTTATTTCCATGGAAATGACAACAGATATAAAGAACACAATAACACTATTTGATAAAGCAAATTCTCAGCTGCTAAACACTATTTTCCAATACAGTCACCACAATTAGCTCTGCGTTCTCACCAGCGATGAAGATGAGCCTACATGCTGTGTTTGCAAAAATCTGCACCAGTGGAGGTGTCACCTCTGCTGAAATGCACTGCCCACCAACTCACTGTGCTCTCATCCACTCTTTGGTCTCCATAACCATTCAGCAAGAGTCAATGAACGCGAATGGATGCCATTATTTCTGCATGGAAGAATTCAGTGATCTTTTGCTTCATACACACTTCCATGTCAGACTTTTGCTCAGACTGCCCCTCTGCTGCCATCTCTCACACAGCAGTAAAATGTAGTGGAAATATTGGTGGGAAGGTTCAAGCCCTGCTAATATGCCATCAACATCTGCCACCATAATAAAATAGGAGCAGCCCTCATATGTACTCCTGTAAATAATGACATAGGAATTAGTCAGGTATCTCAGCAGCACTGTCTGTATGCATGTAGATAGGCCACAGCCCTATTTTAACTCATGGAATTTAAAATCTGCTCCACACAACAATGGACTAAAGCATAAGGCAAATGACGTGAGCTATGGATGGAGTAACAGCCTTTACACTCAATTTCCTGGCTTTCCTTGGTTTGCGTCACACCTTTAATGTTATTTCAACATTGCGTTTTGTCCTCTAAATTAAATGTACAGTAGGTGTTCTGTATTTAATTTCCTTACTGTTTTTTTTTTTTTTTTTTTCCTCCTAAAGGAAAAAGAATGGAAGAGATTCATGAAAGGTTATAAAACACATATTGTGTAGTGGAGAGGCTGGAGTAGCTCTTTTGGAGCCTTTTCATTCTCCTGGGAAAATATGTAATTAGGTAGTTTTTTAACATGTGTATTATGTACTGAATTACATGTATTTATACATTTCTCAAAGGAGTATTGCTTACACAATAGCCCGGAGCAACTCTTTTGGAGCCATTTGGGTCTGACATGTAACTATGTACTTAAGACTCATTTATAGTAAATTTTGTTGTGCCTACATAGTAGCTTTTTATTTTTATTTAAGATTAATTTCAAGGCCTGTGAAGAGTGCTGCGCTGACAGACCTGGAGACTGCTGGCTTCTGTTTACTTACAGAATTGGAAAATGGGGGTGATGAAGGTGTGGGCATCCTCAGAATAACCCTTCCACAATTTACCCCATTCCTGACTTCAGACGCTTCCCTAAGTAGATGGCACATGATTCTGATTCTGCCCGAAGCTGGACTAACACAAAAAATAATTTCACATAGGCTGCTAAGTATTTGCCATCTGCTAATCCAGAAATTATTCCATTTTCTTTTCTTTTATAGATAGAAAGAAACAACAAAAAAAAAAAAACGAAAAATAAAAAAACACCTTAATGCTTGGAAACAGATTTCTGTAGCCATTTACGTACTTTAAAACAGACATAGGCACCCAATATGATTATGAAAAAGGATACTAGATATGTTTGTATCCTACCAACATACAGCTTTCTGAGCTTTTTAACATCAGAAAGAATTTGAAGATTCTGTGGCTTTTTTTTTTTTTTTCCTGGAAGAAAAGAGAGTATAAGCCAAAATAGCTTTCTCCTAAAATCATAAACAAACTCCCTCCACCCCCCAAGTACAGTACAGCTAAAATACAACTTAAAGAGATACTGCCAAGAAAGCAGGGAGTCAGCTGTAAAGTAAATGCGGAGATAAATATATTCCCAAATTACCTGAAGTGCCAAGGAGGAAAATGGCTTGCTCTGAAAGAGAGAAACTGTAGTCAGCAAGTAGCACTAATGGACAAATAATAGACATTAATACCTATCAGGATAAAAAAAAAAAAATTAAAAAAGAATAAATTAAAAGTTGATACCAAAATTCAAATGAGTTTGATACTCCCCCACTGTAATCTCGTTTTGCTCAGCTTTTTTGCTTTGTTTTGATATGCCAGAAGTTCGTGTCAGTTTTCTTTTTTAAATAGTCATATTTAAACCAAAGTATCAGACCGTGTTTTTTCAGAAATATTAAAGTAATCATACTTATCCCCAGTAACAATTTTCATTCAAAAACACTGAAAAAGACGTCTTCAATTCTTCCTCTTCTTAATCACAACATAAAGTAGAACTCAGCCCAAACTGTGAAGAGCTTTTAAATCTTACTTCTTTTCATTAACACTGGGCTGCGGGGGACCAAGCGAAAAGGGAGGTTAATGATGGAGGTCAGTAGCAGAAGTTTTTCATGCTGTCAGAACAGTGCTTTCTGGAGCAGCAGTACAAGTGCCACACACATTTTTCTCACTGCTGTCCATCAGTGCAGTTGCTTTTCTGTTTGCAAAACAGTAGCAACACAAGGAAACGTGCCCTGCCTTTCCCCATTTCCCAGGTTAGGAGAACGTTTAGAGAAAAGTAATCAAAAAGCACAGAAAATGACTATAATTGACAAATCACTGCCCTGGTACCACTGTCATCTCTTTTTAAGGTTGTGTTAACTATGCTTTTTTGCAGTTTAATGCTCAGAACAGAAGGTACCTTTGTGCACAGAGCATACAGATTTCAGCGAGTTATAGCTGACTCAAATCAAAGCTACCAAAGTACTACGTGTCAATCTGCTTCCCCGGAGGCTATTTCTGTGCCTCCTTCAGCTTTTTTTCCTCAGCTCATTCTTGCAGTGAAGAAGTCCAAAACCAAGTCTGCACGTACATATTTTGTTAAGTCTCAGAGAAGAGATGCTAAAATATCACTGATAAATAGAGGAGCATACCTGGAAAGTCTCAGCTCAAATGGCCAAAGGTGCAGAAAAGAATATGTAACAGAATATAGCAGGTGTGACAGGCAGCATGCCAGGCTGAAAACTGTGAGCCTGGAATCCTGGCATCATCATGCCAGCCTACAGATCTCCAAACCCTTCATGTTTCCGTTCCTTTACCTGTCAAATGTGCATCATAGTGCTATTCTAGCTACAGTATTGAAGGAAATGTGTAATCATGAACATCAAATGTAAAGGTTGTATGAATTTTTAGCAGCAGCAAGAAACCACTTAAAGTTATGAAAAGTCCTTTTTCTCAGTACTCTACTTTTGAGATACTTCTGACTTTTCCAGTCAGGAGAGCTGCTTTTCTTCCTTCAGACTGCACTATTAGAAGTCCAGGTTTGTATCCCTTTCTCACCAGATAAGCCTTACTGATACTTAAGCCCCAGAGATATGCCAGTTAGGCATTATGGCCATCGACACGACCATATACACAGGCACAAGGGCTGCTGGAAACTTCCCCAGATCCTTCGAGGACGTGGTTAACGTGGCCATAATGTAACACTGGCGTCTTCATTTTCAGCAAGAAGGCTTTTCTCAGGGCTGGAGACCACCTGCAGCTGCAGGACCTTCTCTCCACCAACCCAAAGGACCAGAATGAAGCCACAGCCATTCCGCCTGGGGCAGTGTGGGCACGGGCACCATGCAGCACAGTCCCTCTCCTGGTCCACAAAAAAATACTGTCCTACTGGACAGCATTCTCAGGATTTCACTATACTGGAAATCAGGCGGTTTCTATCCCTCACTTTTGAACCTATTCAGCGCCAAGTTTATGCCCACTTGTTCTTATGCAAATATTGCTCTTGGGCTTAAACAGCTTTTTCCCCCTCTCTGGCATTTAGCCCTGGATGTATTTATAGAGTGCTGTCAAGTCCTCTCTCAGCTTTATTTTGCTAAACTAAACAAGCCAATCTCTTGGTGTCCCTTCCCATAAGATAGGTTTCACAATCTTTTAATATCCTTGCTAAACTTTCCATACATCTGTTCTAACTTGAATTCAACTTTAACATAGTTATTAAAAGAAGTATGTAAGATTCTAAATGAAGTTTCCTGCTATTGTATACAATAGTGTCAATGCTGTGCCCAACATATTTTGCTTCTCTGCAGTTTTATTGCTGTTTCATAGCTACTATGCCACTAGCTAGACTAGGATGGACAGAATTAATCGCAGTGGTTTAGCCTTAGAGAGGCAAGCAGCACTATGAGTTAAGCTCAAGCTTACAGGGTCTTTCCAGTCCCCAGCAGTGCAGCTCCCTAGCAGGTCAAGGAGGCAGCCTCTTCCTCGCATCTGTGCTGCAGATATCAGTGTTACGGCCACCACCAGCTAAGAGATCAGAAAGCAAGATGCTCCACTGATGCTGACCCTTGTCTCTCACACAACCCACTGTCCAACTCATAACAGTATGCAGCATTTGCTTTTGTTTTGAAGTGAGAAAAATGCCAAGTTATCTTCAGATACCAGGCCTCATTCACTCAGGGCCACAGATTCAGACAGCAAGCAGCTCAGCTCACTGCACAGAGGACCAAAGCCTTTTACTGTTGTGCTGACATTCCAAAGGCTGCACTTGTGCTTCCCAGCCTTCTACCATGCTTCCTTTCAAACCACAGCTGAGCTGCGGGCACTCTGCTCTCAGCCGCTGGATGCCAAAAAAATACCCCCCCCCCCCCCCCCCCCCCTCCCCACAGACTCTACAAAACAGTCAAATAAAATAAAAATTGTGCAGGAGCAAGCAAGCAGCATGCTGTTTGTGTCACTCTAACTGGCTGTGACAGCTAGGAAACATGAGCAGCGTAGCACGTGGCATGCAGATGCCCCATACTATGGCAGCAGGACAAACCTGAGAGTTAATGATGTTTGCACCACTCTGCCTGCCCCACAGCAGTGCTCAGCACCTTGCAGCGTTTTGTCAGAGTTGCAGATGCCTCCCTGAAGTCAGTGCCCAAGCAGGCAATCTCAGCATCAAAATACGCATAGCCACCCCCATTCTATGGCTCTTAAGCATCTGATGAGCATTTAGTATGAGTAAATATTTCTTCAAGCACTGTCAGTCACTAAACTTTTCTTACATGTGTCAAGAATGTGAGTGTCTTAGCAGGACTTTCTAGATGTTTCTTCATACTTCACACTACTGATTTGCCTGTGGTGGTGACAAAGGGTGCCCCAATCCAATATGCTGGCAACGCTGGGACAGCTGCTACCTGCAGTCATGCAGCCTGTGGCTCTGAGATGGAGGAGGCAAGCAGCTAAAGGCAGGCAGGAGATAACATAACAAGAAGAGATGCTGATGCTCCGTAAATTAACAATTGTAGCACAACTTGATGTAGTCATTACTCGATGGCTCATTTGTCCTCTTTTCCATTTCACTTCACCCTAGGAACAGTTTATGCAATGTAGCTTCTGCAGCACACACACCCTGGGTTTTCCAGATGCACACAGACACAGTGTCAGCACGATTCCCCACTATCCTTGCTGTTTTTACAGGCACATATTTTTAATAGAAGGAGCTAAAAGTCTTTCTGACACACGTTCTCTTTTGTGAAGGATGTAATCCTCACATTAACCTTAAAAATATACCAACAAGATGATACTACCGATTGGAGCAGGACTTTGCTTGCAGGTTAAAAATCCTTCCTCGTCTTCTCACTGAATTTCAGATACAAGCATCCCACCTTCCTTCTTCATACATACAGGTCATTTCCTCAATACACAGACCACCTTCTTCTCTTAAACATTTGGAAAGCTTTCTCACATTTTAATGGCTCAAAAACAAATTTCCACTCAGTTGCTGGCTTTCTCAAATTTGTAATGTCAAACGCGCAGCCACTGGTCTTGAAAATAAATTGAAATATATTGAAGAACATTATAAGGGCATAAAAGATTAATACATAAGTTCAGGGCAGAACTAAAGAGATCATTTGGGCCTCGGTTGTGCTCTCTTTATTTTAGCACAGCTGGACTTCTTTCAAGTGTAACTTTAACTTTCAATTTCAACATCCCTTTAATGTTTTACTAATGTTTCATCAAGTTGTGTAAACACATAACTCTCTCTCATTTTTTATTCTTAGAACACATGAAGCCATTCCACAAGAAATTCAAAGAGTCAGCTGGATCACCAAGTCAGCAGCAATATCTGGTAAGCAGAATTCATCTTTGAGTCCTAGAGTCTCTCATCCATTCAAGTAAGATGTGCTAAGCACAGCAGGAACTTTGCATTTCCACAGCAAGACAAGGTTGCTCAAGCCCCACTACTACATGCAAACACAGATCCTAAGAGAATAGCAATTAACAGAATGGCAGCAGCAATGAAAATACCACACCAGTGGCTCTCTTAACAAGAGAGCACACACTACAGCAGAGCAGTTGCACATGCATTGGGCACTGAGGGTAGCAGCTGTCGAACCAGCCTGTAAACCGTCGACACCAAGTTATAAGCACTAAGTGAGCACTGAAACACCACTGAGCGTGGCACATTTCACATGCTCTTAGTGATTACACGCAACTCTCCATACACAGATTTTTCATAATTCAAACCTTTACAATTAAATTTAATGGGGAAACTCAACATTGCAGCATGAAGCATTTCCACAAGATTGTGACAAGGGATTAAAATTGTGAGACACGAGAATTTCAAATTCATACACAGGCATCTTGCTCTTTATTCATCCTTCCTCTTAAACAAATGAATAAACAATGACCAGCTTCTTTTCTGCTCCCTCTTCCTGAAAAAGAAGCCTTACAGCAAAGAAACTTGCAACCTGCCTACTCCCATGGCTTGAAGTGTAAATTTCCAACTGGGAGAAATCGCTATTTGCTCTTATATCTTAGAGTCAGTAAAATGAAAGGTTTGCTATCGACTGAAGGGTTTTGTATCGTTACATGTCTGAGTATATGCCTCATCCTCCCTTGACCAGATCACAGATTTAAAAGGTCTCTGAGGAATGAATGGGGTTTTTCAGCCCTTGCTCCTCAGCATGGTGGAGAGGGAAGAATAAAAATTAAAAAAAATCCAGCTCCAATTCTAAAATCAACAATTGCTACTGCCATTCAACCAAGTTTTATAACTATTTTCTTAGAGAAATGTGTTACAAAAGTGTTTTAACACACTTGCTGAAGAGAGTTCAGATACTGAACTAATCTGATTCCCAGGTTTTGTTCTCCTCTATTCTTTTTTGGACCACTAAAATTCTTGCTCCTCTACCAAATCATGCTCTCCTCTTTAAAAGACATTAAAGGGACAGATAATGTAACTAAGGAGTACATTTTTTTCAGCATCAGGGATTTAATTGGTCAAGCAGCACTAACATGAGCCAAACTTCCAAAGAAAGAGATGTTTTCAGCCACAGCACCTACTACTCAGCTGATGGGCATCTCCACTGAGAGTGAGCAGGCTGAATCCAGGTTGCAGATCTTAGGCACGCTGTTATTACTGCTACTTAACTTATGGCCAGCAGTTGGGTAATGCTTCTCCTGTGAGATGAACAGTTTTTGTGCAGAGTTTCTAAGTTGTGGTTTGATATAATGACATCCTTTGTTTTTAAAGGGCATTCTGATAAAGTAACTAAATGCACTTAGATGATAAATACAGGCTCAGTAAAAATGGACCGTGCCTTTAAAGTAAGTGTACATGTCTGATAACAGTTCATAAAATAATATTGTTTTTCCTTCTCTCAATAGAAAGAAATGTTAACAGGGAGCAAGCCAAAGACAGGAAGGGAAGGGAGGGGCCAGAGATTCTTGGGATGTCAGATTTACTGCAAGTGGGCTCTATTCTCCACTGTGGTTAATTCCAAAGCAGGCACAAGGGGTAAGAATGCTGAACAGAGTGTCTGCAGAGATAGCTGACGATATAAGAAGTGTACTGAGAGAGCAGGCTTTGTAAAATGTTCCAAATAACCTCATATTTTCATGGTTTCCTTACAGACAGAAAAGACTGTCCTTGAGCAGCAGTAGCGGTGGATAGCTGCCACATCAATAGTTATCATACCAAATCCAACCTGCTTAGCCTCATTTAAACAAGCTAGTTTTCTAAAGGCTTTGTTATCCCTTCAGCTGGAATAAGAACATCTCTTATTTATGTTAGCTTTTGTGTTATGCGCCGTGTGGTGGTAGAGTAAGAGCGTTCCATCCTAAAAAGCTTACAATATAAATAAAAGAGATACAAGGAGATACTTTTTTTTCTTGCTTCTAGCAATACAGACCCAAGTAACAGAACAAGCAAGAAGCTTGCTTAAGGTCATATAGGATACCTGCTGCAGGACTGCAATTTTTTTGAACTCAGACCTGTCACATTCTGCTGTAGCTGTCTACCAACAGGCTTGGTGTCATCCCTTGAGAGAGATCAAAGCCATCACTGCAGGTGCATTGACACAATGTTCTTGCTGTCGTAACAGATCTCAATCAGCTCTATCCAGATACAGCCCCAGGCTTATTCCTGGGAATAAAGCATTAGCATGATTCGAAGTTCCAAGTGAAACTGGCTCATAAGTGTTGGCTAGAAGTCTATGTAACATTGAACACTTAGCTTCTCTGCAATGATCTCCCACCATTATAAAACCTGGGTGCTCATTTCCAATCACAAGCATAAGAATTGTTCTGGTATCTTAATTTGGGCCTCAACTTTGCATCTTAACAAACTCCTAATCCTACAGGTCTGGTCACTTCCTTGTATCTGATTATTTCATGGATCACCTTTCACAGTTTATAAGCCAGAACAGCGTAGGGTTTATTCCCAGGACCATAGCTGTCACTGAAGGCCACATGAGAAAGCAGGCAGTGATGTGGGTCCTGTAGGGGAACACAGCCCATAATGCTCAGCAAGTGAGAGAGACAGCATTGTCTGTGCTACTGAACAAAAGAGGAGGAACAGCTCTAGCAACCACACATACAAGCCCCATGCTCAGCAACTAATGTTTGGCAGAAACACAGTAGAGAAGAGTCTGTCATCTTCCTTTCTTTTAAGGAACATCTGTGTGTATGCCTTTAACTGTGAGCCCAATGCAGCAGCACAAAGGTAGTAAGATGTGATGGGACATAGCTGAAATCTCAGCATTAACCAGAAACTACATATTTCTAAAGTGGAAAGCTGTCAATTAGGGTGGTTGACAGCCTCAGGGATAGAAACCCTTTAAGCAAACTGAGTGCTATTGAACCTATGGGCTCTGTGAATACCACAAATTGCATATGAACGTTAATTAAGTAAAAGGTAAAGTTGTAAACATTTTAACAGTAACTGTGGTCCTCTGGGAGGCCTTGATTCCAACAGGGTTAGCCCAACAGTTCCATCAGGACCTCCTTTCCATCACACCATCATCCATTGGCCATGATGCCCCTCGTTTCCAGCACAGATGTACTCTCTATTTCAAAGGACACAGTGGAAATACAGACACGTGTGCTGCTTCCACATGCCATTAATTCTGGGTCATAAAATATAACTGAGCATTTCAACACTCTGGAAAGTATCTGAGAGTCAGTCGGTGAAAGCAGGCCTATGTCCACTGGCTTTGCAGAACCAGAGCCTTCACTGTAGACATGGGCAATATCACAGTCATTAAAACAAAGCTCAGTTCTGCAAAGTTCTACTGCACTCAGAATTTGCTTGAGAGAAAGTAAATGTTGACTGTACTATATTCTATTACAGCACATAAGGATCATAAAAACAAAACAAAACAAAAAATAGAACAACTATTACATATGTACTTCTTACCAAAAAAAAAAAAAAAAAAAAAAAAAAAAAAAAATTCACTGTAAAATATATTAAAAAATCATTACCACACTCAGTTTAAGAGTAGGACTGACATAAGTGCTAGCACAAAACATCAACAAAGCAGAGCATAAATCTTTCCAGTCCGGAAAAGACTCTTTGGTAGGTTATTTTTTTTCCTACCGAGCAACAATGTAATCTTCGAGCAAACAGAGAAAGTGAAGGAATGATTAACTGAAGACCAGGCTGATTCTTCATGAATGCAAATGCATTCACCTCCTGGAACTGTCAGAATGCATTCCTTTCCGTGGTCTTCCTGTTATTTTAGCTTCTGGAAGGTATATGGAATGATATCTTTGCATACATACGTACACTGGTATTCACACACATGTATGTACGTGTGCAGCAGGAGGGTTCAGGCTTGCATCAGTTCACAGCGATGCAGAGAGGTGCTACATAATGACAAAGTTCATTTTTCTTACTTTTGTAGGGTAATAGCCACTGTCTTTAAGGAATGATATGAGGACATCCTCTGGGATGGCGAAGAGATGAGGGGCAAAGCACAAACCCAAAGAACGGGATGGTAGAAATCTGGAAGACCTCACCCTGGCAAAAACCTGTCCAGAAATGCGGGCCTCAACATCAGCCTGTATGCATTTGCTGAGGTATGCAGAATTGTTTTAGCAGATCTTTATATCCCCAGCAAGCTGCTGTCTTCAAATCTCAGGCTCTAGGACTTCTCCTAGTAAGGAACTGGGCAGCCTTCCTCTGATTATGGGAAAACGTGAAGCATGGGAAATCTCAAAGCAGCAGGCAGAAAGGGCTTCGCAGAGAAGCGGAGACAGATCTTTATATAGGCCCACACTGAGCCAGGTATGTAAACATTTGCACAGCTATAAGCTCAAGGAACACTCCCATTGTAATCAAGGAGATCTCTTAAACACGCTTACCGTGGGGCTTGTGCTTACATACCTGGCATAAACGGAGACAGAACAGCCACCGCAGGGCCCGCTCACAGGGAGGTTTGTGGTGAGAACCAGCAGTGAGCAATGGGGCCACAGACACAAGCCTGCGTTTCCAAGAGTGGCTGATAATTCTGGATGGCCAAGTAGGGTAAAGCTGATATTCAGAGATACTAAAATAAACAGCTAAGAAACTTTAAAAATCTATGTATATGTGTGTATTTAAATATTTATATATAAATAAAATCAGGCCGTAAGCTTCAAGATGGGAACTCACAACTTCGGAACCTAACAGCATCTGCTGTTACAAACTGCAAAGTAAATGTCAGATACCAATGTTTCTCATGTGCTACTTAATTTAAAAGGAAGAGAAATAGTATTCGTGCACGACTTCAGTCATTCAAAAGATTTCTATGCATTCCCAGCAAGAACCTTACCTATACTCCATGGTTTAGAGACTCTAAGCTTTCATTTCAGTGGCTTTTTATTAGTTACAAGAACTGCATTTCTGCACGCAAACAAAAAAGCTCTGGTAAGTTGACTATCTACTGTTTAAGTATGTCCCGTGCCTTACTCATAGTCTGTAGCCCAGGGCACCTCAGTGCAGAAGCCACTTATTCTATGAGAGGGACCTTTGCTCTCCAAACATGACACCAGGGACACTAACAGAAGAACTTAAAAAAAAAAAAATCACAAATAAAGTAGAAACTCTGGATTAATCAGTGAAACAAACAGCTATATTAGTTAAATACAGTTTGGCATACTGTATATCCTAAAACCCAAACAAACAGAGCTGTGAGCCAATGGTTATCTCTGTGCAACAGGAGTAAAACTTTGACCGTTGAGTTTTACCGATGGAAATACTAAAGTTCATTCTAAATAAAAAGAACAAATGGTGCATAACATACCAGAAAAAGAATAAATTAAAATCAACGGGCATATGGAATCCAAATGTGGGAGTAAAACTTCAGAGTTAATTATTGATATATTGTAATATTCCAGCCTGCGGTCCAGAGTCTTCTAGTCAGGAAGAATCCATTATCAGCCTTGAAGAACAAGATTAATTACATGCACCAGGCAGTTTTATGTCATTATTTGACATGAAGAAAAAAGAATACATCATATTACATCATCCATTACTTAGTACTTATTTTCTAAAGAAAAACGAAGGGTGAAAAATAAGAATACTTAGAATAGTATTTTAAAAACAAGTTTTGCTTTTTCAATAAGATATTCACTTTGCTTAAGGAATTTCTTTGCATTAATACAGTTTGAGTTTCTTCAAGCACTTGCTGATTTTCTTTTTCATAAGGTAACTGCTTTACATGCATTAAGAAGTTTTAAAAAAACCCTTTTTCCTGATCCTTCTTTGCAAACTCCTTATTTTAACATGCTGAATTTTTTTTTCTGTCTCCATAACTCTCACCAAAATCCATTCTTTATCTTAAGCAGATAAAGTATGTGTTAAAGTTACAGCACCTATCTTGCTCTTCTAAACACATCATTTTCTGAAAGCTAGCAGATGCATCAGAAATAATAACAAGAAACTGAACTTGAAGAAAGGTTTTCGATGTTTGATCTCAGCATAGCATTGCCATTAGCTCCCTTGCAACCAACCAAACGAAACTGTGCTCCTTTTCCAAGCAAAACTTCCATCATCTCTCCTGTGAAGGAGTTGGGGTTGTTCAGTCCGGAGAAGAGTGAGTAGACTTCATTATGGCCTTCCAGTACTTAAAGGGAAATTATAAACAAAGAAAATCAACTTTTTATGTGGGTAGATAGTGATAGGACAAGGTGGAACGGTTTTAAAATAAAAGAGAGAAGATTTAGATAAGATGTCAGTGGGAAGTTTGCCTCTGAGAGGGTGGTGAGGTGCTGGAACAAGTTGCCCAAAGACCATTTGTGGATGTCCTGTCCCTGGAGGTGCTCAAGGCCAGGTTGGATGGGGCCATGGACAATATAATGTAGCATTTGACCTAGCAGTTGGCAAGCCTGCGTGCAGCAGGAGGTCAGAACCTGATCATCCTTCAGGTCCCTTCCAACCCAAGCTATTCTGTGATTCTGTGATCTACACTGAACTATGAAGAGTGGAGTGTCATAGTTAAAATCTGTTGTTATGTGGCCACATCTGTTCAGATATTTTCTCCTACAAGTGTGGTCTCCAGTGTTCCCTCTAGTTATGAAGTATCTATTTTCAAATTAGAAATGTTCATTAATAAGAGAGAAGGGAGAGCTTCACTGAGAGAGTATCACTGTTACTTCAGTGTTGACCTGTTGACAAGCTTGGGTGTTTTTCCATTTAATGGCAGCAAAGTGGGAAGGAATGTGGGGAAGACCAAAGCTCATGGTTCCACTTAACTAGATTTCCCCTGGCTGTTTTCCATAGGAAGGTTGAGTTTGTTTTCATCAAAGATTACTAAGAAGCTGTCCTGGATGATAGGATGCTCCTATCTAATGATCAGTGCTGCTAAGATATATACCCAACACACTGGAAAGTGAAAGACCACTTACTGGTGTGATCTTTTTGAAGATCTATGCTTGGTTCAGCTCCCCTGTGTCTCAGCTTTGATTCAGCAATAGTTAAAGAAGCTAGAGGAATAGAGAAAAAATCCTCTTATTTCAGAAAAGCTAATTCCTGGAATCATTGCTGCCAAGGGGCACAGGAACAGAGCAAACAAAAAGGGAGATTCAGGGTAATACTTTCCTATCAAGTTGGCATACACCCCAGAGATTATTCAGCAATTCTCTGGGATCAGCTAATAAAAGACAGCTGTGGGAACGTAACATTGCCATTGTAGGCATCAGCAACCTTGTAAATACCCAGTAAAATGACTTCAAATTGAGCAAAAACATGTAAGCGGGCTGGATTCCCAGCTGGTGTGAACTGGTATAACTCCACCTACAAAGAGCCAGGCTTCTTGGTTGTACATTGCTACTGAGATCATGCTCCTAGGCCATTCCAGTTTTCTGCAATGTGGCAGTGCACAGACGCTGCAGAAATCTCCCTTGACATGGGGGCAGCAAAAGTGTTCCCCAGCTATTTTTGATTGTTATGGAAGAGAAACTGTCCAAAATAATACACCCACAGGCTGCATCAGTAGCATTCACCCCTTATTGACAATAAAAAGGTGGCAAAGGAAGATTAGCCATAAGTTAACCACAAAGGATTCCCCCTGGTCCCATTAGGCAGAACTGAACTGCAGGATAAGAAACTGAACAGTTAAACTGCATTCCTCTCTTAGTACCCAATAAAAGAAAAGTCCTTGTCTTTAGCCAACTGAAAATCTACTAGTCTGCAAAAGTGAATTAAAATGGCTGCAACAGAGCTTTTCTAAAGCAGTTTACATTGGACAGATTGCAAGAACAATAATGCTTTCTGTGAACCTTCCAAATTATCACATTTCTTCTTTTGACAATAACAGAAAGCATTCAGAGATCTAAGGGATAAGTCTGAGTCAGTTTTAAGGGTTAAGGATCTGAAAGAGGGACAGACAAAAGAAAAAAAAAAAAAAAGTAGTCAGATCTTTTGAGTGTAGCCCAAAATCACAGTGATAAAAGAAATCAGATAGTTGGTAACGAAGTCCAGAAGTACAACGAGAAGGATAGCCTGTATTCTCAGAGTTCATAGCTGATGAACAGAAAACTAGTCATTCATATTACCTTAATACCTGTGGTGAAATCATGATCTTATTATGTTGATCAAACACACAGGAACAGGCAGTCCTTGTCCACAGGACTTACAAGCTAACTGGATAAGGCAGAGAGCAAGAGGGAGAGGAGCAACCACCAGCAGCCAGGGATGGAGCAGGTGAGCAGTTCTCTCCCCCAGCAGCAACCACTAGTCAAGAATTTCTCAGTATTTTCTTCAGGTAAGATACTACTGCTTTCAGAGTTGTCCGTGTCCAGAGGAGGCCACAAAGATGTTCAGAGGGCTAGAGTACCTCTCTTATGAAGGGTAAGGGAGCTGGGCTTGTTCAGTCTGGAGAAGACTCTGAGGAGACCTCACTGAAGCCTTCCAGTACTTAGAAGGTGCTTATAAGCAGGAAAGAGACTGTTTTTTTGCATGGTCTGATAGTGATAGGACAAGCGGGAATGATTTTAAACAAAAAGAGTGGAGACTTATTAGGAAGATATTAGGAAGAAATTTTTTACTCCGAGGGTAGTGAGTCACTGGAACAACTTGCCCAGAGAAGCCATTGATGCCCCAACTGTGGAGGTGTTCAAGGTCAGGCTGGATGGAGCCCTGGGGAACATGACCTAGTGGTTGGCAGCACTGCCCATGGTAGGGGGGAGATAGAACTGGATGGTCTTCAAGGTCCCTTCCAACCCAACCATTCTATGATCCAGATCTTTTTACATGAATATTCTGTGGCTTGGCAGGATAAGGTGTTAGTGCAACCACAAACCTTCAGCATGGCTCATACTCCAACAGTTTTGTTGTCTTGCTGTCCCAAAGGCAGGCTATCAAGCTTGAGTGAAATAAATCACAGCGCAGTTATTACCACTGGCTGCTTGAAGATTTGACATGACAGAGGGGCTCAAACAATACAACTAGCAGCCAGAAGAGCTGCCCTACCCCACAGCCCAGCACTCCCCCTTTGACCCTACATAACTTAAGTAGGCACTCCAGCTGTGTCGGACTGAAATTCAAGAGGCTTTTCCTTTACAAGAAACAGAAATAAGGACTAAGCCACCTTTTGGTCTCCAAATTACCCCAGAATGCCTCACAACTTCATCTGGATCCCCAGATCACTGTTCTCAAACCACTTGTATCCCACATCTTCTCTGCAAACCTACCTCTCCCCTTCACCAGTTGTGAGCTCTGTGGGTCCAGCTGGTCCCTGATCCACTATCATGAGGGATACAAGGGGCTGTGCCCTGCCCCTCCAAATGACTCTCAAAGCAGGGCACCACCACATCTCAAGGGCAGCCCTGATGGCCTTAATAATGCTCTTTTTGGGGGGCTGCTCTTAAAGGAGCAGAGCAGTTGCTGGGGCACCCACATCCCACTTGCTCCTTTGCAAGAAAAGCATACATGCAATTCTAGCATCGTCTAGAAACATGAAAGCAAGGAGATTTTTCAGATGGGAATTTCTAAAATGAGTATCCATTGAGCCCAAATACTTTCACATACTTCCAGTTTCTTCCCAACTTTACATGGGGAAAAAATACATTTTTGATGTGACAGGTTAAAAGATGAATTACTGACTATGTTTGAAAGGCAGACTGAGTTCCTGATTTTTTCTTTGGAAACTCGTGCATTTCACACTTACTTGCATGAAAACTGAACTAGTTCATTTAATCTGCATGGTTTTCTCTCTCTTTCTTCACTTTTTAGTTTGAGAGTCAATTGCGAAATTGGATATTTTTCAAAGAGAATCTTTTTTTTTTGGGGGGGGGGGTGGGTGGGAATTTCATTAATTAATTAATGAGCGAGGCATAAAGGAAAGCTTCAGCCAGTGTTGGGCTGTTTCAAATTTCTTCTATATTTGAGCATGCAAGCTTTCAATCCACTTTTCATTGGTATCTACTTCTGGAGTTCAAATATTTCAGTATTTCCTGGAATGCATATGAGCATTACAAATATAATCAGACTGAAATCCACTTTCAAAACATTTTGTCATTACTGATCCAGAGCTACTTTTAAGTGTAGGCTAAATTCCACATTCAGCTGTGTCCGGGAAGTTCAGTGGGTTCCATGCGCGCACCTTGAAAGCAGAAACAAACCATCTGAAATTAATGAGATAAGTGTGGGTCCTGTCCTTCTATCTGGGAAATGTGGAGTGAAAAGTTCAAACCCAAAAGCTACTTATAAAATCAAGACCATTAAGTAAATGCTGAGCCAGAATGTATCAAAGGCAAAAGAAGTAATTCCATGTGCTCCACTTGGCACTGGATCAGGCCCTTAGTTTGAAATTCTGAAGGGTGAGGAACATGGAAAAAAATGCAGTATTACCTTCTGGTTTCCAAAAGGCAAAGTCTGTTGCCCACTCCTCTAGGGACGTTTCTGAAGTAAGTGATCCGAGCATACATCTCCAGCTCAGGGAACAGATCATGAAGGACTACCTTGCTCGTTTGAGTGCATTTTCCAAGACTGGGATATCTTTTGTTTGCAGTTAGTTCTTACTAGGCTGCTCCATGGCCTGATGGCAGAGGTAGCTCCATTGGTGCTCCATCCATGTTTCTGTCCTGTCTGTGTGATTTCAGCTCTCTGCTTGGGAACCACTTTGCAAACACAGTGACACAACCACACAGTGCTTAAGGATTTCCGGCATCACTTCTGAAATCCCTAGACAGGGCTTGTTCAGGTTACTGCCAAGTCTGTCAGTCTGCCCATGCCTGGCATCATTCTCCACAGCATTAATGTTGCATATCACTATTAGAGCTTAAGTGACCAGAAGAATCAACCATAGTAACATTTTTGCTAGATTTTTCAGTGATCACATATCATCATGTTTTACTTTACCATTTTTTCTCTCCTCTCCTCTCCTCTCCTCTCCTCTCCTCTCCTCTCCTCTCCTCTCCTCTCCTCTCCTCTCCTCTCCTCTCCTCTCCTCTCCTCTCCTCTCCTCTCCTCTCCTCTCCTCTCCTCTCCTCTCCTCTCCTCTCCTCTCCTCTCCTCTCCTCTCCTCTCCTTCTCCTTTTTTTCACTTGTGTTCCTTTTCTTGCCTTGTCCTTTTATTTTTTTCACCTTGTACGTAAAACCATATTTTTTTCCATTTCCTCTAATGCTGCCAGTAGTCCTTCCTGGGAACATACATCACAGCTAATCTGCCTAACCTTAAAGTCACTATCCCAGTCAGAAAATGAGATTAACTTCCTGAACTTTTTGCAGCCGCTGCCAGAAAGGCCAAACTCTAACAGTTCATGATCTCAGTTTTATATGTAAGCAATCACTAGGTACAAAGATACTATCTGTTTATACCAAAATGATCTGTGGAGGTCTTTCACAAGCCCTTTGGGGAGGCTTCACTCTGCTTCAGTAAAGGCAGATTGGGAAACTGCGGTTGTTCATATTGGTTTTACGGGAAAAATAGAATGTCCTCACTTTGCAAAACAATTTAACTTCTCTGCTGTGCCGCAACACATGCATACTAAAATCAACACAATGGCTCTGCAAGACAGACAATGGATTCCATCTGTCTAAACAGAGATGGCCTCCACTATCAGGTCAGCTCACAATCACCAGTCTGTCCTTTTGATTGGAAAGCACCAAACTGCACATGCACAGTTTAAAAGAAGGGACTGGGACTTGTCCAGCATCAAACAGGAAATCTGTGGCACACAGATTCTCTGATAGGCTCCAGTTAGTCCAACAGAGACTGCACTTGTCTTCTTTATATGAGGATAAAGCCTTAAGTGCTATGAAGCCCTACAGATCTAAGACAAATCCCACCATTTCAAGATCTTTTCCTGTATCTTCTGCTATCAATCTTCTCATCTTAAGAGTTGAGCTTCTGTCTCCTTCTCCAGCACAAAAAAAAATCTGAAGAACTACCTCTGACTTTACTGACAAGAAGGGAATACACTTGATCAGTCCAATTCAGATAGCTTTAAATCACATAATGCTTATTTCCTTACAGAGCAAATGCTCATAACCAACTTATTCAAATGCATGAATAACATTAAAGAGCCTCTATTTCAAGGCATTCACGCAAAATCACCTCAATTCCAGCACTCAGCTGCTGACTGAATGCCCAGGTGGTACTGTGGACAATCAGATATTAAAAAAAAACTGCTAGCGAAATCATTGGTAGAAATCAATTCCAACAACTGCCTAAAAAAAAACCAAAAAGCAAACAAAAAACAAAACAAACTCCTAAAAAAATAAAACTCCCAAAAACCCAGAGAATTGAGCTGGACAAATTCCAGGCATGCAACAAAGCCAGCAATTACCTGCATTTTTTCCCAAAGACATATAAATGTACAAGGGATGTTGCCAGCTCCATAAAATTTATCATGAAACTTGCTATTGCTTGTTTTCCTTTTAAAATCATATCTAGATATATTGTTCTACCAAACTACTTTAGAAATCTCCTATGAATTTTTAAACTGCTCCTGATTGTTTTAAGGTCTGATTCTGAGTATTTGAGTATTTAAGTTTGGCTGTAGTCCACATTTCCCACAATAAGCTACTCACAAAAATGTTTAGGATTTCTC
The DNA here is from genome assembly GCF_026119805.1 of Tympanuchus pallidicinctus. Taxonomy (NCBI): domain Eukaryota; kingdom Metazoa; phylum Chordata; class Aves; order Galliformes; family Phasianidae; genus Tympanuchus; species Tympanuchus pallidicinctus. Next base: position 1,187,976 of record NW_026294752.1, on the reverse strand, counting down.
CTCTCTCCGAAACTCTAAATGAATCTTCTACTTACGTCACAATAGAACTGATAACAGTATGATAATTAATGCAGTTATATATATTATATAAAACCTCACGGGTGTTTAAGAAGTACCGAAGCTTTACACAATATCATAATTTAAAGTGAAAATGAAATGATGAGAGAGAGAACAATTTTGTAGCCCTATCAAAGATGCAACGCCCCCCTAGGGATTTAAATTTTCTGGATGAGAGCATAATAAAACATTAAAGCCTTTCCCATGGGAAGTTAAAGAAATGAGTGTTTGTGTACCTGGAATGTGCCTGATTATTCCAAAGCATTTCCAGAGAGAAAATATGTTAATAGCTCATCTATACACAAATGACACAATCTGGCATATTCGAAAATATACAAAATTCATGCTGTAGTCTTAGGTTGAGATTCAAAGCCCACTGAAATCAGTGAGAATTCTCCTTCATTGCCTTCAAAGGGTAATGGGTTAGGGTTTCAATCACACCATGTTTATGGCATAAAATAGATCTGTAATTTTTCTACATTTCATATGTATTTCCAGTTTTCATCCTTTGGATAATCAATTTCTTGGTTCAATGTGTTGGAAACCAGCAATACACGTTTAGAAATCAGATGTGTGCCCTAAAATTCTGCAAACAACAGTTGTAACTGTGAAGTAGGTAAGACAACCTGTGCATAAGGAGACAATCTGAAGAAGGCAAACCCCGTAAAGCAGGCAATAAATAGTCTCCAGAAGTATTCAATAATGCAAATTTGTTAACAAGTTAACATCTCTTACCAATTTACTATGATGGTTTCTCCCACCTCATCAGATCCAAGATGGCAACCAGGCTCTGCTGCCAATCTGTTTGGTCACATACACTCTTGCCAGGTGAGATTCTGTTTCAGCTAGCATCTTTCTGCAGTCATACAGGTAGACTTGGGCTGCACACAAGGGCTCCAGTTACTTACCATACTGCAAAATCTGGAGGTTTATGCCCATACAGATGTACCTAAACACAAGTCTCAAGCACAGTGTGCTCTATTCTTGAGAAACTATATCAAACTCTTTCGCAGAAAACATGCTCCTTAGGGAATGGAGAATCCATGAAGTGCATACTGCACTGGAGTACATGCAACTAGACAATGGGCACTGTTTTGGAAAACATGAATTCAGAAAAATGGTTCCCCAGTAACTCATCTACTGTTTTGCAGTGTGATTGCTTCATGATCTTGTTTTCTCCAGCTAGATTGCATTTCCCATTAAGCAGCATGATAAACTCTTGTGATAAACTCATGCAATACACAATAGCAGTCCTTGTGGCCACATGGCCTGAAGGTGAAATGGGGCACAAGAAACTCACAGGAAGCTTTGTTTGGCACTGCTGAATGAGTATTTCTGTCTTTCACCTACAAACCTTTACTCTAGACTTTGGGAGATGGAGGGTTTTGATAAAAAGATTTTAAAAAATCAGACAACTGTCACTTTTCTCACATTACATTTGGTTTAGTCAGAAGCTCAGTGTTCCATAAGAAGACACTCAGTAGAAAATGTATATACATCACCCTGCATTTTTATACGTTACTTTTTGATGTGGAAGCTTAGCTTCCAATGGATCCACAAGAGATGAGAGCTACGTATGCAATCCTTCACCAGGTTACACACCTTCAAATTTCTTCCCATATTTTAAAGGTTCTTTGGACAGTCTGAAGTAATAATTACACAGATGAATTGTGAAATAGCTGAAAGACAGAAGCAGTTTAAGTGGTGTGGACTCTTCCTCGGTCTGTTTTTCTGAGTATTTTTAAGTAAGGAGTGTGACACTGCTTGCTAAATTAGACCAATATGGGGGCCTTGTAAAGAATTACACCCTTTACACCATGATTTTTATGGATTTCTTATTAGTTAAAGACTCACTGGTTATATCTGTAGCACTGGAGAACAGAAAAAAAAAAAACAAAAAAAACCCAGAAATTAGCAACTTGTCTCCATCTCAGCTCTTGCTTGGCCCTCCTTCAATGCTTGACACAGCCTGTGCCAAAAGTGTTGTTGCAGAAGTTTCATGGGTCCTTGGCATATGTGATTCCAGGCATTTTTCTCACACATCTGATCCAAATTCCAGACACAACAGAAACATACGGTAATTGAATTGAATGGCTGTCAACTTGAAAAAGGTGACTTTATCACTGTTTATCAGTGTATTTTTGTCACATTGAACAGTATCATGCAGCCCTCTGTGTAGGAGGTTACTTGATCTTGCAGGAACTTCTCTGAGGTGGATTTTTTTTTTTGTCAGCTAATAGCGTTTAGTATTTCACCAGGGCACATTAAATCCAATGTACAAGCAGTTAAGAAAAGTACTGTATCTGGCACTGCTTAATGTCATTGACATGAAATGTGAGCAGCTGTGCCAGCATTCCTGAACTCTGAAAGTACTCTACCTTTCCTCTATCTTTTCACAATTAAATAGCTTTTAATACATTCTGGGTAAATAAATACCTTTTAATACACTGCTGTAACGTTATGAAGGTCAAAGGATTAACTATGTCTTGTCATGTAGATATTAAAAGAAATCACAACCATTTTAGTCATAGAGATGCCTAACTGCTTGTTACCTCCTGGTTCACCACGCTGAGGCATTACAGTGCTCTGTGAGTGGCAAAGCTGTATGTTGATTTAATGAAAATGTCCTCTCTAGTTGCTCAGTATGCTTGCTATATAACTATTATAACTGCTAATTTAGCCTTAGAACACCGCTGATAGATGTCTTCAGGCTGAGCTTTAATCTTTTAAAAAGTAAGGCCAAAACAGTGATTAATATCAACAATCATCCAGAGAGACTATTTCAACGAGCTTAAAACAAAAGGACCTTTATATTTTGTATTTAAGTCACAAATGGGGATATTTTCCCTTTCTCTGCTTGTTTGTATATATATATAAAGGAAAAAGAAAATAACAAAATAACTTCTTTTTCTGTTCATTTTTATAAACTCGAGAAGAAAATGAGCATTTGCCTTCCTGCAAAATTAAGTGATGCTTATCAAAAGAGCAGTTTTCACATGAACACGGATACACAGGCCTTTGTATACTGGTGGGAGAGCTGTTACAAAAAATACTTTTGGATGTCAACTCTAAAGCATTCTTTGAAGGCAGTCAATGCAGGGACTTCGCACGCACTCAGACAACCATGCAGGAGGTAACCAGGTGTATGGGAAGATGGTGGGGGAGAGACACCATGAATAACAACTGTATAGGAGCAGGAAAAATCCATCACTGTCCATTTGCGCGTTGTTCAATTGAAATAACTTTTGGTGAACCGTAATATACTGGAGCTCAATCCTCAGATTTTGCAAAGCCAGCCTGACTCCACCATTTTTGCTGTTTCATGGGTGATTTATACTTGATGAAGAGCCTTACTAGCTTTCATGGAGAAAGAAAAGGAAGATGATACGAGGGAGGCTGAGGACACATTTTCTATATTCAAGTAAAGACAATAGAAGGACAATGGGGTTCCTCAATGCAGAGAAAGGAGTCAAAGGGGTTGTGGACCAAAGAGTCAGAACTGATCAAAATGAAGTTGTCCCTTTCAAATAGCAGTTACAGCATGCTGGCAGATAGTTACATGTGGGTTTGGATTTGAACCAGTCAACAGATGCAATAGGTGCGTCTTCTCTCTCTCTTGTTGTTTTTTTTTTAATACAGTGATGTCTCAATCAAGTCAATAAAGCCAACCCATTCACACTCACACCATGACAGCAGCAGCAGATTTCTTTCCCATTTAAGCAGAGAAAAATAAAAATCATTGCCCGAGAGAGCTACATCCATTCTCTGAAATTGGAGGGATCTCAGCTTATGAGGTTCAGAATCCCATGTGATGATTGATTTCCAGCTTTGCATGACAAGAGAAAGCCATTTTGGAATGAAAGATTGTCAAAATGTATCTGGCAATTGAGCTCCAAAGACACATATTCCTGAATATTACTTTGAAGAGAGCAGTAACTTTTAAAAATTCTTTTACTGCATTTATTTACTCATTTTTAAAGCAAAATGGCACTATACTAGGTTGGCTATTATGGACTTTTAGAAGTCCATAAAATTACAAAAAATCAAAGGGCCAGACCTTGTGAAAGGGCAAAATTTCATGATCAGATCTTGGAAGCTCACAGGACTTCTTAGGCTTCCAGACACAAACCATCTTCCAACTAGAAGAAGAGTTAGCAACAGTTTGTGTTTGAGAGTATGACTTAATCAAACACTGAGTAAGCAAAATTATATCTGGATTGCTCCCACTGCAGTGAGTGCTGGAGGTGAGACAACATAATGTCTCTGATTATCTCCCTAGGCATTTGACTGTCAACATACCAGAGAGGAAAACGCTAAGAAAAGAAGAAAGGGAAACACTGCTTGAGTGTGAACTCTGCAAGAAATATCTTATGGAGATATTCTGCTGAATTAAACAAGCTTGCTGCATTAAAATCAAAGAAGCTCTGCCTATTTATTGTAGGTAAGGATGTGGTGATTAGCTATTTCCATTGCTTGGAAAACCACAGGAAGAAAAATAATTAAAAAAAAAAAAATCCTTTAACAAAACTATCCAATATTTTACTGTATCTTATGTATGCAGTTCTTAGAAATGGGAAGAAGAGGGCCTTCAAAAAACAGAACTGTGAAATTCCTTTGTAAATGCTTTCCGATAGTGATGAATAGTTTGCATCAGTAAACAAAATTCGATTACCCGTTTTATGTGTTGCTGAATTCAAAATTCTGCTTTTCTCATTAAAATAGGGGATGTTCCCCTTAGATAAAAAGGAAGATTATATCAAAACCTCTTCCAATCCAGTTTCAATTCTTCACCTATCATCTCCCTATTCTCAATTCAGACTTATTTCTCTATTTATTTAAGAAGTCCCTCTTCCAGAATCTCATGATGCCTTTAGCACATGGATAGAGTATGGAGTTTGCTGCCAGAAATGAAAAAAAAAAAAAGATCTGAAGAAAAAAAAAGAACACAAAAAACAAAGAGCAAACAAACAAACAAATGAACCAAAAGACACTGGGCTTCAAAAATGAGCCACCACAGTAGGGTTCCACTTCCAAATTGATTACGTAATGACCTCTTTTCTTCCTCTAGAAGGTAATACAGAGCCTGAAGTTCAGATATAATGCAGAGGATGTTGTTTGTTAGAGTGGAAACAAAGTGAAAAGCTAGTTATAATGCCAGGATTGTTTCTGATACTTAGGGAGAAATACAGACATTATTTGTTAAGTGCCAATTCGAGTTAGTTTTATTTAGTTCTAGGAGCAGAAAGGCTTTGTCTCATTCCCAGGATGCACGCAACAAAAGTTAGGCCTGCCCATAGACAGTTTGCATAAGCTGTAAACTGTATGCTGGGATAGAGGAGCATGGTGTTTCTTCTGTGAGTGAAATACAGCCAAATTATAGGTTTCTTCTGTACAGGTTTGCATAGAAGAAATGGGTCTTCTCAAATTTTTTCTTTAATATTTGTAGTGGATCAAATTTTTTCACCTTCTCACAATACAAGGTGCCTCACCCCAAAGAACAGCCCTACTACAGGTTATGGTATTACTAACTCTCATGAAGGTTAGTCTACTCTGACATCTTATAATCACATGGGTGGGACTAAGACAGAAGTTTTGCAGGTATTTGTATTTAAGCTATGTTTTATTCACAGCGAAAGGCATTTTGGATGGCATCTAGTGTAAGAGATAAATATCAGTACCTACTCACAGAACCAGACTAAAAACTTGGGCAAGTTCTGGCATATGACATTTGGCATGCAATTTTGTGTGGATCAATTAATTAAAGAGCACTCAGGGCCCTCTTGAATAAAATTACAAAAGAGAATTCAATCATCGTTTATCTCTCAATCACTCTTAGAAGAAGTTCATTTCATAACTGAAGAACTGGATCAGTTCCAGCTTTTTTCTGTTAACATGTTGAGTTTGTCGTGATCGTGCAATGTAATATGAAGACGTACCAGTAATTGGTATTAGCAGATAACAGAAGACTTTTTCAGTGGTCACTTTACCTGTGCTTTACAATGGAGACAAAAAGTTCACGACTGACGATTCTGTTCAGAATCAATTAGATCAACCAGTAGTTTGTACATGGCTGATTTTCCACTGAAGTAACTGTGCAAGCCATCTTTCTGCAAAGGGAGAGTCTAATACAAGGATTACTACATTTCTGCTTCTTCTCACTAACATAATATCTTTCTGGGGACAAACACTTAGGCAATTACTGTAATTACGATAAGAACTCCATTTCCCATACGATATACAGAAAATGAGTAGCCACATAGGGCCATATAATTATATTTAACCCTCCTTCCCCCAAAAAAACCTTTCACTTGGACAGTATGAAATTGTTTATTTGATACATCAGTGTTAAAATCACACAAACACACATGGAAGTAAATTAAGAATTAAATTATGTCTTCTCTTTGAGTCCCATTAGGGGAGCTGAAGGGAGCAAAGAGAGGACAAAGCTATGTGAGCTCAGTGTGAAGGAATGTAGCTAATGTTCCTTATCTGACCTCATGCTGAGCCACAACACCAGCGCGGAGCAGTTCTTCTATAGCATCATCTTCATATCTAAGCATGCCCTTCAGTATCTCCACTGTATGCTGTCCAAGAAGCGGAGATGGTTTGGGATGTGACACAACAAATTCACTATATCTTACAGCTGGCCCTGTTAAAAAAACAACAGCAACAAACAAACAGATAGGAAAGAAATTATTTTCAACGTTTACTGCCCGTATTAATATTGAAGTGTTCACGTTAGTTTAAAGAACTAATTTTCAAAGCAGTCTTAACACCGTGTGTATTAGTTTCAGCTGGGGTGGATTTTTCTTCAGAGTGTGTGGTATGATGCTGTGTTTTTGGTTCTAAGAGAAAAGTAATGTTGGTAACACACCGATGTTTATAGTTGCTGTTAAGCAGTTCTGTACAGAGCCAAGGCCATTCTCAGCAAAGGGCCCAAGGAGCTGAGAGGGAACAGAATTAGGACAGCTGACTTAAACTGGCCAAAAGGATATTCCATACCATATGTCATTGTGTGGAAGGAGTTTTGAAGGGTGTGGGAGTTCATCTGGCTCTTGCATTGCTTGGGGTCTAACTGGGCATTGGTGAGGGGGAGGTGAGCAATTGCTTGTGCATCAGTTGTTATGTACATTCCTATACATACATATATAGTCATAACTTTATCCTTTTCCTTTTATCTATCACAGTAAATAGTTTTATCTCAACCCACAAGTTCTACTTTTTTTTTTTTTTTTCTTCCTCATTCTCTCCCCCATCCCACTGGGCAGGAGGTTCCTAGTAAATGAATGTGATGCTTAGCCACCTGCTGGGTTAAACCACAAGACAGTGCTTATTTACCACAGAAAAGTTATATTCTGGAATTAAAGACTAAGCAAATTCCCGTCAACAGTAATGCAGCAATAAGCCAGATTTGCTGAATATTTGTCCAACGTTAAAGTTTTTTCCAGCACTATGTGTTTCAGGTGTTCTCAAACTAATATTACATCCCAGGTCTACCACTCTGCTAGCCTAACAACACAGACATTGCTAAATCCACACAGTGGGATGTGCTCCAGAAATCCTCACGCTGTTCACAACAGGAGGCAGGACAAATATTAGAATCCAAGAAAAAGTCATGTAAAGGCACTGTTACTGCTTTTCCAGTAGCACATGTGCAGCACCATCTCCAGCAAGAGACAATTCAAGCACCTCTGCAGCATTCATCATTACCCTGCAGTGATGAAGGACTGGCACCATGCTCAGAAACAGTATTCCTCACCTTGTTTTATATTTTCAAGAGAAAGCAAACATGGTAGCAGCATGAAACTTAACTTCAGGTATTCTGATCTTAGTTTTTAGCAATCCTCTGCAGTGAATTGAAGAAGGATTTCAATACAGTTCTTTGCAGACAAGTAGTTATATTATTACTGTCAGTCTCAGAAGAAGGAAGAGGTCACACATTTACTCTGAGATCTAAAAGACTGTCTTATAGAGAAACAGATGATAAAAATCTCCAGAATTGTCAGTAAAAACTTTTTCTTAATAAATAATTCAACAACTTTTGATGCTTTTGACAACAGCCAGAAAAATTTCTCTATTCATACTTACGGCCTTTATTGTACCCTCATAAGGATTTTACAGAAAAAGCCACATGTACTTACACCTTCCCTGATATCACTACAGCTTTACTTGCAAAGAAATACATAGACAGAACAGTTTGGCTTAGTTCTAAAGGAATAACAGGACATCAGCTTGCAAGGGAAACAAACCACAAGAAGTCATCCTATAAGAGGATGAGTAAGGAAGTTGACTACTTGAGCTACTGTTTATTTGATCAAATTATGCTGTTTTTGCAACAGCCTTCCCTAAGCAGTTCACTTGTGATCAAATGTTTAACACAGTATTCACAGGTATTCGTTTCAAAGTGAGAATGGTGTGAGAAGGGGTATTTAGGAAAACTTTTTTTCAAGCTGATTGGGTATGTTCCTAATGAGTGTGCTCCTAGCAGAGGTGAGGTATAGTTCCTGTGCTTCAAAAGGAAAGGAGGGAACTGGGGAATTACAGATCAAATCATTAAACTTCAAGTGACATTAAATAATGTAGAAAAGAATCACACTGAAAGTATTCAGGATGCATCTATTAAGAACACATAACTTTCATTCATCCTCTTCTATGTCTGCCAGAAGAAGCACTGAGGGTGAGATACATCCCACCTAATTTCACATGTTGATAATCTAGACATTTTTAGTTGCTGAGGTTCCCTTTTCAGTAATTGAAGACAAGAAGATGCACATTTTAAATTCAATAAAGAAACATGGTCTAGGTAAATCCAAAGCCAGGTACAATTCTGAGTGGGAAATCATGTTCAGAGAACAGCTACTGGGAGCCTTCTAAAACAGGAGAATGCTTCAAGTGAGCTCCACAGGAATCCGTTGAGAATGAAGCACTGATCAGTATTTTTTAGAGGGTCAGTTGATGGAACTCACATTGTACCTGCTCAGGATTCAGAGGAGTTCAAGTTAAAACTGACTGTGAAATAGCTTTCACAATGACCAGGCTACACCAGAGAAATGGTCTGATAAAACAGGAGGGGAAGGAGGTACATCTAATTACATAAACACAGGGCAGGGGACAATCAGCAAGGTAGAAAAAGCTAGGGGTCACTCTAGATCAGAAAGTGAGTATGAGTTAACATCATTTTGTTGCGAAAAAGGCTATAGCATCATGTGGGAATGTATGAAAAAGAGAGAAGCCTGCAGGACACGTGAAATAATCCTTTTGCTCTAGTTAGGGATGGCAGGTCACAGCTGGAATGGTGACTAGTGGGGGCCCTCCACTGCATAGCCATGAACCCCAAATTTCTTGCAGAACAGCAACCACAATGATCAGCAAAGGCATGAATGACTAAACAAAGCAAAGGCCAGTAAAAAATATTGTCTTCTGAACTGTCTTCAAAAATTCTGTGACCCTTCTGCAACATGAACGTAAACCCTTCCTCATATTCATGATGAAAGAGAAATTAACTGACTTAAACTGCAAAAGTAAGAGCAAAGTTAGGTACTATAAAATAAACTTTAGTCATGGGAGGGACAGTGAAATGCTGAAAGATGTCTCATAAGGAGATTACAGATTTCCTATCAATCAAGATTTTAGGAATTATTATGTTGTTATAGCAGAATCTAAGGCCAGTCCTTGAGACTTCTTGATCTCTTTACCTTTCTTTCACACACTAACATTTGTGAGAGCTAAATCGGGGGTAATTCTTCTATTAACTTATCTCCCTAATTCAACTCAGTTTGAACATAATTCAATTTTCAGAGGAAATCCCGTGTGAGAGATCAATACCTAGGCAATAGGCAATACTATTAGGCAATTCCTATAAAAACTAAAAACAAATCAGAAATAATCTTATTTCTGGCATGTGTAGCTGAGAATATTCATGTCTTTATACAAAGAAATCATCAGACTCCCACAGGAACTTATCAGTATTTGTACATGGTTTCCACTTGATTGTGCAAATTTTTGCTAGTGTAAAAATTTCCTGTCTTAAATCTCAGGAGTTTTTGCAGTGATAGCAGAAGACATTGAATAAACTTCTAATGAGAGGAAAACAAAATTGATATTAAGTGTACAACAGGCATTAAATGCTTCACGCTTCCCAAAGAAATTAGTCTTACAAAGTAGAACACGCTAGAAAACTGCACAGCAATTATAAAAAACAGTGTCTTTTTTGAGCTTTCATTGTTTGACGCATCATTCATCACGCTACTTTTCACTTTGATAGAGTTATAAAGTTATCTACATTCATTCAAAGGAGCTAGTTGCTAATGATCCATCATTAACGATTCTCTGTTCTTTCCTTGTGTAACTTCTCCTTGGCTTCTGTGTCAATTAGGAGGGTGCAAAGCTTGCCAGTCAGGCTTCAGCAATCCCACGCTCCTACCGAACAGCACTCCCAGAGAGCAACCAGCAGAATGCTATGCAAATGCTAATTAAACACAACTGCCTTATGAGGAAACCATCCCTTCAGGCAGAGGGAGGTGAACTGCTTTAATTAAGGTCAGAAGCATTTGCATGTGGGTGAGTTACAGGGAGCTCTGCAGATGAAAGCAAGCCTTTGCTGGGATAGAAGCAAAGTTACTGGCTGGAAGAGGTCACCTGTTGGTCCCATCCTGCTGTAAGCAGGACACTGCTCTCAATTGAGCCATCTAGTTAAAGGGACAGCTATGGTCACTTGAAGAAAACAGGGAAGGAATGAGTAGCTTTGGTTTACCTTTGTCTCATTAAATTAAAAAGAGTTTCTTGCTTTTTGCTTTTATTATTGCCAGTAAAGGAAAGAGCTTTCACCACATTTAAATTCTAGGCTGACATTCTTCTTATTATTACTACTTTGACTTTGGCACATTGCTAAAATACATGCTGTGCACAACATGCAATGTTCAAAGACAGTAGTGCTACAAGAAATCAAAATTTTTATCAGTGTTGACTATGTTGACAGCTGTACCTTGACGGCCATCTTGAACATTTCCCAGAAATTGAACTCAACAGTATCACAGTAAATTCTATTTCTTTGGTGCCTATCTGTTACAGCATTGCTAGACACTGAGCAGAGCTATTAAGTTGGGACATAATAAATACATTACAGCAGAAGATAAAATGAAATAAAAGCACTTAAACTAGACCATGCTAAGGTTCATTCCATAGGAATGAAATATCTTTGAACATTTTAAGCAGGTGAAGTACACGATGTACATTGGAACGTGTCACTCTGCATTTCTGAGATTCAGAGCTGCAGAATCAAGGTCAATTTTATTATACAAGTAGTAGAAACTGAAGTTGAACTAGAATGACATTAAAAGAACAAAGAACAGCATATAAAATGAATAAAGATAATAAACTTTACTTTTTCCTGACAAATAGCAATCCTGTAGTACTGTGAGCCAGTCACCAGGTAACACTTTCCCCACAGCACAGCTTAAAGCATATTGAAATAATCTAACTCATAAGTTATGCAGAGGGAATTAGACCCGAGGATAGCCAAGCTCAGGGAAAAGGCATGATTACTGTTATAATTCAAGTGGGACAAAGAAAAAGAAAGGAGAAGTTTGAACTAAGGTACGCGTATCTATTCTTGCAACACATATTCTACATTTGAAAAAAGAGAGCAACAAGAAATTCAACACCCCTGGTTAGCTAGCTCTACCTCAGCTCACAGACTAGTCTATATACATGCATGCATCACACAAACCAAGAACTTGTACCTCACCCAGCATGGTGTTGCTACGTAAGAGTTTTGGAATTCCAATGAAATATCACCAACAATCAAAAGATGGCCAGGAACCAACACATTTGCACCCAGATCCCACATACACTACAGTTCAATTTGGGGTGTTCAATCAGCTAGCTGTGAAACCAACCACTGTAAGGGCAGGATCAGCAGAAAATGAGAAATAACTTTTAAGGTACTGAAAAGAAAAACAATACAAAATACGTCAGAGAAATGGGCTTCATGGCTTACATGAAAGACACTCAGGAGTTAGAAGTGATGTGTTCAGGGATGTGTTACCAAGAGTAGATGTGGGAGAATATATTTTGAACGTTGGTTCTCTTTCCTGTTGATCCAGCCTTGACTTCTGTTAATCTACCACTCAGCTGAGATGTGCATATGATGCCTGAGCATGCAGTACAGGGCAGCCTGGCCATGATGCCTTTACTGAGTTTCTGCTCCTTAGTAAAACACAGTGTAAAAAAGTACTGCAATATTTTTTGGTTTCTTGCTACAGAAGCTTGAGATCTTGGGAGACTTCTTGGTTACATTTTTTTTTTAATCTCTGGAAAAAAATCTTTTCCTTTTACATTACATTAGAGCTTTTAAGGACAACTCATAATAGAACTGGAAAAAAAAATTAAGGGGATAATATTCAGACTCACTCCTTCTTCCTTTACTGCATGTTCCACTTCCTCCTCTACATAAGATACAGCCACACAAAGTATTCAACTGGCACCCAGCACAGCTGAGAGAATAGAAAACTTTGGCAGGATGCATAGGAATGGATGGACAAACATTTTCAAATGGCAAAAAAAAGTATATCCTGTGTTAGGTGCCATACAAACACAGATATAAATAAATCAATACATCAATAAACATTAGTAAACAATCTGCAGTGCAGTAAAAGTAGACAGGAAGGTAGAATAGGGCCTGTATGTAATGTGACAGTACTTGTAGGAGAGGAATGTGCTAGTAAGATCCCACAGTCTCGTGCCCTATTGAAGGAGGAAGACGACTCACCTTTTTGTAGGAACAACACAAGAGTTGGTGTGAGGTTGGTGGCTACAGAAACACCTGAGTATGGTCAAGAGGATATTAGGGCTACTGCCACTCAAAAGGAGGCCCAGATCAGGTGCCTTTACACTAATGCATGGAGCATGAGTAATAAACAAGAGGAGCTGGAGGCCACTGTGAGGTCAGAAAGCTATGATATAGTCGCCATCAGGTGAAACGTGGTAGAATGACCTGCTGAGCTGGAGTGCTGTGATGGATGGCTACTGACTTTTCCAAAGAGATAGGCAAGGCAGGAAGGGTGTTGATGTAGCCCTCTATGTTAAGAAAGAATGGGAATGTATGGAAACTAATGATGATGATGATAGGGTTGAGAGATTATGGGTCAGAATAAAAGCGAAGGCCAACAAAATTGACATTGTCATGAGAGTTTGTTACAGGCCACCCAACCAGGATGAAGAGGTGGACAAGACACATTACAGACAGTTGGGTGATGTCCCAAGGTCTCTCCCCCTTGTTCTCATGGGGGACTTCAACTTCCCAGACATCTGCTGGATTTATAAGCCAGCAGAAAGGAAACAGTCCCGGAGGTTCCTAGAGTGTGTGGGAGATAACTTCCTGACACAGCTAGTGGAGCCAACAAGAGGAAGCGAAATCCTGGACCTGCTGTTGTTAACAGAGAAGGTCTTGTGGGGGATGTGAAGGTTGGAGGCTGTCTGGGGCACAGTGAACATGAGACACTAGATTTCTCAATCCTTGTTGAACCATGGAGGGGAATCAGCAGAACTGCCACCTTGGACTTCCAGAGGGCAGACCTTAGTCTCTATAGGACCATGGTGGAAACGGTCCCTCGGGAGGTAGTTTTGGAGAGTGTGGGAGCCCAGGATGGCTGGGAGTGCTTTAAGGAAGTTATGTTAAAGGTGTAGGAGCTGACAATCCCCAAGTCACGTAAGATGAGCCAACAGGCGAGGAGGTTGGACTGGCTGAACAGAGACCTTTGGCTGGAACTCAAGAGCAGAAGGAAAGCTTACGCTCTCTGGAAGAATGGGCAAGCGACTTATAATGATTACAGGTATGTAGTGAAGCTGTGCAGGGAGAAAATTAGAAAAGCCAAAGCCCAACTAGAACTCAACTTGGACACTAACATAAAGGAAAACAATACATACTGCTATAAATACATCAACAGCAAGAGGAGGGCTAGCGAGAATCTCTAGCCCTTGTTGGATGCTGAGGGCAACATGCTGACCAAGGATCAGGATAAGGCTGAGCTACTTAATCCCTTCTTTGCCTCATTCTTTAATAGTAAGACTAATTGCTCCCTGAGCACAGCCCACTGCACTGGTAGGTAGGGATGGGGAACTGAATAGGCCCTGCATAATCCACCATGAGATGGTTTTGGACCTGTTCTGAAAACTGGATGCTCACAAGTCCATGGATTATGCCAGATGGATTGCACCCTGGTGTGCTGAGGGACTTGACAGATGTGGTTGCCAAGCCACTCTCCATCATCCTTTGGCAGTCCTGGCTAACCAGAAATGACCTGGTGGATGGGAGACTGGCAAATGTGACACCCATCTTCAAAAAGGGCCAGAAAGACAATCTTGGTAGCTACAGACCTATCAGTCTCACCTTGGTGCCGGGGAAGATTATGGAATGGATAATCTGGGGAGCCATCATAGACCAGTACAAGGTGAACCAGGGGATCAGGCCCAGTCAGCATGGGTTTACCAATGGTAGATCCTGTTTGACAAACCTGGTTTCATTCTATGACAAGGTGACCTGCTTAGTGGATGAAGGCAAGGCTGTCGCTGTGGTCTAGCTGGACTTCAGTAAAGCCTTTGACACTGTCCCCCCTCAACATCCTTGGGGAGAAGCTGGCTGCCCACGGTTTGGATGGGCGTACGCTCTGCTGGGTGAAACACTGGATGGATGGATGGATGGATGGATGGATGGATGGATGGATGGATGGGTGGATGGCCAGGCCCAGACAGCTGTGTCAGTGGAATTAAATCCAGTTGGCAGCCAGTCATGAATGGTGTCCCCGTAGGGCTTGGTACTGGAATTGCTTCTATTTAACATCTTTACTAATGATCTTGACAGGGGTGTGAGGATTGAGTGCACCCTCAGTAAGTTTGCAGACAACACCAGCTGGGAGGAAGTGCTGATTTGCCAGAGGGGAGAAAGGCAATGCAGAGGGACCTGGACAGACTGCATCGATGGGCCGAGGTTCACTGAGGGTTTCAATAGGGCCAAGTGTCAGGTCCTGTATTTTGTCAGAACAACCCCAGGCAACCCTGCAGGCTTGGAGAGGAGTGGCTGGAAAGCTGCCTGATGGAAAGGGACCTCGGTGTAGTGATGGACAGTTGGCTGAACATGAGCCAGCAGTGTGCCCAGGTGGCCAAGAAGGCCAATGGCATCCTGGCTTGGATCAGGAATGGTGAGCAGGACCAGGGAAGTCATCCTGCCCTGCACTCGGCACTGGTGAGGCCTCATCTCGAGTGCTGTGTTCAGTTTTGGGCACCTCAGCACAGAAAGGACAATGAGGTGCTGGAGCAGGTGCAAAGAAGGGCAGCAAGACTGGGGAAGGGCTTGGAGAATATGGCCTGTGAGGAGAGACTGAAGGAACTGGGGCTGTTCAGTCTGGGGAAGAGGAGGCTGAGGGGACACCTTACTGCTCTCTTCCAGTATCTGAAAGGTGATTGCAGCAGAGTGGGGCTGGTCTCTTCTCACTGGTGACAGGATGAGGGGAAATGGCCTCAAGTTGCACCAGGGGAGGTTTAGGTTGGATATCAGGAAAAACTTCTTTACGAAAGGGCTTTTAAGCACTGGAATAGGCTCCCCAGAGAGGTGGTTGAGTCACCATCCCTGGATGTGTTTAAGAACTGCTTGGATGTGGTGCTCAGGGACGTGATTTAGGGGAGGGTTGTTAGAGTAGTATGGTTAGGTTGTGATTTGACTTGATGATCTTGAAGGTCTTTTTCAACCTGAGCAATTCTATGATTCTATGCCTCTATGATCTACAAGCCATCTGTTTACCTTTCCTCATTTGGCAAATGCTGACAGCCATAGGAGAGCTATGAGGATTATCCAACGCCACAACAGTGAAGAATTTAAGAACTGAACTGTTGTGAGGTGATGGAACTGACAGGCAGAGCACAAAAATGAATGAGTAAATAAATAAATATATAGCTTACTTCTGATAATCATAGAGAGGTGTCTAAAAATCAGATCACTTTAAACCCAAACTTAGGCACTGGGAGCATCCATTATAAAGGTCTTAAAACTCTTTGTTAGGTATGCTTACAAGGTTTCTTTTCACCTGAACCTGCACATACTGCAATGCATTAAAAAGCATTTTATGTGTTTTCTATCAGCCAACTTTCTGGATAACATCAGTGTAAAAGTACTGCTCTGCATTTATATATACCTTGTATTTTAAGATGTCACCATACTGTCTGTACCCAATTAATCATGAGTGACTGCTGGGATAAAAGCGGTCATTTTTTAGTCATTCTGGTTGCATTTTGAGAGTAATCCTGCATAACTGCATAATTCAATACAATTTTGAGAGAGGACTCTTAGTACATTAGAGCATTAAGAACCTGACAGTAAGGTGCTCTCTACTGCTTCCCATACATATCACCTCTGAACAATGAAAATTTGGCCTTACTTTTTGTACAGCCTCACAGGGCTCCATTCTTTCACATTCTTTCATGAAATCCCCAAAGACCTTAAGAGAAGACTCAAAAAAAAAAAAAAAAAAAAAGACAGGAAGGAAGACAAGGAGTAAGAATACTCAGAGGTAGCAATTTTAAAGAACCATGAATTCCCTAGGTAAGAATCTGTAGCTTCATTTCCGAGGGAAAAGCATTTACATGTCTGTGCTGTCTTTCTAATCATCTGTTTCTCTGCTTTGTCCCTTTGCCCCCCAAAACTTCTGAAATCTGTCAATCGCGACCAGTGTAAAAATCCCAAGGAAAATTAAGCTCTTACCAGTTTTGTGAAAATTGGCAACTGCTGAAGGACAGATACCAAAATTACTGTCCTGATGACATCGGGGGGAAAAAAAAAAAGAACTCAGATATTACATACTCTGGCTGCAAAGCACTTACCGATAAGTACAGACACAGCTGCATAAGAGTCACCTGTCTTTCCTTAGGGAGACTTGGCATAAAGGATATAAGGAAAGGTCAGGTCATCCTAAGTCCACATAGAATTTATAGAGGATAGAAATCCAAAGGAAAATGATATTTAGTCCTGCTGTACATGGAACAACTTCTTCTAGACACTTTTTTCTACAGCACTATGGAAGGTGCAAGCTCAGGGCAAGGATACTAAAGACTTCCAGTATAATGTAAATTGCTCTTGCAGGAAGGAGCTAAAGAACTTAATGGCAAAGGTGAATATCTGGGAGAAGCCCTGTAAAATTCCAGCACGAAAAACCTAAAGAGAGGCAAGCCTAAACTACTGAAAATGCAAGCTAAAAATTTGTCTCCAGTCATAATCTAATCAATACAGAACCCAATACAGAATCCCAACACAGGATGTGGGTTAGCCACAGGATGTGGAGGTACAGAAATTGTAATGCAGAAATTTTGGGGTGAGCCTGAACGGGCTGCGCCATGCAGGAAGTCAGACTGTGTGACCATAATGATTATTTCTGGGCAAAAGAGGTTGGGATTTCTGAAACACCCATTAAGCACAGATGTTTACATACAACAGCGCTGGGCTTAAGATGGACTACCTGAGCCTCCTCTGACACTTGAGAAGTCTATGTATTGTTTCACTAAGACATTAAGGCCTTCACCACTGTATCTTGAGAGGTGTAAGCAGTGATTAGTGTCCTATGAGGTGGGAAAAGAAAATCAGAATGTCACTTGAATTGAGACCCTAGAAAGGTCAGAGAACCACTTCACTGCAACATGTTCGCAAGATCCTGGCAGTGAGTCACGCCCCAGCTGCGCAGGAAGGCAAGAGGCTCCTTAGAGCCCTCCTACTGAGCATGGGGAAAACCATTTCCCAGCCCCATGCCTTGTGGTTTGCATGATTTTGCATGTTGGGATAAGCATGTCAGACAACCCAGAAAGTGTCTGCATCTCCTCACTGCACCAATCCAACCTTTACTGCGTCCTGCCTCCAGCTATAGGTTAGATTCTTTGGCTGTTCAGAGACCCCAAAGGCCATCCTCCTGGCCAGCTGTGCACCATCAGAGTAGGAGGAGATTAACATTTCCTTGCAGATGAGCTCCTCGTTGCTCCTCAGGTGGCCAGCTGAAGCCTAATACCTGAAGCTGATTTGAGTCTCTTAATTCAAGGATCCAAAACAACCCACACTTAAAAACATATATGGAGTGAGCCTAAGGCTGGATATAACTTTCTTTCTTACCTCTTACTTGCTAAAGCTGCTCTTTTTCAGGGTAGGAAACTTTATGCTTTTTCTAGTCAACTGGTAAAAATAAAATCAAAAACCTTCTCTGAGCAGAAATTTGAAAGACTTTGCTAAACCTTCTTCTAAGCAATCTTTCCGTATGCATTTATGAAGTCCAACCATCCTGACATCACTCATATCCCAAGTGTGATTATCCAGCTCCTATGGATCATTTTTCTATGTCCATCTTTGATGTCCTTGCCTAGTTATTTCCACATCCTTCTGGAAGCATCAGGACATCTGGACATCAGGACAAGGCACAGTTTACTGCAATGAAGTACAAACATTTTTCCATGTTGCCTCCTTACACCTCTAAAGCTCTCCTAACTACAGCTTGAAAGGAGAATTGATATTAAAAGATTTATTTGTGATGACTTTGATCATCTTTCCTTAGTCTCAAGTCAAAATTCAAGGTATTTGTTCTACAGGTCTACCTGGCATTGCTGCCTGTTGCTGCTGAAATCCACCACGATGGTGGCCTTATCAAATAGCTGGTAGCCAGAACACTGCAAGCTGGGTGCCCAAACGGCTTGTGACAGAAGCAGTAACTCTGCTTTAGCTCCCTGGCCTCACCACAACCCATCTGGATAGTAGTACACATGATTTAGTCATTAATTTAGAACGATTAATTCTTAAAACGTTCAGCTTAACCTGTTAAGAAATTAACTAATGAAAGCCTTCTACGTCCACCTGTAGCAGAACTATTCACAGTCACTTCTAACTCTTACTCTGACTGATTTTTCATTAACCCTTTCTCTGGGGCAAAAAAAAAAAAAAATCAGAAGGGATGCATTGTGATACAAAGTGAAAGATAAGCTGCTCAGACAGATGTCAAATCACATGTTTGTCACGTGCATCATGCTTACTGCCACACACATTTATTCTACGCTTCAGACGCTGTTCCTCTGTGGCCACAGTACGCAGGCACACAAATCTTCACATTTGGAAAATCCAGCAGTCGGTTGATACTTTCTTGCCTGGTTAGTGACCCACACCAAGTAAGTATCTGCTGAGTGAGTATTAAAATGATGGAAAAAGTCATCAGCTGCAAAACAGCCAAGGAAACTCTAGTGGTTGAAATTCCAGAGCAAATGACAGCCAGGTAATTCTATGTTTGAACACCATGGAAATACTTGGAACTTAACTCTGGAGCAAGGCATCTGTGATTAAGTAGGGCTGAGTACTATGCACAGCCTGATCACTCTCCCACTCCACCCTCCATTTACATCTGCTGTCCCCTGTGCTGCAGAAGGAGGCCAGTTCCACTGCATGGGGACTTTCCCTGGCAAACCAAGATGGGAAGGGATTTGATACTTTGTTTTGGATTACTTGAAGAACTGCAAATTACATTTTTAGCTCTTTCTGGGTAAGGTGCCCAGACTCTTTGAGGCATAGGCTACTAAAAATGCTGGCAGAGTTTCGGAAAGCACTGTGCAAACTGGGAAGACTTTGTTTCTGAGTGTCATCCTTGAGGCATCCTTACAGGGTCCCAGTTTCCAGAAAAAGCTGAGGATATCAGCTTTCTCTTCTAGGATGTCTCAAATTGACTATGTAAAGACAAACGGTATTCCAAGTAGAGATGAGGAGTGAATATCCTTTCACTGAGAAGGGTAAAGAAAAAACTCCACAGAACACTTTCTAGCCACTTCTGATTTCTTATTTCCTATTTAAAAGCAATCACTGGGTTAATTTTAAGTTCTTTAAAGGGAAACGGAGTGCTTAAATTGGGCTTTGGGAGTCAGCTAGAGAAGGAGCATACTGGGGATTAGGCTGTTTTTTTTCCACAGATTTCTAAGTGACAATTTGATCAATACTGTCTCCGTGTGAAGCACTGGGAACAGCTTTTTGTCTTTCCACTGTCTGTTGCCAACCCCTGACATGTGATATTCAGCTCATCGGCTCGCAAATATCAAAGCAGCGTGGGGCACGAGAAGCAGCCTTCTGAGACCAAGCAGCCTCCAGCCTGGCTCTCAGTTGTGTGGGCATGCTGTGTGAGTGTGCAGAGGGCAGTTAAGTATAGGCTGGTTCTGTATCAAAGTTCTTGTGGTTTCTAATACTTGCCAGCCTTTGCTCTGTCAGAAGGGATTTCAGTGTTGCCTTCCACCCTACAACGGGCAAAAGAGTCAGAAATCATCTCTCCTCACCCGCAAAGACTCAAGTAGGATTAAGAAACAGAAATTTAAGTCAGACACACCCATGAAGAGGAATGAGGCACAAGGTTAGGAAGCCATCCAAAGCTCGCTTGCCTATCCCCTTACTAAACTAAACAGACTCTTTTTGCCCAAGGAGACAACTAAAAAGCTGGGAAACAAAAATTAAAATCAGATTGAAACCAGCCTCGCATAAGCAATATCCCATCTTAAATGTGCACAGATCAGTTTCATTAAAATATTTCCCCGTTCTCTCTTTTTCCACCTCCTGATATTTTGGCTGCTTTCTTCAGATCTCCCTTAAACGGCATAGCAAAATGCTTTCACTGACGTGGTTTGTAATTTTTGAACCCTAATCTTAAGCAGCAGGTGCTTAGTTTTAATGGAATTTTTCCATCCCTGAATGTCTGGGAGCATCAGTAGCACCTCTCTCCTACACAGCCCCTCACCTTTGATCCTTTGCCATTTGCACTTGTGGGTTTTCATTTACTGTATTTCTTCTGCTTTCCACAATCTGCTTTTTCACTGCAAAACCTTCAACTCTCCTCTTTCTTTTACCTCATATGATTGGAAAGTGCAATCTCCTAAAAATCCTTATTAAATATGAAGGGGCTGGCAGTCTCTGGCCTCTTTTTCAGCAGTGCCCTGTCTACTTCACACTACCATTGCAATTTGAAAGGCATCACAATGGATTTAAATATTTGCATCACAATAACAATTACATTTTAATTGCCAGAGGTCCCAGGGCTTATGCACCCACAAAAAACTGGAACCAATGTAACAGTTGGTTTTACTTCATGCAATTAGTTATTTTGGAGTAAATCTGTGTGTGGGCACGTTTGTTCCATATTAACAGTTTTTGTTTCCATTTAATTTTAGCTTTTCGGATAATCTGATTTACTTAATTTTCTCTTATAATTTCCTGTGTTGAGTAAACATAAATGATTTTGTATAGACTTGGTTTCAAGCAAAATCCAAGGGAAAGTATTCATTTTACACACATACATCTAGCAGTTTGGATTAAAAATAGCTGTGTCAATTCCCATTTGTGCATAGAACAAATGGTATCACATCCTAACGTTAGAATTAGAGATGCTGTAATGAGTGAGTGCCTGCACTGTCTTGGTGCTCATAGATTCCCCCTAAACACAGTTATGATTTAACCATTTCTTTTTCACTGTTTTTTTTCTTACATACAGGAATTTCACACCCTGGTTTGTGCTTTAGCTAATGTTCTAAGTGTATTTCTACTTAACTGCTAGAGAAAGCTTCTTTTTCTCATTTTCCTTTCTATTGTGTATCACATACACATGCATACTGGAATGGAATTCTTGCTCAAAAAGCAATGACTTGCTGCAGGCACGACCATATCTTTATTCTCTAACAACTCAACAGAAATTTGACTGAAAATTCTCCCTTTTAACACATAAACCTGCATTGTGCAGTAGTAAATCACAAGGTCTCACGTAGCTTTCTCATAACTAAGTTTTAATTGAGTTTTCCATTCTTAACGAGGCAGCCCAATTCCAGAAGGTCATACCAGTCACTTCCTTAATCCACAAAGCTCAGAGGCTATCTTTTGTACTGACAGCATGCAAAAATGTTTAATGCTAACACAAATACCTTTCATAGATTATTCTGATTCTCAGGCTGATTTCTAAGCCAGCTGTTCTCTGCCTGATTCAATGTGCAGATTTCATTTTAAAACACAGAATATTCCCTGGTTACCTGCCATATAACTAGATTTTACAGGTGTAGAGCATGTTTGTAATGCTTGTTCATCCATTTGCGGGGAAAAAAAAAAATCATAAAATAAAATATTTTGAGTAGCTTTCCTGGATTCTAATTCTTTCTCCCAACTCTAAGATACTGTATCAACTGAAGAATGCCAGGAATTACTTCATACTTCATATATGTACCTGTTGCAGATTATTTTCATTAATTTCAAAGCCAGCTGCTGTTTTTGCTTAAAGTAATCCTTGTTGGTATATTTTTTAATAACATAAATCTTTTAAGAAGAACTGCTTGCTGTGATATAGAAACATTTAAATCTGCCTGAATTATAGATCTGTTACTCTTCTGTTCTTCTCACATAAGTAGGGTCAGTAGCACAACACCTCTCCTTAGACTTACTCTCCAGATAGCAACTTTGACACACAACACCAAACACAAAAGAAAGCTATGAATACATTAAATAAAAAGCAAACAAAACTGTCAGAAGAAGCTAACAATAATCTAGTAAAATGTTTAGAAATAGTAAGGTCAATTGCAGAACAGAAGCTGAAGATTCCGAAGATTGCAGAAGCTGAGAATCTAAGCAGAGGATCTGGCTCCTTGCTCTGTAACCAAACGATTTTGTGATCACAGGCAAGTCACTTTTCCTTTGCCATACCCTTTTGTTTTTCCTACAGTTTTGTTAGTCTTCTAGAGACTGGAGTTCTCTCTTACTATTTGTTTATGTCTGACATAACGGGCTCCATTTTGTACTGGAATGAAATACAAATATTAATTTCCTGATATCCCGTCTCCCAGAGCGACTTCAGATGAGTATGAACCATTGCCCCAAGTGATATCTGATAAATTGAGCATCGCTCTGTTGTGGGAGATATTTTCTTTTAATTCTAAATCCATCTGTTTTGCTGCGCTCTAAGTGATAGTTTCTGGGCACAGAGCATTCTAATTGCAGGATTAAACTTTTAGCTAACTCTTGGGTGGAAACTGTTTCCCATAATGTAGAAGAAAACACATGTTGGTTTCTGTCTGCACACCCTTGAATGTTATAGCCCTGATCTTGATTGGAATATTTAGGTTCCCTTACTAAAGCATGTCTGCGCAACATAATTTGATTAAAATTAAATAATAACTAGCTGTCAAGAAGCATTATTGAGATTTTAGTGGCTCCAGAACAGCTTAGCATTTAGTTGCTCTTTGAAGGCAGAAGCCATTGTGCTGAATGCAATGAATTGTGTACCTCCTCCAAATAAGTAGCGCTCAAACTTAGGGGTGAAAAATGAACCATCACTTTGACTAAATATCTTAGGATCATTCTAATTTTACAAACACACAGAAATTCAAAACGTTTCCAATCATACATGCTTGTATGTAACATTTCACTATAATGCCTCTCATTGCTGTGGACATGCACACTGAGGTGTGGCTGACATCACTGATGTGAACCAGACTTCACTGGCAAGCTGCAAGAAACAGCTGGCCCCCAAATCTATGGGTATACCGGGGGGCACATATCAGACTGCCAGCCACAAACATGGAGGAAACCTTTCAGAAATTATTCTGCTTGCATCTCATCTTAGGGCTCTCTAGTCAAAATCCCATTTGCTAACAAACATACAGTATTAAAACTTACTGAAGATGCTGGAAACAACTTCAGTTTTCAAGAAGATCTAGATTGTTACACAATGCCTTTTGTTGATTTAACTCAGTTTTTACGGTTGTGTCAGTGGCTGCAGACCCCACAAGAAGTATCACCCAATCAAGCGCCCTGTAGCGTACACTGAAATATTTTAACCAAATCCCCAAAAAGCATTAGTAAACCTACCAGAAAAGTTAGCTGGGTGAAGGGAGAGAATGAAGAGAGGCAATATGAACAGTGAACCAGGGCAGTAAATATTTCTTAAGTTTGAGAGCTCAGGAAAACAGATTGCAATTTGGGAAAATACAGAACTTGAACATGGGATAAAGTTGGGCTGTAACAAACACTTCCCATCCTTACCTCCTGTTCCTACCACATCCTAACTCCTACCTGCCTTTATGCTAAGGTATCCTGACCAATCTGCTGTTACCACAGCAAGGTCTAGGTTATTCCCATATCTTCCCTGTTGGCAGTACTTTCTGTTCTCCTTTGTCACTTAACGATGCTTGGGGAAGCATCTCCCCTTCCATACAGACTCTAAAAGCTAATATAAAGACTGAGAAACACCCATAGTGGCTCAGTTCATGAGTTCTCCTCCTGTTTTTGGAAGTGTATGTGAATAGAGCAAGAATATCCATTAGTTTCCCAGGACACTCTCCCAGCCTCTAACAATTTGCCATCTAGCTCCACTATCCCATGCTCCTCAAATGCATACTCCCCTATTCTTCCCAAATCCCCCTCCCTAGTCTCCCATTAACCAACGCCTACTCTAATATCCTGAGGATAATCACCATAAGCAACTTAATACGCCATGAGATATTACATCCCATGCAACTCAATTACTCATCAACCTTCAATGCTCTTTCTTGTTCCCAAAGCCCACAGCTCCCCACAGCACTTTCCATTGAACCCTAAAGCTTATTCTCCCTCTCTCCTTCTCCCACTGCTTCTCCAAAAAGTTCTACTGACCTTAAATATTCAACAATACGAACGCATCACATTCTTGTTTATTTGCACTTTTTCAGTTCCTTCATTAAGCAGCAAACTCCCTAATCTTTTTCTCACATAAGCTGACCAGTTACACATTGTACATTCAAAGCAATACTTGAGAAACAAAGAAAGATAAGCCTGCACTTCTGACTAACCAGTGTATATTAGCTGAATTCTTGCTCTGGATTTGTTAGAACTCTGCAGCTGGGTTTTATCCTTAATGAGAAGCCAAGTAAACCCACTTTGCAGCATGCACTGCAACCAACATATTTTAAGCAGGTGTGGGAAAATTTAGCAAAGCACTAATGACTTCTAAAAGTGCTAGCAGAATCTGAATTTATACTGAAAGATAGGCTGTCAATTCAACACACAAAATGATTTTTTGTCATTTCTGTGCCTGACTTATCCAGCCTTCCTAGAGGGTAACCACAAACAAAAGTAGAAGCAGACTCAGATAAAGAAATAAAATAGAATAACAAAATGTGTGGACTTCAAGACAGAGTAAAATAATTTTCACAGTTCTGTCTGATGTCATTTATTTAATTTTGCATTATTTAGAACTCTGGAAATATGTTGTTTATGTAGATGTAAAATCAATCCTAGGGTACTACAGTCTTCTGTATTGGATATGAGAAACAAGATTTCTAATTAAAGAAATGCAACCTTTATTTTACTGGGTGACACAGAGGAAAGACATGACCTTGGCATGTTCACTCATGCTCCTAGGTAAACCAATAGTAGTGGACTCTCTATACAAAACGTCTAAATACTCAATTTGTTAAGTATGGCACTGTGACAGCTTAATTCAGATGAGTGTACCCTTCCCCCCCAACTCTTTCTCCAACCAGTTTTGACTCAGAATGTGACTAGAGAGAAACACAGCAACAGTTTTCCCAAATGTCTGCACACAAACTCATAATGTCTTTGCTCCTGGATCTGAGATGCCCCTGGTAGGCCTAATCAGCGTGAAGAAAGCACACTCTCTGAAATTCAGTCTTTAATGCAATGTCAGCTGTGGAACCAAATCCAAAGTATCCCTTATCACTTATCAGGTTTGAGAAGTTTATTTTAATTATTATTTTTGCTCAGTAGCAGTCCTCCTTTGTAAAGCCTTCTGAATCCTTTTAAAAATGTTGTTGAATGTTGGCCCATTTCTATTAAAACAGTTATGCTCTGCTTAGTTTATAGACACTGCATACATGGAGAAAACACGTCTGTTTATATGGTGTGCTTTCCGTGACATGTGGAAACTGCTGTTGAAGGCACTGGTGAATGGCAGCACGCAAATAATCCTTACATCTGCGTACAAACAAACCCATAAGCTTCACAGAAGCTGCTCACATTGGATGTTCTTGGAGTGTGGGTTGAAGGAAAAATCACAGTGTTTCCAATTAGTCTTAATTAAAACAGTGGATATCTCCTCATTATCCTTCATACTAAGGTATATTTTACAACTTGAACAGCTTTTAACAGGATTCAGATCTCATTTTTAAATTAAGCTTTGACTCCCCCAATTAACTTAAAGGCCATAAATAGTGCCACTTTGAAATGAAAGACTTAGGACCAGATTCAACAAACATCTTTTAAGCACACTGTAAAACGTAACATTAGGAACCTAGATATTTTCAGTCTACATGTTATATAGAGATATTTTGAGAACTTCAGAAATAAGGTCCCCTTCAGAAAGACCACAAACAGACATTGTGGGCACAGTAAGCCACTGCTGACTTTAAATCCTTCAGTTTGGTATATATGAGTTATGAACAAAATACAGAATAAGAACACACAAATGCTGGGCAATTTTCCTTAGAAGCTACATCAAGTTAACATTATCTTGTCAGGGAGAAATTATAGTTACAGAAAACCTCTTAAGAAAGGAAGGAAAGAAATGGAGGAAAAGAGAGTGACTGTGAATTTGGGAAAATAAAGGAACATTATTAAGCTTTTAGAAAAGTTACTTAAGTTAATCGACATCTGAATACTGATCCAGATATGGTAAAATCAATAATAATAATAGCCCTATGATCACATGGAGAAATTCTTAGACTGCACTATAGTACTGTAGCATAGGAACGCGAATAATTAGAAATCCGCCTCTTCCAAGGCTCAGAAATTTTGATAGAAATATCAGAGGATTTAAGTTTATTACAAGATTGAACTGTAAGGTGTGATATCTGCCTTGAAGTGTGAATCAAATATTCTCTTCAATGTAGCAACATACTTTTTAGAATTGTTAAAAAAGACAAAAAAAAAAAAAAAAAAAAAAAAAAAAAGAAAGTAGGAAAAACTACAGAACTGTAATACATTGTGCCTAAGAAGTAATCCTAATAAACAGTGTTTCTGGTGGGACTTAGATATACTGATTATATAGATTCCTACATGCTTGCACTCATACAATGAGATGTTCTATGTGACATTTTCCATAGATGTCACACACATAAATCATCTTTATGTAGCACACATATAAATATTTTCATTAGTGAGATTATGAGATTTTCAGATGCGTTCTGCCCACTTGGAGAATATAACCAACAAAAGCAGGCAGATGTTTTTGGATCACTTCCTTCCAAAAAAAGCCTGACCTGCATGACATAGTATCTTTGACATTTCCAGTAGAAATCTGATGGAGAATAACCATTGGACATAAAACCATAAAATTCTACCACTTTCACCAACTTGGCACACAAATTATGAAGCAGCAAGCTATTTCAGCATGCGCCCAAACGACGTGATCTCCCTAGCCATTATACAGCAATAACAGTATTTGCTAACTAAAAATTCAGGCTACTGTGAAGAATCAGAGAACACTTGCAAGGAGCACTGCAGTTGCAGAGCAATGGCTGAACAGAGACCTTTGGCTGGAACTCAAGAGCAGAAGGAAAGCTTACGCTCTCTGGAAGAATGGGCAAGCGACTTATAATGATTACAGGTATGTAGTGAAGCTGTGCAGGGAGAAAATTAGAAAAGCCAAAGCCCAACTAGAACTCAACTTGGACACTAACATAAAGGAAAACAATACATACTGCTATAAATACATCAACAGCAAGAGGAGGGCTAGCGAGAATCTCTAGCCCTTGTTGGATGCTGAGGGCAACATGCTGACCAAGGATCAGGATAAGGCTGAGCTACTTAATCCCTTCTTTGCCTCATTCTTTAATAGTAAGACTAATTGCTCCCTGAGCACAGCCCACTGCACTGGTAGGTAGGGATGGGGAACTGAATAGGCCCTGCATAATCCACCATGAGATGGTTTTGGACCTGTTCTGAAAACTGGATGCTCACAAGTCCATGGATTATGCCAGATGGATTGCACCCTGGTGTGCTGAGGGACTTGACAGATGTGGTTGCCAAGCCACTCTCCATCATCCTTTGGCAGTCCTGGCTAACCAGAAATGACCTGGTGGATGGGAGACTGGCAAATGTGACACCCATCTTCAAAAAGGGCCAGAAAGACAATCTTGGTAGCTACAGACCTATCAGTCTCACCTTGGTGCCGGGGAAGATTATGGAATGGATAATCTGGGGAGCCATCATAGACCAGTACAAGGTGAACCAGGGGATCAGGCCCAGTCAGCATGGGTTTACCAATGGTAGATCCTGTTTGACAAACCTGGTTTCATTCTATGACAAGGTGACCTGCTTAGTGGATGAAGGCAAGGCTGTCGATGTGGTCTAGCTGAACTTCAGTAAAGCCTTTGACACTTTGACAAGAGGCTGAGGGAAGACCTTACTGCTCTCTTCAAATACCTGAAAGGTGCTCACAGTGAGAGTGGGGTTGGCCTCTTCTCACTAGTCACAGGACGAGGGGAATTGGCCTGAAGTTGCACCAGGGGAGGTTTAGGTTGGATATCAGGAAAAACTTCTTTACAGAAAGGGCTGTGAATCACTGGAATAGGCTCCCCAGGAAGGTGGTTGAGTCACCATCCCTGACTGTGTTTAAAAACCATTTGGATATGGTGCTCAGGGACGTGATTTAGCAGAGGGTTGTTAGAGTTAGGGCAGTATGGTTGGATTGTGGTTGGACTCAATGATCTTTAAGGTCTTTTCCAACCTTAACAATTCCATGATTGTATGATTCTATGCAGTGCTGCAACCACTGAGGGCTATTAAACTTTCCATAGTATTGTGCTGTTCAGCTTTTTCTGTTCCATGGCCATATGCCTATCTCCTCTGCAAGGAGGAAAGGATGGGCCAGTGATGACTGGGTAGTCAAGGACATCCACATCTGAAATTAATTAATTTTCGCTGTCATGAGTAGCCTTTGAGTAACCACTGGGAAATTGTTCTTTTTTTCTGTAGAACTTGGATAACAATCCTTAAGTGGTTCTGAAGTTGCCAAGGTTTATGAGTTTGTATACTACTTAAAGGCAACAGTAACAGATCCATTACAGTATGTTAGGCAAACAAGAGCAGAGTTTTTCAGTTAAATTGACACAATAAATACATAAATAATACAACATTGGAACCAATGAAGCCGATTTTACTTTTTCATTTTAGATGAAACTTTAATTTTAGATGAATTTAATTAATTAGTACTGGAGGTTTAAAAAAAAATAAATAAAACAGAATTTAAAAAGGCAATAGACTGCTATACTTAGGCCATATTACAATACCAGTTATTTAGAAGAAAGGCAAAAGTAAAGCTGCCATTTCAGGCACCCCAGGCACCCGTACAGGCTGGGAGGAGTGGTCCTTGAGAGCAGCTCGGCAGAGAAGGACCTCGGGGTCCTGATGGACGAGAGACTGAACATGAGCCAGCAGTGCGCTCTGGCAGCTCGAAAGGCAAATGGGACACTGGGCTCCATCAGGAGAGGGGTGGTCAGCAGGGACAGGGAGGTGATTGTCCCTCTCTACTCGGCTCTTGTGAGGCCCCATCTGGAGTCCTGTGTCCAGGTGTGGAGCCCTCAGTACAAGAAAGACAGAGAGATCTTGGAAAGGGTCCAGAGGAGGGCGACTAAGATGATCAGGGGGCTGGAGCACCTCCCCTATGAGGACAGGCTGAGGGAGTTGGGCTTGTTCAGCCTGGAGAAGAGAAGGGGTGACCTCATTGCAGCCTATCAATACCTGAAGGGAACCTACAGCCAGGAGGGGAGTAAACTCTTCAAAAGGGCTGACAACAGCAGGACTAGGGGAAATGGATCCAAGTTGAAGGAGGGAAGATTTAGGTTGGATGTTAGGGGGAAGTTATTCACAAGGAGAGTAGTTAGGCCCTGAAACGGGCTGCCCAGGGAGGTTGTGGATGCCCCGTCCTTGGACGTGTTCAAGGCCAGGTTGGACGGGGTCCTGGGCAACCTGATCTGAATGTGTGTGTTTGATGGCCCTGCTAGGCAGGGGGGTTGGAACTACATGATCCTTGAGGTCCCTTCCAACCCGAGTGATTCTGTGATTCTGTGATTCAGCCTCTATGACAAGTCCCAGAAGTCATTAAGCTTCTCCTCTGTGGAAATGCAACTTCATTAACCATGCCCGAAATACTTAATTTTGCACACGCTTAATATTTAGAGAGAAAGCTGCCATCTCTGCAGGTGATAAAACTGCAGGTGATACCCAACTACTACATCAGACCAGAGTCTGTGAAGAGATTCTATGCAAGTAGTCTAAAAATGCTAAATAATGGATATGACCTAAGAAATTTGGGAAAAAGAAAAAAAAAGAAGAAAAAAAAAGAAAAAAAGGCTTTCAGCAATTCAGATCCCAATAGCAGTATTTTTCTCTCATATGTGATGAACTCTGCCTTTGAAATGAAAAACAGACTGCCTTTATAAATGGTCCAATCGTGTTTCAGTTAACACCTTTTTTTTAACACAGTCTACTGTCCTATTCTCAGTTTCCTCTCAACCTGCAGAGGACAGATCCTGAAAAGGATCAAATATTTTAAGGTCTTCCAAACGACACCTTATACAAAGGATGGGACACTGAAAGTAGAGAAAATCAGCCTTTCAACTGAGAAGAGAATGTGCCTTTAAGCCATTAATAACAAATTCTAAAACACCAAAAGGAAATTTTTCCCAAACAGTTATGATTAGCTATTCTAATTCTGTACATTGCCTCAGGAATGTGAACACCCACTGAAACCAAGGATTTTCCTTTATGCAAGGAGACATAAAACATAATCCCATAGACTTTAAGGCAAGTAACTTCCAAGGGAGATTTGCTACAACGATTTATATGCAGCAGGTTTGCTGCAGTAATAACTTTTCACTGCAAGTACACACAATGTCTGTCTTTTGCAAAATATTTCCACTTCGTTTTCTATCAGAGGGCCACCAATCCTTCGTGCCAGGATTTCATAAAATTAATAAATCTACTTCCATAATCCTTTCTGCTTTTACTGACAGATGTAATAAACTACAGGATGCAAAACTCTGGAAGCCTACTGGGATTTATTTTCCCCTCTTTTTTTTTTCCTTGACAAGCTTTACAGAGTAGCACTTCTGAGACATGCTCATGTGCTGTAAACCTAATCCTTAGCAATTTCCTCTTTTCTCAAATAACCCAAATATTTTATGAATAGTGAAGGATTTCCTTTATCAGACAACACTTTCGTTCTTTTTTATTTATATATTTATATTTTTCCAGGAGTTGTTCTCAAAGACTTTAAAACAATCAGATGTTCTCTCAGGCTCACATTCACATAGACACGCTCCTAATCAAACATTTAAAACTTGGTCGAGAAGCAAGTGTTAAAGTTCAAAGGCAATACGAGAGGTGGAAGAACTGAGACCAAAATCCATGGGACTTGATACTGAGATAACCTTGTATTGCCTTTCCTCACCACAGTGGGCATATCTATACTACTTCTTATTTTCATCTCTGTAGAAGATCTGCTTTTCTATTGCAGCAAGTCATAAGTGGACTGTTTAGCATCGAGGAGCCACTGAAGCCACAAGCTTCTTATATTTTTTGTTCTTTGTCCTCTTCTCCCCAAAATGTGAGTGACTCTCATCTTTCTATCTATAACAGAAAGTTTCGCCATATTCACAGAACAACTACACTTACATGCATGTCTTCTTCAGCTATGCCTGCATCTTTACCTTCCTTCTCTAGATTGGTTCCATCCTTTGCTGGTGTAGTTTTAGCAGGCTGTGTGTTAGTGCACACACATGCATTTCTGGAAACAGCTCCTCAGTGCAAAGTTTACTACAGTGTCAACTCATCTGCTAAAAATGTCTTGTTTTTGCTGCAAAGAGCAGTGTGAAGGAACAGAGCTCCTAATAAAAAAGCCAGTATACTGGTTCATGTCATCTTCCTCTCCCACACAATTGTACTTCATTCTTCTGCTGCTGAGACACCCTTGATTTGCCTGGGAAGGAGGGAATAGGGCAATTTAAGCATGACGACTCTATTCTTTCTTGTTTACTCTAAAAGGACCAATAAAGGGATAAACACAAATCTTGGCTGAAATAACTGTGAGGAAAAATGTTTGAGAATATTTTTACATTCAGATAGGTCATTCCAAAATGAATGCCTCTTATTTAATTCTATGGAAACTATAACATACATGACGAGCACGATACCACTATCTGACAGAGCAAATTCTCAGCTACTAAACACTCTTTTTCAACATGGTGACATCATCATTAGGTAAGCACAGATGAACAAGAGCCTGTGTGCTGCTCTTGCAAAAATTTGCATGGCCATCTGGCACTTGCTGTGTCTTCCACTTTGCTTTTGCCACTGCACAACGCACTGCCTCACATGCACTGTTTGGCTCCTATAAATGTTCAACATCAGTTCATGTCAATGGCTGCCATTTCTTCCACATGGAGGAATTCAGTGACACACCTTTGCTTCATTGTCACTTCCATGTCGGACGTCATTTGGTCAGACTGCCCCTCTGCTGCCATCTGTCACACAGCAACAAAATGAAATGGGATACTGACAGGAAGGTTCAACCTCTACCGACATATCACCAATGTCTCTGACATGGTGAGCCAGTGTAATAAAATAGGAGGCATTGCTTTTGGAGCACTCCTTGTAATTAGCTACAGGAAGTCTTAATGTAGTCTAAAACTCCCTCTTCAGCAAGGAGAAAAACTGTTCAGAATTTTCTGAATGTTTCCTAGCTGACAAGCAACATTTGAGAAATAAAACAACTGGAAATATTTCTCATTTTTCTGCATGCTCAGCTCCAAATCTGTTATTACAGGAGCACAGAAAATCTCAAGAAAATGCCCCATGAAACAGGGAAAACAATTAGCAGGCAAAAAAATAGAAGTATTCAGCACACCCCTCACCCTAGAAGTCCAATCCAATTACAGTAGAAATAGTCAGTGATTCAGCACAAAGGTTCCTTGGCAGAGTAGTGAGGAAAAGGCAAGACTCCAGCTGGGTCACTCAGAGAAACGAAAATGCAATAGTGAATCATAAGGGCAGGATTTGAGTTCACAGCTCTCAAAAAAAGGGGGCATTTAATTTAGTTCACAGAATTCTTAAAAGGTCCTTCTTCAATTATACTTGTTTCTTGAGAATGTGAATGCAAAGTTTCCATTCAAAGTGGTTTGTTATCATAGGCGCACAGTTTTCCAGCCATCAAGGATCTCTCTTGTATCCCAAATGAAAACACAATGCACTTCTTGGGACTGAGAAGTGAACTGTGATACTTCAGGGGGAAGACAGCGTGAACCAAAATTTCACCATCAGGGGTTCTGTAGTGAGTTCTACTAAAAGAGAGAGCAAGGATAAAAGAATTTTCAACTAATTTTTCTGGATGAAGTAGTAGTGAAGTACTAAATCAATAAAAGAAATCATCAGAAGGGGAAGCTTTTGTTGCTTTTTGTTTGCTTTGTTTTTGTTAGTGTTTTTTTTCCCATTTCTTATATGCTGAGTGAGCCAAACTTTGGTTATTGTCATATGAAAGAAATAGAATGAGATCAAGTCCTTCTCGCTGTCCCACGATGATTACTTTAATTTCTTGAGTATGCAAGAGCTATGCTTAAAATGAGCTTGGGGAGAGCTACAGATTAGAAAAAAGATAATAGCTAAGATAAGAAAAGGGGAAGGAGCAACCTAAGGCAGGGAAATGATACATCTACAGAGGCAAAGAAAGAAATTGAAGGATGGAGCAGAAAATAAAAGAGAAAGCAGCAGGAGAAGAGCAGAGTTGGATGTTAAAAGTGATGAAAAGTTAACTGAGGTGCTTATCAGTTAAAAGAAATGCCGCAAAAGCAAGAAGATGGCAGATACAAAGCAGAATCACCATTTGCAACTGAGAAAGTTCATATGATCACAAGAATTTTTCATAAGGTGCTCAGCCAGCTGTGGCTGACTCCATAAATAATGTAGCTGGGAACAGGGGTGAAACAAGTGAGCTAAGGGACAGCGTCGAATGAGCCAACAGCTGATTTGACAAAAGACTGGGGGGAAAAAAAAGGAAAAGAAAAGAAAAAAGCTAATTTGAATGGAATACATCTGACAAAAGTCAACTGCACTGGCTTGAACATCACTGATGAACAGCAGCATAAAGAGAAGGAAAGCAGCTTTGAGATAGATTCTCAATTCCCTCTGAGATTAAAAGGTTTCGTCCAAGAAGAACAGCTTTTAACAATGAATTTCTCTTCTAGATAAAACTGCAGACAGTAAAACTTGTATTCTCTAGGAATATTTAAATAGCACATGTATGATGTTATTAGCTTAAAAACAAAAAGATGTAGTTAAAATAAAAGCTGTTGTTGTTGTTGTTGGTTTCCATCCCTTTTAACCCTTTTCACTGTAAAAGCCATAAAATGCAACAATACCAAAATTACTCATGCAAAACTATTGTCCTTACAGTGATACCAATGGTGCCAGAAGTGTGAGATTCATAAATTTTACTGTACAGCTGGAGGAATATGTGCATGTGTTACTGTTCCAAAGCAGTCATATAAAACATTCAGAAAATAATCATTTTAAGGTGATATTGTCAATTTTTAAATAATACCTTTTTTTCCCCCCTTACTATTGTTTCAGATAACACCTGGCAATACCATAATTGAAAGAAAACAAGGGATTTCCCAGTGCTCCAGCACAGCCTGCCTTCAGACAGCAGATTTCACAAGAGGTTGTGTCTCCTTGAGGCTTTTCAAGACTCAGCCAAAGACACAAGGTCCTGGTCTCAGTTCAGCACCGAGCCCACTATGGCCAGCATGATTCACTTCTTCAGATCATATATAGACAATATAAATGTAGATAATTTCAGTATTTCCTTCCCACCAGTCAATCTCACCAGTAGGCTCCTATTCTAATACTGTCTTGACGACTTAAGATTAAAGACCATGTAAAGGTAAAACTGGTATTTCAATAAGTTCCTTTAATCGGGGAGGGAGTGAGAGAGGAGAGCTCAATATTAAACACAGGGAAAAGGATAAAAAACCACAAGAAGGCAAAAACTAGGGTGGGATCACAATCAGGCTTCATCAGCATCATGCCTTCTCTACTACTCAGTATTGCACTTGTCTTTCATGTGAAATTGCTTGAACACGGTGCTACGTAATTGTAATAGGTTTCTGTTCTGCTTGCAATGTACAAGATTAACTAGCCAGATTTCAAATTGTTTCAATCAAATCTCTTCATGTTCCCCAGGGATTGGTGCTGTGTCTGATCTTGTTCAACATCTTCATCAGTGAACTGGATGAAGGGATAGAGGTGCACCCTCACCAAGTCTGAAGATATAAAGCTGGGAGGAATGGCAGCAAGACCTGGACAGGCTGGGGAGTTGGATGGAGAGGAAACTTCAGAGGTAGGTCGAGTCCTTTGCTTGGAGATAAATAAATGCATGCACCAATACAGGTTAGGGGCTGACTTAATGCTGCTCAAGGTTTTCAGGTGTCATGCAAAGGAATTATCTTGGATCTCAAAAAGTTTATGGCCTGCAGCCCTTTTCCCTTTCCACTGGGGAAACCAGAGTGTAAAAAACATCTTGCTAACAACAACCTCTGTGGGTCTTGAGACTTCCTGGATATCCCTGTCTGGTCTCTCATATCGTTTACCCTGCCTCAGTGAGGTTGATTACTTTTAGACCAGGAAGCAGTATCTAAAAATCATAACTATGTGAGAAGCTTGGCATGCAAAAATAATTTCTGTAAAGCCTGAAAGTTTGAAACACACTAAGTACTCATGAACTTGAGAAAACACCCCAAATGTAAACTACAAAAGAAAATGCTGTTGGTTTTTTTTTTTTTCCTAATTTTCTGTTTGTGGATTTACACAGGTCACTCCAAAAGTAACACTTCCTATTTATTTCCATGGAAACTATGACAGGTACAAAGAGTATAATAACATAATTTCATGCAGCAAATTCTCAGCTACTAAATGCTCTTTTTCAACACAGTCACCACCATTAGCTGATCTGCATGGATGAGCTGATCGAGATGCTCTTCATTTTGTGGTGTGACAGCTGTGCCATCCAGAACATGGTTTGTCTTTCACATCACTGCTGTCATTGCTGAAATGCACCACTCACTACTTAGCACCCATTGTTTGGTCTCCATAAACGTTCATCAAGCACTGATGAATGTCAGCTCATTCCTTTTCTTCCTCATGGAGGAATTCAGTGACACAACTTTGCTTCACACTCACTTCCATGTCAGACACCATTTTGCCAGTCTTCCCCTCTGCTGCCTTTGTCGCACAGAAACAAAATGTAATGGAATGTTAGAAGGAAGGCTATACTCTTATTACCATGCCACCATTATCCACTTCTGACCCCATGGGCTAACATATTAAAATAGGAGGCATTACTTTGGGAGCAGCCCTTGTACACTGTCCCTGCAATATGCCACTAGAATTAAACTTCCAATTGGAAGCAAATGAGAAAAATTCCCAGCCACCTCTTTCATAGAAAACCCTTCAATCACTTGTAATGTTTTTGACCAGTAAATAATAGAGCTGCTACACTGAGCTATTTAAGTCATATTACTTACAGCTGGAGAAAAATGAGGACCAGTCATTTTCTAGGGAGGCCAAAAAATATCATATACCCATGCAAAGTAAATTAGATTAGGATTTCTTTGCCTTTGGTTTGAGAAGATAAAGGATAACCTTTTCAACTTTAACTTTGCCTGGTATTACATTTGTATCTTCAAATGAAAGGTCTTGAACACGGAACTTCATGAATGTTAATAGTTTTCAGTCCTATTGTCGATGGAACAGATGGAACTACTGAAATATTACTGTAGCTGGAAGGTCCATGCTGAGACTTTGAAAACAGAATTCAGCGGCACTTAA
Source organism: Tympanuchus pallidicinctus (assembly GCF_026119805.1). NCBI lineage: Eukaryota > Metazoa > Chordata > Aves > Galliformes > Phasianidae > Tympanuchus > Tympanuchus pallidicinctus. The sequence goes on along the minus strand of NW_026294752.1, from coordinate 1,151,018 downwards.
TTTTTTCTTAATCATGTGATGTCAAATTAAACACGACTGTGCAAAGGCTCCTGGAAAAGCATCTTGACAGACATCTTAAAATGTTTTTTTAGTCGGTGAGGAAAAGGGAAGAAGGTAAATACACAGTGTAGGTATATCTTGCATTTTTATCTGATGCTTACACGTGATGACATCTGATCACTGCACAGCACATCTCAGCGCTGCCTCCCCACAGGCAGTGAAGACTTGCTAACAAATAAACAGGGCTACTCTCCAGTAATGGTCAATTCCTATGCCACCAAGGGGCTTTGGAACGGGGACTTAACTTTGGGAAGCACCATGGTACCACTGTATTCTGAACCTCTCACCATTTTCCGTCACTTTCTCTTTAAAAAATGGAACATGTGAAGGCATCTTCAAAGTACACACTTGAGTTACCACTACTGTTTTTGAGACAGAGGTGCAATTTGAACCAAGAACTTCACAAACAATTAACATAAAACAACCCTCGTTTTGAAAAGTTTACAGGCTGAACTTATGAGCTGTGTAACAGTAATGAACCTCAAAAATATAGCAAATATATCAAAATACACTTACTGAGAGGTTGAATAAATAGGTAGGGAATACCCAGGTTTTTTACATAAACCAAGAAAATCTATGCTAACCTGCCAGCAGGCAGAACTCATACATCATATCTCATACTGCACCCAAACAGAAAGCTTTATGGCAGTGCCTCAGAATATGCTGGCAAGTTACCTTGGAGGAAACAGACATCTAGACTTTCTCTTCTGCACCTTTTAACTTAATTAGCAGAAGCAATTTGGGAGTCTATCCATCAATGAATAATTAGAATATCCATAACAGAATCATAAAGTAGTTCAGGTTGGAAAAGATCTTAAAGATCATGAAGTCCAACCACAACCTAAACATATTACCCGAACTCTAACAACCCTCCTCTTCCCCAGACTGAACAGCCCCAGTTCCTTCAGTCTCTCCTCACAGGCCATATTCTCCAAGCCCTTCCCCAGCCTTGCTGCCCTTCTTTGCACCTGCTCCAGCACCTCCATGTCCTTATTGCATTGAAGTGCCCAAAACTGAACACAGCACTCGAGATGAGGCCTCACCAGTGCCGAGTGCAGGGCAGGATGACTTCCCTGGTCCTGCTCACCACAGCACTCCTGATCCAAGCCAGGATGCCATTGGCCTTCTTGGCCACCTGGGCACACTGCTGGCTCATGTTCAGCCCACTGTCCATCACTACACCGAGGTCCCTTTCCATCAGGCAGCTTTCCAGCCACTCCTCCCCAAGCCTGCAGGGTTGCCTGGGGTTGTTGTGACCAAAATGCAGGACCTGACACTTGGCCCTGTTGAAACCCATACAGTAACCTCGGCCCATTGATGCAGTCTGTCCAGGTCCCTCTGCAGTGCCTTTCTCCCCTCTGGCAGATCAGCTCTTCCTCCCAGCTTGGTGTTGTCTGCAAACTTACTGAGGGTGCACTCAATCCCTCATCAAGATCATTAATAAAGATGTTACATAGAAACAGCCCCAGTACCGTGCCCTGGGGGGCACTGCTTGTGACTGATTGCCAACTGGATTTGACTCCACTGACCACAACTCCTTGGGCCCGGCCATCCAGCCAGTGTTTCACCCAGCAGAGCGTACACCCCTCCAAACCGTGGGCAGCCAGCTTCTCCACAAGGATGTTGAGGGGGGACAGTGTCAGAGGCTTTACTGAAGTCCAGCTAGACCACATCGACAGCCTTGCCTTCATCCACTAAACAGGTCACCTTGTCATAGAATGAAACCAGGTTTGTCAAACAGAATCAACTGTTCATGAACCCATGCTGACTGGGCCTGATCCCCTGGTTCACCTTTAACTGCTCCATGATTATATGTTCAATGATATATGTTCCATAACCTTCCCTGACACCGAGGTGAGACTTACACCAAAAATTAAGGTATTTCTGTAAGAGCATGGGAAGCCGAAAGTACAGATTATGGCTCTCTCACTTAATTGAGAGACCACCTTCCTCTGATCAGCCAACCAAAACATATGCAAGAAACACTTCTGTGCATAAAAAAAAACCCACTGACAGTGAGCCTCAGTAATTCTGATAATAGAATCATAGAATGGCTTGGTAGGAAGGGACCTCAAGGATCCTCAATTTCCAACCCTCCTACCGCGGCAGATTTGCCAGCTGCTAGATCAAGTACTAGGTGAGATTGCTCAGGGACTTGTTGAACTGTGTATCTCCAGAGATAGGGCATCCTCAACCTCTCTGAGCAACCTGTTCCAGCACCTCATCGCTCACTAAAAAACTTCCCCTGACACTCAATCTAAATCTCCCTTCCTTTAGTTTAAAAGCATTCACCCTTGTTCTATCACTATCTAAGCCTTTAAAAAGTTGTTTTTCCTCATGTTTATAGACTTGCTCTAAACAGTGGAATGCCACAATGAGGTCTCACCGCAGCCTTCTCTTTCCCAGGCTGAACAAGCCCAGTTCCTTCACCCTATCTTCATAGGAGAACTGCTCCAGCCCTCGGATCAACTTCATGGCCTTTCTCTGGACTCTCTTCAAAAGCTCCACATCTTTCTTGTGCTGAGGGCCCCTGACTTGGATGCAGTAATCCGGCTGGGACCTCACAAGGGCAGAATAGAGGGGGAGAATCACCTCCCTTGTCCTGCTGACTGCCCCTCTTCTGAGGGAATCCTCTGATCTCTCTATATGAACTACACATATAACCTAGCTAGTAATATACACTGTATGTGCAACCTCAATTAATTGTGCACTTCGTAACAATTTGAAGTATCAGGGAAAAATAATATCTCTCAGCTGTGGTGCTGGTTGTGGTTTTAGTTTGTTTTGCTTTTCCATTAGCAATCTGGTATTTGTGGCTGACATTTTTATTGCATTAATGGCAGGAAACAATATGAAAAGAATGCAGACAGAAGTGGAAAGCATTAACAGAAACATTTAGAAACACTGCAGCGACATTCTAATTATAATGGTGAGTAATAGGCACATAGTGGAAAAGGCCAGGTTCAGAGAATGTTCAGTGAAATTTAAAATTTAAATTTCAACTCTAAAAAGTAGAAGACTTGTAAAATTTTAATGAGTGTTTACCCTTTGCAGTGTTGTACTATGGACAGATACGACATCATGAGACTGAAAAAAAATTAAAGTTGTTGTCTAAGTTGTATCATCACATAGCTTCATTGAAAATTAGTGGATTATTAAAAAAATAAATTAATAAAAAATACACAGAACTAAGTCTCCAATTCAAGGTGTTGGTTATTTTGTTTGTCTTTGCAGAGCTTGAGATTCTGGCATTTGTAATTAAAGGCTGTGGCATGAAGGAAATTTTGGGGTCAATGTGTCATGCTCAATTTGTCATTATAGCAAGAAGCACAGTATATTCTGTACTAATTGCATTTACCCATCGCCATATTTAGTTTTCATTAAAAAGGAACAATAAAAAAAAATCACTGCTCGGTTTTGTTCAAAGATGCAAGAGATTTTGCTGTTTGCTGAGGAAAAGAATACGTTAAAAAAAAAAGGAAACTTATCACAGAATTTATGTAGAACTGGAGATCTAGTTTTGTCTTATTAAATGAGGACCAGATCTAACCACCAGAGAAGTTAACAGAAGACTTCCCCTTACAATTTAGCAGGCATTGGATTAAAGCATTGCTTTTTGGTGAGTCACAATTTGCTGCAGCTGTCATTTTATCAGTGTTGCAGACCTAATTTGTGAGTTTCAGTACATACTTTCTCTTCATTTTGAGCTTTGGAAGTTGACTTGTGGGCTAGGAAGGAGGATGGCTTTTTCAGGAACTAATGCATTCGAAAATTCTTATTTGAAGACAACTGAATGCAAACTGCATTGATCTACATATAATGATCTCCACACAAATAGTTTAGCTGGAAGGGATAGCAGCTAAGCTCTATATGGTGACTGTACTTGGCTCCTACAAACCTCAGCACATATGAGTAACTGCATGCATTGCCTAGTTCCAGAGGGGCAGTAGGACTGCTTGTTTCAGTAGTGACTGATACACATGGGTGTTTGTAGGATCAAGCCCCACTGTGAAGCAGAAAGAAAACATCTCCTTGGAGGGAGCTACTAAGCAGAACATACACGAAGGGTAAGGAACAAAGAGATATTTCAAGATGAGGTACTGCACACAGAGTAGATGAGTCATGGAAAAGATGCTAAGTGATTCATTAATGCCAGAAGCTTAGCCAATAAAGAATGCCCATGTATGAAACTAATGACTACGCTTTTACAATGCTACCAAACTATTTGCTTTTGTAAACTTAACATAGGAATTATTTTCTCCCATTTTGAAAATTTATTATGCAATTACTTGTCACTTTAATAAACTCTATGCATGGCTGTGATAACGGTTGCTCAAAGTACTGAGGACTTTACAGTTTTTGTTTTAAAAAAGAAAAACACTAGGAACTTCAAGTCCTGCCAATTTTTTCCTCCCTGCCAAGTCCTATTAGCATAAATGAACGGTTTATTTTAAGAAATGCCTGATAAATTACTCTACACAATCAGTAATGAGGGTACTGTCAGCAAAGGAGAATCATTTCCAAAATTTACTTGGCACAGATGAGAGGCTGACTAGCTCACAATCATGCTACATGGCCCGAGGCCCTGTTTGATTTCATAAACCTGTCTGACCTTTTCAGGGTGAAAGCAAGTGATTTTATAGAAAAGGTAGCTATGCAAGCTTGCACCATTTGTGCATATCCAACTTTTTATTTTTTTTTTAAAATGAATGTATTCAGTCTGTCTAGCTGCCAGAATATTCTTCTAGCTTCACCAACTTCAGCAGACAAGAACTGCATCCTGAAATTATTTTCATAGGTAGTATATTAAGATTGCACATCCTTTTCCCATTATGAAGTAAACAAGAACACAAAGCCAAGAAGAAGATAATGTCTTAAGAGAAATGAGATATTAGAAGCCTTCATGCTGCTTAAGTTAGTCTCCTAACATGAGTGAGTTATCTGACAAATCAATTCTCTTTCCTTTTTAGAATATAGCTTCAAAAGCAGAGAGAAATCTCTTGGCAAGAATTACTGTGTCAATTAGTAGCTGAAGCCAATAATCATTCATCATCTCTCCTAAACATTCCCTGGTAAAAGTCCCCAAATACTTTACTCATCACTGCTATGGAATTCATTACATTAAAGGAGGGGGGGGGGGGGGGGGGGTAAGAAACACCTTTCAAAGAAGTCATTTAATATTAAACAAAGGCCTAAGAAATCATTAATGCTCCCTACTCTCACAACAGCAAATTATTTCCAATTGTCATTCCTTTGTTTTTTCTTTTCTTTTTAAATCTGTTGCTAATGCTTGGTCCAGTTTACTTTTACAAGGCTCAAATGACAGTTTCCCAATGCTCCTTTAAAGATCATTTGATTGGTTCAAAAGCTTTTATTAAGAATTTCAGAATATCTCTAATACGGTCGGCTTACTCTATGCTGGAGTACTAAATCAGAACATCTTGTGTTCCCTAGTAGGATACAAAAGTGCCCAGTGTAATTTATGTTGAACATACCTTGAGGGTAATGTGCCAAGTTCTTCATGTCTAACCATACATTAATATACAGTTAAACATTCACGTTCAGTTTCAATGGTAGCACAATATGACTATGCAGGCAGGCTGTATAACATACAGACGAAGAGAAGAGGTCCCACAAGTCTTGTGAAGTTTCACAGTAAAAGGATATGCACCTTTTGCTATGAACTACATCCCAAGAGATGTGCAGTGAGCCCTGCTCGGCCTGTCAGCACACAGCTGTGGTACTGTCAGTGAGATGTCACACTGCCTTTCCTATGACAAAGAAGGAAAGGACAGGTGTGGGGAGTGGGGCCAATCGCCCTGAGCTGCAGGCAAGCTGAACCATCGTGCTGACAGGGCTCAGAACGCAAGCTCCATGATGTATCCAAAGGTATCCATAACCACTGTTAAATGTAGGGAGAAAGTGAGGCCAATACAAAGTTGAGCAGACTAGCAGTCATCCCATGTTGAGAGTTGGACAAAAAGTTTCCATCCTGAAGTGTCTGGAAGTGATGAAACTACTGGCTAGCAAGGTTTGCAAGGATGGTATCCTTTCTCTGCAGGAGGGATTTCAGCCACAGCAGACTTCTCGGCCTCAGCAATGTATGTGAGGTAAAATGTAGCCTGACATTTCATGAAAGCCTGTCTCTGCACAAATGGAACTGTGTGAAACAGCAAGGAAAACCCTATTTAGAGACTCTAAAGTCTCTCAAGCTTTCTCGCTTTTCCATATTAAGTTGCTTCTGGGCAGCTGCCTAATGAAATGCTTGTTTCTCCAGAGTAGTGTCCTGAACATGAAATTTTACTTAACCCACACAAAGCACATACCACATTTTTTTTCTGCCAGAAGGAGCACAGAGGAGCAACAAAGAAATCCTGCCAGGTCAGTCACCTTCCCGCAAGGAGGCCGTATCTGATCTCCTGGGCCCAAGCTTTCACAGAAGAATGGAAAAGCATTTCTCGTGTTTGGGGTTATTCTGATGTTGCAATGGGTACAAGTGTGAGAGTAGAAACAAATTTGAAGTGCCTGTAGAGATGAGCTTTTATTTTTTCTGTTTTTCTGTGAGACTTGTTTAAACAGGTTACTCTGCTACTACCCCTAGTTTTTAGTTTTTGTTGTTGTTGCAAATAAATTTTTGATATCTGGGCAAGACATGATCACTAAATGGCATCGAGTCCTTGACTGCTTTCATCAGTCTTCACTAATTCATTGCATGGTCTATTGTTTCCACTTTGCGAGCTCTTCATTGCCAAATGTACTATTCTGATGTTCTTAGAGCTAACGTGGCCTATTTTGTGCTAAATTGTTTGAAACATACTGCCAGGCATGTTTAGTTTTCAGACATTGTCTTGCAGTCCAGACCTTGCAAAGTATGCTTTTAGATGTACCACAATCCCCTTCACAGTCTTTGCTTGAATGAAGCCAGCCTTGTCTGAACACCAGAACAGGTTTTACTCTTTTTCTCTTTTTTTTTTTCCCACTTGGCATTTTTACCACACCTAGCCTTTCATGAAGCTGGTCAGTCCCCCACTGTCAGTCAGAAATCTAAGTGCCTCAAATTGTTTACTGCTCACATCTGTTCTAACAAACCACCTGTCTCATTTCATGCATATTTCTATAAGCATTTCCATCATATCATATACATTTGTATTTCTATCTCCTTTGAAAATTTCCAGGACTGTTGTTTAGTCCTCTTTAGACAAAATCCAAAATCTTGTGTTTACAGCTCATCCCTGAGAGGGTAAAATGCAACATCTTCCTGTGGCAATTGCTCCTTCAGACTGCCATGGTTGCTATAGAATTCCACTATTTACTTATTTATTGCCTGCTCTTCAAAGGAATGCTTGAAGCCTACCATGGCAGATGCAGCCTTTGTTTCAATAAAGCCGTGTTTATCATATTCTGGAAGATATGGCCTGTTTTGTGCATCTTCATAGCTAGTGAATTCCCTGGAAACACATCCAGGTGGAGTCTGAGAGAAGAAAGTCGATAGCGTTGCTATCAGGAGCCAAACGGTAAACTGTTGGAACTGCATTCCAAAAAGAACTGCTTTGTTTTTTCCTTTATATATCTCATCTTCAAACAAATATTCCATGCTGCTTGATCTGCATTACTACTGTTCTCAATCTCCTTCAGAACAAAACAGTGTTGCTTTAGCTGCCCTACAGAGAAGGAACTATCTCTGCTTTTTGGTTTTCCCAACAGCTTTAAAGGTCTCTATTCTAGAAACCCACCGTCTCTAAAATGATTGGACTCCTTTTATTTTGAGTGTTTTTCAGACTCTGAAGATATCAGCTAACAGAGAAAAACACAGTTTTGTGGGTTTTTTTGTTCTGTGTATCTACTTTCAATTTCATATTCTGCTTTTGACATAGTGACACTGGCTCTCTTTTTGTCATATCCTTCATTTTTAATAACTCTGTCATTAGATGCCTGTCCAAGTATTCCTTCCAGACTCAGTTATAAACATGCAGACCAGGTGATTATCTTGCAAAAAGCGTGGTCAGTGTCGTCATACTGCTCAAGGACTCATTTACTCATAGTAAAACTCAATCTCAGCATCACAAACTGTTAAACAGATGATAGATTAGACAGTACAATCTACATTGGTGGTGATAAGCAGCAACTGCTTTACAAAGATAGTGGTTTGGCTAAATGAAGATCCTCCATTTACTCCAAATTTTCCTCAGCATTAATTAGGCATCTGAGTAATTCTCCGAAGATCTAATAGATATAATGATGTCTTTTCTTAGTAAGTTTGTCAACTTTATGTCATAGTTCCACTATAGCAAACCCCTGAATTTCACCCCTCTCACTGAATGCACAATGGGGCTTACTTCTGACTTCACTTTTGTGTGGGTGGTTCCTTCAATTATGACCTTAGATTTTCTGAAAACACTTGAGAAAGACCACGGTGACCATTCTCTCTCCTGTCTCATGTTCAGCACATGAGGCCCTGCATGTGTTAACTCGATTTTTCAGGATTCTTTACAGGCTGGACTTTCTCTTCAACTTGAAATATTCACACATGCATCATGAATATCTCACCCTACTCCTACACATGAATGTGACCAATAACCAACTGATAGTGTAGTTCCAAACATAAACAGAGTGGCTGGCATCCGTCTTCCATGGTACAATGAGTTCCTCTGAATCTACGTGAGGAAGCCAGGAGACATCTTTCTTTTAACTGTACTCTTTGTCTTCTCCATCTCTATTACTGCATTTTTTGTTGTTTCCTGTGATAGCTGCAACATGAGTGAGCTATGTGTTGCTTACACTCTGTTTTCTGCACATTTTCCTAGGAGCCAGACAATTTTCTTTCTGTCTTCTGAACTGTTTATCTCATAAAAGATACCCCTGCCATTTTGAGAAATTTCTCAAGGCTTAAATATATTTCTTTCAGCAGCTCCTCCTCTATGCTGAAATCATTTGCCTATATATTTTTCTGTCTCTCATTAAGCAGTGTTTTATACCTCTAAAAGTACATATAGATGCCAGAGCATACAGCTGCCAGGCAAGGCCTACTTTCCTTTTTGTTTCTTGGGTTGGGATGAGAACACAGCCACATTCTTTCTGGGGTCACAGTGTATTTAAATCCTTCTATCAGATGTTACAGTATTTTAGGTTCTACTGGGACAAAGAACATCTCATTTACTTTCGCTTTTCACCAGAAGTGACAATAAAGATTTATCACAGCTTTCTCATTTTCACTCTTTCCAATCAATGTTTTATTGAGTACATATTGGTGCTGTTATGCCTGAGTAAGGATTTTTTTTTTTTTGTATGCAAATTCAGGTTTCTAAACAAGTTACACAACTGCGCATGGCTTCTTATGGCCCCACGAGCACTTGTTTTCTATCCTTAGCTGTCCTGAAGCTATGCTTTATTCTTGATGCTGGTCTCACCCAATTGATTGTTGTACCAGTTGTTGTTCTGTTGTAGTGTTCTTTACAGTAGAAGGGATAGTAAGTGAGAGCACCTCCTATTTGTAAAGTCCAATGCACTGTACTGAGAGAATTACCAGCAGATATCCTTTAACTGCAATTAATATCCCAGCTACAAGTACACACTCTCACAGTACACATCAGCAGAACTGATGATTCCCCCAGATCTCTTTTTCCTCCTGAGATCAGTGTTTCTCTTGACCAGCTCCATGCCTTGCTCAGCAAGGATATACTGGAGAAGGCCAGAAAGTCAGCATCTAATGAATTGCTCCAGCTCATACATGCAACACTGGCAAGGCAACAAAAGCCTGCATTACGCTATGTGCCGCTCCACAGCAGTTGCTCTTTATTCCACAGAGGCTGCCCATTCTCTCTGAATATCACAAGCACTCCAACCACTATTTCAAACTAGTTGCCAAGAAAAAATATTTTCATACTTATACAAAGCACTGAAAGCAGAGCATAAAACAAACTGCAGAAGAACATCTCTGCAACAATGAGACACAGTCTGTGCTATTCAGGACCTTAAGCACTGCAGCCAGAACGATGGGAAAACTCAATGAACAATGTTACTGACTGGTGACAGCCTCTAGGACAAGCAGAATAAAAGGACGGGAAAAAATCCCCAAAAGATCGCTTTCTTTTTCAGCTATTTGTGCATGAGCTATTCTGTACACTCTGTAATTTCTATGACCTCCAAGCTTCCCTAGGATTATGAATACCTATTGTTGACTTAATTGGCAGAATAACAAGAACCATCTGCCAAACAAACCCAGTTTCTTAACCTCTGCTGGTCTTGGACACATTATGACTGTAGGGGAAAGAATAATGGTTTTTGTTTCTATGAACCAGCCCGGACTGGATGTTTTCATAGTTCAGAGTGCCATTTCCAGTGTGTCAGAGAACTAGCATACAACAGAGGTTTCACCAAAGCCTTCCTCTTATCAGATATCCATCTGATGTGGACTGTGGTATATGCCCAGAACACTAAAGCCAGAAGGAAGATACAGCATCAAATCCAGTAAGAAAATCTTCTCCCTTGCTAGGAAATCATTCTGGGAGGAGCTGAGTGGACAGACAGGTTGACATGAGATGTAAGAATGACATAAATGAAGATATTTCAGAATTACAGTGAATAAAAAAAGAAGCAACTCTCGGTAGTGAGGTGGATGGATTATATCCCTTCATGTTAAATTAATTTCACCTGATCCAAAACGTACATGGCACTCTGAGCACTTCCTGTGCCAAGGATCTTCTTTAGAGTATAAATATGTGGAAGGCATGTGCCCTCATTACTGATGCCTGGGACAAACTGAAAAAGTGCGTGCCAGAGAAACCTGGGTGGAGGGAGGAGCAAGCTGTAATACACAAATAACACGAAGCAAAATAAGGAACAAAAATGTAGTAATTTAAAAAAGTAGTAATTTTGCTTCTTTACACACACACAAACACACACACACAACCCTCAGCATTGTGAGTATAACATAACCATGGTACACAACATATGTCTTATAACCATCCTTTGAACCTATAAATCAGAAGTATAGAGGAAAGAAGAACTAGCTGAATATACTTTATCATTTTTGCCAAATAGATGCAATAGCATTGGAAAATAAAATTTCACGCCATATCCTGTGTGGTAAGTGGTCAATGCTGTGCTTTGGCAAATGTACATTGTCTTAATAATTTGCCTTTTTTCCTTTTACACAGCTCTCTTACATCTACATAGATGTGCAGCTATTCAATCATCCTGTATTTTATTGCAGGCTGAATGTTACCAGTGGGAGAACACCAACAGTAAATGACATGTATGTCCATTATGTCTTGAAGTTCAGGACAAAATAGTTTTCTCTATCAGCATGCCTCAGTCATTACATTCCACTGTTGCAGTATTTAGGAAAGATTGGAAATATAAGACTAGTGGAAGAAGATATCATACAACCTAAGGTCGTAAGTCTTTCAAAGGTTGTGCGAGTTGCACACCAAATTACATCTGCACCTAAAAATGACCTCTGAAATAAGTATGATTGCATTCCTGCCTCGATCAGTGTCGTTGGCCCACAGGAATTACTAGTTCAGTAGCTAAAAGCAGCAGTGAAGTGGAAATTAGCTATTATGCCAGTACGATTATTAAAACATTATACAGTTCTTCCTCCCCAGAGTAATAGTACAAATGCACTCATCAGTGGGAGTAGGATTTATTTCTTTATGTGGCATAAGGGGTGGTAATAATTAGACTCAAATGCAGAAGTAGAATTTGAACCACTGAACTACTTCAGGTAGAGACATGAAGTACTAAAAGAAAGGGGAATTTATTAAATTATGGTATAGTTTTTGATCTTATCTCTTTCTAAATAACCTCCAAAACTGGATCCCTTTACCATCTCTTTACAATTAGCAGAAAAAGAACTGTAAAATGTACCACGAATTGATACGCTTACATTGTCTTGCATGTATTAGGTTCCATAACATATGATACACTTTAATTGATTTCCAATTATCTCTTCTAACAAGCTAAATTTAGAACAAAACTCCTGAAAACAGAATCTAAGTCTTCCAAAGAAACACAGAACTTTTGCAGAGGATTTCATGCTTTGTTTTAAATAAGACAGCTAAAGATGAATTTGTTTAATTCATCTTTAATTTGAAAATTATCCACAACATTCTTCAACAAGATAATTTCCGCAAGTCATCAGAGCACACAAATTCCCTGATGGTCCCCAGTATTTGAAATCTTGCTTATGAATAAATAAATAATGTTTTTTTCCTGTCTTTCATACCACAGCTGATTGTAATTCAAAATAAATACTACTCAAGGATAAACAGATTCTACAAAGGAATAGTGTGAGATTACCTGGGCTTAGCTTTCTTTTCACATATTAACAGTACCATTATATACTAGATATTTCAAAGGGTGAAACTGTTAAATCCTCCTTGGTAAATCTTACGCAATGGTATTGCCTAATTTTTCACTCACAGCAAATGACCTCCATAGGTTTCAAAACTGTTATGTTCTATAATGATATATAATATACTTTCATGCAGAATTACTCAGGTGCAAGATATAATTATAAGGGTAAAATCTATATTTCATTAGAGGATGTGTCCAGCACAATGTCAGATGGGGCCACATTACTAGCTGTCCATGGCTGTATGTGTCCTGCAGGGTTGGCTGCGTACACTTTTAACAATAGATTAACAGTTTGAATCTAAAAGTCATATTGAAGCAGTAAACATGGTACTGCTTGCTTCCTTAAGATCAACTGAAGGAAATTTCCAAGGTATTTCCACACTAGCCAACATTTTGTCAGACATAGAACAGGACAGATTAATGATTCTTAAAAGGTGGTTGCTTCATTTCAAGACACCAAGGGTTTTCTACCAAATGGACTGATGCCTCTGATCTATTCCTTCACTTTCTTCTTTTGTTTCTCCCCTTACTGAGTAGTTCTCTCTACAGTCTAGAGAAGTACAGAAGTACTTGAAAAATAATGACAGGTTAAAATGTTATCTTCTGATCTAAATTGCTATACAACTATAGAGAAATTACACTTCATCCACAAATTCTTAAAACACCCTTTCAGAACTGGTGAAGGCTACAGCATGATACCTGAACCTGTAATGACAAAAGGACATTTCAACATTTTCTGATCTTTTCTCTCACGAAATCCAAGCAAAAATGAGAAACAGAGATACAGACTATTATAATACACATTCATTCTCAAAATAAAACAACTATTAAATCATACAGTGGATTTTCAGGGAATATTGATAACCAAAATTTGGAGGTAAAAATCAAGAATTACAACTCTAAACATTATATAGCTAACCAGGAAGACAGCAGAAGTAAATATGCTAACAACATGAAAAACTATGCTCTGCTTTATCTTCTTCATTTCCCCAGCTATGAATAAATGTAAAAACATAAGAACTGGATTGCTTGCCTCCTTTGTCAAACTGACTGATCCCTAATATGTTATTTGTTAGGTGGTGAAGGCTGGATTTCCAAACAAGTTCCCATGTAAAGGAAATAACAGAACAGCACACTCTTCATTTAATCACATAAACACCTGGCTTGAACATCCAAAATAGTAAGGAGCGCATTCACATGATCAAATATATAAACCACTAATGTAACTCTGAAGAAAGCAATCGGCTTTGCAAAGAGATTTTTTTGTGACACATTCTAAGCACTTCCACAAAGCCTTATGTCCCAAGAGGCAAAGCACACATGAAATCATACTGAAAAAAAAGACTGCATGGACAGAAAAGCAAAGCTGAAATGGCTGCATGATGTTACCAGAACTTGACCTGGCTCAAAGGAAAAGTCTTCAGCTCAACTAAAAATGTAACTGCCTTGTTCCCTGAGAAAGAGAAAAACTCCCAGATACAACTTGGGAATTCAGGGTGCTCCAACAGTTTTCAACACAGATTTACTCACATAGTAATCTAAATCTCACAGTCAGTGCAGCACAAATCACTTCAATGCACCTTATTTTTTACTGTTAATCTTGTAATTTCTTAACATCAAGTTGCCATGAACTGATACAAGCTTGCATAATTATGTCTATGCTCCTGAGCTGGGAATAGCAAACGTGTGCATGCAGTTGTGTTTTCCATGCCTGCAAGTTAGGACTGTGCAACTGGAATTATATTTGTGCATGCTCAGATTTGAAATTTTGTTTGCCCCATATTTCTTTGTAAATTGGACTGCCTCTCTTCACAACTGCATCTGATTTTATGTCATGTTGTTTCTAAAAACAGCTTGCAAAGAGTATTTAAAAGCATGTTCTAATCTGAGAGCCTCAGACTTCATTCATCTCTGCATCCAGTTGAAAACCCAAGAAGAACTTACACAAAAGTCAATTTAAAACTTTTATTGGCCTGTCATGCTCACAGTCTTGAAACAACTTTAATTTAAAGCAATAAAATGGCACAAATTTTAAAAATCATTCAGACGTCAATATCTTTTAATAGAAAAATTATCTGCTTTTCATAAAGGTAAAATGCCCTTTTTTAACACTAGGCTGCATTCAGTCTAGTTTCAGACTCCCAAAGAAACAGGGATTCTATGTCTTCTCCAGAGACACTGTTCATATCTCAACAGACCTGGTGTCAAAAACATTTTTCTAAAAGAATCTTGACCCAGTGCCTTATCTTTTCAGTAGACCTTGGAATAACTAGTTCACACCTGTTCTGTCCTGGTTTAAATCTTTGACACAGAGTGACAGAATGGAGAAGTTAGTTTTATTTGCCAGAATTTAAAAAAGCACCATTTTTGCAAATCTAGATCAAGTTTAGTCAATAAATTCATTTAAATAAAAATCAGGAAGAAAAACCAAACCCTTTGGCTTTTTGCAGAAACTCTCGGGAGTTTCTCACTGTTCAAGTAATCCAGAGAAGTTCCAGCATGGAGAAGAGGATACTCCAGTGAGACCTTCTATTCCTCTGACCTGAAAGGAGGCTGTGATATAGTGGGTTGCCCTCTTCTCCCAAGTAACTAGTGATAGGACTAGACAGAATGGCCTCACACTGCACCAAGGGATGCTCAGGTTGGATATTAGGAATATTCTTCTCTGAAAGAGTGGTCAGGTGCTGGAATGGGCTGCTGAGGGAAGTGGTTGAGTCATCATCCATGGAGACATTCAAGAAAAATTTAGATGCTGTACTAAGGGACATAGTGGGGAAATACTATTGGTAGGTGGATGGTTGGACTGGATGATCTTGAATGATCCAACCTTGGTGATTCTATGATTCTAAGTTCAGGTGAACTGATCAACACATGTAGCAAAACTAGCTTTAGAGTAGTTGGGAGAGGTTGTTGGATTCAAATTAACATAAATTGTGTCTTCATCAGCTACATAAGAGAGATAAGAAACCTCAAAATAAATAAAAAAACCACATCATTTCTATTTATATTAAGATAAAAAGGTATCTGAACAAGAATAGCCTGAAAGACAAGCTAGTATTACCTAGCCAGGTATGTAAATGGTAGTTGAGAGTTGGAAATAGTCATGCTGCCTCACTTTTCAAGATTAAATTGGAAAGCAAATTATAGAAGAGCTTGAAATGCAGCATGGCAGTCAAAAAGATCAACGTAATTTTCTTTCAACTGCTTATACACACCTCATATCTCTAATTTAGGCAGTAATGGTCCCTTTAAATGAGATTTTGATCTAACATGGGATTAATTTTTGGGCAGAATACCGCAAGGAAGACCTGTGGGAAGCATGATGAAGAGGAACAGTTGCAAGGTTCATACTAAAAGAAGTGTAAAATTTGCTTTTCTCTACAGGTTACAGATTAAAAAAAAAAGGTTAAATACACATATGTGGGATATTCCTATATTATCATACATAAATACATGTATGCTAGGTTGAAGTAATGGCTTCTATTCATCCCCATGGAAAATAGAGCTGCTACAAAATCACAATGAAATTATTGATAGAGCAAATCCTTAGCTACTAAACACTACTCTTCAACACTGTCACCATTACAAGCTATGCATTTTCACCAGCTTACATGCTGGGTTCACAAAAATCTGCACCAGCAGAGGTGACCCACTGTCACTGTCACCACTGCTGAAATGCACCACTCATCAAATCATTGTGCTCATATACAGTGTTCGATCTCTATCAATGCTCCGCAAGCATCGATGGAATTGAAGCAGGAGCTTTGTGATGCTGAACAAGTGAATCAAGTTGGTAAGGAGCAATAGAGATTTGAAAGAAGGATATGAACAAACCTGGTAGTACCATCATGGTTGTTTAGTAGCACAAATGGATGAAGAGATCAAGAGGGAAACGCATAGAACAACGGTCAAAACTGTACTTTTTTCACTCCAGAATGCATCTCTTTCCACATAACACTGACAAATACAAACAACTCAGAAACACTACCCTCAACAGAGACTGGAGCAGGAGGTAACTAAATCAAATTTAGGTACTGATTATGAAACTCAAATCAAAGAGAGAGGAAACAGGAATGGAGTCTGAACCAGATTGCTTCTTCATACTCTATGGTAAGCTCACAGCAGGTGGAATGAATGCACCATGTAGGCTGGCAGTGTTGCCAAACTTGCAGTTTTCAGGAATCGAAAGCACATGAAGAACCTATCAATCACAGCAAACAATAATCACAAAGATACACACTCACCCCTAAGGGAATGATAGGAAATATTTCAAACAGAGCTGAAATTAAACAAAGGCAGCCCATCCTATAGATACACAAACATTAAACTACAAGATTTTTTTTTTTGTCAGAAAAAAATATATATTAAGAAAATATAATTACGTTCAATCAGATGTACAAAATGCAGGGAAAACACAGTTAATCTGCTGTCTATCCCTGACATTTTCTGTTAGTTTTTCTTGTACAGTATCTTCTTTGCTTTGATAGCAAAAAATATTACTCCATACACCTGTACACCTGCAATTTTTTTCTGCAAATGTGCAGAACTGCAATATAAAAGACAGAGTTACAAGGCTGCTGCACATTGCTTACACAACATACCTTAAAAGACATGTGAAAATTACCCAATACTGTTTGCCAAAAAGTCATCCAGATGTGACTTCTGTCATGTAAGTACTTTCACAGGGGGAGCACAAGTAGTTAAAGCTCTCACATATGTGAGAAAGACACAAATAAGCCTAATTGCTGCACTTTGGATTAGGGGGAGAAAAAAAAAAGAAAAAAAAAAAAAGGCAAGTTTGTTGTTTATTTTTAATAATGAATCTGACCAGGTATTTAAAGAAAACGACAGATATTCGATAAATTCTCCATCTCTTGAGGGCTTGTGGATAAGACCCGCTGCAGTCAAACACACAAAAAGTGAATTCATGGAATTCCACGGCCAATTCTGCACGAACACAAACTACATGATCTGATGGCCACTGCTGGCCATAAAGTTTTTCAGTTTAGGTTCACATAAAACAGCTTCAGTCAAATCGTGCTTTCCACTCACTGGAAGCAGCGCCCGGGTCAGAGCAACATGGAGGAAACACAAACGAGGATTAGTGCACTCCGTATCCCAGGCACTAAGCAAAATCATCTAAATGTTTAAAACATATTTTTGCATTTAATAAAACCGAACTTTTTTTAGCTGACAGTGGATTCCTTTTCATATCCAGTAATTATTAGAGATCATAAAGATATACTCACAATTTATGGGTGTTGAAGTAATTTGGCTGTTTTACAATGCACACGAGGCACGCAGATCTATCTTTACAATCACACACCTTGAGCCCCGTGAGCACCTGGTCGTGCTTGTTAGAGAGTGAGGGCCTGTTGCTGTTACTTGTATGGAAAGAAGTGGGAAACGAGCTTAAACAGAGAAAAATCAGTCATTTTTGCTTTTAAAGAAAGCCGAATTCTAGGACTGTGACCATCAAAGTGAAATTAATGAGCTTCCTTTTGGATATTCAGATAACATTTCAACCTCTTTTTTCCTCCCATGTAGCAGCAAGGTGATAGATTACTCTCCATAAGGAACTGCTATGTTCAACTTAAAAGCAATACAACGGACATATAGAGAAAATATTCTCCGGTAGAAGCATAATTACTGATCAACACCGAGCCAAACCTCAATCACAATTGCACTTGACTTTGTTACATTAGGTACCAAGTGGGAAAATGCTCTCATCTCCCAATGAAGTATTTTTATTTCATCTCCCAATACCACAGCATCAAGTCCTGGAAAGGAACACGTGAAACAAGAAAAAAACAACTTTGCCAACGTTGCCATATGTGCAAAACTTAAGAAGGGGCTTCAAAAACCTCTGGTCTGCCAAGATGAGAGTCCAGATGAGACAACATTAACACCTTTGACAACCTATCCCTGAGAAGCACAAAGCATGCCTGACTCGAGTGCGTGGCACGTGAGTGCTTACCCTGAGCCTGGTGGGAAAGACATCCACTCCAATAATCACAGCCCATAAGTAGGTAAGAGAGAGGTGTCTTTCCTCCCTTGAAAAATTAACTTTGAAGTTATTATCTGTGGCACAAAAATCTTCTGTGGCTACAGCAGATTTAACAAATTTTAAAACATACTGTAGAAAAATGCTCTGGGCACACGTGACAGAGGAGCAAAGCTATGAAGAGGCTTGTTCATTCTGTTATAGCTCAAAAGAAATCTTAAAGACTCCACGTAACAATATCACACATTAAAAACATTACTAACATTTTCTACATAATCCAAAACCTAAATCATAATCCTAAAACCATAACATATTCCCACCATCTCTTTTCTGCTTTTGCAATCAGTTTGAATATATTGTTTATATATATATATTAAGATTTTTTGAAGTATTTGAGGATGGCTAAGTGAGCTGTCGTATATCATGTCTGCTGAGTTCCTGTAACGGTCCTGAGTTCCTCAAAATTGAAATAAGTCCTGTGAATGTAAAAGACATAAACAGTCAGCGCTGATGACTAAAAAAGGTGAATGAGGTAACAGTAATGCCGGTGAAGCTGTTGGTCTCCAATGTGCCATAAATAGTGAAGTGAAATTAAAATTTTTCAATCAACATCAGTTATGCACATGCGTGCACACACACACGCGTGCGCACAGATGCATACGAAAAA
Source organism: Tympanuchus pallidicinctus (assembly GCF_026119805.1). Classification (NCBI taxonomy): domain Eukaryota; kingdom Metazoa; phylum Chordata; class Aves; order Galliformes; family Phasianidae; genus Tympanuchus; species Tympanuchus pallidicinctus. The sequence goes on along the minus strand of NW_026294752.1, from coordinate 1,131,930 downwards.
GCAGCCTGATGAGAAGCAGACAGGATCAGAAGTTCAAGCAGAGGTTCTTGAACAAAAAAAAAAAAAACACAAAAAAAACATTGTTGGTTTTTTTTTTTTTTATGCTGTGGTTGTTGTCGCTATATGGTGGGATCTCCTAGAGGCAGGAAACGATGGATTGTAGTACAGACTTCCTTAATTTCCTGCTAACTTCTCCCAAACAGAAGTCGCTTTTCTCTGTCACTTATCTAAGCCCTACTGAAGCTTCCCTCAGTACATATATAAAAACATAGTATGTATATTAACATGCATATCTGCTGAGCAAACATACAGAAATGCCACTGTTAATAACTTTTAACTAGTTATTTTCTACACTGATAAAGTAAGCATATATATATATACACAAAGAAACAGCATTTTTTATACGGACTTCATTTCCTTATAACTCAAAGTATTTAAAGCCATTAATTATGACCTGAAAAACTGCAAATGATTAATAAGGTGAGACACAGAGAGTGATAAATTATTTGCACAAGGTTAGGGAAAAAATCCATAGCATTATAAGGACATCCTATAAGATTTCTTGTTTCCTAGTTTTATTCCTCAAAAAATTTCTTCTAAGAGATTGATGGCAATTAGTCTCCATGGAACTATGACACAATTTAATGAATCATACAACAGGAAAAGCCTATCTCTGAAAAAAAATGTCTTTCCTGTTTCAATAGTATATTTGTAACGTACAGTGACACAAGAAGACCGGAAAAAGGGACAGTTCTCCTGAGTGGATTGATTAATTAACATGGATTGCTTGAACTAAGTCCAAGAAAGCTATGCCAAGGAGGAATCCTGTACTGTTTTTCCTAACTGAGGCTGGGTCAGACACATTATCTCAAGAACACAAAAGGAAATCGCAAAGCCAGGTATAAGACTGCCCTTTCAGAGCAATGAAGACATCCTTGATGCAGATCATGGGCCAAAGAACAGGAACTCAGGAAATGGGGATAAGGAAAACACAGAATATGAACGCTATCAAAACTAAGAATAGCTGTTTTGTCTGGAATTGATGTTTTACAAGATTTCTACAGTTATGTTATTTCCTGTTTGATGAGAGATGATTCCAAAGTGTGGGCTTATATCCAAATCTCCAGTTCACTAAGGCCTAGAAGGGATCAGAAGTAAGTAAGGTTCCTTTCACAGGCTTTCCTAATAGTTAATAAAGTAAATTCTACGAAGTTTGTTTTTTTCTTTTTCTTTTCTTTTCTTTTCTTTTCTTTTCTTTTCTTTTCTTTTCTTTTCTTTTCTTTTCTTTTCTTTTCTTTTCTTTTCTTTTCTTTTCTTTTCTTTTCTTTTCTTTTCTTTTCTTTTCTTTTCTTTCCTCTTTTCTTTCCTCTTTTCTTTTTTGGTACAGCTGAATGCATTTATTTTTTTCAAAGTTATTAAAAAAAAAAAAACAAACAACAGAAAACCAGCTTTTGACTATAAAAAATCAACTGGTAACTTTTAGAAGTCATAATTAGATGCAGGAGATGATAATATTATTATTTAAGTTTCCTAGAACAGATACCATGTATTATAATGGAGAAAGTTTGGGCAAGACTGCACTGCATCCATTAGCTTTTTCTACAGAATTGGCATGGGTTGGTATCCATTACACTCCACATAGCAACTCAGAATAAATTACGTAGTGGCTGCTGCAAACTCACTTGCTACTATGCTTTGGTAATAATGTCCATTCCTCCTTAGCAAAGGTGTTCAAGGTTAATTCTGACACTAAAGCTTCTTGAAGTTCCTCAGCTGTACTGTCTCTGCACTATCCAGAATCATCAGCAAAGTGGTACTGTGTGAAACATTTCCCCCCATCAATTTTTGCTCTCAAAAGTACTTTATGTACCCTACATCTCTGATTTTCTCAAAGATATGTTTCTTCTCCTCTAAAGCTCTATGGAAAGGGCTACATCCAGTGGAACTGAGTGAGGAGATACTGGGTTGGTTACAGGTTAAGAGTATAATTCACATTTGAAAGACCTTAAGAAGTCTCTCCAGTTTAAGCTCCTGCACAAACCTAGCCCTGGTGTAAGGTCAGACCAGGTTGCTTTGGGTGAAATAAAGTACTTCCTTGAAAACCACCAAGGACAGAGCCTGCACAACCTCTCTGCTCAAGCTGCTCCACTGTCTGCCTGCCTTCATGGTGAAAAACAGTTTTCTGATATACAGTCTGAGCATTCACTGCCTCATCCTCCCAGCATGCACTGTTGTGAAGATCCTAGCGCCTCTCAGCTCCCTGTGGGCTGCTGTGCAGGCTCAACCTTCTACCAAGGTCAGAACAGCCCCTGTTCTTCTGGAGTTGGACTGGAGTTGAGTGCTCCAGTCACTGGAGGCCATCCCTTGAACTAAAGATGATGAAGCTTTGGTTGACTTCAGAGCTTTGATGACCTCAGAGATGGAGCTAGAAGAGACTCATCAGTATAGTCCTACAATTAGATGCATTAGTTCTACCAAAGAACAGTGAGTGCTGTACAGTGCCAGGTCTCTGGGATTCAAGCAAGGATTTCTCAAGGTATTGCATATACTGTATATATGGTATATGGCAATTCACTATAGGACAAAAATATGCATCTGTATTCAACAACTTAGTTCTTGAATAATATCACATCAATATACTTCTAAAGGAATATGAGAAACAATATCCTAAAGACATTTTTCAATGAATGTAGGAAACGTAGGAGACACATCAAATGACAAGATCTGTATCTCTCTTATCATCAATACACATTTTAAAGAGAATGAATGGAAGTATTTTTTATAATGCAACTTCTATCATTCCAGTTCCATCAGCTAGCCAGTACCTTAGAATGTGCTTATCAGCATGCAGTATATCATGCCAGGAAAAGAAAGAGGGAAAGCACTGAACAGGGGTGAAGAGAATCAAGTTCAGTAACCACGTGAGGAGTACTCAAAACACATTTAAGCAAAAAAGGGATTATGAATCAATGAAGTCCAGTGTTACAAACATAGCCTGTATTAAAGTAAATGGCACAATAGTATTTCAATAAATGCAGCATCTACAAGTGAGGATTCAAAGATAGGAAGCCACTCACAATGCCAGGAAGCACCTAGAGAAGTACTAGTCTAAACCAATTTGCTAGAGACAGAGGTCTGTCACAACATTCAGAGCTGAAATATGCCAGCAAGCACTCACTAAGTGTATGTAAATGCACTTGCAACTTTTCTTGGCAGCTCAAGTCTGACTTCTGTCAAGAGCTTCAAGAGTGATGTCCAATCCAATTAATATATATTAAAATCTGGCGTATATGGTTAAGAAATAACAGTCACCCACTTCATTTTGGGATCAGTCTCTCGAGTCTCTTTAAGGAGGGATACTTTTACTTTACTCAGTTCCAACATTCACATTAATATCTTCATTAATCCATTCAATTAAGCAGAAACTAAGAGGTTAGTAAAGCCACCCTTTATCCAATATTCAAATATAATCACATAAAAGACAAAGTTGTTTCTAATTTAAACAGTCATCAAGAAACAGTTTGTCTGCTGGAGGTCTTGATGACACACTTCTTCCTGTAATCTTTAGATATATCATTGATTCCATTACCTACTGTCAACAGCAATAGACTCCTCATGCAATCTAGTTTTGAGACAGGGTAACTCTCTGTCTTTCTGGTGATACCAAAGGGTCCACTCCACTCACACTGAGCAGTCCTTCACCTTTCCTTCTCTTGTCTCTCCTCTTTCCATGCCAGAAAAGGAACGATTTCTCCTTTTCCTGCTCAAATACGCAATCATCATTTCAGCCATCTGCTTCAATACAACAAACCCTTCATACAATCCCATCTAAATGCCAAATCATTAGAGATTAAGATGATTTATTTTAGTTCAGTGCAGTGTCACCAGTTTGAGTTTTAATAAAATAAAAAATAACTGAGGATTTGGGAAATACTATGGCTTATCTATGTAAAAATTCCCTCTCTTGCCAATATTCTCTATCGCTGCTGACAGACATTAGAACATTCCTTTCATCTCCTTCCTCTTCTTGCAGTTAAACGTATCCCCTTAAGGAGTATTTGCTTTCTCTAAGATAGATTATACATTGTATGCAACAAGAAAACCTTACACACTTTCTCTACCATCTGCGAGGCTTTTTTGCCCACTTCCTTAAGAAGAATTAATTCAAAACCCTTGTTACTCTTTCCATTTTGGATAAATAAACCAGGATTACATTTCTGTTAGAAACTGAAACAAAAGGATTACTATTTCCACATACACACATCTAAATTAGAGAAGTACTTCTGAATATGGTCAAACACATTTCCAAACCTAGTGGGATCAAATGTGGAATGAAAACTGTGATAAAGAACAAATACAAAGTGCACACATACATACACACACACAAAACACCCCCTCTATTCATGCAGAAAATATGATCTAATGTGGGAATGATTTCATTCAAATAATTCTTTCGGCATCCCTGTAAGATTCCAGGATGTGCAAATTAAGATAAATTTTATGGGTCAAACTATTCTTACCACTACATGTGCTCAAGTCAACTGAAATTGATGACAACTGGATGCCGTGTCAGGGGATGGAATTTGGCTCAGAAAGTCACAATGTAAGGAGAATATGTTATAAAAATAAAAATGGCACGGTGCTCCGAATGAGGAAGGAAACAATTCTTAACGTGGCTTGGGATATAGAGAAGCATAGAAAATTAGGAAAAGTTGGCCAAAGAGCTAGCAGATTGTTAGATAAAGCTCAGTCATCAAAACAGAGCCAACCTCAAGGATCTGGATGAGGATTTGCCTGTGATGAACCTAATCCCATTTCACAACTCCAATGTGAGTAAAGCTAAACCCTGATCCACTTTAAAAAGACACTCCTATTTTACTTTCATATTCTTTGGAAATTCAAAATAGCTATTTAAGACCTCATCACTGCCGATCTTTATGTCTAATTTCATTAAACAAAATACTGTGATCAAACCTTTGGTATGAACTTCCCTTTTCTTCCTTCTTTATTTTTAACAACAGAAATGTCCCTAAAAGACGTCTGTGTAACTTGCAAAATAGACCTAAATCAAAACCAGATACACATATTCATGCAGACGATTTAGCAGTAATATTTCTAGCAGTGGGAGTTTGCAAATATTATCAAATCCATGTTCAAATTGTATGACAACTGGCCGATGAAAACCAGAAGCTATTCTGACACACATTTTAACCAATTTTTCTGCTACTGGAATGAATATGAGCGCAAATGTCTTCCTGTTTAAACTTTTGTTCATTTGAGTGAAATGTGAAGATGTGTCATGTCCTCAGCTGAGTTCCAGAACTATTCAGGATGTCATGTAACATTTAATTTCAAGCTCCATTTAGAGAAAAGAATTAAACATCTAACCTGGAACAGCTATCCTCCCAGCTGTTGGGTGATCCATTTCCATCACAAGTCCATTGTGCAGCACCTATTAAAAAAAAATATATATATATATATGTGTGTGTGTAATAAAAAAATGATCAACTAGGTCCTAAACTCAAAAGTAAAAAGGACACATATATTTCCATGTTCTTTTAGAGAACATAAAAAATCCAGGGAGCTACAGTTCATGTAATTTACATAGCTTATAAAATGAAAGCCCTGATGTTTGACATGGTTCTCTATCTATGCATCTCAATGAAAATCTCAGTAAGACTTGACATGTTTAACATATCTTTGGGCTCCTGTATCCAACATCAAGCAGAAGCAATTGAGCTGAAAGCACATCACACTTTCTACCACTGACAGACAAACAATTGGTAGCAACCTTGAACCACTTTCACTTTTGCTCTGCCATATGCATTACAAGCCTATGCAGAGATGATGCTTTCTAGTTTTCTTTGCTCATATTCAGGTGTCTTTGAGCTTATGATAGATCACGCTACATAATGCTGTCCCAATAGATCTTACAAACACTGGGGAAAGCCATCATAAATCTGATGTTAATTCTGTTCTGCTTAGAAGGCATAACAACCCTCTATCTGCATGGGATGATTATTCATCACAATTTCCAATTCCACGCTATTAAACTCAACCAGAAAACAAATGTATATCAAAACACTCAAACAGAGGAAAAGCAATTCACAACAGAATTTTTTACTATTTAATGGAAATCTACCTGCGAAGTCAATAAGCAGTCTTTTTTGTTTCCTCACTTATTACTCTGACATCCATCTAATGCTGTCACCTTAATCACGTAACTGGTATTTGTTTTTTAATATATGTGTCCTGTAGAGATAACCCTCCCACTAGCCAAACAGCTTTACAATTTTTAAAAAGTAAAATATGTTTTGTTGCTTGTGTACATCAACTATATTATGTATGAAGGCTGCTTCAAAAATAAAATCCTGTTTTATTAGGTTGGTCCATGATATCAGAGGTAGACGGTGGTGGTGTAGCAGAAGTTGAACCTTCCTGCCAATATTCTGTTACGTGCTGCTGCTGTGTAACAAATGGCAGCAGAGGAGCAGTCTGACAAAACCACGTCTGACATGGAAGTGCATACAAAGAAATAGCATCATTAAATTCCTCCATGGGGAAAAAAAATGAACACACTGACATTCATCTACTGTTGCTGATCTTTTATGGAGACCAAACAACGGATGTGAGCACAGTGAGATGGTAGGTGCTGCATTTCAGCAGTGGTGACAGTGGCAGTGGGTCATCTCCAATGGTGCAGACTTTTATGAGTGCAGCATGCAAGCTCTTGTTCATCACAGGCAAAAATGCATAGCTATCAGTAGTGACAATGTTGAAAAATAGTGTTTTGTAGATGGAAATTTGCTCAATCAAACAGTGTTACAGGGCTCTTTGTACCTATTGTAGTTTATATGGAAAAAAAATAGGAGACGTTGCTTTTGGAGGGACCTACATATTTCATATGCAGCCCAAGACAATGTCTCTTCACTCAGTGTGGCCTAATCAAAGACAAAAGGTTGGACTCATGAGTTAAACATTTCAAACAAGCTTTTAATTGGCTTTGCAAAGCTTTGCATGTATAACAATGAGGAATTCTCAACCTTGAATTTCATCAGAAACATGAATGACTGATGCAGGACAGCAGATAATCTGGTTGGAAGGGATCTCTGGACAACATCTAGTCCAGACTCCCGCTTTACATGTGCCTACTGCCAACAAGCAGTCAGGACAGCAGCAGCTTTTCCTGAACATGTAATGAAATCCTGCAAGGATGGAGATTTCACTACATCCAAGTAACAGGCCCCCATGCTGTGCCATATTCCTAATAAAACACATTATTTCCTAATATCCAGTCTCAACCTGCCAAATCTTTATTTGAAGCTGTTGCCTTGGGCTATATCATCTTATACTACTGTGTATCTCTGTTGATTGTCTCCCCATTAGCAGATATGGATGCTATGAAAGCTCCCCAGAGCATCCCCTTTGCTGGACTAAACCAGCCCAGCTCCCTCCCTCATCCCAAGTGCTGTTATCCTGGCAGCTCTTCTCTGAATCCACACGAGTTTCTCAGCAGCCATTCTGAAATGGGAGGTTCCAAAACTGGACACAGAAATCCAGGGACAGACTCACCAGTACAAAGCAGCCAAGCATATTGTCTGCCTTATTCATGAGGAATGCATGACGCCGGCTCCTGTTTAGCCTGGCATCCATTGTAACACAGGTTTTCAGCAGATTTCTTAGTCCATCAGAGCTGTCTGTACCCATGAGTGTATTTTTTTGTTTGTTTGTTTCTTTTTGTTACAATTTTTTTTCCTCTCCAGTGCAAGTGTGGTTAATTGGACCCTGTAAGAGCTATCAGTGGGGAAAAAGAAACCAGAAAGACATCTGAAATCAGATTGTACCTAATTCTTTATAAAGAGTTAATGCAACAATAGGATCAAGTATGTCATATATCTGATATGTTTATATCATACTTAAGTACACTGATTACATTATACTACTGTTCTAAAACTACTTAATCTTTTCTCAGAGCACAAACATTTTGAGGGAAGAAGAGGCCCTGGGAGCCTGATCCTGCAGGTCTTACATAGTTACAGTTTTCTGTTGAGCCGCTGCCATTAGCTGGCATTAAGAAAGAGTTTAAATACTTTTCTGAAGTATGCTCTACAAAATAAAGAGCATAAAAGTTGAAATCCCACAGATTCCAGATGAACTTTTCCTTTATTCCCATCCTTTTCTTAAAAGTATGCCCAGGTGGGTACAGACACACATCCCACACACTAGAACCTTGCTACTGTTACTCAGAATCCTGCTGAATTTCCTACTGAAATTCATGTCTGGAGAACTGGAGAACGACATTCTTTTAGAATGCTGCTATTGTCTGCTAAAAATATATATACTTAAAGGAAAATATGTGAATTACTGATCTGCCCATTTTTTTCTGCTCAAAGCAACTATGCAAAGTTTCTTAAATGCAGTCTGTGTCTCTGAAGCTGAAATTTTTAGATAAACAAAACCTGTTTTGTTGAGTTGGTAGCATTATTACTTAATTAGTAGTAAAAGAGCAGGATCAAGGGACTTTTATTAAGAAAAATCAGCTAACAGCTATATAAGGAATCAAGATTTTACACAAGCAGTAGGATATGGCAGTAGGAAAAAGGAAAAAAAATGTCTGGAGAAGGCCATGGGGAGACCTCACCAACATAATAAACAGGAGGCATTACTTTTGGAGCAGCCCTCCTATTACTGATGTTGACTGTTCAGCTATACAGAAACGATTCCTAACATTCACTGCACAACCTACGTCCTTGTGCTGGAAAAAGGACACATTGAGTAATGCATCAAGCTAATAGAGACTCTGAAATTATTCTCAAGTTGTGTTAAAGGACAAAGCAAGACAAAACTTTTCTTGAGATTAGATTCTGTAATGCTCTTGGGAAGACAAGACCAGGAACTAACTAGAATGGTTGAAGAATGAGCTATTTGTGAAAGAATTTATACCAGTCACTCAACAAAAGCTCAAATATAGAGCAGAAACTTCTACGCAGGCATGGAAATACACCTAAAACCTTAGGTTATTTTCCAAGGCTTGTTTCAGACCTGGACAGAAAAAACTGAAGTGAGCAGCAGGGTTCATCATTTTTACATTTCACATTTAAGGCCTGTTCTGGTGTCTCAGGGCTGGGGAAGGTCCATGGCACATTTCATTCCAGGGCAGCGTGAGGAAACTGGCTTTGCTTAGCTCCAAGAAGGCTCAGGGAGGGTCTGTCTCACATGGAAGCAAAGATGTGTCACTGAAACCCTCCATGCGGAAAAATTATACCCACTGACATTCATCAGTGCTTGCTGAGCCTTTATGGAGGCCAAATAGTGGATGTGAGCACAAAGCAGCAGTGTGTGGTGCATTTCAGCAGTGGTGATGGCGACAGGGAATCACCTCTGCTGGTCCAGATTTCTACAAGTGCGGCATGCAGGCTCTTGTTTATCATCAGCAGAAATGCATAGCTAATGGTAGCGACTGTACTGAAAAAGTGCTTAGCAGCTGAGAATTTGCTCTACTGAATGGCGTTGTCGTATTCTTTGTATCTATTGCAGTTTCCATGGAAATAAATATGAGGCATTACTTTTGGAGCAAGCAACGTACTTTGTATGCAGCTCAAGACAATTCCTCTTCACTCAGCGCAGCCCAGGCACGCTAAAAGTTTGCACATCCATTACCAAATTCATCTACTTATTCACCTTGTAACGTGAACAGCATTAACATCCTCAACTACTACTGATAGGTGTAATAAAGACAGCATTCTTGAAAATTTCCAGTAAAGAAGATGACAGTTTTCTTATACAGGCTCTACCATACTCCTCTATTCTTACATTAGAAAATTTTCTCCTCTTACATAATCTAAATGTCTTTACTTCACATAAACATTTTCATTCTTGTCTTCTCAACTTGATACAGAAAACAAATCTCTAGCACCTTTACAGCATTTTTTTACATACTGGAAGATCGTAATCCCATCCTCCCTCAGTCTGCTCTTTCCTAGACTAAACAAAACTAATTATTTTAACCATTCTTTTCAGGTCAGATTTTGTGAACCTTTTATCTGCATAGAATAGCATGCTGAAGAAATTCCCATTCCTGAACAGGTGGTGTCAAAAGTTCGGGTCAGTTTTTTCTGAGCTCATGGGGTGAGACTATTTAGATGACATTTAAAAATACAGGTATTTCCAACAAAAAATGCTGGTGGAAGAAAATCTGTTCACTGGTCTAATCATTTGGCAATGCATCAAATCATTAATTCTGCGAGACAGACAAGTGAGACATTCAGAATTCTTTTTCCAAATGAAAGAATGGGAAAATCTAACTAATCATTTTAACTCATACTTAGAATCTTTCCAGTTATGCCCTTAATCAAACAGCATTGAAAGTTTGGCTTTCTTTCTCTGTAACTTCTATAGGATTCCTTTATGCATGTTATTATTTGTGATTCCAACGCAATGAAACGCACACATGAACTGGAAATCAGTATTCATTCAAGGTGCATACTAGCTTCTTCATACAGTAAACTAAAGGCTGGGCCTACAAGTAACACCATTTGGTTAAGGAAGAACATGCAGACTCTCCAGCTGCTAACTCAGGACTCAAAAAAAATGCATGTTTTCCTGTTTGACATCTCTAAATTCTTATTCTAACTTTGCAGACTTAAAATAATTTTAAAACATTTCTTTTTATGATGCACAAATTCCATTTCTTTCTTTAAATGCAACTAGTAAAAGCCTTCTGTATCTTTGAGAGTCTCCATTATTGCCTTTTAAAAGGGACTGTTAAAGTTGAAATCAAACTTTCTTTCCATTTTTATTAGAAATATGTTTTTTCCTCAGATACATTTTTCTCTAAAGCACTGAAATTATCATTATTCATTACACTTATATCTTCTACAGTTATTTAGCCTATAATAGTATACTTGCTTACGTATTTTGTGTTGAAGAATTCAATGCTTATAACTTAATCCCCACTAAAGTTGGCAATACATTTGTTTTTCCACATCAGCAATAGAGTCTCAAAGAACTGTGTAACTTCCTGTTTCATATGTCCCATTGTTAAAATTCTCAACAAGAAACTGAGGGAAAAAAACACCAAAAGACCAACCACTTAACCAACTCCTTCTGCTATACATTCTCAAAGCTGCAAAGGAAAGGTGTAAAACAAGATTACTACAATCTAACCCTTGAAAGACTGCAAGGCTCACATCCATTGCTATCAGACACAAGGGAAATCTGAGGACAAATTAAGAGATAGAACTTAAAGGCCTTCTCCTCCATTGTCTCATATCCTACACACAATCATGATCCTCCTTACGTAGCAGAGCCCCCTATCCCCTTTCTATTCATTCATTACCTTAGCTTGGCATAAGGAGCTTATGAATAAAGATGTTTGTATGAAAGATGATAGCTAAAAGTAGAATCATTTTTGTAAGTTACTTTTTCTTCCATATGGTTCACTTTCCATGCTAGAAATATTCTATTACTGTATTACCTATTATCACTTGAGTTTTTGTGAATCAAATTAATGTTTGGGTGGCATTTTACACTGGACTACAATGAGATCATTATAAGGAAATCACAAGCAGTCTGTCTTTCAGCAGTAACCTTTTCATGTAATTTCATTTTACTCAAAATATAGTCATCCTGGAAATTAAAGTAGGAACATCAAAAGAAAGCCTGATGTCAACATTTTTTAATCTTTGCTTAGTGGCAGCATTAGTAGTGTAATCTCAGACTGTTGTCTGTGACATTCCACATAGGATTATTTTTTTTTTTTATGGTAAATGTTTATGTCTTTCCTCCTGATACTAAGAACTGCAAAGGTAAAGACTCTCAAATGGGATGGACAGTGGGCTGAACATGAGCCAGCAGTGTACCCAGCTGGCCAAGAAGGCCAATGGCATCCTGGCTTGGATCAGGAGTGCTGTGGTGAGCAGGACCAGGGAAGTCATCCTGCCCTGCACTCGGCACTGGTGAGGCCTCACCTCGAGTGCTGTGCTCAGTTTTGGGCACCTCAGTGCAGAAAGGACATGGAGGTGCTGGAGCAGGTGCAAAGAAGGGCAGCAAGGCTGGGGAAGGGCTTGGAGAATATGGCCTGTGAGGAGAGACTGAAGGAACTGGGGCTGTTCAGTACGGGGAAGAGGAGGCTGAGGGGAGACCTTACTGCTCTCTTCCAGTATCTGAAAGGTGATTGCAGCAGAGTGGGGTTGGTCTCTTCTCACTGGTGATAGAATGAGGGGAAATGGCCTCAAGTTGCACCAGGGTAAGTTTAGGTTGGATCTCAGAAAAAACTTTTTACAGAAAGGGCTGTTAAGCACTGGAATGGGTTCCTCAGGAAGGGAGACTATCCCTGGATGTGTTTAAAAACCATCTGGATGTGGTGCTCAGAGACATGATTTAGCAGAGGGTTGTTAGGGCAACATGGTTGGGTTGTGGTTGGACTTGATAATCTTTAAGGTCTTTTCCAGCTTGAGCAATTCTATGATTCTGTGATATTCGCATGGAAAAAAAAGTACATAAAATAAAATAGTAAAAAAGTGCATCCTATTGCCATCAGTAAAATATAGGGTTGCTCTGAGTTATGCCATGTTAGTGTGATTTCCACACAATCCTTCACTAAATATTTTTTAAGTCAAGTTTCCTTGCAAACTGAAATTGTAAAATGATATACATGTCATATATATGTAATGCAGAACAAAAGTAAATATCATTTGTTGGTACAGTTCTACTTTAGAATTACTTATTTATCGGCAGACAAAATCAAATTCAAGCATGTTATAAAAGGAAAGCATTCGGTGATGGATAACATTTACAGAAATCTTTACAAATTATTTTTATTTAGTTGATACACATTATTGCTTGACTTTATTCAAACTGTAGCAAATAAAACAACTCACAATTGCCCTCTAACCTCAGAGAATAAAAGGATTTAATTTAAAATTACTTTAATATTATTCCCCCAATATGTAAGGAAGTCCTCACAAAATCTTTTAAGGAAAGATCTTAATATTTTACTTGTGTAAGGTAAATCGAGGGTAATTTAATACATTTCATCATGTATATTCTCAATTGTTTCATCATTTCCTCTTAGCTTGTCATGAGAACAACTACAGAGGATACTTAAATCAGCTGCTTTAAAGCTCAGAGTAATTCAGACATAATAACTTCAATGATTAATTTTGCTCTTTTCCCCAGTGTTGTTAATAACCATAAGCTAAAAAGTGGTTAAAAGTTTTCTACCTGAGTTAAAGTCCCTCAGCCATCTGCTTTCACAAAGAGAATTAAATATTAACTCAGTTCTTATATTCTCACCATGTTGAAAAAAAATTATTCAACTGACACTACTTCTCTATATTAATATTTATGTTACAATTAGGCATGTTCAATTCAATATTACTATTTTGGTTGCCGTATTTGAGCCTCTTCTGAGTCTCACTTGAAAGCTAACTGATATATAGGACAGAAAATGAGAATAAAGGGAATTTCAAAATAAATACAATTGATAGAAAATACGGCTGCAAAGTACATTTTTAAACTTCATGTTCATGCCAAAGACCTGCAAGCTGGAAAATGGAGATTCAAATAGAGGCTTCATTTTTGATTGCTTGAAAGTTCAAATCCATTATTTACAAGTTCATATAAATAAAGTGGTGAAGGATAGAATAACAGAATGGTAGAATCGCAGAATCATCAAGGTTGGAAAAGACCAAGATCATCCAGTCCAACCCCTCGCCTGTCACCAACAGATCTCACTAAACCATGTCCCTAAGTACAACATCTAAATGTGTTTATTGAACACATCCAGGGACGATGACCCCACCAGCTCCCCAGGCAGCCTGTTTCAGTGCCTGACTACTCTTTCAGAGAATAAATTTTTCCTAATGTCCATCTTGAACATCTCCTGGCAAAACTTGAGGCCAATCCCTCCAGCATTTATCTTCGTCTCATCCCTCAAAACAAATGGCTCTATTGCAGGGAAAAGAAGTAGAAAACTTTGTTGTATTACTGATGCAGCAGCACAAAGGCTGGTAGGAGAGAAACAGAAACAGTTTCTGTCTACTTTTACGTGGGCGATTTGGCTATCTACTAAACATTTGGCAAATTATGGCAATCATTGTAAGGTTCACTTCATACCATATGAGTCCATTTCAGATGTAACATAACTGATTACGTATGTAACCAAACACCTATGGCAAGGCAGTCTTACTCTGAACTACCAGCAAGGTTTCAGAACCATTCAAATTACTAGCTAGGATGCAATCAGCTTCTAAATTCCAAACTAAAGGAGATGCTGGAATCAGGAATGTATCAAATATGTTACAAGTCACAAGCACAAAACAGTTTAAAAATGTCTAGTTAATGTAAGGCAATGCATTTGTGCAGACACTACTCTTTCACAGCTTTATCTTGAGTTAAGTGGAAAGGATTTCCAGGGCCACAAAGGAAATGATGTAACCCTTTTCTCTGTGCTTTTGTAACCTCAAAAAAAAAAATAGCTGGCTGTTGGTAAATGTAATTACTACTCGTGCCTCCAAACCACAAGAAAATAATAAGGCCGTTTTTCCTGTACATGCTGAATGTAGTGCCATGGCCATAATCACCCCCTAAAGAAGTAACAGAGCATGTTGTGAACAGAATATCATATTGGGATCACATCCCACATCCTAAAAACTTCCTTCCAAATAAAAAGATTTTCACTCATTTGAAATTTGAAAAGAATATTAAATGTATCCATACCCAATGTCTGGTTCCACTTAGAATTATTAGAATGGTGTTAAGCAGCAGAATGTTTTGCTTATCAGCCTATCCTCTTTTTTTTTTTTTTTTCAATGCAATATTCCCAGTATTTTCAAGACGTGTTGCAAAAGAAAGTCCTTTTACATTCCAATTAATTTTGTTATTCTGTTTCCAAAAACAGCTTCTAACATGTAGTTCACATGTAAGTATTGTACTGGCAAGACAACCCTTTCTTATATCAACATCACATAGAATCCTAGAATGGCCTGGGTTGAAAAGGACCACAGTGCTCATCCAGTTCCAACCCCCTGCTATGTGCAGGGTCACCAACCAGCAGACCAGGCTGCCCCGGTTCTCATGGGCCCATTTCTCCAGCCTGTCCAGGTCCCTCTGGATGGCTTCCCTTCCCTCCAGTATATTGACTGTAGTGCTCGGGTAGGGGTCATTGCTGAGGGTGCACACAATTCTATTGGCTATGTCACTGATAAAGGTGATGAAAAGCACTGATCCCAAGAATGACCCTTGTGGGATACCATTTGTGACCAGCCTCCACCCAGACACAGGACTGTTGGTCACAATCCTTTGTCTACGTCCAGCCAACCAATTCTAAATTCATTGAACAGTCCATCCTTCAAACCCATACTTCCCCAATTTAGAGAGAAGGATGTGGTGAGAGACAGTGTTAAAGGCTTTGCAGAAGTCTAGGTAGATGAGATCCATCATCCTTCCCCTGTCTACATGCTTGAAGCTTATCACAGTTTTACCCTGCAATAGTATTACTTCAAACAAAACCAGCATTCTTTAGAAATTTTTGAATGAGATCTGCTTCTACTGTTGCTGTTTTTCCAGTTTGTTGTTAATTTTAGATCTTTATTCTTGGTTCTCTTATTCTGACAAAGTAGACTCTGTTAGTATGTCATAGTTCTGTATCTACCTACCACCACATCAGTGATACCAAATGAATGCAACACAACAGAAAACCACAGTTCACTGGGAAGTCCTCATATCTGCCACTATCTTACTCTTTGCTCTAATGAACTTTTTCCTTTTTTTTTTTTTTTTTTTTTTGTGGTGTGAGGTGATGTTCTTGACAAAAATTATTCTTATGCTACAGTTTCACAGCTTTTTAGGCACTTGCTGTGGCAGAAGGCCTTTTTACAGACATCCCTAACAGTGGGTTTCCTGTCATCGGTCCATCGAAATTCTGATTTTCATAACCATGTTCAAATACTTTCTACTCTGTAGCCTGCTGTATCTTTCTCAGTCTATTACTGAATACTACAACTGGATTCTATATATATTCTAAGGACTTAATTCCCTTAATTTTAATTTAGTGCCTTTTGCCTAGAGAATTTTCACATTCTCCAATCTATTGGTAGTTCTCTATACCTATTCCTAACTATTGGCCCTTCATATCAAACTTAAGTATTACAGTGACCATAACTTAAGTTAAAGACTTAAATCTTCTTTGGTACAGTTCTTCAGAATTTCTTACCTTCATTCCTGTATGTTACTCAAGTCAAGAATTGCCACCGAGTTTGCATCCTCTGGAATGGAATGCTCCTAAAAGGCTATCACTCAGAGTGATGAGAAATTGCTTCCCTTATGCTTTATCCCACTGTGACATTCAAACAGCAGAAGGTAGTTGAAGTCCCCCATTATTACTACCTCATTAGGCTTAGTTGATTCTTTGATCTACTTCAACATTTTGGACTCAATATCCGTTTCCTGATCAGAAGGCTCAATAAGTACAGCACTAATACTGCTCCCTCAGCTCTATGACCTAATCTGTCCTTCCTGTTAGTTTATGGTCAGGTATTACACTCTCCTATTGATTTTTGTCATTCCAACATTCTTTTGTAATGGCTACTATGTCAAGATCCTCTTTGTTTGCCAAGAATTTCAGGTCACCTATTTTTTCCATTACACATCTTATGTTGGTATACAGATATGTACAGGTTTTGTATGCATTCAGGGAAGCAGGGAATTGGCCACATCGTTTTTTATTTAACTCTAAAGTTTGTCACTCTATTAGCTTTCCAGAATATCTCAGTTGACCCTCCTTCACTTTTGCTGTACATTTCATTCTCGTCCCTTTACACCTTTTGTATGACTGACATCATTAACAGATGTCTCTAAACAGTCTGAGTCCTCATTTGTCAGCTTTTCCTCAACTCCTGTATGACAAGCCACACTCATTAATTTCCTACAGCAGCAATCTATTTTTACTGCAGTTCAAGACAACCTCATCCACAAAGGTTTTTCCTCCTCTGTGTAAATACCCCAATGAAAATCCTACTTCTCATTCTTTAACTGCAATGCTGAAAACATTCTTAAACTATGAAACCTGCACATTAACATAAAAGCATCTCAGAAATGAACATAAAAAGAGTTCACCAGGTTTTGGAGATAAGTTTCTAGACATCTTTTAGTAGTTTATTTTGCTGGCACAGAGTACATCTACCACAGTGAGCTCCTCTCAGACATCTAATGAAAGTGCTGGCCTCACCATCTTCCTTCTTGAGACTCTACTCAGCAACTTGTTTTTGTAGCTTAAGTGAACCAAACGATTAATGTTTTTAGCAATTCAATTTTTTACCTTATCCTTCACATTCAGTAACTGAAGTAATAGGAGATTGATCTTAAGAGTAAAGATCCCATACTAATATTTTGTTTCCTTTGGAACCTAGTGCTACAAAACTAAATTTTAAGTCCTTGCCGCTGAATTAGCCACAGTATTATGCACAAAGAGACATTAAATAATTCAAAAAGTATTAAACAATGAAAGTTGGTTGTGACAGAGCAGAAATACCTTTGCCATTGTCTAATCATTAAACACATACTTATTCTTGAGAAAATGTACAAAATTCAATTTATACCTCACAGTCCAGGTAAATGTGAGACAGCTGCTACAAACATCTGATATAAATCTCAGGAGTTTTCATCTGATGCACTGGAAAGCAATGAGAGCAAAAGAAAGTGCTTCTACTCTAACAGAGGACCAAACTCCTGTAAAACAATCGTGCTCATAACTCTTGTGGAGAAGCATTTCAGAAGGGTTCACTGGTGGATGGCATAATTAATATTAATAACGAATAGCAGGGAGACTAAGAGAACAAGGATTTATAACTTAGGTCAAAATATGCAGAAATTAAAGCAAACAGGTCTGTAAGTAACTGCATAAATTCTGTTTCACAAGTTTGAAGACCTAATCCTGACTTCAGGGGGCTTTCAGGCTGCTCAAAAATCGTTTTCTTTTCTTTTCTTTTCTTTTCTGCTAAGAACTGAGATGTGATGGTAATAGCATCTTTTTAGTGGGTTTAAACATGTAAATGCTTAAGCAAAGATGGTTGGCTGTATCATTATTCAGATATGAGACCTGGCTCATTTTGATAGCAAGATGCACTGTATTCAAAGCACTGGCTGTGGGATCAAAAGAACCTGTCTCCAGCTGTATGTTACCTTTAATGTATAACACTGATAGCTTCACACTGGTCACCTGGAAGGCGCTATAAAAACAGACTGATTTTATTACCACAACAGTCCACTTTTTTGCTTTGTTCAGCCAATAATTTACTGCAAGTAGTGGTGTTAAAAAAATCACTGGTTTTCCATATTTTTTCATACTTCAGCTTATTAGAAATGTTATACTCAACATTTAAATACTATTTTTACATTTTCTTTATGCAGAAAGCATGTACAAGACTAATTCATTTATTTATTTTTTAATGCAAGTGAATGCAAAAAGGAAGATGAATGTCCTGAATTGTTCATAATCACACTATTTTGGTGTCAAGAATATAAGGTAAAAGACCTTCCTTTTATTGTGTTATATTACATTTCTTCCATTTTAACTCAGCTTTCATATTCAACAACAACTAAAGAAGTTTCCAGATGTTTTCCTTTGTGGAAAACTTACTTGTAAATGCAAATAAATGTAAGTGTATTTTGGTAACAAGCTAGGACAGCTGGACTGCCAGGCCTTCAAGCAATGCATACCACAAGTGGGAGACTGTCAGAGAAGAAATATGAAGAACCTTTCCCCTGCCATTGTTTTCATACTAATCTCAGATATTTCAGATGTTCATTACATTTGGAGATTACACCCAGTCTTTCCTATGGAGCTGGCAGTGACAAAGAGAAAACTCTGACAGTTTCTGTGAGGCTTTGAGTAACCAAAGTTTTTCAGAAGTATCTTTATTTGCCATGTGGTGTAGGAAGAACAAAGTCACATGAGTTGCAGTTTTGGATTAAAACATACTGAGGTGTTTCTCCAACACACAGAAGGACTGTTATTTTGAAATATGCACTCTTTAACAATACTGAGTATCAAGAACGCTTCTCATAGTTCTATTATAAAAATCATATGTGTTTTCTCTGACAGGCATGCACGTTACAGTGAGAATGTATTTATAGAAAGAAATTTCAGCACTCAGGAAGCCTCAAGTATTCACAAACTTTGCTGGGCGAATACTACACAAAGGAACCACTAACAGCACTGTACCATCATGCTAATACATCACTTGGTTTCTGATGGTCCTTGTGGGCCTCACCTCTTTCTCCCAGGACAAAGCACACAATCGGTATAGATTTCCCAATCTTGCACGCCACACTGAGCTCCTGAGAGCCTTCTTTTCAAGTACTCCATCCATCTTTCACCTGCCATGTAAGTGCTAGTTTATGTATACATCATTCGTTGTTTAGTTAGAACTTGTCTGTCAGCCCAGAGTACTTACCCCTTCCCAGGACTGCAGAGCTTGCTCATTCACAGAAGAATGCCACTTCACATTGGCACCTGCTTAGCACCGTAAAGTAGATCCAGATGGGAGCATCTCCCTATAGATCCTCAACCTGCCACAAGCAGATTCCTTAAAACTCTCCTCACCAGCAGTTTATTCCTTCTCCTTCCTTTATTTCTTGCATGGATCTTTGTAGCTCTTTAGAAAGGAAACGGTGATTGTGGTTCAAACTACATCATTTTGATGCAAGTCAGAAGCGTACAGTGAAGAAATGAGAGCAGACCATGCTGGAAAGCACTGTTTGGGCTGTTCAGACAAAGTGGTGTTTTGTTTTTGTTTTTCCCAGTGCTTCATGTACTGGGCTGTCAAAGAAACTTCCATCACCAGCAACTACCCTACATTTTACACTCTTGTCTTGTTAGCACTGGCCTTGAAAGAACTATCACAAAAGTCTTGGAGATAGAAAACCCTTACTTGTGCATACCAAGGAGATGGCATTTAAGTGTACTACCTGCAGAATGAATACATGGAAGCATACTTGAACAGAAAACAACTTCCCATTTTCTATCCATACCTTCCACTCCTTTCTAGAAGTTTGATACTTGCCTATTTTTATCTGTTTTTCCACTATTAACATTCAGATTCATGAGTTTAATATCGAACCATAAAATTTCTCTTCAAATTGCAGTAGGGCGAAGGAATTCAAAGGCCAGCAAGGTATTTCAGAGCAATAAGTGTACAAATGAAAAAAGGTGACTTCTTCCATAAACAATCTTAGTTAAAAAAAAAAAAGTTTTGAAAATACTACATCATGCAGTTATTTAGTCAATAATATGCACTAGATGGTCTGTGAGAACGTAACCTTATAAAAGCAATTAGTATTTGAATTGTTGATGCAACTGTGAACAAAAACCAACACTTTTAAGTTAAAGAAACACTTTCTACAGACTGTGAAGTGTTCCCAGACTTCTCTTGCTTTGAAGTTAATGACCCTCTGCCATTAACCTTAACAATACAAATCCAAAGCTTATGAAACAGCAGAGAAATATCAGTTTTGAACACTAATGTATAGACTAACCAAATAGCCTCCAGTCATGTCACCAGCTATCATACTATAGATTTTTGGTGTTTCTGTATTAAAATGCAATTCGTCTGGAAACTACACATCAACTACTTAACAGAAACAAATCTTAAGAAAGCACTGTTCATTTCTTCGTGCTGTAGAAATGATAGAAAATTAGAATGTTCTACCTGTACCCCTGAAACCACAGAGAACCTGATAAAGCTTGAAAATGGTGTTTCTGCACTGATCTTCAACATTATCTTCCCATTTGGGGTTCAGACCTGCCATGCAAGGAGTAGCCTGATCTTTCTTTTGCTCTAAAATTCCCAGTGAGGAATTTTAGAGTGCAGGTACTGCAGCTATGCCAAAAGAAATGCTACCTCCATGGAAATGACAACAGATGGAAAGAGCCCAATAACACGATAGAGCAAATTCTCAGGTACTAAAATGCTATTTTTCAACACAGTCACCAAGAGTATCTATGCATTTCTTCCAGCAGTGAACAAGAACCTGCATGCTGTGCTCGCAAAAATCTGCATCAGCAGAGATGATCCACTGTCACTTTCCAGGGTCACTGTGCTCATGTCCACTGTTTGGTCTCCATAACCATTCAGCAAGTATTGATGAAAGTCAATGGTGCTGTTTTTTCCTCATCAGAGAATTAAATGACACGCCTCTGCTTCATGTATACATCCATGTCAGGTTCCATTTTGCCAGGCTGCCCATCTGCTGCCATCTGTCACATGGCAACAAAATGTAATGGGATACTGGCAGTAAGTTTACTCCATTAGAATAATACTCTAATGCCACACTACCAGCATTCACCTCTGGAGCCAATGTAATAAAACAGGAGGCATTACTTTTGTAGATGTATCTTCATACACATGAAGATTTCTAAGTATGACTTCTAACTTTAGAGATGGGGACTTTTTACCTCAGCAGCAGCACCTGTTGTATAACGTCAGTAGTAGGACTTTATGGTGTTAAAAGCAGAATTTATTATAATCTCTCATGAAAGAAGAGCCTTTTTTTCAAACATTTAAATGTAAGCAGATATTCAGATTTTTTATGTGATTTATACATGTATTCATACTGAAGCATTTCTGGACCTTCATAATACTGTCAATTAGCAACATTTCAATGTATCTTGTACTTGTTTGATGCAAGCTGCCTAGCAATTAACATTTGCCAGAAGAAATTTCCCTTGTGCATTACTACGAATGTAGTATAAGATCTTTGTATAAGATCTTTACTCTAGCAAGTACTATTTAAGCAAGCAGAGTGAAAAAGAATCAAACTATACAAAATGTATAGAGGTGAGACAAAATTAAATCAAATAAATATGCATATACAGAGTTGTCTTTTGTTTCCAGCTATTTCACAGAATCATAGATTCACAGAATGGCTCGGGTTGGAAGGGACCTCAAAGATTATCAAGTTCCACAGGGAGGGCCACCAACCTCTAGATCTTGTACCAGATCACATTGCATAGGGCTCCATCCTGCCTCATCTTGAACACCTCTAGGGATGAGGCATTCACAGTTTAACTGGTTCCAGCACCTCACCACCCTCTCCGTGAAGAACTTCCCTGACATCTAATCTAAACCTTCCCTGGTTTCATGAGACTAGATCCTACCTGGGTTAAGAAGAAGCACAAAATCCTACATGGATTAAGATTGCTGCATCAGAATTTCATAATATGGGCCTTCTGATTAAAACGCCGATAATTGCACTGTTGTATAATCAATGAATATTAAGATGGTATAATTATGAAATAAACAAGAGAGTTTGACAAAGCAGATTATAATAATAAAAGGAGAATAAATAGAAAGCTTACCCCTATCCTGGGCTCACTTTCACAACTCCAGCAGAGCAGATCTCCAGAAGAAATCCTTCCCCACTGGTAGCCAGCTCTTAAATAGCTCTAGGAGGGGTGGAGCAAGGTAGAACAGGTAAATTGCCTTCACCTGTGCTCCTCTAGCTGACTCATTGCTCACCTCAGGGGATGAATCAGAGGTTCAGGCCGTGACTCAGCAGTTCCCATACAACTGTATTTTCTGAATACAACAAATGCTTCTAATAATCTACATTATTTAATTATTATATTACATTATAATCCTGCAAAAGGATTCTTGTCCCAGACCTACTTTTGGACCAATAAACCTCCTCTACTCCTTAGAGTATGGAAGTACTCCTTCCATATAGACCAGAGAAAGTTGGAGTTGGACTCAGTGTC
The DNA here is from genome assembly GCF_026119805.1 of Tympanuchus pallidicinctus. Taxonomy (NCBI): domain Eukaryota; kingdom Metazoa; phylum Chordata; class Aves; order Galliformes; family Phasianidae; genus Tympanuchus; species Tympanuchus pallidicinctus. The sequence goes on along the minus strand of NW_026294752.1, from coordinate 1,109,171 downwards.
CCTTCCAACTTGAGATATTACAGGATTTTAAGAAAGGCAACTGAAGGATGTAGCTGTAAAATTGATTACAGTTGGGCTGGTGAATGATGTGAAAACTATTATTATCCTTGATCTTACTATTACATTTTGAAATTATTGCAGGGGGAGTTGGATGAGATGACCTTTAAGAATTCCTTCCAACTCCAAAGTTTCTATGACTCTAATATATACCTGTGCCTTAAATACAATGGAGTGCATAAAGTTAGTTTCTTTGTGTTACAATCAACTGTTGGGTACATCTGTTTGCTCAGGTTTTTAAGTTGCTTTTTTACTCCCACTGTTTTCCTTAAGTGAGGTCAACAAAAAGCAGAGCTTGAAAGGGATGTTGAAAAGGAAGCAAGTCCATATGCGGTGGGTTGAAGGAAAAAGCAGTTATGCATTCAGAAAATGTCACCTGAATCCTAAGTGTATAAGGTACAACAGGACAGCTCAAATGTGTGTTTAATCCCCTTCCCCTTTCAGCACAGACAAACTCTTTAGTCAAGCCTCTCTGCATAAAGGCAATCAACAGTTAGGGCCTGCCTGCATTCTCCTTCAATCCATCAACACATACCTCAGGAGAAAAGAGATACCCATGCCACCTCCAGAACTAATCTGGAGTTTTTTCTAGTAGGGCTCATGGATATAGCTCACTTATTTGTCTTGCATAAACACATTACTGCAGAAGACAACATCAAAGACAGCAGAACTGTTTTAAGTTTGGTGTCTATTTTTTTTTATCATTATAATTGCTCAGCTATTCAAGACAATGGAGTCTTTACTTAACTTCATGAAGGTAAACCATGCTAAGCTGGGACAATTTTCAGCTTTAAGAAAAAAAACACAAAAGAGTTCCATAAAATAAGTTCCTTCTGTAACTGACACCCATATAGAGCTGCAAGATGTTTAGTTTCTATTTACTTTGTGCTTGATTAGTAAATTGTAGGTGACCAAGTTTGATTGCAGTTTATTATGGCCAAAAAGCAAATGAGGTAGGAATCTCAGCTGCCCTTTCTAAGGCTGCTCCACAATGTGAACCAAAGCATAATAAGCAAAGATTTTCATCAAAACCTCTAAAATGGTTTTGATGTCCTAAAAAAGGACACGCACCCACAGTTGCTTAAAGGTTCACTATAGTTACTTATAAATAAATTCACAAAGAGGTAAAGCATGCAACTGGGGACCTGGAGAAGCACAAATGTAATCTAGGGTTGCATGTTGATTAGCTCTTAAGGCAACAAATTCTGCTTGCATTGATGTAAACAGGACTCAGCAAAACTGAAACGTTGGGTTTCTGCTGTTCAGTCAGGTTTTGCATTGTAGCCTGTTCATGATTAATCCCAGATGGACATTCACAGTTGTCTCTTGAAAAACTGGAGTAGTAAATACATTTTGTGCACTATCATTCATCTACTTAGGTAAAAATTCTAAGTGTCAGGCAATATACAACCCTTAGGCATGCAGAATATTTTTCTCTCTACTTCTAGGTGAGCAATGTTAGACTCATACAACTCTGTCACAAAAGTTAGCTGCCTGAAAAATTCTCCTAAAGCATCCATACTTTTCTGTCTGCACAAGCTGTCAAAGCTGGAAACTGATATTAACAGTTCTTTCAAATTCCAGTTAAAGTAACATGTATGCTTGGAGCTTAAAAAGATGTATTTCATCTAAAAAAATACGTGCAACCACAAAATCATTTGAGACTACAAGCAAAGAACGCAGAAACCCTGCAAAAACTTCATCTTAGGCCTGTTATTCCCATACTAAATTTCTGCGGAATAAGAAACCAACTCAAAACAATCTAATGTCAAAATGTCTCTCATACCAGTAAAAATGATAAAATTGTACTTTTCAGATTTGAGAAACAGTAGGCTTTTGATAAATTATGATCCAGAAAAACTGCTCTATTTTGGAAAACAAAAAAAGCCCTCAAAAAGCAACAGTTCATCAACCTCATATTACTGCACAGTACTGAGACGTCTTTCGTGCATTTTCCTCATTTTGCTAATGGCAAGATTTCTAAATTAATTTGAGAACATGAAAACCATATGTTCAAATTTGACAGTTGTGATCAAATGACAACAGAGATCTGTTAGTTCTCTCTTTAGCTTTGTACATATACATGTTAAAAAATGCTCCCTAAAATCACCACAAGGAATAACAAACTGCTCTAACGCATGTAAAGATAGAAGTTCAGAAATTAGCTACATCAATAGGGTTATCAAGATAAAGAATACAGTCTCAAAAATTCAATAACATTATTCACATTTATTAAAGAAAACGAGTTCAGTTAAAACATTTAACCAAGTTCTCTATTAGCTTTATTCCATACTAGTTTTGACCTACGTTTACAGTGACACTGAATGGACATTTCAGAATCTGATTTATTTTCAACATTTCTTTTCACCTTTGAATATCACTGGAGAATCCCAGATGCCTTGCTACATTGTCTTCTGCTTTTCTGCAATGACATCTCAGAGCAAGAATATACTTTTTGTCTGATCATAACATCAGAATCTTTCTCTTAAATATCACTACAGATCTGGCAGCAGACAAAGCATTAGGGTCCTTATGCCATAAGTCTATAACTAAACTTTTCCGTGGAACCTCAGTCCCTCTTTCAAGTCTGGTCATATTTTAAAAAACAAACGTGAGAGTTGTTTTTTCAGGATGTGGTGGCAATCTAACTGGTTCAACTTCATGTTGCTTAAATGTAGTTGCTGATTAATGGGACTTAGCATGGCTTTCCTGGGAACAGCAGACATCAAATTGTTTCTGGAATGCACTTAAAAATGTCTTGAGAATTTTCTCTTGAATATTTTAACTTGTATTTGGTGGTTCAGATATGCAGTTTTACGTACAGAGTATGCATTTAAGCCTTGAAAATGGATTAATAGAGCCATCACTCTAAGAAAAATAATAGCTGTTCCCTGAACAAACTGGGGAGTAAATAAAATGTCTGTGTAATTCTGCAGCACTGAAATTACAAGGTCAGCAGCCAACGGTGGCACATGCTGAGGGACAGAGCAAGAATCTGGAAGTGGAAAGGACCAAAGTGGAAGGACAAATGTCCCCATGATGCCTGATTGCTAATGTCTGCTGGTAGTTAGTTTTATGTGTTAGCATGCTAAGGTCATGAAGGAAATCCACAGTTGTTCCAGAAACAATTCCCTCTCTGAGAAGTCTCTGATTATATAAGCCTAGGAAAAAAACACACCAAAACACAACAAAACCTGCAATTATTTGGACAATATGCAATGAATACATTATTCTAAAAATAGTGGCATTAAGTGTTCTACTAGAAAAAGCCCCAAAACAAGACTTCTCTTCTTGCCTGGTACAAAACTGACTACTTAGCAAATCATACCACTTTGCATATTTGCTCCACTCCTTAAATTAATTTCACTATGGAGAAAAGAAGTCCAAATACAATTTTTGAAGCTCCATAAATACAAAATGTATACCCATGCTTTTTAACACTTTCCATAGCCATACATCCACGTCAATTTGCCCATAATCCAGCCAGTTTAGGAAGGATGGAACTTGTGTTAACGCCAAGCAACTAATAAGAGACACTTAATTATCCTATTTTAATTCTATGAATTCTTGCATGGGTCTTTATAACACCAAGGAGAGAGTTGGGTGGAGGGACTGGGAAAGGAGTAGCAGATGAAGCAGTCACATGGTTTTCATTTGGGGGAGGGAGTCTGTTATGAAATTTACTTGACTGCTGCAGGCAATATTGGAGGATTAAATGGAAACTGGCTGAACCTTAGCTTCCAGTTAATAAAGAACGTTCACTCTATAAAGTTTCCTTATAGCACCTTTTTACATAATGAGCTTTAACTAAATTCTGTCAGCACGGAAAGTGGTTCATATGGTTTAAGATGCGTCTTACTTCAGGAATTCAGAAGCTTTTCCTTTCAAAGGCAGAGAAACAGCTTTAAAGAAGAAACTGAGTCTCTAAGCAGTGGAAGATATTGTATCTTTCCCACGTCTCATGCTTTCAGCTATGACTTGAACAAATCTACGGCAGGATGTTGATCTCATCAGCTGAAATTACCCTTTACCTGAATATTCATGTACTATACTACAACTCTCCGTCTCCAGGAAAATGTGAATTCTGCAGGTATTACTGTAACAGATAAGAAAAGCAGGGAGCACTTCCCACACTCATTTAAATTTAGTATTCTTAATTTTCAAATGGTTTCATTATTTCAGGTTGGGGCTCAGAACAGCTTTGTTTATACAGCCCCTTTCTGATATCTACCTGACTCGTCAAGGTGTTTCCCTTTCTTTCCTCTTTTCAGACCTTCAAGAACGTTCAGCAAGCTCAGTCTTGAAGAAGTACCACTGGATGGCATAAGGAGATGAATACATGAACACAGGAACATCCAGCATCAAGGAGAAATATTGGGGTATGTTTCTTCAGGCGCTGTGTAGGCACAAAACCTTTGTTGTCAATCTGAGTAGACACAAAAGCCTAACACCTGAAACACTTGTAAGAACACCAGGAATTTACCACTGCCCAATGTTCCTGGGACATTAGTTACAGTGTTCACATGTGCAATTAGCTTATATTTGCAGAACAATAATTTTAAAATCATTTAAAATCTTTTTTTTTTTTTTAAATAATAAGGTATAGTAGAGTTCTTGGAGCCTTTTAGAAGTAAGTGACTTTCAGCAATAATATCATGCAAGTACTTGACTTTTCAACCCACTGTTCAAGACAAAATATTAAAAGAATAAAGACTGGAGACAAATAATGTATTAATTTCAACTGGAAATTAAATACTGATATTCATCTTCTGATAAAGTACAAAAGAACTTTATCTCAAAATGTTACTTTGAGATGAAGGACCTAAAAAGTTCTCACATTCTAAACAGCTGCAAAGATACACTATACTTGTTTTCCTGATAAATCTATTTAAAGGTTTACCAAACAGGGCCAGCCAAAAAATTACCTAGCTAAATAACTATCTACTCTTCAAATCACTCTCCTTGTAAATACCATTCAAATGAATGCACTGAAATTTCAAATAAAAGTTAGGTACTGAGTGTAACTTGATAAACAAATCTGTGACCATCTTTACCAAAGGAACAGATATGATGAGGTAAAATACAGAAGAATGTAGATTGCTAACCTTGATTCATATTGGATTGGTACAGAAGCTAGAACACATCAGAAATTAAAATTCCACTAGCAGAAAGGAGTTGCAACAATACAAACAGGTGAAAACAGAATCAGCCAAAGAGTTTTAGAATGATACATGCATTCTGCATTTGTCTGCTTGTAATTTGGCAGCCAGAATGATTTCCTTAAACTTCATCACACACTTAAAGTTTCTGGTAAACTAACTCAGCAAAAGGGGGAATAAATAATTTTACAAGTCTGATATAAAATGTGTTATTTATACTGTTTTCCGATAGTAATCAGCACTGTCTGATGTGCGAGTAATTTGCTGAATGCCAAAGACACTCATGTCTGGGTAACAGTTGTTAGCTGATTTTGCTGAAAGCTGTGTGTCAGACCAGGAATCTGTTTGTGGTAAAATGGTTCGTGCAGGAAGGTAGGCAGCCTGCTTCCCCATTCTGCACTGATGATGCTTCTTCCCAGCAACTACATTCTCCACTTTGGACCCTTGCTTGAAGACCCCGGCTCTCCTCTGAGTGAATGCTGGTGAAGAGGGTACATCCCCTTCTCAAAGACTCAGTTTCCAAAATTAACCAAAATGAAAATAAGATGGAAATCAAGTTTTCACTACCTTAAGCCAAGTAATTTCACATTTCCTGCCCAAGGATAGCAATGTTTTTTGTGTTAGATATATAGGCCTCATATAATTAAAGAACTACCTTTTGCAAACATTTCTATTGGGTTACAAAGAGACACTGAAATGAAGGGGGTACGAAGGAAAAAAAAAATGAGATGCCATGTGTGTTGCTTTTCAGAAACACTGGGAAAGTGCTGTGGCACTAACTGAATTGCAGCCAAGCTCTTCCTAGCTCCACTCCACCTCCCAGCCCTGTGAGAAGTACCAATCACAAGCCCACTAATCCCCTTCTATTCCCCTGCCCCTGATGCCAACCTGGAGCAGGGATGAAGGAGCAGTAATATAATCGTGCTGGCAGGGAAGCTGCTTTCTACCCTGCAAGAATGCCCTGAGGTGGACAGTAATTCAGGGATGACTGCGTGCCAGAGGCCACACAGGAACTGAATGGCACAAGCTGGGAAAGAACCCAGTGCCCCTGTTACAACAACCTAATTCTCAATCATAAGTCTACCCTTTCTTCCTCCTTAATCCTTTATTTTATTTTCAGTAACATGATAGAATTTAATATAGCCCATAACCCCATTAGTGCTGCATGCCAGTCCCTGGTCCATCTACAACAGTCCTGAAAACACTTCAGATTGCACTTATTCAAGCCACCCTAATCAAAACGAAGTGTCTCTCAATTAATTATCCCTCTACAATCTGCATTCCAATCCCTCTTCATAATTGACAATTACTTGCCTATTCTTCTTCACAAAGCCCAGAGTAAATTGGATAATTTTAGCATTTGTTTTATTTTGACTGTTCCTAAATTTAACGTGGGAAACTCGTTGCACCCCCTCCGCTTCCTGTTTTGGTAAAACAAGTTAGTTAGAATCCATGTCTTCACAATTAAATTTTCAGCAGCACGTTGGGAAGGTCATTGCCTCAGCTCTTTATTGATCTCATTATTACAAAAAGTATGTGGTTGTATCTACGTCTGGCCTTATATCACACTTTTTTAAAAGGCACTAAATAATATGATCAGAATATTATATTTAATATAAACATTATATATTAAGGCTTGCTCTCCAATTTCTTCCAGGCCAACACACTGCAAAGTATTTCTCAGTTCATATTAAACACATGAGAACATTTGCACTTATGATTAGGAAGCAGCTCTTGACCTTCTAAACTTGTATTGTTCCCTAATGAACGCTCTGGTTCTAAATCCCCAGAAGACCATGACCTGTTGTGTATCCAAGGTCAATTAAAATAAAGTCTTTAAATCTTTTTCATATGAATTTTAACATGTTTTCTAAGAATTATAGGCTCAAACTTAACCCTCCATTGCATAAGAGTTTTCCAATATGAGTTTCAGTTATTCCAAGTAGTTGAGTACACTGCATTTCCTACAGCTCATTCCCTGCACAAAACAGCCTCTCTGGCTTAAACTTTCCCTTCATCACTCTCTCCCAAGAATAAAAAGCATCAGAAATCTGCTCAGCCCTCCAGGTCTTTGAAATATTTGACCAGTCTGCTTCTTATAGAACTATTAATCACGATGTTATGCTAGTCTTATTTCAATCCCCTATGGTTTCACTCACAGGGTAATGGCTGTAATAAATAGTTTTCTATATTGTCTCTTTCAAAGCTTACTATCATCAAGAATTCCTTGACCATCTCCCATCTCACTTTTGCTGCTTCTGCACGGTGATTTTTGCTCCTACCGTGCAACATACCTGCTCACACAGCCCAAGATGACAAATAACACGAAGGGTGATGAGAGAAACAAAAGACAAGGAAGGTAAAATGAAGATAAAGAAAAGAAAAATAAGGATCTGGAGAAGCTTCTGCTTGGGAGACTTCAGATGGTAACGAGAGAGGGGAAAAAAAAAAAGCACAACCAGAATTCAGAACTCAAACCAGAATCAGCAAGCACAGCCAAGAACGGACTGCCAGGACTGACGTAAATGGCCCAGCTGGGAAATGCACAGGTGATTAGAAAGGAAACTAGTCAGGAGACTGTGGGAACAGCCTGTGCGTCTTGAAGAGAGGCAGCTGGAGCTGAGAGCTGCAGAACGAGGGTATGTAAGGTAGAGTTAGCAGTGATGAGGAGATAGCTTGGACAACTCCTGTCAAATAGCACGGTTGTAACACGGATAAAGAATTTCCACTGAGCACATAGATGGAACAGCCAGGAGAAGCACTACTGGAGATGCTATGAACAACATTTGACAAACTGGTAGATTGAGACAAAAGAGATCTCTGTTTTCCTACTGAGATTCTAGGGCAGATACACTGCTCCAAATACAACATGCTCTTAGAATAACAGCAAAGAACACAGAGCAGAAAGAGGCAATATCTTTTATTAGCTCAACTTCTACAGGTAGAAAAAGCAGACAAGCTTGCAACTTCACAAGGCCTTTTTCTTGATCTTCTTTTACATATTAGATCTTTCAACTGTTTTATGGCTATTTTAGCACAAAACTCTTTACAATGTTGCATGTATTTTTAAAATATTTTTAAATGGCTGCTTACATGAAAGAAGTGCTATTTGATTCACCTTCACTTTAGATTCTTGTTCACATTGTGGTATCACAGAAGCTGACCAGAAAGTGCCAAAGAGTGCAGTACAGTTAACATGCAGCTCACTGACATATTCTGACATATTCTCAAACAGTTTTTATATTTTATACTAATTTTTCAGCTCATTAAGAGATTTTCAAAAAACATCCCTCTTGTTAGGATTAGCCTGGGCTAAAGCAGTCAAAGTAACGTTTCTCAAAGTAAAATAAAAAGAATAAAACAGATTAAGAAATACTATATATTCATTAGGGTGCATTATACTGTATTTTGCTTGTAGTGGACTGAAGTACCAGACATTTAACAAACCAGTATTTTAATAAGGTAGTACTTCATGTAATGGGGTTTATGAGCTTATTTTGATCTGTAAAATAATAACAGGAGAGAAAGGAGAATCTCATTGGCCTATTATGTCGCAAGTTTGTTATAAGTTAGGGCTGGCAATAACATTCCTAGTATCAGAAATGTCTGTATACACTCAGCTGGCACACAGGTGTTCTGCTTATAAAACAGAAATAGGAATTTTGACAGGCAGAAAACTACCAGATGTTTGTAAGGAATAATTAGAAAGAGAAAGGGTAGAGATACCAGGCATAGCTTAAAGAAATCCAACAAACAAACGAGCAAACAGAGAAAAAAAAATAACAACCACAAAACAATGCAAACAAACAAACAAGCATACAAAAAATAGCTACAATCTTTCTTTGTGTGGTATTTTGAAAGTTATCATGGTAAGAATCATTTTTCTTTGTGTTTAAAAAACAGACGTATTTACAGAAGATTGTACATAATTTTAGGGAAAGGAATCTCGAAGTCTCTTTTAAAACATGTGGAAAAGAGCTGTAGAATTGCAGCTCAACAAGGTGAGTAATTTTAAAGACAAGCAATTGAGATGGAGTTAATGGTTCCATTGGAAACGTGTTGAGTAAGCTGAATAAGACTTCAGTTCCTTTAAGTTTTCAGCCATGCTAACCACAAGTCCAGTAAATCAGGAATGAAGTTTAATAAAACCCAGGGTTGAAATCTGATACCATTTATATTCACACAGATCTAAAATAACCCACCTGACCTTATCTCCAAACTTAATCTACACTAGCAAAAGCTTCCAACTCCCCACCTCTAAGCCTCAAATCTTCTCCAGGTACGATTTTCAGATCCATAAAGTTTTCATGCAGTAGCTTCATCCATAAAATCAGTATGGTTTATAGCTACAGTCTCTTAGCACTGTTGTTGTTTCAACAACCCTGTCTTTATCAGTCTCACCGAAACTGCTGTTCAGCAAGAGGTTGCTGGTAACTATAATGAAGTGATGATGCCATACGTTTCCTTAGAGCTAAAGATTTTCCACTGCTGGGCAGGTGACTGCGATTTCCATCACATCAAGACAATTACTTTTAGGAAAGGAAGGAACTTTCACTCTCCCTCCTTTTCCTCTGCTCCTCCCAGCTCAGTCTGCACATCACGGTCCACAAACTTTCAGATAATTCTTTACCTGTGGTTCTCAGCAGCACCGGTACCACAGGAAATTGACTGCAAGACGGAAGTACTTCTTAAAGGAAACTCTATTTGAAAACCTAAGTCTGGGAAGCAGATCATGGAAAATACTGTGAATAAGCTCTTGATTTTACCTTTTGAACAGGGAGATGATTCATATCCCTGTAGGATAGGTTCTCAGACAACGAAAGTTAAAATAAAGAGAGTAATTTAATATGAGAAAGAGATAAGAAATTAGTTTTGATTTTTCACACTGCAAATATCTAAAACATAATTCATTTCCATGGAAAAATGAAAACATACAGAAGGATTCTCCTTTAAGTTATGATCTCCCTAAGCAAAAACTCAAAAAAGAAAATCCATAGCTGACACATTTCCCTCAGAAAAAAGAAGACAAAATCCAACCGTGAAGGCATAGGAACCAAAACTCTCCAAGAATGGTTAGCACAGAAATGATGTCTCTAATAAGCTATTTTTATATCTTGTTCTAAAGTTTAAGAGTTACAACTGCTTATTTTAGAGTTGGAAGGGATACGTACAGGTCAATACAGCACTGCAAAAATAGAATTACCACACCTCGATACCAAACAGAGCATTTCCAACTTCATCTAAGCCCTGTGGCCTAACTCTGCCACGTTTATTTACACTTTCTTAATAGGCTAATGCCAATGACTAAATAGCAACCTGTCAAAAGAATGCAATAACATCTTAAGAATCAAGTCTGTGTGGTGTTTGTTTGTTTTTCTGGAATGCAATAGCACAATTAACTGACATTCAATTTCTAGAACGCGCTCCTACCTCAGCTGATGGGAGCACATATCTCCACACATCAAGTTGAGTTACTTGCATTGTATTTTACATTCTGGAATTAGAAAAAAATAAACAGAGAAGTGTAATCCCACTTAATTGAGCTGCACATGGGAGTTGCTAAGTTTAGGCTGAAATGTGGCAGGGCAGAGGTGAATGATACCTATCTGGTATTTGGCAAAAGCTGCAGTCCCTGATTAATGAGACTGGGCACCAATTAACCTTAAGAAAATGGGATTTGCTAAGAAAATGGTAGGGTAAGCTATTACAGCAGAGATGCTAGGCTTTTGGGCAAGTATCTTGCCTTTGCCATTCACACTTGGAAACAAGTCCCAGAGAAAAAGCTTTTCTTATCTTGCTGCTATTCTACTATATTCTATGTAAACAGCTGCCTTTATACAAGCGTTGTGTCTTAGTCTAAATTACTTGCTCTAAAAATGGACTCTGAAAATACCCGTAGCTTACAAGAAAATATTAATGGGCATAGTCTCTCTTGCTCTTTAATGTATAACAGGATGGTGCAGTTAAAATATTGATCACACAGTTGGGAATACTGCTGGAAATTAGCAGAAAATGCTATTTTCTGTAAGTTAACTGCAATGTGCTATTTGGAAACTGATTCAGCTCAGTGTTTCAATGAAAGTAATGGGAGAACATGTACACAGCTTGCATTTTCAAATCTGACTTACAGAATTAAGTGGGGTGCCAGAAAGAGCCTCATTTTCAGAAATCACTACCTTAGCATTTTCTTAGTCTTTTTAATTAAGATAGTCTAAAAAGTGAAACATTCAGAATCATTATCATACTTCCATCTCTCGCTTTACAGCATTTTTGGTTACTTGCAAGCACTAATCCTTTTTCTTTTATGAAAAACAGCTGAGCAAGTTGAAATCATACAGAAATACCTGTACATAAATGCTACACATGGTACATGTTTTGAAGCAAGCAGGTTCAGACATTTTAGAAGAGGAAAACTCCCAAACTATACCAAGATCACATAATGCTGTTTGCAGGACAATACTTTTTTTTTTTTTTTTTTAATATTTATCAAAAATCCCTAAGAGAAACTCAGCGTATGTTCCTAACATCTGTTGAGTCAATCCTGATTGTATTTAAATCGGTCACCTCATAAGTTACTGTTTGAAAACTGTTAAATTCAGGATACTTGGAGTCAACAGCAGTATCTCCACCGACTTAAATAAAGTTAGGTTTTCATCTTCATGTTTACTTAATAGTACTGCATGCTACATTTCTAGAGGGCTCCACTTAAACTGAGACCTACTTTTTAAGCATATTTCATTTATTAATGCAACAGTTCAAATAATGTAACATTACTGCATCTGGGAGACAAACTTCTAAAAAGGAAGGAAGGAGAACCAGGGAAACTGCAGGGTAGAGTCCTACACCTGGCAAGGAATAAACGCATGCATCAGGTTAAGAACTGAGCTGCTGGAAAAGAACTCTGCAAAGGAAGTCCTAGGCATTCAGATAGACAACAGGTTGACCATGAGCCAGCAGTGTGCCCTTGTGGCTGAGAAAGTGTCCTTGAGAGCATTAAAAACAGCGCAGCCAACAGGTTGAGGGAGGTGATCCCTCCCCTCTGCTCTGCTCTGATGAGGCCATACTTGGAATAGTGGGTCCAGTTTGGGGCTCTTGTTCATGAAAGCCAGGGAAGTTCTCGACAGAGTCTAGCAGAGGGCCACAAAGATGATTAAGGACCTGGAGCATCTGCATTACGAGGAGAAGTTGAGAGACCAGTGACTATTCATCCTGGAGAAGACTGGAGTGGGGATCTTATCAATATTTGTAAATATCCTAAGGGTGGGAGTCAAATGGATGGGGACAGGCATTTTTCAATGGTGCCAGGTGACAGAACAAGAGGCAAAGGGCACAAAGGAAGTTCCACCTGAGCATGAGGAAAAACTGTTTTACTTTGAGGATCACAGAGCACTGGAACAGGCTGCCCAGAGAGATTGTGTAGACTCCTTCTCTGGAGACATTCCAAACCCATCTGGATGCTTTCCTCTGCAATCTACTCTAGGGAACAGATTTTAAAACCAATGCTTGCCTACAAGCTGAGATGAAAGCAAGATGCAGAATGGTCTTGCCTGCACCAAGAGAACATTGAAAAATTGTTTTGTTTTGTTTTTTATTAAGGTGGTAATGTTTGAACAATGCTTGGAGGACATGAATAGCATCTTTTTACAATGGAATTCCCGCAATTGTGAAGATTAAAATCATCTGAAGTATATGTCAAACAGGGACTGCTACAATAAAGAACATTAGAGCTGGAGCCAGTAAAAACATAAATCCTTAAAACTGGGATTGTTTCTGAAGGATGGGAATGTATGAAATGGAAGTTTGTTAAATCAGAAATTCACATTCCAATAATAATCTTTCAAGCGTGCATATAAGAAAGCAAAACAGAAAGAATCCTACCAGCCTATAGTAGAAGCAGCAGTTTAGAAGATCATTTCCTCAGATAATAAAAAAAAATGCTGTTGTGTTGAGGCGGATAAAGTTTACTAAGCTGTGTTCCCAATTTTTACTTCTTATTCAAAACAATTATAAAGCACATGTGAGAAAATAACTCACTCAGGTGCTGAACTCTGATCTAATGTTTTGGAAAAATGAGTCAGTATCCCAGACTCAGTGTAATGTCAAAACATAACTTGAATGCAATCCCAAATTCCTTCATCCTTTCAGATTTTGAATACGATGACAGTATTAAAAGCAGAATTGTAATCTGATGATTTTCTTTCACACTGACACACACTAATTTTTTTTAGTGATGGAAAAAAAAATAATATGGCTTTTGTATTTGTCTGTAAGTGGGTTACTCAATAGCATGATAACAGTAGCACAATAATATCATAATTCTGTCATCACAACTAATGGCACTATCAATTAAAAACACCTTTGGCTATAAAAAAGAGAGAATAACAACTGCAAATTCCCTTGCCTTGAGATGTCACCTCTTCACTTTGCCAAATCTCTTCACCCTTGAGCACAGGGTTGGTTAGTACAATTGCAGTAGCAAAATGTTAGCTGTGTACTGGTAACCATCAGTTATCATCGTGGAGGCTAGCAGATATAAAGCAGCACTAATATAACAAACTATAGGAAATCAACTTTCCTCAGCTCAATTTGGTTTGGAACGCAGAAGACGTGAAAGCAAGCTTGCAAAACTATTAAAGATTATGTTGTAAGAACAGAATAAGTGAAGATTAATAGACATTATTGATACCAAAAGAGAGAGGACTGCAGGATAAGTACATGGAATTCATGAACTTAAAATTCATTACATAAAATATTATAGAACCAGCAGAACACAGAAATGAGTTGCATAGTTCTTTAACTCATGATTCTTAGTAGTAAAGTGAGCAGTGCAAATTCATATCAGCAGACAACTACATAAGTTGTCTAGTGCACAACAGTCATCTACACACTGCGAAGTACAAGGGCTGCTATGAAAGTAATGCCTCCTCTTTTATTGTGTTGAACCACAATGTCAGAGGTGTATGTTGGTGGTAAGGCAGCAGAGTCTGAACCTTCCCACCAATATTCCACTACATTTTGTTATCATGCAATGATGGCAGCAGAGGGGCAGTCTGACAAAATGGTATCTGGCATGGCAACAGTGATGTGAAAGATAAGCCACAATACAGACAGCCATGCACACCATTAAACGAAGAGCATCTTGCCCAGACCATCCATGCAAATCAGCTAATGGTGGTGACTCTGTTGAAAAATAGTGTTTTGTAGCAGAGAACAAACAGTGTTCTTATCCTCTTTCTATCTGTTGTCATTTCCATGGGAAAAAATAGGAGTCATTACTTATGGAGCAATCTATGCACGAAGAGGTCACTTATGCACAGTACTGAACCTCTGTAATGAACAGAACCTCCTTTGGATGCCATAAATTAATTAAGCACTCACAGAAGGTGCCAAACTCCTACTTCTGAGATACCCTTGCTCTATTTATCCACGGAAAGGAAACCCACCCTGGAGACACTGGTTCTAGCCAACTACAACCCAGTATCAAATTTCCCACAAATTAAGTCCACAGAGAAGCTAATCAAAGGCCAAGGACATTCTCCTATAATTGAAATTAACCTTTAAGAAACAGCATAGTCTGGAATTAAGCCAGGACACAGAAGTGACACCACCTAGGAGACTGATGAATATTCTCCACCCATCAATCGGCGTAGGACAGACATCCTTTCCCATCATCTTGGACCTCTGCAGTCACAGTAGTGCTCTAAAATTATTTGAGCCCTTCCTGGAGAGGTACGCCCAGTAAGCAGTGGCAGGAAACTGTACCTCCACCATCGGATTCCTCAAGCTGTGTGGCAGCTGCAGAAGCCAAGAACTGTGGAAATGACATTTATCCCAAATATCACACTGGTCACACAGTTTTTGTGTGATACCTCCACCCCACCCTAAGCTCCTTAGTTACTGGTGATCGGCGCTTCTATGTTCATCTAGAACTCAACACAATCATGGACTCTGCTGGTAGTCCTCTGCATAACCTATCAATTCTTCCTCAGTGTATCTTCAACAGCTATGTGGAACAAATCAGGACTGAATTATGTGCTAGTAATACGCAGATAGTATCACTGCTCCAACAATCTACTGCATGAGCAACTGTCAATTATACTGAAAAATACATAAAGAAAATACATAAATCTGTAGCAAATTAACCATTTCTATATATATTAGTGGTTATTGAGTGAGTACCTCAACCAATTGGTTAAACTGATCTCTGTTTTGATCAGAATCACTAGCAGTGTTTCGTCAATCTGGATCAAGTAGAAGACTACCTTAAGCACATTAACAATATCAGGGTCCTTTAACTCCTCACACCAAAGAACAGAAAGACAATGTAGATGAACATGGATATTTCAGACATTTGGAAGCTCCAACTAATGCAGATCATAGCATATCTCCTAAAAATTACAGCTGATTTCCACACCAAATTTCCATTTAACCTCAAATCAAGTATAGATCTCTTTTTTTTGTAAGTATTCAAGATGTTTAGTAACCTGGATTGCTTCAATACTTTATACGTACATGTCCATAAATAAACAACTATTTCTGTGTTATTCATGACTGCATGACTCTAACTATAAAGACACAAGGACCAGAGAGAAAAAAGCAGTTTTGCTTTTTAATATATGACACAAAAATTAAGTAATATGGGCAGTGCATATATACAATCTGAGCTACTCTATGAAAACTTCAATTGACTACTTTGGAAAAGTTGATGGTGAAAGCCAAAATAATGGAAAGTTTTTGTGGTGTTAATATGATACTTCAAAATGCAGCAACAACAGTATGCAAAGTAAGTGAAGGTAAAAAAAATAATAAATTAATATTTCAGATTCTATGCAGAGAGACTTCCCACTGCATGAATGCTATGGAGTTAAACAGATTTGGCTTTGTGTTTAATGTGTTTTATTTTCAGAAGATACTGATAGAAAAATAAATATCTTAAGCATTAATACCGGATTGTGTGGTTGAATTCAATTCAATACTGTGGTTTAATTTTTTAAGATGATGCACACATGCCTTTTATGAGAGCACTACAGAATAATTTCGATCAACTTAGCAAAGACTTAAACTTGGTGTTTTTTGATTGTTTTGTTTTTCTCTCTGCCAGAGTGAATTTTTTTATAAATATATTTTTTTTCAAAGGTGACTTCTACACATAAAGGATATATATAAGAATTTTATAACATCTGAAGACACCTCCTGAGAACACCACCTGACAGGAGGAGCTGCAATGCAGTGTGGGCTGGATGAACTTTTATGGGAATTTGGGAATTACTGGAGAACGTATCTTATGGATTATATGTATAATTATTCTGACATCTTGAATGTAGCAAAGCTGTGTGAGTTCCTGAGGGATTTGGGCAGGTAGAAAGGTAATCTCCCATTTGACATCGTTTGTTTATAGTTCTCTGGAATTGCAAAGGAAGGAAGAGAAGGGAAGGGCTCTGAATGGACGTATTGTCTTTATCAGCAATCTCAGCTACACTTGCTAGGATTAAAGACTTCAGACTTTCAGGGGAGAAAAAAAGAAAAAAAGAAAGAAAGAAAGAATCCTGCAGTTGTCTCTAAAAAGACTCTCTTGCAGTCATTTAAAACATTTACATTGCCTGTAATGATTATATCTATCAATGCCTACACCTGTGTCTGCAGCTCCTCACAGGGAGCGGAGGGCAGTGCTGAGCTGTGCTCTGTGTGACAGCAACAGGGCTGAGGGAATGGCATGGAGCTGTGCCTGGGGAGGGGCAGGTTGGGGGATATAGAAAGGTTCTTCACTAACAGGGTGGTTGGGCATGGAACAGGCTCACCAGGGCAGTGATCACAGCCCCAAGCTGCTGCAGTTCAAGGATTTTTTGCACTTTGGTTGGCTCTATGTGGAGCTGGGAGTTGGACTCGATATTCCCTGTGAGTCCCTTCCACCTTGGGGTAGTCTGTGATTCTATGACTCCACATCCACTGGATGCCCGCAGGGTCTCAGCAGGCTTTTTCCTCTCTCCCCTCCTGTCAGGCACTAGTTTCAGTAGTGGCTCCTCTTGAAGGCAGCTTCACTTGCAGGCAGCTGGGCAGCAGAATAGGAGATGGAAGAGGTGCAATAGTGTAGAACCACTGATCTTCCTGGGACACTCTTGGCACCCTCTTATGGAGGGGATCTCAGGAACAGAAGGAAGAGGTGGCTGGAGACTTAAAGGTCTCTGTGCCAAAGGGGTAAATATTCTCTCTAGCAAGCAAAACAGCATGGGGAAACCATCCCCATGAAAGAGGCTCTCAGCACCTCCACATTTCCTCTCCTTCAAAATTTGGGCAACTCTCAGGCCACAGACCCCAACTTCCACCACTGTCATTTTTAGTCACCATGGGACACTGTTAGAATCACTCTACCATGGCCTCTTGATATCATATGTCATCTTACTGCCTTCTATTCCAAGCCCTATAAAAAGGGTGACCCTGCAGACCAGACGGAACAACAGTTGCTAAGTGACTAGGGACTCAGACCTCTTTTTTTCTTTTTTCTTTTTTTTTTTTTTTTTTTTTTTTGGAAAAAGGAGGATAAGGAGAGGAGAGTGCTTGCCCACCTTCATGTGGGAAATAGGGCAGAATGTATCCTCTTCCAAACAAAATACTGTGGCTGATGGGGAGGCTCAGTACCATCAAGACGATGAAGGTGGACCTAAGAGCAATGGAGAGCACATGATGCAGAGTCAGAGAAAGAACTGATGGAAATAGGTTGACTTCCATCAGAGCAGACCCATCAGAGGCCCGTTGCTCTCAGGCAGCATGAAAAGAGACTACATCCCTATCATCACATGGGTGTAGATGTCTTTTAACAAGATTGAAAGGTACAGGCAGACCCAGATGATCAACATGTGGCACCAAAGGTTGTGTCACCAGCAGAATTTTGGGTTTCTCAATCACAAGATGATCTACACAACACCAACCCTGCTGGTGCCTGATGGGATGCACCGTTCTTAAAGTTGGAAGAGGCTTTTTGCACAAGAGTAACCAGGGCTGATCAATAAAGCTCTAAGTTAGATTCAAAGGTGGAAAGGGGTAAAATTAGGTTCACTAGTGATAATCCATGGGTTGCCAACACTAGAGGGACTCTGTGCTAGAGAGATCTTTCAGTCTGCTCCATGAGGTTTTGGGTCGAGAGAAGCACATTTGAAATATTTCTACATCAATGCACATAAGGAATGAGGAATAGGAGCTAGAAGCCTTGGCTCAGTCCAAGAGTTACAACATCACTAGCATAAGCAAAACCTGTGACACAATTAACTGTTCTGGGCTCTTCAGAAGGGACAGGCAGGGCAGGAGAAATAGTTGAGTGGTGTTGTCTGTGAGGAAGGAGCTGGACAGTTTGGAGCTGTCCAGAAGCTATCCCAAACAAAGGAAGATGACCTATGGAGTAATTATAAGGATGAAATACAGCTGTTTATGTCTTGGTAACAGAAAATTCAATCCATCATTGGCCTCTGACTATTGTTTTGGTTTAACCTGGCAAGCAGCTCAGCATCATGTAGCCTTCTGCTCACTCCCAGTGAGATGGGAAAGAGAATCAGAAAAAAAAAATCAAAGTATGTAGAACTCATGGGTTTAGATGGAAAAACGATTTACTAAGATAGAAAAGGAAAATGAAAATAATAATAGAAATTATAATAATGTAATATATTTACAAAACAAGTGATGCTCAAAGCAACTGCTTACCACCTGTCCATTAATGCCCAGCCAATCCCCAAGCAGCAGCTGCCCCATGTCCAGCTCCACACAGATTTAAAGTTTTTCCACACTATGTCATATTTTATGGAGTATCCCCTTGGCAAATTTAGGTTGGCTGTCCTGATTCTATTCCCTCCCAGCTTCTTGTGCCCCCTCAGTAACCCTGGCTCGCTGGAAGGACAGTACAAGAAGTTGAAAAATCCTTGTCTCTGTGCAGCCACTGCTCAGCACAACTAAAACATTGGTGTGTTATCAGTATTGTTTTTCTCCCACAGCCAAAACATAGCATCGTACCAGACACTGTGAAGAAAAAAATCAACTCTGTTCCAGATGAAATCTACCCACCCACCCCATTTCCAGTCTTAAAAGTAAGCTACAGAGAAAAAAAAACCAAAAAAACAAAAAACCAACCCATTAAAGAAAATCACCCTTTAAAATGCCAGTGTAAATAATAAGAGATTGATGAATCCAGTTCAGCACCTTGTCAGTTCAGATGTCACCTCTTGTAGTGCTTGGTGGCTTTCTTTTCCTGAAGAACACAGAAGGCAACAGTCTTGATCAGACAAGAGGCACCCAAGTGCATTTGCTGGCACATGAACAGACACTAACAATTTAAAATTATAGAAGTTAAGAAAAAATCTCATTTTAGTCTTTCTGGAAGAACACGTATCTCAAGCTTTTCAATGCTTGTGATGTTACATTTGACTGAACATCATTAATTTGAATGCTTGTACTTGCTACATGTTGGGTGATCAAACATTTATGTCAGAAGAATGTCTTGCTAGCACTATAAGAAGAGGCTTCTTCCTTCCTGCTGAAATCTGTTCTATATCTGTTCTATATTAAGCCTTTGTATGAGAAGGAGTTTATATGAGTGTCTGGGTAAAGTATGTCTTATTTCTTACAGCCTGCATAAAATGAGCCATCAGTCTATCTGTGCCTCCACTGCATTCTCATATCTGTGAAGTAAACATGGACAGCTAATAGCATTTCTGACATCAGAACAGCATATATGCACACAACTAAAAAAAATACAAAAGTTTGAACATACCTAAAAATTGAGGATTTTAATTCAGAACTCATAATAATGAATAACTCAGGTTATTCATACCAGTAAAATAAGAGTTTGTATGAGTTCATGGCATTATTATTTTAATACGTATAGTTTTGAAGAGGGAGCAAATTTGGCACCACCAAAAATGAAGGCCAAGAATAGTCCAATATGCTGTTCATATTCTAGTGCAGTATATAAGTCAAGAAGAAATAGATCAATTTATCTTTGGGCTTTATCCACATTATTCTGAAGTTAGCAGTAAATGTGATCCATGAAAAGGATAAGTGATAACAGTGAAGATGAAAGCTCCATTTTGCAGAAGATTCTCAAGTTTCAGCAGATCAGGCATGTTCAATCCACAGGCAGCCCAGGACAGCTAGTAAGGCAGCCCAACAGGATCATAAACTTTTACCATTACTATGTGATTTCTAGCAATATTTTTCATGAACCAATTGCACGTATCTCAAGAGAGGACTGCACAGGCAACAGTGGAATGGTGCTGGGAAAGGGTGCAGTGCAGTGCTAACTCTGCCAATGGTGCCCACCATACACACTCAGTACTGTAACCTGTACTGTATTACACATTAAATGTGCTTGTGCTGCCTGGGAAGTAAAACACAGTGATTATCAGTAATAATATTTCAGCCTACCTAAAGTTGCTTCTAAAGTAAACAGAACCAAAAGAAAAGAAAAACTGGGGATTAAAGGAGAGCGTTCAATGAAAAATGGACAGATGAGCATTTTTTTGTCAAGGCAAATGGCACTAAGCTTAATTTGCAAGAAAATTAAGTCACTTTCCACTGATTGCAATTTGAAAAGAAGTTATTCGCAAAAACATGCTGCTAAGTTTGATGCATATCAAGGAATGTTTTGTAAAGACAAATTAGTGGAACAGAAAAAAAGTCTGCCATCTCAACAACTGTTTGGTTTTTTTTTTAAGTTCAAACTCAAACGGTCTCTGTTATCAAAGCTAGTTACTAAACATTTACTGATGCTAAGTTTATTTGATAACGTATGGAAAGTGTGACACGTATAATTTGCCTTGATTTAAAAAGCAACAATTTTTCTACAGTCAGATTGTCTTACCAGGCAAATTTAGGAAATGGGAAAATCTATCAAAAAAAATTTGGAGAATAAAGCTGCAAATTTCAAATTTTATGATTTGATGATAAATGAAAGTATTGATGCTGCAGATGTAGCTCAACATGCCATTTTTATTAGAATACTATTATTACTGATAGCAAATATAATTTCACTGGATAAATGGCATCTTTGGTGCCACTAAAAGATATCTCTTGCAGCACTGTCACTTTTTATACACGCCATCTGTTTTTGGCAGTACGTACACATGTGAAGAACTTTTTTCAAGGGTAGAGCACAGTAAAAGCAAAACTTTATCAAAAATCTCTGACAAACACCTTGAAAATTCATTGCGAATTGCAACCGCTTCTGCAAAACCAGATGCTGATGCATTAGTTTCACAAAACACAAGATCCAATATCTCATTAATTTTATGTTTATGTTGATCTCCTTTATGTTTTAATTAAAAAAAAAAAAAAGCTTTGTTACTTATATAAATTACCTATATTGTATATTGATACAAGACAATTTCTCTTCGCTCAGTGTGACTCTGGCAAGCCAAAAGATTGGACACCCATGCATTAGACACTTTTATTCTGCAGTGGCATGAACACATCATTTTTCACACATTTTTAGCAAAACTGTCTTCTATCTTCTGCTTCCTTTCTGATTGAAACTCAGGCTTCATAATGAAAAAGAAAAAAGAAAATATATGCTTCTCTCTGTGAGGCCTCAGACAGGAGGCTGTTTTACGGAATAATGTTTTATGTGGATAGTGAATTTGTATGGCCAAAAGACCTAGATTCAACCTCCCCTTCTGCCTTATTCAAAACATAACTTTCAATCCCCAAAATATAAATCAAGGTAAAAAAGTTAGATTGAGTGCCAGTACATCCAAGGGCCTATCTTTACTGCTCCAACTAAAATGAGGCCCATAATGTGGAACAGGCGTAAAAGACTGTGCCTGCTTGCAGTTAGAACTACTCTAAAAAGGTTTTACAATATTTTGGTAATAAGTGGCTCATTTACATCCATAATGGGATTTCTAGGGAAATTGTAGCAGTTTAAAATAAAACAGCCTTGGCCACTTGTTTGCAATTCACAAAGCTGCATGATTTACAACTTCATGTGACTGAAGTCACATCTTCTACGAAGGATGACAATCTATCTCTTGAATACAGTACAGTTATGGCACTGTGATTTTCAGCTACAGAATATATAAACGAAAAACCTTCATTTTAAATATAGAAAACCTATATTCTGTCTTGTATAAGGGGAGAATTTTTGGCAAACAAATGGGGGTCTCCTCTAAACAGCAAAGGCACACGTTCATTGCCTCATTCATTGAAATTGCTTATAGTACATATAAAAAGAGCTCTACAGCAGTTAAAATAAGAATGTAAATGAAGGCAGTGAAACAGGAGAGAGGTACTAGCAAGTGCACTACACTCACAGCTTTCTGTTTGAAAAATTCTTATTAAAATCAAAAAATTATTATTAGAATCAAAGATACTTGTGCAAATACGTCAAATTCATCCTAAGAGGGATTATTTAATTTCTCAGTTAAATCTGTGCATGTGCAAGAGGCCAGAATGGAAAAATCAACAGAATATGTTACAATACAATAAACAGAGAGATGGCCAAAAGGGAGTTATTCCTCCAAACTAAACAGATGGGTTTCCATGCCTAGCTATGATGCTTTTGCCTTTCCTTCACTCAACAGTGAGAGATCAAATATAATGTATTCCATGTATTCCTTTTTTCCACAGCTATCCCAACTGAGAAAAAGTATTCATGAAACAGAAAAATTAAATACTGCAACTTCAGTATAGTATGGTGACCATATGTATTACCCTCAAAAATACAAAGCAGAATATTAATTTCCTTCTCCTATTAGAAAACTTCTGATTGCTGACATAAGTATCTACTGCTGCTAAGCACTAATTTACAGTGACAATTGTTTAAATGTAAAAAGCAACGGATGCAACAAACAACAGATGGAAGAAGATGACTGACAGAATCTGCAGATTTACTCCTCAAATTTTGAAGGGGAAGAGTAAGTTTTCTGTTGGTGGTGGTTTTTTTCTTTTTTTCTCACAGTTCCACATATGAGATTCCAGGTAAGGAAGCCAAATCCTTATTAGACAATTTATAGAACAGAAACAACTTCTCATCTTATTCCAGAGTGCTGGTAATTACTGTTTGGGACAAATGAAAGTCTTTGAAAAACAGTATTCTTTTTCTGATGCAAGGGAATAGTGTTTTGTCATGTGAGGATTTCATCTTTATTATAGGCTGAAAGGTTGTGGCAGTAGGAATGTTATTTTTTAAAGCTCACTTTTCTGCTGAGATTCCTGAACAGTATTTTTTTTCTCCTTCTTTTCTGTTTTTCCTTCTCTGCTGACACTTCACATAGAAGCCAACCTTTTCTTTTGCAAAGTGCAGAGTTCTTGGAAAGACCGTACAACCCTTTCCCTAGGAAATCTGTATTTCCAGGCTGACTGGAGACATAAAACAGATATAAGGAATTAAGTATTCATCCAACTACCCAAGTCCTTCTCTCTTCAGACAGCATTAGATTTTCTGGGTACACCACTTGCCATTCAGTGCACATCTAAGGCTTCACATCCAACAATGAAGCCTATGCTAGCTGTAGCTGGATTTTCAATCATTCAGTACGCTGAAGTGAATAAAAAGAAGAAAAAAATGCAGCACAGAATGATGGAATATGTATTAAAGTAGTTCATGGCCTCCACCAAATTCCCCATTTACAATGAGTTTTAAAGAAATCTAGAATTTTGGTCTCAGTGCCATGGAATAAAAATAGGTATTTTTTCCCCTTCTTGTTGCCAAATGTGAATAAAACAAACCCTACATAAAAATCACATTTCAACATTGCTGTTCTTAAGGCTGATCCTTTCATAGAAGTTCTTTTCAAAGAATTTTTGTCACATATATCATATCCTAAATACTCAGACTGTTCAATAATACTACTCTAATATTCCAACCTTGGGATTTTGAGGTCTTTGTTTTTTTAATCTATGAATAACACCTATCAAATATCAATTCTTACACAAACACCTTACATCTAGGGTTTAATTCAGTTCAAGAAGACAATATTTCTATCATATGAAAAACAGATCATATTTCATTTGGTGAAAAGAGCTATCCACAAACCTAAAAAATGCCAGTGGAAGACTGATTAAACTCACTTAAAAATGTTTCCTTCAATGTTAAAAATCATATTTCTATTATACAATGTTCTGTATACAATGACCTCATAATCAAGACTTTTTTTTTTTAACAACAAATGTACCATTTAAAGACCATAGGGAGCAAATGAAGGTTCTTGATTCCGTTGATAAATTCTACATCAAGTCACTAAACAATGTCAAAATCTGTGTTGGGCTGCTTAATGACAGGCTACTTCTGCTAGGGCTTTTCCTTTTTATTTCTGGATATTTGAAGAGTTTTCCACTGGGGAAGGATCCAAACAACTGCTGCAGCTTTCTCCCAGACTTGCACTGCATTGGCTTATATTTTGTGTTAAGTCCCACAGGTCTCCCTCATAGTCACGTGTGTATACACACACTGTATGTGTATACAATGTGTTTGTAATATATATATATATATATATACACAAATACAAACAATGACCTTCATACGTTGCTCCAAAAGCAATGCTTCCTATTTATTTCCATCGAAACTACCACAACTACAAAGAGCACAATAACACTATTTGTTAGAGCAACTCATCAGCTACAAAACACTATTTTTCAATATGGTCACCACCATTAGCTGATTCACACAGATGAGTTGATCAAGTTGCTCTTCATTTTATTGTGTGACAGCTGTCCTTGATTATCTGGAAAGTGGCTTGTCTTTCATGTTGCTGTTGCCACTGTTGAAACACACCACCCACCACCTCACTGTGCTCTCATCCACTGTTTGGTCTCCATAAACATTCAGCAATTATTAGTGAGTGTCAGTGGGTGCAACTGTTTCCACATGGAGGAATTCAATAAAACATCTTTGCTTCATATGCACTTCCATGTCAGATGCCATTTGGTCAGATTGCCATTTGTTGCACAGCAACAAAATGTAATGAAATACTGGTGGGAAGGTTCAGCCTCTGCTGCCAGATCACCAAAATTCAACTCTGACATTGTGAGCCAACATAATAAAATAGGAGGCGTTAGTTTAGGAGGAGCCCTTATATATTTACATACATATATATTTACAAACATGTACACCTTGCTCATAACATTTGGAATCTCACAAAAAGCTGACTCTAGTAAATATACCTTTAAATTCTGGAAAGTACTTGCTAATGCAATTGTTTTAAAAAATAGATTTTCATAAGGAAAAGTTATTTTTGGTGGAAATGTATGATTTGCAATCTACATATTATCTCAGGTAAAGTGTTATCCATGGAATGGAACACCTCTCCTATGAGGACAGCTGAGAGAGCTGGGGCTGTTCAGCCTGGAGAAGAGAAGGTTGTGAGATGACCTGATAGCAGCCTTTCAGCATCTGAAGGAGAGCTACAGGAAAGAACAGGACAGACTCTTAAACAGGATCTGCAGTGACAGAACAAGAGAAATGGCTTCAAGTTCAGGGAAGGTAGATTTAGGTTAGAGATAAGGAAAAAATCTTTTACAGTGAGGGTTGTGAGGCACTGGAACAGGTTACCCATCGTTGTGGTTTATGCCTCATCCCTGGAGACTTTCAAGGAGAGGCTGGATAAGGCCCTGGGCAACATGATATAGCTGTGATGTCCCTGTTCACTGCACAGGAGTTGGACTAAATGGCTCTCAGAGGTCCCTTCCAATTCTAAGGATTCTATGTTGTTTCCCTGTGTGTTGACAAGACTGCACGGAATGAGACATTATCTGACACCCTAAATCTGTATTTTAAATACAAATTGGTCTATTCACGCTGGCCATTTTTCTGACTACTGGATAATGCCAACAGCCTCTGCAGAGGCTAAACTATATTTCTGTTTCTTTGCCTTCATTGGATTGGAAAGATATGTTGTATTTATGTGAGTTTCTGTTGAGCTGTTTTTTGATTTGTTTGCTTTTTTGCTGCTTTATACACAGGAGCTACATTTCCATAACTATGGAAAAAATACCAGAATATTACCCAAATCTTTGCTGGCAGCCAGCAATAGCCAATGGTGTGTAAAGCTACTGTTCTCAATATGGCTTATGACAATCCATGTCAATGCCAAAGCTGTTCATTGTGCCTGCGACTACTAGTGATAATTTCCCATGGTGGTATGTCATTACTCTCTCTGCCAATTCTCATCTTTTAGTCATCCAATTATTTTTTTTTTTTACACTAACCACACTGTTGTACGTGTTCTAGAAAAGATCACCGTGATATAATTACTGATGACTAAGTGTATTAATGAATATCCCATCAATATTCACTAACATGTTGCCTCTCTCCACTGAAAGATATGTTAAGTCAGCATAAAACACCAATTACTTATGCAGTCCAAAGTGTGCAATATATATAATACAACACTGAGCATGAAAGATAACACATCACTACCTCTTCAGTGTAAAGATGCTAAATCTTCCATTGTCAAATTCTCCTCACAAAACAGGTCAGTTTGCCCAGTTATCCTAAGTCAATTACAGTTTAACACCCTGAAGTACAAAATACTCATCCATTTTTCTTCAGACAGAGGCCATACGTCTTATTCTGTGCTTGTACAGACCTCTTACAGAGAACTTTGTCACAGCTAAAGAGCTAAAACAAAATCACAGGGATGATGTTAAGAAACAACTACTCTGTCAGAATTATCTGAACAAACTAAAACTCAGTCTTGCAATAAACTTCACTGCCCCAGAAAGAGCCTACATTTACTGATGATGCTGACCATCACCATAGCCTACTGTAATAAAAATCAAACCCACTCCCAACGTGCTGACAAAAGATGAAAGGGAAGAGTCACCTTCCTGAAATGTGACAACACATTAGAAATTGTATAGTTATTATTCTATACAGACTGTGTCCATTATAGCAACAGTGGATTTCTTTCCTTTGGTGTAACTATGGATACCCACCTCTGCCCTCTAAATCTAGACCTTGCTCTGATCAGTAGCAATTTTCAAAGGAACTGCATCACTGACGTGAGGTCTGAACCTTAGGACAGTCACAACAAAATAACAACGTATTCTAAGGATGTGGTATCACCCTTTATCCAAAATTTGCTCTCGTATTTCCTTTGAACCTTTTATCTGGTATCTTTCATTCCTGGGACACGAACAGCAGCTGCATATTCCCTATTATCTCCACACTGTATGAGTTACAGAGAACAACACAGAATAGCAGGATGAAGCTGAACAACCCTCACATGAGCAAACGTATCCTCTTTCGTTTCAGTTGGAAAAAATCTGCTGTAATCTTAGTTTAAAAAGGTTAAGATAATTTCTTTTTCTCCCTACTACCCAAATAGTGCTGGACAACAGTATTACGAAATGTTGCCACAGCCAACTTGCTATGGCAAGCTTGCTACTCAGAAGTCTAAGATAAATTTAGAAGAAACATACCCATAACAGATTCTTGTCTAAGTAATGAAGTGATGCAAAGATTTTTAAATAACTGAGGTAAATTTAATTCAGTTCTCTAATGCCGATAACTAACCAGCAAGCAGATCTAACAAGCAAGAAAATTCACAGAATCACAGAATGGCCAGGGTTGGAAGGGACCTCAAGGATCATGAATCTCCAACTCCCCTGCCACATGCAGGGCCACCAACCTCCACGTTTAATGCTAAACCAGGCTGCGCAGGGCCCCATCCAACCTGGCCTTGAACACCTGAAAGGACGGGGCATCCACAACCTCTCTGGGCAGCCTGTTCCAGTACCTCACCACTCTCTGGGTGAAGAATTTCCCTGAGGTCCAACCTAAATCTCCCCTCCCTCAACTTAAAACCATTTCCCCTCGTCCTACACATATCAACCCTTTCAAAGAGTTGATTTCCCTCCCCTCTTTAGGCTCCCTTTAGGTATTGAAAGGCTGCAATGAGGTCACCCCGCAGCCTTCTTTTCTCCAGGCTGAACAAGCCCAGCTCCCTCAGCCTGTCCTCATAGGGGAGGTGCTCCAGCCCCCAAATTCATTATTGTTTACATTATTGTTTACA
The DNA here is from genome assembly GCF_026119805.1 of Tympanuchus pallidicinctus. NCBI lineage: Eukaryota > Metazoa > Chordata > Aves > Galliformes > Phasianidae > Tympanuchus > Tympanuchus pallidicinctus. The sequence goes on along the minus strand of NW_026294752.1, from coordinate 1,080,961 downwards.
ATTCATTATTGTTTACTGGTTAGTTTCATTTGAGTTTCAAAAGAAATACTACAATTTTTAAATTCAGATGAAAGCCTGCATTTTTGTTTACTTACTTAATCAGGGCAGAATTGGCAGAATAGTCTCAGTATTATCCATCCTCAAATTTGAACTAGGACCAAATCCAATAATTGGGTAGCTCTCCTGCATATGCACACAAATGTAGGTGAGTAGACTGAGTGTGTACATGTGTACACGAATTACATAAACACCACTCAATTTTGCTGTTTCATAACACTGCAATGCCTAGGAGTAAAGTGGCACAGCAAAGGAGTTCAGTGACAGAGTTGCATGGAGAACTTGGGACAGACTGAAAACTAGTTGTATTCTGCAGCACTGTCAGATACTAAGACCAGATTCTCCTTCCTCAGATTATGAAAAGCAAGCTCAATGTAACTTTCAGCTCAGGAACAATGTTCACCTGCAAATCCATTTCACCCTGTGCTTATCTCAAATACTCTCCTGTATCTCCTTTGGGAAAGTGCTAAGAGTTTTGGTGACAAACACTGCTTCTTAGGTGGCTCATAACGTAGTCTAGGTGCAGAAACACAGAGGACAGAAATATGACTCTGTCTCCTGACTTTTTATAGTTTTCCCATGACATTCCTCAAGCCCATATAACCACTTCACATTTCCCAAACTACAAAACTGTCTTTATTTTAATCAGGAAATTGGCAACATATACTATGAGTAGTAAGTGAATTAAAATTATGTTAGAATGGAAAGTGTAACTGTAGCATAGAACACTAAAAAAAAACCACACCCGTAATTATTAAAAAAATAAAAATAAAAATAGCCTACTGGAGCTAGAAGCAGTATTCAAGCAAAGAGGCCAGGTTGGATGGGTCCCTGGGCAGCCTATCTAGCAGGTAGCAACCATGTTCATGGCAGGGGATTGGAACTGGATGATCATTAAGGTCTCTTCCAACACAAGACATTCTATGATCCCTGAAACCAGTACAAAGATCACAACTTTGTATTCTTAAAATGATTTTATGAATATCTGACAACTTGTTTTTGCCCTGAAACTCCTTCCTGTACCACAGCCTATTAACTTCTGTTAGTGTATGCATTTTAAAGATATCTGTGGATGTTTTAAAGCCTTTGAGAGAATTTGTGTGTTTGTGTGCACACATGAACTTTCAGTATCTTCTGTAACATTTGGCCTGCACATGGAGAAACCTGTGATTTAAAACTAGCAAAAGATTACCAGACAGGCCCCTAAGAAACACACACATATGAATGTGCCAAGGGACAGCTATTAGAAAAAGAGAAGGAGGTTTCTAGCTCTTAGTCAGTGGAATGTAGCTTATTGATTATCTTTTTGTTGGGAGCCCCAGTTTTGCATGTGCGACTTTAAGGAAACACTCAGTTATTTCCATTTTTGCAGGGATCAAGGCAGATACACGGAGACTGGATTTTTCACAAGTAACTAGTTACTTTGAGTGCCCCCTTTCTACAGTGTCTCATTTTTTTAAGGATATGCACCCAGCACTTAGAACAATTAAAAGTCATTTTCAAAGCATGAGACAGCAAAAAAGTTACTTTCATTCACAGTATTTCATATTCAGGCACTCGGTGACACAGCACAACCTACTTTTAGTGACTAGGAACAAACAACCAAAGATCTCAAACGACAGAAGAGTTCAGGTTGGATCCAGGGTCACTGAGATTAGATGATATCTACAAGATTTAAAAGCACTTATGCATTTCACACAGCTTTTTTCTTCCGAAAGAGCCCTCAAAACATCTCATGCTTTAAGCAGCTGGGCAGCACTTTCAGTGAAAGACGTGCTACTTTTGAGCCCAAGTGAACATGATTTACAAATTCAGGATGAAATCAGCAATAGTTTGGCTGAAAAAGAAACCTAAATCACTTAAAAGCCTAAGTGAATCTTTCTAAACTGTGTTCCCGTTTCAAAATACATTGTTAAAGAAAAAGAAGGAAAAAGCAAATTATGTTAAAACTCAACAAAATAGTTTGATTTGTGATGACAGGATTATACCTAGCTGACTGCAGAACATCACTGCAGATCACAATTAAATTATTTTATCTATATTTATATTATTTTCACTGAAAATACAGGGGGAAAAAAAAAAGTCAATAAGTAGAATTCAGGCCCACCAAATAATCCTCTCACTCCGAGAACCATTCCTCATTTGCCTTTACTGCAAACTTGTTTGTTCCCAAATCCAGTTTTTCTGAAATACAAAAAGGGTCAACTCCACCCCACATTTCTGACCCAGTTTTTCTGTCCACTTACTCTTTTTCTCCCTCACTGGCCTCTTCTCCATCTGTCCGTCTGCAGCTGGATGTCATTCTTTTGCTGGGGCTGCTCTATCGATCTGGAAGGCTCCCGAATCCCTGAGTCACATCCTCTCCCTAAATCTCCCCTTCCTTTTTTCTTTTAGCCTATCTGTTCCATGGCTTTTCCACGCAAGGAGGATGCTACACATAATTTACATCGTTCCGCAGCTGTATATCTTGAGATAAAGCACCATATTTAAATCAGGCAGTGATTTCACAAACATCATCTGTGATCCTGTTATTTTTCACTGTTCTACGAGGGTGGTACCAGCTTACCAGCTAACATCACTAACTACAGTTGGCAAAAATGCATGCATTTCAAAATGTCTTTAGCTTATATACACAAATTAACTGCCAGCATTGTTTCTTCTCTTAGTATGAGAGCTGCAAAAAAAAATTTCAGAGAAATAAATACAGAAGGGTGCTTCAAAGTAGAAAAATGAGCTCTCAAAACACACATAAACTTATATAAACAAAGATTAAACCAGATTAAGCAGGATCTACATTTGAAAGCCTTCCTGGGGGTGTATGGCTTTCTTTTTCTTTTTCTTTTTCTTTTTCTTTTTCTTTTTCTTTTTCTTTTTCTTTTTCTTTTTTTTTTCTTTTTCTTTTTCTTTTTTTTTCTTTTTTTCTTTCTCTTTTTCTTTTTTCTTCTTCTTTTCCTTTTCTTTTTCTTTTTTTTTTTTTCTTTTTTCTTTATCTTTTTCTTTTCCTATTTCTTTTTCTTTTCCTACTTCTTTTTCTATTTCTATTTCTTTTTTTTCCCTCCACTCTTTGAGGAGCAAATTTGTTATTACCTGTCAAAGAATAAAATAGTAATGGTGTCTGGAAAGAATGCATTATTTAGAGAGATTGACTACTTAAGAAAGAAGCTTTCATCACAGGATATGTTCTGTGGAAACATACAGTTTACCTTGTACTATGAGCTATTTTACTGTAACGCAACTCTTTTCTTAACACTCAGTTTTCAATGGAAATAACCAAAGACTACCTGCCAAGCCATCCTGCCCCCCAAAAACAACCTATCCCCCTCAAAAAACAAACAAACAAACAAACAAACAAACAAAAAACCCACAAATCTCTAAAAAGAAATTCTGATGCTAGTAAAAATGAAATATTGAAACCGCTTTGTTAATTTGTCTTGAATTAAGCTATAAAGCAAAGCTCACAACTGACCATTTTCCAGCCACACCACATCATGAAAAAACTTACTTGACAAGATGGATTAACATTAACTTGTATTTGGGGACTCTCTACTCCCAGACATTATGATATAAAAGCACTCAATCAGTAACAATCGCCATGGCACAGAGGTGTGAAATATCAGTTTCCAATAACAGTTTCTTGACTACAGAAGATCAATCAGAGAAAAATTCCCATCAGCCTAAGTATCAACATTTTCCATTACAAGGGCATTGTTAACATAACCCAAACTGTTTGTCTTTCCACTTAATGGGGATACATGAGACCGAACTCTTAATTTCAGTGCAGTTGCTGAAGGCTACCAGCCCATTCTCATTCTGAGTCGTTTGAGTTCCTGCAGTGAGCAGCAAGAAATGTTTCAGGGCCAAATCTCTTACTTTTGTGAATGCTATCAGGCCAGACACTCTCCTGTTCAGTTTTACGTGGAGAAGGCGAGCTAGGGAACCCCATCAGGAAGCCATTTATAGCTCCATAATTCGGTGTGCACCTGGCTGAGACTTTGCAAAGCACAGCTGCAGCGTGCCCCAACACCTCCTCTTCTTTTCTCCAGGATGCACTGGAGGTGTGCTGGGACAACTGCATGCAGCGAAAAGGGCTTTGTGCACCTGATCTTCCCTGGTCAGGTGTGAGCAGGTTCCAGGGCTTTCATGTGCAAACCACAGCAAAGGTGGTCTGTATGAAGCCAGTGTATCTGATGAGGTGGAAAGGAGATCAAACAGAATAGGAAAAGAAAGCTCCAGAAGAAGACTTCTTGTTGATGTTGCTCTTACAAACAGTGCACACAAGACAATTAATCCTTGCACGTTGCCTGGCACTACTACAAGTATGAAGCTTCCATCCTGAGGATGGGACCCCTTCTTCGCCTTACATGTGAAAATAGGGCATTTACGCCATGCTAATAGCCATCTGTCTTATGGAATTTCCTTTTTTTCTCTGCTTACAGCTCTGTAACCCACAATGTACCTTCTCCCTATAGCTACAAACTTCAGATTGCTCTTTAAAAAACAAAGAAGAAAAAAAAAAAACAAAAAAAGCCCCTCAACTCCCTTCTTCCAAAAACACAACAAAACAACTCCACAGCAGGTGGAGTCAGAAAAAAAAGCAAATGATTTCAGGCTTTTTATTCACTCTGCAATATTCCCCCAACACAAATGTCAAACTGCAGGTGCATATGAAATACTTCTGTTATGACAAGAGCTGCGTATCTTTGTAACCAGTGCTTCTCATAACGATGTGTGAACTAAACTCTAACTGGAATAAAATGGACAAAAGCCAAAGAAGTCCCAAGTGGCGGCCATGTACAGAGGAGAGACTAAACCATGAGAGAACAAAAGATCACACAGATGATGGTCCAAAGGGAATCACCATTTCCCTTTGTTTCTCAAGCTTCAGGGTTACAAGAACAGTGTCTGTACAGTAATGGGATTCTGTGGTACTGAGGGATGCTGGGTGGAATCACAGTCATCACAGTGAATCACTGAAGTGAAGCAAGGGGCATCAGAGACTGGGATAAGGGTTCAGGCATAGAAATTGAATGATTCCTAAAGGTTGCAGCTGGCAAAGTTTACATCTTCGTTACTTTTATTTAATCATAGCAATATGCCACAAACTACCAAAAAGGCATGAATCCAACCCAAGAATTTGGAACACTGAGACTTTTTTGGAAGAAGCAAACACTACACTTCCACCTTAGGTGCCCAGTTCCAGGACTTTGTACTTCAACACTGTAAGCTCCTACATAAACCCACTGTTAAACCTATTAAACTCAATGACAACTTGAATGTTTGCTTTCACTATCCCTATGGGAATGTTCTGCCTTATTCTAATTGTCAGACTAAGCCTGTTTGTGAGCAGTTCTTTCTATGTCTTTACTTTTAAAAGTGCATCTTACAGTCTGAAACATGCCCCTTTATTTACAGGGAGCAAAAATAATCACTGTAACTTCTGCTTTGGGAATTTAAACAAGACGTGCTCTTTATAAACAGTACATCTAGGTAGGAGAATGTAAGACTGACTGCATCACAAACTGAAAAATCTGAATGAGTTAGCTACAAAAGCAGATGACAGCACATAGGTACAAGCTATGTACAAGCTAAGGCAGGTGGTCAGGCTTCTAACCCATGCTGAAGAGAGTGCTTATTATTCTTTGTTCTTAGTATTATTTCTTTTCTTGGCATCTGCTTTAGCAACAGCAAAGCAGTATCAGTGTTTTAGGCTGTTCTGCTAACACAGAAATTAGAATGAGATTTGTAAGAGGCTGCATAAAAATTTCAGATAGGCTGCTAATGCCATTCGGTAATGTAAGTCTACAGTAGCCCATGGAGAAGTGGTATGGCAATGGCACTGGGAGAACAAGAACTCAGAATAGCCTAATTAATAGCCTTAATAAGACCGTGACCAGAAATTACCTCTATATCATGCATTTGTCTCCTTTTAACATGACAATTTTCATTATGAATAAATACTTTCCCATTTTCGTCAGTTATGCAATAAGAAGATAACAGAAATCCTTCAGCATAATTTTGCTTCTGTAGCTAGATGTTAGGATTGGCTGTACATTTACAGTGCATTGACAAAACAGACAATTTCACTGAGTAATGGTTCCAGGTACATCTCTTCAGTTCCTTTTCACACAGATGAGAAAAACCTTCTCCCCTACTGATTTCAAGTGCCTACAGGTGCATGTTTTACTTTATGTTCATTAGATTATGAAGCATCTTCCCCTGGGCCGACTGACTAGTACAGGTGAAATTCATCCCCACTAAGCCAAATCAGATGAAAAGTGAGTGCCTCATCCCATGTAGACAGGTGGGATGAACTGCCATCTAGAGGTGCCTGTGCTCTGTTCCTCTTCCCCGAAATCAGACTGTACAACCTGCTTAGACCATAAGCATAACTGAATAGATAGCTAAAATTAGGCAAGATGATCATGCTCCTGCCACCTCCAGGTACTCAGAAAGACCCCCCTGCTTTGGGATTTTTCTGTCAATCTCCTCCAGCTAATTTTAGATTTGCATCTTTACTCGCCTTCTAGGAGCATAGCATCCTATTAACGGTACACTGCAACAGACAGAGAAGAACTTCAATATATAATGTTAAAATGCCCCATTAGGGATCAGTGACACAGAGGAATAACCTTGCCCTTTGCCTGCCTTGCTTCTTGCATGCTTATCCTCAGGCAGAAGTCTTGATAACTTGTTAACTGTGCAGGAGTTACATTTGTTTTACAATTCAAAATTTGGACACAAACCAGGAATTAAGAGGGGGGGTTGCAGTCCTTCGTTCCTGACAAACTGCTTTGTGCCCTTTTTAACAAAATGTAATGCCAAGATTGCTCTATTAAGTTAACACTAAGTTCTATGTAATCTCTTCTGCAAGAATCATTTAATAACACCTTTCCACTGCATCAGCCCAGAAACTCATTCATCGTCCTCATGAAAACTGCCCTATACATTAGTGCTGCTCCATGCCACCGACTCGACTTTCTTGTTAAGAAATTGCTCAAGCCTACACAGACACGGCTCACTGGCTCTGTTTTGAAAGATTTTCCACACATTTCTCTAGAAATGAAAGTTTCTTGCCATGCTGGGGTTAAGGTGCAGGGGGAAGGGTGTGGGCAAACGGGGAAGGGAGATGACATTTAAAAATGCCTTATGAAACAACAGATGTTGCAGAACCAATGGAGTGGGGCAATGTATTTGGAATTATCAAAAGGAGAGGGTTGTTTGTCCGCATTTTTAAAAACTCATGGGATACTTTCAAGTCACTTAGTTGTGGTCTTTGTGAGTGTGAAGAACACAGCAAACGCCCTTATAGATTTGATATTTAAATGACATGCACAACAAGGGAACTGCTTGATGTGGTTCAGCATTTGCTCTTGTTACACTCTGCTATGCTGTAAACATTCCAGCAGTGCGAATAATATAAAACCTATGAAAAGCATTTTGCCCTTCTCAGTGTATCTTTCTAATATACATTTTAGTTCTATATAGCTGTCATGGGCATATTGCAACATGACTCTGGAAATACGCTAGTGTATAATTCCAATAAGCTGACAAGAAGATCCTACTTTCTAACTTACACTTACAGCTTCAGTTTCAAAAACTTTTTAGCCTGAAGCCCAAGATCCATAGATTTCTATTCCACAGCAATGTGCAGGATCATTTAAAAGAAAATATTTTAGGGCTCAAACATCCCTTCCTTCTAGTCACTACAGAAAAGACCACACTCCCTTAAAATCAATCCATTCTCACACATTTAAAGAGCTGTTGCTGACAATATACGCAATCTGACATGTATTTTAGTTTGGAAACAATTCTACTTGCATATTACATCATTTCTGTATTGCTCTAGAAATGTCCTGTAGGGCCTAGGAGGCAATCAGAAATCTTGAGCTCTGCATTTACTCTACCATTAACCGACTGCGTTCTTTTAGACAAGTCATCTAATCTCTCTGTGCCTTGTTTTTCCCATCTGTAAAAATCAGCAGTTATAAATATTCAGCTCTCTGAAAGAAGCGTTGTGAATGCCAAAATACAGCACAACTCTGAAAAGTGACTATGCAAAAAGGCATCTTCTGACTCAAAGAGCCTCTCCCTCGGTAGAAATCCACACGTGAATTCACATGGCTCATACTCTACACAAGCCCCATTTTGAGCACTTAAGGAGAACACTGCTATACAGTGGGCTTGTGTAGAGTGATGGATTTCACTCTCCAGAGGACACTCAGCCACATATGCTGACTTCAGTGGCTAAAAAATATATTTTTATTGATTTTGCTCTTGATGGTCATGCAGAACATAGCTGAGATTGACGCAGCTGCAGATTCCATTCCATCCCATTCCCCTTCAATACAATCATTTACTGTTCTTTCACATAAAGCAGCAACAGTGAAGCAACACTATCAAAAATGATGGAACTGCACCACAAATCCCCAAGGGAAAGAATCTGAAGGCAGAGTGATAATATAAGCCTTGAAGCAAATTGGACTGCACAGGTGTAAATAACTTGGTCAGCAGAATCTTTATAACCCGTGATGATGAGTTCATTCAGCTTTCAGGCCAATGGCTCACTTTGCAAAGAAAAGCTTATTTTCAGTTGCAAGCAGCAATTACTTGATTGTGAGTTACTGAAGACAAATAACATGAAAGGTTTCAACACTCCTTCTGCAGCAGCTTTTCAAAAAACTTTAATGTATCAATACTTGAGAAGAACTGTAAAATCCTGAGATAAAAGACAATGCAGAAAGTATTAGAATATCTCTCCTTTGGGTTTTTGGCCATATACGGGAAAGCAAATCTTTACTTCTTAAGAATTCATCTGCTTCTTACATTCCCATTGTTTGTGTTTATGACATAATCATTTCCACAGCAACTAATTAGGAGAAATAAAGAATTACAGCCTGAGATGAGGCCTGTAAGGAGCAAATGAAATCATACAAAACACGTAGGATATTTTTAAGCGGTCTTCTATCTAGTTAACACAAAGAAGTAAGGAAGCCACAACAAACTATAAAGAATTTTAGCTCCTTTTAATTGAAGAGCTAATTTTCACCACATGCAAGGCTGTGGCTGGGGCCCATTTTCTAATTGCACATTTAAGAAACAGGAATGGCTGGACCAAATCAGATCAAAATTCCAGGCAGCTCAGTGACCAATGGTAGGATATAACTTTGTAGAGGTGACAAATAAGAGGAGAATACTTTTCCAGCATGCTCTCACAGTAATGTTCAGACAAAGACTTCCATATGGATGTTATTGAGAGTGAGACAATCAATCCTACTTCACATAACGCCTCTATGCAAAAGCACATCAGGGTCTCTCCTCTACAAATTCTGAATCTCCTGTGGACTTGGAACAAAGCGTGAGAGAAAAGTACATCAATCTCTCATGTTCTTTAGCGCATACTAGTAGTCATCAATTATTGTTATAGAAAACTGCCTAACATCAAAATAACAAATGCAGGATTTAAGTCAAAGCTATTGATCCTATGGTTGAGCACAAGAGGGAAAAGCAGAAGGTGGAAGTGGCACCCAGATGGCTACTGTGTATATCAGCTCACTTTTACCTAAGGATGTTCGCCATAGTGATTTTGGTCATTCGTTGGCCAGCCTACTATTCAGCAAAAGATCAAGGTGAGATAATGATTTAAATGTCTAAAGTGAAATTAGGACTAATGTACTTTGCCATGTTTCCTCTAAACCATTTTGGCTCGCAGCATAAACCAGCACCTTTCCTCTAGAGCTGCTAAGCAGCACCCCGTCTTATCATCCCTGAATCATTGAGAAGTCAGCTATGTGTCTCCAAAGTTTCAAAATGGATAAGAAAGAAAACTGGCAATACCTATCAAAGAAGATTTCCTCTTTCTCAAAGAGGCAACTTGGATAACCACTAATGAGGGGGTGGTACCAGAGATTAAAACCACCTTGCAGTGATAATCAGTTTGCAACACACTCCAGTGTTTCTGTCTTCCTCCTGTCACCAATACACTCTTTGAGACAAGCCACAGGGAGTGAAATGAAGAGGTCAACAATGTCAACTGGCCCCCATGTTATGGGAACTTAGGGAATAACCTTTATTTTCTTCATTAGATGGGAACACACACAGCACAAGGAAAAGCCACAGAAATGACAGAGGCTCCTTGCTATTTACTATGTAGCATTTGGTCCATAGCTCAAGACAAGTGAACAAAATTGAGAGATAAAACTTTACGGTACAGTCTCCATTTCTGAGGTTAAATGGAGATTTTACTAAAGTGAATGTGAAGTTTTGCTTATTCATTCTAAACATTTCAAGGATACGCTGTGTCAGACAGCTCCTTATGTTAAATACAATATATGACACTGATGTTTTCCACAGTTTATCACTGATAGAACTGGAAATGTAACTGTAATGTTTTTTAACTTTCTGGGCGGACAAAGTCTTCTTGATAGTGGTGGTCACAAGAGACAGGAAGAAGTCTAAACATTCTTGATCTTTGGGGTTAGTAGGAAATCAGATGAATGTGGAGGGACCACACATATTCTCCTGGGAGAAGGGTGCTGGCAGCCTTGTGTAACACACAGACCTTTTCTTGGCTCATGCACAAAGGAACAGGAGAATCAGCTCTAAGAAAGTCACACTTCTCGACAGATGCAAGTCATTGCAACTGTGTGCACCATATGTGGGGAGTGGTAAGGAAAGGTCTGATTACAAAGAGCAAAAGAGGGAAAGTGACAGAACCCTGGCAAATGGGTTCCTCCTGAAGTAGCAAAGAGCTTAAAAACCACGTGCCGTGCCAATTCAGCCCAAAGAATTTTTCCCGCTGCCAGGTGAGCTCTCAGGAGGATTAAACAAAGAAAGAAAAATGAACAAAAGGGCACCGATAACAAAAGGACAGAAGTCAGCATAAAAGCCAGTGAAATGAAGTCTTCTGTATGTCAGCCTGTTCTTGTTAACCTAACTTGAACTCCCCACGTGACTACTGAGGGTCAGGAAATAGAGCAATTACAAGCAAAGAGCTACTGCTCTTTGCCCACATGAGGTAAGCAGTACTTCTTGCAGCAGTGGTCCGTGGCAACAAGAGCCTGGTTTTGAAAATGCCCCAAAGTGTTTCACATTAATGTGTAGATCTACCAGTGTGAAAGTTGCCTACTTTCAGGCTGGTAGAGTAGTTTACTCTGCTGCCTAGACAGGGAGAATGCTGTTAAAATGTGCCATAACCTCAGATGTAACCAAAAGGCTAAGATTCTCCCACTGAGTCTACAGAAAGTCTTTGCCAGCCTGTATCTATCCAATAACAGTGAGGATTACAGGGAACAAAAAGCCTATGTTAATGTAGCCTTGCTAGCAAAAGCTATGAAATAAAATTCTGCCTTTTTTTCTTGGGGAAAAAAAAGAGTATGACCTATAGCAACAAAACCTGCAAACCATGTTTCTCTAGGAGGTTTCATCATTACACTTTAGCCAGAAAATACCTTCTTGTATTAATAAACTTGGAAAGCATCCTAAGATATTGCACCAACCATGTTAACAGAAATTGGAAAGCAAGGAGTTGAATCCTACTCATTGGCTGGACTTTTCTCACAAACTTCAGTTGGGATAGGTTTTCACTAACAAACCCACAATCAATACAATAAATTTTATGATCTAGGTTGTTAAATTCACATATCCAGAACTAAACCACACACAACTTCACACAAAAAAATAGAACAAAATTGTAGTCTCCATTCCACTTATACACAGACCTACTACATGTAAAATCCCTGGCATGCAATTCAGGCTATTTATTTTCATGCTGTGGTGATTCGTTACATAAAGACTTCCACAGATTTTTATTTTCAGTCATAAAAATGATGTTGCATTATGTTGTATATAAGAGATTAAAAAAAAAAAAATAATCCTGGATGTGAGTTTCATGACTGTGCAAGAACTGTGTTATGATCTAAGGTTTCTGTTTCATTCCTCTGTGATATACTGGCAGAATATAGTCCTTCTCACAGTGAAATCAGTATTGCCTTGGTCACAGATAGCCAAAGGGCTATATTCCTGTGTAACCATCATTTAAAAGATGATGTCTCCATCTCACATCACAGATTATCTCAAACTCACTCCCCCTCCCCCTAGAAAACAAAACAAAAGGTCCTAAAACATGTTGAAATAATTTAAAAATATCAGTTCGGATTATTAACAATCAAATAAAAGGTTAACAGTGGCTTAAAATCAGCTGAAGTCTTCAAAATTTTCAAAACAGCATCCGAGCAAAACAAAAAATCATTAAACTTGCCTTAAAAAAAACCTTTAACATCAAACAGTACGAGGCATTTATCTTCAGAGCAGTACATTGCAGGTGACCTCTACAGATTGAAAATAGGATTACATCAACAAACCTTTCACTTTAAAGTGGTGGATGGTTTGAGATGAAAGAGTGCTCTCCCTAACATTTCACAGCGCTACTGGCTCAGGTTTAAAGGAAGTATGCAAGCAGGTATTCCCTGTCACATTCTGATCTGCAATACTGACACAGACGTGAAAAGCAAAAGCCTTTGAAAATGATACTTACAGATGATGAAAAAAACCTGGAGAGCTACAAGAAACGTGAGGGCGAATACAGATAAAGAGATAAAGAGGAACCTTTGCAGTGAGCATGGCCACATACTTATGCCATCAGCAATAACTCTCATGTCTGTAGCTTTATGGATTAGCTTCAGATAAAATGATATTGCCGTTTCAGGTTTAAGCTTAATGCCCATATTTGTTGTCTCCTTGTCTCTGTAAATGTTTTAAATATGCAGACTGCTTTTCCCAGCAGGCGAGGCATAAAGTTACTTTCCTGGACTGTATTTGAAAAACATAATAGCATAAGTTCAAAGATTTAGCAAACAAACAAACAAAACATTTAAAACAACTTCAGTGTTGATTTTCCCTTTCAGTATTCAGATGGTCTCCTGGGCACACTGAACTGGTTTGAATAGCCCGTGTTTGCTGCAGCTAGAAATTTCTATTTACTTCTTACTTGATATTTTTGGTCCATCACAAAAAATGTAGCAACTGTAGTCCAACTGTACTATAACTGTACCATAAATAATTCACACCACATTCAAAGACCTCCAAATAAAACTGGTGGTGAGACCTACACCCTTGAAAGTTCTCTCTTAACATCCCAGCACTACTTTTTTAGGGATAAGTGCTTCCTCTAATAGAAATAGTCTGATTCAAGCGACTTGAGCTCAGTCTACAAAGCTTACAAGGTACACAGTCACATCATATGTCATATGTCACAGCACACTTAGAATACTCAGTATTTTGTAAATAGATAAAATGATGAGAAGAGATTCTTGAGCCATCAGTCTTCGGGCACTGAAGCACTAGCACTGTGAAGTTTAAACAAGCATATACAAAGAAAGCCTGAACACTACATTATCCAGAGAAACATCTGAATAATGAAATACAATCCAAATTTGACTTGGTGCAGTAAAAGACAGATCCCAAGCGTGACATGTTTTGTCCAACACAATGAGAGTGACTAACAAAGTGATCCACCATTTTCCTCTAGCTCTACACAAGTGGTATGTAATGAGTTAAATATATACTCATAAACTCAGTATATATTCCTCACTATCACTCAGTGACATGAAAAAAAAATTCTTAGCAGTATTCCACAATAGTGTCCGATATTTATAAAAGTTTTACAACGCCCCCTGAGGTCCGAGTTCGGTGCTACACTGACTACAAGCCCGTTGCTAGTTCTGCAAAACAGGAGATACGACCCTCTGTTGCCAGACACTTCCTTAATTCCTCATAATTTGAGTTCTGCTGGAAGAGAGTTCAAATCTGACCACAACAGTTAATGAAAAAAAAACCAAAACAACTTGCATTCTACTATGAAATATACAAATCGGAAAATATATAGAACCAACAAGCACAGACTCAGTACTACTTGATTTGTTTTCCCCTCCAACATTCCAGTAATATAAAACCAGTGTATAAGGTAGAAAATCATTTTTCAATTTCAGGAAATATCATTACTAGCTGCCAAAAGTCTATCCATATAATAAGAACTATTTGCTAAAGCTGAACACCTGCAGTTTTATAGAAGGCCTCTGAGGACAGCTGTAAGTAAGTATTCCAGTCTACTGATACAGCAGCCAATCAAAATGTGAAGGTTTTGTCTCCATAAACAACATATTTTGCTAGCTAGGTCTACATGTGCACGTACAAACATTTTATTTAGACAAACAGATAAAAAGAGCAACCTTTTGAAAATGATATAATGCCCTGTAATTAAAAACCAAGACTAATGAAGGAGGTCTTAGCCACATCCTAAAAGTACAGCTTCCTGCTTCCAAAATGCTCTTGGAAACAGTCCAGAGTGCTGGAAGTTTGCATTGCAGCAAACTGTCACACAAATATGTGTATGTTAGTTGCCTTCCCAAATACAAGTCAATTGTTTTGAACAGTTCAAGGAAAATGATTAGTATAAGTGAAATATTTTCCTCATACTTTATATAAACAATACATCCACTCCTACCTTACTGTGCTGTTTTGAGTCCTACCACCATTTCAAGCATTACAAAGGTACACTTTTCATTATTTGGCAAATGAGCTCATTAGCACAGTTCTGCTCATCTAGTTTAGTAGCAGCCACGCACTGTTACCATAAAGGTTAGGCTTCTTTACGGGAAGTTCACCTAGAAAATATTCAGTCCCTAACACGTAAAAGTCAGAGCACACTTTAAGAACTAGTGACACGCTCTTAGTTTAGTTCACATGGACAAGATAAACTAGGTCAGAATATAACCAGAGTTTAAATATTTAGAAGCAGCAAGAAGGGAACTCTCCTTTATCAGTGTGACAAGGGACAACAAGTATTTCCACTGCTCCACTGCCAGCCTCCTTGGCTGACACAGTTTTTCTCTCAGATCTCCATCTGCTTTTACTGAGTGCTTCATACACACATGGTACATGTGCCTCCACTAACTAACCCATAGATGACCAATACTCACAGTTTTGCTGACTGCCAACCAGGTTCCGTGTCACATAAAGTGCACTTTGGATGAAACAAGTGTTGCTACCTGCCCTAAAAGTAACTCAAACGTGTTTCCCTGCATGGTGGGATGCTGAAAATCGAGCCATTATGTGATCTCAGGCAGCTCTCCATGAACCATGGAGTGGTCACTGCTCATTTTATGTGCATTAGAAAGATGTTAATGTGGGAATGGTTTAAAGAGAAGCTTCAATAACTATGCTCTGACAGATCCTTCATGTATTTCATGTATGCTCAGACTTGTCTTCACCTCAGCCATTAGGTAGCCAGATTACAGCATATTCACAGCTCTCCAGAAGAGCATTGTAAAACTGATTTGAACCATAAGCTTATCTTCCTGTAAAAAATACTAGCTACTTCTCTTAAAAAAAAAACAGGCTCGTGTCAGACAAGCTCAGCTAGTTCCTCAAATAAGACTCAACCAATAGAGGAGATGAAGGTCTAAAAGCAAGTAAGAAACTTCAAAAGAACACTCAATGAAACACTATTCTCATTTCACTGAATGTGTGCCAACAGCCACATGCTTCTCTGTGATAGCAAATGATATAACATTGAGCAATCTGAATTCCCAATTTTTCTGAGTGGAGCGCTCGGCCCAACAAAGTCAGACTCTGCTGACTGCTTTCTTGAGACCAGATTTCATGCCTGCTATTTTGGGTACTGAATTTTTGAAATTTCTGCACCAAATATCTGTAGATGCAAGCCCAATAAAGCACAAGACAAAAGAATGCAGTCACCATCAAATACACACAATTTTTCATAGACTCATGAAATGGCTTGCATCAAAATATATCCTTATACAACATCCAGTGCAAGTCAAGCTGCCATGGGCAGGGATACTTTCTACTAGATCAGGTTGCCCAAAGTCCCATCCAGCCTGGCCTTGAATTACAGGGATGAAACATCCACAGCTTTCCTGGGTAACCTGTTCCAGTGCCTCATAGTGGAGAACTTCTTCCTTCTCCAGGCTGAACAAGCCCAACTCCCTTTTTTATTCTGTTGAAATCTGAAGTTCATCTCTTAAAACTCCACCAGTAAATATATTTCATTTGGATTATGAGAATTATCCACAAAATTTAACAGCAATGATGTCAGTACTAAATAGCAACATCGTCTGTGGTGAACACAAATATTTATATTATTCACAAAGTCAGTCACATCAGAACCCTACAGCAGGCCCTATGCAAACACAAAAACGACATTCAAAAAGCTGGAATGGTCACTGCTATAAGCAACGTTTAAAATGCATATTAGTAAACCTACAGAAAGGATAGAGTTCTCCACAAGAATCCATAGCCCCTTTTATTCTGTAACTGTATATCGTATATATAAATTAATTCATTAATGTTGTTATTCCTGATCTTTTACTTTCTCCATCATAAGTACTAACCTATTTCTCGGACAGAGGTTCTGTAAGAGCTCAGAATGATGCCCTTCTGAGTAGTTAGAAAGAAAACTCCTTTGACTGTACACAGGCAAATGCTGGCTATCGCAGAGGCACCTGGGTTTAAAGGGTTAAGTTTAACAAATTATTTTTAATTACATTTTAAAAAGTTAGAAACCTGTAATTAGTGTAACATTAATTCCATATTTTGATCACAGCAAAAGCAGGAAATTCAGAGTTGACATTCCCACAGCAACATTAACTCCGTCCCATTGCGTATATTCATTTCAACTGAGTCTTTCTTTCTATGACCTCATAACATATGTGAAAGGAAGGAAGGTGCTAGGAAAAAAAATCCTAAAATTCATCTAGATTAGATATATATCGTTAAGTTCCACTATCGTAGTATTAGCATTTGAGTGCAGATGGCATTCTTAAGAAAAATTATACATGTTGTTTAGTCCATGTATTTATTGAATACTTTTGTCCGTGAGTGCATATGTTCTATCAACATGTCCGGTTGCTCACCTTTCACATTAAGATGGTTTATTTATCCAGAAGTTCATCTAAGCTTATGAACTCTGACTCTGCAGCACACAGACTTGCTTCTTTCCCTCTTGCTCTGGATTTCACGTTAGACTGGATGCAGACACACAGAAACATGAATCTATCCCAGGTCTGGTATGTGCATCCTAATAAGACCATTTACTGTAGAGAAGGTAAATCTCATGTAGTTCCTTCCCTTGTGGGTTTTCAGGAATTGGTCCAATGCCAATAAATCCAATGCTGTGTTGCATCTTACAAGTCCAAACAGATTTCCTGCTACTCTCCTCATCTTGAGTTCATCATCTTGGGTTACTTGTTAGACCCAAAAAATAGCTCCCTGTATTTGCTGCCCAAACTGGCCTGCACTGGAAGACAATGAGGGTTTTCCATTACCTGGGTTATCCCTCTTCTCCAAAGTGTATGACAACACATAGTACTTTAACAAACACAAGTGCATGTTTTTTCCATACCTATATTTAGGCAAGCATTTTCAATTCTTTCTGAAAGAAGCCTAAGTATCTGTGGAGTTCCACTTTGAAAGCATTGTAGACAAAAACTGTGACAAGCACGTCCAAGAGGAACTTTCAACCCACACAATACTGCTTATTTCACATTCTGAAAGCTCAGATTGGCACCTCACAGAACTTTGTAAAGCAAGCCAGGCCCAGGTCTCTTATACAGAAATAAAACTCAGCAAATCTAGCCTCCAAGAAGAGAGGGCAATATCAGTGACTTTGCATGTCTCTGTCTCTAGATAAGAGAGGGAGGTGATCTGGAGTCTAACAGTAACTAAGAGACACTATATCAGTGAGAACTGCTGCTCTTCAAAGCAGAATCATTTGAGAAATTAAGGAACTCCAACACAGTCCTGGCTGTAAGGCAGGAGATGACACAGCTAATTTGAGATGCATATACAGCAAGTATCCTCCCCCTACAATTGAGAGATAATGTGTGATCATATTAAGTTGAAGGAGATGTTTTTACTGGAATGGTGGATAAGTGGCCTTAGTGTAAAAGCTGTTTCTCTTGAGAAAGTTAATACATCAGTTAAACCCAATATTTTTCAACTGAAAAACAGTGACACTCTCTCATTTTTGCTTCAACTCCAATTATATTGTATTATATTGTGTTGTCTTTCATTCTGATATCATATTTAGTAGATTCACTTCCCTCCTCAGATCCTTGCAGCTGTTTTATTTTTAGGCCCATCTCCCTACCTTTTTTTCCCCTTTCCCCTTACCAAGGGTGTGGGTCCTTGGGTCCCCTTGCCCCATTAGTCAGGGAACTGGGACAAACCAGCCCATTAACTGTTGACAACTATGTATGCACTGCTTGTGGAAATTTAAAGAATGATTTTCGGAGAGAAAATTCTGATCTCACTCTGCAGTACTCTCCAGATTTTTCATTGCTGAGCTCCTGCTTTGCAGACTGAAGAAGAGAAGTTGTATCTCATGGGACAGCGCTACCAGGGAGAATCTCCAGCCACAAACTATCAGCCTTCTTAAACCCAATATATTTTTAAATCATTCTGTGGAAAAATACGGTACATGGTATACCATGAAACAAACCACACAGTGAGATGCACATGAAAAATGTGCTAATTGCAATTACTTTTTGTCAGTGAGAATGATATAACACTGTATTTTTCTTGAACTAAATATGGATCTCCATTCAGCGACAGTGGAAGTTCACTGAACAGATGGGAGATGTCTATAGACTAAATTTGTTGCTATGCAGCTATTTCCATTACCTTTCAAATGACGTGCAGTGTACAAAGAACACAGAGGCCACATAGTAATATTTTCATTCACCTTTGCAGTTCAGAATTATGCAGAATTAAATGCTCGTTATTTCTGAGTGCTGTTAAATGGATTGGTGTCATACAGTACTGCAGGGAGATACGTGTGATCACATGGAGCTTGCAACAGGCAACTACACAGTGGTGTAGATGGTCTCTGAACATAAATTTTGATCCTTCCTAAGGATAGTGTAAACTGATAAAAAGACTACTAAGAGCTAGGGAAAGATCCCCCAAAATTTCAGTGACTGCACTGAAGTGCTGACACTGTATAATGCAGGAATAAGCAATATCAGTTATCACGTTGCTGTTTCTCCTGATGTCTAAATGGTCTCTGCATTGCATCACAGTCGCAGTGTAGCTGTACCCTTGGTCAGGTTTTTCCAGCTCCAGAAGGTGAGTCTAGACATGGAAGAAGACATGGAGTGAGGTGGAAGTAGGATGGGAGGTAAATAACTGATGAAACTGTACAGTATCTTGTTCAGGTTTCACAGATTATCTATCCCTTGTTTTCCACTTCTTTCAGAATTTTATTGAAATCCTGAGTACTACAGGAACTGTAAGAAAAAAAGTACGAATCACACAAAGTGAGTAATTCCATTATTCTGGTCTATCAGGTTTTAGACTTTTTTAAATTATGAAATGCTACGCCAGGATTTATATAGTATGCTGGAACATTTATATGCAAAGTATCCATAATCCTCACCAGAATCTAGCACTTAACAATCCCATATAAGAAAATAATTTAACTATGTGATAAAAACAAGAATAATGAAAAGCTACTATCAATCTTCTGGACATACAAATGCTTTTTGGTAATGCTAGAAAGTTAGTAGGGCATTTACTGTACATATAACACAAAGTTTAAGCCTTCACTCAGTATTTATTTGCAAAATTAGTACAAGCAAATAATGGTCTCAGGCTGTCTCAGAAGAAAACAAACAAACAAAACCGGTGTTAAATCAGTTTATTTGAAATCTGGAAAAGCTACCACGAAGGGATACATGTTGGGAAAGTTTAAGGAAACGTACTTCTCAGATGTCTGCAGGATGAGAAGCAGGCAGATAGAATAACTGGGGCTTATGGCACTAGAAATGACACTGAGATAAAGATAAGGTTTCATATGAGAAATAAATATGGTTTCACTGAGATAAAGATAATGGTTTCATATTTCTATTCCAATAAAAATGTTTGTAGTTCGTTTCCACAATGCATGAGTATTTTTCTATGAGGCCTCTTTGGGTACCGTCATGACTTATTCCTATAAGTTGAAGTGATTTTTTTTTTTTTTACAGCCCTGTGAAACTTAGAGCAAAATACATTATAATGACATCCTTTAATGAAGATCATAATTAAAAAAAAAAATAAATTAAGAAGACAATTAGAAAAATCCTCCTGGAAAACAATACGTACAAAAGCAGTACCAACAGGATTCAGTGGGTCAGTAAAAGGATTTAAACTTTGAAAACTAACTAAAAGATCCACCAGGTGATATGGCTATAATGGTTTGTTTGGGGTGTTGGTTTTCTTGTTTGTTTGCTTGTTTTTGCAAGAGCATAGATGTTTTGAAATTTAATACAATGCATTCCCATTTAATTAGCCTTTTAAAAATATCTGCTTACACTTATAATCATCTCAAAACATTCCTATGAAGAAGGTAATAACAACTTTGTGGCTCATCCTTAATTTGGACCGCCTTAGTGGCACTTGGAGTAAGTATTAACCATTTCACTCCTGACCAACAGCCTCACTGACCATGGGATTGCATCCTAACGCTGTAGGAAATCCAGCAAACCCAGAGAAAGTTCTTCCAGCTAGCAGACAGTATGTGGTTGAGAACTGGGAGCTGAAAGATGTGCACACAGGCTACACTACCACAGTTTGCTCTGGATAGGCCACTTTCACCCTGACTTACAAACTCTCCAGGAAACCAGTCTGTTTAATTCAGAAGCAACCATGCGCACACACAGCGCTTGGGAACTGGGCTTAGATTTCTCAGTGACTTATTCCTCCACCTTAAAATAAAGAAAACAACTTTTTCTCAGATTTTTAGAAGGGTGAATTTCCTAAGGGCTTACAGACATGCAAGAGAGAGCACTAGGATACCAAAAACTTTTGATTCCCAGTTCCTTATCAGAGTCAATTTAATAGTCTCCTAATGGGAACTAAGGTTGTTCTAAACATTTACTAAGTGAGAATAAAAGACTGATAACCTCGGTTTTCCACACCAACAACAAAAAAATGAAGAGATGTGGGATTTGAGTTAATTTGAATACTTCTGTAAAAGAGAGTTAAAATTACAGATGCATCACTTCTCCTTGAAGCGAAAAAGATAAATATTCAAGATGGTAATTCAATAATCAACGCCAAAACAAGTGAGTATCTTTTGATCTTTGAGTCTTTTACTGCAATATTTTTTTTTGGAATAATCATTACAGCTACAAAATTTCCTGCCTTCTCAACCTTCTTTAATGGCAGATATTTGCACATCCACAGAGAAATTGTGGAAGTTCAAATTAAAAGTAATTTGTCTTCAGTGCATTATTCAGAGAGAACAGGAAGAAAATTTGTTTCTTCCAGTAACAGGCAGTAAGAAAAGTTATGCCAATAGGCAATTAGCTTACGCAATTACCTTTGCATAGCATCAGTGTCAGAAACATACGGCTGAATGTCATAATATGATCTGCAGCAAATGTATTTGAGCAATACTCCAGTGCCCGTAGTATGATGCCTACAGCATCATACTCAGCTCTGCACAAGTGCAAAAAGAATACAATCCCTGCTCTATTAGGGCTGAAGACTAAAGGCAAACAAAAGGGGATACTCAACTTTTCCAGCCTTTCTTTCTGGGAAAGCCCATTTCCTAGAATTACCCGAATACACTGGCAAGGAAAAGTTAGTCTATGAATGACTCAACACCCTGCTAACATGGCTTCATGGAAATTACTGGAACCCTGTGTTACAAACAAGTGATTTCCTTACTTCCAAATTATTAGTTTTAATAGCATTTTAAGCACCGTGGCAAATTCAAAACATACATGTCTTCTGTTTTGCCCAGAGAAGGGAATGAAATGAAAAAAAAAAATCACTCGTGCCTATAAAACAAAGCAAGAACTAAACAAGATTGCTGGTGTTGCATCATCAAATAAGCTGTGAGGACACACCTCTAACAAATAAACATAGATGTAGGAATGGAATGCAGTGTTAGCGGAAGCAAATATATGGAAAGAATACTAAATGTATTCAGCAAACAAGACCTGCATAAAAAAAGAAGGCCAATAATAATATGAAATAATGTTTGTATACATATTAAGAGACTCTCTAGAGCTCACTTATGAGTAAAGGTTGGCAAATGTACAAGAAAAAGAACGCAGGACTACATACGTGTATGTATATGCCATCCATATATGTTCCTCAGATAATAAAGTTTACCACTGGAAAAATTTGCTAATACTATCATATAACAACAGAAAATGTACTTAAACTCTTGTTTAGTCCACTTTCTAAATATTCACTGACCACGTTTCAGTCAGCTAGAAAGAAACTGAAGTAAACTAGGTTACGGGATATACTCACAAAGGACAAGGAAATCATTCAAAACACACACAAAAAAGTAATGTTCTACAATGCTTTTACATACACTTTTTTAAGCTTAAGTTTAAATTTAACAAATGTTGGGCCTCCACTATGATATCTACTTTCTCCAACTCAGAACTTGTTTCTGCTGCTTGTCAAACACTCATAAAGGAAGGAGCTATCTATGTGGTACGCTAGTGAAAGACTTGCCAAAGGCTTCACTAGCAGCACATCACTTTCAGACACCCTTGCTGGCGTACTTTATCAAGGATCCCGCTTACAGATGCATCATCACACCAGGCATCAGTCACTTCTATTCTTTGGAGACAGCACCACAGCAATTCAACAGGGAGAAAGTGAAAAAACAATCATGGAAAGAGTAGGATGGAACTGAGGGGCTTCCATATCAGCCAGGTGGAGATAACCCTTCAGAAGCAAAAGGAAAAGCTACATTTGGGGAGGATTTTAGGAAAAGAAAGTCCACCTGTATTTACAAAGAACACTAATGTCCACAAGAAAGATTTGCATGTGAGCAGACATGAAATAAAGCAGATCCTATTATGGGAAGGTTTTAAAACTAAATGAATCTATATGTATTTATAGGGGAGAAAAGGAACAAAGAACAAAGGCAACAGACAAAAGATATGAATGCAGAAGGTAATTCAACTACAACCTCTTCCTGCATCTGTCCAAATAGGATCTGGGGCAGATACTAGCCTCTGTCAGAAATGGGGCAGGGAAGACATGGAATTAATCCACTGCACTCCTACTAGTGTTTGTCAAAATTTGTTGCAAAGAAGTGATAGTAGAAAGCAGATAAAATTCCAAACCGAGTGAACTGACAAGGGAAAATCCAAAGTAACAGCTCACATGGTTTGAAGTCACAAAGTGCTATTCTTATCCAAAATTCTTTAAAAGCTTGACAAAGTCCAAAGGAACAGTCCAACTGCCCTGCTGACTGGGTCAGTTTGAAATGTAAGTAAATAAAAAAAGCACTACAGGAATAAAAAATGAATTTAGATCAAATTCCAATACAATATATCTCTCTAAGAGTACTAGCAGTGAGCACATGGAGGGAGTTGCCAAGTGAAATCATCAAAGTAAATGATATAGATGAGCTTTAAAGATACTTAGACATTTTTATGGTGCAAGAGAAAGAGAAAAGAGGATAGAAGGATACGGTAAATACAAACCAGGCAATAAGGACAGTAATAAATTTAAAGGAGAATTTTCTTGGTTCAGATGTACTTTTCCAGTCCAGAAATTCCTTTTGTCCACGCTGGTAAGTAAATGAAACCAACTCCTAAGCACCGTAATCATTGTTCCAGAAGTTATGCAGAAAATCCCCAGAATCTCTCCTTCCTTCTGCCCACAGTAAGCTACTGTGTTAATTGACAAACTCTGTAACATACAAGGGTTGCTCTGAAAGTAACGTCTCATATTTTACTATGTTGGCCAGCAACATCAGAGGCAGATGTTGGTGGTATGGTAGAACAGGTTGAACCTTCCTCCCAATATTCCATCAAATTTTGTTGCCATGTAAATGATGGCAGCAGAGGAGCAGTCTGACAAAATGGTATCTGACATTAACGAACTGTGAAGCAAAGGTGTGTCACTGAATTCCTCCATGCAGAAAAAACTGCACCCACTGACACTCACCGATGCTTGCTGAGCATTCATGGAGATCAAACAGTGGATGTGAGCACAGTGAGGCAGTGGATGGTGTATTCCAGCAGTGTGACAATGGTGTGAAAGAAAAGCCACGTTCCAGACTGCCATGACAGCTGTCACACCATGAAATGAAGAGCATCTCAATCAACTCATCTACACACACTGGTGGATTTACAACCAGGAAACTGTGTAGGAGCTGAATATCAGTTTCAGCGTGTTCAGAATGATGGTGGAACAACACAAAGTTCGCACCAGGTGGGTCCCACAAATGCTCATGCAGGAGCAGAAAGAACACCATATCCTAGTTTGTCAGGACACATGGAGCCAATTCCAGGTTGAAAGTGACATTTTCTAGGGTTGCATCATTACCAGTGATGAGACTTGATATCACCACTATGAGCTGGAATCAGAATGGTGGTCCACTAAGTAGCAAGATGTGAATTCCCCGTTGAACAAAAAGTACTCAGAAGGTAAAATGATGTGCACTGTCTTTTGGCATAGGAAAGGGGGGATTCTTCTGGGTTTCCTGGAACCCAGACAACACATCAACTCTTGGCTGCTACATCTCAGCGCTGGCTAAGCAGAAGGCTCCAACTTCAGCTGTTTTGAAGCTGAGTTCTGTCAAACTGTGCTATTGTGTAACTGTATCTGCTCTGGTTTCTATGGAAGTAAACAGGAGGCATTACCTTCAGAGCAACTTACACATGTCACTAAGAACAAAACTCATAACATAGAATCATGTTCAGATCCTAAAGCAACAGTTTCCCCTCATTTGGCTTAAAGAAACACCCAATCAACTTGGGCATGTTTTTCAGTATTGATAATCTATCCTCGTTTATTCCAGCCCATTAACATGACAGAATAGCACAGGCAGTCTACCAGACTTATTTGTTTCTTCTTAATAGGATAGAACAGATAAAAAATAGGAAAAAGAGAAAGAAGTCAAAAGTTGGTAGCTTACCCAGAAAAAGTCAATGTTTATCTCACAGAGTCCCTACAGTCATGATCATACAGAAATAATAAAAGCTGCTGACAATGCTATTGCAGTTACTCTAAATAGTAGCTGTTTTTGTTTTGTTTATTTAAAAGGACACGTGCACTTCCCGCTTTTTACTCTTTTACTCCATCCTTCCAAAATAACTCCACAGAATTGACAATTTTGCTAAGGATACTAAGGGTCAGTAGTACTTCTTGCACTCTAACAACAGCCCTGATACATGCCCACAGGCATATTCTTATTGTGTTATGGTTTAGCAGTGCTTGACAGGTTGAAGTTCAGAAGATGGTGAAAGGCAAAGGCTGCCCCATTTTATGACCCACTCTGACTTTTGAATCATGTGCTGTCTGTACACAAAACAAATTTCCTTCTTGATATGTTGGAAACATGCTAAAGGAGAATAAAAGACGAAGTACAAAAAGTGATATACATCTTTTTGGTTGCTAATAGATTTTTTACTACTAGAAATTAATGTATTTTTTGTTACATGTAATTATTGACCCAAGAGGCTAATCCCAATTCAGAATTTTGTTTTAGATAAGCAGGGAAAATGGTAACATACGGTAACATACAGGTAATTTTTTGTTATATCAAACAGTTTATTGTTCTATTTCCCTGCACACCAGATAGACCAGATAAAAGTCATCCTTTCTCTACTGACAGCACAAGAAATTCTTTGTCTGACTGAAGGCCATTTCCTCTTCTCAGGCTCTTCTCAGTCTGACAAAATCTTGCCTGCAACTAAGGATTCCTTTCTTATCTGCTCTGGAGCCTTTCTCAAATTTCATTTTCTCTGCATCCATTTCCAGCCAGCCTCCTACCAGTGTCCAGAACAGTCCGAGCCAAACAGTTCTTGATTCCTAAGAGTATGCATGTACACTTCTTTTCAGGACAGTGACATGTTTCTCAGTTTCAGTTCATGGCCCCCCAGACATTCTCTATTTTTAACTCCATGGTAATATTTCCAATTGACAGAATTGCAAAACTATCCTGATTTCAAGTGAGCTGTTTTCCAGACATTCCACAGCTGTAACAATCTGTCCTTGCCTCATATGTCCACAGGAATTAGGTTGCTCAAAAATAAAAATACAAAAAACAAATACTACTAGGTTGGCAAAATGAAGTCTATGACTGAGACTGATTTTATTCTCAATTTCCTTTGCTTCAAGGTGGTTCTCATTTCAATACCAAGCCTGAAATCCCTAAATTCTGAAATCTTGTGCTCATCCCAGAATATAAGTAATGAATTTGACTTGGTACTCTGCCTTGCCTATAACCTTCAAATATAATCTGGAGGATTCATTGCCAGTCACAAAACAATATTCAGGCTTCAAAACTGTCCAGATATCTGCTTTCATCCTCTGAGCTGTTAAACAAATACACCCATGAGGTAGATGGTTAAAAGCAGATTACCAGCAATGGTTACTAGGTCAATATTCCACATGTATGTAGCTTTCATAAAATGGCCTGATTTTCAGAAGCTGGCACCAAGCATGTCTACACCAGACTTCCAAGACTCTGCTGCTACTTCCACAGTGATGATTGCCAGTAATAGATTTTATTGTAGACTTACAAGGAACATTTTTTAGTTTGTACTGCTGCCCTCCCAGCCTACCACATAAAAGTCTTGAAGCACAGCCATGCCTCAAGGAGATTTTATTGCTCTTTTATTGCAGGAGACGCTCTGAAGTAACAGGGTTCAGATCACTCTCTATATACCTGACACTTTTACTTCCTGTCCTAATGATCTCCCACTGATCACTCATAAAAAACAGAACACTAACTTAATTCTTTATTTAAAAAAAAAAAGAAAGCAAAATGACTCTTACCACACACTGCACACTACTATCTATATAATCAATAAAGTAATTGCACGACAACACGTAAAAAAGTTTATGAAGAGGCTGTTCAATCAACATTTAGAGCAAAGCATTGTAATTCATGAAGATTTGGTTATATTTTTGCATTCGAGTAAAAGCTTGGGAAGATTTTCAAAATGAAATCTTTTCTCTCTGTTCTCTGAAGGATACTGACAGAAAAAATCTTGGATTATGCAAGTGAAAAACAAATAGAGTGCAAAGATGTAATCTTCAGCTAGACAGTTTTCACTAACTGCTTCTTACATGCTTCTGACACCACATTTTTTTCAGCCAAGCAATTCACATTAGGCAAAACACATACAGGATTTCATCCTGCAAGCAATGATGGAAGTGAATAGCTCCATTAGTATGTGTGTGTGACCTACCCATGTGAGTACCCGACTAATGCTTGCTCCCTTGTATTAATTCTTTATCATCGCATCAGTCCCGAGGAGGCCTTGAAAGAGCAACCTCACAAGGCAGACTTCTGCATGGAGAAAGTACCACTGTGCAATGCCTACTAAGCTTGTATCTGAATTCTCAGACTGCTTTCAGCTTTCCAAACTTTCAATTTCAGATTTGGTTATCTATTCCTCTTCACTGTCACCATTTATCCCAGAAGATGTTAAATAAGTCAAAAGAAGTGAGCGACAACTTAAGAACAGCCTCCTTTTCTGTTCTGGAAATGCCTAGTTGCTTATGGCTCTTTATCACTCACGGAATGATTTCTGAAGGCACCCTAAGCATTATAAGACACTGTCTTTAAGGACAAGTAGCACATTTAATATTGGCATTTGAGATGTGCACGAGACTGCATACCAGATAGACAGACATACTGTGGAATTTTAAGTCAGTTCTCCAATCTACAGAGCACAACTGTGCTCTCATGCACAAAGATGCTTCTTCAGGCCTCACTATCTACAGAACCTATCTTGCAGCTACATTTCTAAGCTGAGACTTAACCCATAGCAGCACCAAAAGGCGTGTTCCCTCTGTTTTTACCAGTTTATTCTCATAATGTTCACTCTCAGAATAAACATTTCTGTCAGGCAAGTCATTTTGTTGAATCTCCTGTGAACATTAGCTTTATATGACCAGACAAAATTGGTGTTTTTCATTTAGGAGATTCCCTCCTCTCCTCTCTTTCAATTCACCTGGAAGAAGGGAACAACAAACCTGAAGTATATGAGCAACTTCATTGCCAGTGGCAGAAGGGGATCCAAAAAAAGAGAAAGGCCGAGGGTTGGGAGAGTAGACAGAAGAATGTAAAAATCTCCATTTTAAAGCCTGTTCCAGCTCATGTAAAGCTGGCAGTGCATTTTGTTAATCCCTCTAGTGCTTCAGTGGAAAACTCACAGCAGGCAGCTGGATACAACATCCAAGGCTGCCCTTTCTTGTGTTTTTTCCATTTCTGGCAGCATATTGTCACATATGCAGCATCTGTCCGTTTCCACAGGCTGTGGCTGTACATTCAATTGACCTAAAACAGTTAAAGGAAAAAGCAAAAGCAAAGGTTCGTAGGGCAATAAATAGCTGGGGCTCATGGAATTCTACAGGTGTGGGACTGCAGATCCCAGACAGCTACCCCTGCAACACAAATCCCTGCAATTACTTGAAAACTTTTCATATACGCACACTTCCACCCGATAAGAATCCAAACTTCAAAGGGTGATAACACTGCTATCAAACTTTTAAAAATAACAATAATAATGGAAAAAGCGACTTCTAACCTGGTCTCCTGCCTTGTATTTTGAATGCGGAAGGGTGAGAGGGGCAGCCATCACTGAAGAAAAAACATTTTTTTTGGTATAGCAGTATAACTATCAGTAATGTAGAAAGTAGTGTATTTCACATCTCGTTTCAGAGATGTTGCCATGCAGTCATAAGATCTCCCCAGTTTGGGTTCTTTTCAGTATTTCCTGCAATTACTCTGAATGTAAGTATTCTGATGATGCTGAACTAACAGTTAATTCTATCAGTAATTTTTGCAGTGCTGTGGTTACAATCATAAAAGAGGAAAAAAACAGCTAGTGTCATGTGAGCATGGGCAGCATAAAGATTTGCACTGTGTTTCGGTGTTAGTAGCTGTTAAGGTGTCTTTTATACTACAAATACATCTCTGGAGTTACTCACTCTGACTAATAGGTAAGTATAAGGGACAGAAAAGTAAAAAGAATTAAAAAACATACTTCAAGTTTTGCAGTGCTGACTGTAAATATTCATAAGATTGATCACGTGTTTGCATAAATGACTAACTCAGACTGAAATTACAAGTGCTTTAACAGACTTTTGGTCAGCTGCTGCATTCACAACCAAAAGAGGCATATAGCAAAGAGACTCAGCAGGTAAAATGTATTCTGTTCTTCCTTCTAGAGCTATGGAGTGAACAAAATACTAGAAACTTAAAACCTTAATCATTATGATAAATTGGAAGGAAAAAGAAACAAATAGTGCTTACATTAAATAATGTTTACCTGACAATACCATTTGAACTGATTCATACAAAATAACACAAAGATCAAAGAGACAAAAACAGAAATAAAAAATACCATGTGATTAAAAACAGAAAGCCTCTTAAAAACATTCAAACACTATGCAATGCTAAGGGACTAAAAAACGTTTCTGAGGACAGAAGATACAAGAGTTGAGTAAAATTCTCTGTGGTCAAAAAGCAATAGAAAAGAACATTGCTTACCATTAAATTCTGTTTCCTACTGACAAGTTTCCCAAAGTATTTACAAAGAAATACTTTGTTTACTCATAAATATATGTTTTAATAAAAAGAAATATAGAATTTAATAAAATTACTTTTTTTTTTTTTCTTTTTTCTTTTTCTTTTTTTTTAATTTTCAAGGTCCACACTACTGATACTGTTTAAAGCAAAAACTAGGACCAGCTAGCAACTAGGTAAATGAATAAATAACTTTCCGTACAAAAACGTTTTGCTGATGGTGTCTAAGTACAGTTCCATATGGAACTAAAAACCCTTTGGAACAAGGGAAAATTTTCAAGCACACCTTGACACCACATCCAAATTTGGAGACAACGTTCCAAACCTGCCATGATCACCGTTCTTTAAAGCTTGCATGTTACATCTCCTTCAACATGGAATATTCTCATTTCTGGATCATCACTGGGATCCTTGGATCTATACATCTAGTGTGCATTTTTCATTGGGTAAAAGGGAGCCCAAATCTTTGCCTAAAACCTCAAGGTTTATTTAAAACAGAGATGCAAAGGGTCACTCTTACTCTACACTTCAAGAGTGATTACAGCTCATTGATTAGCTGATAGATTAGCTCTAGGTGGAAAACCTAGATGTTTTAGTCAGAAATAACTCTGGATAGTTGCCTTGAATAACCCAAGGTCTGCCAACTGCTATCTTTTCTACATTTGCAAAGCAGTTTAGTTTGTTTTAACTAGTGGAAGTAAAACAAATCTCACATTTCACGCAAAATGTGCACCAAAGCACTTCTTTAAGAAACAGCTACATTTTTTCTATATGTTGCTTTTTGCCTGCCTTCATTGTGTCTTCAGTCAGCAGACATGGAAACACTAGAATTGAGAGAAATTCTAAAATTTCAAAATAAGGTTAGAAAAAGAAAGCTTATTTAAGCCAGAACTAAGGTTGGAAATGAAACATGGCAACTCTTCCAGTATGTGCTGACTGCCACCAAGATCCCTATGCAGCCAAGAAAACATGTTCTATATATAGAGAGAGAGAGGGAAAAAACAAATAATGAGAGGAAGAACAAGATGCAAATGAAGTATTCTACTTGATGGCACAGCTATCTTAACCAAAACTGGGAATGAACTCTATATTCCTTTCTATTGCTTTTCTGTACTGGAAATATATTGATTTGAAAGGTTCCAGATTAAAAGTGGAACAAAGTGTACCCTGAAGGAATCCAGAAAAAATTCTGAGCCCAGACACCTTCAGTGTCATTGTCAATGTGATTGTCCTATATTCCTCAACTCCCCCAGCAGAGCCAGCACATCTCACATCCTCCTTGCCAGCCTGACATGTGAGTTGGAATTTCACTTCTCAGCAGAGGGACAGACAGGGTGATGTCATAAGTAACAGAAATGTAATGGCTGTGATAACAATCGATGCTTCGTGAACCATAGCTGGATTTAAAACCAGCACGGTTCATCCACTAAGCAATTATATCAACTGTACACCAACATATCAGAACTGAACCAGACCTCACTGTAAGTATGGGGGGAAAAATACTCTCCATTTTTTGAACTATCATCTGTGTACACGCCATTATGAATAAATCCTTTTTTCATTATTACAGCCATCAAAAAGTAACAAAGCAAGTCACACGTAAGCACCTTTTAGATCGAGAATTTTGAAATAAACACATCTATCAGGAGTGAAAAATTATGTGCACGTTCAGAAACTCTGCTCAGAAGACATTCCGTAATATAAAAGCCCAGAATAGAATTGAAGGGAGGGAAAAAAAGAGTTTGAGTCCTAGAGTGGAATCCACATTTCTTTTAAGTGAATGGAAAACTTCACATTCATTTGAAGAGAACTGCATTCTACTCAGAATGAACTATAGAACCCACTCCTTAAGCAAAACACTTAGAAAACTTTTCAGGAAAGTCTACAGTGCAAGTTACAGTTGGCCACTTTTGAGTCCATCTTATATGCCACAAATTGTTTCTGTTGCACACGTGCACTGCATCTACGTTACACATATTCAGCATTTATCTACACAAGTAATTTTAATTCAAATTTTGATTATTCAAATTTTGCACTACTTTTTTTTACAACACATGGTGCAAACAGTAACTAATGCATGCATTCATGCATTTCTTTCACTCAGATGAGCATTATATGCTTTCATTTACTGGAGCACTGCATTACATACCTGCCTATTTTAAGCATTATTATTAATACCATAATGGGGGGAACCTATCATCTGTATAATGATCTAGTGAATTCAGAAATGCACATGTTTGGGTATGTGTTGTTGTACAGCCACATTTGCATGAGTTCCATATTTTGAAAATCAGACCTATAAGCCATATGTTCCAGATGGTAATCCAGTGACACCATCACATGATTAGAAATATTTACAGATCATTCCCTCTTTCTACCCTACTCCTGCAATCTACAACAGTACACATAGCACATACTACTCTGACAGGTTCTGGCACTACAAGACTTCATCAGGACACAGTGATCAATAGGATGAATCAGTGAGGAAGAAACAGCAGATACTGGTGCAGCGTAACCCATTCTGCTTTCATTCACATGACACATACAAACTCAGAGCAGCATAAAAATACCGTGAAACGTATCTTTGTAAGCAAGTGAAAATAGTACATCTGTTCACTGAAAGAGGAAATAATATACGCCAAGGAATGGACAGAAATCAGGATGCCCTAAAGCCTTCCTGGAGCCATACCAAGGAAACTTTGGTGAGGGGGAAATCAGCCTTCGACGGCCAACCTTTTCCAGTGCCTCTGGATTGGAAAGAGCAACCTTAAAACAAAACCTTCGAGTGCCTTGCTTTTAAAGAGGGTGTTAAACTGAAACGCCTAACCATAAAGACCATCTCCTCCTTCTTTTAAATCAACAGTTGAGCCCACTTAAGAACTACACAAGGGGCACCGGGGGTTTATTTAAAGATTAAAAAAGAGAAGCAGAGAAGCAAATATATCCCCTTATTTTTCTTAAAATCACTGGTATTTCACAGGCTTCTGTAGCACTGTACTGCTTTACTAAATTGCCGCTCGGTAGCATTACAGTGTTGCCAAAAGACCGCACGCTGCAGTGCTTAATAAGTTACGTTTTTTCTCAGGAAAGCTTTGAATTGTGTAGCCTGTCCCCCCAGCAGTAGCAAGTGAGCAAAGGGCATGTTTTTAAAAAATAAATTAAGACAAACAGAAGGCTCAGCACAATGGAACTGGATCCCTGTCTTCCTCCAGTAAATATATCTAATATCACATGCCTATTCAAAGCAGGACAACGGGATTCCCCCTCAGTAACCTCATCAAGAGAAGCAGAGAAGGCAAGGCAATTGTTTCGCATCTCATTGTATTTGTGACTGAACCCTGATGCCAGCCACATGCTGATTATCTCTCGCGTTACATAAAGCTCTCCTGCGGTGCCAATTGCCTGCCGTTCCTTTTGTATCCCCTTACATAAAGCGCTGTCCCGTACTGCCTCCCTGGCTGCCAAAGCACTGCTCTTCAGCACCATGTCCGTCTTTGTTTCCATGCCCGATTCTGCCCACATCTTAAAAGCCACCTAATGATTAAAGCAAAACAAGAATACTTCTCAACCAGTGATTCTGCAGTTCCACTGCAAGATGAGAAAGAACACAAAATAGCTCAGGGATACTAAGGAAATACAAGAGTTGTGAGAAAAGATCCCGCAAAAGGCAAGGTTTGCTGCATGGTCTTCTGCAATGTGGACAGTGCACCTACATGTTTTTATTGCTTATTCCAAAGAGAGAATTTTTTCTGCCTCAGCATTTCACTAAGGCACTCTTGGATCAGCTGCACTGCCGTGGTGTAGCTGTCTCTGGTGATGCACTGCAACAGCACACAGTCAAAGGTTGCTGCTTTAGCATGCTGTAAGCATGCTGCATCACCGAAAGGCTGCGGGAGTAATGATGGAAAGGTGGCAGAAGTGCAGGAGAAGCACTTCAAGAAATAGTGTTCACCTGACTGTAGGCAGACAGCCAACTCACATGGCGCAGGATAATAGGAACTGCTCTATTGAGTGGCCCAGCAGGAATCAAACTGCTCCATCAGCTGCAGTGGCACTACTGTTTCTGGCAAGCCTTATATACACAAAAATACATGTTAGGCAAATGATCTTCCAGTTGAGAAGGAAGAGAAAGTGAATTATCAAATTTTTGCCAGGGCACACAAAACAGAATCTTACCTCCTGTGGATTGCAGCCTTTCCTGCAGTGTTCTGTAAAGAAGGACTGACAGCCAGCAGTGCAATATATTTTTCCTTGAATCACTGTACATGGTGTTTCAGAATAAACTCTTTAATCTGTAATTTTCAGCATGCTTGAAGTATTTCTCAGATTTCCAATAACCCTTTTTGCATCTGATAACAAAATATCAACACGATCTGTTTTCTGGAGCAAAGAAATCTCAAAGTAAAAGAAAAAAATAGCTGTGTCTGGTCAGTCTCACTTATAAAAAGGCTAAGGCTGACTTCAGAGATGAGATTTCAACCTCACTTCAGTGAGGCATTGAATGGCCTCACTACCATTCACACAATGAAGGCTAGGGGTGGAAGATGCATAACTTCATCATTTAAATCAACACCTACTGAGACTTAGCTATGAAAACATGGGAATAAGTCCTGATGCAGGTCAATTTGTAAATGCCAGTTTCCCTCCACTTTTACATCAGAGCTCATACTACAGGAGGCAAAAAATAAAAATAAAAAAAGAAACAGCCCAATACAACCTTTAGAAAGGCTTAGAAATTTTTTTGTTCTTATTGAATTAGTTTTCGTGAAAACACGGACAGTCTTAAAAACTTAATTCTACAAGAAAATAATGGCAAGGCTCTGCCTGAAAAGAGATACCTCCAGATTCAAAAAGCAGTAAGAAATTCCCAAGACCTATCAAAGAGATCTTAGCTTATAAAGAGGAACAAGCAGAAAAAGAACATTATTACTGCTGTCACCCAAAGCTCACAGTGCAGTCTTCCCATTTGTTACTACTAGTATTGAATTGGGATGAAATTGCTCAATTTTTTGGGCTACAGTGACCCTCTCCTAGAATCACATAAAAATCAGTGGCTTTGAGGATAGCTTAACAGAAAGAGCAATCACTAACAGACAGTAATTTCATCATGCATTGAAAAAAAAAAAAATCACTTCCAATGTGGGAAAAAAAAAAAGTGAATCAATCTACAACAAGCAAATCAATCTACAACATAACCTTCCTGCTGCAATGCTCCTTCTCTCGCACTGTACATTGTGTCATACTGCAGCATGCATTCCTTTTCCCCTCTACCATATCTCTAGGGTCAAAGGTAGAAGACAAGAAAAAAAAAAAGAAATCCCAGAATAATATCCCCAATAAATTACTGCTAACTATTACAATTCAACATGGGCATATAAACGGCACTTTAAAGAAAATTGAATTTGTTGAAAATTAAAGCAAACCCGGTGTTACTTTGAACAAGAGACTCACTGATTGTTTTCAGATTTCCATTATAAAATAGGCTTTTTTGTTTTATGTGTTATATATACCCTCTGAGGAAAGGAATTGTACCTCAAAACATATGGGTCTTCAGAATTTTTATTTTTAAACACAATACTCAATGCCCATAAAACTTTGCTTGGAAGCCAAGGAATTTATAACAAGGTGCATAATAGCAAACCTGAAAAAGGGCTAAAGATGAAGAAAAACAGAGCTTCTCACTAATTACAATAAGAAAAGATGATAGAAGTGAGAGCACCCTTCTTTTGGGGACAAGTATCTGTGGTTTCATTTAGTGCTGCCTTCTTGCTATCTGTGGTTGTATAACAAACTAATAAACAGACATTTATTTTGTGGAGCAGGCATATTGTTCTCAGTCTACTACATGGTACTTTCATTTCATTGCTGTACCACGTTACGCAAAGAGCACGAGTAAGAGATTCCTGCTTTCTGGATCTTAAGGAATTTTCTCATGCACAGCTTTTATTTTAAAGCACATATTCTGTTAGAAGAACAAGCTTACATATTTTATTTTAAAGTGCTGTATAAACAAGAGTGCTATTAAATATTCTCTTATTGTACAAACAGGAATGTTGTTAAATACTTGCTTATTGTGTAAGCCATGACTGAGTGTGCCTCACTATGATCCAGTGCATGTCTTGGGTGTGTTTCAGTCCTGTGTATTCAAGCATCTGTGAAGTGAGCTTATAAGCCACTAATGCACACCCGGGATAAGCTTTTTACTACTGGGAGAATGGCTCATTAATTTTACATTATGAAAAAATTGTAAACACTCA
Source organism: Tympanuchus pallidicinctus (assembly GCF_026119805.1). Lineage (NCBI taxonomy): Eukaryota > Metazoa > Chordata > Aves > Galliformes > Phasianidae > Tympanuchus > Tympanuchus pallidicinctus. The sequence continues at coordinate 1,045,069 of NW_026294752.1, read as the reverse complement.
TCTTTGGTTGGGTTTATGCAACATATCCTTTTATTATTGAAAATCATTTCCAGCGAGAGGTGAGAACACAGAAAGGTGAATGTTATCATCTGTTTTTATCTAGGTTGTCCAAAACCTAGCATTTTCTGTTACCTACTGGACTTATTTTCTCTCTTTCTGCCCTTAGCTGCAGAAGCTTTACTAACTGTGTGTGGCTGTGTTCTGCATTCATCCTTTCACTAAAAGCTGAGACCAACATTTCAAAAGAGCCACAAACTTGGCAAAAAACAGCAATTGAGAATACTATCCTTTACAAAGGACACCTCCTGCTCCCACTCCTTGCTCTACTACCTACCCCACCCTATATGTTTTTACCAGCCCACCAGGCACAAATTTGGTCTGACACGTGAAACCACCACATGCACAACAACTGCTGCAATTTTTCTAAAAAGACTCACCCAGACAGAATGTAGCTTTGAGAAGTCAATATCCACATCCAGAATCTGACAGTTTATTCATCAAATGTTTTCTGAGATTTCAGAACCACCAGTTCCCTCCTGATGATGGTAACTCAGCATGGTAACTGCAGGCTTCCTTGCAGGCCTGAAAGCAGGTGGAGAATAGGAACCTGAAATTGCTTTAAGGGTGCTCAGTGGCACGAAGGGACCAGCAACCACTATGCATGCATAAATAGCCAGTTTGTCTATGCAACCAAAGTTACACAGCTAAGTTGCATTCGCAACCATTTTATGAACAATTCTGGACTTCACAAGCTTGGGAAGTCAGGCACTGCAACTATAAAATTATACACTTGATATATATTAGTAAGTATAATAAATAGAGTATAATTAGAACAGAATACAATGTACTGTTTTTCACTGCTTTTTATTCTTACTTCCCTAGAGCTACAAAATGAGCTTCTAATGAGCTTTGGGTAGTCACATAAATAGAAAACCTAACGTTGTAATGCCTGATAGTGATCTAAACTGCTTAGATATGTTTTGTATTATACCACAAAACAGTGGTTTGTTCATGGAATGGAACAAAATTTCATGTGTTACTCATACTTTGGCCGTAGGCATGCATGTTTTGAAATCATAATCTCTGATGTATTTCAGAATATGTTTGGACAACCTAAGTTGTTCTGTGAAAATGACCCACAAGGAAAACCCTCTATCCATTAAAAACACAAATTACCAAAACATCAGCGGTTAAGCGTAGCCTACAGGACATAAAGAAAAATTTCCAATACACTGCTTATTTTACCAGTTAAAAGGAAAAAGGAAGAAGATGAGAAGGATGCATTCAGGAATCATACTGGAAAGCTGTAAAATAGCTCTGTGTGGATCCACTGCATAAATATTATACTATTCTCCTCAAAAGAAACAAAATACCCTGTGCCAAAACAGGAAATCCACTTGCTTAATTGTCTTTGAACATGACTGTGTAGATATAGCTAGATTTCACATAAATGTATTCTCCCCTGAGATTTCCAACAGCCATTTTCTCTTCTTATTGTGGGTGAATAGCATAAAAAATCTGGGGCTTTTGTAATAACAGCAGAAAATACTTTTTTCCCCACCCTAGAAGTTTCTTACAACCATTTGGCAGATCCTTGTATTGGAAGGGTAAGTGGTGCTACTCTCACAACACTTTTGCAACATGGACTGATAACCACGTAGACAGACCAAAAGATCAACAGGTAGGTATGCACATTATCAAGAGTCAGGCAAGGAATTTGCTGCAGTTAGGATACAGATCCAGATTTCCTAAGCTCCTGTCCTGTGTTTTAAATACAAAGTGATCTACGTACTTTCACTTTCTTGCAAGGTAGCAGCTAATACCTTTATACTGCCTCTAGCTCTTCATTATTTTATATGCAGAAAGTTAAGCTTCAGGAGATTGTTTCTGTAGCCTTATTTATGCAGCTGGATCAGAGCTGGAGCTTGAAAGCAAAGAAAAAAAAAATAGATTGGAGAAGCTTTAGACACAGTCCACCTCTACCTTTTACATATGCATGTATGTATGTTTGTATGCATGTTACAAACCATGAGTCCAAAACAAAACATATTTCAACTGACATTATGTATTTTGCTTAGTACTTTTTGCTTTTACTTCTTCAGAGTGATTCAAGGAATAAGCAGACTTTTTACTGTCTCATGAGCTAGAAAAACAGGTAACTAGAAGAAGGGGTAACATTTGATTTGAAACACTTGGGGATAAAACAGGTCAGCTGCTCATCATAAAAGATTTACTGTGAGATGGTGTAATATACATTAAAAATAAGAAAAAGTTAATGGTTATTTCCACTGGGGGAGAGGGAACAACAACAACAAAAAAAACCTCTGGAAAACAAAAAGAAAAAAGAAATATGAAAATATTGCCTCAAAATTAAAATAACTATTCTGGGAAAAGTTGTATTTCAGTTTACGTGCAACTCTATTTTACAGAACTTTGGTTGTGAAAATGGATTTTCTGTGGGCCTTTAGTTGAATTTATGCTAGCTTTAATGCTATTTGCATAGCCAGCAGAGTATATGGAGCCTTCGTGTAAATGAAAATCTGTTCTTTAATGTGCACACTCCTCAAAGTAATAAAGATTTTATTATTTTGAAAGCTATGTACACCCACTGTGCAATATCAAATATGCATGTTGTAAACACAGTGGGCCAAGTTCAGACATGATGTAAGCATGTGTAACTCAACTGACTTCAAAGGGACCACTTGTGAAACACAACTCTGCTTCACATGGCTGTGGGCTGCAGGATCCATGCTTGGCAGTCACGTTTGAAATAGAATTTTTGAGTGGTGTAGTGTTACATAACATCAGAAAGTAAAGCAGAACTGGGCTGTCAGTAATCTACGGAGTCGAGTATCAAAAGAATTGTTTTTGGCTTAATGCGAGGCACAAAAAGCACTTCAAGCAGACTGAAAATTAGAGACATTGAGAATGCTGAGAGGATATTTCAGAGCAAGAATAGCCACAACAGTTTAAACAAGACAAGGCGCGTAGTTGCTATACTGTGTGTTGCTGTATATGAGAAAAGCAATGGCTGTGTAGACAAATTACAGGAAACTGGGCAAGGAGTAGGACCTTGAGAGAAAGGCCTACTTGCAAGAAAGATTGGCCAGCAGTGGCACGTAAACTGATGCACAGGAACACAGTAGGAACGAGGCGGCACTGATTGGCGTATCATTCTCCCTCCAACTTTTCAACACCCACCTATTGCACTGATCAGTTGTATTTTTACCAAGTGCTTTAGGAAAACAGAAAACAAAATAGCTTGTGATGGCAGACACAAATTACTTTCTCTCCCTCTTTTAAGAAAAGTTGGGACATTGGATGATACATGACACTACAGATATGAATCATCATGGATCATCAGTTACAGACTATGAGCTTGAAATCAAATGGAAAGCAAACTCAGAGAAACCACAAGCAAGCAGTTCTGTTTGAAAAAGATCTGCAAGAGTGGAACAAATAAAGATAATTAAAAAGAAAAGGCTTTTCTGAAACAAATGCAAAAATGCTTCTGACTTTATGTGCAGATAAGCCTCATTCCCAGGTGTTGTCTTCTAGCAGTATCGGTCAGTGAAGACCAGCTGGAAAACTATACCAATCTTTGGAAAGTTGTTCTGACTTAAAGCATAAGTGCACATGAACTTTTTCTTGTGAAAGTTGAACAAATTACTGCATCCTTTCAAAATCCCATCAAAGTCTTCTGCTGAGAAAAACTCCAGAGGCGTTTTATTTTGTAAATCTAAAAGTTGCAAAAGCAGTAAGATTTCATGAAACAAGGGACAAATTATTTCTTTCAGCAGTGAGGGAAATGCTGCAAATGTTCTTTTCTCCCAACATAAATAAGTGGCTGACTTGCTGTTTCTTTTCTGTCAAAAGATACGGTGACAGGAATAATCTGTGATCTGGTAAGAATGTGAAAAAGCAGCATTTGCAGCCATTTTGCAACTTTGTTTAACAAAAATCATCCAAGACAGCTTGTCCAAACTTAATATCAGATACGAATCTCAAAATAATGCGAAAAAGAACTGCTAATAAATATCCAGACAAATATAAAAGCTATTTCTCAAATGCCAAACGTATTCATACATGGGAACAGCCCTAAATGGTCACACTGCACTGGAATATACTCAGAGAAAGGACAACTCCCTCAAGTGTCAAATACAAGTTCATTTTTAAATGACGTTTATTGGCCTCAAGAGGAATTCAGCTGATGTAGCATTTGAATCTTGCCTGGAGTACAACTCTTCTTGTTTGAACACTCATTTGGTCCTCTCCATGCCTTAATGATATCCTGAAGTTTGTACAACTTGCTTACTTCACTGATATTTTCACCCAGTCGAGGACTGCGAGAGCGTACAACGTACGGGACAGTAAGGAACCCATGCTTTTAAATGGTTGATTCTGCAAATAAATGAAGATAGTTTTGACATGTTTCGTGCTTTGGGACCGTGCCAGACAGCACCTTCCATTCAAAATGAATACATGTACTATTCATGAAAGTTTGACATTGCTCAAGTAACCCCCATATGAATAGTTCCCTGAAGGCTAACGTAGCGATGAGTGTATTAGTAAGTCTTTCACAGCAGTGAGTAGCAATATTTAAAGCCTGCCTTGAAAAATATCAGCCATCTCTCAGAGACACTGAATACTTTGTCCAATAACTGACCCCAAGAAAAAGAACTATCATGTAAATACTCGGCCCTTTCAGAATCAACAAGGAAATGAATGTTCAGTGTTTCTATACTCTCATACCCACATGACAACAGGTTTTCAGTGTTTGGCGTGTTACAGACCATACAAAGGGCCAAGCTGAGGTCTACAACCCTATGGTTCCTGCCACCTCCAGTATTACAGCACATCTGTCAGCACATCAAATACATCCAAAGCCTAAAAGGTTAGCACACAGTTTCAAAATTATTTTGCATAAATAGCTTAGGGGTCACCACACATTAAAAAAAAAAAAAGAATATGTAATTACAAGTCTGTTGATACTTAGGAGGCTGAAGGAGACCAAAAATAATTTCTGAACATACAGATAATTTTCAACTCAGACTGGTGTTACAGTGCAAAGAGAAACACTGCTGTAAATTGAATCCTGGGGAATACAATGCCTACTGGTAAACATTAATATTTAAAACCCAAAATGCCTTTTAACATCAAATTCTTCCCTCTGCATAATCTAACTTGCACCTATTTGCCAATATATAATCATATGTATCGTATTCTCATGCCAATATAAGTGACTGCCTGTATATTAAAATGTCTTTGAAATATCATAATATTGAACTCCATAAAAAGCTACAAAAAAGGAAGTCTGTAAGAAGTAAGATGGCTTTTTCCAAATCTTCTTACAAATTCACAATGCTGAATGATGTGCTTGATGCTTCACTTTTCCTGTAGTTTTTCTTGAAAGAAAGGTGTCAAAAGCATTCCTTAAATAGAGCAGTTCTGCTTGTGGTTTTAGTTAGTGATGAGAAAGAAAAGGAAACCTAGCTTACGTTGGAGGGCAAGATTCCCTGTGCCTGAAGGAGCATACTGGGGGAGAAAAAATGTCACTTTTACATCCTATTCTCCAACGCGTAAGGTGCACAGGTGTTTTCAGCTACACCCCACATCAGGAGCTGAGCACCCTCTCTGAATTGCATGCACTGACAGCTAAACACATGTTGGCAGAAGTCTTCAAGCCATCAGAGCTCCAAATGCAAAACAACTTTGCATAAAGATAATCCTTAAATCTAGATCTAAGATCTAACAATGGAGGAAGACAAAGAATGGAGTGGTCTTTCCTACCAGATTCCTTACCTACCTGCTCTCTATTTAGTTCTGGAAAAATACCCTGAAAATATTTGATAGCTGATGGCATGTCTCAGATCTATTCATTGCTCTTTTTTTTAAACTCATCTAATGTATGCTACTTTGCAAAAGCAAATGCCAATTTCACAAGTTCTCCTAAAAATCACAGCTGACGAGCTAACATGCAACTCCTTAGCCTTAAAGTAAACAACATACCTCTAAGTGTACAATAATGGCTTATTTGGATCCAGTTCTGTCATTCACTGCATCATTTCAACTCTCAGCATTTGTCTTTTGTTTACTGCAATTAGGACAAAATTCCACTGCCCTCCATATGTAGAAATAATAAAGTAGAATAATGGAAAGAAGAACAAAACAATTATTAGACTTAACTAACTACAGGAGACAAATAATAAAATCCATGCACAAACAGAGCAACTTTCAGTGACAGATACATATGAAAAAAAATCTGTTTGAGATTTCATTTCTATATACAAAATGCACAGGTGGGAAACACTGATATCAATCACTTTGGTTCAGGTCTATCTCTGTTTACAGGGAAAGTATTTTCCATGTGGAAATAAAAGAAACTTCAGAAGGACTGAAAGCATTAATAGTCTAAGTTGTAACAAATCCCACCATTTTAAAATTCAGACACTTGTGTTAATTCTTTAGCCACAAATAAATTTGCCTCCTTTCTTTTTGCATATTAGTATTTCTCAAAAACTTGTACAAACTGATCACAGATACTCAAATTATCTTTGCAGCAAGCATAGCATGTCCAACAGCTGGAAACCAAACATTGCTCAAAGAAGTAAAGAATAGCTAGAAGAGGAATATCAGTCTATCCTTTGAAACCAATAATCCAGAGAAGTTTCTCTTTTGGGGAATACTTGGAGATGTATCAATCTGAAAATCTGAGTGGCAAACCCTTACATTTTGAAGATAGTGAGTATTCAAACACATGAAACTGCCACCGACATGCCCACCTAAGAGGTGGTCTCTTTCTCATTTCCTAGAAAAATATCAGTAGTCATCAGTAGGTGGGAGCATTTTATGGACAAAAGTCTACAGGTCCTCAGTGTCTCAGTTTGAGTTAGGATGGAATTGTTTTCCTCACTGTATCTGGCAGGATGCTATGCTCTGGTTCTAGGAGAAAACTGATGTTGGTAGCACACCTATGTTTATAATTGCTGCTGAGTGGCATTGTACAGAGCCAAGGCCATTCTCAGTGAAGGGCCCAAGTTGCTGAGAGGGAACAGAAATAGGACAGCTAATTTATACTGGCCAAAGGGATATCCCACACCATCCAACATCAAGAGGAAGGAATTTTGAAGGAGGTGAAAGTTCATTGCTTTCTTTTGCTGCTCTGAGCATTGGTCAGTGGGTGGTGAGCAATTGTTTATCACCCATTGCACACGTTTATATAGTGTATATATTTGTCATAATTATTTTCTTCTTTCCTTTTCTCTGTCTTAGTGAGTGGTTTTGTCTCAACCTCGAGCTCTGTTTTGTTTTCATTCTCTTCCTCATCCCACTGGAAGAGGTGGGGAGTGGGCAACTGTACGGTGCTTGGTCACTTGCTCTTTTACACCACAACACTCAGGAACCTGCTCTCCCACTATGAGATGTAAGAAACCTAAAGCCAGCACATCCAAAGGAGGCTAGATGATATAACAAGCAGAGCAGTCACTACACCATGCAAAACTAGTGAACATTGCAGTAGACGTTTATTACATAAAGCAAAACAGTCTTCTCAACACATCTGCCAAAAAAGGGCTGTTCAGTAGAACAGAAGGAAGGGGCTTCTACACCATTAAATCTAATTCTCTGCTACGATTAGCAACCACAGCATGCAGTGCCTTTTCTATTAGATTAACAGAGAGACTAAGAGAGTGGGTGACCAGTATTGCACAGAGGAGAATAAGCAAGCATGGTGAATACCTCCCTCTGAAGGAGTGTGTATGAGCAGCAAAGTCCAAACTTACAGATGGATCCTATAGATGGTGTTAAAACAGAACAAAATTCTCTTCTCTCTCACTGCCCCCCACTTAATTTTAATGTGTACTACTGTGAACACCAGTCTGGTCTTCCAGACCATATTGCAATACAGATAGAAGGAAAAAATTAAAAAAAAAAAAAAAAAGATGTTAACTCTACTAAATACAAATCAACATACTTGCAGCTGGAATGAGAAATAAATCAGGTCTGCATGTTCTACTTTGCATGAGGAAATGGTTTTCCTGCAACAAAAAGCTGGATGTTCTTAAAAACACATCATAACAAAATGACAGGAAAATAATGAGAAATGAGGTAAACTGTTGCCAGATCGGTATCTCAAAATCTGTTCAGTGATGGCTCATTCTCTAACCTGTATGTGAATTAAAACAGAGCAAATGTTTGGCTGAAATGGACCTCAAGAGAAAGTTTTAAGATGAATCCTGATCCTTTGGGGGAGACAAAACAAAGATTGTGAGTGTACGATGATATCATCTGATGATAAGGTTTATGAAAAAAATCTCAAGAATTCTGTCCTTTCACCAGCAACTAACATTTCCTCCTTTCCAATCACAAATGTAGGGCAGTTGTTAAAGTCTTCATTGCAGTGTTCATCGTTTCTCTCGACCTTCTATAACTGCTTCAAAAGTACACGTTATATCACTGTAAGTTGACCATTGTTCAACAGATTCCCAAAGCTTTCCAGAAAGGTATTTTGTGTGGTGGAGTGGTGCAATCTCTTAGGCAGCTTTACTTAACTGTATTTTAAAATCATGGCAACTTCAAGTGGGTAAGAGTCAAGTCTGTGTAGTAAGAAGTCAATAAAAATTTTACCTCTCACATCAAGAGGATTACAAGCTAGTTCCTGATGTCTATCCTTGAAGTTACACTGCTTCAAGCAAACAATTCAAGATGAAAAAGAATTATAGACCTGTTTGCATTCAATAGGACGTTACAAGACCATTCCCTTCAACACTCCTGCCATGCCTTTAGTTACATTTAATTTAAAGGAGGTGCTAGGTTCCAGTCAATCTTCTAAATTCACCATCAATTTCTTGAGGAGATCCTTTTATTTTAAAAGCAATGACCAAATAGATGATATTTTGTTTTGTTTTCCAAAATACTCATAAGTATACTGTACTACGCAGATCTTTCAGGAGACTTGCTGTAGATCGATCTTTAAAATTATCCTAAGAAAACTACTACACTCTCCCATGATACAAAAGAGAGAGGGGGAAAAAAATGTGTGGATTATACTAACTTAATTCAGAGAAATGATGTAAAAGCCTTAGGGACTAGACAGATGCACAGAGGTTCTCACATAAAATCCCCAAACAAATCTGTGCTAACAAGATCGAATTTCATACCTTGGGATGTTTAAGGATTGATTTTGCATGCCCCTATTGACATAAGCAGTTTCCTTGACTTCAGTGGGTCTAACTGCACGAGCAATGAAGATTAGTGAGCTTGAATATCTAAAAGTACCTTTACAGGGCAGAAAAAATATACCAAACCATAGTATATATTTAATATGAGCTCTTGAGGAAATTAAGATCAGGAAGATGAATGCAATAGGAATGACCCACGAAGAAGAAAAATTTGCAAGTAGGAACGCTGAAGACAAAAAAGTGGCTCGTGTCAACCACATCAAGATGAAAGGGTCAGGTGGTTAGCTGCTATTTGGTAAGGCTTAATTATTTCCATTCTGTATGCAGGAAGCTATGGAAATTAACATACATTTAACAAATAATAATAATCCTGAGTTTAATCCTTCAGTATGAATCCTGACCATGTCATCCTTCCAAAACTACTCAAAAATGACTTCAGTAAAGAATTGTTTTCCAAATAAAAAAAAAAATAAGAAAGCCAAAATTAAAAAAAAATATATATAACCTCATTATTATTGAAGTGATTCAGACCACCTTTATTTTTCATTAAGATGTTGGGGGTTTTATGCCCTAATGTGACAGAAGAGAAGCCTCTCACAGTTTTCAGTGTGAAAAATAAAATGTGAATTCTGACTGAAGAACTCCAAACTATTCCTACCCATCAGAGTAGAATAAGACTAGATGCAAACCTCTATAAGGAATCCATAATGAAATCACCAAGATTCATTTAAATCACTAGAATGCACATATATTATCATTAATAATATTTAAAAGGAAATACATTGCATCTAACTCCCAGTGCAGACTTGAGTTGTACAGCATCATTTCTGTGCAGTTCAGCTGCACTGGAAAGTTTTGGATAACAAAGATGTCAGAAAGATATCCAGGTGAGGCAAAGGACATAGCCACTGAAATGCTGTTTTACCTCCCAGAAGAATAAGTTTATTCTTGTGCTATCCTGCATGGACTGTGAATACACTACGCATTTAAATCAGGCAAAGGCTGAAGAGAAACCTAGCAAAAAGAACATTTGTATTTAATCTAGCGATAATTTAATTTCTGCCACCTCACTGCATACTTGTTCAAAGAGAATCAAAGTACTACAGAGAATGAGTTGCCATCAACTACACTATAATGTTGCTAAAACAAAGACTGAACATGAGATGGGACGAAGGATGGGTATAAACTATGAGCACATTGGCAAGAAATGTACATATTCCAAAGTTGGCTAGGCTACTGCATGCTTAGCAGTGATGGAACACTGCCCTCTCTGAAGCTGGCATAGATGATTTCACTCATTATGAAGGCCAGATGGTCTTCATTATTTTTCATCAGCTATGTGGTAGGCCAAAATCTTCTTTGAGACTTCAAATGCTTTCTCTGCGACTGACCCAAATCATGTCAACAAGGATAGGCGTAAAATGCTTAGTTTTAGGTTTTAGTCCTTGCTTCCTTGGTCACAGCAAGATATTCTTAGGTTCTGCTGATCAGAAATTCCCATTTTGTAGGCAGCCGGAGGTGTTGCAAGAAAGTCTGTTTTTTGTAAGGAACACTTTCAGATATTGTGATCTGTGGACATAATTATGGATGAGTTTGTAAGATTTAGTGCAAGCTTCTGAATAAAGCGTTCACAGTTATTTCAGAACTGGCTACACACAGGTTCACAGGTCATGGGAACAAGCAAATTAAAAGAAATCCAGCCTGCAAACACAATATCAGGAACTTCAGGCAAACATTGCCCACTCAGTTAACTTCAGTCTATCACTCATTGAAATCAGATGATCACTGTGGTCCTTTTCAACCCAGGCCATATATGATTCTATGATTGATATTCCAGTGACAAGCTTTGGAGCACAACTTCAAGTGGCATCCCTCCTCCCTCATTACAGAATGAGGTAAGAAGAGAGCTAACTTCTTAAATTTCATTAAACTTTCTGCTCATTGAGGGCTGTAGGCTATTTCAAGATGAAGAACAGTGAAAAGGAGTTGTAATTGAAGTAATCCTAATAGATTTTCTACTAAATATCATGACCATTGCTAAACAGTGATGAGTAACGTCTGGTACTGATCATTTGTTTTGTATCCATTCATGAAAACTCTTTCAACTAAGCCAGATTTTTGAAAATCATCCTTTTTTGGATATTTTCATACCGAATACCATACGCATTTGTTTGTATTATAACAGAACATACTTTCAAGCCAGAAACAGTTTTAGCTTACGCCAGTATAGAAATGCAGTGAGATGGTAAAAAATACTTTAATATGAGAAATGAAAGTGACAGTATTCCAGTTGGATCCTTCTCATGATGAAACAGAGAAGCATACAGAGAAATATGTACCAGTATAATAAGCTTATAAACTAATAGCCCATTGATAGCATCCAAATCAACTGAAGTTGTTAAAAAAAAAAATACTGTAAGCAACTTTTATATAGACCTAGACTGGTAGAAGGACTGCTGATTACTTCTCTAGCTCCTGTCTAATCATTCTGTAGTGAATGTTTATGCTTAGAAGATTTTACCAGATTGAAGACAAGTCAATGCAAGAATCTCATAGTTAAAAGAAGAAAATGATTCACGACATTCATCATTTATATGGATTCCTTTGACTGCTCTCCCAGAAGCATATGTCTAACTCAGGCTGTGAAGGATGGCAGACTTTTCTCAAATTAAAACAACATCAGAGTTTAGATGTTTCTGCTTATTTTCTCAAGTCCAGAGAACTGACTTCCCTTCATAGATGAAACTATTTATGTTATTAGCTAAATTTCACTCACGCCTAAAAAGACTTGGCTTTTTGGCACTGAATTTTCATATCCTGTTTGGTTTAATTTTTTATTTTTTTTTTTTTTTCAAAGTACTACAAGATGTTTGTTGGAAGGGCACTCGGTAAATGGGAATGCCTTCATAGAATATAGTGATTACAGACTACATGCACACTTTTTGTAAAATACACCCCTTCACACACACATATTTAGGTAACATCAATGCAGACACATTACTGCTAGAAAAGGTTACCAATCCCAATGTTTCTCAGCTGTAAAATCCTTAATCCTCCCAGATGAACGGGGTGGGGGTTGAGTGGGAAACAGGAGGTGAAGAGGAAATTATGGGGAAATGGATTCCCTCCAAAGAAACCAGTTCCACAAAGTCATAAACAGTGAAGATAAAAGTGTTTAATTCAGTACAGAGACAACTATTTCAAGTGAAGAAAAAAAAAAAATGAAAAAAACATCCAGGCAAGAAGAAAGTCCCAAGTGCTTCAATTTCTCCCAAGAGAATAACCATCAGATCACGAGCTACTTCTTATGAGCACAATTTCCTCATTGTTAGCAGCTGTTCATTGGTTAGCATTGCACAACTGGCCAGGTGCATTATGAAGGAATGAAAGAGAGGGGGTTGTCTTCCTCTAAAGCATCAGATGGACTAACAGCACTCTGCAGTACTGCAGAAACTGGCCCATATCCTAGGCTACATCTGAGCTTTACTGAATGTAAATAAATAGTGGATGGAAAAGGACACTCTCAGTCCTGGACAAAGAAGTAATCTTCAGGTAGATGGGTTGTTTTTATCCCCAAACCGGAAGCTGGGAACTGCAATAAGGTGAAGGTTTTTTTCTTCTAGCATTCTGAGAATCCCTGGTAAAGCCTCAGGGGCAGGACCAGTCCTTCACAGCAGCATCTGGCCAGCTCCTGGTCAGACCTGTCACGTTTGTGTTATACTTACTGTAACTGCTGATATTAAAACAGACAAATAGAAGTTAAAAGATCTTTGAACTGAGTGCTGTCAATTCATATTTCCATCTTTTCCACGTGCTACTGAGCAGAGTTCTTCATGCAATGAGTATTTGTTTTGAGCAGTTCTCCATACCAGTTCAAAACATACAATTATTGTGTCCTCTTATGGTCTCACACTATTAAGTGGATGAATCTGCAACAACCTTGTGCAGAAAGGATTCATGGATGCAGGCTCAGACATGTTTATAATTATTAGGACTACTGAAATGCTTCAATTAAAAATATATACTTATCAACTGTTTGCTATTCTTGATACTCCACCTGAGAAGTCTCAAAAACATGAAAAACATTCAAGAGAAGACTAATAACAAGGATTGAGATACTATAGGTGTACTTACCCATGTAGATTTCTTAAATCTAAAAGTTTCATATGATTGATACTTTAAAACAAGCATCAATTTTTTCTGCATTTGAAAGTAGCAGATTTTTTAATATGAATTCACTGAAATAGGAGGGATATGAAACAGAAAGACTGAAATAAACAGCACCTTCCCAAAAACATCTCCAAATTATTTTCCCAAAGGTCTTGGATCTAACATACAAAACTAAACACTGATAAAACCAGAGTATGAAATTTACTGATGTTAACACTTTCTTTGACACAGGATAATGTAACCAGTAGGATCATTTGTGCAAATAGCAATACAAATGTTTATCAAAACTCAATAAATTCTTTTCTGGATAGTAACCAATCTGCCCAGGCACTTTGTTTCACACATAGGAAAAAAAAAAAAAAAAAAAAAGCTCTACAAAGAGCTGTAAAGGAATGAACACGCAGAGTGCAACTGCAACTTGTATGTAGATTCATTTTATAAAGTTCATGATAAATTAAGATTACGCATATACAGCTTTAGATTGGCTTTACTGTTTTTATCACTATAGAAAACAGAAAAGCATAAATAAATATATACAGGCTATTACACAGTAAAGCAGTCTTTCTTTTCAGGTCATGTAATGAGCAGAGAGATTTATCACAGCCTGATCTGTTTCTCCCAGTGGCCAATGTGACTAGGGAGCTTCCAGGGACTGGACAGTAACTAAACACTACCCACATCAAAGAAACCATTAAAGGAAGAAGTGCTATATTGTGTTGATTTTTCATAAAATCATCCCAAATAGTTAATGGGTTCCCCTCTACAAGCTTGAAATGGACGTACTGGAAAACGTCCAGTGAAAGACCACTGAGATGATTAAAGGACTGGAGCATACATGGAGTGGTTGAGGGAACTCGGGCTCTTCGTCCTGTAAAAGGGAATTATCAGGGTGGAATTTTATCAATATATATTGAAATATCCAAAGGAATGGTTCACAAAGGATGCAGCTAGGCTCTTTCCAGTGGTGCTCAGTAACAAAATAAGAAGCAACAGGCACAAACTAGAACGGAGAATGTTAATTCTGAACACCAGAAAGCACTTTTCTTACTGTGAGAGTGACCAAACACTGGAGCAGATTGGTACTACGCCCAGTGTGGTGGCGTAGTACCACCTACTTCTTGGATGTGAGATATACCTTGGATGGAGATATTCAAAAACCCAAGCATGATCCTGGGCAGTGCGCCCTAAGTGACCCTGTTTGAGCAGGAGGGTTGGACCAGGTAGCCTCCAGAGGTCCTCTCCAACCTCAAGTCATCCAGCAACTCCATAACAAAACACGGGTTTTGTTATTATCACTTTAAAACAGAGGTTACAAGACCTCCAAGTTAAACAAAATCCAAAAAAAAAAACGCAGCTCATATTTTTGATACAAATATCTTTGCTCTAGCACAGCGATGCTAGCGTCACATGCAGTTCCTTTTTTGCCTTCCTCAAGAAATCTGAATTGTTAATTTACATTTCTTTGATAACAACAAGAAGCTCACATAAGAAAAATTATTTTCACAATTTTTAATTGTGTAAAAATAGGAGCAGATGAATTGGGGATTTTTAATATTACATTTATCAGATAAAACCTAGTTTATATCTACAATATATATATATATTTAAAATCACAGTCTTCATGGCAGTTCTGTTACCTGCTATGAGTATGGCTTTAATAATAACATCAACACATGGCCCATCCTGCATAGGAGTTAGTTAGGCAACTTTTTAGTAAGTTGCAATTTTCCCCACAATTTATATGAAATACAGTCTTCATTCTATACTTTCCACGGTGTTTCCAACAAAAACAATTTGTGACGCCACAGCATTGTGTTATGCTTTACCTAAATTAAATATAAATGTGAGAAAGGCCAAAGCTGAATATGAGAAAGGAAATGTTGGCTAGTTACTGCCCAGATCCTGAACGTATGTGAGATGTAATGATAAATGGAAGCTCCTTGAAATCCTTTTCAAGTTTGAACAGGTTCAAAGGCATTTAAACTTCACTAGTGGAATCTTTAAAACAGGATGTTATAGTATAATGTAATGTGTTTGTCTTTCATGAAGCAATTAATCATTGGATGGAGGAGCTAAGACCCAATCAAAACGGAAAGGTGTTTATTGCTGCAGCTGGTCATTAAATTATTTCTATAAAGCTTAAACACTGGGTTTTATTGTTTTTATTACAGATCCGCTCCTATAAAAAATACATTTAAACTTCCCTTTTTAGATCTTGTGGTTTAGTTTCTTGTGCTTCTGTTAACTAAACATTTCTAGTGAAACACAAATAAGTTTCCCCACTCAAAGAAAGGTTATGCCATTCTGTTATCAATGGAATTACCACCAAGAGTCAAAATTAAAACAAAAGAAAAATATCTCACCATGAATTCCAAGGTGTGAACCATGTATCTCTGGGAAAAATTATAAATGTTAGCAGTATCACAAAATAATCACCACGAGGTTATTTTTGCTTGGGTGGGAATTCCTGTTATTTAAAACAGGTGATCTTTTCTTTACAGAGGAAAAATCTTTTCTAACACATAGATGTACTCAAGATTTTCATTATTCTGAAAATACTGACTTCAATAGTCAGTCTATCTAACCAAGCATTTTTCATTTTGGATTGACACCTTAGCTGGCAGAGAAGCAATGAAAGGAACTTGTTTGTAAATTTAACCCTTTTATGACACCACTAAAGGAAGCACCACTGGGAAAATATTCAAGAGACATCCATCCTCTTTACTTCACATAACAGGATTTGTTGTCTTGTTTGCTTCTATTTCTTATTTTAACTACTACAGATGCCACAATGAAAAATATGTTTGTACTAAGATTACAGGTGGAAGTTCATGTCTTCGGCCTGAAGGAAAACCCATAGACTTCCTTCAAAGAGGAAATCAGAAACCCAAATTCCATTACCCTTGGAATGACTGAATGCTATAGCACGGCCACACTACAGCAAATAAAGCCTCAGCATGAGTGCAGGTGACATTTTAGAGAAGCTAAACATTAACCAGAATAATTATTAAAGAAAATAAATGTGTTACAGAGGTCATACTGAATCTATATATATATTATATATATATTTATATATAAATATATATATAAAACAACCACTTTACTGAGCTTATACACATTTTATTGAAAAAACTTACTAACTAGCTTAAAATAACAGAACCAACAGTTTCCAGTAATTGGACACAGAAAAAGTTATCCTTTCCGGAATGAGTCAGAACTACTGAAGCAAAAGCTAGCACACTTTTCCTAGAATTTGTGGGAAGTACAGAACTCCTATGATATTTGCAAAAGGATTTTACTAGACAACAATCTTATAGCTTAATTATGTGGCTGCACATAGACCAAGAGTAGAATATGTACTATTCCCTAAGATGAAGTAGCAAACTATTTAAGATTTATACAAGATCCTTTTGATGTCCTACATGCTTCCACTTAGCACACTGATAAAGAAGAATGAGTTCTTGATAAATTCAATTGTAATGGACTTCAATACCTTTACTGTTGTATTAGAACCTTTATTTAATTCTTTGGAATGTGAACGTAACTTTTTCACGTTGTCACAGCTAGATTTTATAAGAAGAAACCTTTAGTATAAATCCTGAAGAATTTATTTTCTAAAGAAAGAAAACACACAAAGATAAATTGGAATATGAAAATTAGCATAGTTCATGATGGGAAACATAGAGGAAAAAAGTACTTATTGTCAAGCCATCAAATTTGCAGGATAAAAATGGGCAGTAATATGACGTGAGGAAAAAGAGGAATCAGCAAAATCTCTTCTGTGTCACAAGAAGCATGACTTAAAACTTTTGGAAACGTTCTTTGCAGTATGAAGGAAAGTTATATATTGGACATCACATTCCTTATGGGAAAAATAGACTGGATTAAGCCACACCTGGCTAAAGAGGGAAAAACTGTATTTGAAACGTCTGCAGAGCTCATTAGTACCTTGATACCAAATGATTCAAAGCTATCTTTGGCTTTAACTCAAGGTGTTGTCCTAAGCATGGCAACAGAATGACAACTCAAAAAAGTCCACAGATGTATGCTAGACAATAAGAGTGTTTCATCAATTACCAAAGTAAAATCTCGTTATGTGAGCTCTAAGGCACCACATTTTGGAAAAAGGAAAAATAGAGGGCTAAAAACAGACAAAAAAATGACTGAGAGGTCATTCATTACCTTTTCATTTGCAACCAATATTGAGCATCACTAGAATAGTTTATTGATTTCTATATTGCCTTCCATACTTACATATTACTACGTTCAGTTTTACTCAAAGTTCTTTATCCTACTCTGACTGTTAAGTTGATTGAAAAACAAAAATAATAAAGACTAAAAGATAGAATTGGTAAAATCTGTGAAGAAGAGTCAAATCAAAAATAACCCAGGCCAAGATTTTGGTCAAGATAATAACAGATATTTGAGATCTACATACAACTGTAAATCAACACATCTATCTGAACTTCTCATAGTTAGAGCTTTACAATACTAAACAGTGATGTTACTTCCATTAGACTTACAACTCTTTAAGAAGCTTGTACCCTTTTTTTACCCACTGTATAATCGATGAACACACAGATGTTACAATTAAAAAATATACAGGAAAGTTAGGCTAAGCAAGATTATTGCAACAAGAAGATAATAAATGAAAAATGCTTACCGATGCTGTAGGCTCACAACATTCTCCATGAGAAATGACACCCAGGAAGAAATCCTTCCTCAGTGGCATTCAGCACTTAAATAGGTCTAGGAGAGGTGCAGCCAGGCTCCACCCCTTCCAGTAGCACAGGTGAATTACCTTCACCTGTGCTCCTACAGCTGACTCAGTGCTCGCTTCAGGTGGTCAATCAGAGGTTCAGGCCATGATTCAGCAGTCCCATACCCCCGTACAGCAAGCCAGTTTAACGTAAGATGTTTGTTCACATGCTGTGCTCAGAATAAAGATGTTCATTACACGAAGAAAGTAGAAGAAAACACACAACTGGCGCAGACAGAAAATTTAAAATGTTTCACCACCCTCACAGTAAAGAATTTCTTCCTAACATCTAGTCTAAATCTACTCTCCGCCAGTCTATAGCCATTTCCTCTTGATGTGTAGCTACACGTCCTTACAAATAGTCCCTCCTCCCAGCTTTCCTGCAGGCCTCCTTCAGGTACTGGAAGGCTGCTGTAAGGTCTTCTTGGAGCCTTCTCTTCTCCAGGCTGAAAAACTGCAGCTCCCTCAGCCTGTCCTCATAGAGGAGGTGCTCCAGCCCTCTGATCATCATTAGATGGTCTCGAACCTGATCTTCACTTACAGCAGGCAGATCTTCCCTCTCCAAGTTCTTACCTTTGCTTTGTGCAGCTTTGGTGGTGTGGTGGAACCCCTCCCAGTGAAGACTGAGGGAAAGAAGTTGTTGAGCCCCCCAGCTTTCGCTGCAGAAGGGCCAGAAAAATTATGGTCTGATTTTTTTATGTTGACTTACTTTCTGATAACCCCTCTGTTACATTCCCTACTTTGAAAAGTCCAGAGTACTTGGAAAGCCTTCCTAATATTTTTCTTCATACTGAGTGTGCCTCTATTTTTAACAGACAGAATTAAAAAGCAGAAAATGAACTCTCACCTGACCAAATTATATTTTTTTTCTCTGTAACTGTATTTTGAGCTGGAAAACTGTTAAGTTCCCCTTGTACCATTAAATTCTTTAAAATTTAAGTTATTACTCTATTTTCATTAATTTAGTCCTACGTTTTTTTCCTGAAGAACAGTCCTCAAAACTACATTCCCTCTCCTGTATCTCTGAGGTCTTATATACATGCTTTTTGTCCACTTGGGTGCCCAGAATCAGACTTCCTCTAGATTTTTCAGCAGTCAGAAAATATTGCCAAGGACCTAAATAAATTTATTTCATCTGTAATAACATCTGAAGCAATATTAGTCCAGGTCTAGCACCCATTGTTGAGACTAGAAGGAATATGAGGGATATTTTATCCAAGTCATCTGAGTCACTGAGTACAGCCTTCGCTTGTTCTCCTTAAAAATCAATGTTTTTTAAACACTGTCATTAACACATCACATATAGTTTTTACTGTTTGTATCTGTGGGTGGTGATGGAGCATAACAAAGAGAAATACTTCAATTTCCCCTAAAAACAGAATTTAAAATAAACAACTCTATCCATAATTTTTTTACTTCGTATAAATGAAGAGGTTCATGGAAAATATGCAAACAGGTATTTATCCTTGGTTCAGTATATCCAATCACACAGTGTTTGTGTTTTTGCTATGATAAAATGAATTAAACAATACTAAAACATTTCGTCCAGATTTACTCCTGGGAAGCCATATATTTAACAAAGATAGTAGGTTGGCCAAGCTACAGTCTTGTGTAATGCTAAACAGACTTAATTAACCAATTTCTGCCAGAATGAATTTTGAATGCTTTCTTCTCCACCTCATTGTAGTTTATCCTTTTAGACGTTCCCATGAATTTAGCCAGAACTACTGTACTGGCCCAAATATGAGCTTCACTCTCATTTAAAAAAAAAAAAAAAAAAATAGATACAAAAAATAAAAATTAAAAAGAAAATCAGAAAAGAAGAAGAAAGGAAGAAGAGAAGCAAAGGAGAGGGAGGGAGGGAGGGAAAGTCTAATCCCCCTGTCACTCCTCAGCCCCAGCCTCCAAAGGCCTTCTTCTCAGTGGTCAGGCTGCTAGACATCCTGCTGTCTCAGCACAGCTCTCAATTCCATTTAAGCACTGGGCCTGGAACAAGCATACAAGTTGAACATTTCCACTGCTGGATTTTGGATTCTGTCTTGGCAAACTAAAGTTGATGGACAGGAACATGGACATGAGACTACTTTCCTTTTTACATTAACTTCTTCTTCTGAACCACACTTCAGTAAAATGTTGATAATAGAGGTCAACTGAAGTAATACTTAATATCTAATTTTGCAATGCAGCATGGGAAATAATGATCCTTGATTATTTTTTTCCAAAACCCAAAGCAAATATTGTTTCACGCAATACAATTTTATATGTACTCTTTTTTATTATTTATTTATTTATGTATTTATGTATTTACTTTCAAGTCCATTATTCTTCTTGCATTACTTACCAACTTGTTGCTTCCCTCACTTCATTTCAGCAATATGAGTTTTCATTAATCTTTCATAAATGCTGTGATTCTATCATAGCTGAGGGAGTAAGGGAACAGTTCTGCACTTAGTACCGAATGTAATGGGAACCAAGGTCAACAGACCTGCACAGAGTAAGAAGAACTTGCCAGATTAAACCCTGCAACTTTGAAGATAACAAAAATGCAGGACATCAGCAGACCACGTATTAACCAGTGCAAGTGAAAAACCACATTATAAAGCACTACCTACCTCCTCACCACAAGTAAATAAACTCAAATAAGTTCAAAAGTTTGGAAATGGTCCTCCACATTCTCAAGTTCTCAGCTTGGTTGTTGCGGCTTGCTTCATTAGTAGATGCTATACTATGTCATACTAGTTATCCTAATTGTTTTCTAGAGTAAATCCATTATTCCTTCTTGGAAACAAAATTTCCTGGCATACCCACAGTCAGAAAAAATAAAGCTTCACATTTGGGATATAAAGATCATCTGATCTCTGAATGACATCTGTAATTCAGAGGATGCAAATCATATTTTAAATAATGGTATTTGTAGATAAAAAGGAAACTCCTTCTGACAAAAAAAGATGGCATCAGAGGACACAGTCTGTTTATTCATGACCTCACATTAAGATTCTGATCACATCACAGTCATTCACCTTTGCAGACAGGTTGGCTAAAGTCTGGCAAACAGTGGCAGAATGCAAACGCTATGGTCATGGTATGCGCATAGTGTCAATAATTACTCAGATGATATCTCAGAAATTGTGTGGCCTGGAAACGAGTGGTAATGACAATGTTGAATCATTTCATCTTTGAATACAGCAAGAATAAAGTCTAATTATTATCCACAAGAGCTTAAATGCAGAAAAACCGCAAACAGATTTACCATTTGAAGAGTAGGGAAAAGGCTAAAAAACTTGTGGCCAAACGACAAAAGAGTTAATTCAGGACTTTGAATGTCAGAATTGTATTTCGTAAGCTCAAAGATTTCTGATTAAAGTAGATGGCAAAAAGGCCAACGTGCTTTTATCAGACATTAGTGTTTACAGAATACAAAACAGGATTTTGTTAAACATATATATTATGCCAGATTGAACTATAAATCGAAACATCTGTGTCCACGTTAATCTCAGATACAGCAAGGAGATTACTTGAATTGTGTTTAATTTTGTGACCTTTTTAGATGTGGCTTTGTTTGAAAGGGGGAAGGGATAATTTTTTAAGTTTTAATTCCTAAGCAACAATGCCAATAGTCCAATACTACAGCAATATCTTTTAAAATCACCCAGATGAATAACAAAAAACCTTTGGTCATTTCCCAGTATTGTTATACAGGGAGCTCTAAAAAATAAATAGTCACATAAATAGAGGCATGTAGTTTTAAGCATGCTACAAGCTATTCATGACATAAGCATTCAATTAAAACTATTTTATGGGCAATAATCACATTCTGAAAAGGCAAACATGGATGGTTTGCGGATATAGCCATAATGCCTGCAAAATTAAATAAAACAACAGGTAAACACAGTTCAGTCTCTATGCTACTTAAAGAAAGCATTTTTAAAGTTTTGTTCCTGCCTCCAGGACACAAGGGACAGGAAGTAGAATTAAAGATTTTTTATTATTATTATTTTAAAAATACGATAATTATTTGTACTTCTGCAGTCCTATTATCATTAACCAATCTTAGGTTAACTGAAGCAATGATTTCAATAAAGAAATTCAAGTTTAGGAAGTAATAGAACAGAACAGCTGTATTTTCCAGCAGCACAAATCAGGCTAACTGGCAACTGAAGTTTAAAGCGAACAAACTTTAAGCATTACAGGCCACTCCAAGCTGCAAATGGCTTATGATGACATTCTGCAGTAGTCATCTCTTCTAGAAGAGTGTATTGTTTTAAGAGCCACTCTAAAACTCATAGAAGCCACTTCTAATGCACTGAGACAATATTTACGAAAGGGCCAACTATGTTTGCAAGGAACACTTCTTCCCTCATTCCCCTGGCTGTCTACTTCAAATACTTTAAGTCTCTTTTTTGAATGTCACTTCTTCCTCAACTCCTATCCCATTGCCTGGCATGCAGACTCTCAGAATACATGCTCTAATACTGAGAAATAGAACAGGGTGAGGGCTGAGAAAGGGTGACGTAAAACAAAGCAGAGATTCTCTGTTTTATGAGACAGGGGTGTTGTATTTTGGTACTTCAGAAAGGGACTTTTTTGATCACAATATAAATATTTTTTGCAGCATGTACAACATACAGCATGCAATATAAAACAGAAACAAGGCCTTTAAAATTCAGCTACTTAAGAAGAACATGAAGAGCCATCTCCTCACCTGATGCAGGTACTTCCTAGTTTTACCATACTTTAGACAGTAGTGTCTCAACTTCCAATCATGTTTCACTTGTACTTCTGCTCGATCAAATACAGCTACTTTGAGCCCACCATCTGTTTGCACTGCACACCATACTGCATAGCTTTGAATTTATATGGCGACTAGATTTTATCTTAACTCTTACTTGGTAATTTTTTTTTCCCTTTTTGAGGATGAGAGATGTAGAAACATAGTTTAAGACACAAGACAGCATACACAGATCAACAGGAACTTTAACGCTGACCAGGATAAAGTGGGATAGAATTTTATCCCATGTCCTTTCACTGATCTACTGTTGTCTTATATAGGAGGGGTAATACACAGGCCACCAGGGCTCTTTAAGAGATGCTTTGCTTCTTGCTGAAAGAACAGCACATTGGAATGTATGTTCTCTGACATAACTTTTTAGATTGACATATACTGGGGAAAAATTTTTAAGTTTCCAAATGCCTGGAAAGTTTATTCTGGGAGGAGATACAAACTTCTGATGTTTCTCTTACTGATTATTTTGTCATCAGAAAATTTAAAAATCACTCCGTTTTATCAGTGAAAATGCTATGTTGTTTTTTGTTGGTTTTTTTTTGTCTGTTTGTTTCATACAAAAGTTAAAAAGAGACTCCGACCCTTCCTAAGACTAGCCACAGTTTACAAGTCAATGACTCAACCACCAGGTAAAAAGAGTTACCAAAGTTTTCCTCCAACTGGAATGTGCTAAAGTTATGTTTAAAGTAGAAGGCAAGCATGAAATGTAGGTGAAGGACTCAAAATACCACTTCAGACAAAAACCAAAACACTCAGTACGGTAAGCAAAAAGAAGAAAAGAAAGACAACTGTGAGGAACTGGTTGCTTCTGAATTTCATCCAACTTTAGTCTTCCAAAATGACAGCCTGGAGTATATTGGGATCTGTTCCTCTAACTCAAAGCCGATGAGTGCCTTGGCATGACTTCTGTCAGATGAAGTTGAAAATCCATTCCTTTTTGCAAAAAAAAAAAGTGATCGTACAACTTAGCTCCACCCTACCATTTTATGTTGAGGAAAGCATTATCTTTGGGTCACGGGAACACAGAAAAAGTGTGTGACCAACCAAATTTACAAGTATGCAAATTAATCACTGGAAAGAATGTATTAAGACTCTTACACTAGCAGGGAACTGAAAAGATTCTGGCAACGATGGAAACAACAGCAGGACAATGCAAACTCTGGAGAAAAATAGCTGTGTGTTCCCCTCACCATATTTGCAATGATGTGGTTGGTTAGTTCATCTGTAGTTTAACAGATCTTCCCTAAATATCCATATAATAGGATCTAAAAACAGAAATCGGGAAGACACCTGAATTCACAAGAGTTTATTCATCACAACCAGCTGGATTTAAAGGTTTTGACAGAAAACTTTCCATTCTGAAGTTAGGCTTGCAATAGCAGATACTATTATGGATGAAGATCAATTGATATCAATGCTGAACAAGTGCTCACTTCACAACACTATCGCAGACATTTGAAACTGTCTTCCCTACTAAAATCTCATTTAACATTGCTGAAAATACATCCTGCACACCTATCAAGACATATTTTCTGAATGGATTTAACAACTCAATATGTAAAGCTATTTGGTTATTTGTTCAGACTGCATTTTATTGATTCTGTAGTTCAAAAACATGACCGGCACTTTCCCTGGAAAAAAATCTGTCATGGAAAACAGCAATTCCCATGATACTAAAACAAACAAACAAACAAACAAAACAAACAAACAAAAACAACCCAACAGCTATTTTCAAAATCTACCCTCGGAATGTCTTTCATATCTTTTCAGGAATCAATAATTCTAATTAAAACATTAAGCCAAACTCTGACTGTCTCTGAAGCACAGACGCTGTACAGCCATGCAAACTTGCAGGTAGAAGGGTGAGGACAGAACAGTTATTTTACAACCCCTTTCTGACTCCTGCTGTAGTTTAAGCAGGAAATATGTTTACCTTGATAATTAACAGCATAACATGTCAGACACAAAATATTTCCAGAAACGATTTCTATATGAAAAAGTACAACAGACCAGTTAAAAAGATCAGACGCCTTGAAACTTGCTATGTAAAGTCTGCCGTATAAAATTGCACTGTCATTTAGAGAAGCACAGTCAACTCCGAACAACCTGTTGTTGAACCAGTTCCACAATTCACCACAATTTCAGCCTAAAGTAGCATCTAAATAAGGTTGTTAAGTATATTTATGCCTATTTTCCTCATCTTGCATCTAGAACACAAAAGACATGGGTTTCGTTTGGTTTTGATTGGCCTTAAGCTTCTTAAAACTTCCACAGATTTCTTGTAAAAGGTAGCATTCAGTACCATTTGGCTTGTAATTAATGGGATTACAAGACACAGTGAATTAGAGTTACAGATTCAGGTCTGCAAGAGTGTGAAATTATGGAAGATAAAGAGTTGCAAGAACTAAGCATTCCAAATACTCCAGCTCTTTTCACATGCATTGGAAAAAAGTGCAAAGCAATTTCTCTGCCTTTACCTAATATAATCCTAAAGTAACAAACACATCTGGCAGCAAAAATATGAAATCATACATTATTAAGGTACCTATCCTCTTCCTCAACAGAGCAGAAGACAAAGAACAAAAACCATGTGGGAAATGTTAGTCACATTGCTTAACGTCGTACAGGAAAGTTCTAAGATTTCTGTGTTTTGCTTTTGGAGGTAGAAGATTGTTTGTGCAGTTGGAAAAAAAAAAATCCTGTCACTATAGCCAGGCAGCCAACCAATCGCTGATATCAGCAGCATTCTCCTTCCAAAGAAAATATTCTCCCATTTTAATGAATATATTTTTGCTTATGTGACTGATGTGCTTTTCCTCTGAATTCAAGACAAAGAAAATGGCTAATGGACTGCTAAAATGCCTCGGTTCCAAGTCTGTACTCATCTATTCAGAAGACCATATATTATAACTAATTTATCAGGATTTGCAGTTTTTACCTAGCAGCCTTGGGGCTTTAGCAAAAGCTTATTATTTATGTGCACAGAGTTCAGACAGTTGAACTGAGGCTCTTCTGAGGCATGGGATCTCTTCTGAAAGATTTTTCTCATCTTCTATTCAACAGCAGTAGTCAGTATCCATCAATCCATCCTAGGCAACTTTGAAACCACAAAATATAAATGAATTGGTCTCTTGATTCATCACTGAGTCCTTCCACATATAGAGGAGAGTCTTAGAGAATATAAAATTGCTGGAAATTGTCAGAAAAATGAGGTTTTCTTTCCTTTAAATTCAAACAACCAAGTAAGGACAACTGTGCCCATTTGCCTTTAGACCTAAAATACAGGAAAAATCAACCTGGCAACATGTGGTATCTCACAGTTATTTTCTGTTCTGTTGTTTCCTCACCCTGCATCTTGTTTCTAGTGTTTCAGCATGCAAGAGTCTAAAGAGTCATGATTTCTAGATGACCAGATGTCCCATACTGACACTGGTGAATCCTTTACCTGATTCTCTCAGTTGCCACAGGCAGTAGTACTATTGAAACACCAATCAAACACACAGATGGTAAAACCTCCTCTGGCCAGATCTACAGCATGACAAAGTACAGAGATGAGCTTGATATGCTACTGAAGATTTAGGGCTTGAGAAAAAAAGATCAGTAACAAGCAAAAAAGCTATTGCTCCCTCTGCAGACATGCTTACTTCAAACAGCACATCTTTATGTTGTTTCACTTAGTCTCTTTGAACAGAAAACCACAAAATGGCCTCCTTTGAAAATAAAAGCATCCACATGGCATGTTAGAATTAAACGCTCATGAAGCCTGACTGTCATTTCTTTTGCCAAGAGCTTTCTTGTCAGGAAAACAATATAATTATTTTTTTTCCAGTCAAAGCAGTTTGATTTTTTGAACAGGACTTGAAGCTCTGTAATAAAATTATCCTCAGGAGGCTCAGACACACTATGGTCCAGAGCAGCTGAAGACACCAATCTACGAACAGTTCCTAGAAGAGCACAGCCATGAAAGCATAGGCAGCACTGGCTGAAGAAGGAACAAAGCATTGAGAACACTTGGTTCATTCTTTAGATATATCTACTGGGAGATAAAAAAGGCAGAAATTGTGAAGTACATACGTGCTTGCACAATACACAGGGGAATGCAATAGCACTTATCTGACCAATCTTCTATTGTAAGTCAGTTTGTAGTTTGTATTCCCTTGCTGCCATAATGCGCTCCAACTCCAAGCTCCATTTCAAATGGACACAACAAAAGAGGAAAGAGGGAAGAGTCCTCAGTCAAATCTTGATTTGAGCTGCTTCTGGAATTTCAGAAAATGTAATTTTTTTACCTCCTCCTTCAAAATTAATGTGCTTTTTATGGCTTTAAATAAAACAAGAAGGAGAACTCACAGAATACTATGAGAATGGTTGCTATAGTATAATCAGAAGAGGAAAAGTCAGAAACTTTACAAGGAAGCTTAATATTAAATTTCCAGTGTGATTTTACAAACTTCATAAAATACAAATATTTTGGAAAATGAGCCAGACTTTTAATAGCAATAAAGTAGTAATACTTAACATTTACATTGTGTTGTACAAAAAGTACACTAGGGCATTCTAGAAAATATTATGGAAGAAGGAACCTTATGATTCCCAGTTTGGATCTTCAGTATGAATCAGATACAGATGAATTTTCCGTGTGCCCAGTTCTGTGATTTGATTTTAGTTCAAGACTGCTCTGCTTCTATTACTTTGCAGATTTACTATATCACCTTAGTATTTTTCAATCTTTTGATACCCACACAGAGCCACCAAAATACAAGAAACAACCAATCAACAAAACTCCAGCCTTTCATGCAAACACAACTTCCACATCCTGTACAGTGATCTAAATGTCTTCTCTCTAAGTTCTGGTTCTGTATTATGCAAGAAACTCCCTTGAAACTCCACTGGAAGAGATCCCATGACCCTACTACCTCCACTACTAGCAGCCAAAAAACACGTTCTCCCCTGCTCCTTTCCAAGCTCTGCCAAAGGTGAAGAACTCACAGCCACCATAGAGACACCATATGTTTTTCACAATACAGCGACTTTTTACCTTGTTGGATTGCTTTGACAAAGAGGCACAAATCCCACTGGCTTACTGGGGCTTGAATATTTTGAAGGAGCCATATGATGGGAAGATCAAATTTGGAGAGGCAGAGGCACAATAACAGGTTGTCATGGTGGAAGAAGAGAATAACATGGTACTTACAAGGGGTGGGAGGTAGGAAAGAGAAACCATTTTTCCTTGCAAGTGTGTCATTTAGATTAGCCCAACTATCTTCTGAAACACAACCAATTCCTTGTTGGACATTGTCTTATAAAATAAAATAAAATAAAGCACTCCTCCTTTATATTTCTCTATTTATGATACAAATGAGGATAGCTGTAGCTTTGGAGGAAAGAAAAAAAAAAAAAGAGGAATGTAATCTTAACCAAAATGTGACCTTAGCAGATGTAATCCAATCTGATTTCCACTACATTAGCCTACGGATGCTTATGCAACTGCATAGCACAGCAACTGAGAGACAAAACAATGGAAGTTTTAAGGTTTTATTTATTGCTCATTCTCAAAACATTCAATCGCCATCATGTTTCAACTGCCAAACCTAAATTAGAGAGGTTAAAAAAAAAAAAAAGTACTCTTCAGGGGAACATTAGAGTTCTATAGAGAGGTGTGAGCTCAAGGAGATGGAGCATCTGGCTACAGACCAACTTGCCTATAATTCCAGACCAAGTGGACCCATATGGATAGCTTTTAGAAAATCATAAGTGATAACAAGTAGAAAAATTTTCTACTTTCCATGTTCAGTCTCCTTTTTTTGGCATTAATAATTAAACTGTACTTACTGCCATTAGTAGACT
Organism: Tympanuchus pallidicinctus; assembly: GCF_026119805.1. Classification (NCBI taxonomy): domain Eukaryota; kingdom Metazoa; phylum Chordata; class Aves; order Galliformes; family Phasianidae; genus Tympanuchus; species Tympanuchus pallidicinctus. The sequence continues at coordinate 1,016,331 of NW_026294752.1, read as the reverse complement.
ACAGAAACTTTCAACAGAATCTAAACAATTTTCATATAACCTAATCACTTTCTTATTTATTCACATTCACCAACATTTTTCCTTCTCCTTTGGATGGATTTCTGTGTAGTATTACAAAGCGTAGCAAAAGCTGTTTTGCTAATATATTAAGCACACTGGAGCAGTATATTCATCTTTTCTTTGAGAGCACAAGGACTATACACCAAATCTCAGACTGCAGGTTTAAACCATATTAGAATTAGTAATATGAAAGGTCAAAAAGACAAGCACTTAAGGTTACATGATACACACCTACACCTATAAAGTGCTGGAAGCATTTCATCATTTACATTTTTGCCAACATACTAATTGTCTACAGTGTTCAGCAGCTGTAATATGAATCTATGCTAGTGATCACCTATACAGGTAACCTCATTTCTCACACAAATTTGACACAAATCTTATATTTATAATTTGCACAGCTTCCTTTTTTCTTGCATTTTCGTTCTGAATTAATAGGTAGTTCAATGCTGCTTCCTTCCTTTGGTATTACCCGACAAATGAACACATACAGGATGTAACTTAAACTGTTAATACCAAAATCTCACAGAATATGCTCCAGTAGTCAGGATTCATTGGTATTTTCTTTGTAGTTAAAATCAGTCCTTTACTTTGTAAGTTTTATCTTTCCTCATCAGAATTCAACAGTGAAAATAAAGGGAATCAAAGTTCATTACCTGCTCTCTGATCTATCCTGCTTATATATATAAAGTAAAAGTTAATAATTCTCACACCAAGAAATTGAGTAGTGAAAATTAAGAAGCTTTTGCTAATGGTATCACATTACCAATGTGAGCTAACTCTAGAATCCTGCCCAGGATTTATCTTGACATTCCTCTAACCTCAACACATAGCTATCACATCTTCAATTACTATCATAAAATTAATTGCATGTTCTTATTTATGTTAACTAAACTTTTTTCCCTCTTGGAGTGCACTGTTAAGTCATTTTTCCTAGTGCTAAATACGAACACATCACAATCAGAACCCACGATATTCCCAGACAGTTTTATGCTCAATCCATCAAATACCACAGTCCCCTAAATACCATGAGCTATTAATCCAACCGTATTGCCAAACTGGAAAACAAATACAGTAATTAAACTCCTGAAGAAAATAGAGGACCTGGGGAAAAGATAGCCTGAAGACAAGAAGGGAGAAGGATGCAAACCTGGTAGATACTAGACTATGATTTGGGATGAGGTACATTCTGCTCTCATCCTCCTAAAAGTGTTACTGATAAAAACATTGCACAGGCAGACATGTATGTTAGGTTAAAGCCATAGTTATCATTTATGCACTTAAATCTATTTAACTGCGAAGACAAAAGGGAAGAAACAAAAATAGAACAAACAGACCAATCCCCATGACACACTCTGATCACGATGGATGAACAACGAACTGAATATTTCCATCTGGACAGGAGCGTCATCTCAGCACTATGTGATATATTAGCCAAAAGTTGAGCACAGGTTTCCAGTTTCAGCCCAGCATTAGACAGGCAAGTCAACTCTTAGAGACACTGATTTTGATAGGAAAGTAACGTTGAAAGTCTCAGTTCAAATACACTAATACAATAAAACAAAATAAAATATAAAAAAACTCACAAATCATTCATTGCCTGACAAGAGTTTTCATTACATGCTCTCTCCAGTTCATTACATGAACTGAGAGCACAGAATTCTCTGCTGAATATGCCGTGTCCCTGAATAGCCTTGTTTCACTTGCATCCAGCAGAAAGGTATACTATAAGTTGAGTGAGGTTTGGGTATTTTTATTTCCCTGCTCTTCACTCTTCATCATCTTTTTTTTTTTCATTCTCTTTGTTTTACTTTAAATATGGGAAAAATTACAAATAAACAGCAAGTCCAAACTGAAATGATAAAGATTTAATAATTCAACAACCAAAATCAGCTGCATTTTGCACTTTTACCTCACAGGAGTTTGATCTTGTTGATTTTAAAATTTACCTGTTCACAGACATAGTGAAAAAAAATCTGAAATATTATATAAAAATGCAACAAACGAATCAAAACCAAAAACAAACAACAACCCAACAAAGCCAAACCAAAACTATAAGCAACATTATCCTGTAACACAGGAGATCCCGTTTCTTTTCTTGACTGCCACTGGTCTGATGCATGGCCCATTCACTGCCCTGCTGTTTCCATTTACTGGTAAGCTACCTGGGAACATCCACACCTTTTCAGCAGATAGTTTTCACATGTACAGATAAGAAGTGGAATCCAGAAAGGAGAAATGCTTTTATGCAGATGATTATTACATTGAAAGGCATATGCTTAAACCAAATACTGGCGTCAAAACAGTGAAGTGGGAAATCATAAATAAACATTCAATAATTGAGGAAAAAAAAAAGTACTGCGGTATGATTTACTTCCTTTGCTTTCCTTAAAATGTTTCTACCCTCTAACCAGCTATATTTTTGGTTACTTTGCATCATCCTTCGGCTTAGAGATACGGTTTTATATTGGAAGTTTTCGAAATTTGTTTTTTGAATTCACAACCACAACCAAGAAAAATGTTGTTCAATTTCTGAGGGGGTTCGGCATGACAGCTTTAATTGACACAACTGCATGACAGGATCATTTGCACTACTTTCTGTGACATTCATGGTATATACTGCTCCAGACAGAAAGTCACACATAAAAATTCACAGGTAGGTCTTCCACATGCTCTTGGCCACAGCAGACACGACTCAATCTGAACAATTTTTGTGTCAGTAAGAAAGGTACATCATCTCACCTTTTCCATGCACTCAAAAAAGAAAAAAAAACAATTTCTGTCAAAGCCATTAGAGTGGAAATTGTGCTGCTGGGCACACAGTACTCATTCTGTTCTCTTTACAGTGCTGAACTGTTCATGTGGTGAGTATTATTAACCAATGGCGATGAACAGCATTAAAAATTTATCTCTTATTTTGACACAGTTTATTAAAAATAATAATAAAAATCTACTTCACAAAGTCAATGAAGAGAATTATATTCTCTTAAGAAAGAACTGAGACTCTGGGATTTACTTTCCTATAAAAATCAGTGTCTCTAATTAATAGCCTGCATAAAAAAGCAAATGTAAAACATACAGGAAGCTGCTTCTTTTTGAACCCCTGTATCCTGCTACAAGAATAATATCCTTTACTATAAACTTTTACCTCATTTGTCATCTCTTCTTATCAAGAGCAAGACACTTCAGGCCAACATGTTGCCCATGATCCTTAGGCTGGGAAGCATTCTGAGCTTGTCTCCCTCTTTCAAACTGAAAAATCTGGCCCAATTTTCATAAACTGAACATTGACAGCTCCTGTGGATTTTAGTAGGGACTGAAAATGCATCTTCCTTACAGCTTCTACAAACTAACTTCACGAGTTATTCTAATCGCATTCCCCTTGTCTCTGAAAATCTGGTGCTCTGTCTCTTTCAGATGGCTTTGAAGTAACGTACATTGAACCTTTGGATGAAGTCTACAACATAAATGTAGAGAATACTCTTCCATGAACTAGTTACAGCCCAAATCTCCTAAACATTTGGAAAAGATCTTTACAAAGACATTTGTAAAGTATCGAGAACTGATAATAGCTCTTTTCTCTTCCTGTCTGCTTTAAATTCTCAATCCTTTTCCCCAGTTAGTCCAAAGGCACAAACCACGTCCTAGTACTGATAACACTCAGGTGGAATACTAGAGGCAATGAGCAGCCATGGAGAAGAATACACATTACTTCCATATTATTCTTTCTGAAAAGCTAAAAGAATAGTGAATTGATTTAAAAAATAACTCACACTTCTGTAGTGTCACAATGTACTAAAGAGAAAAGGGAGAATAAATTTTCTGCTGTAGCACAGCTAAAGTTATAACAACTTGCAAGTTGAGGAATCTACCTTATGTATACATAATTTATAAATGTAATTTATTATATATATAAGTTGCTACAAAAGTAATACCTCCTATTTGTTTCCATCAGAACTACAATAATACAATAATACTATTTGATAAAGTAAATCCTCAGCTACAAGGTATTGTTTTTCAACATAATCATCACCACTGGCCAATTAACATGGATGAGCTGATTGAGAAGCTCTTCATTTTGTGGTGTGATAGCTGTGCATCGTCATCTGGAACACAGCTTGTATTTCGTGTATTGTTGTCCACCACCCATTGCCTCATTGTCTTCATATCCACTCTTTGGTCTCCATAAATGTTCATCAGTGTTGAATGTCAGTGGGTGCCATTTTTTTTTTCCACATGGAAAAATAGCACACCTTTGCTTCACATGCGCTTCCGTGTCAGACACCATTCTGTCAGACTACCCTTCTGCTGCCATCTGTCATACGGCAACAAAATGTAACAGAACATCAGTGGGAAAGTTCCACTCCTACTGCTGTACCACCAACATCTGCTTATGATGTTGTGGGCAAATAAAATAAAATAGGAGGCATTACTTTCAGAGCAAGCCTTGTACTTGAAAGTATTCCCAACTACATACACATATATACAAGTACATGTATAAGTAAAATAGGAAGTGGTAAATGTATTCCTATGATGAAAAGAAATATGCATTTCCTCCTAGCTTCCCAACAAAGGAGCCTTTCCATGGCTGTCACATTATTTAGATCCAACCCAAGAAGGTTCTGCAATGAGTCTCCTGCAACTGACACAAAAAATTATAGTCCTGATTCAGGAAAGACTTAGCACACACTGCCACTCTGTTAAGCACTTAAAGTATTTTAAGAACATACTGAAAACACCATTGATGCTACGGACAAGCCCAAGCCATTTTCTTGAACAGTGAATTTTGATCTGAGTGAAGGTTATAAGAATGAATACATTTATGTTCTCCCTCATCTGAAAACAAGACCACGAATAACGCACAAGACTGGGGATCGGTGATGACAATATAGCAAGTGTCAGAGGAAGAAGGAGAGATTTATCTTGACGATCTGCAGGAAAACCTGCATAACTCTAACTACTGCCAAAAGTACCAGATGCACGACTTTGCATAAATGCAAGAGAAACTGGAGAACATTAAGGTAATGATTATTTCAGCCTCTGAAATGTGACACAGGGAATGCATCCATGGTAAAACTTGCCATGCAGATGCAGGACAGCTAAATATACTCCATCTCTACACGAGGGTGGGCAACAACGATACCTGATCAGCCTGCACTGTGGCTGAATGATCTGCTAGATTGCAGGTAGGAATTGATAAGTGTTACAATTGCTTCCTGGAGCTGAAACACAAATAGTAGTGTGGGCACTTACTTAGTACTCAGTACTGGGACTGGGTTATATATGCCATCTATGGGACAGTGTTTCGTCAGAGGAACAGCTTTCACATCTAAATCAAACAACATTGCAGAGGTGAAGCTTCATAAGGACCACGTTTGACTTGGTGAAATGTCTGAGCTACCCTTCGGGAGAAATACAGTACCTGTGATAGAAAAGAAAAAGCAAAACCTGGCACACTGCATGGCTAGGATTCTGTGATAATGAACTCTGCCTAGCTGGGAAGAAAAGGCCCAAAGTGAACAGTCACCCTTGAAGAATTTTGATAATGCAGACTTGGATCTGTCTGTTCCAGAAATGCCAGATTTGGCATGACATTAAAACTGAAGTTGAATTCTTACAACAGAGAAGAAGTAGATAAAAATCTACACTGATGCTTGGAAAAGTGATCTTTACCTAGAGAACATACTTTAATTTTAATTAATATACATTTTTATCTTATTAAAAAAAAAAAAAAAAAGAAAAGGATGTTAAAAGATGTTAAATTTTAATCTATTTGATGTAAATTGTACACACAAAGCCTTGAAACACACAGGTCTGGATCCTATATTTTTTCCAGTTAGAGAAGAGAAAGTGTAAAGAACAATAAAACTAAAACATGACTTTCAATTATGAAGCAGCTTCAGTGCTTGTGAAAAAAAAAAAAAAAACAAACGAAATTTCCTTTCTTCAATGACTTCTAAAATTCTGTGAATGAAATTTCATTGATTAGTGTGAATTCTCTTGCAACTGTATCTGCTCAGGAAGTTCCTGGTTAGCAATCAGTGAGATCATACACAATGGTCCATACAAATTAAAAACAAATAAATGCCCAGCATCGATTAAAGATGTAACAGTACAGACATTACCAAGCCTTGAAGCCCAGGAAGGAGTCCTGTGTCCTTCCACAGGCATTCTGTTATCTCAATAAACATCCTTATCTATAGGTTAGATTTTGCTCATGGCAGCATCAAGATTTTCCAAACGTCAGGTTGGAAAAGCTGTGGTTTAGATTCTGCTTCACACCTGGCCTGCATGTCGCTAAGGGACAAACCAGATTGAATTTCTGCCAGCCAATGTATCTATCCTTTTACAGTTCCAAGTAGGGAAGAAGTTAAGGTGCCAACAGAAAGACCCTTGGTGCCTTCCTGACTCAGTGGGATAAATCAGATCCTTCAAAGCAGTTCTGGGGACCGCTGATGGGCAGATCTCTCTACTTTCATTCTCCCAGGTCATGTTCTATGTAACCAGTCCAGCCAAGGCTGGGATACGTGCACTGGTACAGCACAGGACAAGAGTTGGAAGCTGCATTTTTTTTTTTACATCAGTGTAGCTCTTTGAGTTCATAAAATGCCAACACCTCTGAAAGAAATTTTACTGTGGCTCCCCTATGCCAATTACACATTGCAAATAGAAGTTCTGAACTTTGTTGACTGAGGAAAAAAATGTTAAAGAACAGCTGCATGTTCCAATTCTTCTACCAACCAACCAACTTGCTCTGTAATCCTGGCTGCATTACAGCAGTCATCATGTTACACTCACTGGGAATATGCCTAAGCATACACACATACATACATGTTTGAACGCATACACACACACCAAAGCTATAATACACGTGTAAATTTCATTCTGTATTTACTTATTTGCTGTAAGCACCGTTCCTAATGGAAAATAGACCATGTCTCCTTTTCAAGGGAGTGATTAGGACCACATGTTTCACTGACTTACGTTGAGGACCTTGCTGATATTTTTGAAACCAAATTACTAACAGCATACTAAACTTATTTCCCTAGTGGAAACCACTGGCTACTAATTTAGTGAATATGAATACATTTGTCCCTAAACATGCAGGTAATCATCATATAAAGCCAGAGGCCTAAAATGAGTACATATGGGGCAGAAGAGACCAAGGTTCATACGTAATAGTAACATATTCTATAACCAAATGACTTTGTTTATCTGAGAAACCCAGTATTACATCACTTTTCCTAAGGAGAATATAAACAGCACATTTTTGAAGAAACAGTTACTTAATGTGCAACTTGTCACCACTATCAGCATTAACATAATAAAATACATGTGGAAAATCCCTTGAAGCAAACCTTCTGCAAAGCAGATTCTTCTCCAGTCTGGGTCAGAGGGTGTGTATGTCTCTGAAGGAAATGCTATCTGCCTTTCACACACCCACTCACAGGTCACACAGCAGAGCTCACTGTTGTGATGTCTCGACTGCATGCGTGGCATCAGCTCCTCGAAGCAAAGAAATCACTGCTGAATCTTGGGCAGGATATGTGCCTTGTAAAGACAGCCAGCAAATCACACTTATTAAATGCAATATATTTAATAGCAGCACTCGTTGAAATTTCAAGCCAGGATTTCAGAAGTTCTTTGTGGACAACGACTGAAGCAAGTTTTATCAAGGTAAGTATTACTAGCCATATTTTGCAAATATAGAAACCGCAGCAGGATGTAGTTGAAAAACTCAACCAGAGTCACCCCAAATGCCTGTGGAAGTGGCAAGTGTTAGAATCAAGCTCCAGACTGATTTTGGAACTACCAGACTCCGACAGTTAAGTCTGGATGAATGTTTGCACATCCTTGCAAGGTGCCGAATGTCTCCTGGCCATAGAGAAAGCCTCTCATTTCTCTTTGACTCTGTGCGCGGTGCTGCTAACACGTCAGAGCAGGCCAACCACACAGTCTGCCACAAATCCTGTTGTAAGACATTAAATTAACTTTTACAGTAAGTGGATCGTAGCACCCCCTGCGTTTTGCAGCAGACTCTGGATAACTCCTGTGCAGCACGCTGAAGAATGACTCTTGCTCTAACCACTAAAAGCAAGCAAACCTCACTCTTTGCCTAATAAACATTTCCTAGCACAGTTCCATCAAGAATGTATCAACAACACCACTGTTCTACTATGGCTTTGTCCTATAAGCAAAGGTTGATAAATGTTATAAATTCTGAGATTCAGCAGCAGCAAATATTTGAAGACAACCATTACAATCCTATTTCTTTTAATTTCATAACCTTGAATCAAGAATATAGTCCCTAAGCCATTCTATTGTTTTGTTGCTTACGGTATCATAAACTTTAAACCTGTTTAAATTATTCTTTGCCATCTAATGGTTGTCAGTTTTTCAGAAATAATATAATCTGTATCACTTCTTTAATCAAAGAAAGAAGTGCTGCAGCTCAAAGATATTGAGAGCAGTAGAGAAAACGGATGAGGAGCCACACAGATACGCAAAGCCAAATGACAATTTACGTATGGCAAATAAGTCATTTAAAGTCATTAAAAGATTATTTTTGCAGTCAGATTTGATGTTTCTCTCCTTTATGCTGCATTTTACTCCAAAACTGCTGGCTAAAGACACTTATTGGTGAGAAGAAGTAATGGGTTAATAAAAGATGGTATGCTATTAGATAATACTTCTACAGGTTTGCATCTGAAAGTCATAACATAACCTTCTATTTCATGTGTCACTGTGACAGAAGGTTTTCAAGGCAGAGTTCTTGAAACTGCAAGATGTTAAACAGATGTACTGTGCAGCCTTCCAGATTTAAATTATGAGAACTGCACTGGCAGCCTGTGTGTTGTATCCCCATTTTTTCCCCTTATCAGCTTAGGATGCTTTAAATAAAACCGTCTGTTTTATGCACTTTTTAAAATTTGATGCAATGCACCCTAGAAAGCCATGCTTCTTTATGCATCTGCTCTCCTCTACTTTTTCAAATCAGACAAGAAAAAGTTATTCTAGATACATCTTTTAGGCAGGGAGATCTCTCCCTTTTTCCTTATTCTGCAAGTATGGGCAAAGGGATACAATCTGTTGTGTAAAAAACATATCCACTGTAGGAATAGTGAAGAAAGATGGTAGAAATAAGAAATAAACAAAAACAGACCCATTGAAATTTCAGATTGATAGTGCATCTAAACCACTGAAATATTGATAATCTTCTTCCTTTTCAGTTTCAGCTGTTGCTTGCAGTCCAACAAACTGTTATTTGCATAGTTTCACATTTAGTTTGCCTGCCCAGTCAGATGCCATCACTTTTCTCCTTTGACATAATTAACACAACAGTATGTTAAGTATATGGATATGATCATTTCAATCATCAGGGATCTCTGGTACCTCCTAATCCAAATTATTTGTAAAGCATGGTCAACTTTAGAGTCAGGTGACCAGTTACAGTCTAGTTCATTCACTTATCATCCTTCCCTAGTAGATGGAAATTTCACAGCTTCTTTGATCTAAAGCCTGACCATCACCACCATGAAACTTTTCTTTCTCCTATCTGATCAGAATTTCCCTTGCTGCAACTTGTTCATTGTCTCTTCTGTCAACGTGCACTTTTGATGCTACAACTGTATCAACTCAATGCAGCACAGAATGAATGTTTCTGAGAAGGAAACATTGCTGCCTCACATTCAGCATGTTGTTCATGAGAATCCTCAGGTCTTCCTCCATAAAGTTGCTTTCTATTGAGTCAGGCCCTCAGCTGTTCTGTTGCACATGGTTTTTATATCTTACATCAAGTCTGGGACTTCACATCTGGTCTTCCTGAACTTCCTGAGATTCCTGCCAGCTCATTTGTCCAACCTGTGAAAGTTCCTCTGAACAGCAGTCAGACTCTCTTAGAACATCAACTATTTTCCCTAATTTGGTGTCATCTGCAAAGTTTCTGAAGTTAGCTCAGTCCCATTCTCCGGGTCATTAATAAAGAGATTAAACAGCACTGGCATCAGCATGGGCTCTGGGAAAACAAGACTATGGTATATCCTATTGGGCATACAAAAGCTAAATACACAAAATGTACTGCATGTTCCATGCATCACTGAATGAAATAAATGAAGTTTCCAATTCATAAAAGTACACAAATCTTTAAATTGCACAAATAATTTTAGGGGAGTCAGCACATTATAATAGCTAGAATTATAATAGCTAGAACTTAACCTACTGTAGCAGCATTTGTGCCTTTTGCATTCATGTGTATCTTTTAATTAACATTGCTGTATTGCTCCTAGACAGCGCAGACTAACCATCTGAGTCAGTTGCTACATAAATAAACGTATGAAAACTCTTTACTAGAGGAATAATACACAAAATCCAATAATACAATTGAAAATATTAAATATAATTAAGTTTACACCATTACACTGTAACAAAAGCATGAGTAGTCACACTACTGCAACACTGCATGATGACAATGCAGGTTGATGAACTCGGGTCACAAATGCTCAGGTACCTTTCAGATTCAAGTCCCTGGAGCTCTCTGAATTCAGGAAAAGTCCAAAGTAAATACAAGCATGTGGAGATCCCACCTTCCTTTGAAAACACATCCATAAATTGTGCATTACTACAATGGACTCTTTTCTGGCATTGAGCTACTCAGGAACAAGAAAGCATATCCCAAAAGCCATGCTAAAGGGCTCATAAAATATTCCTGCAGAAATTTCTCTCTCAGGTGCTATTCCCTTTTGATTCCACTTGGAATCAAGAAAACGCGCCCAACTCCCCAAGAACTTCTTGCATCCACATGAACAAATCAACAAAAAACTTCTGCCACTGCATGCAAACTATGAAGACAACTCTGCCGAAGCTTTGAATTGTGTACCTGATCAAAAAGACACACTTCACACAATCTAAGAAAAATTTTATGCCTAGAAATGAGTGACTCAAAAAAATGCTTTTTCTACTTTGTCATCTTCTGTTACCCATCTCCCATCTCATCATCCATGTTGATATATGGCACAGTAAAAACAGTACCAATTCAAAAAAACAGGATAGTGTTTTTAAATGTGAAATATTTAACAGAGTTCAAGTCAACTGAAAAAATAAATAAATAAATAAATAAATAAAGTAAATGCAACCATATCAAAAACTTTTATTACTTCCACGATGCAGAAAGCTGGATTGTGAGGTCAGTCAGATTTTGCATCTGAAGGCTGAATGTTCACAATTTTTTTTTTTTAAAGTAGTTTTTTACAGAAAAATCTGGAGCTTTGGCATAAAGCTCCCAAAGTGCATGGAAAATGCTTATGAATATTTTTGGAGTGCTAAGCGAGCAAAATTTTAGAAAAAGAGATGAATTTTATTCATGGCATGAAGTTACTTCTTAAGATTCTAAACGTCAGAGCTATGTGAATAATTGTCAGCCAGTCTCAGGGTAGAAGGTCCCTTCCAACTCTAAGGATTGTATGATCCTAAAAATTAGACCAACCTGAATTGGAGATCATGGGAAAAAATAATAACAAAAAAAAGCTTTTTGTCCACACCGTGAACAGGAAGAGCAGATCTTGCTTAGGTTTCTCGAGGTGTTCAAACTGAACCAAAACCAATTCATACATCCGTCCTGTGAACCACTTCTAGACTTCTTCCATAGACGCCCTCCCTGCTCTGCTTGTCCAAAGGAGGTGCTGGCAGGTCTCATGTGGTTTTCAGCTCGTTAGATCAGAAAAACGGAATGACTGAGATTAATGCAACCTCAGTACTGATAGCATTCCTCTTCTCAGAGTTTTCTAACTTTTAAGCTATTAATATAGTCTCTTTTTCACTTTAATAGTCTCATGGGCTTAACAGAGCATCATAACATTTACACCGTTGATCATCCCCATGAGTCAGAGAAAACATTTCTTCAGATCTCCCTTTTGATCTGAGATGTAGTATATTTAACAGAAAATACTTCACCATCTCCTTAATATTTTGTTCACATTTAAGCTTTTGACAATATTTAAAGCTGCTGAATTTGATGCAAATTACAAATAATTTCCTTTGTACCTGAACCATTCCCCTTATGAATAATTCACCAAAAAATATCAATTCTAATGAATGCAATTGTTAAAAATAAAAACAAGAAAACTAAGATAGAATACAAAAAAAGCAAACAAACAAAACATTTTTAAAAATTGCAAAAAAATCCACCCCTTTTAAGCTATATTTTCACCTATCAGAAGAAAGTCAGGACCATACATCAATTTCTGCAAGGAAGCAGTAAATAAAGGTTTATCAGTTAAATATTTTTTACTAGGAAGATACATGCCTGTATGAGGCTATGCATATTAGGAAAAATGCTTTCTTTTGGTAACAGAAAACATCGTGAAGCCAGCAAATATATTTAGTACTCTGCTCTCCTGAGAGCAGCTGCAGTGACTCCACAACAGGAGAATTAAAGCAGAATGGGGTGAATTTTATCACTCACCTGAACCAATTAAAACACAGAGCTACTAAATAGAGAAATCACAATGATCTCTGTAAGCCTATGGTTGGTGTTTTTTTTTAATCACTCAGTTTTTGAACAAATGTTAAAAGTACAGATAAAGCAGGAATTTGGGACACAACAGCTTTGAGGAGATTATAACATACTTTGATTACCATAAAGAAAAATAAAAAGTTTTATAAGCTATAACAAGTTTCACATTACCTTTCATTCTCTATCATAATTTCAAATATAGCTAAATCAAGCTGCAGTCTATTTTACATGCAATTTTAGCCTATTCCAGAATAACAGGCAAACGTGGTATTTTCATAAGTAACTGCACACAGCAGCAGGCAAGACTCCTCTGCAACAAGACTGTGGGCTGTAATTGGTGAAATAATTCCTAGCCATGCTTTCTGCATAGCAATTACGAGTTTGAAACTTGTATGTATAGATTTTACACTTCTGTATAATATTCATTTCCTCTCATTTGATAAAATGATGCATACAAATGCAGTAAAAAATGTTCGTGACAAAAGTTAGACAGAAATACAGAACAAACAAAAAAAAAAACAACCAAAACCCAACTGCTTCATTTGAAAAATATAAAATAGATTTTTGAATTCTTTGTTAATCCTGTTTTCACCTACTGAGCTGTTAAGACTGAGTAATTAGCACTAGGCTTTCAGTTCTCTTCCCAAAAGCAGCCTGAATAAGCAAATTGGTGACCTAATGTTATATACTCATGCCAAATTGTATTAGTAAGGCTGGTCTATGTACTGGTTGCTTCATCAGAGAGGGAGGAGTGAAGAAAAAAGGTGAACAAACCAATTCTATGGCCATCAGTAGAGCAGTTGCACTGCTTTTTCCACAATACACTCCATTCTCTTTTTAATATCCTCATCATTTGGAGACTGATATTTTATATTACCTTTTAATTAAGGGCATAACTAAAGTATTGTGTTGCAGTCACAGCTGTCACCCTACCAACTTCGGAGATTATTTCAGATGGTCATCTAGACAGTTCAGCTAGAACAGCATCACTGGATTTTGCCCCTTTGACTTGACACAGGTCAAGATGAGGCACAGGCAACCACCTCAGAGAAGGTACATCTACAGTATGATGAGCACATCTGTCTTTCCTTTTGAAGCAGTGAAGGCTTATAGATGCAAAATCTGGTATGTTAAAAAAAAAACAAAAACATATACATATTTTAAAATAGCCAAGCTTGAAAAAGTACTTTGCATTGTGAAATGACAGTAACGCTTCCTTCTACATCCCTTCCTAGATGACTTGTAAAGACACAAACTACCTCCACGTGCCTTCATTTAATGTTTATTTTTCCATCAGTCATATGAAAAGAGAGGTAAAATGTATGCAGTGAGAGTGAATGTGTTTGCATTTTACTCTAAAATAAGAAAAATGACTGGACTGAAGTGTTCTGTAATAGCACATGGTATCACAAGGAATCTATAATTTGCTGTGCTTTTTTTTTAAAACCTGCTTGTGATATAGGACAGAGTTGAGATATTTACTCTATCAGCAGTTACTCTGTTTTTTTCTGTACCTTTAATTTCAACTAGAAGAGCTGTTGCAGGAACATTTTAGTTTTTTTAAATTTGAAAGGATACACCTGAATGTCTCTACCCCCTAAGTTCATTGTCCAAATTTCCTAATATTTTGAGTTTACACCACGAAGATAAGAAATATCATCTCTGTTAACACATTTAAAGCTAACCCTAGCTATAGCAGCCTATTTACTAGTCTTAGAACATATGACAGAAAAAAGGCAATAAAAGAAACATTCTACATTGAGGATATATCTTCAGTGTTTCAAAACAGATGCCTTAGAAAAGTCTCAAGTAGACATTGACATTATAGGCATGTTCTTACATCCTCAGACAAGACTGAAAAATGCAGCAAGTCATTACAGTCAATAGGGATTGCTCTGCAAAGCATTTCCTCTTTCAGATCTATCAGTTTAGGAGGGAGAATAAGCTGTAACAGAACACTGCATCGATGTAACTGAAGTTCCTGCACATCTTACGAAATAGGATAACTTGTATACATAAATATATCAGATCCAGAAAATATCGTGTGGAGAGTGAAACACAATGGGATCCAAAGTTAAATTCTCAAAGGAAATGTTAAAAATAAAGAATCAATAGCTTGAAAAATGCCATGAAAGTGGAAGGCAGTAGCATTAACTCATCTGCACACTCCACAATTTCAGCCTCCCTTTCTTCTGTCAGTACTTTTCAATAGCAACAGACAAGTAAGAAGAAAAAAAAAAAAAATAAAAAAAGGAAAATAAGTTTTCTATCAAAGTGCTCAATCTGAACAGATAACATAGTCCAAAATAGCTCAAGAAAGTCAGTGACAGATCACCAATTCCTACATAAGGCATAGATTAAAGGTCAAAAATGAATCTACAGGGGAAACTGTGGAATGCCACAGATTACTTTATAAAAACCATGCTTAGGATACATTTGGTACAAACAAGAAAGATATGCAAGAACATCAAGAGAAACTACTGGAATAATAAGAAGATAAAGGCCTGGTAACTCCAGAGCCTGAAGGATGCCCTCTTCCTTCAGAAAATGATGAGACTGCCTGTTCCTAGTACCTGTACAAAGTAGTTCCTAAATCCAAGGGATCATCATTACAAAAATTATGCTTCAGTTGTCAGTGACCATTATTCTCTTTTGACATCATGATTTCTCAGGGGTAGGGGGAAGAAGAAGCAAATGGGAATATTTGTTTCATGGCTAGTTTTGTTTAGCCACAAAATCTGGCATTACAGATTTAGTTTAAACACCAAAGTTTCTCTAAAACTCAAAGTCTGTATCTTGCTGATTGGAAGAGACAGCTATAGTCTAGTTGTTTTAGTGAAATGGATAGCCAGAAGCGTGACAAAAAAGAGTAGAAAAATTCCATCTTTCCCCTTTTTCACTTGTAACCCCATAGAATACAGTAGTAGAAAGAAAAATAAGATACGCAGATACTAAATGATGTTTCTAGTTACGTCCACTTTGGATGTGAATTCAGGACTGTGAGAAAAAGCAGTTCTATTGCCTGCTCCATTGGGGAATGTAAGAATACCTTTGGCAGAAGCGTATCTGCAAAGGCAAAATCAACCCTCAGGTACCAAGCCATTAAGGTTGGTAGGAAACAGTTTATTGGACTTCCCATGTCCAACTGACAGGTTCGATAGTCAACAGATAGAGTTCTTCATGGATTAACAATTTCAGGAGAAGCAGCCTCTCCTGTGGTTCTATGAACCAAGGCACAGGCAAGCTTAAGAGGTATTTTTCAATATTACTGCAAACCAACCAATTGGTTGATGACAAAGCTGAAAACAGATTTCTGGAAAGTGAAAAGTAAAGTGCAAAACAAAATCTGAAGTTTGAGATCCCTAAAGCACAGTGAGCCACTGATTATGCACCTTTATGCCATCCTTCTGGATACTAGTTCTCAAATATGAACATGGCAAGCAAGTTCCTTCAAGGGCCTCACCAGAGTTCAGCACTGACTATATGGTCTTCTTGCTAGGTTGGTTGCTTTGTATTGCTGCTTACATTCTCTTTTTAAAGAAGAACTCTTTCTGTAGTGGAAATAACCATTCTGCTGGTCATTATAATTCCAGAAATCACATTTCCTGAATCATGTGTTAAGTATGCCCAATACTTTGTAACAGTTTTGAAAAGAAGTTTAGGTGATACATTTGATCACTAACGCTCATTGTCCAGTCTCTTCTTCTGGACAAAGCCTTGGTTAGCTCTAGAAGATCAGAGATATCCTTGTAGTTTACAGTTTTCAGACAATTTTTTGGGGTGATCTCACACCTCTGGAGACATTCACGGTCAGCTTGGACGGGATGTGAACAACTTGATCTAGCTGTAGATGTCCCTGTTCATTTCAGAGGAATAGGACTAGAGGACTTTAAAGACCTCTTCCAACTCAAACTATTCTATGATTTTATGATTCCATGATTCTATTTCTATGACCAGAGCCTCAAAGAACTGAAGTCATCTTTTTCACACAAGTTTTCACAAGCCCTTTTATCTTAGGAAGCCCTGTGTAGAGGTTTCATTTCAGGATCAGGTTAATCTCTGAGTTACGATGGCTCAGACGAATGCTGGCTGGAACCTCTAAGAAATAGTCTCACACCAAGGACTAAGAAGATGTATTATGGAAATGTCTTCCTCCTGCCACCCTGCTCATTTGTCACAATATTAAGAGGCTTCTAGAAGTCTCCTAACTCAATTCTTCACAATTTTCAGGTTAGTCAGAAAAAGTGGCCTTTAAATCGTAAAGTGGGATGCCAAAACAATAGGGACAATCTGCCAGTAGGATTTTTTGGTTTTTGCTTTTAAAGATGCTTTTTTTACTACTTGTTCTTTCTCAAATATTAAACTGGGATCCTCAGTGTAAATACTGTCTGCTTGGCATCTCAATTTATCTTTGTCTCCTTCTCATGAGATTCCTAAACTTGGCTCAAAATTCCAGCAGTATCATTTTCTTTGCCTTTTCAATGTGTAACTCAAGATCTCCATATATAGTACTACTATTAATCATCTTCAGTGCACTACGTTTGCACTGAGGTGACTCTTTCCTAACAGAAATGTTTATTTTAATAGGCCATTACACACATGTATAAAATTATAAATACATTTTTCTCTTATGTGAGACACGATGTACTTGAGGTGCCATTCTTGACAACCACAATTCAGCTGGGTTACACCAAAGGCCTTTTTGTAAACCTGTTCAAGATTAGGCACTCGTTACGTTGACATACATTTACATGGCTGTTTGGAACTAAAACATTTTTCAAAACACCTGAGATCACCAACAATATTAATCAAGATTTATACTTAAATAGAAGTTTTACCCCCAAAACACATACTACAAAATGTCACAACTTCTGATTTAAATCTATAATTAAATGCTACAGTTGCTAAGTAGCCAACTGAAATTGTGTGGAGAAAATTTCAGCATGCAGTTGACTGCTCAGAGTATTGAAATTCAAATGCTGAGTCAGTTTTAAGCTTAAGATGAGTTCTTCAAAACAGTGGCAACAAGACTTGGCCGCAGTGACCAAGAACAGCAAGGAGATACTGCAGACTTCTTTACAAACTCTCTACTGGAATCATTATAAAACCTACATGAAATCAATTAGGGATGATAAGGAAAATGGTAATAACAGGGAACACTTGCCTGACTAATTAATGCTTTTTTGTATTAGCTGGAAATCTGAACTCCTACTCAGCCTACATACACACTCAAATATTTCTTCTTGTCAGCAAGAAACATAAAACAGTATTTAAAAAAAAAAAATGTTATTGCGTAAGTATAATAACAAGTGAACATTGCAGGAGATCATCTGAAAATATCACTTCTTCTGCAGTAAGTGGTACTCCAAGAAGAACTCAGTCTGAAGAGGGGGAAATCACCTAGTTTCAGGATGACGGAAAAGGGTCATGAACTGAGCTAAGATTTTTCAGTTGAACTGAGTACTCAGAGAAATCAGCTGAAGATCAAAAGATAACCAAAACGTGATCTACATAGTTTCTGCAATTGCTTTGTGTTTGCTTCCTTGCTGGAATACTGTTGTCATCATCAGAATCTCTCAAATGGAAGCAGCTACAGAAATGCAAATTGCTGAATGTCATTCTTGAAAATATTCTAAGTACTTCTGTGCCTGCAAACCAGAACTCATATTGCAAAGCAGCACCGTTTCTAGTTGTACTGATTACAAACCATTCTATTTGAAAGTGAACCACTGTGAGAATACAAGAAAGACTATTCAGAGCAGCAGCTGTGGATCAAGACAAACAGCATGAAAAAGCAACGCTGAGAACCAAGGCCAGCTCCAGAAGAAGAGAAAAGCAAGTCAAGTAAGCTTCGTGATGGCCGCATGATAATTACCCTGATTGGAGGAAGAGTGCAAGGCCAGGAATGACTCATGGCTCTGACTGGAAAAGTGCCTGCATGCACACTTAAGGAGCATTTGTGGAAAGTTTTTTTGACATGTAAAGGCAAGTTAAAAGAGGAAAGTTGTGAATGTAGATAAGGGATGTTAGAACCTGTAATAAATGATTGGGATCGTTCACATCTGAGTCCGTGCCTGGTTGCCACAAACCAGACCAATGACAAATGCTAGCCTTTAGGGTCTCTGAGACAGGAAAGAAAAATTCAACCCATCGCCATGGTCTTCCGTAGGTATTCCATATCATGACATCATGCAATAAAGTGATGGAATTGGGACAGCTGCTAAGGGAGGACTACAGTCTCCAGAGCACTTTGCTACTTCCCGCATATTTCTGGGAGGGAGATACACAGTTACGTAGTGATGCAATGCTCTCTTTTGCTCCCCACTGCCATGCTTGCAGCATATTCGTAGGAAGCTCTTCTGTTCCCATTTGATTTATTATTCTTGATTCCTTTTATATTGTATTATCTCACATTCCTTTACCATTTTTGGTAAAATTCTTTATTTTTATCTCAGTCAAGCAGCAACTCCTCACTGTTCACTGGCTTCCTGTGGGGAGAGGGGGTGGGAGAGGAGGCTAGGCCTTGTCATACAACAAGACAATAAAGAAAAAATAAGTCAGTCCACAATATCTATCTTCATAAATAGACCAAAGAATCACAGAATGGCCTGCGTTGCAAAGGAGCACAGCACTCATCCAGTTCCAACCCCCTGCTGTGTGCAGGTCGCCAACCAGCAGCCCAGGCTGCCCAGAGCCACATCCAGCCTGGCCTTGAATGCCTGCAGGGATGGGGCATCCACAGCCTCCTTGGGCAACCTGTGCCAGTGCCTCACCATCCTCTGATGAAAAACTTCCTCCTCATATCCAACCTAAACCTCCCCTGTCTCAGTTTAAAACCATTCCCCTTGTCCCATCACCACCCACCCTCACAAACAGCCGTTCCCCGTCCTGTTTATTCGCTCCCTCCATGTACTGGAAGGCCACCATGAGGTCTCCCTGCAGCCTTCTCTTCTCCAAGCTGAACAGGCCCAGTTCCCTCAACCTTTCCTCATAGTGAAGGAAAGGTGCTCCAGCCCTCAGAGGGTGACAATTATTTTTGAAAATGTAAAAATACAGTAAGAAGCCCAAACTGTAACTGTTTGCTGGAGGCAGTACAGAGAGAGAGAGAGAGAAACCTGAAATTCAGTTCTGAAATGACAGTGTTTATCATTGACCCTACTATAAATTTTGTTTAGTAAGCAGATACGCATCTACTTAAGAAAAATATCTTAAAATAAATAAAAAAATAAAAAGTTTTCTTAAACATGATTTACATACAGTCGGGAAAGTAAAGAATATCCATGTTCTGCATCATGTATCCACTATTCTGCATCAGGGATTCAGCAAACACCCTGATGAAGAAACTTTTAAACAATCAACTGAGTCAGTCACTTCAGTGTACAAACTCTCTGTTCAGGCTGCAAGGCTTCATAGAATATACATGCACTTAACCATGCCTATACACATAACAGACTTGAGAGTCATCCAACTTTGGATAAATGCAACAACTGACTTAATTAAAAGTTAAATTACAAGACCTGCAAGTTTCACAGCTTATATGAACAAAAGCTCAGTGAGGGATTTCTAAGTTACAAATAACTGAACTCACTACACCCAACTACATCAGGCTAATGTTGGATGGCATTACCTTAAGGAGAGTAAGACATCAAATACAGGTTCTCTGAAACCAAAGAATTGACAGCACTTTAGTGAATGGCAGGGAAGCAATATGCAACTCTTTCTGGGACAGAAACTACTCTAGGAGTTTGAGAGGCATGGGTATTACTGATTCCTGATGCTGAGACCTAACAAAGCCTATGAAGTTTAAAAAATAGATTTTCTTCACTATGCTTTTTGCTGCAAAACACAGCTTTTTGGCTAGTCTCCTCCTAGAAGGGTGTTTCCAAAACAGCCAGGTGACTCTTTGAATTACGATGACTAAAATGTAATTTTTAAACACAATAAACTTTTGTGAAAACAGGTCACTAACACGATGCTTCAGAGAACTTATTCTCCATTACCAAAAAACATTCATGCTACCCTTTTTCCAATTGAACAAATGTGTGAACAGTACCAGCTAAGAGACAAAGTTCACAGACATCTGCATTTTAAAAGAAATTAGAGGAGTTATTAAGCATTGCTTACTTGCTTGCACAAAAGAAATACACAACAAGTTTTAAGTGCATGCTCAGACTTTTTTTCTCTGTCTGGCTTCTCCCTTCTTCAGTGCAGTAAACAAGTTTCAAATGTATTCCTATTTCTCTTAAGTAAGGTATAGTTCCAGGCCTTACTTTAATATTTCTCACTCAAATCACACTAAAAAAAATACATCTTCCTGAAGGGTTATTTCTCTGGTGCTTTCACTTTAGAGAGAGCTATAAAGTATATAAAGCTATACTTTCCAGAAGCATAACTTCCCTGTCCTTACATACTACCTTGAGTCCTAGTTTCACAGGTAAGAAACACAAACACTGGGAAATCTAAGGATAAAACTGCTACGTTAGGTCTTTTTCAAGGATGCTACATTTTAAAGTGACCAAATATGTTTACAAGAGCTTCATTCACCTCCAATGGATGCTGTATGCTTCGCATACAGTGTCACAACACAGGCACTCAAAACAAGTGAGGAGCAGACGTTTAATGATCAGTTTTGAACACTTCTGGCCCAACAAGGACCAGAATACACGGCAGCAGGCAGAAGCTTATCTTTTGCATGCACTGCCTGGGACTTCATCCCTTGTTATTAACAGCCAGCATCTCCAATGCATCCTTAAAAGAAATGGGACAACAAAAATGCACATCCACTACACCACAGTCACTTTTCTGGATCACCTTTCACTACAGCTAAAAATTTAAGACTTCTTGATGTCTCTTTTTGAGCCCTCCTTGTAACATCTGGACGTGGAGCTTCCTCATGTACACAATTATGCAGGCTTTCTGTGTATTATGTGTGAATTGCATACTAGAACTAGAATTTCCATTCTATTTCTTCAAACTGTGTTCCATTCCTTAATGCCATCCACTTCAGAACAGCCTCCACTACCCTAAATTTCCCACGGACCAAAAAGCTTGAAAAGATTTTTAATTGAGTATGAACGAGCTACTTTTGAAGGACTTGGTATGGTTGGTGCATCTCTTCAACCACACAGAATTTAAAAACTGAAGTACCTAATTTGTATTGAAACACCAAGTCTAAGCTAGGCAGTGCACACTTCCAACTTAGCAAAGCAGGCAGGAATGAGTTCCATCTCTGTTTCAAGACAGAATTAAACTGCAGATACCTTTGTGTGTACGCTTCACTTTCAATAAGATGGCATTTTTAAATGGAAAAAAAAAAAAAAAAACATTCCATCAAACATTTCCAACCAGTTTTAGCACTTAATAGACAAACGCAAAATTAAATTTCTCTTTTTCTTTTGCCTGTTAAGAATTACTTCTAGACACAGTGTATTACCTCAGGCTTTCATCCAACTGCCTTTCAGCTAGAGAAACCTCTTCTTGTAAAAGCAAATAAATAAATAAATATCTGCAGCATTATGGACATGAATATAATTTCATTTGAATCAGGATAGCGCTCAGCGGGCCATAAAAGTCTCTTTCAACAAAGAAATAACAATTAAAAACATGTCCCGTAAAATCCATCACCATATTTGTAGGGAGAAAAAAAAAAAAAAAAAAAGACAAAAACAACCAAATAAGACATCAACAGCCACACATGAGATTCTTTAAAAAAATAAATAAAAACACCCTACTATCTTTTTCTGTTCTGTGCATTCACAACACTAGTCAGTTGCAGAAGCTTTCACCAGATGCAAGGAAATTTTTGCCAGGATGTTTTCAAGTGGAACAACTTCCAAAATAAGAAATGAGCTGGAGGTTAATAAAAAAAAAACTACCAGCTTTGTGAGTTTCCACAAATAATAAACTGAAAACGTCAGATGATTCCCAGGTATCAAATATTTTCAATAATTCAATATATTTGAATATATGGTTTCTGGTTTTCTTCCTGGTTTGGGGGGAGATTTTTTTATTTTGGGTTGCTGTTTTTTTTTTCCCCAGGCACATTCAGGAAAATGTCTAAAGGAACTGTAACAGTCTTCTGGGACAGGAAGACTAAGGTTTCTGTAAAAAATGTTATATTAATTTTTATAGTGATGCAAAGTCAGGGAAGGGTTGTTAAGGGATGGCCTCTTGCCACAGGGTGGAGTTTTGTTTTGGTATCCTTTTAGAGTCTGCAGGTGTTTGGCAGGAGCTGAAATCAGGGCCAGCTGTGATATTTCAGCTCCGATATTTCCCTCCCCATATTTCTCAGAAGTGATGCATCAGGGTGATGTCTTACACCTGATGTACTCAACTTGTGTGGTATGACTGTAACTGCTTTGAAAGAGGGGGAAAAAAAATGAGTACCACTGCACGGCTTTCAAATTTATTTTCAGCTGGAAGCATTGATACAGAAAAATTCATCAACAAGCATTGATTTAGTCTGGTAAAACATTAGCTAACAAACTGCTTATAATAGTTTTGGGTTTGTTGCTTCCAATACAAGTCAGTCACTTGATTAAAGTAATGACACTGTATAAGGACTGTGAAAGAAATCATGTTACAAAATCAGGGGAGAATGATGTTTTAAACAAAACAAACAAAAAGCCATTCTGAATAGAATCTGAATAGTTTCTATTAAAATTGCATTCTCTTTTAAGTTTGTTTTGTTTGGAAAACCTCAAACCACATTGTATTTCATACACATGTTCCCCAGAGTATCCTAAATAGGACCATACTGAGGTCACTGGTAAGTTTTTAAAACGTTTTAAGAATTCCTTTAATGTTTTGTACTATCTTGGTCTTGTTAAAAGAACATAGTTTTGTTTTTTTGTTTTTTGTTTTTTTGTTTTTTTTAATAGCTTGAAACAGTTTGTCTATAAAAAGCTTCATGGAAATAGTTTATACTGTACCATTAAAAGTTTGTAACAGTTTTTTTTTTAATATTTCCTCCCTCTCATTTTTAAGAAAACTGTCCCCTTTACTATCAAGTTGGCCCCTTTTTCTCTCAGCCCCTTTAACCATACATGCAGAACCACACATACAAGCACACACTTCTATCCACAGACTGATTTACTTAGCAGTACAACTGCCTGTGGTATCCATTTTAGCTTCACAAATGAATAAATGATTACAACTGGTGGGAAAAGTGGACATTTCACTCCATTCATGGAGTATCACCTGGCACTTCAGCATAGTTGAAAACATACATATATCCATGGCTTTTGGCAGCTTACTGTCAGTATGATTGAAGCTGTAATGACATTAACAATATGTCCTGGGATAAAAAAATGTGTTGTTTTATCTCAGTTTATAGAAGTTATACAAACTCCTCTTGGTCTTCTGAGTTATTTAAAATAAAATAAAATTTGAAAACACAACACACCTGCAGCTGATTAAATTCCATTAGATCATTTCAGTCATCTCCTTTAGTTGGCCCTTCCTACCTCCTTAAAGTTGCCTCCATTCCTCCTCTGTGTTATTCCAACAATTTTAAAGATTCTGTCTCTGGCTGGCTCCAGCTGTGTGCACCATTGGAAGCATCTCTAAGAGCTGAGGTGGCACAAGGGGTCAGTTTCTTCTCCCAGGTAACTGGTGATAGAATGAGAGGCAATGGCCTCAAATTGTGTCAGGGGAGATTTGGGTTGAATATTAGGAACAAACTCCTCTCAGAAAGAGTGGTCAAGCATTGGAACAGGCTGTCCAGAGAAGCAGTGGAGTCACTGTTCCTGGAAGTACTCAAGAAATGTGTAGAAGCAGCACTAAGGAACATGCTTAGTGGACATGGTGAGGATGGGCTGATGGCTGGTCTAGGTTATCTTAAAGGTCTTTTCCAACCTTAATGATTCTGTGATTCTATCTATGACTGGTCACTAATCGTGCCAGATTGTGTTTACAATGAATGATGACTTCATTACAGATTAACAAAGTCTGCAGAGTAGTAGGAAGACAGTGGGAATAAATTGAAAAATGGAATTGCATTCAGATCCTATTCTGCTAGCTAATACCAAAATGGAAGAGCTCAACTAAATCTAAGCACCATCTATCAGAAGTTTATTTATACTGAAGCGCATTGGGCTTGGTGCAAGTATACTTACCCTTCTTTTTATTTATTACAGTATTTTTAAGGCTTTTAATTACAAGCTAAATGACAGCTTTCCTAGAAATGTATTATCTGATCTAAACTGAGTCTGGGGAAAACAATCACAAGCAAATCAAACAAAAACATTTTAATGGATCATTATAGAGAATGATATCGAGAACTCAAGGATTGAGTTGAGTTTTATACATAAGAAATATCTTGCTGCTATTATAGCATGTTCTCATTGGTGTGAGCCGTTCCTTCCCTGCTATAACTGGGACTTCACAGTGCAGAGGACACCTGGATTCCACATTCTCAGATGCTGAGATAGACTTCTCCTTAAACTTAGACAGTGACCCAATGCACTATCAAGGCTTAAGAAACCAAAATTACAGACGAGGTTATAAGAGAGCAAAGCTGTATGCAAGTATGTGTGTTTATTCCAGCTGCATGCTGTCTGTGCAACAGCAAAAGGATGAACAGGTAGAGGACACTCAACAAAGTGCAATGACAAAAAGCTTCTGGACCTGAATGGCCTCTCAGATATTTAAAGATGTG
Organism: Tympanuchus pallidicinctus; assembly: GCF_026119805.1. Lineage (NCBI taxonomy): Eukaryota > Metazoa > Chordata > Aves > Galliformes > Phasianidae > Tympanuchus > Tympanuchus pallidicinctus. The sequence goes on along the minus strand of NW_026294752.1, from coordinate 991,102 downwards.
TTGGGGACTTCACTTATATAAAGATATTTACTTACTTTATATGACTTTGCATAAGATACCTTAAGATGTCAACAAATTTCCTATTTCCAGAAATAAAAGGAAAGAAGTGGGTAGGGTTTTTTGTTTGTTTTGTTCAGCTTTGTGTTTTTTTTTCCCTTCACTAAAACAAAGCAACAACAGAAAATGCTTTAGGAAGTGGTCTAGTATTAAATGTGGAGTTTGGTGGCCCTGCCTGTGGTGGGGGGAGTTGGAAATTCATGATCCTTGAGGTTCATTCCAACCTGGGCCATTCTGTGTGTGTGAAAGCAGTATGAGAAATCAAACACAAGTATAACACGCAACATTAACACATACACTCTTATTTCATTTCCAATAGTGATAGGAGCATGGTGACTGAGTGCCGTTTATTTCACAGAATGGTGCAGAAAAGACAACTTTTTCAAGCAGTTCTATATAGAATAAAAAACAAACAAGCCCACCATACACACACAAATCAGTACCACTATCAGTCCTTCTATGGGAAGATGATTTGAATAGCCTTTATTGCAAAGCACTGTAGTACCTTTGTGGACAAGCTAACTCTGTCAGGTTATTTAATATTTAAATGAACTCTAAGTAGAACAGGGTAACTGAGCCAATCTTATTTCAGTCTGGGAGGTTGCCATACCACAACATACGACCTTTTAAAAAGCAGTTTCATAGTGGAACCAACTTCTTACAGTTTGATGCTTTACCAAAAAATCCCCACAGGCCATCTTTTTAATGTTGCCCCAAGCACAGCCAAGACAGCCATGTTCTGAGCAAAATAAAGACTCTAGCTGTATGTTCTTCAAAGCTGAATTTTAATCCCCGTGGAAGTTATGAAGTGAAAAATTTGGCCCATGCATACTCTGCAGCACGGTACTAAATCATTTTAAGGTAAAGGAGTGCTTTTATCTGAGAAAGACATTTCTGTCCTCATGGTGGCCTAATAAGTGTTGGTTTATGCTTCTAAAAGTACAACAAACTTATTTATAACAAATGTATATAATAAACATATTGCTTTAGGATAGAGATTTGCCTGGCCTTTCCAAAAAACTACCATTTGATTTGCACTCCTGACAAACACTTCTTAACAACGGACAAGGGACAGAAAAGTTTGGCTTCCCCTCCTCTTCAGCAGCCAATCATTTCTCGTTACCTACATTATTAGAAATTAATTTTAAGGAGATTAATCACAGAATAGAAAAGCTGGAATTACTGTCTCACTCTTCAAGACAGTTTGTTAGGCCCTTTAACCCAACAGAAGGGGAGGGATCAGTGAATATGCAGATATCCTAACTCTAGCTAAGCTGGTAAGCAAGAATATTGTGCTTCATTTTTTTCCCCCTAAAAACTAAAAATTCTAGTTATCCACATTCTGTACACAAAAGTGATCGATTGTGGGCAACATGAAAGGTACTTTTCTGAATAGATATTCAGAGGAAACATGCAGAAAAGAGAAAATATGTATCTGACAGAATGTGATTACTAAATATTACAGTTTCTTTCCTTCTTTTATCAGACATTTTTGACATGCCATTCAAGACATGGAATACCTATGGTTTAAAACATCATGGCAGCATCTGTGTTCCCAAGCATGTAAATAATTCAGAGATCTGTATTTATTTCTCATCACAACATCTTATTGGTGTTACGCTCAATCCTCAATAAAAGCCTCAAATTCCATTTTAAAATAGCTGAAATGAGGTCTGAGTGACAGGAAAAGCAATCATTACTTAGAATTTGTGAAACACATGTAATAATGCATAGAAAAGACTTGTTGAAAACCAACCTGAGGCTCCGAGAATACCTGCTGTATATTGTTGATTGGACCGTATGGAACTCCACTACCTTCAAAGAGCTGCAACCACTCGACTGTTGTTTTTTCTGAGAACCTAAGAATAAATAAGAAGCATGTGGATTCGACTCAGTGCTTCAGATTGTAGCAAAGGTACAGAATCTCTCCTCCCCCTCTCACTGCTTCCATACCCTTCCCCACTGATTTCAATACCATAATGTGGTACATGTGTTCCTCAGAAATGCAAATCCAAAGGCCACAGGGGAAAGAACTTAGCTGAACTGACTTCTATCTACTCAATCTGAAGAAATCCAGTGATGATGTAAAGCTAAATTTATCAGCAGTTTCAAATAAGGATCAACGGGTTCCCTCCAGTCCTTAATTACAGTAATGTGCTTCACATTTGTTTTCTTTTATGTACATATTTAACAACAAAAAAGTTATAAAGTGGGTATAGTCTAACATGCAACACTGTTCAATAAAAGCTGATTTAAAGCACCAGAGTGTTTTTCCTTCATTACATCCAAAACATATGTCAGGGCTAACAGCCACGTTTTTTGGTCAGATAACAACATTGACTACATGTTTATTTGCCTTATGATTGTATAATCTATCCTAAGGATATCCAGTTCAGAAAATACACACTGTGGCTATGCTGGTGAATGGATTGCTTCTCGTCCTTTTGTCATCATACACAAAAAGCTTAGCTTATTTTTCTTAAGCATTCATTTTCCAGACTGGTAGCACTGTTCTACTGCATTTCTCCTCTTCTGGCCCACTTTCTACTCTCATTTGCTTGGCAGAGTTACATATGTGAAGAAAACACACCTTGAAGCACTACCATTTACTGAGGGACAGCATTTTCTGTAGCTTTCTGGAATTTTGAAGCAAATCAACTTATTTGGAGTTCCTAAATGGCACAGAGGTAGGGCATGTTATTAGAAAGGAAAGATCTCCGTCATGATAGGAACAAACTTGAAAAGAAATGGGATGCAGCATAAAGGCCCAACAGAAATGAAATGAGTAGAAATCTTGATCTCTTGAATTACTAGTATTCTGATGCTCAACCAAGTCTTATCTGGAACAATATCAGTAGCCTCCACTATATTTCTAGCATATTCTTATGCAAAAAACAACTTTAAAGAGAAATAGGTCAAAGTAAGCAAAGACCGAGCTCCTCCCTAACGCATGAAAAGAATTAAATCATTACAAAGAAAATTTACAAATTATCTTTTTATATATGCACAGAGATCAGCTGAAGACTACTCAGATTCTAATGATGCTCAGAATAAAGAAAAGAAAGTACTGATAGCAATGAGTTGACTTTATTTAATATACATGACACTGGTGCGGATCCAGGCTTTACTGGAAAGGTCTTTCTTCCCTGCAGAAGTGAGTTATCCATTCTTTGTGGGAGTTAATCCCAATATCCAACACATTTTTCACTACAGGTAGGAAACACCCAACTTTTGTACTGCACTTCCTCAGAAATAGAGTTTTTTCTCCTCCTTAGTAGGTGTGAAGATGACAAATAATAGTGGTAGAAATTGAAGGAGTGATAACACAGAAAATCAGAATAAATGAGTATGTATGCAAAGTGTATTGTAAAGACAATGGAATATAATTTCTCAAGAAAATAGAAGATTATTACATTTTTTATTTTAAAAAAAGAGGTTATAAAACTCTAATTTAAAACAATAACAAAAAAAGAGTTTATAAAACTCTCATTAAAAAAAAATAGTTTGGGATTAAAGGACATTCCAACTTAAATGGGATTAAAGATCCCTTCCAATCCCTAATATTCTGTGATTTTGTGATATCTGTTGTTCATGACTAAGGGAAAAATATTGCTTTGAAATCTGATAGAAGATAAGACATGGATTAAAAATGAAAACTGCCTGCAGTTTAGGTTACTAAGCATTCACTGACAGCAGTTCAGCGCTCCAAAATATCAAGTATAGACAACATAAACTTCCAAGAGCAGTAAAAGCCTGAAATTCTCTCCTGAAAATAAAAATATTGATCAGCGGGAATCTGTGAGGCCTAGATAGACTTTTGCTCTTACTGCTTCTTTTAAAACCCCACATGCTTCCATATTACCTTCTGTATTTCCCTACTTGCCACATGATCTGCTGTTCTAAACTAAAAAATTTAGATGTCATCTGTCTTTCAGTGGGAAAGCATACATCGATGTATATATAGACATAAAATCACTGCTGGAAATACATAAAAGACTAAAAAATGGTCTATCTTTGTAGAACCTCAATGATTCCAAGTTGCTGCAGGAGAACTCAAGCAGGTGATTCACACTCCAATTTATTTCCAGATGAATATCTAAAACGCTTTGTTATAGACATAATCACAAAAGTGCCATTTAAATTATCTGTGATTTATTTGTATAATCATTTCAATTATGTAGTTTAGCTGCTCCCAATTCTTACTAGTATTTTAGATGTTCAAAATAGCTTACTTTTAGGTGTTGAATAATATTTGAATTCATACTCATTTTGAAAAGAGTTGGGGAAAAAATGAAGAAACCAATAGATGCAATCTTTACTGTGCAGCCTGTACTAAGCTTTTCTTCACTGAAAGCAGGTAGTGGTTCCCCACGATGTTTTATTTGCATTTTAGGTAGGACTCTGCACAGTTCTTGGGAAGCTACTGAAGTCATGATACAGAAATGAGGAATCAGATTTTGCAACAGTTAACATTAAGGATAATTCAGGCTTAAAAACGCTATAAGAGCAGAAAACGTATATTGGGCTGAACTAATGAAATTGCTACTTCACAGGAAGAAATCCTACTAAATGCCTTCTTTTCCTACATTTTTAAATTCAGCAGGCACCATTAAAGAAAGAACTCCAAATTTAAACTATGCACACAGTAAGGTAATCCAAAAACCATTATAGAGCCATATAAGGAATAGCCTCCAAAAGTCCAAAATTTAAATAAAAAATAATAAAAAACAGCTCTTACATTATTTCCTTTGCAAACCACAAGTGCAGTTGTTTCTTATAAAACAAGACCTAAACTCCCTTCTCTTTTCTAATAATTGCTAGTGAAACTCATAAGATATGCCATAACTTCAGTAATTTTGAAGCAATGGCTCTTCAGATTATCAAAAATTATGCCACAGCAAAACATACAATTTCTGGATGCTGTGATAGAAGAAGTTAAAAGCAAAAAGATTTTCCAGCACTCTACTATGCAAGTTATCAGCCTGAGGTGTCTGGAAGTGACATAATTCTGGATATCATCATGAAAACGCTTCCATTTCTATTAGACTTTAAAACCTGCTTCTACTGCACCAAACTGATTTCAGTTTAATCTGCATTAGTAACATTCCTTTAAATACAGTCTGTGTTTATAAATATAAACTGTGTTTACAATATGTTATAAAAACATTTTTAGCCTTTTCTGTGCTCCAACATACAGCTACAATGTCTAAGCTATTCACTTACAGGAGGTCATCACATCTCAGATGTCAAACTCATCTGCAGTGCATCAGGTCTTGTCAAACATGTACTGCCAGTTATCTATAAGCTGTCATAGTAGGTCTTACTCTGATGTTATATCAGAAAAGTCATTTTGTTTCTGAAGCCCTTTCAAAGTATGTTTTATAGCTTTCAGTAAAATAAAGATATGAATATAATATAAATATAATATAATATAATATAAAGTATGAATGAATCAATTTTGTGTACATTCCTTATATATATATTCCCCATTTGTTGTGTTATCTAGGAAACACAGTTATTGCTATATCCTATGTGGAAGTAAATTCTCTTACACTCCTCCAAAGAACAAAGCCATCCAATTCCATACAAAGTAAGTTTAGAACAACTGCAGAAGCAAAACACTGTTTTCTATAGGGAGAATATATCTAATTAATTTAGAACAATTTGAACCAAATGGAGACATAACTGCAACATCTAGGATTCTGTGACAGTTTTTATTTTTGATTGGTTGGTTTTATTTACATAGATGACCACAAAAACCCTCTTTTCACTTCCAAGTTCACCACAGCATCCTTGTTTTGCAGCGTGACTGCAGTCTGCATTATGTTTCTTTCTATCAAAATTCATTACGTTTCAAATATCTACGTTTTCTCCCTTCAGCACTAATCATCTCTTTAAGAGGTAGTTAACACAGTAAAAGGCTGCCCCAAAAGTAATGCTTCCAATTTTATGTTGGCTCACCCCCAGCTTCATTGGAAACAAGAGTGGCGATGTTGGAATACTGCAGTTTGTGGCAGGCAGCTCCCACAAACTCTCACACAGGAATAGAAAGAACACCTTATGTAAGTTCATCACAACCTACTGAACCAATATCAGGCTGAAGATGACATTTGCCAGGGTCTCATCATTACCAGAGATGAGACCTGTTGTTATGAGTATGAGCTGGAACGTGAAGTGGCAAGACGTGAATTCCCCATCAAAGAAAAAGTTCAAGATGCAGCCCACAGCAGGTAAAGTGATGTGCAGTGTCTTTTGGTGTAGGAAGAGACTGATCCTTCTGAGTTTCCTGGAACCCAGACAGACCATCAATTCTGACTGCTACATCACAACTCTGACTGAACTGAAGGCTCAAACTTCCAGATTCAGGGCAATTAAGAAGGCAACCTTTCTCTTGCAACACGGTAACACCAGGCACCACATCAATTTGAAGACCATGGAGCACATTGCCAGCCTTAGCTGGACTGTCCTATCATACCCACCATGTAGTCTGGATTAGGTCACTCTGATTTCCATTTCTTTGGACTGATGAAAGATGGACTGCATGAGCAATATTTTCCTAGCAATGACACCATCATAGCAGCCAGAAACAGTCACCTCCACTGGAGCAGATTTTTATAAGCATGACAAAAATGCATGGTTAATGGTGGGGACTATGTTGAAAAGTAGTGTTTTGCAGCTGAGAATTTACCCTGCCTCACTGTGCTCTCTGTATATGTTGTTTTCCATGGAAACAGCAGGAGGCATTACTTTCAGAGCAGCCTACATAGCTTGTAGTTTCTTGCATTAGCATCTCTGAAAAGTACTATACAAAATAAAAGTAAATAAAATAAAATAATTGAAAATTCAAATAATAGATCATTATCCCTTAATATAAATACAGTTTTCAAAATAGTTATTCAATATTTTGTAAGCATCTCCATGTCAGTGTCTAACTAGTCACTTCTCAGCTACTAAACAATCACTCAGCAAACTACAAGAGACACTAAACATCCTTGGGATCAACACAATTCCACTGACATATTTTGCTGATGGATACATCAACTACTTTAAAAGATGTCTCACATCAGTGGATGAATGTCCACACGGTGTGGACTGTGACATCCCTCCACTCCCCCCCTCCCCCCCCCCCCAAAAAAAGCCTAGATACATATATGTATCAAAAATCCACCATGAAACTTGTATTAAATGTCTGCATACTTGAAAGAATGTCCATAATAGAAGTATTAATTACTCTCCATCCTTACGTGCCATACATGAATGTATATTCACAATCCTTCCTTGTGTTTTGCGTGACCTTTTAAAGCCATACATGATTTTTAAGTGAGAGGAAAATGTCCAGAGAGAAGAAATACATACATACTGTAAATTGTGTTTCTGCTGATTCCTAAGTAGCAAAACCCAACATTCTCCAGAATTTGTTTCACTGTTTTTATTATTACTATTATTCAGAAGATGTTAAACTACAGACACTAGAAATGTACTCATTTTTCCAAGCCTTCTCCTTTTCTCAAGCAAGCAAAAGGACTGCAACTTCTGCAATTACAACAAAGGAAATGGAAATCAACTGGAAAACAAATATCACTTAAAGTAATACAAGAATAATAGAAAGTTATATAGATTTTGTTGCTATTCTTTATCTTCTGGGGAAGTAAAGATCCAACAAGGGTCATATTAACAGATTCATCCAAAAAATCAATGAAAAGATCTCCCATGATTTCAGCAGCCTCGTAGCTAATAATGTATGCTATCAGAAAAAGAAAGAAAAAAAAAAAAGAGCAGATTTATATACAGAAAGGATCTCAAACTTCATAATCACATTTTTAAAAAGCTGAATGGCTTAATAAATAGTGAGAAAAATAAGGATAAAGAAAATATTCATTAGCTTATCCAGTTCTCAGTTGAAAAGTTTGAGACATTTAGGATCTCTCTTACAGTCCAATTCATAAAAGTTCATGTGAACCTAATGACAATTTAAAACAAATAATTTTCAGACAAATCATGGCAGCTTCAAAGCTGCTTTCCATACAGCTAAGGCATCTATGCACCAAAGGTAAAGCAGATGACGAGGGAAAGCAAACCTCACCAGCTGCTCTCATTGAGCTCAGGCATCTTTCCGATTTCAGGCAGCTACCTTGCTGAAGAGATATCCATTCTGTAAAGTTACCAACAGTGACTTCAGCCCACAGGGCTTTTGGTTTAGAAGAAGAGGGGCTGCTGATAAGGAAGGTGGTTTACAGACATTGGGTATGTCTCACAAAACGTGCTCCTTGTCAGGCAAATTACACATCTTACAAACACGCTTTCAAGCACCCTCCTCTTCTGCTATTAGGTGGAAACAATTTAGCAAAGATCTCATTAACTGGGAGATCAGATTCCACTGTGCTTCCTTCTTACTAATTCCTTTCCCCCTCACGCTTATATACACAACGTGCAGCTGTGGTGCAGTTAAGAATAAGGGCTTTAAAATGCAAGTGCTAGGAATGGAAGTTCCACTGTGAGTCGTTTCCAGCCCTAACACTTCTGATTTCAAGTCTACAATAACTTAGCTCTCGAAACAGTGTGGATTCATTTAGCTTTAGCTGCAGGAGCACTAATCATGATGAATTTATGTGTTCCTTATTACACTAGCTGCTTTGCTTTAAAGGCTGAGGAATGCCTGCTATTCACTCCTACAACCTCACGCACTCGGTTCCACTTAGAGGTTAATTTCCCAACTAGTCTGTGCTACACGTTTAGCTGCACTGTCTTAAAATGTGTCTACGTTACTGTGGTGCAGAGTAGGATTAATGTTCAAATTCCAGAGTAATTTGAAGGAGGTCAACAGATTGAGCTCCCTTCACTAACACAGCTTCTTAAAACTGGCATTACACCATCTTTTGCACAGCTGTGTCTCAAATCACATACGTACACTGCATATGTATGTCACAGCATGTGTATCTATGTTTCTATTTATATACACAAAATAAGCCATGTTTTGTCTGGTACTGTTCATTTCCAGAGGAAACAAAGGTGAAAGCAGAGGAAAAGTGGTGGGGGGGTGGAAGCCGTAATTAAAATTTGGTTCTCATGGATGGGTGTGCATCTAAGTCACAAACCAGAGGTTTCCACTGGAAACATAAAAACCGAAACACTCTGTAGTCTGTCAGTTCTCACATGAGCAGGGAGTCCCAGGGGACTCTGCAGTAGCCATTGAATCTAACCTCCACCCAGGTAGGGTCATTTAAATTTGACTCTTGGTGCATATCCAAGAAAGAGACGCATTCAGAGGCGATTTGCTAATGACAGACTTCTACTTTGTTGCCATTTAGGGAAAACATCATCTAAATAAAGAGGAAGATGCACAAGGCACTGAAACACTTTTTTTTTAATTAATTATATTTTAAAGCAAATGTGGTTGTGCAAATCACACAAGGGCTGTGGATGGAGAAAGAACTAAATGAGGGGAGCAGTAGGAAGTGGAGAAAGAAGATAAGGACAGGAAAAAAAGAGCCCAGCAGGAAAGGGGAGCATAGATGGGAAAGGGATAACAGCAGAAATAACAGTAGCAGAGCAACTACAAAATGCCCCGTGGGGTACTTCCTTGTCAATATCCTACAACCCGTTGGTTTTTGCAGCACTGTACTCACTTCCCCACATAAGATGGGAAATGAAAACAGTGCCCCTCTCAAGATTTCTAGAGCTGGTTTCTGTAATTCCCTTTTCTTACTCAGTATGAGAGCCGGGTCTTTCAGAATACGCTTATCATTCCAGAGAGGTCAACTTGCTGATCCCTTTTATTGAGGTCTGACTGCCTTTATGGCCATACAAATTTATCTCCCCAACCTGCTCTCCCCTTCTTATCTTTCATGTGTCCTCTGTGGAGGGAGCTGAGATTCTGGTAGCAGGCATCATGCAAGAGACTGGGGTGAAGAGCTGAGGACAGATGTGCCTCCCTCTTCAGATCTCTCGGGGGACAGAAGGGATGAGAAAATTCCTTCTGAAATGAATGGAGCAATTCACACCTCTCAAAGTGTTGTTTCAGGCTACATTTATGTCTTAAACAATATTCATCCCCACCTCGAATTCTCACTCAGCTCAGGACATCTGACCGTGATGAATAGGTCATTCCAAACCTTTCTGAAAAGTCTGCTGTTTAAAGGCCATTTTTTTCTAAGTGCTATATAATCCCCGTGCTTATCTAACTGCCTTAAAATCTGGCATGGTTACTGCAGGTGGTGAGTAGAACCTAAATTATAGGTCATTTGAGTCAAGAATTCCCAAGATACAGCTTTCTTTTAAAAAACAGCATTCCTTAACGTTGACCAATTGTACCAATGTTTCCTTTGTACACACTTCCAGAATCAGACTGTGGCTAAAAAATCTCAATTGCTTAACATTTACCCCAGAAAAAGAAAGGCATCAACTGTCTCCTTGGTATTCAGACTTCAGATGTTTTTAAAAATTTCAACTCTACACATGCAGTGAATTAAACACTCAGGACTTCTGGGACTTCCTGACCTTTTGAGCGGGTCTGAACATCTCCTAAATAAAGCCTGGAAGTCCTTTTCTGTAAGAGAAGGATGTTAAGAATCCTTATTCCTTCTTACTTACTAAGCACTCGGGAGGTAGACATGAATTGCAGTTAGACTGTTTTGAGAATGAAGAAAAAAAAGGAGATAAATACGCAACTCATAACTCTGGAGACAGGTTATTACAGTCAGTAGAAGCCTAGTCTAGGCTCTGGTGGGATCTCAGCTCAACAGCTTAGAAAGTAAGTAAGCATATGCACACTGCAACAGCAACAAGATAGCCAAGCAACCAGGTATCTGCCATGCAAATCACCAGATTCTCATACATACATGCAAATTTTTACATGCTTTTTAGTGCTCAGCCTGACAGATCAAACAAAGTGGCTCATTTTTTCCATTGCAACATCATTGAAAAAAGCTGCTTTGCCTCAGGTTGGAGGCAACCTGCCTGGCACAGCATCAAAATGAGACGTGGATAAATGACCTAAATCCTCAAAAGACTTTCCTGTTCCTTTTCAGCTTCCATCACACAAGGGTTCATTTCCACTGAAGTGACTGTAGTAGAATACGCTGTTATGACAATCACAACTCTTTTAAGCTGTTCCAGGTATGGTTGCCATAAATTCAACATAAGTTGGAGAGTAATTTAGATATAGTGAGGGAGGGCCTGCAGGTGTTTCTTTCTAACTAAGGCACCTTAGGTTTATATTTTCAATGTTTTGGAAGCCACAATACAATCAAGCAATCGATGACTTAATTAAGATATTTTTCAGTGAAATTATGCCATTACTGTTTTGTCATTTCCCTTTATCTCTCAAGGGCTGACATTTTTCAGCACTGACAAACTATTCATTTAATACTCCAAGTAAAATTCAAAATGAACTACATATAATTTTACAAACAACTGTGCGTAAGTGAATAAAAGCAAAGTTACCAAGAAACGTGGATGGAAACACATTCAACCTCAGTGAATGTCAAAGATGTTTGCTAAAGTCAGTGTTTCAAAAATGAAACCCAGATGAATTCACAGTATCGTGACATAATGCAATAGTATTGGAAGCACCTACTTCCAAAAGCGTGTACGCATTCACAGCTGTACTTGCACATGAATTACACAGAAATTCAGCCTAGGTGTTGCTACTAGAACAAGATAAACTCCGACCAAAAAGAAGATACACTGCAGTAAATGACACAGCAATGAGGTAATCTGATGAACTAATAGCTCATGAGGAAAAAGAAAAAAAAAGAGAGAGAGAAATCTGGCAATTCAGCCAAAGAACAAATATGCCTTGAACTTTAGTTTCTTATGAAGGTGTTGTCTATTTTAAAATAAATAAATAAATAACAGCATTCAGAATTAACCACATTTATCTGTGGATGGCAAAACATCCCTGAGTCGGACATACCGGAGTATTAAACGAAACGAACTTCAACGAATGAGTTTGCATGAATCAGCTTTGAAACTAGAATTAAGTGCAAATAATGCAAGGGGTAAAAAGTACTTCAAAAGATATCTATCCTCTTCAAAGTGCTTAAAAATGAAGATTGGGTTACGCTGTGCTACCACAGTGCATTTGGAAGGCACATAAAGGAGAAGTTCTAAAAGTTCATTTGTTACCACAATCATTTTGTTACCACAGTCATTTCAGTTACCACAACCAGCTCAGTTGTACCACAGTCATTTGAAAATGCAAAGTCACCTGGAACAAAGGTCTTCTCAGCCAGTATGAGGACGATAGCTACACTATTTTAAGTCTCAATTAAAAGATTCCCGAGTTTTATTCCATACCATCTTTAACTAAAGCCATTATTAGGATGATTCTCACGGAGAACAGCAAGTACATGTCTTTTTTATTTCAAAAGGATTTGCCCAGGGAGAATTTGAGGCTCAGAGAACCACAATACATAACCATTACAGAGAGTAGCATCAAGTGAAAATCCCTTGGATACAGCAACTCACTGTGAAAACTTTAAAACCCCAGTGACAGCCAAAGCAACATATGCTCCAAGCATTTCATTCCCAGCAGTGACACTGGCATAAAGGCAAAACACACTGATTGTTTCACTAAAATTTAAGTTAATGAACTCATGGTTAAAAATAAGTTAAATGATTTCTAGAAACTCAGAACTATGGCTTGGCCTCTTAGCAGCCCAGGTGATAGTTGGTGTGCAAAAGACTGTATACTTAACGTCTGAAAAGTGTTCTCAATACTTCCCAAAAGTAAAAGTATTTCCAAAGATTGGAGTAAAAATTTCATACGATGAGGGCTCCTTATACTTGGCTGTTTGTGTTACCAGAGTAAATATCATTTTTTCTCTTCCAATGAACTCACCGAGTTGACAATATGTCAATAAGTTCTTTTCTGTTCTGGACTCTCAGCTCATTAGTTTTGTATCTGGAATCCTTAATAACTTCAGGCAGATTCAGGATCTAAGAGAAAATATAAGAGAGAAAGAAATATGGTTGGTAGGAGACATTTATAAAGCTGAGCACATTCTTTAAGAACTAAGATATCTTTCCAAAAAGCACTACTTCTCATTACTATTTCATCTAGATTAGGAAATTAAGAAAAAACAATGACTCCTATTCAGTGTTACACAACAAGTACAGAAAAAGCAAAGAACTGAACAAATCTTAGTCACTATTACCTTGGAGAGACTCTTGTGATCATACTGCAGAACATGGAAACATTTTTAAGTTATTACTGTTCTGCTGGGGAGATCTGTAGGATTATCCTACAATGAGTTACAACTCACAGAAAAATAAATAGGACTGTACTTCCTATGCTAGACCAAGAAAAGCCATGTTTAAGAATGGGGTTTTTTTTTCATTTCACTAAGTTCTGTCAAAATGAAAAAATGTCATAGTTTGTCTTTATAATTTTTTCAGAAAGAATTGACAAAGAAAATTGGTGGTATAAACTCGAAGAAAGGAAAAACACATCTTGTATTTTTAACTCTTACCTGGTACACCAAAAATTTAACTGTCAAGAAAAGGCAATGTGAATTGCATTATAAATGGAATTAAATGTCAAGAATAAGTGTTTGAATTTTTCTTTTTGAGGGTGACAGAGCACTGGAACAAGTTGCTCAGAGAGGTTGTGGAATCTCCTTCTCTGGAGATAATCAAAACCTGCCTGGACACTTTCCTCTGCCACCTGCTCTAAGGAAACTGCTTTAGCAGGAGGGTTGGACACAACGATCTCCAGAGGTTCCTTCGAACCCCTGCAATTCTGTGATTCTGTGTAAGGGCATTTATGAGACAGATTAGCTGTATGGACTACCAATACCTAGTACGTAATTTATTTATTCATGCAATAATGTATTCATATAGAACATAAATAAATAAGTTTCACTTCTACAATTGAATAAAACATAACGTAGTAACATCAGCTACAGAGGAAGGCAGAAAAGAAGCTTATAAAGGAAGAGACTGTCATGTATTTAGTGGTCCTCAATGGATTTTTCTTTTATTAACTTGCCTAGGCACTCCTTGAATTCATACATCTGTGCACAGCCACATGCTAGTGATACACAGATTGTTGTCAGCCTCCCCTGAACTTCACTCATATTTATACTAATTCCTTCAAGATGGGTTCAGACCAAGGTCACTACCATTTAATGACTCCTCACTTCACTGGAAAGAATATGGATATGGCTTCAGTATCAAGTGAATAGCTGATGATGAGGTCAATATCTTTCAAAAGATATTCAGAGACATTCAGTACAGATAGCCACCCTCAGCCTGTTTGTCACCCAGAGTGACAAAATTGAGACTGGAAACAGAGGTATCAACAAAGCTATGTTAGAACCAGGACCATACTGCATATCTTTTCTGCACATTTTTATTTGCAAGATAACATAAAGCATCAATTTTCCATCAACATTTAATTTGCTTATATTGCCTTTTTTATTTATTTTCATACAGCTTATGAAAACCATGGCATACCACAATCTAGCTTTAAAAAACTTTTTCCTCTTCTAGAAATTTTTTTGAAACTTTTTTTCTTCTTCTTTAACAATATTATTGGTCCCCCTTTAAATTATTCCCCCTTGTTGATACAATTATTTTGGTATTGAAAATAACTGCAGTAGAAAAACAGTGTAAAAAAATCCAGAAAATGTCAGTGAATACTAATTTGTAAGACCATAAGCAACTGAGAAATCTGTCAGAAAATTATAGCTTCATTTGATGCTACATGAAAAACTAACACATTGAGTTGCTCATTATCCTGTTTTAATTAATGTTACTGACTTCAGTGACAACTTAATATCCATCTCTTATAAAGCAGTGTGACTGCTATGTTCTCAATTTGGTGTCCAACAAATGCATACTGCTAAGCTATTTGTTAATGTGCCATTCATCTGTACTGTGCCACCAAAGTTATCGTCCTCATTTCACTCTGACCACTTACAATGAAAACTTCATTTCTCCTGCAACCTCACTTGCAGAATAGTTGGCCTCTGCAGTGAAGATTTATTTAGGATGCACATTCAGAGTTTACACCCTGCATTTTTCCCCCCAAAACTGCACTCTTCTTTGCTGTACACAAAAGCACAGTCTTCTGAAGACTCTTGCTCAGTACTCCTATTTAGACTGAAGCAGCCACATGCCAGGATGTGCTTTAGTAACAGTTGCTTGCTTTGAAATGCGCTTCAACCAGCAGCATTACAAAGTTTTTCAGCAATCATCCCCAAGTCCCCAAACAACCTACAGTTAGTTTGCACTGATTCTGAAATTATTCCAGTTTTGGGTTTTTTTTCCTTACTTGCTAACTGCCTGTCAGAAAAGATACGGTTGAAGCAGAATGTTTGCAATTGTTTACAGCTTGAGACAGCTGTTATATCTCTTGAGTATGTGCCTTCAGGGCAACGGCTCCCATAAATTCTGTATTTTCAGCACCAACTCATCCCAAAAAAGTTTTCTAAAAGCAATCCCAATGTTTGAATTAGTGGCCTCTGTATTTACTAAAGGTTCATTAGGGTGTTGAGGGCCTTCCTGTTATAAAGTCTTCTTCCTTTATTGGCTCTCCCTCCACTGTGTTTTAAGCTCCAAATCACCTTTGCCTTAACACAGAACATACCTCTAACAGTTTTCACAGCATTCCACTGACCCCCACATTCTTCAATTTCTGTGCAATTTAACAGTCTAAAATCCATACGTACAAGAACTCAGTAAGTGCAAAAAAAAAGGAATGTTCTTTTTAAACTCAGATAAGATAGCTGGTTTATAGACAAACTGACCACTACCTACAACCTGAACTAAATTTTCCAACAGCTTATTCTCTTTGAAATGCAAATAACTGTAATTTTTCCATGTGCTATATTTCCTCCTTTCAATTCTAGAAATACTAGAATCAGCAGCCTGCTGAATAGAGCCCACTTAACTTCAGGCTCTTCAGATTCTGCAGTAATACAAATCATAGCCTCATCTACTGGTGCACCAGTACACCTCCTTAAGGAATGAGTACACAGCAGCCAGCCCCACCATAACTCTCTCAGCTGCAACCTAAAGTGACATGAAAGCATGGCCTGAATTCCTGAAGCATTCTAACTCACACCATAGTGTTGGAAATGACCAAGACTGTCATTTCAGCTGTACAGGATGGCATGATAACTAACACTGGGTGTATAATTGTTCAGGTGATAAAGCACTTGAGAAGACATTCAAAGTAATGTTCTAGAGCTTTCTGGACATACTTATTTTAGGGGACAATCAGTTCTTGATAAAACAGCGTTGTGGCATTTAGATGCTTATTCAGTCATTAGTCTTTATTCATGTTAATACAGTGGCCATGCTTTAGTGGTTTGCCATGCATATGAAGAAAACCCTTTGAGCAAACTTTGAAGAGGTTACTTTGATACTCATTGAGAAAGGTAATCCAAGCAAAAGAAAGCAGGTCCCTCCAGATAGCTGTGCATGCACACGTTGCCCAAAATACACCAAGAGAGAAGATAGCTCCAGAACATCACAACTTCACTAGCTTCTTACTACGTATTCCAGTTATTAGTCATTAACATCCACAGAAATATGAAATGGCTGAAGTGGACAAATGGAAGAAAATAATGCTCAATTTCCTGAGGCTGACAGCTCATTCAACGCAATTAGTTTAAGCTAAACATCCAAGTTCCAAGAGAAACTACACGACAGGAAAAAGGCAGACCTCTCATTTTAAAAAATGCTAATACTACATGCAATTCTTCTCTTCTACTAGCCTATATGTCAGTGGGGTCTTTTGTTTGGAACATTACTATTCTTTTTTTACGAACAATTTTGTTCCCTACAGTCATTTCTTCTCTTCTAATATGTATTCACAGCTCAGGGAAAAACAATTCCAGGCATTAAAGCCACAGGAAAAGAATATGTGAAAAATCCAGAACTAATTTAAAAGTTTTCAAGAATTGCCAGACAATCATGTTTATTCGATGCGAAAGAAGTAGGATACCAGATCTTTAAAAGTGGCAGTTCTGTTGAAGCTTTCTTCTTCAACATCATATCTGTACCAATGCCAAGTCAGCCCACAGTCTGTAATGTTTCTTTCCAAGAAGTCCACCAGATTCTCTGTGAGCACAGACCAGTACATAGCAGTGCACAAAAGGACAACAGGGTTGGCTACTTATTAAGGTGGCACACGAATATTCGACCCCTAACCTGGCTGTGTTAGTAACTGTGTCTACCACTGTATTATGGAAAACAGTGTCACTTTTTCTCCTAAAAAAGGCACCAGTGCGATCTCCATGACATTGATCATTCCATAACTGGAAGGTTACTGGCTGGTTCATGTTTTAGCAAACTAGCGGAGCAGTGGCACAGACTTCAAAAGGGGCTTGGCACCCACTAAGTTTGGAATTGAGGTGTTCTGAATACACAAGCAAAGCATAGGACTTCATCAGTCCCATAAACAACGAGCTAGAAGCAGAGAGTTTGAATTTATTTATTTTATAAAGATGAGGGGAATGAAGAAGCAGTCAATAATTACTTCCCTATATAACCTATATAACATTGAAGTTATTACACATTTTTGTACTGGCAACCTCACATATCATTACCTGGCACACAGTGACAAATTGCTGATCATTTCCAGCTGCCAACACGATGTAACCATCCTTGGTCTTAAAAGCCTAGAAGAACAAAGGTAGTCGATAAGCTGTGACAAAAATATGAAACATAACTTTTAGGTGATAGTTTGTAAATAATGTTCAAATGCCTTCCTTAAATTAACATTTCCATCCAGACTCTACTTCTACAAAAGTGGCTCACTGTCAGTGTTTCCAAGATCGAGCTCCTGGGGAAAACAGAAATTCTACTCTAGCACTGAGGATTTATGCACATATATACATATATATATATATATTTAACAATAACTTCATTACTGCATCTTTATGCTTTATGTTTAAATCACCTCCACTGAAGATTTTCACTGGGACCAAGAAAATCTGTAACTGGCGCTAGCCGAGCGTTTTCCCACTGCACATCTTCCAACAATGGATAACGCAAATGGATTCTCCTTTCTTCCACTCCTCTCCTTTCTTCCTGCTGCAGTTATCAAAAGCAGTTAGGAAAACCTCTTTTGCTCTTCAGTGGAAGAGGACAGCACAGCTCATGCACTAATGGTGACTCACATTAATGTCTCACAGAGAGAAAAACACATCTTCCATTCGCTCAGATCAATTTTCTCATCAGCTAACACTGCTTGATCCAAAGCTGGAACTCTTACTATACATTTTGGCTAAAAAAAAAACACATAGGTAAGTGCTCTAGTATAGAAACAATAATAAGCATCTCCCATCAGTGCGGCTTATTCTACTTCACAAACAGGAATAAGTCCAATTTGCAAGCTTTTGAACAGAGACAATTGCATCCATGCCAGTAGTCTCTAACCACTTGACTCAGTCAAAGTTTTCAAATTCTGTGTGGCAAATTATGTCCACTGAAATGAAAGAAACTGCACATGGTATTTAGGTTACCATTTGTTTACTTCCTCTACATTTCATTTCCTGAAAAATAATATCAGTCACTGATTATGTTTATGAATGTATTTTTCAGAGATTTAATTAAGCACTTGGATCTAAGATTCATAGCAAATGAAGATGAGATTCAGCAAGCGTTGAGAGCCAAGCATGCAAAAAAAAAGTCACTGACTTGACCACAGGACAGTAAAAGTCTAGAAGCATGCATAATACATAGGTACTGTATACTCACACTTAGAAAAGCAGTGAGCAGAGAAAAAGTTGGGGAAAAGAATACAAGAAAGAAAGTTGTACATAACTGCATAAACATTTTTTAGCTAATATACATGCAGATTTCTGTCTAACAGTCATGACACAGCCTGCTCTAACAATATGTAAGAAACATTCATTTGATTTTTTTAGAATGCATGCTTTTTAGTAGCAATAGTTATGAACCAAAGCTGCCACTACAGCCTTACTACCTTCTCTTTTATGTATAAAAGATCTATTTCCTGACCCCCCGTACCCCAGTCTGATCTGCTTTCGCTGATGCTCTGAAGTCTAAAAGCGACTGCATACATTTCACACCAATTATGGTGTAAACACACACATCTGTGTGCATATGTAACACAATATAGCTTTTATTGGTACGACCACCTACACTTCCACTAAACACAAATTCTTTTACACGTTCTTTATACTTCCAGTCTGAATGTCTGTTACAGACTGCAAAACCCACATGCGCTTACATACAGATCCCATTTTTTCACACTCCAAAATCTACTCTTACTGGTGACATGGGCAAATCTGAAACAGCTTACTATTTATCAGCAGCTTCTTTTGAGACTCACATCTATGCCAGAAGGCTGTGATCACACAATAGCTGCATGCCACCATGAGACATGCGTCTGCACCGTGGGCTGCCTGGGGAGCAGCGGAAGTCACTTGAAATTTCAGGGCCTGGCTATTAGCATTTGGGCTTCAGTGGCTTTGTGGAATGTGTGGGAAAAATGATTATTCTTAATTGCACTGTATGTCTAAAAAGCCAAATCAACAATCATGTCAACCTAACACAACAAAAATGATATCACAATAAACGCAGCAGTGTATTTTTCCACGAAGCTTAACTCAAATGTCTTCAGCTGCTATTTTAAGCTTCCCATTACAAAACGACTGATAATTTGTCAGTCACTGCTGCTGATAAAGCAGAAATATCCTAATGTTATTAGCACAATATTGATGCCAACATTTTAGGATGATAACAATGGTTTTATTCATGACCCACAAATGTACGCACACTACAGGTTACCACAGGTTACTGTCTGGTCACAGAAAGCTCCATAATATTATACAAAAGAGAGTAAAAGCAAAGTGCAAACAGACGTTAATGAGATTTTGTTTTGATAAACTACTGTCTATCACATCCAATCACTTCATATTAGTGCAATACAAGGCCCTACGCATGCAAGGCAAAAGTCTTTTTACCCTTCCGCTTCTTGTAAAGAATGAAGTCTTCTGAGAAGATTATATGGAGTGTGATCACAGTTTAAACTGTGACTCCTGTGTACTATATATCCCGAGCAATAGAAAATACCCTTGGAGAAGACAGGAACCAAAAACTAGACTGAAGAATTAGTTCACACTTACTTCGTGACAAAGACAGGAAGATTGTGAGCACAGCAGAGGAGATTTCAGCATGATTTGATAGGCTTGGAAAAGAGCATCTGAAAATTTGCTTTGAACAATATGCATACAGAACAGCATAGTAACACATAGGTGTTGAAAGACAGAAGTCAAGACCCTGTGTGTGAATGCATCAACACCTGTCATCAACTAATGGATGACGAAGGACTTCATTAAGATTCAGCAATCTGAACATCCCACCCTGTATATCTAAGATAACTTCATGTGCCAAAACTCCTTAGACATGTGGAATATAGACTCTATCCAAGTTCAGAAATGTTCTAAGTGGTTTACAAGTATTCTCCAAAAATGCTATATAAACTACACAATAAGGATGCAAGAAAAACTTCACCAGTTTACTGTCAGAGTGAGCAAAGACCAGTTTAGGTAATCTGAGGCCAAACAAGCCAGTCTCAGCATGGCTCTATGCCAATAGAATCATAGAATCCTAGAGTCACTGCATGCTTTGTGTTGGAAGAGACCTTCTAAAACCATCTATGCCCCACCATGGGCAGAGACACCTTTTACTGGATGAGGTTGCTCCAAAGCCCCATCCAACCCGACCTTGAGCACTTCCACAGACTGGGCGTCCACAGCTCCCCTAGGCAGCCAGTTCCACTGCTTCACCACCCTCATAGGGATGGATTTCCACTTTACATTTATCTATGCAAATTTACCCTTTTTTGCTTTAAACCCTTGTCCCATCACTACAGGGCACTAGTAAAAGTCCTTCTCCGTCTTGTAAACTCCTAGATATATCAAAAGGCCGCAATAAAGTATCCCAACAGTTTTCTGCAGGCTAAAATCTCACGGCCTTTCTTCATTGCAGAGGACTTCTATTCAGCCAAGCTCAGACAAGTCTGGATTCCCTAGGGGTGATGGCGCTCTCCAACCCCACTGGGCACCAGTTCCAGAGTTGTCCATGCTGCAGTGTGGGCTTGGAGCTTCTCCTCCTCCCACCAGAGCACTTGTGAGAAAAGCCAGGCTTTATTTTCCCCCCTGCTCCCAGCAGCAGCTGTAGGTAGCACTCAGACCCCCCTCTGCCTTCTGTCCTTAATGCTGACCAAAGGCAGCTCCTTCAGCCTGCCCTGGGATGCCAGGTGCCCTGCCCCCTCCCCAGCTCCTCCAGGCCCTAGAATGGGCCCTCAACCCACGTGGCAATGTCTTTCCTGTTCTGGGGAGATGAGGATGGAACACAGGAATCCACAGAGTTCCAAAAAAACAGAGGAACATTTATTATTTTGATTATTTTTGTGGGTTTAGGCTTTTTTTAGTATTGTTCATTCTGTTTTTCTTTTTTTTTTTTCTAATCATTTATTGTCCAAATGAACACGAAGTCCCTCATGCTGAACACCAGCCTTTTTCCTATGAGAGGGAAAGTCTTCTGCTTCTCTATGAGAACAGCCACCTTTGTCACTTTGACAGCTCCTCGCAGCCCCAGGCAACTCAGGTCCCTCTGCTGGAATCCTCCAGTCACCCTGGCACAGCAGCCCACTGAATGCCACTCTCTGCCCTCCCTTCTTCCTCTTGGTGAAGAAGAGATGAGAGGTCTTATAGTGAGGGAGGCAGAGAGGACAACAAGGATGGGCTCATAGGAGCCTTGACTGCCAAAAGAAGAATTCCCAGAAAATGAATGTGCCACGTGAGCCTGCAGAGTGGTCCTGAAGTTGAGGTCCCCTTGGCTAACAAAGAATTTATGGAAGAGAAGGTTCAGTGCCAACACTGAAGTGCCCATTTGGGGGGGGTGAAAAGGACTCCACATCGCTACTCCAATGGTAGCGTTGGGTTCTGGGTTTCCTCCTTCATTGCCTGAGAGCAATGGGTCAGTGATGGTTCTGCCCTGATGGAGGTTGACCTACTTCCATCAGCTCTTCCTCCACCTCTGCATCCACTTCCATGGGCTTTTCATCACCCTCAGGCAGGCCCACCTCCATCAGCTTAATGGTGTGGAGTTTCCCATCAACTGCCTCATCTTGGTAGGCAGGCAATCCATCATGCCTCCTCAAAAGAAAAAGCAAGCAGCTCTGAAGCTCCAAGTTAAGTCACCAATGGCATTTGTCATTCAGTGACTGCAGTTGTGGACACAGGGTCCCCCTATTTACTCAGAACAAAGCCTGTGAGGTGACTTATGACATCAGCAGGACATGGCGAAGACATTCAACAGTGTCTCATGGTGATCAAAACATGGCACTGTTGGAAGTTGGGGCCTACAGCCTGAGAGCTGAAGGAAGAGGAAGAGTGGGAGAGCTGAGAACCACTTTCATTTTTTAAATCTTTTCAGCAATGTCCCTAAAGATCACTGTGAATGTCAGAGATAGACAAATAGTGAATTCCGAGTTTGAACGAGGGAAGAAAGACCATTTTTTAATAAGAAATGAAAATACAAGGCACAGAGGTGTAAAAAGATATTCAAATGTTACTGCAAATGTCATGAGCTATGCAGACTGCCTAGTGATTACAAACAATTGAGTATAATGATGTCTGATCTTGTGACCATCAGATATGTGTCAGGATGCACAACTGGGAAGGCTGACACGATCTCAGGTTAAAGAATGTCTTAAAATAAGTGGAGATAAATGAAGGCCCACTAGGGTTGTCTCACGATGCATGTGCTTGGCATTCTTGCTCATACAAGTAAGTCTGCAGACTTGTTTTAGTGCCTCTGCACACCTCTAGACTAGCATCAGCATCTTGTTGAACTTGTTAGCCACATGGGGAAAAAGAGAATGCCTGGGAAGAAATATGCACTAAGAGATCTAAGAGATTGGAATGGCCTTAGATTCCAGAGTTAGCTTGGTCTCATCATTCTGCATACCATATATTTCCATCTCACTGTTTGGTGTTTTTTTTGTTTTTTTTTTTGTAATCTCTGATGCAAATGCGAACACCTCCTGAACACACCAGCATCATGAAGGTACAGCTAGAACAGTGAATACAAAATCATAGAATCTAGTAGGCTGGGCAAAATCATCAAGTCCAACCATCAACCTGATCTGCCAAGTCCCATCACTAAGCCATGTTCCTTCCAAATTTCTCTTAAATACCTCCAGGGAGGGGGACTCTACCACTGCCCTCAGCAGCCCCTTCAAATGTTTGACCACTGTCCCCGTGAAGAAATTCTTCCAATTAAGCTTCCCCTGGTACAATCTGAGATCACTGCCTTGCAACTTATCATTCATTATCTGGAAAACAAGACCGACACCCCCTCACTGCAATCTCCTTACAGGTATTCATAGAGAGAGACAAGGTCTTTCTCATCCTTCTCTTTTCCAACTCCATTTCCCTCAGCTCTTCCTCATAACCTTGTTTCCCAATCCTTTTACAAGTTGCACCATGGGGTTACAATAATCCAAGTGCAGCACCCCACATCTAGCCTTACAACCCAATGATACAGCCTATCCATGCCCCTCTGCAGTGCCCTCACACACATCAACAATCCTGCCCAAAGTGGTGGTTTCTGCAAACCAGAAAAAGCTAAAACAATTTTTTCAAACAAAGTTTTGAAACTTAGAAACTCACCAACACTTTAAAAGATTCTCATATACTACTTTTTCCTTCCCTCTCCACTTTCCAATTTGCAGCAGTCTCTGCTCATGAACAGAAATCAATGAATTCATTCTCGGCAAAACACTCTGGGACAGTGCAAAGGTCTCCATTTACATGCTTGAAGTATTTCCCTGCTATCAATGGGTGTCATCCCAGAGAAAAACTGGTCTCCTGCAGGCTTGGAACCACAAAGAAGTTGCAATGTTACTTTTAATTTACTGCATAATTTGTCTTCAATTACACTTTGAAGTTTCCAGCATGACATTCAATTCAACGTGGAGGTCATTTAAGGACAAGAATTCTCTATTCTCAAGGCAGATTAAAGACAATTAAGAAGGTGACATATTCAAAATCTTTCTGACCTGCACAGAGATTTTCTTCTTCTACCAGCCAAATGTATGTACATACATAGATCTTTTGTCACTCTCCATCCCTATCAAACACTGCTGCACGAATTCTAAATAGCAGGAGATCCTCAGGTTTGTTTGGGATCCATAACAGTTACTTTCCTTCCAGATGGGATTAACTTGGCACACTCTTTCTCTGCCTTTGCACTGGTTTGAAAAAACAAAAACATCAGCTGTTGTGCAGTACCACTGGATACCCTTTGTGCTTTTCTCTTTTGAGGGAAGGGCAAAATCCTTTTATTAAAACTTAATATTTAATTATACTATAACAAATGGGAACAAGACCAAAAAAGTTTGGTCAGAGGTAGTTCTGAGCAAGACATAAATCATACAGACCACACACTTTGAAACTATTTGCCTACTTTGCACTCTCTTCCAGTGAAAGCAAACAGTGAAAATAAAAAATGTAAATTTCATGGACTGTAGTAATGTATGCTGAATGCTCCCACTGAGCAAATTGAAGACAGGCATTCCAAACAAAGAATTCCCTTTCTTTCCTCTGTTTTTTTCAGCCCACACTACTCAACTCTCTCTCCACTGTCATGGCAAAGGATGCACGAAGCTGCAACTTTACAACTAAAACAGTCTTCCAGGCAGATCAGTATTAATTACGTCTGCAGCAATTCAGCTGCAGAGAATGAAGTCTGACTGTGGGCCATGAGGTGGAAAAGGTTTGTAGTGAGACTGGGACTGATGGAAAGCCAGATGCTTTGTGCCCAGCTGATCCAATAGCAAAGCCAATGAGAACCATTAAATGTAGTCTGTGGCGACTTGCATGAAGGGGCAGCAAAGTTAACACAAAATGACAGCATCACACAGGGACATCTGTATTTGGTGACATGTTGTCTTGGCACTCACTCAGGAAGCATGACAGCCTGGTTCTGCTCTCAGACTATGCCAGCTTCCTATCCCATTGATGTCTAATGTGAGAAGTATAAACTGCTCAAAACGAAGCCTGCAACAAAAGCCTTTCCACTCCAGGCTGAGTCCTAACCACTATACTATAGGCAGGACTCCTACAAATGGATGCTAAACATAAATCTGTAATCTAAATGTATCAGTTAGGCATACTATTTACTCAAAGGATTTGCATAGCTGTTACTTCGTACTCAATAACATAACAAATGTTAACTTTAGATTGCATACCTTTGCTTTTATGGATGAAAAACTTTCCTCCCAACCATCTCAAAATAAAATAAACAAAACAAAACAAAACAAAAAAAACCCAACCCATAAAGTACAATAAAACAAGACAGTGTGGTTCCCTACTACAAACATGAGGTAGAAAAAAAACAACCAACACACACTGCAAGAAAATGCAACAATTTCCTTTGTTTTCCAATCTGAGCATAATATATGTCTACCCTCACCACTCAAAAACCCATTTAAAAACTCCTGGAAGAGCAGTATACCACTTTAAAGGGAAAACTTGCCACTTTCACAGATTTCTAAAATATTAAATGCTTAACCCATACCTTGATTAAAAATGCCTCTCATTCTGCAAACTGGCATTTAAACCATTGTTTGCCGTTGAAAAATAAAATATCAGGCACAGAATCACATCCTCCATTGCCACATTAGTTTTCCATTAACTTTTCAACAATAGAATCACACACACACAGATGCACACAGAAAATAAATAAACTTTAATTGCAGTATCGCGCTGGAGCCAGTGTAATTAATGTTGTGTCAGCATTTCCATTTAAGCCACTAGT
This sequence comes from Tympanuchus pallidicinctus, assembly GCF_026119805.1. Taxonomy (NCBI): domain Eukaryota; kingdom Metazoa; phylum Chordata; class Aves; order Galliformes; family Phasianidae; genus Tympanuchus; species Tympanuchus pallidicinctus. The sequence goes on along the minus strand of NW_026294752.1, from coordinate 965,236 downwards.
TTCAAGAGGTTTATAGCACAGCCATAAAAATTCAGTTAGGTTGAAATTAAGCAAACAAGGTCTTATACAGCAAGCAACATTTAAGTGTATATACAGACAGCAGCCACTTACTACTTATATGGAAATTAAAATAGACGCTTACTGATTTTAAAGGGCACTACAGAGCTATTTTTTAAGTAATATTTTTCTCAACATTCACAATAATCTTTCAAAAGCCTCAATCCAAGCTATGTTTTCTTCCTCTTTTCCCTTCTCACACAATACTTCACACAATTTTAAGATGGCAAACTCTTCTGTTGTTGTTTCACTCTTAAATTAAAGAATGCAATGAAAACATTTCTTTTGAAAATCAACACATACAAACACAGCCTGATCCTGATACAGGCCTTCAGGCATAATTGAAGCAGAAATGATAAATATTTCTTGTACCTTCCAAAAATCATAAGATATAGCTGTATGGAAAATATGAGTGGCCAAATAGGAGGTTTTAAGAGTGCTATTTAGAACCTAATTCTAAACAAGATCCTAATTCTGCTTTCAGCAGAAACCATGAGAGCAAGATTTGTCTCATTATTTTTGTCCCTTTTCCCTCCCTGCTCTTTGGCTTTAAGTGATATTGTGGTACATTTTCCAAAGGTCAGCTCTGTATACTGACTGCCTTTTTGGTAACCCAGAATGAGCCCATTAGCCTGGCATTTCGAGCTGCAAACAGATGACGCAGTGCAAGCAAATGAACACTCACAGGATGGGCAGCCAGTGCCATTAACTTAACAGTCCTTATAACCTCCTGTCCTTCTGCAAAGGAGGCTGAATATTTCTGAGCTGAATATTTCGTGGGCTTGCCTGACAACAGACCAGCCAAGAAGAGCAAGGGATCAAACTATCACCAACACTGGTGAGAATCAGCACAGACACCAGTGAGGACTTAACAATCACAGTGTGGCTGAACTGGCAGGGCTTCACAGCTTGGCACTTCCACAACTTAAAATAAACAGAACTTGTAAGTGAAATCTGCCATTTAGCTGCAGAACAGGGTGGGAACAGCCAGAGAAACAACACTTCATTTCCGCAATCTGCCTTTGCCCTATTTTGGAGATTTTTCTTCAATTCATCTCTCAAACAGTATGTGGTCCTACATACTATTCAGTAGGCACCGTATGGTGAACTGAGAATGGATTTCAAATACTTCAGTCGTGACTCTTCTGTTTGCTTAATTTGTGGTTTTAAGTCAGACTAAGTAAGGTTTATTGCTTGTAGTTTGTTTGGGTTCAAAATGCTACTTTATCTCTAATCAAAGATTTAGAAATCACAATCGTCACACGTTCAGGATGCACACTACTTTTAGTCCCGAATGTGTGCCAAAAAAGCACTGACAGACCATAGGAATAATGCTAGTGAGATCAATCTCAAAACAGAAAACAATAATAATAATGTTTGATGAGTGGAGCATTACTCCTTTTCCTCTTAATCTCCCAATGCATTTACAATAGCCTTGCTTACAACCATTAAACTCAGTCTTCAGCTCTTCTCTAATATCCTTTTGTTGCTCCCCATGCGTCTGAAAAATATTGACATCTTAAATCACAGCATTGCAGTTTCAATCATCATCTACCTCAAATTTAGCATTATTTCAATTGTTACAGCTTGCAGATCTACACAATTATAAATCTAGACATTATATCTTTTGCCAACTTCAAACTGTACTGATAAATATTTAATTGGTTTATATTTAAATATTTAACCATTGTTTAATTTTGTCATTCTAGCAACCGATCTCATAGAAATGAGAGGAAATATCATAGTAGGGCCTAGGTTGGAAGAGACAATAAAGATCATCTAGTTCCAACCCTACTGCTGTGGGCAGGGTTCCTGACCACTACATCAGGCTGGTAGGGCCCCATCCAACCTGGCCTTGAACACCTCCAGGGATGGGGCAAGTTCTCGGGACAGCCTGTTCCAGTGTCTCACCACCCTCTGACTAAAGAATTTTTGCCTAACATCTTCCTTCTTTTAATTTAAAGCCATTCTCCCTTGTCCTATCACTACTGAGCCATGTAAAAAGTCAGTCTCTCTCTTGCTTATAAGCTCCCCTTATATGCTCCCTTCAAGCACTGGAAGGCCACAATGAGGTCTGCCTGCAGCCTTCTCTTCTCCAAGCTGAACAAGCCCAGTTCCTTCAACCTTTCCTCACAGCAGAGCTGCTCCAGCCTTCGGACTGCAGGCACACACTGCTGGCTCATGTTCAGCTTTTCATCCATCAGGATCCCCCACGTTCTTCTCCACAGGGCTACTTGCACTGAATTCTTCTCCCAGCCTATAAAAATATCTGGGATTGTCCCAACTCAAGCGTAGCACCTTGCAGTTGGCCCTGTTGAACCTCATTCACTTCACGTTGGATCACTTTTCAAGTTTGTCCAGGTCCATTTGGATGATATCCTTCTGTTCTACCAACTGCGCCACTCAGCTGAGTCTCATCAGCAAACTGGTTGAAGGCACATTCAGTCCCGCTATATATGCTGAAGAGCACCAGTCCCAAGACAGATCCCTGGGGGACATGAGTCATCGCTGACCTCCACCTGCACATAGAGATGTTGACCAAAATACTCCGGTTGTGAGCATTCAACCAAATCTTCATCCACTGAATAACTCACCCTTCAAATCCATATCTCTCCAATTTAGAGATAAGAATATGGTGTGGGACCATATTAAAGGCCTTGCGAAATCCAGGTAGATATTGTTTTGTTTTGTTTTCTAACAGAGACCGTTGCCATCTATGGTTTGTAGAATGCTTTTGGATAATAGCTATCCCTTAGGAAAGAATTTGTTCTACGGGATCAACACAGCATATAGTGTGCTTCACTCAGACTAAAATATACATCTGGTTTTTATTGACACAGCTCCATCTCCATGCACTCCCCAATCCAAAACATGACTGAGATATCAATGCTTGTAAAACTGTGGAGAAGGCAAAGATGGAGAAGTAGGGATATAGGGAGGGAATGTAGAAAATCCCACCTTTCAGAAAAATCCCACTTTTTTTTCCCTGCAGGCTCAAAAGGAAAAAAAAAACAAACAACACCATGTCAGTCTTCAATCACAGCTGCCTTGTGCTGTTCTTCAACAAGAAAGCTCAATTCTTACTAATTGCTAGGTTTGTTTCAAGGCTTTCATCTTGCATTATGCTGTCACAAACTTTGAGGACCTCTGCACAACTTCAACTTCTCCAAGTCTTGAAAAAAGAGAGGGTGTGAACACCCAAATGATGATTCTGATCTCACCATACTAAAAAAGGAGTCAGGGTTTATCTAGGGAAGGATCCTAGATGACTCTGAAGATTACTTGATGCCATAGAGGTTGACCTTGTTGGTATAACCAGCTGATTTACTTCCCCTGCCAACCTAAACCCTTGTCTTTCACATCAGTCAACCGTAGTTGCAACTTAAAAGGTTAAGAATATGACTGTATTTGTCTTTGCCAAACACTATGGCATGAGGAAGAGCAATTATGCAAAGTTACTGCATTTTTGCCACAGATAATTGCTAATGGTTATGTAACACTGCACCAGCACAGCACTCCCTCATTAACATATACTGCTTCCACTATGAAACAGAAGCAAACAGAAGAGTTGAAGGGATATGTAGATTCATAAGGGTACTATTGCTTCCCCACTAGGGTGCTCATGAGATTGTTAGGATGTTTTACAGCTTCCTTTAATTATGCTACCAGAAAGTAAGACATGGGGAGGAGAAACAAAATTCATTGCAATGGCCATATTCATTATGACAACCAGTTCATTATGACAACTGTTCTCAGTAACAGTGGGATACTCGTTCACTCAATTTCCTTCCAATACACCCTTACTTTCATAGTTACAAAGCTTGGTCATTTTGTTAGACATTGACAAAGCTGCACTTTGAAATGGGAAAGATTGCTAAAGTTACAGAAGCGTGCATGCCAGTTTTCACATCATGTTAAGTACTGAAGCATAAGGCATGTTAGACAAAGACTGCATTTCTTCAACTACTTGATTTGTGTTGTTTTTTTTTCTTTTCAAAGTCTGCACAAGTTAAAACAAAATACGCCAAGTGACCAAGCAACCTTAAGCTGCCATAAAATCTGGCTTCAAATTCATCAAAGGTACAATTCAACACTGGATGCCAAAGAGAACGTGAAGTCAACTACAGTGAGTGAGTCACTGAGTTATCAACAGCCTACAGCTCTGAAAAACAAATGGAGTTTCCAGAGAACGAGACTTGTTTTTTTTTCACACATAATGAAAACCCTCATATAAAACAGGAGGATAGGATAGACTTTCCCTTCCCGTGCAAAAAGCCCATTCAGAATCTTTTTGACTGTAAAACTGGATGAACAGGAAAAATTACAGAAAGACTATAGTGGCATATGATTGGCTACCCTGAGTGTTTTGGGCAGTCCAAGATTCACTAGATAATTTGTGTACCTCTAGTAGAGATTCTGAGGAAACAGAGGTTGCTCAGGCTAACTGCCTTTGCATCTGTCCAGTCTGTGAACAGAGTGTGAACTGAGATCTTCCTAAACTGTTGCAAGTGCACTGATACTGGCAAATAAATATACAAATTGAATACTCTGCTAATAGAACGCACGTGTAAGATATTCTGTTAATATCAGTGTCTCAGAACTTGCTGGGGACACAACTGGACTTGTTCAAGTCCAGGCAAGAACTTCATCTCCCTCCTATAAATTGGAGCGAGACACCATGCTGATACCTAAGGCTGTTTGGATTAAACCTTCTTGGACAGCAGCGTACCTCCATTTGCAAAGCAGCAGCCATCCTCTACTTCAATGCATTTGAAAACACGCTGCCAGTCTGCAAGTCACTTTAGGAATCATAAACTCAGGGAACAAGGAGAAAGAATTCAAGACAACCATGATTTCAGTGGACGATTTTCTACATTTACACTGCTACATTGCCACCTACAAAATACAGTCTGCAAAAGGACTGACAGCTTCAGGAGACAATGACTTGTTTCTCTTTCCCTTCTCACATCATCTAGAGGGATGTAAAGTTGTAATTTTTTTTTAAAATGAGAATGATGTCCAGATTATATCTATGTAAAACATTCTTCTCTCGCATCCCTCTTTATGGACTTTTTATCCAGACGACTTGAGTTTGTTTAACTGGCAAATGCCGTCCTTTCTGAACAGACAGCACGCAATCTTTTTGTTTCAGCAGACCTTTCAGACTTTCACTTCAAAAGGTAAACACTATTTCCGGGAAGTCAGCATTTCTCAGTCCTCCAGATTTGAAGCAATCACAGAAATACATAATTCCACAGTCTCAGTAAATGCCTCCATTACCTGTAAGCAGTGCTGCTAAAAAGGACTTAGTGTACAGAGTGTATCAAAGATGATCCAAGAGCTGGAGTACTTTTCCTATGAAGAAAGGCTGAGGGAGCTGGGTTTGTTTAGCTTGGATAAGAGAAGGCTTCAGGAAGATCACATTGAGGCCTTCCAAAGTTTAAAGACGGTTTATAAACGTGAGGGAAATCAACTTTTGACACAGATGGACTGTGATAGGACAAGGTGGAATGGTTTTAAACTAATGGGAGATTTAGACTATGTATCAGGGGGAAGTTTTTTACTGAGAGTGATGAGGTGCTGGAACAGGTTGCTCAGACAGGTTGTGGATGCTCTCTCCCTGGAGGTGTCCAAGGCCAGACTGGATGGGGCACTGGGCATGCAATCTAGTACTTGGTCTAGTAGCTGGAGCATGACAATCTCTGAGATCCTTTCCAACCCATGATTCTTTAAGTACTAGCTGTGCACATATGCAGTAAGCTCTTTATAAAGAATATCTTCCTTTCCAGAGAAGAAGCCATGCCAGATGTGAAAGAAGATAAATGGGGATTCTGCAGCTATTCAGCCTGTATTAGCTCCCTCCATAACTCCACAAGAGACCTGGGCAAAGCATGCTGCTGGCTTCCAGGGGCAACAAATTACTCTTGAAATGCTTTTGCAGTGGCAGAAATGCCACTTTGATGCCCAGAATTTCCTTCTCTTCCTAAAATCAGAGTTCTATTCTATTTAGTAAAGTTCTAGTTCTATTTAGTAAGTATCTTCTATCTATTTAGTAGTATCTTCTAGTTCTATTTAGTAAAATACCTTCAAGAGCTCTCTGTGTTTAATCCAATGCCAGAGTAGACACAGTGCTTTAGTTGATTTGAGCATGAATTTACAAGATGGATTCTTGTACTTGGTCTTAGAAAAGTAGGTGCTCTGCAGTGGAAAAAAAATATGTAGTATCATACAGAAAACTTGGCTGGAAAAAAAAAACACAAAAAAAAACAACAAATAGAGCAACTGGAAAAAAAAATACTGTCACAAGTAGGTCTGTCACAACAGCAGAGAAGTAAATACTGTAATATGAACGGAAGACACTGCATCAGAAATTCAGAGGGAAATCCCTGGTCTTGGAACTTGCAGTCTCATGCTCCACATGGGGAAAATCAATGGTCGTATGTGTTTGTGAGGAAGTATTTGAGGAATCCAAGGAGGGACACCAAGATGGGAAAGGCAGCAGCTTCCCTTCACTAAGAGACAGTCCCAATCAATGCTTCACTACAGAGACTATAGGAGACAACAGTGATATAATAGTCATGGAGTTGCCAAATAAATCTGCAGCTTTGCAACTCCTGCACTCAGCAATTCTCTAAAGCAATATCTTGATGGTTGAACTGTATTGTGGATCTAACATGGCACTATGATTCCACACAGCTATTCTCCCTGTCACTCCACATAACACTATCATTCATATTCACCAAACAGTTTTTTTTCTCTGCCTAGCTCAGGACTTTTCTGTTTCATGTGTAAACCTTTTTCAGTGATATTCTCACTTACACTGAGATGCAAGAGATTTATCACTGAACATTTCAGTTTCCCTTGTCTCATGGGCTGTAATTTTTCAGACCGTGGGTCAGGGACCTTTCCACTTCACTGCAGCACTCAAGAGGCCAGCTTATCTGGAATGTGCATTTCCCATACCTTCAGTTATTTCTATTCAGAGAAAATTTAAACTACCATTCAGAACTCAGACTCAAGCTCCACCTGTTGCGAAAAAAAACAAAAAACTACATGATTTTAGACTTATCTCCTCACCTTTCAGTTCGCCCACTGCATGCCTCCAAATCTCAGACAGAAAGGGTGCCACTGACTTGAACACCCTTGTTAAGGCTTCTGCCTGCCACTGAGTGAACCAAAACACGTCTGAGAAAGTCACAGCTATCGTTCCCTCAGGTCAGCTTCACCTTATCAGATACCAGATTTTACTGTTGACTGTTGGCAGGTCACATCTGGCTTCTGAATTGCTAAAGACTGAAGACTGATAAAGAATTGTTGATCCTTCCCTTTGGAATCCCTGGAGCAATGTCCTTATGCTAAAATTTTCTGATAAGATTTGAGGTCATTGCCATTTCTCTGCTTTTGCCTGAACAGTCTGGCATCCTACAGAGTAGGTAGGATCTTACAGCACTTCTGCTATCTTCGTTTCCAAGAATGAGGGGAAGCTGAAGTCTTTCAAGAAAAGTAGAACCAGAAATTCAATTATCTGTGGACACTTATAAAGCTCTGCAATGCTTTCATTATTCTGTCAATAGTACTAATAACTACCTCCTTTATCAGTTAAGGTTCTGAGTTGCTTGGTGGTTTCTTGGTTTTGTTTTTTGTTTGTTTTTTTAATCAAATTTGTGTAGAAATATACCTACTATAGCATACCTAGAATTGTTATAAATCCTTGAAATCCAAGCATGATACTGGCTTCTTTTCATAACTCACCATCTCCATTTTCACAGAACGTTGCATAGCACAGTTTTAAGGACAACTTTTGGGAAAGAACACTATTTATTAGGATTCGTTTCATTTCAGTTGGCAAGAAAACATAAAGAAAACAATTACGACTGTTCTAAAAAGTCTATTCACCAAACAAAGGCAAGTATTAAAATAAAATCATTGTTCTGTTTTCGGCTGCTAAGAGCTGTGTAACTCATTGGTCAGGATCAAACCACCAGTGTCTACTCACAAAAGGATACGGTTATGTAAAATTAAGGCTGGCACTGCCTTATGCCCAGATACTTGAGGTTTGGATTCTTAGCTCTGAATTTCCGTCCTTATATCATCTTAAGCCAGTGAACAATAGAGTACATTAAAATATAAAAGCATTTAAATCTTGTCTATTGTGAATTTTCTTGGCCTTCTCTTTCAAGTGTTTACATACAAAGCTCTGACTGATGCCACAAAGCAACACATCATCCAAATCTTGCTGTTTTCCACATATGCTATGTTATCATTCAAGGCTGAATGAATCGGGTTTTTTTTTTCCCCATGGAATGATAACAAAGTGTTGGTTTTTTTTTTAATGTCATTCACATGTCTGTATCAGATCGCATAGCATAAAACTGTTTATGATTAAAAACTGCAAGATTATTTTTCTCCAAACTTATTCTAAATTGTTTTCAAATGGAAAGATAAAAAGATATCTGGAAAGAACCTTCCTCAGCATTACCAATCCCTTTGTTCTTTTCATTTTATAAAGATTACATGACTGAAATTCTCTACCAGATTCACTTCAGTCACTGCAAACCAGCTTTAAAGTCAACAATAAAAGGACACCATCTTATAAATTAAACCCACTTACACATACTAAGTATGTCCTCAATCTCATGTTCTGTTTTTTTATGACAATACTAGTGAATTAAGATATAGGAGCACACACACGCAAAAAAAAACTATGAAGAAGATGAATAAAGACATAAAATAAAATGGTTATTAGTGAGAAATTCTACACCACTGAAAGTTTTAAACCTTTGCATTTTCCAGAGGCACCTGAAGCAATAGCTTCTATGAAATAAGATAGTTGGACAGCATACTCTCTGGTCTTGGGCCTTTAGCAGCAGACCCAAATGTATCAAGAAAATCAGTGTAGCTGTAGGTGCATCCAATAGAACCAACAGATTATCCACAAGTCAGCTATACGAATGTAATACCCAATGGCCCTGGGAATTCACAATAGGAGGTTCAATAAAGAAGCAGAAATTAAGATCAAAGATTTTGTTACATTTAAATAGGGTTGGACTTTCCCCAGTATAGTCTTCAACTTTTCCTAGTCTTGTCTCTCTCTCTCTTTCCCTCTCTCCCTCTGTCTCTCTCTCATTTTTGTTGGTCTTTTTTGTTCCCTCAGTTGTCTTTTACAAGATTTCATTAACGTTTTCTGGCAAGCTATAGAGTCCATTCAGATGCCACAGCATTGCATATTCCTAATATTTTTAGATTTCTTTTCCACCTAACAGCAATATCTTTTTTATTGCTCACAATTCCAAATTTTTAAACTGAAAGTATTAATATTCCATAGAACAAACAGTGAAAGAAGAATATGGCATTGCTGCACAGAACATAAGTATTTCCTTTAAGCATCTAAGTTCCATATATCAATGCTGCCTGAGGAATAGGCTGCTGTGCAAAGCAATCCACATTACCCAACTCTATTGTATTTGCATCCTCATGGAAAAACAGACTCTCTAATTAGAATGAATTTTACACTCTCTCATTTAATAATTACGTATCTTGCCCTCAACTTTCTTTTCAATACACAAAAGAACACATTCATTCCAGTTTGCTTTCAATAATGCATAATACCATTGTGCAATGCGAAAAACATTGTTGTTGTCATTTTTTTTAAGTAACTATTTCTGGTGGAAGCTAAATCTGGTGTCAAAATGGAAGTATGCTTCCTCTCTACAGAGGAGATTTCAGAGAAGGAAAATTTTCCCACCCAGATTTTCCACAGTGCACACAGCTCTGGAGATACTATACTTCCAGGGTGGAGATATAAACCGCTTCCTTTTTGGCCATGCTATCATCAAGATAACAAGTGCCATAGGAATTCATGTAATCTCACTACTTAGGCATCATTCTGAAATATATATATATATATATACAGAAGATGTATAAACAAATACATTTGTTTGTTTGTTTTATTTTTTTCTTCTTAGCTAATAGCTATTGGGTGATAGCAGCCGGCCTGACTTGGATGTCAGATATCGATTTAAGGACATATATACTATATTATTTACATAAACATTTATGTAAGATGCTAAAACTTTATTTTACAAAATAAATATTTTTCTCTGACCGCCTCAAATACTGTAGCGAGTTATGCTAAACAAACAAAATACGTTTAAATAAATGGCTGATCAGCAACTAAACAAAAGATTTCTAGCAGAGCTTCTTTCATATGCTTCAGGATGAACTTTGTATTTTTTTTAATAATCAGCAGAACAAATAGCTTTTGTGGTAACCCTAACTGGCAGGAAAACCAAAAACTATTTTGTTTTATTAAGATAAATGCAGCTACAGACACTTGGTGGCCAAGAGGAGGGAAAGCTAGAGCAAAATTCAGTTCAAAGTTCTTTTAAAATGCAATTCTGCTGATAGGTCCAGGTTTTGTACAGAACATGCATCTTAGTTAAAGAGAGACTTCCCTTGTTCCATCTTAGAATGACTAAAGGTAGCACTAGGCTTAACATGTCCTTATGAAAAACAAATCTTGCTCCTGTTCAGGCTGTGAATCTCTGTGCGTATCTCACGTATGAGAGGAGTCTCCAGTGCTGCTGTAATACAATCTACTGAAAGCACTTGATTCATCTCATGTTCTGATTTTCTTAGAAGCCAAATAAGCTCCCTCTAACCTGACACTTCACTTTTACCAACAGTTTAGGAAACAAATCCAAGCCCTTTCTGACAGCAAAGCTATGGTAGAGCAATTATTGTGATAGTAAAGCAGTCTACACTGTAAAACAAAGAAATGTTTTGCTAGTATAGCCCATCTGAGCTCCCACAATAGTTACGTGCCATCAGAGTAACCCCACTTGCAGTACAACCATTTACAGCAGAGCTCCTGCCAATCTGGTCATGTGAACTGTGATATTTTTCTCACAGATCTCAACAATATAACTAACTTCCAAGAATCACCAAGCTTGGTTTGTGAAGCAATTGCAAAGACCGTCTTTTTCCATGCCTCCATGTGATAGGAGTTTTCTGTGAGATGGAAAGGTTAATATAAATCCGTCAGCCCAAATGCCCTGCTGTCAACTGGAAGAAAACACTGCAAAAAAATACACAGAACAATAGTCAAAGGAAAATGTCACCGCATTTCTACCATAGGAAGAAGGATTAGGGGGTGTGTAGTAATTTTTGTATTACCATTATTTTTAAATTAACAGTGTCCTGCTTTCATTAATTACAAGAAACATTTGAGTCAACTGTTCCTGGCTTGGATTAATTTCATTATTCAAATTATCCTGAATTTACAACACATTTGTGTGTGTTTCACATTGGGACAATTTTCATCTTAGTAATTTAAGAGCTACAATCTGTTTCATTTGATTGTATTCCATTATGCTTTGTTCTCATATAATAACTACCCTTCAGACTTCAAAAGGCTTATCACATTGAGCTGCAGTTAAAAATAAGAAAGATTGACTTCAAGAGAGTGTGACAGAGCTGGATTTTCTTGTCTTCTTTATTCACAAAGAAAGCACTTGGGGCCACTCTGTTTCACACATCTGCAACAAACTTGATAGAGAAAGTGTGAAAGTTTTTTCCTCTTGGACGTACGTCAGATATGGAAGAAATGCAATTGCTAGATGCAAAAGTAACACAGTTCTATGAAGCTATATAATTAATACAAAAAGGTCACAGGTTAGCAAAATTTACCAGTAAACTGTATCAATCCGGATGGATCTTTCATTACCTATTTCCACTGCTCTGAAATCACATCAGTTCATTCACTGTGGATCATATGCTCAATAAACTCTTGCAATCAGTACAAGTCAAGCACTGGAATAGGCTCCCCAGGGAGGTGGTTGAGTCACCATCCCTGGATGTGTTTAAGAACTGTTTGGATGTGGTGCTCAGGGACATGATTTAGCAGAGGGCTGTTAGTTAGAGTAGCGTGGTTGGGTTATGGTTGGATTTCATGATCTTGAAGGACTTTTCCAACCTGAGCAATTCTACTGAGTAATTCTATGTTGTAACTCACAAACAACCCCCAGAACTGTCAGACAACCCAAGCTATATAATAATGTCCTGAGCTGATTCTAGATTTGCAGATCACCATGAAATCTCGATATCACTTCCAAAATAGTGCTTTTTGCACAGCGCTCAAAACTTCTGTGCAGACTCAAATGCTTTTTGGAATACAACTAGGCCACAGAATCAAATGAGGACACTTACATGCCATTTTAATGAAAGCTTACCTACCACATCTCATAATGCATCGTCTTGGATGCTTACAGTTAATGAATCACAAAAATAACTACATCATTTTATGAATTCCTTCCTGTATCGTGAAATACTATTTATGACTGTAACTTCAGCCTGGACTGGAAACCTATATGTGTACTCATCCCATGGGGCTGAAAAGAGCATCACAAGCAATTTCCCCATTGCATACTTCTCTCCTGGTAAAACATAAAGCCGGCTGTGAGATTAAAAGGTCAGAACGACTGCCTGTCTGAATCCATTCAGCCAGTATTGCGACAGTGACATTTCAACTTCAGATGAAATCATTTGTTTATGAGTTATATTTATAGGTGTACCTGGATACAGAGAATATAAATATATAAAGAGATGTGCTTTGAGAAAAGCATACTCCCTTACATAAGGGACTAAAAATCTACAGCAGTGTCACTCCTATGCCTTACCGAAACACAGTGTAAGTGTTTTCTATTATCATTTTGGGGAAGGACTTACTAATATTTTTTAGTGTTCAGAATTATGCTACACTGTTAAGTGGAGACAGTTCCAAGGACCTGGATGACCCATCTGAAATCCATGGGATTTTACTATACGGTGATATAATGTTCTCTCAAAAAATATTACTCTCTGAAGGGCCTGATAAATGTTTATCTTTGGCTCTTTTTCCTTCCTGTTTGAAACTGTATAGTTTCCATACTCTTCGATAAATACTTCTTTACATTTCATGTTTTCATACCCAAGTATCTTACATTTCTACACTTTTGAAATTCATTCTGTTGTCTGCTATGGCTACACAGATGTCACCAGATAACAGCTATTACTTCCTTGATTAAAAATTTAGCTGCTCCTAAAACATCTAAGTCATGCAACCCTATCAGATAAAATCCCAGTTCCTGCTCATGTTTTATTTCATCTTGCAGTACAGCATCTTTAATAAATTGTACCAGACTGCATACTCCGGATGAAGTCTACATACAATTTTTTTCAAACTGACAGCTCCTGTTTTATTTATTAGTGGACAAAACTTGCATGGGACTCTTTAATTTTAGACATAAGGAGTTTAAAGATGTTTGGCTCATCCAATCTTCGCATTTTCTGCCAGGTCAGCAGCAGAAGGCTTTGCACTTTTTGTACAAAACCTGATAAAATTATGGCAAATGACAGCAAAGAGAAAATTAATGAATCTTATATGTATGCTAAAGCATTATACAGTCCAAAGGGGACAAAAGAAAACATAGAAATGTTTGCAAGAAAAGGGCAGGCATTGAGGAACAAAAAAATTACTAGAAACAATCAGAGGGAAAAAAAAAAATCAGACAAACTACACAGATAGAAAAGAGAAGCATTTTAGAGTCATTTCTTCTTCAATCATTTCTTAGGCTGCAGCTTTATGCAGTCATCTCTAATGGACTGGAAAGCTGAAGTCCAATCTGATGTCTTCAGTGAAAAGCACACGGTATTCCTAACTCAGTCCACAGAAAACTGTGGCCCTCAATATTAAAGCCACAAATAGTGCAGAAAACTGGCTGCTCTGTTACAGGGCAGACAAGGATCTATGCTGTTAGGGAACTGAACTTTCTTTTGCCCCAGTGTGGGTGCATCCCATAGAGCCGAGGTGAATCAGCGCAGACAACTTTTATAGCCAGTCAGGTTTATCACAAAAACAGGTTTATGCTTTCAACTCTACCTCCTTTCTCTTCTCACAAACATTTACTGTAACTATTCAGAAACTGGATCTATTCTACAAGAGTTCTATTGATTTTTATACTTGGAAGCCAGTTTCATTTGTATGATGGTATTTAAACTAAAAATCAAACATATTTGAACATACAAAATGTCAAGCTGAGGGCAACAATGGCTGAAAAGCAGCTGAACAATTTCTTCTGCTTAACAAAAAAAACCCGCTTTTATTTTTTAACATAATTATCAGGAGCTACGTTGAACCAGCTGAACAATTTTCACTGCTAATTCAAGCTCATTCTCTATTTCTGCAAGTGCACTGAGGGGTATGGCAGCTGTCATCCAATACATACGTTCAGGAGTAGAACTAGCAGGGGCTTCTGGGACTGAATTTTGGTCCTACTGAAAATGTTTACTTATCAGCATAAAAACTCACTGTAACACGTACTGCTGAAAAACAAGATAAGTTTCAAAATGAAAAACAAAATTGAAAGTTGCAGTGATTTTGAAACACAGGCTGCTTTGATTTTTTCAGAGACAAATGTTTTCCTTTTGAAACTAACTTCCATTTTAATTTCCTTCATATTTAACAGTAAAATATGTTACAAAATGGAAAAAAAAACTAAAATCAAAGCAAAACATCATTTCACTAATTTTTGCTTGTGGAAAATAGTCTTTTTGTTTGGGAGCAAGGAGTCACGGTACTAAGAAATAGACTTTATTTCTGCTGAGACAAAAGAAATTCAGAAATTCCAAGATCTTCACCACATGAAAGGATTCAGTTTCTTTACAACAACCCACACTAGGTGATAAACTGCTGCAGATAAAAAACATTGGAACAATCAACCCTGGCACATAACCAGTGTAACTCAGCATTGCAGCAAAGCACGTTGGAGAGCCAAAAGGAGCATCGCTGTCCCACGCTGCTGAGTGCACAGCAGGCCTCAGCCTCCACAAGCTCCTGCATGCTAAAGGGATAGTGCTGCTTGTCATTCTCTTCTACATGCTACCTGCAGGTTAAAGCTGTCAAAAAC
This sequence comes from Tympanuchus pallidicinctus, assembly GCF_026119805.1. Lineage (NCBI taxonomy): Eukaryota > Metazoa > Chordata > Aves > Galliformes > Phasianidae > Tympanuchus > Tympanuchus pallidicinctus. The sequence continues at coordinate 950,234 of NW_026294752.1, read as the reverse complement.
TTGAGCTCTGGCAGATGCAGCTGGAGCATCACACCGTGCAGCCCTTTCACCTTGCAGAGTGGAAGCACAGCAGGTCCCCGGAACCCACCCCTGCCATACTAATAGCTTTCACACCACAGCATGCAGAGCCAAGATGCACAACTAAATCACAGTAATGCTGGAGCAGGGATCTGGCTCACACCTCGAGTAACTCCTGATCTTTATTGCACTTTGTTTCCAAAGGGCTGGAGTCACATTCTTATTTCCCATTTGTTCCCTATAAAGTCTCCATTCAAAAATGCATTACTGAAAACATTGTCATGGAAACAGCAAAGAGTAATACTTGACTTCCAAAACAATCCTGAAGAGGTTTAGGCAGTTCTTCTCAGACCATAGCTGCTATATGTTCTCAGGCACAGCCATAACACACGTCACAGGTGATGAAAGAGAATCTCTCCAAACGTTTTTATACAAGACGTATGGCGACCCTCTTCATACTACAGGAGGGTGGGGAGCCTCTTTTGTCTTCCTGTCTCCTCTTCCTCATCTGCCAATTACTCCTGCCTACTCTTCTCTCCTAACAACTCCTTTTATGGTGCACATAATTTTCCTGCCTTTGCCACTCGGCTACAATTTTTAAAATCACACTACAATCAGCCACCGCCTCTTGCATTGCCTTCCACACAACATAATGCAACAAGGCTAAGCACTGCACTGTTTTTTCCCTTCTCCTGCTGTTCCACGTGAGAACAGAACTGAGGAGAGCAAGACCTTTTACTCACCTGCAGCTCTGGCTGCAGGATCATAGGATGTCAGGTCTGAAAGGACTTCAGGAGGTCTGTAGTCTCTTCCTCCTGCTCAAAGCAGGATCGCCCCGAGCTCTGAACAGGTTACTTGGAGTTACTTGGAGTTGTGATGGAGTTGTGATGAACCTCCTATTGAAAATCTCCAACAGTAGACGCTACACATCTCGTTTCACTGGTTGTCCTCATGGGGAAAACCTGGAACATCTCCCTACAATCTTCCTAACAAGGATAGAGCATACAAACCTATTCTTTAACTACCGTGCAGCTGACCTTACCAAAACAATGCAGTGCTGCCTAGTGGAGGAAACCATGCAGTAAGTTGGTGACTCTTTGGGCACTTCTAACAAGACTTTGAACAAGTTACTTCAGTTTTATCTCTGCTGTCTTTTTAAGAATAATGAGATTTATTCTGAAAAAAAAAAAACATTTGATGTTAAGTTTTAGGAAAAAAGAAAAAGTGTAGTAGAGGAAAAAAGTAAGCTTGATGACTATATTGATAAAAGTATTTATTATTTCTATAGTAAAATATGTAAATATGTGTATTTGTGTGTAGATCCTTGTATAGTTCTAATCATCCTTCTAACAATTGCCTCCATCCAGGTAGGCGATATCTAAGTCTTACAAATGTGCAAGTTGTGTATATGTATGCATGCACACATGTATGCATGTTGTATCTTATCTATATAACATAAACACAGATATACAACTTATAATAAAAATTGTTTTGTGCCTGTGTGCGTGTGTACATCTCCTAAATTAACTTTAAACTGAGACAGCCCTTGGAAGGCGGTTGCTCATCAGTAACACACTCTTCACATTCTACATACCCTGAAGAAAAAAAATAAATCAAAAACGTTCCAAGCTTTGGTTTTTTTTCAGTTTCTAAGGCCACTGAAAATATAGAAACAGAGCAGTTTGAGCAGAATTTCATGGAATTTCTCCACCCTTGCAAAGGTGTGTGCTTTTACACCCACCTCAGGGAAGATCACTCAATACTGCTGCAAAATACCAAACCAAGTCTTCAAAAGGATGAACGCATAGAGTTCACAGGATTTATTTTTTTTATTCTATAAGGGGTTAAACAGAGGCTGATCTGAAGAAAACATTAGCTGCTTTGCAGCCAGTACAGAAGACATTTGTTACCAGGCTAACAAGGTTGCAGTAGGAAACCAAATGAAGTGCCAGATTATTAAAAGATGGAATGGTGCAGATGAAAGCCTAATTCTACTAGCAATGCAGAATCACAGCACAAGATATTATAAAGACCACATTAAGTATCGCTCCATCACTTAAACAGCATTGCTTTATAAGGTTACCACTGAAAGTGAGCTTGTGCATTCTGGCTCCAAGATCTAGTCAAGTACATGGTTCAGTTTTCTTGCCAATTCTGCTACACAGACCTTATTATAGAACAAAAATACCCTACCCATAATCAAAAAATAAAAGACATGCTGTACCATACTAATAATGTATGTTCATGACGAATTTTCCTTAAAAGAGTGCACACTGCTTTCAAGCACACGTTGCATTTGCCTACAGCTCACAGAGTGATCACATTGTTAACCATTAGTTTACAAACAAAACTAGATGCCACAAATGCATCCTTCGTCAACCTTTACCTGAAAAGAAGAAGCAAGGAACATTTTTTGGCACCTAACTGGAATGATAGGAAATATCTAGATAGCACAGATAATTTCTCCACCAGAGTACACTTAACTCCTATACATGTATTCATGTATTTGTTTGCATGCACAATACACTTGTTGACCAAAATTCAGTCATTTCTTAAAGGCTATTGCTTCATCACTACAGTGGTAGTGATTTCACCAGGGTCCACATCATCTTTTCTTAGTAGTGAAGAAAAAGGAAGAAAGCACTACCCACTATTTTCTCCGCTGTCCCGGACCTGCATGATTCCCAACCTGATGTACTCACAGATGAAGGCAAGTGGTCACGGGAGGGAGAATTGCTGAAAAGAGACTGCAGCCAATTGTGAGATCTTCCCTCAGCACCACTTGAGCAGGGAGGTGTAGCAAATACCACTGACACCCTGGGGAAGGTAGGGGAGAAAAGCAGCCTTGCTGGCAGGCACGGGCTACAAAGCATGGAGAAGCACTCAAAATTAGAGCTGTAGGTTTCATCACAGTGAGGTGACTGACAGGACTTAAAAGCTTGTAATTTGGTTCTGACTGTTTATAATGTGATGCTATCATTCAGCTAGCAAGGCACACAATACTAATGTACATAGGATGGAATATGATTGACAAACACTTGAATAGCAGATAAAGTGACCAACATGAGGACGTGTTCACAATAGGGAATGCAGACTGGCATTTTAAAAATGAAGGTGGGCTTCTAATTAAAATAATTTCATTCTTATGGACTTTTAACATCCACACTGCTCCCTGTGTCAATGGGAATGGCAGAACTCACGGCCTGGGCAACGCAAACCATTCTCACTGAGCTGTTCAAATACAGTACTGCTATTTGGAAAGGCTGGTCATCACAGGAATTGATCCATTTGGTTAGGTAAATGGATTTTGGACAAGTGAGAACATTTTGATGAATGCTTCCCCAAAAGGAACATGAGGACAAAGGGGCAGCTTAAGGGAAGTTGGGAGAGAAATCCAGAAAGAAGTAAAGGGGAGAGGAAGGACACCGGGCGCCGGCCAAGCCCTTGCTGCTGCTTTTAACATGTGTCTGGAAATATATATATGCGAGCATGAGAGGGAAATGAGCCAGAACAAATAAAATTGCAAAGCAAATGCTAAACATGTTTTCCTTCCCCACCTCATGGGAGAATAAATATTTTATCCTGCTACAGTTCTATTATTTATCTTCTTCAACCACGTCCAATTGGGAAGTGAAACTGTTAAGACTTAATGTCAAGGTTTAAGGGAACTGTTTCATTTTGAGTTCAAATGCTTCAGTTTGGCAGCAGAACATCTGCTTCAAATGTTTCAAAGGCTCTTGACATTTACTACACTGTGCCCAAAAAATCCAAGTAACTTGGAGCATCACTGTGTGCACAGTAAAACTGAGTATTCTTTGAGCATATCCTTCACGCACTGCACATCATCCCAGTGCAGAGAATGATCTGCCACTCCGTGCTAAGAATTCATTCAACAATGTAGTTATAGCACTTTTTATTACGGTGATAAAATATCACTTATTTGTTGGTGCTCACGAAGATGACACGTTATACAAGGAAGAAGCAAAATTGGGAGGGAAAAATAAAATAAAGGAGAAAGGGTTACCAGTCTGTTCTTCAGTATCACCTACAGCACCTTTTTTGTGCCCCTTTTTGATTGCAGCTCAGAGCTGTAGCTATTTCTTAATGAAAGCCATTCAAAAAAAGAAGGATTAAAAGATATTTGTTGTTATAAATCTCAAGGGTGTTTCTGAGATCCAAAATCAATCAATCAATCAATAAACCTAAAAGAATGACATCTTCTCATTTTATATATATATTATATATATAATTTTATATATAGAGAGAGAGAGAGCTTGCAAATGACCTATGAACTCATAAATTTTAGAATTGCAGAAATATTTTTTAAGTGGATCCTTTCTATAGTACAAAGCAGCCAGAGACTTTTAGCATGAAAGAGAACACCTACTTTAAGGCCAAATTCCAAATTTACTGAAGTTGCTTACAGTAAATAATAAAAATCACTACGAGAAAATTATTTGTCTTTAAAGAAAACAAATACAAGTCACAAGGCAAATGATAACTCAAAGCAATCCCTTCATTAATGACACAAATTCATCATCTAAATGTACGTCTCAAGTTTACATGTTCCACACACTCTGGATGGGTCAGTGTTAGGTATATTATTTATTTCATGCTCTGTGTACACAGTTTAAGGCTGAACAGCACTTGTAGGCTTTCACATGAAATATCCCATCTACATTCTACTGGGACTATACAAAATAAAGTGCAAATTCTACTTAACTGCTGTTACCCATAATCCACTGTGAAAGTTCTCAATCCAATTCAATAGCCCATACCAAGCAACAGCCTAAGAAATTTCTGGGGTATTCATCACCTTTAGACAGATTTTCCTTAAAATCTGAGCAAGGAAAATATATGTACATTAAGATTAGACTTCACTGGCTACAGTCTGTCCTTCGTGGACTGTAAAACCAATCAAAGATGATGTGTGGGAAAAACTCTATCTTAAAAGGCAGTTCTTCTCTGACATGATGACAACAGGTCATTTCTTATTAGAGTAGGAAAAGATGCACAAACATCACAGAAAATGATTCCCTTGCCTAAACAATTGCTACCCATGTTTAAATACAATGGCATTTGTATGTGATCACTGGAGTAAGAAAGCTGTTGCAGAATACTGTAGAAGCTGTACACCTGGCTTGTGCTCTAACCTTTCGGGAAGGAAAACAAGCCAAAGAGGGTTATGCATAGAAAGTGAAATCAGTGCTAAATTTGGACTTGCATTTTGCAACCAAATAAAATGGGATGTTTCTCATATACTTGGGCAGATGTCACTGTGGGGAAAAGAGATACTGACCAGGATGTGAATGATGCCAAATCTTTCTTCCAGGGAACTCTCCAAAAAATGAGTTTGTTAGAAAGATTCCACATTTGTTACCAAAAGAGGCTAAAGAAAATGAGTTATAACTGTTCATCCAAGGGCAGCTCTGTAGGCAAAGTATCCTGTCTGAGTATTTGAACTATTGCTGTGTGGCAGACACATCTGCTGGTGTTCATACACATGGGTGATTCTGCTTCTGTTGCCCATATTCTGGGGAACAACATTTGGGGTGCTATAGGGATGGCACTAGAGGGATCGCTAGAGGGAATGTGAGGTACAAAGATGGATGATCTCTGCAGCTACTGCTTGCTATAATCCCACCTGGGCCCTGAGACGTATTATGTTCTCTTCCTCATTTATAGACACTGAAGATACTTTGCCTTCACTTAATAGAAAATAGAATATTTAGATACGCACTAAATATCACAGAATCACAGAATTGTAGGGGCTGGAAAAGATCTCTAGAAATCATCTAGTTCAACCTCCCCTGCCAGAGCAGGCTCCTTAGAGCAGCCCTTCACAGGTAGGCATCCAGGCAAGCCTTGAACTTCTGCAGAGAAGGAGCCTCCAGAACCTCCCTGGGCAGCCTGTGAAGAAGTTCCTACACACAATTTTATAGAACTTCCTATGCTTCAGTCTGTAGCCATTTTCCCTTGTCCTAGCACCACTGAAAAGAGTCTGGCCTCATGCCTTTGCCTCCAGCACCTTAGATATTTATTAGACATTCATAAGATCCCCCGTCTTCTTTTCTCAAGGCTGAACAGACCCAAGTCGCTCAGCCTTTCCTCATAAGAGAGGTGCTCCGGGCCTCCTCTTATCATCTTCATGGCTCTCCATTGGACTCTTTCCAGGAGAATCCCTGTCTTTTTTGTATCAAGGACAGTACTCCAGGTAAAGCCTGATCAGAGCAAAGTAGAGGGGGAGCATCACTTTCCTTGGCCTGCATGGTCACTCTTTAACACACGCTAGGATGCCACTTCTTGGCCACCAGGGCACACTGCTGGCTCACAGCCGACCTGTTTTCCAGTAGGACACCTTGCTCCCTCTCTGCAGAGCTCCTCTCCAGCAGTCATCCCCAACCTGCACTGGTGTATGCAGTTATTCCTCCTTAGGTGCAAGACTCTACACTTGCTTTGGTTAAACCTCATCTGGTTCCTATCTGCCCAACTCCCCAGCCTGCCCAGGTCTCACCGAAGGGCAGTGCAGCTTTCAGGTGTGTCAGCCATTCCTCCTACCTTGGCATCATCAGCAAACTTGCTGAGGGTGGACATTATCCCCTCATCAAGGTCCTGGATGCAGATGTTGCACAAGACCATACCCAGCACCGACTGCTGAGGAATACCGCCTAAATACAGGCCTCCAACTGGACTCTGTGCCACCAGTCACAACCAAATTCTAATAAAATATTAGGTATCAAAGATGTAAACAGTCACTAGTGTCCTGTACCTATCTCTACAGCACAGAATGAACCAGTGAAAAGTTACTTGCATTGAACTTTAGTCAGTGTTCAGCTATTAACGCAACATGCATAAAAACCCTAAAACTGCAGTCTAATCTTATTTTTTCTAATAATTTACCAACTTATGAAACACCAAATTTAAATAAAATTCACAGCAACCTTTTCCACAGATTGCCATTTTGGGTGCATGCCACCCTGAAAATCCTTTGACATAGCACTTAAGTGAGAGGGAAGATTTCTCATACACTTAAGCAAACAACAGTGTGAAAGAAGGAGACGTTGACCAGGATGTGAATGAAGCTGAGTCATTCTTCCAGTGAACTCTCTAAGCACTTAGTAAGTTTAACTACTTCAACAATTCCAACATAAACTGTGTTTTCTTTGAAACTAGAATCTCAACAACATATCATAGGATCAGAAAAACTTTCTATGAAAGATGAACATACATTGGCTAAGAAGACAAATACAGAAACAAAATGAGAGCAGCTTTCCACATGTATTTATTGGGAGCAAACAGTTGTGTTATGGTTACCAAAACAGAAAAGTGGATCTCCATTCATTTATGTCTATATTTATTTTGTCTTTCATAAGATAACTAAAGACTGTACTATAATTGGGAGAGAAGAAAGATATTGCAGTTAAAGAAGAAAGTGCAGATTAAACACAGAGAATCTGAGCTAGCTTTCAGCTGTAAACACTCCTACTACCACAGCAATACCAACAATTAGTCTTAAAACTAGAAAATGCATGAGGAAGCATTCACGCTGAAAGAAAGAAATCTCTTTGGCCTTAGAAACAACGCTTATTTCTTTCTTGATGACTACCATTTCATTTATATTTCTGTTTTCTATTACCAGAACATTTTCAGATGCATTCATGTGAACAATTTCTAGAACTGTGCAATTTCTTTATCAGTTTGGACGTTGTAGAAGAGGTTTCTATTTTAAGTGTACAAAATTGTGTTTGGAAAAAAAAATGTGCCTGCTTTGCTTCTAAGTATCCCTTCAAAAATACTTTGTTTGAGCTTTACCATGTACTTAACAAGATAGCAGAATGAACCCCATGCCACCCTCCGTGGTTAGAAAACACTTATTAAACATATTCTTATGCCTATTCCTGCTCTGTGCGATACATCAAGTCTCACTGTCCTCAGTAAGAATTCACGAGTCAAATTAAGCATGTCTTTAAGTTACTCTGCATGAGAATGGTTTTCTACATCAGGTTTAAGGTGCTACCACTTTCAATCACTAATTCTTTTCAAGAACATCTTCTTCCTTTATATCTTGACACCATCAGATGTTCTAATGTTTCCATTAATGTGTACTGATTGTACAGAATATACAACCACAGATCTTGTGCCTTACATGAAAAGTGGCTTAAGAAAATGGTTTCTTAATAAATATTTTTTTTCAACTATTATTTTTGGAATAACAGTGGCCAACTAGGAAATAGAGCATGGTTGCCCAACCTTATGGCTTGCCTGGGCTGCACAAGGGCCACATTTAAAATATATAATACAATTAATGTATATAAATAACAAAACTTTATTTAAAAAGTATTATTTATTAAAACACATAAAACAGAGAGCAACAAAAACAAAACCAGTGGGATGTTTGACCTTGTTTTTGTGAAACTAATTCATCAGGCCAATTAGATGGCAATGGTTGCCACTCCTAGTGAGTTTTCAAGGCGTTTATCAAAGATTTTTGATGACATATTACTCTTCCTGCGCTTCATCCTTAACAACAGTTGTTCAGTAATGTACATACCACCAAAAAGTGATGACACGAATAAGGCGTGACCATCAAGCATGGGATATTTTTCTCTGATAAGAGAGGGCTTATCAAAGTCTGGTAAAGAGACACGACCAAATTTTTCTTTGTACTGAATATCTGATTGCAACTCTGTAAGTTCCATGGGAAAATTTGCAAGTTCCATGGCAACTCAAAATGGAGTCACAAATACTGAAAAGGATGATGATTTTTTTAGAGACCTTCAATACCATTATCAAAATGGAAAGCAAGACAGCATATTTTTCACTGTTATAGGACTGTGTTTAGCCAGTGTAGTAAAATGCATGAAATTACTACTTGAGCTTGCAATAATTTAATTTCAAACACTGTTGTTGTCCGAAACATGGCACAGATAATGAGGTTTTCACCTTGAAGATGCACGTTTAGCTCATTTAATGGAGCAGTCAAATCCACCAAAAACGCTAAATCTGTGAGCCATTTTTAATCTTCGCATTCTGGCACAAATTTTCCTTTTGATTCCAAAAAGGACAGGATTTCACTTTGCAAAGTCTGTAGGCATTTTACCCCGACTCCGCCACCTTCCTTCAGAAAGGCAAATGATCCCCATAATCAGCATCCATACTTCTAAGGAACTCCTAGAACTGGCAATCATTTCAGTCCCTTGGGCTTTATGAAATTCATAGCTATGAGGATGATTTGCATGACATTATCCACTTTTAAAGCTTTTGTACATACATTTTCTTGATCTCTGATGCAGTGATATTTCATCAGATGTGAGTTACTGGTGGTAAATGCATTATTTCATATTAACTTTATAAGTCCCTGTGTTTTTTACCATCCATCACCGGGGCACCATCGGTAGCAATACCAGATACATTGACGAAGGTTAAAGCAAACTGCTTTAATGTATTTTTTTTCCTGCTTCATACAAATCAAGAGATTTAGTTGTATCTTTCACTGGCACCAAATAAATCATTTCTCGGCAGCTTTACTCTCCAAGTGTTGTTTATTTGTTTGTTTAATAGATTTTCCTATTTCTTCAGTTCACCTGACTAAACTTAGTGAACAAATTAATTTTAGATTTTTTTTTTTTTCCCAGTCAGGACATGTTATATATGTCATACTTTCCATACATGGAAATGGTTCTGATTAATTTTTTTTTTTTTTTTTTGCCATCAGATTTTCTATAATGTACCTAGCTTTTATAACAGAGTCCATTTGAGTTCTGATGCTTTTTGAAGTATTTTGTTGAGGTAACAGACTTCTTTCAGTTCCACTATTTTGTCTTTATGAAGCATTCTCTGATATGCATCAAGTCTGGCAGCAAGTTTCTGCATATGATGTCTTTCCAAATTGCAATATTTGAAAACTGATACAGTTTCCTTGCAAATTAAGCATAGTGTCATACTATATATACAATTTATCCACACTGCACTGTGCCCTCTCCAAGTCCTGAGGCCAGGCAGCTCAGTGGGGGCATGATGACAAAGCAGCAGGGGGTGTGGGCTGCACTGTCACCTGCAGCCTGCAAGTTGGATATGCCTGGAAATAGAGGCATCCAAAACCAACAACAACATCAACAACACACAGTCTGCAGCTTGAGTACATATTCTCACCAAGAGTACTTATGCAAGTGCACAAATTAATTGCAACAGAAGTACGTATCTGTCAGAGTCAGATGCAACTTAATTTTTAAGTAAATAGAAACAACTAAATTTAATACCATATTTTATGACAATTTACCTGTCAAGCACACTCAATAAAATGAAAACAGACTATACAAATCAATGACAAATTCCACCTAAGAACTTACACAGATTACAAAATTAGCTGCTGAATATACACACTTGCTAGTCTTCTACAAAGATGTCTAATACTGTTCAGCATGTTACAGTACAGTATGTACAGTGTACACTGTTCCAACAATGTTTGTCTTCCTGTAGCTACATACTTTTATTTTCTCCACTTCAGCACTCTCCTCTATTTTCTATTTCAACTTCAGTGAATAGTTGCATCTGTTTGTTCCATGTACTCCTCAGCCATATGATTTGCAATAAATCAAGCAGATTCATGCTTTCTCAAATCATTCTGTTATCATGGTCTGAAGATCTAATGAATTTTTCAGAACTTGGAACATCACCTCCATTCTGACAACCTTCCTCAGCTCACTTACAATATGTAACAATAACTTTGTTTGCATTTTAATATATATTTCCCATCAAGCTCACCCCAGCTTCAGCTCCTCATTTTGGTATGAGGAAGATCCTCATTTCCATCAACTTTTGCATTACTGAAACTTAGTGTTGTTCCTTATTGATTAAGCATTGTTCCTTGACACAACAGAAAGCAACTTTCCAGTAGCTTTTCCTCTAAGCCAAATTCTGGTTTACATCGCTATAAATGATCAACAATATGGGTTTACCAGTATCCTTCAAAGCACAACCTGCAAGCCTTATTTCACATTAATTTCTTTAACCAAACAGTGTTGTTCTCACAGATGATCCCTCAATATCTTAAAAGAGTGATATAACAGCTTATATAATAGCATTCTATTAGCATTCTACTAAACTTCTCTCAAGAGAACTTTGAGGACAGAGATGGCAACTGTTCATCTGAAATGGACCTGGTAAGGCAGGGGAAATAAGAAAGGATCCCAGTTTAAAAGACTCATCCATATATGCAGCAATTTCAAATGTAACTCCCAACTGCACACGAGCTTCAAGATTTTAGTAGACTACATCTGCTATATCTCAATAACTGTTGCAATGAATAACACTCCATTTTGATTATGTCATTTGCACAATTTATTTTCACAAAAAAACCTCTCTTGCCTAATTATACATTTACTCTGTAGCCCCATAGCATTCTATCCTGTTATGCTTCAGCAGCACAAGAGGCAGTAAGATCGCGTAAATGAATCGATGCAGTGAGCATAATTTACACAGCTTATCTAGACCAGATATGCAAACTTCATCCCTTTTCTATTTATTTGCTCCTTCTTATACACGTGGGTCACACTCCCATCATTAACTGAGGAGACCTAACTATACATCCCCATTACCCAATTAACAGAAATAAAAGTGCCAAATTCTTCGGTTTGATGACCTCACAAGAAGTCAGCTGACAAACTGGATATATTCACTTCCACTTACAGATATTTCTTGCTTTCCACTTGAAACAGCTGCATTTTTAGCATAACAAAAAAATCCATTTCACATGGCCAATCTTCTTATACTTTTTTCCTAGACCTGCTTCATATACTTTTTAACTGGTGCTATCATTACAAGTTCCAAAGTTCTTAAAAGTATGAATGTAAGAATGGACAGAATCCTAATTCTGTTTTCTTGTGGGTTTTTTTTTTGCAGGAAGCCATAGAAACCTGAAAAACTACAGCAATAACTATTTCCAACTTAAAATCTTAGCCATAACGATATAATATTATACACTTAGTCAAGTAACTGAAAAGGCAATTTAGTGTGAAGGGAGAAGGAAAAAAAGTCCAGATAGATAGCTAGAATCCCATAACAAAAAAGAAGATTCCACGCTCTAGCCTGTTGTGCAGTTCCTTGAATATTAAGTTAACAAATATCATTTAATTGATTGCTTGTGATAGTCAGTAATACCAGACATATTGAGTTTTATTATTAAACAAAAGAATAAGTCAACATTGAATTTAAAAATTGCTTACTTGTTTGAAGCTGTACAAATGCCTCTATTTTTTACTAGCCATAGGAGTAAGTAATTCTCTGTAGGAGAAAAGGTTCTTCTGTTTAAACACTAGCTATGACAGCAGTTAAGCTTTATTCTTCATTTGTTCTTTTACTTTGAGGTAATCTAACTTGACTACATTGAATCTGAGCTAAAGCAGACTCTTTCTGCACATGAGAACAAAAGCCTAGGTTTCTAAGCTAAATAAATGGTCCCACTGCAAACCTTTGCCTAAATTTATGTTTCACTTTTATTTCCTAAGTAACCCAAGTCTGCAAATCTTAGCTACTCTCTGCTCCATGTCCTTGTACTACTTTCAGGTTAACACCCACTCTTCAAAATACAAACGCACTGTATCTCCAAAACAAATTTGTATCTCTCTGATTGTTAAGACCTAAAGTAAAATGTTTGAAGATGAGCCTAATGAGGCAGGATCATCTAATGCACTGAATCCCTAAATCACAGAATCTCTTACATGTGTACGTAGCTAAGAAAATTCTTTAGATGACAGACATAAAATCTGTGTGCTCCTTGATGCAAACTTGTCACGGTGTGCATCATGCCTATAAATCAAATTAGCTAATTTCACCAAGAGCATTTGGCAGGAAACATTCAGTACTCCTGCCTGTGGGCTGTCCTGTAACATAAAACAAAGATTTATTAAATACATTTAACCTACGTGAGAGCAGTTAAAACATCACAACTTTGATTCACCTTTTCAAGACTGCTTCCTCTGAGTACAGAATAAATATTATCCATACAGTATGTAAGGATACACACGTTTACTAAGCCTTGACAAATTACTAAGTGACACAACAAAATGTCTATCAACTGATGATTCGGAAAACCCAGACACCAAAGAAAATCTACGTTGAAGGTTATTGCATTAAAATAGCCATTATTACCTTGATGCACCAAGTTACTTAAGCACATCTAATTTTATGAACATGAATAATCCCCCTAAAGTCAAACGACTACTAAGAGAGACACATGCTTAAGTACCTCAACAAACTGAAGCCTGTAATTGCCTGCAGTTGTTTCTGTTAATTTTGCTCTAAAAGAAGTTTGTTTGATTTTTTTTTCCAGTAAAAATGTGATATCTAAATGCTTTCATCACTGTAGAAATGAATTTTATTTCACCTATTTTTCCTGTTGCTTTTTAAAGTTTGTTTTTCATTCGTTTCCTTATTTTTCTCTTCCACTAGTTGACAGAAAATCTTTGCTCGAATATGGAGCATAAGACTTGGAAATGACAAGGGATACCTGCTATTTCATGTAGCTGATATTTTATTTATTGGATAGTCATAAATTGGAAGAGCATAATGATGAACGGAATGAACAGAAAAAGAAGCTTCACTTCGAAATCATTCTGCACGAGAGGAAACTTTACGGTGCTTGCAAGAATTAGCATCTGAGGCTAAAAATGCCAACAAAGATGACTAAAACAGCATAAACTTCGAAGACTCTGAGGGATTCCAGTCTTCTAATTTCTGGATAACTTCTGAGAATAGCATCTATACTAGCCCTATACCTGTAAAGTAAATACACATAGCAATGCTAGTCTGCAGTTCTCAGCTAAAGTTTTTGATTAAAAAGACTGAAGGCTTTTCAAGTCTTTGCAACAAATTATTTGGACATGTGCTTTTTCTCTTTTACTCTTTGAGAATCCAAACATTTCTTTATATGAAGGCAACTTGAGTATAGCCCAAATTTGCCCACGTGGCTAAAAGGCATTTAAATATACCCATAAAGTTAGTAATTCTACCTTTGGAATTATACCCAAGGGTTCTGAATAAAATTCACTTGCAAAAGGTGAATTAATTTACAAAAAGGCATTGCTAAAACTTCCCTCGTGTCAGTATCTCAAATTCATTATCTGAGTTCAAGTACAACTCCTGAATGGCAAAGAAGAAAAGGGAAGGAGGGCTTCAGGGTTAGATACGAGGGCTGCTATGAAGGTAATTCCTCCCATTTTATTATGGTGGTCCGTGGCATTAGAGGTGGATATTGGTGGTAACGCAGTAGAGGTTGAACCTTTCTGACAACATTCCATTTCATTTGGTTGCCGTGTGACAGATGGCAGCAGAGGGGCAGCCTGATCAAATGGTGCCTGACATGGAAGCGTGCCTGAAGCCAAGGAGTGTCACTGAACTGTTCCATGTAGAAAATACTGCACCCACTGACATTCACTGACACTTGCTGAGAGAACAGTGGATGTGAGCACAGTGAAGTGGTGGTGATGTTCCAGCAGTGGCAGTAATAGAGTGCCACCTCCACTGGCGCAGATTTTTATGAGCGCAACATGCAGGCTCTTGATCTTTGCTGTCAAAAATGCACAGCTACTGGTGGTCATTTTGTCAAAAAACAGTTTTGTAGCTAAGAATTTGCTCTATCAAATAGTGTTATTGTGCTTTTTGTATCTGGTGTGGTTTTGATGGAAATAAATTCTAAAATCAATACGAGATGAAGAAAATAGAAGTGAAGGAGAACTATTCAATAGTAGCTTAAACTGCTTTTCCCCACCAGATTACCTAGCAGAGATAAACACGCTATTAATCTAACACAAGTATGACTTCATCATGCACAAATTTCAAGCAGTATTCCATGTTCCTGAGAATATCCTCCCTCTGCAAGTCTTCCTGTATATGTAAGATGCACGAAGTTGCTCTCACAGCAACACAGGTAATTCATAATTACCATTTGAGGTCAACATGCTTAAAATACCTTTTCAGATGCTTGCTGTATAAACTTGTTCCAACTTCATTGAAATATACAAAGAAATACCAGTAATTTCCTAGTTACTGTATTTACTCACAATTTTTCCCTGAGGAAGGAAAGGAGGAAACTAACCTGATGTTCCACTTCAAACTATGTTCTTGGAACAACTTCAGTGTTAGAATTTCTGCTAAGAGGAACACTGCTTTCAATTCTCCCCTGAAGCCACGACTATTTGTGACCACAGTTTCTCAAACTAATGCACCAAACTTTACACTTTTTAGAAAATGCCACAAACAAATCCAAAGAAATTAACTATGCACCTGCTCCTATGCTTTATTATTCTCTGTATTCAGCACGTTTGTCTAGTTCTCTTGTTAACTGATGGTCTGAATCCCATCCTGATTTAAAAAAGAAATAATCTGCAAATAGTTCCTCCAAAATTCCCTCGCTTTTTATTTCAGAAGTTTTATAACTAAACAGTGTTCAATTCCTGCAATAACTGCAGATTGTTTCCACCCATGCAAAAAAATCCCAGACCACTTACTGTACAATTTATACATAAAACGTGTAATGCTGTTTTCTAACGGAAAACAAAAACAACATGAAGAAGCACAGAGTTCACACTAACTCTAGAGAAAAAGCAGCCCAATATATCTTGTTCAAATACTAAGTGAAATCAGAAAAGCTCATGAGGAGCAGGAGGGGAAGTTCAACCTTCAAATGAACTATTACAAATGGCAAAAGTAAATTAAGGGCCTTCGGCAGTGCAAGAAGAGAAGGATGTGAGGGTTGAAATCCTGCAGCATTTTTACAATGGCTTTACACAATTCATTCATTTCCAGATGACGAAGAGCAACTTGACAGATGAGACAAGAGCAACTGAAGAGCAACACAAAGGCACCCTCGCTACAAATTTGTCATCCTTCCATCTTTTTGTGTTCCCATTACTGAACTTTGATGAAACAGTAAAGGAAAAAGCCAAGCATCTAAAAATCCCTCACACTCGTCTGTCCAGAAAGAAATTCACCTTATTTAAAACATATTTTCCTTTATTCTAAAATATTTTCATTAACACATTGCATTCCAGAATCTCTGCTATTTTTCTTCATCCCCACTACACACAAACATAGCCCCAAGGAAATAATTACTTTTCCTGTTTACGTAAAATAATTACGCAGGATTTCCTGAGAACATGATTTTCAAATTAGGGGCAAACCAAACTGAAGAGTCTCTATTTCCTTTACCACAGGAAATGTTATAGATTTGGTTTTAAACTCAATTTATATATCAATTAAAAAGCTGGAAGTTCTTATCTGTGACTGAGCTGTGGCAACTTTTGAAGGCTGGGGAAAACAATGCTCCAGCAAGTATTTAGTTGTTGAAAATATCTTTTAGAAATGTTAAATTTAATAGCTCTCTAGTGCATGTCTGGGATTTCTTTGTAATCTTCTCGAGTAATGTGTAATATTCTGGCCAAGTTCCAAGCCCGCTCAGTTAGTAGTAGTAGAGAAAAGGAAAGGTTGTAAAGTGAATTTGTTGTCTCTTTTTTTTTTATTATTAGTTTTAGAAACTTTAAACGTTAAAGAAACCTTGCTTTACATTAACTTCATCCTGTTGCTGCGTTCCAGAAATTTAGTGCAGGTTTGCATGTGCACCGTATGGATCTTCCCATAGCTGCCCTACCTGGCCTAAGCAAACAGAATGCATGTGCTGACCAGCTGTGAAGAACGAGAGCGGGGAGAGGGGAAACAACAGAGCTTTGGACTTGGAAAGCAGAGGGCTGAATTTCCTGGCTTACCCTGTGGCTCACTTAATGGCTTCAGTCAGGTGACTGAAAGAGGCAAGTAAATTACACAGGAGCAGGCACTGGATGTCAAGCCATACATTACAGCCATGCAATACTCCAATTTCCTTCTCTGATCACTGTAGCCTCAGTTTAAGTGAGCTATGTTCTAGCTGGACAGATTTTCATTTTTGCATCTCCACAAGCTGCATTTACACAAGATGAGAGTATGATGCTGCAAGCCCATATATTCCTCCTCATTTTAGCACGTTTGCATTCTTCATTTTATTGACAAAGTAAACTGAAAGAGCAATACTGGCTTAACAATAAGATTCCCTTTCCTACTCATGAGATGTAAGCGTGATACAGCTCACTGGAGATTGCTGACCATTGAAAAAATCAGTGCATTTCGATGAACAATGATAAAGATTCATTTCTTATAGAGTACTTTCTGAAAAGAGACTTTAATGATGAACACGCCACTTTTTAACCTGAATTTGCAGTAAGGTACGTCCTGTAAATGTATCTCAAATATTGTATCTCAAATATTGTAAATTTCACGTTACAGGATTAAAGGAAAAACAGAGTGCATTTACTCTTAGTTACTGGCTCACGCATCAGGAAGAATAATGAAAAACAAATTCTTAACTTCTAGTATTCAGATTATCACTTCCAGCATCTCTATTTTCTTCTATACATTTTCCCCTATTTTTATATTCATAAAGGATGCACAGAGAAAAGAAATCACTGCAGTACAAACTGCTGTTGAGCAGGAAAGCTAGGTCCAAATGGAATACAGACTTGCTTGCCTACTGCTCTTTTTCTGGTTGTTTGAAGGGCACAGTTCTAACCTGGTATTTTAAGTCCTGTCACATGCACTGGCAATGTTATAATCTCAGATTTGATGCTTCCCAGCTATAGCAGATTTTTAAATCATCAAAATAGAAAAGCAGCTGTATGCAAGATGGGTTCATCTCTTCCCCTACTCTCTCCTCCTTCAAATATTCTTTTATAAAAAAAATGTGCTAATCCTCAACAGCAAAAAGCAGTACTGTATTAATTCACATGTGGCAATCACAACGTCTTCTCTGCCTGAACTGGAACTGCCATCATACCATTACTCAATCTCCAACCACTGCCAGTTCCACTGTAGCCACGTTCATAATGGTTCCGGAGACGCTCAGTCTGCGGTATTCCTAATTCTCATTACAAATATTTTTACATATAGGCTTTAAGACATTTTTGAAGTATGGCATCAGAATTACAACTACAATGAATTTAAATACCATTTTAAATATAACAGATAAGATGTTTGTCTCTAAGGGCCTTTGGACATGCTAAAACGCCTGCTTCTTTGCTAGAAAGTGGAGTTCAGAGCTTGGAAGCAGGGTTATCAGAAGTACTTTTGGGGTAGGCATGTCAAGGAAAACATCTCTTGGTGGAATTACAGCAGATGGTAAAGTGAATGCTCACAGTATGCCAAGCCACATACTAAAAATGAGATAGCCCAAAAATTATAAGGTTGGCTTAAAAGTCATGAGCTGTTTTACAAAAGAAACCATTTATATTTTTCTCTAGCTGGGTTTTGAAGCTTTAGGGAGACACTGCCTTCTCTTTCTGATGAGATGATACATTACTGTGAGTTTGGTGAGTCTGATACAAATTACTGAAAAATACAAAACACCAATTACATCTGGACAGTTACATTTCACTACATCAAGAACAGCATCTTGACTCCCTTAAGGAGCTGAAATCAAAGATGCAAAAACCAATTAACTGAGTAAGTTTTTTACTAAAATGGTGAGCAGACAAACACAACCCTCAGCCTGCTGCTGAATCAACTCGGGTGACTGTGATGGAGTCAACTGCTTTCCTACTTTTTTACAACAAAGCAGTTTTTGGAACTCATGTGGAAAAAGTAAGAAAAACAACCAGCAAAATGGACACAAAACACGTGAATTTTGATGCATCTCACGATTATCATTCTGCCTTTCTCAGGATTTTCAGGTCTTGGTACGTCAATTTAATGTCAAGCAACGATGTGATCTGTACATCTGTTAATGCTCAGACATCAAAACCTCATTGCCATAATGTCATCAAGTACGTCCAACCCATGGCCCACGGGCTGCACGCAGCCCAGCACAGCTTGCAGTGTGGCCCACCCCTGACCCACGATTCAATGGCAGTGGCTCTGCTCTGCAGAGCAGCTCCAGGCACACTGCCATTGCTCAGCAACAACCAGACCATCAGTGCGCTATGAGCGCTGTGCCGACCGAAACCAGGGCACGGGGAGGGCAATGCTTTGCAGTGCTGACTCAAGTGATGGCAAATAATTGTACGCGTTTCAATACACTGGCTAAACATGTGGCTCTGAACAACTAAGACTATGCAGCCGTGCTTTCTGTTTTGATAAAGGAAGTTGAAAATAGAATCGTAGAAACCTTAGAGTGGGAAGGGACATTTAAAGTCATCTAGTCCAACTCCCTGTAATGAACAGGGACATCCACAACTAGATCAGGTGCCCAGACCTCCCTCCAGCCTTGGGATAAATGTCTCCAGGGATGGGGCATCTACCACATCCCTGGGCAACCTGTTCCAGTGCCTCACCCTTCCTTATATCCAACCTAAAACCTCCTCTTTAAGTTTGAAACCATTTCACCTGACCCTGCCACCACAGGCTCTGCTAAAGCTTAAGAGTCTGTCGCATTCTTTCTTACAGCCCCTCGTTAGGTACTGAGAGGAAAATGTCAGGTCTCCCCGTAGCCTTCTTGTCTCCAGGCTCAACAGCCAAGCTCTCTCAGCCTGTTCCCATAGGAGAGGCGTTCCGTCCTTGGATCATTTTTTGTGGCCCTCCTCTGGACATGCTCCATCAGGTCCACATCTCTCCTATACTGAGGGCTCCACATCCGGACTCAGTACTCCAGGTGAGGCCTCATCAGCATAGAGGGGCAGGATTAACCTGCTAGCCATGCTGCTTAGGACACAGCCCAGGATACAGTTGCCTTTGTGGGCTACAAGGGCACATTCTGGCTCACGCCCAATTTACCATCCACCAGTACCTCCAAGTCCTTTTCAGTAGGGCTGTACTCAATCCTTTCATCCTCCAGTTTGTATTGGCAGTGGGGGTTGCCTCAATCCAGGTGCAAGGACTTGCTCTTGGCTTTGACGAACCTCACAAGGTTATCCTGGGCCCACTGTTCAGCCTAAGGGCTCTTTGGACAGCATCTCATCCCTTGGGCATGTTGACTGCAAAACACTCCTTGGGATTTCAAGAAACGCCTTCTGTATTATGTTGGCCCATAACATCAGAGGCAGATGTTGGTGGTATGACAGTAGAAGTTGAGCCTTCCAATCAATATTTTGTTATGTTTCCCTCCATGTGACAGATGGCAGCAGAGGTGCAGTCTGATCAAATGGTGGCTGATATTAAAGCGTGTCTAAAGCAAAGGTACACCACTCAATTCCTCTACTTGAAAAAAAATCAGAGACCAAATGGATGCGAGGCACAGGGAGGTAGTGTGTGGTGTGTTCCAGCAGTGGTGGCAGTGGAGCAGCTTCACTGCTGCAGATTCTTTTTTATGAGCACAGCACATAGGCTCTTGCACAAAGCACAAAGTTTTATCAAAAGGTCCTATGTGTCCTTGAGATCACAGTTAACAAAAGCCAACTATATCCTAGGCTGTATTAAAAGAAGAGGTGGCCAGCAGGAAAAGAGAGGTGATTCTCCTCCTCTACTCAACTCTTGTGAGGTCCCATCTGCAGCACTGTATCCAGGCTCCCAGCACAAGAAAGATGCAGAGCTCTAGGGCCCAGAGGGGGACCAATAAGATGATCAAAGGCCTGGAGCACCTCTCCTATGAAGAAAATTTGTGGGAACTGGGCTTGTTTAGCTTGGAGAAGAGAGTAATAGAATTGCTCTGTTTGGAAAAGATCTTCAAGATCATCAAGTCCAACCACAACCTAACCATACTACTCTAACAACCCACCTCTAAATCACGTCCCTGAGCACCACATCCAAATGCTTTTTAAACACATCCAGGGATGGTGACTCAACCACCTCCCTGGGGAGCCTATTCCAGTGCTTAACTGTAAATTAATTCTGTAAAGAATTTTTTCCTGATATCCAATCTAAACTTCCTGGCTCATCTTGAGGCCATTTCTCCTCATCCCAACCAGTGAGATGTGACCAACCCCACTCTCACTGCAATCACCTTTCAAGTACTGGAAGAGAGCAATAATGTCTCTTATTCAGCCTCCTCTTCCCCAGACTAAACAGCCCCAGTTCCTTCAGTCACTAAATTGGAAGGCTCCACAGAGACCTCACTGTGGTCTTCTACCACCTGAAGGGAGCGTATAAACAGGAGGGGGAACAGCTGAAGGTGGACAGTGATAGGAAAAGGGGAATGGTTTTAAAGTGAGACAGGAGAGGTTTAGGTTGGATATGAGGAGGAAGTTTTTCACCAGAGGGTGGTGAGGCACTGGAACAGGTTGCCCAAGGAGGCTGTGGATGCCCCATCCCTGCAGGCATTCAAGGCCAGGCTGGATGTGGCTCTGGGCAGCCTGGGCTGCTGGTTGGCGACCTGCACACAGCAGGGGGTTGGAACTGGATGAGCGCTGTGCTCCTTTCCAACCCAGGCCATTCTATGATTCTACAACTATAAATTTGACTTGAATGATGAATTAAGCCTTGTGAAGATGATCAGTTCAGCAGACAATATCATCTGAAAGTGTTTCCCTCTTGATTCCTGTGAACATTCACCATCCACAAGCAGAGATTCTCTGTGCCAACAGGCCCTGTCTCGTGTTTATAATAAGTACTGTGTCGCTGCTTATCATCTGTATTAAAATAATATGCACTAGATCTATTATGCATTACCGAAAAATATACTCAATCAATTCATCAGCAAATGAAGGAAAAAAGCGCAGAAACATGGCAGCATACAAACAAGATTTGTGCTAGATTATTAAAATACTACATTTGTGCATATATCTATTTTGTAGCCCAGTGTTTTCTAAAGTCACAGCTGCTGAGATTTCTTTTAGAAACCTCGTAGAGAAATGCGAGGAAATTGCACAGTAGCAGTTTCCTTACTGAACCTGGAGACCTTGGAGAAAGAAGTGATAAACCAGGGCTAAGAAATGTGCAAACATCAAGTGAATGTAAACAATATATATGTATATATATAAAATCATAAAATCACAGAATTCTATATCAAGCAAATTATACACCGTGTTTGCCTAACAGAAGAAACATAAGTGCATCCCTCAGAACAAGCAGAGGATGGGCAGTACAAAGGCATTGACTTAGATGTCTTTCTTTGTTCTACAAATTACAGTGCAGGGCAATATCAATTTAAATAAGGCCATACGAGAAACAATGTGATCAACTGTTTGAATATAACCCAAGGGAGCTATGAATGTAAGACTACTGTCAAGTGTTTATAAATCACCCAATATTCTCAGTAATAATCCAGATATTGAGAAAATAAGTTTATCAAATTTGGGGCCAATAAAAGTAGAAGGAGTTGCAAGTACTGGAAAGAAAACTGAAAATACTTGCAGCTACTTGGAAGATGAAACGTGAAAACAAGATTGGCAGAAATCAACAAGGAAAAACAATTCGAAAGTTCTAGAATTGGGCATGAATAATTCATTTGACCAATAGAGAAGAAAAGGATCAGATCAAGAAGTCACATTTCAGGAACAGAACATGAATTACACAGCCCCCTTTGAAACAGGAGAATGACATTAAGCTGGTATTTCAGAACACAAGCAGAACCACAGGGTTAATGAAATAATCTTTCTTTGTACTTCGTGATAAAGCCGCAACAACGCACTGCGTTTGGTTCTAGTTGCTGCAGAAGTGATATGTTCTGAAGGGAAAACACAGAGAAAAGCAAAGAATTCTGGAAAGCAAAATTTCAGGGGAAAGAATTAGCAAACTGGGAATATTTGGCCTAAAGAAACTAGAAACAAGGATATAGAAGACAACTGAAAAAAGGAATCTGGCTTCTCTGATTAAAAACCTTTTCTTCATGTCTGATCTTTCTCTTCCTTGATGTGATTTTCTTGCCTTGTATGCCATGGACATAATGAACAGCAAAACTGCCTGTGGTGTTCTGATATCAAGTATCTGTGGACAATAATAGTGTTCATGATGATCTTACATGGAGAAGGGGTAGCCCCATCCATGGCTGTCTTTCTGTAACCATTTCTTGCTTTAAGAATTAATGTCAGCTCATACTTTTACTGTTCAGTGATCTGCAAACAGACCCTGAAAGACAGCAAAAAAATCTCTTTTGAGGAGCTGACTATTTAATTACAGGAGAAAAGGAGAAGGAAGAGGTAAACTCTTCTACAAGTGGGAAGTGAAGCACACAAATGTGACCTATTCATATCAAGTCTCAAAGCACAGACAAGTGTGATGGGAACAGCAGTAGAAACTCGGTAGGTGACCACAAATGCAGTGCCTTGCTGCAACCTGGATTGGTGATTTCAATAAGCCTCATATTAAAAGTAGGTCATAACACTGACCCAAACAGCAGTATCCAACCACATGAAGGTGTTAGAAACATCCAAAGCATGATGCAAGAAAGCGTAGAGGTGCATTCTGAACACTGATCACAAAATCATCTGTGTTTCCATTTTAAATCTCAGGAAAAACTTACATGATGAATGTTTGATGAAGCTCACACAAGCTGGACAGGAAACAACTACAAGAAACAGTGATACTTTCAGATGCTTTCAGCTCCTGCTACTTGAGAAAAGAAACAATACAACCGTTTACTTCTCATCATTATTATCTAAAACTGCTAAGCGACAGGGAAAAGAAAAAATACATGAGAATCTGTGAAAAGTTTGAAAAGACAAAGCAACTGTGCAAAAGTGCTGTTACTAATAACACTCTCTGAAATGAACTGACCAGATTCTTAATACACAAACCCTTCCTGCCCAGAGATCTCCTCTTCTTTCATCATTCTGATTGTTATGGGATCTTAATTTCTAGTTCTCATTTAGCCTGCAACTTCGCTAAACTGCTGAATGCAAGCTAGCTACTTAAAAACAAATAAATCAAATAAGTAATATTGTAGAAACTACTTCAACACATGCACTCTTACATTTAAAACCCCCAAATAAAATCTGTAAGCATGTATGCAGAGAGGAAAAAATGATTTTTTGCGGTTCTGTGGAAGTACTAAAATAAAGTTTGGAGACCATTGTTTTAAGCCTCATGCTAAATTAAAACGCAACCTCTGCTCCGCTAAGCTAAGCTAATTACTTGCGTGTACTGCAGAAGTCTTGGTTGCATTCTGAGCTATTATCCATGGTCAAAAGCCTCTAGCCGCTATCTTAACCCCACATTCCAAGGATAAATTTAACAAGGTCAAAAGAATCTTTGTTTAGAAGAGACGTTATCATACATTGGTGGCATGAAGAGATTTCAGAATTTATAATATATTATATTCTTTGTCTTTAAGCTAGGCTTTAAATAGATTACAGACTGAGCAAAGGCTCCTTTAGTTGAAGTCACACAACTTGCTATTTGTACATATTTTGGCCACTTCATGCGACAATGGATTGTTCTGATGAGAACCACAAATATTAACTTTCCGCGTACCAGCTGAAGCGCAAATTAAAGGTTAACCTTGTGTCTGTTTCTACATTTTTATCTAGCAAAGAATAGCCTTTTGACTAAGATAATTTAACTTCTACTTCTGACCTCGATAGCTTTCTGAAATATAAAATCATACAAGTCGGGTCTTCCATACCTTTGCTGACAACTTATTTGGAATGAGAATTCACCACCAGGTGACCCTTCAGAAAAGATAACTAGTATGTAAAACTAATGGGTGGAAGTTTGTAAAGCTCACTAAACCCAATAAGAGCTTTCCTCATACAAACCAGAAAAGAGCACGCTGTAGAAGAGAACAAAAAAAAAAAAAACAAAAACACTAAGAAGTTTGCTCTAGACAATATGGTGACAAACTGTAGCAATACACAACTAGCAAGAAAGTAAAAAGAAAGTAAAAAGGTGTTTCCTGAATCTAGAACACGTTCTATTTCTTTCCTCCTTCTTAGTAAGCGTGGAGAACCAACTACTTAGCAAGAACACAGAACCTACTTCAAGGCTTCCAATGAAGAGAAACTAGGACATATACCATCAAAAGATGGCAGCAGAAATGCTAAGTCATGGTTTGAAACAGTGATTGAACACCTGGTGGGAAGGCAGGGACCAGCCCAGGGGAGCTCAGATCCATGCAATGTACTTGAGGGACCAGAAGGGGTGAAGCCAGGATCCACACACTCCCACATCACATTTATGGGTTGGCAGTGGAGATAAGGGTATCTTGCTGAAGATCCCTCCCTACTTGAGGTCTTTCCAAGGTGAGCAGATTTTTTCCTTTGTTTCTACATCCACAGCTGCTATATTTGTACTTATCCTTACATGCTGCAGCCTAGGACTTCGCTACCCTACTATTATTGCATTTTAGCACTACACAGATATAACTCAACAAAGGTGAGGGTTTAGGCTAGATAATATGCTGAGATCTCCTTGGGGGTATAGGTACAGGATTGATTACTCTAGAATAATTCACATAACAAGAGAAAATTCCAGTCAGCGAATACTGTGTATTAATTGATTGTTAGGAAGTATGGTTTTGTCAAAAAACAGAGCTACTTTACTCTTACCTTTGCCCTTATTACTCTCAATATAAGTGAATTAAAGTCTTGTAGAAAAAAAATTCTGTTTCTCTTAAGCAGTAAACTATTTTAGTATTAATAGGGGCTTACTAAAAGACAAAGCTTCAGATTACAAATCCCTACTTTTTACCATCAAGGCTTGTTAGGAAGAGTTCACTTAAAAAAAAAAAAAAAAAAAAAAAAAAACCTGCTATGGCATCATGCAACGTCATATTTGAATATGGCAAAAGGCAGAAGAAATCACAGTAAAAAGGACTGTAATTTGAAATTCATTTTCATATGTAGATTTAGCACTGAAAAACTTCAGTGGTTTTTACTTAAACTTCTCACTACTTTTGAAGATAGAATAGAAGCTATCAAGTCATTTGACTCTATCAAAAAGTTCTTCCTTTCCAGTTAAGTTCCCAGAAGCTGCTTACACTGGAAAACCATAGCTACTACTGTGCTGGGGTCTGTGCATATCATAGCAGTACTGCAGCACTGTTAGAGGAAACAACCACACATAAATTCATTAGCATGTATCAGTCCTAAGGAATGAACTTAACCAAACCTTGCATGACTTAGCTCACTGCAGAAAGGGCCATCCTACAAAGCAGCAATCAGGTTCTACCTTAAATCTTCACTCAGTAGTGCTCAGTACTAAGTATACAGAGAGATGTCAAGGAAGCTTCATAAACACAAGTAACTTGCAGACTGACCCATTCTGTGACCCTCCCACAGGACACTGTAATCCCTCCCATCAAATAACATGAGAATAAATACTATTTTTTTTACACAGCAACACCATCAGTTAAATCAGCTCTGGATGGTCACATTCATGCTAACAAAGCACAGATCTCACGCAGATGCATTAAACACGAGCAGAAATGCAAGTCTCACAATGAGAGAGAGAAGAAAGCAGCAAGAACAAGAATTTTTGTAAGGAAGTGGATGTATGTGAAAGTATTTTGCGTTCTTGAGGACAACATGCAGGAGTGAGACAAATCCTAATGCAGTTATGTTTCTGACAGCAGATGGTTCTCTTGGCTGAGCAGTAGTGAAGGTTCTTAATCAGGCCTAGAAGTACAGCAAGCCTTCACACTGCTGAAAGAGAAGCATTACTCCATTACAAGCAAGTTCATAAGCAAGTGTTAATCCCCATGCAACGCAGCATTTATCATTTTTCATACAAGTGCTCATTCCAAGAGGATTATCACTTCCCCATCCTGCCCTCTGGCTGACTATGCAGGGCAGAGAAATTCTTTATTCCATATGGAAGAGGAGAGGGAGGCTGGAGGAAGCGGTGATCTCTGGCTTCCAGTGCTGCAGTAGCTACTCCAATTTGAAAGTGTGAAGAAGCAGAAGCCAATACTCCAGCAGTTCACGTTCAATGAGAGTACAGATGTGGCTTTCCAGAAGCTGTCTAGCAATTAGTGACACGTGCCAGACTAGAGAGATAGTGAGGAGGGAGCTCAACCATGCCTTACTTACGAACTTACACCTGTATAGAGCCCAGCAGCCTACCTGAAGAACTGACTAAATGAACCTCAGATTTGTCTGCCCACGCAATTTTATCTAAGCTTGCTTGAATTGGTTCAGTTTGAAATATCTTAGATACAACATTTTGGTTTTATAGCTAAGATTTGTGAGTATATAAATCTATTTGTGTGTGCGAATTCATGAGATTCCAGCTGCTTTTCCTAATATATATGCACTCTCTCTTCTAGCAAACTGCAGTTTGAGGTGTAAAGAGCACATGAAAGAACAAATGTAAAATGGACTTTATTAGTCACAGGGAAATTCTGCTTTCCTTAGAGACACCATCCTCACCTCTGTGATCTTATATCTCCCTGCAGAACAGTTACAAACCATACACAGCTCACCTTAGTGCTCTTACATGAGAGATGCACGTGAAGACGAGTTCTAGGCTAATAAGTGTCACAACCATCACTGGGCAAAACAATACAAACATTATTTGTAACATCCCAAACTTATACATAAAATCAGTAGCACAGCATATACAAAAACAGCTAATAATGCTGATAATTTGTACCTACCATCCTAAATAG
Organism: Tympanuchus pallidicinctus; assembly: GCF_026119805.1. NCBI lineage: Eukaryota > Metazoa > Chordata > Aves > Galliformes > Phasianidae > Tympanuchus > Tympanuchus pallidicinctus. The sequence continues at coordinate 922,720 of NW_026294752.1, read as the reverse complement.
ATTCTTAAAAATGTTGCAACAACAACTAGATTACATGAATGACATCTAGTGGACATCTCTTTTCATAACAATCAACGTTTTCCAACGAAAACTGTAACAAGCCTCACATAATAAAAGCAATCATGTGAGGATCAGTGTTTGAGGGCTTTTTACTACTATTCATTTTTGCCTTCATGAAGTTAATATCATCCTTTGGATATGCTTTAATCTGTGCTTTATCTTAAGACTCAATATCATTCCATAAGTCACCAAGCTTCTCAAATTTTTAAGGAAATAGCCTTCAAAAGTTTCTAGGATGGTAGATACTTTGGCAAAGTCCTTACCCATTTTAGTCATTTAAAGTGACTTCTTTGTGCACCATTCACCAACACTGGCCAGAAAAAGCAGATTTGTTGTGCTTGCACATAACCTCATACACCAGATCACAGTGTTTCTAGCAACACAAACATCCATTTGTATATTCAGGATGATTATGGCAAGAATCACTGGGAGATGATGTTGCATATGCAAGTTTGAGTTCTCTTTCTTTCAGACTGTTTAAACATTTCTGCTTTGAGAGGCTGCACTGGGTTTTGCAATGATTGGGAAAAGTGCTTTCAGAACAGCAAAAGTGAAGTTTATTCCTCTACTATTAATCTAAGAAGTAGATTAGATATATTCCCTGAGCTCTTAGATCTTACTTGTTCTTTCCAGACCAGCAACAACATGAAGATCAATCTACAGATCTGGGCTCTGTTACCCTTTTCTTCCTAAGGGTTACAACTTGACCTGGATATTCTTACGTGTAGCGTTCAGTAACCCTGCAACATGTTTGGAGGCTAACCATGCTGCTGAAATACAGACTAGATCTCTCACCCCACTGATGGAAGAACATGGAAGAAACAATGAGCACTACAGATAAGAGACAAAATTCCTGTGGCATTTCCCTAGAGGAGATAAAAAATGAGATATTAACTACCAGCTATTGTTCCTTAACAATAATCATATTACATGTAATTTGAATTTGAGAATAGTTTCGAGTTACTCATTAAAAAAAAAAAATACCTTGCAGGCATTGATTAAAGCAGAAAGCCACAGAATTATTTCCTTCAAGAAAAAAAAAATATATATTTCAAGTTTTTCAATTAAAAATACATTTCATTTCTATCTGAAAATTACCTATGTAAAGGTAAGAAGCTGTGCTACACAGATACAAGGTGAGTGGTTTTGAAGTGCTGTTTCTGTGACAGGATGGGTATGTATGAACAAAACTGTAAGTACACCTCACATCACACATTGAACATGTCTGAAACTGCCCAAGGCAAACCCACTGATTTCCTTTCCAGACAGCAGCTCTGCCCAAGAGAGGCTTGACAACTCCCTGAAAGACAATCACCAGAAAGATAACTATATAACGTTATTAGTTTTGAATAACTGGAATTCATTCTTCATGAGTGTTTCCTTCATGACATCCCACAGATGATTTCTATACCTTTCCATTGACTAAAATGGTAAGGAAACAAACTCTACTCTAAAACCTCCTAACATCCAAATGGCCCTCATCATGGACAGTGAAACTAAAACACATATTCAGTTTTGCTTTCTTATTTTGTAAGACATCGGATGACAAAGGATTCTATAGCTTTCTCCTCCTGTAAGATTAAAAAAAAAGAAAGAAGCCATTCCAAAAATATATGTATATATCCAGGTATAAGTCAAAACTTATCTTGAGGATAATCAAACTGTTCTTTGGAAACAGACTCCATACAGTGGAGAAAGCACGCTTTCCTGCTTGAGAGCACAAAGTTTCTATTCAGTCAATCTGAATACATTTAATTTTCATGACAAATAGGCAGTACTTTCAGCAATGACATTTCATTACTCATCACAACAATACAGGACAAGGGGCCCCCAAGGCAGGTTAAGAAGTCCAACAAATACTAAGTAGATGAGGTTCAGACAGCAAGAAGGGTCATCTTTATTTCCTGAACCTAGAACTCCCCCCAGAAATCTGTATTTCATATCTTCCCTCTGGAGAAGTTCCACCTTATCAAGCCACTGCAAACAAGAAAGATTTTCTTCTAATAAATAAACCTAAATTGATTTTAAGAGAAGAGTTTCACACACAAAACAGAAGCTTAAAAATAACTCAGGTTCTAACCTTAGCTGAGTTTAATTCCAAGGCATGTTAATTGCAGAGGTATCCAAATAAAAACAAATCAAGGCAGAAAGGAAAGTGGCTACACTTCTAGGATCTTGTGTAGAATAAGCAGCATAACATTTCTGAATGACTAGAATTATTTTGCTGCTCTATCCACTACATACATATCCACACTCATGAAAAGCACCTCCACCAGATCAGCTGGGCAGATAATAATCTACTGCATTTTTTCTTGTGATGAGACATAAAGGACAAGGGATGTTTACTGTAAGAATCTCAAACACTGTAAGATTTCACAATGAAAGAATGAGATGCAGGACTATAAAAATGATGCCAAGATATTTACATAATGTGACTACACTCCTCTTCCCACTACTTTCATGCCTTTTACTTCATTGGGAACTTATATTCTGGTTTTCATCACATATTTAAACTGAAAGGCTTTTGACAAAGAAACTATTTCCTCACATGAAGGAAATCTTACAGCTAGCACAATAAAGGGCTGATCCTTAGAAAATCTCAGTGATGTTTAGATATAAATCCACTCATGTTAGGTGTGATTAGTTATGGCACTGCACAGACAAAGGAAAGATAACCAACTAAAACAATCATTTGTTTCCTGTCTTGTGATTTCACTTTCTATGCAGAAGGTTGTGCCCTCTGCACACTCTGAAAATGCAAAGGATATTTGAGAAGCTCTCATGAACGCTAAGAAAAAACTTGGAAGAGTAATAAAATCATATTTACAGGAGAGAATTTTTGGGTAAGTGGAGATTTGTAAGAGCTTGGTCTCACAGTTTTCAAAGCAACTTTCATCATTATGGCCCAAGAGCAAGCAGTCCATGCTGTTACCTAGAAGTCTGCATGCCAAAGTGCTATCCAGGTGGCTGATGGAAGGGCGATAAGCTACCTGTAAACACACTGTTATGAAAGATTCTCTGAGGAGAATTTATCTATTCCCACAGTTCCAACTGGAAAACAAATAAGTGAGCGTACAGATCTCAGCCACATTACAGGTAAGATAGTTCATTGGTGATACCATGAGAATGAGGAAAGACCTTGTCACCCCAAATGAAAGACAGTAACAACTTTACTTCTCTGCACATTTATGTAAACCGGATGCTTTTAAGCTCCTGATTTCCTTTGGATAATCACGGTGCAGCTGTAGCTAAACAACCTGTCTCATTACAGAAACTTGTTTAAAAAATGTACTAATTACATTTAAGATAGAGACCAGAACTCAAGGTTTGTGTTTTAACATTTGAAGCTAAGCAAACTGGAATCTAGTTAAGCTCAAGATATTGCTCCTCTTCAGAGGATCAAAGCGGTGGCCTACTGAAGCAAGATATGCTCAAAGCACATGGTTTCTTATGAAGGGTTCAGCATTGTAAAAATTAGTTTCTTCTGTAAATTAGAATCCAGATTTCTTTGCCATTGTGGCACATTGCAAAGTTTGCTTCTACTGAAAACCTTTGCAAACTGATTGGCAAGCTTCCATGCAGACAGCTTTACGTGCACCATGAAAGACATCGTGCACTGAGAAGTTCAGATTTCTTTTCTGTGAGTTCTGGTGATGAGCAAGCAGAAATGAAAACTTCAGCATCTCACACGGTTTAAGGAGAACACTATCAGAAAATGAGAAAAATTTTTAAAAGACTACGAAAACCCTTCTCCAAACTCTACACCTCTTTGGTTAAGGACCAGATTTTCAAAGGAGCTGCACATCCTGGTAATTTCAGGAAAGAGAAAACCTAGCAGAAAACCTAGTTTTAAATACAAAAAGAAAGGTCAGTCAAGGGTTAACAAGGGTTCAGGAAAAAAATTATGCCACTAGTGTAACCATGAAGAAGTAATGAGGGAATTGAAGTTAAAAATCTAAATACACACACAAAGCTGAATTTGGCCTTGTAAGCAGAACAGAAAATGAAGCCATTTGCAAAGATACTCTTGCCAAACTTACAAAATTAAAACTCAGTGAACAATATATGCTGAATGCTATTGTAATTTTTTGAGTTTTTGAACAGAGCACTAGATTACCACAACAATTAAAAAAACAATTAAGTATTAATTACATATATTTTAAAATATTTTTAATGTGGTTTTTTTTTTTTTTTTAGATTTTGTCTTTTTAGATTTTTTAGATGCGACTCTGACCAGGCTTCTGTCACAAAAAGATATCACAAATATCTAGGTTTTGCCTTAATGTCTACAAAAGTATATTCCATGATAACCCATACTTCCACAATGTATCATGGTGTGACGTTTTTTTTCAGCAGGATTTCAGGCTCTGCTTCACTTCAAAGTTATAATTCACTACCAACGTTCAAGTACAATCTACAGCAAATGATAATAAATTAAGGTTGAGACCATAGGAAGAAATAACATTTTGCTACCACAAACTTGTTCCAAGTTATATGCAAGTTCAGTTTCCTGAAATGTCATTTTTATGATTTGACTAAGTTATTCACTTGGCCAAAATATCCTGAAACAAACATTAATAAAAACAAGCATTGTGATAGTCACATATTAATTCAGTAAGCAAAAAACAAATTCAATAACTATGACAGGGGGTGACTGTTAAGTTTCAGAGTTTTGTTCTAAAACTATATGGTAAACAAGCTATGGAAGCACCTATCAGTGCAACACGATCACAAAAGTGAAGGATAGTTTCAATTTCCTAAAATTTAACTATCAAAGTAAAGTGAGAAAGAAACTGCAGAAAGCACAATAAATTTAAAGTCACCATCAAAATCATAGCCATGCTCACAGAAAGTTGAGACAAGCCACAAAAGAAAAATGGCAAAAGGTACTAAAAGGATCCAAGCTTCATTTATTCAACCAAAAGCAGTACGGTGAAGACAAAATGTTTTGTTTAGTCAGGTTTTTGGTTTTGCTTATACAAACTTCAGACACTTCAGGTCTGTTTTGTACTTTCAACATACCAAAGTTCAAAAAGGGTAACACCAAAAGGTCACATTACAAAAAACGTGGAACAACTTGTGTAGTGGATGCTTGGTAAGGCTGGGTCACGTTGCATTACACAGCGTGCAGAGCTAGTCTAAAAAATATGGACATCCTGCTGTGCTCACCAGAGTAACAGTAGTACACCGAGATAAAAAACACTCCAGGATCAAAATCAGCCTTGCAGAAACAGCCACGTCATCTCAACATCTCTCAGAGACAATCTGTAACCTACTGTAGCTGGCCCAAAAATTGCTATTCTATTGACTAGGCAGGGACACGCACAAAAAAAGGAAAAAAGTCTCCTGGTTCAAGTAGGCAAAGTCTTTACAAAAAGAACTGATTAGCATTTTATGCCTGAGAAGGCCTGCCCTTGATGTTTGCATGGAGTTCCTCTCATTTTCTACCCAGAAAAATACTGAGTGGTGTTAGGATGTCAGCTTTCCCAGACAAACGCTGGAACTGTCCTTATCAAGATTTAAAGGGGTCTAGCCAGAAATGAAAAAAATCCAGACTGCCTAGCTGGATGCAAACATGAGTTTTGATAACAAATGCCAAAAACTATGAAAAAAAAGAATAGACTGATTAAGTATATATGCCCAGATCTCCCTAAGCTAGTACAATCTTCATCAAGACAACCAAACGATTAGCTAGAGAAGAACAAAGTTTTGTTTACTTGAAGAGTTTCCCATACAAGCCAGAACATAAAGCTTGCAGCAAATTTTTTTCCTCTGCTTGTTTATATGATGAAGGTCATGTTATTTTAAGGAATTTCAGCCTTTCATTAGATGTAGCAGGCTATGAACTCTATTGTGGAGATTGGAGGTCTGGTTAATTTTTTTTCTAACCTGCTGTCTGAATGAGCAGTAGTGATTCGCAGGAAACTCAGTGGAAAATGTCTAATTTACAATAACTCCCTGACTTCCATAGCCACTTTCCAAGATTGTTTTTGGAAACTCACAAGGTAAAAAATAAGTCAGAGACAAAAAAAAAAAAAAAAAAAAATCAGTTTGTGACTGGTATGAAAGTCAGATCATCCTTAAAATGAAAAAAAAAAAAAAAAAGAAAACCTGCTTTCTCTGTCAGATGAGAAAAGAAATCTAGGCACCGTGCTAGCTTTAAGGTCATCCAATTTCATTAAACCCTTTTGATCTATTTCAGTGTTCTGTTACTAATCTACTGCTGACGAAGAAATATGCAAAATGCTCAAACTACAATGAACAACAGAACCTTGTCCTACCTAGACTCAGATACATTACAGAATACAGCAGGTCATGGGAAAAGTCAGTCAGTTCTCAATCTCATAATACATAAAGTGATGAATTTCAAAAACAGAATAAACCTCATGCTTTGTTTACCTGGTATGGAACAATACTGCCATGCGCTGTACCCCAGCGTTTAGCATCAATTTTGCAGTTAAGGTAATTAGCTGCTACATGAGTAAGACATGCAACCTGGAAATAGAAAAAAAGTGAAGTATTAAAAAAACCTCAAAGTTCACTGGCAACTTCTTTAAGATTTGTGCGTACTTGAATGTCATTTATCTACACAAGGTAAATTATTTTATGTCACAAAAGCATCTTTTACATATCGCATATTATGAACAGCTTGAAAAAGATATGAAAGCGATTGTTTAAGTAAAACTCATACAGTAAAGGAAAAAAAAATAACAGGTTTCCATTACACTAGTAATGCCACGCAAATCTAGCATTAAACTGCCTTTGGAAATAAGGCAGTATTACCCTAAACGCTTTGCAGAATGGTCAACAGGCACAATGTGTCCTGTCCAAACTTTAAAAGGGAAAAAGAAGCACAACAAATTTGTGAGCTACAACTCCCATTTCCTGAATCTCAGACCCAGGCTTAAATCACAAAGACATTTTCTCAGTCACAAGATCTTTGTTTTCTCCTGTTCTCCTTCAAGTTACAGAAAACATTTCAGAATTCTTCAACTCCCACATATCCTGAAATACGAAGAGGTAGGTCATTTGACACTAGAAGATAAGGAATGAGTTACCGAGTTAATAGTAAGACAGAGAAAACTGATAGAAGACACCGAAAAATAGAGCATGCAAACTTTAGTAACCATAATATCAGGGTAAACATTGCGTAAAGCACAAATACATCTCAGGAAAAGAATGAAACCTTATGATGCAGTACTGCATGAAATCAGTAGTTCTGCCATAGTCACTGTCATATCTTCATCACTATTTCTTTGGGAGAGCTGTGTGGGACTGTATCTGAATCCAAGTAACACATGAAAGCATTAAAATTAGGTTCTCACTAATTCATCAGATGATGCATTTGTTTCACACTTGAATACTTGGGAAATACTTGTGAAAGTAAGTAAAATTGCTTGCTTTTATGGTAAGCCAACTTTTTTTTTTTCCAAAAAGATTTAATTCTATCTAGAGGAGATGTCTGAAATTTCATACAGTGCTCAGTGTTTACACCATTCTGTCACTACTAATCTACATCAAAATGCAGAGCAATTAAAGTCCACCAGTAATATGTGCATCATATCAGAATTCCTTTAAAAAATTCATTTTCCTTCCTTCACGTGCTCTGAAAAGGCAGCATGAGTACATCAATTCCATATTTAAAGCAGATATATAATAGTAAGTCAAGTTTATGTTGATTCAGACTGGCAGAAAACCTAGGAAGATGTACAGCAAATGATAATTTAGCTGCTTCTGAAACACTACTAACTAGAAATACAGCACATTTCTGAGCACTGTTGGAAAACACTCTGTAGCCATTAAGCTGCAGCTTATTCTATCAGTGTCACTTCATTCAGCTAAAAGGTTAAACACTGTCTACTCTAGCCCTAAGTAGAAAAAAAATCTCAGCAATAAAGGAAATGGACCTGTGAAGTATGTAGAAAGGACTTTTCCTTCTCGTTTGCAACTTTCCTCGGTAACACAGAATGAAACACTCTATTATTACAGTTAGATGAGTCACAAAAATTATTAATAACATATATCCTAATCTCATTGTTCCTCTCATTTTTCAATCTGAGGTAACACCACAGTGATATTTTTCTACCACAGCAAATGGTTATGCAACAATGACAAAATTCATACTACATTAATTGCAAGATATTGTTCTTAACTGTGTGCAGCACTACACAACTGCTGTATTACACATTTCACCCACAGGCGAGAAGCATCCGCTACAGCAGGCTAAGACACAAGGCATCCTGCCTATTTAGTCTTCCCACTTTTGGATGGAAATGCTAGATAAATCTTAATTGTGAGAAGGACATAGTGAACTGAAACTGTGCAAGTCACAAATCCTACCACATTAATACCAGGTTCAATCAAGTCGAGATGTCATTGCACTTGGTGTCTATACTGCAGAAATGGAAGTTCCACAAGAAAAATTCTAACCTTCAAATAATACATATTTGTAACAGCTTTGCAAATTGTTTGAGGTGTATATCATTCTTTTAACAGTGGAAAACAAAAAGGTACACATTTCTCCAAAGCACTTGTACCCAACACAATAGAAAAAAAAGATTTAAAACAGCATTCAATGGGCACTGGAATTGCACCCTTAAAGGCTTGTTTCAGAAGCAACAGCCAGCAAACACCAGCGAAGTCAGAAGGTTGTCAAAGACTGTGCACGTATAGAACTAAAAGTTGTCTGGAGCAGGTTAAGGTCGCAGTCTGAAAAACATTTCCCTTTCAGTCGGTGTGTTCATCTTTTGCATTAATACATGCATCCATGTATCTTGCTAAAATTGTTTACAATTTTTCTTCAGTAAATCATGAAGGAAAAAGGCTTCAAGTTCCTTCTGAATTTCTTCAGAGTTGCATATCTTGTTTACAGTCAAATTACTCAGTCAGAAGGAAGTATTATTTTTATTATCGTCATTATTATACAAATAAACTTCTATTGACCACATCAAAGCAAGTATTTCAGTACTCTGTGTTGTATGCATACACATACTTAGTTGAGTAAACTTCGTGGCATTCGGCCCCATTAGTAATAACTGTCTAATGAACTTAGCAGACTTAGAACACTTGCTGCTATTCCTACAGTCTCATGAACTGTTACAGCAGTCCCAGGAATACTCTGTTTTTCCCTTTCTTTCTTTTCCTGGCTCATTTCACTCCCCTTGATCTCACTGACATCCCCTTATGCTCACCAACATAACGCTACCTACAAGACCTTCCAGCATCAATGCTTTATGTCCTCAATAAGAAACCCAGAACTTATCCAGAAGCAAACTTCTAACCAAAAGCATTATAAATGACAACTCAAAAAACTTCTCTACAGAGATGATATCCCCTGTAGAAATATTGTTAACAAAACCAATATTTCTCCAAACTCCTCTGCATTCAAGACTCAGAAAAGATCTCGTAGCTTAGAGGTAATTTCTGCACAGAATAGCTACAACTTAACTTCTCAAACTGGAGATTGATCTGTATTACCTGTTCAGTTATAGACTGTCAAATTTTAAAACTGTTTTCTTGAATCATCTCTCCCTTCAGTAATAAGAGATCTATAAAAGTAACCTTTGGACTGGTAACATTAAAACATATCTAATACAAATAATACATCTCTTTTGCTTGCAGAGGCAGATTACATACATAAATATGTATAATCACATCTCTACAGATAGGCATTTCTCTATTTCACATCAGTAAAAGCAGCACTCCTTAAGATTCTTTTCTGCTATTAGTCTTGACAGTTAAATCACACATTTGTTATATACTTATCTAAACCAGAACAAAAAGAGACCTGCATTAAAGTCTGAAAAGTTATGCTCAAACTATGGCAGAATCAGACAGATGGGAAGCAAGATATCAAGAGCCACAAGGTGAATAGACAAAGAAAAGAGACAGAATTTCAAACGATTTTTTTTTCAAGATGCACATCAAACAATTTATTACAATGAGTTCACTGAATCAGTCCATCATTTATGTGCAAGCTCAACAAGTATAATGAACAACAAAAGACAGTAACTGTAAAGAGGAGAAAAAACACATTTTAATTAAATTTGTGACTTTCTTCACTCTCCAACATTGTGTCTATTTCACTATATACCTAAAGATGGTGATTCTTACTCAAGTTGATGCATATTTTTTCTCATTTTTATTTGCTCTTTCTTAGGGAGGACATGTAAGTTTCCAGGAACTTAGAGAAAGGTGTTTTACAGCAGTAAAGATCATTGTTTTACAATATACTATGAAATTAGTAACCCAAATATTAAAGCTCTGTAAGGAAAAACCATCCTGAAAACTTCCAGTGCCTTATATTGTTGAAAGGCCAATCATCTTCCACAGAAGAGGCCTCAACATTGCCACGAGCTGTCAGTGAGCATTACCTGATACCTGGGCAGATAAGGGACTCCCTCCCAGCCCGAAGTTTAGAGCTCAGCAGGAACTTCAGAGCAGCATGAGTGCACCATACGTCTATATGGCAGGCAGACAGTCCTGCTTGCAAGTACACAAAGTCATTGCCAACAAAGAGGAAGGTATTAGGAATTCATCATTAGCATCCCTACATCCGTGCAAAGGAGATCCGACCTTACTCTGAATTCCAAATTTGAATTCCTAACTGTCCTGTATTATTTTCTCTCTCTTTCCATAGCCTGTAGTGCTGCAGTTGCTTTCAATTTGTGCAGAGCAAAAAATTTGCAAGTTCCGTAAGTGACTTTGAAGAGGCCTGTGAAAGGAACCTGAAAATGCAAGACTGTGATCATGTAACCTAAGGTTTGCTGTCAAAGAGTCTCCACCCGTTCAAAAAAATGTCTGTGGTCACACTATGAGCACCAGCACTCTGGGTGAAACTATTTTCTGTCTGCTTGTGCTGATTCTTTGAATGTGAACATCCATTAACTGATTGTGAGTTACTCCTCCACAAAACACAACTCCTGGCATGGAAGTACCAGCACACGGAACAATCCCAACCACAACTGCATCAAGAGGAAATCAAATCCATACTGACCAATAGCTACAAGTTTAGAATAGATCTCACTATGCTATAGAATAGTAGGATCTATTTTAGGGTATTCAACTCAGACACTTAAGTAGGTACCCAAAACTGTGCCAATAATCACATGCAGCTTATGAGACTCACTGATTAAAGATAACCATTTGATAGAACAGCCCTATTAGAAATGATGGCACGCAGTAAATCACATTCACAGAAATTAAGCATTAGGGAATGCTTAATAAACTAATAACAATAAAAATACTATGAAAACACAAGCAATAAAAAACCAAAGTATTTTAAAACCCTATCTTAGACATGAATTTTCAGCAGGAAAGAAATAAGAGATCAAAACAAGCTGAAGTTGACACAGTAGCACACTGAAACACTTCAGTACAAAAAATGTCTAAAAACTAGATTTGCTTTATTGAAAACCTTTCAACTATGTAAATACGGAGATACAGATACATGAGATACAGAAACAAGATGCTTTTGCATAGCAGAGAACTGAGTTCAGTAGAATGCATCAACAGGGAAGAAAAAAAAAAATAAAAGAAATCAATGAATGATCTTTTTAACTAGCTATTTAGAGCTAGAGAAGACCAGAATGAACATTTCTGTGCTTCTCACAGCTACAGCATCCAGCTGAGACCTCTTGATTACAGTTCAATTAGTATTAACAACAGCAAAGTCTTGATGCAGCTAATAGATATAGGACCTGAAATTTCAAAAAACAATTATTATCAGCACAGTTCCAAGCAGAAGTGGCAAAGGAACTCCTACCTCCTTAGTCCCCACTGCAAATATATAAATATATATATATATATATATCACTTAAAAGAATTGTAGGTGAAGCATCAGAAACAAAAGTCTTGATCATATAATCTAATAGCAGTGACATGAAAGAGGAAATAATATTTTTGTAAAGCTGAAGAATTGAGTATGTTTACAAAAGAAAGATCAATTTTCTTAATTAAAGCCACATTTCAATTATCTTTTCCTGAAAAAGTAAATAAAGTTACCATTCTCAATGGTAAGGTACTAGAAGAACTTATAAGACACTGGAACAAGTTACCTAGTTATGGTTTATGCCCCAAACCCTGGAGACTTCCAAGGTGAGGCTAGTTAAGGCCCCAGGCAACCTGACCTAGGTGCTCCTGTCCATTGCAGGGGAGTTGGACTAGATGGTCTTCATAGGTCCCTTCCAACATGTAAGATTCCATGATTAGTTCCTATTTCAGCTTCATAATAACATAGCAACAGTTCTAAGGAATCAGTAACTCAAAAAAAACAATCAAAGACATTACTAAACAACTTTCAATCACTTGTTTGATAGGGGAAGTAGTATATGGCCTTCTGTCTCATTTAAATAGTAGGTGCGTATTTAAAATTTACAGCTAACTTTTAAGGGAAAATGCAGCCCAAATATTCCACCGAATCTCCTAGAGAATCCCTGTTGGCCTTTATGAACACCACATGTCCTGCACATTGCACACGCTGCCATCTTGGGTTCCTTTCAAAAGGCAGTTCCTTAAAACAAGGGTGATTCATCCACTGAATTTCAAGTTTCCACTCCAAAGAATAAAGACATTGAGTTTCTCAGGAGGGGAAAAAAAAAAAAAACCATCAACGTATTTTCCCATAACTAGTTACTGGAAACAGATGAATCACTTTAACAGTAACTTTAAAAAACAAATCAATTTTGGGCAATTCCAGGACATAAAAAATTCAGCCAAAACAGTTAAAATGTTGGCAAAGCTGTTAGCAACTGAAACCAGACTCTGATAACAAACATATCAGACAACCCTAACAATAACTGACACTTCTAAAATCATTTTCTCCTTTCCCCACCTTCTGTGAAGGAAGAATATATAATAAATGCATTATCTTCTTATCTTCTATGTTTTTATGCCATTATGCTAGGACCATGAAAAATGAAACATACAAAAAGTTTATTTTGCTACATCTTACACATACTTTTAAAATACTGTAATATATTTTGTAATATTATTTCTTAGTTGTAGCACCTCCCTCTAAGAGCCTATGATTTAACATGAATTATAACTTAAAATACTTAAGGCTTAATTCTATTGGCGCTGGCTGTATTTCATTTTCTGTTTAGAAGCAGCACAAACCAAACTGTTAGTGTGGCTTCTACCCATGCAAAGGACTGCAGCATACTTGCAAAGAGCAAAATAATCCAAGCTTAAAAGCTGTAGCTGAATGTGATGGTCGAGAAAAAAAGAGCATAACATGCAAAACAAATATCCAGACAGACTTTGCTTATATACAAACTAATTACCTGAGAGAACAGGCAACAAAATAACTTCAGTGATTTTCTTATTAATTGCAACAGGGTAGTTAGTACCTAGAGGCTCCAATTTGGACTCCACACACGCTTTGCTAAGGATTGTACTATTTCACTGAATCAGTAAGAAAAATGGTTTTCCATGCTAAGCTGCCAACACCCAAAAGGAGCTGTATTAAAGCACTTCTCATTTTTGATCTTATGATTAGAAACAGTGCCATGTACAAGGGAAAGTATGCATATATCTAATTAGCATCTACAGTGCTGAGCTGGTACATCTATAGCACTCATCTTCACCTCATCAGCACTTATACAAATAAACTAAAAAGCATGACTTCTGATGAAGCCATTACTACCCACTCTGCACATTATCATCCCTCCACAAAATAATGGTAGCTTCAGTAGCTTTAGGTAGATTTTTAAACTTCTCATTTGGTACGTAGAAAGGAGCCAGATGGACTTGGCTGGGTGAGAAGTGTGCAAATACTCCACATTTAACTACTAACACTATCCACTATTAACACAGTCAAATCTCTACTGGTTGTAACAGCCTCCATTGTTGTTCAACCTTCTGGCACACCTGGGCCACAGTGAGTGAAAAATAATTGCCTTAGGCCACATAAAATATTTAATTACTGTAAGCAAAAAGTATCGCATTGACTATATTTTAATATATTTAAGTAAGAAACAAAACCTTTATTTAATAAATATATTAAAACTTTAAAAAAGTAGGCAACAAAAACAAAACTAGAAGGCTGGACACGTATGGAACAGTGACAAAAAAAAAAAAAAAAAAAATCAAGGTTTTCAGGACAGCTTAATTTTACTGAGTCAGTCTTAAACTAGCCCAGAACACAACAGTATCCAAGGCACTTGCAGATATACCGATATTTCCTAAAAATGAAAACTCTTAAATACTAAATCAGTTAAGTATTGCTGCAACAGTAGGAAACACTGGGAAATATCAAATTATTAATAATGGCACATGAAGACAGTGGAGATCAAAATTACTCCTCATCCTGGTTTGTTCAAGAAGCATACCATTTTGTCATGAAACTTCCCTTGCAGAACGATTCAGAAGCCTATCCATAACTTTTACTCCTTTAATACATAATAGCCATTTTGTTGTACAAAAAGAGATTGAAAAGATTAAGCAGGAAACACGTGGAACTTCCACACACAGAAGCTACATCAAGTAGACTGTTTGCTCTGAATGAAGTTTTAGAATTTAGGTCGGAAGTAAGGAAAAAGCCTTTTGCAGTGAGGGCAGTGAGGCATGGGAACAGGCTGTCCAGAGATGTGGCAACCATCCCTGAAGACTTTCAAGGTGAGGCTGGATCAAGCCCTGGACAGCCTGATTTAGCTGTGTATGTACCTGTTCACTGCAGGGAAGTTGAACTAGATGACCTTTAAAGGTACTTTTCAACTCCAAGGTTTCTATTATGTTCATCATCTTGTATGACAAGACGACATCATCAAAAAAGCAAAGTATTTCTTCTTTTTATCAGAACCTCTTTTCCAGTAAAATCCCACAAGAGGATTTTTAAGGGGAACCTTTAGTTTCTGCTGGTTTTGCATATGGTGCAATAACAAATCTACTGTTGCACGTACAGAAATGGAGGAAGATGGGGAGTAGAAGTTATGCACAATAATATTACTTCAGTAGAGCAGTACCAGTATTTTAGTTTCATAATTTTAACACCACAAGGTTTTTGAACACTGCCCATTAATTGCTAATGTGCTAGTGGACTACAAGGATGATACAAGAAGCAAACTTGTGGAACTGAAAGAAATAGCACAAATTTTAATGCACAAGATAAATGCTGCAAAGTTAGAAAAATAAAATTAACAAGTTAATTTGTTCAGGTTGTTTTCAAGCACTGTAATGCTGCCTGCAACACAAATGGGGTTAACCTAGACAGTTGTTAAGCCAGATACAAGTTAAAAAGAAACACTGTCCAAAGTTCTATTTGATTTGAGAGATGAGTTAGCACTATCAATGCATCAGAAATATGGCATTTCTGCATAACACTATAAATAGTGACAAGTTTGCACATCTCTTTCTGAAAGTGTCTCCTCATTAGAGTTAGAAAATTTAACTATTCAAGCATACTTAATTTTTTTGTGCTAAAGTACTTTCATATAATTTTCATCTTAGAAATCTAGTACTACAAACATTCATTCCAAAGAAGGCAAGGCATTTTTACAAATAGCTGAAGTCTGACTTTCAGGCAGAGGTGCATGTCATGCAGTACAGAATAACCCTCAGATTAATTCAGGCACTCATGCTGCACCATCATGGTGGCAACTCTTCCCTGTCATCTGGCCCTGCCCAGCCCAGCCCCAGGCATGCCCATCATTCAGCAACAACCAACATACCAGAATACTATTAGCAGTGTTTTGGCTCAAACCAGGATACTTTGCAGTTCACTTATGAGCTAGAAATAACAACATACAGATTGATAGAAACATGGAGAAATATGGTCACGGCAGCCAAAATCCCATCAGACCAATAAGTAGTAGTTAGTCCAAATTTGCATCATCATTCTCCATTGCTTCACTTTATTAAATAAAAAAGCTAATCGAAGTTACCTGAGATGGTCTCACAAAGCACTGTTCAAACCTTAGTTATCATTATTATAGTTATTCCATCAGCATACACAAAAATGACAGGCTTGAGAAGGCTTAAGAGACCTCCAGAGGCTCAACAGCACACTGAAATCACTAGTTTTACTTAACCACAATTTTTCTGTAACATAAAATTGAAACCTGTTCCATCAAATTACAGCTCTTCAGCTTTCTTTGCAAAAAATCTTGGAAGGCCCTGTCCAAATCAGGCCAATGTAGAGAGCGACTTCTAAAAACTTCAGAGGTGAGTTTTAAGGATATCGGTCACAGAATCATAGGAAGGTTTACAATGGAAGGGATCTTACAGGCCCTCAAGCTCCAACCTCATGGGAGGGACACCTCCTAATAGATCAAATTGCCCAGGGCTTCTCCCAGCCCAGCCTTGAAGACTTTTAAAGCTGCACTTCTGTAGCTTTTCTAGGCAGTAAAAAAAGGCATTTTAGCCTGTGCCAGTATCTTACCACCCTCATGATGAAGGATTTTCTTCTAACATCTTATATAAACCTATCTTCCTTCAGTTCCCCATCCTGCCACTACATGTCTTTGTAAAAAGTCCCTCCTCATCTTACCTGTAGGCCCCTTGTTGTGGTTTAACCTGGCAGGTGGCTCAGCACCACACACTTGTTTGCTCACTCCACCCCTTCCTATTAGAATGGGTGGGAAAAAAGAAGAAAAAAAGAAAAGTACAACTTGTGAGTTGAGATAAAACCTATTCACTAAGATAAAGAAAGAGAGAGAAAATGCATTTGTGTATACACATAGCGAGTGATGCACAAGCAATTGCTCACCATCTGTCAAACAACAGCCAGCTAGTCCTTGAGCAGAGGAAGGAAGCCCAATGAACTCCCATCTTTTCCATGCTTACCTTCTACATGATGTCATATGACACAGAATAACCCTTTAGCTGGTTTAGATCACCTGTTCTGATTTTCTTCCCTCCCAGTTCCTTGTGCCCCTTTAGCCTCTCACTGGCAGTAGGAGAAGCTAAGAAAACTGGAACAGCCTTGGCTCTGTACAGCATTGCTCAGCAACAACTAGAAACATCAGTGTGTTACCAACATTGTTTTTCTCCTAAAAAAAAAAATACAGCATCATACCAGAGGCTATGAAGAAGAACAGCCCTGTCCTAGGGGAAACAAGGACTATCCTTTGGTTACGGTTGCCTCAGATCCCTGTCTTCCCTAGATTGACCAGCTGTAATTCCCTCTGCCTCACAGCCTTCTCATAATCCTCCTGGCCTCCTCTGGAGGTGTTTACACAGGCCTATGTCCTTCTTGTGCTGGGGATCTCAGAGCCACGTGCAGTACTGCAGGCAGGATCTATGCTTATTCTGCTATGTTTGCTTATATCTTTACCATATACTTCAAAACATCCAGGATATCCTTTTTCTCCTAATACTTAGCATGATCCCAAAATGTGATCTGTTGGCAATTAAGTACAATAAACATCTTGATACCATTTCCAAAGTCATATCCATATTCAAAGGTTATCTAAATAATAATCCTATTAAAAGCAATATCTTCGTCTTCTGATTCTCTCCCTTACCCATTCCAGATAGTTGTTTTTATCTTTTCTATGTACTAAATGGGCTTTTTTTTTGTATGTACCTCCTAGTCCTAATTTACAACTCAGGAAAATGAAGCTGCAAGACATTCAGACTTCATTTCATTAGCACAATAAATAATTGCAGCAAAGACAAAAATATGAATACTTCACTGTCAAGTAGCAAATGAAGAAGAAGTTTCCCTTGCAATCTGGCTAACAATTCTGTTTACAGAGCAAAGAAAGCCATCAAATCTGAAAACCAACTGGAGTACAATGCTCCAACAACTAACTAATCATTAGAAGTCACAACACATTCCAAAGAGGCCAATATGAAATAGAGTTACTGTCATATTACTATGGTCTCCAGGGCTACTTCAGTGACATTCTGGCTACTTAAAACCCTGAGGGATAATGTCTGCTCTTTATTAAGCTGAGATCTTCAATTGAAATTTTAGAGAATAATAGCCAAGAAAAGTGCCTGACGCAAAAGAGACAGTCATGTTAATTTAGACTTGGTTATATTTCCATATCAGAGCTGCATAGTGAAAAAGAACGTCTCCATACAAAGCACACCCACTTTTCTTACATGACAGAACACTGTTTTGCAAGATAACATTCTCTAAGCTCGTAATAAAGAACTCTTCATAGCCAAAACAAGACAACTGTGTAAGAGTCCTACTGATGGCTCCCAAAATCACCAGAAACAACGACCGCTAGAAAAACAGATTTCCCTTATTGTAAGAGCAGCAAGACCTGTACAATGAGAAGGTGTTACAAAAAGAAGAATGCTCACCCATCTCCAAAAATCTAGGCTTGCAGAAAAACTCCACAAAGGAAGAAACTCCAGCAAGGGATCCTTCCCCAGTCTCAGTCAGCCCTTAAATGAGGTTCAAGAGAGGTGGAGACAGACTCCACCCCTTCCAATCACACAGGTGAATTACCTCCATCTGTGCTCCCAGGGCTGACTGGTTCTTTTCTTCCAGGTGCTCAGTCAGTGGTTCAGACTGTGACTCCACAGTTCCTATACATTTATGTATTCAGAGAACTTATAACTTAGCAGGTAGAAAAGCAATGCATTACTGCCAAGATACCTGCACAGTGTTTGAGTTCCACAACTGCTATTTCTCATACAGCTTAGTGCTGTATGATGCCATATGTGACCTCCAGGTAGCATATAATCAGTGTCAGTTTCAAATACAACTAGCAGTTTGTAGAAGACATGTCACGAAAACTTTTAATGGAGACCACTCTAAGCACTTGAAATATATATGCCTTAAACCAATGCATTTTGGGAAAAAGAGATCCAGAAGCCCAAAAACTATTAGATTCTAAACCTCGGTGTTTTCTGAATAAACTGTCAAACTAGAGCTAGAGATACAGTGTAGAAAATAACTCATGCCAATTTTCTAGGGTCACTTTAAAATTTGAAGATGAAGTTTCCTTTAAAAAATTCAAATTAAAACCTAATAATCAGAAGCACAGAAATGTCTGACGAGCAATTATATAACACAAACAATATTAATTGCATTATCCTGTTTGTGGAATCTGCAAAAACAATGCGCTCCAAAACTGCAGAAAAGTTAAATGTAAAATACTTCTTGCATATTGTCAGACCAAGAGAAACCAACTTATTACAGTATTTGTTAGAGCCTGGTTGCAATTAAATACAGGAAGGATATTAAAACTTCCAAGAGATTTTTTTTTTTTTTCAAGCCACAACAGAAGAAAAGGCGCAATTGCATAATTGGAACCAAATCCAAAACCCACTTCCTTCTTATTTACTAGCATCATCTAAAGGACACCATTTAGATGCTGACGCTGAAAGGTCTGGAGCTGACAACTGTAAATCATCTGAAAGTCAAAAGTTTCAAAGGAATTGTATGACACGGGTTAAAAGTTTATAGATGATAGATACAGAAAGTTAGTGCTCACTGCAGAACCGCATCCCAGCGGTCACTGCATCTCCTCAGTAAAATTCTAGAATTCTGTTTTGCTGCACAGAAAGAAATCTTCTTTTATAGTCACAGACTGGCATAGAGCAATTGGACAAAACTGTCTGACATGTAACATTTGAAATAAATGTCTTTTTAAGATATTCTAACATTAACAATTTTAAGAGACCAGGATTTCATTTATCAGATACTTTTTCTGTACGAACCAGAAAAATAAAGCACAAACTTGCCACTCAGAGGGAAAGTTCTTTAAAAAGCGTAACTGATAGCTGAATTCACTTCATGCCCTTTGTCATTAGCATATTGTGCAGAAAATTAGCATCAAAAGCAACACCCTACAAAAAAAAAAAAAAAAAAAAAAGAAAGCCATTTGCCTTTCTATAAAGCATGTAGAAAAGTGACAGCAGAGACACAATTGGTCGTGCACATACTTAGGGCTTTTCCTATAAAATGATCCAAATGTTGGTCAGGGATTTCAATCTATTTAAGAACTTTAACTCCTGGAGGTTGTTTTTCTCTTTTTCTTTCTTCTTTTTTTTCCCCTTCCCCCTTCACCCCCAGCTAGATCAGGCTGCCCAGAGCACCATCCAGCCTCACATTCAATACTTCCACAGATGGGGCATCCATAACTTCTCTGGGCAGCCTGCTCCAATGCCTCACCACCAGTGAATAATTTCTTCCTCATACCTAATCTAAATACACCCTCTTTTAATTTAAAGCCATTACCTCTTGTCCTATCACTACCCTCCCTAAGTCTCCTGCTTTCCCGTAGGCTCCCTTTAAGTAGTGGAAGGCAGCAACAATGACTTCTGAAAGCCCTTAATAATGCTCAAGGAATATATTATATTATATTATGTTATAATAATATAATATATATATATATAATATTATAATATAATATCTTATATTATAATAATACTTATTATAGAGAGATAGATATTATTTATAGACAGGTATTATTTATAAGATACTTTATATGTTCATATACGCTCATATATATATATATATATATATATATATTTATATATGTAGTCTTGAGTCAGAATTCCCAGTTCAGGTGAAAGGATGGACAAAAGGATAAGCATATTAGTTCAGTGCATGAAACACTGATGGAAGCAACAAGTTTCATATATGTCCCTGCTCTCCTAACTGAATAGCAGGACATTACAGCAGCACTTTCGCTCAACACACAGGAAAAAAGATTTTTTCTCACTAAAAATGATCATAGTCCAGTAAAACTCACACTGAAGGAGAAGCAGCATTTCTTTGGCAATGAGATCACACAATCAACAGCAACAAGAGCAAACTAAAAATCTACAGTTTTGATGGTATCTGTGAGAGATTCCAAAGACTCACTCTTTTTAAAGACTCAACACACAAGGAAGACCTTGCCTTAGATATCTCAGCTTGGTATGTAAAACCATAACCTCTCTGAACAACCCGATTCTACCACAGTAATTGGTAGAATTATTAAAATATTACCAACAGAAGCATTATTAAAATATTACCAACTAAAAAATTACCAACGGAAGCATTGAGAGCAATTTTTCTTACACTGTTTTCTTAGATTTTTTTCTACTGGTTCTTTTCTCATCTTTGATGACACTGACCCTTCAAGATTTACAAGTAAAAATAGTTTTTGTTTTTTTTAAAAAGAAGAAGAAAAAGAAGAAAACAAACCGGGATAACTAGAAGACTAGATGTTCCCAGGGAGACTTGTCTGTCAGCTGCATTTTTCTTCATCTATTTTAACGTTTTCAATGGGATTGATCACATTGGTTTGTTTCCTACCCCAAAATCTCATCCAAAAATAATTTTCTCCGATTAAATAAATGTTCTCCTTAAAGTCTTAGGCGAACATCCTAGAGCAAATTTTGGACCAGGGTGAGGTTATCTTATACAAAATGCGTATTTTCTGATTAACAATTTATAAATGTAGTCTATTACAAAATATCAACGTATTTCAGTTTAGTGTACCCAACTTTGAGGAAAAAAAATAAACATTTATTTGGCAATTAGAATGCCATGTATGGAATTACTCTTTAATAACTTTTATATAAATACAATTTAATAACAAGTACAGAATAAAATAATATATAAAAAGTACATATATAAGCATCCCTTCACCATTTTGTACTTCTTCAGCTAAGCACATAAGGGCCAAAAATCACATATCATGCACACTTTGTTCACTTTGTTTTGTGAACACACAGATATCTGAGTGCTCATTCCCTCTCATTTATATGCCAATGAGTGGCATAAAGGATAATGTGAAATATCACAAAGATAGAGTGCTTTTTTTTCTTGCACAGCCAAAGCTGCCTTAAACAAAATAATTCCAAGGGCAACTGTGCTGACAAAGCTGACAAAGGATGTATTAGGAGTTGCACCAACACATAGCCTCATTTCTTTCTACTTCCAGCATTTGATAAAATGCCAAATAATAATCCAGAAGAGTCCATTAAAAAGCCAAACAACAGCAGAAGAAAGGATCATGGCATAACTGATGTTCAAATGGCAATTTCAAGTTCTCATGATTAGTTGTATATGATACAGCTGTCATCACGTCTCTGTCTTTCCAATTTTGATGAGATTTCTCTACAGCGGTCTAGAGAAAATACTGCATATTCACACTTATTTTATTCCCTAATTTCCAGAGTCAGTAGGCAGACTTCTCAGATTAGATTACTTTTATATTTCAGTGATCCTTGACTACTTGACAATTTTGTTCAAGCCATTCAATCACTCTGCTAGCTTCATGGCCCAGTGCCAAGTCCTCCCTTCCAATGGTGGTTTCACCATTTACACTCGTCTTTCTTCAACCACCTACTACAACTGCTTGCTATCTCTGCATGATCAAAAGCTTGATAAACTGTTTTAAAAGAACATGGAAGTCTTCTCTAAAAATTGGAAAACAGACATACTGCTGTAACAACTATAACCATGTCGTATGAAATGGGCACTGCCAGAGTGGCATAATGAGGAAGTTGTCACTGACACAATTTATTTTCATTAGTATCGTTGTCATAAATTATACTTATTAATTTGCATTAATTTATATCAAAATATTGGATTTCAGTTCAAACATCTTAACAACTAAAAGTAGTTTGTTTGCTTTTTAAATTCTTACCTGAGATGACAAGAGATTGCAGTCAATGTGCATTCCTTTCCCCGTCTTATGCTTCTGAAGCAAGCCAGCCATAATTGCTCCACACGTATACAAGCCAGTAGCAAGATCTGTCATGGCTACTCCTACTCTAACTGGTTCACCACCCTAAAGAAAAGGAAGGCAACACTCCAAGTGAAATGAAAACAAACAGAAAGCAAATAGAAAAGAAAGGAAAAGGAAGAAGAAGGAATAAGCAAAGCATTAGTTTGTTTTAGTACATGCCACATAATTCTTATCATAAAAAGCGTTTACATGTTTCCTCATCACAAGCAACAATAGATAAAAGCATCTTTGAGTGAACCAAAACATAAAGGCTACCCTTGAAAAAGAGGTATTCTTGCAGTATTTACACAATCCCATGCATCAAGATGTTGCAAAGCCTGTAAACTGTAAATTACTTTCTACACTACTTCTTGCTCTATTCTGATCAATACTTCAACACACAAATGCTCAGAGGACAGAGAAACTGTTAGAGACAACAAAACAGAAGCCAAAGGTCTAAGGATTTCCACAGCACATATTTTCACAGTTTCCTCTTACGGAACACTGATGATGTGTTGATGGAGTGACGGCATTGGTGGACAAAGGGAAGGCGACCGACGTCATTTACCTGGACCTGAGCAAGGCCTTTGACATGGTCCCCCACCACATCCTCATCTCCAAATTGGAGGGAAGTGGATTTGATGGGTGGACGACCCGATGGATGAGCAATTGGTTGAAAGGCCGCAGACAGAGGGTGGTGGTCAATGGCTCTGTGTCCAGGTGAATGCCGGTAACAAGTGGTGTCCCCCAAGGGTCTGTCTTGGGACCGGTGCTCTTTAACATCTTTATTAATGACATCGATGAGAGAATTGAGTGCACCCTCAGCAAGTTTGCTGACGACACCAAGCTGAGTGGTGCGGTTGATACGGTGAAAGGAAGGGATGCCATTCAGAGGGACCTCGACAGGCTGGAGGGCTGGGCTCGGGTGAACCTAATGAGGTTCGACACGGCAAAGTGCAAGGTTTTGCATTTGGGCCGGAAGAACCCCAGGCACCCGTACAGGCTGGGAGGAGTGGGCCTTGAGAGCAGCTCGGCAGAGAAGGACCTGGGGGTCCTGATGGACGAGAGACTGAACATGAGCCAGCAGTGCGCTCTGGCAGCTCGAAAGGCAAATGGGATCCTGGGCT
Source organism: Tympanuchus pallidicinctus (assembly GCF_026119805.1). Lineage (NCBI taxonomy): Eukaryota > Metazoa > Chordata > Aves > Galliformes > Phasianidae > Tympanuchus > Tympanuchus pallidicinctus. The sequence continues at coordinate 898,908 of NW_026294752.1, read as the reverse complement.
CCATCAGGAGAGGGGTGGTCAGCAGGGACAGGGAGGTGATTGTCCCTCTCTACTCGGCTCTTGTGAGGCCCCACCTGGAGTACTGTGTCCAGATGTGGAGCCCTCAGTACAAGAAAGACATAGAGATCTTGGAAAGGGTCCAGAGGACGGCGACTAAGATGATCAGGGGGCTGGAGCACCTCCCCTATGAGGACAGGCTGAGGGAGTTGGGCTTGTTCAGCCTGGAGAAGAGAAGGCTGTGGGGTGACCTCATTGCAGCCTATCAATACCTGAAGGGAACCTACACCCAGGAGGGGAGTAAACTCTTCAAAAGGGCTGACAATAGCAGGACTAGGGGAAATGGATCCAAGTTGAGGGGGGGAAGATTTAGGTTGGATGTTAGGAGGAAGTTCTTCACAAGGAGAGTAGTTAGGCCCTGGAACAGGCTGCCTAGGGAGGTTGTGGATGCCCCGTCCTTGGACGTGTTCAAGGCCAGGTTGGACGGGGTCCTGGGCAGCCTGATCTGAATGTGGATGTTTGGTGGCCCTGCTAGGCAGGGGGGTTGGAACTACATGATCCTTGAGGTCCCTTCCAACCCGGGTGATTCTGTGATTCTGTGAACACTCCTATACTTAAGAAGTCAAACTACTATATTGCTATGTTATTTTTAACATAGCAGACATGTTTCTGCAGCAGTTTGCACAATTTCCACTCTTCCTCAGTGTGCCTAATAAGATAGTTCAGCAACTATCATCCCCCTCCTCCCCTAAATCAGTTTCTAATGTCCACCTGTGCCTTTCTGTGACAGGATGCATTCTCTAACTAATGTGAAATAGATTCATTTACATTTTCATATCTGTCCTGTGGAACAAGAGATAGGAAGCTGCTTTATGTGAACGGTAAAGCTTCGCATAAAGTGCTTGAACATAGAGAAGTTCACTCCAGTGCCTTGCTGTTGCAAACTTGCCACTAGCTTACACTTTTATTCACGATCGCCTCAATGTATTCTGGAAGATTCCTTTCCTGATTTTTTTTTTTTTTTTTTTGCCCTTTGACATAACTTTTCTTCCCAGTTTTACATCAGTGCTACAAAAAGTGATCCGCTATAACTGGAAATTGGTTTGAAATGACATGCACTGTAAAAGTATTAATAAAAGTCCAGTAGTCCTTACAGAATGGAAATAACTTGCTGCAGCTAATATTAACCAGTAAGGGCTATATTTTTTTTCAACAGCTCTGAACAATATACTACGTGTACTCTTTTGTAGTCATTTGTTTTTAAGCTGAAGAATGGCCCCTCTGGTACTGTAGATTCTAATCATGTTTTGCTGTCTAGTGTCCAGTAAGATAAAAAATCCTGCTTCAACAACAAAAAATGCTTACTGAATACGCCGCAGCACCATAAAGCTACCTAGCACTGAATGCAGTGATCCACTTGGAGATGTAAAGGGCACTTGTATCCAAGTTGTTTTTATTTAAGTTCAAATTATTGCCCCCATGAGTTTCATGACATTTTGAAAGCAATATTCATTTGACGCTGAATATGTTAAAGCAAAAGCTTTCTGTTCATCAAATAAGAAACTTGAATGTGATGGTTAACCAATAAAGTTATGTCTTCCAGGGAATAATTTATGTCCTGGAATAATAATTTATTTATAATAAATTATAAATTATGTCTTTAAGGACAATAAAATTGTCATCGGTATGAACTCAGTCCTTTTTGCATATTTTAATTTACAGTTAAAAAAAATTAAAATTAAATTAACTGAATCTGGCCCGAAGCAGCAACTTTCATTTCAAAATGAATTTCTGGTATAGATTTATATAAAATGGGTTTGAAGTTTTCATACACACTAGAATCTCAAATTCCACAGGTGTCACAGCATTTCTGATACAGAGGTAATCGAGTACAGATGTATGAGTTGGAACTCCATGCAGATTTCCTTATCTGCACATAAAAACACGATTTAAAGATAGCATTCTACAGTAGATAAATTTTGGTTCAGTCAACAAAAACACAAGTACAGCTGTTTGTGCCTTTAACTCTTCAATATTGCAAAAGCTACAGTTCGATTTCAAGGTTCACAAGAGAACTTTACTTGAAAGCCTTTCAAAACAGCCAGCATCAAGTGATTTCAATTACAGTAACTTCTTAGGAAAAAAGGAAAAAAGGCAAGATTCTCAAAATTTCCTCACGTCGGAATCTTTTCTCATTTCTCAAAAAAATCAGATGAAAAATGCACAAATCTTGCACTCCATTCAACAATTCTATTCCATGTTAAACGTGATATTACTGTGTACTTTTGGCCCTTTCCACTTTCATATCACATTTTTAATTATTTCACTACCTAAAATATAACTTGGAAAAAAATAAACATTTCCACTGTGATCTACTGCCTCAAAGTGTTATACACAGTATTGCAGGAAATGTTACGTACGTGATCAAATTAATGAAGGTTTAAGCTTTACTCAAATTCCTGTACTAATAATACAGAGATTTCATAGTATAATACTGAGAGTTACTGCATAGAAGCACCGCTGCTCAGTATCCAATAAAAGTAAGTCAACAGCAGCAGCAAACTGTCTTAGAAACTAAATCAGTAGCCAGATGGTTGAAATAGAGCAAAATTTGCAGCATTTAATTTCTCTAAAACGCAGTCCTTATTGCTATGAATTCTATCAATTTTAGAAATGTCAAGTACAGAACATAATTTTACTGTTCTATTGTTAAAATGCTTTGTGTGGTGCTGTAAATACAAGAGCTGCCATGAAAGTACTGCCTCTTATCCTATTATGATGGCCCACGATGTCAGAGGTGGATGTTGGTGGCATGGCAGCAGAGGTTGACCCTTCCTGCAAATATTCTGCTACATTTTGCTGTCATAAACAGGTGGCAGCAGAGGCAGTCTGACAAAATGACGTCTGACACAGAAGTGCGTGCAAAGCAAAACTCTGTCACTGAATTCCTCCGTGCGGAAAAAATTGCATCCAATGGCACTCACTGGTGCTTCCTGAATGTTTGTGGAGAGCAAACAGTGGATGTGAGCACAACGAGGTGGTGGGTGGAACGTTTCAGCAGTGGCAGAACTGACAGTGGGCCACCTCCATTGGTGCAGATTTTGAGAAGCATGGCATGCAGGCTCTTGTTCACTGCTGGCAAAAATGAGTAGCTAATGGTGGTGACCATGTTGAAAAATACTGTTTTGTAGCTGAGAATTTGCTCTGTCAAGCAGAGTCATTTTGCTCTTTGTATCCGGTGTAATTTCCATGGAAATAAATAAGAAGTATTACTTTCAGACCAATCTATCCACACATTAATGTACCTTAAAATTAAGCAACTCACTGATGTACGTAGATGTCTTTTTTCTGCTCCCCAAGTTTGTAGTTTGTCTGCTACAGCTAAGAGCTCTAAGGCACTGCAAGCACACTACTCAGTTTGTCTATTAAAAGAAGTTTCTGCAGAGCACTGTTACACTGATATTATTATGCTGATTAAGTACAGCTACTGCTAGACAACACAAAAACACCATAACTTTTCTTTCTTTCTTCATCAGTTTTAAACACATTTTCAATTTACTGTAAAAAAAAAAAAAAAAAAAGAAAGAAAAATTGTAATCTAGGGTATGCTCCAAAGGAACATGTTGCTTTAAGGGCTTCAAGTACAAATTCTTGTTATTAGGCAAAAAATAATTATTTAATTTTTTTTTTAAAAAAAGCCACAAAAGTGAGCAAAATTCTTTTTTTTTCTTTACTTTGGTCATTTCTCCACATATTGCCTGAAATAAGCTTTTGCTACATTTTTTCATAGCTGGCTCTATTTAGAATTCAGAAATACTCAATTACATGCACAAATGTAGGACATGGGAGTTTTAGTTGAAAATAGTAAATTTTCAAGCAACCATACAGTATGATTTTAAAACTATTTTTGACAAATTTCACTATAACAAAAGGCACATGCATCTTCAGAGCTACTGACCACTCAAGTCTTTGAAACAAAACTGTCCTCTCTACAACAAAAAATGCTTTATTCAGGAACTGATAAAATATATGACCAACTGCAAAAGGAAAATCAATAATAAGGCATGTTTTAGCATGTTTATTTTAATCATGCCAGAGAATAACTGGATTTGAATTAACTGCTAAAAGTCCCTAGTGAATAGATGAAACTGTTACCAGCAATGATTACGTGATTTTTGCTTACACTGCCTCAATTCCAGGGGAGGCGATACCAACATCTGAATTTGCAGTGTAGATCTTAACACAATCTTTTAATTAAATCCATCTTCATAAGTGTCGCTCAGTAATACTGCTCTCATAGCACTCGCAGTTTCCATCACTCACATACCTAAAACCATTTTTCTCTGAGGTAAAGATACATATTCTACGTATTAGTGTAATCCAGATACTAAGCTACCCCTGTAATGCTTCCTGCACTGCTGTATGATCCAACAATCTTGGATATCAGTGGGAATAGCAGCACATAAAGCTTTTCCAGAGCCACTAATGGTATGTCCCTGCAAATTTTCAGGCAGGGTGATTGAAAAGCTAGAAGTTATCTGGATGGCTTTACAATTCCAACGTTTAAAGGTCTGATGCATCTGTTATATCAAAGCACAGGAGAGGCTTTCCACAAAAGTGTGGTTTCATTATCCAGCAGCTAATCTGCCCATTAAAGTTACTGAAGTGACTGAAAGTCACACAGATTAAGTATTGATAACTTATTCACTGGAAATTTAGGATACCAATCTTCTTCCATTTTCTGTTTCTCAGGCACTGACTTACATTCTAAGGCTGGAATGAGATACTGCATGGGCAATAGTACTACCATTTCATTGACTTCACAGAGATAAGGCCTCTTGTTGGACTGTGGAGGGCATACATAGCAGAGGTGTTAACAAAGGCTAGCTAACACCACAATGTGATTAGTACATGGAGCATGTCACAGATTCTACTAAATTTAAAAGTTGAGAGCCATACCTCATGCCCTGTGATATGTGTGAGACCAGAAATGGCAGCTGCAATCGAGTCATATCCACTTCTCTGAACCATTGGACCAGTCTGTCCATAACCTAAAACAGAAAGATAGCAAACAGTAATTCAACCGAGGACAAGTGCAACAAACACTTCTTACTATTGAAAATAAAAAGGAACCAATATTTTTCATCAGCTTCTGTTCACAAGTTGTCCAGACTGTAAAACCAATTAATGCTATTTTATTTTACTTATTCCTGGCACAATGTTAAGATTAATTTGTCTGTTTCTATCCTGTGCAGGTGATGCATTTGATCTTAATTCTGGACAGATTTGGTATCTCCACTTTACTTCATCATGTCTTCCAAAAAACACTATGAAATTTTCATTGAGATCTTCCTGGATCGGCTGAAGAGGTTGCCAAATACAGAATTCAGTTTGACCTACCTTGCAGGTATTATCACCTGTCAATCACAATACAGTCAAACAATTAAAGGCTGAAATTAGAGACCATTACGATACTACTGTGCCTGTATAATGCAAAGAGCCAAGGCTAACTTCCTTTTGCTCTTTCTTTCACAGAACTAGCGAACACCACCACACAAAGTGGAAGTCAACAGGGAAGCTTCTCCTGGAGAAGCTGGCAGCCTGTGGTTTGGACAGGTACAAACTTTGTTGGTAAAGAACTGGCTGGAGGACCAGGCCCAGAGAGGTGCTGCATGGAGTTAAATCCAGCTAGCGACACAGGTGGTGTTTTCCCCAGGCATTGGTACTGGGGCCTGCCCTGTTTAATATCTTTACTGATGACCTATACAAAGGGATTGAGTGACCTTAAGTAAGTTTGCAGATGACACTGAGCAGGGAGGAAGTGTCTGCTGGGGTAGCAAGGCCCTTCAGAGAGATCTGGATAGGCTGGATCACTGGGCTGAAGCCAATGGGACAAAGTTCATTCAACAGGACCAAGTGCCGGGTCCTGCACTTTGGCCACAACAACCCCAGGCAACGCTACAGGCCTTGGGGCAGAGCAGCTGGAAGACTGCGTAGAGGAAGCAGACCTGGGAGTATTGGTGGAAGCTTGGCTGAACATGAGCCAGCAGCGTGCCCATCCTGGTTTGCATCAGAAACAGTGTTTCCAGCAGGAGCAAGGAGCAAGTTCGGTTTTGGGTTCCTCTCTACACTAAAGGCACTGAGGTCCTGGAGCATGTCCAGAAAAGAGCAACAAAGCTGGTGAGGAGTCTGGAGCACAAACCGCAGAAGAAATGGCTGAGGGAACTGGGATTGTTTAGTCTGGGGATGAGAAGGCTTAACAGAGACATTATTGCTCTCTACAACTACCTGAAAGGAAGTTGTGGAAAGGTTGTAGCCAGTTTCTTCTCCCAGAGAAACAGCAATAGGACCAGAGGGAATGGCCTCAAGTTGTACCAGGGGAGGTTCGGGTTGGGCATTAGGAAATATTTCTTCTCTGAAAGAGTGCTCAAGTGCTGGAACAGGCTGCCCAGGGAAGTGGTTGAACCACCACTGATGGAGGTCTTCAAAAAAACATTCTGAATAGATGTTTACATTTATTATTACATTAATACAACATTTAGATGTTGCATTAAGGTACCTGGTTTAGTGGGGAAATACTGGTAGTAGGTAGACGGTTGGACTAGATGATCTTGGAAGTCTTTTTCAACCTTGGTGATTCTATGATTCTATGAAGCAAAAGTATTGGAATTCTATTATTTAAACTAATACAAACTGTCAAAGCCCTTACGAGTCAGAGATTTAAGTTTCTACTCCTTAAAGAGGTAGCAAATTCAAAAGTTTTCTCCTGCTTTCTTTTCTCTTTTCAGAAATCTCTAGCAGAAATACCCTAATTAAAGGAGCAAACAGTTAGGAGCTGTTACAGTCAAGACCGTTACTATGGCTAGCACTTGTAATGCAAAGTTTCTATAATACTCTGATCTGTGAAGACAGCATAAAACTAAACAGATAGATAGATAGACAGATAGATAGATCATCATGTATTACAAGAAAAAAACCTCTCAGTCTCCCAAATTCCTTTTATTTATTCTCCCTAAATAACACTGTGCCTGCTTGGTAGATGTGACAGTCAAGGTTGGGTTTACTGCTCGCAGCACAAAATTAAAAGTTGTTACACATAAGGGCAGCCATCTTCAATTCCTCCATTTGGATCAATGTTATTTAGTACAAAATTCATAAGCAGCTTCTAAAATACACTGCAAGATATTAATGATCACTTCTGAACTGCAGTTAAAGTATTGTGTTACTCCAATTACTGCTCATTAATTCATACCAAGCAAAACAGTATCCAACAAATAAATTGATTTCCATCATTGTGCTATAGAATATCTAATTATCTGCTAGGACATTTTTCTGGGACATCTGGGAGCCAAGGAGGCTAAGGAGGAGCTCAGCTTCTATGCTCAGTGTTACAAGGAACATCAGGATACTAAAGCCAGCAAATGGACTTTATCAACAAAGCCACAAAACAAATATTTCAGAAGACAGGATTCACAACTTTCTTACATTCAAATCTTCAGCTCACTGACTTTAATAATCACAAAAGAGAAGCCAAAATTACTAGTTTATCCAGTGTTATTAAAAATCGTTTCTCTGACAATGGCTGACTAGAAGACCCTAAGGAGCAATTAGTGGCCTTTCCTCTCATATCAACACAGCTAAGTTCACAAAAAAAAAAAAAAAAAAAAAAAAAAAGTGTTTCAAGCATAACTCAACTTGCAAATAAAATGTTGGGTCCACACAAAAATGCTCTGAGTGGCTCCAAGCGTACATCGTTATCTCACTGAGATGAAATGGAGCATTAAAATCATTTAAATATGCGTGGGTCCACTTCAAAAACCAAATCTTGCTCAATAATAATAATAATAAAATACTCAAAACAACTTTAATTGAATAGTGAAAAGCATATTGAAGTCAGTGAGAAATTACGCACTGGTCTGAGCTATTAACAAAGAAAAGCCATCTCAACACGTCTGCTCACACAAATGTTTTCATAAACAGAAAACATCTGAAAATTAAACATTTAGTACATAGACAGAAAATTTATGGTTTTTTGCACTGCTCTCCTGGCAATGACAAACATCCATCCTTTAAACACTAAATTGAGGAAAGGTGACAGGCAAAATTTCACACATTTTTCTAGCAGCATTTTAGAAATGTTGATTTTAAGTCCTTTTCCACATATGACAACAGCCTGATTTCAAGACCCTGGTTAATTTCACAGGTCCTAGAGGGGTGTCTAATTGGCTTTCAAAAGTCACAAAAAATTAAAAAGGGAAGATACAAGGCTCTGGTCTTGATTTGAAGTCTGAATTGAAAAAGCTAGTGTAGAGGCAAACATCTATTGTAGACGGTGTGGCACAGAGCCTGTTAACTGCCTGGGAGAAAAAGAAGCCATCTAACTGACAAATAACTACTTCTCAAAATGAAAGGTCTCATTATCTAGACAAAAGAAAACAAAAGCTGAACATTATTGAGTAAACTACACAGGTCAACGGAGGAACCCTGTGCAGATGTTTTCCTGGTAATCTCGGCTGGGGAGCACACTAACCCCCCTGTGATTCTGACAGAAACAGTCAGAGACCTACTGCTCCAACTGGACTGCCACAAGTCGATGGGGCCAGATGAGATCCACCCGAGAGTGCTGAGGGAACTGGCGGAGGTGAGAGCCGAGCCGCTTTCCATCATCTGTCAGCGCTCCTTGTTGACTGGTGAGGTCCCAGAAGACTGGAGGCATGCCAGTGTGACTCCATTTATAAGAAAGGTCGTAAGGAGGATCCGGGGAACTACAGGCCTGTTAGCCTGACCTCAGTGCCAGGGAAGGTGATGGAGCAGATTGTCTTGAGGGAGATCATGCGGCATGTGCAGGGTGACCGGGGGATCAGGCCTAGCCAGCATGGGTTCATGAAGGGCAGGTCCTGTTTGACCAACCTGATCTCCTTCTATGATCTAGTGACCCATCTGGTGGATGAGGGAAAGGCTGTTGATGTTCTACCTAGACTTCAGCAAAGCCTTTGACACTGTCTCCCACAGCATTCTCCTGCAGAAGCTGGCAGCCCGAGGCTTGGATGGATGCACTCTTGGCTGGGTAAGGAGCTGGTTGGAGGGCCGGGCACAGAGAGTGGTGGTGAATGGAGTCAAATCCAGCTGGCGACCGGTTGTGAGTGCTGTTCCCCAGGGGTCGGTGCTGGGGCCTGTCCTCTTCAATATCTTTATTGATGACCTCGATGAGGGCATCGAGTGCACCCTCAGCAAATTCGCAGATGACACCAAATTGGCTGGAAGTGTGGATCTGCCTGGAGGTAGCGAGGCCCTACAGAGGGATCTGGACAGGCTGGAGAGCTGGGCTGAAGCCAATAGGATGAGTTTCAACAAGGCCAAATGCCGGGTCCTGCACTTTGGCCAGAACAACCCCAGGCGACGCTGCAGGCTTGGGGCGGTGTGGCTGGAGGACGGCGTAGAGGAAATGGACCTGGGGGTACGGATTGATGCTCGGCTGAACGTGAGCCGACAGTGTGCCCAGGTGGCCAAGAAGGCCAATGGCATCCTGGCTTGCATCAGAAACAGCGTTGCAAGCAGGAGCAGAGAGGTGATTGTTCCCCTGTATTCAGCACTGGTGAGGCCACACCTCGAGTGCTGTGTCCAGTTTTGGGCCCCTCACTGCAAGAAAGATATTGAGGCCCTGGAACGTGTTCAAAGGAGGGCAACAAAGCTGGTGAGGGGTCTGGAACACAGGGCTGATGAGGAGAGGCTGAAGGAGCTGGGAATGTTCAGCCTGGAGAAGAGGAGGCTCAGGGGAGACCTCACTGCTCTCTATAACTTCCTGAAGGGAGGCTGTAGTGAGCTGGGGGTCGGCCTCTTCTCTCGTGTCATCAGTGATAGGACCAGGGGGAATGGCTTCAAGCTACAGCAGGGGAGATTCAGGCTGGACATGAGGAAGTGTTACTTTTCGGAAAGGGTGGTCAGGCACTGGAATGGATGCCCAGGGAGGTGGTGGAGTCACCGAGCCTGGGGGTGTTCAAGGAAAGGCTGGATGTTGTGTTGAGGGACGTGGCTTAGTAGGAGCTATTGGGAATAGGTGAACGGTTGGACTGGGTGAACTTTTAGGTCTTTTCCAACCTTGGTGATTCTATGATTCTATGATTCTATGTTTTAGAAATAACTAGGAATACAAGAAGAAAAGGCTTGAAAGAGAACATACATTTAGAAAACCATTAGTCTAGTTGATAAATCTCACCATAACATACATGTACATGTATATTTAAAAAAAAAACACCGAAGTTATTAAAATACCATCTGAAGCATGTGTTTGTCCAAAAACACTGTGTTCACATTTGAATTCACTGTGCAAAAGCACAAATTTGCAATCAAACACAGTTAAGCCTAAAAATAGGTTCCTGCTTAGTATAACATAGTTCAGGCCTTATCAACTTTAACCAGTACACAAAACACCTTTCCCTAAAAAGACAGTTTCTGCTAATTACAGAAAGAATAGGCTTCAGAGAGGCAGTCTCTGAAAGGTAAAACAACATAGCTGAGCACACTCTTGCTCTGAACTGCCTTCTAGTGAATTGTAGTACCAGAGAATTTTAGTTAGAACTTAACTGAGTATTGCCGAAATAATTTCAGTTGGAGAAGCGACTGCACGAATACTTGGCCTCAAAATATACATATCTCCATTGTCTGAGTTTGAGACAATATTTAAGGCTTTCGATTCCTGTAAAATGGAATCTGGAAATAAAAAGGAAAAAAAAAGGAAAAAAAAAAAAGAGGAAATTGTACCCTCGCCCCCCCCCCCCCCCGAATCCCTATTCTATAATATTGATCTGATACTTGACACATCATCCTCTATCCAGATCTCACAATTGCTGCATATAATCTGCTTTACTCTGCTGCAAAGTATGCATCAGTTCAATGGGTGAACTGACTGTGGGACACAGTAACCCCCAGTCAGACCTCTAAGTTTCTCCTAAGAGCTGTCATTGTCCATGGGTGTCCAACCTTATAGCTTCCCTGGGCCGCATTGAGTGAAGAAGAAAACTGTCTTGGGCTGCACATAATATAATTATTATTAAAACATAAGAGGGCAACAAAAACATAGAACCAGCAGGTTGGACACATATGTATAAAATCACCAGAAACACAGACTCTAAACGTTCACTAAAGGACTGATTTCTCAGCAAATTCATTTACACCTACATCTTCCTGGATCTGTCCTGATCCTTCAGCTAAGTGATGAAGTTTTCCTTAAAACAAACAGAACGTGACCCAAGTGTGAAGAATAAATTGAGCTGGCTGCTTTGCATCAGCTTAGAGAAAACAAGGGCCCTTGTGGTATGCATGTACAAAGTGAAAGCCATAGCCCACCACAAGCAATCCTGTATTGCTCATGACATATCAGAAAATAATGGAGAAGTGACCTTGAAGGCTACACTTAGCACCCCCACTTACTCAGAACTTTCCTTGTGGCTAAAGACAAACCTGCAGTTGAAATGTTACAGTATATTTTTAACTAAGACTGCCTGAATCTCTTTTTGCTAGTATGCAGCGCAGCATACATTGTATGAATATTCAAAACAAGATGTGCAACATGACAAAGGATACGTCCCCTCCCACATATACTGGAGCACACAACAATTTAAGTTGTATAAAATAACGCAAGAGATGGAAATGCAGCTAATATGGAATAATAATGCAGGCCACATCTGTTTCAAAATGCCTGAAGTTGCTTGAAGGGCAAATTGGCAATGCAGAGCAATAAGAGAAAGCTCAAGACGCCTAAAAATATTTACATAGTAAATCTGAAAGACAATTAAAACGTATCAAAATAAACACTAAATTACTAAAACCTTCATCACAAGCTGGGGGCTTACAGAAGAAGTAACTACGTAAGACAGTAAAGGCAATTTTTTGAAGATTTATTTGGTGAAGGAAGTTCTCAGCAAGTAAGCTTCCTGTAAACACTGGCAATATATAAGCATTTCAGTTAGAGACAGAGGTGAGACTGCTGCCACTATCCGATTAAATTACAGCACATCACAGCAATTGCTGACAAATGGAAGGACTGAGCATTTGTAACAAGAAAGATCAGAGAGACCTAGCAAAATAAAGACACTCTTTATTGGGAAATAAAACTTATTAAAAGTTGGAGATACATTCCTGCCCTGGTGAAATGGAGGCAATTAATGTGAAACAGAAGCCACCTCTGACATCATGAAGGTAACCATTCCTGCGATTAGTGTGCGGGTGCCATGTGAGGGCACTCAAGCTTTGAAACATACCACAGGAAAAATGATAATATTTACAGGCATCATACAGGGCTATTTTTTTCCCCAAATTTTTACATGTCATAACAAATGACTGCTACTTTATCCACTTAAGTACAATCAAAATTGTTAGAATATATTTATCACACAAGACACACTTTGCTTTGGAATCCACACTAAATAATTCTGTTCTGGGACAGAAATAAATATTATGAAGTGAGAAAGGTCAGGCTGAAGATTAGGAAAAATGCAACAACGGTAAAAGCTGTTAGGCTGCACAAAAGTGTTATTAGTGAAGCAGCCAAATGCCAGATGCTCAAAAATGTCACATTAAATTTAAAAATGCTAGCAAAAGCTGTTCCCAAAAAAAGATCTGTTAGAAAAACAGACTAATGTGTCTTTCCAGGTTGAGCTTTATAATACCATGTAATCTACAACATAGCTTTATTTCATTTTTGCCAGATGACAGCGGGACTTTTAGCTACATTTATGGCAGGCATTCTTCACAAATTTTAAGAAAGCAGGCAAACCAAATAAACAACTTTGTCCCAGACGAACTTCCATGTGTTTGTAGATCACATGCTATTCCAAGTCCTGTACTGAACATGCATTTGGACACTCCAGTTTGCTTACTTAGGGGCTACTGATGATACGATGACAGAAATTCCTAACGTGTATAAAACCAGTTCATTCTGACTAGGAGCCACATGCAAACATCTGGGACAAACAGACACCAACATGTTGCAATATCTCCACTTAAACAACATTCACCTTAGAAACAATATTTTTAGGCAGGTAACTTTTGATCCATATGGGTTTTTTAGAAGGGTTAAAAATACTTCTTTATTCCTCAGGCTGTCGTACACTTGATTTGTATTTGGTGAAATGTAACAGTTGCCCCCTAGCATCCTCAGTTTGCACCTTCCAAAAAAGCAACAAAGAAAAAAATAAAAAATAAAAATAAAAATAGTTTAAAAAGCAAGCATGGCTAACGGCGCAGAACCTGGAAGGAAGGAAAATCTAGCATTAGTGCAACACCTGGAACTATCGCTCTCATTTCTTTAATACCATTTGCTTTCAAGCTACTGATGGCCTGGTAATTAACTTCTACAGGAAAGTCTGACTACACTATTATACTGTGCCATAAAAATAAAAGTCAGCATTTCTCGCGATGATCTTTGTGCAAAACATTCAGATCATATGCTAGAGAAAACCAAAAGCCATCATTTCTGCACTTCTTCATGATTTGATAGCATGATAAAATTTTATAAGACAAAATATAAAACACATTGTACTAAAAGGAGAGAAAAAAACAACACGGAGACATGCTGTCAACACAGACAAATCCCCTGTAGCTCAATTCCCACATGAGAAATGACATTATAAAGTGAGCATGTATAGGATATTCTGAGCAGAACATAGAAAAATATGTTCAACATAGGCATTTCTACAAATAGGGACTAAACATTGTCACAAATTCAATCCAGATAGATGGCTATCCCTGCTGAATAACAAATTAATGAGAAACACCTTTTGACTTGTTCTATTGCCAAAAGAAAACATTCAATTAAAGACAGCTTACAGCTTTACTTAATAAAGATTAATGAAACAAGCAGAAGAACACAAGCAATTCTCTATAATGAGAAAAGCCAAAATCTAACAGACGTATTATATGAAACTTTGCAATGTCAGAGCTGCCAAAGAAGTTTGCAAAACCAGTAACAACTTGGAAAATGCTTGCCATGTGTTGGTCAGAAGGAAAGGAAGTACAACTTCCTGGGTAGGCAAGCTTACGGGAGATCAGGGCTGATATGAAGAAGGTGAAGTCAGAGCAAGCTCTCAGGAGAGATGAAAAAAGCAGAAAATAAACGTAAGTCAGCACACAAAATCTCCCCAACAATCTGAGAAATATATTTCTTTTCTCCACTGATGACTGTGAATGCGTACAGTATATAAATTACTTCACTGCTTTTACACATGATGATTTAAGCATCTGAGTATTAAACAATATCATGTGTTATAAATTGGAAGGCAAAGATAAAATGATTAAATCCAATCGTAACTTTCCACTAGTATTTAGCTACTGAAAGACTAAAAGGGGACAAACAATAAGCTCTGCCAGTTGTCCAACTCCATTCAATTTTGTGATCTGAGCACTAAGCCTCATTCGACTCCTCTAGAAACACCAACCACATTTCTGAGACACAGCCACAGACCATCTCAAACAATGCATGTCTGGTTTTCAGCAGACTCGTAAGCAGGTCTGGAAATTCCCAGGACATGTTTTCTTGCTCTTCAACATGTCAAATAAGCCAAGAGAAAGCAATTGTCTCTATAACCCAAACTGTAAGCATCAAAAGGGTGCTCCTATCATTCACATTAGGAATTTCAAGGCAGTAATTGCTTCCCAATCTAAGCGGAGGTGCTATTCTACATGGCATCAGGAATCAAGTGAAACTCGGTGACCATTTGCTAAAAACAAGTTCAATTCAAAGCTTAAGCTCTCAGAATACTCTTGGATTAAGTACTCAAACTCCCTCTCACCCCCTGTAAGGAACCTCGGGCAGAACTAAAATTCCCCATTGCTGTTTTGACTTCATACAAATATTCCTAGCTACATGCTTGTAAAGGTAAGGAATCATTCCTTGTACCCTGCTTGGTACAGTGGATCTTATGAGTCCAAACACTTACATAGTAAAAGCCCATTATAAAATAATGAGGCCAACCACTCTGAGCAGCGCAGCACAGGCATTTCCTTTAACCCATCCAGGTTTAACACTCTCCCAAGGACTAGCTAAATACTGAGGAGAGCTGCCCAGACAGACTTCCGTGCTGCCTCACCTGCAGAATTATTATCTTGTGACTGACAGAATTTTAAAGAAACTACATGTTCACACATTTATTTCACACCTGAAGCAACCAACGTTCTTTCTGAAGTGGTTAAAAACTCAACAGACCATCACTTGTTGTGACTGCATACAGTATTGCTGACAAACAAATCTGTGGAGTCCAGTTGGAAGAAACCAACGTGGACTGAGTGCTTCTTTGCATCCATCTCTGGGCATACACGTCTGTGTATTATAACCATGAACTCTCCCTTAAGATATACTATACAGTCCCTCAAGGGGCCTGAACTACTACAAGCTGAAGCTGGGAAACATGTCAAAAGCTCAAAATGAGGGTAGTTTTTTTTCCAAACGTTTCCTCAAATCTTTCCAAAACAAATCTCTGAAATATAACTCCTAAAGATTTAATCCCTGAAGATTAAATGACATGGAATACAATATATTTTTTAAATTCCAGGCTCCCTTTCCAACCCGATAACTTTACTGATTTTTCATTTTCAGAGACTGACTATAGCTCTCTGGTTTATACACATATTATGCGTATAAACACAAGTTCAATCCTTACTTAGCTCAAAGAATGAGTACCTAACTCTGATTTTAGACATCACAAACAGTAAAATGAGCTTAATTTAGAGTCCTGATATAACATTAATTTTCTATTTGACATGGTGAAGCTGTAAATCCTAGCTTAAAGTTTAACTGAAACTGCTGTGGTAGATCAGGTGGAAGCAGAAGGGTGCAGTATTTTACAAGTATATTAGAGCCTATGTGAACAAAAAGAAAATTTGCAATAGAATTCTCTTGGAAATACATATGAAAATGATCTTGAATATTTTTAACATTGGCAGATTCCCTGATTAAACTGTGCATTGTTGCAAATAAAGTCACTGATCATTTACAGGAACTTATCATTCAAGGTGGTAAAACAGTAAATGCATCTGGTTACTTAAAACAGCTTGAAAACTGATTAATTCAAGAACTCACTATTTACTGCCTAAGTTGAATATTTTTCTGCTAACAGATTATTTCCAGATTAATTAGTTCCTTGGGAATGGTCATACGAGAAAAGAATCTTTCCCTTTGTAAACTAAGTATCTGCAGTGGACAAATGATATTCTACATCCATTTTTTCCCACCTAAAATGATTTTCTTAGGACAGTTAACATCTCATCAAATTGTCTGACTCGAATCTCATAGATGAGAAATGCCTTCAAAACAAGGAAGGTGCAACCTACAACAGGATACCAGAGAAAGAAGTGTCTAAACACCTGAACAAAATACTCATCAATTTTGGGACATCATCTTCTGAATTTTTTCAAAACTGCAAAAAAAAGTCAATTTGAAACCCTAGATAGAAATAAAAATCTGACAGTCATACATTACATACTCTAAGCAGACACATATTTTCAGTATTTAAAGAGGGTATACAGGAGAGATGAGGAGGGACTCTTTTTCAGGTATTTACAGAACAAGGGGAACAGATTTTAACTGAAAAAAGGTAGATTTCGGTTAGCTGTTAGGAGGAAAATGTTCACTATGAGGGTGGTGTGGTGCTGGAACAGCTTGCCCAGAAAAGGTGTGGATGCCCCATCCCTGGGAGTGTCCAGGGCTAGGTTGGATGGGGCTCTGGGCAACCTGGTCAACTAAAAGGTGACTTTGTCCATGGCAGGAGAGTTGGAACTAAACAATTTTTAACATCCTATCCAGTCCATTCCACGATATCTGAAAGCCCATGTAATCGTACAAAGAATATGACTTTATATGAGAAAGCATCTGTTAGTCACAGCTCCACGTAATTCTCTTCTAAACAGGTTACAAATTTTGCTTTCCCCCTCCTCAGACATTCTCCTCTTGAAATGATGGTCAAGTCTCACTAAAAGTCACAACCACAGTGTAGCTGTATTCTGGCTGTGTAGTCTCCATCAGGATTCTACTCCAGTGCAAGATGGCCATCCTCTCTATAAGAAAGCTTTTCTTAGTGTTTAAATGGAGTCTTTTTTTGTATACACTTAAACAATTACTTCTTGTTCTATTTGTCACAAACAGATTATTCTGTTCTCTTTACAAGAACGTTTACTCACGAGAGGACTGTTTTGCACAGTCCTGTTCTCATTAGAACCTTACTTTGCAATAAGGTCTACAACGTACAATGACAAAGTTTTCTCCACAAGAGAACTTGCAGATCAGTGGGTGTCAGCCAACTCTGACATAAACACTGGGATACAGAATGCTTTTAATGTTCAAGTACATGGAAAAGTGCCAGATACTGCCACCATTTTGGTTTCTGCAGATGACAAAATACAGGCTATTTTTCAATTCATTCTGTCTTCTACACCCGAAACTGTTTTCTTTTTCAGCTACTGGCAAAGGGATTTATTTTATCACAGGATTTTAAAAACAGAAGTAATGAAGACCATATGCATACTAGGAAACGTTTCAGGTCAAAATCAGCTACTTACAGTCTTCCTACCAATCTAATAACACCCATAGAAAATAAAATGAAGTGGCACAACAAAGACAATGAGATCTGTTTGTTGAAATCTCAAAGCCTCCACATTTGAAACAGCTAAACAAACAAACAAACAAGCAAAAAGCTGCAATCGTCATATAAAAAGTATCTCATGCATGGAAAAAAAAAAAGATTAATACAATAACAAAGCAGAAGAGAGAGGCTTACAAGACAAGACAGTCTCCTGGAACAAATTCCTTAGGAAACCAGACAAGAAAAATTCAGTAACAACAAATAAAATGTTTGGTGATCTTTTCTTGGGTCTTCTCGACAGATTATTAGAACGCAAGCACAACAAACACTGCTTTACTAAAGCTCACTGCATGGCTTATGGCTAAAATCTTCCAGCTTTATTTCTGTTAACTTAGCTAGGCACCAGTCCAAGTATAATAGCTACTGAAAAATAAACATTAAACCATCAGTAAGTGTCTCCACAATTGTACTGTGTTGCTATGTTGTTCATACCCAGGATTTCAGTGCCTAATCTGGTTTCATTCACTGTAAACTAACCCAGTGTCAAATTTTACAACTCACAGGCAGTCTTCTACAGTACTCTTCATTAGGATAGAATCCAAAACCTGAAGTTTCAGATTTTATACAAAATACTGCTAATTTTAGGGTGGTTGCATGTAGATGAAAGAACAAGCCATAAGCGTGAAGTCATAAGAAAGCTATCATTTCTGTGCACAGTTGAAAGTCAATACTTAAAGCAAGGAAGAATTATGACTTGTTCATTAAACTTCGTATACACTTCTCATACCGAACAAGGAACTGGAACACAAGAGCATTTCAGGATTGCACTCGGTTGAAACTGTTTCTTATTCCTAAATTCACAATATTTTGGACATTCAGGCTGTGTGTGACCAGAGAAACAGTAGTGGAAAAAACAGCACTGCTAGGCTTTTTAACACAAGTGCCAAAGGCTAGCTAAATCTCAGAACAAGAAAACATACACCTGGTGATGGTTTACCAGCAACAGAAGCAGCACAAGTTTAAAGGGATGGAGTCCCTCAGCTATGAAGATCATCTTCTTGGTGGTGCATATCAGAGCTGAACCCCACAAGGATGTCAATCTCACCAGCAGAGAAGGGAGCCTGTCAGTTCCCATTGGTTTCTCGGAACGCTGTTTTATTTCCTCCTTTGTATTATACCTCCTTTCCATTTTCACCCTTTTATTAGTTTGGGTTATTGATAGATTTTGGAAGTTCAATCTGTGTCTTTGCCGGAGTCCTTTATTACTCCAAAGATAGAAGTACATCATATACTGGCAAAGCAATGCTTGTGCACATGCAGCTTTCTGGGCCAAATTACACTATGCACTAGAACATGAAACTTGTTATGGAAATGCACTCCTGAGCAGATCAGTGAAAGAAAAAAGTTTTGCCAATATAACAGCATATTTGCTAATGGTTTCTGTCAAAACAGCTACACAGGTCAGTGTTCACACCTCTTCCTGTTCCTGAGCAGCACAGCTGTGCTGACAGAAGTCCGTTGTATAGAAAATGCTCTTGTGCTCAGTTCCAAGAAGTTTGACAAGCAGCTGAATTTTACAGAAGCCTCCTCACTTTGAATATGCCTGTTTGCTGCTTGCAAAACCAGCACATCGGGATCCCAGAGAAAAACATATATCCCATGACAAGAATTTAAATAGGAGAATTATCTCTTGGTCCTCTATCTTCCAACTAACATAGTTACACCAGTCCTGTACAAGGTGACATCATTCAAGTTTGCTGTTATTCTGAAACACCCTAAGAAAAAGTGATATATTTCAATCACTCCTGAATTGAGTGCACAAGTTTTGAGTGTAAAAGGTTGAAAAGCACTGTTGCCCTCACCACCAGAAAAACTTAAAGACTCCAGAACTGGAGAGGTTTGGGTTGTCCTCTGAGGAGCCAGGAGTTGGACACAGTGATCCTTGTGAGTCCCTTCTAACACGAGCTATTCTATAGTTCATTGAAAAGTCAAGCCTTTTTTTGCTTTCCCTCCAATTAAGAGCTACCAGACTTGTGCGTTCACATTTTACTTGGCAATCTTTTGGAAACTTGGTTTTAAAGGTGTTTTTAAGGGGGTTATTTAGTCCTGCCATTGATATTTTTGGCAACAGTTCTATCAATAATGCTCCAGAGGTACAGGAACACAGCAAATCTGTGCTCATGCCATCTGAGCTGTGTTGATGGGTGGAGAAGTTTAGCCAGCGTCCAAAAAGCACAGAATAGCACAGGAACATGAGAACAAATGCACTAGATCAGACTCAAGGCCCAGCTAGCTACACAGTCTGTTTCCAGAAATGGACAAAAACAGATGCCAATATGAACAGGATAAGCCTATCTAATATTTTTCTTGAGTACTCTCCCAGCTTCCAACACTTTGCAGCTGACAGACTTCCTGAACAGAAAGATACAGTTTTAAACTTTTTACACAGTTCATCTTCAGAGCACAATACAATTGAAAGGTGAAGTATATGGAACTCCCAAAGTCAACTGCTTAGGGGTAATGCACATATAAAACCTTTAGAAGTTTCCACTTAGATTAAGCAGACACTTTCAACTTAATTACAGTGTGAATGGGAAAAAAAAACAAAACAAAAATCCTGAGGACTTTGAACAACTTTACAAATCCTGTTAACTAGACTTCTGAAACAAATGACCTTTAAAAGAGAAGTATTAAAAGATATTTAGCAATTAAACAATTCAAAATAATCCTACTGTCTGTCATCCATTTATAAGTCTACAAATAACAGGTCATTGTTTCACAGACTTTCTAAGAATGATTTTTGCTTCTAGTAAAAATAAATAAATAAATGAAAATGAAACATAACTCCATCTTAAGTAAAAACAGTATCCCCAATATGGAAAAAACTACTGTACTTAACACAGTCATACAACGTATTTTATTAGCATCTAATAATTAGTTAAAGGAGAAGAGGTAAAAACTTGTTTGTAAAAGAACTGCTTTGATATAAAATGGACAGTAAGGGAAGATGGGATATAGGAGGTCTTCGTAAGGAGCAGAAATCAAGATTAAATTTCCTAACAAACCTGCACACATAGCTGTGCTTTAGTAGGATGGTAATTAACACTAAGGGTTGGGGAGAAAAAAAAAGCTCCCACTGGCCCTCAGAACTCATTTTCAAATAAAGCAGTCTTCCACTCCTGTTCCTACTACAAAACATTTGCTTATTCTATAAATACATATATTCACAAAAACTAAGTTTCACATGGTCAGGGCTGTAGCTTCTACTGCGTATATGAAGCATTCTGGGAAGAAATGCTTGCCACACAGTGCCAACCCTGACGTAGCACACTTGCAGAATGGAGCTTGTGCCAAGCAGAAGAAGGCCTGGGGACATCGCAGGTGGCTTACTGCAAGAGGCAGGGAACCAGAGGCACTTTGCTGTCTTAACATTTATTATCAAAATTATGCAAGTCCTTAGAACGTGATAGTCACTAAATACAAAGTGGCAATTCGCAGACACCTCATAGAACCACGTTCCTTTAATTAATTGCCATCTCTTTATAGACTCTTTCCTCGAGTTTCACGTTTCCACAAATCTTTTAGCCCTAAAGAAGTACACAGAGTCCCCTGATGGCACATACTGCTACCCCACAACAAATGGCTGAGGTGGGCAGGCCACAAAAGCACTGCAGCCTGAATCAGCACAGCACTCCAGGGCCAATTCACCGCAATGGTTTAAAGATAGCTCAGCTTTTTCTACATAACATGTCGGGTTATTTAAATGTATTATGACTGGCTGAAGGAAATTACACAAACAGACCAAAGTTGTTCTTTTAGGGAACTACATACCACATAATATTACCACTGACATCTTACATGACTTTTCAGAACGAGGCATAAATCTGCTTAGATGTCCAGAAAAAAAATCTTAGACTCACATAATAACATGGAAGAGTCAGTTTTGTTCTAAAATTTTCCCAAACGTTAAGAAATTCTGCTTGCAAACATAGTATAATGCAAATACAGATTAAAATTGTCCCATCAGACTTTTTGGCTATTTTATTCGTTTGGTGAATAGAGGAAATAAGGAATGATAGCTTCAAGAAACTGCCCCACTTCACAGCATCATAGGATCTTAATTACAAACATGCCTACAAGTATAACTTTTTGTTCAACTTCTTTGGTTTTTTTTCTGAGATCACAGCTCTACTGTTTAACCCTTGTACCTTACAAAATAATGCTCTATTCCCAAGCCTTGCAGAAATTCCAACATAGATTGAACATAGTCTTAACTACATCAGAACATTTGATTCTATATGGATGGTCGCCTTAGATATCAGAACGATGACACATGGGAAGTACAGTAACCTCTTAAAAGCTTCTCCTGCATGCCACGAAGCTGGTTCTTTACTTCAAAAGGACTCAGTTCTTAATCTGTGTAAACGTGTAGTTTACAAGCGAGCATATTTGCACAGAGCTGGAAAGCAATGATGTCTTCAACTCAGTTCTTTCAGTTTGTAAAATCTGCAAGAAACTCTGTGATGTAACCTCCTAAAAAGAAGATCATTATTAAATTTTATGATTGTGTTTATTTCATGTTTCAGTCCTGAAGTGTACAACAAACAACTGACACCGCGTAGTTTGGTATTTAAAGAGGTCAGAAGTTTTCCCAGCTTGCTCAAACACTCTGAAATAACTCTGCCTGTTCTCATCTGTATATTTATATACAGCAATTTTAAGTCTGCTACCATCTTGCTCTCAAGAACATAAGGCATCAAACTCTGCAGAGCACAAAAAGGCAAACTTTCTCTGCAATGCACAACTATTTTTAAACATCCAGTCTCCCAGCTTCAGACAATTCCTTTATTTAGCAGTATTGAGAAAAAGGCTAATACTATATCTCATCATTTATTATTTCATACACTGCTCTTCTATTTCAAATTCATTCTCTCCCAAAACTAGAGACAATCCAATTTGCTGGCACCCATGCATAAATTCTTATTTTACTTTCTACCTATGAAATAATTTTGTATTTTTTCTTAATATTCATTCTTTGAAATGAATGTTAGCAAAATGTTAGCAAAAAAGCAAAATGTTAGCTATTTCTACACATTAGGGCAGGATTTTTGTTGATGCTTTCACATTCCATCAGCATCTCCATTTAGGTACTACCAAATGAAAATTCACAGAATGATTTAGGAATAGGGAGTTAAATGGCCACGGCAGCTTTTATCTAATAATAGTACAACTTAATTAAATTAAAAAAAAAGTGGGGGGTTCTGAACTACCTTTCCTAAACAATGCTTCTCAACTGTAGTTCTTCTCTCAACTTTCTTCACTTGTTAATATAATTTCTGACATACGGCAACCAGAAGCAACTGGGAGCACACCAATGTGGAGTAGAGCAGATCTTTGGGACCATGTTTGTTTTAAATATACTTCAGTCTGCCAGTCTTCCATATATCAATATGACAACACGGACTCGTGTTCAAATTTACTTATTCCTCACCATTACAACCAAATCTTCTGAGAACCCTTCTCTCACCCACTGTTCCCCACAGTATCTTAAAAGGACTTGATTATTTCTGATTAAGCACAACACAGTGACCTTGCTCCAACACTTAATTCTACCCTTGACTTTTCTTTGTACAGACAAATTGTCCAGGGTAATTTCTAATTCTTATCCTGCTGTATCATACACCTGTGCCCCCCTTCTATTTTGTGGACCTTCTGAGCAGCAGGGAGCTCTCGGGCAATTAAAGCAGGGCTGCATCACACAACTGTCCATGGGAGGCTGCTGACAGAAGGACTGCTGGCAGTGCTTTGAATCTCTGGCTGTAGGAGGAAAAAGTAGGCAAAGCTTTTGAAGCCAGCTCTGTGTGACTCTTCTCTGAGACAGCCGCACTCCCAGAAACTATTTTAAAGGACTTTAAATGATGTAAAGAGAAAATGTCTTCTACCTGCAAATCAGTTCCAGAATCCTCCTGCCCCTGCTCCAAAGACCACAGTAAACAAGCCATAGCCCTTCACCACGTGAGGACTCTGGGGTCATCTTCATGCTACTCCATCACCCACTTGGATCAAAACAAAATATGTGGCAATGTCAGTTCTGAACCACTGCCTTCCATGCCAAAGGTGAAATGCAAATAGTTACTGTTTATATAGTGTAAAATATAAGATTGACAACTTTTGAATCAATTTTATTATTTGTTCTAAATCGCATTAGCTTAGCTTGTCTATGAAAACACTCTGAGAACTTTAGTACAGTTTTAAAAAATGCCACAGGAGTTATTGTCCAATTATAATTGTAATTATGTAATCCCAATAATTACTGGTCCCTGTGAATCCAGTGTGCTACTCCACTCCTCAAAAAAAGTGTCCTCATTGACTATTTTACCCCTAGACCCTGCTTTCTAATTTAACAACTCACTCAGACAACTTCAAGCTATCAAAAAAAAAAAAAAAAAAAGACAGAACAAGTCTTTAATGCATCCATCTTCCAAATGCATAATATAAAAAAACAACATTCCAGAGCCTTGATTTCCCTTTCAGTACTGGAGCAGTCTATTTTTATCAAGTCAAGCTCAGGTAGATGTTGCATATTTTTTTTCCCCTCCAAATGCTTTGTTCAATCATTGTCAGTGCTGCCAGTGAGTTCATACAGACTGCAAACCTGATATTTTTGTTTATTTAAGAGAGGTATAATGTTCACAGTTTTTCAGACCTGCCTTTTCATTCTCAAACCACATCAAGAACTGCTGGAAGGAAGACACACAGTTTGTTCTGACAATGCCTTCTTTGAAAAAGCATTCTGAGCGCAGCAACTCCTACTATTAGAAAACAATAGATCTGTTGAAAATTTATTTTGAACACCCTTTTATTGACAAAAAACCATTATACCAATCCTCTTTTTTTTTTTTTTCTTCCCCTTTTTTGCAGTTCCCAGCTTATCTTCTCATCTAATTCTCTCAGATTATTCCTGCTTTGATTAGCCTTTGCCCAGCACAGCGTGCTGTTTCTTGGCTTTTTATTCTGTTATGAAAATAATGGAGTCAAAGTAGAATGTGCACCAAAATTATCATGTTATATCTTCTCATAAGAAGCAGCTATAAATCATTAGTACGAAACAGATGTACTGCAAGGTACCAAATGCTGGTTATTTTGAGTTATTACTATCTTTTAAGTAGGTGGGTAAAGAACCATTCTGCTTTTCGGATTAATTAGAATCACTCGAGATGCATAAGAGATACTTACATTTGAAGAAAAGTGTTCCTTAGCTGGCCTTATGCCCTTTATATATACCTACTTGAAAGGCACATATATAACAATTCCACATTTAGACTCATCTGAAACTCAGATGATACACAATGTGTTGTTTTTTTTCTTCCATTATTTCCACTTAATTTTTGCCTGTTTATAACACAACTACTTACTACCAAATACAATTAGCAGTTCATTACAGTTTAGGACTTTATAAAGTATTATTCTAAATTTGTAAATTTTTCATTTACAAATGTAAAATCAGAGTTAAAAACTAAATTCTTCAGGGTACAGACAGCAAATTCTGAAGTATGATCACTCAGAATAATAAAATTTTAATAAAAAGTAACGACCTTTTTTTCCTTCCTTTTGACTGAGGTATAAATATTTCTGCATAATAGATCACCATGTCTTCAATCTCACAAATAAATACAGCAGAATGCTCTTTTCCTGCCTGCAGGAGTACAAATGTCTTCAATCTCGCAAATAAATACAGCAAAATGTTCTTTTCCTGCCTGCAGGAGTACAAATTCTTTAAAAGGCAGAAAATTAAGTGTCGTGTTCATGCTTTAAGAAATGGAATGGGAGAAAACAAAAAAAATATTGAAATTAGAGATTGGGCAATGTCACAAGCAACACACAAAACAAAACTGCTTATGATACAAAGCATTACTTCGCTTTCTAGAAAAGAAGGGATGAAGAGGAGAAAAAAAGCTAAGGAGCACTAGCTTCAGAAAAACCTGCACAAGAGAAAAGCGCAGCCAGTTCCATCAAAATTAACAAAGGAACAGAGATGGGGAACAGAGATGAGGTTCGAGAGCCTAAGAGACGAGGTTTTCATCATTCAAGGAAACCTACAAAATTCAGTGTCTTTCTAAACGTTTTGCCTTCAGAGGCATTAAGAAAAAAAATTGACTTGATTTGAAAATAATGTTGTCCTTTTAAACAGTGCCCCCTCCTGTCCAGAAATAAACTGAGAGTCTCTTAGTCAAACTGCACAGATCATACTGAGAGCAACAAACCGCCACTTCTGCACATGGTTTAATTGAACCAGCCAATTTTCAGAAACTTAAATAAAAATGAACAACAGAACTGCCAAAACACATTGTATTTGAACTAGTTCTAAGGTTATGCTCACCAGTATAGCCAAGTTGTGAGCGAGAACAGAATCTGTAGCTTTGAGAGCAGTCACAAAGCAAGAGAAAGATTGAGAAATAAAGCTGTAGTAGGGCTGGATATGTTCAATCAGAGCTGTTTGGATAAGGAGCTTGGTTTACTGATCAGGACTTCCAGAATACCAAAAAGGAGACAACATCTGGCTCACCTATGTCTAAACCCTTCACCCACAAATGACCCCGGACTCCTGAAAAATTACACTACCTTTCATTTTACTACCACTAACAATTTACAACAGTCCAACATTTAGGAAGAGGCAGTCCCATATCAACAGAGTTTCTTCATTTAAGAAAAATGCTGCAGTCTGAGTACAAAGTAGCACATCATATGACCTCTAAGGAGTATGTCTTCCAGATTTTGTGTGGATTGCTCTGAAAGTAATGCCTCCTATTTATTTCCATGGAAACTGCAACAGATGCAAAGGGCACAACGGTATTTTTCAACATAGTCACTGCTATTGGCTGATTTGCACAGACGAGTTGACTGAGACACCCTTCAATTTGTGGTGTGAGAGCTGTGCATGGCTGTCCAGATTGTGGCTTGTCTTTCACACTGCTGTAGCCACTGCTGAAACGCACCACCCACTGCCTCACTGTGCTCACATCCGTTGTTCGGTCTCCATAAATGTTCAGCAAAAGTCAACTAATATCAATGGAGGAATTGAATTACGTGCCTTTGCTTCACACGCACATCCATTTGGTCAGACTGCCTCCCTGCTGCCACCTGTCACACAGCAACAAAATATAACAGATGGGAAGGTTCAACCCCTACTGCCATATCACCTACATCCACCTCCAACATCGTGAGCCAACGTCATAAAATAGGAGGTATTACTTTCAGAGCAGCCATTCTGCTGACACTGTTCTGCTACAATGTCTGCCTATTCAGGTAAACCAGTCACCCCCACATGCTGGCCAACAACAAAGAGCATTTTAGGTAGCACAAAATCGAAGAGGAAGCTGGTTTGTTTAGCTATAGTAAGAGAACAAGCCAACAACACAGCAACCTTACAGCTGTTTGCTTAAAATACTGAGAATTCCTATTCTTTATAGCAAATACTTTAAAAAAAAAAAAAAAAAAGGGAAACCTTTTTGTCATGGTTATGCTTTCCTATTATTAATAATATTACATTTTCTCTTGGTTTTCACTTTGACCAGAATACCAGAATCCAGTTTCAAGATATGGTGGAGGGGGCAGGTCCACTATCCCCACAGACTAAGTATGGTCAAGCTCAGTTTTGATTTTTTAGTGCTCACACCTATTGTACATGAGAATAACAAAAAGAATATTCTCTCTGCTGCAGGTGGGACACAGGGCAGAACAGAAACACTACCCCCCAGATCACTAAAAGTGAAGAGAAAACAAAGCTAGGAGGAACTATGCAGAGCTGAAATTGGGACTGATTAGACCAAAGTCTTCAGCAATCCCACGTATAATAACAGGAATGTCAAAGGAAGCAGAGAGCAGGCTGCTGCAATCTACCTCTGGGTGGATGGAATATAGAGGCATATATGAGGGCTGCTCCAAAATTAATGCCTTCTTTTTTATTATCTTGGCCCATGATGCCAGAGGCAGATGTCAGTAGTATGGCAATGCTCCTACCAATATCCTGTTACTTGCTGTTACTTGCTGCAACAGAAGGCAGCAGAGGGGCAGTCTGACAAAACGGTGTCTCACATAGAAGTGCATCTGAAGCAAAGGTGTGTCACTGAATTCCTCTATGCAGAAAAAACGGTACCTTGTTGCCATTCATGGATGCTTACTGAACATTCATGAAGACCGAACAGTGGATGTGGGTGTAGTGGGGTGGTGGCTGATGCATTTCAGCAGTAGGGTCATCTGTGTTGGTACAGACTTTTTACAAGCATGCAGGCTCTTATTCTTTGCTGGCAAATATGCTCACCTATTCTTCAACATAGTCAGCACCATCAGTGTTTTGTAGCCAAGAATTTGCTCTATCAGATAAGGTTATTCTTATTTGCTCTTCTCATCTGCTGTAGTTTCAGCGGAAATCAATAGGAAGTGTCACTTTCAGAACGACTCGAGTATTTAGGTGTTATTACATTACATATGGCACACATGAACCATTCATGACCACACAACCAATGCATTATGCTCCAAGAACAGATCAGCTCCATCAGGCTGGCATCAAGCAGTACAAAGTAGAAATTCTTATGTGACAGGACACAAGTACAGATCACAGTGAATACACTCATTCAGCATCTGATCTACTACCAGGACCTGGCAATTAATGTAACCATAAATACAGAATTGCTGCTCGCATTGCAACCAGCAATGAACATTGTAACCCAAAAGTGCAGCTCGCTCTAGACAGTGAATCTTCAGAAAGAAAATCAGTATCAGTTAGTACTTACTACCAGTTAGTGACTCCAAGCTCTTAAGACAAACCCAATACCCATATTTTCACACTGATTTGTCACATATAAGTTTTTGAAAAGTGAAAATACCACTCTTCCAAAGTGTAACAACTGGAGATCATCTATTTTTTAAAAGAAGACTAAAATAATAAATACCATAACTTGAGCATGCTCTCTCTGGAAAGAATACAGTGAGTCTAGAGTCGGAATTATTTTCCATTTTTTGAATGGCCCCTAATATTAAAGAAAAAGAAAGTTTTAATATCCAACTTGACTTACTTATACTTGCATGCAATAACTGAATGAGACTCAAAAGAATCTTGATGACCATCTGCTACACAAGTTATGCTGTAGGGAGAAGCTGATTCCATCAAATTACTTGTTTATTGATTGCGTTCCATACCTATGATGCCTGAACTTGAAAGGCAATATGCTTCCAAAAATAAGAAACGAAGGCAGTCCAGATGACTTCCAGTCACATTAATGAGTTAACTAAATGGCTAAGGGAAGCAGAATACAGTAATTATTTATAATTTATTAAATGAATCTGCTATAATGTCTTCAGCATGTAGACTGTGCATCAAGAAAAAAACAAGAAAATCAAAAACTAAAGTTGGGGAAACACCCTGATTCTGACTCACTGGACATATTTATTTCTTAGTTACTTTTTTATTATCAACTGTTATGCCAAAATGCCTCCTTCTATTCTCATATCTCAATGTAACAGAGTTCATGATAGTCATTAACAATGACCAACATCATTTTTGTCAGTTAAGAATAGTTACCATACATAAAATATCTCTCTAAAAAGCATATTTGAAACTGCCTAAGTTAACACATAAACCACTCGATCCTTTGTTCAAAGACTTTCTAACATAATTCATGTTATATTGTGTATCCATTACCCTTCACAGGACCTGTAAACCAGAAAGGGCTTGAGAACTAACATATTTCTATTATCTCTTGAACAGCCTGTAAGTGAGGTGCAAAATGATGGATAAAATCCCACTGTTTAGATGTAATAGGAGTTTCTGTAACCAAGATCATTTGTCTTAACAGTTTCCAACATTTGGGAAGACAACTTGTCCATTTAATCCAATATTCTAGGCCAGCACATCTCTTACATCTGACAAGCAATGCTTCTCTTTAGATCTTTGTTAACTCATATTTCCCATATTTCTAGTGAGCCATTCTATATACATGTAACTTTTTATGGCATTACCAAATAATCTTGGACTGCGTTCTCAGCCTCCTTCCACCTGAAATATTACTTTTAAGTATTCAGCAACTTGCAAGAAATCAGTTTGTTAAAGCATCATTCCACTTCATTTTCATTTCCTACCCTTAGCCGCGAATGCTGTCGCAAGCACAGCTCCTACCTACAGTGGGGACACGAGCACTTCTTAAGGGCCTTTCAGAATGCAATGTTGAAATGTTTTCCACACCAATCTCTCACAAAAGTAGGCAGCCAACTCAGATGCCTCAATTAACTCACCTGAACCTGTTGGTGCTTTTTGGTTAAATACTGTAATGCCTAACATTAAAACAATCAAGACACTGTTTGAAGACAGATTTCTGTGCCAAGAGTCCTACTAGTTTTATACACTTCTCCTTTTAAGAAACTAGAAGGGCAAAAGCATTTGAACACATTTAAAAAGTAAGCAACATGGCTGAGAGGTACAAACAATTACTGATTATGTCTTGTCTTCTTCAGAAGAGAAAAGAGAGTTAATTTCTAAGTTCACATGAACATCCTGATGTGGTCAATTACTCTTCAGTGTGTGTTTTCATTGGCAAAGTGATTATGCACATTAATAACCCAGGCTCCGACCAAAATTCCACCTTGCCCAGATACACTGATACACGTGATTTATACGTGTTCATTTACCAAGTTGTTCTAAAGCTTTATATGCAGGATATTCAGATTAACAAAGCTTATCAAATAAGTCCCTTAAAAAAAATGGCTCAAGTAGGGAAACTCCTCTGACTGTGCCAGTAATAAATTGCAATGTATGCAGATTAACTCCCATAAAAACGTTTCAGTGCTCTTACTCATCTCCTATGCTATCTGTTTAACCTAATTTGTTCATAATAAAAAAAAAATTCTCCTGATCTTTTTCCATAGGCATTCATCTTTAAATCTAAGCTGCTACACTATGCAATTTTTGTCAGAAATATTTTACATTTGATCTCCTTTCCACTAATTTTTTATTTTTTAAAAACTAAGCTATATTAATCAACTAGTGGTTTTCTTCCCAGGGCTCCCAAATGAAAAAGGTCAGTCAATGGATATTTGAATGCAGAAACCATGCCACAAAAATATTTTGAGCTGTAATGTCTTGAATCAGGCCACAGAGATTAGAAATAAATCATTTCCTTCTTTGAAATTGTGGTATTGCAGGAACAGGATTAGGAAAGCCAGGGCTGACCTGGAGAATCTAGCAAAGGATTGAAGGGCAGGAAAAAAGGACTCTGCAAGTATATAGCAGCAAAAGGAAAACTAGTTAAAACATGGGCTTACTGTTAAATGGGGAAAGGAAAATGGTTACAAGTGACACAAAAACAAACAAACAAACAAACAAACAAAAAAACCCAGAGGTATTTACTACTTTGTTTGCTTTGTCTTTACCTATAAAGCCAGCCCCAGGAGTCCTGGGCCCTTGAGACTAGAAGGAAAGTCTGCAGGAGGGAAGATGTCATTTAGCATGCACTTGAACAGCTTAAATAAGCAGGCAGCCTTGTATCAAAGGACGCCAACAGTATCTTGTACTGCATTACAAAGAGCATCAACAGTATGACAAGAAAGGTGATCCTCCTCATCTACTCTGTATTGGTGAGGCCACACATACACTACTGCATCCAGTTCCAGGCCCCCCACTACAAGACAGATGGGCTTACTAGAGAAAGTCACGCACAGGGCCACAAAGATCAAAAAATCACCAAGATGATCAAGGGACAAGAGTGTCTCTCTTATAAAAAGAAGCTGAAAGAGCTGGGAGTGTTCAGCCTGGAGAAGGAGGCTCAAAGGAATCTAATAAATGCACATAAATACCTGAAGAGAAAGTGTAATGATGGGAGTCAGATTTTTTTCAGTGGTGGTCAGTGTCAGAACAAGAAAATGGGCACAAACAGGAGGTTTCTTCTGAATACCAGAAAGAACTTCCACGTTGAGCAGGTGGTAGACAAGTGCTACAGGTTAGCCAGAGAGACTGTGGAGTTTCCTTCCTGGAGATCTCCAAAAGCCACTGGGACGCATGCTTGGGTAACTGCTGTGACTGGCCCTGCTTTGGGGCATGGGTTGGAGCAGATGGGTCCAGAGCACCCTGCAAGCCTCAGCTATTCAGTGAAGGTGATAACAGACTGGAACACCTGAACATCTCACCCACAGGAAGGGTAAGAGCTGAGACTTCAGCTTGGAAAAAGAAAAAACTCCAGGGGAAATCAATCCTAACCAACAAATGTAAGTACTTGATGGAAGGGAATAAGTGAGAGAGACTTAGACTTCCTTAGAAGCACCCATTGACAAGGTAAGAGGCAATGGACAAAAATTCACATGACCCCCCCATAAGATGAGACAATAGTCTTTGCTGTGAGTACATCAAGCATTGGAGCAGGTCGTCCAGAGAGGGTGCGGAGGTTTCCATCTGTGCAAATACTCAAAAACCAGGTGGACATAGTTCTGGGAAACCCAGAACAGCTGATCTTGTTTGAGCAGGAGAACTGGCCTACACATCTCAAAAGGTCCTTTCCACTTAGGCAATTCTGCACTTCTGTGAAACTGCTAAGTACCTTTCCTTAGCCCTATAGTCAAGTCAAGGTTTTTAACTGATGAGAGATGCTCTAAAAGTAATGCCTCCTATTCTATTGCCTTGGCCCAAAACATCAGAGGTAAACGTTAGTGATATACTAGTCATAGAATTTGAACCTTCCTGACAACATTGCATTAAATGTTGTTGATGTGTGACAGATGGCAGCAGAGAGGCAGTCTGACAGAACAGTATCTGATATGGAAGTGTGTCTGAAGCAAAGGTATATCACTGAATTCCTCCACAAATAAAAAAAAAAATGCTCCATTGACAATTTCTAAACATTCATGGAGACCAAACAGTGGATGTGAGCACAGTGAGGCTGTGGGTGGTGCATTTCAGCAGTAGCAACTGTGATGTGAAAGTCACATTCCGGACAGCCATGCACAGCTCTTATGCCACAGAATGATTCATGGCTCAATCAGCTCATCCACACAAATCAGCAGACTAAGCAGGGAACTGTGCACAGAGCTGAGTATCAGCTTCAATGTGTTGGAAATGAAGGTGAACAACATTAGAACACAAAAAAAAAAAAAAAAAAAAAAAATTTGCACCATGTTGGCCCCACAAATGCTCACACAGGATTATGAAGTACATCCTATGTAAGTTTGTTGGTACCTATTCAACCAACATAGGGATGAAGTTTCCTGGACACATCATTACTGATGATGAGACAAGGAGTCACCACTATAGTCAGAGTAAAAACAGCAGGCCATGGAGTGGTGAAATGGGAATTCTCCATTGAAGAAAAAGTTCAAGACAGTGCTGTCGGCAGGTGAAGTGATGTGCTCAGCCTTTTGGGATAGGAAATGGATTCTTCCAAACAAGCATCGACTCTGTTACATCATGATGCTGACTAAGCTGAGGGCTCAAACTTCCAGAGTCAGTGAAGAAGACAACCTTTTTCTTGCAACATGATAAAACCAGGCCCCATATCAGTTTTAAGACTGTGAAACACACTGCCAAACTTAGCTGGACTGTCCTACTACATTCACCGTATAGTTCAGACCTGGCACCTTCTGATTTGCAGCTATGAAACAGCAGGTCACCTCCACCGGTGAAGATTGTCAGGAGCACAGCACACAGGGCCTTGTTGATCACAGGAGAAAATGCATAGCTAATGGTGGTGACTATGTTGAAAAATAGTGTTTTGTAGCTGAGAATTTGCTCTATCAATGTCATTGTGCTCTTTGGACCTGGTGTAGTTTCCATGGAAATACACAGAGAACATTAAATTTTGAGTGACCTACAACCTATCAGCAAAATAAAAGTACTCAAAAGTTGTCATGTGCAGTGAGTAGATGAACAGATTTATTAAATCAAAGGCCAAACTGTAACAACAACTAAATTGCAGCGTGGGTATCAATTTATTCTTTCATTAATTAGACATACAGCCACTAGAAAAAAGGAAATGCCCTCAGTAAATTCTAAATGAGATTACAGGCATAAGCAAATATTAAGAACACTGTGGTAACTCACCACAAACCAAATTAAACATATATGTAAAAAAAGACATAACAGGAGTTTCTCAGCAAGCACTGAACATAACTGCCTTTCTGCTCTCACTGGTTTTTTAGGACACTTGCCACAAAAGCATGATAAACACATCACAACACACTAAAAATCTGTCTGGTTCCCAAATGACAAACATCCAGAAATTAAAATAGTAAAGATAATATTATTCAGAAATTAAGAACAAGTCCAGCCTGGTTGGCGACTAATATTTTAAATTGGTCTTCAAATATTTGTAACTTTTTTTGTTGTATTTTACTTGTAGTTGAACCATAGACTTCTCATGCACAAATCATTTAATTCCAGTAGATTTTTTGTGTTAGGTTTTCAAATAAGTGCTTTTTCCAGAGTTCAAGGTATTCCATATATACGCAGGTTGTAATGCTCACATACCTACTTCCTTTTCATTCCTCCTTCCATTTCTAAAAAACCTAAAACTCATCTTACATTTCAGCCATCAAGCAGTCTGCAGCAAAGTAATGGAGAACACCCATGGACATACAGCTCTTCCATGAGCATACAGCTAGATAAATCTGAAGACAGGGATAGTAAAGAGCACTGAAATTACCACGTTGGAAACTTGTCACACACAAGTTGGTACAGTACAACTGCTCAGAAAAAAAAAAGTCATCAATCTGTTCAAAGCAACACAAGGAATCAAGCCAGAGTAGACTCCTTTCAAGCCTATCTGAACATAGCAGTGTGGTAATGTCACTACTGAACAACTTACCAAGTACTGACACTGTTACTGCTTCACAATTCTTCCTGTGCATGTTTTTCAATTAATATCAAACTTATTTTCTCTTTCAGCTTATCTTGACCAACATCAAAATAACAAACTGTTAAATAATCACGACTTTCATAACAACGTAAGAGGAGTAAAGGAAATAACAGAAATTACTGAAGTCACAATACCTGTTATTGAACAGTATACTATGTGAGGAGCAATCTTTTCAATGTCTTCATAACCTAGGCCAATTTCAGCCAGTTTCCCAGGGATGTAGTTCTCCACAAAAACATCAGATACAGCTGCGAGCTTTAGAAAAGAAAAGAGTGCATAAGATTTGTTAACAAGCTTCCAAAAGTTCAATATATTTCTCACGTAGCTCGAAGTACCACTAGTCAAGATGGTTCCTGTCTTTCTGACAGAACAGAATTCAAACCTGAAGAGATTTTTTTGGTCTGTTAGACTGTGCATGTCTGCAAACAACACGTTAGAGATGCTGTGTATATAGAAAAGAAACTATAAAAATTCTAAATCTGTGAGACAAAACTGCAATGTAATTGTATTGACAGAGTCATACTGATTTCCAAATATTTGATCAAAATTTACAGAACAGTCACGCACTTTATACTCACACCAAGCTTGAAGAAAGTGGGGAGAAAGGATGAATCTTTATCCTTCATGTTTCCCTTAGGATTCTGTAAAATGCTGGAAGTGGGGGCAGGGGGACAGAAAGGATGGTGGTGGTGGTTCTTGGGTTTTTGTTGTTGTTTTCTAGTTGATTCTCTTTAGTTTCAAAGCAACTGATAATACTTACTGTAATAGAAGCTACACACATCTTAAGGTCACCTCAATTAGAACAGCATTATAAAGCTCTGCAGCAGGATTTTCTGCATCACATCTGAATAAATGGTCTAGTCCAAAACCTACTGAGATTATAGATTAACCTACGACTCTGATGGGCTTTAAATTACATCTTTTTATTCTTAGAGAAGTTAAGCATGTAAATATTTGTACATATTTCAGTAGAATTAATATTAATTAAGAACTTCTGAAACAAGAGAAACTACATTTGAAAATAAATACATACTATTTGGCAGAGTTGTGGAGGTTGAGGTTCTTTTTCAGTTCAGTTGCTTTTTCCAGGAATTTAAATACTCCCTGACAAGAACACATTTGCACATACATCTACAAGCATGACCTAAAACTCTTCATTTCTTAATGTTATTTCAAGATGATCAGAGTCAAATTCTCTGGAACTACCATGCAGTTGTCTGATCAATATCCACAGCACACTGGGCCAGCTTCCATTAATTAGTGTCATCATATCTGCAATCATAAGCATTTTTGTTCTAGCATGTAGTCTGCTGAGTTGAATTTAAGGCCAAAGAAACAGCCAAGCCAGCAAATATTTCACAAGAAAGACAAAAACTGACTCCTATTCAGACAAGAAGCCATGTAAATTATGAATGGCTTAACTAGATGCACAGATGAGATGCTAGTAACATTTACAGAAATGAACTTCAGCATACAGTAAAAGTGCATTTGTAAGTGCATGTGGTAAATTATTTTTTAAGAGTCTGTGTCAAGGAACTCTAGGAGTGCCAGTTTTTAACAGTTAAAATAATATGAGAAAATCCCCAAATTCTAAGCATTGCTGCTTTTTTTGTGTTGTTGTTTGTTTTGTTTTTAATTCATGACTCTGTGAAGATGACAAGCCCTTCATAGCAGTTAGTTAAGAAGACAGCATTCATCACAGGAAGGTTCTCAAGAAGATCAAGGTTTTACAGAGCTGAAGCTTTAGCCAGTAAAAACAGAAGAAGCTCAGAGCGACCTGTGACTGTCCCAACCTTCTGTGCCACACAGCACATCCAAAGCAAAGAAAGGACAACGCACTGGGAGCAGGCTGTTGATCATTAATAGTATGTCTTCATGTAAAATAGATCTAAGGGGCTTTATTTGCTCTCTAGATCCTTTTTAGTCTATACATAATTCCTTCTACATTTGGTAATATTACACCCTTAGCTAAATTCATCTCAGAAATCAATTATAACTTTTGTACTGCTTTCACTGGGTTTTGTAACCTATCCGATACAGAGTATCAGCGTGGGCTAATTTGAAGGCTGCTGTCCATCTCATACTGAAGAACCGACACCTGCAAACCACTGTGAGGAAAAGAGGATGACTTGCATTACTGTAACAAGTAAATAAGTGCCAAAAGTCTAGATGTGGCAACACACGTGCATGACTACAGTGCAAAGTGAAGACACAATGATTTAGGCCAAGGTTAGTAGCATATATATTCTCAGAGAATGAGATGAGCATAACATTGCAGGCATCTTACAAATATGGTGTCAGCATGGCCTCTAGTGCTCTCATGACACCTGGGAACCGGCTTTAGATGTAAGCCAGCAGTGAACAGTATATCTCTGTTGGTGTTCATTGCATTCTGCCATTAGCATCAACTGCATTCAGACTCTATCCAAACCAACTGCACAGAATCACACAGCCTTAAAACACACAGGGACTTTCAGTCTTAAAATTCAACAGGGTTTTAAATCCTCTGTTAAGTGAAGTTTCACACTAAACTACATGCCCTGCAAGCCCTTTGAGAAGCAAAGCTTCTAGCAAAGTACTAGCAAAGTAGTGTAGAACACAGAATACTATATGTCCCAGATTGGACACTTATGTGCACAATGTGTACATGTCAGGACATCAGAAAAAAAGGCATAATGAACACCAAAGTAATCATTAATTTGAATATAAGCAACACGTAACGAAGATACTAACTTAACAAAGCAAATTATTCATCCCTTCAGAAGGATTTTTTTTTTTTTTAACCAAGTGTTCCACAAAGAGGAATGTGTGCATATATACACACAGTTAAGTGAGAGTATGCACGAGACATGATGGCTCTCTCAACCACATTGAACAGGAGGGAAGGAAGAGTGCCATCAGCTCCCCATCCAATGGAATTTCCCCAAGTCCTTCATGAATAAACATAGAGTTTAGTTAAGACTAAATACTCAGGACAAATGTATCCCTAAGTTTCTTAAAACAAGTTGCTGAATACTGCTGAGTAATACTCAAAAATGCAAGCCATATATGTCAGAGCGCAGTATCAGTGCACATCCCATCACTGAAGAGAAAATAAGTTCCACTCAGTGAGACACTCAAATTTTTGAATAGCAGTTAACAGTGAGTTAAAAGCAATAGGAAGGAAAACAAGGCTACAAGCAGAATATAGAAGGAGAATACAGACTAAAGAACAATTTTATGGTAACCACTCTGTAAAATATTCACATAATTATGAAAGAGTAGACCTTTGGACAAGTGTCTTGTCAACATTGTGCCAATCCAAGATTGCTGATTAACAGGTTTTCCTGCATACTTGACACTACTAATTCAATTATTCTAATCATGCTACTTTTCTTATTAAAGAAAAATGATTCAACTTCATCACTTTTCTCTGTTGGATGTAGGCCCAGGATACAGTTCATATTTATTTGTATCTGATGTCCCAAGCTCAAAGTTCTTTTTGCAAACACAAGCAATACTTTTTGTTATAGCAAACATATCACTGTGCAAAATTCAGAATTCTGCATACCTACATCTTGATATTACCAAAAGACAACTGACAACAAAGTCTTTTTACTATAGATAATGTTCTTATATTTTAAAGACCAAAAGCAAGAGATTATATTATAGTTCCATTTGAAAGGCAATAAAAAAAAAAATAAATGTAAAGACCTCTGCACCAAGCACTTCCAAAAGCTACCATTAAGCCAAGTAAAACAAAGGCAGGATAGTTGCTATGTTGATACAAAAACTGTGTGGGGCTTGAATTCAAGCAGTCCAGCCTCAAGTTCAAAGGTTGTAACGTTGCACATTCTGAAGTACTCAGCCATTTAATGGCACAGATCATGAAAAGATCAGTCCTACATTTAAAAGCTAAATCAAGCAGCCACCTTCCTGTACCAGTATTAAGATAAGAAAAAGGGAGCTTCTTAACCTGAAATTGTAGCAGTCACACAAAGAAGAGGCAAACACTACAGCCAACTTTCCTCCAGCTCATCCTCACTCATAATCCCAGCTATCCTAAGCCCACATTCACAGAATCAATAGACTTTTTGCTTCAATAGACCAATCAATAGACTTTTTACTCTCCTTCACCATTTCTTTCCCGAAAGGTCAAATAAGGTGAGGAGACTTTTTTTCCTGGTTATCTGGAATGAATTTTTTTCAGAATTCCTACTTAGAATTTGACTATCCAAAAAATACATCTATATTTTCCCAAATGGCCGTATCTGTTTCCAAAACCTTTAGAAGATAAACATACAGCTTCATAACAGAAATGAATGGTTGTGTTCTTCAAAGAGTACAAGGAGAGGGTACTGGAGAATCCGTAAACTTTGCTTATAAACTCCAAAGATTGCATAGAGCCGACAGTAAAAAAAAAGTTTCAGAAGTATAAGACAACTTAATCTCTTTCCATTTCATATAGCATTCCTGGCAATAAATCCTACCAGACAAATTCCACTTATTTCAGGACATACACAGACTCACCATGAAAAGAAGAGTGACTAGAACTGACAATGAAGCAAACAGGAACAGAAGCCAGCTCACAGTTTTAGATATGTTGCTACTCTTATGGTCTTTAGCCCTGCAGAACTAGTTAGCAGGCCCTACACCTCTCAAAAAATAGAAAGGGATGAGACAGCACAAGTTTTAAAGAGTGTGAAATACGGTGCATTTATTAGCTTAAAGATTACTAGAATAATCAAACTTTGTTACTGGAAAAATCATTACCTGAATTCATCCTTGTGTTCTCAACTGAAATACTGACAAAACCCTCATCCTAGACAAAAATGGCATTTGACCTACAGGACAACACTTCTGATACAGCAACCAAAGCCATGAATATGCTGTAACACTCAAAAATAAGCAAATACTGGAGCCCAGTTCTCCCACTGTAAACTCCTTACTCCCTTCAAAGACGATGTTTCTAACTGGAGTGATGAAGTTGTACAGAGAGATCTAACACACCCACAGCTAAGCACTGAACTGTTAGACCTTTACCTCACAATATTTCATCTGAAGTTTTTGATGTTTGAGCAAATTTTATTGTATCTAAAATCATTATAAATTACTCTGAACAGTGACCTTATCTCAATGCAAAACCATAGAGATAATATATGCCACGTCTCACCCATAATTTAAACAGTGAATGGCATACATACCTATTTTTAATTATCACACCTCTAATACTTGAAATGTAGAGTTTATTCTTTCTTACACAGGAAATATAAAATTGACACAATTTGCATCCCATTAAAACCTACCTCCCTGATCAACTTTGCTCCTCTTGAATTCTTCATATTGATAGCTATACTCTGGGGACAGAAAGAAAAATCACTTAAGAGAAAGCCATTCTAATGATTACCGAACTCTTCTAAGCACAATCAGTAGTCAGTTTTCCATATTTAAAAATATGTTTTTGTTAGTAAAGCAAGTTTAACAGACTCTTAAGAACCAGACAAGCAACAGAGCAAGTCTGATGGGTGTGCAACTGGGAGCTGCACTGTGGCCTGCTTACTGTATGTTTGTACAGCACTTACTACTGCAATACATATGGGGACAACACAAGAAACATTTGTTTCAGTGGCAGCAAGCCTCTAAAAAGCTTATTGTGTAACTTTATCTTAATACCAAAGATACTCAAGCTCTCTCTGCTAACCTAACTTCAGTATGATGCTGCTTTCCCACACCTCTAGCTGCAAAGTAGGGCAGGTGAGCTCAGCTGACCTGCACAAAATGAAGTGATCCTTAAAATACTAACAGTAACCATCACCCTTCAATTCAACAGGGTTAATTCTGTACCAGAAACTGAAGACTGGCAGGACCACTCTTGCATTTGGAATTTGCTTCAGCTAATCTCAGGACCATACCAGAGACTTGTAGTCTTTTTTGTTCAAAATACTTCATTTATCTCAAGAAATGTATTCACCTTGACAATACAATTAAAGCCAATGTAACTATTGCTCCATTAGGTACGCTAAGAATCAAATGAGTTTAAACTAAGTTCTCATAAAGTCTGTTTATG
Source organism: Tympanuchus pallidicinctus (assembly GCF_026119805.1). Taxonomy (NCBI): domain Eukaryota; kingdom Metazoa; phylum Chordata; class Aves; order Galliformes; family Phasianidae; genus Tympanuchus; species Tympanuchus pallidicinctus. The sequence goes on along the minus strand of NW_026294752.1, from coordinate 858,397 downwards.
GAAAAAAATTAAAGATTGGAAGTTTTCTCTGACTGCTAATCGTATTCACTTAAGGTTTTGTTGTTTGTTTTCACTTAGTTTTTTGTCAACAATCATGTACTGTACAAAACTCTTTCTAGAAAAAGAAAAAGTAAATAATTTGGAAGAGAAGTGCTAGGTCTTTAACTGTTTTCCCAGCTGACAGACTAATCTTCAGTGAAGCACTTCACTTACCTTTTTATTTCTATTGACACTGAGAAAATAAACACTTTCTGTTCCAATAAAAGGTGGGCCCCAGGTTCTTGTATCATCACCAGTTCCTGAAAGAAATATCACCATGTTTTTGTAGTTACTCAACATTACACTGACAATAAACAAACAAAAGAAAAAAAAAATTAATTATACTAGGTAATATTTAAGCCTCCTAAACTTCAACTAGCAGGCAAGGGAAAAACAACCACTTTAGTATACATGTTTCAGGGCATTCACTTCAGAAAACACCTAAGAGTGAATGAGACTAAGCAAAACAAGTTTTGCTTTTGTTACTGCTGTAATCATTATAATATGGCTTCTTAATATAGCTTGCTTTGTTCCTTCTGTGATTACTTGCATCTTAAAGTATGCACATCAACACACAGTCACACCTCAGTACTTAATTCCTTTCTAACTTAAGGCACAGCTTTGAGGTACAGCAGCACTCTTTTAGGCAATATCAAACAATTTAGCAGATGTTCTCAGTCAGCACACAGTCAAAAAACCATTCCTGAAACACTATGGACACGAAGTCATGAGACCACTGATCAGCACAGCTCACTCAGCTGTGTGCTGAGGAATATCACCAAAAAGAAGCACTTGCTACTGACTTCTGTTCAGAAATTCTGTTGCCTTACAGAAAAGAAAGATGGCATTAAAGCTGGTGCAGACACCAATGTAATTGAATCTCTTACACCTAATTTCCAATTTTAAACCTTTCCTTACGTGTCAAGAAGACTAGCAATCCACTTAAAATGAAAGTACAGCCACAACCAGTAAATTTGAAGCTGAATTTAATTAAGATGTAATTATGAACCTGAGTGCCAGCAAGCATACAAAATATTTCTCTATCATTATCTCAAGTTTATGCACTTGCTAACTTCAAGGCAGCAGAAACTTTCCCCAGATAGGCAGCACAGAAGGCCAACATTAGCAGAGATACAGAAGTAAGCTAAAGATTAGATTAAAGAAAGATTATCTTTCTTCCTCGTAATAATAAAATGAAAATTAAAAGCAGAGCTTCTGTTTCCAAAATTGAAGTGCCTGCCTTTTAACCAGTACTCTAATCTTGGATAGTAAGATGAATTACTGTTTAATATTACCTGAGAAGCTTGGGCTCAGAGAGAACCGAGTCACCTTAGCTCTCCAGTGGAAAAAAAAAACACCTTATCCCTCTGTTCCCACCATAAGGGGAATCCATGTCTTAAGGTGCACATTGCTTGTGTTTGAGTCTTATCAGAACACACAATTTAAATATATATATATTATATATTTTTATATATTTTATAATAATATATAAATTAAATATTTCATATGTAAATTATATATATTTGTTTTTATTTTATTATATATTTAAGAGAAGTATATAAATACATACTTCTCTTATTAATCATGTTTTAAACCACAAGGCTTAAAAAAATATCTCAGCCTCAATGCTTGAAAGAGAATCATAAAGAGAACATCATGGCATAGCAAACTGCCCCAGAGTAACTCTTCTGCTAATTTTGCTTTTAGTCTTTTATTAAAATAGCACATTTATTTCAAAACATACCTACAGCATCTCTCCACATGACAAAGGCACATATTTCCCTCTATGCAGAATTTCAGGCACTTTTTTCTATCATACACTTAAATATTTAAATGTACATTATTTAACTGAGGCAGGTTGTAAAGTGCATGGCTCCTTTCATTACGGTTTTTCTCCTACTGTATCTGCCATCAGAGATACACAGTGATCACTGATGTTAGGATGCACCATTTACAAGAAGCACAGAATCCCCAAAGTTGGAAGAAACCTCTGGAGATCATCCAGTCCAACACCCCTGCTAAAGCAGGGTCCCTGCAGCAGGTTGCACAGGAATGCATCCAGGTGGGTTTTAACCATCCCCGGAGAAGGAGACTGAGCAACATCCCTGGGCAGCCTGTTCTAAGTCCACTGCACCCTCAAAGCCAAAAAGTTTTTCCATCCTGTTCAGATGGAAATTCCTGTGTTCCAGTTTGTACCCTTTGCCCCCTGGTCCATTGCTGGACACAACTGAAAAGATCCTGACCATGAACACTTGACACTGGGGACAGCAGATAACCTCCAATCCAACAAACTTGTATGGGTATAACTGAATGCTTCCATACCTTCATGAAAACCCTTTACTTGGACACATATTACTGCACAAGGCTTGCCTTACGGCTATTCCTTCTCATACCAAGAATGGAAAAGTCAAAAACACAATGTTCATCTTCTCAGAGGTTTGTACAATCACCACCTCATATGCATTAACGTTAGCTGTATGTGGAAATCCAATTATTTCCTACAAGAAAAGCTTTGAGTGAAGCTTCAATAAGCAATATCAGCCTAATTAATACGACAAAGGCATGGTACACACTAAAAAGACCTGTAAAAGCAGACAGAGTATTTTCTTTCTCAAAAACTGTAGAAATAACCCTACCACATTTCCATTACTCTGCTAAAGCAGCAAGAGATAAGGGCACGAAAACCAAGCAAAGGTCTTTATGTTGATAATACTGAGTCCTAAGCTAAAGTGACTGCCATGATGGATGGGGGAGAAAAAACAAAAGCACCATATAAAGCATGGATGCCCAATCTTTTGGATTGCCTGAGCCACACTGACTGAAGTGGAACTGCCTTGGTCCATATACATGTAGCTTGCTCCAAAAGTAATGCCTCCTATTTATTTCTGTGGAAGCTACAACCTAACCGACAAGCACAGAAAGTGTTTGATACAGCAAATTCCCAGCTACAAAAAAAACTATAGTGGTGACTATGTTGAAAAGTAAGCTCTGTATTTTCACCAGCGTTAAACAGGAGTCTGTGTGCCAAACTCATCAACATCTACATCAGTGAAGGTGACCCATCATCACTGCTGCTGAAATGCACCACCCACCTCCTCTCTGTGCTCACATCCATTGTTTGGTCCCCAGTGGTTCAGTGAGTGCTGATGAACGCCAATGAATGCCATTCTTTCTGTGTGGAGGAATTCAGTGACACACCTTTGCTTGATATGCACTCCACGTCAGACACCATTTGGTCAGACTGCTCTGCTGCCATCAACAAAATGTAACAAAATATTGCCAGGAAGCTTCAGCCATACTGCCATACCACCAACATCCACCTTTGACATCGTGGGCCAACATAATAAAACAGTAGGCGTTACTTTTGGAGCAGCCTCCAAAATATTTATAACATAGTTAATGCATATAAGCAACAAAATATTTTAATTTTTAACAATTTTTGTTAAAATATAAAAAAGTAGAGCAGCAAAACCATAAAACCAGTGGGATATTTGACCTTGTTTTTGCAACTCTAATATATCACCCTGGTTGAAGGCGGTGGCTGCCATTCTCAGTGAGCTCTCAGAGTGCTCATCAGAGATTTCTGATCCAATTTACTGTTCCTGTACTACATCCTCAAAAACAGTTGCTCAGAAATGAACCTACTGCCAGAAGACAATGAAATGAATAAGGTAATTGTGAAGTGAAGGGTATTCCTCTTTGGTGAGGGCTTATACAGGTCTGCTGAAGACTGCCAATCAGATTTTTTAATTGAATGCTTGATTGCAACTCTACATATTTCACTCAAAAGCATGTAAATAACTTATGTTAGCTGAAAATGGAGTTGCAAATATAACAATAAATTGATAATTTTCAGCCTTGAAACCTATTCTCAAATTCCTCTATCAGGATGGAAAGCACAGCTGCATATTTCTCGCTATTCACAGGATTTGCGTTCAGCCAACACATCACAATTTGTGAAATTGTTTGCCATAACTTGAGCTATCACTGCACTGTCCTCATTTCACCCCAGACAGGGCTAATAGTGCACAGATGTTTGGTCATTGCTGAGTTACAGTTGCACACCTGGGGCAGGGCTGGCTGAGAGATGGCAGGGAAGAGCCACTGCCATGATGGTGCGGGGCACAGGCCGGGCTGCACCCTGAGCAGTGCCAGGCCACAGGCTGGACATGCCTGATATCAAGGATGAAATGTCACTGAGCATCAGCAGTTACATTGTTTCTGGTAGCATTTTAATAGCTACTAAATAACTGTGGGCATGAAATAATCCCAACCAGCATGACATGAAGCTATGCTGATTTGGCTTCCCACCCCCATGATTCTTAAATTTGTTTTGGTTTATTGGGTGTTTTTTTGTTCGTTTTAAAGTATAAACTGCTCTATCATTTCTCTTTATCTTGCTGGGAAGAACAAAGCAGAAATTTTAATTGAAACCTCCTAATATAATGAAATCACCAACAAACCAAAAAAAACAAACAAAAAAAAAAAAAACCCACACCCAACCAACATGGTACCTTAAGGAAAAACCCTGGAAACTTATAATTCTGTAGTTTGTCAAATTTTGGAGGCTATACTACTGTTACAACTGCTTTTATCCTCTCACCACAAGAGTCTCCAAAAACCTAAGCATTCCCATGACACTTTGAAACCCGAGCAAAGTCCAAAACACTCAAAAGAAATCAAATTTAGCGACGGAATAAGGCATGTTAGTAGTGATGACCCAGTGCTGTTTTGTACATCAGTATCTGGAGAAACAACTGACCTACCATCACAGCTTCAATCTTACCTTTCCTAAATGCATATTTGTTCCTGAACAAAACACACACATTGGAGTACAGTGTTAAACTTCAAGCAAACAGACCACAAACACGCAAGCAAACTTATTAATAACTTCCATGCCAGAAATAGAGCAATTATGACAACAGATTCCAGAAATTTGATAGCTATAGCTTCACAAAAACACAAGCTGCTACAAAATTTAGCATCTCATAGCCCAATACCATACACACACCACCACCAAAAACATACATTCACCAAATAAACTTACTATTGGTCAGCTCTGAAAATATTTAGACAATTGTATGCTCTCAATCCGTAGTAAACATCCCACAACATTATCAGAAAGTAAACTGTTGTTAACATGTGAGGAAGAGCATAAAAGAAGACAATTCCAAATACAGAAACAATACATAGACAATCATTTGCTAAATTAGCCCACGTTCTTACTACATAGAAAACAAAGGAGAACCTTACCTGGTCTTTCCACTTTAATAACTTCAGCCCCTAGATCTCCTAAATTCATTGTGGCAAAGGGCCCTGCAAGCACTCTGTAAAATTTAGAAAGATTTTCTTAGTTTTTTTCCCTACAGTATTTGCATCTAGACAGTGTTCCAAATCATAAACAAAACACAAACCTTGTTAAATCAAGAATTTTCACACCATCCAGTGGCTTTACATTACGGGTACCTGACAAGAAACAGAAAACAGTAAGTTACTCTTGATTTTTTTTTTTTTTCCCCCCCCCCAAGATATTTCTGATTCAACTTAACTCTCATCATCCTCCCTCCAAATATAGGATAATAAACCATTCAATGAAGCCCTTCAAAATCCAGAAATCTTACAGTCAACACAGCAGAACTTATTCCAAACACCTCAGAATTCTACAGTGAAAATACTTGAAGGTATTTTATACATGCCTACCACTAACACACACATAGCTTTCATAGACTAATGTGATGAAAGATCCAGCAAAAGCACAGCAAACATCACAACAGCAAACTAAAATTAACAGATAACAGATCAACTTGAAGTACAGAACCCACAGCAGCAAAGTGGTCTGGCCTGTGCAGCAGACCCATGCACTTGCACCACACAAAAAAGACTCTGCATTTCAAAAACAAGTTATAGAACTGAAGGCACACAGTGTGTGAACCAAGGCAACACTTGTTCTGCCTTTCAATTTTCAATAACTAAGCATGCAAGGTAACTGCTAGCAAATCAACACCCCTTCCTCCTTTCCCTCCCCACACCTTCCAACCTGACCAGCCCTGAGAAACAGCCATCATTCCAGAGGGATTTGAGCTTCACAGTTTGGTTTTTTGATGCAATGTGCAGACCAGGCAGGAAGGATATGGATGAAAATGGCTGGGTCTAGGAGCAGCCATGTATATTGCACACTTCAAACCCTGGAGGAAAATTCATACTGCCAACTCTCTTCAACACTGCATAACTCAGTGAGAGCTCCAGGTGCTGGAAAATACCTGTGCCAGTGCCAGGTAAGCATCACAAATCCTCCACACAGCTGCACATTTATCCAGTTGGCTACACATATGTGAACACATAACATACACTTACTATCTATTACAGAACAGTGCGCATTTGCTTCACTGTGATCTTACTGTCAGTTTAGGAGAAATGGTTAACAGAGAGGGACCAGATTCCTTTATATTTTCCATTCTCTCTACTATTTTTCCCTTTGAATTATTCTAGTAACCGTGACTGAAATCAAACCCATTCTCCCAACTCTACCTTCATTTTGCTTGTACACAAACTATTCCCAGCACATCTGAATTGAGCCCAAGCAGGACAGCCACGCTCCTTTTTAAGATCACTTCGCTAGAAGGTAAACAGATTCATCCACCCTCAGCTCAGATGCTTTAGTTCAACCCACCAGGCTGTCCCCAGAATAAAAGCAGGGGTAGCCACAGGCAAGCTTATTATAAGGGTGTGAGTAAGCAGCCAGAAAGATCACTCTGTGGCAGAGCAGATCAAGTTATCTTCATGTCAGATTACCAAATTTTCCTCTATAAGCGATATGAGGGGGAAATAAGAAAAGATTAGCTCAGCACACTGAATACTTCTATAAGAATGCAAATCCATCTGAAATTAATTGTAATCCAATCACTTCCAACTCCAGAGAAGCATAACTCCTCAGATGCCAGGTCCCAGGTTTGGCTGCACAGCCACTTTTACAACCAAACCCACCCCAACCAGAGTTTGCTGTCACACCAAGGGTGCACTTGTGGGGTCACAGCTCCACGCTCCCTCCGACTGTTATGCAATCAATGCAGCTATCAGTGTCATTTTGTCATTATTTAATAACAGAGAAGCGTGAAAGCCAATGGAAACTGACTCTGACGCAGCTTTTTTCTTTTACAAACGAAGGGAACTGTTTGACGGTACGATTTGGAAGCCTTAGAGGAAGAAAAAAATAATAATGATAATTAATTAAAAAAAAAAAAAAGGCTATTAGCGCCCAGATGTGCCCAGCTGCTCTCTCCGATGCGAACCGTGGCAGTCCCGCACCGCGGCGCCCGGTAGCGGCACGGCAGGGCCGCCGAGCGGAGCCCAGCACCGGCCGCGCTCCGCGAAGCGCTCGCACCCGGCACCGGCCGCAGGCTGAAGACGCGATGCGGGAGAGAGGCTGGGCTGGGCGCGGCGCGGCTACCTGCCGGAGGAGCTGAGGACGAGGCGGCGCTCAGAGCGCGGGGGCTGCCGCCGGCAGCACGACGCAAAAACCTCCACAGCCCGCGGCCACAGCTCCTCCACGCCGGCTCGGTGCCCAGCATCCTCGCGAGCGGCACGGCTCGAAGCGGCACTCGAACGTCAGCCGCTGAGCGCCACAGCGAACGCCGCAAGAACGAGCGCGCTGCGCTGCGCGTGCGCGCGCCCCAACAGCTTCCCGCCCTCGGGAGGGAGGTGTTAAATTGATCCCGGCTTGCGGGCGGTGCGCATGCGCGGGAGGGCGGGGGGGGCTCTGCCGTGTTTTTGAGGGGCGTGAGGCTGTTGCAATCGCTGTGAATGATTGGGTCTGGTGTGGCGGCTGTGTGTCGCCTTCAGAGAACGAGCAGCTCTGCTTTCTTGGCCATCTTCTTGAAGGAGTGGAGGGGCTGTGTGAACTTAGTGCTGTATGGCTCTGTTGAATGCTTCCTTCTTGACAGGGTGCCTACCACAGTGGAATTCCTTGCTTTGGCATCAGGTGGTACGGGCAGGTGCCCTGCTGGGGGTCCCAGCCCTGATAAAAGGGGTCAGAAAGTAGCAACGAGCTTCAGTTTTATCTTCCCTGCTATGCAGGACACAAGTGGTTGGCCTGTATAAGTAGGGGAATATGCTGCAGTGGTAATTTCTAGTTGTGGCTTAGTTGGAACACAAAACCCAGGATTTATACAGAATGACTTTTTGTTTCAGCTGTGGCACCTGGCTCCTAGGCACTTGTTTCTGGTTTATGGGTGCATGTTTCTGGTAAGTGGGTGCATATGGTGCTGCTGAGGTTAAACAAAACTAAAATATCCCCACAAGAATGCACTGTACTCACAAGCTAGGCAGTTTTACTGTATGCCAACACTCTGACTAGCAGGAGGAAGGTCCTACAGCTCATTTTCCCTGTGCTGAAGGTGCAATGTCAGTTGCATCATAAGCTGAGCGTTAGCTGTCTATGGCTGAGTTAACTGGAAGGGTTCGCTTTGCTGAAACTGTAAGCAACTCTGCCCTGAGCTGACTACTTTCGGAATATTTTTAGCTTGGGACCAAGAGGAAGGCTTGTTATATGGAAACCATGGTGCCTTCCTGCTCTGTGGCAGCATTGAAAATAAAATAAAATTAAAAAAATCCTGCACAGAGATTCAGCATTTACATGGAAAAAGAACTGCGAGGACACTTCTGACTGCTTGAAAGAGAGCACTGCAAGTACCATGGTCTTAGAAGTGCTTCTTCACCAAGATCCTGCATGCTGAAGAACAACACAGGGAAAACCAGCTGTGCAGCAGGCTTGTTAACTGGACTTGTGTGTAAAGAAATGTAGCATGTGGCTGCTTGCGATCCTAGAAGCAGTTAGGATTTGTCAACAAGAAATTCATCAGTAAAGCTATCCCGGTGTGACTCAGTATCTGTGTAACAGTGCCTATTCGTGTGTGAAAATAATTAAGAGTGAGAAATTGATATTACGTTGATCAATTTGCCTCGTGTAGACATGGCATTCCTTCTGTGTACCACAAAAGGTAGAAAATTGGTCTTTTAGAGAAGAAAAAACAGCAGAGGATTAGCAAAGATCAGTGAGTACAATGTCTGCATTTCCATGTTGGATTAGCGAGCATTTCCATTCGCATTCTCGCAGTTCCATAGTTCTCGCTGTCTGAGCTACCCTAGCGCTACCGGCAGCTCCGAGCGACGTTTAGAAGACTTTCCGATCTTCTAACGCGTCTTTACGTGCGTTCCTCGCTTCGCCTTCCCGGCCCGGAACCTTGTAAGCCCGGAACGCTGACGCTGTGCTGCGGGGCGGGGGAACCGTGAGGGACCGGCAGGCGCTGCCGAGGCCGCGCTCGTGTCCGTACGGCGTTACGCAGGTTTTATTTCTCTCTCTTTCCACCGCTGCCGGGCCATGTACCGGCAGAGCTTCCGATCCCCGACGCCTCCGTATGCGGGCGCCGGGTTCCGGAGCCCTCCCTCCGGCGGCGCCTGCCCCATGCCCCCCTCGCCCCGGGGCTACGGCAGCCCGCATCACACGCCGCCCTACGGCCCCCGGCCCGGGCCTTACGGTAGCGGGATCTCACCCCGAGGCCCCGGCTTCGGCGGCGGCGGGCGGTTCGGGAGCCCTTCGCCGGGCGGGCAAACCCCGCGCAGGCCGCAGAGCGCCAGCCCGCGCTACCCGGCTCCCCGCGGCGGCGGCAGGTCCCCGGCCGGAGCTGCCCCGCACCCGCAGCAGCACAAGCGCTCGCCCGGGGGCTACCAGAGACACTACCAGGTATGGGGCGGGACGCCGAGGGAGGGAGCGAGCGGCGGGCAGAGCGAGGGGCTAGGGCTGGGCAGCGGCTCCGTCCTTCTCCGGGAAGGGGGCTCGCAGCGCGTTCAGCTGCCCCTCCAACATTACGGAGGACGGAGAGATCCTGGTGAGGGAAATGGGAGGGGCCCCTGGGCTGCCCGAGGCCTGGCATCAGGACACGAGGTTCCTTCCTCCTAACGTTCCGGCACGAGGGTGAAGGGAGAATTGTGTACCGACCAAAACCGCAGTAAGCGTCTCTGTCTCTCCTATTTACTTCCCTTTGAGCTGTTCTCCTTAAAACAGCCGGGAAGCGCTGTGTTTTTCTTGCCAGTGTTGAGTGATGGTGCAGGAGCTGCCCTGTGCACATAGAAGAGCTCTCTGGGACAGGCTTAGAGAGAAGTGAGGAATGATCTGCTAAAGAGAAATAAGCTGAGATTCCCCTAAACAGAAAGGAGAGCATCTGGTGAGGTCACAACATGCCTTTTTTTTTTTTCCTTGCCTTGCATTGAAAGCTTCCATTTATATAAGGTATATTAGCAGTAACTGGCTCAGTGAGTTACACTGTTAATCAGGGTGGCTTACTTGGTGTGTGACTGCTAGTACACATAGGGATGGCAGATCTTGAGATGATAGCATACTCTGCTGCATAAAGCCAGATATTACAGAAAGGGCTGTTAAGCGCTGGAATAGGCTCCCCATGGAGGTGGTTGAGTCACCGTCCCTGGATGTGTTTAAAAACCACTTGGATTTGGTGTTCAGGCACATGATTTAGCAGAGGATTGTTAGAGTAGTATGGTTTGGTTGTGGTTGGACTTGATGATCATTAAAGTCTTTTCCAACCTGAGCAGTTCTATGATTCTATATGTCTGAGTTAGAGAACCCATAGAAGTGTAAGAAATATCATGTGCAGTACAGACCATGATAAAACTTTCAGGTGCTCCTACTGATGTTTTGAAATGTAAGATGAAGTCAAACCTTAACACAGACTACTGAAATCTTAATGTAACTGCATTATGTAGTGACATTTTCATTCAGAAAGTCTTGATTACTTTTTTTTGCTGTGCAGATAACTATCTTACAACAATCTCATCACTGATGAAAGAGACTTGTTATAAACATGAAACATTTTCTTTCTCATGTAAGGCTCTTAGTGTGGAGGCCTACAGGTTGCTTAAGCCTCTTTTTATTAAGAAAAGAAGAAAATATGTGGGGTTTCTGCCTTTCAGTAGGATTTCATTTGGGCATAAAAATGGCTCAGACATTGGGAAGAGAGAGTTTAGTTGCTAATGTGCAATTTTCCTACAGAAGATCACCATCTAGATATTAGCTTCAGTGATTTTTAAAAGCCTGCCTTAAATTACCAGAGCCTGGTTACCTGAGCGAAAAATATGCAGAAATACTTCTGCTGCTAGTGCTAGCCAGAAGTGTTTCTATCAGGATTTGTGGGCAGGCTCAATCTTCGGTGTTAAGAAAGAAATGTGATGTAAAGAGGTTTGAATCCAGTCGCAGGTTGCCTTGTTTTCGCTTCTTCTCTTTTCTTCTGCAGACCTTGTGAATAGTTTAAAAGCACTGACCTGAATGCAGTGCTTCTTAACACTTAGACATTTGTCTGTCTGTAGGTTTGCCTAGGACTAAGGTAACGTGTGCATGTACTTCTGTGTGTGTGCACGTGGGTTATTTTGCCTGGAGGCAATAGAGGCAGTCATGCAGGGAGGAAACCTCAACACCTTTGAGTACTCATTTTTTTGAGATGTGCAAGAATCCACGAGGCTGTGAGTAGATTTCAGTAGAGGGATTTTATTGCACGTTCTGAACAGATTCCATCAGAGGGGTTGTTCCCTTGTCTTCTGCACATGCTATTAAGAGAACTACTGTGCTCTTAAAATTCATGATGTTACTGTCACTTTTGAGATGAAATCTTAAGTGACCCCTTCAAATCTCATACTGAAATCCGAAGGACTGGAGTTTATACTTCAGTGTTCTCTGTGATACCTTGCTGCTAGTATTCTGTGCTCACTTTTGCACTTCAAACCCAAAGAACAGAAAACTTGAAGAAGAACTTTCACATGGGCAGTGTTTTACTGAGCTTTCTGTTTTTGCACAGGGGTGCACCTGCTTCTAAATTTAATGAAAACGAGTTTGTTGAATCTCACAAATAGCACCTCTTAGCTTACCTAGAGGTAGCATTTCACCTTCTATACTGAACAGGAGATAGTGAAGCAGCAGCTACTACTAGTGAAAATTTTTACAAAAAGTTAAAATAATAATAATAATAATAATAATCTTGTCAAATGGTACAAACATGATATCTGTGCTTTGTGCATCTGCCGGAAGGTAAAATCACATCAGGTGAAGAAAGCTGATTAAAGAAGTGATTTTCACTCTTGTCAAGATAGCATTGCCACCTTCAGCAGTGAGTAGCACCAAAAGTTTTCCCTATGTGGAGATAAATCTGTTAACTGGAAAAAGGTTCTGCGAATAGGTTGGCCATTTCCCTAAGACAAGTTCAGTGAGTAGAGGTTATTGGCGCTAATGACAGTAAAATAAAATTATTTTTAAGATATCATTGGCATCAGTTTTACTTGTACAGGTAGGGCTGTACGTTTTCCTTTTCCACAGGCCTATAATGTAAGGAATCACCACCCCTTGATTTTTTTTCCCTAAAGGAGAAAACATGAAACAAATAGTATTCTGAATCTAAAAAATGTGTTTATGTATTTAAATGTAATGCTTATTGAAAGTTTTTGATTTTGTATGGCACAGTAATACGTAACAATCTGATGCTAGATGTCAAGCATGTAAAAAAATGGCAGCGTTGCATATGGCCTGCATTATATTGTAATGAAATCTAGAATTATAAATCTGTCCAAAAGAGTCTTACCAATGAATTAGTTTGTTCTGTCACTGTATGTATCACAGATAATACAGTCCAACATTAATGCCATTTTTGCTAGCACATATTGACTTGACTCCTTGTCCTTTAAAAAGTGTTTTAGATGTGTGCTGACCTTATCCTCATGCTTTTGGTATGATAGACTTCATAAAATAATTCTCTTTCTTTTAGTACTTTATTGACATTGTCTTACCTGCATAATGTGATTGGCTGTGGTGAAACGTTGGAAACAAATGTCCTGCAGATTGCACACGGATGTTCCCATATTTATTGTGTATCCACCATAATCAATCTTCAGGAGTTCTAGGGAAGCAATTATTGGGGCCACACAAGCAGGGTCCTGGCAAAGTACTTTTTCAGAAATAGGCTCCAGACTGAGCTGTTTCAGTGTCTTGAGGCTAAGCATAGGGCGCTTCACCTCATGGCACTGCTGCTCAGTTTCACCCAGAAATTGCTTCACTTGATCTGTTTAGATATATTCTGTAGGGGTTATGAGTCAAATTCAATTACCATCACTGCTAGTCCAAAAAAAACACAAAACACCACTAATCCGTGTTTTTACAGTCCTTTACCAAGTCAGAAGCTGGCATTAGCCTCAAGGAATGCTGTTCTTAGGCATTCAGAATGCAGCAGGCACATTTTTGGACTAATGGCGTATCTGTAATATTATTTGTTTAGCTTTGGTTAAAACAAGCCAGCTTAAATGAGCGCAGCGTTAGACAGAACCTCACTTTTTAGGGAAGTGAATTTGAGGAAAAGAACAATAGATGAAGATGGGAGAAAAAGGTTACAGCAATTTGCTTCGTCTCAGTCCTCTATAAGTTGCAGATTTGTAAAAGCAATCGTGGTGGTCCTTGATCTTTGGAAGAAATAAAATATCAAAAGCTCCCAGCCAGATGAATTGCCCTTCACGTAATGCCTGTTTAATCACTGATTTCCATCAAAACTTGTATATTAAAAGAAAGTTGTGTTTTCTCAAGCACTAATTTGATTAAAACAAAGTGTTTTCCACAGTTCCTCGGGTCATTTGTAGCAATGTGGTTTATATACTGCTGTGCTCAATCTTCAGCTACTGAATATCTGACTTCTGCTCTTGTGAACATTATCAACACTTCCTCAGCCTCTACGCTCTGTTTTGCTGTGCAGCTTTTGAGTTAGACACGGTGTCAACTTAAGTAGCTTATGACAAATAGCTTTTCTGTAGTTACATATTGGTATGCTGAGAACATATTTTGAAGAAGACTGGTAAATCACAATTGATAATTAAAATATAATAAAGCCAATTTCTTTTGATTGGGAGCAGCAGGTGAAAAGTAATTGTTTATTGTTTGAAGATTATTCATTATAAGCTTCAAAGCTGTACTGCATTAGAAGGAAACTTAGTTTGAATTAGTCTATTAAATGTTTCTTTACTTGATGGTTTTCTTCCAAAGGGATCCCCCAGGACATCTACTCCATTTGGTACAGCGCATGGCAGAGAGAAAAGAGAGTCTAATGATGTGGAAAACTATTACAGACCTTCAATGCTTGAGGACCCATGGGCTGGCCTAGAGCCAGTTTCTGTTACAGACATAAAGCAACAGTACAGCAGTGAGCAAACAACATATACTGGTAAAAAAGGGAGGTATTTCAGTTAACACTTTTAAAGGCCAAATAACTCCATCCTGCCAGGAAAACCCTGGGACAAAATCTTTTTATTTACACAAGATGAACAATAGTAAAGGTATTGGTTAATGCTTTTATTTTATCACATTGACCCTTTTATCCAATCCTTTTTGTTTTTTTTTTTAATTCCATTGGAAATTTTTATGTACGGGGAGGGGAAAGAAGTGGTAGGATAAGTTACCTTTCTGGCTCCGTGGAAGTGCCTACCAGCTTTGAAGAACAAAGTGTTCTTTAATCACCAGCGACTGATCTGTGACTGTTACAACAGGTTTCCGTATATTCATCTCTTCCATGCCAGATTGTTAGCTTTTTATTGTAAACTCCTTTAAATGATGGTATTTTTTTATGTTTCAACATTTTTAGAATGAAGTGACTTGGAAATAAAATGGAAATTTTGTAAATCCTTGTTTTGTAATGTATAAAGATGATTTTAGGACTTCTGTTAAGGGGTACCGATTAACAGAAGTAGCACCACTTACATTAGGTGACTTTGTAAATGTGCTTGCATGCTGTAGTTAACATCTGATCTTGTGCATAGTATTTTTTGTTAACTGTAGTGCAGTGTGAAACTGAAACATGACTTCAGCCATCTCAGGAAATGGATGTATTGTCTTACAAATGTTTGATTTGTTGAACCAGACCTTGAATGCTAAACATTATTCTGTAATATTTACTTCTGTATTTCGGAGAAAACAAAAAAAAAAGCATTTGAAAGAAGATTACGTGTTTCTGGATTATAACCAAGTCTGTGGCAATTTTAGACTAATCAACACGAAATATGAGAATTAATTAAATGCAAATGTACTTTCTGGATTTACCTTTAGATTAGCGTAGAATGAATGGAGCTTTGTTGTACAGTTGACATTAGCACGTTAGCAGCATCTTATTTTTGATCTCTGCTGGGTTTTTTAATTTTTTACCTACAGCTGGCATCGTTGTCTAGAGAATTCTTGTTTTCAGTGTGTGCATGCTATGCTATATTTTTATCTCCAAGAGGAAAACAACAAGATTTTTTTTTTTTTTTGGTCTTGTCTATGTATGGAAGATCCATTCTTAAATTCACTAGTGAATATTGTAATTTAGAGCAAGTAAGAAATAGTTCCAGCTGTAGGCATGTTCTTTACGTGCCATGTTAAGAGTGCACTGGATATCTAAAGTGTTGTTTGACCCTACTGTTATTTGTTCATCTTTGCTTTTAGGTGATACATGGAAGATGAAAACCTAGTTAAGTAAGAAACACCACTTGAGTTTCCAAAACATATTTTGTAAGCTTATATATTTCACAGGAAACTAGAAAATATTTTTGTAATCCTGAAGCATGGTTATGTGGAGTAGCTCAGGAATTTCATTATATTGTTCTGAGTTTTGCTGAGGTACAGTAGTCCTGTAGTACAAATTGGTCTGCTTCATTATAAAGTGTCTCAGCTTGATACCACCTTCAGGAACAACTTAAAACTGGAATTGGGAGTTTGAGTGGGTAGGTAACTTGCTGATATATGCTGAGTCTTAAACTTTTGAGACTGTAACCTAAAGTTTTTCACTTGTTTTTCTTTGATTAGCTTTTTTGTTTGTTTCAGTACTGTATTCAAAAGGCTGCTCAGAGAACTGAGAACATAATGCCTGCTTGATATCACGAGTTCTTAAATCATCGTCCCAGAATCAAAACTGTCTTTTCTGTGGTAGTTGTCAGTATTGGCGTCTGTAACACGTGCCAGCAGAACTGAAATTACTTGATTACTTGTAGATACTCTTCAGAATTTAAAAATCAATTATGTCATTTTGAAAGGTGGAGTATAAAGTTTTCTTTCTTTTTTACCTTCACAGGTTCTGTAAAGCTCACAAAGTTAGAGTGATTAACCGAGTCATCTTTTTTGTTACTTTTCTCCTCTGTAATTCAATGCACTTTTTGTAATGTATTTGATGATCTTGTGAAGTAGATCTGATAGTACCTGATGTTTTTAAGAGACTAAAGCTATGACATGTTCCCAGTGAGACATGAGAAGAAACTGGGTTTGGAAAGGAGAAAGGAAAAGGATTCATGACAGAAGAGAGACCGTTAGAGATGGAACTCTTTTTACAGTAACCAATATCAGCTGCCCTTGCACGCTGCAAAGATGCATTTTTCTACTTTGGCTTTCCAGTTGACCAAGGGATCAAAGCCAGCCACCTGTTTGCTGCTGGAACAGGGTGTCAGACATCAGTGAAGGTAGATGTTCCAGAAAGTGAATTCAGGAAATAATCTTGAGGCACTGTTTAATCAGCGCAGGCTTTCCACAATGCCATCTTTTAAGCTGTTGCACCTATGCACTTCAGGATATGACCCAACAATTAAAAGTACATCACACTGCTAAAGACTCCTATAATTTGGTCAACAACCTGCAAGGAATTTAGATGCAATAAGAATACTAAACTCATCACACCATACCAAAATCTTTGCACTGATTCAACTTTCTGGTTCTTAGGAGACATTCTGAAATTACAGTGAAATTTCAAGTTGTTGTTGGATAGCTGTAAAATGTGTGAACACGTGCTTAGAACCATAAATATAAAAATTAAATATTAAAGCCAGTTTAAACTTTGCCTTTATTTTTTTTCCTATGATATCCAAGAAGCTTGAGCACTTAACTTCCTCGCTGATTTTTGTTTCTTTTCCCATATGGCAAACATTCTTTCTCCCACATGTTTTTAATAAAGATAGGATATACCACTTCCTCATTTGTTTATGAAGCCTCTTCGTAGCAACAGTGTGGTTGTGGAAGTAGTGTTTGATGATGAGGAAAAAAAAAAATCATCTGAAATGCATCCTTACTTCATGAGCCCATGAAGCAGTATAGTTTCTGTGTCTCACTGACGAAGGTATTCTTCTGTAATGAGCACTTAAGAATTTGAGTGTTAAGTTTTCCTCAGCAGACTTTCAGGTAAGTCCTTGAACTCTCTGGAAGTTTGGGTTAGCACCCATTCTGTCCAGTCAGTTGTGTTTGCGTTCTTTGTCCATTGAGACTTATTTTCCATTCAGTCATTATAAAAGGAACTGCATAACTCACTACTCCTTTCTAGCAAAAAAAAAAAAAAATATCTGTAGTTCTTTTTGCTAGCTACTGTGTGCAATGATCAGCTGCATATGACAGATTACTGAATTAATCTGAGTACGGTTCTATGTGACATGGTAACACAGCAGGTGTGGAGTGATCTCAAATTATGTACAACTGTACTTGAAGGTGGTTCAGGTTTGGGTTTTCACTGCAGCTTTATGATACAGAATAGTAACTTTGGCACTGCAGATGCACTGCTTTACATTGAAACTGTAAAACATGCTGTTTAAAATGTTACATTTCAATTAAAATGGGATTTTAAAGTTTGTATCAAACTTCTTTTTTTAAAACTAGCATTAAGATACTGAGGTTTACCCTTTTTTTTTAGTGTAAAAACTGGAAACATTGAGGAAGAAGTGCTTCTGATCAGCAGAATGGTCACTGTTTCTGCAGTCAGGCTGTTTTCCTGCTGAGGGTATCTTTATATGCTCTTTAGTTTGTGTATTCATTAGACATCTGGCAGAATAAGCATACATTTTATGTAGGGTCTACAAGTATCTATTCTCCAGCTCCCCCCCTAAAGAAAAGCTTTTATAGACTGTTTGGCTTTTGAGCTATGTTTATGAGAAGTCTCATTGGCATCATAGGCTTCACTCACGCACCCAAGATTCATAAACATCTAACCAACATTGACGTTTGAAAATTATCAGCCATTGGTCTTTCGTTCTTCTTTATGAACTTTGCAGTGAGCTGATGTGGCTGGCAATTGCTCTGAGTTCCCTTCATACATGTGCTTTTTATATATGAGCCAAGCTTCTCATGCAGGGAATTCAATTTTGTTTTAAACTGCATTTTCCTAAATTCTTAAGAGTAGACGTTTTGTTCTCCTTTCCCCAAATTTTCCTTCTTTCCAACTCGCTTATGTTAGGAAGTTAAATGAAGGATTGCATCCACTGGCTGCTGAAGAATGATGTAATGATTTCCATCTCCCAGTCCCTCAGAAGCTTGTGTGCCATCTGAAGTAGGTAATATAATGTCAGATGGCTCAGCTGCTTGTCATACTAAATGGAAGGAAATTAAAGGTATGTTAAGAGTAATATAGTTTGTAGAATCCTAGAATAGCCTGGGTTGCAAAGGAGCACAGTGCTCATCCTGTTCCAACCCCCTGCTGTGTGCAGGTCGCCAACCAGCAGCCCAGGCTGCCCAGAGCCACATCCAGCCTGGCCTTGAATGCCTGCAGGGATGGGGCATCCACAGCCTCCTTGGGCAACCTGTGCCAGTGCCTCACCACCCTCTGGTTGAAAAACTTCCTCCTAACATCCAACCCAAACCTCCTCTGTCTCACTTTAAAACCATTCCCCTTGTCCCATCACCACCCACCCTCACAAACAGCCGTTCCCCTCCTGTTTATCCGCTCCCTCCAAGCACTGAAGGCCACCATGAGGTCTCCCCGCAGCTTCTCTTCCCCAAGCTGAATGAGCCCAGTTCCCTCAACCTTTCCTCACACAGAGCTGCTCCAGCCCTCTGCTCATCTCAGTGCCTCCTCTGGCCCCGCTCCCAGAGCTCCACGTCCTTCCTGTGCTGGGGGCCCCAGGCCTGGACGCAGCGCTGCAGATGGGGCCTCACAAGAGCCGAGCAGAGGGGGACGATCACCTCCCTCTCCTGCTGGCCGCCCCTTTTTCATGCAGCCCAGAACACAGCTGGCCTTGCGGGCTGCAGGCTCAGTGTAGTTGCAGTATTTGATCAGTTCACAATCAAATCTAGCAGCCAGGCTAGCTTTTGTTTTCAACTGAGTGTCTCTCAAAGCACAAAGAGCTGGATCAGTTTTGGTTTCTGCCATTTTCGTTAAAATATGTGCGTTACAGATTTGGAGTTTAGCATTTCTTCAACCTGGAGTTCTGAACTGTCCAGTGGGGAGTAGGTGCTTAGTGCCAGAACAAGGTCACTTTACTGTTTATCTACCTCTATTTTCTTGCTATTTCCATTTGCTCTTGTCCAGGTGGTGGTTTCAGCCAAACAGTCATACCTTCTGTTTCACCAAATCTCTCTGTGTTGCAGCATTTAAAACCATTTCAGAGGTTTGCTTACTGCTCATAGTGGGTTTTAAATTCCAACAGCACTATAAATTATAATTTGTAGTTTAACCCCTAGTACTCTTGCCTGTTCTTCTGCAGTAAAATCGCAGATGAACTCCACTGCCTTCCATCACCTGTGACTATGACACATGCCTTTTCTCAACCATTTATGCATTTATATACAGCAGGGTAACTCCTAAGGCTAAAAAGGACTGCTCCTGTACAGTTTATTATTGACATTTTCAATACTGCTAACACTACTGCTATTCAAGTAAGAGCTTTTCCATTCCCTCTTTCAGCAAGACAAAAATTAAGCCAATGCTGGTAATACTAAAAAAAATCATGCCACTCTTTAGTAAGACAGAAGAAGGGATAAAATTGAAAGAACTGCACAATTTCACAGATCATGGGACCTGGCTTGTTTGTGTTTTTCTTGTGGAGAAGCACTGACTTGTTACTAATAGGTTCAAGGCTGGCCAGGACGTGAGCTTTGGACAGAGTCACCCAATCACCATTCGACCTATTTAGTGATAAAAAGGAAAATTCTGGTTTATATAAAACACAGAATAAATTGCACTGACCTGTAGCCTATACTGTTCACTGGATGTGGAAGGATTTTGACAGATTAGTGTGTATTCCTTTCAATTAGAGTAGAAAGTATTCCTGCATTGGGAGTTCACGTTGCCAGTATTTCTGGTAATAAAAAAAACGTTACATATTCAAGCACTAGCAGGGAAGTAATTTCAAATGTTAAAATTAATTCCCAAAGTTGCTTAATTCTCAGTACTCAGTTTTTTAGGTAACAGCAAAACAGGAGTGTGGAGGACTTATTGAATTTATACTCGTTTTTTTTCTTACTGAAGAAAGAGGTTTGTTTTATTCAGACATCAGTGTGAACTGGAGTGATGGTGGCAGTTGCATACTGCAGATCAAAGATCTCAGTCTCTTTCATTTCTTACTTGGAAGAGCTTCCATTTTCCAGAAGAAGCTGCTGCACTTCACACAGCTTTTGCAGTGAAGATGCTGGGGCTGGAGGCATTTGAGACTACTGTGATCAGCACAGGGCAAGATGGGTGGCATGAGTAAAGATGTCACTGCAATTCAGTGTAAACTCTACTACCATGTTTCCAGACTGAAGATAGAAAGGAATTTTAACATAGGCAAAACAAGTGAGTCTTGCTTCCATCCCCCTGCATACATTCCTCAAGGGACCTTTCATTTTCTAAGCTTACATTGAATCCCAGTGTCACTAGAGTGAAGACTACAAGGATTTAAATAGCGACAGAAAACTGGGAGGGAAAGAATTTGGTATCAGGTCAGACTGAGATTTTTAACAATTATTTTAGAACAGAGTGCATTTATCAAAAATTTGTATTACTTTTATGGGCAGCAGTGATCATGCTGCTTAATGCTGCATTAAAATACATTTAAACCTGCTATCCATGTGTTTTGCCACAATCTAATTGCTGTGTAGTCGAGATATCTGGAAGCTGTTGCTGTAGAGTCAACAAGTGTTTGCTTCGGGTTTAAATACTTCTAGGCTGCATGAGGGAACTGCATGATTCAGACTGCTGAGCTTGCTGGTGATACATCAGTGTAAATACTTATAACAAGTGGAAGAACAACCCCTTTCTTACACGGATGCAAATCATTCCCTTTTCAAGAATCACACTGAGCTAATGCTGCAACAAGGGAAGAGGAATCAGGCTAATTGACAGCTTCTGTGGCTGATTACAGAGCATAAACCACAAAAAACAGAGCAAATACGAACTTCAAAAAACACTGATTGCCAGCTGGGGAGTAGTATCAGCAGTAATTGGATTATAAGTAGTAGTTGCACAACACTTAAAATCAAACCACTGCCTCCTGTGGCTTAATGAAAATCATTAGGTTAATGTGAAATCACACTTTTGAGTTGAATTCTCTTAGCAGATGTTAGGAATTAATATGTTATTCCTGCAGTGGAGTTGGCAGAAAAGAGGCATCTTCACTTCTCTGTTGTGTGTCTATTTTCTTAAGCATAGTTAAACTTTGCAGATTAAGATCTCAGGGATCTCCAAAACAAGAAAAAAAAAGAAAAAAGAAGACAGAGAGTAAACACTTGATATGAGGCAGGCGTACACCCTGTGTTGCTAACTGCAGGAAGGCACCATGGCTCACACCTATTGATTACTGGCCATTCCACATTCCTAATGCTTTTTTCTTTGTCTGTAAATTTGCAGTAGCCTTCTGGTTGCTATGGCAATTAAATTACACCAAACAAAATGATTTGGTTGTTATTTCCAGATGCTAAGAAAGCAGTATGTGGACCCAGTTGAGAAATTGTGGCTGTTTTTCAGATGAGTGAGCTGCCAAGTCGCATCTCTGTTGAAACTGAAGACAGCTTCGCTATGAGCAGTATTATTGCACTTAAAATAACTTCCTAAATAAAGTTCCAAGTATATAGAAAGCACGCACAAAGAACCTTTAAATCTCTGCTGTCAGGATTTCTGTTACATCTGGTTATATTTTCTGACTACCTTTAATTTCAGCATAATCACTGGCTGGTCCATGCACTGATTTCGCTGTAGCCTGTCACCCTCACTGCTATGAGGTGAGGAAGAAATAGTATTTTACCTGCTTTCTAAGCACACAGTTGAGACGTTCCCTGGTTTAATTTCACTCACCTACAAGATTGTCCCAGCAAGCAGGTGACAGAACTCTCCTCCCATTAATCAGATCTCTATCATTTATCTTACAGATTTTTATTTAACACGCTTGCAAACACCCCTTAACTTCACTCAGAGAAAATACCTTAATCAGATTGAGTTACTGTGACTTTCTCTTTTGTAAGTCTTGTATTATCTCTTACCCCCCTGCCTTTTTTTTCCCCACAAAGTGGTTATTGAATCAACTGTATCTTAAGGCTTTTGCATGTAGATTTTCCATGGAAATAAGCCTGCTTTTGCTGCCTCTTCTGTTAGATCAAGCTTGGTACGTCCTTCAGGGTTCTACTCTCAGTCTGCTGGAGCATGTGGTGGAATCAATCCTTTTTTAAGCTGCACACACACATACACACATAGCCAAATACACCCAAAACTCAGCATATGTATGTATACTGAAACAGTAAATCCTCAATGGGAGACAAAGCTGGAGGGAAGAAGGGAAGAAAACTACCTCAGGAAAGTGCAAAATGAGGCACTGTCTCTCTTCAGCAGCCCCAGAGCATGCTATTTTTTAGTCCATGAATGACAAGGAGGCAGATGTGTGTTTCAGAGAGAAGTGAGTTTTAAGAAGAATAAAAAGTCTGTGTGCACAGGGACTTTTCAGTATATATCATTTACTGTAAATTAAAAAAAAAGAACGTTCAGCTTTAGCCTAGTTACAGTTACTGTAGTACAAAACTCTATTTCAGAAGCTTTTAAATTGCTAGAAGATGAGCTGCAAAGCAACTTTCCTCTGTCTTATAAACTTTCCAGTGTGCAGACAGAAAAAGCTGGTTTCTGGTTTCATTCTAACTGTACTGATGCATCACAGAAAAACAGCAGAAACACATGTAATGAAAGCGTATACCTTTACTAGCAGTTAGGCTGTTGCTATGTAAGAATCCAAAAACAAATAGTTCAATTGCTGGGGTTTTACTTACAGGCCTGGGGAAGATCTTCAGCATAGCAGATTTCCCTCTCCAGCACCTCTTGGCAAGGAGGTCCTCTGGTGTAAGACTGGCTCCTTAGAAGCACATTCTTTGTTCCCCCTGAGGTTCAGCATCAGCCTCACTCAGTTGTTTCAGCAGAAAGCAGAAGTCCCCGCTGCGTTGCACCTTCCTGTAAAGTGACATCAAGGAGTAGAAAGCTCAAGAAAGACATTAAGACCTGCACTCATTTTTTCTGTTTCTTCACAGACTTCACAACATGCTTTGCCCTTTCTCCACATTCTCTTTCCACCACTCGTTTCTATGTTCTTTCCTCAGCTGACGCTCCATTTGAAGCACATGCTTCTCTCTTTTGCTCCGTTCTTAGGACACTTAAACTCTTCTATGACTTAAGCAATTCCTAAGCTACTCTTCTCACAGCTATCTGTACCACACAGTCCTGTTTGTGCCGGACTGATTACCACTGTTCCATAGTTCTGCCAACAAAGCAGCTCCTCCAACTGCTTCCAAATCACAGCTTGAATAGTTTAAAGTATTTTTTAGACTGAACTTACTGATGTCTGAAACAGGAAAGCTAACTCCAGTGAGCTTTTCCAAAAGCAAATTTCACAATAGAAGCTGTCAGTCACCTCACTAGTAATAAATTGCAACTTCAGTTGGAAAACGCTCAGCAAAGGCACTTCCATCTGCAATCTGCCTGCATCCTCTTCCTTTTTACTTGCTGCACATTCCTTTCAGGCTCTTGTTTCACTACCTTTGTCCTGAGGTCAGGCGGACCCTCTTTGGTTGTTGTTTGTTTTTCTCTCCTCCCTCTCCCTATTTTTTATTTTTAACTAATTCAAAATTCTAAGCATCTTTCAAAGAGGTAAAGACAAAAAGCTTTTTAGGTACCAAGCAAAATTCATGCCTACTGAGTAACAAAGATAGGTGAAATTAATAGCTTCAGTGACGCTAACTTGTTAAGAGATACAGATTACACATCCTTTCATTAAAACCTGGATTACAGCAAATAAAACTGAATACTGTTCTTATTTGCCTAGTCAGCTATACATAGATCTCATCAAATCCCAAATCACCCCCTCCATCCACCAGTCGGTGCCAGAATGAAGTATTTATCCTGACATCCTGCGTAATGGAAGATGTAAACATCACCCAACGGCTTCTGCACCAAACCAACATCTTCACTTCAACCAGGCCATAAAACACATCATTAGAAAGGTCTCTGATATTTGAAGAATTCAAAAGGCACCCATGGTTGGATAAGGAGAGGATCAGGCTGGGAGTGTCCTGCAACTCCTGCCATTCTGTCCTGCTTTTAAACCCACGACAATGAAAAACCTCCCTGCAGCCACAGAGATGGAGGAGAGCCTGCATGCCAGGCCACCTTCTGCTGTCCCTTCTTGCTCCCAAGAATCCACAAATTGGATTAGAGAAACTGACTTAAGTAACTCTATGTCATGGCTGTGTAATCCTTCTGTGAACCTAAAGATACAGCTCTCACTTTTAGAGTACAGTACCAAACTCAATATGCCTTTTTATCTGGTTTAGAGGTCAGTACTCAGTTATTTTGCCACTGTATCTTTCTGGACAGGCCACTGTGAATGATGAGTGCAGGCAGAGAAGTGGGGCACAGTTCTAGAAGCAGCTTTGAACCCTTCTAGTCCTCCATATAGAAATTTGTCTTGGCAATGTTACTTTTAGTGTGAAGTTAACCAACACAGAAGCATTGGAATCAAATTGTAACAAAGACACCTCTTGCTAAGCATGAGCACTGTCTAATGACTGAAGAGGATCCAGTGTTTTATTCCCCCCTCCTTCCATTCCCTAAACTTGTTAACCAAGAAAAACTTCCAGAGCAGGTTTCAAATGCACACATCCCAGGAGGAGATGTACCAGCAGGGAGGGAGCTGTGCTTTCCAACTCATCCCAACTGGAAATGATGCTCTGAGCACCTGTGCTATGACCAGTCATTAAAATGTTCCAGATTCTGATTTAAGTCTGCAATGCTACTTTCATTTTCCTGTTTTCAGGTTTGCTGCAAAGAATGCAAGTAGATGCAAAAACACTGTTTTTAACAATAGGAAAGAAATCTTCTTAGGCTGTTGGACTGAAAGGCCTGGAATGGTTGAGAATCTCCAGTGATTTCACAGATGATCCATGTATTTGTATAGATCACTGGATTTTGTCTTCTATCTAATGTAAAATCTGCAATGACAGCAGGAACAATTTCACACCAATACAGCAGTCTGCATTTTAGTGCACGGTGCTGTAGAAATGGAGGTCACAGTCTCCAAAGAGCCTGAGAGGGATACTTGTGTTGTTGAATTTCACTGCAAATGGAAAAGATTTATGCCATGATCAGAAGTGTAGCTCTTTCCAGAGGGAGATTCTCAAGCAATTATCACTGGTAAAGCAGTTTTTAGCTCTACTAGCCATTAATTTAGTTAGTCTTTTCTAATTGCTTTTATGACCAGTGCCTCAGGTGCAGCTGATAGCTGCACAATCCAGCCAAGCTCCTGCTTCCTCATCTCCTGGAGACGAACGTTCTTCTGCTATTCTGATTTAGGACTCAGACTGCAAAACAGTGACAGCTCCTAAACACAGCGTAGTGTCGTGCTGTGTTTTACAGAAAACAGTCCATAGGTTGAGGTTTCAAGTCTTCAAGTTTGTTGGTGTTTTGCTTTGTTGGTTGGTGGGGTGTTTGTTTCCACAGGAAACTTAGTGCCATGATCTCTTTCTAGAGCATAGAACTATCAGTGTGATAGTTATTTTTTTTCAATGTATCTTACTTTCTAAAAGCTACCAAAAAATAAAATTAAAAAAAAAAAAATCAAGTTTAAAAACAGTAATGCATCATTAGTAGTGCTTGAGCTCCTGAAACACTGAATTCAACATTCTAACAACATATATTGTATGATGTGGGCCTTTCACAAAACACTGGGTACATAACACAACCTTGTTTTTCTGACTGATTTGAGAACAGTTAATGTCAACCTGCAACTTTTTCTTTCCCACTTATAAATGGTTTTACAACTGCTGTGCAGAGCAGCAGCAACTGTCAGCTTTTCCAGCGTGGTTTGAACCGTGCTCTTCACAAAAATCCAGTTTCCTGGGTCTAACTGCTTGTAAATACGATGCTGCTGGTGTCCAGAGGAATATCTGCTGTTGATGGTTTCTCTCCTGCCCTCTGGAATCCTCCAGCAGTGTCATGCAAGCAGTGGCTCCACTGGAACTCGAGCATAATTCTCCCATTAAATGATTTCTGAGCAGCAAAGCGCACGCTTCTACATCCTCCGTGCTGGGTTTGCCTCGTTACACTGGTACAGGTTGCTCATTTATCCCCTTTGCAAAGAGCAGCAGCAGATCTGGATTTTGTTCTCACTCGAAATACAGCTGGAAACAGCCTCCCTCGGGTTGGGTCAGTGTTGGTGACGACCTCAACTCCGTGCTGTTCTGCACACTCTGCTGACCTTCACCATCCCCTGCGGCCTCTTCTGTTGTCGCAAGGATGTCTGAAAATGTTTTAGCTTGTCAATGTAACCAGTCCCTCTCATACTGCATTTTTCTTTTCAATTCTGTAGAAATAACAGATGGTCACACCAAAACCACCAACACTTGGGTGCTGGTTGCTCCTCTTCCAAGACAAACCCAAAAGAAACATGCATTCCACGCAGTCATGCCAGTTTCACCAAAATCTTTTGGTGAAAATTAAGCCTTCTTTGAAATGCTGACATTTTCTCAAACATTTCTTTTTCATTCATATTGTTTCAGAAAGAACAGCAAATGTTTGTAAATAAATGTTGCTTTAAGAAAAAAAATAACCGAAAAGAATACTTGATTTACTTACCGGCCTACTGACTGCACACTGTGGCACCGTATGACTCTTTAGAATTCTTTTCCTATAAATTCCATATTATACAAGAATCCATATTTAAATGAATTGTGTGAAAGTTGAGAGGCTGCAAGGGGGTGATGTTTGTGATCTACAACAAAAGGAGGAAAAAAATGAAGAGTCTGCCATGAGATCAGCTGAAAGAGAAAGCCACCTCTGGTTTGTCTTACAGCATCAGCTGAAACAGAGTTGTGTTTATGACAGAGCAGGTCTGCAAAATTCAGTGGGATTTCTTTTGCCGTTGTGCCCAAAAGGCAAGGTTGTAATTGCAAGTATGGTGTGCAAATAAAAATTCCTACTGCTCTGTGCACTGCTTCTTTCACTGTGCTGTGTAACTGTATGTGCTCGTGGGGAAGTCAGAGCAGGATCTGCAGGCTGTAACAAGAAGCAGTGTGTGAAGAAAAGCATTCACAGCTCCTAACAAAGCCTGCCAGGCTTACAGTGATGCCTACCTGGTGTGGAGCCACCAAACCATCTGCGGATAAGTTTTTAATTAGTATTTGCCACCCCCTTCTCCTATCCATCATTAACAGCTTTCTGTTCACTTCCCATGTCTGCTGTACTCCTTAGCCTGATTTTTCCCCCAATGATGAACAATTGTCACCAGTAAATAAACACGTTTTTACAACTGCTGTTCTTCAGTAGCACGACGGATGGCAGGGAGGTGTGCACAGTGCCACAGCACACTGCAGCTCGCTGTAACAGCTTGCTTTATGGAGACTTCACAAGGTACGAACAGGCTGAGCAGCGGTGCAGGGCAGCACAGGCGGCAGCCCCACCTCCCTGCAGCGCTGGCCCTGCAAGCAGCCCACCTCCATCGGCACAGGGGCAACCAAGGAACAGCAAACACTGGGGGAGACGAGAAAATTATCTTTTTCTCCAGCAGGAAAAATAGAAGATGATATATGGTGACGTCAGTAATACTGGATTTTCAGTTGTTACACAACAATATTTGTTTTTTACATTATTATCTATTATTATTGCATGGGAATAGTAATGTTACCGGACAAGAACCTCCTCCAAAAATTCAGAGCTTCCTCTGGCTCCCCAAGGAAGAGGACCTCCGTGTTATCTCACCTAAGAAAGGCGTTGGAGTTTCACAAACTGGAACATCCCTCTGCTCATCCTTGTGCAAAGTGTTGTAACCCAGGTAGAACCATGGGACAACCCAAATCCACTCTTTATTGTCTGTGGATGCTCTGTGTGACCTCAGCCAAGTCCCGTAGCCCAGATTCCCAAACAAGGGACTCCTGTAGCTGCCACCAGCCCAAGGACACGTGGGAAGGGCCATGCTGTGCTGCTGAGAGGCAGCCCTCCACCTCTGACAGGAGCCCCTATGGGTAGGGGAACCGCCGTGCTCAGTTTGTACCAGTTTCTCATTTAGTGATTTTCTCACCCAGAAATACCAGATTTGCCTCCGCTCCCTAGGAGGAGCATTTCTACAGTAAGTCAGGGCTCAGACTGGCTGGCAAGCAGGGGAGAAAAAAGGTATACGAGAGAGATTCTTGTTGGATGTGCTTCGTCTTGTAGAGACTAAAGTGGGTCACTGTAAAAAAAAATAAGAATAGAAAAGATGGTCTTGGTATTTCCAGGGAACTTTTGGCCTTAAACGTGTGGATGAATGCTCTTCCCTTGCATTTCACTGCAAGATGCTCTGAGGTTCCAGCATTAAGCACGTTCCCTGCTTTGCTCTGGCAGACGTTGCCCTGCACAGCACCTCCTCCTCCTGGCTCCACTCCTTCCTCCCAGAAGGAATACAGCTCCAAGGCAAGAGTTTGCCATGCAGCTCTAAGATCCCTTCATACACTTTCTTCTCCATAATCTGCTGCATGAAACAATTTGAAACAGGAACAAGGGGGAAAAAATGCGCCTGTCATTATTTCTAGAGCACCAACACAGCTACTGGATTACCTGGGAGAACAGAAGAGAAAGACTTTGGAGAAGAGATGCAATGCAGCAGGAAACTTTGCCACGGGGCTGGACCATTCTGATGGCTTGACTTATAGTGATTTATTGACAGGAAGGGTTTTTTTTTTTGGCTTAGGCCTTATTATTCTTAATTAAGAGGAGAAGCCCAGAGGACAAGCTATTCCTATGTCCAGAAACAAAACTTATCAGTGTAAGGGGCGTCTCCCTGCCACCACTCTATGGAGAGGAGAAAGCCAGCAACCATTACAAACTTCAGCACAAGCCATTAAATTCAGCTGTGAGGGATAGGATGAGGGAGAGCTTCCATGCATTGCATTGTGCCCACCCTGGCAGGGCTGCAAGTGCAGGGAGCTGGGAAGCCCAGCATGCATGGCGGGGCACAGCAAGGGAATTCTCATGGGGAAGCTGACACCCCAAACCTCCACAAAGGACAATAAAGCTGGAGAAAAACAAAGAAAAGCAACAGCAGCCCTTCTACTTCTCTTCCACACCGTATTTCCTGGTGTTGAAGAAGTTTCTGCACATCCTCTTTGAAAGAGGCCGTGTGAGAGACCCATTCATATCACGAGGATTCCCCACAGCAGCAGCACCTCCCAGGTGCCCCCGGAGGAACAGCTTCTGCAGAATTGAAACTGAGCTGTGAAAGGTGATTGGAGGATGGCCTATTAGCAAGTGCTGTTATACCTGAAGAAAGTGAAACATTGCAGTAGAACTGATGGCAAGCTCCCTCCACAGGCAATAAAGAGGCTGAACTAAGCAGACACAACATGCAGGGGGCTCAAAGGAGAGCCCCTCAGCAACGTGGAGGTAATTGCAGTCAGCTGGGAAAAGGAAGCAGCTCTTGTTTGTCAAACCAAATTCTTTCTCTGCTTGTTTGCTGCGGCTGCCAGGAGCTCCGACGTCCCCATGCAACGGGGAGCTGGTGGATGTCATGGATGTAATCCCTTCTGCAGGATGCCTTACAAATAGCAGCAGCCGAATCTTGTTTCATCACATTTAATAGCACGGGCTGCAAGGTGGAATACTTTTTCTCCTGTTCTTTGCCACTGACTTCGCACACGCGGTCCTTGACGCAGACTGTGGCACTGCAGCCATTTCTGCCCCTCCTCTCTCACTTGCTGCAGCTTTTAGAACGTTGACTCACACAGATCCAGCTGGGATGATTCCCGTTGCCCTTTGCACAGCACCCATCTGATCTGCTGTGTGCAGGTCACCACTTGCATAACGTGGAACGAGCTGCCTGCCTGAAGAACAGCCCAGGCTTTTGTTAGAGCTGCTGCCAATATATTTACTATCAGAAAGGAAGATCCTTTTGGCCGCTGCTAGACATTCTGTCAGCCCAACGTCAGCATGACCAGCACTGACCTGTGACTTCCCTTTCACCCTCTGCACGGGGTGTTCATCAACAAGCTGCTGGTGTAAAGGCAGCAGCCTCCTGCTCAGCCTGCGGCTAACGATGCGGAAGGTACAGCAAGTGACTCGGCTTTGGATGAAAACACAGCATGTGTGGGAAAAGGCATCTTTTTCACTATATTAACTGACACAGCACAAAAACAAAGCAGCGAGGCCTAAGGCACTCATAGCACAACCGCTGGGGCCACGCTCTATTTGCCTTGCTGCCCCCGCAGCAACGCTGCATCACCAGATCTGAAAATACCTGACCCTTTGTTTCTGAATCCCACTCTTCAGCATGCTCACCAGCCTCTTTATGGAGCTGGAGAGGGGGAGAACAGCAACCGTGTTTCTGCTTGGCCAGCAAAGAATGCCCTCAAAACACTCAGGTAAGAGATTGTTGCAGCTGCAGCAGCCTCCCACTCACCCTTTGAATTGCACCCCAGCATGCAGCCGTGCCTGCAGCACCATTGCCAAACCACGCGCTGCCCAGGAGCCCGGCTCCAGCACTGAGCACCTGCAGTTCTCCTCCAAAAGGCAGCGGAGAAGGAAATGTTTGTTTGAAGAGCTAACAACACTGTCACGTACTGAAAAATCACGTTCCCATGGATCTTGAGAAAGTAATTAATCCAAAGCTCTCTTAAAATTCCCTTCGATAACCAAAGAGGAAAAACAATGAGAGACTTCAAGTTTTCATGTATTTTATTTACAAGCCACACGATACATTTATATACAAATGGCTTAAAATAACGAAGGGTAAGCAAGCTGAAGCATAACAGTTTGATTATTTTAAATTACGTTGTCTTGAAATAACTCCTGCAATAAAGTATTCTTCACCCTGATAAGCAAAAGTTAGTTCGACTTTAACCCAAGGTCATTTCATTTTTTAAATACAGAATTCATATCACTTTTCTGTGATCCTTTATCTTCTTAACACTCATGTATGAAGAACATCCCACAACCATCAAGAAGGGAAACAGCCAAATTTCCTCCTGTACAAACGCTGTAACAACAGACTGGAGAAACGTAAAATGCTTGTGTGTTTCATTAACTAAGAGAATGCAAGGAATACATGAGATTTCCTCTCTTGGAAACAGAATTCATGGTCTGAGATCCAATCTGCGCGCGGACGAGAGCTGTGTTCCCACTGCCAGAGACCAAACAGATCCCAGTGCAACTGCGCCACACCAGAACCTGCCTGCAGCAGGGACCAGCAGAAGGGCAGAGCTCCAAACCCCGCAGAGCTCAACACTGCAGCACTCGGCACCTCTGCTGTCACACTGCCGCAGCAAGAAGACAATTCAACACAGACTCGTTTTGTGGAAACATAAGAAAATACAGAAATTTGCCATTTAATTTCCGCCCACCCCCCCCCAGGGAATTATATTAACATTTAAAGACATGTATTTTTACACCTCTTCCCAAACACCGCTCCGTTTCAGGTCACAGCTAGCAATCCACGACACAAGTCAGTTCCTTTTCCTTTGGCTGATTGTAAGTGTTCTAATACTCTAAGTGCCTTAAGTCACATCCAGCAGTCCGGCCGTGCTCACGTTTCTCCTCTTGGTATGGCTAATGACTGCTCAGTATAAATAACAACGCTTGCTATTCCATGGTCCATGGTTACAGTACTTTGCTATGTTTTAGAAACACAAACACACAACACTTACTTTTTGATGTGGTGTCCAGGTCTCTGTAGCACACTTTGGAATTGCAGCACAGAAAAAGTAAACCCAAAGGAAGGTGGGAAGTAACCAAAGCCATGGCTCCGCAGAAAATCACGCGGCTTTCAGAATGCCTGCGACTGCAGCAGAAACGCAACGGCCACGTGAAGCCAAATGTTGCACTAGCACTGACTCGCTCTGCTAAGTGAAGCTTGTTCAGAAGGGTCAAATTCTCAACTGATGTGAGCACCTCTTAATACGGTACAGAAAAGAAACGTTGATAAATCACACGTGGGGCCAGCACAACCCAAGGTGGGCAGCCCTCAGGCCTGGCTAATTCCTAGACAAGGCCCAGACCAGGGGGAGCCAGGCAGATCCCCGGGCTGCAGAGAAGGCAGCAGCCTCCTTGCTCAGCCATCATCCCATGCTGACTGTCCCCCTGTGCTGCACCAGCACCGCTGTCCCAAGCTAACAGTCTTCGGTCACAGGCTGCTAATCCTTACACTGAATTTGGGAAACACGCATCTGCAACAGTGTGCAAGTTTTGGTTTGGATCCACGCGGAAGCCGGCTGTCTACTCCACCTCCTTTGTATCCATCACAGCCACAGCTACTTGCGTCGGCTTCGCTTTTACATCTGAAGACCAAAATCCATCTCAGCACAACAGTGCGGCAGCAGAGCAATGCCAGCCAGCAGTGGTGCTGCTCCGCCTGCCTTCACTTGCAGTACTGAAAGTCAAACCACTTAGTCCTCCTTGAAACCCACCTTCCATTTGAACTTGCC
This sequence comes from Tympanuchus pallidicinctus, assembly GCF_026119805.1. NCBI lineage: Eukaryota > Metazoa > Chordata > Aves > Galliformes > Phasianidae > Tympanuchus > Tympanuchus pallidicinctus. The sequence goes on along the minus strand of NW_026294752.1, from coordinate 825,645 downwards.
TGCTTTTTTTTTTCTTTCCAATTTACATTGCAAGTGCAGCAGAGTAACACCAGGCTGCACGTTTTTAGTGAGAACAACGGCCTAAGAGCTGTAAAAGTCTTGCTTAACTCAAAAAACAAACCAACAAACAACTGTCTGAACCTCTTGGGGTTGTTTTTTTTTCTATCAATTGGTAAACAAATAAGCCTCAGCTGATGCTGTCCGTACCTAAATGAGAATAATGATTTCAGCCTTTAAAATTCAACCAGCAGAAAAATGTTACTGAGGTCCTCACTCAAGGAACCCAACCTGCCTCGCACTCCGGCGAGCTGTGACTTTCCTAAAGCACGCGGCCACGAGCGTTTGTTCCTGACTGCCTGGGCTGATTTTGCTTTCAGAGGGCAGGATTCCCTTCTGTGCCTGGCGAAGGCAGCTGCCGGACTTACAGGGACACCTCCATCTCCCACCTGCCAGATCCTCAATGCACACAGTCAGCACAGTGACCTTCTCCATGCCCTGCAACGTGGCACTTGGCCATCAACAAGAACCGAGGTTTTGAAATTAAAACAAAACATCGACAACTTTGGCTTCTATTCTGAAAGTCCAAAAAGTCACTGACAAGACTACATTTGAAATAGTGTAAGTAGAAATTTTACTTTTTAAAAAGTAATAATTCAACACTCAGTTACATAAGGTACCGATTTGTCAACTGGAGAATCAGTTGGGAAATTGTTTCCAATATGGGCTTTAAAAACATTCTTTTACGTACATGCAAAATATAACCATACCTCCTCTCTGCAGGAGAGGGACCGCTTGTCACCACAGGAAAAAAACACGCTCGATGTTATGGTTACTGAGGAGTGGCTCTTGGTTCATTAAGTTTTAACTACAGTTGTTTTATCTGTTGTTCAGAGAGATTCCGACTCTAGAATACTGGGTGGATACAAGGACGATTAGTTGGCACAATCAAGAGTTTACAGAATTAGAACTAGTGTAAAATGTCTGCTTTAAATACTGGTCATTTGTCCTTTGTTTACTTCCCGTAATGCAGCAGCTGTCATAATAAGGAGATAGCATCAGCTTTTCACACACAGTAATTACTGCTGTTGACATGTAAGAGGAGAATTTTTTTCACCACTTGGACATGAGAAGCATAGTTTATTTGGCAGAGGAAGGAAATCAATTACTACAACTCCAAAGAGGAGCTGAGCAAAAACTGCGCTCTTCACTCTTCTCGCTTTTGCAGTTTCTTACCAAGTTCAATTTGGAAATGATGATGATCAAGACAGGATTAGATGTCTAAATAACTGGTCCACATGAAGTAAACAACACAAAGTCATGACCTATTGGAGTTTCCTATTATTATCTGGTTTTCTTATTAACTACCTAGGTTTCAGTATTACTGTAGCATTGATTTATAGAGTACTTCCAACTTTTGCAGACCTTAAGCTTACGTGTTAAGGCACTTACCATTCAAGTAAAACAGTTCATATATAAACAAGCCCGGGAGATGGAGAGAACATTTTACCAGAACATCCATTCTTTTTTTTTCTTTTCTTTTTTTGGAAAGAAAAAATTAACATCGACCAAATATTTATAAAATTTTGCATCAAGAGAAAGGTTGTGTTTTATTATCTGAAATGAGCACAAAGTACGCCTTCCACAATAACACTGAAAGCAGTGCAATGACTGACAGTGACCTTTGACTAAAGGTAGTTCTGTAAAAAGAAAAATACCAAATAAATCAGTGCCCTGCTTTGATTGTTGTAAAATTCTTTTTTTTTTTTTTTTTTTACATAAAAGTTGGTCCAAACTTACAAAAAAAGCACAAATGTGCATAGTTCAGAAGATCTGAAAGAGTGCCATAAAAAGCTGATGTCCCTAAATTTAGCATCCACTTAAAACTGCCAAAATACAAAAAAAAAAAAAAAAATTCAGAACTAGTTTGTGAACATGTACAATCAATTCATCTCTTTTTCAGACAGCATGAGTTTTAAGCATTTTTAATTTTTCCTACTGTATGCAAGACCCTTTTCCACATAAAAATAAAGCTGTTGAATTAATATTATTCAAGTCTGTTGAATTGCTGCTTTAAACTGCAGCTAGAAAACAAAAAAAAACCAAAGTTTTTCCAGATAAAAACGATGTGCCTGAGGAAAAACAGATACTCAAAATGGTAATCCTCTGCCTCGCCCTCTCACTGCAGACGTGCTGATGTGCCCCCTGTAGCCTTGGGAGTAGCCAGGTCCTTGTGCAGGGGATGTCCAGGTCTGTCCGTGCACGTGGCTGATGCCCCCGGGGTTCTCCTGTAAGTTACTTCCATAGCTATAGTTGTGCATCTTAGCAGGCAAGGCATGAGTACTCTCCGGCCCCACAGAAGCGTCCCTGCTGTTCCCCAGGACTGAGATTGGGCCGTGGCTGTATTCAAACCTATGGTCTTTATCTCCGCTGAAGAGCATGGGGCCAGCGTTGAGGTAAATGTCTCCATAGCCAGTTACTGAGCTGGGAAAGGACTCTGAAAAGGCAGACGGGGCAGGCGCACCTCCCTGTGAGTGAGATGAAGCAGTACTGTAGTTATCCAAAGGCTGAATATCCGCGTTCCCGAGGAAGCTCCTTCGCTCCAGCGCTCCCGACGACCCGCTTCCTATGCCATCGCTGCCGCCATAGTGAGCAGAGGAGAAGGCAGACGATGCAAAGCTGTCCTTGTAGTCAGGGCCTGCTACATAGGAGTCTCTCGCCTGGTAATCCACGCTCGTCTGTACGGGCTCCTCCGTCGTTGCCTGAGCTTGATGCTGAGCGAGCAGCTGCAGAAGCGCCGCTTTCACTCCTGCGTGAGGATCTGTTCCTGAAGAGTTAGTTATAGGCAAATGCTGGTTTTCTGTCCGATAATCAAGGTCTTCGTCAGTGAGAGGAGGGGGCTCTGGGGGCTCCGGGGGACGCTGGTCTGGAGGCAGGATCCGAGGGCGCTCCTGTTCCGGCGTTCGGTTCAGGACCCTCATCTCGGCCTGCCTAGCCAGGTCCTCTTGACCTATGAGATGAGAAATAAAAGCTTTGGAGTGAAAATATGCAGTAACAATACCGGAACAGAAAGGGCTCTTTCCTAGAACATCAGAGAGGTTCATTGCCTCAGTTCTCTTTAACTTCTCAGTTAAGTTTTACTCCTGGTCATTTTGGAGTAGGCAACAGCATGGTTGCTTTAAGAAAGTGATACGAGGTTCTCCTCATAGTAAGATTACCAAGCAATCAAAGTTTAAGAAAGAAAAGTGGTGCACATTCCTTTAACAAAAAAATCCTGAAGCAACAGATAAACACCTGAAAGTTCAAAGAGTGACCAGAAACATCTGCAAATGGCACATATCAGAAAAGGTCTTCATGGAAAGAAGATTCAGAGAACTGCAAAGGTTAAAAGCAAAATAAAAACAACCTTAACACCCCGCTGCACAAAACCCACTCCTAAGCCACTTCAGAACGTTTCTTTCAACAGCTGCACACTGCACACCTCAATAAACCACTATAGCTGAAATAGCAGTTCAAGATGACCAAAAACAGAGCTCTAAACATTAAGACAACTAAGAAAGTAGCCACTATAAGCCAATGGAAACATCCAGCCATGTGTGTTACTGACAAGTTATGGGCAGCCAGCTACAGAAACTGCACTAAGAAATTGATAATAGTGCTCTACTCAGCATTAAAAAAAAAAAAAAGCAAGCAAGCAAACAAACAAAAACAGCAACCTTCACCTCAAAAATGGACTTTAACTAAACACACAGTCAAAAGTGGTAAATTTGAGCTATGAATTCAATAGATGAGCCAGTCCTCTCCAACACCAGCACCACTAAGGAAAACTCAAGCTGCCATAAAAAACAATCAGTGCAACCAGTTTCATCAGAAGAAGTGCAGGTGCTGCACACCTGTCAGAAGGACCATTTTTTAAATCTGTCGGTATGGCACCTACTACAGTAAGACACAAAGTCCAGCCACGCATTTACATTCTCACCAAAAATCCCCAAACCAACCAACCTACAACAAAAAAGCCACAAACCCAGCAGCTAGTACTTGAACAGTCACAATGCAAACAAAGGAAGCAACCAAATCGACGTAATAACCTCTCCTGTACTCACACAGACTGGTAACGTTCAGAGGTTAACCCTTTACCCCCAAACTAGCTGCCTCCACAGCTCAAGATACCTGTTGCTTAGCAATGAAAGCCTTCAGTACCTGCAGGAGTATATAATGACTTGATCAGATGTGGGTAACCGGGCGCTGGAGATTCCATGTCGTCCCGGCTGAGAGATGCAGGCGTGGTGGGCTCTGGAGGCTGCCTGAGTTGTAACGACATTTCATTTCCTGATCCGTTTTCCTTCTCCTCCAACACCAAATCTTTTTGTTTTGTTTGCTGAGCCTTTATTAACTGAGACAGCAGAACAGCAAATGCACTCTGTACAGCTGCCTGGGCAGCGTCAGTTTCCACTTTGGGCTGACTCAGCTGAGCAGGTGGCACAGGAGGCTGCGTGACGGTCGGCTGTTTTAGGGACTCCTGTTCCGGCGGTGGCGGTGGAGGCGGCGGCGGCTGCTGCTGTTCTGACTGTTTTTCACCTGCTGACAAAATTCCAGCAGGAAGATTTATTTTATTTAGTTGCTGCTGAGTCTCTGGGTTTACCTTAATATTCAACACTTGGGCAAACTGTGCCAAACTAACACTTGTTTTAGACTGTAGGAGGTTTAGCAGGATTGCCACTTCATTCTGGTTTAACTGCTGTCCAGTGCTTGTTTTTGCTGAAGACAAAAAAGGTGTTTTTAAGAATTATACAGAATTTTCATATTTCAGAAACTCAAAATTAAGACTAATCTAACAAGGCTGTCACAACTGGCAAAGCGTGGTTTTGGACAACACAGAAACGGAATGCTTTTACGGAGAAACTGCCTTTGGGGGAGTATCTATAGGAAATGGAATATAAGATCCAATATAAAGAAAGTGACTTCCAAGGGGCACGCACATGCACTTGGACAGATGAGATACATCAAGCTGGAGCTCAATTTTCCACAATACAACTAAGCTGGGGCTTAAGGCCACCTGCTTTAGGCAGCTGTAAGATTTCCAATCCCCACAAAATTTCCTATCTTTGACATATCACATCCCTCTGTTAAAAAGTGGCCATCTGCAAAACGCATTTGCAGTCACATTCTGGCCTGTTCTAATTCAGCATCTGGATTCTAACACCTGCTCAATTGACCAGGCTGTAGATGACCCAGAAGCTAGCAGTATCAGCACAAGGAAGCAAAGCTGAGCTTGAAGGACACGTCAATCACTGAGTAGCAGGAAGACTCAGGTTTGTAAGGTACCCCCTTTTTTAAAAAACAAAAACAAAATGGTGTTTATTTGACATAAGTAAGAGGGTGCTGATGAAGGGGAAGGTAAGTAAGGAAGTCAGAATACAGAACTATTCTCTAAATTTCAAGCAGTCACTGTGTCAGTTCTTCTGAAAGGGGAAGTGAAGCAGCATGCCCCATAACTAGATGATTTAGAAAAGAAAGGTGAAAATTAAAATGGATGTGTTTTTCTCTGAATTTCTGTAACCCAGCTCAACGTGCACACATTCTGCCTTCCTGCTAATACACTAAGACACTCATTCCTGGCACATTCAAAGCCACACCTGAGAAAAACAGTCACACAAAAATTAAGTAGTTGCCTTGCAAGACTACCAAGTGCACAGCTGGAAAGTGCTGCAAAAGTCACAACCTACTTGTGGATGTACACCAGGATGCAAGCACCTGGATCCTACTCTGCCAGGTTCTAAGGACTTTAAAGATTTTATACGTCCAGATACAAAAATAAAACCATCTTCTATTTAGCAATAGATAAAAACCATTAACATTTAATGCCCTGCACTGCTGGATCTCAGCCAGCTGTCACGCTTCACAGTATTTGGTGACATCTGAGGATGGTATGCTCAGGAAGATAACATATTACATTCAAGCTTCTCTCAGCTTGTCAAGGTGCAAATTCAGCAGAAAGTGCCCCCAAGGGTAACTAACCTACCTGTTACACTCTTTGACTAGTTTCAAGTCTATTCCAAGCACAGACAACACTCTGGGAAACCTATCAGTTTCTACCAGAACAAAATGAACGAGCTGTACACAGCTCCTGTTAAATTATAAGATGTAATAACCAGGGTTCTCATTCATGAAGCAGAACATCAGCAATTTATCTATTTTTAACCTCTTTTTGGCACACACACACACAGACACAAAAAAAAGCAACAGTTTTGCTTAAAGCATGCATTTTCCATTTATACACCTGATCCTTTAGCATGCCTTATGGGTGACTTTAACTAAGGTTTATTAGGATTTCAAGAAGAGCTTCACTTAATACAGAAAACACCTATATGCTGAACTGTCTAAGCTCTTTTTGTCTTCTTCTTTTACACCTACATGTATTTTTCTCCCTGATTATGTGTAAGCAGTATCTCAGCTCTGAAAGATTTCCTTCTCTTTTTTTTTTTTTTTCTCCTTTTTAATAGTTTTCTTTTCTTTTTCTTTTTTTAATGTTTCATTTTAATGACTGATTACAGCAGGTGGCCAACAGGCTAACTGCTACAGAAGCACAAGGAAAACTGCTACTGTCCTCTGGGCTTTAAGCCTCAGTTTGCATTTGTGGGGAAAACACTGCGAGGGCTGCAGAAAGGCATCTTTGGAAATACTGCCAACACTGCTCAGAGTGGTAGAGTGGCAGAAGCTCACAGCCAGCTTATCAGCTCTTAGTAAGGAACAGGATGAATAGGAACAAGCAATAAACTGCAGTAAAAACACGATGAAAATAACAATGTGTACATGTTTAACATTTATCTTTGTGTACTACATTTGGAGCTCTGCTCCACTGTTAAATGAAGAGCTGATTCAAGATGGCTAATATTCAAGAACTACCATGCTCAGTGAATCCATTTATTGTTTTTCTTCAGATCAACACCTGTGTAAGTGTCATAGGATTTAAGGTCACTTGGCACAATTAAAAATGGCCTAAATTAAACTTACCAGGTATCTACTCAGTGCTGATCATCTCAGCTGGTTTCCACATAAGGAGACCACTACTTTACTACTCACATTATTCTTCACTACGTAAGCACACAAGCAAGACATTTCAGTTCAGTTTCTGAATTAAAGGCTGTGCAAGCTGCAGAGGTAGTTACTACTTTTTAATAAGATATTTGGGTGGTTGGTTTTTTTGTTTGTTTGTTTAGTTTCTTTTTTAAAGTTGAGTTAGCCCAAACAGCTTGGAAACACGAAGGCCAAAGTGACACACTGAGGTAATCTCTTCTATTTCAAGTGATGGCTGTTTTAAAGTCTGCCTTTTGTCAGTTCATCAGTATCTTCAACCTGTGAAGTCCATGATGAACTTAAGAGTACAAACTGACTAGTGGGATTACAGAAGATTTTTATCTCTTACAAGGGATAAAACCTCCTCAAAAATACAGAGCAAGATAGTTGCTCTGGCTAGATTAAAAAAAGAAAGAATAAAAAGGAATTCCCAAAAATAAAGGCAAATCTTTTGTAACAAAGATTTAACTTACAATACCGTTCCCTCCTTCAAGAATCCAGGAGACTCAAGAATCCAGTCAGTACTCTGAAAACAACACCTAAAATTTCTAGAGGTGCAATCCAAGTAGAAAGTAAATTTAAGAACCGAAAATATTACTGACCAAGTGCTACACTAGAGCTGCCCTGAGTTTTGAGTTGGGAAGAAGTTTGCATGCCTTGTGGGGTGTTGGTTCTGCTCTCATCCATGCCTAGAGACAGATCCTTCCTAGGGACTTTAGTTGCTGTTGCATCATCAGTCATGCCCATTTGCTTCTGTCTTCTGCGTTTTTTACTCCACAGCTCATGGCAATCCTGCCACAAAGGAAGGCTGCAAAGAACGATCAGAGATATCAGTTTTATCCCAGATTTTTAAAAAATGTTTCTTTAACTACAGTGGTAAAATAAATATTCAAATTACGCATAGCACAGCATTTGTAAAGATGAGCCTGCTGGAATTTAGAAATGCATCAGGAAACATCCAAAGTCAGGTAGGCTTTCCCGCATCAAGTCTCTTTTTCAATTGCCTACTTCACAAGTGCAGGTCTCTCTGGCAGAGAACAGGAACGTGCATCTTACTATGAGAATCACTGTCACTTTCTTGCTTGTAGAAGTACCACATCTGCGCAGTTACATTTGTTCACAGTAGCAGACATGGCTATCCAGTATGAGCAGCCATACAGCACAGGCAACCAAGAAAGGGGAAAAAAAATGTTGCAGGAATAAATAGTACTCAACACTAACAAATTTAGGTTGATAGGAAGAACAAGGGATACTCCAGCCCTTTAAGACAGACAAAAGCAGAGGAAAAATATCTTCTACAGCACTCATTGGAAATCAGTTCAATCTTCCCATTACTATTCCTCCCTACAGGTATCCCAATTCAGATCTCCTGAGGAACACAGAGTCCCACCCCATAGCTTATGGAAATACTGAGATATGGCATTAAAACAGGTCCTTCTGTTTTCCCTTTACGTATCAGTAGTAACTGTCTGAGCAGTTCTCTCACCCAGGAACATGAAAAAAAATGAGGTGACAGATGATAAGAATCACTGGAAAGGAAGTTTTGACAGTTGCTTTCTATTCTCTTTCTCCACAGAACAGCAGGTCAAAAGACCTGTCAGGTATTTAGTCAACAACAGCTTGGATCAATCAAGAAACTATAAGAATTATCCTACAGTACTTGCAATCAGCAATGAGCAGCTGTTTCTTCCAAGAGAGGAGCCTTATTCTTTCTTGAGAAGAGTCATCATTTTCATTTCACTACAACAAATGTTGGTGTCCATTTTTAAAAGGATACCAAAGGACAATTTGTTTGTTTGCTTTTAATTTTCTTGCATCAGTTTCTAGAATAGATGCACTACCAAGGCCCTGAAAAGAAGAGAACGTCTTCTTCTCATTCCCTAACTTCAAAATGCATTAGCAACAAGGTTCTGAGATTTTAATGAACAGCTTAATATTTAATACTGCTGTTTAGTAAAGTTCAGATGATGGAAAGAGACTCAGTCTTATGCATTCTTTACTACCTCCTATATGTTACAGGTAAGTCTTGAAAGATTTTTAATGAAATTCTTAGATAAAGCTGAACTATTTTTTTCCAGTTTGTAACTAATTATTAAGAAGTCAGCAAGGCTGCCTTGAAGGTACAATTTAGTCAAACTATTAAATGTTCTGTCATTAGGCAGCTATCTCAAGGGAAAAGTTAAACTTGCAGACTCTTTAAATGTTTTCCATTGTATTGGAATGAGCCCTGAGTAAAAGTTTGTAATGCCTAAAGTGACAATCAAGTCACTGTAAAAAAAAAAAAAGAACTACTGAACATTGCAATATATCTCTGTTCAGAGGAGAGAAAAGAACAAATAAAAAGCCACACAAAATATTTCACTTCTGGAGAACCAGGCATCTCATTTGGCACAGTAAATCAAGTATGGTATTTTACTTTAACTCTCAGATACCTTTAAAGAATTCTGTGCCTAATGTCATTCTGTCATTGTATGGGAACTGTAAGATCACAGCCTGAACCAGTGATTGAGCACCTGTTGAAGAAGCACGGCTAGCCCTGGGAGCACAGGTGGAAGCAAAATCCTGGGTCCACCCCTCCCTAACCTCATTTAAGGGCTGGCAGCTGAGAAAGAAACACCTCTGTTCAGATATTACTTCCTTATGGGAGTTTGCAGCAAGCTCTGGCCTTCAGAATGGGGTAAACTATTCTGTTCTTATTAGTGGCATTTGACTGATACGTTTCATGGGTCACTGTAAGACTTGTCAGAAGCAATTTCATACCTCTTTGCCTGAAAAAGCCACCAAAGAAGGTAATTCAGGATCATGAGGGGCCCCAAAACCCTTGGAAAACATGGACACTGATAAGCAGATACATTCCTTTTTAAAAAATGACAGTCACTAATTCCAGGAGCATCAGTTCAAACTCATCTCAGATCCTCACAGCCACTGATATCGTGACGTAAGAGCCACTAAACTGCACTTCAGTGCAGAATCACCAACTGTACATATTGACAATTTTCTTCCACAACAAGCTTCTTCAACGGAAACACAACGAGCTTAATGAACTCAGTACATGTTTGCTGCTGTTTTGTAGGTTAAAGAATATTACTAATGGAAATGACTTACTCTGGGGGAGGCATTTTAGATGGTTCCACATCTCGCAGAAACTCGCACTGAAGAGCTTGTTCAGCTGTGCAGCGCTTGCTGGGATCCAGAGCAAGCATGTAATCAAACAAATCTAATGCAGCTGGTGGGATGCTGCAAAAGAACACAGTGGGAAAAAGCATCACCTGTTTTCTGAATCACATACTTCAGTGCAAAGTTTTCATTAGAACAACTCTCCAGAATAACTGAACATCTAAAATGAAGAATTTACTTTTAAGAGGCAGATAACAAAGTTCATCTTTACCAACCTCTGTAAACATAGAAACCTAAGTGTCTTATGGGTTTGGTTTTTCTGTTTGTTTGTTTGTTTTTGCAGAGGTGGGGGTGACTGTGGGCAGTTGTGTTTCTGTATGTGGCTGACTTGATTGAAATACTGCTCTTAAAAAAAAAAAACAAAAAAACAAAGCAAAAACCCAACACAATTGAAGCCAAGACTATATAGTGTTACTTCACACTTTGGAATTTGGTGCACAAAGAGGTGCAATTTTGTATGGACCAAGCAAAACAACTCTACTGCTTTAGGAAAGCCTTGTTAGTTCAAGCAGGATGATATACTGATCCTAAACCCTGAAGCAGATGAAGGAAGGGAACAATCCCTTTAAATTGAATCTACAGCTGCTTTCCATAGCTTTCATGTGTGATATTTGCAAAAAAAAAAAAAAAAAAGATCCAATGGTACACAGTATTTTAGAATAGACTGTTCAGATAACTCTTGTGTTGAATGAATTTATGACCCAAAAGACTGTAACGTTAACCAGACTTCATATTTAGCTGTTCTCAGTTGTCCTAATAAAAAACAATTAAGTACTGCAAGCTGTTTTTTGGACAGGGAAAGCAAGCAGGTGTACCAATCACAGAAAACAAATGTGTCCTTAGGTGAAAGCTGACAGGTGGCTGAAATTTTAGGGCCTTCTTTCTCCCTTCTTGAAACTTTATTAAATAAGGGTTAATACAAGCTCTGCAGGAATCTTCTAGGATTCGAAAGCCATTTTTCTTTACACATGAGTGTTTTCTAGAAACTGGCTGAACATCCATTAAGTTCACAAAGATGCCAACAACACGTAATGCTGTTACAACTGAGTAAACTAATCCTTTGTCCTTACAATGCAAACTCTTCTCTCAGTTTTCGACGATACTGCTTCTTTGGTTTCATTGTGTTGAAATAAGCTAATTTTATAACATCAGGCCACACTGCTGGACAAGGGCTCCCACAGATTCGGCTGTACAAAAAGAGGAGGAAAGAAAGGCATGAGATCCAAAAGCACAAGTGTGCACAGCTGTCATTTCATTCTTAGAAGTACAGTAAATGCAAAACTCATTATCTAATGTTAACATTCAGTTCCATTTAGCTAAAATTTCTCTACAGAAAGGCCTGACACCATTAAGGAATGGTTAATTATCTAGGAAAGGTAACCACTCTTCACAAACTAAACTTCATAAAATCCACTATTTCTGTGCCCCAACCACTCTAAAGCATCTTCTGCACAAAAGGTTACATTCTGAAAGTCAACTAACTATGCCTGGACACCATTCATGTATTTGATCTGGAGAAGTGGATGACCCAGATCTAGGATGCTGGGCTGTTAGCTCCTAATTGCAGTGAAGAAAGAAATACCAAAGGCCTGAAGAAGTATTAACTTTAACAAGAATTTAGTTGACACAGAAGATGCTCTTGGAGGAAAAAAAAAACACAAAACAACCGACCCTTTAAGTCCTAGGGGTAAATACAAGCTTTTAGCAGCTCAATCTTGTTTATTTTTATCTTTACTTTTTCATTACAGTTATTAGTCTTCTGTGTAGGGCCTAATCTATTTCCATATATGGAACTGTCCTTAGCCTCGGTCCTCCCTCTCCATCCATGCCTGTTTTTTCCCATCAAGGATGGCAGCACAGCCTAACACCACGCTTCTCAGCAGGAGAATGGGAGTAATTTACCCTGCAATGTTTAAGACTTCTGATGAAGGCAGTCAATAAAAGAACTTGCTGAGGAAATGTATTTCCCTACTTCACCCTTCTCCATTCATTTGATTTAAATTGCTTGTGCAAGAGACCTAAGTATGAATTAATTACGTCCCTATGTTTGAAGTACATTACTTTCAGGAAGAAAATAAATTCTGTCTTTTTCCTAACAGAATTTACTTCAGTTCTATATTTGAGCATTAAAGCTAGAAAGAATAAAATGTACAACTGTTGACTGTAACATGACGGTTACAGAGATTGTGTATAAAATTATAAACTAAAACTGATATATTACACCTAAACAGTCTCCAAATGCATAGTACTGAATAAAATGGAGAGGAAAAATAGCTACAAGCAGCTGGCTGCCAGCATTCTTCCAGCAGAAAGAAATCTCAAAATCTGGATTTGCTGTACCAGGAGGTAAAATTTCTGATGCCTGCCCTCTCACTGCCATCTAGTGGACAAAAGCAAAGACTTCCAAAATCTACAACTTCGTTCTACCAAGAATGATGACTGGTAGTATTGCACCTCCTAAAAACTTTATTTCTCCTCATCAGCTAGTAAAATATTACACAGAAGCACACTGACATTTAATCTATCTCGAAAAACATTTCAGTATATAACTTACATTTTAAAATACTCTGATTTTAAAAATAATTTTACTATTTCCTCTTCTGGTGCTGTAAGTTCTACAGGACTCACCCTCCTTCCCCCTTGTTTTTAGGAAGAGGGTGTCTGCTCACTTATGAGGTCAGCTATGATATCAGAATCAAGAGCAATTTCTGCTTGCAAAATAAAGAGGAAAACAAGATGCACTGGTTCCATGGAGTTATATACAGGCCATCCTAAAATTTACTGACATAATGTAGTAAACAAAATATTCACCCCCATAAAGTATCTGGCAGTTTGTAAGGGAAGAGAAATATATGAAAAAAAGAAAGCCCAGGTGCACACGTGGGAAAACTCAATGCAAGATCTTAAGGCAAGCAGCATACAAAGCACCTACTGCTCCTAAACCTGCTGTCCTTACTGACCATGTTTTTTGATTTGCTATAAAGAATTTGTGATGCCATCTTGAAAAGGAATTACATTCTTTTACAACTTCAGTAATAGGAAAAGCTCCAGCTGCATTTTGAAACACTTCCCCACATCCACACATAAGACACTTATTCTACATGCCCCTGAAAACCACTGATATCTCACTCAGGATGATAATGAAGTACTTGTAATTGTCAGCAGTGTGTTACCTTTGTTTTTAATGTGAAAAAGATAGGCAGTTTACCAGGCACCTACAACACTGTAGTGCCTGCTAGTTACCTTATAAGTTCCAGCTGAGCAAGTTCTTGATTTGCTTGAAATATTGGCTTTTTTGTAAAAAGTTCACCCAGGATGCAGCTGTAAAACAGTTTCATACAATTTCATCATTATGGCTTCCAGTACAGACTGACAGAAATATGCACTGCTGGCTTGTTGTTGTGCTTGCTACACTTGTGTACCAAACTCTTACCCACAGCTCCAGACATCGATAGCTGGCGTGTATCTTTCTTCTCCAAGCAGAAGTTCAGGAGGCCGATACCATAACGTAATAACTTTGTTGGTATATGGTCGGCTGTTGGAGGGAGCAAAAAAAAAAGAGGACTATCATTTTGCTACAATCTCATTTCTGAAAAAAGTGATATTTTGAGGGGTATAATTCCATGGTGTTATTTAAGGACAGCGTTGCCTTCCTTCTTTTCAGTTCTACGAAGTTACAACTGCAAAAAAGCAACACATCCATCTGACCAAGGCTATTGAACAGTCTGAAACGAGACCTCAGAGATACACAAGTAATCAGCAAGCCATCTTGATGCTATGTGCATCCTGTATTTAGATAATCAAACAGTTCACTTTTCACACTGCTAGCCATTTCAGGAAAAAGATCTGCTTTGATAAAAAAGTGATTTCTCAATAACTGCTAATTATTAGAATACTGAAGACATGATTTCTACAAACATTTTAAAAATGGGAAAATCAGTCACTCTCCTCTCTGGAAAGAAAGAAACAAAGCCTTTCTCTCAAACTATGTCCTTCAACAACTTTGAATTCTAAGTCTGGACCATTTCTAATATATTCCTTTATTTCAACATTTTTAATTCTTTACAGCTCTAACCAGAAGTTCTGGTCATCGTGAATAATCCTTTCCATCCTCACACTAACACAAGGATTCCACTACTTCAGACATGCATTTTCTGTGCAGTGGCCAACACAGAGCATCAACAGTTCAGAACAGGAGTCATAGCAGATGGTAGGGTTGGGCTGTTTTCCACTTAGTTTTTGCTTTGTTTGCTTTGTAAAGAGGGGGGATGGGCCGGGACAACAGTAGGATGGTTCTTAAGAGTGGTAAAAAAAATCCTTCCAGTTTTAAGATCACGAGTTTACCAATACTAAGTAACTCCAAAGAAAAAAGCAGAGCAGCATTAAGTGCAGTGTTTTTACAAGCTCTTACAACGTGCTTAGCACTACAGGTATCATTTCTGCAAAATTGTCCCAGCTTTTTTCATAAAGCCCCCTATTTTTGGTTTACTAAAATTAACACAGTGTGGGTTTTTTTTTGGAAGTAGTTCCACCATATATTTATCTCTGAAGCAAACATCCACGTTCAAAATGTTTACATGGTATGGACTTCCTCTACAGATAAGCCACTCACATATATATATATTGGTATACTGTCATTCTTGTTTGAACAGCTGTTTTCTCACACAATCTGTCATAGCTCTACTCTAAACATATTAAAGCCTCCAAAATAACACTTAAAGAAGAAACTAGAATAACTGATAGGAATTCGGTTACAATTTTACTTCCTCTCCATCATGCTCCTACTAAACTCTGTAACCTTTTGAAAAGCGTGTCATTCCAACAACAGTAAAACAAGAGTAAAATACACAAACCTAATCATCACTTATATGTTTGTTGGTGTATTTCAAGTACTGACGTTACTGCAGGTCAGAAGCTATTCAGAAGGAAAATGAATGCCAAAAGAATTGCAAAAAATATACTCATGAGATTCTAATAATCTTCCCAAGCTCAATTAGCAATGTTATTAGCTACAGTAAGTACATTTTAGTCTTGTTTAATTTATCTATAATGAGGTAATGTTGTTTTCACATTCAGTAAAACGTTATTTGCATTATAAGGATGT
Organism: Tympanuchus pallidicinctus; assembly: GCF_026119805.1. Taxonomy (NCBI): domain Eukaryota; kingdom Metazoa; phylum Chordata; class Aves; order Galliformes; family Phasianidae; genus Tympanuchus; species Tympanuchus pallidicinctus. The sequence continues at coordinate 810,290 of NW_026294752.1, read as the reverse complement.
TGAACTTCCACTCTTTCAATTCTTAACATTTAGTTCTATAACCAACATCTTAATTTAAAAAGATATTAAAGATAATGACAGTAAACCAACAAGAAGTCAGCCTGGGGAAGATTAAAGTAGCTAGGTAGGATGGCATCATCTCTTTAGTTATAAGTACATCCAAAATGAAAGTGAATTAGAACCACAGAATCAACAAGATTGGAAAAGACCTCCGAGATCATCCAGTCCAGCTGTCCACCAACCACCAATATTTCCCACTACACCGTGTCCCTTGGGACAACATCTGAACGCTGCTTGAACACCTCTAGGAACGGAAAGTCAACCACCTCCCTTGGCAGTCCATGCCAGCTTCTGATCACTCTTCCAGAGAAAAAAACATTCCTAACATCCAACCTGAACTTCCCTTGGCATAACTTGAGACCGTTCCCTCCAGTTCTACTGCTAACTGCCTACCAGCTGCTACAAATGATCTTACCCCAATACTGTACTCCAAACAGTTTCCCTAATTGTTACTTGAGCATACCTTCCTGAAATAACAGCTCAGAAGACAGTGAAAATAACACTGTTGCACTGAAGAACCTCAGAGGTCTGTGAGAAAATAAACTCAAAATTGATCATGCAGACACAGTTTCCCAAGTTGGGCACGCAGAACTCAAAGCTTAAGTACCTAACATTCTCAATATCCAGCCATCCGTCGTACATATCGATGTAATTAACATTCAACCTTGACTTTGAAAATCTCAGTCCAAGTAACAAATACATAACACCACAATATATATATTAAAATTCTTAATCATAAAGGCTGTGCACCTGTTTCCTGGAGTACAATTGTAACAGAGCCATCAACAACAGAAGCACAAGTCACAAGAGGTTTCAGAAGAGCTTTTATTTAAACTTGTATCTCTGTTTCCAACAGATGTAACAGCACTGACTGCCTAAAGAATACAATAAACCTCTTCAAATTTAAGATTAAATCTTACACAAAAGTAATGCTTAAAAAAAAAAAAAAAAAAAAAAAAGACAGTAAATGGATTGGATTTATGTCAGAATAAATGTCACTGTTCCTAAATAAACCTCTCCTAGGTACATCAACAGAAAAACACAGGTTTACAAGACCATAAACTAACATTTAGTAAATGTCTGCAGGATGTAACCTTATTAAAACTGCAACTCTTAATTCCAAACAATATACAGCTCCTCTCTACAGTTATTTACCCTCAATAGTCATAAGGGCAATCACTCGTACAAAGGGAGCTTTGTGTTTGTATGCTGTGTGAGATAACACGCATTCTTACAATTTCCTAAGCAATGCTACTTATCTTACAGTACAATAACATCTCCAGACAAATAAATAGTTTTTTTTTCCAGCCCTCACAACACTCAAGAGTTATGAAAGAAGACATACCTGTCAATGCTTATTCACAGTACAATCATATCTTACCTTTCTTCCGAGTTGTACAGCCGAGCAAGCCCAAAATCTGCAAGCTTTATCTGCCCTCTGGTGGGAAAAGGAAAGAATTATTTAGGAGTTCACCCTGCTAAAACTAGTTCAAGTTTCAGGTTTTCAGACAGCTGCAACTGAGCTTCAGGAAATGCCTTAGAAATCACATCTCTCTTCAATTAATAAATACACTAACCTACTCACTGCCAAAGAAAAGCAAGCAAAATTACATACAGTGACGAAGCGGAATTTACACCAGTGAATGCTACTCAAGATTTAGGGTGCATACTGTTAAAACATTCAAACCAACAACTCTGCAGGAAAAAAAACTGATGGAGGAAACTTCTTTATTTTTTGATGCTTTGATAGTTGAAGTACTGCTAGCATAAGGATTTGTACAGCTAAAACAACAACAACAAAAACCTAGCAGCAACCCTACTTCCTTCTAGCAAGTCTAAGCACTCTTTTGTTCTTCTGAAGCTTAAATATGGCCTTCAGAACAGGATAACCAACCAGATAAAGGCTTCTATTTTTGCCAGCAGCCAATTTGCTGAATGATACAAGCCCTAAGCCCTTGAGTTTTCCCATACACGAGAAGAAATGTGGATGATACAGAGTTTTGCCTGGCTTTCTTCATTTGCTTTTACCACAAACACTTTCACTACTCAATGAGAAACCCCTACATCCACAAAGCTGGGATGACTTAAACATAAAGCAATGTGCATACATGGAAAACACTTGGCAATGTTACATGGATTCTTTGTTTTGATTTGGTTTCCCTGTAATTATGAGCGACTTTCAAATAAATGAAAGTTTTGTCTATTTCAAATTACAGCAAGACTTGCAGATATGTGAGAGAATGACAGTTTTGTGATAACAAAATATACAGATTACAGTTTGTATTTCTTTTTTCCCCTCATCCATATGCCTGAAATTACTGTAACACTTCGTGGTGATGCTCCAAAAGCAATGTACTTTTATTCTTCAGATCCTGTATTTGTAGAATATCAAACAATTTTTTGAGTACAGATGTTTAACTTGCATAGCTAAAATACATAAAATCCATGTCTTTCACTTTCAGGCTGTAATGGTAACGGGACTTTAGAAGCACTGGCTTAAAACTATTCGAATCAACTATGTTTTTCTTCTTCAAGTGGAAATCTCTAAGATACTCACAAAACATCCTAGGGGAAAATACTGTTTATCCTAGAATCAAGGGAGCATGGTACAGCAGAAAGCACTGCCTCTACTGTAACGTGTCAAGTCATATCTCAGCTTCTGAGCTCACACACGTGCACAGTGTCAGCATCACCACTGGACTAACAGACAAGAAAGATGAGGTGAATGGGCAAGGTGAGCTATGTGGAGGCATGTGCACATCTGTTCGAGAGTCTGCATCAGAATCTTGCAAGGTTGGTGGCATCCAGAGCTGAAAACAGTCTAATATTAATTTAAAAAAAAAAAAAAGGACAAAAAAGGGAAATTCAATTTGGGCAAACCTGGGACAAAACCAGGGCCCTCCTAAATAAGATGTTTGAGCTTTATCTCCAACAACGGCATGAGCAGATTTTTAAGGTGAATGTGTGAGACTTCCCAGCTTTGAGGCTCACCTTCCTTCTACACAACCAGCACCCAGGATCTCTGAATTAGGGATCCCTGTCTAATGCTTTTAGCAGATTTTAATGACGTCCATAAACTTGTCTTGTCCTTTTCTGAATCTCATGATGCTACCCTGAAAGCTTCCTGAGTCAGCACATCCCAGAAGCTGACAACCTGCTCTGTACCGGTAAGAATACCTGTCAAATCTGTACCTTACTAGTTTTTACTGTTGCTCCCTAGTTCCAGTACAACTGGATGTAGTGAACTGGAGTTCTGTACTAAAGTTATCTGCTAGCTTCATCATTTTTCACACCACAATCATACACCTGCTTCAAAACAGAGTTTTTTGAATATTCCTCCTCCTACTCTTTAACCAGCTTTAGCTGTCCTCCGTGTACACTGCAATTCTATTTTGTCTCCTTTCAGATTCAGGTATAAGAATTCAAGACAGAGACAGAAGTTCTGCACAGTAAGAAAGCACTGTCTCACTCTCAGTATCCTTCCTAACAGTGAATTGCAGTTGTGACCTTAATTTTTGCTGCTGCACATTCAACAACAGCATGTTTACAAATATGGTTTTTTTTAAACCACTTGTGATTATAAATTCTTCTCTCCCTTTGATCGTGGCTGTAATTGCAAGCCAAAACATGATGGAAAATACCTAATCAAATATTGTTGTAAAGCATTATCCTGATTAATAAGAGTGAAGGCTTCTGAATTCTGGCACAAAGAAGCAGCCTATCCACACTTCATTTTGAAACGATGATAAAAAGAATACACAAACAGATCTCCTAAAAATCTCTGTTTTAATTCAACTCAGGTAACTTTTCCCCATCCTCTCACTTAATAGACACAAGTTTTAACCTTGCTATTTTAACATGCAAGTTTAAAAGAAAACTGCCAGATCCAGTATCAAGCAGAAATATTACCAGATTATTATTTTACAGTTAATTTCTAAATCAGCTAGGCAATCTATAAAAAAAACTTTGGCTCATGGATTAAAGCAGGTGAACTGTAAAGATTATAAAAAAATTTAAATATGATCCCAATGTACAACACTTACATACTAGAAGTGTTATTCATACCTGTTATTTAGTAGAATATTTGAACATTTTATATCTCTGTGCAAAAAGTTCTTCTTGTGGCAGTAGGCCAAACCCTCCATCAGCTGTCTCATAAATGATTTTATATGATTTTCGTTAAAATGAACCAAACCAGATTCCAGCAGTCCCATCAAATCATGGTCCATATATTCAAATACCAGATAGAATGCACCTAGAAAGGAGAAACAGGAAACAGAAGAGAGGCTGGTTTATCAGCAGTCCAAAAACACTGTTGCTCCCTACTTTTGAAAGTGGGAATTGTTTTCCACACAACTATTTACGTGTTTTTGCAACGTTTATAGTTGCACCTCATTTCCTATAATGGCAATAAAATAATGTAATGAAGTGTTTTCATAACATTGCTTTTCCATGGAAATAATTATTCCAGTCATTAAACGCTTGCGAAAACAAATAATTCTACAATGCAGTGCTTTATGTTACATAAACACAAGTTCTTCCTATGGCTACTCATCAAAAACATGCCACAAGGCAGAGATGCCAGCCACTAAATCAAGTGCCAGATCAGACTGCCCAGGGCCCCATCCGACCTGGCCTTAAACACCTTCAGGGATGGAGCATCCTCCCTGGGCAACCTGTTCCAGCACCTGAACACTCTCTCAGTACCTGGCCATACCTCACCTTAGCTCATCTTATTCCACAGATAAACCCATTAAAGCCACAGGCCTTTGATAAACACAAGTATTCCTAAAGAGGAAATGTTACATACACCTGATGCAGCAACAGACAACCTCCAGCACAATGTTATGTTTAGCACTGATTTTTTCCTGTTTTTAACTCTAGGGCAGAGACAATGCAGACCCTGCAGAGCACTGGGTGCAATGCAGAACCTACATTAGTGGGATCTGTCTATCTTCCACTTTCAAATATCTCCCCAAGAGATTTCAAAGCTACCACTTTACAGCGGAAGAAACTTCTGCCCAACAAGAACTCACTACGGTTCTAGCTTCCAAATGAGAACTTCCAGTTCAGAAGCTAGTTAATGTCCTGTAGCAGCAAGGGGAATTCAGCTTGCTAAGATATACATTCACAGCCAGATTTTGGCAAACTGATGTGCTTTCTTGCACAGTGGCTGAAAATGAAAGGGAAAAGTGCTATCAAGTTTAAATTGTGTCTAGTATTTAGTATTTAAACAAACAGGTAAAAATTACACATTAAGTGCAAAACTTGAGACAAAGATCAGTGAAAAGCAGCTAAACTATGGGCCACTGCCCAAGAGACTGAGGTTCATGGCTTTTAATCCATCTCTTCTTGTCCTGCTATGGACAGTAGGATGGAGGAAATAAGATACCATTCATAAAATACCCATTTGGGTGCACAGAGGAGGTGGAGCGGAAGATAAATCACTCAGATGCAACACAGTCCACCACTTCAATAAAACAAAGGAAAGAAAAGCATTGAGAGCCATACAACAACAGAAGCCTGCTGAGTTAGTATCTACCTAAACCATTCACCAGTGCAGCTCACCAGTTCTACGCAGCAAAGCACAGAGGGTCCTAATCTTGGCCTTTGAAAACTGGACAGCTAGCAACTGGTGTTAGTTCTGCTTGGCTGACATGTGATACTAATGCAGCAGTGCCAGAATAATCTACATGTCTCCTTCAGAAGATGTCAGCTCAACAAAACTGAATACCAACAGCCTACCCAGACCGAGTGCCTGTTCAGAAACGCCGAGGTTCAGGTCTCTGGCTGCAGGGAGTGCCTGAGCCTGTTGCTACCCTGGCAGGATGGTAGAGACACCACCTGCATGAGGTGTGAGAAGGTGGAAGATCTGCTCAGCCTGGTGGCAGAGCTCAAGAATGAGGTAGAGAGATTAAGGAGCATCAGGGAATGTGCGCAGGAGACAAGACTGATAGAGCAACTCCCTGCCATATCTACAAGAAAGGCACTGTGATGCACCCCAAAAAGTGGCAGAACCCCTGCCCTGTCACCATCAAGGCAAAGGACCTATGAGATGGGAAGGAATGGAAGCAGGTCCCTGCTTGGCATCACAGGAAAACACTCTCCCTCACCTTCTCAGATGCCCTTATGCAATAGGTTTGAGGTTCTGGAACTCAAGGGACAGGTAAGTGAGAATGTGGTGGAAAGTTCACCCAAGAGGTTGCCTAGGGCAAGGAGGTCAACTCCACGCCTCAAGACTGCCTCAACCAAGAAAGAATTAAGTACAATTCCCTTCTGAGGTCTCCATACATACATCAGCCAGACCTGACTTACTGTATTCCATATCCCTACCATATGGTAGGGTATCCCATTTGTATTCCTACCTGCAGTGTGCTGCCTCCCTAAGGCCCAGGTCAGAGACATTACTAGGAGGCACCTTAGTCCAGTTCACCCTTCTGATTGTTCTCCCTTACTGACAGTAAGTGAAGTCACTGAGAAAAGCCTGAGGGCTATCATCAAAAGGGACTTCAGTGGACTGTGACAGTTGGCGGATGGAGCAGGAATACATTGTGGTGTTTTCCTCTATCCCTTCAGTGGCAGGGATACTGAGAGGAGCAGGAAAATCCATCTGAAAAAAAATACATGGCTAAGAGGCTGGTGCAGGAATTTATTATTATTATTATTTTAACCATGGAGCAGTTTCCTTGGCACCTAGCTTGATGGCTGCTGATGGCATCAACCACCTAAGTCACTGGGGAAAGAATTCAGGCTGGATTCACTGAAGGTTGTTAAACTTGGTTTGAAGGGGGAAAGGTGTGATAGCAAGCCTACCCATGGCAAGGTGTGGGATGGAATAACTAAGTTCAAGGGATAAGGTGCTAGTAAGATGCCCCTAACCTACTGCATCTTAAGGGGAACCATCTGAAGTATCGTGTCCAAGAGTGGAGCCCCCGGTACAGAAAGGATGCAGAGCTGTTGGAGCAGGTCCAGAGAGGGCCTGATGATGATCAAAGGGCTAGAGCACCCCTGCTACGAAGAAAAGGTTGAGGGAGCTGGGCTTGTTCAGCCTGGAGAAGACTCCAGGGACACCTCATTGCGGTCTTCCAGGATTGAAGGGAGCCTTGCAAGCAGGAAGGAAAACAAGTTTTCACATGGTCTGATAGTGACAGAACAAGGAGGAATGGCTTTAAACGTAAAGAGGGTAGATTTAGATTAGATGTTAGGAAGACATTTTTTATTCAGAGGGTGGTGAGGCACTGAAACAGGCTGCCCAAAGAGGTTGTGGATGCTCATCTCTGGAGGCATTCAAGGCTCGGATGGATGGGATCCTGGCAGCCCAATCTAGTGGTTGGCAACTCTGCTTGTGGCAGGGGGCTTGGAACCAGATGATCTTTAAAGGTCCCCTCCAACCTAAGCCATTCTATGATCTGTCAGAGTTCAACCTTCTTCACAGGTTATGAGAAACTATTAAAATCAGTCTACTAGCTTTGGCAGTATATTACAAACCTGATGTTCAGTATTATTCAAACTATTTCTGGAGTGATTATAGCTGCAAAACAGTTGCTAGGCAAACTGAAGTGAAACTTCTGCTAGTTTAATTTAAGAGAACTGTGGTGCCACTTTCTGATGTCTGTAATTTCAGTCAACAAAAACAAAATTGCTTTATTGCACTTGAGCATTTCAAATTTCCACGGGTTTCAGATCAGGAGGTCTGACACTTAGTGTTTTGTAATAAGAAAATAAGCTGTAGGTATTCAAGAAGTAAACTGTGTATAGATAAAAGTTTGTTCATTACACCACTGTCTGAGTTTATGGCACCCTTTAGTTTACGCTATACAAATATCACAAATATTCATTTCTCAAAAAGGAAAACATTACGGACAAAAGAATCATCCTTTCCTTTATGATGCCATGAGTTAATGGGAAGTTAATAATGGGAAGTTACATCCCAAAATGACACACTTTTGTTTTGTGCTAGCTTTGCCCAATGTCCACGTATCTCTAAGCAATATCCTAAAATCACTTACAGTTCTGTTTCAGTACAGTATGTACAATTCAAATGAACCCAGAATTACTTATCTGATTTTAATGCTGCTCTTCTTACTGCTGTTCTATTAAAGGCCTGCACTCCCTGATAAGTACCTATGGGGCAGGAGGAAGCCTATAGTCAATTTTCACATGCTGCAAAAAAGCACTGATGGGGGTTGCATTTTCTCCTGTTTTTCATTGCTAATGCATGCAGCTGATCCCTCATTTCTTCATCTTCTGAGACTGTAAGATTCCTTATTGTCAGTGCACACATGCAGAACAACAGTGGGAACAGCTGAAAGGTAGCCTAGTTCTGAATATGGGATAACAGGAGCTGAATCTGTTAGGGAGGTACATGATAAACAAAGTAGACTTGTGGGGAAGCAGTTCTAGCCTTACTTCTTTGCTCCGTACTTAGAAAAACTCATCTGTTAAATCATTATGTCAGTGAAGATTGATAAGGGTCAGAAAGTAAGGTACTGGTTTAGAATAACTGAAGGATTAACACATCTCCTCTACATGCATTTTGTGTAGCTCTAACAGCATTCAAGTTTCCTCAATGAAAACACTAAATAAGCTTGACTATAACGTGACTGTGCTATGTAGATAGAATTACTAACTCTACAATACACGATTTTCAGGTGACAAAACAATTTGTGTGACATGAGCAGTCTGGTTTTTGGACAGTCGTCAGCACAGACTCAGTATGGCAAGACATAAAGTTATGCCTTTGTTCCTAAACTAAGATACAAGTTCTTTGGGCAGAGGGGAAGGGAAATAATCCAAAAACTTAACCTAATGGCAGCTTTTAAGACAATTTTTCCAAATGTAGTTTCATGAGAAAAGTTTTGGGGGTTCCTAAAATTATCTGATTGCTACAGTTCAGACAATCCGGCCACTGAGGATCTAGGGATGCCATATTATGTAAAAAATTTAATTCAATCCTTGTATATATATGCATTACAACAGTATCCTATAAATGAAAATGCTCTAAAAAAGGAACCCTGTCTCATTCTATGAATGGCATACAGAGCGCTGAGCTGCTGAGCACACTCTCATTTCACTAATAAATCTCCCTCAGCTCCTTCTATGTTATATATAGGTAATATTTTTGCTTGATTGATTAGAGATAATTGGATTATACTTAATCTTCCATTTCCTTAACATTCCTCCTCCAGGACTCATGATATACCAGATTCCAAGACAGTTCTAAACACAATCTTGTCAAGCAGAGCTTCAAAATTTAAGATGACATTTTCCAATTCCTTGAAGTTACAGTGCATTTAAGAAGACGGACGCTCATCTTTTCTTTCTACTTAAGTCACACAAACCTATTTTCTAATTTGAGAAACACCAAAGACATAGCCTATGAATTAATCATCTTAAGACTAAATAAGGCATCACTGCCATACTTGTCTTTCCACTCAGGTATCACAAGACAGAACAATTTTTTCTGCTTAAGACAAACTTAGCCTAATAGAACCATAACTTTCCTATACTCGTTCCAAACCAGCCTTCAGTAACACGTGCAGAAATGGAAAGAACCACTCACAGGCATTCACTAATCCTGATAGCTGTAGCATGAAGACTGTTATACAGAATCACAGGGTCTGTGCTTGAAGAGACCTCTGGTGATCATCAAGTCCAAGGCCCTGCTAAAGCAGGTTCTCTACAGATGGTTGCACAGATAAGTGCAAGTGACCTAGTGGGTCCTGAATATCACCAAAGGAGACTCCACAACCTCTCTGGGCAGCCTGTTTGGGTAATAAGTTTCTATCAGCTACTTCAGGAGCAGCAAGACGATCTGGAGGCTTCGGAAATTCAGAGACTTTTGTTTTGTAAGCATTGAATTTAACAGCCTAAGCTCTAACAAGCTGCTTTGCAGCAAGAGGATCAGAGAGGAGGCAGGAGGGATAACTGGAAGTTGAGATTGCTTAAGCAGGAGAGGAAAACAACATGGAAATAGAGGAACTAGCATAATGTCTAAAGACCCTTTTATACCTGCAAACATGCATGAATACAGTGACAAATCCTTAAACTTGACAGAGAAGATGTGAACTCCTGATTCCATCATAGATGCTTGCAAGCTGAGCACAACTCATTAGTCAATGAAGAAGAGACATCCTGATCAAAGGGCTACAGGAAGAAGCATTCCTTCTTCTAGAGACATCTCTCCTTATATTTCTAAAAGAGAGATCCTCATGGCTGGGCCAGCATTCACCTAATGTCACTTACCAGCAAGAAAATAAAAGGAAAAATACTTGATTATCTGCTTAGATGCATATTTAGGCAGCACCCCTTCAGTAATTTATTCTAACCGTAAGGTCAAAACAAAATCAAAATGCTAATGCTTTTTTTTTCTGAATGGCTCAAAGTAGCACGTATTTACTGAATTTTCCATTTCTGACTGGAGTTCCCGGGAAATCCAGATAAAACTACCTACCATAGGAACAGAATCCTGTAGTGAAGTACTCTCTGATGACTGCATGATTGCTGGTAAGGACTCCTTCCAAAAAACAAGCTTTCAGACAAAGTACTCCATGATGGATACAGGAAAATAGCTAGCTAAGTTATACAACAACATTCCACAGACTCAGAGTCCTCTTCACAAGTATATTACAGTACTGTGGTAGATACTGGCTTCCTGCATAAAAAAGTCCATTAATTCTTGTACAGCAACTGAATTCAAAATTGAACCTTCCTAAAGTAACCTTAGATTTTAGAATGAGTTACAGAAACAAGCATACAAACCTAAACAAGAAATTCACACACCAAGACCAAACAAGTTCCTGTTTTAATTATACCTCTTTTTTTATTAGAGTCTCCCAAGCAAACATCCACATTATCCCTTGGGATACCTCTTGGGATATCAATTGCCTCTTCCAGTTGAAAGGAAGAGGAGCCAGTCCATACTCATGCAGCTTTACATTCAGTGCAACAAAAGGTAAACCAGGCACTTAAGAGTGTTTAGCAAAAAGCAATCATGGCAGTTCCATAATTAGATTGTTGATCATTTACAAACAGCTCACGGTGAATAAATAGGGGATGGAGAACTAGAGGACCATCTCGGGTGCACAAGGGAGAGTCCCAAGAAAAATAAAGAGAACAAACCAGAGATGATAAAAGCCCAGAGTAAGAGGGATGGTCTTCCCAATACTTTTCTTGCAAACTTAGATAAAATGTCTCAACTAATTTTGCAAAGAACTATGGATTTTACTACATCTGAAAAATAACTCTAGGTTTGTTTTAATCCCATCTCGTTTCCTTCAATTACAGCTGCATAGGTAAACCACGAACTTTCTCAGACAAAAAAAAGGGAAGAGTGAAGGAAAACACAGATAGCAGCAGACTTGGTCACAAGCACAAACAGTATCAAAATGCTTCTGGTAACACAAAAAGCTGACACCTGCAATTCCTGCACTAGCTCACTGGGAGAAAACATCTTCAAAAATAACCACAGCTCTGGTATTTTAGGAAAATACTGAGTGGCATCTATAGCTCACCGGTATGATCAAGCCAAATAAAGCTTTATGTTTTCAGAGAAGCAAAGGAAGATTTAACAGTACGTTCAGTTGTTTTTTACCTATTAAAATCAACTGTTATGCAGATAAATGCAGAAGACAGCACACAAATTGAGTCAGGTGCCCCATTCCTAACTTTACGTATAAGCTCTGAATGATAGGAAGGAAGAGAAAAAGTCTATATTCAGATGAGCTACTAGAGAAGTGCACAGAACAGATACTCCTTCTCTGCAAACCCAACAGCACTCATGCATCAGAATCAAGATGTTATGCTGCTTTACCACCAAAGGAAATGCTCTTTACATCTGCAACTCGCTACTTGATGTATTGCATTTCTTTTTCAAATGTTTGGTCTAGACAGAATTAAAACAAATTCCTTCAGTAGAAGCTATTGTTGAGATAACAACCCAAGCTGGCTGAGGTAAAACACTGTAAGAAACTTTAATATACTCAACAAATTTTACTCCTAAGTTTAGGCCACTAAAAACACGTAACAGTTCAAAAGCATCAGGAAAACATGGTACAAATAAAGCCACTGATGTTTGCAGGCCAATGTTACTATCTTCAAAAACATCCTTAAAGTCAGTACTGTATAAAACGTGACGAACATTTATTGAATTGCCAGGACTCTCCATTTGATGCATTTTAAACTTCTGAAATCCCAATTAAAAACCAAAGTGAATGAGTAGATGAGTAACAGGTCAGGAGATAATAGGCAGTCTCAGACAAAAATTACTTTTACACATACAACTAAAGGAACGTATGTTGGCAGGAATTTTCTCATTCCCTAATTTCACAAATGAGATTTCAGCAGTAAGGGATTTTTAACAGCTATATTCCAAAGTTAAGACAATAACATACATTAAGCATAAGCACATTCATCAGAAGGCAAACACTTTGATTCAACTGTAATTTTTGCTTCGATAATGTATGCCACTACCACGTCAATATTTGTCATGGTTTACCATGAAAATGACTGAACTTCCCATTTGCTTTTGCTCTCTGCATAGACTATAACTTGCCCAATACTTCTCAGCTACAAATCTCCATCTCCTCATTAGATGCAGATTGCAGTAGCCTGGAAAAAATAAAATTCCATCCTTTCAGAAACAAACCATAATAGCAGACTTATTATCACGCTAATGCTTTCCAAGAGACTATTTCAAAAATTTATTTTATTCTAGTATCTCTAGAGAAGTCCTTCCCTTGCAGTCTTCTGAAAATATAGAGAAGTAAACCAAAAAATTTACAATTCAACATTACACATGGCTTCAAGTAGAAATGGAGAAAATTAACTAATGAATATAAACTTATTCAGGGCTCAATGTGGTCTCATTAGCCAAGGTTAGGCCTAATTAAAACTTCATACAAGACTCACAAGAAAAGCCTAAGCTGGCTGTTGCAGATCAGAGTTTAAAGTGGAAGCTGACCACTGAAACTGCATACTGCATGTATCTAGAGGAACTGCTTTGCTACACGTTTCCTGCTTTTAAACAACAAACAAATGTTGTCCATATATACATCCCTCGAGGTACTACACTTTCTGAAGAAATTAGAGAAAGAACTTCTTTCCTGCCTAATTCTGACACTCATCTTCAGAGTCACCACAACATCACACGTTGGTTCTGCTGGCTATGCAGGACATTTACTGTTTCCTTTCCATACTGGTGCCAGACATGCTGTACAGACGCTCAGGAGGACAGGGAGACAAGTACAGGTTCCAGACTTCAAACTTCCTCCTCTACCAGATCATACATATCTACCTACCTTTAGTGCCACAGGGCACTAAAATACTCCAAATTGATACGTTTATAAGACTTGTAGCTGAGAGGACGTGGCCTCCAAAGACAAAGTGACTACATTTCCAAACAAACATTTGGTACCAAAAGTCCTAAACAGCAAAACTGCTTGCTTTTCCTTTTGTTTCCTTGATTCTCCAAGAAAAAGAGGCTGCAGCATCTCAGACAAACCAGATTTAACACTGAAGGAACCAAAACAGTAGATGTCTGTAGGCCCTGCATTTGGCAAAAAGCAACATTTATCCTTCTAGCCTTCAACACACACACGTACTCAACTATAAAAAGAAAATAATCAAACACAATCCAAACAAGTCTGACACGCAGTAAAAAGAATAATAGTAACCTCTTCAGTGTTTGGCCTGCAATATTCCAAATGATGAGAAAATATTATGAGAAAATTAAAAGCCAAAAAAAAAAAAGCAGCAAAACCATGCAACCCATCCAGTATGTAAGAACTTCCCCTCGTTACTGGCCTCCCCAATCCATGAGTGTCAAGTTAAACACCTATTCTTCAAAACTGTTCCAGCCAAACTAAAATCAAGTTTGTTTTTTTAAAAGCCACCCAAAATATTTACAGAAATGTTTCCATCAACAAGAGGCACAGCTGATCTAAGTAAAGGACTTCTGTTAGTGAGTACCAAGTGTCACTGTTTCAAACTTTTAAAAATGAAACTTCAGCTGCAGAGAAAGTAGGCTTCTGTATTAAGAACATGACCAGAAAGAGCCACCCTAGTGTTCACACACATACCTTTGTCCTTCTTGAAATCCAAAGCATCTTCCTTATCTGTCACTATTTCCTTCATGTTGATAATGCTTTGGTGATTAAGCTGTCGAAGAATTTTAATCTCCCGAATAGCTGTAATTGGAAACCCTTCCTTTTCATTATCCAATCGTACTTTCTTTAGTGCTACCAATTCTCCTAGGAGAAAATGAAAATTGAAAAAGATTAGCAACCAAACTATGGGACTTCAGATTGCTTTGTTTTAAAAATCCATCCCATTTGTTACTGTTTAGTTTTATAATCTCCACTCAGAAATAGTTAAGATTTTGGTTCATGCATTGTGCCAAACAGAAACAAAATTAATTGTTGCTGGGAAACAAAGATATAGAGAAACAGTTATAAATGAGAATTTTTAGCTAACCTCTATAATAACCATCTTCCACATGTACACCTCACTCGTGTCCTGATCTTCCACACCAGGTCTACCAATAAACCCCTATGTAAGAGTGGTTATCAACAGCAGCTTTACAGACAGAGACCTTTGTTTGCTATGGTTTTATTGCTTTTATACCACCACAGGTGAGAACATACAAGAAAGGGAACTGCTCTCCCAAGGGTTTGGTCAGAAAGGAAAACAAAGACTGGTGTGTACCTTGGGAATGGAGATGTTCTACAAGGAGGCCACCAATAGCAATGCAAAGTCACAACCTCCTTTGCTGTCTTGTAACTAGATTAAGTAGAAGTTGGATTCCAAAACAGTCCCTTTTTCAATCAATCCAATAAATAAGGTAAGCGTTCCTGAATACTTTCAGCCTGTTGACAACAAGAATGTGCCTTGCATGTTGAAGAACAAATACAAAATACTGCAAGTACAAGAACAAAGTTTCAGGAAAAAAAGTTGCTTGGACAAAGACAAGTGCAAACTGATTTATTGATTCAGAAGAGGCTCTGAAGGAACTCTGCTGTTACACTTACCACCTCCAGAAAACATCATCAAAAATGAAGGAGTGAAGAAGCAACCATCAGTTCAAATCATTTACCCATCCAGATGATATGAACTGGTTTAGGTCCTATTGAAGAACTACTGTTGATAAAGATCTGCAAAGCTTATTCGGCTTTAAGATGGCAGAATACGAAACATTTCTCACTCATTAGCAAGTTCAGTAAGGGGACAGCTACCAGAAAAGAGAGGACAAAGGGTCTCTTTTCTTCTTCACGAGAGGAGCAGAAATTCAAGTAAAATAGTTGATCTGTATATAGCACAAGGCTGAGAAGAAAGGCACAGATGATACCAACACTCAGAAAGGCAAAAAGTAGTGTCAGAAAGATTACTGTGGACATCCTGTGACTTGCAGAATAGCTTAATCTGGATGGAAGAGGCACAGAAGGCACATCCTGACTGAATGGATGTGCAGGGTTAGAGGCCTCCGAGGTGCATTTTCAGAAGGCTCAATTAAAATGGCAGGAGGCACAGCACTGAGGAACGCTGGCCACCAGGAGAGTACAGTATCTTTACCAGAAGTTCCTCTGGCCAGTAAAAGAACTAAAACACTTAGTAGCAATAGAAGCACCTACTCTGAAGTAGGTAGCATTTGTTTCCTTCCGCAAGTCACGGAAAAGACCTTCCAGAGAGTTTTCCTCTAAACTCAATGTATCTGAAGATGTTTTCCCTCAAAGGGAAGATCTTATACTGTATACTGACTCTCACTGAGTAAGCTTCAGAACCACAATCATGGTGGTTCTGAAAAAATCACATCTTTACTAATAAAGGCTATTATTGTGTTATAATAAAATCCTTAGTAAGACAATGTGACGCATGACAGTTCAGTTAGAATTCTCATGCGTGTATCTAGAGAGAAATACTACATAGTTCAAGATGCAAGGCAAACAACTGAAGAGACCTAATATTTATCAGTACACTTACTATGCACAGAAGTGGCACTGTCGTGTTTACAGTGAAGAGAAATTTCCCTTATTTGCTTTATTGCAGGCTGAGCTGGATGAAGCTAGATTCTGCAAATCAGCAGGAGCATTACGTAGCCATAATGGAAGATACATATCTAAAGAATGTACATCAGCTCAATCATTTTGAGGGTTTTTTTTAGTAGATTTATTGAGCTCAAATCTGTTAAATCTAACAAGACCTTATTCCACACCTCTGTGTATTGAACATATGCAACATATCATGTTCCACTATGATTCAAAATAAATTCAGCTGGAAACAAAGCAACAGCACACGAGTCATCAGGGATAATAACTTGTGACATCTCTAAAGTGGAGGTAAACAGTGGACATTCAAGTTTACACTGTGGCAGTCCCTTAATGCAGAGGGCCCACAGACCATAAGGATGCACAGTCAAGTCCTTCCCTCAGAGATGGAAAATAGAGGTTACCATTGGACCTCAAGGGGCCCAAGTGTTACTTGCATACTCTTAGATTTACGGCAATCCTTCAGACAGGAAAAGTATAACAGGATACCTCACAACTCAAAGTAGGTATGACAAAAACTAGGATTGTGATATAGGAGTGAGATAGATGCTAATGTTGCAGCTTATGTCTTCCTAAGTATATCAACCTGTTCTTAAACTTCAAAAGATACTGCCTCTCAGATCACGCCAAAAAGATGGGATGATATACAAAACTGTAAGGAAAATGGGAATAACACAGGATCTAATGAAATCTTTTTATCTTTTGAATTTATATAAGAATAATTACGCAGTTTTCCATGCACCATAAGATCAGCTCCAGAAAAGACAGTGGTGCAGGTTCTAGAGATCACTCTAACATCAAAAGCTGCAAAAACAAGAGAAAAGTGATTAACTGTCCTTCATTTTGAGCAAACTAGTTGTTCAAAAAGCAATTGCTGCCAAAACTGCTGCTTTGACAGAATTATTGGTAGCTGTTGCAACAAAGAGGCAGAAGAGGCACCATTATAAAAAAAATAAATTCTCCTGTTAGCATTAGAAATATTCACTAAGGACATGAATTCAAACCACCTCTGCTCTCAAAAGTCACGTTTTAAAGATGTGGCATCAGCTTGAACTGCTGTCTGAAAGAGCAGTTGTGCACTCTCTTCAATCTTGCCTTGAAAAGCCCATTGCAGAGCCTATTATAAGACAGCTTGAAGGCTGTAATGCCACTCCTTACACAGAATTTGAATTCAAGCCTGGAAGGTTTGGAAAGGTGAAAGGTTTGCTCTAACCATACAGGCCCACCCAGTATAGAGAGCAATAACTTCTGCAAGAGGTTAGAAAATGACTGCCACAGACAAACAACCAGAAGCTTGCGAAAGAGGACAATATGGTAGTAATTGAATTAGAAAGCTAACTGTACAAAGACCACAACACCAGGAAGGCTGGAAGAAGCTGCTAGCAATGATTTGCAATGGCTCCAAAGGTAGGACTTAAGAAGATTTGATTTGTAACAGTTCAACTCGAAAAACTAAGGTTTGAAAATTCAGACAAGAATGGAAAAATAACAATTATACTATTCATTCTTCTGGAGATCAGACAGAAGGCTGCTATGTGATCATACGTGCTTCAGCTACTGCTGAAGTAGGGAATTAGACAGTACTGAAGGCACGCACAAATAAGTCAGAAAGGCAAGGAGTCACAAGAACTAACTGAACTTAAAACCAACAAGCAAGGTACAGCACAGCTGTGGAAACAGATTTGACTGTTATCTATTTAGAAGCAGTGACAACATTCCTGCATATCATAATGGTGATTGCTTGCTCAATTCAGCAATAGTTAAGGTGAGATCTAGAAGTTATGTCTCTGCTGTGCTGTCAGCTATACTGTAAGAAAAATACCTGATATGCAACACTTCAGGACTGCATTGCACAGAGATACGTTCTCTTCCTACTAGCAGCTAACGGCAATCAGAGTACAAAGAAGGAAAATGGCTAAATCTCACACCTACCTTCATTCATCTTTGCAGCCTCTTTACAAACTTCATTATTTTTTTATCATTCTATCAGTGGTACCATTTTGTTTCCCCAGAGTACTTAGCCTCTTTTCTTCACTACCTCAAATTGTGTACTGAGCATCAAAGTTCAAGAAATACAAGTTCAAACAGAGATTAAGACTACTCAGCATGTACTTTCAATTACAGCTTTACAAATAGATAATTTTTAAGGCAGCAAAAGATAGACAAAAGCTAGATTAAAAACAAAGAATACACAGATTTTATTCAATTATAAAAACAAACAAAACCCAAACCCACTGACTTCAGAATTGCAGGAGTAAGTTCACTTTATGTAACCTACCTGTGTCTTTATCCCTGGCTTTGTAAACTTGTCCATAAGTGCCTTCACCAATAATACCAATGATATCAAATTTATCCACACAGCGTTTTCCCCAGTCTATTTCTTTTTCTTTTGTTTCACCATGTCGTGGTCCACATATTCTAGAAAACAAGGATTTTAAAGAATACAGCCCTTTTAAGAATGCAGCTAACATATACAAGGATAAAAGTAATTCAACACTAAATATTCATGAGACATTATTAGATAACAACCTTACTACCAGCAACCAGCAGCTACTACTACAAACGATGCAGTCTGATTTAAGACTATGTAGTATGAAGGAAGCTGTTACAAAAAAGCAGAAATATACTTCAAACAGAATACATTTTTAGGAAACTATTCTCACTTCTGCTCCCATGACAGACTTTAAAATAAATTTTAAAAAAAAAAGTAATAAACATACTTTGGTCTCCTCTTGCTGTGTAACTGAACTGTTGGTTTCTTTTCTTCAGGACTTTTGCCTAACTCAGCTCCTCCCGGCAACTCAGGTGGAAGTGGCAAGTCTGCAAGCAGATGGCGAAGTTTCTTCTCTGTTTCTTTAACTGACTTCACTGTAATATTCTCTCTCAAGCTACTAAAAAAGAAACAATTTTGCTCGGACATTGAACACAGGTATTAAAACAAAAAAAAAAACTTACTGGAATTCTTTTTTTTGTTGTTGTTAGTACATTCTAAGCTGCTGATACACTAATATTGCTCCCAGAATTGACAGAAACTCAATTTAGGCTTTACAAACGAGTTGCAAACAGCTCAGACCAATGCACAGCTGATGATCAAAATTCTGCAGAAAATGACATCAGATGGTAAGATGTCATATTTCTGACGAAAGCTGATGCTGGATGACATTGCCCATCTTCAAGGGGCCATAAAGATGATCCTGCTAGCTACAGACCTATCAGTCTCACCTTGGTGCCAGGAAGGATATGGAGTGGATAATCTCGGGAGCTGTAGGTAATGTTGAGTCATGGTCTAAACCACTGAATGAGCACCTCAGGAAAGAACTCCCGTCAGCCATGGGAACACAGGTGAAGGCAATTCAGCTGTGCAACCAGAAGGGGTGGAACCTGGCTCCACCTCTCTTAGACCCCATTTAAGGGCTAACTGTCCCATGGAAAGATCTCTGATTGGAGTTCCCTCACTCATGGAGTCTTTCCTGTGCCCCTAGATCTTCAGAGGTGTGTGAGCACTCGTCCTTTGTAAGACCATTCCATCCATGCTAGCCCCTTTGCTGTTGCACTCCTCTATTGCCTTTCCGCTGTGTTTATCTTTCCAATTGTAACAGGAGCCATCATGGATCAATTAAAGGTCAACCAGGGCATCAGGCCCAGTCAGCATGGGTTCATGAATGGTAGATTCTGTTTAACAAACCTTGTTTCGTCCTATGACAAGGTGACCTGCCTAGTGAATGAAGGCAAGGCTGTCCATGTGGTCTACCTGGACTTTGATAAAAACCTTTCACACTGTCCCCCCCACAGCATCCTTGTGGAGAAGCTGGCTGCCCACGGTTTGGATGGGCGCACGCTCTGCTGGGTGAAACACTGGCTGGATGGCCGGGCCCAAGGAGTTGTGGTCAGTGGAGTCAAATCCAGTTGGCAATCAGTCACAAGCAGTGCCCCCCAGGGCTCGGTAGTGGGGCCGTTTCTATTTAACATCTTTATTAATGATCTTGATGAGGGATTGAGTGCACCCTCAGTAAGTTTGCAGACAACACCAAGCTGGGAGGAAGAGATGATCTGCCAGAGGGGAGAAAAGCACTGCAGAGGGACCTGGACAGACTGCATCGATGGGCTGAGGTTACTGTATGGGTTTCAATAGGGCCAAGTGTTGGGTCCTGCATTTTGGTCACAACAACCCCAGGCAACCCTGCAGGCTTGGGGAGGAGTGGCTGGAAAGCTGCCTGATGGAAAGGGACATCGGTGTAGTGATGGACAGTGGGCTGAACATGAGCCAGCAGTGTGCCCAGGTGGCCAAGAAGGACAATGGCATCCTGGCTTGGATCAGGAGTGCTGTGGTGAGCAGGACCAGGGAAGTCATCCTGCCCTGCACTCAGCACTGGTGAGGCCTCACCTCGAGTGCTGTGTTCAGTTTTGGGCACCTCAGTGCAGAAAGGACATGGAGGTGTTGGAGCAGGTGCAAAGAAGGGCAACAAGGCTGGGGAAGGGCTTGGAGAATATGGCCTGTGAGGAGAGACTGAAGGAACTGGGGCTGTTCAGTCTGGGGGCTCTCTTCCAGTATCTGTAAGGTGCTTAGTGGGGTTGGTCTCTTCTCACTGGTGACAGTTGACAGGATGAGGGGAAATGGCCTCAAGTTGCACCAGTTTAGGTTGGATCTCAGGAAAAACTTCTTTACAGAAAAGGCTGTTAAGCACTGGAATAGGCTCCCCAGGAAGGTGGTTGAGTCACCATCCCTGGGTGTGTTTAAGAACCGTTTGTACGCAGTGCTCACAGACATGATTTAGCAGAGGGTTGTTAGAGTTAGAGCAGTATAGCTGGGCTGTGGTTGGACTTGATGATCATTAAGGTCTTTTCCAACCTAAGGAATTCTGTAACTCTATAGCAAGCCTCACCAGCCAGAACAAACCTACCTGGGCTTCAGGTTAGGCTTCTGCCATTCATCTAAACTACTCCTCTTCCCTCCTTCTATCCCGCCCCAAACAATTAGGGCCCAGACTAGTATTATTTAGACATCAGGTGCCGCCAGATATCACAAGTATAGCACTTAAATCTATAGTCTGACCGACACCACGTATAAAAGATTATTCTAATCTAATTCACTTCAGTTTTGATCATCAGAGAAAACTAAATTCATGGTTACAGCTACTGCAAAGCACTAAAGGCAGTCCATACCACGCTACTTGCAGATTCCAAACTCACAGATTTGCAGACACACTCCAGTTTCCATGTGCTTCTAGTTATCAGAATACAAATCAAGTGGAAAATTGATTTCTTCTGCCATGGGTAACTGGCATTTTTATTTATTATTTTAAATGATTAACTTTCTTTTTTTAGGGGACAGTGACAGTCTGTCTTGAGAAGAACCCCCCGAATACACAGCAGTGTATTTTTATTCTGGAGATGCTCTTCACAGTCTAGTGGGTAAATTCTGAACACGCAGTGCTTCCTGCAAGATAATTTTTGTTTTAAACTCATGGTTCTGTTTTGTCCAACTTCTTCCTTCAGCTGCATTTTGGCAGATATAACAAGTAAACCCATGATTGCTGCTTAAATAATGACATGGCTTTCTTCCTGACAGGACTCTCAGATAGTGCTCTCTCATCAAGTTTCTTCCATCATTGCATAAGGAAAATCTTTTGTCATGCTCTCAGTGTACATTTGCCAAGGTTGCGACATCTGCAAAAATCATCACTGTTCCATTCTCAACATCCCTCTCAAAAAAAACTCTTCTGGAAAGGTGTTTTTCCTGCAACTTTCTATCTACCCAGTTGCACAAAGTAGGAACTTCTATAAATGGAAAGACCTTGCTATCTTCCATCATGGAGAATGCACGTGTTCGTTCATAAATTCACTGCAATCAGCAAATTTTATACATTTAATAAAGCATTCCAGCATTTTGACTGTGCCTGTCCCTCCACTACGAAATCAGAACCCTCAAGGATCTTAGACCACCTATGAAGCTGCCACTGCCACAATTCAAAGAGGCACCTCGAGGAAGCATGCACTGCCCTCATCGTTCTGTTCATGTTAGCATGAACACAGCAAGTAGTTATCATAATGAAGACCTCAATTTTGAAGTATTTGCATTTCTCTCACAATTTCGCCCTCAAACTTTCAGTATTAGTGGAAGTACAATATATGAGAAGTTCTGAAACAAGTTTCAAAAGCAGTATGTGAAAACAGAGGCAGCCAAGAGCAGCCACTTTTCAGGTTTGCTAAATCACACACTGCTGGCTACCAGAACAGTCTTCTCTTTCAGCTAACCTTGTCATTAGTTTCCCAGCAGCGCTATTTCTTTAGGGTGCTTGTTTGTGGTTTTACCAGATTCCTACTGAACGTCAACTGACACTACATTAGGAGTAAGCAAGTTCTGCGCAGTACCAAGCTTTCTGAGTTGGCACAATTTCCTACAGCAACTGAATACATCTGAACCTTGGTCCTTCTTCCTCCCAAAAAACACAGACCATTTTCCTCTAATGACTCTTGGTTTAACCTGACTTGTTACAGACTTCACATCAGAATGATTACGATCGCATCCCAAAAGTGAAACAATGTGAAGCATAAAAGACATTCTATTTCCTGTCACTAATCTTTCTGATGCAGTTTGTTTGCAAGTATTACATTGGGGTTCTTTTGTCTTTTGTTTTGTTGTTTGGTTGTTTTTTGTTTGTTTGTTTTTTTTTAAGGAAATGAGCCCAGTGCTAATAGAACTGTTTAGGTATACTTAAAACAGACATTAAATTAAAAAATACTCATAATGAGAAGTGATGAGACAGCTTCAGGATAGAATCACATATCATGTTATCACATTTAACCCTGCAAACAAAGCCTGTTGAAACAGTGGATCTCTCTCAAATAAGTGTCAGTAATCCTGTTTACCCATGGAGGATGGCTCTGTCAAAGTCAAATGCAACTGTACATTCACCACACAGGTATGATTCTGGATAACTGGAATGGCATTTGCTAGAGTGCTGAACATTCTCTTTTACTGCTAAAAAAGAAATCTACCATCTCATTAAGTAATATTGACTCACCAAGCCCTATGTGTTCTTACAGGTAACACTGCATTGAATCGCTAATAGAAACATTTACACCACTAGTTGTAACTAGTTGTAACCACTAATTAAATAGTGCAATTTTCCAAGTGCAAGAGAAAACATTACTTTCACAGATACAAAATATATGAATGCTTAAAAGGTTTGGAATTTCTCTTTTACAGTTTTTCTTTCTTACAAAGATATATCACACCTAAATCAGTTATTAATTCAGTACTAAGAAATTTGGTTTTACTTGTGAGAAGTTGATCTCTCGGATAGCACAAGACCAGTAATAAGAGTAACACCAAAAGCAACTTTTCTCATACTACCAAAACCGAAAAAAAAATAATAAGTGACAGCTCAGTAGCGTCATTTTCCAATTCATATCCCAGCAAGTATTCTGTTTGGACCAACAAGAAACTTAGCACAGCCTAAATTCAGATTACACTTCGGGTACAGACCCAAGTTTCCTTGCTACAGATCAATCTCTAGCACTTCAAAAGTCAGCACAGATTAGAAGTTATGAACATCACACCTCAGTTATACATACTTAAAATAATAGTGATCTGCAAAAGGAATTAACTGAAAATAACAGATCTATAAAAATTAAAGTCAAATTCCAACTTACTGAAAGATTTTCAGATACTGTTACTGAATTAATCTTTTCCCCAGAACTATGCCTACATCTGCAATGAACTCAAGATCTTGAAAATTACATATGTGCATTATCCCCAAAATTCTTATCCGTCTGCAATTTTAAGTAATCTCTTTAGTGTAGTTTATTGAAAAATTCCTTCTACAATACATCTCAGATAAATTACTTTTAACATTGCATTCCCCTTCGGTTTACTCATAATCACCACCTTAAGCAACCAAGGAGCAAGAACAAATTACATCAGCCTGATCTAGCAAATAGACTAACCCCAGGGGTGCTCCCGATCTGGCAAAGAGGGCATTCAACCTTTTGACTTGCCTTGGTCACACTGAGTGAAGAGGAATTGTCTTGGGCCACATATATGTAGGCTGCTCTGAAAGTAACGCCTCCTATTTATTTCCATGGAAACTACAATCGATACAATAAGCACAGATACAGCATATGATAGAACGAATTCTCAGCTACAAAACACTACTGTTCAACATATTCACCACCATTAGCAATGTATATTCATCAGTGATGAACAAAAGCCTGCATATCAAGTTTATAAACACCTGCACCAGTGGGGGTGACCCACTGTTGCTGTTGCCACTGCTGAAACGCACCACTCAACCACCACCTCACAGTGCTCACATTCACTGTTAGGTTTGCATAAATGTTCAGCAAGAGTTGATGAAAGCAAGTGGTTGCCATTTTTTCCCCATGTGGATGAACTCAACAATGCCTCTGCTTCAGGCAAACTTCATGCCAGACTTGGTCAGACTGCCCCACTAACGCCATTCCTCACAGGGCAACAAAATGTAATGGAATATTGGCAGGAAGCTTCAATCCCTACTCTGTCATACCAACATCTGCCTCTGACATTGTGGGCCAACATAGTAAATTAGGAAGCACTACTTATGGAGCAGCCTCCATAAATTATACAATATAGTTAGCATGTATACATATATTTTTTTCTTTTGTTAAAACAAAAAAGGAACAAAACCATAAACTAGTGGGATATTGGGCCTCGTTTTTGTGAAATTAATGCCTCAGTCTGGTTTGGTGGCAGTGGCTGCAGCTCTCAGTGAGTTCTCAAGGTGCTCGTCAAACATTTTTGATGAAGTTTTATTATTCCTGTGCTTTACCCTTGAAAACAGTTGTTCACAAATGAAAAGCAATCAGATGAACAAGGCGTGACCATGAAGTGAGGGGTACTGCTCTCTTGCTAGAACAGGGCTTATAAAAGTTCAGTAGAGACACACGATGAAAGTTTTCAGTTTAATGTCTGAGTGCAACTCCCCACATTTCATCTGAAAAGCTGCAGGTCACACACTTATACTGATCACAAATGAAGTTGCAAGTGTACCAAAGAAACGATAATTTTTTTTTTTTAGCAACCTTGAAATTTATTTTCAAATTCCCTTATCATAACAGAAAGGATAGCTGCATATATTCTGCTGTTCACAGAATAGTGTTTAGCCAGTGTATCAAACTGCATACAACTACCTGCTGTAACTTGAGTTAACCCTGTACTGCATCCTTCTCGTGCCTCGTTTTCAGGCCAGATAGAGTTAAGAGCACACCAATGTTTTGCTGGTGCTGAGTGACAGCTGGCCTAGGCAGGCTGAGTGCAGCAGCAGCGGGTAAGCTGCACGGTGAGCTGTGCCAGGTAGCGTGCAGCCCACAGGCTGGACATGCCTTGGTTACCATTAGTTTTCCAAAGCAGAAATAAATAAATAAAACCAAGAGACAATCCCCAAAAAGCAAATTTACATCACAACTCACCTATCAGTTTCGTTATCTTCAGGCAGCGTGGGAGGCAAAGGCAAGGGTGGCAGTGTGGAGGCTGGTAGTGCAACAATTCTCTCCTTCTCCTTTGTTACTACGCTCGGTGCGCTCGGTTTGGTTTTCTCTTTTACAGTGACCGGTTGCTGTTTTACAACAGTTGCTTTGTCCTCTTTTACCGCTGTAGCTTTCTGTTTAGTACTTTTGTCTGCGATCAGATTATTTTCTCCTTTAGTTTCTGGAAGTGAGACCTTTGCTTTTGCCTTGTCATTCTTCACAGTTACGCTGCTCGTAGGAGAAGGTGTATGCTCAATTTTTACTTTCTTCAGGTCCTTTACATTGTTCAATTGAGGTGCGCTTGCAGCAGTGTCAGTGTTTCCCTTCGTCGGCGTTGAAGTGTTGGAAGCTTTTGCACTGGCTTTAGCTGCCTCAGCTGCTCTTGCTTTTTTGTTTTTGTTCAGCTCAGCAGCCAGGCTACT
Organism: Tympanuchus pallidicinctus; assembly: GCF_026119805.1. NCBI lineage: Eukaryota > Metazoa > Chordata > Aves > Galliformes > Phasianidae > Tympanuchus > Tympanuchus pallidicinctus. The sequence continues at coordinate 784,261 of NW_026294752.1, read as the reverse complement.
CTTCAGAGTTAATGTGCTAGGAGAAATACTTGAATGACGACTTCTCGACCTGGACAACCTGTGTCTGCTACGAGATCTTGAGTGCCTTGATGAATATGGACTTCTGCTGCGAGATTTTGCTGACCGTCTGTTTCAAAAACAGTAAATATTTACTCAGGTAAAAAGTTGTGCAGTTTCACTCTCTTTTAAACCAACCATTCTCACCATGTTTATAGAATAAAAAAAGCCACAAAACAGAAAAGGCAGTGCCCTGCCAAAATTATTTGGAATACGCAATAATCAAGATTCTACATCTAAACAGGTTGTTAGAAAACATTAAAGCTTTCTTAAATACAGCTTCTCCCAGTAAGGCACTGCAAAATACAACTGTATGCATCCATAGGACAAATGTGCTTCCTCACTGCATACCAGAAATGGTATTCTCCTTTCAGAAATGGTAATTCTCCTTTAAAGAAAACTTGATGCTATGTTTCGTGTGTCAACGCATGTAGTATCTGCAGTATTACAGAAAAATTCAGCTGCCTACACAACCAGAATTTAGCATAATGAAATTCACGTTGTAGCATCACAAGAAGCTTCTAAACACAACACTGAACTGTAAAAAAATAAATTGTTTCAATTTTACAACTGCCACAAAAATGTTAAAAAGCACCCGGAATGCTAAAGGTTGCAATGCTGCTAGCTAAAAAAACAATAAGCCTTAGCTTTCCTTTCCCAAAATTTAAAGGTACATTCCCCCTGCCTCTCCAGAAATAACGTACTCCGTATTTATTTACCTACTGAAGGTAATTGATTACCTACAGGTAGCAATATGCCACTTCCACATCAGATAAGTCAGATAAAAACGCCTATGAGACAGAGGGAAAAAAAATATCGAAGTTGTCTACAAAATCTTAGCAAGGAAACAAACCAGAATGCGGGCAGGGAAGGAGGGAAAGAACCTTAACAATTAAGAAGCAAACTTCAGCTGTACAGAAATACAATCTAATGAAATTGTTCATTCATTTCCTAGTAATTTTGATTCAATTCTTCATTAAAAAACAAACGAAAGAAACTGAGACACAGGGCATGAGAACAACTAGTGAAGTCTATTGCCACAACAAACATCTGAAATTTAATTCATTGGACAATACAAAAAATAGCAGATTCACAATATTTACAAGTATGATCTTGATTCAGGACTGGTAGAAATCTATTTTTCCTGGGCACATCACTTGCAGAGGAGAATGAAATTAAGTCAAGAAAAAAAAAATCCATGAGCTAGACAATGTAAAATGTAATGAGTAGTGAAAATAATGAACTGTCTGGGGAGCTAGAAACTTCACAGTTCAAAAGATAGCATCAACGTGTAGAAGTTTCCCAAAGTTTAGGGCAAATAAAAATAAAGCCAGTCACAATCATTGTGGTCAGGCCTAATCGCCACTGTGTCAAATTTAATTTCAAGAATAATCAATGCAATTTTAATTATCAACTTAAAATCACATAACAAGCCTTCAACTGAAGAAATACTTAATGCAGAATAAAACCATTATTATGTTATGGGCAGTATTTGTTACTTCCCACGTGTACACACTTTTTTCCTGCTGTTATTAAAAATAGACTTTCCTCAAACCAATCAAGATTATGCAGGAGACTCCAAACCAACATGTAGGTGAACACACTGAATACTGCATCACAAGCTTCACATTCAGCAGGTAAAACTGTTATTGAATCAAATGGCTACAAGAGACCATTAAAAGTTCAAACCTCATGAGAAGACAAAGCCTGGAAATAAACACAGTAAAATTCTGTGCCAAGAAGGTACTTTACAGGATTTTCTGGTGGTGCAAAATTGCAAAGTAACTATGAAGTACTATGAAGTAATAAGACTAAAGTAAAATGAAAGGAAATGAAAGTAAAATATTGAGAATTCAATTCTGTGAATTTTCAACTACAATTTCAATTTGGGGGTTAGTAAAAAGAAGGGAGAAAAATGATTTTAGCAAAAGAATGCACTAAGTAGCACTTGGATTTGGGGTAACTGATTACTTTGCTTCCCCTCTGCCCCTTAATACTAAATCACTACTTGAGTCTTGTCAGTTAAATCACAATTTGGTGAAGAGATATTAATGTCTATGTCCACCAAAAGCCAAATGAAAACAGTATTATTCAGAAAAAATCCCCTGGAAGTGCATTTCTGCTCCACTATGAAATACCACCGTAGTTATTCTTCTCATTGTCACTTTGAAGGTCCAACTAATTCCATCCTGTATTTTGGACTTAAAACATTTTCTAATTTTTTTTTTTTCTATTTTTTCCCAAACTGGGGAAAAAAAAAACAAAAAAAGAAATTAAAAAGAATAGGTGAAGTTCTGTAACAACAAGTCATGATAAGAAGGGGCTGAGATTATGCAGACAATAAAACACATTACAGACTGCAAGGCCAGAGCACTTGTCACATTTACCTCCCTTTCTGAGGAGATATCTCAAGGAGGGATCCTGCCTGCAGATCTGCACTGGAAATAGAATCAGTATAATTCCATGTCTCCAGCATCAAGTACAAGCTAATAAGCATTATGAGTCCTAAACTGACCCCTCACACTGATGCATCATTTGCCAGAATGTCACTGACCTGCCTAGGAAAACACCTTGCACACCTCATTCCTGGATTAGCTATCTCTAACTTGGTCCATTACCTGTACAACACCATTCCCACCTTCAAAGAACCCACTGCAATCTGCAAGCCTCGGCTGTATTCAATTTTTAACCATAAAACACGTCCAAGGGTATCAAGCCTTTTTCTTTCCTAAGTACAATTTCTGTGCTTTTTGTTATTTTATTTAGAAAGGTGCCCAACGTGAAGAAAGAAATCCATGTCAACAAAAGGAACAGGTTGAATTCCACATTCACTTGAAAACAGAAGCAGCAGCTTAAAACACTACAGTTCCTGAGACTGCATGTCTGATCACAAGGCCGTTCCAGTTCATTAGCTCAAAATAAAATAAGTTCATTCATATCACTACCAAGGATGAAATCAGAAAATCTGTTTGAATTATAGTAACCAGAAACACTCATCTGGTCAGCTACCAACACTTTGCTAAGGAAGAGCCAGTAAATCTATATAGTGCCTTCAAAAAGAGACATATAGGCAACCTAAGCATCAACAGTGGCTTGAGGTGCATATTTTATCAACACCAGCAAAGAGCTGAGAACACGAACAAGGATTTACACAAGCTCTGAAAGCTGCTCACACCAGTCAGAAAAACCAACAACAACAACAACAAATACCCACTAAGTTCCCCCGCCCAGGTATGACACCTCAAATGGCATAACTTTGTCATGTCAGAACTATATCCATAGGGAAAGGAGCAGAAACACAGGCACTCAAACATTCAGGATTCGGTTCCACTGTATCATGCAGCCCTCGCTATGGTTATGCAACAAGCTGAGTACACTGGTTTAATCTCAGTTTTTCATTATTTATATCAGCAAGAGATGTTCAAGCTGCATTACAGAATGCATTCCCAGGCTAATAATAAACCAACTCTTCTACTGGCATCCCAAAGACCTTTGTCACAACATCTTGCTGTACCTTGTCCACCAGGCAAGAGTTACAGGAAACACAAATACCTTCAGCTGAACAGAACGAACCACAACAGAACGAACCACTAGCTCTGTCAGAGCACTAGTAATTCAAGTTACAAGAGCTGCTCTGAAAGTAATGCCTCCTACTTTATTATGCTGGCCCATAATATCAGAGGCAGATGCTGATTGTATGGCACTAGCGACTGAACCTCACCACCACTATTCTGTTCCATTTTGTTGTAGTGCAACAGTGGCAGCAGAGGGACAGTCTGACCAAATGGTATCTGACGTGGAAGCAAAGGTGTGTCTCTGAATTTCCCCATGTGGAAAAAAAAAGCATCCACTGACATTCATTGACTCTTGCTGAACATTTATGAGGACCACACAGCAGATCTGAACACAGTGAGGTGGTAAGCAGTGTACTTCAGCAATGGTAATGGCAAAGTGAAAGACAAATCTCATTTGCCATGCACAGCTGTTACACCATGAGATGAAGAGCATTTCAATCAGCTGATCTGTGCAAACTGACTAATGATGGTGACTACATTGAAAATAGTGTTTTATAGCTAAGAATTTGTTCTACTGTGTTCTATCAAGCATTGCCGTGTTCTTTGTATCTGTTGTGGTTTTCACAGAAATAAATAGGAGGCATTAATTTCAGTGTGACCTGAGTCCATAACAAAAGTGCTGTTTCCCTAAGTTCAGTGATCTTTTCAAATATTTAACTACCATTTTCTTTCATCAGCATTAGTTCCAAAGTCCCAAGAAAACCTCCCAGTCTAGACAAAACTTACATGCAAGTTCCCACCTATTAAATGCCACAAAAACAAAGCTATGGATGTTTACAAGCTTTCTCTCACAAGCTCACACAGAACTCTGAGAATGGTGAAATGCCACCCTATACACAGGGCCAGTCAACTCACACTGTTCAGAGCTAACACTCGTTTCAAATAAATGACAAAGCCCCAGCACCACAGCACCAGGCTCACACCATAGCTACTGCCTGCCGTTTCAACAAGACACTAACATTTGGCCGGGACCTTGGGAAAACAGCAGGACATGCACCTGAACTACACAGTATTCTCTGTATATTCCACCGGACTTAAACACACAAGCATACATACATGCATATATCAAATGCCTCATCTGACATTTGCCACCAATTATTTCGTTGTTAGTTAGCACGGTTTGTTTTTAACATGGTAACCAAGAACAAAAGGACAGTGGCTATGAAGACTAGGAATTGTGTTGCAAACAACCAACAAACCCAACGAAGCAACCCAGATTTTCTCACCCAAATCTGCAGAGATTAGGAACCAAACTGAAGGTAAGAGTCATAGCTAACCCAGCCAGTGAAAGCACTGGCATCTGCTGGCAGAGCACCCCTAAGTTTTGTCCCATTTACAGGTACTTGTGTTGTGCTTACCCATCAGCAGCCTTCTACAAGCACTGTGAATGCACCCCACACAGCTCAACACCCCTGGTGAGAGGAACTGCCAATCTCACCCCCATAAAACCACTTCTGAACCATCTACACGTTTCAGTATTTCTTATATACAGAGGAAAAAAAAAAAAAAAAAAGGAAAAGAAAACTGATTTGCCTAAAAACTGTAAGTAACAGTAGGACTACCCTGCATTAAAAGAAGTTCTTTACATACAGCTGCTTTTTTCTTCCCCTGGAGACAGCAACAAAGGAGACCAGGAGCACAACCTGATTAGCTGCAGAGGCAAAATTGCAGTAATTGCATAATATTATGTCTAGCTAAAATATGAAACCAGAAAGAAATTTTCAAGACGTTACCTAAAAATCATACAGAGAATAGGCGTATGAAACAAAACAAAGGAAGAAAGCACTAGTAAGGAATTCATCCCCAAAGCAGAACTTGGCACTGCTTTCCTCTGTATCTCAGAAGACAAAAAGAAAGTAGGCTTCTTTTCCACCAAGAAAAAAAACAGTTGTTGCTCAACACAACCCGCTTGTTCACTGTATAAAAACACTCAAAATATCTAAGTGTTATTAGTTGCAAGTTTTGAAACTGTCACAACGTTCCTCTTTCTAGCAATTAAACACAGTGTTACATTTCTTTGGATCTGGATTTCTTCTCTGTTCCCCATTCCACTCTCACGTAGTTATCAAAAAAAGAACTACATTTTATTAACAAATCAGAACAGCCACGTGTTATCTTCTCCTGTTTGTAAACTTGAAAACCTCTCTTCTTCTTAACTGCGTAGGCTACATGAAACGCGCCAGCAGCCAGATGTGTTACCTAAGCACAAACAATACTTTACCCAAACATATTAGGCCTACAGAGTGAAACAATGAAACTGATTCTTGTCCTATGTCCTATAGTTTTAGACAAGACAGAACACAAAGGGATTCATCAGAATATAGAGCTGAATACTGAGAAGGCAAATAGAGCCAACCGGGGCTAAAACACCCTTCGCAGCCACGATCTGCCATCAACAACCAGTGAGCTGCATTAAGGAGCAGGCACTGCCATCTTCCAGTTCATGGTAAGGTGCATTCGAGAGGGGAAACCTAAATTTAATCCGTTGACTTCACCACACATCTTCCAAGACATTTATAATCATTCAGTAACATAAACCTCCTCGACAATAGCTGGTAGTACAGCTATTTCATGTTGCAACAGCAGGCAAATCATGGAATGGCCTGGGTTGAAAAGGAGCACAGTGCTCACCCAGTTCCAACCCCCTGCTGTGTGCAGGTCGCCAACCAGCAGCTCAGGCTGCCCAGAGCCACATCCAGCCTGGCCTTGAATGCCTGCAGGGATGGGGCATCCACAGCCTCCTTGGGCAACCTGTGCCAGTGCCTCACCACCCTCTGGTGAAAAACTTCCTCCTCATATCCAACCTAAACCTCCTCTGTCTCACTTTAAAACCATTCCCCTTGTCCTATCACCCTCACAAACAGCCATTCCCTCCTGTTTATCCGCTCCCTTCAAGAACTGGAAGGCCACCATGAGCTCTCCTTGCAGCCTTCTCTTCTCCACCTAACAGTATTGGTGCTCCCCCTTAATATCTTACATCTCTTTATTTTCTCAAGCTCTTAGTTCAGCCTTATATTCTAAGCAGCCCTGCAACCAACATCTTATTCTGCTTTGTACACGAAGACTAGATAACTTGCTTAACCATTTCAAACCAGAAATCTGTATAAGGGTTTGCAATACATAAAGTGTAAGAACATTGAAAAATTCTAAACATGTTTTGTTTCTTAAATCTGCTTTATAGCCCTGTGTTCTCAGATGGAAACTCTGCATACTAAGAAATCAATCAGCAAAAAACAATGCCAACTCAAATTTTGTATTACAAACACATTACAAGGTTCATTTTTTAAACAATTCCCACAATAAGGAAAAACAAAACAAAACAAAACAGATCAACAAGGAAACTGAAAGGCGCATCATCAAGGTAAAAGCAAATCAGCAAATCATCTTTCGCACAACAGATCAAATCCACAGCCAGGTAACAAGTCTCAAACATGCTGGAAGAATTAGCTATTCCAACAGTGAAAACACAGCTTTACTTCCAATGTTTTCCAAAATACAGTTTTACTGAACAAGAGTAAAAGTTTTATAAAGAAAATCTTTCCCCAAAGAAAAGACAAAACATCTGAAAACGCTTTAAATCCAAAAGCACTGAGATCACTGCTTGCAAAGCTTTTTTTACATGGCGTATGAAACCATGGATTCTGCATGAAGTAGAATTGCTGTTACTCGCTCAACAAATATTTTACCATTTTCCCTGTGCTGGTTTTGCTTTTGCACAGAAGCGACCTGTATTTCACAGAGCCTCAGTGCTACATCAGCTACCACAGGAAAAAAAAGGGATGGCTTCAGAGTTCAAGTAAGGAAAGAAATGGCGTATTTTTCCTTTCCTCTAAGCGATATCCACACTCCACGCCGTATTACTATGCTAGTAGTGCCCCACCTACTTACTTCCATCCAGGCAGATGGGTAGGTGTATCCACATTTGGAAAATGCAATTACTCATATATACAGCTAACTGAATTAAATGTGTGATCACATAGCATATGATCTGCCTGAAATGAAGAAAAGCATCACTCCCCACAATTTCATCCTAAGCTCGTTTCCAAAAGGCTCTCCTTATTTTGTCATTTACGGTGGATTTTTGTTGTTTGGTTTGGGCTGAGTTTTTTGTTTGTTTTGTTTCTTTTTGATTATTTTCTAAGTCCTACAAAGATAAGAGTCCATTTATCAGTAGAGAAATAACTTCCTCATGCTTTTTGTAACATGGAAGGATTCCCATTACCAAAAGTGTGCACGCACTGAAGAACAAGTGCATGTTACAATGTACAAAGAAACATAATACAGATCCACAAACAGCAAGTGAAGTTTCCTCCATCAAGTGAAAATAGCTCAAGCAATCAGTGTGCACAAAATATAAATGTTTACTGCAATTATAATGGCAAAAGCAATTAGTCTACCATTCAAACAATTTTCCAAGCATAAAACATGTATTTTTGTCTTTGCTTCTAAGCAGAAGCAATCTCCAGGCATCTACAATGAGAGATACTAGTCAGCGACTTCTGTAATTCACAACTCACATAATTATGCTGTTACTGCTGCTTGAGAAAACCAGGAATTCATATGAGTGAAGCTGACTTCACTTGTTTCTCTCCTACTGTTTATCAGAACTTCCTCCCTAAGCAGCTCAGATACAGACAAAAAAAAAATGAGGACTCCAGACAGGAGCTGACCAGCCTTGCTGGAATTACTTCTTTCTCACCTTCTACATACTAAAATAGAGAGATAAGTAATAAAACACTGCTGAAGATTCATACATGAAATACAAAAAGACTCACAGACTGGAATGCAAAGGAACATACACAGTTGTTACTATTCTGACATCACAGATAGATGCAACCCCAGAATTTCGTTTTTAAATCACCTGGATCAAGAAGACAGGTGCTCTAAGAAGCTGCTGCCTTCATGAAATCATTATATTCTATCCAGACTTCGGGTGCTATATTGATATCTAAACAACACAGCAACAGTTTCCAGCACATTGAGCACAATATCATACAGTCAAGCAACAAAAACAAGCATGACAGCTCTGAATGGCTAACACAGCAATACAGCTGTCTTCCACCTTTCCTGACAACCAGAGTGCACATAACGAAGTGAAGAAACACCAACTCGCATTTCTTCACAACAGGCAAATATAACAAAGGTTATCTTCACTCTTCTTGAGTTTCTTTCTTTTTCTGTGAAAATGTCTTTTTTATTATTATTACTACTGCCACGTTTGAGCAGACTAACTTCATCTTCTCCGCAGAGCAACCTCCTCTTCCACTCAGCCATTCCAGCCTCTCCCAAGTAAATCTGACCACGTGCAGTAGTTAACATAACAATTAATCTGTGCGCAGATAAAAGACAGGATGCAAATTGAAGTTTAACTGGAGGAAGGAAGGAATGAAGTCACAAAGCTAACTCCTGGAAACAGGTCTGCAACTCAAGTAAGATTTATACACTTAGAAAAAAGGCAACACAAGAATCAGGAAACAAGCTGTCATGCTTCAAACCACAGGCCCAATACCAACAGAACCAAGTAAACAAAACACTCCTACAGATCTCCTCTGTAACTATCATACAAGACCTCCTGTACCTTCTACTACCAGCCAGCACATGCAGCAGGTTCTCAAACTAACTCGACTGTTAAGCTGCCTAATACAGCTACTCATATGCACAAGCCTACTGCATACAGCTCTATCATCAATAGCTTTCTCATTCCAAGACATCAGTATTGACAGAAAACACTGTTTTTCTAGAACATTTAGATAAAGATATTCCAGAAACGTTCCTGCTATTCTACTACGCAAATTATCCTGAAAAAAGAATCCTTAACTACTTGGAACAGGCTCTCACAGAACAACAACGTGCTCCTTTTCTGAGCACTCACAGTGCTTTCTGCTTGAAACAATCTATTGTTAACAAAACTTTTCCATACAACTGTACCTTAAAATGATTGGTTTTCTGTTTCTGCTTCATTCCAAGAGCACCTTTGTTCTGCCCAGGATACGTTAGGGCATAGTGCTGTTACTTCACTTGTTCAACAGCATTTGACACACGCCTCAGACAGGATGCCCTACCAACAGCCACCAAAACACAGCAATGGCTTCAGCATCTTCACTGGACACCTCAATGGTAGCTGACACAAGGTGCTCATTAGAAACATCAGAGAATGGTTCTCAGACAACCTTCCAGGTAATGCGGTACAAACAAAACACTGGCCAACATATCACTCGATACATTTAAAAAGCTAACTTCAGATGTGAATTGAAATAAAGTTATACACAATGTGGCAAGAGTACAATTCCAATATGAGAAATGCAAGTCTTCAGTGATGAGTACATGCTAACTAAATACTCCAAATTCAGTAAGTGGGTTTCAGTAAGTGAAAATATTTTGCAATGCTTTAATGCTATGATGCTGCTCGCGTGTGATTATAGAGGTAAAGCACTCATTTCTTCTCTACATAAAACGCAAAGTCACAGCAAGACTGACCTTCGCAATCTAAGTTTGCACAAAGAGGATGATTTGCAAGCCCACAACTGAATAACACAGTGGGAAATCAGTTTATCTACAGTTTGGCACTGGCTTCTTCTCCTAGTGAAACAAAGACTAAATCTTTGTGTAAACCCCTAAAAAAAAAAAAAAAAAAAAAACCTAAATCAAGAAATACTAGCAACAGGAATTACCCACCAGCTTGGTTTCTTTTTAGATTATGAATATGCTGGTGAACATTTGATACAACCTGTACCCTGGAAGAGAAAATACACAAGCATGTACCTGAGAATACCCGTATTTCTTAATATTTAAAACCCCAAACCGGTCCTTCGGAAAACTTGTTCTCTGAGAAGTATTTCCACTGTCATTCACATTGGAAAAAGTACAGAGCCCTTAGTATTTAGAAAGTGTTCTTGCCAGCTACGTGGCCTCCCTGACACAAGAAACAGCCGCAGGAGAGAAGTGCTGCCCGCATCTCCTTTCTCCCCAGGCCTGGGCAGGAGGATTCTCCATGTACCCTCTTTCTCTAAGCCCAGGAGCAGCAGCAGGGCTTTTGTCACCAGACACCTGCTGACCCGCACGGTCCAGGACCCTCTCCTCCACCCACCGCCCCCTTCTCTTCCCCCCTCCCGCAGCCCGCACTCACCGGATAACGGGGCTGTAGGGGCTCCGCGACCGCCGCCAGCTGCTGTAGGGGCTGGGCGACACATCTCCGCCGCGCTCGTAGGAGCTGTGCCGGCTGTAGCTGGGGGATCTGCGGCGGCTGTAGGGGCTGAGGGGCGAGCGGCCGCCCGCGGGGCTCAGCGACTTGCGGCTCCGCAGGCTCTGCGAGGAGCGATGCAGCGGTGGACTGTCGTCCCGGCCAGGGCTGGGGGACGAGCGCTGCCGCCGGTAAGCCTTGGGCTCGGGCTTGTCGTCGCGGTAGGCCTTCGGCGGGTCCTTGTAAGCCGACGGCGGCTCTTTGGCCGCTTTAGTCCGGCTGCGGTGCGCTTTACTCTCCCGCTCTTTCCTGCCGCTACCGGGCGAGGCAAGGGAGCCCTTCCTGCGGCCGTCACCGCCGCCGCCGCTCTTGAGTCCCTCCCGGTCCTGGCCCCCGGCGTGGTTGTGGCGGCTGCGGGACTTGGAGGAGGACGAGGCGGCCTCGCTCCCCCCGCGGCCCGCCGCCGCCCCCTCCTGCTGCGCCTTCTCCTCCCCCCGCCGCCGGTGCTCCCGGTGCCGCTCCTTCGAGCGGCCGCTGCCGCTGCGATGCTCCCGGCGGGATCGCCCACTCCTCTCCGCCTCGCCCCGCAGCCGCTGACTCCCGCCTCCGCCGCCGCCCGGGGACGAGGCCGGGCTCCCCGCGCCGCTGCCCGCTCCGCCGCCGGCCGCGCCGCCGCCCACCAGCCCCTCGGACTGGGAGCTCACGTCGTCGTACTCCTCCACCAGCGTGCTCAGCCCCCCGCTACCGCGCCGCTTCTCCGCCTCCTGGGTCCCGCCGCCGCCGCCGCCTCCGCCGCGGCCCCGCCGCCGCTTGTGCCGGGATCCCGAGCGCCGCTTGCCCCGCGGCCGCTTTCGCTCCCCCCCGTCCCCGCAGCAGGAGGAGGCGCCGGTGGCCGCCAGGAAGAGCAGGGACTGTGGCGGCAGCGGCGGCTGCAGGAGCGGGGGCTGCAGGAGGGGCGGCTGCAGGAGCGGGAAGAGCAGCGGGTGCGGGGCCGGCGGCGGGGGGGGAGGCTGCGGCTGGGCCGCGAAGCGCTTCCGTCTCCGGTGATGCAGCCGCTTCTTCTCGGCGGCCGCCTCTGCCGCCGCGCCGCCGCCGCTCCCCCAGCCCCGGCTTCCCCCACTCCCGCCGGCCGCCGCCTCCGAGGTGCTCGGCATCGAGATCACTCGCGGCCGAGGACGAGGACGCGGCCTAGGGACTCCGCCGCCGCCGCCGCCGCCTTCAGGGCGCCATGGAGACGCGGCGCCGCGCCCGCCCCGGGCCGCCCGCCGAGCCTCGCTAGCTCGCTGCTGCCGCCGGCGCCCGCCCGCCGCCCGCCTCACATGGGAGCCCGGGGCCGGGTCGCAGGCCGGCCGGCGGGGCGGCGGGGCCCTCCCGCAACGCGGAAGTGTCTCCTGGGAGGCCTCCTCCGCCTCACTCCATCCCGGGCCGCCGCGGCCTCGCCCGGCTCCGGACCGCGCTGCGCGGGGTTAGGCCGCCCGCGGGCCGCCGCCTCCGCCTCCTCCTCCTCCTCCTCCCGCACGCACCCGCTCCCCGGCCGGGCGGCGGGGTCAGACCGAAGCCGGGCCGCCTCTCGGCGATGCGTCCGGAGCGGCACGCGGCCCTGCGCTGGCCCCGAGCCCGCTTACCCTGCGCGGCGGTTCTCGGGCGCCGTGTGGCCGCCGGCCGGGAGCGCTGCCCGCGGCTGACACACGCATACACACGCACCGGGGACACGGCCCGGCGGAGCGCGGCGCATGCGCGAGGCCGGCGACGAGAGGAAGCCGCGCCCCGCCAATCGCGCGCCAGGCCGCCTTCCTCACCCGCATGCCCGGAGCCGGGCGCACCGCCCCGCTCTCGCGAGATCTTCCTTCCCTTCTCCTCCGGCCGGCTGTCGTGAGCCCTCATCCCTCCCACCGCCGCGCTCTCGCGGGGTTTTTCTTCTCGCGAGAGCAAGGTGGCGCGAGGGAGGGTTGTGGGTCCTTTCAGCTTCGGCGCGGTGCTTCTTCTGAGGGCAGAGTACATCGCTGCCGCTCTGGCGGTTTGCCACGGGGAAAGTACATACAGCTGGAAAGCTTAAAAATCCTGATGCTGGATTCGGCCTCGAGATTTCCCGTGGTCTGTACCTGCGCCGTTCAGTTAACGTGTGTGAGCAGGGTAGGACGCAAAGCCTGTTCGTGTTTCTGTAGGGGCTTTTGGTGAGAGCTCTGTGCTGAAGCCGTGGTGCGATGCGATGGGGGCACGCGGTGTCTGAGGGATGCGCCTCCCTCCGTTCTTCCCTCCGTGCTGCTATCTTCTGGCGAGTAGAAATAAATGTCAAAAGCATAAGAATTTAAAAAGCTTCACTGTCAAGCTCCAGCAGTTCTGGGAAACTTTAAAGCGAGATGCTGTGGTGGATACCGGCATTACAGGGGAGTTAGTTCTCATAGGCGTGAACAGCTGTGGTTTATAATGTCTTTAGAAGAGTAGTTATTGAATTGAGTTAGTTCTGTGCATATGTCCGTACTGAAAGACATAAGATTTCAGCCAGGAGGAGCTGAAGCTCAGCAGAGGAGAGTTATTGAAGCTGTTGGTAAGAGAGTTGTATTAGAAAATGAGTTTCTTCAGCTCTGTATGTATACAAAGACTTGGGCCACAACTACTAAGAAGCAGCTCTAAGCTCTCTACTACCTAGCTAAATCATTTGTCCCAACTAAAATTTTTCACATACTATTATTTCACGTGTTAATTCCATTGGTAGCAAATCTTTTCCTCTACTCAAGCACAACATAGGCAAACATCCAGGCAGTGCCTGTTCTTTGAGGACAGTCCAGCTACTTGCCACGTGTCTAAGGGAATGAAACTCCTTCTGCGTGGTATTACTAAAGCAATTCAGGCCAGGTATTTCCTCAGCCTGATCACTTAAGAACAAGAAGTACAAGGCAGATTTAGGATTATCATCTCCATATCCTTTGTTTTACAGCAAAATCTGTATAGTGCAGAGAATCTCATGCAAGCAGTTATCCTGTCTGTTGCTGCTTTGTTCCACAGAGCAACTTGAATAACTGCTTACCAGAATTAAGAAGAAATTGCATAACAATTTGTACAACTGCAAATTAGGTGAAACCAAAGGGCAGACTACACAAAAATAAGAGTTTTAAAGTAGTGAATAAAAGTGGGGTTTTGTTTGTGGTCTTGTTTGTTTGTTTGTTTCTGTGTTGTTGCTTGCTTTAGCAAAATATCATAAAATTTACACATTCTGTACTTTTTCTGTATGTACATGAGAACAGTTCTCTTTGCTATTCCCATTTTATCCAGAATACTAAATACTACTAAATAATAATCATAGAGTATCTCAAGTTGGAAGGGACCCACAAGGATCATTGAGTCTAACTCCTGGCTCCACACAGGACTAACCAGAAATTTAACAATATTTTGGAGACCCTTCTAGAATTCCATCAGAAACAGCTTCCTACTCTCTAACCTGCCCCTCCCCTGACACAGCTCCATGCTGTTCCCTCAGCCCTGTCACTGTCACACAGAGCAGCTGCCATCAGGCCTCCCTCAGTTCCTCTGCTCTGGGCCGAACAAACCAAGGGACCTCAGCTGCTCCTCATACACTTTGCCCTCCAGACCCTTCACCATCTTTATACCCCTCGTTTGGATGTTCTCCTGTAGTTTTATGTTTTCTTACTGCAATGCCCTGACCTGCACATAGTTCTCAAGGTGAGGCTGCATAGAACAGAGCACAGCAGGACAACCCCTTCCTCTCGCCTGGCTGGCAGTGTGGCCCTGATTATAGAATCATAGAATGGCCTGAGTTGCAAAGGACCACAATGTTCATCCAGTTCCAACCCCCTGCTGTGTGCAGGTCACCAACCAGCAGCCCAGGCTGCCCAGAGCCACATCCAGCCTGGCCTTGAATGCCTGCAGGGATGGGGCATCCACAGCCTCCTTGGGCAACCTGTTCCTGATGCACCACCCCTGGTATGGTTGGCCCTTTGGGCTGCCGGGACACATTGCTGACTCAGATTGCTGCTGACTAGAACCCCCAGATCCCTTTTTGTTGAGCTGCTCTCCTGCCTCCTGTACCCCAGTCTGTATGGGTTGCCCTGTCCTAGAAGCAGAATCTAGAAAATTATGTTTTTAATTTTCATGCAGTTGGTGATTGTCCAGAACAGGACATTAATGTGGTTAAACAGGACTTTCCTCTCATGAAACTGTATTAGCTGTGACCAGTGTTTTTTAGGTGTTTTTAAATAATTCCTAGATCTTACCCATAATTTTGCCAGGCACCAAATGGAAACTGACAGGCCTGTAATCCGCGGGGCCTTCTTTTTTACCCTTCTGAAAAAATTGGATAATATTTGCCAGTTTGCAGTAAAGTAGAACCCCTCCAGATTTCCAAGAGCATTGAAAAATAATTGAGAGACTTCTCATGATGACATCAGCCAGCACTTTGATTAACCTGGGATGAATCCCATTGGGCCCCAAAGATTTAATGCATGCAAGTGGAGCAGACAGACAGAAAGCTTGGGCACACCCTGCAGCCTGAGGCTGGGATGGCCACATGTTCCCTAGGCAGCTCTGTCTGTGTAGCTGTATTGGCTCCTATGGCTGGAGAGGGCACAGGGGTGCAGAGGACATGGCTTTCTGCTGGATGTGGGTGATAGCTGCTATTTGAAGTGGCAGACTGATAGTGCCTTCCTTGCACACACTTTTGCAAAAAACTCAACCACAAACACTAAAAAGTTGTTGACTTTCTCTCCTTCCCTTTCCTCACTCCTGCCAATGAAGTATAACGAGGAAGCACCGCTTCTGTCCTGATCCCCCTCCACCTTCTTGTCTTGAGACCAAACAAAGGCAATTCCCTAAACCTGCCCTGAAATGCCATGTGAGTGAGCTCCTGCCCAGTCCTGAAGAGCTGGGCCAGGTCCACACAACACACAGCAATGACATTTCTTTATTGGGGAAATCAGGAAGACACGTGGGAATGCAAATATAGACAAATGTTGAAAAATATCTAAGGCATGACTGTTTTTCTTTGTTTGATATTTGAATTATTTTTCTTCTCTTATTTTCTAACTTAAAAAGAAAAAAGTTTGTTGCTCAGTTTTGAAAAAAAACACCTGATACCAAGGATAATGGCTCTCCATGTTGACATTCAGTACTTCTTCCTGTCCTGATTAATCTTCCCTTTATCCAAAGGAAAAGGACACTACTTGGAAGCTCCGGGAATGCTGGGGTCCTTCCCGTGGACACTGTTCAGCATTGTGGATGCCAGTCCTGAGCCTGTTCTCTTACTGAAGGCTTGGTGCAGAATTGGCATCAACTCTTTGAGAGGGATGAGGAGAAGAATGAGAAAGCAAGGATCATTCAAGCTTCGTGGGTCAGTGGAAGAATTATCAGGGAACGGATGCACCATGTGAGCCTGTGGGACAGTTTTGCAGTTGGGGCTGTATCAGCTGATCATGGGATTTTCCCTTGTGGAAGCAGGATGGCCATTTGGGGGAAGAGGACCGAGCTCAGCCCTCCTTCAATGTTTAGAGAAAGGGGGTTTTTTTCTTTGTTTGTTTACTGACTGCTTGAGAGCAGTGAGCCTGTGATTCAGCTACAGCTTAAGCTCTTGCAGGTGATTCCAATTCAATCAGTTCTTCTTCCAGTTGTGGATCTACATCCATGGGCTCTCCATCGCTGTCAGGAAGGGCCAAGTATATGGGCACGTTGTTACAGAGCCTCCCTGTCAGCTGCCACTTCTTGTTAGGAGGATCAGTCAAGCCCTTTAAGAAGAAAGAACGCAAGTCTCACTTGCAAAAAGAGCTCAGGTAGGAGAATTGACCTCAAACCTCCTTGATGGTTCTGGAAAATGTTTCTCTCCTAGATGCCTAAAAGCAATGTGCCTGTAGTGGGCCTGCCCTGCTGCAGGTGGCTCCAGTTCAATCCATTCTTCCATTTGATGTCAATCCACCTTCAAGGGCTTTCTCTCTCTTTCAGGCATGTCTACATTGACTTGATTGCACTGCTGCTCCCCATCAGCCAGCACTTCTTGTTCTAGAGAGGTTCCATCCTTCCTCTCTGGATGAATTATCACTGTTGTTCACACTGCTATCAGACATCAGTGTTTTCTGTTCGACCTACTTTTACAAAGTTCTGTTTGTATTGGGAAACCAATTTGCTCAGCGACTTGTGCTGCTCTTGCCACAGGCTCAGCAGATAAGGCAGTGAAGTGGTTTGTTACATTGAGACGCCACGGTAATGTGATACTTTCTCGTGGTGACAAAAATGTGGCATTCTGGGGAGCTGAGACCTATGGCAGGAGAGCTTCCCAGTTTTGAAGGCAGAGGAATGGCAGAGGTGCTCAGTAGCCCTTTCCTGGGAATGGCTTCCTGATGCCTTTTATCTTGCCAAAGGGAACATCTGCTCTTTGAGCACAGGTCCATGTTGGGTCTCCGGCCTCTTTTTCATTCCATGCGTAGGGTCTCATCGCTCAGGTTCATCTCTGTCCTCCCCTCTTCCTCAGAGCTCAGAGTAGAGTAGATGCCAACTCTTTAGGGGAGATGAGGGTGGGAAATGGGAAAGCAGGGCTCATACAAGCCTTGGCCACCAATAGAAGGATTGCAGGAAAAGAGTGCTCCACCTGAGCACATAGGTTGGTGCTGCAGTCGGTCTGTTGCACTCGCAGTAAAATCACAGGATGTTCATGGTTGATGTGAGCTGGCTGGGAAAGGTGTACAGACCCCAGCACCCTTTGATGGTTGGGGAGAGGTCTCTGCAGGCTGCCTGATACCAACAGTGTGGTGACCACTCAGCCCTGATGAAGATGGATCCAATATCATTGCTTGTGTGACATCTGGATGAGATCCACATTCAGTGAGCTCTGCATCATTCTAGAAGGTTCATGGATTCCACATCTCTGCTCCTTCCTAGAAGCTGCAGCTTCTTTATGAGAGGATCATTCATCTTTCCCCATTCAAAGAACCCCCTTAGATCCTGGTTTTAGAAATCCAAGAAGTTTTGTGTCTTGCTGATAAAGAAACGTTTCATATTCAGAGAGAAGCAATTCTTAAATATTTCACATAGCCTTTCATTTTCCTTTCCCATTCTCAACGCTTTCAAAACAGCTGTGTTGATCAGAGTCTGGTTTATTTATCTGGACTTCTTAAGGCTCAGCTGGCACCTTGAACTGTAGTTGGAACTACTGATTTGCTGTTTGTGCTTGCTTCAATTTAGAAAACCTACAAAACATCCAAAATACACACAAATCTATCCAGCCATCACATTGCAAGTGAATGTTTCTCATGGGTAGCACATAGCCTGATTTCCTCCTTAAAGAGTGCATAGACCAGCAGAGATGCTGCGAAGCTGAACCCACACCCCAGGCTTGGGACACTCAGCACTTTGCCTGCTTTTTGGTGAGGGCAGATAATGACCACACGAGGCATTAGAAAGTTCAGTCTGACTGATCACATCTCCTATAATGCTAAATGTTTGTAATGTTTAATATTACTTAAGAGGGCTTTGCAAGGTAAATGATTGCTTATCTGCTATGCTGACTTGCTTTTGTCAAAACAATCACAAGAGAAACATAATTCACAGTGCAATTAAGGAGTGATTGCTGGACAGGCTTAAAAGGGAGCTCCAGAAATCAGTGTACAAAAGTCTAAGGCCAGGTGACTGTTAAACAGGTGACACATAAAGCAGTGCTATGACTTCCTGAAAAATAAGCATTCTGTTCTCTTACACTACTAAAATTAATTTCAATTTTGTGCAGTAATTTTTTCCTCCAAGCTTCTTGACTCTTGATTTCAGAATCTAATGGGGTCTCAAGCTCTGTGGTTTTACCCCTTTTTTTTTGTCCTTCCTACCTTTTATTTTGCATGATTACTTTGAATTTCCTCACTGGAGCTGCCACTTTACTGCCTTCAACTCAACACCAGTTTCTTCAGGTGATTTGGTTTTGTTAGGTGTATCTGCCATATCATCTTGAATGCCATTCCAAGTGCTTTGAAAGCAGAATTTGTTATCTTTTCTTACGGCTGTGGTAGTTTTCTAGCCACACTGTTATCTAATTGGTTTTACCTAGCCTACATACATGCTACTTACGTATCTGCTCTGCCAAACACACACAAAAGAAACAACAAACCACAAAAGCACCTGCTTTCCACTGTTGTATTTTGATACCTGGAATGCAAAAATGATAGTCTCCTCTTTTCCTAAACCAAGCTGAAGTAATCCTCCTGTCTGAGTTCTGTGAGCCTTCTTTTACTGGTATATTTAACTCCAGTCTTCACCTCTGTTCCACTTCCTATTTCTTACTATCATGAAAGCATTCGTTACGTGTTTCTCTACTCAGACACTCTGACTTCAGGTTTTCTCTTGTGGAGAACATCTCGTTCATTTTTCTTTTCTGTAACAGCGTCCCACAGGGTGGCGATGGAAACAGCTGACATGCTGCCATTTCAGCACAGAACATGACTGTCAAAGAAAGATTTTTGAAACCGGGACAACGCTGCATTTATTTTTAGTAGAACTGTTTGTTTATGAAGACACTCCGCATTATCAGAACTCTGTGCAATTCTGGGGTCGGCAGCAGCACACTTTATCTCTTGCCCGCTGTTGTGAGTGGAGCTCTTCCAGGTTGAGTCTGAAAGCAGTGACCTGCAGGTTGGTTGTAGCTTTGCCGGTGTTCATTCTTGCTGACAGCATTCGTGAATATTCAACAACTATGAAGAGGTCATTCAGTGCATGGTGTGACACACTCCCAAGCACGCTCAACCAAACCAGTACCCCATCAGGCTGCTAGCACATTAAAGGCAACAAAAACAAAGCCCATAAAGCCAACAACCACACATCACAGAGCCAGGCACAGAGTGTGGATAATTACGTAGGACAGATCTGGGGAATTCAACACAGGCTGCAATTTCCAATTTACTCCCGAGCATTTGATGGCATTTCTGGAGCACGAATGTATTATTTGGAAGAGTTGTGTGATGAGCAGTAGTGAGCTGGTGTTTTTGCATGTGGAATGTGCCTCGTGACTTTCCAGAGAAGCTTCCTACAGCAGCGAAGTTTCTGATGACATTGAGTTTACTCTGCCTTGAAAGTAGCTATGCCAGATTACAGAATGATTTACCAACAGTGGTCATGCCAGTGTCAGCAGCTCTTAGCCAGCAAGCAGCGGAGGCTAAGGATTTGACAGTGAAAACTTATAAAAATCTATGCATTCCTGACAGAAAGCATTTCTGAAAAGAATTCATAAAATGAAATTCCTTGGAAGCATTGCAGGCACTGATGGATAGCATAGTGCCAACTGCTTGCTTCCTGAGGAACTGGGAAGTGTAGGGTTCATCAGGACTTGTTTTCACAAGGCTTGGTGGTGAGGAGTAAATAGGAGAGGAAAAGAGAATCAAATTGGAAGATTCATTTTAGCAGTGTTTGCTGCAATGGTGTGGAAATCAGCACTCTGGGTAGGTCTGGCCTGATGCTCCATAACAAAGACAAAAACTTACACCTCAGGAATACTGTTTGCAGCTACCTGTTATTCTGCAAAGCGTTACTGTGTGCCCAGCAGATGAAAACAGTGGCAAACACTGGAAATAAAAAGCAAAACAACAAACATCTCCAAAGCTGCAACCTGGTATCTATGATTCTTTTCCTTCAGTTGTCTAGAGATCTTTGAAGTTTTGTTTCTAGTCTTCCACGTCACCCTGCTATTATGATTCTTCTTACAAAAATAATACTGTTCTCCCAAGCATATGGAGAGCTGGAATTTTTTATTTATTATTTAATGGAGTCTCTTGTAGTGTCTCTAATACCTGCCATGAATTCAGTTAGTTTATTGTCTTAGGGGGCTTGTGTGGTGTCTGTTTTTTTGCTTAGCGTGGAATCTTAGAAGACAGGCATTATTTTTACTCCCTGAAGAAATAAATATGCAAATTTCTTCTTACCGTTTTAAAAAGGTAGTAAGAGGTCCAACTGTGCTTTCTTTTTGTAGTTGTTAATACCTCTGCTATTTCTTGACTGCTGTTTTACTTGTACCTTGTGCTAAGATTGTCTAGTCTGACAGTCAGTCTAGGCTGAAGTGCAGTGACTCAAGGTTCCCTGTGCACCATGGAAAAGCTAGCAACGTTCAGAATTACAATGTTAGGTTGTTTTGTGTTTTGTTTTGTTCTTCCAACCAGAGGAACACTTCTGTGAATTGGGATATCCACAGTTGGAAAAGACAGAAGGATGAGGACCTTAACTGATCATGGCACATATGAATTTACCATAGAAAATGGCAAATGCAACCTGTATACCAAGAAAGAGTTAAGATTAATGCCTTATTTCAGTCAGTCATTGCTTTCATTCTACTCAGAGGATGATGAATGTACAGCAGGTGCAGAAAAGGCTATGAAGATCAGTGGTACCAAGTTCCTATTTTTGGGAGAGACTGGCAGAGCATGGTTAGTCTAGCATAACAAAGACAGGGAGGAAGTTGTACGGTTTTGTAAATTAGTTTGAGAGTAGAAAAGGAAAAGAAAGATGCCAGAAAGAAGAACTAGTTGCACTAAAAGACAGAGTTAGTGCAGGCAGTTATAAACAGTCATAGTGCAGCCTGCAAATGGGCATTTATTACTTAGGAAAACAATGGGGTTTTTGGGGCCTAGTAGAAGAAACCTAACAGTGAAGCCCAGCAGCCTTGATCAGTTTAAGGAAGGGATTTCACTGTTAATGAAAGAGTGATGTGGCTGCCTGTAATAGGAGGGCCGTGAACTTGGTGGAAAACAAGAAGTACTTCTACTGTCCATCTTCAGCTAGTCAGTTGCTGTTAGGTTTTTGGCTTTTGTAAGTGTTCAGTACCAAGCATTCCACACTGGGATGGAGTTCGGACTGACTGAACTGAAGCAGGTTAATTGAGAAACGTTTCTCTGCTCTTGAACAACGCTCATTAGCAGGGACTCGCTTTCACCCTCTTGCATCTAGACGGAAAATGCTCCTGACCCACAGCACATTTTCTCAGTCAGATAATGAGGAGAACAAGAAACAAGATATCCCAAGGCTTTTTATGGATTAATAGAATCATTTTCCTATAGAGTATGCACACTGATCTCTCTAAATCTCTTCTCTTTGCTTTAAAGCAGTTCACTTGAAACAAACAGAATCTCTTCAAAGCTTTGTCGTCTATTTCCTTTCTGCAGGAACCATTGCTAACTAACAACAAACTGAGCAGAGCTTTGTGGCTTTTCAGCACATGAAAAGTCCCTTCTGGAACAGACATATTATCTGCTGGTGGGAGGCATGTGCATAGTCGCTTTTGCCCGAACTACTTTGAGAAAGCAAGCTATTCTTTACAAAGCTTTCAGACTGGAACTGGTTGATACCAATTTGATCTGTTGCTGAAGCAGTCTGAAAAGTGCGTGCCACCCTCCTTCCACCCAGACTCAAAATGCAGAGTCCTATTCAAATATTCAAAGTTCCGTGTCACTTCTTAACACAGGATATGCTTTCTCTGCTGACTGAGCTCTGTCCAAACGTACCAAGACCTTGACTCACTCCAACGTGTTGGGACCAGCAGAGGGAGCAGCAAACAGCCTGCAACTTCTCATTTGGCATCAGGGTGAAGCCCTAAACAAAAAGGGCAGTGACTGTTTTGAGCCATGCTAGTTCCTTATACAAATGCTTTGGCAAATCGTTTTGCAAACAGGAAAAGCTTCCTTAGGTCAGCGTAGCAAAGAAGACAAAGTTTGGAGCCTGAGTTAACAGCAGTATCTGTGCTGCAAAAAATCTGTTTATCCTCCAAGAATTCTTGTAGGTATTGCCTCAGATTCATTGCCCCCAGCTCTCGAGGCAAACTAACACCATACAAACTGATCTCCCTCTCAGTCTCAGGGATGAAAAGTAACATTTTGAACAACTTGAGACTTACTGGGAAGGTGATAATCCTACTCTAAAATATAGACTTCTGCCTCAGAAGCTGGGAGGCTAATTTTCAGAGGTGTTAAACATTCAGCTTTATAAATGAAGGTGCAGAACCACAAAGACATTTCTAGCTTTACAACAGACATCCTGTATTACGTACAGGAGCCTTCAGAGGCTTCGCCAACAAAACACTACATAGATTAGAAATGTGGAGTTTTTTTGCAGACACCATTTACTCAAGTTTCATTTCAAAGGCAGTCAGAATCCTCAGACTGCAACCCGAAGCAAAAGCCCATTTCAGTTTTTTGGACTGCATTAATTATGAATGAAGAGCCACATATAGAATGGCCTGCAGCCATCCAGCACTAACAGAATGCCAAAACAGTAACATTTTTTGTGTCAAAAAGTAAAGAGATGTAGGAAGTTGCAACAGAAGAAATGCAGAGATTGAGATACAAATTAATATCTCCATTGCACTTACCAAGTCTCAAGAGTCCCTCACCAGTGACTGCAAGTGGGAAAACCACAGAAGGGGCGGTGCAGAAGCAGAGGCTCCAGCTTTAGGTGAAAGGGAATCAATCTCAAGCTACACATTCCACGGTGCATCAACGTGCTGTGCTCCAGAGAGCCCAATTTCTGGCTGTATCACTGTTCAGATGGGCACTGAGCAAGCTCTGTGCCGTGCGTGCAGCAAAACCCCCTGCGATGCACGCTGCCGTGCCTTGCGCCTGGAGGCTGTGACAATTTGATTTCAGCTAACTTTCCTCTGTTCGAAAAAGGCACTTGCTTCAGTTTACTCACAGTGCTTCCTTTTTCTGTAAGGAATAACACATAACACATAACACTACAACATGGTCCTTGATTTCAGCCTCTTCTCTCTGTGAAATGCATCATCACAGAAAAATCAGCTTTACACAGGTAGCAGTGCCTTTGGACACAGTCACTTCACACCAAGATGAATTCTGCTCATCTACGTGCATACCAACACTGTGAGCAGCGGAACTTGCCCGATCCGACCATCAGTTGGACACCAAGGTAACAGAAGTTACACAGGTCCTTCTGAGGTCTTCTGTCACTTTGTGAAATTAAGCTGTAATATTTCCAAGCATATCCATTATTCCAAGTTCCATAATGGTCCTGAGAAGTATTTTGCTCTGTTATCGGACTTTCCATTCCATTTCTCAGGGCTGTCTCATTTTAGTCCTGACGCAGGTACCAGATCTGCTGCTTGGTGTTACCACAGCACCCCTGTTACAGTCAAACAGCTCTGATGTGAGTGAGCTGGGTGCAAATATGAAATTTGCAGCAGTTTGTGGCATTACCGATGCAACCAAGCACAGCACTGGGCTTGCTGCTTGGAAAGACCAACAGCCACAGATCCAGGAGGGTCAGGTCTGGTCTCTGCCATTCCCACGTCAGATGTTAGCACTGTGCTTCCAGGCACGCAGTGGGGGAAAGGAACTGTCAGCTGAAGGAACATCATTCATTTCTACCTTCAAATAAAAGCGCCTGACTTGAAACCTCCACTGGATTATGGCAGCACTGCCTGGCTGGTGTAGCACACTTTTGTGAGCCATGTGTTAGCTGCAAGAGATGCTACCTGCAGCATCTAAGAGAAGGAAGAACAAAGGTAATCAGTGGAAACACCTAACTCTGTGGTTTCTTCTTGCTGCTTCTTTTCTGATTTTGCTTAAAAAATAACCGCAGCTGACTACGATAAGCATTTCTGAGTGCAAGAGGGATAATCTAGTTGCATTATGGAAAGATTAAATACTTTCGTTTTTAATCTCACTTTCACACAGAAGGATCAAGATCTTAACATCAAAATATAATGCAAGGTAATGAAAAACATTTGTACATTTTCTTCTGCACTCCATCGTCATAAGTGCACTCATGTGACTAGAGAATTATAAATTATTTAAGAAAATACAGCAAGGAGCTCGTTCTAAACATGGTTTCTTCTGCCTGCTGATACATCAGCAAACAGAAGCATTTAAGGAGCCCACAGCACTGTCCCATTTGGACTTGGGTATTGCCCCGGTGACTGCAGCAGCTGTTCCTGACACGGGAAGCACCATGCTGCAACCTCTCTGTAATGCAGTGACAGGAGCTGGAATCACAGAATCCCTGAGTTGGAAGGGATCCCTAAAGGCCATCTAGTTCAGTGAACAGGGACACCCACAGCTAGATCAGTTGCTCAGAGAGCCCTCCAGCCCAACCTTAAGTGTTTCCAAGGACGTGGCATTCACCACATCAGAGGCAACCTGTTCCAGTGCTTCACCACCCTTACTATAAACAACTCCTTTCTTACATCCAACCTAAATCTGCCCTGTTTCAGTTTGAGACAGTTTCCCCTTGTCCTGTCACAACAGACTCTAGTAGAGTCTGTTCCCTTCTTTCTTAGAGATCCCCTTTGGTTACTGAAAGAAAGTATACACTAACAGCAGTGTCCTAGTATTAGGGCAGCTCTGCAGCCGTGCCTGTGGACCCCTGTCCTCAGGGTAGGACCACATGGAGAGGTTTGTTGTGCGTTCACTAGCACCCCCAATCTAGATCCTTCAGCTAGGCATAAGAATGCTTCACATTTATGAAGTTTTTGGGAAGCTGATGAAAAATACCCTTGTTGCCTTGCAGATTTAGTTAACGCTGCAAAACAGAAGCAGTGCCACAGCCTCATTTTTATCTACTTAGTCCTCACCTAACAGAACAGGGGCAGTCAAGTTCTCCAAGCCTCTCTCCCACCGCATACAGTGTGTGTCTGCCACCAGCATCTATGAGCAGGTGGCCCTGTCTTCTCAAGGCCCTTCTGACACTTGCAGCAGCTACAACAGCCCACAGGTACCTGTAGAAATGGTATGGTGTTTATCACTTTTTTACACTGCCCCAGGCCATTCCGGTAGGCATTTTGGTACTTACCAAAGAAGGATTACTGTTCCAAGCTTATTTAAAAAACAAAACAAAACAAAAGGAATGACTAATATTAAATGCATTAGTCTGGTGGCCTTCTACAGAACAGGTCTCCCATTTTTTGCATTGTCTTCAGAAGTCTTCAACAGACAAGAGAAAACCAAAAATAAAAGTACCAGAAGCATAGCAGACATGCTGAAAGTGGTTGAAGGCAAATACCAATTCATCATCTCCAGAATTGCAGTCCATGTCTAAAGTACAGCATTAAAAATCCTGGCTGTCACCAGTTAGCTAAGACACTCATGAGGCACAAGCCTTCCCATTTCTTCCTTTTCCAACTACGTGCCCCTGGAAGGCTGCACCCCATCAGATGGCTCCTAGAAGAAAGCAGCTTCCTCCACCCTCTTTGCTATCTGCCATAAAGAAGTAAGATAGATTGGGAGGAAAAACATGACTGCAAGCAAGCTCATTAAGTGGAGAACCTGCATAATTCTAAATCTGCATTCTGATAATATATGTATATATATATATATACACACACATACACATATATATATATACAGCCATTTCCACTGGAAACAACTGTTTCCTAAAGAATCAGCCTCCAAAGTCACACATCCTCAGGCAACCCAGAGACACTGGCTCAGTAGATGAACGCACATCTGCCTCTCCCCATGCACTTACAGCCACCTCTGTTACACATTTGCCCCGGTGGGGACAGCCTCCTTACTGTGCTTTATTAGCAAAGAGCAGATTTTATTCCCAGATCCAACAAGGCTCTCGCCATTCCCCTGGTTCACTTAAAAACTCCACCCATAAACACTGAGATGAGCTGTTGCCCTCTGAACACGCTTTAAAATGAATGCTGTGTTGCTGGACTACAAGGAAACAACCAACATTTTCTAAGAATATCAGCAATTAAGGAAAACTAAGTTAAACTGCAGCTAATGCCAAACCACGTAGGAACTCAAATTTCTGAAGCTTCTAGCATCAAGCACACAAAAACGATTGAAAAAATAATTCTAACAGACTGTCTGCTACAGGCTGGATTCTCTTTCCAAGAAAAGTTCCAAAGTAGTTCCTGTTGCTGGGCATTATCAAACACATCCTCCTCCTCACCTCTGTTAGCTGAGAGCAAGGGGAACAGTGGAGCAATGAAGGATTTTCCAGACATTGTAATAGCATTCTGGAGCCTGCTTACCATTAGCACATAGTTTTATGTTGTAAACTATCCCTCCTTCCATTCCTTATTTATAACACCCTGTCATATTAAGTAAAGCAGAAATCAGGCAAAAAAACCCAAAACAAAACAAAACCCAAACAACCCTCAATATCGCAGGACAGTGTTGCACAAATCAAAGCATGGACCCAACAAGCACCTGCACTGCACATCATTGTTATGGGTCTGAGATGCAACCACCGCTGCTCTCGTTCTTCTCAGATTTGTCTTACATCATTCCCCTCTTAACTCCTCACAAGGGTGAGTTGTTCCAAACTCTTTTATTTTATATACAGGAGGTTTGTCTGCACGAACAGGAGCCCACAGCAAAACTACAGCTATGCAGCTGCTTGAAGGCAGCTACAAAACCAGCAACTTCCATCTAGTAAGAAAATCCAGGATCTTGATAGAAGGCAACCTTGTTTTGAATCAGTGATAGCAAACCACTCCAGTAACTGTGGAAAGCAGAACAAAAACCCTGTTAAGGTTTATTCCAACAACGTAAGCTTTGGTATTTTTCCATTATACATGGAAGAAAGAAAAGGTTAAGAAAAAAAAAAAAGACCCTAGCAAGCAGTACCAAAATTGGATCTTCTGAATATTCTCCCTAAATGGATTGTACCAGTGGTTAGTAAGATCCTGTGAAAATCAGAAGTCTCATCATGTGCCTGACCATGGGCAGATCTCAGAGAGTTTGAACTTTATTGACATAGAAGCTTCAGTCAGAAACATTCCAGTTTGGTCAATGTGTTTAGAGCAAAAGTTGGCTTGAACTCTGCACTGACAGCATTGGTGCCTTTCCTACCACTCAGTGTTAGTAAAATGCAAAGTCAGAGTGGCAAAGCTCAGAGTCCCCGAGAGGAACCCAAGATAATCAGTAAGCCAGTTTCATACACAGATAAAATATTCCTGCAGATTAATATGACTGTAAGGCTCAGATACAGCTTGTGTGTTAGAGTATTACGACTGTCATTTGAACTTGCAGTGTTTATTCTCCGCACTGCACTGACGTCCCTCTGAATGGGAAAGCACTTCCTGCTCACCACGATGCTTTTTCAGAATCAAAGAAAACTGTTGGAAGTTGCCTTTGTTAAGCTGTGCTCATCAGGAGGCTTCAGAAGCTACCAAACAGACCGCTGAGCCCTTACCCAGTATTTTTGAAAGTCCCTTGGGTTTATAAAGCTCTAAAAGAAAAAAGTGAGTTAGCATAATTCAATATTAGTTTCGTACACAATAGAAGACAACTTCATAGCTTGGTATAACTCTGTCTGGCCTGCAGTTTTATAACACAGCAAATTACACAAAAGGTGGCAATAGGATTACCAGCATGTTAAGCTAACTGGGGAGTGAAATCCCATGGAAAGCTTTAATCCTGCCAATGTAAGAAAGCATCTTTGACTTCTTGGAGGAGAAAGAGGAGAGAAAATGCTTACTTGAAAAAGCACTTTAAGCAGGTAAACCTAGCAGTGTGAGGCATAGAAGTAGGCTAAAGCATGAGTTCATGATGCAAATGGATCACTCACTGGATGACTCTCTCAGGATGTACCAAATCCTATTATACACAGTTCAACTTATTTTCCCTGCAAGCTGGAGAAGCAAATTTACATCATCCCAGAAAATGCTAGAAGACACAGCTTCAGGAGCACTTTTTTTTTTTTCCCCTTAGATTTATACAGGATTTCCTTTAAAGAAAAAAAAATCAACAAAAAAAATACAACCCACCAAAACAAAAAAAGCCAAACTCTTGCCATTCTTACGGAAAGGTCCTTCTGGAACACACTTACCTCAATTTTGTCTGTCTGCTTTCTGACATTCCCTGGTATAGCAAGCAGGGTCCAATTAGCACTGGATAGAAGGCAGCACATGCGTAGTCTCAGCTTTCACAAAGTGGATTTTTTAATCAGACCAGTTAAATGCAATCTACAATTTTGTTTTGTTCGCATACACTAAAAAGACCTCTGGAATATTTCAGTTTAACTGCTTGACAACTGCTCTCAGCTAGAGCAAAGTGACATAACACACACGGTGCTCATCAATAAACACTGCACGAGTATTTAAAAAAAGTGGAAGTTTATTCATCTTTGAATGGCTCAAATAGCAAAGAAAAGGACAGGGTAAGGCATCAGCCGAGACAAGTTTCGTATGTCTGGTGGCTTCATAACACCTCAGCTCCCAGCAGACAGACTCCAAAGCAAAGTCACAATGTTAGTGGTTAGACTCCCTGGCTAAGTAGACCAAAATGAGTACACAGGAAGATGATGTCTGGCTCATTTGCCATAGTTACATGAGTAACTTTAATTCTGCACTTGGCAGTCTACTAACACACATACAAAATTCCTACTGATAAATATTTAACGTGACAAAGATAACTTCTAAGACTTGAGCCCCTAGAATGTCCGTTAGCACGAAAGTTAAATATTTGTTACCTAGTTTGCTTGAGCACATTTTAAACTGTCAGTTATAGGCTTACACATGTATAAAAAGTGTAAGTTTGTGGAATTGATCCAGCCCACCTGGCCCCAGAGGAGTCCAAAACCCTCAAACCTTCTGGTATATTTTTAGTTAAGATGCAGCACACTCACTCATCACGTGCAGGTATTCCTGCTATTCTGAAGCAACTGAGGCAGTACATTTTGTTTGGGGATTTTGGATGTCCACGGTAAATGTTTCTGTATTGTAAAAGCATCTTTGATTGTTTAATATCAACATTAACTAGAAAAAGTAGCTACAATGTTCCCCATTTTAAAATCAACATAAAGTAGACTAAACAGTACAAAACCTGCAGCGAGCTTCAGCATAACACACTGTGTTCCTGCAGCTGAGTGTCAGGAGCACAAAAGAAATTAACCGATGGCACTGGAATTTCCCAGACAACATCTTAACTCAAAACACAGCAGCGCTACTGAATCAGCTCCACCCCACCCTACTCCAGGGAGTTTAAACCCAAGGAACACCTAGACAAACATCTACTCGCACAGGGAAGCTTCAAGGTATCAGTACGTTAAGTTCTAAGCAGCCATTCCAGGCTCGGATGTGCCACAGGCTTTTGACTTCCATCTTACACGTATTCTGACCTTTCAGCTATAAGATGCCATATAGTTCACCAAGCTACAGATGACTGAATATGCTCTGTATTATTCACAAAACCATAGGATGGCACACATCTGAAGAACAGACACCGCTAGCAGACAGCTAGTTAGCGAGATCATTCCTGGAACTGCACTCTGCTGAGAGGGCAGGCTCGCACTGATGCGCAGGGAGAGTCTCCATGCAACAAGCTGAAAATACACCCTTGACTAAGCAACCTGCTGCTTTAGGTTTTAAAATTAAGGCATGTTCAAATGCTTCAATGTAGAAGATTACATCACTCTTGTAGGTTAATCAGGTAATGCGGAGCCACGTAGAATTTTCCTCAGCATAACTGTTGGCATGTACATTATTCTTTCCTGCTTTGCACAACTCCATGGCAAAACCACCTCCTGTTAGGTATCACGTTCACAACTGGAATTTTCAAGGCAACGAAAGACAAAGTGACAATTATCAATGATAAAAAAGTATGCTTTACAAGAAACCACAAAGTAATATTTCCCCCCATTTACTAATAAAGAAAAGACTCCCCATGAAACACTACATTCAGAAGAAATGTGAGAAGGTAGGCGATCATGAAATGGTTTGCTTCTCTTGAAGCCACATCAATCTTTTTCAGTGAATTTGACTTTCAGTGCAGCTCCAATTCATGCTTTTAGTGGTACATTACAATTTCCAACATGTTAGAGTAATTTCAGTCACTTGAGCCTTCAATGGCATGCTGATAAATTATGGTTTTTTATTAGTATGGTCAAAGTAGGAAAGGAATTCGGGGTTTTGATTATAAAATGCAACATCTTTCTCTGATCCTCTTAGCTAGGCTTTTTCTTTTCTTCTTTCCATTCTTCTCTTTGCTGTCCTCCATTTTTCTGGCTCTAATTTCTCTCATCAAATCAAAAAACACCTGGAAAAGATGGAAGAACGTAAATGCCAAAACACCATCAGACCCCTGAGTTACTTCAGGTTATCACTGATGACATCTACTTCTGGTGGTGAGAATACAATCAGTTACACATCATCAGTCTGAGCAAACAAAGACTAACCCAACAAATCTCTCACTGGTTTTCAAGGCCAAGTTCAAGTGATGCACATCTGCTTCTTTCATGGTACCTGTAGCTCAATTAGCTTCTGCTGTTTGCTTATGAACCCTGTCAGAAGAATTAAAGCAAGACTCATATCGCTATCTGGGGTTTTATTTTTGCCCCCATTTCCTATCCACATCTTACATCTTACCCTGAGGAGACTCAGGGAAATCAGTTTACATTTTGAGACTATTCAGTGATGAACTGCAAAGATTGAAGCACTGCTACCATTAGTTCTAGTAGCACACACTAAACATTTCACAGTCACTGTGCCCCATGATGCAAATCTAAACAAAAAGTGCAGAAAAAATGAATTAGCATTCCCTTTACACACGGGTTATCAACCATACAACTACATAAGCTATTTTCAGATTAGGTATCTCAAAGTGTGCATAAACTTCGTTATTATCAAGTAGGAAACAGAAGTTGGAGACGTATCAGTGACTCATTTACGAGAGGAAAGATTGTAAGCTAAGGCCTATGACAGGAGCCTTAAATTACTTCATTCATTAAGACAATCTTGCCTTAGAGAGGGCTACAGAAAAGAACTGTTTCATCTTTGTTATCATAGGAGATCATTTGAACAGTTCTAAAACTTCTCCACCAGGAAGACTCCCCTCCTGATCTGTCAGGGGGCTTGATCCATTTCTATGCAGCACAGACAGTGCAAGGACTGAAAATCTCTTCTGTAAGAACACAGCAGGTATTTTTATCTGCAATCACACTAATCTCTACTGACTGCAGCAAAAGCATGAACTTCCATTACAGAGGATATGAGGAAAATCAATGCAACTATGTGTCTCCATCAAAAAATACAAGTGCCTTTAGGATACTACACGTTGAAATTGCTTGCTTTACGTAAACCTCTATTAATGGTAAGCTGCAACTGTCAGCTTGCTTAAGCCTGGCACTGTATCACAGCATCTGGGATACGTAACCTAGTGTGAGAAAATCTTCCTTTGCTTACTGTTGTTACCAGAGTGAGTGAAAGCTCAAGCCCACCCTTCTGGAACTTAGAAAAGAACATTTTTTTATAGAATACTAACGTAAGTTCATATAATTAACCCTGTAACTTCAGATGCTTTAAGAAAACAAGTAACTAATACCTGGTATTCACTAGGGCCAACAAAGCCTCCTTGGGAGCAGCCCTGCGGAGGACTTCAGGGTTTTGGTAGATAAAAAACCTAACAGGAGTCAGCAGTGTGTGTCAGCTTGCAGCCCAGAAGGCCAATGGTATCTCCTGGGCTGCATCAAAAGAGGAGTGGCCAGCAGAGTGAGGGTGCCTTCCTACTCTGCTCTTGTGAGACCCCATCTTGAGCACCACATCCAGGTCTGGGGCCCACAGCTCAAGAAAGATGTGGACATTTTGATACAGGTCCAGAGGGAGGCCATGAAGACGATCAAAGGGCCGGAGCATCTCTCTGAGGAAAAGAGGTTAAAGAAGCTGGCTTCTTATTCAGCCTAGAGAAGAGACGGATCGGGGGAGAACTCACTGTGGCCTTTCAATACTTAAAGGGAGCTTATGAACAGGAGGGCAATCAACTTTTTGCATGGGCAGGCAGCGGTAGGACAAGGAGGAATGGTTTTAAACTAAAAGAAGGAAGAAGGATTAGATATCAGGGAGAAATTTTTTAACCAGAGGGTGATGAGGTGCTGGAAAAGGTTGCCCAGAGAAGTTGCAGATGCCCAATCCCTGGAGGTGTTCACAGCCACTTTGGATGGGCAGCCTCACCTAGTGCCCGATCTAACGGCTGGCAAACCTGCCTGTAGGAAGGGGATGGGAACCACATGATCTTTGAGGTCCCTTCCAACCCAAGCCATTCTATGACTCATTTACAGATCTTCAGATCAGAACTCTATGTAATACATATCAATCTGGGTCCGTAATGCCACCTGTTCCAAAAAGAAGCCTTGAGCTCTTCAGTAGCCTATCATGTGAATGCAAAAGTTATTGGCTATGTATCTTAAAAATATTCACTTTTGCCCCCCTGCTGCTAAAGGGTGATGAAACAGATTTGGACGACCTCAGAATTTCTGCAAGACTGAAACAGGTGGATGTTAATTGCAATTATGCACTAAAACTAAAAGCAACTGAACTGCTCTACATTTAATTGACTTAATGTTCCCTGCAGAACAGCATGACATTTTTACTTTAGCACTGAACAATCCATTTGTTCACAATGACAACTGGCAGATGACAACAGCAAAGTTTAAGTTATTGCAAAACAGTACTCCTATTACTGCTTTATGCTTCAACTACTCATATGTAAGCATCTACATTAGAAAATTTCTGGGTCATCAAGTCTATCAAGAGGTCTGAAAGAAAAAAATCTGCACTTCAAACTAAGCTTCTCACTTTTGCCAGATACCTATTACTTTTTCAGTCTACAAGGCTGCCAGCTATTCCAACTGCTGTGTTTCAAGAAGTCCTGCCTTCTCAAGATGCAAGTGAAATACTTAGAGCTCATCAGTAATTTATCATCTTTGTGCTTTCTTATGACCTTCTGATCCAGGCTTTATCCCAAAAAGCTCTGGAGGCACTTCTGGGCCATTTAGAACCTAAAAGAGTAAATCCATTCTTCATCGACACAACACACAGGCACGTGGTTAGACAAGGGTAGACAGGATTCCAATCCCTCCCTTGGTTTTCTAAGCCATTTTATTCCTCAGACAGCATTCTCACTGTCTAGAAGCAGTTTTATCTTCCAGTTACAGAAAACACAAGAAGACAAGGCTAATACAATTGCCTCAGTAACTTTTTAACAATAAAAGGTCTTGTCTAATGACTTAACCCATCACAGTTTAGGATGTGATAACTTGCTATGCCTAATGCACGCTCACCGTTTCATATTAAGCAACTCAGTCACACACTCATCACAAGCTACAGGAGAAAAGCATTTGTTTTAAGATCCCCCCCCCCCAAGTAAAGAGGCTAAAATAACTTGAACGTGTAGGCTATGACCCATAGAAGACAAATGTAAAGTAAAAACTGACAGAGATTGTTTTATTATTAGGTGAGTTACGAGGCAAGTCATTACCTTGTCAACATTGGCTCGTGTTTTTGCAGAAGTTTCCACATAGTTAACATTCCACTGGTCAGCTCTGTTTTTTGCTTCTTCTATAGAAACTTGCCTTTTATCTTCCAAATCTGATTTGTTACCTACTAGCAAAAAAGGAACATTCTCATCTTCTTTTACTCTTAAGATCTGCTCCCTAGAGAAAAATAGAAAAGCAAAAAATAAATTACTTTATGGAGTATTTTCTGGAGTACTGTTCTTAGAACACAAGAATAAGAATGCAGATTTAAACACTCCTCCATCCTTTTCCTTTTATACTCGCTCACTCTTTTTATGAAGCTTACATAGCAGCAACATCTTAAACCAAGACAGACTGTTGGTTTTCCAGGAAGATGAATCAGTAACAGATTAAGCAAAGTTGAACAGGTGAGAATTTAAACTAATAAAGTTCTCCTTTTATTAAAGATATTACTTGACACTATTTCTCACTGCATTTTATTATTATTAGCAATCACATTTTTTAATATACCCAGACTACATTCTTACACTCGACTTTTTTTTTTGTGCCACTTTTAAAGCTGATGAAATTAAGTAATTAGGTAGTAAGCTTAACAAGAGAAAAATCTCCTTTCAGGAATCTTTCTGAAGTCACTTATATGCAGCCCCTACAAAGACCTTAATGCAGTTATAAGCCAGCGTAAGGATAACAAGTTGCACATACATCAGATGTTTAAGGAAAGATCCTGTCTGAACCACTCCAATGAAGAGTTTAAATTTATAAACAGAGCCAAGTACTACAAATGCTTTGGTACATCCATCTGAAGAACACTGCTCCTGGAAGACAAGCATTCTCTCTTTTGCCTCAGAAAGCTGTACAAAGTTAGCAATGACATTCAGCCCTCCATCGTGGAACAGTTTCTGAAGATCAACAAGAAGCACAAAGAACCACATTCCCTTTTCTGGCTGAGGTGAAGCCTATTAGCAGATTTCATGTGGAACAGAAAGAAAGTGGGAAGAGTCAACTGATCCTGTAACTATCCTTTGTTTGGGCACACATCAGAATCCTCTTGTTGGTGTGAGATGATTTCCTTTTTGTAGCATTTAGTTTTGTTGAGTTAGTTTCTCTCTTCTTTTAAACCAACAGATATGCATTGGAGGCAGCCTGTAACACCACATTCATCTCTCAGACGTAATTAAAGTAACATTCCTTCCCTCCCTGCTAAATAGAGCAAGTGTTGCACCTGTGCTTGCAGATATTAAGTAGCTTGAATAGCCAGTGGATTAGGATGAGTGAAAACACCAGGATTCAGTGCAACAATGACAGAATCCGTTAGAATAAGACTTTCAGATAAAAGACTAGATATACCAGATTGAAGCCTAAGACTTAAATTCTCTGCAGCCTCTTCTCAAAGCAAGAACACATTTTATCAAATCGCCTTTCAAACATTTAAAAATGTAGTCCTAGCAGATGTGCCTTCTATTGGAAAAAAAATTACCTAAAAGAACGATGGCATTTCAGAGCCCCCTGGAAAACCCATGGAAGATAGCAATAGGGAACAGCTCTGCTGATGCCACTCAAGGAGAACGAAATTCTATGGAAACACTAAAATGTCCAAATTCTTCTTTAGTCATTTTCTTTTGCATCCGTCTCTTAAGTGGTATCATCTCAGGCTAGTCAACAATGCCAAAGGTATTTTAACTGAACCTTTCAGGAGACACAGGGTATTTTTACACAGAGCAGGAAGAATACATTGTTATGGGGCCTATTTTAGCACTTAGGCTTCAGTAGTTTCAAAAACAACTTGAAAAGCACTTTAAGAATTGTACTGGGCAGAGTTTTAATCTCTGCATCAAAGGGCTTCTTTTTCTTCCACTTCTTTCCTGTTTCAGCATACATACTGTCAACACTCACCCTGGCTCAAAAAACAGGACTTCTTTCTAGATTCACAGAAGACGGAAGAGGGCCTCTGAAGAAGCCATTTTGCACTACAGAGCTCAGCCATACTAAGCAGCCCTCCAGGACTGCCATAAGTAGCATAAGCCTGTAAACGAGTCTGGGCTCCTCTCTCCCTCTTTAAAGACACAAATACATACACTCACATACTGAGAAAAAGAAACTAAGAAAACAAACACACACCAGAAGGGGACAAGCTTTCTTTCTCCCCTCTGCATAACTCCTCCTCCACCCTTACAGAAGATTTTAAATGTATTCTATACTTAGTCCTAATTAACCTGAGCTATGATAACATCTCTAAGAACGCTTATTTCAACGAGATGCAGATCATTTCCTTTTACATTATCGCCTTCCAATTTTGCTTAACTTTGAACTGCTAAAATTTTGGGGGAGTGGTGACTTTTTTTACTGTAATATTATATAGCAATGAGATTTTTTTCTTTGTAGATACGTGGAGGGATGAGTGTTTTAAACAGGCTCTCAAGCAAATTTAAATACACATAATATGATGCTGTCCAAATCTCTTACCATTACAAGGGTCTTAATACCTTGCATGCTTGAAAAACACTTGAAAAATAAAGAAAACAACTGGCCTATTAAATCCTCATCCACACCTAGTTGACAAAGGAGAGAGGCCGTGGATGTGATACAAAGATTTTATTAAAGCCTTTGACTCTGCCTTCCTCTGTACCCTCCTGCAGAAGCTAGCAGCCATGCTTTGGACAGGTACACTCTTTGCTGGCTGAATAAAACTGGTTGGAGGGCCAGGCCCAGAGTGGTGGTGAATGGAGCTAAATCCAACTGGCGACCAGAATGAGTGACGTTCCAGAGCAGTCAGTGCTGGAGCCAGCCTTGTTTAATGTCTTTATTAACAATCTGGACAAGAAGATCGAGTGCACCCACAGTAAGTTTGCAGATGACATCAAGCTGGGAGGAAGAGTTGATCTTCCTGAGAGCTGGAAGGCGCCACAGAGGTGGCTGGATGAGCTGAGGCCTATCGCATGAGATCGAAAAGACCAGGTCCAGCATTTCAGTAACAGTAATCCCATGCATCACTACAGACCTGGAGCAGAGTGGCTGGCAAAAGCCACATGGGCCAAAAGGATTCAAGCATGTTAGCTGACAGCTGGCTGAATATGAACAAGCAGTGTGCGCCCAGGTGGCCAAGAAATCAGTGGCATCTGGCTTGTAACAGATAGTGCAGACAGCAGCATTAGGAGATGGCTGTCCATCAGTACTCAGCACTGGAGAGGCTGCCTATTCACAAACATGATTCTTTGCACTGTAGTGTAAGTGTAAAGCAACACTGATTTACAAAAGGCATCTGCTCTGTTGCAGTCATCTCTCTGGCATTCAGAAGCAGAGCAGCAAAGATATCTGAAGCGGCACAAAGATAATAAAGGTATGGTTAGGCATCTATTCAAGGTAACGTGACTACAGTCATCTATTCTGGACTACCAATGATACTGCAAAAAAAAAAAAAAACGGTAAGAACCTCACTATAATTACAATAACTTGCCTTGTAACCTACCTGAAATCTGCAGTAGCTGCAAATGACTCCAGCTCTGTAATAGAGAAAACGCAAAGAAAGCCTTCTCCACTTCGGAAGTAGTTGTCTCTAATTGCAGCATAGTCCTCCTGCCCTGCTGTGTCCAATATATCAATTTGCACCTCTTCCCCATCCAGAACCACCTTTTTCCTGTAGCTGTCAGCTTTGGTGGGCTCATAATCTTCTACAAACTAGAACCAAAAATGTTACTGTTTGAAAACCAGGTCTGCGCAGGGCAAATGCATCTATTTTCTTTATGGATATAACAAACATTTCACATGATCACAATAATAAGTAAGCCCATGTATTCAGACTACATGAAATACTCAAGTTATTCAACATAGCTAAAAGCAGGCTCCCCATCAACCCAAACCACTGACGGGATTGTATTTTTTTCAGCCATTACAAGGAAATTTTAAAAGGAACTGAAAAACATCAGTGGCCGTGCACCAAGTGTCTACTTTTGGTTAAGCACAGCATCTGGCTGCATTTCATTATAGTGTCAGACATTTCTGAGTATATTTAGTATTGATTTTTAAGGGACACCGAAGGCACAGCTTCCATTTCTTAGTCAAAAAGAATGACTTTCACTGACAGAAAAAGGCATATTTACATATTGACGGGTGTCTCTAAAGGAAAAAACTCAGAATTTCAAAGTCAGTTTGGGTTGGAGGGGACCTTAAAAAGCCCACCTGTTCCAATCCCCACGCTGAGGGCAGGGACACCTCCCAGTAAACTAGGTTGCCCGTGGCCCCATTCAACCTGGCCTTGAACACTTGCAGGGATGAGGTGCCCACACTCTGGACAGCCTGTGCCAGTGCAAAAATATTTGTGCTCAATTTAATAGTTGACATTTGTACATCATATACATTCATTAGACCTTTCCAGAAAATAACTGTGCCAATTAATGCTTAAGTAAGAACACTACATAACAGACGTCACACGGGATAATTTAGAGGGGACATTCTTACCTCATCATACATAAACTGTAGTGTTAAAGCAGATTTTCCTACACCACCACTTCCCACCATGATGACTTTATGTAAAGCCAGCGAATTCTGCCCCTTAGGCTTATTTGCTGCCATCTTTGGATTACAGAAAATTCACAGGTATAAAACGAAAACCTAGAAGAAAAAATATCACTTCATTAGTTCTCCCCTTCCCACTGCAGTGCTTTAAATGCATTCATTTCAAATCCCTGCACAGCTCAGATTTAGAGATATTTAGGTTTCAGTTCTGTTACCTTCACTGAAAACCACTTCTTACTGGAAATCATTCTGCAAATTACAACAAGCTCATCATTCTTTTTTTTGGTGGCAAGAAAGCCATCACCATCTGCAGAGGGCACAGGTTCACAGCATCCAACAACAATTAGGGAGAAAGATTTACATTTTGGTACGTGATGGTTTCTGTTACAGACATGGCATTTGGCAGGAATTCCTCTTAGTTTACTAAGAAAGAATTGTGGAAAGGAAACCACAGTGAGTCAAGACAAGAAAGCGTGAGATATGACAGCTGCAGGGAAAAAAACCAGACATTTGAAGGAATTTCCAGCTCAAATAGCAGGCACTGGGACTACAGTAGCATCAACAAGGATTGGTTTCGTGCACTTTTCAGAGAAAACCAGGCAACTGTGTCATTTCAATCCTAAAAACAACCTGTTTCTGCAGGTCAATCAGGAACTGAAAGAACAATCTAGTTGAGGCAGAGTGCAAAGAATCAACTTGTCTCTGCAGACTACAAACACAGTTACCCAACGTGCTACAACAGCTCTTCTAGTCCCACAGCTGCTGGGTCAAACACAGTCTGCACCTCAGCAATGTTATGGGGCTCTGTCACAGTTCATTCCCACACACGCTCTAATGTGTGTGTGCACGTATACAGGAAATAATCCCGTCAGATTTGGGGTTTTCTGTTTTTAAATCACATGGTTTTTAGCAGAACCCCAGCTGTTCTCATCCCTCACCTTCCTTTCATTCCTTCCCTATCCCAATAACAGCATTACTGTATTTGTGTTTAAAGGAAGGCAAAACATTCTGTCTTAAAAACGCAAGAAAGTCTGCACAGATTTACAAGAATGCTTAAAATCTCTTCAGCATCCCCTTCCTCCAGTGATTAAGGTCAAAAGCTCTAATGTCCAAAATGACTTCTGTGTTACAGAGGATGTAAATACACATCTACAACAGCAACAGAACCAAACAGTTGACAAGAAAGCTCAGAAAGCACTCACATGGCAACGCAGGTTACACACAGAACCATCAGACAATAACAGCTCACTAATAAGATGCCTTTACTTCTGACAGTCTCACACTAAAATTACGTTCTGCACTGTGAATCACCATTGTGTGCAAATCAAACAACTGGAACATCAAGAACAACAATTTCCTTGAAACTTGCACCAAAGCCCTTAGCTGAGAACATGTTTTTGTCAGCAGTGAGGCACGTACATAGAAAAGCATGCTGACTGAAATGTCATTAAAGACTGAACCAATCCTTCCTGCAATTAAAGATAAACACAGAAGAAATCTACATGAAGAACTCTGGATCACAACAGTAACGCTGCCTATTACGCTGTCAAAGAACTCTGAAAATGCATTGAATGGCTTAAATTGTTTCTTCCAAAAGGGTTATCCAAGTGAAATGAGCACGAATGAGCTGCTGCTCTAATTACAGACACGTAGCAGAGAAACATAACTAACGTTACATTACAGTTTGTTTTTTTTTAAAGGAGCACAAGAACAAAACAAAACTGGCTTTTGGTCATTGAAGCTTAAGAAGAACCACTGCTTGCTTTTTACTCAAGAGGGAGCATGAGAACATGAAAATAACTCCAAGCTGGGTACATTTTCAACCCGCTACAGCACATTTTGAACTACTCCATATCGTTCTGCTTTTGCATTTTTCTCTAGAGAGAAAAGAACGTATACCAAAAGTTGTGCCTTTCTTTGTAACATGTGTTTCATACAAATAATACGTAGAAGCACTTCTCTGAACCAGCAACTGATAAGAGCTAGTTTTGACAAGTTTACATTGCAATAAATACCCTTGGATGCACAAATACTGAAGCACCAGCACACACAGGTATGGCCACACCAATTCTACTGAGCAACAAACAGAGCATTCTTCCACATGAACATCAACAGTGCAGGAAATTCAAATGAGTTCAGCAGGACCGCTGTCAGATGTGTCTCTGCAAGATCAATACCACCACTTGCTCTAATATATGAGTCACGTTTCACCGTAACACTTGTTGTAAATTAACCTGTAATCTTTAGGTAGACTGATCAATGGGAATGTTCCTATTCTATGAGAAGCTCCAATTCAGCCAGCAGGATTCCAGCATACAATTAGCTGCCACTTGTTCTCTGTCCAGCTGACAAACTGCTTTCAAAACAGAAAGATCCTTATAAGCAGTCAAGTTAGTGAAGATGCTTCTTTCCACTGAACGTTCTTCTAAGATCTTGTGGCAGGCGATCATTTTCAGAAGCCCTGATAACATCTTTTCAAAGAAGCATAAGAGACAAAGTGAAAGAAAAACTCAGAATTAAGAAAAACCTGACCCAACCAGTCATCAGGACATCAATAACCATCAGTGGACAGCATCCCAGTGAGATATCAAAGAGAGCTGCACTTCATGCTACTCCATTTCAAATCTGACAGATAAGCTTGTCACCAATACTCCACCCCACTTGGCGGTGGGAGGAGGCTCAGTGAGGTCAGTTTGCTTTCAAGTTCTTCACAATCCAACAAAGATACAAGACTGGCAAATTCAGGCCTGCTGAATGGGAAAGTAGAAAAGACCAAGAAATAAGCTACAAACTGAGCAGGATTCTATGCAAGCGGCATTCAATCCAGAGACTGCCCTACAGCACATACAGCACTTGAGAGAACGCAGACCTCAGAAGTGATGTTACTGCCACATACCCCTACCTCTTCCAGTCTGCCTTTTAAAGCAAAGTGGATCATAGCTTCCAATTTTAACAGTAAAGTATGCAAGATGCAAAGCAAATTTTCCTATCCTTAATTCATGTAGCCTTCTTTGCGTTCATAAAAAAATACAAGTTTTGTTCATATCTGTTTTCTTGGTTGTTCTACTCTGACAAAACTGGCAGAGCGTGGCAGGAATGCTGTTGTGTGTAGGTCAAAAAAGCACACTTTCATATTTTGTTGTAGTGCGATTTATTTTTTCCATCTTGACACTAAAAAACTGTTCTGAGTTCCAAAGACAAACAGGCTGACCTGCAGCAGAGCCCCACGTTACGACACAGCAGCGGAGCTCACAGAGATAAGCAGGGTGTTGTCAATAGCTGTGTAATCCATCCATACAGGTCAGCTGTTTACCACACCCACTGGTAATCCCCACCCAGCAATAAAGCTGATGAGATATACCAGTTTATTTTTAAACAGTTCTTTGCGTAGTCTAACAAGTCATAGGAGAAGTGAAAGCTTAACTGGCTCGACAGTGTACTCCCGTATCTTCACTTGAAGGGCGAGAGCTGTCTAACCACCACCATGGATCTCTCCTCACCTATGCTGCAGATAAGCTCCTAGGAACTGCCCTTCACAACATGTACGAGCACAGAAATGCACAAACAGATGCGTCTCAGTGGCTGCTCAGCTGAAGAGAGTTCTGCAAACCCCTACAGCTGCTCATTATCTGCATGCAGACAAGTGCTCACCCCAGTTCTGTGCTCCTTCTCATGGCAGGCTTCCAGCTGGAGCCAGGATCATTGATGTAGACCACGTTAGGGTGGGCTTAGATTACAGACGAACTGAAGGAGAAGCAACTAGAATTCGTGTTAGCATCAGCCACAAAGTCCAGCTGCAGAAATATATTCCAAAGGATGAAGAGTAGGGAGAAAAACAACCTAAGATCACTCGGCTTAGCAAAAGGAACTTGTAGCTGGATGTGTAAAATGTGTCTCTCTCAAGCGACCAGCAGCTACCTGTCGTAATGCTAACTCTCCCAGAGCTGCACACCTTGCACAGCAGGCCCTCTGTTGAAGAAGCACTGTGTGCCCACTGGATCTAAACATGGCAGGCAGCTCCAGCCACCAGAGGAACAGACAGGAGAGTGTTCCTGTAGAAGGACCCGAACAAGGAAGCTAAGTGTGTTTGCATCACGTTAAATCTTGTATAAAGTCTTGAAGCATGGAGCAGCTATCCAGATTCACAAGCACAAGTAGGACGATGAGGTACCAGTACAATTAGAGGTTTTCAACTCCAGGGACAAGATTAAATGGCCAGATATCTTTGCAAATGTCTGACAGTGGAAAAAAAAACAAGTAGTAATTTCTGATCTCCCCGCTGCAAGTGTCTGTCATCCAAATTCTCAGATTCTCTTTGGAAATTAATTCTTACAGAATAATGTGCTCCAAAACAACTATGCAAAGCATTCTTACAGATGTGCAAACATGGCCGACTGTGTACCAGCTTAAATAAATGGCTGTCTAGCTCACATTGCATCTTTTCCTTCACAAGGAGCACTGATACAGATCTCTCTTCAGCTAGCAGCAAATACACAGCAAATTTAGTGAACAATCAGACCCAAGGCATCTACTCCTGCCAGAATGTACCTGACCCTGGCCAACAATCCAAAAATTAAGGAAGAGTAGATCAGATGATCAGTTGGCCTGATTTTCAAGGGAAACTGACTAAAAGGGGTCAAGAAGTTACGCTGTGCATTTTGATCCCTCTGGAGTCTCATGAACGCAATCTCAAAGAGCGCAGACCAGGGAAGGAGAAACATTACACTAAGTCACGTCATCACAGGCACGAATTCAGCTGGCAATTTCTGCAGTGCTGTACATAAGGCTGAATGCAGGCTTTGTGAAAATGCACTTGTCCTTAACAGGAGAACTTTCATTTGCTGCAGGCATTTGTGTGAAGGAGACTGGTTCAACACAGCTCTGTGTTTGAAGATAATTGGTACCGTTAGCATACTAGATTCCAGTTAATAAGAAGGGATAGTGGTGTCTTCCTTCAACTACAAAACAGTTTCTTACTATTAGTAGTTTTATAGCCTTCATAACGCTGTGACATCAAAACTGAACTCCAATTCCTTTGCTTCTGTTCTCTTTAAGGGAAAATTATGTGAAGATTTGCAGGATGGTAACATTAAGTTTATTACCCTCTCACTTCTATGATGAGCACTGGGGACTGTTTCACATAGAGAGCATCAATAACAACTTACACGTCACAGCACCTGATTTTGGTGTTTTCCCACCCATTCCTCTAAAATTCAACAGATTTGGAGGAACACAAGTGATTCCACTGAAATACACGAGCTATGGGTATGATATCAAGAACTACAATTAGAATGCTTTGCCTGGAATACCTCCCGAAAGGCAAAATATTTACCAATTGCTTACTGAACAATAATAATGGAAACCTATGATCTCCTGAACTAATGTCTCTTTTCTAAACTAAGACCTATTATTATGTCATTATGTACTTTAAGCGTCGTTTAAAGTATCACATCAGAAACATTAGCTGTAACTTCTTTATTTCCTTCTAAAGTGAAAATCGACTGCGACTCAACAGTCCTAAAG
This sequence comes from Tympanuchus pallidicinctus, assembly GCF_026119805.1. NCBI lineage: Eukaryota > Metazoa > Chordata > Aves > Galliformes > Phasianidae > Tympanuchus > Tympanuchus pallidicinctus. Next base: position 740,227 of record NW_026294752.1, on the reverse strand, counting down.
TAAATGTCAATATTGTCCAGTTTCTCAAATTCTCCTGCAAAGTGACTCACAAATCTGTTGTTTCATATGCCTTACAAGTGACAAAAGTTCAGATTCTGGGGAAAAAACAGAAAAGCAATGATAAAAAAGACTGAATATATTTCATTTCCCTAGGGACCATCAAGAAATTTAGTCTTATTTATTATTAAAACATCACGCTTTCATCCAGTTACTTCGTTTCTTATCGAGTCCAGTAGCTTCAGCTCAGTTAACAGCAGCAAAATCACACTTCAAAACGAATGGGTCAAAAAAGGATCAAGCACTGACTAGGGTACTGGATGCAGATCATCTGGAAGACAACTCAGGAATGACTGAGATATTCCTGCAACAAAATTGTTCCTTGACAAGGAAGGAGGCAAATCCAGGCAAACAGAGCCTAGTCAGTCATCCCTCCCAACAGCTGGTTGCAATTACAATATTCAAACCACATCAGCAGAAACACCCCACGACCTAGGAACAGGCAAGACACATGAGGATGTAGCACACTGCCAGCTGTTTTAAGACCTGGAGAGCAAGGAGTCTTTTTAGGTTAGATCAGCATTACTCTAATAAGCAACACCCCATGTCTCGAGTTTGATTTGTGTTTTTATTGCAGTTTAAACATGCAACATCTGTTCAGCTCAGCACAAAGTAACGTCAGTATCGTATTAAGGTGGAACAAGTACTTCAAAAATTAAATCATCACTCTAAACTCTTAGCAGCAGCTTAAAGAAAGAGGAAATCAAACTCAATTTTTCTATCAAACCCTGGAAATCACTAGCTCCATTAGACAAAAAAGAGGTATTCCGAGCCTGTACCTCAGAAGAAGTTAGAAACACTGCCACAATAAGTCCTCTCCTAAAAATAATCCTTTGACACAAACTGAGAATTTGGATTCAATTTCCCACGACTTCAACGAGCAGCCAAACCATATTCAAGTTTCAGTAAGAACCCTTCTTTCCAAAGCTGCCTAATGCTCACCATAAGAGGCACGAATCTCCCCCACACCCACAAAACAAACCTACTGAGGTTCCTAATACTTCTACTAAGGACAGTGAAGAACAGAAAACTGATTTCAGATCAATCTCTCAGGAGTAGGAAACATCCTCAGGCAAGAGACCTGTATTTCCCAGCTTCCAGATAGCTTAGAGCTGTAACTACACTCAGACACTGAAAACAGGAGAGTCAACTTCATTATCGACAACTCCTCATCAAGTAATGAGGCCCAATCCATTCCAAAAATTATACCGGGCTGCTATAGAGAACAGCAGCCCCTCACATGGCAGCAGCACTATGCTTAAAGGCATCACCACACGCATCCAGATCCCCCCAAGCAGTCACTCAACCACAAGCAGGCAGTGACCAAGCTCACAGCCCTGCTGCAGCCAAGGCTCCCACCAGGCCTTGCTGCCAGCTTTGGCCACAGCTGGGAATTGAGCAGCAGCTTCTACAATGAGACTAGATATGCACACCACATCTCTGAACTTCAGCATTTTGTTCCCAAAATCCCTCTAGGCATCCTGCAAGTAGATTTCTCAGGAGGCATCTCCATAAACACTCCTTGAAACCGATATGGAACGGCACAGAAAAGCCTTGATGGACTGAACAGCAGAAACATTCTGGAACACAATCAAATTTTAAACCTTCCAGAGTACTGAAAATGAACAAGCTGTATCACCATCCACATAAACTGCTAACAAAACACACAAATGAACCCAACCGCACGGCTGCAGCGCTGCTATGTATGACCAGTATTCCCATCCTCACCTTTCTGACAGCACTGATGTTAGAAACAACTAGGTGAGAAAGCAGCTCAGAAGTCTGTCTGGACAAAAGCCAACCTCCACAGGCTTTAGGACAGATCTAAACAAGCTTGCTGGCACCAATCACAGATGAGAAAACACGCACAAGGGAAAAGCTGGACTGTTTGCTCCAGCCTACAAACATCGCTGAAGAACAATGCAAGTGTTACAGGGTTCCTCAGCTATTCAGCACCTGCTGAAGATTCCTCATCTTCTATAAGCTATGTAATGGTTACCATGGAACATCTGGAATAGTTTACTTGGACAGATCCAAAGATCAGAGGGAAAAAAAGCAGACTCAAGCCTAGCTGAAACCTAAGAGCAGGCTTGTTTTCATACTACAATTGAAGTTACGCTGTGAAGTAATTTTAGTAAAATACATATTTACAACAGAGTCCAGTTCAGTACCTGGCTGGTACCCTATTCCAATCACTGAGGGAACATGAAATATAAATGCCCTGCCTTCCCTTAGAATCTCCAGTGCTGGCAAAGACCTCCAAGACCTCATCTGCTAGTCCAACCACACACCCACCAACAATATTCCCCCATATAAGCCATGTTCCTAAGCACTACATCTAAATGTTTCTTGAGTGCTCCCAGGGACAGTAACTCACCCATCTCCCTGAGCAGCCCTTTCCAGCATCTTACCACTCTTTCAGAGAAGAAACTTATCCTAATTTTTCCTGAACCTCCCCTGGCACAACTTGAGGCCCCCCTTCTAGTCCTATCACTAATTACACAAGGGAAGAGGCTGACCTCCACCCCCCACCACCTCCCTTCATGTATCTGTAAAGAGTGCTATGGTCTCCCTCCTCTTCTCCAGACTGAACAATCCCAGCTCCCTCAGCTGCTCCTCACAAGACCTGTGCTCCTGACCCTTCATCAGCTTCACTGCTCTTCTCTGGACACACTCCAGGGCCTCAATGTCTTTCTTGCAGTGAGGGACCTCAACGTGAACACGGCACTCCACGTGCAGCCTCACCAGTGGATGTTCCTTCCCTGCAACAGTGTTTGTGAGACCTGTCAGGAGGTCATTTTTTGGCTACCTGGGCAATACAAACCCACACTTTTGTGTGTTTAATTTGGAGTATTAAGGTATTTGTTCTGATATAATTTAATTTACCATAAGAACAGCTTAAACTGTAACAGCAGTCATGGTACAAGACTGCACAGACATTTTGCTAACTAGGCTCTTACACTCATCCATGCTATGGTTAGAGAACTTGCAGAGGTTAATCCAGGAAAGACGATGCACAAGATTTCCTAGCATAAGCAAGAACTAAGGAGGAAGAAACGGGTAAGACTGAAGAGGGGGACGTAAAGAGAAGCAGCTTTCCATACCAAATACTTGTAATTAAGTATCTCAACAGAAGTCAATTTTCAATCATGGGAGACACTATGTAGAACAGCTGCTAATACTGAACTGTACTCAGCATTTCCACAGCGAATAAAGACAACTTTTCCCACCTTGAGATAAACATAAGTGATAAGGCATAGCCTACATGGATAGATTTTACTAACAGAATCAACAACTGAAGGCCAACCAAGGGAAACACTTAGTGAGCATCGTTCGATTAATGCCACCCAAAACACACGAGCCAGGGGTATTTTCACCCTGCATTTCAGGTGCAATCAAGCGTGCTAAAAAGACAAGATTTTGACTGGGACAAGTCAATACATCATACACACTTGCAAAGAACTGCTGCTTTTCAGCTATTCTGGAAAGCAAAAATGGAGTTCTCTCGAAGGCACCACGCCAGAATTTGCAGCATGAACACTACACTTTGAAAAGCAGTTAAAGAGCTCTGCTTCGGGAAGTTGCTCACAGCATGTTCAGTACTTTTTAAAAAGCTTTTTTTTTCCCAACCATATTTCAAAAGAAATCTCAAATCACAACAGTGTGCCTTTCTTGTCCTTGTACATTTACCCTTCAATATCTATTGAATGTATTTTAAAAAGATTTAAATGCAAGCATTTTGACTTGGCGTGACAAAGTAAAGTGTTTAAACAAAGTCTGAAGAAAGCTTCTAAGAGATGTATTTGAAATATACAGGTTTGCTAGCACGGGTCCATAAATACACATTTTCTCTAACATAAGTATCGCATTCGTTGTTAACAATCCAGTACTTCTTTATTCAGATGTTCATTTTCTAGAAAAAGTAGTTATCAGTACAGCCTTTTTTAAGGCCAAAAAAGACAATGTGAAATCCCCACTTACTAAGCCTGATGCTCCAGCCAGCTTCACTGCTCTCTAGGCAGAAAAGTCAACTTGATAAACAGAAGTCTTGAAACAAGTGGCACCTGCAAGAAGCAAGTTTCCTCGTGGAAAGCTGTGCCAGCACACCAGCCAAACTGAACCGAACAAAAGAAGAGTATGCTGCATTTTGCATTTCAAGACTCCACATTCCTTCTACTCCTCCAAGGAATCATCCAGCTGCAGTAAATAAGTGTCACTGGTGAAATCCGACTTGGCAAAATAAGTAACTTCAGTCCTTTCCTGGCTTGGTCACATGTGGTATCACTCATTTACAAACATGCACATATTCTTTCCTGATGATACAGTAAAAGCGTTAATTTTGCAGCCATATTTTCTTCAGTATCTTCTCCCCCTCCTGTTAACTCTCCACACTGAGCAACTTGCTCTTCCTAAAATCCTGATCGTTTTTCTGTTTTATTCATGGCAGAAGGATTTGATCTGCATGACTCAAAGAGACAAGTTTGCAAACACACGAGGACTTGCAATTAACCTTTTGAGCAGGTGATTCAAATACAAAGCAGTTACAGACCTGATGCTGCATGTTAATCCAGCATTCACGAAGTTGAAACACCACTGAGTCTGATCCCTTCCAATTATAGATATCGTTTATTCTACAACTATTAGGTCTACCATTTGAAAACTCAGCAAGAATCCATCCAGTAGATTTAAAAGACCCAACTAATTGCTTTTTGGTCGATATTGCTTGCCAGTTGTATGACACACGGCAGCTAATGGCTATTTAACATATCACAAAACACTCAGCCACTAGAAATACAGCGTCTGGTTCATGAACTTCTTATGAAGTTTTAAGTATTCAGGTCAATTTGCCACTTTCCACACAAAGTGCCAGTGTAGAATTAATTTTGCAGTCACATCCCAAATTCGAGAAACCTTAGAAAAGCCACCAGTGAAGATGGTATATACCTCTACGTATGGGTCTCAGGCTCTCTTCCTCAGGTCAGCCACACAACATTAAAGGTACATGGCATTCCAGTAGCAGCCACAGGCTATACCCAGCCTATTTTCAAGGTCAGCCTTTCCAGAGAAGTACCAGAGAAGTCTGCCTATGGTGAAATCTGGTATCTTCATCTACATTTAACCAAATTAATTCTACACACGTTGCAACACTAAACACTGCCCGAGTTTGAATTGCATCTCCTTGAACTTGTAAATTCCAGTCGGCACTATGTGACCTAATATCCTCTCAATACAGCACAGCGTAATATAGGATTTCCCCTGGCCTGAAAAACCTTCACTACTGCCGACTCACAAAAACATTGTACTTCTAGCTGATCATTTGAATGCTTTCAATTCAGCTGCAGTAATCTCCAATAGTGTCAGGTCTGCAGAGTCAGAATCTAACTCCACAGCCTTTTTCCTTAATACACATACAGGCTGAATATTGCCCAAACTCTGGACAAGCTTCTTGTGTTATAACTCACTCCTGTCATTGCCAGATAGCAGCCAGCAGGAAGGACCTAAATCTGGAACAGGACAAAAACACTTCCCTGAAAATCTTTCCTTCAAATTGCTGACAAATCCAAGAGTAACTACAGCAGCCTGAGTTAGCCATAGCCTTTTCAGTGCTGTATTATGTTGTACCTCACTGCTCACATTTCTGTTAAACATAAAACACCAGCATTTGGTTACAAAATTGTTTCTCCTTCAGTTTCTCCTCCAATAACTACTTCTTCCTCAGTTTGTTAAAAACAAACAAAAAACAACTTAGAAAGACTACAATACAAAACTTTGTTTGTCAAACAGAAGATTATTTTCTTCCAGTTGGCCAAACTGCAGACAAAATCACTTGTGCTAATATCGTTTCACAATGTTCTTCAAAATACTCAAACTGTGCATGCTGCACATGTGAGCTCATTTCTAACTTCTATGTCTTATACAGAATGTCTTTACTGGATAATTTCATTCTTCTACCCCTTTTGACTCCTAAAGCTGTTAAGCACAAACACTTGCAAGACAGAAAATAAAACAGATGTTGGTTAACCTTCATTCAATTTAAAAGCAGAACACAGTCACATAAGCTTTCCTCCTACAAAAGTTCCACATGCACCAAGTCAACAATTACCTGGCAAGACCAAGTATGTTAACAGGCTAGCAAAGTTTCCCAAAAGCAAAGCAAACAAAGCCACCATCAAAAACAAAACCACAGGACTCTCCCAAGCTATTTGTATCATAAAAAAAAAAAAGAAAAAGCAGTTCATATCCCAGTCTCTGGTAGCTGAACAAAGAGCTGCTGAGAAACAGCAGCATTCTGGTGATCAGTGATTGCCCTACAAAATTATTTTTAGGTGTAACTGTGACCATAAACCCACCAGTAAAGCTAATAACTATAGATGCCCACTCAAAGTTTGTGGCTGACAGGAAGCCAGTTGCATGGTAATACACGGATAGGTTTGTGTAAAATACTTTGTGCATCACCACCTGTGGGCCTCGCACATCATCCATCTACAGCTCACAACCCACCTAGTTCTGAACGCAGGCAATGCTGGTTAGCAATGTCTGCATAGGGTCCTTAGAGATGGTGAAGACGCGCTGGTTAAAAGCAGGCTTCTTCTTTCTTCAAAGCGGTAGCAGCAGGGTAAACAGCAGAGATCACAACTTAAGATCTAAGTTGTTATCACAACAAGATTTAAACAAGAAGACTGAGATATAACTTGAATTAAGGTTTAGAACACAACGCTGCCAAGTCCAAAGGGCAGCAACAGCTCCAGCCCACAGCCACGACTGCAAGACAAGTTCTTCTCTGAAAGAGTGCAGCAGCTGAAAGACATCATTCAGGTAACTTTTTAAGTATCCCTGAAATAAATGCCACTGTATTTCTAAATGGATTGTTCTAAAAATGGTTCCTTACGTCGCACTATAGTTAAAACTAAATTAGTAATGACACAAACCAAAGTAGTAATTCAGACTAGCAGCTTTCTTACACCTATTATTGTTCTTACTGCAATCTTCAATTAACAGGGAAAAACAATCCAGTAATACCATTTTATGCATCTCAACAAGTCGCACTGCACATCTTCCTTCTCTGGTACTCCAAAACATCACAGACCACACAATTTCACTACTGAAGTTATATGCAGATGTCCCTTTTCACTGCAACACGAAGTTCTTAATAATTTTAGAAGGTGCACTTGCTCAAAAGAAAGCCATTTCTGGTCCTTAGCCCAAAAGCACCTGCTCTTCAAATTCTGAATGACCACGCAGCCCAAAATCCAGACTCTCGTGCTTTCTTCCCAGGCTAAGTTCTTTTGTGTTATTATATACCATAACTGCAGTGCATATGAATGAGCTGGAATCTCACGGCCATTATGCCTGATCAGCAGCAGGGAAAAAATACACAACAGGAGCAGGAAGAAAGGAGGCTTTAGCAATTCAAACTCACACAGACTAGTGCTGCACCACTGATATTGCAGCATGAATTTCCTTAGCTAAAAAAAACCCAAAAGATGTATTATACAGTTAAAAAGCAGTGACCATTTCAAAAATGTAGAAGTCAGAGGATTGAAGGTACAAGAAGGTCCAATGAGCCACTGGTGATGGCCACACAGGACCAGTCACTGAAGCACTGCAATGAACTCTCAAGTTAGCTGTTGTTAAGTACAGATTTTGACCTTATAGAAACCAGATGTTAGAATGTGTGATTTAAAGCATTATTCCTTAAAATCCAAGAAACCTGGTGCTCGGAATGAAGTTTAATTTGCACGTTATATGCAAAAGGGGAATTAAGTGGTCAACTGCCTAAAAACTGTGTAAAAAGGTACTATCCTACCAAAAAAAGCTCAGCCACACAGTAATTACTTTTATTCAGGTCCTGAATTTGCTTACTTTGACCTCTGCAGTAATGCTGATATAGTTAAGAACAAGCTTCTCACACCCATGCTTCAAGTTGAGCCTTCATGCCCCTCATCTCAAACACTCTCCATGGCACCACTTGACAAGCCAGCAGTGCCTCCAACGTGACAGACATCACTGGGCACACTGCACTGCTCAGTAATGCTGCTTTCCTGTCTGTACCAGTTACTTCATTTTGAAGTCTGAAATAAATTCCATAGGGAAAGGTATGGAATTTGTTAATTCCAGCTAAACAAATGCCCTTTAAGGAGAGCACACGTCTACTGTGCCACGCTGGATACCAGACTACCCTGCTACAGGCTTGAAATGCCAGGTTAGCTTTCCTCTGTGCTGCTGGATGTGCTTCATTCAAGAGGAGAACTAGCAAAAGGACAACACAGTGCATAGATGGCTTTCCTTGTTTTGAGTAGGACCTCCACGTTTGGAAGAATTCCATGTTTACCACACTCTACTTAATGTTGATGGAAACATTTCTGCTTGCCTACATGTGGGTGTTACACATAAGTATTCTCAGACAGCGGGAGACAAGAATCAGAGTTAAAGATTGAGTCTAACAGTGACACAGAAGAGGACAAGAGGACTTTGGAGTAAAACGATGCATGAAGCAGGGCCTGAGTGCATGGCAGCTCCTTGCTACCCACCTACTAAGCACAGGTGCAAAGCTCCTTTGCAGAACCACATGTTTTTAATTTCCAGAAGTACTCATTTGGTCATACAGTGCATTTACATGCCAGTTTTTAATGAAATTGTGTGGGCCACTCTGCACCAAGCATTCCCACAGTGACGCATCAAATGATGAGGTAATAAACTTTCTGTTGGAGAAAACAATACAGCGTATTAAATGAGCTGTACGGGTAGGAATTTCATCTATAATGTAATCACTTGAACTAAGGAGCCAATATCACAGAATAAGCATCATCTATTCCACTAGGTAATGACTGCTGAGTTACTATACAACCCACTCTGTCTTGTGTGTGCTACCTTTTCTGCATCCTTGGCTCCCCTCTGTATTACCATTATAAACTGCATACAGCATAGCTTCTTTTGAATTCTCTACAGTGACTTTTTCATTATACTTCCTCTTTACATTGTCTACCATCTCCTACACACCTGTTTCTCCATCTTTCCCCTTTGTGCACAGCACACCATTCTATGCCCCAGCGGTGCTGGGGATTTTGATGACGCCAAACTAATCCTAACCAAACATTAGCAATAATGACTAAGTCACCCTATGTGCAACCAATTCTCTTTCATCAAGAAGTTCTAGAGCAGCATTACTTAGCTTATATGGCATTTCTTTCCCATCTGCATCCACCCCTAAGTCCAGTACTGTTTTGTTTGTTTCTGTAGGAAGTTCTAAAATAGATTTTACTGTTGTGGAAAGCTCCTAAGACTCAGCCTTCTTGCCCAGCCCTTTGGATACATGGGTTCACGCCTACCAAAAATCCTGGACACACTGCAGTGACCACCAACAAACCCTTGGTTGGCAGGTGCTCGCTCCAACTCCAACTTGTTAAGGAAACGTGCTAAGAAGCAAAACAGGATTTAACAATTCCTTGGTCTGTCTGCAAACCAGATTTGCTCCAATTTAAGGGACTCTGAGCTCTTCACATCCACAAGGACTGGACACTTCAGATTCCACATACTTCACCAGTAACATTTCACAACTATCCTGAGCTGGTTTTCTGCAACAGGTAGAATAACAACATATAACAATTTCTTCCCTTAGAAATTCATACAACATTTTGCAGAATGTCCAGTAGATTTGCACTAATTATACCAACTGTTCTATTTCCTTCCTTCATCACATCCATTCTTCATTACAAAGGAAAGAGCCTTAAAACAGCCACCTGGTAATTGAATGTGTGATGTGGGCAGGTTGTAATGTATTCATTAGAATACTGTCACTAGCATACCAAACTGCCTCGTTCACTTAAAACACATCTCAATTTAGATTCTAAGTAATTCCGATAGCTGGGAGGTACTAGGAGTTCACTGGAATTTGGCTGTAAACACTCCTGAGGGGGTGAGGAGCTTCCTGCCCAGAACACACCACGCATGGGATCAGTAGCTTACTCCCAGGCCCACCATATCCTATAGCACCCTCCTGGTTGCAAAACAAACAAACCTAATCAAGGAGCTACAAGAATTTTTTTCTTTATACAATTATTTTTTTCTCCAATTGAGAAGCTGCAGGGCAAACAATGCTGGTGGCAACTAGCCGAGATGTTTGCCTCAACAACTTTTTATGTAACAAGACGCCATACCTATATTACTGTTTGAGACTCCCAGTGACTGGAATACACCAGGTTCTAAGCTGGAACATCCTCTGCTTCAGCAATTTTATCCTCCAAGTCAGATGCACTCGAAATCTAACAGGAGTAAAGGCTCACCGTGGACAGAACATTCCTGTTTCAGGGAAACCCCCTTTAAAGATATTTGCAAGGATGTCGATGTATGGCTTAGTGGTGGTTAAGAACACAACTGTATTTAGAGAAGTAAACCTGGCTGTGGTCTGCCATTCAGTAACACAGCATGTTTAACCCCACAACTGACTTCTCATGCAGAGGTCTGGATGCTTTTTGGACTGTTCTGTGTGAGATCAAGCCACTTTATTTTTAAATTTTTATCACTTGAATGTCGGTGGGAAAAGAAAACAACAAAAAAGCTTAACTCTCACGAGCATGGATGAAAGGGATTAAACCCTGCAGCAAGAACCTATAGATTACACAGCCCTTCCATGAATGCTCGCAAGTTCCCAGAACCCAAATATTGAGCTATTAGATGAGTAAGCAGGCTAAGAAGAGGTAAAGCTTAGGGTCACTTCGAGCCAGGGAACCAACGAGTGCTTTCTGCCAGGGCAGCACAGCGATGCCACAAGGCAGACACGCGGCTCGGACGCAGACATCTCCACGGGTGACTCCAGGGGCGGACACGGCCCACTTCACACCTTCATTCCGAAAGACGCTCAACCAGAGGGAAGGCGTGGGAGCCACCAGTCGCCACTAAAATCCCCAACTCCCGATCAACCCGAGGAGCCGAGAGCCGCCTTGATTTGGGGAACTCGCTCCGCACCTTTTGTCTGGCAGAAAGCCGCCTCTCCCGGCCCTCACAGCGCTCCTCCCGACGCCCCCAGCCGCAGGGCGGCAACACGAGCCGAGCACCCGCAGCACCCGGCGGCCCCCAGGCCTCTCCCCACGGCCGCGCCGAGCCCAAGAGGACGCAGCTGAGGGGCCGGGCCGCGGCGCTCCCCCGCCGCCGCTAGGAACAGGCGCCGGCCCCTACCGGACCGCAGCTCCCCCCACCCTTCCCGTTCGCTTCTCCCGGCTCACCTGCGGCCGGGCTGCCCGCCGGAGGAGCGAGTGAGGCGGGCGGGGCCGGGCGGGGCGCGGAGCGGAGCCCTGGCACCGCCCCCGCGCTCGGCCAGCGGCGGGACGAGGGGCGGGGCCGGGCGGGCTGCGGAGTGAGAGGAGCCGGCGGGGAACGGCGGGCGGAACCCGCTTCCGGGAAAGGGGAGAGCGACTTCCGGTTGGGAGAGCGCGCAGGGGGCGTGGCTTCATCTGCGGGCGGGGCGGGGATTGGGGTGCGGCCGTGTGGTGAGGCGGGCGGAGGTCCGCAGCCGGCTGTGTGCTGCCGTGACGCGCCCGGTGACTCGCCTTTCCCGCCTGTTCCGGCCTTATCTTTTAAGCGAGATAATTCGCTTAATAATAATAATAATAATAAGGAGATAACTCGCAGACATCTGTTGCTGAATTTGTCAGCCATGGTTTTTGGCTTGGAAAACAAAAAGAGCCTTCCCTGAGGGACCGGTGCAGGCTACACCAGCATTCACTCAGCATTCAGCTCAGTGTAGAGCATAATGACTGTTACCATTTCCACAACGGGCATGAAGCACCGAGATTCCTACATTATTATTTTTTAATATCCAAGGATATTAACATCCATGCATGAAGGGTTTTATAGCCCCCAACCAAAACGGGGCTGAAAAAGGAGAGTTCCCATGTTCGTAATAAAAATTCAAATAGCAGCTCCCCGGTGTCTGCATCCTTCAGTATAAAGCCAGCAGCTTAAATGGGAGCTTTGTGTAAACACGGCGTGAGCAACGCAGAGTAACCTGATGATAAAAATGGGCTGCTAAGGACATATTTGTATTTTATGAGGCTGCAGCCATTCTGGTGTTTGCCTCACTGGAGACACAGCTGGCAATCAGAGCTTCAGCCAGCTGGGCTTTTTTTTTTTTTTCAGAATGCTGGTGAGAATGGGGGAAAAACATGAGCAAAAACTACACAGGCTGTCTTGAGCACTTTCCTCCTCCCCACAATGGCTGTGTGTGGTTTCCAGGTTTGGTAGTTGGAGTTTTTATCAGCTCTGATGGAAATCTTCCACCTCCGTGCCAGCACAATGCAGCCTTTGTGTGCAGTTTGCAGAGCAGGTGCACTTTAAGACCTTCTGTGCTGTTCTCTGTGCTCAGCTTTGTGCAGGTTCTGACATCTTAGACGTTTAGCCAGTGTTTAGGCCACCTCCCTTTGGCTTTAGTTTCTTTGGCCTCACATTTCAGTATGAGCTAATTTCTGCACGCTCCTCAGAGTTTAAGAAACTGTTAGCAATAAAAGAGCAATGCAGATGCAGTTCTTTCCGATTTATTACCAGAGTAAACTCATTTACACAAAGAAATTATGGATCCTGTTAACTAGAGAAGGAATGCTGATAATACCAAGTCAACGGAACAGTGAAAAAGAGACACATTTTGGGTATTTCACCACAGGGGAACATCTGCATACTAATTAGGCTTAGTCTCTTAATGAGACCATAAAAATGTTGAGGACTGATAGCATGACTCTATACATTCTGGCTCAGGAGCCTTTAAGAAATTCTGGTCCAAATTTAGCATCTCTGCATATTTACACACTGTATTAATTTATAAATGCCTATTTGCAGCTCTCCTCGGTTGAAAAAGTCGTAGTTCAAGTGGCATTAATACTGTTCAATACTTCCTAGTGTGCCAAGAAGCCAAAATTAACATGTTAATTTTGCCTCCAATGATTATTCTGGCCTGAGCATCCACATTCACCTGAAATCATGCAGTTTTAGGGATCGTTAATTGTGGGAAAGATGTCACTTATGGCTAACAAAATGTATGTGCAGTCACTGTTGTTTTCCCTTTCCTGCTCCCTTCACCTTTTATTGATCAGTAATCATACCCCTTCCATTGCATGGAGGAAGGAAGCTCCGCCATTGACACTGACAGTCTTTGCATTGCTTTAATAGCTGTTTGCATCATAACAAAACCAAACAAATTAAACCTGAACAAATAAATAAATTCTTTTGGTCACTAGCATTATGGTGGTTAGATCAGGAGTGAAACTGAAACTGAGCTGTGGATTATCCTGCTTTACTCTGCTTTGATTTGCATTGAAGAGTAGTCTGAGAGCACACAAAAAGGGTTTGCTTAGGAGGAGATGCTAAGGTGCACTACAGGAGTGCACGTGATTCACTTACACTGCTACTGAGCATTCTGTCCAGGGGAGCAGACCAAGGCTGGTTGAGCTGTTCCAGAATAACCTTCCCTCTGTAACACACACAGTGTGATTGTGGTTACCAGGTCCTTAATCCAACTGTTTCATGCTACAGATACGCTTCTTCTGCACCACTCTGCTTGATAACGTGAGCACAGCCTTTCTCCTTTTGAACTCCCTTTATAGGTATCTTGTTTGAGACAGCAAATGATTATCTATTCTGAGTTTTTCCCATGGCCCAAACTGCATATTATAATGCAATAAAGAACAGTTTATAGTAAATCCTTCAACCTTTATGTGTGCCCTGGCACCTTGCCTAAACCAAGTGGAAAAAAATCAGCTCTTCGACCTCAAACTAGCATAGACATTTCCATGGAAATGTGTTACATGAATATCTCCCATTTGCTTGCTAACAAGTGACTGTAGTGAAAGCATCTGTACAGAACCTATGATACCTTAGGACATTATTCTGCCTTTTCAGTGTCAGAAAGCAATTGGAGTGTCAGAGTGACGTTGTAACTCTTCCTCTCCATTGACTGCATCAGAACTTAGGGTTGGGCTGCAGAAGGTAATTGCAGGTCTGAACTCATCAATGCTTTCTCTCTTTAAATGCTACACAGTGGACACCCAAAGCCGTGTAGGCAGTGTGGCAGATATTTGTGTGTAGCTCTAAGGATATACGTAGTAATTGCCCTTTCTTGTTGTTTGTAGATGTATTACTGTGTGTGTGAGAACAGTTCTGCACATCAGATACTTGCAGAGAAAAATTACAAACTGTATTAAGCAGAAATTTAATTATGTGCCACTAGTATTTTCATTATCCACCATAATAAACTAAGAAATCGACTTACAGAAGAATATCAGCTATTTCAGAAAGCTGAGGATAGATGAAATACAGAAAATACTTCCAAATCTTTCAGAAAAAAACAGTGATGTGCAGCTTCCTTATGTAGGTGACAAAATTAAGAACAAAACATGCATGTTCCCATTACAGTAGCATGCATTTCATTGCACACAGTGTGTATCCACAGCATAACAAATGTAACACTATCATTCTATCTTAGATTTCTATTGATATGAACGAATGAACCCTGATCTTTGGAAAGTGCAGTCTTCAGCACCATGCCACACGTAAAACATATGTTCTTCCTTCGGAATCTCAAGAAATCTTCCAGGGTGAGAGGGACTTCATTTTGCTGAGAACAAAATGGAAAAGAAACAAAACCACCTACTGGTTTTTGTGGATACCCTCCAATTTCAACGCAGATCAATTAGGCTGGCATCTGCAGTGTCTGTGGGTGTGGAGGCCTTTGTGTTGAGTTCCTGAGCAAAAATCAGTACAGAGTTGGTAGGATTTCTTGGTATTATGGGTAATTTCTTCTCTTTTATGCTGCCTGCACAGCTGTATTAGAATTTATTAGAAAACATTTTATTACCAATGCAAAAGGATGTGAGGAACGTATTTGTGATTTAATGGAGCTTCAAAAAGTAGCAGGACTGAAGAAAAAAACCCAGGCTCAAATCCAGCGTGTATTCTGGGAAAAATCACCCACCAACAAAAGGAAAGAGCTAGAAGCTTTCACTTGCCACCATCTTGTGCCAGTTACAAGAAATTGTACATTACAGAGAGGATGGAGCTGTAGACATATGTCTGGACTATATACTTCTGTGATCAAGTTTATTTTCGTGCCTGATGCCAGGTTCTACAGCTGCAGGGTTTAGTGGACAGCCTACTGAATTGGAATTCAGGTAATTTTCATTTTAATCTCACTTTGTAAGTGACTCTGCTCTTGACTAGTACACTGTCTGCCCCTCTTCCATCTCAACTTTCGTCTGCCTTCTATATGTAGAAGTTGAACTTACAGGGCAGAGATGGTCTTCATTTTCGTTTTTGAAACTTGTACAGCATGTACAGGGAATGTATTTATGATGTGCACAGATAAATGCAAGCTGCTAACAAAATGAAGCAATCCAGTTCAGATTCTGAACACTACACATCGACATACACACATGGGAAGTTTGTGTGGGCAGTTGCTCCTACTACTCTGACTCAGTGCAAGGACATTGCAGTGTCACCTGACTGAGGGGCTTTCCATCATCAGTGAGCACCTCCAGTCCTGTCACATGTATCCCCCTACGCTTGCAAGCAGGCACATACAACCTAAAAACAAGGTAGTGGAATTACTGTAATAAACTGCTGGCTGATGAGATACCTGCCTTTGCTTAACTCACTTTGCTTTCCAAATGATGTTATTCTTAGTTCTCCATCTAGGCTAGTCATGGCACTTGGCGCTCACAGCTTTCTGACCCTTGTGCCTAGAGAAGAAATTCTTTGAAGTGCCTTGAATAATAACAAATGTGAGAGTAATGAGTTTCTGGTCATTCATGCCATTGTTCAGCAGAGCAGTGAGAAATGCCATAACTTTAGTTGGTGACTGGGAATCTGGAAATCTGAGATTCAGTTGCAGCACTATGGCTTATGGGATGTGAGGACAAACACAAACATTACTAGGAACATAGTTAAGGAATTACCAAATTGCTAATTACATATTCGCACTAAAATATGTTATTGAAGCCTTTCGCCTGCGAAAGACCTCATACAGGTGTTCGCAATCGTTAGGGACTCATCGGTCTGTCCATTTACCCAAGGTGCACACCAATGTGGTGGATGGTAAAATGGCGTTTATTGCAAGGAGCACATCCTTCTTAAAACTTTCGCCATGCCTTAGGGCTACTACCTGACCAATGAACATGTGGAATGCCTTGTTTCTTCCTTATTTGGTCTATCCTGTTCTTCTCTCTTATCTTCAAGTCATTTGTTGCCATGGTTTCCCAGGGGCCAAGGGGCCCCTGTCGGCCCTGTTCGACTACATTTCCCCCTCCCTATGCATAAGCGTAACTACTACATTCTGAGAGGACCCTAACCGCGTACAACCCGAAATCCCCGCATTGCGCCTATACATGCCATTGTCCTCTCAGTTAAGCCTTGCCCCGTTACATCCCGATTCGCAAAATATTCTTACCCTATCCTTACGCTACTGCGCCTTCTGCTTGTCTACATGCCTTTTGCATTTTCGTATATTCTACGCGATAGTTGATTGTGCGGTCAATCATCCTTTGAATACAACTTAACATGATTTGTAAAAGGCAAGGCACGCATACTATCAAGAACAAGATAACTACAAGCCCCAAAAGTAAACCCTTCAATAAATGCACACCCCATCCCCCTATGTCTCCGAACACACTTCTCAGCTAGTCCCCGATGGGGTCGTCCTCCACTCGGATCTTTCCCGTATGGTCTCGCAGGGCTTTCAGCGCTTTATGGATGGATACACTGTGGTCGCTAAGATTGAAGCAACACATTCCCTCTAGGTCTTCACATCCATGCCACTGTGCCAAGAGCAAGAAGTCGATGGCTGCTCTGTTTTGCAGCACCGCATGTCGAATGCTGTTTGTGTCCTCTAGCATCGCATTCAATATTAATGTTGTTAAATTCGCCTGCTTATCTGACCAACATGCTAGGCGTTCTATCTGAGCCAAGCTCTGTGCTGCAGCAACCCCAGGGGCGAAAAATGATGCGAATATCCGTGCTGTGGCACTCCATAACTCTATCTCGTCGTTACAATTCTCCGGGAGAGGGCTCGAACGCTTTCGGCGACGATAGTGACCCGTGATGTTCGGGCCATACTGCATCCATGTCGTGAAATTCGGAGACAGTAACGTCAGTTCCCCTAGGTAACAGGGTCCTCCTAAGGCATTGTGCGGGATGCCCTGCCAGGCTCTATCCCCACAGATCAAGAAGATTCCAGGGGGTAATGCCTTAGCCGTTTTGTTATTCCATAGCGCCTCATTGGCCCCCTTTTTGAAAGTGAACCCATACCCATAAAAGTCCCAAACTGCCGTACAATTAAATTGGGATTCATTGCCAGAAAGGACCCCACCCTTTGACAAACAGGTCGTATTGTACTTTACGAAGACCCGTGTTTCATTTTTGGTATACCCGCAATAACCCGAAGTAATGGAAAAAGCCTTCGTGTTCATAGGACTGACCACAGTCCAAGAGGTCTCGTTGTATGGCTCCAGCCGTGGATCTGTGCCTACCCACCGGGCAATTAAGGCCTGCAGTTGTCCTTTCAATCCCTCAGAGCCGTTGAATACCCCGTCAAACAAGTCGCAGGTCAAAAAGTCACCTTCCTTCCAGCACGCTGACCCAAAGGTAATACAGGTACGTGTGCCATTATGCGACCCATTCCGAACCTTCTGTGACCCCAAGATATCTAATTCTTGTGGATCCCATGGGAGAGACACATTCAGAGATTTTATCAAACATGCCGTTTGGTTTGCTAGATCGATGTCGTTACGGCAAGCGGAATGGTTTGTGGTGTACCTCGCAAAGGCTTCTAACGTGTATTGAGGGATACCTACTAGGCAGGTGCGAAAAGGCGATGTTGCCGATTGTAAACTAAGGCAAAAGTCATTTTGGCCCGTCTTATTTGCCCAAGTAACCCACAAATTCCCTGGCTGTGGCATGAAGTGTGTGTCAGCGCCCGTCCCCGTGACCCCACATAGGATTAATAAACAGACAAACACCGTAATTCCATTAATTCTCGTCGGCAGCAAGGGTGTCTTCCCCGGATCTTTCTTGTTTGTCTCCGACGGCCTCTTCTTCAGGTCTTTCTTGCTCGTTTCCCCAGGGTATCCAGTTAGAAATGCCTGCAAAGGGAGAGCTCGCCTCATCTTTTCCAGTCACATTACTTTCGCGACTTAGGTCCGGTTTGACCTTTCTGGAGGGAATCCAGATAATTTTATCCGTCTCACCATTCTTAACCGCTGCGTAACCCCGGCCCCAGACCATTCGCAGGATGTCGAGGGTCTCGTGTAGCCGCCGCTACAACCGTCTGCAGTTGGACGCCCCAAGCATCCATCCACAGAGCATATTGAGCGGGACCTAATATGACCCTCATAAGATTCGTGACGTCATGCGGCAGCAGCGGGGAAGACATAAGAGCTTCCACCTCTGCCATGGTGATTGGAGATCGTAAACCTTTGGTCCTGACCGTGTCAGCCAATCGCGTAATCAATTTTGGCTCCAGAGGGGTCCAAGCCGGTCCCTCTGTTTTTATCACCACGGGCATGGCCACCACGGACGGAGCCGCCGTTGCAAGCTCCTCCCTGATCCTCGCCCAATCAGTCAAGGCTGGTCCAAGGGCCGAGCCAGAGCGCCCTGGCTCCGCCCCTCGTTCCACCCCTCGGGGCGCACCATCCCGCCCCGCCGGTGACGTGGCTACACCCTCCCCCTCCGGCCCTCCCAACCCCTCCAAAGAAGGATACAGGCCACTCCCCACATAAGGAGGAGGGGCGGAGGGGGCAGCAGTGGCGCGACTGCATCCGGCATCTGTTTCGCCAAGATAACAGGATGTACCAACGGTTTTGGGCGGGGCCATCTTCGTTTCTTGCCGCGCAGCCATTTTCTCTCTCTCCTCATGAACCTGTGGCTCGGTATTGCGCTCTCCTGTAGGATCTGTGAGAGAGACCTTCCCTCCCCCTAAACCCAACCAAAACTTCGCCTGTTCAGATGTGACCTGTTCTTCTCGCGCCGCCTTCAGCGCCCCCAAAACCAGTCCCCAGGTTTTCAATTCTCCTGACTTCCCGAGTACCATCGCCCGCTGGGAAAGCGCTGCGGTGATGGGATCCCAGGACCCCGGGGAATACAAATCTGAGGGAGATGTAAGCAGTCCCTCCTTTTGTAAAAGGGACAACATTGCCCCTATTTCCTTCTTAGAAGGAGAAGTTTTTCCGCAGTAGGTCTTACACGCGGACGAAATCACCTTTATGACGGCCTCCATAGTCCCTCCACCGGGCGTACTCCCGCGGATCTCCACCGGGCACTCTCCCGCGGATCACACAACCACCGGGCTCTTCTCCCGATGGTCACCTGGGTCCTCGGCAGGTCAAACAGGCTCGCGCGCAGAGCCCCCTCCGACGCTACCCAGCTTCCACTCTCCTAAGCCGCAGCCCCCTCCTTCTAGGGTCATCGCCTCCTTCCCCAAGGGAGACGGAAGAGAGCAGGAACGCCACGCCGCCTGTGGCCGACCACTATTCCCTAACGATCACGTCGGGGTCACCAAATGAAGCCTTTCGCCTGCGAAAGACCTCATACAGGTGTTCGCAATCGTTAGGGACTCATCGGTCTGTCCATTTACCCAAGGTGCACACCAATGTGGTGGATGGTAAAATGGCGTTTATTGCAAGGAGCACATCCTTCTTAAAACTTTCGCCATGCCTTAGGGCTACTACCTGACCAATGAACATGTGGAATGCCTTGTTTCTTCCTTATTTGGTCTATCCTGTTCTTCTCTCTTATCTTCAAGTCATTTGTTGCCATGGTTTCCCAGGGGCCAAGGGGCCCCTGTCGGCCCTGTTCGACTACAGTTATGGTGTTTGCTACGTGTATTTATAGTTTAATTAGCTTGATTTTACAAAATAGGAGAGGAGAGGATGCTTAATCCAAACAGAATGATACACAGTACGTAGCTGGGACTGAGCTCCATTATGGTATTGTATTTCCTGAAAAATGTGTTTCTCCCACGTACACTATTTTACTGAAACCAGTATTTTCCACTGAGTGCTGATTCTTTTTCAGTCTGCATATTATATAGCCCAGTTCCTGATATATATTCATTCAGAACACTTAGACCACACAATCACCTCCTGACCAATACTGGTTCAGAATTGCTTGAAGTAGAAGTCATTTTGCACTTGTGTATAAAAAATAACACAGAAATATTGTTGGGTTTTTTTTCCTAATCTTAGAGATGTCTATATCAGTATTTCTTACATCTTTTTCCTTTAATGCCTTTTCTGCTTTCCATACCCCTCCTCTTCTCTTGCTCCCATTCTTCGTAGTTCTACTTCTTCACAATTTTTATGTGCTTTTTCAGAGTCTTTCCCCTTGTGTTTCTGCAGCCTCTTTCTTCATCCCTTTCTTTTTTCCTTTGAGGGCTTCCTCCTTACTTCAGTTGGAGGTTTGTTACAGTGGAGCCAGTTAAGCAGCTTAGTTTCTGATCCAGACTTCAGCTGTCACTTTCTCTCCCCCATCTCCTTTTTTCCCAGTCTGGAAAAACGAGATAATCAACTTTGTCTCCCGACCTTTGAGACCTACTGATAGAAAACTCTCCTTTGCGTAGTTGCTCTGTCTTTCTCTATTTCACCTCTTCTCTGCCTCAATTGCCTTCTCAATGCTTTTCATGATTTTCAGCTCCTCAACCAGCTCTTAGCTCCCATTCTCCCTCCTCCCCCCTTATAGCAGTAACATTTTCAATGCGGATCTCCAACATACCAATGTATTACTGATTTTGCCATAACCTACGGGCTATTTGCCCTTCACATGCACTTTGTCTTTATTTTGAAGGAGTGCTGGAGCAGCTTATAAATAAATGGTTCCACCGATTTCAGCTCCACCAAAGAACTTGAATAATGGTGCAATTTCTGCTTCTGGCTATAAAAATGATGAGAAATCATAGAAAGACGGGAGTTGTGGGATGAGCAAAGAATGCCCAGTTATGAATATCACTTACGCTGTCTTTTATAACGCTGTAAGTGGAAAATGTTTGTGTGTGAAGCCAGCCATCCTGTGTTGAGCTCATGAGGTTAGTTTAAGTCACAGTCACATGTCCCTTGTACCTTTGGGAAAAGACTCAGGCAGTGAACTCTTGGAGAGTACAGTGCTAGCATCAATCAGAAACCAAGTGCAAGACTGCTCTGAGGAAAAGATATGCACTTTCAGAGTCAGTGCATTTCAACATCCATGACCATTTGCTAGGAACCTATTTTTTGATATCTGTCTATACATCTAGCACAAAACGATCTTAATCATTTTCAGTGAAAGGAGGAGGCAGTCAAAGCTTGTCAGCGTTACATGCCTCAGTCTGCGGTGCCAGAAATGTATCCAGTAAGCTGTGATCTGAACTGGCTCAGTCTATATGGCTGTAGTGAA
Organism: Tympanuchus pallidicinctus; assembly: GCF_026119805.1. Taxonomy (NCBI): domain Eukaryota; kingdom Metazoa; phylum Chordata; class Aves; order Galliformes; family Phasianidae; genus Tympanuchus; species Tympanuchus pallidicinctus. The sequence goes on along the minus strand of NW_026294752.1, from coordinate 718,768 downwards.
ATAAAATATAAAGTATTCTGATGTTACTGTCAGGGACAAAATATTTACACTCCGTAACTATGGAGATGATGTAGAGAGTTAAGGAAAGGTGAAAAAACATCCTGTAGCATTTATGGATTATGATAGCTATAAACTACAGACCATATCAGGCTAGGCTATGAACTTGTTGCTTCATAAAAGCTAAGCAGCATCGGATTTAGCTAAGGTTGGATGGAAGAACAGTTAGGATAGGTGAAAGAACTGAATGCATCATGATTTTTGATAAACACTGACTCATGTTCCTGCTGCATGCTCGTTTTGTAACCGTGTCACTGCTTATTGCTGTCAAATCCCACGGCACTTTGTGAAAAAACACAGTATTACCTCTGATCTGACCAAGCATCAGTTCAGATGATCGCAGCGATACCTCACACATCCTGCACTTCTAACTGGAAACACCGGTTTCCACTTACAGCTCTGTGTCCCAGTTCTGTATTTCAGCTTGCTGTGGGCTGTTCTCTTCTCTGATGGACAGTTCAGCTGAGGGCTTCTGGAAATATGTGATTCCAGTACACTGCTGGAAGTGGGCCAGTCAAGATATTGCTGTGATTTTTTTATTCTTTATTATTTAACTCCTTAGCTGAAAAAAAACCACAAAGTCAACACTGGAGGAAAGGTTAATAGAGAAAGTGCCTATCTCCTATCTCCCCCCCCCCGCAAAAAAAAACAAGTGAAAACACAAAATGCATGTTGCTCTGAATATTGTATTCATAGAATATCTTCCAAATTGTTAACCTTAAAAAGGATCAACAATCTGCAACATTTTCCCTTTTCTGTAGAAAACCTAGAGCATCTTCCTGGAAACAATTAACTGGAATACAGGAATATGACTTGAAAATCTATTGATCCTTTCTCAGCAGAACAAAGTACCAGTCACTGAAATGGAAACAGCATCAGAAATGAATGAAGTATGAAATTACTGAAAATGTTTTCACACTAATCCCAATGTTCCCACGGTGCGTGCTGTCAAGCTTATTGCTGTGCCAGGAATTTAGCAAGATGCAGAAAAGAAATGACAAAAAGTAAACAAAGTGGCAATAATCATGGAATTCTCAGGAGGTTTCTCAGGAAGCATATAAATCTTAGTACAAAGAGCATAAGATAACCTCTCATTATCTGACAGAAGCTTAATCTGGGGAAAATTATTTTGGAACTGCGCACATCAAAGTTTCTCTTAGAAGCAGTTTTTGCTGAACGCACGAGCTGATAGTAATCTAGAGCAGGTGGGCATGCAGGATTCATGCCATAGTTCCTCTTATCTGCTATTGGCTGCTTAGCCAATTGCTCTTTTTTTTAATCCATTAACTGACCCAGTTAAGGATTATTGTATCTAATAGCCCTGAGATGCTATACTTAGAACATCCTTAATTATTTAAGGTCTAACTCTTCTCTGGAGCATGGAAATTCGATATGGTAGTTCTGAATACTGGAACACCTTGGTCTGAGGAGCTTTCTGACAGTGCTTTAGTTGTTTCTCACATATGATCTTACTCAATGTTGTAGTTTTGTGTTGGTGTGAAGGGCTCTACTTGTCTTGGAATATTTGTCTTGTTATGAAAAAATGGCACTATCCCTACTGAGGCAAAACTATTTCAGATTGTTTATCTAAATACATACAGCTGAGCACAGCGAAAAATATTGCATATTTTAAAAGTGAACCTTAGGCTTATCAACCATGCCAGACTATGACTACTTACACTTCAGGTCCTTGTTTGTTTGCAGGACAGCTGCTGTGCAGACAAAGCATGAATGACTCTGCTCCCCTCCATTACTTTGGGATCAGTCTTTTCAAGAACAAATAATTCACTTTTCTCCTTATTCAGAACATGATCAAACCACAGGAGTCGTTGTCACATTCACAGAGACTCTGGACCTGGGCTTTTATGTTTGAAAACAATTATGAACATATTATTATGAAAATATGAAATTATGAAAATAACCCCCAAAATACCAAATACTCCAAATACGGTGGTATGGCAGTGCACATGATCTCATGTTCTGGACTGAGGAAACCTACTTATTTTGTATTGGCCATGATATCTGATCTTGCTTAGCAGAGAACATTTCAATACTTGTTTGTTTGGTTTTTTTTAAGCAAAAATAAGCAAAAATGCTTCCCTTGAGTTGCTGAAAGTATTTTTAAAAGGATGCACATTTAACTCACAGTGAAAGCTCATGATTACACCTGTAGTGATTTTAATGACAGTTTTAAAAACAGATGAATATGTAAAAGCATAAGCCAAGCTAAATTTAGGGATGTGAGATCTATCACAAGTGTGCAACTACATCAATTTACTTAATCACCTTTCACCTCCTTTGTAAAGGCTGAAATGCCAACATATAGAGTTATAGAATTTGTGCAGAATTTGGCACTTGCTCTTGTACAGTTTCATGCACTTGGTGGCTGCCCAGCCCTCACATCTGTCAAGATCTCTCTGCAAGGCCCCTCTGCCCTGGAGGGAGAGAACAGCTCCTCCAGCTTAGTGTTGTCCTCAAACATTTGCATCCTGCATCCAGACACCATCTCCAGACCAACCCTTACCTTGACAGATTAAGCACTTGATCCTGCAGAGAGGGGTGTGATTTAAAAGGCTTAAAGAACATCACTGATTTTGTTAGCTTGCTTTCTAAATCTCTAAAATATGAAATAAAATTGTAGGAACCAAATAGGAATTAGGCATCTCCTGTTTATGCCATCAGCAAAATACACTTTGTGCCTTTTTCTAGTTGGACCTACAGAGCAGCCTCTGGGAGACTGCTGATGTTGCAGAGCATCACCTGGATACACAGCTACTGCCTTGCAGAAGCCTTGCTATTGAAATCTGAATGCAATGGAGAGAAACTGGGAGGAAATTGCTATTTTCTTTTGTTAACATTGCTTGGGAAACCAGAAGGGCCAGAAGGGGACCACACAGGGAAGAGAGAGCAACCCCTAGGTGGGGACTGATCCCCTTTAAATAAAATTCACTTCCTTACTATAGTTCAAACACTCACGGCTCTGTGCAGGACCAGCAACAAGTGCTGGTCAGTGACATCTGCTCTGGTTGCTGCAGGCAGCCAGGCCTTGGGAGCCACACAGAGATGTCACTGTGATGACATGTGGGTCTCGTGGTGACATTTGAGCATCTCTCCGTGGAACACTCAGACAGCTCTTGGATTTCACCTGCCGATTGGCAGGGCAAAAATTGGCTCATGACAGAAATACCTGCACCTGAAAATTAAAGTGAAATTGAGACACGAATAATTAAAACTGAGCCACCTGAACCAGAAACATTTTCTGTTTCTGATCCAGAGGAGCTGGTTGAGTCCTCAGGCTCTTCTCCTGATCTTCCAGTACAGGATTAAGGAACAGCCTGGGATGCTTCTGCATCATGGATACTGAAAGAAGAGGACTCACTAACTTTTTCTGATGAAGAGGAAACCAAAAGTTTACCTCACATTTCTTCTGAGGAGAGCAAAGTCAGTACTGTGGTGTAACCTGGCAGGTGTTTCAGCACCATACAGTTGTTTGTTCACTCCCCTCTTTCCAGTCAGGGGAGAGAATTGAAAAAAAAAACAACTGAGTAGAATACATGGATTGAGAGAAAACTATTTACTAAGATACGGGAAAGGAAAAGGATAAGAGTTATGACTATACATATATACATGTATATAACACGCGATGCACAAGCACCTCTAAACCAATGCTCAGCTAGCCCCCCGAGCAATGGAAGAGCCAGGGAGCTCCTACCTCCTTCAAAATTCCTTCCACACAATGACATATGGTATAGAATATCCTTTTGGCCAGTTTAAATCAGCTGTCCTAATCTGTTCCCTCTCAGCTCCTTGGGCCTTTTGCTGAGAATGGCCTTGGCTCTGTACAGAACTGCTTAGCAGCAACTATAAACATTGGTGTGTTACCAATATTGTTTTTCTCCTAGAACCAAAAACGCAGCATCATACCACACACTCTGAAGGAAAATCCATCCCAGCTGAAACTAAGATAGCCGTATCTCCCCAGTCCTCAGCTTTCCACAGAAATTCTGTGGCTGGTTGAAAGTGACGAATTTAATATCATTTGGTGGGGTCACGGTGGAAACTATTTTGTCATCGATGAATAAATGTTTAAGCTTGAAATACTGGGAAGGAATGGATATTTGAGAATTTGCAATCTGAAAACATGTCTCCCACAGTATTCTCCTAGAGGAGCTGGCAGCCCGTGGCTTAGACAGGTACTTTGCTGGATAAAGAATTGGCTGGAAGGCTGGGCCCAGAGAAAAGTGGTGAATGGACTTAAATCCAACTGGTAACCGGTCACAGGTGGTGTTCCCCAGGGGTCGATACTGGGGCCTGACCTTATTGCTCTCTACAACTACCTGAGAAGAGGTTGTGGTGAGGTGGAGGTTGGCTGCTTCTCCTGTGACAGGACTAGAGTCTCCTAATGGCAGGACTAGAGGGACTGGCCTCGAGTTGTGCCAGTGGAGATTCAGGTTGGACATTAGGAAAAATTTCTTCTCCGAAAGCGTTGTGAAGTGCTGGAATGGGCTGCTCAGGGAGGTGTTCAAGAAACATTTAGATGTTGTATTAAAGGATGTGGTTTAGTGCGTAAATATTGGTGGTAGATGGATGGTTGGACTGGATGATCTTGGAGGTTGATGGTCTTGGAGGATGCCCTTTGTAATTCTGATTCTATGAAAAGCTTCATCCATCAGCTTAATCTTGTGGATTCAGCAAGATACACCATGACTGCCTTGGTGACATGCCAAGGAAGAAGGCACAGAGAAAGCGGCACCCACAGGCCCCACCATTCAAGTGCTTGAAGAAAGCCACCACCCAAACCAGTGCTGCTCCAGCCCTGCCAGCCTTTGGCCCCCACCCTGCTGCCACTGAGCAGCCACTCCTGCTCCTCCACCTCACGTGGGACCCAGGTTTACAACTGATCCCCCACAGCAGGAGCTTCCCTGGCACACACAGACACCTGAGCAGCAGGCTCCTTCGGCTTTCCTTACCTCATCGCTTGCAATGGCTGTGCTGACAGCAGCCATGATGCCACCAGTAGGACAGCCCCGTACTGCCCCAATTGCACCTACAGCTCACCGGGCACATGCAGGGCATGGACCAGCACCCTAGCATGGGACCCTCTGTAGACAGCAGGGACAGCAGCACCAATTACAAGTTCGTAAGTTGAGAGGCCATAGATAATTCTGGAAAGAAGTCTGAGTAATAAATCTTCTCTGTTGTCAGGTCCTTTTAGTCATCCATTCATTCATTTAATGGTGAAATCTCAGAGCGAATCTCTATTTTGCCTCTCGAAAGGAAGTAGAAGCAATGGTTCTAGTATTTTGGTTGTGATTCCATTGGTTAGAAACATTCTGTGTGCAATAGTTCTAAAAATGTAATGTTTTTCTCTAAGAATGAAGCACTAGATTCTTAACACGGGCATAGTGGCTTTTTCTAGTAGGACCTGCAGAACAGCTTTCTGTTTGAAGACAAATACCTGCTTTTTTACATGTACTTTATAGCTCTCCTGAGATTTCCATGCCCATTTTTTCTGTAATCTCAAAGAGGCCGTCAGGCTATTTACTTTTTACTCAGGTACATACAAACAAGCCCCAGACCATCTCATTATCAGGCTATGTTAGGCACTGCAGCGCAACTGATGATGCAGCTGAAAACAGAAGGCGTGCTGTAAGACAATTTGAAACACAGCCATACAGGGTTTTATGTAGGAGACATGCTTTTCTTGCTCTAGACCTAGCATTTAACAGTAACCAAATGTCAAGTGAGTGCCTTTACAAAGTGCCTGCCAGCTCCTGGGACCCACCCTGTGAGGGAGCAAGCTACCTGCCTTGCACAGCACCTGTGGGTGCTCTGGTGCAGCTGCTTCAAGTAGGAGCCCTGGTTTCCTGTGGGTTGAGATGGAGGAGCAGGGTGGGCAGCAGCCACTGCTGCTTTTCTCCTTCTGCAGGCCTCAAGGCATGAGTGAGTGGGAATTTTCCCTTGGTAAGGGTGTTTGCAAGAGCTTTTTGGGGTCTGTTTCTGTTCCTTTCTCCAGCTGAATGAGATTGCCTTCTTTTTAGTGAGTTGGGATTTCTGCTCTTCTGCTAGGAGAAAGATACTATCAGGCCCCACTCACCACCCTTGCTTGCTGTATGCAGTAGGTGCAGCAGTGTCCTCTCCATCCAGCCTACTTCTGAGGATGGTTCTAATGTAGCAGCTGTGTCCTCTTTGTCACAGAAGCACTTTGCTATGCTTCTGGTACTAAGGAGTACAGTGCAGCGTGGGACAAGCTGCAGGGCTTTCATTGCCATTGACTGATCAGTCTGAAGTCTCAGTGTTTGTCTCAGGCTGGTTTATTAGGAAGTTCACTCCTGGTTAATTCCTGAGGAATGAGTGGTCGTGGATGAACCAAATCTCAACCAAAGAACTTCATTTGAGTCTTTAATTTCTGGATGAATGTTTATAAAGAGACCAGTGATAGGCTGAAAACATTGTTTCTCCTGGCCTCGTTTTCTTTTCTTCCTATTCTAATGGGGGGGGAGGTGGTGAGGAAGACTGTTCCAGGCGTCTTGAGCTGGTCTCCGTCAGTGGGGAAATTGCAACTCACTGCATTTTGGGATTACCCCCTCAGCAAGTTTTGTTTTAGTGAACTCCAGGTGGGTACAGAAATCTCAATGCCTGAATCCCATGGCACGTTCAAGGCTGTAGTGTTTCTCAATATTGCACATACGAGAGCATGCTTAGGTAAAGAAAGTCAAGCTGTTTAACAAGCTGAAGGTCTTGCAGCATCTCTGTATTTAGTATGGAGATTACTTGCCTATGCCCTCAACTTCCTTTCTTCTGTCAGAAATCTTGCAAAATTTAGATATCTGTATGCAAAATTTGTTGAGAATTAAACCATTGTTTTCTTTCCTCCTCTTTTAAAACATAACACCTATGACCTTAGTAAATTTTATAATTTTCTTTCTCCAACTTTTCTAGTTGCTTATGTAAATACATAGAATTATATTTAGAACATTTTAATGTGTTTTTTAGGTGCTGTGGCAGTTATTTCTACAAATGCTTTAATGGAACAGCTGTATCTAAAATATCAACAAAGACCATGGACTGAAACTCTGAAACTTGTCCATTTTTGCATGGTAAGGACCTCAGATTAGGTGAGAGAAGGATAACTCGCATTAGAGCAAGTTGCCAAGACAACTCAATAACTGCTTATCTTACAAAAACAACAGCAACAAAAATTTTAAGCGCCTATTAAAGCCTGGCTTCTGACTTAACAGTAATAAAAAGCACAGATTTGATACCCTAGTAGTTGTTTTTTGCATTACTTTAATTTTCTGGAGTTAGTACTCATAGTCTGATACTTTGATAATGAATTTCCATTCGTTATCATTGGTGTATTTGTAGTGTGTAAAGACAACTTCTTATTTATAGAATTGGGAAAAAATGCTATTTTTGCAAAACTATCCTGATGTGCTTAAGCTGCTATTTGGAATTCTTTCTGCTGTGATATACCTTAAATCAGTACATGCTTCTTGCCTTTCCAGTGGCTCGTGATATATAAGAATCATCTCTGTAAACGGCAGCTTACTGCAAGTGCTATCAGCGTAATGTAAAAACTTGTTTCCATGCTTCTTCATTTTTAATGCTTAAAATGCTTTATTAATGCTTAAGCGTTCCTCTGAAAGTGATGTCCTGACTTTGACAATGCTGAAAGCGTTTCAGCACTGGCTGTTCTTTGTTACTTGAAGTGTGACGGAGTTTTCAGAGAAGAATATGGGGAGTTTACTTGCCAGTTCAGCTACAGCTTACACCCTGACTCTAACCAAGTCACCCCATAGTGCCTACTGAGCTCTCACTTTCACTCATTCCTTCTAAAACATTAACCTATGAAAACAGCTTATGTTAGGAGCCACAGTCTTTAACTCAGCCTAAAAGCAAAGGGAATGGAAAGTGGTTTTCTGTGCCAAAGGCCTCCAGTGTGTGATTACTGCACAGTGGAGTTTTCATGAATCCACTCTGGACTGCCCCTTTGGAGAGAGCCACAATCATAGCTCACCTCTGTGCTTGATAAAGAGAAGTACTGTGTCGTTGGACTGCGCGTCAGAGTGCTGCAACTTGCAGGCAGTGATGTGCTCCTGTGGCTGCTATGTAAGGGTCTTTGTCTCTCGTTTTCCCCCATGTGCTAGGATAAGCCACGTCCATCTCCTGCCAGTAATGCTCCAGATGCTCCGCTGCTCTCATGCATGGAGAAGTTGCAGAGGACTCTGAATGGTAACAAGCTGTCAGTTATCTCAAAGTCTATTTTTTTTTAGCATTCCTTCCCAGTTCAGACAACTGTATGATTGTCTCTGCTGGCAATATTCTGCACGACGAAGCCAAACGTGCAAACACAGAGGTGGATGTGTTACAATACTTGTGACTCATCTTTGGGCTAAGCCTTCAGGCTACAGCTACTCTTGAAGCCTGAGAAGCAGCTCTACTCAGCACAACACTCATTAATCACAGTTACCATTAATAACAAGAAGTCATGCAAGAGATATCATTTTTTTTATTACCTAAATCACCCCGTTTAGAGCAGGATAATAATGTTTCTCCTTTTTAATCATTGCAACTTAATTAAATAACATTTCCCTTATTACAGATAAATCTTTGTTTTCTGTGATGAACAGATTGGAATCTTTAGCCAAACAGAAAGGGTAAGTTTGTTTATTAAAAAATGCAAATGAGCAAGCAGGGCCCCGTGTCCAGTGAGGAATACCATCTGGATGGCTTATCAACTACATTTTTAGCATGGTGTTTTTCTGAGATGCATCACTTGGAGTGGACTTAACAGGCTAATTGGAAGTGGCAGTTATGGGGGAGGTTGAGTGAAGAGAAGGAATTCATATCTAGGTCCCAAAGCTGCAAACTGAGATAAACAGTTTCCAGCAAGCTGACACAACAGCATAAAGAAACAGAGAAAGGTTATATTGCCTGGTTGGATATTTTTTATAAGCTGAGCCAAGGAGAAGTTATTTTTAAAGCATCCTTGGTGTCTCTTCCCACGACCAAATAAACTACACTCATTTCCTTTTTTCAAGTGACATTCAGATACAGAATTTTTTTTTCCCCTTTCCTTAGGCTTAACTCTCATGTTAGCCCCAGTGGGACTGCCTGCTACATAACCTCAGACATGTTTTATATAGAAGTACAGCTGGAGAAGGATGGAAGGGTGATGGATGTAAAGCTGGCTCACCTTGGAGAGGCTCCTGTGGTAAAGTTAATTTTCTGGCTGTCACCTCCCTGTAGTCTCTCACCTGGCTTTCAGCTATGATGTCAGAAAGCTTTTGTCACACCTGGCAGTCTCTGCATGACACTGGGTGCCCCATTAAGCATCTGAATCTCTCACCTAAACTTACAGCTCAGCGCAGATGTTAATTACTGTGGCTCAAATATCAAGGTGAAACTCGGTTGACGTGCCCGATTTCCAAGAAGTTTCTGGTACCCTGCATAAATATAGGGTTATAAAATAGCCTTCAACCCAAGATGTAGTGCAATATACCTTACCAGTGCAGATGTCTTTGAATGTCTTGGAGCTGTTACCAGAGATCGTTTTTCCTTCTTCCTTCTTTTTAAGTATATGCATTCCTGCTAATAAGGATCTTTTTTTTTTTTCCTGCAAAATATTTAAGGTATTGGCAAAATACCACTGCAGTTCACATAGCATCTTGTGCAGTTGTTTGGTGTTACAAGTGAGCATTTGGATCACAGTTGAAACAACTACCTGCTGCAGACTAATTGTCTGTGGGTGGAAGCATAAACTATGATCAATAGCCCTGTGCTAGTTAAACAGAATAACTTGAAATTCCTGGAAAAAAAGGGACCAAACTAACTGCAAATTAATGTAAAGCACAAATGCTTACTGATAAAAATCACTTGATGCTGGGCAGTATTACTAGGGAAATGCATAGCCAGGAATTTTAGCACAGTAACTGCCTATTAAAGGAAAAAACTGGCAAAGGTGCTTTTTTTTTTTTTTTTCCTTCCCTGAAACCAACAAGTGATTTCAGCTAATTATATCCTCTTCCACAGAGCTCTCGTAGTTACGATAATAAAACAATATAATGATGTTAACTTAATATTTTTAATAATTTATAATTTAAAGCAGTAAGGAATAAGCTTATCGTTATCAGTGTGTTTCTCTGAGATGTTTCACGAATGATGATCAGAAACATGAAACTGTTCTCTCCTGTTGTAGATCTGTGATGACTTGGTGCAGCACCTAAGGTAAAGAACTGTGTGTGGAGTCTCATTTGAATAGAAAGGAATTCCTGAGTCTTGTTTCCCTGAATGCTGTGGAGAAGTCAAGGCTAGGATGGTTTGGGTGTAGTAACACAAATATTTGTGCAACGAAACAATGCAAGAATCTGGAAACAGTAATTGGAGTTGGGAAAACAACAGACTGACGGCTTTTATGGGATTTTATGTGGGAGGCTGGTTTCAGTGCTCTGCATTTGAAGGTTGACACTGTTATTTCCAGATCACAATCTGTAACTTCAAGGATAACATAGAATTTTAAAAAGATGCTCTGAACTTTACTGTTTTTCACAAGTCACTTCATTGAAAACAGCTAAATTGCATCTGTTCCTGTGGGTGGTAGAGGGCAACGTTGTACAGCGCTACGTGGGCTCTAGCTGCCAGCTGAATGGAGCTGTTCAATACTGGTATTTTTGTTGGCTTCAGGAAAAAAAAAAAAAAAAATCAGGCCTGCACCTTACTCATCATTTTTTTTTCTAGTCCTTTTCCCTCATAAATGAAGTTACGTTTGTTTTTGTAGGTGTAAACAGCTGTCTTGGAGCTTTAACTTGCATTTTCGTAGGTTTTTGACTCCTAGAGGTGTTAACTGCCAGCAGTTCTGTTCTGAGTGATGGTAGATAGCACTCAGTGCCAGTGGTAACTACTTGGCAGCATTCTTGTTTTTGTGAGGATATGACATATAGTGCAAATATCACTTCTGCAGTGCCTAGTGCAATATTTCAGTTAGTCCTAAGGCACAGGTTGGCACCATGTGTGTGCCCGTACGTGCATGCCTGCTTCCCCTCTCTTTCCCCCCCTTCCCAAACAGTCCAGTTGGAAAGTCATAAATGAAGTAGAGCAACCCACTTACATTTCTCTGTGGGAAGATTTGTCCCATTGTGAAAGTCCAGCAGGTTTTACTTGGTCTGTCTGTGGCCACGCACTGCAGCCCTACCTGCACGCAGAGAGTGGAGGTAAGCCTTGAGCATGGCCATCAGTGTGACTGCAGCATGGAGAGTTCAGCAGGGTGCTGTGAAGTGCACTGTTAATACAGTCCTTGATACTTTGATGAAAAGAACATTGTATGAGTGCACGGTGTTGGGGAAGTGTTACTAGATGACTAGATTCATTGGGACATCAGGGAGACTGCTTGCAGCTGATGAGCTACATCTTGAGTTGTCAGATTTGTGTATCGTGCACATTTATTGCTTTCAGTAATGCATATTTAAATAGTGTCAACTATAATTACATTGCTTTCTGCAGCAGAGCCAAGGATTTACATTTCCTGGTATCTTCTAAGAAAACTCAAAAGCAGTACTGTTACATGCCAGATCTGATAAGAAGGGAGACTGTGTCATTCTTTCAAATGATGCCTTTTCTAACAAGTTAGGTATAAAAAACTTACTATCCATCTCATTAAGTGGCGTGGTACTAACTGCTTTTTATTGTTAGGATGAAGAACTATGACGCATTTGGAAAGATTCTAGAAGACCTGTCAAATCTGTATCAAATTCCAGGAAACAGGTTGCAACTAATTGTTACTTGAAAGACTTAAAATCCATAATTTAGCTTCCGTGTACTTACAAGCACAGTAATGCATCTTCTCTCTCTCCCAGTGAAATGAAAGCTAAGGGTTACCTTGCATTGCAATCCCTTGAAAAAGATCTTTATTCAATGTCTCTTCTACACAGGTAACTTGAAGTCTACTCCTTCCTTCCTTTCCCTTTACTTCTACCTCCAGCCCTGCATTTTGCTAAAAAAAAAAAAACAAAACAAGGCAGCTGATCTAATTATAGAGCAGGATGTGGAAAACTAATGAGTTTTCTCTCACTGGAAAGCTGGAAGACTTCTTGTGGTTTGCCAGCCTCAGGGACACCAAACAAGATCAGCTGCTGAACTCCTGAGCTTTATCTCAGAGGCTTGCAGTGAAACTGGTTAGCCACTCAGCCTGGGTATGTGTGTGTGTGTGTGTGTGTGTGTGTGAAAACAGCTGCTGCGAGAAGACAGAATGTTGTAGAGTCATTGATAATTTTATTTTTTTAGTCAATCATTTTTTTTAATCCCATCTATTTTTGCAGCAGTAGAATATGCCTTTGATAGTCCTGCTTTTTTGGGTATCTCATTTTTCTCTTCAAGTTCTAGAGAGGAGAATGGTGCAGTACCTTTCCCTCCATCCTTCCTTTTCTCATTTCTCCTTTTGAGGAGCAGGCTTACAGATGGATGTGAACAGATTTCCCTAAACCTTCTGGTTATTCAACAGTGATTTTTTTTCATTCTTTTCAGAAAAGCAGAGTTGAGGGCAATGCTTTCCTTCTTGACATCACATCCTTGCTAATATTACTTCAGTTAAATAGATTATTTGTCCCTTTTATGAGATCAGTCAATGCACTGCAGAGCTTTAATGCACACCTACATAACTGTACATTTACAATCATATCTGAGGTTTGAGATCAGCTCCATTTGTTTCAGTTTATCCAGGTTATTTTGCCACTCTTTGCTCAACCAGTCATGCCTGTATTTTTGTTCCCTTCCATTCTGGTAAACAACACAACAAATTTCAACCTGAAAAAGCTGAGGTACAGGGCTAAAGCTGGAAGCCTAAGTAATGCATGAGTGGAATGAAGTATTTTGGAAGCTGATGTAACAAATGGAAACATATCCACTTCCCAAGAAAGCACTATCTCTGTTTGATTAAGAGTGCAAATTGTCCTTTACATCAACCTCAGCAGCACTGCAACTTAGGAAACACTAATCAAGATGTTTTGAACTAGATCACAGGATGTAAACAGAGTTACTGAAGTACTTCATGGAAAAGTAGGACACCTGGTGCCAAGAACTGGAGGTGATTATTATTATTTCCTTCAATAGTTCAAAAATACTGTAATGAAACACCCCACTGCACTGATCTTGTTGTATTTTTTTTTTATTTCTTTTTTTTTTTTTTAATAGAAAAGATCCTCTGTTTTAAGTGCATGTGCTTTATGGACTCACTGGGTCTCTGCTCTCTGATACTGTAGGGACACACAGCCAAGGAGGAAAGACAAGGAGGCCAGGTGGCTTCTCAGCTACTGTAGCATTGCCTTTGCAGCTGCCTAAAAGCAAAGCCACAAAACTTTGAGGTTATGTGGGAAGCCACATTTTGGGAGTAACTGTGAGATGGCAATGGCAGCAGCCCAGATAATACTGATGTTGCATGAAAGGCAAATACAGTAAATTTTTATGCCTCATCAGTAGTGAGCTTCAATTGTGAGTCACAGTTCATAAAAGTACTTCTAGTAAGTGCTAACATTATGCTGTTGCACAGCAGCATTACGAATTCTTCTTATACTTCAGACTAGTTCCAGCTAAAAGCTGGAAGTTCAGCTAATATCTCTTAAGGCACAACAAAAGGTTATTGTGCAAGATAAAGCCTTTGAAAGATGTCTGATGACTTCGTGTATTGGGGACTAAGCTGTTAAACACTGAGAAGACGCTGTGATTTGGACATCTGCTGTAATTAGAGATACCTCTTAAGAGGTATCCTTTCGGCCCATCCTGTACTTTTTTTTCCCCTTTGCATCAAGATACCTAACAAATGTTCTGTATTGGCATGTATACTGATGGTTTTCTTGGTTGTTTTTAATTTCCCAGGAACTCCTATGAACATCGAATTTTACATTTCTCCATATCAAATTTTGGAAGCAGAGCTCAATCCTGGTAAAGCTAGGAAACTGGAAATAATTACATAATGAGGCAATTTTTTTCATAATTACCCTTTTAATTAAGTAAAAGACATTAATGAAACTCAAAAATAAGTCAGAATTGTTATTGTGTCCCCACCCTACATTGAAAGTTTCCTACTGGAAAACCTAGGATGTTTGTTTTGCTATCATTTCCTGTTAAGTGAAAGATTTATGTGATGCTGCTCGGCACAGTTGCAATGTTCATCAGCAAACTGCTTTCCCATTTCTTGCCTACTGATGCAAATTGAAGCGAGAGTGGTATCAAACAGAACAAATACCTAGGCAGCATGAAACAACAACTCAACCCACCACTTTGTTGGAGCTGTTCCATGGCATAGCCCAGCTACTGCTGAAACCACCAGTGGGCAGCTCTGGCCATGCAGTGTGCGCTGTCTGAGTTTCTCCTTTCTGCCCGGCTGCTGTCAGTTGAACCTCAGCTTTCCTTACTGATGAGTGTTTTGTGTGCATAGGATTAATCTACTCTAAAATGGGGGAAGTCAGTTTCCTTTCTCCCACAGGTTCTCTGGTGTGTGGAACAAAAGCAGTTGTAACTGTTGAAGGCACAGATGTGCTCCACAAGCTTCCTCTTTCTCCACTGGTTGTAGACTCTCAAGCTGGAGAAGATGGGTGAGGTTCAGAGTGCTTCTGAATGTGGCAATGGATTTACAAATTGCTGGCGTGGACCCCAGCATAACTTGCATTTAGATTCTGCTAATAGAATGGATACACAGCTTGCTGAGGAAGCTCTGTGCTGTTGATGTCTTTATCCCTTATAAGCTATAACTTGCATATCTGTGGCTTTTACTGTTTTCCCAAATGAACTTTAAAATTATTATGTCGCTATTTAGCTGTCAACTGCACAGAGTTATGGGTTTATTCACAGATTTGAAGCCAGAAGAAGCCACTGGGATATTACTTACTATCCTACTATTCAACAAGCAATACATTTCTAGAATAAATGATGCATGCATTAAGGTGTATTTATACCTAAATCATGCAAAGTAGTTTGTCAGCCCACCATAGACACTGACACCATACTTCGTTACTTCGGTATGAGCCAGGAGGGAAAACCTGAAGTCATTCTCCAAAATAAGTCACTACAGACTTATTGAGAGCAAATCTTCTTGTGCCCTGTTCCTCAGTTTCCCCCACAGCTCATTTTTCCCTTCTGACAGTGTTCACGTTAAACTTATTTTAGCACACAGGGGTTGTAGTTGTGCTTGAAGAAGAAGAGTACAGGTGAGAGTAAACCACTAGAGACGTGATTATGGCCTTGTTCTAGAAGTCTTTGTTTTATATATAAAAATATTTTTTGTCTCTTCTCGCCAGCAACCCTACTTTTTTGCCACTGACCAATGAACTCAGCATGGATTTGTCAGCTTATTTTTTGTTGAAGTTTCATCAGCCTATTCCTCTGTCCTTATCCAGTATTGAAGAGATACAGATGCTCACAGGCACGTTACGATTGTTTTTAAGACTAAGTAATTTGTGACCACTCGTGGTAATGTAGTACAATTAAAAGTGGATTCTGGGGTAGAAAATCTTCTGTACTGTATCAACCTGTACATCAATTTTTAAAGCCAAGGCAAAGTTGTTAAACACTATCTAAAATATCTTGAAGTTGTTGATTGCCATCAGCAAAAAAGGAAAGAAGGAAGGCTAATGTGTTTATGTTATGTTTTCTTTAGTTTGTAAAAACTAGCTTTCATGTACAATCTAATCTAATGAATCTAAAAGCTAATGAAAAACATCTTCTGGTTTCAGGAATTCAGATTACTGCCTTGAAACTAGCTCCTTTGTATGAGCTGATTATTCAATCTGCCCTTAAAGAAAAAGGCAGAGAAGATTTGTCTACACACAACTCCTGTTTCATTGTGGTGAGTATACTGCGTGTTTGACAGATGTTGCCCTTGTGCAGTGAATATACTGAAATATATTTCTCCGTAGTAAACAACACGGGCTTCCCAGAGCCCCAGCAGGATTTCAGTACTCTTTAGGAAATAGTTCAAATAGCTTAAGAAATAACAGATTCTTTGAAGTAAGCAAACTCATCATCTGTGTTAATGAGGCACTGTATTCATGGCTGCTGAAGTCATACTAATTTGTCTTTGTGCAAATGCTTACTCTTTAAACTATTGTTCAAAACTTTCTCATTACTGCTTTAAAAAGAAGGAAACTTACTGTCTGTTGTGAGGAGCACGTCTCAGATCAGCACTTAGTGATAAACATGCAGCAAAACTCTGTAACAGAAACAGGCTCCTTGATTGAATAACACTGAAAATACGGATTCCTTTTAGAGGGACTGGCAGGAAGAGAAGTGTAAAGCATTACCACTGTGATGTCGGTTACTATTTAGAGCCACGGCCATTTGACTGCAGATGGCTTCCTTTTCAAGATACCTTACTAGAAAAATATTTCATTTTAGGCTGTTTCAGAATAGAAAACGGTGGCTGAGATGCTGTGTCTCAAAATGTGTGTATGTGGTAACTACAAGACAAGCTTCAAAGATCTCCTTGCTTGGAAGCACTGTTTTTTGCAATTCATGGCAACAAGAGAATACTTCTTTCCCTTCTATTATCACCAAGCTTACTGCCTATGTTCTTGGACTTTGGGTTACTTGTGACTTTGCTACAGAAGATAGTAGTAGTGAACTTACATCACATTAGAATCAAGTAGTGAAGTTCTCATGTACAAGATCCAGAAGATAGGAAGTTTTCATTTCCATTAAGGACACATGACAGGTCCTAACTATTCAGCAGTTCTCTAAAATACCTGATGATTGTTTTGCTTCTGAGTTTTAAGACTTTATTTACTGATCCATTTCTAGAAATAGAGTTCTAACCCTGAAAAAAAAAATGTAATGGAAATCCTTCTGTTACACAGACATGCACAGAAAAGCTCTTCTATTTTCTTATCCAGCTCTTCTTAATTTAGACCTTGCTAATTAACAGACCAGCCCTGTTCTTAAAGTGACAGCTCCCCAGTTGGTATCCTGAAGTAGGCAACATAATATTCCACTTCTAATTGATCCTAAAATCACTGCCAGCACTGCTTTGCTCCTGGGAGCAAAGATTTTGGTTGTTAAACATTTCTATGGTCTCTAGGGCTGCTATGAAGAATTGGACTTGAACTCCTGAGTACCTGACATGTAGCTTTGGATATTTTGCACTAATATACTTTTGCAAAATGATCTCATTTAGCTTCTGTCTATAGATTATACTTGTGTTGAAATGCAGAGACACATGATGAACTTGCTATAAGCGTGCCTTCCAAAAGTACCTTTGCTGTCAGATCATGCAATTGCTTGGCAGTGCTGGGCATTAATTTCTTTGTTTCCTTATTTTCAGTGTTTCAAATGTCGCCGTATTTGTTGTTCAGTCTCTTCCAGATTGCCCAAAGCACTGTTATTTCATAAACAAGGGCCCCGAAAAATCAAATTTAGCAGGAGCCTTGCTGAGTAAAATCCCATTTACCCACCCCAAGTGTGTGCCTGCTGTGATAGAGATTCTTCGACATCAGGTGGCATATAACAGTCTTATTAGCAGCTGTGTCTCTGACAAGTGTCTAAGTGAAGGTAAGTTGGAAGTAATGACAGAATACGAGAGGAACTAACTTCTAAACTGGTTGTCAACAGATTTACTACTCCCTTGCTAAAGCTGTCATTTCTTGCAGAGCATTTTAAATGATCAAAAGTCCTTAATTCTAATAATGTACACTGAATATTAAAAATATACATATATATTTTTAAATCTCCTGGAAGGATAAAATATGTTGCTAATGTAATGAGTAATTCCATTCTGTTGCACCAGTATTTGTAAAATTCTGACAGGTAATTCTGCCGAGAGTCCAGACTTAATGAGGAAATACCACTAAATAGTAATTCTATTTCCAGATGATTCAGAACTGCTTTACTTTGAAGTGACACCACACAAGAACACCAGCTTTTCTGTCTTCTTCATTCATCCGACGAGAGAGAATTTAGCCTGTGGTAGGTGTGGAATAATTTGTATTATCCTTTTTATTTGGCTGACTAGGAGCTCGTTTTTATCACAGCTCCTGCACTGTGCTTCTCAGTTACAAACTCTGTGGGCTGCCCTTGATGGTGTGCAACCCCTTGGAAAATATGAAGTAGCATTTGTTTGTAGCTGTCTTAAGTGTTCTGTATTCAGGATAAAAGGGAAAGTAAATTCAAATTCTGTCTTATTCTGCCTTATTCTGTCTTGACCTGCAGTTAATTAATAAACTTCGACATTTATTACTGATCATTAGTGTATAAGGAAAAACAAGTCTTAAGCAAGAGCATTGCTGCAGGCCCCCTACCTACCAGTTTCAGAATTGACTCTCTTGATGTTTCCAAATCAGATAAGATCGTTTTTAGTTAAAAAAGTATGTATGTATATTTTGAAATACTCATGTGCTGTTCTTGCTTAGTGACTATTGATGTTGTAACCTCCAGAGAAGTCCAATGCAGCCTTCATTTACATCCCGAAGATCCAACTCTAAATTCTAGTGATGGCTTTATATCGAGATCTGTGAAGTGGTAAAGTTTTATTTCTTACTACTTAGAGTAAAGGTTAGACGTCCCTTTAATGGACATATAACCAAGTCCATGCAAATATCACGTGCATTAACAATACCTTAAACTCAGCTGATCAGAAAAATTCCCTGTAAGAATGAGTTTTAAGAGTGAGAATGAGTTACTTTAGTTTTTTTAAGTCTTTCTTACACAAATTTTAAAAAAGCAATGATGAAAAGTGTTTCTTTCTAGTAGAAAATTTGTGCATGGTGTAATGGACAGAATAACATCTACCTAGTATCAAACAGTGCTTCTTTTTTCAAAAGATAAGGCTACAGCACTGTCTCTGGCTTGCTTCCTGAAGTTAAAATTCCAGGAAAGTCCAGTTGATGTGGTGTATGAACACATGCAACACAAAGGGCTAAGAGCACTCATTCGTTTTGCATTGGTTAGCACACAACTATGAAACATTTAATGACAGCAAGATCAATGCAGCCTGCATTTTGGATTTGTGTAGTTAGTCTGCCTTGTCATAAGACACTAGATACTGTTCTTGGAACTGCATGCCTCCACTGATAGAATGGGGAAAAAAAACACAAAGACCTGTTAGTAGAGATGCTGATTTAGAGCAGAAAGGCTCTGTAGCCATCTCATACAAAACACAAAAAGCTACAATTAAAAAAAACCTCACTGAATATGAATATATTTCAATATCATTACTTCAGGTTTTCGTTTAAAACCCCTTTTTTTGACCTCCCACTTTTATTTATTTATTTGTTTTTTTAAATCAAAAACTCTTTGCACTGGTAAACATGAAAGATGAATCTCTTGAATTTGTTGCGTCAGCACAGGTTTCCAGTATGGCATATGCAGGTATATTGCAGTTACAGTGCAATGCCTATCAGGCTGCACAGTGCCAAAAGCAGCTTCTTTCACAAAGCATATGGTTTACGTGTCAGCCACAGCTTAAAAAAAGAAGTACTGATTTGAAGAATGGATGAAGTCTGTAGTAGTGATTAATGTTTCATTTCCTCCTTTAGCTGCATGTCAGTCCCAGTTGTCATGAGAGCTATTTTCAGGAATGCTGCCAAGGTGGGAGCTGATAGTGAAACACATGGCACAGAAGTAGACACAAAACAAAAACCTGAACTGCAGCGTGAGCAAATTACTGATTCTAATAGTCTTGAAGAAAGACCTTCTGTAGCTGGACAGGAAGATCTGGTTAAGACAAATATGGAAAGTGTTCCAGACAGCCCAGAACAAACACTCTCTACAGCCAAACTGGAAACTCTGGGTGATGAGATGGAAAAAAGTAACACTACAGTCAGCACAGAAACTTTGTCCGGAGTGGGAGGAAGTGATTCCACAGCTAGCACAGAAGCTGCAAGGAAAGATAAGTGAAATGCATCACAAAATCTATTGTTCAATAATCAAGCAAGAGAGCAATATGTTCCCAAACACAACTTGCTTTTGCAGTAGTAGATGGAGAGAACTTGGCAAGCCTGCTGTCTACTTAATTTCTGAATGGAGTTTCCTGTTTATGCACTACTACCTGCATCCAAATAATATCTTCAACTTGCACTTTTTCCTTGGTAACCATTGGTTTTGTTTCATCACATTCTACTACAGGATAGAAAAAAAAATTCCGTTTGATTTATGCGATGCAGGTTATAACATAACGAATGCACTCCAAAGTATTTATCAGTGTCAGTATTGTGTTAAATAAATTGAGAAAAAGCTGTTTGAGCAATTCTGTCATGTATAACATGTGCAAATAGCCTTCTTCAATTCCACTATTTCAGTAACAACTTCAGTATGAGATTTTTAATTGCATAGTTAATTTTTGTTGTTGTTGTTGTTCATCTAATGCAGAAAGTGATACTGAATTGCAACCAAACTTAAAGCATAACAACTCCATGGCAGGATAATAGCTTTTATTAAAAAATTTACATTATTTTTTCCAAACAATCGGTTCTTAATTCTTGCTTCTTGGTTGTGGCTTCAAAGTGTAGAACCACTCTATGCCGTTGTTGTTGTTCTAATTAAGTCAGTTGTTCAAAACTTAAGTTTTCTCTGTGTAGACCTACTTTGTAGAAGAAATTTAAAAGCAAAATAAAGTACACAAACTCTTGACTTAGTGATTAATTACTATAAAACAGAGAGAGGAAATCTGTTCTTTGTGAATATCTAACCATAGGAATTTGCAGCTACAGTTTCGGCATTTCTATAGGAACCATTAGGTCATGGTGAAGGGGTGTAGCAAGCCCTGGGAGCACAGCTGGAAGCAATTCATCGGAGTGACTGGAAGGGGTTGATCATAAGGGTCCAGCCCTACCTAACTTTCTTTAAGGGCTGGCAGCCCCAAGGGAAGCATCACTACCTGGACATCACCCTTTGGGATGCTTGGTGAGCCCTGATCCTCAGAAAAAGGTAAGGGGTTCCTTTTTTATTACTGCTACCTTTTTTGGGTGATCCAAAACTGGTTTAAAGCAACTCTATCTGCTGCCTCCTATCCTTACAGCAAATAAAAGGAAAAGAAATCAAATACAGAATGTTGGAACAGAAATTCTAAGTTGTTAGATACGTGTTTGGCTAACCATGTTTTCAAGAGATGGTGAATAAACCTGGCTTCCTTCTAGAGCTGGAGAAATAAACTGTAAACAAGAGAGAGTTCAAGATTAAGGGACTAGCAAATAAATACAAAACTAACACAAGGGCATTCATTAGACTAGAAATGTGTGATGTGGTTTGAAAGGGTAAGAGTAGTCAGTTTTCTGTTAGAACAGCAATGCAAGTTTGACGTTTGAAAAGAGTGGCGTGCTTTCAGCAAAAGCAAAATAAATAGAACTGTAAGAAGAGGGGGAAAAAAAAACACTGTGAAAGTGCACTGCACAGTGATTATATAAGGTGAGAGAAGAAATCTGGCAAAAGATGAACTTTTTTTTTTCTTAATATAGTAACAAAGGAAACTCCTGGCACACTGGAAATTAGCAGAGCCTGTTTTGTTTGGTTAGCATGTAATCAACAGCAGACCATTTTGCAAGACTAGCTAGTCCCCAGCACTGGTCAGTTGTTTGTTTGTTTGTTTGTTTGTTTGTTTTATTTGCATAGTAGAAGATGTTGCTTGAGGTCCTGATCTGTTTTCAGATACCAATAGATAAAATGAGGTGAAAGGACAGATTTTGACGTAGATGAGAGACATGATAGTAAATCACTGCAGAGCTTTAAACATCAGCTCCCTTTTCTGTGGAAGATACATTTCTGACTGCAACCAGCTGTTTTTGGGCCAAGAGACAAAGCATGGTAACACTTACAACCTCTGCTTGGAAGTATCAGATCGAACTTCCCTAAAGCGAAGCCTGGACCCACAGAGTGCAAATCCAATCCAGCTGAGATAACTTGAAATAGCATGAGGCAGAAGAACTAACGTTCCAGTTGCTGGATGTGATGGAGTACATCCAGTGATAAACCCAGTTGTTCTACCAACCCAACAGTTTGCTTTTTAACCCAAGCAAGAGTTGACTTGGCAGGATCTGTAAAGAGTTTCTCCCTGCTGCAGTCAGACCACAAGGAACCATCCTCACCATTATTTCTACAACAGTTTTCACCACATCCGCCAACATGTTCATATTTTTCAGCATTAACTTCACTGCACTCTGTTCCAGCTGGAGCTGTATGAGTAAGGTCCATGTCCTGAACAGAATCTAAAATGTCTCCAATGTTTGGTTGTAGTTGAATAGAAGTCAGAGAGTTAAGTAAGTCTTCTTCATGCTTTCCAACAACCTCTAGAAGGTTATTTATCTTTCTTAAAGCAGAATCATGTCCGTTAAGATGACACCAGGATAAGAGAGCACTGAAAAGTGAAGAAGAAAATAAAGTCAGTGCATGTAGTCAGACACATTTCCAGCTGTTGAAGGGAGAGAGCAATGTGACAAGAAATCTGCACTATACAAAAACTTCTGAACGCTTCATTTCCATTTCTTGGGAAAATTGTGTAGATGAAATGAATTTCCTTGAGGGGAAGCATTCATCTGCCTGAGGGTAGGAAGGTCCTACAGAAGGACCTGGACAAGTTGAATCAACGAGCTGAGGCCAAGTGTAAGACAACGAAACTCTCAACCTGCTCGCAATGCTTATTTTGAGGCAGCCCAGGATACAGTTGGCTTTCTGGGCTGTGAGGACACACTGCTGGTTCAAGTACAGCTTGACATCCTCCAGTAACCCCCTCATTATCATTAAGAGTGGCTTGTCAACCACATCAGCCAATTCCCTCAGGACTCTGGAATGCATCTCAATGGGAACCCGTGCACTTTTTGGATGTTCAGATTCCTCAAGTGGTTGCAAACTTGATCTTTGCTAACAGTGGAGCAATCTCCCTCCCTCCAGTCCCCACCTTCCAATCCATCCACTCAAAGGGTGTGTGAAGAGCAGCTGACAGTGAAGACTGAGGCAAGGAAGTTGTTGAATACCTCAACCTTCTCCTCACCTGTTATTACCAGCCTGCCTGTACACTGAGGATATACACCTTCCTGCATTTGTATTCCCTGTATTCAAAAGCTGAGCTCTGACTTCTCATGCTGCTTGCTTTGGATTGACTTACAAAGCACTTTTTAACATTAAAAAACAAACGAACAAAAAACCACAACCACATATGAACACGCACCCTCCACACATACCTTCCACATAGACAGACTCCTAAGAGATTTATAACTTACTTCAGGGTCCCTCTGAATTGGCCACATGTAGCCATCAGCTCAGCACCTTGTCTATAACCTTGATTGAAGCCTTCTTGGAGTGCAAGTTCTTTCCCAGCCTCAACACCATCTCTATAGCCCTCCTATAACAGAAGTGGTGAAGTAGGCTTTTCACATTGTGCAGAATTGAACCAATGAACATTTCACAACAGTAAAAAACCCCAAACAAGCACCCAGTCTCTTAAATCACAGCTTTTTTTGATTTGAACATCCCACTCAGCTACGCCACTGCCAAACCAAAACACATTTTTTGCAGTGCACAGAATCATTTACTGTTAATGCTGCTGATCTGTTAACATGGAGTTATTTTCTAAACACATCTCCATCTAGGTCAGAAAATAAGGAAAGTGCTGTAGACAAGTCTACAGGAAAGCACTCTTACTTTTTTGCAATGCCCAACTCCCTTAAAAAACTTTCCTTGGAGAATTCAAATTTATTTCTTCATCCTCTAATCACCTTACCATCCAAAGTAGAATAATTCTCAACTCGAAGTTATAAAACAGAAAACTTCTATTTGATCATGAGAAAATAAAAGTGGTGGCCTTGCTACAGAAATAGCCAAGAACATTATTTTGCCAACATACAGCTCTGTCTTCAAGAGATTTTATGATTTTTGTAGTATCTACTCACAAAATACCAGGGAAATTAATTTAAGAATGATAAGCAGCCCCTTAAAAAAGCCAGCCTTTATAAGGGACAGAGATGCAGGAAATTCTTCCTTGGAGAATAATACGAAAGTTGTTATATACTTCCTCACCAACAGCATGCACAAAAGCTTCCATTTATGTTCTTCAGCCTTCTGTTGTTCACCCACAAGATAAGCCCTAGTGGGCCCAGTCTGAATGAAAACATGTCTGAGAAACCCAGCTTTATGTATTTGTTTTGTTCTCTGCTTTCACAAAATGTATTTTCCACTAAGTGAATAAATAAGCCAAAGATCTACTCAGACCCTTAGTAGTTCACACCAAATATTAAAAACAACAACAAACCAACCCACCAACAAATACCCTGTATTCTTTGTTAGCTCTGAGTAACCTACAAGTATGAAGCAAATGGGTTACATGAGAATGTAACACTGCCTTTTAGAAATCACATGGTTGTGTAGAGGGAATCAATATCTTTTTTGGTAAAGCATTAATTTGTCCTAACAAGCTACTAAGATAGTAACTCCCTGCTAAATTTTCTTAACATTCAGAAGAAACCAAGCCACAATAACTTTTGTACAGCCATTCTTAGTTTTCCCATTTAAACCAGCCACATGTACAGCAAGATGTTATCGGCAAATCTAAAAACCTTAAAAAGACTCTAAAAATCATGCTTAGAGAAATACCTTCAATCTCTTTTCCATGGTGCTGTTCCATTCTTTCTGTACTGGATGCATCTCGTCTGCATCTTCATCAAATACGTCCTCACTGGATCGACCGGCTACGACTTGTACCCAGGACATAGCAGCAGTGATAACACTTAACTTTTGTTGATGGTGTAAAGCAAATACTGGGAAACTCTCAGGAGTCTCCCAGCTAAGCATCAGATTAGAAACAAAAGTAAGCAACACGAGTTCTGAAGAGGTGATTATTCAACCTGTACGTTTGTTTCCACGTGTAAACTGGATGCTGTTCACCACTGGAGCTCATCTGCCAAAGGAGACAAATCACCACAGGTAAAGCACCCTGTGTGATTTACAAGGACAATTTAAGGCTAATTTCTTCCCTTCTTTACTTCTTACATCAGTACATCAGTAACAACTGATACATCAGTAACAAACAGACGCACACCAAATAAGCATTTCTAAATGTTGCTAGTTACATGAAGAGCAGACAGAAACAATCCAGAGCTATAAAATTTTGATAGCAGCCCACAAACAGTCCCAAACAGCTTCTGAGCAGTGCATTAAATTATATGCGTATCTAATTGCCAGCAATATTCTGACCTTGATAACTGATGATGACTTCCACCTTTGATTTTCAGTTTCCCACTTTGCCAAGTGCTTAACATAGCCTTATAAATCTTGACTAAAAAAACACTGCTTTATTTTTTGTATAATTTTTTAAATATATATAATTAGTTAGTTCTGATGTAAAGAGAGGAATAAATAATGCAATTACTTCATCTTTTGCACTGAGAAAACCACTCACAACTAATTGGTGGAAGTTTTTACAGTCCACAAAATGATGTTTCTTGCCATTATGTGTTAAAATAGAGAGAGTGTGAGGAAATGACACTTTGGGGCTCACCGTATCCAATTTTTACCTTCAGCAAAGCTTTCAGAATTTCTGGTACCCTTACACAGAGTCTTTGGGAACGTATTAAAGCAGTGAAACAGCTGCTCTAAGAACCGCAGATCGCTAATGCGAACTGACTGCTTTACCGGCTTATCCCTTCCAACGCCCAAAGCGTGGTGAAAACCAAGCAGTCACAGCTGTACAGCAGCACTTCGGCTTGAGAAATTACCGGGTTCCAAAATATCCAACGAGACAGCTCGCTCGCTACCGCATGTTACATTTCCTTAAACCGCCGGCTGCAGGACTGAGAAGATCCAGCCCTCTTCAGACCTGGCGGCAGGAGGAATCCCTCCTCGCCGGTCCCAGCTGAGACCCCGCCGCCCTCAGCCCTCACCGCGCCAGCCGAGTCGCGGCGCTCCTCCGCTCGCAGGGGGCCGCCATCTTGACTGAGGGCACGCCAGCTTCACTGCCGTCGGAAGCAATACGGGAAAGAAACCTCCTCCCGGTCGAGGGCGAGCTCCGCGGCCCGTAAAAAACCGCCATCTTAATCAGCAGCCCCGTGACTTCAAAGCCCGTCTGAGTCATTGGAGGCTGGCAGCCATCTTGAGTACGGGCACGGGCTTACAGCTTCCGTAAGGAGGCGGGGAGGGGAGGCTGCAGCGTCGCGCTGCGAGGGAGTGCGAGCAGCGGATGAGAAGCTGTTCTCAAGGTGTCCTCAGCAGCCACAAGATTTGGACATTGCAAGAATAAATCCTTTTTAATGGCAAGGGTGCCAGCTGGAGTCAAGTGTTTCGTTGTTTGCTGCTATTACAGCAAACAGCAACATCTTTCTGACACAAGTGCAACAATTATTTTGTGTTTTTCTTGCTGCTCACAGTATTTGGTACATGAGCTCATGCTAATGTCTCATCGGCATAAACATAATATGTGCCAACCTTGAATTCCAGTTGTGTATTGCTTCACATTGCCAAATGGAATGAATGCTTCTGCGTGTCGCTGAGTGCTCATGCATCTTGTCCAGAGCAGTGGATCCCCATAGAATTACAGAATGGCCTGGGTTGCAAAGGAGCACAGCGCTCATCCAGCTCCAACCCCCTGCTGTGTGCAGGTCGCCAACCAGCAGCCCAGGCTGCCCAGAGCCACATCCAGCCTGGCCTTGAATGCCTGCAGGGATGGGGCATCCACAGCCTCCTTGGGCAACCTGTTCCAGTGCCTCACCACCCTGTATGACAACATGGACTGGGCTGGCTGTGCTGCTGCACTCGCATTCACTGCTAAGTGACTACTGGATGTCCAATTTTCTGTCCTGCAGAAGGCTGGTGAAACTCACCGATGCAGAGCAAGGGATGTTGCCGTGGATGACAGACAGCAAGCCTGTCACAGCCACAGGCGTTGAGAGATGGATGATCCCCTGCTGGGACTCAGCCGTAGCACTATTTCCCCTGGTCCCTTTTGTTCTGCAGGCAGCCTGTTGTCCTGCTCCCCTTTCTCAGACATTCATTGATAGTTGCATGCTGGCTGAAGAACCCAGATATGTCTAGAAACTGTTTTGTCAGGGAATGAAGCACATTGTGCATTTGAATGACCAGAATTGCGCCTTAGCAGTTATTATATATGGCCACAATTGCTGATTTCCACCCCACTTCTGCCACTTCCACCTTCTATGTGGTCTGCCATTTTTTAATCAAGCAACTATGCTGAATGCAGACTGAGCACACAAGTTCACACAACGTCACAGAACAGCCTTACAGCAACAGAAACCCATGAACTTTCATGAGTCGTTGTAATGGCATGACTAAATGTGTGTGCTCCTGCCCCAGGCTGCTGGACCAGACCTACTTCTTGCTTATCACCTTACACTCTTTCCCCTCAGCTGCTTGCTATTTTAGAAAAGATGCATAGGTCATATCTCAGAGTCAGTGTAAGTTCCCTATATTCAGATGATCTCAGTTTAAATGTGTTATATTTACCATGGTTGATAATTCTATGCACATCTGTTTAAGATAAATCCTTATGCGTATGAGGAATAATGATGAAGGCTGATATTCTCACCCCTTTCTTTTAGAACTAAATAATTTGGTGACTCATACTGTGCAAATAGAGCAGCACTATTGGATTATGAAGTGCACTTGCTGAAAACAAGTTAATTGTATGCTGTCGGCCTCTACAGGGCTGCTAGCAGGGCTTGAGAGTGAGGTGTAGTGCCTCAGGGTGGGGGTGTTTTCCTAACCTGTGTGTGTTGTACATAAAGCAACATCTGTGTATTATGGTGATGTTTTGCAATGACACATTCCAGAGGATTAAAACACATGGGCAATATTTCACAGACTACAAAGCTGTTCTGGCATTTCTGCAGAATAAGTACACAAGAAGAGTTATCCTCCACATAGTGTGAAAAATAAACAAGGAATTGATTTGTGACTCATTGCCGTTTCTCATATTAAAATCTGCATAATTTTGGCCAGATATCTGGCATACAAAGGTACCTTAGAACCATAAATGCTTGGCTCAGCAGTTATTCTCTGCATACCTGGAGGGTGTAGGGGAGGTTAAAGGGGGTCTTTATGCAATTGTGCAGAGCTTAGGATTGTCAAGGCATTCCTGGAGATCATTTGGAAAGATTTTTATCATTTTGATCTTAGTGTTAAGTTCTGCCATTAAGCAATCAACCAGCAGAGATATCCAAAAGTAAAACATATGAATGTAAAAACAGAAGCTGCACCTTTATAGTTACAGCTGTGCATAATGGTTCTGAGAAAGGATTGTTGCCATTCAGATCAGTATCACACAAGCTCATCTTTCAGTCATCAGGGCCTTTAACCCAACTTAAAGGAAGAACCAGTGGATTTCCTCATAATTCACAAGGTCCTCTTGGGATTTCAGACTTTTTTGAAGGGTGGTTGTTGACTGTAGCCAGGACTTGTGTCGTGTATGGGCTACTCTGCAGGACGGGATGATCAAATCTTCAGTTGAATGATTTCTATTATAGTGTGCTGTTGTCTCTGGCTTTTGAAGGGCCCAGGACAGAAGACTGTTTGCAATGAGATTACACTGTCAGTTATCCCGCACTCTTATTACTTCTCTACTCTGACATCACATTGTTTGTTGTGTTGAACCAACACAGCTATGTCTCATTGGCTCTAATTTTGGAAGTAGTTTAATCCTTTTAAGAAATTACATCTCATGGATGGTATTTGGATGGATTTCAAGAACATCGTTAAATCAGTGTTCGCTTGTTCTCTGCAATAAACAAGATTAAAATATAATGGGTGAGGAATAAGAATATTGAAATGTCAGGAGAATAATGGCTATCAATATTTAGTAAAAAATATCTGCATTGTCGTCAATCTGTATGTATGATATGTCTGAGAAATTTTAAACTGCAAATCTCTCCCAAAATGTGTCTTCTGTCTATGGTCAGATCTGTTGTGTTTTCCAGATATCTGTCTCTAGTGTTTGGTCAGATTCCAGGCTGCTTTCCTTGTATATTTTGAAGAACAGGGCATGGATAAGCCTGCCTACATGAACGGGGACAACCTGCTCATGCTCACGTGCAGCCAGTGTTGCTGTTCTGATCTTGACTCTTCTGTGCATTTTTGACTTTGTGTTAGGGGTGATGGGGTTCTCTGCTACCAGCTGGCTGGTGCAGTAATAATACAGAGACGTCCTTAAGTCTTTTGCTTCCAGACCCACCACAGAGAAGGAACGTGACAAAACTGAGCTAGCGAGTTAATTGCAAGGTCATAAACTTAATGAGGTTTTAAATATTGCAGCTCAAGCATGGGAGACTACAATGACCTTAAATTAAACAAGAGGGTTAAAATAAACCTCTGGGATCTATGGTTATTGCCAGGGCGTGGTAATAAAAATATATTTCTGTGTTTTCCTGTAACATCTTTTATTCTGTATATTAAGGTGATTACTGGTAAAGCCTTATCACTGTCTGGTGAGGGTAGGTAATACACAGGAATCACTGTCCTGTTCTTGTGAAAAGCTTGCCTCTTCTTCAGCAACATCCACTAATATTATACCCAACAGTTCAGGCCAAAATGTCTCAGTTATTGTCAGGAGAAAATGGAGGAATGTGGAAGAGAGCTAGAGATTAATGGATGTATCAAAGGTAAATGTCAAACATTTGCTTCAAAGCACCGCAGGAATCTTAATGACTATTTTTCCTTTCCTTCTCACCCAGGAGTTTTTAAGGGAGAGGATAGTTTTCTGCTTACTCCATTCCCTGAGCTAACAAAGCACAGACATTTGATAGTTAAATGTCACAACAGGGTAGTTTTCCTATTTGGTTAACCATAACTGTTTCAGGAACCGGCAAGAGGAGAAACTTGTTAAAAATTCCATCTGCCAGCTTTTACTGAATTCTAAGTGGAAATGGTTAAGCAAAAGGAGTATTTTTTTTTCCTTCTGTTTCTCCAGGCTTGCTTTGAGCATCCCCAGGGAGGCCAGGCTTGCAGACTGAAAAACTACTCCGAACTACTGTGTAGTAAACCGAGCAGCAGGCACAGTTTATTAACACTGACAGAGTTCCCCTCCATCTGTCATGTACTTTGGTTTGCTCCTTGGATGATTGAGGTTTGTTATCTCCATATATATTCCCTATTTTCATCCTGAAGCTTCAATAACAACGCCATCATTGCAAAAAAGATGGTATGGCTGAGATTGAAACAAGTTATATGTATCTAAGAGTATAATATAGGAGTACCCTGTGCTTGTTAGGCTGTACAACAGAGATGCAAGGAAGGAATATTGTTAATTCTCAGCAGGGTAAGATCTTCATTCAGTTGATAGTTTTTTCAGTGTGAAACTCCACATGAAAAGCAAAATGTTATGTCAATAAGAACAAGGAAATATAATAGATTTTACATTGAACACATTTTAGCTGTGTAGCTGTATCATGTATCTAATGAATCTGAAATATCTGACTTTTCTTATTGTCAATAAATCGGGACTCCGTAGCTTGGTGACTCAGATTTCCTTTAGTTAGCTTTTTCTATATTACTGATTGCATTGTTTGTTTTATACAGAGCTGCATTTGAGTTTGCCTAATAATTGATTACAATATGCCAATAATTGCTGTAATTGCTCCAAGGAAACTACAGAATTCCATTTATGAATTTCTCCAGTGAACTGCATCTCTGTTCAAATCCCAGAGATCTTACATCACACTTGCACTGCTTCAACAGGAGAAAAGTGCTAGTTCTTTTCCTTTGGCTTAGAGACGAATTGCCCTCTGTTTTATCCCTTGTGTAAACTCAGGCAAATGATGAAAAACTGCAGGAATTGTAGCTGTACAACACTGATCCAATTGTCTGAAGTGAACACAACTGCTAGAAGGCATGAAACTTGTGGAGTGTGCTGATTTCTTTGGCATCTGAAACCACAAGAAAACAATTGCATCAGTGACAATGCGCAGTTTCAAAAGGTTGAGGTTTTGACAAGGGTGTTTAAATGGTGGCTTTTGAATTGCATACATATTGTGAACAATACCAGTACAGCATGTATGCCATATCTGCAGCTTATAATTGGTTGTTTGGCTGTGCTACCATAGAGGCTGCTGGGCAACTTATATCCTCTGCTGTAAGAGAAGGCAAGCTGGCATTGCTAGGCCTTTGTGACCCTGCTGCAGACAGAGGCTACAGCACCTGCAGGGCCATTGTCACCTGCAG
Source organism: Tympanuchus pallidicinctus (assembly GCF_026119805.1). Classification (NCBI taxonomy): domain Eukaryota; kingdom Metazoa; phylum Chordata; class Aves; order Galliformes; family Phasianidae; genus Tympanuchus; species Tympanuchus pallidicinctus. Next base: position 687,580 of record NW_026294752.1, on the reverse strand, counting down.
CTGTCACGGAGTTCTGAGGGAGATCTTCTCACTCAAGACAAAGCAGTTGCCCAGCACAGAATAGCCATGTGCAGCGAAATGTTTATACTGCTTTTACTCATTTTTAACTCATGACTGCTGCAGCCAGGTGAGTTATTAGATAGTACTGCTCTGCCCCTGCCAGGGCAGCTGGGCAGTGACTTTCTCCTTCTCTTCTCCTCCTCTTAGTCCTTCCTGTCTGGAGGAACAAGTACCACTTTGCTTACATCTCTGGCTCTGAGCTATGCTCAACCACCTGGAGGTGATGGTGCTCTGGAATTTGTTCTCCTGCCTTCCCTTGAATTTGGTCATACCTCTTCTCCCAGTTGCTATCTCTGTAAGTACAGATGTGGTCATCCTTCATAATTTTTGTTGATGTTAATGGCAGTTGTCATCTTTAGTAGCAACTGCAGAGTCCAGGTAGCTAAAAGACTGGAGAATTTGAGATTTATATAAGATTGACTGTTGCACTTGCCATGTCTTGAATATTACATGCTAGTCTGGAATAGACCAAGCATAATTACTCCAAATTTATTTTCAAGGATGTAACTATATACACTTACATGCAGATACTTGCCTTTACTTTGCCACTGTATTTTTCTAGGCATAAAACCAATGCAAAAACCCCTTCAAAAACCAGCCATCTCTTCAAGTAGAATTAGACATTTTTTTTCCCATTGAATTCTTACAGTCCAGTGCTTGTCACCCAAGTTACTCAGACAAATGCATTGCTATTCAGGCACCTTGCAGATTTCTGTGGATTTGGGTCAGAGCTGAGGCAGTTTGTAGTGTGCAGGATCACAGAGGAGAACTTTCTCATCACATTTGCACAGTGGAAGACTTGCTAACTCTGAAGAACACTGAAACACCAGTGGTCGCATTACCACATCAGGTGCAGACTTCAGAGTAATGATGTGACACATGCAAAATCCCAAACTGCCACCTTTTCTCATCCAAAAGCTCCCATGAGAAGAGTGCTCTATGGTTGCTGGCAAGCAAGCAGGCTTGGACCATCTTTCAAAGCAACAAAGAGCTTCTGAGATCTTCAAAGAGCAGGAAAAAAAGAACAGCCTTCTGTTTTGTGAAATAAATGAGGTTCATTCCTTCATCTTCAGCAAATGATACGTGGCATTTTGTCACTGACTTGACGCAGCAGCTGACTAATTCTGACTAATCAATTTTACAGGTAATGCAACAATTATGTAGCAAAATAGAAATTAATTCAGCACCACCCAAAAGCCAGTGTCAAATGCATGCCAGTGTAACAGCAGTCTAAGTTACAGAAGCTGAAGTTGAAAGGAAAGGAGGTTTGAGGCAATTTGTGCACAAAGATGGCAAAAATATATCCAAAGAAAAGAGATGCTTTGTATCTTCTCAAACCAGCTTCCAGTCTTTTCTCTAACTCTCATGTAGATAACAAATGACTTTGATGAATGTTTCACAGCAATATCCTTATTTGGAGAGTTCATCTATGGTGAAAATCGCATCTTAAAATGGATTATAATTCTACATGCGTAGCAATTACCATGTGTGGTGTAAGCTTCAAGATTATCACCCATCTGTAGACAATAGGGTCTATTTCTGTTATTTCTAAACATGCTATAAATCAAATTTAATCATCAGTTCTGTTCACAGAACATCAGAATTTTACATTTTAGTGTCTTTCTTCTTAATAATATAACTAACTTAATTGTGTCTCTTCTGAGAGAGAAAATATTCTCTATCATATTCCGTTGGAGAACAACCTTTATCATAACATTTTGCAAAGATATTTCCAGTTTATTAAAGTTATCATGATTTAACAATTTGGCCAAGGAATGTCTCCAATATTGCAGTATCTGTGTATGGAAAATGTGTCCCATTTTTTTCTAGGGAGAAATAAAGTAGCTTCTAAATATTTTACTCATGTGCTAACAAAATGAACAATGTACATGCGATATTAGCTTCTACAAAACAATATATTAGGGCATAAAATTATGCAGCTGGTGGCTACGTGAGAACATAAAGCCTTATTTTGTCTGTCACCCTCTCATCCTGTGCAATGGCCGCTTTCTCTTTTCAGAGGCTCAAGCAACATAGAAGAACTTTGCTTGCTGAGTGACCGATGGAGTAATGAAAATTAATAGTAGCCCCTACAAACACCATTGATTTTTTAAAGTCTCAAAGATTGACACCTTATCTTTGTGTTTGAAACGAGGGTATGTCTGTGCGTTGTAATAAATGTAGGTATGCATGTGTGCCCTGATACCCGTGAGCATTGTCTGCAGACTCCGAGCTGCTCAGGGGCATATTCCAAATTCACTTCAACAGGGGCACCAGGTAAAACTCCATCCCTTCAAATCTTGTAAGTCATCTCTTGGATATCCTACAGGCGTTCTTTCATAAAGCTTTCAATACAGAGTTGAGTGGGCTGTGCATGTGTGTGTGAAGCTGCCCTGATTGAAATGCCAATATTCTCTCTTGAGCTGCGCTCTGAAATTTACTATTGCAATAAAACGGAAGCAGTCCCTGGCACACCAAACTGAAGTGGCCATGAGGAGCAACGGCTAAAACCCCTCATTTGTTTCATGGCTTCAGTTTAATTGACATCAGCATTCAATCCTTCCTACTGTCCTATTCATTGTCTCCCTCTCCTGGAGATTCAGTCTAGATTCAATGGATTCAGTGCACAGCAAATTCATTACTGAACTGCAGCAAGTCCCCCTCTGAAAGGAAGGAAAAAGGAATTCATGCCGTAGTTAGAATCATAAGCATCTAATTACTTGTTTTTCTCCCAGCCAATTCTGTTTTCTTTTTTTAATATTTAGGTATTTCCCACAACAACAGCAAACACCCGTTTCCTAGTCCAAGGCTGTGTTGAGGGAAACTATGCTAAAAGGATATTTTTATCTGTCTCTCTCCAAATGACCTGCCAGAGTGTAATAACAAACATTTCTGAATAATTCATGAAATGGTTGATGGGCAGAAAATATTGAAAACAATATATTTTAGGTGTATTACTTAATCAGCAGCAATAAAAACCCTAGTTTTGCAAAGAATGTGAATAATTTATTTTAATACTAATAGATGAGAATTCCTGAAATACACAATTTGTAAACATGACTTAACCAGCTCTAATCAGAAGCTGGGAAGCACGTGCACTAGCATTGTGCAGTGAGAATATGTAGGCAGCGATGATGAAAAATGCTTGAGGGTCAGTGGTACCCATTTGTCCAGTAAGGATTGGGGCCCAAAAAGTGTTTGAAATTAGGGTGGAAAACAAGGTGTAAGATGAATAGATCAAGGAGGCAGATTTGGTAAATATTAAGAATGGTACGCAGTGGTGTTGGGGTTGGGACACAGCACAAGGAGCATAACCCTCATGTCAATGCAATTTCTTGAAAGAGGTTTGAGGACAAGGATATACTAGCCTATTAGGAGGTTTTATTCTACAGAAGATGTTTTTTTAATGCTGAACACACGATCACCCTGACATTCTTTTCAGCTCAATGCAAACTGTGTGGTAAAATGACCCTCCACAACCTGGCTTCCTGATAGTCCTCTTGTGTTTGTGGGACAAGTCCTCTTCTAGAGCTATCTCTGACATTTGGGTGGCAGTAGTCACTGTCTGTGGGGACTACATATCATTGGGGCTCAGCTGTGGTGAGGGTGTTATTTGGGTTAAGATGATTGCACACTCTAGGATTAACTCACCACCTTTCTAAAACACACCAAAAAACACAGTAAAAGTTAGAAGCATCCACTGATGAGATTTCATGGCAGATGCCACATCAGCGCTGTGCAACACATCAGCATCAGGACTTGTTTCTGGTGAAAGCAGAGCAGTTCATGACATGAGGCAAATTTGCTGTGGCTACTGCAGATGAGAAATTAGAAAAGATACTGTTGCTTAATGTCAAATCTGGCTGAGTCAAAGGATGGTCTACTGTGAACTTAGATTCTGTGTGCACACCTGGTGAGCAGCCAGCAGATTCAAAGTACTGAACCTAAAAGAAATAAAAAGGAAAGAAAGAAGTTAAGTAGATGGTAGAAGCACTGTCTGTACTCAGTGTGCATTTCCTAAGCATTCAGTCCTTTAAAAAAACCCCAAAAAATAAAAATAAACCCAAGAATATTGGTAATTCTAAAAATAACAGGATCCAAAGAGGTCTCTGCTAAGAAACTGGGATGTGCTTTACAGTAAGTAAATAATGTAACAATGCGTATTTTTCATTAAATATGACTAACTAATCTAAAATGACCTGTAATTTGAATTGCTTCTGAAATTACATCGTGTCCCCTTCAGGAGAGTTGTGGACTTATTTTTGTTTAAACTCTTCATTTTGAAATTCTCCTTTGTGGTCATTAGCATTAAAAAACAAAACAAAACAAAAAAAAACAAAAACAGAAGATAAGTAGGTAAACCATTATTTGGGATGAGCGTCAAGAATGGAAAAGAATGCTTGAGGTGAGAGTGAAACCTTTCTTTGTTAGATTAGCTACTGGCTCCTAAATGTTACTGTTGAGAGAAGAGCAGGCAGAGGTAAGAGGATATGATGTCTGTTCTTTCAGCTAGATGTTGGCAGATTTGCAAGGAGTCCATGTCTTCTCTTCAGTATCTCTCGTGTCCCATTTTAGGGCAGCAAGATGTAAGAGTGGGCTGTAGGTTGTTGGTGAAACTGGCTTTGCTGACATCGGTACAGCAACTCCTTGACTCCACAGGCAGAATTTCAGTCCATGTTCCACAGCTCAGTGCAGCCCTCTGTTACAACGGGGGGGAGGGGGGTGAGGTAGAAGGGGGTGGGGGTGGAAGAGGGAGGGGTTGTTCAGCAGCATTTTACATCTGTGACAGTAAGAGCTTTGTGAGTAATTGATGTGCTATTCCTTTTTTCTGGATCGGAACCTGTGTCTTGACCTGATCTATGTCACTGTCCTCCTGCTGTATACATTTCCCCCTCTGTAACAGAAAGTGACACCGGTTTTGAAGCCAAAGTAATGAGAATTTGTGTAGGTGTATGAAACATGTTTTCCAATATACTGCCATAGATAAAAATCACGACAAGTGTACTTCAGATTAAACAAATGAATGAAATTTAAGACTGATACTGAAAAATAAATTTGAAGTGGCTTTTTCTGGTGGGGGGGAACTCATTAGGCTGTGGAAGTTAATCACACTGTGCACGGTACCCCACTGGCAAGACATTACTCACTGTGAAATAATGCTGTTATTCTTGGGGACTTGGCATGCGTATTGGATTGATAGTGATTCAGTGTTTATTGAGATTTTTGGTTCGCATCTCATTTATGTTTATGCCTACCAGACAGTCTTTATTTGTCACAGTATTTCTCAAGAAATTCTTTTTTGATCTTGGATTTGAGCATATGCATGAAGAAGATGCTGTGCAAAGAAAGGAAGTAATAGTGGAGCAGTGTTAGACAACACAAAAGACTAGTGATTGCTAAGGGTAAAGAAAGCAGATGATGACCACAAATAATAGTTTAAGAGAGAAGTCTGAACTAATGTGGATTTTGGTTCTAAGGACAGAGTCTTGAAACAAAATGTGCATCTTACTGTATTCCTAGACTTTCTTCACTTTGGGGATATAAAGTCAGAAAAAAAGCTAAAATGGGTTTTCTAAGAAGTCTCTTTTCTTCAAATATTCTCAGCTGTTAGAATCTCACTGGCTGAGACACTTACAAATAGAAGTCCAGTATGCTTAACACTGTAGTGTAAGCATAGCATAGGAGGAGCTAGGTAAAAAGCAGCAGATGCCTAGCTCAGTCTTTCTCAGAACAATATCTTGGTTCATGTCAAGTGAGCCTAAGCTCAGTCTTCACTGTTGAAAAACAAATCCTGTGGTACTGCATGTTTGGAAGCTATTAATCTTGCTTGTTTTTGTTTGTTTTTTTTTTCTTCTTTTTTTTCCCCTTCCCTCCTTGATCTCATTACTGGACTAAGAAAGTCAGACAAAGATTATGGAATCCATGAGAAATCTTTCAGCATTTCAGGTAACAGAAGAGTCTTTTGAATCCGTGACAAAGCTTTATGAGCAGCTGTTAAGTTGTACATCCTTGAGGAAGAATTTTCCCAAAGCAGGTACCTGAAAAATTTTTGATAAATTTCAAGCCAAATGATTTCTTGCTCTGGCCAGCTCTGATTTCAATGTGCAAATGTAGAAACTGGTACAAACCTTTGGTTTTATCAGTCTTGCAAAAGTCAGCTAATACTCAGAGATGATGTTCGTGCAAATTAAAATGAGAAAACAACTATTTCAGCTCCATAAATATAAATGGGGGCAAACAATCAATCAAACAAACAAGCAAACAAAAACCACCAAAGAACAGTCTTAGATAAACCTATCAGGCAAGAATAATAAATAAAAAAAGTCCTTCTGTTTCTATCATGTAACCAATTATCTGCTTTCAACTGTGAACCAGGAAGTCTTGAGACATGACATCAAAGGAGAGCTGCAGTGAGTTTTAGTGGACGTAGCTCTCAAAAAGGGACAATACAAACAAGAATTAGTTGCATCACAGCACTTTTTTTTGACATTTAACAATGGAGAATAGGAGACAGTGGCATAAATTGCTTGATATAAACTTTGAGAGGAAAACTATTTTCCATTAAACTGACATAAATCCAGAGCAACTGGAGGAGATGGTAGACGCAGTTGAAAGATATCCAGTAACAGTTGAATCTTTAACTCTTCAACATTAGATACAATCATGTTAGAAGTCTTTCTAGCATGATAGCTCAAGTAAATTGAAATAAAATGCATATTTCCTCCTTTGGGATATGATTTTTCCCATTGGAAAGTACTCAGGAGGTAGTACCTAGGAAGAACAATCATAAACTGTTTTTTTCAGAGGAAGAGGAGAGGACAATGCAAGCAAAGACTGGGAGATTTGGAAACCCCTCAAACAGGCACCAGATATTTTGCCATGCACAACAAAAAGAACAAAATCTTGGTGTCCAAAACAGCTCTGATGACTAATGGTGTGGTACATCTGTACTGTGCATTAAGAGCTGTAAAGCCTGGTGTTAAATGAAGTTCACTCTTTCTGTTCAAGCTTTTACATGTACTCCATTATCCAAGAAGTGATCCCAGTAACACAGAACATGCCTAAGGAGCTCGCAGGAAATTAGAACTGGTGATAGATGCTTCTCAGAAAATGTATCTGGTCTGTTCTGAACAGTTTTTCATTTCATAGAGTCACAACTGAATCACAGCTGAATTGGGCACCATGTCTCACAAGATCAAGACAACTCAAATTCATTGTTTTCATGGGGCCCAGTGGCAAACAGAAATTACAGCATCCCTTGCCCTGTTGCAAACATTGATTTTTTTCCTGACCTCTTTCAATTTGAAGAAGATTAAAAACTGTCACGATTGTTTCCAGACAGTAATTTTTCAGTAATCATTGATGAAAAAACACTCTATTTTAATATCTGTGTATTCTTGTCTGGAACAATGTAGATATACAGAGTGGCAGATGTTCAGTAATTACCATTTTATAAAGTTCTTTCTCTCTAACATATATCTATGCCTTTGGAGAGCTTTAGGAAACTAATTGCTCCTGCTCTGAATAAAACCAAACAAACCAGAAATGAACCATGCAGATTCAGTGCTGTTAGCTCAGTAATGTGAGTGGTGTGTCTCATCATGAATATCCTTTCTTGTGATGGAGTGCATGAGACAAGATTTTTCTTCTTTTGCCTGAAATTGTCTTCACTTTCGCACAGCTCTCCTCTGGCCTGTAGGTGTCATAGTCAGAATGTGGATGAAGCAGATAAACAGTAATGTACTTCTGTGAAATAACTAATTCTGAAAAACAATGCTTTTGTTACGTATCTACTATTGTTTATTGAAGATTTGGAAGTGCAGAAATTGCTCTAGTGTTTAGAGAAGCATAAAATAGAAAGGATTTTGTTGCATATGCATTACATATGTCTCAGGTTCATCAGCTAAAAATATTTTTTTCTGAAGTCTTTTTATGTTGCCTCCAGATCTGATCTTGCCTGTCTTGATCCCATTCTTTCTCCATCCTTTTTCTTACTCTTGTTTCTTCTTAGTACCTCTCTGTCTAGGAAAAGACTAAGTGAATTGACTTAAAATACTGAAAGGACAGTATGTACCTCCACCTCTTGACAGAGTTGAGTGCTGGGCCGTGCATGCAGTATGGCCACAGAATGAAGCTGCAGTAAATACTAGGAAAATATTTAAGGAATCAAGATAGCATCAAATAGCAGTTCTCTGCTTTGCTGCCTTTTAAGTAATTAGGAACACAGAAGCTTACAGGCTAACAACACACCTGAACACCTACATTAAAAATCTTGTCATGCTATTTTCAGTGCAATGTTCAAGCATTTCCTGGAGTAGAGTGGTCTATTTGAGATTTCAAGTTCAATCCAGCTACAAAGGAAGCCAGTGATCAACTGCTAACGTGACATCTAAGGTAAATACAGGGAGTCACATGGGGCAAATTTAGCCCTATTCACACTAATGATGTAGTAGGATCTGATAACACATTGACTGGCTGCTTATGTAAGCATTATTTAATTTTGCTCTCCAACAGAATACTACTTGCCTGGTGCTTGGCTACTACAGTTTGTGAAAAGAGGTGTAAAACATAATTTTCCTCTATGGAAAATTCAGTGGGAATTCCACTTCATCAAGGAGAGAGATTTTGGAGCCTTGAATACCTGTAAAATATGTAAAAGAGCGAATGCTTAGGAATGGTTTTGAGTATGTCAGTTTAAAGGTTTCCCTCTAATAACTGCCTGAAAAATGGGACTAAAGAGAAAAAGTTTTATACTCTGTGATGAAATGTACAGTGCAAAGAAGGATTATAATTTAAAGAAGATTTAGCCATATGATTAATTAGAATTGGTATCTTGATTTGAGCCTTCTGTACTCCTCAAAGATGAGATGAAATGATAAGTTATTATTTCATATCACTTGAAAAATATTTGACTTGGGATATAGGACCCAAGGTAGCAAAAAAAAAAAAAAGAATTCTTGATTTGAACCGTGATGCCCTGCAATATTTCCATGCTTGTCATAAACAATCATTTATATTAATGCCTTAAATCATAAGGCAGCACTAATAATTGCAACATGAAATCAGACTTTAGTAATTTTGGATAGGAAAGGCACCAGAATGTATAGAGAGGTCCCTCGATCTTGACATTTGTTGGACACGTGGATCTGTATACGACTTGCTTATGTGTTTCCAGATAATGATAAAATCTTCTGCAGAAATTCTGAAATATACCTAGGGATCATACTCTTGGCTTTTTTAGCTTAATGTTGTCATTTCCCTCTGACTACGTGAAATAAATAATTTAGGGTTTCTTTCCCTAGGTAAAGCAGCTAAGTGCTACTTTAGAAAGCACTAATGGATGTTTCCAGCAAATTTTAAGATCCAGTTTCATTACCTGACTGTTTGTGTTCTGATCCAAATACTTAAAAAACTACTTAAAGTAGTCTGAATGGAGCCTTGAAGTACAAGCTCAGTAATAATCCTCTTGCTGACCATGCTACACAGTTAAACACTTTGCCATGTATTTGCCTCAGACCCTTAACCCTTAGACAGCTGCAACACACAGAGCATCACACACCAGCAGGATGACAGTTCTGCTCATGTTCTGAAACTATCCCCTCCTTTCAGATACTGATATACATCAGTAAGACATCTTTGGTTACTAGAAAAAACTCTGTGGTTTGTCATTTTAACCTGCTGGCAATTAGCGTGGTAAGAAAGTGGTGCTTAAATCTCATTAATTATCTTGTAGCTGACACCACACTTGAACTGATTGAAAATGGAAGGTGCAAAAAAAGAGCAAGATGGGAAGACAGCATTTCCAATGGGATTCAGATCAAGTTACTGTGAGGGACAGTAAAAAGGTGTTTCTTTTTTTTTTTTTTAATGTGATAAAATCAAAAAGAGCACTGGAGAGAATGTTGATTCATTACTTGATTAGAATGGCCATTTTGTAAGCAGGGACATTGACGAAGCAGAAATGTTTAATGCCTTATTCTTCTGCCCTCAATACCAATAGTAAAATGTGAGGTCTCAGGTTTCCCAAGGTGAAGGACCATGTCTCCAACAATGATCTGCACCTAACTATGACAATTCCTTGTTTCTTCATGGAATCACAGAATCATAGAACATTTGGGGCTCAAAGGCACCTATCACCTGGGAGACTTACCTAGCCCTGTGGATTTTAAGCTCAGAAAGCTAATTAGCACATGATTTATGAATGCTTCATATCGGGGAAGAAATGTCAAGTTATTGGAAAATCTCCTCCTTTAACAAGAAGTTTACAAAGTATCTTTACAAACAGCATTATTTCTCATTTTAGAAAGAGGGAAAAAATCCTAAAGAGCTTTTTGAAGTCCTAAAGTAATTTCAGAATGAATTATCTGCTTTTTTTTTTTTTTTCCTTTTTTTTTTAAGCATTAAAAAAATGCTTTTTGGGGGGAGAGTTGTTAGATGCAATATGCCTGTACATTTTTTTATAACATTCTGGCAAGAAGAACTCTTTTTTTTCTTGCAGGAAATTATTATTTATTTAAGCATTTTTCTATGACTTACCAATCTTCCCATTCTTTTAGGGGACATTTTACAAGAAACAAAAACTTCAACTTTAGAACTTGCTGCTCCAGTGCACTGCAGTTTATGAAGACAAAAATGTGCCATGGTACAGTAGGAGCTCTGCTCTCAAGAACATAATGTGAAAATGGTAACTAAATAAACTAAATAAAATTAAAGATAATAGCTGTGTTGAGGGAACTGCTGCAGGTTGGGTACAGCATGTGTTCCTTAGTACAAACATCAGAATAAAAAAGTTTGGAGCCTGACTGAGCTGCAGCAATAAGGATGGACATGAATTATATTTTTTAAATTATTTACAACTTCACAGTGTCTGTGGCTTTAAATTATTGATGACAGTGACAGCAATTCTCAATGAGACAAAGCATCCACTGAAACAGCAGCAGAAAGCTACGGTGCCGGGGTCTGGTTTGGTTCAGTCCTTCCAATCCTTCTTATTAAGGAAAAGTGATGCTTCTCTCATGCTTAGAGAGCAGAAAGAATAGGAAAGAACATCATTTTCAAAGGAGAAGTTTCCTGCAATGTTTTTTTATTGTAGAGTATCTCTCAGAACTCTTGGTATAGCAGAAAAGTTCTAACTAGATCACTTGCTGCAAAGTTCTTGCTGGATATTTGAGGAAATTGACTGCATAATGTTTGCTGTAATACTTTTTTAGGTGAAGGGTTATAACAGACAAAAGGTCCTTGCTACACGGTGAAGGACAAGGAAACACTGTTAGGGACACACTATGGGCCACATTTTTCACCACCTTTGCCCACATTGCCCAGAGCAGTGCAACTCCATATCAAAGAAATACCTCCTAGACAAAGCTATCATCTTCTCCAGACCTGATAGAAGTATTTGCACCTCTCCCTTACGGCAGCAACCATCAGGAGTCTTGCAGATCATCTATCTTCTTTATTACTGCCTCTCTTTCCTGCCGACCTGTGTGGCTGTAATCTCCTCAATCCATCTCCATGCATCTGAGTGCTTCCTAAAAAAGTTCTGTCCTGGTAGGTGCAACAAACCATGCCTGTTTCAATATGGTGGTGTGGAGCTCTGGCTTTCCTACTGATTTATTCGACTTCACAGCAACAATGCATTAAGTGAAATTCAGGAAGAGAAGCAAGTAGCTTTGTTGAGCTGTCTGGATTTGAGGGGTTGGTTAGATCCACTAATAGCAAAAGAAAAGGTTTCCATGTGAAAACATCAGAGAGCAATGCGTTTTGGCAGTTGTACTTGGGAGTGGAAGAGCACTGTGTACGATGTGAAATTGCAACCTGCACTTCTGGGGATCAGGTGCTGGACTGGGTAACGACAAGTGCTGTATTCAGTGTGAGGAAATGACTGAAGAGCAATTCTCTGTAGGTTGTGATTTTCACTGGAGGGGAGTAATGCCTCTCTGTGTTCTCTTAGGTGTGAGGATGGAGATCACAAGTCCTGTGCTGTCCTTCAGGAAACAAAGATCTTAATGATTTACAAAACAGTTGTAGGCGAATAAAACACATGCCAAGCAAACTGCAATGCTGCAAGGATGGAAGTGTGCTACTGTGATTTTGGCTAAATATCTCTGGAATGGGCTTGGATTAATATTAAAATGCCATGGCTGCCCTCTGGTCACTAAAAGGCAGGAGTTCCACCCCCCGTACTCCCTCAAGGGGATCTAAACAAGGCTCATCTGTACAGTCTAAGAGCCTTCAGCTCTGCAGCTTTCCATTGCCCAGGGCCATGTAAAAAGAGTAGCCCAAACCTACATTGCTTGAGGGGAGAGTCCTTCTCTGCAGGAGAGCAGCCTCATCATTTGCAGTACATATTGTCTGACCTGAGCCCCTTGTGGTGGCCATAAGATAATTTAAACACTTCCCTTTTCTCAGTCCCTTCAAGGTAAGTAATGACAGCACTGTGTGTAACCATGTAATGCAAATAGCCTAGGGAAAATTAGGAGGTATGGACTAACTAGGCTATCTGAATAGGCAAGTGTACTGTACAATATGTAGAAATCCAGGAACAACTTTGCATAACTGTATTCAGGTAGTCATGATTGAAGCAGCATGTTAAGGTGAGAATTTAAGGAATTAGACAGCAAAATAGACAGATAGATAGAATTTGGTAAGGTGGGCCTGAGAAAAAGCAATGTGAAGAAGCTTTTCATGGGAATACCCTTTGACTGAAGAAGCCAGGAGTAAATAAACTGTCTTGTTCTAGTTCATTGGTGTTTAGGGAAACAGAATACTGCTATAGAAGTACACAAGATTGCCAAGATAACCAGGATGCTTGGTTCCATCATCAGTTTGTCTTCTTTCTAACAGCAGCCCATTGAGACCTGATATCTGGTGCCTTAGGTCAAATGGATCTTGGTCCCACCTCCTCAAATGACTGAAGCATCTTTTAGCTGATCTTCATTACAGTCACACCATGCAGGCTCACAATATATTTTTTTGTGAGCTCAGTTTCTTACACAAGGATTTTTCCAGTAGCAGTTGATAGTGAGACTGCTGATATCATAACAAAATTGATTACCTAGTTTTCGATTCAAAAATACTTGGTGTTCCAGGTCATTGGTACACAGTGCTGGCACCAGATAGCAGTTAAAAACATAAGGGTTTTTTGATACTATCTTGCAGAATTCAGAAGGAATACTACATTTTGTAGTTTGGCCACCTGCTGGTGGTGGCATAACTGAAGAGATGATGATAATGAGGAGATCTCTTTGATGACGTGCTGTGAAGAGATGGAAACAAATGAAAGCATGTAGAACCTACCTTCAGATTTCTTTTTAAGCTAGTGCTCTCCCCACTGAAGACTTCCTCATGGACAGAAGAATCCCAGGCTCAGCTTGCCTCACAGTAACACAAAGAGGCAGAGAGCTGGACAGGCGCTACAATTCCTTCCCCTGAGGGGGAGAAGAATTTCACTTTACATAGTGCTTTATCATCACCAAAACCATGGCTGGAAGGTTAGCCTAGGGAGGAAACTCGTGGGTTATCACGAGTATAATTCCATGTGTCAATCACTCAATACAGGCTGCTGCTCACACAGGTCTTTGGATACGGATCTTTTTCTTCTCTGTACTCAAACACAACTTATTTAATACTTGGATTTTCAACCAGGGCCTATACAAATATATTTAAAAATGAAAGAAAGCTAACAGCAGATGGTGCTAAAAGACCTGGGATTAAGAACTCTCCAGCTCTTTTCAATTGTCACAGAATAAAGACACTGAGCTTTTGCTCTCATCTAAGATAAAGCTAATTAGAGATAATGCAGATACAATAACTAGTACAGTTGGACTTGAGGAAAAAAAAAAAGGGGATCTTAGGCCCTTTGATACCAATAATTTACATGGATATTTAATACCCTCGAGGACAGTGAAGACAGTGTGATATTCAGCCCAACTCATAGAAGGCTCTTTGTTCCCCTGCATTTGGACTTCTGTTAGAACCTCATGGAGGAGATGTTCAGTGCTGGTAGGAATCTCAATATGAGGGAATTTTTGTCTGCCAAATCACTGAGCTCTATCAAGGAGATGGAAAGACAGAATCTTTCAAAAGGATGAGAGTCAGAAGACACTTGCATTGTATTCCAGAGAAAAGAGAAATAGGAGTTGTTATATTTTTATTTTTATTTCTTTCTTCTCACTTATTCTTTTCTGTTTATAAACAACATGGTAGATAGAAGAATAACAAATCCATCATCAAAAAAACCTGTTACAGCTCCTTCACTGTTAGCACAGTGCTTATTTGCTACCTCTTCAGACACCTGATCCCCAATGCTGTTTTACACTTCACTCAGTTTCACAAAACAAAGTTTGGTGGTCTGTGCCACCACATTAAAAAAGAAGTTTTAACGCTCAGAGGAGCCTATTTCAAGCTCCTCATTAATCTCCCACTGCATGAAACTGGTCCTCAGCTTTTACATAGGGTAGAACAATGTGCTGTATTTTGAGATGCTTACACTTTCTGCACAGATTAGAGACTACAAAATAGAAAAACTTCAATAAGAAGCATAGATTCGTGTAACTGCTATCAAAGATGTAAGGCCATGCACAGAAAATAGCTGTAGATTTTTAAATTGGCATATCTGCATTAAAAAGCATTCAGGCAAGAACAGGTGGATGTGCAAACTACTAACAGCATTTCATAGTAAATTATCAGAGGGAAGAGGGAAAAAGGGCATTTTTCCTGATTTGAGTTTTTTTTTTCTTCTATTTGACACAATGGGAAATCCCACAAACGTATTTCCTCACAAGTTTTATGGCTTATGATACTGAATCAACAAACATTGTAGAGAAACATAAGTTTTATCACCAGCTGGAAATTCCTCCTTCCTGTTTTCATGTAGCAATGTTGCAGATGACCACTGGAGTACATCAGAGACAAACTAGAAAGTCTTTATGGATTCTTTTGCCATTCATTGAAAACTTTCACATGGCTTCAGAGTAAACCTCTTGCAAAATTTCTAAACTGCAATAGCAGCCTATCTGGCTGACAGCCTTTAATTATGTGTGAAGACACTTCCTTGTAGACACCTATTAGCAGGAAATTATGTGCTTAAATACAGGATATCTCTGCTTGGATGTGCGCTGTTATTTCTGGTAGCTCTGTAACTGAACGTTCAGACATAATATTTGAAATGAGAAGCTTGATTTTCTTCCTTTCTTGGATGGCTGTTCAACTGCCTATGACTTCTCCCTGCTGGACAACCAGCCACCCCAGCAGGGGCCTCATTCTGGACTCTATCATGCATGAAGTCTGTGTACTGCAGCATCATCCTAAATACATCTAGAAAAAACTGTTGCATATTACCTGCTTTTCCTCTCACACCAGCTCTCCTCAGTTATTTGTGTGGCTTCTCCAGATGCTGTATATTAAGGACTGTGGCTTGCTTCCCTCCTTTCTATGCTTGTGGAGCAGTATTTGCCAGTCTTCCCTAGGGACTTCAGAGGGAAGTTTTGAATTTGAGAAAGTTGTCATCACACTTCTCCCGCCTTCTTGATTCCCTCAGATTTGATCTTGGTATTTCTCAGCTCAACACATACCAGCTGAACGTGCTTAGGCTGCAATCCCTTTTGATATAAAGGTGACAAATTAGAGACAGCTAGTCTGACTTCAGGTCATTCCATATGGCAAGCATAAATCTTTCTTAAAAAACACAGATAAGAACTTGTATTATGGGCCCTGCATAAACCCATTACAAGTAAATTTCAGACAATAAGAGATCAAACTCCTTGCATTGACTTACCTGTACAATGTGTGCCTGTCTTAACAGGATTGCTGTAGCCCTTAACTCTCTCTGCAGAGAGGTGAGAGGCTGTGGCTGTCATTGACAGTGTGAGAATGCCTGCACTTCCACAGCTGAGTAGGAGTTACAGGTGATGCCAATCCATCACAGATGGGACAATAACCTATAGAACCCAAGGTGGGGATCCCTAATAGGGTCAATTTTCTGACATGCTGAGGACATAAGCCAGGTCCAGAAGCAGCCCAGGGGGGCTAGAGATGAGGTTGCGCTGTAGGCTCCAAATCAATGTAGGAAACAGGGCTGGAGAGCAGTTACATACAATACATACCCTAGATCTAGCCAATAAAATGGCACTCCTATGACTTATATCATGCAAGGTAGAGCTAGAGATGCTGGGCTGAGCTTAAATGGGACTCCTAGACCAGTGGGCAGAGGGTATAGGGGATGGAATGCTCAGGGCTTTTAGTGCTCACAGGGCCCTGGTGGGAGTACCAGAATCCTTGGCTCTTTCACATTTGAAAGAATATCAGCTGCAAAGTGTGTGCTCTTCAGCTAAGAAAGGAGATAAAATACATGAAAATAAATACAGGAAACAACAGACATCAAGGACTGTGTATTTCACTGATTTGAGAGGCACGTGTCATTCACCTACGCATTCCATCAGCTGCTAGAAGTCGCCATTCCCCATTCGCTTCATTTCTGAGCTTCTATGGGTTTTGTCACATCTTCCTTCTTGCCAGTGGTTGTGTGTCTCTCTGGGCATATGGCAAAAGTTCTCACTGCTTTGCTCACTCTGACTGTGCATAAAGCAGCAATCAGATAAAGCAGAACTCCCCTGGGAATGATAAACAAGGATTACTGATCACTTCCTGGTCTTTGTAAAAGGCAACAAGAAAAGAATTGGAGTGAAAGAACGGAACAACTGAAAGCTCCATTGGAGCCAAAACTCTCTGGAGGTCTGGAATATTCATAGGAAGCTTTAAATAGAACATTTCTCTGTGTTTGCAAGCGTGCTTTACAGGGAAATTTGCAGATCATGGCACAGTGCAACAGAAATAGTGAAAAATACAAACTGAAGATAAAAACAGAGAACAGTTTGTGTCAGAATGAAGGCTGAAGAGAAATTTTTGAAGGCCAGGTATATTTCCAGTAGGAGATGAGTCTGAGCAGAATCAAAGTTCTGGGGGCTACAACAGAAAAAAAAAAACAATTAACTCCTGATGAAACATGTTGAGCTTGCCAGACAAATAAAATCAACCAGTCCACAGTAATGCTATGGAGGATGGTCAGCTCTCTGAGCTTGGAGACATCAGAAAATTCAAACCACTATGAGCCACCTGAGGCAGAAAAGCATGCAGAGCTCAAAGTTTCAGTCTGGCAAAAACAGCAAGGGGAGCTGGCATGTATTCTGCTCCCAGGGTGTTTTATGGAGAAATTCATCTGTATTTTGATGGGATGGAAGGCATGAAGGTTTAATGGAATGACGTTTTGATCTGGGAAAAAACACTGGCTGAGCATGGCTGGAGGCACAGAGCACCTATGGAGAGAACTAGAACTAAACTGAAGGAAACTTAAATCCTGTGTGATGCAAGTCACATACCTAGAAGAGATACACATGTAGATCACAATAAAGCTGAAAGTATCACTAAAATATCTCATAGGTGAATACGAAGCTACAAGCATTTCTCAAAATGAGGGAGAGTTGTCTCTGATTTGCATGCAGAATCCTAATAAAGGATTGGAAAAATGAATTCAGAAGCAGCTCGGAATTAGATCCTGCAAGATGAGGTTGTGACTTTCAGCATGGAGCAGCTGTGTGGGTGCAACACCAGTGCAACACCAGCCCACCCAGCTAATCCGCGAAGAGCTCTCAATCTGTGTGAGCGAGCATCTGTAGTGAAAATCAGGGCTCTCTAATACAGCTCTGACATCGTTTTGACACTTATCATCATCTTGGAGGCAGACTAAAATACACTTAATATATGTATCACTACCACACAACATTATAAACAAAAAGAATAGAGTAGAAACAGAAGAAAAATATGTAGGGACCAAGTTCAGGATGGTATTATTTTAATTTCTGATTGTCTTTCCATCCAAATCTCTGCTCAAGACAGTCAGTATCTCTTAATGAACTACAATGTTCTATTGTGGAAATGGCAGGAAACCTCAGATAGTTCAGTAATAGCAGCAGATGTCTTTTAGTTGCTAGAAGTGCTGAAATGTATTCAGAAGTCCAACTCTGCCGTATTTGTGAGAAGAACTCGGTAGGAAAGTTTTCAGGACATAGCTGTGTATCTTGTTAGGCATTACTCACATTTGCATACTATGGTGTGCATTCATTTCAGTATCAGTTTTAAAGATGAATGGAGGTCTTGGAGCTCTGAGTTCTGTTCTTGCCATTGTTCTGCCCACAGTTTCTTGCTGTTGCATTTTTCTAACTGCTCTCCCCTATGACAAAGTCATGTTTCTATGTGCTGCCTGCTGAACAAGCCTTTTCACCATTCACCATTGAATTTTAGAACATCTATGTAGTGTTAAATTCGCTGATTGTCTAAAGAAATGAAAATGTGAAAGTGCTAACTTCTGTGAGAGGAAGGATCAATAAGTAGTTTTTCTAATGAGTAACACTATTCTGCATTGTGCCCAGATTATCTACTGAAATAAGACAAGATTTATCCTATAAATATCTGTACTGATGTCATTGTAGTTTCACCACAAATGGAACTACCCCATTAGCTGCACTAGAGTTACATTAGACATGAATCAATTTTTAAATATATTGATCAGCATTAGGTCATGATCTTTCCATGAATATATGCTTAAATTCAAGCGCCCAGTATTAAACTGAATTATAGAATCAGCCAAAAGTGTAAATACAACAATTTTAGCTTACATAAGCAGTAATAGTTCAAAAGTCCCTTTTTAGTTCAAAAGGACATCTGCAAAGTAGGGTTTTTTTTTCCCCATTTTTCACGTTTTCCACCACATCTCATGAGAGATTTACTGAGAATGTTCTTTATTAAAGGCTAGGTTCATCTCCTGTGAGTTCCTACAATCCAGTGAAGATTATTTCTCCTCTCCTCTCCTCTCCTCTCCTCTCCTCTCCTCTCCTCTCCTCTCCTCTCCTCTCCTCTCCTCTCCTCTCCTCTCCTCTCCTCTCCTCTCCTCTCCTCTCCTCTCCTCTCCTCTCCTCTCCTCTCCTCTCCTCTCCTCTCCTCTCCTCTCCTCTCCTCTCCTCTCCTCTCCTTTCTCCCTATTCCTTTCTTTTTTCTTTATTTTTTTTATGTGAAGTGGAGATACGTTATGTGTCTCTTAATGAGATGATATATGAGATATGTTTACATTCATGAGATGAGGTGTGGACATCCATTTATAAGCAGAGGTAGCAGTCCAAGTTTAACAGTAGATACTGGGGCACTGAGAGTAACAAGCACAGACCCCAGCATATTACATCTTTAAAGAAAATGATTCACACAGATTTCCCCATCAACAGATTCTGCAAAGAAAGAGGTATGGGTTGAACAAGTAACACTTTCCCATACTCCAAAGCACTGGCAGAAAAAACCTTACCAGGTGCTATCTAAGGTTATCACTACTTATTCTGTCCAGATATAGTTCAGTTGAGGTCATGATGATATTCTTGTCATACTGGATATCAGTGGGTGGCAAAACTGACAGTAAATCCCTCTAATTGAGACAGTACCAATCATTACCCCCTTTTTTTTTTTGTGAGTCAATAGTGCATTATTCTACACAGATAACTACAAAAATTCCAGGGACAGTGGGTGATTTTGAAACCAGAAATACCTAAGTCCACTGAGGTCTTTGTGTGGACTACAGCAGCTAGGGCATCACTTAATCCTGACTTTAAATTCTCCTCTGGTAATGACTGTTCCCTCCTGTTATAATGCAGGTGTACTGCTGTGACTCTATTAGTTGCTCTTCCCAGAATTTCACTACAAATGATTACTGGAACAAGAAGCATCAGTAGGTGGGGAGAGAAGATTTATATTGTAACAAGATGATGTACTCCGTATGGTTTTGATGGCTACCAGTGTCTGCTCAGAAATTAGACGTGCCAGTTCTCCTTTTCATTACAGAACACAAATTCAGCTGTGGTATTCATGCAAGCTCATTTGAAAGATTTATGATACAGTGTATACAATACACACAAATGCTAAATGATCTTTACAGATTTTCTGTTATCTTGTCATTTAGCATCTGCCTTAACTAGAGGTTCCTATTCAAATCCTGACATATTAACTCCTTCTCCATAGAGCCATAGATACTAGAGACAGAACATAAGGCAGTTAGCAACTCCTGGCTAGCAACCACCTCCCATATGTATGACTGTGCCACTGTAGTACACACAGTGCTTTTACAAGACTCATTCAGAGAAGTCTTCTGCTTTAGCCTGTCATAGAATCATAGAATGGCCTGCCTTGGAAATGTTCACCCAGTTCCAACTCCCTGCTGTGTGCAGGTCGCCAACCAGCAGCCCAGGCTGCCCAGAGCCACATTCAGCCTGGCCTTGAATGCCTGCAGGGATGGGGCATCCACAGCCTCCTTGGGCAACCTGTTCCAGTGCCTCACCACCCTCTGGCTGAAAAGCTTCCTCCTCATATCCAACCTAAACCTCCCCTGTCTCACTTTAAAACCATTCCCCTTGTCCCATCACCATCCACCCTCACAAACAGCCGTTCCCCTCCTGTTTATCCGCTCCCTCCAAGCACTGAAGGCCACCATGAGGTCTCCCCGCAGCTTCTCTTCCCCAAGCTGAACAAGCCCAGTTCCCTCAACCTTTCCTCACACAGAGCTGCTCCAGCCCTCTGCTCATCTCAGTGCCTCCTCTGGACCCGCTCCAAGAGCTCCACGTCCTTCCTGTGCTAAGAGCTTCCAACCTTCTGTTCTATGATCTCTGCAATTAACAGACTGCATACTTTTATTTCAAAAATGTTAGAAGCAGGTTTTTTTGGACCTTTTTTTTTTCTGGGGGGGGAGGGGGAAGGTGGGAGAAGTGGGAATAACAGAGAATTTGAAGAGGGAGAAAAGGAGTGACAATATAGTCAACATAATTGGACCAACAGCAAGAGCATTCTAACAGCAGACCCAGCAATTAACTCATACACCTGTTGGAGAGAGAAAGGGAAAAGCAATACCTGAAAGAACACAAACATTCACAGACTATGGAAGAACAATGCTAGAATCGAAGAACTGTCATTTCTCAGTTATCTTAATGAAAACAGCCCTTGATTTCTGTAAGATTGTTACTGCTTATTGAAAAAATGGTATGAAAAAAAGTGTACTCTACAATAGTTATTTTAAAATGTCCAAGATACTACAGAATCACAGTATCATACGGACATCTGGAGATCATCTCGTCCAACTCTCCTGCTAAAGCAAGTTCTACAGAGAAGCAGACTCCATAACCACTCTGGGCAGCCTGTTCCAGTGCTTTGTAACCCTCAAAGTAAAGTTTTTTCTTCATGTTAATACAGAACTCCCAATGGTTCAGTTTGTGCTCATTGCTCCTTGTCTTGCTGCTGGGCAATGCTGAAAAGAGTCAGGCCCCATCCACTTCACTCCTTCCCATTACGTATTTACAAGTGTTGCTAAGATACTCCTCAGACTTTCTCCAGACTGAAAGTCCCAGGTTTCTCAGCCTTTCCTCATAGGTGAGATGCTCCAGGACCCTAATAATCTTTGTAGCTCACTGCTGAACTCATTCTAGAAGTTCCCTGTCTTTCTTGGACTGAAGAGCCCAGAACTGACAACAGCACTCCAGATGTGCACTCACCAAGGCAGAGATAGAGGGAGGATCACCTCTATTGTTCTGTTGCCAATGCTGTTTCTGATGCAGGATACCATTGGTCTTCTTGGCCACAAGAGAGCACTGCTAGCTCATGATCAACTCGTCCAACAAAACAACCAGGTCCTTCTCTGCAGAGCTCATCTTCAGCAGATCCCATGGCTGCCCAACTTTTTGGCTTATCTGGGCTGCACTGAGTGAAGAGGTATTGTCTTGGGCTGCATAAAGAATATGAAGGCCTCTCCATAAAAATGTCTCTTATTTTTTCCATGTAAATGCAGCAGATAGAAAAAGTACAAGAGCGCTAATTGATAGAGCAGATTCTCAGCTACCAAACACTGCTTTTCAACATGGTCACCACCATTAGCTATGCATTCAGCAATGAAGCCTGCATGCCAAGCTCATAAATATCTGCACCAGTGGAGGTGATCCACTGTTGCTGTTGCCATTGCTGAAACACATTACTCACTGCCTCACTATGTTCATACACAGTTTCATCTGCACAAGCATCCAGCAAGCTCTGACAATTGTCAGTGGGTGCCATTTTGTCTGCACAGAGGAATTGAATGACACACATTTGCTTCAGATCTACTCCCACGTTACACACCATTTGTTCAGACTGCCCTCTGCTGCCATCTGTCACCTGGTAATAAAACATAATGGAATAGTGGTGGAAAGCATCAACCCTGCAGCTGTAGCACCAACATCCACCTCTGATGTTACGGGCCAATGTAACAAAATAGGAGGCATTATTTTCAGAGCAGTCTTCATAAAATATATAATATAGTTAATGTACATAACTTTAAAAAAAAAAAAAGGGTTATTACTATTTTTTATTAAAATGCAAAAAAGGAGAGCAACAAAACCATAGAACCAGTAGGATTTTGACGTTGTTGTGAAACTAATGCCTCAGTCTGGTTTGATGGCAATGACTGCAGTTTTCAGTGAGCTCTCAAGGTGCTCATCAGAGACTTTTAATGAAGTTTTATTATTCCTGTGCTTCATCCTTGAAAAAAGTTGTTTGCAAATGAATGTATTGCCAAAAGCAATGACATGAATAAGGCTTGATTGTGAAGCGAGGAGTGTTTCTCTCTTACAAAGATAAGGCTTATGAAAGTCCAGTAGAGAGACATGGTTGGAATTTTGAATTGAACATCTGATTGCAACTCCACATATTCCATTTGAAAAGTTGCAGGTCATGTGTTTATGATGACTGAAAGCAGATGTACACACAAGTGTAGCAAAAAACTGATTTTTTTTTTTTTTTTTTTTTTTTTGCAATCTTTAAACATATTCTCAAATGCTAACTCTTGTTCTCAGTTCAAGCATCTCTATTCAATAATCTGTTAATTGCTGGGAGGAAGTAAAATACTGTGAGCATTATGGTTCTGTAGAACTACCTTTTCTACATCAAGATGAGCTCTTTCCTATTTTCTTGATGATGTGCATGTGAAATATCTCCCCACATAGCAGAGGGTGCTGAGGCAGAGCAAGGGGACAGCCTCAGTGGTGTGTGCAGTGCAGTGGTTGTTCCTGAGGCCAGCAATGAGGGCAGCATGTCCTGCTGTGAGGTACGTTCTGTGTGCGGGAGGCAAGGAGGGGATGCAGGAACCTACGTGCAAACTCTAAGGTTCCAAAAAGAGAGACAATTATTGTCTTTCTTTTCATAAAAGAAGACTTGTTTTGTTCTGTGGTTTAATTTTTTGTTATTTTGTACTGTTATTTTAAATTGTTGACTGTCTAATCTTGAAAGAAAAGTTCAAGTGGAGCATCTGGGCTGGATCTTCCTGCCGAAATTCAGCACTTTTTCCTCTCTGAGCTGAAGTCTGCCTCTTCATAGGAACAGCTACCTCTGTCACTTCTCTGACCCCTTCTCTCCCAGTGTGGAGGGATGAGAGATGGGGACAGGAAGGATGGGCTCATGGAAGCTTCGGCTGTCAAGAGAAGAGTTTCCAGGAAATGGAAGCTCCATGTGAGCCCACGGGATGGACCTGAGTTGGGACTCTTTCATCACAGCATCCTGTGATGTTTGAGGCTCCTGGTAGTTCAGGTCCCTCTGCTGGACTCCTTCCGTTGCCCCAGCACAGCAGTTAGAAGGATGGCAGTCTCTATCTACCCTGCCCTCTTCCTTGGGACTAGGTGGAGAAGAGATGAAAGGTTTTGGGGAGGAATGAAAGCGGGGAATGGGATGAATGGGCTTGTAGGAGTCTTGGCTGTCAAAAGAATTACCAGGAAATGAAGGCTCTGCGTGAGTCTGTGGGATGGCCCTGAGTTGGGACTTTTGCTGTTAAGGGTAAACTCACAGGATGAGAGGATCAGTACCTGTATCAATGTGGCTGTTTGAAGGGAGGTAGCAGATCCCAGTGAAGCCAAGTTTCAACTTCCATACTCCCAGTAAACAGATGGAATCAACACTCAGATCCTCCCTGAGCCTACCCAGAGCTATGTAAAGCCAATTCTCTCACACTGCTCTGGGATGCCATGTACCCTTAGCCCTCCCCAGCCCTGAGGCCCTGGGATGGGTCCATAGACTGAAACATGAAATGTAAAAATGATTAACCCTGCTGCTCACTTCAGCAGCATAACCTTCTCATCAGTACTCCATTACATTTTGTTGCTGTGTGATAGATAGCAGCAGAGGGGCAGTCTGACAAAATGGCATCAGACCTGGAAGTGCACATGAAACAAAACTGTGTCATTTAATTCCTCCATGCAGAAAAAGTTGCACCCATTGACATTCGTCAATGCTTGCTGAATGTTTATGGAGAGCAAACAGTAGATGTGAGCACTCTGAAGGTTGCACTGCATGGGCAACCTTTTCCCAGCAATGGTGTTGTCATAGCAGCTTGAATCAGTGAGTCGTTTTACAAGCATGGCATGCAGTCTCCCGTTTATCACAAGTGAAAATGCATAGGTAATGGTGACAACTAAGTTGAAAAATAGTGTTCTGTAGCTGATAATTTGCTCTATCAAACAGTGTCATTATGTTCTTCATATCTGTTGTATTTTCCATGGAAATAAATAGGAGACTTTACTTTTGGAGCAGCCTACACAGATTGATTGTGCTGTTAACAAGCACTGACATTTTCCTAACAGATCCTAAGTAAAAAGAAGTACTTAACCATGCTCACCAGTTCTTTAAAATGGATCCCCAAACTGAAATGTTACACAAGTCCCTGTGATGCTCTTTATTGCATGCTTTATCATCTAATCACATGGTTCTACTCCACTTACTTGTTGAATGTTTAAAAAAGAATATTGATAATTTCTTCATTTCTCATCAGCACAGTTAGAAAAAAAAAATCCAAAGTTATTTGAACCAGAAGAAGTTAAAACATCTACTTTATTTTCTCAGAATCATAGAATAATCTGAGTTGGAAATCTCAAAGATCATCTAATTCCATCTACCCTGCTCCAGACAGGGTTGCCAGCCAATAAATCAGGCACTCGATCGTCAGCTTGGATCCCCATCCAACCTGGCCTTCAACACCTCCAGGAATGGAACATTCACCACTTCTCTGGGCAGCCTTTTCCAGCACGTCGTCACCCTCCCACTGAAGAAATGCCCTGACATATAACCTAAATCTCCCCTCTTTTAGTTTAAAACTGTTCCCCCAGTCCTATCACTACCTACCAGTGTAAAAAGTTGATTTCCCTCCTGTTTACAAGCTAACTACTGGAATGCTGTAATTATGTGTATCTGGAGCCTACCTTCATCAGGCTTTTTGTCTGTTTCTATTTCTCTTCTTTTTCTCATTTTCTTTGCAAGTTCAGCAGCACATGTTGTTTTCCCATTTCATATGTATTTTTTCCTCATACTCATACTTTTTCTCATCAAGTTTTGGCTCCATTTTAAACCCAAATAGTTAAAGGAAATAGGTTACCAGTTTCATTCTGGAAGAATGTATGAGTTAAAAAAATATATAGCCACATGGAACATTTCTTCAGGGATATGTATCCTACTGTGTTTTTAAAACATATATTCTTTTTATAGTTGCTAGATGTTTTTTCTCAATATAGGTTCTTTGATCCTTCTCTTTTGTTAGTAATTAAGTAATAACACTGGTAGCTATTCAGATGTTTTATTTATCTGGAAAGCTCAGTTTCAGACATGTAGGAAGTAATTAAGAAACTGTACATGATCAGGAGATCAGTATTTCACATATTTTCCTTTTCAGTATATACTTTCAAGCAGGCAGTAGCAAGATTCTGAAAGAATGCCTTTCTCCATTTCAAAGATTTGTTCAGAAGGATTCTGAGCAACACTGGCAAGCTGCTAATGTGTGGATGTGTGCCTGGACTTGCCTGGGAATATTTTAAAGAAAAAGATGGGAATAAGGGAAAGATTCATCAGGAATCTGTGGGATTTTAACCTTTATACTCTTTCTTTCATAGAACACACTGCAAAAAGAGTATTTAAGCTCTTTGTTAATGTCAGCTAATGGCAGTGGCTCAACAGAAAATGAAAACTGCACAAGAACTGCAGGATCAGGCTACCAGGGTCTCCTCTCAAGATCTTTGTGCTCTGGAAGAGGATTATGTAATTCTGAAATAGTAGCATAATGTACTTAAGTATGATATGAACATATCAGAATTATAACATACTTCATCCTCTTGTTGCATCAACTCTTTGTAGAGAATTAGGTACAACCTGATTTCAGGCAATTCACTGTTTTTTTTTTCTAAATGTTAGCTGTTAAGGTTCCAATAAACTGGAGCAGAAAAACAAAACAAACAAGGAAAACAAACGAAAACCCACTCATGGGTACAGGCAGAGAAATCTGCTGAAAACCTGTATGTTACAGTGGAAGTCAGACTACACAAGAGCTGGCATCATGCTTTCATCATGAATAAGGCAGACCACATACTTGGCTTTTTGGCACTAGTGAGTCTGCCCCTGGATTTCTGTGTCCAGTTTTGGGGCCTCTTGTTTCAGAATGGCTGCTGAGAAACTCGTGTGGATCCAGAAGAGAGCTGCCAGATAACTGCAGAGAGCAGAGGGAGGAGAGCTGAGCTAGTTCAGTCCTGCAAAGAGGAGGCTGAGGGGAAGTTTCATAGCATCCACAGCTGCTGTCAGGAAGCTAATTAACAGAGGTGCACAGTAGTATAAAACGGGATAGCCCAAGGCAACAGCTGCAAATGATACTTGGTAGAGTCAGGCTGGATATTAGGAAAAGTGTTTTATTAGGAATATGGCACAGCATGGGAAACTGTTTCTTGAATGTAGAGAAGTCTTGATCCTTGTAGGATTTCATGGCTTCCAGGAAAAGCCACTTTTGTCCTGTGTGGTTGTTGGCAGTAGACACATGTAATACAGGAGGCTTGACTAGATGTATCCCAGAGGTCCCTTCCAACCAGATTATCTGCTGTTCTTTGTTTGTCATTCATGTTTCTGGTCAAAGTCAAAGCAAAGAATTCTTAATCACTACAAATGCAAATCTCTGCAGAGCCAATTAAAAGTTTGATTGAAACATTGGCTTGTTCACTCTGAGCCTTTTAAACAAGTTTTACTAGTTAATGAAATGATTTCTTCTGCTGACAAAACTGTTATGTAATTGATATTTAATGTAGCCTACAGGACAAATGAGGAGGTATTCTTTGGCAGAGAATGTAGTGACAGAACAAGAGGTGATGGTTTTAAACTAAAAGAAGGTGTCACGGATGGAAACAACTATGTTATACTGCACTCATAGGAGAGAAGCTATTGATTAATATAATATGGATACAATATAGTGATTTAACAAAGCTTAATTGTAACTAAGTCAATGACTTAACAGATTTGAGATGGCTGGATACATTTAATTATTTACTAAGTTGAGGGTAGGGTTAAACATGCAGGTACAGGAGGCCCTCCAGCTGAGTCATGAGGTTCAGAAAGGACCCCCTTGCTTTCTAAAGTCCTTGAGCCATGGAGGTAAGGAGTCTAGGTGAGGCTGTATGCACTCTTAGTCCCAGACTTGGCAATAGTTTATGTCTAAGGGATTATATGTGCTATCTAAGACATAATCTTAGTGAAGCTAACAAAGCCTAGAACAATTAGGTATTTACTGAGGATCTGTTTTGGCAAGGTATATTGATGTTAAGGTATAAGGGATCTTACAGGAGCAAGGCAGGCTTAATCTTGAAAGGTGTTGCTACTGGAGGGGAGAGCCTGTCATGCAGCCAGCTTCTGTGCAGGACAGCTCTTGGGCTGCTATCAGCCCCCAGTTTGAGACACATTTATGGTTGTTAATCTGTTTTAGCAAGAATGTTATCGGGGCTCTTGTTCATTGTCTTCCTGTGCAGGGTCTTGTGAGCAAGGTCAGGCTGAAGAAGAATGATGAGAGAAAAGCCAGGAACAGGGAGGTGGGTGAACAGGGGCAGCACACCATCACAGAGGGTAGGTAGGTTTTGGTTATATGTTAGGGAAAATTCCTTACTGTGGGAGTGGTGAGACAGTGGAACAGGTTGCCCAGAGAGGTTGTGGATGACCCTTCCCTGGAGACGTTCAAGGCCAGGTTGAGTAGGGCTCTGGGAAACCTGAACCTATGGCAAGGGGTTGGAGTTAGGTGGGCTTTAAGGCCCCTTGCAACCCGAACCATTCTGTGATTCTGTGATTCTTTGTACTTTACCTTCTCATTCCACCCAGCATCCAGAACAGGACCTTCAGATCCAATGCTTCCCATCCTGAAAAAGGTCTGTCACTTGTGGTTTCCACCAGTTCTGAGGTATGAAATTTACACCTCAGTTGGAGCTGTCCTGTGAAAATTGCTTTGAAGCAGACATAAAAATGACTGTGGTTTAATCTCTTCAGTATAACTTTTCCTTAGCAAGTTTCATGTTTCATGCATACAAATAAAAGCCAAATTTTTATGCTAGCTATGTTTCTTTCCTACGGGAAATGCAACAAAGAGAATAGTTATTGTTATTTCTGTTTTTAAACTTATTTTGTTCTCAATAGTTACAGTGAGTAAGACAGATATTGCCTATATCTTTGTCTGGTATAGGTACGTTAATCACAGACAGCTATATAATATAGAGGATATCTTTCTGCTGTGACTAAGACCAAGGATTTTTTTTACATATGGTGCTTTGTTTGAAAGCAATGTCATGGGAAAATAATTTATTCTTAATTTTTGTCCAGTTTTTGTTGCTGTTGTTGCTAATGGTAGATATATAACATACATATATGACAAGGGCAAAATTGTGTTGTTAATGTGCATGAAGTTTATTGTGGATTCAATTTAAGCTGCTCAAATTAGGCCACTGACTGAGATTCCTAGAAATGTATTTTGTCTTTGAATAGAAAGCTAATTTCTCATCCTTGGAGCAAAAGCTGCTTATGTGTAAAAGTAAAACCTTCCCTCCACAAGGATCTCTTACAAACCTGTGAATTTTCTGCTTTAAAACTCATTTTCACTCATTTTTCTCCTCATATTGACTAAACAAACAAAAAATGCACTCCCCTCTGCAAATGCAGTTCAAATTGGATTCTCTATTTTAACTGCAGGATTTTTGACAGATCTACAGCGATGGATTTTGAACCATTAAATGGGAGCATACCTTACTAATAAGGTATAACATTTTTTTTGTTGTTCTTTAAAACACAATTAATTAAAAGCAGAGTGACAATTACTTCTCAGATTTTTGGATCTTGGTAGTACTTCTGAAAGTGTTTTATGAGAACGAGTTTTTATCAGCAATCTACTGAAGCTGAACTCTGCTGTGACAATGTTAGCACTTTAATTAGCTGATATTAAAAACACCAAAAAAAGTGAACATAATCAATATTGTCTCTGTCCTGTCTCTGTGAATCAGTGGAATGGGTACAAGTTTTCTTTCTCTATCCTATAAAGAAGTAACCATAATGCCTTGTTGAAACAGGGCCACGTAGCTCCTCCGCAGCCAGTGGTGAAAAAGTAGTAAGCTCTGTGAACTGCAGCCTTGGGGACGCCCTGCTGGCTTTGACTGCCTTCAACAATCTGCTGCAAATTCTCAATTTTCATCTTAAAATAATGCTTTTATATTTTTGCTGTGAGCAATTACAGGCATCACAGATCACAGGGAAAACAGATGTGCTGCTGGCCAGTTAACTTAGTCTTGCAGAAAACTGTCTTCAGCCAAACAGCAGCAGATGGCAACTTACCCTGTTCCATTTCATTACTGCGGTAAGGTGTAAATGTCAAGGCTTGTAATTTGTGCCATGGAGATATTAACATTTTTAAGCATAGGAAATTTTTTTTTCTTGAAAAAAAAATAAAATAATCAGCTCACAAAGTAACAGTTAAGAAACATCATTGCTTTTTTGACAGTTGTACGGAACAGGCAGTCACAAACTGAAGAAACAGAAATATCTGAGCTTCCAACAACAGAGCTTTGTTACATGGGTTTCGTGTATGTAGGGCTTTGAGCGTGGTTAGAAATGTAATTCAATTACTGAGGAGTTGTGCTGGAAAGAGGTTATGCTGAGAGCGGGAAGGAGGTGGGTTTTTCCCCATCCCCTCCACACCCACCCTCTGAGCAAGCACTGATTCTCCAGAATTTATTTTAGAGTCTCTACAAAGTAGACAACCAGCTGTTCTCAGAGACTGTTAGAAATAATCGCTAGGACGATGTGGTGTACATAATCAGCATCCTCAAAGGCACTTGGGTGCCAAATTTAAGGGAGCAGGTTGACTAAAGAATCTTGCAGTGTTTGAGTTTGAAAAGAAAATGTCTTTAGGCTGTAATATCCACTTGTCATCTAGTGACCAGCTACTGGTTCAACAGATTTTTTTTTTTTTACCAGGAAAGAAGTTATTCAGCGTATGAAAAATGAAGTGAAACAGAAGATATGGAGTGATGAGAATGAAAATGAATGATTTCCATGAGAATAGTTCAGTTATGTTTTGTGATTTATTAAAGAAGTCCATATAATAAATAAACAACACCTGTTGCCCTGAAAAAAACAAAATGCATTCTTACTGGAACTCATCAATGAAATTATAGTAATCTTGATTAAAATGCTTGTGGGACATACTGTAGTTCTTGTTCCTAAAGGTTTTTGGCAAAAATAAGTGAGGACAAAATATCAAGTGTTCTTTTAAGATGGCAGCTGAGCTTCTATCACTGAGCAACTCTACTCAGCTTGTCTATTCGAGTCTTTTCATGGAGATGCCAAGAGACACCTTTGGTGCAAGCAGGCAATGTCATACCATTCCCACAGCTCTGTTTGCTAAAATGCACAGCAACCCAAAATAGTCCCTATACAAATGAGCTGGTTATCCCTCAAAAGTATGAATGGGACACAAGGATGTCCCAGCTAAACGTTTTGTTATTTCTTCTTGAAAGAGTAATCAGATAATTCCATAAGAATTCCTCCTTTGGTTTTGTGAGCATGTGGAACTTAAATGTTCACATTACAGGTGATTTTAATGCATTTTGTTACCAGTATTTCAGCTTATCTGAAGAAAACAACTGCATGAAACTATGAGCGTGCTTTCCTAGTATAGATTTTTAAAGGTATGGCTTGCTGTATTATTTAAAACTGCCTTCTTCAAGTTGCCTACAAAACTGTAGTAATATATTTTTATAATTGTTGACATTTACTATGCTATTTCTCAAGAAAATGTTTTAAAACATACAAGTCATTCAATACATTCAGGTTCGCACCCTTGAAATTCTAATTTTTGCGTTGTCTTCATGGAAACAGGCATACAAACTTAATTCATCATGATATAATGCCTGAACGTGCGTACCCCTGCCTATGTGAATGTTTCACCCCATATATCTACCCTTTAATGAATCCTCTGCATGACTTCCTCTCTATTTTTGTGTGAGAAGATGGTTAGTTACTGAAAATGAGAAGGCTGAAGTCTCAAGCTGTGTAGTTTCCTATGTTGGGAAGAAGTGGCATGAAAACAATTCAAAAATATGATCACTAATGCAAGGAAAAGTTTTTAAAACTGTCAGATAATAGTATGTTCCTCAAGACATCCCTAGAATTAAGTATTTTTGTCAATTATTTAGTAAGTGCCTAATTTGCTACTTCTGGGGAACAAAATTACATGGTTGCTTCTAAATTATTAATATTTTGATGGTGTTGACAGAGCAGATAGCAAGATATTGACCACAGTCATCGTGCTGTAGACAAATCCTCACAGTTTTCCTTTTTATATTTTTTTTTAATGTGAAATTGAAGAGAAGAGAAATGTCATTAACTGTTATGAACGACATGTGCAAACTGCAATTGGAACCTATGCCAGGAGTTCACCTTCCTTTGGTTTTTCTTGTAGAGTCACTGATTTATAGGGATTTTTCTAAGAAAGCATTTAGAATCACAAAGACACTTGATTGTACCATACTGTCAATTTTCTGGCTTTGCAGGATTTCCACCCTTCTGCTAATCATTAGCTTCAAGGTCTATTTTCATTCTCTCGAAAGAAATATATGCATCTTTAATAGCATTTTAATAAAAGGATATCTAGATTTCAGGTCACTACAATTGTACCTTATTTTTAAAGCATATTCATTAGAAAAGCTTATTTTTTTTTTTTCTTCTAAATTTCAGGTTTTGATCATATTATTGTAAATGTCACGTACTCAAATGTTGATTTCCAGAGAGCTCAAAAGCTCACAATTGGACATGAGGCAGACACAACCTGCAGTTATAAGTGGAAGAAGAAGAGTTTCTGATAGATTGTGGTCAAGATGAGTTTGTTTTTCTGATTGTATGTAACCAGCTATCATATCTATCATATGGACAGAAACTATCCTAGGGGAAGCTTACTCCTGTGTTTTGGAAGAGGTGAGAGAATCAGATGAGAACAGGAAGAATGAGTGTTTGGAATAGATGCATTGAAGGGTTTCTTTGAATCACACAACTTGACTGACATTTAGGAATCATTTTTGAATGCACTTTTGGATGCTCTCAGGAACTTATTTTCTTTGAAGGACAAGCTCCACCAATGCTCTTAGAATAATTTGCCATCTTAATGCAAATTCTTTATTCATTAAGAGCAAATCTTGGCTATGAATGATTGGAAAGAGGAAAAACATCTCTACTGGCACTGGCTCGAGAATTGCATGCGTATGTCCAGAATTGCACATACAATTCTTTTTTCCCTCTGTAACTTAGTCAAGGAGGCCATCTTATAAACAAAATCTTGGCTTCGTAGTCCCTAACTATTTTTCTTTTCAGTGAGAAATATTTCAATAGAAATTGAAAATATTTGAGCAAATCTCTTCCTTCTTGCCTCCTTCTATTTTCTAGTCTCACATAAAGAAGATAGGGATCACACACCTAGTCTGATGATCAGCCTGTAAGCAGTGGTGCTTATAGTTCAGTGGTCCAAAATACCAAAGAGGAGAGGAACTCAGAAAATATAGATAAATGAAGTGAGAGATGGAATTTGAAAGCAAGAGGAGGGGACCTGTGGATGACAATTTGCCCGGTAAGGTTACTGTGGATTGACTCCCTCTTTGCAAGGTTACTCTTTCTCCAGTACAAGGAAACACAACATCCTGCTATTAGATAGGAAAACAGAAGCAGAGACAAATTCTGTTCACAGTGACTATTTCTTTAAATGAAACTGTGACTGCCCTGGCTTTTGGATTAAAGACGAGTTATTTTAATTACCAGACTATTGTCATTGCAATACAGACTTTGAAGTGAACAGTTAATCCTGCAATATAATAATAATGTATTAAATTACTCTCTTTTGCTTTTTTGATGGTTTTATTTTTCCAGGATTCCCGTGAAGTAGAAATAAGTGTTAATTCTGTGTAACATGTCTGATAGGTCCTCTGTTCTTGACCAGAAGGTTACAAGATTTGTCTGGTGTACATTTATAATAAAAATGCTGAAATGTGTTGTCAGTGAGAATTGCTGTAATAGAAGGAGAGCAAAGACTCGTCCTGATTTTAAGCTCAGTGTTGTAATTCTAAATGGTTTTCTTGGGGGACACTTAGCTTATGAAATCCTCGGACAAAGAAAGTTGTGCATTCCAGGTGATACTGGAATCATGAGCAACTTCTGGTAGTATCTAATGGTACTACTAAGAAATAGCTCTTTTCCTCCACGGGTATCAATGGCCACTTTGAAAAGCCTAGCTTATCCTGCTGTAGAAGATGAGAACTGAAGCCATCAATGCAGCAAACTGTGTTACCGCAGATGAATCATCACGTTTACTGATGTGCTCTTTACACAGTAGGTGGTCCCAAAAATCTGAATGAATTTTATCTCCACCATAACTGGAGGTTAAAATTAAAAGTGTAAGTTCAGTCTTTATTGCAGAGTCTTTATGGGAAAACCAACGGACATTATAGCACATTTGAAATGGGCAATAAACCTGTGGAATTTCACAGATAAGGTCCAAAATTCTCAAAAGTTACTTTAAAGCCATTTTTATTGGATGAGGTTTATAGCTATAGGAGTGTCTAATTTTTAGAGAATTAGTCCCATGATATGTCAGTGCTTAGTAGTTTGGTACCTTAGGTTGCTACTGAGTGTTTATACAGAGCTAACATATCTTTTGATAATCACTTTTCTCTCTTCATGTGCTTACTGTATTTTCTCTGGGTGTTTTTAAAGCAAAACTCCAGATTGCCTAAATCCTAATGCGGGCACCAACTGGCAGGGATATTCAGAGGAAAGAAAACTGGTGGTGACTTCCTTCTTTCCGAAAGAGCTAAGCCCATGTCTCAATTCCTCATTCTTTAACACCTTTAGGATAAAGCCATCAGACTGCTGCAAGTGACAGGGAGCCTCCCTGCTATTAGGTCTAACGCTGTCGCCCAAGAGTCAGCTGCTGGAATTTCTCTCTCCACTGGACAAGTCTGTCTAACAAGAGGTGAGCTTCACCTTGGCAATTCCATATCAGATAAATAAATAGAAATATCTAATATCACGACCTTCCAGTTCCACATATTCAGCAGGTTTCAACAGTGTAAGCAGTCATAGTTCAAACCAAGAATATATAAACACAAAGATTAAAATGCCCTTTTGTCCTAGGACTTGACACCTTGCAAGGGAGGGATGTAGTTGCTTGTGCAGCTCATGTCTTGCCACTGTCATTACCAGTGGGACCGGCCCAAGAGGCCAGAATACGGAGCAGCCATCACAGCCAAAGCACTGGATTTGTCTCCTAAAAGTTTTTTCAGGAGAAAACAGTGAGCAAAGGGAGGGGGATGGAATGTTACTTTATATATGGCAAACAAATTACATTGTCATTAATATTGCAAGCCTTTTTTGTGGAAGAAAAAAAATCCCTGCTTTATTTTAAGATTTTTAGTATGGTTTATTCTGAGATTTAGAAAACACAAGAGAGTCAGGCCTTCCAGACAAATGCATTCACCTTGACGGAATGCATTTGCAGTAGCGTTACAACAATGGCCTAGAGAATACTTGCAATTCACATCGGACTTTTTTTTTCTTCTTTTTTTTTCTTACTGCTTGGAAAATGGACCTGGTTCGCGGGCCTAATTCACAGCTACCACACCTACTCTCTCTGCCCAGAGAGCGAAGAGAATGAATAGGTCAATCACCTGACATATTTCCATCCAATTTCAAGGGTAGAATGTGTTCATTTTCTGACTAATGGCATGTCATTTTGCAGAAGCCTTTGGTCGCGAATTAATCCTGGAATCAAAACAGATTTTCCGGGGAGCAATCTTCCATCAAGTATTGATTTTTTTACACTCATGGAGTCTGTACTCCCTAATTTAACCTGACAATGATTCTGCACAATGGGCTGGGAGCACCTTGGCAACTCACAGAAGGAACTTTTAGTGTCTTTTCTTTCTGCAAAGTAGTGGGGGGCAAGGAAGCAGGAGGAGAAAAAACTCAAACAACACACTTAGTCACTGGGGGAGTGTTTACGGTCTGATGTTTTATTTCTTACTATTTGGAATGGAGAAATAATGCTAACTTTAGAAGTAATGTAAGCTGGAGATGTCTCTGAAAGGACCCATGACTCTGTGAAATCCTGTTTATGGCAACAGTCCCCTGCTGTTCCTGCACCTTTTCCTCACCCCAGCACTCTTGGGTGCTAATAATACAAAACCTGTAATAGCATCTGTAGTTGCAGCTGATGCTTTTATGAGGTGACATTTTATCCTGCAGTAAATAAAGAAATAAATGCTTACACACAAAGAAGCGTAAAAATGCATCCTTTCCCAAAACAGTGCTTTTTGGTTCTGTGCTCAGAAGTCTAGCTACAAGAGCTATTCCTCCGTTTTGGATTCTCTTACAAGACTAATTCCTTTGTATCTGCTTCTCCACACGCCCTGTATTAAACATCTGTTTTTTGTGATTGTTCTATTTATTTGACTACTTACGCCAATGAGAAGAGATGAAAAATCTGCCATTATGAAACAATAAAACACAACGGAATGAAAAGCTAGAAATCACTTAGAGACAGGAAGATTGATGGGACAAGGTGTGAAGAAGAAGCCATCAGAATCTGTTTTTTAATAGAAAACTAGGACAGGGCATTTTTGTTTTTGATGATACTACTGCAGAAGCAAAATAATGCAGTGTAATCACCATTCCCAGGTTAAAGCTCCTTTCTTATAGATGAGAAGCAATACATATATTTAAGAGAGAGTGGGCAAGGTGCCCATCCTTTTGCCTTATTCTGAAACTGAAATGGAAGAGGTTTTAAGCATTTTGCACAAAGGTCTTTGCAGAAAAAATAACAACATCTCTGCTGATGATTTCTCCATTAGAAACGCCACATTACTGGAAACATTGCTATATGACCTGAAGAATAATACTTTTTTTTTTCTTTTTTTTTTTTTCTTCTCTGCCATTTCAGAGACACTCACAAATTGAGAGTTATATTGTTGGAAACCATTTCTCCCCTCCCCCCTTCTCTATAAAGCAGCCTTTTAGCTTTACAGAGAATGGAATAAATACAAAAGCCATTCTTGGCCCAAGAGGAAGAAGTTTGGGGAAAATCACACCAGCCCATCCGCCAGCTGAACGACCACAGGCCTAACAAAACCATTATGTTATTAGGAATACTGTACCAGATAATTAAGAGTTGCAAACCTGACTGTGCAAATTGCAGAGTGGTGGAACTCTGTCACTGTCTGTGCTAAATTCAAGAGAGGATAAGAAATGCAGAAGAGGAAAACAGATTCAGAAAAGGCTGAATCTCATCCTGTGCCTCCTGAATCGGGAGCTAAATTCCTGAAAACCTCAGTTCCAGAGAATAGCACAGAAAATAGTTGATGAAAATAAATAAGCGGAGATATGCAGAAGTAAGAGGTCTGCATGGAGCTTCAGTGATGATATTCAGAAATAAACCAGGACTAGTTACTTCAGAACACTAACAGTGCTTTATTATTTTCCATTGTACTATTTTAGGGATACCTTGGAAACAGCAAGATAAGTGTTTTCTGGCCTCATCAAAAAGGTTAGGGTGAAGAGCCCTTGTGTGAAAAGTTTTGAGTGATAGAATGTGTTTAAATTGTTACAAATGTTTATAAAAGTGCTTCTAGGCATAAAGATGATGACTGAAATCATACACAGGAACAGCTGAAGACAGCTCTCTCATTGTTAAAGAACTCTTTTCTTGTAAGCTTTTTTCCTACTTTCATCTCATTTTCCAGAGACAGTTTGAAAGAGAACTGCTTCTTTTCTTCCTTGTTTTATGAAAGTGCCTTTGTACATTAGCAAAGTGCTTTAATAACACGCACTTTGTAAAAGTCAAAAGTGCTCTATTACCCGTAAGTGTAGAAGTAAATAGCACTTGTTTTAATTGAAAACATCAAACTTTTGTAGCTCTAAACACATCAAAGACACATCCATTTGTGCTTCTGTTCCAAAAGGTGAATTCCACTGCTTTTAGGCAGACTGTGACAGAATCAAGCTTATTAGAGCCATGAGAAATTTTCAAATTGAAATGCCTTTCAACCTTCAAGTGGTTAAAATATGGCAATGGTTAATGCACTTAGCATGTGAAGCTGCTTTGAAACAGCGAGCAGTTGAACTGATTGTACCCATAAGCTGAGATGTGCTAACTGACCATATGTGCTGCCTGAGGTCAGTCTGCCTTCAAGGTAACACACACTGGCTTGCATTTTAATGAACAGGTTTATCTCTAGGTTAGGTAGCAAGGGAATATTTAAGTTGTTGTGTTTTACTTCACAAGAGCGTGTGCTCAGCCTGTTACTGGGGCTTGATGGTAGGACAGTGTGGTTTTCAACCACTGTAACTTGACATTTCTTCAAGTGTTCTTAAACTTTATACTCACTCACTTTTGAGCCTACAAGGCAAAACTTCAAAGGCTCAAGGAGAAGCTTGTGTTTAGTTGGTCAGTTGTTAACTTAATCTGATGTAAGATAATGTCTCACAGTAGGGCTAGGAAAGTTACTGGAGTGATTTCTGAGCTAAATTAAGTTACATTAATAAAGCTTTCGAGATCAGATGAAGGCTGCCAGCTATGGCATAGACTGCAGGCAAACGATGACCAGTATCACACAAGCATGGCTTATCAAGCTACCATCTGTCAGCAGAGCTGTAGTAACTGTGATTGGATTTCATTTTGATTAAAAAACTAATGGAGAAGGGACAAAGAAAGCAAAAATCAATCACATCCCAGCCATCAAAATACTAATAAGTTTTAAAATATTTGTTAAGGACTTGACCTTCTGATTTCTACAGGTTTCTTGTCCCGAAAAGGGTGAACTTTTAGTCTCAGAAGCTGCTTGTCCACATTTATTTATATTATCATTTGCCTAAAGGCTTATATTAGGACCCAGCCACATGGTAGCAGCACACGTTACCATCTTTCTCTGCCTGACAAGGGTGGCAATAGTGCTTGGGTTCTTCACAGAGACCTATGTGAGCCCCCTGTACATCTTCCACACTGAGGCTGTCTGATGCTTTGATATTTCCATGTGGACAAAATGTCCTTCATGTCTTCATCAGGCTGTACAGGTAATGTAACTGGCTGCATGTTCCTGAAAGAGAAGGGATGCTGCAGTCAGAGGAAGAGCCCGTACCAGAATCGGTCCCTGATTCTAAGGGGAACCCTGATAATAATTCTTTGTCCTCAGTATCATCAGCAGCTTCAAAAGTCATAAGAAACCACCCTTTAAAGTCAAGCTCAACAGGAGAAATACTTCACTTTTTCAACAGAATCAGTAGCTGAGTAAATTCCCTAGCTTCCTGCTGCTGCACTTTGCAGCGTGGGCAGTAGAAATTATAACATGAAAATTATTTATTTTTCAAATTTCAGAAGTAGAAAAGTATCCATGCAGAGTATAGACTTTCTGGACTAAATTTTGACACCCGCAAGCCTGTAGTCAAACTGCCTAGGACTTTAAGTGTGAGATGTAGCACACTTCACCAAGAACATTCAGCTAGCATCTGTATTTATGGTAGGGGGAGAAAGATGGCGTTTAAATTAAATCACCTTTAGAATCCCTACTTTCAACTTATTTTAAAAGCATGTTGAGTCCCCACCTGCTCCTTTTGAAGTGGCTAGTGAAGGAAGTGTTTTCCACTTTCAGATAGAAGCTAGAGGCCTGCATTTTGACTTCAGAGCTTCACTTCAGATCCTCTCTGAGAAAATATATTATTAATTCATTATCAGTCACTCCTACATAAGGATGCACAAGGTGTAAGACATAGCGTTGAGCATATCCCATATAGTATACAGCCAGGAAAAATAAAAGATCAAAAACATGGTGTGCACTTTCTGTACATATCCTTTCAAATATTCTTCTTGCTTTGTATTGCTCCAAAAGTGAGTTGTTTAATTAGAGAAGTATCTGTTTCATCGGCTTAGGTTAGATCTCCCTGCTTGCAACTAAGGAGCAACCTGAATTGTCCTGTGGTGCTCTGGCATTGATGAGTAAGTGTGTATATTGTCAACAAAACAAAACAAAAAGGTATCAAATTAGGTTGCCAAATAGCAGTAAATGTGTTCCTAAGGTCTAAACTCTGTTTATTCTCCCTTTCCACCTCTTTAACACCCCTTCTCCCCACTCCTGTTTTTTTTTCCCTGCTTTCCTTTTCTACTTCACATTCTGTTCTGTTCTTTCATTCACCCGCTCTATCCTCATCCTCTTCTTTTGAGAACTCCAGCCTGAAGAACAAGAATCATGTTTATAGTGAATCAATATGTATATGTTACTCTGAAAATAATGCCCCCAGTTGATTTCTATGAAAGCTAAAGATAAAAAGAGCACAATAACACTATTTGATAGAGCACATTCACAGCTAGAAAACTCTGTTTTTTCAACGTAGTCACTACCATGAGCAGATTCATGACGATGAGCTGATTGAGATGCTCTTCATTTCATGGCTGCAGGAACATGGCTTGTCTTTCATGTTACTGTCACAACTGCTGAAACACAACACCCATTGTGTCGCTGTGCTGACATCCAAAATTTGGGCACCATAAAAATGTTCAACAAACAATGATGAATATCAGTGGGTGCAATTTAGTCTTATTATTGTGATTGGACTCAGCCCATTGATGTAGCCTATCAATCCCCTCTGCAGAGCTCTCCTACCCTCACTCAGATCAACAATCCTGCCCAATGTGGTGGTTTCAGCAAACTTAATGAAGGTATGCTCAATCCTCTCATTCACTAAAAATGTTAAACAAACCTGGCCTTGGTCCTGAGCCCCGGGAGTGCCAAAGGTGACTGGCCACCAACTGGACTGAACTCCATTCACTGTGATATGTTCAGCTTGGCCACCCAGCCAGTTCTTCACCCAGCAAACTATACATACATCCAAGCCAGGAGCAGCTAGAATTCTCTCAGAGAAGGATGTTGGAAACTGTTAAATACTTCACTGAAACCCAGGTAGACTACACAAAATAGAACATCCTGAATAGGAAGGGGTGCATAAGGATCCCATTGCTTGACCCCTGTGTACCTCAAGCACCAGGAAAGTGTTTGACACCTAATATCAAGTAAAGAGGAAAGGAAGGTGATTCTGCTTCTGTGCAGTGACTAAATTGCAAACAGTGTGCCAAGAAATCAAGCAAACTGTTTTGGAACTAAGGAAAATGTAGTTGATTTTGTTGGTGTTTTTGGTGATGACCTGCTACGTTCATGATTCCATGGTACCAGAGGGTCAACACATTCTCCTTCTCCTGGTGCTTCCAGTGATTTTCTTTCATGCCTCATATAGATACAGGATGTAATATTGGCTATTAAACTGTCCTC
This sequence comes from Tympanuchus pallidicinctus, assembly GCF_026119805.1. NCBI lineage: Eukaryota > Metazoa > Chordata > Aves > Galliformes > Phasianidae > Tympanuchus > Tympanuchus pallidicinctus. The sequence goes on along the minus strand of NW_026294752.1, from coordinate 646,784 downwards.
TGGACTAATGAGAATGGATGTTCCCTTATAGCTTCTGAGCTCATTTGCTCCCTTTGGCTCCTACAGATTTTGGGAACAGAACACTGAACAGAACACATCTTTAGAGGACTACTTATTGGTTCTTTGGCTGTGATTCTTTGTACACAGAATGGTCTGTGTTGAAAACAAGTTTCAAAAATAATCTAATCTCTCCCAGCCATGGGTAGGGACACCTTTCTCTGAATGAGGTTGGTCCAAAACCACACCCAACCTGGCATTGAATACTTCCACTGATGGATCATCCACAGCTTCTCTGAGAAACTTTTCCTCTGTTTCGCTGTTCTCAAAGGGAAGGATTTCTACCTTACATTTATTCTAAGACAGGCTTGTCCAACCCATGGCCTCAAGGCTGCATGCAGCCTGGCACAGCTCACAGTGCAGCTTAGCCTGTGCCCCTTGCCATCATGGCAGTGGCTCTTCCCTGCTGAGCCCTGCCCCAGACACACAGCTGTCATTTGGCAGTGACCAAACATCAGCTTGCTATTAGCCCTTTCTGGGCTGAAATCAGGACACTGCAGTGCCAGCTCAAGTAAAGGCAAACAATTTCATGTATTTTAATACACTGGCTGATCCTGTGAATAGTAAAACATATAAAGCTTTGCTTGCCATTCTGATAAAGGAATTTGAGAACAGGTCTTAAAATGGCAAAAAAAAAATTATCGCTATTTTGTTATATTTGCAACTCTACAGTTAACATAAATGCATGACCTGCAAGTTTTTAAAGAGAATGTGTGAAGTTGCACTCAGACATTGAACTAAAAAAAAATCTGATTGGTTATCTTTACCTATAAGCCCTATCTTACCACAGAGAGATACCCCTCCCTCACCAGCACACCTTATTCACGTCATTGTTTTGGCAGTATCTACATCTATGAACAACTGTTTTGAAGGATGAAGTACAGTAGAAGTAAAATTTCATCTAAAATCTTTGATGAACACCTTGAGAGCTCACTGAGAATGGCAGCTACTACCATCAAATCAGAATGAGTCGGTAGTTTCGTAACGAGGTCAAATATCCCACTCATTTTATGGTTTTGTTGCTCTCTTTTTTATGTTTTAAAAAACATATTAAAAGTAAAAATGTTTTGTTACTTATATACATTGACTATATTATATAATTCATGAGAACTGTTCTGAAAGTAATCCCTCCTGTGTTATTAAGTCGTCCCATGACATCAGAGGCAGATGTTGGTAGTATGACAATAGAGGTTTATAGAATCATAGAATCATAGAATGGCCTGGGTTGAAGAGGACCACAATAATCATCTAGTCTCAACCCTGCTGCCACAGGCAGGATCACCAACCAGCAGCCCAGGCTGCCCAGAGCCACATCCAGCCTGGCCTTGAATGCCTGCAGGGATGGGGCATCCACAGCCTCCTTGGGCAACCTGTTCCAGTGCCTCACCAGCCTCTGGGTGAAAAACTTCCCCCTAATATCCAACCTAAACCTCCTCTGTCTCAGTTTAAAACCATTCCCCTTGTCCTATCATTATCCACCCTTGTAAACATCTGTTCCCCCTCCTGTTTATATATAACCAAAAGGCTGGACACTCATGATCTGAACTCTCTTTAGGTTTAAACTTAGGTTCTGTCACTGCAGGCCAGGAGGAAAAGCTTTTCTCCATCTTTCTTAGATCCTCCTTAGATCTATAGATCCCTATATGTATCAAAAGGCTGCAATAACGTATCACCACAGCCTCCTTCAGGCTGAAATCTCACAGCCTTTCTTCATAGGAGAGGTGTTCCTTTCAGCCAAGCTTAGACTAGTTTGGATTCCCTGGGCATGATGGAGCTCTCCAGCCTCTCTGGGCACCAGTTCCAGGCAGCTTTACAGATTCTGTTAAATGAAGACACAGGGATTAATCCTCAGTAAAACATCAGAACCCTGAGAGATCATAGCCAACTTGTTCTGCTACCCAAAATGGTTTCCTCAAACAGATGGATAATGTGTGCAGAGGTACCTCCAAAGATGTTTTTTGGATATATCTTTATCCTCTGTATCCTATGTCGCTCAAAAGCCTAAGCAGATACACAAAGAAGGCTGTATATGGCTTGTAGGGCATTGTACATAGATACCTTTTCATCTGGGAGCGTAATATTAACATGAACTCTGAGTTGAAGAATTTTTGAGCTGATTTTTTTGCTCTGATGTTTTACTAAGGATTAATCCCTATGTCTTCAGTTAACAAAATCTATAGAGCTGCCTGGCAACCATACCCAGTCCAGTGGATTAATTGCTGCTCAGCCCTTCACATGGTTTGCAGCTAATGACAGTAGCAACTCCACATCCAGGTGCCCCCACTTGCAGGCAGCTGGGCAGGGACAGTGGACACCCCCAGCCCTCTTGGGACACATTTGCAACCCTCTCATTGAAGGGTCCCCATACATTGACTGGAGCCCCTGCAGGTCCCTGTGCCCAGGGGGAAGCCATTCTCTTCAATAAGCAAAAGGGTACGAGGGAGCCGTCCCTAGGAAAGGGGTCCTCATCTCCCCCCTGCTTTCTTCTTCAGAACTGGGGCAACTCTCAGCCCATAGGCCCCAACTCCCAACACTGCCATGTTTTGGTCACCATGGGACATTCTTAGAATGACATCACCATGGCCTCCCGATGTCACAAGCCATCTCTTTGTTCTGAGCCCTATAAACAGGGGGACCTAGTCCTTGTTTGTCATCAGCTTTGCTGAGCAAGGACTAGCATTTAGTTGGTAGCACATCTGAGATAAATGTACTAGCTTCATCCCAGCATGGTCAGAAGGTTAGAGTATGCCAAAATCTGGTGCAGCTTCCTGGGGAAATTTTATAGTTAGAATACAGAAGAATAGTTAAGTTTGAAAGGACCTTCATTGGCCTCAATTTTCAGACCACTTCAGTGCTAACCAAAAGTTAAAGCACATTAATGAGGGCATTATCCAAGGCCTCCTGAAAACTAACAGGCACAGGGCACCAATGACATTTCCAGGAAGTTGTTTCAATGCCTGACCACTCTTGTGGCACAATTTTTTTTCCCAGTGCTCAGTCTGACCCTCTCCTGGTGCAGCTTTGTGCTGTTCCCACCTTACTTACTATTGAAGCTCAGGAACAGAGCCTGGCACCCCTTGCTGCTTCCCTTCCTCAGGGAGCTGCAGAGAGCAATGATGACACCCCATATCCTTCCCTTCTTAAGGCTGATCAGCCTGGGTGGACTCAGCCTCTCATCACAGTACATGCCTTCCAGCTTTAGTGCCTCCTCTGGGTGATTTCAAGGGTGTTAACATTATTTTTATGTTATAGAGTCCAGAACTGTACTCAATATTCAAAGTGAAGCTTCACAGACAGTAAATATATTGGGACGAGCCGGCTGTGCTGTGTTTAATACACACCAAAATTCAGTTTATCCCTTGATTACCAGGCACAATGTTGTCTCCTGCTGAACCTGCTGGCACCACTCAGTGGTCCCTCACTGCAAATTTGCTCTCAGCAACTCATTTCCCACGTGTGCCTGCATTGCTCTGTCCCAGGTGCAGGACACAGGCATTTACCTTTGTTGATTTTCATACTGCTGATGACTGTTCCAGCTCCTATCCATGAGGATCCCCTTGAAAGCCTCTTGTCTCTATGGAGAGCACCTCCCATTTCAGTGTCATCAGCAAATTTGTTTTTAACATTGCCTCTTTGGCTTTCCGTGTATTTGCTAATACATTCATACACAGGCACACATGCACATTACCTACAAAGATAGATGCTGAATTCTGGAAACCTGAATAATTGTCAGCAGAGTGGAACTTTATTTTCAAATATGCAGACATCTCTGTTGGTTGCAAGTATTGGAGTTGGCGTGTTTTAAATGTCAACACCATTTTAACATCTATAGAGGTCTGTAAAATTAATGATGGGAGAGATTCTTACTGCAAGTGTATTGGAAATGGCAGCACTCAGTTACCTGTAAATGTTAAAACATTGTCTACTAAGAGCTGACAAAGACAATCAGGAGATGCATGCTTTAGTTTGTCAGATGTCCAACCCCCAAAGACCTGTTCCTGCTCACTCTGTGTTCATCTGAATGCTTCACTCTGGTGCCAGGAAGAGTGGTCTGACCCAGGACTGGGATGACTTCTGCCCTTCTGGGGAGCAAAGAGGTTTAAGCATCCATAAGTCTCTTCTTTGAAGTTTTCTGCCAAAATGCAAACAGAGATTGTTTCAGCACATTGGAGGTTGTGGATACATTCTTACCAACTTCCTAGCGGTTCGTAGAATCATAGAATTATAAGGGTTGGAAGAGACCCTTCAAGGCATCCACTACCTCTCTGAGCAACATTTTCCAGCGCCTCACTACTTTTAGGATAAATAAAAACAAATTCCTTCCAATCTAAATCTCCTCTCTTTTAATTTGAAACCATTTCCCCTGATGCTATCACAACTGACCCCGCTGAAGAGTTTGTCCCATTCTTTCTTGTAGCCCTCCTTTAGAGATTGAAAATATTTGTCTCCATGCTGAACAGCCTCAGCCCTCTCAGCCTGTCCTCAGAGGGAAAGTTCCCTTGGATCATTTCTGTAGCCATCTCCAGCAGGTCTACAGCTCTCCTGTACTGAGGACTCCACACTGGAATGCAGTAGGTGAGGCCTCACCAGCTCGGAGTGGAGGGACAGGAGCACCTCCCTCAATCTGCTGACCACGCTTCTTTTGATGCAGCCCAAGATATGGCTGGTTTTCTGGGCTGTGAGGGCACATTGCTGGCTCATGTCCAGCTTACCATCCACTGATACCTCCAAGTCCTTATCAACAGGGCTGTGCCCTATTTTTTTGTCCCCTGGCTGTTTGGATTGACAACATCAGTGTTCCTTACAAATTATGTGCTTTAATGTTAGCAGCCCTATTACTTCAGATTGTATTAGATAGTGGAAAATAGCCAACAGCTGACATCATTCAACACCAGCACAGATTGCTTCAAGTAATTTCCAGTAGTGAGAAGTTATCTTGGCAGGATATTTTATGTCTGAATTTGATCTATTTCATGACAGAACTTGCTGTTCAAAGCTGAACTGGACATCTTCACGACATCTGGGAGGAAACCAGAGTACCCTTGTATTTTGAAGTCTGAATACAGAGATAGTTTCTTTTACATCCCAGTGATATGCTTCTGTTTTTTTCCTTATCTATGCTTTAAGTAAACTCCCTAAAAGTAGCTAGGGAAGACAGTGCTTCTGTCCCTTCAGACTTAGTGTAAGTAAGAGATTGAGTTTTAAACTTGGACAGTAAAGATGGCACTGCAGCTCAAAATCCCAAATGTCTTCAGAAAGCAACACTGAAAGGTCACTAATCAAAATTCTCCAGTGAGTTTCAACACAGATACAAGACTTTTTTTTTCAGTATTCACTCAAGCCTCAATTGTCATTTAGTGCCTTTGACGTCACTTATAGTCTAATCTCCAAATGATCTCCTGCTCACTCCCTTTTTTCACCTGCTCATAAGAGGACTTATTATTTTAAAACTGCTCCAAAGTTAGGCAGATGTATTAATATCCTAACTTGCAACTAACTTGTATTAAAATCCCCTTCTTTCAACTTGCCTCCCCACCCAACAACAACAAACCTTTGTGAATTTTGTTCCAGGAGGATGTGTAAAAAAAAACACTTTGAAAAAAAAGTTGTTAAGAGTTTTATATGGTTATTTTATGTGTGCATTTCACTTTGCTGCAGGCGATGGTAGAAGAAAAAAAATCAATCCATATTTGTGCAGAATGAAAAGATGAAAAGAAAATAAACCTTCCAAAATAATTAGGTCTACAGTATAGGGAATGAAATCACCAAAAATACTTGACCTGTTCCCCTGCTGCTGCTGCTGCAGAACCTTTAAAGTACACAAATACATTAAGAGAAATTGTTAAGAAGGTTTATTTTGAGGAACAGGCTGCTCTTGTTCTGGAGACATGGGAAGCCTTTTGCTGAAACCTGGAACCTCCCAAACTCCAATTTAGGGGTGAATGCTTCAAAGTGCAACTGAAGCAAAAAATAACATAGCAAGGCATTACTTTAGAAAAAGATTGTGTGGTTCAACCATTCTTTCAGCAATGGTTTCAAATATGGCTGCAGTAGCCAAATCTGAGGCATGTTTGTATATATCTATAAACACACTATTACATATATTTGCATAAACACATTTGCTTATTTGCAAATTTGTGCAAACATAATTCACATATACGAACATAGTAAATGTGGTTAATCTAGAATCCTTTCCTGTTAAGTTTTTAAAAAGTGCAGAAAGAAAATGTAGATGTAATTGGTTTGGTAGGAAGATACCTGGAAGGTTGTATATTTAAAATGGGAGGACTTCTGAATGGCTTAAACGTACAGCCTTACTATGACAGGGCATTAACAGTGGCCAACTCCAGCAGGGAAGATTAATATTACTTATAAAAATACTGGTGTAGAATGTTTGTTGTACTGCCAGCAACACGGTAGAAGAGGTGATTTTTTTGGTCCATGGCAATGATTTTTCTTCGAGGTACTGAGTAATCATTGTCTACAATGCACTTTTTTCCATCATAAAACCTGTAGAAGGAATAATATGGCCCTCATTTTTCCTCTGGCTTCTAAGAAGAACTCTGAAATATATACCTTGTGCCAGTACTCCATAAACTCCAGTTGTGTTCAAGCACTATGCAACCTGAGGCTACCAAGATCAATAAAATTACTGAACCCACAAATATTTCTGTGGTTAGGTTTTGTGGAGAGTTTAGAGAAGCATATATCTGTATGTAGGAAAAATAGACAAAGAGGCCGTTGTTGGTAGGAGGAGCAAAGTCTGCAGGATATAGACTGCAAGGCAGAGAACATCAGAAATGCAATGTTCATGCTTTGATGCCAACAAGTATAAATTCAAGGGGTGCAACACATTCAGGAAATGGATTTAGGGAGGATGGATGACTGGCTCCAGAAATTTCTAATAAGACGTAGAATGTTTCCTGCCAAGGTCACTGGTTTTACTCCATTTTATTATCAATTATTAAATATCTCTTCCTCTTATTTATTAGTTTACAAGTTGTTTTCACATGAGGGGCACCATTTTGTGTTTTACGTGAGGCAAACTGCTGATGATAAATCAAGTTGAAAGCAGCACAGTATCTGTAAAAGGAAAACCACTATTACATTTGATAGTGGCTTGCACTCTGTCAGAAGTCAGAGATGGAAGGACAAGGTCTATGTAAGGGTATGCACCTTGATTTTTTTCTCTTTTCTCTCTTGCTGTATGTGTTATATCACATATTAAGAATTATAGGTCTTGATTTTTCTACCAGTCTGATATTTTAGATATGCAATATACTTTTTCCCAGCCTGGGTAACAAAGAGTGTGCTAAATGGTCAGCGATTGGCTTTCTACACAGATATGCTCATGTCCAGGACCACCTTACCATATGAAATAAAAATCATGAATTTTACTTTTTCTTCTCCACCAGAATGTCAGCTTAAGTTAGAATTTATGAGTCTGAGAGGAAAAGAAGGGCTTTGGTCATGTCATAATGTTAAAAAATTAATAAAGAAAAAGGGCAAACTGCTTCAATATTGATATGAAAAGCAAGATCAAATTTCAGTTCTTCTCACATAATTCAGTATTCAGAGGAAATGATCTCTGAGGTTCATTAAGAAAAATACATGTATTTCTGGCATGTCAGTTCTCAAAAAAATAATTATCCTTCCAGAATAGATATGGCAAGTTCTTCATGTTGCCAAAGGAAAATAAAAAATTAAATATTACTGAGAGGATGCAAGAGAGCAGAAAATTCAAAGAACAATCATAGGTGATGTGAATCTCCCTAAAGGACACACTGAAACTCGGAGGCAGTGAATACTTATCTGCTGTTTTGGGAGGAGAGCATGGTGTGAGGATTTGGATCTAGATGACAGTTCTGTGCTCAGCCTTGTTCTTCTTCCTTTCCTTTTGCACCTTTGCCTGCAAATTGTCAATGGAGTTTGTGTAATTTGTCTTCAGTGTGTTTCATTTGTCTTCAGTGTGTTTCATTTGCAGCAGAACTAGTTAGCTTAGAAAATTGGGATACCAAGTATTGAGATTGTTGCAACTGAAACGAGTCAGTGAGTGAGAACAAGCGAGTATCTGCTGTAACATCTGAAGAGGGAGTAATGTTGGACAGGTAGGGATAGGGATGAAAAGGAGTAATAGCTTATTCTATTACTGTCGCACATTTGCCTACACCAGGAGAAGCATGTGGATCATCATCTTTTGAAACTTGTTGCCTAGCTGATGTGGGTATCAGGGTGTTCAGTAAGACTGCAGATTGCATCTGCCAGCTACCTTTGTAGTCTTTGTCTCCAGTGAGATTTTGTTGTAAACCTCAAAGGCAGAGGGAAGTAATGGATGAAACAGTGAAGAATCTGAATGAAAATCACTGTGATTGACCAAGCAGAGGGGGGGAAGACGTACCTTAATTATCTGAAATGTCTTTAACAATGACCATAACAGCTCGTGAAAGAAAAGGACTCCAGAACTGTTTTAGCCTTATTAGCTGCATTTATTAGTCAACCTTGCTATTTCATCAGTGCATATGAGATTATCCATTTTTGGAGACTGGCAGATCAGCTGTGCTGCACTTTCCAGCTCCTCAGTGCATGTGTCTGAGGAACGAATTTGCCCCCTCATTTGCACCTCCCACACTGGCATATGCATACTGGATGCATTACTGGATGCAGAACTGCAGCTACAGTGCTGGAATATCCATAGACAGCAAGGACTTTGCTGGCCTCTTCTCACCCACCCATTTGACTGCAGAGGTACTGAATGCAGCGAGCTTATGAGATTCTTTGAAAGCAGATGATCATGAAAAGAGGAGGAAAGCACTGAAAGAAAATGTCCAAATCCCATCCAGTTCCAGATCCAGCATTCAAGTGAGCAAGCAACAAAGCTAGCTAAGGTAAATCTGGAGGAGGTCATGGTGGAAGTCATTTCACAATTTGAAGCCGCTGCTCCTCAGAAACAGAACCTCATATTCTTTTTGGATCAGCTGAACTTTTTAGACCCTTACAATTGTAGCACTGCAAGAAAACAAGGCTTATCTGCTTCAAAATTACTAATTTCAATAAAATGTGTCCAATATGCATATTCTTGCAGACTGCAGTAAACAAAAACGGCCTCAAATTTGCTGCAGATTTAGTAAAACTAATGAATGAATACTTGTTCTTATTTGTCTCCTGTGTTCACAAGTAACCTGTTTTTCTGATTTAAATCCTAAACCAGAAAGATACACTTTCAAATACGATACTTCACTAGCATGCTATTCCCTGCCTTTTAATGACCTTTCTAATACCATGGAATTGAACTTTTATCACCTAGCATTTTTTTTCTCCTAAATTACAATATAACTACTGTATTGGAAATGAAGATGGACTACCTTCTTTTAAACACAGTGACTTCCTACAATAAAGAATAGTTTTAAAGAAAACAAAGGCATACCTGTTGTGCTGAGAAAAAGTTTGTGTGCATTTATAATAATCTAAATGCATTTCTGAACAAATTTCTTTCTTTGAAGAGCTTAGCAGTGGGCTTCATGAAAGGAGGGATGCAAGACCAGACAGCCCACTGGTTCTTGCTTATGTACTTTTGACTCATTGGTGAAGAAATTTGTAAATAAATCACTTGAAAAATGCACAGCACTGGGAGCACCAGGACTAGTGAAATCTGGTCTCCAGGGATGCACATCTTCTGGTGGCTTGTGAACTCAGAGCAACCTTCTTTTTCTCCTACAGATGAGTATTTTACAGAAGAGCAGTCTTTTTCCAATTCCCTGTTGATTCTCTGTGTTGAATGAGTGTTGATCTTAGTGCAGCTTTTTTTTCACCTGGGACTCTAATCTGCCGCTTTCTTCTCTAGGCTATTTCTATTAAACCTGAAGGAACTTCAGGACATCTGTGAGGCTTATTCCCTTCTTTCAGATCAATTTTGAACTGGACAGTGTTGTAAAAATTAAAATGTGTGAAGTGTATTGAGACTAGAATTACATGAAGTCTAAGTAGCTGAAGGAAATAAGCATGGAATGAGTTTTGTTTCTTCATGATGTCAAGTTTACATGTCTGTGTAAACATTTATTAAGTACATAAATGTACTTGCAAAACTGATCACTTATCTGAGATGAGGTCTTAGATGCTGTTTTTTTGTATATAGACACATTCACTTCTAGACACTGTAAAACTAAAATATGTTGAAATAAATAAAATAGCAAAAACCAATTTTTATATAATAATAATGAAGAAAAATCGTTCTACCCTTTAAAAACTGGGAATGATTAAATATCAAGGAAGATTTAAATTAGTTTGTGAGAAATTATTTGTATTACTCCAATAAAATAGTCTTAAGCTTAACATTTACCTTTAAACATTTTAAAACTTGTTTAGAACAGGCAGCTTTCAATTTTAGCAAGAAATTCAAGCCATTTCCAGACATGAATGTAACTTGTCACACTCTCATCTTCAGTTGATGTCTGGGGCCACAGGACCTGCTTTTGATATTACACCTTTAACCGCAGCAGAAGAAAGTATGTTATAAATAATACAGACTCCTCACAAGCTTGATGTACAGTGAGTGTATGCTCAGCTGATACCAAGTGACTGATAGGCTTTTATTACTGTGTACAGCTGTTCTAACACGTCTTAGGAAGAAACATATTCTGTCAGTTAGCCTCTTTCTTTCTCTCTCTCTCGCTCTTCTATTTTTTTTTAAACAAATGCCTTTTTCAGAGGTGGTCATAATTACATATTACCTGTTGAGAAATGTCATGGATGACATTGTGACCCATAAAGTGTATATGCTGGTGTAGATCTTTGATCCCTGCTCTTTGTGTTCCTGCTTATGCAGAATGCCTGATGAGTTTTGATGCCCAGACTGGCTTATAATGCTCAAAGTCAGGTTACTGATGCAATTACTTGGCACTCGATATACAAGAGGTATGACATGATAATGCTATAATTTCTCTAATTAGTGGTCAAATTGTGAGTTTGTTAAGGTACCTTCAGAAGGAAGGATTTTAAATGCAAAGGAATAAACAATGGCATTTTAAAAATATTTAACAGTTCTTAGTCTTGCATTTACCCTGTTTTCCCCAATGTTGTCCCCCAAATTATCTTCAGCAGCATTTATGGCATCTACTTATGACTCTGTCTGAAGAGTCAAAGATGCACATACCATTCATGATGAGATAAGGCCAAAAAATCATAAAATCATAGAATTTTTTGAGTTTGGAGGGATCTTGAAATGTCATCTGGTCCAACTTTCCTGCAATGAACAGGGACTCCTACAGCTAGATCAAGCTGCTCAGAGCCTGGATCAATCTGACCTTGAATGTCTCCAGGGACAAGGCATCCAACCCTTCTCTGGACAACCTGTTCCAATGCCTCACCACCCTTACTGTAAAAAAACTTCTTCCTTATGTTCAATTTAGATCTCACCTCATACTGTTTGAAACCACTATATGTTTCCACAGCTAGTAACTGAAAATAGCTGTTAGTGTCCAAGAAATAACCTCTTTCCTTCAGGAAATGTAACTCCGATGAATTTCAGGAAATGTAACTCCAATTTTGGGGGTATTTTCATTCTCCCTTGTATAAGAAGATATAATTGCACTGAAATTGTAAAAAGGACAGAGACAGGATGGCATAAAAATCACTTGAGTACCAACTTTGAGAGAAGAAATTAGAGTTCTCATATCTTTGCCTTCTTTTTATAGCAGTTGATAGTGAAAAGAAAGATTTCTGTTTATACAGCAAATAAAAAATGTTATCAACAGTGCAAGCAAACACAGGATTTTTAAAGTCCATAGCATTAAAAAGTAGCAGAAATAATTGAATGTCAGCAGAAGTTCGTCAACTGATTCAAAAAAAGTGAATGAAGCTGCCTCAGGATATCAATTGCAAATTGCCACACTATTAAGGTTCCTGCAGATCACCTTCTTATTCGGTCCTTTAAGACCTTTAGCATCTTGAGATCATTTTAGGAACCATCACTGAGAGACAACAAATGATGTGGGAGACATTCCTGTTGATGATAAGCTGGATGGGGCGTGGAATTTTTGTTAATTGAAAGCTAGGAACTCATTAGCTGACCGTCATCAGCCTGTGGTGTCTAAACAGAAGCAAGCAAGACCAGACCTGGTGGATGGTGGTGACAGTGGAAGCCATTCCACATTTTGAAGCTGCTGCTCCACAGAAACAGAACCTTATGTTGTTCTAGAACTGCCCCACCCATGTGGTCCTTAGAATTACAGTACTGCAAAAGCCATTTTCAGCTCCCTCTTGAGCCTCTATACGTGTATGCTTGTGTGTGTGGCTTGAATCAAGACATAACCACAGTGAGTGTGCATGCGACTGCTCGTTGGGCGTTTGGACTGAGAAGTCAGTTGGTGTCCAGATTCGAGACCATTGGTCTTGTGATAAGTACAAACTGGGGGATGAGAGACAGGAGAGCCACCCCACGGAAAGGGATCTGGGGTTCTGGTTGGTGGCGAGTTGAATCTGAGTCAGCAGGATGCCCAGGAAGCCATCAGGGCCAACTGTACCTGGGGGTGATGCATCAGGGCCACACTGCCAGCCAGGTGAGACAAAGGGGTTGTACCGCTGTGCTCTGTTCTGTGCAGCCTCACCTCCAGCACTGCATGCAGTTTGGGCACTACAATATAAGAAGGACATAAAACTATGAGAGAGCTTCCAATGGAATGGGGAAGGGTCCAGAGTGCAAGGTGTATGGAAAGTGGCTGAGGTCCCCTGGTTCGTTCAGGTCAAAGAGCAGGCTGACCTACAACTCCTCATGATGAGAGCAGAGGGCCAGCATTATTAATCTTTGATCTCTGGTGAGAGTGTCAGAAACTGAGGAAAGGGCATGGAGTTGTGTTGAGGGGAGGGTCAGGGTGGGTGTTAGGAATAGGTTCTTCAGTGACAGGGAACTGGGCATGGAACAGATCCCCAGGGCAGTCTAGAAGCCCAAAGCTACTAGAGGAGCTACTAGGAGCGTTTGGACAGTGCACTTATGCATAGAATTTGTGTGGTCGTGCGTGGAGCCAGGAATTGGACTCGATCCTTGTGGGACCCTTCCATCTGGGGATATTCTGTGATTCTCTGGTTTCATGAATTAGTTTAGTGCCTGAACACAACAAGATGCTGTTTTTGTGCATGAACACAATAAGATGAAGGACTGGATATTACATGAGCTGCTATGAGCCCTGCCCTACAAATTGCATTTGTTGGTTAGTAAAGGCTGATACTGGCATTTCACAAGAAATCAGAGCAGTTGAGTCTAAGTTAAAAACCACAGTCACTGTTGGGCAGCTACCTGGTGACTGCTTAGTTCTGACCACAATTGTACATAGTGTATCATAAAGGCAACAGTAAAAGACAATGAACAATAAAAACAAAAACAAACAAAAAAAACCAGAACAAAACAAAGCAAAAGAAACAACCCAAACCTCGAGGTCTGTAGAGCACAGGGAGAGAGGAGGAAAAAAATTTCTAACTCTTGAATCTCAATTATTTTCAAGAACACTGTGATCTCATATGGGAGCAATGCATATTGAATCTGAATTCTCAGATTAAAAACTAAACCCCAAGAGACCTTTTCCTCTTTATCAGTCTGTTTGGCTTCCTGAGTACTTGTTTAATTGAAGTTTCAGTTAACAGAATACAATCTTTACTTACTGAAACCCTACTAATACTGCAAGTTTTTCTCCAAGATTCACATTTAGACTGTGATTGATCATGAAATGGTTGCACAAGGCTACATATAAACATGCCTTCACTTCATACTTCTCTTAGTTCCAGCATTCTTTCTACCTCATCTGTCTTGAGGGAGGGGCAGGGCTCAGACAGGACTTTTGATTCTATGATAAGAATATTGCAAATATATTTCTATGATAAGAATATTGTAAATAAATTATCTACTGCAAGAAATGCGAAAGAGAGACCATAGAAAAAAAAGTGCTTCTAAAGATCTTTGCCTTAATGTTTCACTTATGGAGCTTCAAAGTACTGCCACAGCCAAGCTCTAGAAACGTTATTCCTAAGTAGTCAGGAAGAAGGGGGTGATTTCTTACTGTTAACTTTCATTGGCTTTACGGTAGGATTTATTTTGAGCTTTCAGTTGTCAATGTAAAAACAATTCAACTTGCAAAGTCAGAATTTCTTGTGGCTAAACAATTCAAGTTACTTAAGTAATGGTAGGTAGAATCATGTGCCTGTAAGGCACCTAAAATACTTGTAATATCACTCAAATATAAAACTCTGCATTTTTAAATTGGGCAGAGGGAACTGTGCTCTAGTTGATGGTGGTGATTGCTTGATCATGTTGAATGCAAGACTAGATTTTTTATATTTTAGTAGCTGGTAGAAAAGTAAAAAGGGTCATTCTCCTGGTGTAGGGAACCTGCTTTGGCAGGGGGTTGGACTCGATGACCTCTGGAGGTCCCTTCCAACCCCTACAATTCTGTGATTCTGTGATTCTGTGATTCCATGTCATTGCACCATGTAAACAGATGAGTTTGAAATATGACTTCAAGTCATGATGGTACCAAAACACCTTTTTTCTCTTTGCTCTCAACTTCTGCTCAACTTCGGATTCAGCTGCTCTTGCATTAGAGCAAAGAAGGGCTTCTGTATTTAAAAGCTTGTCTACTCTTGCCACGTACACTAGCTGGTCTAACAAATGGCTACATCCATATTATTTTTGCCCTGCTTGTGAAGCCTGTATCATCATGTCTACAAAAAAATTTACCTTTCCCCTTTATCTTTCTTATGTATCCCTGAAAATGCAGTAGAAAATGAAGAGAAAAGAGAAATTCCCATCTGAAGAAATTGAAGATAAATAAATATCTCACATGTTCTCTGCATTTTGTGTGCAAATAAGTATTTTGCTTTCATTTTTGATTATTCAACATGTGGTACTGGAAGCGTAAAACAATATTCAACAAAATCAGGGGGAAAAGGCTTTGCAAAAGTTTTGTTCCCAAGTGTCAAAATGATCATAGAACCTTAGAATCATAGAATCACCAATGTTGTAAAAGGTCTCCAAGATCGTCTAGTTAAACCATCCACCCACCACCAGTATTTCCCCATTAAGCCATGTTCCTTAGTACAACATCTGAATGTTTCTTGAACACCTCCAGGAAAGGTGACTCAACCACCTTCCTGGGCAGCCTGTTCCAGTGCCTGACCCATCTTTTGGAGAAATTTTTCCTAATATCCAACCTGAACATCCTCTGGCACAACTGGAGGCCATTCCCTCAAATCCTATCACTAGTTACCCAGGAGAAAAGGCTGACCCCGACCTTGCCACAACTTTTCCCCTGAGCCTCCTCTTCTCCAGACTGAACTGTGCCAGTTCTGTCAGCTGTTCCTCATAAGCTGTGCGCTCTTAGCCCCTCACAGCTTCGTTGCCCTTCAATGGACGTGCTCCAGGGCCTCGTATCTTTCCTGCAGTGAAAGGCCCAAAACTGGAAACAATGCTCAAGGAGCAGCCTCACTAGAGCTGAGTACAAGGATGTGATCACCACCCTGCTCCTGCTAGAAGACCTATTTCTGGGACAAGCCAGGATGCTGTTGGCCTTTTAAGCTGCCTGAACACACTGCTGGCTCATGTTTAGCTGATCATCAACCAACATACCCAGGTCCATTTCTTTCACACAGTCTTCCAACTGCTCTGCCCGAAGTCTGTATAGCATTGCCTGGAGTTGTGGTCAAAGCGCAGGACCCAGCGTTTGGTCTCATTAAACTTCATCCCATTGGCTTCAGCCCAGCAGTCCAACCTGTCTAGATCCCTCTGAAGGGTCTTCCTATCCCCCTGAAGGGTCTTCCTATCCCCAGGCAGCTTGATACTTCCTCCCAGCTTGGTGTTATCTGTGAACTTACTGAGGATGCACTCAGCCCCTTTGTCCAGACCATCAGTAAAGGTATTAAACAGAACAGGCCCCAACACTGACTCCTGGGCAGCACCACTTGTGACTGGTCACCAGCTGGATTTAACTCCATTCATCACCACTCTCTGGACCTGGCCCTCCAGCAAAGAGTGTACTTGCCCAAGCATGGGCTATCAGCTTCCCCAAGAGAATATTGGGGGAGACAGCATCAAAGGCTTTGCCTTCACCAACAGCCTCTCCCTCATTCACTAGGTGCGTCACTCGATCGTAGAAGGAGATTAGATTGGTCAAACACGAACTGCCTTTCAAGAACCCATGCAGACTGGGCCAGATCCTTCAGCTGTCCCACATGTGCTGCATGGTCTCACTCAAATAGATCGGTTCCATAACCTTTCCTGGCACCAAGGTCTGGCTGACAGGCCGTAGTTCTCTGAATCCTCCTCATAACCCTTCTTGTACGTTAAGCCTCTAATCCTCTCAGATCTCTCTAATTGACCAGAAATGCTGATAGATGGTGGAAAGCTGCTTGGGAATCACTTCTGCCAGCTCTCTGAGCATCCTCAGGTGGATCCCATCTGTCTGCACATACTTGTGGCAGTCCAGGTGGTGCAGTAGGTCTCCAACAGTTTCCATCTGAATCACAGGGGAATTGTTCTGCTTCCCATCTGAGACTTCCAGGTCAGGGGTAGAGTACCCCAAGGATAATTTTTAAAGACAGATGTAAAGAAGGCATTGAGAACCTCAGCCCTTTTCCTTATCCTTGGTGGTCATGTTCCCCACCACATCCAGTGAAGGATGGAGATCCTCCTTAGCACTCCTCTTACTGTTCTAATATTGTCAGAATTTTTTTCCTAGATCTTCTTTTTTGCCATTAAATGAATTTATAAGGCAACTGAATTTATTTCACAAAACCTGTTAACGTTTCAGAATCATGCATTCAATCTAAATTCAATAACTCTGAGCAAATGGCTTGAATTCTGCTGTCCAACATTACAGTCACTGAAAGTAAAGAGGAACAAAATTTATGAGCTTACCAACACATTCCCTTTCCATACCTTACCTGGCTTTCCTATGGGAGCCACAGCAGAACTGAGAGATTCACTGGCTGGGGACTTCGTGCCCATCTGTGCTCTGCTGCTGTTGGCCTGGGCTATAGCACACACTCACTTACCTGATCCCACAGTATTCCATCTGTAGATCCTCTGCTCTGCTTATCTGTGGAGAAAAGAAGACATCACCAGTGTAGGTGCCCTCTCTGGATACAGAAACATTCCTAGTTTTGCAGATGGAGTGATGTCCAGTGCTGCAAACATATTTTCTTTCTTCCTTTTTTTTTTTTTAAGCTTTTAACTATTTTCGTATTGAACTGATGCGAAATTACATGAACTCTCATCATGTGAATAATACATGAGATTTAAGACAAACACATGAAAGTTTATTTTTCATGTCAAACAATTCTTTATTTTTTATGGTACAAATTAAAAGTGACAGATCTGAAGCTGTTAAGAAATACACAAAGTGCAGCTTTACTGACCATACAGATATTGCTCTAGATTAAGTACAGTTTTTGTCAGTTTATTTATTTATTTATTTATTTTCATGTTAAGCAACCTGTGCAGATAAATCAGCTTTGGTTTCAAAGTCAGAGTAGTAAGGAGCTTTTAAATATCCAGTTTGGTTTCTCGGTCACAAGTCCACCACGCCAACTCCTTTTGGAATTAATTAGTACTTTTTAGCAACAAAACACAGTCCGTTTCATACTGCCATCTTTCCTCTGCATGCCCCATGCATGGAAAAACAGATCTCTTTGCAGTGCTTCATAAGTGACCCTGGTGACCATTCTGTAGATTATAGCACATAGGACAAAAAATAATAATAATAATAATAATAATAGTAATAATAATAATATCACTTTTTAACAATAAATAAACAAATGTGCCCACATAATCTCAAGTTGGAAACAAGCAAACCACATGACAAAAAGCTCATTACAAAATGTTTTCCAAACAGATTTTACAGTCAAACATTGACATGGAAATTAATTTCCGCTCTTATCTTCTTGTTTGAATGTTGGTCAATAACTGGGTACAAGTAGAGTGCTGAGGTAAAACACTGATGAACAGTTTTATTTTTGTACTTCTTTTTTTTTTTTTTTTTTTTTTTTTTTTTTTTTAAATAGTAACAGTTTAGTATTGCGAGATTGTCAGCAACATTTAGCCATATCTATACAATGTGCATATACCTACATACATTGAGCTTTGGTCCAGCATTGAGAAGACGAGCAAAGGCATTTTACATATTTCTTTTTGGTTATAGCTTGAGTTCTTTGATACGCCTCTACTTGTTCCTTCCTAGCTCCTTTTTGCGTTCTTGTTCTCTCTACTTTTTTTTTTTTCTTTTTTTTTCTTTTTTTTTTTTTTTTTGTTAATAACATAAAGAAACTGGAACCATTTGAATGCATTGAATTTCTTCAACTGTCCAAAACAGCTTTTCAGTGAAAAAAAAAACTTAAAAAGACAAAAATCATATCTGTAATTGAACCCTTGGTTCATTATTCAAATGATAATTTTATATATATATATATATATATTAAAAAATTCAATGATCAATTAATTGGAAAACCATTAAACCTTCACACATGACTGAAGAGAATTCTGTTTCATTTGCTGGTAGCAATCTATCTTTTAGTCACATGCAAAATTAAAAGGTATTCAAATGTAATCAATAGATGAAAATTGTTTACAAATGGAATCCAGAAATGTTGCCAGTAACGAAATAAAACAAAATATTTATGGCCCCCGAAAGATGTATGATTCACACATAATTTATCTTCCTAAGAATCTGTTCAGGCACCATTTATGCCTCATAGCAAAAATTTGTTTATAAAAAAATGAATATAAGAAGCATTACAACACTTTATAAATAATTTACAAAACATAATATAAAATTAGAAAACTGTAAAAAAAATCTCTGCACATGAATGACTCGAAGACTCTGGGATGAACATCATTTTTTCTTCCAAGCTGGCGATTTATATTTATTTCACATTTTCACTGTCCTAGTTATATCCCTCTGATATGTACTTTGGAACAGAAAAGACCTTATATAACCACCGCCAGCACATTTTTAAACATTTAGTATCTTTCGTATGCCGTTTAGTTAACTTTTCTTCTCGGGAGATTTTTTTCATCACAAAATTTAGAGCAGTCTCTGGGAGAATCAGAAATTTTGTTTTTAGGCAACAAATGGTGGATGGTTTTGTTCCCAGGCTGTTGATGACTGGCATGAGGGATGGGCATATGCTCTCAAGGGTGGATGAACAAGTAAAATGTTTATGGCGTCAATGGCCAGACAATTAGTCATGTGCTGGAGATGTGGGTAGGGTGTCCAATTCCAAATACTGTTTTTCCCTCCTCATTTCTGGGTGGTCTCCTGATCATTATGTAAATTGAATTGTGGCTGTACGTTTAGCTCTGTTCAGTATAGGTAAACAGATATATCCATGGAAATTGGTGCCTGTGAATAGAGGGGAAAAAAGGTAACCCAGAGGGGCAGATGTTGCTGTTCTCTACTTCACATACTTAGCTTGGGTAAAGTAGCTTTTTTGGCCCTCACACAGTTTACCTGTGATTACTGAGGGTTTTTTTTTTATTTTATATTATTTTTTTTTTTTCCCCAGAAGATGTTTATATATCAATAGTTGGAAAACAGTCAATAACAATTCTCACTCTCCTCCCATAAAAGCAATACTGAAAATATCCTTAAACATACCCTGCTGAAGCTTAAAGTCTAGGATGCATTCACTGGATACGAGCCCAGTCTGGAGTACTGAATACTTCAGCGCTCTCCAACCCTGACCTTTGAGAGTGCTCACATTTAGATGCAGTTTCTGGCACAGATGATAGCCTCAGAAGCTTTGAAACTCCACCAGTAATGAAACAAACGCTACACGTTACATGGCAAATCCCATTAATAAAATAGCAAGGGCTAGATTCAAAGCCCAGTTAAATCAATGGAAGTCTTTCTTTCACTGTGTTTTGGATATAGCCTTGAGTTCTTGAAAACATAATTCTGTATGAGATGTGCTATTTGTAGACTCCAGCACTCTGGGAGCCTTCTTCAGCATCTTGGGCAGGTTAGCAAAAGTCCAGTACAGCAACCCTGAACGCAAGCAAAAGTTACACCAGCAGAATTTTACTCTATCATCTCTACAGCGAGGACCAAATAGCAAAGGCTAAGTTTTGGTAAGCTCTGCTTAAGACGTAACTTCCATCCTAGTAATAGGCTGAATCTCACAGGCTGGAGCAGCTTTCATCACAAGATGAAAATCACGGTGACCTTCATGGACCAGGATGCAGCCCACCTAGAACCAGCAACACTTTTCTCTCATGAGCCTTCTCATGCTCCTATGTCCACAGTGCTTTAGCAGACGTCTGCCCTATCAAAATGGAAGTTATAGAAACAAACTGTCTTTAAAGAGAAAGCTCCTCATCTGAAACATATTGCAGGTCACCAACCTCACTATCCCCAAAAGATATTCAGTAGGTTTTCCTATATCCTGACAGTGGGCAAACATCTATATCAGGATGAAAATAAATAAATAAAAAAGCAGAAGAAATGAAGCACTGCCACTGAGGCAGGCCATAGTAACACAACGAGCAGAGCACCCTCATCACTTCTTGGCCTGTCTGTCTGTTTCCATCAGAATCTCAGGAAATTTCTTTGGCTAGCAGACTTTGGAGAGAAATTGCTTCAAACAGAGCCTTGATAAAGACACAGTACTGTGCCAAGTGTGCAGTTTATATTCATACTACAAATGAATTTTGGTAGCCTCTCAAGGTTCTTAACTAAAGGACTGAGAAATCCCAAGCTATCCAGCTGACAATGGGCTGCCAGTTTATCAGACACAATCTTA
This sequence comes from Tympanuchus pallidicinctus, assembly GCF_026119805.1. Taxonomy (NCBI): domain Eukaryota; kingdom Metazoa; phylum Chordata; class Aves; order Galliformes; family Phasianidae; genus Tympanuchus; species Tympanuchus pallidicinctus. The sequence continues at coordinate 625,949 of NW_026294752.1, read as the reverse complement.
ATCCTTTGTCCTCTAGTGTAGTTCAGCATATGGGTATGAAAGTGTTCAGGTCACACTTCTCTTTCTAAATATCTTCAAACAGTACTGGGTTATGGGATTGTAGGGAAAGGGTGGAGAATGAGCTGAAGGCAGCAAAAAGAGTCATTAAATAAAAAAAAATAAATCAAAAGTAGAAATGCCAACTGAGATTTACGCCCTTAGAAGACAAATATACCAAACCCTGCAAATCACAATTAAAAAAATGATTTTTGGCACCCAAACACTTGGAGATTGCATAACTGTCAGCTAAAAACAAACAAAAGAAAAGGAGGTGACCATGATGGAATGGCTTTGACACCTGTTTGTACACACCTGCAGAGGTGTGACCATGGATGAGAGAAATTAATCCTGTTGTTTTCCTCTTTGCAAAATACAAATGTAAAAATTCATAACACAGATTTACACCATTAAAAGAGTAGACTAACAATCTAGTTTGCAATTCCATGTTTCTGACTTTGGTTAATAGTTTTCTTAGTGAATCAGCACTTGATACCTGAAAGGCTACAATCACTCCTCCAGGTGGCAGGCTTGTATTCTCTTTTAAACAGATAAAAGGTTTTTTTTTTCTTTTTTTTTTCTTTTTTTTTTTTTTTTGCGTGTTTTCTTTTTTTTTTTTTTCCTTAAAATGTGTTCACATTTTCATAATATACAGAAAAAAGTCAGCAGTTATTTGGTTTTCTTTAAGTCCATTAAAAAAAAAAAAACAAAAAAAAACAAAAAAAAAAACAACTGGCTTTTTCTTTTTTTGGGGAACTAATTCTACGACACACACGCTAAGTGTTGTGCAGTTCTTTGTTTTGTTTTTATATAGGAAAACTCACGGACATTTATAAACTGTTCTGTCCTTCTTGTAGTTTTCTCAGTCATTTACTTACAAGGGTGATGAACAGGTATTTTCACAGAGTTCGAATGGTTAGGTTTCTGTCGGTGCAGGGTTTTTTTGTGTGTGGTTTTGTTTTGCTTTGCTTTTAGGAGTTTTCTTCCAGTGAGTCTGTTAAGGGCTCCATAGGAACTGCTGTCGCAGGCTCATGCTGTTTCAAACGTTTAATTGTGTTCTTCAGTGCTTGCCTCTTATTGCAGAACCAAACTCTAACTACTTCCCGGTCATAGTTCAGTTTCTCTGCAATCTCTGTCATTTCCTGCCCAGAGGGGTGCGTGTTCTTCTCAAAGTGAGCATTCAAGATCTCAAGGGCCTGTGGCGTGAATGAGGTACGCCTCTTGCGCTTTTTGGATGGTTCACTTCCGATAAACTCGGTAAGGTTCTGCATACCTGCTCGATGGCGGGCCTCAGCCTCAGCCATCCACCGCTCAAGCACCGGCTTTATCTTCTGGGCACTTTTAGGGGTGATGTCCAGCTTTTCAAACCTGGCAGGATACAAAAGGCCAGGGTTCAGTTTGGCTGTCAGACTGCTAGCTATAGTGTTCTCTTGGGCTTCCTGTGGTAGGAAAAAGTGGCTTCTCAGGATGGTGTGTCTGAGGGAAAATTGAGAAAGAAGAGTCTTACACTGATGCTCTGCCAGGGTGGGACTTCCTGCCTGCCTGACTAATTGACTGGCAGAGATAATTTACAATGGATTACCAAAACTAACAGATATCTATATCCATTAATATATATATAGCCAGATATTTAAACTATCACAAAACAAATACTACAACAAAATTCTAAGCACGCTGAATAATACAGGTTATGACTCCCATTTTCATATTTCTGATGATCTTCAAAACCCTTCAGGTTAAAATCTAATTACAGGAAATGACATCGAAGGCAATTGCTTTTTATTGTCTCTTCTTTGCGATTAATCCCTTTGTTTCCTTTCCCACCCCATCTGGTCCAAATACCACAGCTTTAATAACACAAACCAATGGCAGCTACTAGCCTCTGAATATCACATTTCCTTTCCTTTCATTTTTCAGCAATTTTCACTGTTTGCAAGTTAACACTATATCCTTTTTCTGCGTCCGAAACAGATTCCCGTAGCTCCAGTGGTGTCCGGCTGAAACAGCTGGATGCTTTGCAATTATCTTCACTACCCCCACAACGTGCAAAGACAGACTCATGTTTTCCAGATGAAACCCAGCATAATAGTCTACTAATACGCTGTGGCACCAAGCTGGGTTTATTGTGGGATTTCTACAACCCGTACCAGAATGATATCATTTCCTGTAAATGAGGTCTTCTATATATCATTTTGCCATCAAAAGTCTTTTGCCAAACCAGATTTTACAAGTATTATAAGACATCTGGAAAAGCAGCTACACAAAGCTTTTATCTTTTCATAAACAAGCAGAAGAGCTGAGTTCATTCTTCAAGCCATGTAAGTTTTTGTTTCTTTTATTTGTCAGGTTCATACTCTCTTACTATGCATTAAAAATGTCTACGCCCAATTCGTCTGATGCCACCCAGTCATATTTCTCTACTTCACCCACGTCCCTCCCACACACTGACATATTTAATCCAGGAGACAGTTACTGCGTGGCGCTGCTGCCCTCTCCAGCTTTCCCAGTACTCGAGCACCACTGCCACAGCTGATCACGCTGTGCATGGGAGATGAGACTGGCTGAGTCAATATCTTGGTGCAAAGCAACTCAATGGCTGGAGTTGGCAGCTTTAAGAGACTCTGTTTGGCGCATGGCAGCTGCAGGAAATACTTCAGCAACAAACAAAGCATTTCCCACAAACAAAAAAAGAGATGAAAATATAATAATAATAATTTCAAATAATAACACGCCTGGCATCCTAGTGTGGGACTGGCTGCAAGGTGTCCATCCTTGGCACCCAGTGATATTTGGGTCATGTTGGTCGTTCATCTTGATTTCGTTGCTGCTCTTTCCATTGAATCTCCTTTGTTAACATTAAAGGAAATGTTGAAACTTCTACTTCCGAGTAGCAGCATACTGCCACTGGAACATAATAACGTGGTGTCTAATAAGAAATGCATAGTCATAGCAGATTATTGCACCCCCAAATGATAGCCATCCTTAGGGGTCAAAGGAAAGAAAAACCACTATTACTTTGCAAATATCTGGGACCAACTTCTGCATCCAGTCGTGTTGTTCTTAGCCATTTACCCATTTACCCCTCAAATGTGGCAAAATTTGCCCTTTGTCAAAGGCTTCCATATGTCTTGGCTTAGCTGTGTCTATGCTCCAATTTCCTCTTTATTTGGGTTTTCATGATAATACATTAGCGAAGAACCCTTTTGCTTAGTAAAATTCAATAATCCCCACTGGTTTTCTCAGGCATGAGGTAGATTGAGGAAATTAGGAGACGGCAAATTAGGCATAGGCAAAAGGAACTGCAATTTATCACTTAGAAGTATTGTTTATTAAAGAGTATCTTAAGGCTACAACAAATTGGCAATTGCCAAAAACTCCACCTGTTTTAGGCATTCTTTACCAACTGACCATAAGAAAGAAAAAAAACTTAAGCAACAGGGAGCAATAGCATTCGTATCATTGGCTTTGCTTGTTAGTGTTGATACTGCAGAACATGTTGTTTGGAATAACGATATACAAGTCTTGAAACAAATTTCCCAGCAGTAGTATCCTTGTATAGACTGAATAAAGGTTATTTTCTACAGGGAGGTATCTTATAAGAAAAAACAGTAGGGGAGGCCATAGAAGTGAGAGGATCCTATGGAGCTTTTTGTATTTAACAACAATCAATGGGTTTTATGGAAAATCATTGAGCAAAATGTGAGCTGCAAGCTCACTACCCCATACTGATGTTATTTATAACCTTAGTCTTAAACTGCAGGAAAAGTACACTTCCGTTCTATGGGGAATACATTAAAAGTATAAAGAGCAGATAAAAAGACAGAACATTTCATGGATCACCAAGAACAAAATCCACTTAAATGAGCTTAGAGTTGGTTTCTTGGCTTTCACTGATGGAGTAGGACTATAAGGCATTGCCCAAGAGGAAAAAGCTGTTACCTAAGTGTGTTTGTTATCTCATGCATAAACATAGCATTACTGTAACACACATACATGCATATACGGTGTTTGCTTCTAACTAACTCTGTCACGACTGTATTACTATTTCCCATGATTAGGGCACATTTCTAGTCCTGCTTTGCATACATGGGTTGTCTGTTATTTTTTAATTAATTACTTATTTATTAATATATATTTAGCTGATAAAAGATGAATAGCTGCTGATTTGCAAGATAGCAGGAAAGATACTTTTTTCCCTTCTGTATTGCCTAGTTAAATCATTAACATCCTATATACAAAGTGCTAACCACAGTAATACAGGTTTTAACTTAGCAGGGGTGCAGCCATGAAATATTTGTTCAGTAACCCTATCTGTAGAAAATGGCACAGTATGAAGAGGGTCAGCTGGTGCTTATCCAGCACCAGCAGGGTTTCCAACTTGTCTACTGAATTAAGTCTCTGTGCTAGGAACATTGTTTCTCACTTGTTCAAAAAGTAGAAGAAAAAAAAAAAAAAAAAAACAGAATGTAGAAGGGGGAAAAAAAAAAAAAGACCAAAGTTACTTGAGGGCTACACAAGAAGAACATTTTATCTGCCAAGATACCAACATATCGGTGAGTTTAAATCCCTGAAAAAAATAACACATTCTATAAAGATATGACTCCAACCTGAGCATGCTCCTCACAATAAGCTGAGTAATTCTGAAGAACAAAGAGAGGAGAGGAGAGTTTATGATGTAACTTGTTACCTGCAGATGGCAGACTGGCTATAGGCTGGGCCTTCGGTGGCGCTTAGGGCTTGGCCAACTTGAGTCTGGGTCAGGCCAAGGGACAGGCGCCGGATTTTAAAAGCTTTGGCAAATTCTCGGATTTCTTCCAGATTCACCCCATCCACTTCTCCAGTGGCTGTTTGAGGATCTGTTGAAATATTTTTTGAATTGTGTCAGTTCTTCACGTCATGTATGAGTGGGTTATGGCTTACACCATATATTTCACTGTCATGTTAATTTATTTTTCGGTACTTCTCTCTTTCTCCCATAAACAGAAGCGGGCTCGCTTTGCCAGGTGTGTTATAAAGGATGTTCAGGTTGCTAAAATCTAACAAAGCAGAAGTGCTTCCAGGTGGTGGTGAAAGATGTTCAAAGACATCATCGCTGAATTCCTGAAAAATGGGCAAGCTCCCTTCAGCGTGAGGGGTTGGCTGGGGTCCTCACTGCCATCTGGGCTTCACAATCTTTCCTCCCACTTCTGACAAGTCCTGTTCCCTGTTCCCCCTTCTCACTGCATGCACAAGACAGGCTTCTGTCAATGTATTTATTTGCAGTCTGTGGGGAGTGCAAAACACACACACAAACTGCTTGGGTTTTTAACTTGAAAGCAAGACTTTCCATTTCATCTAAAATAACTGTCAAATAAGGAGATTTACAAACCTTCCTTCCCTATTCTACAATACTCAGCCCGAACCACTAGTCAAACACCCAAACTAACCCATCAAAAGAACAAGCTCAAACAAAAAGCACACCCTTCCTCATTTAAAAATCGTATTTTAAAATACGCCGTTGTGAAAAGCAGCCTTTCAGTTTTCCTTCTGCCTCCCATCAGGCTGATAATCAAGGAGCGGTGTATTTGCAACATCAGCCATTAGGCTTTGGATGGTAATGCTGCACAATTTTTTACTTTTACATTAGCCCCTCAGAAGATAATGCTTATGATGCTGTGAGAGTAAATCTGTCCTCGCTCTCCATAGTGGTTTTACTGACACAGAAGCCTTTGTCCCTGAAAGGGCACATAATAAAGCATGTCTACCGCAGAAAAGCTCCTTTGGTGCTGGATAACTCAGCCAATTTAGGACTTATCAAGGGAGATGACACAACAGCTGGAGAATGGAACTTTTTTCTCCCCAAGCTACTGATCCCTGGCTAAATGAAAGCGTTTGCCAAGCCAGAGACAGCATGGGACTTGGATGGTGGAAGATTTCAAAGTGTTGTGCAATACTGCGTGTAGTGAAGCCATTCTCCCAGCGAGATATCTCTATTGTTCTTCACCTCATTTCTCAGACTTCTTAGGTGAAAAGTTTGCAGCACAATAACCCGTCAATTTCTGTAAATACAAGCAGTTGTCCAAGGACAATGCTAGCCTGCGTTACTATTTTGAACCCTATATTACCCTGGCTCCTGCTAGTGCTGCTACAGCTAAGGGCATGTCAGCATTACAGCAACAACAATTTTATTTTCAGTGGCTTACAAACCTGATGTAAAATTCCCTTATGGTGGAAATGTCCTATAAGAAATCTTTCAGTCCAATAATAGAGACAGAGGGAAGAGACTTCTCTGCTATAAACTTATCCTATATTGATTTGAAGACTGATTGATAAAAGCTTGTGTAGCAATTTTAGAATACACATATATGTAGTCAGGAACCACGTGAACTAAGAACACAGGTGAACAAACGTATAGCTGAACCTCATGTTGGCAATACTCAACACTCATCCTGTCAATATGATACAGCATCTGTACACACATCAATGCACTCAAATTGTATAAAGTTAGGAAACATATTATTTACTTATAAGTAGAGGGAGGCTAAGGTAGGGCTACTTGGTTTTTAAAGTAATTGCCTTTGTGGACGTGAAATGTTCCTCCTTATCCTATACACAGTCTACCTCTCATACCAGATGTGATTTTCATAAGCACAGAGTGGAGCTGGTTGCTTATCAGCCCTTTGGTACTCTGGATGGCGACAGATAAATTTACAAAATCTCATAAATGATAATGACCTCAGATTCACTTTTGTAAAGGGCACTAAGGCAGTGAGTTTTCTCACCTCTTTTCTGCATTTTAAGGCCTCTGACTAAAGGGATGTTACAAAGCACAGTTCAGATGTTCCCAGAGAATGCTCGAATTAGCAAACTTTATTGCTGCTGTCACCTGTAGTGCTCCAGCCCCCCGAATTACTGTTAGGAATATAGAGGGAGGTAAGAAACCTAAAGGGTTCTATGCTTGCTCATGTTTACATAGAAGTTCTTCCAAGTTCTGCTGAATTCTTCTGGTATGACATTGTTACAACACTAAGTATCTTGGGAAGTCCTTTCCTGCACAGGGATCTTGGACAAGAGAGAAATTGGACAGAGCTCTCCTAAACATGATAAAAGAACCCCTGTGATGTACTTCAGGAATACGGAAGTACATCTTTATTTATGGTGCAGTATCTGTTGAGAAAAAGGCTTCGTTCTTATATAGTGTCTTTGGGAGAAGGAAAGTGCTTACAGAGGTGGACACAAATGCTGAAGCCTTTTATCTCTGCACTCAAGGGAAAACAGTGTTTCTATCAAATCAGAAACACTTCTACTGCAGGTATAATTCAAAGCCATTTGAAAACCATAGAAGTAGTCCCTTGATTTCTATCAGCTCCATACTAGTCAAGTAGTACTATGAAGCCCTCTCTACTGATATCATCATGTAACATCACCTATCTGTTTTATTCTATTGTCATTAAAATGTCATCAATACATAACCTTGGACTTTGTGGACTAATTTATCCATATGCAAAAATATAATCAAATAAATAATGGACTTGGTTTTAATAAGTTTTAATCTTTCAAAACAGTTAAGTGTAGAGTTTACTTCACATTTTAGGAAGATTTGTTGACTGAAGACTGTAATTAAACTGGTACTTTTAAAATTAAGTGGATTTCTTGCTGTATGGGAACTGCTGAGTCACAGCCTGAACCTCTGATTGATCACCTGAGATGAGCCATGAGTCAGCCAAAGGAGCACAGGTGAAGGCAATTCACCTATTTAAGAGGCAATAGACCTATGTAAGAGCTGGCTACCAGCAGGGAAGGATCTCTTCTGGAGGCTGCCTCTACTGGTGTTTTGTGGGTGAGCCCAGGATAAGGGTATGCCTTCCATTTATTCTCTTTTGTTATCTACTTTGCCTAACTCTCTTGTTTATTTTGTGATTATAACAGCCTGATATTCTTTGGTTATACGCTTGTAAAAGACTGCACAGAGCCAAGAAGAAAATGAAGAATGCTAATCTCACTAAGTGTTTAGGATCTACAGTAACAATATTTAGAGTGAAGATTCCAAATGTATATTATGGCTTCATACTCTATGATTGTTATGTTTGTGAAACTAATAGGCCCTGGAAAAAGACGAGTTTTCTGGGACTACTACATGAAACATACATAGAGCAAAAGAACAAAAAGAAGTCCAACTAAGATTCCACCAAATGTCCTGGTGGATAGAGAAGGTGGACAAGCAGAGCAGAAGAAAAAAATCCATGGGTTTTTCTGTACTAAAAATTTCCTAAAATCTGAAGGGAATACTACTCCCCTCCCACTTCTGAATTCTAATATGAGCATTCTATGAGTTTCCAATGCTTGCAAATTCTCTGGTGATAGGAAGGAGTTGCACTCCAAAGGAGAAAGCAAATTTCGGTAGTGCAGAGTTCTACTGTGGAAGGGATTACAGGGATTCCTATCCCCAGTTAGACAGGAGGAGAAAGAGCTGGCAGAGAAAAGCCAACAAAATATAATGTGGATGATAGAGGCAGGACAAAGCACTGTTAATGGGAAATACAATCGAGCTCAGGGGAAAGAGAAGAATAATTTGTATATGAGAAGCTTTTTAATTTTATAGTATCAGATGACAGTAAAATGAATTTGGCAAGAAGAAAGGAATGTCATTGAGACCCACGTCCCAGAATATGAGGGGAAGAAAGTGATTTCCACAAAGCAAACCTATGCTAGAAAAGGTAAGAAATGAGAAGAGGCATATACCTGAGAACAGGAAAATTAAATATCATATACAATGAGGAATGGTAATATGGAGTTAAATGAAGAGAAAACAAAGAAGAATAAAGAGAACAGAGATGGGATAAGACAATATGAAGAAATCACACAAAAGGGCCATGAAGAGTGGAAATGAATCTTGCAGCCATCTAGGCAGACCATCTTTTTAAAATGTTCTTTCTCTAGTAGTATTCATAATTATACGTATTAAGAAGAACTAGCATTGGTTGATGGTGAAGGATGATGAGTGAGGATAAGACAAAAGGGAAAAGCTATGAAGCATGAAACAGGTCAAGAAACTTAAGAAAAAAGAAGGGTAAATAAAAAAAAAAAAAAAATACAGGGCATTGCAGGAGGAATAAATGTATAAAATAAATGAAGAGAAGTAGTAAGAGATAAATGATTATTTTTTTTAATTAGAAAATCTTTAAAAAAAAAAAAAAATTGCAAAAAATACAGGAAAACTTGATCAGAATGGAGAGTGAAAGGAATTGAAATAGAGCATGGAACAGTAAAGTTATTCAAGCCCAATCCTGACTTGTTTCTCATGGTCTCTTAGTAATTTCAGAGATGTGGCATGACCTCTTGTAGAGTTATTCTCTTAGCAGGTGTGCACGATCTTGCCTCAAGCAATTATTTAGCTACTGAAGTAGCAGCAAACACTCCAGTTTGTGGTTTGCTATGCTGGATAGAATATGCAGGACAACTATCAAGTCTCTGATTTCTGAGCACCTGAGAACTCTAAGCAAAAATGGCAGAAATGTACTGATATTTCCCTCACATTACGTGCTCTGTTGGGTACTTGGGACTGAATGAAGCCTGAAAAATAAATTTACAAGATCACTGCCCAAACTTCTTATTCCTGCATAATTATTGCCACGTTTTCTACAGGGAATTTCTGTAAATGCTCTCTCCCTTTGGAACACTCTTAAGATCCAAGTCTCATCCCTCAGTATAAACGTGTGAAATGTATATTCTTCACCCCAAGTTTCCCACCTGTTGATTTAACTTGCTTGAGGTTTGAACAAGGAAGAAGCACTCCAAGTATCTTCTCAGTGCTATTCATTCTCACTGGCAGGGTATTCAATGAGGCCAATTTTGCTTGGCATTTGCAATATAAGATAAATTTCAGCTCAGCCATTTCTGAAAATTAGGTTAATAAAACATGCTGTTTTGCCTAGGATGAAAAAAAAAAATGTAACAATTTCAGTTGTTTTATAACCTTCAGTTCTTGATTCACCACCTTGATAGCTGTCAGAAAGTTAACATTTAAGACAGTAATGGAGTTCTTGTCATCCCGAATAAAACTGTCTCAAGTAAGTCCAGGCAAGTGAGCCTACAAAATTCCTGTTTCCTCAATAGAGATTTGTTAGACCTCTGTGTAGAATCTCCTTTGAGGTTTTCTCTGTACTGAGCCTAGGACTAGAGAATATGGAGAAGAACCCCTCCTGCTGTGGTTGTGGCACTGGCTGTAGGCCAGGATGGCAGTAAGGATAGGGAGACCAAACTGCCTTTCTTCCTGGTAATCATTTTCCACAATCTTCCAATGGCTTTCAGGGAGGGCTGGAGTAGATTTAGATGCAAAGGGGGCAATAATTAACCTTTTATCTGAAGAAAAAGAAATGATGGAAGATGAAGACTGTTAAGAGGCAGAGATATGAACTTGGATCTGAAGAAGGGATAGCCTGATTGTGAAGAGAAGAAAGTAGGAGTCACTTGGGCAGAGGACAGAAATTAGGGGAGAAAAGAGGAAGCACTTGTGATAAAACAAGGCAGGAGATTATGTTGATTAGATGGTAGAAAGGATGCAGAGATGACCTAGGGACAGAGGCTAAATGAGAGCTGGAAGAGGACTGAAATGAGAAGAGGAAATGAGGGTTCATGGATGATGTGGAAAGAACAGAAAGGAGAAGGCTGAGGAAAAGTAGTACTGAGGCCCAGGGAATGCAGACATGTGGAGAACAATGTGAGGAGGTAATGAGAGTGGAGCAGAACAAGTACTACAGGAATCAAGTTTGAGAGGAATGAGTGAAAAAGGCCTATATTCATTAAAGCATCTTCCCCATTCAACCAAACTGATAATCCTATGCCTTGTACACCTCTGCCTTCAGCTCATGAACACAGAACATCTCATTCCCTTTTAGAGCAGGACAAATAAGATGATAACACAACCTATCAGCTTCTTCATCCATTCAACTGACAGAAGATCTCGTATCTCCAGGTAGAAATATAATCTCACCAAACAACTGACTTATGTTATTATTCTGCTTTTGTAAAAGCCTTGAAATATATCCAAATAAAAAATGAAGTTAAGAGAAGAACAGCCTTAGAGTCATATAAACACTGAAAAGTTACAGAATAGTAGGACAACAGTAGCCTACCATCCTTGTCTGAGTACCAGACCAGTTTTTTTTCCACAGATTCCTGTCTTGTCCATTGCACAAGATGAATGTACTTCATTATGGAGAAAGTGATTGAAGTATTGTCTTTTTAATTCTTCAGTGGGTGGCCCTAGACCTCTGCTAAAGCTCTTCACCAAAGACATAGTTATTCGTTTCCTCTTGAGCTTCTAGATTTTTTTAAATCTTAATTTATTTCCTTGTGTTTCTACAAGATGAGGGTCTTCTCCTTCTCATTCACAGACAAGTGGGCAGATATTAAGGCAAAAGGCATTTTTAGCTACCCTGTTAAGGTCAAGCAGAAGATGAATTTTTAGACCGTGACTTTAAATGGTTCTTTATACAGTTCCACAGTGGAAGTGCACTTTGAATTGTAACTGCGAGTACCAGGTTCTTCTGTAAATTAAAGTCAGGAGTTTCAAGCTGGAAATTGAGGGAGCACTTGTGGAAAAATCAGTTGCAAGTGACTTGCCTGCAATTGCACCACAATTATGTGGTAGATAGATCTACAACTATTCAGCCCTCTGCTGCCAGAAGCAAGACTACCTTTTGCCCTTCAAGTCCCTACCTCAAATGTTACACACAAACAGGGGAACAGTTTCGTGAACCAGATAGAGAATAAATGCTGGGACAAAAGCTTTCCTTACTGTGTGATTCATCCTTTGAAAAATGCCATTGGAAATTCACAGAATGAAGGATGAGAAAAAAGTGATTCTGTGATGTTAATCACTATATACTTGGTTATTAAAAAATACGTGTTCAAAGAGGAGCTAGATACAGTTGCCCAGACTACTCTTTTTCTAGCATCTCCTAACCTTTGAGTGATTTATGTTATGAAGTTAAAAGGGCTTCTTCCATGTTATTTTTATTGTGTAGGGATGCTATTTTTATTGTGTAGGATGCTTACCTATATGGGGAAATTCACTGGAACATCTATTGAGGTTTAGAGTACCCCTCAATAGTTATTCTAGATCTTTTTTTTACAAGAGTGTCTACAAGGGAAACTATTCTGGACTAGCCAGAAATAGTTTTTATTCTACACTTGTTAGTTTAGTCAATTTTCCCACATAGGTAAGATATCACCTTATGTATTTTTAGTGTGAAGCTTCTTATTTGCCTTCTTTCTACAAGTTTGTCTACATGAGAAAATTTACTAGTAGAACTAGAATTTTATAGTAGTGTATTTATTTCAGTATAATTATATCTGTATCTAGATATTTTATATACCTACAGCTCTCCATTGAGGTGTATTTGTTCCAGAATAGAAATATTCACACTGGGAATTACACAAGCAAAATTTTATTATAGAATATCCTGAGTTGGAAGGGACTCATAGGGATCATCGAGTCCAACTCCTGGTGACCCAAAAATCAGACCCTATGTCTGAGACCATTCTTCTTGAACTCCAGCACCTTGAATCCATGGCCACTGCCCTGGGCAGACCTGTTCCAAGCCCACCACACTCTGGTGCAGTCCCTGTCCCTATCTCCAGCTACCCTCCCCCCCTATATTATCATGATATTATCACTATATTATCACTCACTATATTATCTCCATATTATCACTATAGTTCTGCTAGTAACTTCTCCATACAAACAATTTCTGAAGTAACTCAACCAAGATTTTGAAATGTTTTCCAAGCCATTCCTTAGCTTGCATCAGCCATACATTTCACGTTAGCAATACAACACAAATTACACTATTTGTTCATTTGAAATTTGCACACGTAGTTTTCTTCTAATGAAGTCATGCAATACTGATAGATATTGGCAGATGTGCCAAAAACTGTTAATGCTTTTATCCATACTTCTAACCTGTTGTTTTCGCTATATAAAGACCAAAGCTAATCAGGCAATAGTGAAGACTCTGAAATGTGTGATCTGAAAGAAGGGGCTGGTTAGAGGTCAGCTATTACAATCCTAACAACAAAACTGAAGGTAGCTGTTCACAGCATTCTTTTCTCTCCCACATCTAGCAGTTCTTAGTTGCTCAAACTGCATAAGCTTCTCCTGCCAAGAAAGGTCTCTCATCTAATGCTAGGGTTTGTAAAGCAGTTTGCTACAATAACTAAGCAAACAAATACTAACAAACAAGCAGAATAACCGAAAGCAGAAGGGGCTGCCCTCCAAACATGAAGCAGTGTAATTCATTATACTGATTTAAAACATCCACATTTGCAAAGAATGTAAACTACATTTGAGTTTTAAGAATTGTCCAGTGTTAACAAAGTCAGTTAACAGCTGCTACCATTTTTATGTGCATATTAAGCATTTTTTTGTGATTCCTCAAGGTATGTTTACCTCAAGTCCCATCTGTCACAGCACTGAGTTTTTATTGGTACAAGTTACTCTAGTTAGCAATATACAATCTGATACACGGGAAACATAAAAGAAGTAAGGAAAGCAGATCAGGAAACTCAGCAGTGAGAAGGACAAACAGAGTGGAGAAGCAAGGAGAGCTAGGGAGCAATACTTACTGCTGACTAACTGGCCAACACTCAAAGCTGAAGAAGAGGAGGATGAGGAGGAAGAAGAGGAAGCCTGACGAACTGGGCTTTGAGACATAGATGCTTGACTGTGAGCCAAATGCAGGAGATTGGGCTGTGAGGCTGCTTGTCCCACTTGCGTCTGGGAGGGCTGATGGAGCTATATGTTAAAATGTAAAAATAGGTATTTAGAAAATGAAGCAGTAATAGGAAACTCAGTGTAACATTTTACCCATCTATTTCCAGGGTACAAATCCCGTAAGAGCATTAAATACCATGGACTCAGTTCAGATGACAGTGTTATAGCAGGAGAAATTTGAGCTCCTTTGCATTTTGACTTTCAACTATTTTTTCAGTTTAATGAGATAACTAGCAGCTAAATTCTTGTTTGAAATGAGTGGTGAGAGATCTATGATGCTCCCAGAAGCACTCTGATTTAATAAATACATGTTCTTACCTGTTCTCTGACTCATGAAGTAGACTCTTATTATCTACACAGGTTTTCATAGAAACCAGCACTATTTCAGAGACATCCTTTCATACTGCTGGACCAGGGCCAAGTAAAGTGGGGATGGGGAAGAGAAGGTAAAGTAGGGGACTTCCCTTCATTTCCCTACAGAAATGAATAATGGGATTTACCAACCTTGGATTTAGCAAACAAACTAAAATGCTGAAATCTTAATTCTCAAATGATGAATTGTCCTTTCCTTAAACACAGACCCCTTTCACATGTAGACTGTGTCAAAGTAAGATATACCTAAAATGTCTAGCAAGCACAGTAGATGCAAACGATGCACTGTGACAGATGCATTTGTCTTTAGAAATTTTTGTTTACAAATTTTGCAGTAGTTTAGTTTTTGGTTCCTTTCTGGGAGAAAGCAAAGAACCATGAATCTCTTCTGCCTATCACAAACTTTCACGTGGGGTTGAAATCCAAAATTCCACGCTCCTGATTGTTACATAAACCTTCCAGCTAATTCAAGGGGTAGTGAAGATACACAATAGACATTACATTTTTGAACTGGCTTCTAGTCACGCAGTACAGCCTTTTGAGCCCAATTATACTACAGAATACTTCTGATGCAGTAGCTGGCTGGTACTTACTAGACCTTTATTTTACCTTTATTTTATGTCGATTCTTGATATTGATGAAAAAAGATTGCAAAAATGTACTAAAACGCTTCACTTTTAAGTAATAGCTGTTATTTGCATTCTCAGGGAGGGAGAAAGATAAAGGCTTATTTGACCTTGCACAAAATCAGTAATTGAAATCTATTTCTTGAATTCTAAGGAATTGTTCACTTTTGATGTTTTACTGAATGAACAAATTCAGAAAAGGATCTGAATTCATTAGTGGTACTCAAATTATCTAGAATACGCTCCCAGAACACATAAAAATGACTGATGCTATGTAGACAACAAATTGTATGGCACACCTTGATCACCTTGACGATGAATGGAATACTTAAGAATAAATCTAATCATATTTTTCCTGTTATGGGTCTGATTAAGAACTGAGTGATTACAACTCCTTTTAGTTATTTATTTATCTATCTATCTATTCATTTATTTATTAATCTTCCGCACAGAACAATGCAACACAAAATGAAGCAAGCAACCTCAATCTACCCTTTTATATTACAGAAGATTATTTATCTGTCCATGTCCAGCCTATTCTGACTTCCTTCGGGGTCAACAAACAAAAACATTTTATTATCTTGAGTTTTTTTGTTATTTTAAAGTAACTTTCAAAAGAGAAAATGGGCTTTGTATCAAAGAGATGGTAGCTGAGAAGCTCATTGCAAGGATTCCAGGTTTCTGATGCAAACATTGTGTAACTGCAAAAAAAAAATCACTAAGGACTAGATTTTATCTTTAGAGTGTTTCCAGCTGAGAACGTCTACTTTTGCAGAGGAGCCCACTAGGAAGGCTGGCTCCCCCTGAATGCTGCAGAAATAGATGTCCCATCCATTGTGCCCACACTGCTCCAGACTGATGTCTTCAGATATCAGACTGGAAAATAGCAGCCATTTTGACTCTGGGACTGTTGTCAGAAGGATTCTCTGGCAAAACTAAAGATTTCTGCCTAGGTGAGGGAAGAAAAATACTGTATTTAGATGAGCTAGATGTTTCCACACTAGCTGGAACAGGCTTAGAGATGTTAGTGTTTATCTGTAGGGGTGGAGGAGCAAATGCAATGGCTATCTAAAAGGAAAGATCTGCAAAATTATAGTCCAGTCAACTGAACTTCAACCCCTGGAAAAGTAGTGAAGAAAATAATCAAACAATTTGTAAGCACCTGCAAGAAAACAAGGTAGTAACAGACAACATGGGTTGTTAGGAACAAACTGTGTCAAACCAATCTGATCTCCCCGTAAGACAAGGTAATTGGCCTTGTGGACAGGGAAAAAGCAGTAGGTGGTTTGACTTTACAAGTTTCTCGACACTCCCTCGTGTGACATTCTTTATAATGTACGAAGACATAGTTTAGATGAAAGTGCTGCAGAATGAATGCAAAAGTAGTTGGAAAACAAAACTGAGGGGGTGGTTATCTCGCTGTTGAAACTGAAGCGCACGTTCACAGAAGTCTCGCCTGTTTCTGCACTATTTGGTATTTTTCTAATGACCTGGATGACAGAGGAGATGCTGACTAAATTTACATGCCTATGCCACACTGGGAGGGGCTTTTGATAGGCTGACATGCAAGATTAGAATTCAGTTTGAGGATGTCACCAACAGTGGTGTTGTGAAAATTAAGAAAAGGTAACTCCCATTCTGAGCTGTGTGAGCAGGAGCGATGTCTGTAACGCATACAATGCTGTGAAGAAGGCAGAGCTAGTGAAAAGAAGGGAGAGTGAGTCTGTCCTGTATTTTATGAGGTGCAATACTCATGAAAATTCAAATCATATGCTGAGAAAAGCTTTCCAACACGACAGTGAAGCACTGGCATACATTGCTGGGACAACTAACAACATTCTTATGAGAGTGTTTAGCAGTATGTTAGACAAATACAGGAATGGCTGTTCCACTGGGGAACAGCGGAGTGGACTGGATAATCTCTTGAACCCTGACCTTCCAGCCTTAATTATTTATGGTTCTGTGCTAATTCCCATCAGTATTTCTCAGGCAGAAACACATGGTCATGTAAAGACAGATGGCATGTGCAGCATTTCTGGGCCACAATACAGATATTATTCTGAAAGTTCAACTGCTGAGCATGAACACAGTGAACTTAATGTCTCCAGGAAGCATCAACATGGATGTACTTTCTCTAATTGTCTCTGCAAAGGGAGCACACAGGCACAACCACAATGTAGCAAAGGCAAAGTAAGCTGGTTAAATCTAGGAAACATCTGAATCCCTGTACAAATGCAGGGATTGCACACTGCATTTATGAATACATTTGTGAAACTGTGAAATCCAAAAGCTTGACAGTTTCCTTGTCAGACCTCCAGAAATCTTTGGACAAATGTATGGAATTCTAAGAATTTTAGCTGAGCAAAGAGTTTTATGGTGAGTACAGTCTGCATGAATAGTGACCTCAGGGGCAACAACAGTATACAAGGGATATTTACAGATTGTTGGGCTGTAACTTAATGCTAGTGAGAGAAAAGGGAGCAGAGGAGTTGGAGAGGCTGAAGAGTCACCTTATGGCCTGAACAGAGACTAAGGGAGGATTCCATCTTGAGCCTCCACATAATTTTCAACACATCCCCTGTTTTAGAGATGTGATGGTAAAGCTGTAAATGTCCTGTTTAAAGAACAATGATAGTTATCTATGACATGAAATTGCATTAAAATACTCTCTCTCTTTTCATCCACTATAATTTCCATTCCAGAAATAGCCTTAAGGAGAGGCAACGATTAGATTATGAATTAGATTCCAGATGACAGAATCAATTCAAACTTGCAATAGCTGGCATTTCCCAATTTCGGACATGTACATATGATATGAATTATATTTATGTCCTCTGTGTATTTTCCATCGAAAGACAGAAGGAGGCACAGAAATTACGGAAGCCGTTGCTGTAAGTGCCATTCTGTGTAGGTGGATATAGTAGACATTCCGAGAATGATGACTGCATGCAACACTGATCAGTATCTGGCAGGAATATATGTTTGCACACTACAGCGAGAGGAATAGGATAAATATGAGAAGTATAAAGTGCAGCATAACACTTTATAAGAATAAACTGGAAAATGCAAAGGGCTTGATTCTTATCTCTTACATCAGTTTTACATTCTGCTGTCAACAGTGAAGGTGGTATTGCTAGATAATGACAAAGAAGAATGAATTAGGTCTGTAAGACTGAGTTTTGTTGTTCAATTATGTATGTAATATATTCTTGAACTTGGTATGGTTGACTGGAACTCTGATGAGATCAGGGATTTGTTCCGCACATCCAGAAACTTATAGGGAAGCGACAGAGTAACAAGGAATTTTGTATAACTTAATGAAAGAGAAAGAGTGTTTGCAATGCAACAAAGAGGCTAAGTGGAAATGAAGAAACTTTGAGGGACTCTTGCTCTGTATTCTAACAGAGCTGCTACTGTTTTTTTTACAGTCTGGACAAACAACCAGGACAAATTATGGCCCTAATGGAAGGGAGAAATAAGCAGCAGTTCTTAAATTGCATTAGCTGATGCTAAGGTCAGGCATTAGGAAGAACTTTCTAATGTTAAGGAGAAGTTGCCTAAGTTGTCTTGAGATGTCAGGGAATCTCCATCACCGGTGATTCTTGAGAATAAGTTAGACAAACAGCTGTCAAGAGAGATGCAAGGACAGTTGATCCTGCCTAGGGGAAGGAGATGGACTACACAACCTTTTGGGGTCCTCTCCAATCCTATTTTTCTATGATTCAGTGAAGAGTGCATCTGAGAGACAAGGAAACACAACAAATTACAGAAGATAGAGGTGAAAAAGACAAGTATAACAAAAAGGCCAGATGAGAAATTAGCAGTGGTTGCACAAAGATGCTACAAATAAGTAATTCCAAGTTATTTCTGATGTTATATAGGGAAATACATTTATTAGCTCTAATAAAAACTAAAGTCCATAGAAAATACTATGTAAAAAGACTTTCCTAAGTACTTAGAAATGCCACCATAATGCCTTGCATTATAGTAGTGGTGTACCAATGCCATTGTTTGATTTGAAAACACCATGGCAGAAGAAATCTGTCTTCAAACCTACTCACAGTGCATGAACAGGCATGGGCTTCAAAAATGTTTTCTTAAATCTTCCAGCAAGTTAAAAGAACAAGCTATTACACATATCAACACACATCATGCCAAATCGTTTTCACAGCAGTTCTAACAGAATATTTCCACTGTGGCCTGAGGACGGTACCCCATCGTGTGAATTTAGTTGAATTCAAGTAAATGAATATGAAAGCTACTTGATGCTTAATAAATATCCCTCTCTTATTATAGTATATTATACTACAATACAGCATAAGGAGCCTCTATGCACATTGCTTACACTGACAGGATCATTACATTGGAAAACTAGCACAAGATAGCGGCTTGGGTCCACCCAGGCCATGCAAATGCTCAACTCGAAATGAAGAAAACAGTAAAGAAGTGCTGGTGTGCTGTGACCATAACTGGAATAGGATTTTGGCAGCATCTCAGTAAGCTTTCCATCTGAAGCCTTACTGTGGGATCAAAACTCTGTTCAAAGTACACACTGTAGTTGAAGGTCTCTGGCCTCTCAAAAATGAGTTGAGAACACAGATGTGCTTCTGTAGAAGACAATCTTATATGTAAATCAGGTGCACCAGTCATTTTTCTGACCCCTATCAGGAATGATATAAAGTCACAATTACAGTAACAGACATAAAACTATATAGATAAGTGCACAATTCAAAGGTATCAACAATGTTCCCACAGTGAAGTGTTTTACTTTCTCTATGGCTCAGTTCCTTAGAATGATACAGGTTGTATAGCAATATCTTCCTATTCCCAAAGGTGTGGTGCAGTTATATTGGCTTTTTTTTTTTTTTTTGTGAAATCTTATTGGCAAGTGTAGATGCCATAAAGAAAACTAGTCAGACCTATGTTACAAGTCAAGTGTTCCTGCTATGGCAAGGAAAATCCAATATAGTAAATAGATACTTGTATTGTTGAGTTTTGAATTCTAGTATTTTATCCAAAGATAAAATGGAATTGCAGGATGCTAATGATAGAGGAACAGAGAAAAAGTGAGGCAAATTGACATCCTCATAACTTAAAGTCAATACATTAAAAAAGGAGAAGAAAAAAAAGTTGGTTTGAGATAGCACAGTTTACTGGCTATGTTCAAACAGAAACAAAAAGAGCCCATTTCTCACAAAACAGTATCAAAGTACTAAGACCACAGCAGAGAAAAAATGTTTGTGAGCTGGTTAGATTTTAATGGGAGAGAGAAAAAACAAGAGACTGCATGGACTTGTGGTAATGAGATGGTGTAGAGCATGTGGTAGGTTGAGACAGCAGAAAGAAAACGTTTGACATGAAATTTGGAAAGTAACTGTACAAAAAATGACCACAGACTCATCTGAGAGCTGTATCTTTTCAGCAACTGGATCTGGAGCATGACAGCCAGTGATGATGAAGATGGGAAACCAACTACGTAAGAAAATGCTGCCTAGGAGCTTGTTTTATTGTGTTAGAGTTGGCAGAAGCCCAAAGCTAGTAGTGTTATAAGACACAATGAAATATGAAAAGATCTGGCAGACAGTGTAGATAAAACACATCTGAGGCCAACTAGGACTACAAGCCAGATTTAATGAATCTAGACAACAGCAAGAAGGAAACGGAACCTTCTTGATGAGGTGCACTGGAGAACTATATAATATGCAGAAACTGTTTCTGTGCTGTAGGCAAGCAAATACTTATGAAAAAACACCAACTAAGAAAGCAGCTTAAGGAGTACATAGACAGGAGAACATTTTTGAATCCCAGTGTTCTCTGTCAGCTGGATTCTTCTTACCTTCTTTCACTCATTTAAGAATTTTGTTTCTATCCTAAAATAACTATTCTAGCTTCCTCTTTAGTCTGGAGACAACAGATAGCTTAAGATACATATAGCATATTCAGCGTATCTATAGTGGTTCTTTTTCAGCAATGTGTTACCCCCTAGATATGCCTATATCTCTTTATGAGAAATCTATTTAACTAGCCTTCACCAAGTACCTAAAAGCTGTATGGATAACATTATGCAAGAAGAAACCTTTCTTATATTTCTGACACTTATGAGACTCTAATAATCTTGGTTCAAGTTCTTCTGTCAGTGGTGTTGGTGCAATCAGATGTTGTTAAAGGCACAAAAGCACTTCTTAAAACAAGGTTTTCAAATCTGCTAGCAAACAGTAGTACTAACAAGTTGATAAGAAAAGCTCATCTGTTCTTTGAAAAAATGTTCTTTCAAATGTTCATTTGAAAAAATGGCATTTAGCCATATGTGCTATATTTTGACAAAATGCCTCCTTAGAGGCATGGAGGAAGTGCCCACGTTAAGTTTATAAGGTACTTTTCTATTATGAGACATAAAAAGTTTAAAAATGCAAGAAAAACAAAATAAGGGAATAAATCATTCTTTTTCAAGTAAACAGACTACAAGTGGAGATCAAAGATTTATAACAAAGTTTGTGGAATGGCTGTAAGCAGCAAGAAAAGATAGAGAACAGCAATGAAGTTGTATTAGCAAGAGAAATGTGTGAACTTCTTAGGTTAGTACAGAATATCATGAACAAATTACAGAATCTGCTTACAATACACCAGGGAAGCATTATGACAGATGAGATACAGAGTAGGTGCAAAAGTGATTCACATGAAAAAAGGAATCATCTTAGTGACTCACATGGTAATGATCAAGGCAGCAAAGTTATATCATGGTGGACACATCTGCTTATTGAAAAACCTGCTCAATGGGTAGAGATAGTTAGAAAAAAAAAAAACAGGATGATAGACTGCATTGAGATAAAAACAGAGAATAATGTGAAAATATTATAATGTTATTATATAAATCAGCGATGCATCCTCACTCTGTTCATGGCATTCAGTTCTGATCACAAAATCTCTAAGAGATTATTGTGGAAATTGAAATGGTTGAGAGATGGACAGTAAAAAATTATTAAAGGCAAAGAAAAACTTGTTTATGAACAGAGATAAAAAAGACACGGACTACAACAGTAGCACAAGCAGCTGCCCTCTTTCGAAATCCATTACAATTTGCAGGAGAATTCTCATAGGTGCTGCTGCTTAGATTAGCAAAATTTTGGAAAACAGTGGAAACACTGAGGCTCAGTGTAGTTTAAAGAGGAGCATTCCCTACTGTAGACACTTCAAAGAGCACAGATCAAGAACACCTATTTATTCCTTAAAACTAGAGTGATAGGATTACAAAGGAATGGTTGCCTACATTAAAAAGCAACCTAACTGCAACAGAGAAGAAACACTGCTTCACGTTTCATGTAAGTAATCTATGAATTCATTTCCATGAGGAGACATTGAGGTTTTAGTCTGTCAAGTTTGAAAAAGTTGTATGAACAAGTAAAGCACATAGTCTACCTAAGTGAAGCTGATTGAAAATAATATCCAGGGCATGTAAGTCTTCAGGCAAAAAGTAAGCACTAACTTGCATTACTTCACAACTGAAACAGGCTACAATTATTGTGACTCAGGTAACAAGCAGCAGCTTACTATCACCACTTGCAATCACCTCTTTCTCTTGTTGTACTTCAGTGCCAAGGAAGTGACAAGTTGAAAGTTAAACTAGGATCATCTAAAAGGAATTTTTTATTACATTATTTATTTCCTCAATTATTCTCCATGACTTTCTCAAAACTTTTTCAAAACTGGTCTTGTACTTCCCTCCCTTCCCCCTCTGTAGCTTCTTTCATCCACTTACAAGGCACCAAATGCAGTATGAGCACATTTTCAGAAAAAATTTTGAATTCCTGCTAAGCCCTCTGATCACTCTTCTTCTGCAAACAAGGTTTTAAATTTATGGCTAAGTATACTATCATTAGCAAACACACCTCAAGAAAGACTTCACCCAGGCAGTAAGATAAATTCAGGATCTCCTTATACCTTGTATAATTCTATTTACTTTTCAAATGTGATGGCAGTTTGCATAGTACTATCTCAATTGCTTCTGACTATTTATCAGCATTATTCCTATGAAGAGTCTGGCTTTTATAACTCATTTCTGCTTCTGATGAAATCAATAGCAGAATTTCCTCCCCTTTCAGGGAAAGCTGAAGAGCCAGTAGAGGGAGCACAAACACATCAAAATAATTTTCTGTGGCACCTATAAAAATGATAATAAATATTATCTGTTCCATACAATACTTGCTTTATCTTTTTTTTTTCTTTTTTTTTTCTTTTTTTTTTTTCCCTGATCAAAAATACTTCCTAGAGCAGGTTCCAATAGATGCAACTAAGGAATCTATATGCTGTTTGGTGTCTCTTCCTACAACCTCCTGGGACTTCAGTGTGAGAAGCAAAGGCTGGGCGCTAACCATACCAAAATAATGAAACTGACTTTAGAGTAGTATGAAAAGTATAGAAAGCTTTTCAGATATCACTGAACTTTCTGTATCCACCCTGTAGTCTGTGAACTATGTGGTGCCTTACACCGAGTAATAATTTCCCTTTATTTCCCTTCCCTTTCTTCCCTTTCTTCTCCCTAAAAATCTTCTCCTTCAGTGAAGAGTCCTTCCACTTGCATACTTTTCTTTATTTCCTTCATGCATTGCAAAGCATTTCAAAACCCAGTCTACTGGGTGGCCATCAACCAATGAACTGAACTTTCATAGGCCTTACATTCCTACTCTGCTTTCTCTGCAGAAAATTTTTTTGACACTATACTGACCTTTTAATGGGAAAAGAGTAGCTGGATAACACACAAAAGTATAAATACATCATTTAAAATGACATCATATTTTATCATAATTACATACAGAGTATGCAGTAACACACTATACGCAACAAAATTCACCTTTCAGTAGCAGAAACAGGAAAGAAGTGAACTTTCAGAAAGACTGCAAGAGTCTGTGAGCAGTAGAAGATTCTTGTGCACCTGTTCTGACAATCATTCAGGCTGCTGCTGCTTTACCTGTTGGCCTGGTTTGAGCGGCGATAGCGTAATTCCCTGGGTATTGATCACTGGGAGAATCTGGTTGCCGATGACGGTAGCGATGATCTGACCCTGGGCATTGGTCAATAACTGTGGGGTTATTGGCTGCACCTGAAGGCCCTGAGCTCCACCTGCTGCCTGGCTGGAGGGGACTGGATTAGGCATCAGTGGGATTGTTCCAATAATCTGGAGAAAACAACACAGAAAGGGAAAATGAACAGGTGCCACATACACATCCACATAGAATGATTTGTTTCACCTGCGCTAAATCAAACTTAGGTGATGCAGGCACATAAAGATAGGTGTAACGTGCTAAGTGTGGGAATCATCATTCCTTCATAGCGTGTTGAGGACTTTCAAAGTCATTTTTCAAGCCATGTGTCACCTACACATCTCAGCACTGCCCACCCCCAACAAATCTGCTGTGGCTGTGAGTGTACAAAAGAAATGCTGGGCCACCTTTGTCCCATGGGTGATGATTTGTTCCCACTTCTTGGATGTAGAGTGAAGTAGATGCAAACATCAGGCCTGTTTTTCTTGCTTCCTTCAAATTTACAGCATTATTAACTGTGAACAGATACATTTCTATAACGTTCTTTGAGTTACTAGTAATTTTAGTTATTATTGTTTTATTATTATTATTAATAATTTAGTTATTATTTAATTAATAAACATCATTTTCTTTCAGTTGCCTGATATTCTAAATGACCAACAAATTTTTGTGGCTTCAAGGAGACCAAAGAGATGCTGGTGCCTTTCAGGATACAGCTCATAAAGTTATATTCATAAAAACGCAACTACTTTTGGATGACAACAAGGCAATACAACACAACAGCAGGAGAGATGGTGTTAGATAAAACATTTTAGCTAACATTTCTGGGGCAAGCATTTGCAGAAAGAGATGCTTGTGACATTTCAGATTTCAGAATGTACTGATTTCCTAAAATGTGAATGTGCCTGTAAAACTAATATTAGGGTGAGTTGTCAAATGGAGATTGTACAGAAGACTGTCAGCAAGCCCTCAGTTGAAGAAAGTAGCTCTTTTTAAGGACTCTTTGTAGAACTATGAAAGCATCTGAAACTGGCTTCTGATGAAACTTGTGAATAAAATCAAACTTTTTATACAAAGACATAATGAAGCTGGAGTAATAGGAGTACTGTAACAGAAAAAGTAAAAGAAAATTCAGAAAACATCTCTATTTCCTCTATCATGCCTTGAAGTAGGTGACAACTTAATCCATCTCCTTAAGTGGAAACTGTTCATTTGGTTAGCTATGGCAACTCAGATATCAAAGGAGAAATGACGAAGTCATTATCAATTTACCAAACTTAGCCAGTCAAAAAAGGCTTGGATGGGAAGAGCAGAGAAGACAAAGAAAAGGGTGACGCTCCCTGAGAGAAGGGACCTGGTAAAATGGGCAGCTCACCTACTGAGCTGTAGTGAAAGAAATGCACATATGAAAAGTGTTCAAAACACTGAAGTGATTCTTAAGTTCTCCTTAGTATGTTCCTGAAAGGAGGACAGATCAATAAAGATTATTACCCCGCTTTACCGAACATGGAAATGAAGCACAATGGAGCATATTCAGAGAGAGGTTGTGAATTAGAGATTTAGTCTTCTAAGCTGGAATTGCCTACAAGCTTCTCTCTGCAAACCACGGTACCTATGTATTTTTCCATTGGAATCCCTATCTGAACTGCAGGTGCTTTAGAGCCCACATGAAAAGATGGCTGTTTGAAGTTTTCTAACATCTGACTTCGAGCATGAATAGAATCCAACTTCCAAATGGTGCAACATGTACATTTCTCCCAGTTCCTGGTGATGTAAAATATTTATGGATCACAAATGTATTCTTTCAGTTTTAACTTATGTCACCAAACACAAAAAATAATCCTTCTTAATTTTATCAGCACAAGTTCAGCAATGGCCTGCCCTTTCTTTACCATGTCACTAAAAGGATGCGACCTTGGAGTGTTATTACTCCAATATAACTTTAACTATCAAGGTCCCAATCCCAGCAAAGCAAAAAATGCTGCGCTGGTCTTATCAGTAATAGAAATGTTTGCATTCATGTTTAAAATGCATTTCTTGGATTGCAGTTGGACATTTAATAGGATGACAGTGCTGAAGTGGACAGTTTGTAAGGTCAGAAGCAGAAAGCTATCTATATGTATTCAACGTGCGTCAGATACCATTCTATACATGGTGGGCTGTACATGCCATGCACAGATGAGGAACAGTGAATCACTGAGCTACAGAGCTGAGAGAGGAGTTCTGGAAGGTCAAGTACACAAATGTCCTCAAGGATTTGGTGTTACAGTAGGAGCCAGGACTAAATCTCAATGGCAAACAGTTTTATCCCTAAGTGGAACTTACAGACATTTCAAGATTGTTTCAATTTTATGTGAAAACAGGGCAAAATCTTCTCTAATTAAAAACACAAGACAGACGCCTACCTCTAGATAACCCACAAGGCTACTTCTCATGGCATGCATTCTTGAGATGGCTAAACTCAGATTCAAATTTCCCATTTAAAGTTCCCATTTCTCCAGGTTCCCTTTCCCAAGTATCTTAACTGTTCTCTGATTCATACTGTGCAGCTTTGGATTATTAAATAACTCCTCCAATGGGGAGGAGTCCTGACCCTGACTCCCCGCCTCAAGCCTTGTGTTAGTGTCCTGATTCTGGGACAGATTTTGTTCCCTCTAATTTTGGTGAGAAAGTCCATCCTGGTGGTTCCTAATCTCTCCTGTTAAAGTATTTGGTTGGCACTTCAGGATGACAATTTGTGTCTTTAATTCACTGGAATTTTTTGAAGACAATATAAGACAATGCCATGGACATTTCTGGTTCATGAAAGAACAGACTATTTAATTGTCAGTGACTTCCCTATGGGGTTACGTTGCTTCTTCCTAGCTCCTGGTGCTGTTTCAGATTATATTCTAAGACAGCTCACAAATAGCATATGACATGGTTTTATTCCATAAAATAGTCTGGGAAAGTTCACCCTGTTTTGGAAGGAAGAGAACAGAGGTATGTAACTATAATCCCTAATGTGCCACCTGGCCCTAAAGCCAGGAAATCATGTGTGGCCTGATTCATGCCAGTAGAAGAGAGACATAGCTGAGGAGATTTCTTATTCTGCAACATCTGGACTCAAATTCTTGAAGAATTCCAACTGTCAAGCTCATTTTTGAGACTCTACATCCTAAAAATATCTCATGCTGCAAACAAAAAAACATATTAAAACACAGCAACAACAACAACAAACAATACATAAAGCTGTTATGCGACAGGCATGACTTTCACTATTCCTTTTATATCCCATACAACTCAAATTAAGACCTACATGTGCACAGAAGAATTGCAAAACAGGTGCTGCATGCAAAACACAACATAGCTCTGAAGGTCCATGGGAAACCCATGGCACCCCCCTGTCAGTGCTCCATAAGCTGTAACAGAGCCAGGTACAGCACTTTGCAGAGCACTGTTGATTAAAACTGCACCTCTTGAAGGCACAGGTTCCAGAAATAGGTAAAAAATATGGTACAAAAATAGCAAAAATGACATCAGAAATCCCAAATTCAGATCTCACCTTTTTTACAGAGACAGTGCTTTGGTCCATATCAATTAAAACACCAAGTCTCTAATTCTGACTCTGTTCAGGTGTCAGAGTATTGCCAGAAGCCTTGGTGGAGTCAATTTTTTGGTGAGGAGTCAAGTTTTCAAAAAGATTCTATCAATTTGCTTACAGATTAATATATACATCAGTTGTGTCCTGAGTTGCTTAGCAAGCATTTTTTGGAGATTCCGATTTTTATGCTTTCCAATGTTAACTAAATTTTAATAATCAATTTTTTTTTTTTAACTTCAAAGGAAATCCAGACCCTACCATTACTCACTGTCTTTAGACTAGAAACCATTTAGAACAAGGATTGTCTCCTTTGGGCATTAATATGATATGAATATTTGCTACTACTTCTCCCTCATAGTACAGAGATGGATCTTGCTTGCAGTCATACCAGAATCTATCACACTGGACGTAGTGAAGAGGAAAATGTAAGCATCCCTACACTTTGCAACATGTGCCATGCTGAGCTATTCAAAGCTAACTTGGGAAACAGACTGCACTTTCTCAGCAAGCCTAATTAGACCAAGCACATGAACCAATGAGATTAGGTTGTTTCCATGCTACAGTGACATTATCAGGTAGGAAGGAGCTTTGCTACTTGGTTGTATTGCACTCTACTGGCCTACTATAGAGATGCTATCTGGAGGTCAGAAGTAAGATTGAGGCAGGACTTAGTAATTGCTCTTTGATCCTGCCTTTTTTTAAAGTAAGAGCTGCTATTGAGAAGTAATCTTGCACAGAACAAGATAATGCTCCCTCCTGCCGTAACAGTTCTTACTAGAACAGCACTGTTTTAACTTTTCTGGTTGTCTTATTACCCCTTAAAAAAACAGGTGTTACACACTATTGTCAGTGCCTGTGGTTGGGTGAGTAGGACAATTTTTATGCTTTGCTTTTACCTCTTTCTCTAGTCTCTTTCAACTTGATTTGCACAGATATGAAGCTGGATTAAGGAGATGGCACATTCCTAAGTGCCTTCAGCAGGCAGTCACCACTTTTGGTCACTGTTTTGCCTTGTGATGCCATTCCTGAGAAAAGTTATTCCACCAGAAATATGTTAATGTTGAAAATATATATTGAATTTTGAACTCTTAAAGAGTTATCTTTCTTTCTATTTTGCATCAGTGAAAGTTCCTGAGGAATTAGAAATCTATCCTACACAAATGGCATTGAAGGCTTAATAATGTTTTATTCTAGCCTTTGTTTAAAATAACAGTGTTGTTTTTTTTTTTTTCTTGGGCACATCTCCATAACAACATGGACTGTAATAATTAAACATCAGATCTAAAGGACTGAAGATCTGGTAGCCCATCGATATATTCTTGAACCATCTACTCTAATCTTCTCACTATAAAATTACATGCACTATATAAAATATTTGCCAGAGATCACCAGATATTTCAATCTGTAACTCTTAGAAGAGAAATTAGTCATGCTGATTAATTCAGTAATTTCAGATTTCACCAACGTTTATCACAAGATGGCTAACAGATAGTACAGTCAGTAGCAAAGACACTCGACATTCTTGTTCCATAATCATATTTCCCCAAATACTGTTATGAATCACAATCTTGTTGCCCAAATGCAATGACTCTAGATGGCATAGCAATTGTCTGCCAACCCATCATTTTAGTTTTTGATATTCAACACTGCACCTGCACAACAAGGTGTTGTTTGAAATATAAAGTCATGCCCTACTGCAGCTCATTTGTATGGATTTTTATTCTATGTTCTGGATTTCTGTTAAATATAAGAGACAGATGCTGGTCTTATTAATTCAGGGTTGTAACTTTCAATGTGATAGCCTACAAAAGCTCAAAGCAAAGCTGAGATGAACAATCTGGTCAGACAAATGCATTACAGACACTTTAAACTTTACAGTGCACACATTTCTTCAACAGGTTTTCAGTGTCCTGAGAATGAACTGTTACACTAACCATCACCATGGAATGAACCATTTTGGATTATTTTCCCACACCAACTGTGAATCATCTCTATGAAAACCAATATTCCATCCTACAAGGTGGAATTTAGTTGTAATGCAGCAATATTACGTGGAAGTTTGACACAAGGAAAAAAAAAAAACAAAACTCTTTAAAAGAAGGTAGGAAAATTTAGATGGGTTGTATACAATTTATTGGGTGAATATTTTAGTTATCAACCCCTGGGAAAAAAATCCTTCATAAGAACAAATACAACCTCCCTTTGTCACACAATCATCAGAAATACAGTTAATTATTCATTTCAGTAATAATGCTTCCTTTAAAATTTGTCAACCAAATATAAACTGGCCTTAGCCCTTCTTACCTTGTGAAAATTGGTATGGCTGCTAGTTCAGTGTGCCACTTTGCCAATCACTTCACCTTTGGAAATTCCCTAAATTCCAGTCTTCCATTCAATCATCTGATATATGTTTG
The DNA here is from genome assembly GCF_026119805.1 of Tympanuchus pallidicinctus. Taxonomy (NCBI): domain Eukaryota; kingdom Metazoa; phylum Chordata; class Aves; order Galliformes; family Phasianidae; genus Tympanuchus; species Tympanuchus pallidicinctus. The sequence continues at coordinate 596,124 of NW_026294752.1, read as the reverse complement.
TAAAAATACTGTATATCCCTGGCTGTACTGCTATGAACCTGAAATACTTCTTGTAAGCCTACCTTTCAGTTATGAAGATACCATACAATAGATATTTTTATGTCCAAGGTGGCTCTTTCACTGAAAATACCCCATGGTTCTTTCCTTACATGTTAGTAATGAGAGTGCATGCTTCACTGCTTGAAAGCACAATGGCTTAAGTATCTCGTATTATCAAATGCAACATTAATCCATTTCACCTAAACTGACAGGCAGAAAGATGTTTTTTCTGCTCATGTGTTAACTGCTTGATTTCCACTCTGATACAAATGACAGTTATAATGAGTTGCATAATACAGATACTTGGCATGTCATATCAGCCACGAAGGACTGGTCCTAACATCTCTCAGGACAACACATACTCCAGATGCAATGGCATTTAACTCAAGAGGCAGCTGTCCTTAAATGTGGAGATGAGTATCCAGGATTCAGTTTTGCCCTGTTTCCATTGTTCAAAATACATTTGCTTGCAGTAGTTATATATGGATTGAGTCTCCTCAAGGCTATCAGTTTAATTTTTGCACACGCATATTGTTCTTAATTAAACAAATACTCAAAAAATGACAGTAAAATCTAACTAAACTATTCCCAAATTTAGGTTAAACATAGATTTTTACACTGCTTTCTACAAACACGTGAGGAAAACAACTTAACTGTCAGTTTCATTCAGGGCTGGTCTTTAAGATCACATAAGGATTAGATAACTGGGTTTCTTACTAAAAGCAACCCTGGCCCTAGCACACTGTTACTGTACAGAAGGAACATGCTTCTGATACAGACTGGCAAAGTGAAATTACTCTTTAGGTAGTTTGGTATGAGTTCAAAGTATCTTCTGCTGGCAGCAGAGCCACTTGTGTGGATGTTGGAGAATCACAGACTCTGTGTATTTGCTGTTCTTCTGTGTTGTGTCTGTATCAGTCCTACAAAGATTTCTTTTTGACAGTGACCTACAGAGGGCCAAAGGATAGGAGCTCCTTTACCTTGATGCTAGAGAAGGGTAAGGGCAAAGCTCAGTTGTTTACCAGATCCAGTTCCATTTTCTGTCTATATATTTTCCACTTGTCTCACATTGCATTGCAAATTATTTGGGGCAAGCCACCCTTTTTTTTTTTTTTTTTTAGAGAACCAGCTGCTGAAAGCACAGTATTCTGGTCATGATTATGGTGGTACTGCAGGCAATAAACAGTAAAAATACTGTTAGTCAAATAAAAAAATAAAGAAACTGTATCATATAACATGCTCATGCTTCATAGACCAGCCTAAACTGGGAGACACCCATGAGGATCACCAAATGCAATTCTGGAAGGCTTTGTGCCATGATCACTGCCCTGGGGAGCCTGTTCCATGCCCACCAACCTCTAGTGAAGAGCCTAACACTCAACCTGACCCACTCTTGATGCAGTTCCATGCTGTTTGCTTGGATCCTGTCACTGTCACCAGTGAGAGATCAGCACTGCCCCTCTGCTCCCCTCATGAGGAGCTGTAAACCACCATGAGTCCTCCCCTCAGCCTCCCCTGCTCTGGGTTCCAGTGGCTCTTCATATATCTTGTCCTCTAGATCCTTCTTAGTTAAGGTAACTGGATGCTGAGATCCACTTCATGAAGACAAACAAGTGGGATAAACTTAATGCACTTTATGGTAAAATTTACTGGCATTCCTCAGGGAATAATTAAGGAGGTACTACTTTACCTTCATTAGCATTTAAATGCTAGCAAGGCAAAAGGAAAATACACAACTTTTACCCTTGTCAAGAATGTTTAAGAGCTTGGCTACCTGTTGGGGGAAAATAATGAAACAATAATGCTAAAAAGAGACTTTTGTTTTGCCTACACTTCAAATATTTCCCTAGGGCAAATGTTCTGTACAGCTTATTCCTGTAACTGTGGCAGCTGTGGGTGCCAATGGACCTCAATGAATTGCATCGAAACAGCAAATCTTTAACTGCAGAGGACACAGGACTGTAGCTGGAGTGTGAATTTTCTTTTTATCCAGATGTTCCTCCCTAGCTACATCCAGACTATTTTCACAGTTTTTCTTTGCCAGTCCACACTTGACCAGATTCAGCTTATCTTTCCAGGTAAGTAATGCCTTAATGAGGAAATGATATGAAGGAAAAGAGCGGGTTCCTTACAGAAGGATGTACTATACTGACTGCCTGAAGAAACGAGGGGACCTAACCACAGATATCTGAAAATTTAAAACTGCCATTGAGAATGGTCAAATGTTGCTTCCTTTAATTCAGGCTTTGCCTTGCTTTCTGTAGTCTCCCTGATACCAATTTATGGAGTAAGGTATTAGCTAATAAGACTAAAAACGGTAGAACCTTCTAAAAGAAGAATGATATGAAAAATAGAAATAGCAACTGCAAAATTCAATTTAGTTTTAAGTATTGTCAACACACATATTGTACTTACAAATGTCCTCGTAACATATTAAAAAAAAAAAAAAAAGCAAAAGACAAAACAAACAAACAAACAAACAAAAAAACACCAATGAAGTCTCAATAATATGAAACCTCTGTAAAAAAGTACTTATTAAATCTTGGAGAAAAAATGGAGAAGGTTCCTTGGTGTATGCAAATTACAGCAGAACAGGATGAGTGAAGTGCAAATGCCACAGTATCATTCGTATATTTTAATTGTGGGTAATAGCAGATTTTCAGCGTTCTAAGTCGAGGAATTGTGATCACTTCTAAGACAGAACTGAATATATTAACTGCTCTTGAGACCGTATCAAGACGGTTTCTTCCTGCACAGAGCAAGACATAGTAGAATATGCTTAAAAGGCTCTTTGATCCTATTGAATGCTTAAAGATACTGGAATAGTGCCAGTAAGTCTTGAGGAAGAGGTTAGGCAGAACAGAAATTTTATTAATTGCCAAAATACCAAAATATCCCAAAATAGTGACATCTAATGTACTAAGGCCTACAAAAACATTAATTCTTTGTGGTTCTACTGACTGAGTCTCCTAGACCACCATGAGTTCTTTTTTTCCCCCTTCTTCCTTCAGGGGAAATCATTAGTATGCAAGCATATTTGATCTTAACATACACAATGGCCATGCTTTTTTCAGTTCCCAATTAGTACTGGATAGAAAACTGTCTTGGATCATATCACTGTGTAGGCAGGAGTGGACTGAATAACTGGAATCCCACAGCCATTTATGAGAGCTGCTGAGTTCCACTCAAAAGCTCACTGGTCAGGCTGCAGTTAGAGATCTGCTGGGGGTTCTGCTGCCTATTGGCAGGGAAATATATTTTAGGAAAATTTAATCTCATGGATGCTCATTCATTGAAAATAATGCAAGTTATCTTCAGATGCCATTTTAGTCTGGAGGAGTTATGCTTGTATGATATTATCAGGCCTCTTTCTGATTTGTCTTTTACTAATAAAAATCAGAAGTGAATTTACTGACGTGAAAGTAACGGCTCCTGGGACTTGAACATTACACAGGTTGATGTTTGGATCTAGCTGCAACCTGTCCTTCTAAAATTATGAACAGTCTTTGGTTAACTTGTACCTTGCACAACTAAGGTCTGTTTTTGACTGGCTTTCTCAGGTCTTGTTTTCAGTTAATTGTAGAAAAAAATGTAGGGATTATTTCTCTTTTTCCCTGTTTGTATAGAACCCATTCTGCTCACTGGAGCAACCTCATAGAAACCAATTGGATAACTCAGTTTTTCTGTAAATGAATTTGGAAATTGTGATTTCATTTTTGTTTTCACTTCAAAATGGAATTAAAGTTAAACTTAAAATGAAGTAAAAATCTGAAAAAACTGTTCAAACAGAGCAAGTAAAACTGAGACACTTAAATCTGATCCAGACAATGCAGTTTAAATTTTTATGGAAAAGAATTTGTCAAAATGATACACTTCATATTTAGATTAAATGCCATTTTTCCATAAAAATTCGGCAATGACAAAACCTCCCCACAAAACTCATCCAGTTCTGCTCATGACGCTGCAGGAGTTTATAATAAAAGATTGATAAAAGAGGCAATAAAATATAATCCTACTTTCCTCTTTAGCATTGTTTTATATGCAACACTGGAATCCTTAGGGATGCTTCTGGATTATAATAGACTTCCTTCTCTTACAGTGATGCAGTGGTCTCCTCTAGCATTACTTACGCTAGGGCAGCCTCAGCTATCGACTAGAAGCCTAAATACATCAGGTAGTGTAGAAAGCAAGGTAGTCCCTACTTTGAAAGGGATGAGGAAGTCTTCATGTTGTCAGGATGTGTACTATTCTGCATGCTTCAACAGTGCAGAAGATAGTTTTGCTTCCCTGGTGAATCTGAGTCTGGAAAATGCAAAACAAGAGGGCACTCCCCTTGTTACCTCCTCCCCCAAAGCTCCATGCATTTGTGAAAACCTAAAACTTCCATTTACTCTGCAGCTTTTAACAGGAAGTCTGCTTTTTAATCTCTTGGGACATGGGCAACCTGGCCTCTAGTTTGAGAGTTGCTGCTTAGTGGAAGAAAATAAAAAAGGCAGTGCACTGTCTACCGTGACCCTTCCTCTAGCCTAGCGCTCTGAAAATAGTTACACGCATTTCTTATCCACCACCCACTCCTGAACAATGCTGAGAAAACTCAGTGATGTCTGACAAAGATAGTTAAGAGTCTGTGCATCTACCCGTCTCCTTTCTCAGTTCCTCCCAGAAGAGAAAAGTAACCCATGTCTTAGATTAAAATGAAAGTTCATCCAAGCTCAATGTGCATAAAATGTGTCACCCACAATGCGTCGTTCAGAAATGAAAATGTAGAGGTGTGTAAACAACAAATAACCTCAAAAAAGAAATAAGCCTCCCTCCCCCCTCAAAAAAAAAAAAAAAAGGTTATCAAATATGCATTTGTTTATCACAGTCAAGTTTTATGATTGAAACCTGATTCATATATATTTTATGAAGAGAATATCCATTGTGGTGGCAAAATTAAATGTATTTTGAAACTTGTATGTGACATTTATCTATCTGCTCTATCAGAAAAAAGTTGTCATATTCATTCAGACATATATTACTTTTTCAATTTCCTGTCAGTAATGTTTTTTTAATGTTCTTTAGGGTGAGACCACACAATTTCTCCTTTCTCACAACAAAGAACATAACTCATTATAATTATGTTAATGAGTTTATACCTAGAAAAGTTGTATCAGTTTTTTAGAGGTGAACAAATTTGCACCTTTACCCATTGATAATCATGATTTTTTTTTTTTTTACTTTTATTTTTAAGACATAAGGGTCAGGTAGAAAATTGTTGACTCCTTTCCCCCTCTTCTTTTACAGATGTTCGTCATCTAAAATACAGACTTATGGTGCATTCTTATGATGATTCAGGTTCTATTGGAAACCACAAAAGATAAAAAAAGATAGCACAAGTATTGAAACTCTTTATCACATATCTTTCTTTCCAAAGGGGGTGATTTTGATAGGAAATTTGGAGAAGAAAAAAAAAAAGCTGTTTAAGAATAAGTTGTGCTGTGCCATAGTCAAAGCCAAAGGGACCTAGTTAGAGAAGAAACAGGAGCCAATTAGAGTGAGTTAATTGACAAGAAGCAACAGTTCCCTTACAGAAGATAGGCTGGAGAAGTGCAAAGTGGAAACAGCAACTTCTGTCTCTCAGTTGCTATTAAAGTAATACCGTAATAAGAACGTTATCTTGCACTCCATACATACATTCATTGTAATGTCTGCAGATGCTTTTCAAATGCAATTGAGTCTAGCCTTGAGTAAAAAGGCTGTATGATTGTCTGTTCCTGCTTAGTAGATTACTAAAGACACCCCTGCTTTAGAATTATGTGGCAAGATTTTTCTAGCAGGAGGTCTGAAGTGTTGGGTCCCTGTGAACAGAGCCCAGCAGCTGCCTCATGTCAGATCAGAGCCAGCCCCAGCTGCTCCAAAAGGGACCTGCTGTTGCCAGAGCTGAGCCATGAGACTGGCTGTGACTCTGGAAGGGCAGACTTAAGGAAGGGAAGCACTGCTGTGCAACAGCAGCTGGGAGAGAGGAGTGAGAAATGTGAGAGAAACAGCTCTGCAGCCACCAACCAAGGTCAGTGCAAAAGGAGGGCAGAAGCTGCTCCAGATGTGGAGCTGAAGTTCCCCTGCAGCCCAGGAGGGGCCTGTGGTGGAACAGCTGTCCCCCTTCAGCCCTTGGGCACAATACAGAGCCTATCTCCACACGTATTCTTGGAGAAGCCCACAGGGCAACAGTGGATGTGGCCTGGAGGAGGCTGCAGTGGGGCAGCAGGGCTGGGAGTGCTGCTGCCTGCAGAGACCCATGCTGAAGCAGTCTTCTGAAGGATGGACCCCATGGTAAGGAGCCATGTTGGAGCATTGCTGGGAAAGCTTCAGCCTGTGGGAAGCCCATCGAGAGTCATTTTGGAAAGGACAGCATCCTGTGGAACAGACACCACTCTGGAGCAAGGGCAGAGTGACCACGAAGGAGTGGCAGAGATGAAGTGTTCTGGATTGACCACAGCCCCCGTTCCTCATTCCCTTGTGTCAGACAGGAGGTAAAGAAGGTGGAAGAGAGGGGTGGGGAGATGTGTTTTTAGCTTACTTTTAGCTTCTCACTGCTCTAGTCTGTTAGCAATAGGCAATAAATTGCATTAAACTCCCTACATTGAATGTTTTGCCTGTGATATTCATTGGTGAGCAATCTCCCTGTTCCTTAGCTTATGAGCTCTTTCCACAGTATTTTCTCCCTCTGTTCTGTTGAGGAGAGGGAGTAATGTGGTTGAGCTTAGCCTTCAGTGTGAAATCACCACAACCATCCACAATACAGACTAAAGTAAAATAATAATAATAATAATAATAATAATAATAAAGAGAAAAAAAAGAGGAGAATTCCATGAACAACATTCCGTTTTTGTTTCTGAACAAAACCAGAATATTTGGAATGAAATATGAGCTCCTCCTTTGAACATACATAATATTTGGGAGTAAATACAAATCTTAGCAATATTTAGTGACGTTGGAAATAATTATGATGGTAGAGCTTCAAAACATGTTTGTTCAGCTTAACTTAAATGTGTAGCTTAAACTATTCGAATGCAGGTGCTAAGGTGGTTTTTAGGATAGAAGTTCTTATGTTGGTTGATGCTGTGCTGGAAATTCTTTTAAACTAGCCTTAGGATTTAGTACATCCTAACAAAAATAATAGGTAAGTGCCCAGTGAAATGCATTAAGTAATTTATCAAAGAGAGAGATTTCATCTTGACTACCAGAAGAATCTCATAGATGAAAAGTTCATTTATTCCCAACTGGTTTCTAAATGACAATTTGCCACAGATTAGACACTTAATCCTACTTGCAAGAAAAGCTACTGAATAGAAAGTCCCTCCTTTCACATTTCTATCCATTATTTAGTTCAAGTTGAGTACACATTAAATAAGTAAAGCAGATATCATTACCTTTCATCTCTAGGATGCTAATTCTCTATTTACACAGGAAACATAAACAAGTGAACAAGCAAAACAGGACCACGGTTTTCACAAAAATCAAAAAAATACTCCAAACAGAGTAAGTGACCATCATCAGGTGCTACTGGGATCTGAGTTAAAACTTCAGTGACTACCATATGGAGCTTAAGATTTTCCTAGACTGCAGGAGAGTCCTTTGTCCTCTTCAAAGACCCGCTTGGAGGAATCCCATGGGTTAGAGCATCGGAAGGTAAGGGGACCTAAGAGAGTTGGTTGATGTTCAGGCACCACTTCCTCCAAGCTGAAGTTTGGCACATCCCTAAGAGTAAGAAATCACATAAAAGTTGCAGGAGACTCACTCACATGGTTAAGTAAGAAGCTCATAGAAAAACTCTAAGGAGGGTTAGGAAAAGGTTGAGGTTCTCAATGCCTTTTCTACATTTGTCTTTAGTAGTCAGACCAGTTATCCTTGGGCTACTCTACCCCATTACCTGGAAGTCTGAACTGGGAAACTAAAAATCAGTCAGCCTCATTTCCACCCCTGGTAAGGTGATTGAACAGATTTTTCTGGATGTCATCTCCAACTAAGTGGAAGACATAAAATCATTAGGATTAGTCAACGAGGATTCACCAAGGAAAAATTATGCTTGACCAATCTGGTAGCCTTCCACAAGGTCACAACTGGCTGGTTAGATGAGGGAAGAGCAGTGGATGTTGCATACCTTAACTCCACTAAAGCTTTTTACTCAGTCTCCCATAGCATCCAACCTAGGTGAGCTTAGAAATTAAGGAACAGACAAGCAGACGGTTTGGTGGATTGAGAACCATCTGACTGGTAGAGCTCAGAGGGTTGTGATCAGTGGCACAGAATCTAGTTGGAAACCTGTAGCTAGAGGTGTTTCCCTGAAGTTGGTACTGGATCAGATCTTGTTCAACATCTTCTTTAATAATCTGGATGAAGGGATAGAATCCTCCCTCACTAAGTTTGCTGATGATACAAAGTGAGAATGAGTGGCTAGCATATTTGCAATATGTAGACAGGCTGGAAAGCTCGGCAGAGAGTTACATGGTGAGCTTCAACAAGAGCAGGTGTAGGGTCCTGCAGATGGGGAGGAATATGCAACCACATGCATCAAAGCAGGTTAGGGGCTGGCCTGCTGGGGAGGAGCTCTGCAGAGAAGAACCTGGGTGTCCTAGTGGATAACAGGTTGACAGTGAGCCACCAGTGTGCCCTGGTGGCCAGAACAACCCAGGTTTCCATCAAAAAGAGAGTAGCCAGGAGGTCAGCTCTAGAAAGACAGGAATATCTCAGAGAGAGTCCAGCCAAAAGTCACAAAGCTGATTAGGAGCATAGAGCATCTCCCTCAGAAGGAAGTCTGAGAGACCTGGAGCTGTTCAGCTTGAAGAGAAGACTGACATGGGATCTTATCAGTGCACATAAATATGTAAAAAGCAAGAGTCTAGAGGATGGGGCTAGGCTTTGTTTAGTGATGCCCAGTGACAGAACAAGGAACAAAGGACAGTCTGGAACATAGATAGCTGCATCTGAATATAAGGAAAATCTACTTTGACTGTGGCGGAGCATTGGAACAAGCTGGCCAGAGAAGCTGTGAAGTCTCCTTCTATGGAGGTACTAGGTTTCATCAATAGAAGAGTAGCGAGCAGGTCAAGGGAGATGATCCTGCCACTCTACACTTTGATGGTGAGACCTATCACCTGGAGTACTGTGTCCAGATGTGGAGTCCTCACTACAGAAGAAATGTGGACCTACTGGCATCTTTCCAAGGAGGGCCACAAAAATGATTAAAGAGAGGGAACACCTCTCCTACGAGGACAGGATGAGTGCACTGGGGCTTCGGGGAGACCTGATAGCAGCCTTCCAGTATCTAAAGGGAGTTATTAGAATGAAGAGGACACTCTTTAGCAGGGTCTATTGTGACAGAACAAGGGGAAATGGATTCAAACAAAAAGAGCAGAGATTTAGATTGGACATATGAAGAAGTTTTTTTTATCGTAAGGATAGTGAAGCACTGGAATAGGTGGTCCAGAGAGGCGATGGATGTGTTTCTGAAGGCATTCAAGGTAAGCCTGAATGGATAATCCAAGACAGAACAGCTTCACCAAGGGAAGGTCGTGCCTGACCAATCAGGTGGCTTTCTACAATGGAGTGACACTCTATAATGGAGTGACACTCTATAATGGAGTGACTCTCTCAGCCTGTCCTCTTAGGGGAAGTGCTCCAGTCCTCTGATCATCTTCATGGCTTTCCTCTGGACCTGCTCCAACAGCTCAATGTTCTTCTTGTATGGGGGACCCCAGAACAGGACATAGTAGTATAAGTGGGATCTCACGAGAGCAGAGCAGAGAGTCAGAATCACCTCTCTTGACCAGCTGGTCATGCTTCTCTTGATGCAGCACAGGATATGGTTGGCCTTCTGGGCTGCAAGCGCACAGTGCCAGCTCATATTGAGATCTTCATCAAATGACACCCCCAGATTTTTTCCCCCCAGTCTGTTCTCAAGCCATTTTCTGCCCACCTTGTATTTGTGCTTAGGATTGCTCTGACCCATGTGCAGGACCTTGCACTTGGCCTTGTTGAACTTCATGAGGTTGGCATGGGCTCACCTCTCAAATTTGTCCAGGTCCCTCTGGATGGCATCCCTTCCCTCTACTCAGCTTGGTGTCTGCAAATTTTCAGAGAGTGCACTAGATTCCACTGTCCATATTGCCCACAAAGATGTTAAATACCACCGGTCCCAACAAAGATCCCTGAGGAACATCACCTGTCACCGGTCCCACTTGGACACTGAGCTATTGACTGCAACTCTGAGTATGACCATCCAGCCAGTTCCTTATCCATATCAGGTGTTCCATCTGACCTGAGTGTTCCATCCACCAAATCCATTTTTCTCCAATTTGTTGATCGGGATATTGTGCAGGACAACGTTTTGGTCATTGTAGCAAAAAGTCTCTAATGTGTCAAAGGAGAACGTGTCATTATGTTCTAATGACATTCAAATGTTCTCATTCTAAGGGGGGAACATTGTGATTTATCTACCTTCCGTGCCCAGAGATTCCTAAACTTTCTGCCTTAGCTAAAGGAGTATCTTTCCAAAAAAATTTTCTTAACCTTTTAAATACCTCACTCTGTCTTCCTGCGCAGAGCTTGCCAATACTAGGCCATGTGGTACTACCTAGCAGTGAAGGGGTAGTGTGTTAAGGCACAGAATACCCTAACTTCAATTTTGCAATCATTCACTACAATTCAGCTCTTGGTGAGAATTAAACAGTTAGAAAAATACAAGCCTAGTTTCATTTCTCAATTAATAGACTGTATACAATCAATACAGAGTGTACAGTCATGATTATATATTTCTAACATTACTCTAGAGACAGATTTGAAGCAAAAGTGAGCAGTACCTCATGCTGAGGTGAGAAGGCTTGGTTTCTTTTCACTTGTAAAGGTCAAAAAGATTCCAGAGGTTTGGGAGAACTCAAGCATGGCTAAATGAGGTAATTAAAAAAACTGTAATCGGTAGTCATTTGGGGTACCTGTATCCTTCCCTGAAGACATGAAGTTCATGTTCCAGGGATTCCAGAACCCTTTTCAAATTGCCTCTGAGATTTAGAGGTCCTTCCAAAACCTGTCTTTCATTTGCTTGTAGTGATGGTTTGGGGCTTCACAAAAGCAGATGATGTTGATGATGTTCATCATGTATGCTAAGCTGTGTATTAATATATGGACACACATGCATGCATACATGTAAGTGGGAAACAGTTCAGCTGAAGAAAAGTAAGGCATCTAGTCTATATGAAATTCTTTAGAATTTAGTTAGAATAAGACTTAGAGGGAAGAGCATTATTCTGAATTGGCTGCAGAAGGCCTGACAGAACGTTGTATAACACCTACAACACCTCTGAGGACTTACATTGAAGTAACTGAATCCCAGATAAAGTGCAAGGCAAAAAGCTGCTGACTAGATGCAGAAGTAGTAGAGATACAGGAAGTAGAACAGGAATGAGGAAACTGGATATGCCAGGATCTCTGAGGTCTTTCATTGACAGTGTCGCCAGATATTTGTTCAACAATGTTCTTTCTTCCACACGGCTTTATGCTTCCACTTAGGGAAAGAACTAAAAGAACCAAATCAGGAGAGGTGACAACAAGATACAGTTAATAAAAAGAACTGAGAAAAAAAGGAGACTGAAAGTTTAGCATGCCAAATGATGCTGATTCTACCTTAGAACTAGGGCGCTACATGAGTCTCATATAATCTTTACTTTAAGGCCCTCTGCCTGTCTATGCTACCAAGAAAGTTGTGTCTCAACTTAATGTGCAGGCTGCAACTAAGGGAGTGGAGATGATGACTAAAAAGTTAAATTAAACTTTTTTCAGTGGGGTTGCAGTGACCTATTTATACATTTTCTTTCTTGCTAGCTAGGTTTTTTTGTTGTTTTTTTTTTTAACATTACAAGATGTACCTGGACTCTCTCATCTCTCTCTAAACTGTCTCCCTGATGTCCTGATCACTCTGATCTATTTCTCTTTCTCTTATCTGCTGGGTGGATGCTAATGTGACATATCCAACCTCTAAAACATACCATTTATTTTGAAAGCTTGCTATGTCAGAGTATTTGATGCGTCAAACATTAAAATGAATGTATATTTAGATACTGGGTACATCATGTTTTGATATTAAATTATCTCCTGAAAAGTAGATTAATTTTTAAACTGGAAGGATATATGTATTGCTTTCTTGAATCTCTAGCACAAAGATAGACATGAGAGTAGACTAGGAAAGATTCCCTCTGAAGCTGAGAATTGCTTGAGGGGTATGAGTGTTTTCTTTATATTAATAAGTTCTCTTTCTGTGCTTAAGGAAAAAGATTCTGTCATTTTTTCCATTATGATGTGACAATAATACATTTGTCTTCTTTGAGAGATACTTATCCTAGAGATAATATTTAATTAATGTGTGAAGAAGGAAGTCTAAGTGAAAAAGATACTTTAAAAATCATATACATTCAATAACATCAGCATAGGTATTTCAAAGTCCTTTTTTCTTTTTGATATGTGGGCCATTTACATAAATACATGCTGAAGCCTAACACTGTCAGTCTCTGAAAAAATTATGACAAACTCATATACACATTTAGAAAGACAGACTGAATGTCCATTCATGGTTAGGACTATGATGTTTTTTCTGTTTGAAATTTCCCCGCCGCTATTCACAGATGCAACACACATGAAAAAACATCAGACAGTTCTCTGCAATATTCCAGAGTCAAACCAGAAGTCTGAGATATTTCTATTTCGGAACAATTCCTGTTTAATGTACTACTTGGAAGCATGTGGGTATGCATCTGGCCGGTTCTATCACTACAAACACTACACAAGTACAACTGAGTTGTTGGCTTACTGTCAATTCTTTGCAAGATACTGCTAATGTATCTGGGCTCCTCACCATTTCAGATTTCAAAACAAACACTGATTGCCCTGCAATCATAGGATCCCTAGATTTTATCTCCTCATTGGTATCTCTAAAACATTCGTCCAAGGATGGACAGTGGATTAGGAATTGGGGTCACAGCCAAAGTGTTATGATCCATGGCTCTGTGTCAGGGTGGAGGCCAGTCACAAGCGGTGTCCCTCAGGGGTCGGTCTTGGGACCGGTGCTCTTCAACATCTTCATCAATGACACAGATGATGGCATCGATGCAGCCTCAGCAGGTTTGCAGGTGACACCAAGCTGAGCGGTGCAGTCAATACAGTGGAGGGAAGGGAAGCCATCCAGAGGGACCTGGACAGGCTGGAGAAGTGGGCTCACATGAACTTAATGAAGTTCAGTAAGGCCAAGTGCAAGGTGCTGCACTTGGGTCGGGGCAATCCCGACATCTCAGTTTTAAACTGAGACAGGGGAGGTTTAGGTTAGATATTAGGAGGAAGTATTTCACCCAGAGGGTGGTGAGGCACTGGCACAGGTTGCCCAAGGAGGCTGTGGATGCCCCATCCCTGCAGGCATTCAAGGCCAGGCTGGATGTGGCTCTGGGCAGCCTGGGCTGCTGGTTGGCCACCTGCACACAGCAGGGGGTTGGAACTGGATGAGCACTGTGCTCCTTTTCAACCCAGGCCATTCTAGGATTCTGTGATTCAAAATCAGATCATCCCTAAAAGAAAGTCCAATGGCCTTCTTTTGTGCATCATAACTTGTGACATCTAAGAAATTCCAAACCTTCCTAAAATAGCAACAGCACTCTTCTAGTCAGTTAAGGACCTTGAATATGTATCATTGTACACTGAATTCCACTTATCACATAGTGATCTCCTACGGCCTTTCTTAACTGAAACTCACAGAGCATTCTCTTGTAAGGAGCTTTGCACAGTCCAAAGGAGAAATAACAAAATTAACAGTCTTGGATGCTATTCTCATGTTAATTTCTCATGTAGCAGAGCTTCTATCACTTCTACATGTATGATGATGTATCCTCAAATTATTCTCAAATTTGTCAACTCCTGAAGGCATGCAGAGATGTAACATCCCTGAGTAGGAAACTTTCAGTGTCCGGAAAACATCAGTAATATAGAAAGGACATTTCTTGCCATCTTCTCCATGCGTCACCTCTATCTATTCCTTTGTTAATGACATCTTAAGATATTTTTGATGAACATGAAGACTTCAGCATTTACATTCAAGATCCTCTGTGGTCAGATTCTCAGGAATCTAAATAGTCACCTAATGCTCTTGGACAGAGGTCATAACTGCTGAATTCAGTCTTCTGGAGTAATAACAGTCAAAACTTCTCTGTGTATAGCAAAAATTGTTTTCAGAGGCTGGTCAAGGGCTTGCAATAAATTCCAACAGTAATAAAGCACTGTTCATCAGTTTTCCACCATTGGTTTCACCACATTCTACAGCAAAAGCTAAGTATGTTTCTGTTTTTGTTCTCTTTAATGCAAATACCAGCAATATGAATCTTCAAAAGGATTTTTAAAAACTAGATGAAAACAAAATCTTAATGAGACAAAATCAAGTGCTCTTATCGGACACACAGCTCTATACTACAAAGTTCTTGTTGGAAGGAGAAGACTGATTTGTGATAGTCAGCAGTCATGTTCTTAATACATTACTGGAAGGTGATAAGAGGCAGTGATACGAAGAGCAGTGTAAGAACTTTCACAGAGCAGAGATTTCATTGACTGTGATGTGTGTCACTAGAGATAACAAAGAAAATTCGCCATGCTTATAGCCCCCTCATGATGCTGGGCAGATTATAGGAGTAGTAGGTGCATCTTTATTTACTTGTCAGCTTTCATGAAAATGGCAGGAAAAAAGAAGTAATAGTTACTTTGGCTTCCTCCTCCATGCAAGAGTAATTAAGAAGACACTGACAAAAAGACACTATTCCTCACTGGAAGGATTTAATTTAGATCAGTGAATAACATTTTCAAAAGTTCCTAAATGCTTCAAGCTTTTAAGGTTCTCTACAAAGTATCTTTACTACATGTAATACAGCATGCTACCAGACCCTAGAGCTAATGGCTGATGAGCTAGATTCTATGTCACCTTGTTGGGAATGAGGATTAATTAGTCCAGCCTGAATGCCATACTACTAAGGCTTTTGGCTTCTGGGGTCTGTGCTAAAATGGCACTGCTTTGATACATAAACATACTGGAGATTGCTAGCAGTGCTCTCTGATTGAGGGAAACTCAGGCTCTTGTAGTATGTAAGTTGGTTTTGAAAATAAGACTTAGACATCTCTGAAAAAAATTGTCAGAGGTCCAGAACTTTGACAGAGATCCAGGCCAGAGGCCATAGATCTGAAGTGCAAAGTAAGATTTGATGCAGTCTAAATGAAAGAAATTTCAGAGGCCTTTCTGGATAGATGCCGATAATTTTCAAACTCGTAGGAATTTCAGTACACAGTTCACCTTTTCTTGGTAAATCCAATTGGAGACTGCAGCTGTGAACCAGCACAGTTCGAGTACGTATTTTGCAGTAAGGAAAAGTTCCACCTTATTCTTAAATAATTGTGTTGCCCTTGCAGTTCCTGTTCACAACATCCAGGCTCTTGTCTTGGTGGCTTTTTTTTTTTTTTTTTTTTTTGAAAACTGGAATCTCCTCTACTTCAAGAGTTTTGACTTCAGGCCAACAGCTAGTCTGAACCATTTGGTCTCATACCCATTTTCTAGTTTTGGAAGAAAGTGGTGTTGCTTCTACATTACATTTATCTTCTTTGCCCAAGCAGTTTCCAAGCTTGTAATATTGTGATTCTGAAGCATTTTTGCAACCAATTAATTTTGGATTTTTTTTTTTAATGCTGGATTATTTTTATTTTTATTTTTATTTTTATAATTTCCAAAGAGAAGACTAGTTTTTCTCCATTAAATTTGGTGGCACTACGGTGCTTTGGAACTTCCTTCTGTGAATTCAAGAAATGAATATCACTTTTCCACGTTGCAGATGGTAGCTGTTTTAAATTCCACAACCATTTTTAAGAATATGGATATCCAAAACTTATCAGTGATCATTATCCAAAATATACAAAGCAGGCAAGACCTCTTTTGAGCCCTACACTCTATGTTCTTATTTCAGTGAAACTACCAGTCTGCATCACCTGAGACTTTGGTCCATACATTTTTACACTTATGTCACGATAGCTGCAATTGAGGTAAGACGGTCCCTACAGTAAAATTAAGACACAGTCAGCAGAAGTGTTAGGAAAATTATTTGTGTTTCAATTCAAATTCGCAGAGGAGGTAATTAAGCAAACAGACTCCTTGATGTTTAGCTGTAGGGAGGGGAAACCAACAGAAAAATAAATCTTTTCTTACAACTGACCTTTTCTTATAGAGTGTGCCCTTTTGTTCCTGTGAGCAGCCAAGCTGCATGTATTCAGCCCGTTGAAACTTTGAGGGTAAAAATAGAGAGTAAGGCTCCACCCAGCAGTAATTTAATATATTAATATGAAGACCTGTCAAAACAGATTCTCCTGGCGAAGACTTTCCCAAGGAATGTTCTTAAATCTTACTGTTATCTGAGTGTTACAGTAACCCTTTCTAATCATTCCTTCAAAACATGTCTGTTTTATTATCTCAGGCTTCTCATTTGATTTCCTTAGTATATACCAATCTGATACCACCTATTCAGATTTCTGTCAATCTTCACTTTGGGAAGACATTGTTAGTAGCCACCATTTAAACAATTATTGTTTAGTTTTTTCTAAGTACCTTTAGATGTTGTAAGAGCTAAAATATTTGTGCTTAACATGTATTAGAGTTGCACATCTGAACCAGATGTAGCAGTGCTAAGGATTGTTGAGAGAAAAGGCTGATGAACATAGCACACCTGAAGAACAGTATGAATTACACATATTCAGAAGGACTTCAGGGACTGACACTCATTACATGTCTTTGGCCCCTTAGAAATTCTGTGATAGTTAAAATAAAACAAACAAAACATAGAAGTAACAATCATTATCCTGCAATTAAGTCCTAGAATGAGGCTCACTTTGCATTCCCAATGATTCTGTGGTTAGGGAAAAACAAAGTCTAGGTCACACTCCAGTCTCTAAAATATCTACTTGGAGAGCATTACTAATTTTGTAGTATTGTTTATACTACTTTGCACAGACCTTTGTATGGACCTGCAGCTGTCAAGAGATTCTTGCAGCTGTGGCTTAAGAACACTGGAAGCTTTAGAAGTGGCTTTTATATGCATGTACTCGTGTACTTTTCTTGTCACAGCCTATTGTACCAGCAGAACACAGATTAAAAAACAAACAAACAAACAAAAACACAGTGAATAGAGCAAGGCAGAAGTAGCAATATATATACCTCTACAGAAAGGAATACAATATTGCCACAGAATATGCACTTCAAAGTGATTCAAAATAAACAGTATAGATCCTTGTAAAGCTATATATTTCAGCATCAGAATATCTTAATTTGATTTGGCTGAAACCTGCTCCTAACCAGCTGAAATTAAACTGAAACAAACAAACAGAAAATTCAGATTCTGCCGTTCTTTTCTCATCAGTTTAACTAGAATGGATTTAAACACTGAGATTTTAAAAGTGTATTTTCCATTAGGTGGTGAGAGAGTCTCAACTCAGCATTATCAGAGTAGAAAGAAAAAGCTAAAATCATTATTTATGCCACCACTTTGAAATTAGCTCATTCTCAGAAAGAAAGCAATGGTCTTGTCTGTGGGAATCAGTCGGTCCTAGCACCATGGCCTATCATATATGTCCAGACTGCCTCCTCAACCACTTTAACTACCACAAGACAGCTGCTATGCTTTGGACTACAAATTCAGTTTGCAAGTAATTCTTACCATGTCGAGAAAAAAAAAAAAAAAAAGAAAAAAAACATCAAAAAACACCCCCAGAAAACTGTGAAAATAATACAGCCTACATGTACATATATAGTAGTTGGCAAGGAAGAATTTCCCTTCTGAATGAGAGATACTTCAGTGCTTTCCAAGCCAGTCCACAATAAGGACAATGCTATTTTTTAAAATCCTATTCCTTGTTTTTATTGCACATGACATTTTACATTGTACTGTAGAGTACGTGGTGATGAGAAATTCCCCAGTTATTTAATTGTGATCCTTCAAAGGATTTGAAAGGGAGGCACTTTATTTCCATTTCTTTAATTTACTAGTTCTTTAGCTGATGATTTTATTAACCCTTATGTTTGAGAACTGATGCTTAACAAAAAAAGAAGAAGAAAAGGCCCTTGGCAGTATTGTGAGGGCCTGGAACTGAATAATGCACTTTAATAATGAGGGATAGAGCTATGGCTTTTGCTGATGGCTGTGACCGGCTCTGTGACCTGATTATGTCGCAGAGTGTCAGCAGCTGAGACACTACAAAAGGGAGAGCATCCCATCAAATCTATCTCCATTGTAATCACTCGCTCTGCTGAGAGGCTTGTTAGGAGCAGGGAATCCATCAGGCCTCATTAGCACCATTTACCATCAAGAAGCTCAAAGAGCAAACGTGTATCCTCTCATCAGAATAATGAGAACCAAAGTACTCCTATTATCTAATTGGATCAACAATGCCTCTCTCTCCATTTAGTTTTCTAAGCTACTTGTAGACTACAACTCTCAAAAATTAGTTATGTTTGTTAATTGCGGGGGTAGAACTTTTCAAGGTTTTTCATATACAGTAGGTTTTTGTATCTAAAGAGCAAGCCATGGGCATAACGAAGGCCGAGTTCCTTCAAGGGCATGCTTGGATTCTATGGATGCTATCTCTGCTAGATTTCCTGTTCAACTGAAATATGCACTGTGCAATTACACCATACTTAAACTCTTCTTAGTAACTATCAGGAAATGCAATATACTGCTCTCTTTAAGCACAGAACAATTCAGAACATCAACAGCTTTTGTCATATTACTTTTTAACTCCATAAGGTAAAGATGGTATTTCGCAACTGTTGAATTAGGATTAATTTTTTTTCCCCTAATTAAACAGCTCACATCTTTCTAAAAATGAAACCAATCTTACTCATCAACCTTGATTAAATGTATTTGATTCTGCTGATGTCAAAAGATTTACATGAATGCAACTGATAGACTTATGTTTTAGTCAAGCAGAAAACTTGCTTGCAGGTAGCATTTATAGAATCCAGGAGCATCAGCCATGTTTCCATGTTTTTATCAATCCATCTCTTTACAACGGAGCTAAAAAACCCAGCTGAAATAAACATATAACATAGTTAATAGACACAGGAAACACACTCGAGCCCCTTAATATTTCCATTGATTTGCAGATAAAAATAGAGGGGTTTCTCATTCCTATAAAGAATTCAAGTGCAGAAATGGAACTACTATAAGGGCAGGCTGAAGCTGAAGGGTGGACAGCTTCACTCTGAAATTAGAGTGTATCAACTGACAAGGTAGATTCTGGCATTTCTGCTACCGTTGCCTTTATGCTTAATATATAAAAGTCCAGTCTTGCAAATGCTTTCTGGAAAGTGCTGAGAGCAAACAGAATATAAGTAGTGTTACATGGGCCAATAGCTCTTCATAATATGCCTCTGAAAATGAACATTTGATTTAGAGTCTTCTATCTGTACTGTATCAAATTAATCAGGTGATCTGGACATATGATTCCAATGGATTAGATCTTCTTTTACAGTGGTCTTTGAGAGCTCTGGTATTAAAGTTCATATTGCCACCCAAAGGATAAAGAAATCATATAATCACTGTGCAAACAAGAATGAAAATATTAACAAGTACACAGCATAAATATTTGTTAAATATATATATAATTTTTTTTATTGAGAATGTAAGAACTCTTAGGCCATTGGGTATTAAGGCCATGGCATATGTCATTTAAAAGATAATTTCCCTAAATTTACCATAGAATCTTTGATTTGACCTACAGCTTTCTGTCTCCTGGGTTTATTGATCATGTAGACATACAGATGGACATTTATGGACATTTATAAGCCCAACTTTCTACAAAAGGAGTAGCATATGGTTACAAAGACTGCACATACAAACAGTCTGATAAGTCGCCCAGCCTTATAGTAGCAGGAAGGAATTTTAGGTGTCTCACTTGCCTCTTTAAAAAGGCAATGTTCGAAGAGCAGATTCTTAACATATCATGGAAATACAGCTCCTTAATGAGTTCCAAAAAGATCATTCACAAATTGAGGCATCCCAAGTTACCATTCACTTACGTTCTCAATTTTGAAGAAACAAAATATTAGTTTCAATAGTTTTATTTAATTTGCAAGGAATGTGATTTAATTTATGGAATGTAATTTAAATATACCGAATAGTCTATTTTTGCAGACAGATAATTTCAGAAGAATGCCATAAGCAATATAGTTTTATGCTGAATATTACAAAAATCAGTGTTACTTTACCTACTTAATATTTATTTATACTGCAGTGAGGTCTGCATACTGATTATAAATCAAGAAACATCTGTAAAAATAAGTAATAAAAAGACAACTCTTATTTAAAGGAGCTAGTCAGTCAGATTCTGTAGTTTCACCCCAAAATAGTGGAAGATTCTTCCTTTCTCTGCAACTTGTAGAATTATTGGACTTCATATTATATGTGGAATAAACTAGACTCAGTCTGATGGGATCTGTAGTTTCATTTGGTGATACAGTGACAGTAGGAACTTTTTTTTTAAACATGCAATGAATGTCTACCTTTTATTTATGTTTTCCAGGGAGAACATATAAAGGAAAAGCTACTGAATAACTAGTCTGGGTTTTCATCTTCAGCTCTTACAGTGAACAGTTTTGGTGCCAAGTGTCTCACGTGAGTGGTGACTGTGAACCATTTCTGGAGCACGGATAGAAACAAGCAGGTTTGTAGGTTGGAGCTGATCTGAGTATGAGTTATAGGTATTATAACCAACTTCTCTTCCAAACCAATACCCCATCCCTCCAGAAATCTTAATAGGCTTTTGAGAGCCTCCATTTAAAGCTGGCTGCATAAAATGATCCTTTGATGAAAAGGGATTGAAACAAGGGTTAAAGTAGACATTGAAAGGTTATTGTAGAGGGCACATTGTTCATACAATCCTCCTTTAATATGTGTGGTGTGCACCTGCGATAAGATGATTCATTAGATAAGGCCTCACTTTGACAAGCTCCATCGTTCAACCCTCGGGGTAGTGATGGAACAATTCTGCACCCACCCAGTAAATATAACAAGGTCAGCATTTTTTTTTTTTCCCTGGGACTTGGATGGGGATAGTGAAGCTCAGGATGCATCTTTGTTTGTGTGTTATGCTAAAAAAACGTGGCACATTCTATAAAATGCTGTCTTTGAATTTTAACAGGCAAAATTGGAAAATATACCCTCTTTTCCAGTTAAATAACATGACAATATAAAATTATCAGGAAAAAAAAACATACTTTCTGTGGGTGGCCTTTTTTTTTTTTTTTTTCTTTCCCTATAGTAGATACTATATAGATAGATATAGTAGAGAGTAGAAACTAAACTTGCACATATCACACAAGTTGCATCCCTGCAATAATTGCTTACCAGGGCCTAACAACCACATAAGTACTCCTGGACACCTGGACACCTAATTCACTAGGCTTAGAATAATGACATACAAATTACTCAGTGATCTGCTCCAGTCTTGAGTTATAATGGCAGATTTGCTTCAGAGATTTAATGCAAAATGCAGTTGTGTTAATTTCATTTCTAGTAAATGAAATAAAGAATGACAGTGGCTACAATACGAAAACTACTTAAGAATGTTGCATTAATAGAATTATTTACATATATGAACTCAGATGCATATATTTCTGCATCATACTGAGACCAAAACTGAAATACTTCATAACAATAAAAATGTCTCAAGCAATACACAATTTATATTTTAGACACTCAATAAACTTTGCTCAAATTTTTGTTCAGGAAATTTTACAACAGAAGTTTCTTCCATCACAGACTGGTAGATTCATTGCAAACTGCTTAATTTAGTTAATCAGCAAATAAGAAAGCCACCCAGTTAAATCCATCACGGATATCTCATTAAAATTTCATTTGTGTTCCTTTACAGAAAGTGTTTAATATCTTTATAGAAACGCTTCACAGTGAAGTAATACCAAAATGCTACAGTTTATAGCAAGTCTTAATAGCACAATAGCGTATTAATATAGTTGTCTGTTACTATACCTACACAAGTGGAAGAAGACATCTGGTTCATTTATTGAGATTCACAGGGTTACTGGACTTTCAAATACTGTATTATTGCAATACTGTGATGTTTTCAAAAGGTTGGATTTGAAAACAAAACAAAACAATCTCTAATCCTTTTCTAGCTTTAAAAGGGCTTCCATCAGCGCCTAACTTATTTCCACTTCTCAGACTTCCCATTTCTTCCCCTGTCTGGCAAATCAATATTTATTTACCTTCAATATGTGCACTTTTAAATCGCTGTCATACAAACGGAACTCATTTTGGTCCCAAGATCGGTCTGCCATCAGAATTCACTGCTTCCTCCATCTTCTACTCACCTGTCCTTGTGCATTAGTGACGAGTTGACCTGTGACCCCCTGAAGACTGGAGAGGGCATTGCCAAAGGCCTGGGAGCTTGCTATTGAGCCCATGGCTGCTGCTGCTGCAGCCGCTGCTGCTTGACTTGCTAGTGGATTGTTAACCAGCTGAAAAGAAGAAAGAAAAGATCGTGGAGAAACCCTTGGCAAGCACAGAAACACAGAGTGCTAACTGAATAAAATAAAGGCGATTGTGCTCACATGGGGAAAAATAATCTGTCTGCTCTAAGAGCTTGGGTAGTTTTGAGGGGTTCTTATTTTTCTGGTTCTTGTCTCATTGAGAATGAATGGCTTCAAAACAACCCAGAGGAAGTTAAAACTGAAGGATAAATCTCCCTCTTTAAAAACAAACAAACAAACATTTTTTTCTTTTTTCTTGAGTTATATCTGTTGTATTTCTTTGGGTTCTACATTTTAATGTCACAGATGTAGCAGTTTAACACTTCAGTTAACATCAATTAGCGAAAAATCAGCATTTTATTTGAATGGGAGTGGGGTATTTGCTTGGGTATATTCAGAAGAGCGACTAACTAAGGTCCCCACACTGAAGAAAACCTGAAGCTGCTTTAAATTTATATGATTAATGATCTGGTCTCAACATCTAGGTAAATCTTAGCATGAGTCTCAACTCTGTGATTAAGTTCAGTAGAAATCAACTACATATTCAGAAATGTCTATTATGGATTGCAAAATCTGTTGAAAGGATGCTAACCAACTTGCTGTTTGTCAACTGCAAACGATTAAGACTGACATAAATTTTCAGCAAATGAGTTGTAATGCCCAGTTCAGTCTGGTTTACCTGGTTTGCCCATATAAAGTAGAGAGCACACTCATGGCTTTACTCTTTGGAGATAATGGGAATCCCACAGAGGAACATTTCCATCACCACTTAAGTTTATCAAACACGTGAAAGGTGTGTTCCCCTGTCAGAATGAAATGTCCTTTGAGAGATGCCTTGCTCACTGGATCATTTTATATTTTATATTTTCTCATCCCCTGCTGATAATGAACAAATTTTCAAAAAAATGCTGGGAACATTTCCTTAGACTGATGTGAAAATGCAGAAGCTAACTGAGAACACCTTGACATTTGAGATCAAATTAAAAGGGGTTCCAAGTCTTTACACGAAAAGAAAATTTACAACCCTATAGAAGTGCAAAGTCACGGACTCAGTTGGGGATGTGCTCCACAGACAGGCTCTGCTTCAAAATAGATTATAAAAAATTAACCAGTGATTAGAAGATGTTTTAAGCATGTTACAGATATGAGTAGTGTGCATGTTATTGATGTTTAGAAGCTCATCAGTAGAAGATGTCAGATATGGTTATAATCTATGCTTATAAGAAACGTACTTGTCTGTTGAACGTTATGAAATCTACAACAATTGATTGGTCATACATTAAAACATCTATTAATCATTCATTAGCCCTTCATGAAGTATTTATAAATGGAACCTTGATATAAAGTGTTGCCTAAAGGGGTGCCTTGGGCACATCCAATCCCTCTAGAAATTGTAAAGTAAATAACTAAATAAAGATTAACAGCAGTGCTAGACAGAAAAGATGACACTGTTGGTGGAAGTGTTTTGATTTGGAAAGAATTGTTATATGTATCTCCAAAACCAGTCCGCTGTACCCCATGGCAAGAAAATCAAGCAGGGATAAAGTACAAAGGGGGAAACTGCAAAAACTACTTGATTAGGAGTCTTGAGGAGCTGCAGAAAAAAAGCAAAGATGAGCACAACCACCGAAGCAAAGTTCAGTCTCTGAGTATAGAGTGCAGACAATTCCATTGCCTGTACAAGATGTGAGGCCAGATGGAGGTGAGCACAGAAGATAAAGATGGCAGAATTGGTAAATCTGTCTATTTCTTGTTCAAAACAGAGGCATGTATTTTATTTCCCAAATTAGAAGCTGGTAAATTCTGTCTTCCTCTACAGCACTTTGTGGCCAGCAGTGGGACTTGGAGTAGCTACCTTCCAGCTGTAAATATTTGGAGAAGAAAGAGGCAGCAGCCAGACTTTCAGAAAAGGCCTTCCACTGTCTCAGTTGACACCCACAAATTTCTGCTTCTATGATAGTACAGCATCTGACTGTAAGTATAAATCATCTTTGCATGTTTATGTGATATCAGCTAATCAGGTACATCAGCTGCTATAGTTTGCCTCTTCAGTTGCATATAGGAAATTCTTTGGGGAGCATAAGTAAACTTGTGAATCTGGAAACTACAAAGGGTTAAAACCTTTTAAAAATCAGACTATTATCTCCCAGAATCTCCTTTTCATTTTTTTTCCCTCCAGTTTTCAAAAACTGTACATTTTCAAATACAACAATAAAATTTAATTACAGCAAACCCTGGAGACACTCAGGATTGCTTTTAGTTGCATCATAGAGATAAGCTACTTATTAAAAATGATGGCAGAAGCTATGATATGCATAGGTTCCCTGGGTAGTACTATGTTACAGGAAAAATCACAGTGAATGGGCCAGCTCACAGGATAAGAGTCTTCCAAATGCATATAAAAACATCCCTATCTATTCAAAAGCCTGATTAAAAAGAGAAGACACATTTTTCTTTGAGTGTTTTGAAAGCCGTTGACTGCAAGTTACACTCCACTAAATTGACCCCTTCTATATCAAGTGCTAATTGGGCACGGAGAAATCAATCTAATTTCATTACATCCGGACCTCAAGGCAACTTCTGACATATTTTATCTTGCTCTTAGTTTAAATATAAAATCTCTGACTTCATTTATTCCGTTTCTCAACACAGGTTGGATCCCTGAGAACAATTACTAGAAATATAAAGATGAAAGATTCCACAAGAGGATCTTCTTATTTTGTTTCTGTTTTTGAATAATGATTTCATTTGGAAGGCTGTGATCTTTGGAGCCATCAGTTCCAGTGCCAAAGTTTCTGCTCCCACTCAAAACACCAATCATAACAGAGATCTTAGAGGTATAGACCAGTTTTCTCAAGGATGCCTCTGTTAATTACATGATCACTTGGGGAAGTAAACTTTATAAGGAAGGATCTTATAATAACTGAGTAGCTTCAGTACATTTTTCTGACTTCACAAAGTAGAACTTGTAAAGGAAAACTGTTTTGCTCTAGCACAGTGTAGAGTAGGAGACAGTCTGCTCCAGGAAACGGAACGCACACAAATAAAACTACCCTATATAACCATGGAGAAATGAGAGGGGCACTACTTTAAAGATCCAAAACCTGACACGTGATGTAAGATTTCTTTATAGTCTTCTTAAGGCACAATTTCAAGAGAAATGGGGTAGAGTCATGGCAGAAAGCAGCTTATTGAGAGCAATAATTACTTTTTTTCTTCTGGAATAATGTCTTTTCCTTCTTCTTCTTATTTTTTATTTTTTTTTTCTCCAAAGCCAAATACATATCTTGGTGAATTTGCTGTGAGAAACTGAACAACTGTTCATGTATTGTTGAATACAACAACAATTGGATTTGATAGCCTAGGCAGTAATTTTACATTTCTCTTCAAAGTGCTCTTATATCCAGACTGTGTGAAAAATGAACATAGAAATTAAATCTCTATTAGCATTGCATTTCCTTTCATAGGAACCCTTAACTAACAACTTATGTGAATTTCATATTTGGAATATGAGAAGAACTACACAATAGAGCAGTTGTCTACCCTGTAATACTTGGAGGATCCCAGATTGGAACATATGGGTATTTCATGATTCTCCACAGTTGCAGCCTGTAGACAGCCCATGCCAGAGCAGGGAAAGGTGTGCAGAGGAAGGAGCTGTTACAGGCTGACTGTAGCCCCTTGACCCTTGCAGCACTGGCTGGTGGAGGCAGGAATGCAGGAGCAGAGATGAGCCTGGTGTGGTGGGGAAGAAAGATGCTGCTTTAGAGTTTGCCGTTTTGTTTCTCACAATCCAGGTACACTTTCACTGGTAATAAATTTTCCACAAGTTGATGATCAGAGGGCTGGAGCACTTCCCCTAAGAGGACAGGCTGAAGACCTCTTCAGCCTAGAAAAGAGAAGACTCCAAGGAGACCTTATAGCAGCCTTCCAATACCTGAAGGGGACCTAAAGGAAAGCTGAGCAGGGACATTAAATAAGGGCATGCAGCAACAGAATGAGGGTAAATGGATTCAAACTGGAAGAGGGTAGATTTAGACTAGATATTGGGAAGATATTCTTTGCTGTGAGGGTGGTGAGACAGGTTGCCCAGTGAGGTTTTGTATGCCTCTACCCTGGAAACATTCAAGGCCAGGCTGGATGGGGCTGTGAGTAACTTGATCTAGTGGGAGATATCCCTGCCTATGGCAGGGGGTTGGAACTAGGTGATCTTAAGGGTCCCTTCCACCCCAACCATTCTGTCATTCTAAGTTGAGTCTGCTTTGTCCATTAGAGTAATTGGTGAGCAGTCTCCCAGTCTCTATCCTGACCCATGGGCTTTCTCATCTTATTTTTCCCCACATCCCACTGAGAAGATGGATGAGCAGTTGGGTGGGTGACTGGCTGTTAGCAGAAGCTAACCCAGCATGGCATCCCTCCCAGTAACTGCAGACTGTATCTAATAACAGCAGCACAAAAATATCTTCAACACCTTGCAGGCATAGAAGCAGAGCATTCCAACCAAGATGCCCATATACTCAGTTTCTAAACATAAATGAGTTAATGAAAAAGCACAGTTTCCCTGGATGTTCCTAGTGGCTTTTCTGGTAAATTCACTGCATAGTATTGATGGTTGTATTCCTAATTGTTTTAAATATGTGTGTATACCTTCCAACAATTAATAGCTCTCTAGACCAGAAAGAATTAAATTCCTGAAGGAATTCTTAAAAAAGACACAGGGAAGACTGCTTCAACTTAATCCTGGGAAAGCACTGAGACGTTACAGGGATGAGTAGCAAATAAATATTTATAATAATCATCAATAAGAACGCCACATATTTATTATATAGAGATTGCAGATAAATCTTCAACAGTGGATGCTTGCACTCTGTCAGTTTATCGTTAGAGTTTTATGCAAAAATAAGTCAAATTTTCAAGAAAGCTGTGAGCAGGCAGATCCCAAGAAATGCAAGCAAGAATCAGTAAGTAACATAGAATAAAACAAGAAGTTATTTTATACAAGCATACTATGGTCCACCACTTTGGGAGCCCTATATGTTTCAGATTACAGAGACTTTCTTTTTTTCTAATTTTAGGGCTGCCCCACCTCCCAGCATTCTGTTTAGTTTATGTAATAGGATAATTACAACATTTAAGTTTTATAAATGAACAACAGGGTAAAACGTCCAATAAAATGGCTGTCATAAAACCTAATCATGCATAACTCATTGAAAATATGCCCCAGCAGGCAAATGTTTGAAGCAAATTTCGAATTATGAAAAAATTGTATCTGTCAACAATTGTTATTTCTACAGAGCTAGGATATGAACAGCCTATATACTATGCAATGTACTTACAATAACCAGACCCATCCAATAATGCACAGGTCTATATTTGCAAATGCTTGCAGATAGAGTTCTAAATAGGTTGCTTAGACAGACATTTTAGTGTATGCACATATATCAGATATTTATGTACAGAACACAGTGTAGAGACAAGGATACTGGAATATCTGAAAGCACTGACTGTCAGGGACACTTAAAATATCTGGTTCTCACAGACGCTTAATGTGCTCATTATATACATTTATTGTGGATGAGCTACTTGCTGTCTAAATCTATGCTGAATTTTCTATCAGGAATAAGTACTGATAGTGGCATCACTGATGCGACATGACTTGATTCAATGCAAAGTGACACGACCTGAGGTGATGGGAACCACGCAGCACTCATGTACACACTGATATGACATGGAGAGAGGACAACACACAAAATTTCTCACAGTATCTTGTAAACAAGGTTCTGCTAGCCAAACCAGAATAGAGCCATGGCAAAGCAAATTAAGAGCAGAGTTTCAGGGACCAAACTGCTGGCAGTGTGAATAATGAAGAAGATATTAGGACAGAGGCAAGGCGTGAGTGGAAACCACCATAGCCATTTTTATTTCTGCTCCATTGGTGATGGATAGAAAAGAGAGTAAAGGAGATGAGAGGAAAGGGATCCTATTTGGGTCTAACTATATGAGATAAGGCACATGGAAGGTGCTAGCATGTCTGTTCTTGTGTCATCTATATTTAACAAAAAGAAAAGGAAAAAAAATGAACATGTGTACACAGACAGGAAAAGAATCTATTAGAAATATTGTAAAGACATAACTACAAAGAGCAGACTGACTCCTTTAGCTGTTGGTCAGTACTTGCAGACCACCCACAACTAGTTTTGTGGGTTCCTAAGACATCGCATGTATTACTTTTACTTACAGAATCTTCTCATCTGCATAAGCTGACGCACACAGTTCCAGGTTTGAATTAAGCAATCTCCTTCATTGAGTTTGGCTGGCTGCCTTTATGTTTGAGAGCTTTTTGAAACATCTGCAATTGTATATTTTATGATCATGTAAACATGCAGTAGATAAAAGGAATTTACATCATCTGACTTTATGGAATTTTGCATCTGTACTAATCACAAATTGTGTCAGTGAGACAGAAGAGTATTGAAAAAAAAATCTGAGTTCTTTAGTTTTCCAAGAAGTTCCTGTATGTGAAAAGCATGAAAGGAAAGAGCATCTCCTGAACTTTCTGAAAGGGGCTGCCAATCAGCTCATTTCATGTTGATTAGTTCCTCTGTTCCTGTGTTTGTGTATTTTAGAATGATTTATCTGGCTTCGGAAAGATGCTTTCCCCACAAGAAAAATGGTTACTTCAGGGCTCCCTTACTGCTAAAAAATGAACCCTTATCAAAAGGAAATTGCCATCTGTCTTCTTAGATAAGAGCCCAGAACTCAAGTCTCCATAATCTAGCTTCTGTAGAAAGAAAGTGTGTCAATTGTGAGACGCCACAAATTAATCTCTTTAATCTAAAACATTTATTTGTTTGCCTTTAATTTGAATGTGTAAATGGCACAAGTACATGTAAATGTGACCATTTGCATATATAAAGGATAATGAACCTACAAATGTTAAAAATGCCATGTGAGGTCACACCATGAAAATATGAGAATTCATGTGGGGTATTTGAGAAAATCTTTTTGAAAGTCTTGCATTACAGTACAATATGTAATCTTACTATATATGCCCTGAATGCTTTATTTGAATATTCATTGTAAAACCCACACTATTAGGTAAAGACATCCTCTTCTGCCCTTTAAAGAGTAAGTTACTCAGGAACACATTTCCGACTGAGTACATCCAACAGATTCTTTAAAAATTATACGCCAGCTGATCTGCTCATTTTTGAAGCTGGAAATCTGGATTTTTTCATTTACGTACTATGCAGTAGCATCCCTGAAAAGGCCTGCTACCATGTAAGCCAAGTGCTTACACTGAAGTCTCATTAACTTGAATATGGGCACGATCAGATCTCCAAGTGGAACTATGTGAACATATTTTTCTTCTTGCTGCTTTCAGCTTCCAGCTTGGCCTTCAGAGACACATCAATTTTATTCAAAAAGGTGTAGATGACTTCTGAGTGCAGTGAAAAGATTAATGGGAAAGATAGGGGTCAGTTCAAAATCCAGATCTGATTCTGAATTCAGGTATCTACAAAGTAGGAAAAATTCAATGCTCTGCAGTATCTTCAGTTCACCTATTATAAATAAAAATTACTTAAACGCCATAATTGGTGCCACGTGTTTGAGAAGTCATCCCTCTATTTTCAGTGCTTGCGTGGAGAATACATGAGCTACCAAGTCAGTTGAGAAATGGATTTTTAGTTGCTTGAGTTTTGCAGAAATCTCAGTATACAAAATGAGATTTTGTGTACTTTGAAACAAGTGCTTCATTTGAAAACCCTGAAGAGAAAATAACAGTTCTAATAAAGTTAATGTAAGGAGTGAGTGATAACAGTGAAAAACAAGCAACATGATTGAAAATGTATGTGAGGGGTGTGAGTATACAGAAATGAATGCTGGGCGTTCCCTAAGTTGGCCACAGTTAATATTTTTCTTTCTGCCTAATTTTAGTACTTTATTACAGTTTTGAGTGTCCAGTGATGGGTGAGGAATGGGACTTTCTTCAACTCTGCTGTCTCTATGTCAGTGGGGGGTTATCTCTGCTGCTCCTTTCCATAAGACAGTGAAAGAAACACTGGACATTCTATGATTCTATGATTCTATGATTCTATGGTTCTATGATTCTATGATTCTATGATTCTATGATCTCCTTGTGCTGCCACTGTGTGGCACACTGCATCTCAGCTGGCAGCAACCTACAGTTGCATTCATCTATGGAAGGCTTAATTTGACTGTAACCATAAGAAGCCACCAGCTCCCTGAGGACAGAACATAGAACTAAAAAATTTCTCTTCTACATACATTACATGTATTACATACATTACATACATTACACACGTTACATACATTACATACACACATTATTCTCTTTTTCACAAGTTGTCCTACTCTGTACATAAAGCTACATATACCCTGCATATTTGACATGACAAAAATTCTCCCACAGAATAAAAAAGGCAGAAGGGTTAATAGTGTAATGCAGTCATATTTGAAACATTTCTACCTTCCTACCTTCCCTCCCTGGCACTTCCATCTGATTTGGTAGCAGAGAGAATCCTGCTCCCCACATGAGCTGCAGGTCCTGCCTTAGGAACAGCAAGAGGCTGAGCTGGACTGGTGGCAATTGGGTGCTTCCAATTTAATTTGGGGAATGTTCTTCTGAGAGGTGCAGAGAACGCATTTACCAGTTATTTTAAAATCACTCGTTGCCCTGAAAGCTTTTTTTTTTTTTTTTTCCCAGTTACGTCTCACCTTTCTAGAACTCCAGTAGTTTTTTGTTGCTTGGTTGCTTTTTTTTCTTTTCAATTTTTTTTTTCTTTTCAATTTTTCTGGGGGGGAATGGGTGGAGTCCTTTTACAGAGCGCAGTTTTCTCTCTCTTTTTACTTATTTCATTGCTTTTCTCTAACCTCTAATCTCCAGCCTCAGCCACTCTGCTCAAGTCACTCTTGACCTGGTCACAATAGTTCTTCCATGTGGGAGTTCAGGCAGAGCTGCAAAAGCAGCACTAAATCTACTGCATTTGTAATGCTGCCATATTAATTCCTAATCAATTTCAAAGCTGCATTTGAAACTCATATATTTCATCTCAGGAAAATCAAAATAACGTCAAGTTGCCAACAGCAAATGAAACTTGGAAATATAATTAAAAACATATAGGCTAGCAATGTATTGTTTCTGAGGTCTTTGTAATTGCCATGGTGCTAGGCACTATAAATTGATGGCAAGAGGGTATATGAAACTGAGATCCTCTTATAACAAAAGCATAGCTCCATATTGCTTGAGGTAACAGCAGAACTGCTAGTAGCTGAATGTGAGTGATGACTGCAAGTACAAATGGAGGATTTTTTTTTTTTTGCTGCAAGGACCAATTCCAAATTGGTTAAAATCTAAGCCTGAGATCCTGCAATGACTGCTTGAAGTTAGACTGTATGCAAGTCCTAACACAATCTGGAGTAAACCCAAGAGTGTGTGTTAGTACATGCTTGTCACTGTGATCTGCCTGCTTCACAGACAAAGAGGGGATGTGACACACTCTGTTATGCACGTGATTACACAAAGTCACATGCAAACGTTAATTTTCTCCTACGCTGATAGTGCTGCATGTTATACAAAAGTCATGGCAAGATTTAGCTCCTATCATCCTTCCTTGTATGGAGGATGAATGTCAGAAAAAATGCCTGTGTTATTATTCAGTATCTGCTGCTGGCTGAATGCATAGCCTGGGGAAAGTCTAATTATCATTTACAATAAATAATTTCCTCCATATTTATTATCAATGGAAATCTACTAGTAGACAACGAATTCTGCTACATGGGCAAAAATATGTAGCATCTTTTTCAGCAGCAGCTCAGCTTACAATCAGAATGTCTGTAGCTTTTTCATTAAATTCATTATTGCCTTATTGTACCTTGAATCTTGTTCTTCCATAAGGCACTGTCGATAGACAGACAGATGATTTTCTTCATGTTCTAAGTATTTCCTACTTTTACCTGTAGACTAGATTCACAAAATATTTATGGGCCCTGTAGCATTTCTTGTGCTTTACAAAACAAGAGTGTTGTTGAGTTTTTTTGTGCTAAAAATAATGCAAGTTCTATGTTCTTGGTCTGATTCCAATTTCTCTCTGTGTTTATATAAAGCTGGTGTAAATTTAATGAGGTCAGTAGAGTTGCAGTTGGGTAAAACAGAGATTACTGTCAGAATCATCCCCTTTAATTCTAATTCTTATGGGCTACAAATCTGCTGATAAAGGGGAATGAAATTTGAAGAAAAAAAACCCACATTTGAATATTAAATTCTGGTGTTAGTTAATTACACTGATATTTTATTTAAATAAAATCTTTGCACCAGTGATCTGATTCTTTTATTTATCTATTTATTTATTCCTTTTAATTTTGCCATTTAGGCCATTGTAAACTACACAAGTCACTCACTGAAGCAGGAAGTCATAACATGTATACACCTACAGATGTGGAAGTAATAGGTTTTCTATTTGCAGACTCAGAGATTTCCTCCCAGCACCCCACTGGCCACTTCAAAAAATATGCCCCAAAACAATAACAAAGCTCAGCTCAGGTGGATGTGGAATTTAAACAAAAAACAAAAAACAAAAAAAAAGAAATACACTGTAGGTCACTCGAAACATTTAGTTCAGACCAAAATGATTTCTTGAAAGGAAATTCAAGACAGATCACCCTCACAGATGGACGTTTTATGATCGAGTGGAAATTCTTCACTTCAAAGAAAAAATTCTTATGTTCCTTTTTCCTAATCTCCTACCTTTCTGGCATGGTAGGAACATGTAAGCATCTTAACTATTTGTCAGAATATTTATTTGGAAAGAGAACAGTCTGTGGATCTTTTTGCAGCTGCAGGTGCCACTGGTAATCCTGTCATTAGAAGAGGTAAAGCAAGGATAAAAAATGATTTTGTGAGCAATCCAGTCAGAAAATGCAGTTCTTATGGTTTTGTAGCTTAGTGGTAGTAATGGTGATAGGAGGATGGTTGGACTAGATGATCTTGTAGGTCCTTTCCAACCTGGTGATTGTATGATTCTACAATTCCATGATTCTTCTATCATATCTCAAAGAGGGCAGAACCTGTGGTGAACCCAGATTGACTGCAATTAAGGTGGGACTCACCTAATGTTCATATTAGTTGTACGTGCAACACAAATGATTATTAGGAGGTAATGTAAAAAAATCACAAGCTGCAGGGCACTCATCTAGTTTCTTAATGCAATGGGAGAGAACGAATAGAAAAGGGATGGATCAGTTTTAAGGAAATATTACAAAAAGAGGGTGCAGTCATTCTGCATTGAATTGTTCCCTCTTTCAGCAATGGCAATCAGAAGGCAGGCCACAATCCTCTTAGCTTCAGCTCGAAGATAGACAAGGACTCTGACTTGCAGAACATCCATCAGCTGGAAAAGGCAAACAAGTTAAACTGTCTAAACCAAACCAGAAATCATTGCTTTTGTGTGATTCCAGGCTAGTTATTTTGGTTGCAGATGAAGGAATCACATGGGAGCGCTGAGAAGGAATTTTCTTTCTCACTGCTGAAGATCATGAGAGAGTTGAGAATTGCAGGTTGTTAGGGCACCTGATCTGAGATCTGCAGGGAGCAGATGAGGGTATGTTTGGCAAGCTCGATAGCACTCAAGGGTTCCCTTGCGTTTCCACTACTGAATTCCACACCAGGAAAGATCAAAAGTCTTCTCCCTGGAGGTCTGACAAATACCTAATTTAAAGCAGATTTACCTGGTACACCGTTAGAAGTCCAAAATACTTCCTTTGATGTCAAGAAAATTACTCTGGTTATTTAAACAAGTGTCAGAGAAATCAGACCTCTGTCTCCATGTACCTAACTAATATTCATCCCAAAATAGTGTGCCTCTTGAGAGTCATCAATGTAACAGGTTGAGTCCCACGGAGGTCAGCATAATTGCACCGATTTGCAGCATGGCAGAATTTAGTTCACTGATACTGGCTCATGAAAAATAAATCTGAAGCTTTAAGGATATTAAAAATGGTGTTAAAACAGGGTGTTTTATACAGTAATTATAAGGTTATTTCTCAGTAATTCAATCTACTGAGGGTGAAAATATCTTTTTTATTTTTGCCTGTGATGGTAATAATTCTCTCTGGCATTTGTAAAAGCAACAATGGCTTTTCATTGATTTTGCTTAAAAGGAAAGTTCAGGGTTAGAAAATTAGTATTTCATGTGGAAACATGAAAAACTTCCCAAAATGAATGTGATGGAAATAGCAATAATTATATTGGAGCAGAAAGGAAATCTTGTGATTAGGGTGTCTGGGCATAGGCCTGGAAATCTCACTAGGGGTCCAATTCTTCCATATATTTTCCTTTCTTTAATTTCCTGTCTGAAAAATGAGAATAATAATAATAAAAAAAAACTGCCAATTTTTTTTCATCCTGTTTATTTGTTTTCTTTTTAGATAACACGCGTGGAAGTCCATTAGGACTGGATTATATATGCATGTGTACTGAAGTAAGGCAAGAAGCAAATTAAAGCAAATTTCCTTATTTCAGGATCAAACTGCAAGCAGAGTATTTCTTCCTCTTTGCTGCACAGTACTTGCACAGCAATATAGATATTTATGTACATTGGGCACTTAAGATACTGCCATAATATACATACAGGAAATATTAATGGTGTCCAAAAAAAAAAAAAAAAGCTGTGTTAATAAACAACTAGAAAGAATGATTATGAAAGCTATTTGTAAGATACAGGTCTTTGACTAAGAAAAACTGAAATAGTAAAAATTATTAGAACAAGGGGTTATTTTAAAGTTAAAACTGACTTTCCTTAATTAGTGAAGGGTAGATCCAGGTAAACAGACGAGGGAGGCTCCAAAAGTAATGCATCCTATTTTTATCATTATTTTATCATATTGGCTTCTGACATCAGATGGAGGTGGTGGTGGTGGTATGACAGGAGGGGCTGAACATTCCTACCAACATACTGTTACATTTTGTTGCTATGTGATAGATGGCAGCAGAGGGGCAGCCTGACCAAATGGCATCTGAGATGGAAAGAATTAAGGGTCACTGAATTCTTCTAGGTGGAAAAAAATCACCCCAATGACATTCTCTGATACTTGCAAAATGTTTATGGAGACCAAATAGTGGATGTGAGCACAGTGAGGCAGTAGATGGTGAATTTCAGCAGTGGCAATAGTGGCTGTGGGTCACCTCTGCTGGTGCAGATGTTTACAAGCACAGCATGAAGGTTCTTGTTCATTGTTGGATAAAATGCATAACGACTGGTGGTGACAATGTTGAAAAGTAGTGTTTTGTAGCTGAGAATTCACTCTATCAAACAGTATTATTGTGCTCTTTGTATCGTAATTTCCTTGGAAATAAATAGGAGGCATTACTTTTAGATCTACATATTTCTGATTTACAGATTAACTGCTTTAACTTCTCCTGTTTACATTATCAGAACACCCTGCATAAATGAAAGCCTTGTCTTGTCTTTGACAAGATATCTCTGACAAGATATATTTTATTTAAAGAACATTAATTCTACCATAATGCTCTGGACACTTTTCATAGGATAGATCAGCTACTCAACTTGCTATTTCACTGCTAGGGAAATCCCTGATGCACTTTCCTTCTGTCTTTTTGTTTATTCACACTCGTATAGTAAATGTCACATGTGGTATCTTGACTTTATCGAGTCCTATTTTAAAATGAGCTACAGTAACTCATATAATGCTTATTTGAGCTCTAGACCTTCACTTCATCTTATTATGCAGAAAAGATGACTCACTTATATAAATGATCCTCGTCATATAGTTGTTAAGGGTAATAAAATTGGGGGAAAAATTGTATGTCAAGCCACAAGAGCTTGTCTTGAAGAGCTACTTCAGAGACTTATGGGCCCCTTATTTATGATTGGCACTAGCTGGGAGACATAGCTGAATTGTCACGGATGCAGGATCTCAACCACTCATCCACACAAGCGGCTGTTGTGGAAAAGGCTGCTGGCAAGTTGAGCAGCGCCAGGACCTCCTGTCCTTCCTTCTCACCTGTCACTGCCACCTGTGCCCAGGTGGCAGCCAGCTCTCTGTGTCACCAGCAGTCCTTGAAAGACTGCTGTAATTGGCCTAATTTGTGTTTTGTGCATATTTGTAATTCCTGGGCAGATATTTTTTCAAGTATCACCAATCCTACTTCCTTTCAGGACTTTCTTACTTAAACATACTTTTCCTTCCTTGCCACTGCCTTCTCTTTGCTTGGGGAAAGACGTTTGAGTTGTACACTGCATGCTATCCCATGGAACAGTTTGAATACTGGGTGCCTTTGAATGTTCAAAGTCAAGTAGCCAGAACACAAATTGGAGGCAGTGTTCTACTAAGGGGAACTTAATAGATGATGTTGGTTGGGAATCTCTAATTAAGATCCCCCATATGCAGCTGAGATTTATGTCTGGCTCTTTGCAAGTGTTTAGGATTGGATATGTAGTAATAAAGGCACTGGGTGTGCAATCTAATTACACCTGGACCTTTTGCAAAAGGGGGTATATGTTGAAAAAAGCTAGAGCATTTGGGTGCCTACTCATTGCTTACACCTATATCAGCAAGGTGAGGGTCAAGTCCTAACACTATAAATCCAGAAACTTAAAAGTAAAAATGGAAAAATAATTAAAATACAGTATTGTAGAACAATCAAGCAGCAATAAGAAGAAAGTAGCTCCACAATTCTGTTGTACATGGAACATATTTGCCAAACTTGTATCAAGAATATCCCTGAAGCCAAATTACAAAAGACAGCAGGCATAAAAGGAAAACTGAGAAAAAACGATGTAAGTAAGAAACAAAAAAAGCAATCACAGTTGAATTGGTTGCCTTTAGGACTCAGATCTAGAAGTCCATGACTCTGCATGTGCAGTAGAAAACAAACGAAGGATTGTTCTATAAATTTTAACTATCAAATAACAGCCTAATACAGTTTATCATCTAATATAGGTCATATGCTATATTAAAGGAAAAAAATGAAATACATCATGTACACATTTTTGAATGTTCCCATTTCCCAAGCAGAACACAAGTTTTTTAAAAGAAATGTACACAGAGATTAATGTCACCAAGAAAAAGAAAATTATAGGTCTTTAAATTGTATTTAAAGAAGCAAAACACTACTCAGCTAATAAAAGAAATAACTAATTCTAACATACCAGCACAAGAGAGCTAAAACAAAAGAAGTGCAATCACAAGAAAGACTATCAAAATAATTATTTGAAATCAGACACAACATACATCATAAAATTCTAGATAAGGAATAGAAAGAGGAATACTGTAGGTAAATCAAAACACTTATGTATTTCTGTTATCTTTCTGCTTTTCATGAAGCCTATATGCCAACCCTGCTGTGTACAAGATCTTGGAGAAAAGATGATAGGCATACATAAGTCAACATGTAAGAGATGAGGCTTTCATCTACATGCGATGATCTTAGAAACATGCAGTCTTTTTGACTAGTGTTCTTTTTAGTTTTACAAAATAGTGTCACAGCTATTCTGATACACTTTACAGGAGAAAGTAACTTGCAGTAAGGATCCTCTAAAGCCCACGTTCTGTCACACAACTCTAAAAATGGCCTGTGTGGGAATATGGCGAGCCTGCACTGCAGTCACACTTTGCCTTCCTTCCATCCGTTTTGGTAGTGCCCTTAATACCTACTTTAGGACACTGTTACAAAGCTGGTTGCCCTTCATTATCTCTATGGCTGGGAAGAGAAACAGATGTTCTGGGGTGTAATTCAGAGCTCACAAAGAAACGTCCTTTCCTGGGCAGTCTTCTTGATACAACTTTTTTTTTTTTCCATTGGCCGGGAGGAGCTAGGCACACGTTTAAATGCCTCACTTGGATGGCATGCACAGGAGGTGTATACCCTGTATCAGGATCAATCACAAAGGGAATTTTGCAGTTCCCCCCATTTTTGGCTACAGTGAACACTGAGTCTTACTATCTGGCCATGGGTGCACTTAGATTCAAGCAGATAAAAAGGGTGTATCTCTGAGCCTTGATGTACCTCTCAGCCTTGATGTACAGCAATCCTAGCCCCTACATTACTTGTTTAAGTTAAATGACCATTAAGTTAAATGTCAGTGTGAACATGTCTGTATTTAAAGCAGGAGTCAGGGCCTTGCAGCTCTTCTTGTCAGGAACAGGTGACCAGTCTATGACATATGCACACTTCCTGCATTACGTTTCACTCTAACCATGTGCTAATTTTCCATGGGCAATAAAAGTTCAGTCCCAAATGCAGTCAATTTTATCACAGAATCATAGAATCATAGAATGGCCTGGGCTGAAAAGGACCACAGTGCTCACCCAGTTCCAACCCCCTGCTGTGTGCAGGTGGCCAACCAGCAGCCCAGGCTGCCCAGAGCCACATCCAGCCTGGCCTTGAATGCCTGCAGGGATGGGGCATCCACAGCCTCCTTGGGCAACCTGTTCCAGTGCCTCACCACCCTCTGGGTGTAAAACTTCCCCTAATATCCAACCTAAACCTCTCCTGTCTCACTTTAAAACCATTCCCCTTGTCCCATCACCACCCACCCTCACAAACAGCTGTTCCCCCTCCTGTTTATCCGCTCCCTTCAAGTACTGGAAGGCCACCATGAGGTCTCCCCGCAGCCTTCTCTTCTCCAAGCTGAACAGGCCCTGTTCATTCAAGCTTTAGCAGGGAAGTGTTACAAGTTGGCTTTTGTTTCTAACAAATGAGTAAATAAAACTCAGACACAATAATCAAAAATTAATCTTTACGTTATTCCTCAGGGGTTGCTCTTCTCTTAGCGTCCCTGACTGGCTGCAAATCTTTCGGTAGCTGCTGCACACTGCCATATTGCACTGGAATAGAACTCAGAAAATCCTGGCCACCCACACCTTTGCTTTTAAGCACTATTTATGCCTATAAAAAAGTAAAGAAAATATTTCATCTCCTAAAAAGAACGGCTGAATTTATACCCATTATGGTCATTACTAACAACAGGACTATTACTGGTGTATCTTCTCATGGCAAACTTTTTAAGCAGGGGTCAATAATATCTCTGGGAGTACATAAACGCTCAGAAGCAAAACAACAAAACAACTGTGTAAATCAGCCTGATGCAGATGAAATCACATTCTATTTCAGAGAGAATACAAAACAATCTTACAATCTTCTGAACGTTGCTTTAATGTAGACTTGTTTCAAGAACTTTAGAAACCAGCATTCAAATAGTAATAGCCCACAGAACATTGTAAACAACTTATTTTAGATAGAAATCACCTCACTTCTAAAATAAGGTTCACGTGCTGACCAGTTATCAAATAGGGTGAACCAACTGAGTAACAGTGTGGAAGTTTTCCTCTCTCTATTCAGCTTTTCTTTGAGTATTAAAGTCTGGAAACTCAATTTGTTCTACTATTATATTATCTGTGAAGGGTGTTCCCTTGC
Source organism: Tympanuchus pallidicinctus (assembly GCF_026119805.1). NCBI lineage: Eukaryota > Metazoa > Chordata > Aves > Galliformes > Phasianidae > Tympanuchus > Tympanuchus pallidicinctus. The sequence goes on along the minus strand of NW_026294752.1, from coordinate 556,042 downwards.
TAGTTTCCTTGCTATATTGTGCCAAATACCAGCACTTTAAAAAATCTCTATTTGGTATCTACAAGTTATTGGTTAAAAAAATAAATAAATAAAAATAAAAATCAAAATTAAAAAAAAAAAAACAAAACCCACAAAACAGAAAACACAGACCAAGCAAAACCAAACCAAAATCGACCAGTAATTAATCAAAGTGGATTTTTTTCCATCATTACTTTCTGAAGGAAATGATACAAATAATCTATATTATAAAAGGAACGTGCTTTATTGTTATGTTGTGAAGAATCCATTAATCAAACTGAAAGGTAAAGGAATTGCATTTTTACTTCTGTAACGTTTTAATAGAAAATTCTTTTATTAAGAAACATAGCTTAGGAGACTATTTCTTAGAGATTGATCCTTCTTTAGGAACTCAGAAAATGTAGGTCCTAGACTCGTGCCTGTCAGACTCCCTGAGTGACCTTGGACAAGCTTGTTAATCTCTTACTAACTCATTCCTCTATCTGTAAAGTGGAGATAATCATAATTCCTTTGTCTCTAGTCTGCTAAGACCACAATGTGTTTGGGAATGGAAACTGTACAGACTGTATGCTAATACTTTTTTCAGGACAGTGGCCTGTGATCTTCGTGTTTCTAGATCATTTCCTAATAGACATTCCTACTCCGTATCTTCTCTTCAAAAATGGCCATGCCATTTTTGTTTTGCAGGAGTGGCTGGAGATGTGAACTGCTCTAAGATGGCCACAGCAAGCAGCCAGTATGACCACTGAGCACTGTGATTTGGTTCTCATGCTCCATTAATGCATGATGTGATGGAAGGTGGCCAAAATTATTGAGCTAACATGCTGAATGACTGAGGCTAAGTCCAGCCTGGGTAAGGAAACATTTATTTGAAAGTCTAGTTTTTAAAACTGTGTTTTCCTTGGTGTTTTTCACAGCTATTCATTACGCATACTCATGTAAGTAAATTGTGACAATAATTCACGTTAAACAGATCTATTTAATGTATTTTTGCTTTCAGCGTTCTCTGTATTGGTGGAAAGGAATGACTAGTTCATTAAAAATGTTATTTTAGTGACTGAATAGAAAATCCAGCAAATAGTATCTCCCAGCCAGCTAGAAGTGGTGCAAGTGCTAAGAGCACCATTAGAGCTTCAGAAATCTCAGAACACTGCAAAAAAGAACCATGGGTTGAGAGCAGCCTGACTGCTGATGAACAGAGACAGATAATGCTGCCATGTGCTTTCCACATTACTCTTTTTCCTCCCAACCTACAAATCTTACAATCCTCCATTTTAGCTGGCTAGTAGCCTGCTGTTTTCCAAAAGGACTATCCTGCTGCTGCCCAGACTTAGTGGCTGTACACTTCCCAAAGAAAAATCAAGCAGAACTCCCAGTATGGCAGCAAGACCCAGAATGAGGCCCAGTATGGGTCTTTACTTCACCTCTTGGTGTGGAGGAAATAGGCTGAAAGGGGGACCCTCTTAATAAAAGCTAGAAGAGTAGGGTTCAGTTCCATAGGGACATGCTGCAATTGAGAGTAATTGAGAGGTTGCAGCAGAGTGAGGTGCATGCTCACACTGTACATTTAAGGCACCGATTCCTGGATGCCACTATGCAGTGTGTGCTTGTTCTACTGCTGCGCCATTGTTTCTGGATGGAAGTAGGAGGGAGAGAAAAACTTTAAAAGAATTGCTATGAACATCATTTGCATTTAGGATATCAGACAGTAAAGGTTAAGCTAAGGTTCTCTGTAGAGATGTAGTGCAGAGAGTAGTGTCCTGGGCTGAACATGAACCAGCAGTGTGCCCAGATGGACAAGAAGAATACTATACTTATACTGCTTTTATTTTCCTTAGCTGTTTCTGCAGCTTTTGAGAATGTCAGGAATTTGAATGAGTTCCTAACAATTACACAGAGCATGAGGACTTTCACTCAACATGGGGCTGTGGGACAGAATATCCTTCATCCCATTTTTTGGCAGGGTGAGACTCAACTTCTTCTACTTGCCAGCAGCAGACAGAACATCCACAGCTCCTGTGTTCCGTTTGTGAATCTGGGACCCTACATCCACACATCACACTTTCTTTCCCATTGCTGCAGCTTACCCATAAGCTTCCACAGTTTGAAGAACACCCAAAGCTGATGATGTCACTGAAACTTGCCTAGCAGCTTTATGCAACTTCTCAGACATTTTAGACAGTTTTGTTTCTTTCCCTGTCATCATAATTAAATCTTAGTTCTCTGCTTTGAGACTGACTGGTTGGTTTTCACATATCTATCCTGTTGTACACAGTAGTAACAATGTTCTTTGGTAATGTGAAGCACAGTGATGAGAGAAATCAGAAATGTTTTATTCTTATTTGGATGTGTTCTTAAGCCACTGATTTGCCACTGCTACCTAGGAGAGAAAAAACAAACCTAAAATGGCCAAATATATTATCCAAGTCCCAGAGCATGTGATGGGTAGACACTGCTGTTATTTTTAAAGCTGGAGTATATCTTGTCTTGCATACCAAATTTAGTACAGCGTACACTTTTCCACTCTACTCAAATAAGAGATGCTTGAGGGAATGCCCCGCTCACTAAGGACTGCCGATACCAGATGCTGATTTACCAGTCCTGCAATCAAGGTAATGCTTTCATGTCTCTAAGATCAGATCCTGCCTGGTTACATGAGAGACTTTTTCCTATATCTAGGCAGGTAGAGCTTAGAACAAGTGCTGCCCTGACAGCTCCAGCTACTCTCAGGACTTTCAAGAGAAGCCCAGGGAGTGGACAAGTCACAGTCAAAGTTTTAGTTTTGCCCATATTCACAGTCAATCTGATCAGTCTTGCTTACAGTGCTTCCATACGGATATATTGCACCTGAGCTTCTGTATGGTTGGTCTTGATTTACACTGACATGAAATCAGTATTATGGTTTGACTGAAGCCTAGACAAAAAACTGACTAATGCTCTCAACAGAAATCAAAAGACCAGGTGTTAGCAATTGCTTTGAAGTGAATATTGATCAGCCTCGAACATCTTTGAATTAACATGTCTTTTCATGAAGTCTCAATACAAGTTAGCTATAGACTGAAGTATGAGTCAAAGATGAGGACACCGCCAAACAGTGAACAAAGAAGGACATTGCTAACTATACTAAAAAAAAGAGTAGTGTTTCAGATTATCAATCTATTTCTGCAAACATTTTAAGCAAAGGCATTTATCTGTTTTATCAAGCAATGTTTTGCTGCTTTTCTCTATCACAACACTGTCTAACCCACTCATTCTGCCAAATTATAACTTTCCTGTGATCTGACATTTGGCCAGCACTATATGAAGACTGAGAATGAGGGATTCTTGAAAAAGATTCAAGTGTGAGGGCAGTCTTCACCCTTTCTCACAGCTCCCTTTCTGTTTATTCTTTTCTAGAGGGGAAGAGCCAACATATCTGTCCTGATCCACATAGTTTTCACTTTAATTGATTTCTGATCATTTTGGAGGCCACACGAATCCAAATCTTTTTCACTCATGGTAATCATGTATGCAGTAAAGGGAACACAAGCAGAAAGAGCACAAAGTTGGCTGCTGAGGGCTTCAAGGAACATCTGACTTAAAAGAGCAGAAGACAAAGGTGAGAATCAGAGCGTAGAGTTAGAAACATAACATATAAATTAACCGTCCCATAATGCCTATTACAATACAAAGGAGAAGTTCTTTACAATTTCAAGCATTTTTCCCCTTATTGTCCTTGTTCACAATCAATGAGCTGCAGACATACAGATATTCCTGAGCGAGGAAGCAGATGAGAAGAAAGTCACCTGTCAATATTACAGCATGCCACTGATGTTACAGACTTAAAAAAAAAACTCAAGTGGGGGCTCCTGTGGATACATTAATTACAGTGAATGAAGGACTGCACTCTGTGGGTTATAGTATCACCATGGAATTTAATATCCCTCAACCCTCCTACCCATGCTGTGGGCTATTAAAACAGAATGCAATGTTCTAACATCATGGCAATGGTATGGAAGTACTAACTAGGAAAATGAAACCACATGCAGTATAAATTCAGCTCACATCATTCAGGCTTTTCAGATGATGTAGAAAGAGGGGCATGCAGTCAAAATGTTGAATGTTTACAAAGTATTAAACAAAATTCTTCTAAAAATATTGTAAGACCTTTTATTTTTTCACAGTAAAGACAGCAAATAAACTAGCCTCCTCCATATTTTGACATTTTCAATAGCCTGTTCTAGCCACAATAAAGCAAAAATTAAAGGAAAATACTTGATACTTGAGAATTCCTTGAAACTACCACTCAGTTTCATATTTGAGCAATTTGCAGTCACAGATCTGATCCTATTCATCTTTGATTTGAAATATTCTTACTTGTGCCCATTTCCAAGAACTTCTCAGTATTTTACTATCTCAGATGCTAAATGGCAAGTAAATCTCTGTAATCAGGAGCATGTGAAGTCCTACCTGAGCCCATCTACTTCATGTCAGTGCCACAATGAAGATGTGCCAAAACAGGATTCAGCGCTGTATAAATACACCTGGGATCCTGCATATTTCCTTGGGCAGCTTCTTGCTTTTAATGAATAGTTGAAGTGTCTTTGCTGTACTTTGCAGTGAATCTTGCTTCATGAAACCTACCTAAGATACATCAGTGCTGCAGTGCTGCTTTGGCATTTGCAGGACAGACATAACAATGCTAGAGACCTCAGATTTCACAGGGAAAGAGGATTACTCAAGTATCTGCAATTCAAATTTCTAGCAATGTGAGCTGCTCTCAAAGATTCTTTGGTCATAACTTGTGTTTGTCTTGCAGATAAATGCAGAATTTTCTTATCCCCAAGAGATGGTCAGCTTTGCAGTAGCACATCATGCCGCCTTCAGAAGGAACACCCTGCAGATGTGTGTCCACCTTGAGGCCCCCCTCATCTTATATGGAGCCCCTTATAATGAATCTTAAACTTTCTCAAGATCATTGCTCATTACCTAAGCAAACACTGAAGAGTAAATGAAAATAGCCATTCCCATGAAAAGGAATAATCATTTAATGGATGAAACCAAAGGCCATCGGTGCTGTGATAAGAAAAGGTTTAAAGTGCATTACTGTTGTTTCTCTGTACACTTGAGGGCTGGCTACTTGGTCAGATGGTTCAGCAATCCATGTAATCTCTTGAATGGAAAAAAATTAGGCTCAAAGTGCCAAATAGACACCCACAACATAATATCAGGTAAAACAAACATATTCCTCTTACCTCCCTCCCCAAACATTAGAGAAATAGAGAGAAATTCCAGTCATTTCTCATTACTGTGAAGGTCAGCCTAGCTGGGAAAATTGTTTCTGCTTTACAATTCCCCAAACTGTAGAAAGCAGTTAGAGTTCTGGACAAAAACTAATGTTGCATTCAAAGGGAAAAGAGGCTGATATGGCATTGCTGCAGTAATAAGAGAATTTTTTACTCTTTCCACTTCCCTGTGAACCTAATCAACTGTGACATGAGAAAATATACTGGGCTCACCCAGCCAGAATCTGACTGCCACCTGAAAATGTCCTCAATATTCCACTGTTTGGGACTTTACAATGATCCTTCCGACATCAATTTTGTACATGTACATCAAAATGCCATTAGAAATGCTTACAAACACCTCCTGCTCTCAGGCCTGCACTCAGACTCCAATCGAAGCCAGGCTATAAAGACTCCCCAGTGGTTGACTAAAGGTTTCTTTCGATTACTCATATGAAAGCATTTGGTTATGGAAAGGAATCTTGGGGGAGCCTGGGAGATCTCAAGGTTTACCCCCTGGCCTCCCTTATAAGCACACTTGAAAGTCATTAGGAGCTTCATAAATTGAAGATACCTTAAATACAGCCTTTAACACTTAATTAATGTCTGTTGAATTACTAAGTTTCCTCATTCTCTTTGAGATCTGACAACCATATGACACCTTTTCAGGGTACCACGTATGTGGCAGGAAGAAGGAAAATGTACTGAAAGGAGACAAGAACACATGGCATATCACACACTTCTTAGTTGTATAGATGTATATGTTCTTGCCTTCATACACACGAACTAATGTGCACATGCACCATATACATGATGCAGCTGTAAATGAATTTAGTCTTGATAAATGCTTGGCATATTTAATGCATTTCCTGATGACAGTTTTATTATTTCTCGGTGATGAAAAGCTGAATAAATCTGAGGCAATGGAACACAACGATATTATCACCTTCCTCTTTTGTTCTAATATTTACAGGAAATATTACAAGTGTTTGACATATGAATTGAGTATTTGATTGACTTTAATAACCATGTGATCAATAAGAAGTGATATTTTTACAGTCTAAGTTCAATATTTAAAGGGCTAGGCGTCATGAATCTTTATCAAAGTAGTCAGGCTAAAACTTTTATATTCAGAAAGTATAATTCCTCATTTTTACAAAATTCTTTACTGACCTAACATCATTAAAAGCAGAGTTGTGCTCATGAAGTCTCAACTGTATTTGAGTCAGAGGGAGGGGGCCATTTAGATATTTAGGGATTTATTGTAACTGTACTTTCTAGAAGCATTTGAACATTTCACTATATTAGAACTATTTTTGACCGACAGGAAGTCACTCTATTACCTGCATTAATGATCATTCTTAATCTTCATAAGGCACCAATTATTACATTGGTTTTTTTTTTTATCTGATCAACTTAAGTCATGCAAACACTACATATCTTATACTAATCTTTCTGTGTCAATTACCTTTTAAAAAGTTTCCCGTTATAGAAGCTTAGGATGTTACATACAAAATGAAGAGCAGCCAGACAGATTTAAAATACTAGCCACTCTTCCCAGGAAAAGCAGTGCTCATGGTCCACTAAACTGGCAGCTCTCTACTGGAACTGCTCATATAATACCAGGTAACCTATAATTTCAAAAAACTGTAATCAATAATTCAAATCAATCTTAGCTGACATTTAGAATACTTTCGAGCAGATCCTTGTTGTCTCAGCACTTATGGAAATTGTTCATTAATTGTTCATTCACATTTCCAGCACATGATTCTTTAGCAGAGAAGATGTGTGTACTTATGTTTAGTAAGTCACCTTCTCCAGCATTATTTACAACTCTTTCCTTTGTCAAAGTTATGCACATTAGAACAACTAGTACAGGAAGTTCTCCTTCTGACTGTAAGAAGAGTCATCTGTTTACATCCCAAGATGGAAAAGTAAAAGCTGTCAAGCATCCATTATCTTGCCAAAACAGGGCATTTACCGTCATGAGGGGACACACTGGTTGGAGTCTCAAGTCTGAATCAGGTGCAGTGGAAAGGCTTGAACCTGAAGCTAAAACATTATTTTAGGAGATGATTTATGGCAGCAGATGCCATAAATAGCCCTTACTTTCCAACAAATCTACAGTTTTCAGCAAAAGCTCTCTAACTTTATATTTATTGATATTTTGCAAACGAATGGGTTAAAAAAAATGAGAGGGGCTGCAGTCCTAGCGATTACAAACTTTAATTCTTCAGGTACAAAACGCCTCCATTCAGTGCTGGACCATTTCACTGGCAGGCTGCCTGTGTTTCACGGAGCAAACATTGGTCTACCAGCTGTCAGAAATGGGAAGTATGCTGATATTTTCTTGCTACTTTGTGTGGATCCTCCTCCTCAAATCATTACGCCTTATGTTGAACCATATCCTGGGAAATCTGAAAACAGCGCCCTAGTGTGAAGATTATATTTAATAGTCTGCAGCTTTCCTGTTCACTTCAAAAATGTCAGATTCAGCTTTTCTGAGCACCAGATACTATTTCCAAAGCCCACAGTGATTTCCAGGACAGGGAAATATTTGTATTTCATGACAATATTTTTTGCAAACAACTTTTGTAAAAAATTCAATGGAACAATTTATTGTACTGTTTCCATTGGAATGGAAACTTTTCAAAGTGGTGGACATTTTGTTTGCATTTAGAGGGCATCTCCCTCTGTAAGACCCCAAACAAAATGTTTTGCTAGTATTGAAACACTAGGATCTTCATCTGCTTATTTTGAACCCAGTTTCTCAAATCACAGAAGAATTGATGTCTACATGGTAAAATAAAAAGGATGAAATCAGAGACCTCAGAGTTTCATTTCAATGAAACTTTGTGGTCTACATCCTATTTTTTTTTTTATGTTTTGGTCTTCTGATTTGGAGACAAATATTTGATCATGTAATATCCTTGGCTCTGATTTTTGCCTTGTCTTAAGTCTTTCTCCTGTAAGGAAATTATAAAAGCAAATGCAGCATGTGCAGGAAAAAAAAAAAATAAATAAGTTTAGCAAATTCCAGTATCTGTTGCTCAGATGAAGATATGATAAGGCATCATTTTAGACAGCACTGGAAAACAGAGTGGCATCTGGCTGGCCTTTAGACATTTAAGTGAGGCTTTAGCAAGGACTGTGATCTCACTTTTTATGATTTGAAAAAAATAATATTGTTAACTTAGAGAACCTGATCAAGACTTTCAAAAACACTCTGAAGATGAGACAATTTTTTTTATCAACTCGTGAAGGTAAATACTGTATACAGCTTTTGAGCATTTTAAGGAACAGTTTAAGTCACTACTTGACAAAGGGTAGGATATAAAGCTAGAGAACTTGGAGATGTTTCCATATTTCACTGAGTTGTTTGAAGTTTCTCTGAAAGTTTTCCACTAAACTTGAGTGCTATGCAAGCCATGATTACTGTAGAATAGCTATGCAGTATCTGGTGCAAAATAGCAGTAATGACATTTCTTTTCCTGAGTAATGGCCCCACCTAAGGCATATCAGATGTATATGCTGACACTTTTAACAGCAATCCCCCTTTTTTGTTTATGAATAATTGCTCTTCTGCTTACTCCATTCCCCCTTTGACCTACAGAGCCCTCAGATAAATATCCCAGGGATATCCTCTTTGTGTTCCAAGACACTGAGTAGTTTAATGACTTGTAAGAGTACCTATTTTAGCCTTTAAATAATTTATGTGTTGGATTTCCTCAGTAAACACTGGAAATGTCCTGTATAGAAAAAAGAGCACAACCATTCTTGTAGCTTATACTTTAAACAAAGTTGCAGTTAGAAAACAAAGCAAAACAAAAAGGAATGATCACCTGCTTGACAGGATCAGTTATCTATGGGAGGTGCAACCATCTCATCTCAGCTGAAAAATGGAATTCAAGTATTTTGTTAACAGGCAACTTAAAATTTACAATTTGATTCTCTTGGGTAAGTGTGAAAAAAAAAATGGAAAAAGAATACAAAAGCCAGACTTTTCATCTGCCAACCTCCCTTAGCTAACTGTACTCTCTCAGCATTTATATGCACTTCCTAGGGAAAAGCACATGTGCAGTTGCCTTCAAAAGCCCTCTGTTTTTCTTTTATTTGCTTACTTGGGGGTCTGGACTGAAACTTCCTATGGGTAAGACCTGGCACAAAGACTATTCTCTTGAATACCTTTTCTGTAAACATTCTTTACTGCATCCTCAAGTTTGCTTGCTGTACCACTGACTAGTGGATCTGGCCTACACAAAAGGTTCAGTACTGTTTCTATTGTTTTCTTTAGTGCATCTTTACCAATGTAATCCTTAGAATAGCACAAATATTGATTATTTAGAGGAATTAAAGTATCTGCAATAAAGTTCACTTTATAAAGTTTCTTAACGATGATGTGTCTGTGATGTTGTGAAGTACAGATACCCGAATTTGTGTACATTCAAGAGTTCAGTAATTCAAATAAATACAGACTACTGAATGAACCTGGCTGAATTTTCACATTTGCAAATGGTCATTTTCCTGTGATATAAGCCATCGATAAGAATAAGATTTTTCTAAGACATCCAGAGGCTGAAACCTTTACTTTGGGTCCTTCAAGGGCTAAGTAATTTCTGCAGTTTACATCAGTGTAAGTGCCACAGTCCTTCTGAAAAGTAGACCAGAGCTTATTCAAGAGACTAGAATTAGACTTTCACACAGTATTATTTAATTTAAACTTATCTTCACTCCCTTTGTCCAAAGGCTAATAGAATATAATTACACTAGGCTCGGAAAAAATTGATAATGTTGTAGGCAGCCTTACATTCAAAAATCCCTATTGTCAATTTTCCCCAGTAACTCTGTCAGTGACATGCTATTGCATCTCCCTGTTATAATCAAGTGAGATGAAAATTATTCTGAAAAGTAAATGTATGAGGAAACAACAAGGAGGTACATATCAATACAGTGGTTGCAATGGCCCACAGTGCATGCACCAAAGCAAAGGTCTTCATTGCCTTACTGTCGACTTTTAGGCCTCTTTTCACAGATGTTGAAGGATGTTTTAAATTAGCCTCAACAACTGCATGACCAGGTTTGATTAAGAGGTGGTTTCTACTGCACTTCAGCAAATCGAGTTGTGCCAGCTCTGGGAAATGTCCAATGGAAAGAAAATGGATGGGCATGAGAATTCATCTGGGTACCTCATTTTAAGCATTTCCTCCCACTCCAGAACGCCTGTAGACAAATATATTCACATCCATTTCTGAACAAGATTTAGGTATATAACATAGAGGTGCATGATGAGCACATTTAACCAGTGCAACGCTTTTACACCAGTTTAAAAGTACTGCCCTCTAAATGCAAAGCTTTAACTAAGTTAGTCCTCTACAATGAAATGATGCCTATGTTGGGATAATTTCTATAAGTGTAGATAAGCCTTCCATAAATACTTTACTATGCATTTTTAAATTAAGTTGAAAAGCTTCTACACTTTCTGAAAAATTAATGTGAACATTTTTTGAGAAAACAAAAAAAAAAACCAAAACGACAGCAAAGAGGATTAAAATAAAACCATTAAAAACCCCAAACATTAAAATTCTGACCCTCCCTCCCCAGGAGTTGATCTTATACTTGCAGTTAAATATGTAAGCAACTCTCACTTGTTTTCCTTTGCGTACAGATTACTGACATTGCTACAGGTTAAGACTGAATTTTAAAGCTATTTCTGCTACTAGCAAGTGCTTGCTTTTCAACATTTTAAAGTGAAGATGTGAACAAACCTTTGAAAAGTGACTGAATATTTCAATGCCAATATATTTTGCATGTAAAATATAAAAATCTCTGTGTTGCATTTGAAATCTGATAAATATTTATTATCAATGCTGTTTGCTTTTAATCTGTTCAGGATATCATTCCTCCAGCTTTTTAGTACTTAAACAAAAATGGCATTTACATTACAATGTTGCTTGCCAACAATCTCATTTTCTGGTTTAGTCAGCAGCCTTCATGCTTGATTAGTCTTTAATTATACAAATACCTACATATTTAAAAAGTTTTCTTTTTTCCATACTTTGAGCATGTAATTATTTTCTCTTGCATGCAATAACCTTTAATTTTAGGATTAAGCAACTGATTCTCTTTAGTATGGATGGATTTTTTCAAGTGTTAAAGCAAATTTGGTTATTGTATTATGAGTAGGAAAATTAACTTTAGGAAAACCTTTCATTAGTGCATTTGACAGCACACTGAGCAGCTGACAGAAACTTCAAAATATTCAAAATACTTGAAAACAAAATAGATACCAAAACTGTGTCCTCTGAAATTAACAGCAATGCTTCTCTAAATTCAATGAGTGAGTGATTAGGGCTGTGCAATTCCTTTTTTCAATACTCCTTGCTTCTGTAGCATTTGTTTTACAGCAGTGCCCAGAAGCCCAGCGCAAGATCAAAGTCTCATGGCACTATACAAAAAAAAACCAAACACAACAAAACCATCAAACAACAATGAAAGAAAACCAAAACAAACAAAAAACAGAAACCAAAAAATTGGAAAAGTTTGAGGTCTAAACATATCAAATAATGGTGGGAGAATCAACAGAAGAACACAAGGATGAAGTGACGTGCCAGGCAATGATAGAGCTGGGACAGCAGTCTGGCATTCTTGACTCCAACAACCCATTTATGAGAGAACATTGCTTCCTGATGCAAATTATTTTTCAGAAGTAAATTCAATAGTCAGAGGCTTAACTTGATAATGAGATTAAAGCTAAAGGTGCAGATTGTATGGAGCAGTGAAGAGATACACACCCTCCCCTGTCCTTTCTTTTCTGCTTCTCTTTCACTCATGAGAGCGTGGACTGCAGAATTTGGGTCTACAGGACTGACACATGTTATCTCTATACCTCCTTGTACATTTGAAGTACCAGTGACTTCCCCCTAGACATACTCTTTGAATGTCTATAGGGAAAACATCAAGAATTTTTAGAATGGCTTGGTTTCTCTCAGGTTTTGCTTATTTCTATATTTGTTTTACATGAACTGAAAATTCTGTCAGACATACATTTTGATTGCATTGAGAACATGTTTCACAGACAGAAGACAGTTAAAAAAAAAAAAAAAAAAAGGAGGTTGTAATTCTAAGTCAGGGAAGGAGAAGAGGGGGAAACCTTCCTAATGGCATATTGAGCTTGCTCCTGTCTCATTTGTTAGCTGTGTGAAACCTGCCAACTTCCCTAGTAGAGTTAGTTCTTGTTATAAAGTGAAAAGTTGCAGAGGTAGTTTAGAAACATACTCAGCATCTTATTGCAGACTGGTGATCAGTGATACAATTCCAGCCTTTCACAATACTAGTCCTTCTATTTGCTGGTGTCTTTCTCCCAGTGGAAAAGGTCAGTAGGAATAAAGGCTCTGTGGATAACAAAGACATTGCTTTTCTACACTCTCCTCCTAAGAACATTTTACTTTTCCTCCTAAAAATCAGGTTTTGTCTCTGGGGAATTGCATGCTGTTAGAAGCTGTGCTTTCCGATGAGCACTGTGAATAAGATTGCCTCTTCCTTACTTACCCCTTCCTGGATCTTCATCCCAGTACAACTCTGATCCACATTAGCTGCCCTCCCATAGCCCTCAAGGCACCCACGTTGGCAGCTCCAGCTGGCACTCTGTGAGGTGTGCCCATGTCCCTGGGGAAGGGTCCACAGGAAATCAGTCCTTCAGCATCTCCTGTCCCAGCTGCTGACACCAGTCCATAAGGAGAGCATTACCCATGCTGGGAGAAGAGCCAGAAGAGCCAGCACTCCAGTAGAGTTTGTTGCAGAAGCAATTATAAGGTTACAGTGGTGAAAACCATGACAGCATTACCAACTAGCATTTTATTTCTTTTTCTTATTGCTCGTTACAGCATTCATTCAGAAATATCTTCTGATATCAATTTACTGGCCATTGCTATGACAAATTACTGTTCTGTAGCACAGATGCTGATGTTGCTGCATCCATATTTTTAGGCTTTTCTTTATAACATCTGTAATTTTGATAAGAGTCTAGGGTTCTCTCAGTTCTGATTGCTTCCCTGGTGTTATTTATAAGCGTGGAAGTATTTCCTAACACATATACAATGATACTGCAGCCATGATGACTGCTTTAAAGAATCTCAGCTCTTTCAAGATCCAAAATTCACCATCATCAGTCTTTTATTAAAAGGATAATGTTAGCAATATGTGATTTGCTATTTTCATGTATCTATTTTTCTCCCTTGGAAACTCAGCTTTGCCTACCGATCTCTTCCAAAAACATAATCCAGCTTCATTCTCTAAACCTAGAGTCCTCCTGGGATATTTAATCATGTCTAAGCTATAAGGAATAAGTCAAGTTGCTCTCCTGGAGGAAATTCTTCTAGTTTAAGGTATAGTTGCTGATGCAAATGATAAGCTGAAATATGGAAATGTTTCAGAAAAAAAAAAAGCCAACAAACTTGCATTTGATAACAATGAACCATTTCAGCAGATTTCAAATAATCACCTTGAATTAAAGTTTTCAATTTCTTTTGTTAAATCAATATTTTTAAGCAACTCAAGGTAATAAATTGTTTATATGCAACTTAAGCTGTTTTTAAACAAAACTTTCCCCAGCTTTTTCAGTTTTTTAGATTTAAAAGAGTAGGGGACTTTTTTGGTTGATTGAGTTTTTTGGAGGTTGGGGGTATATACAATTTACTAAAATGACAACACACTTGAGAAAAATAAATGAACAAACAATAACAAAAAAGCCTAGAACATTTCTGATAAGTTTAAGTTACTACAATATTAAAATTAAAAAATTGTACGTTTGACAGGTTAGACTCACAGTAACAGAGCTCATCTGGTTTCTTGTTCTATTTCCTTTACTTCATTTCCATTCTCAGCTGGTGGCAAATATCTTCATTTCTTGATGTTGTCTTGGATCAGCAGCAAAAAATACAGTGGTGCTTGTACACGGACAGGTTGTCCTAAAAATCTTTCAGACTTTGCTTGTAGAAGGAGTATTAGAAATCTCACGGGAGATTTCTCTTCCAGATTAAATTTTTATAGTGGTGTCCCTCCAGACCAACAACCTCTTTCTCTCCTCCTGTTGTGGATTCAATCAGTGTTTTATACATTAAGAAAAAAATAAATTGAGAGTATGTAGTCAACTACAAGTCTATCATTTAAAATTTTTGTAAAATTTTAGGATCATTACATATTCAAGATATCAAGTCTGATTGCTTATTTCTTACTGCTGGAATATGTATTCTCGTGTGCTGCTATATACCTATTTGTTTTAGTTAGCCTTACTTATACCTTAACCCACTAGGAGCTCTTAGAATTACCCATTTGCTGGCTTGTGCTCAAGGTGGCAACCTCTGACCTTTTGATTTTCCATTTTCCACATAATTAATTGTTGGTCACTTCAAACAAATATTGGCAGAGGAAGGGGGAAAATGAAACAAGAAGGATTTGGAAAGCTCACGTTTCCAGCCCAACCCCTTGGATAAAAGGATAGTTTTTTTTCGTCTGCCTAATTTGTTTCAAGTTGCAGCACTAAGGTCAGGCTAAGCCAAGAGAATGAATGGAATAAACGTCCTGATGGGCTGCCCGAAGCTGCCTGGTGTTACAGATCAGCATAAAACCAGCTCTCTTCCCTGTGCCTGGGCCGATGTAACTCACTGGAGTGGCAAATTACATCAGACCTACAGCTGTAACCCGACATTATGATTAATTTGATCAGTAATTTCTCCTGTTTTTCATTTTAATCGGTGTGACTATTCTGCTGTGGCAGGTCTTTCAGATCTAATTAAGATAAATTTCAGAGTAAAAGACTTGGCAGAATTTTCGAGTCAAATCCGAGCGTCAAGTGTGAAGACCTGCAGCACCAGTCAATCAATTTCCAGTAAAGACGGCGGGCTGTAACTCAGCAATCAACCCATTAACACTTAAGCAAATTTCATAATCTCCAGGCCTGTGCTTAGTCACTCTTTCAAAACATTCTACCTACTAATAAAAAAAGAGAAAGTATTATGTTTTTTAAACACCTGTCTTAAATTGCATGTGCTAAAGCCACCGTCGGAATCCACAAGTGGACACTGATAGATCTCTGTAGCACGGATGAAAAAGGCTTAATTTTCAACTTTAAAACACAGCCTGGAGTGACTTTTTTTTTTAGTTTTCAGATGCTCATTAGTACAAGGAGCCTTGAATGGCATAACATCGAGACTACAACAGTTCTAGAATATTCCTCCTCCACCAAATTCAACAAGCCCAGCAGATGCTCTCTGTTCACTTCTTCCATTTCCTTCTAAACAGAAGTTCTTCTCTCACAGAACTAGAAACCTGTGATTATTTGTAATTTAAATAATATATCATGATTATTTGTAATTTAAATATATATACATACTATTAAAACGAAGTAAGGAGTATGAAAAAATAAGGGAAAATAAAGAAATAAAGCAGTAATTTGGGATATTCCATCTACATAAATTTTTGGAAATAGGAGTGAGAAGAGAAATTAAGATAAATGACCACTAGGAAACACAATCCACAGGTTTCAAACGAGTATCTGAGGAGCTGTGTCATTTTTTTCTGTCTCTAAGGTCCTCAAGAGTTTTCCTGTCTGGTCAGAGAGATTTTGGGAACAAAAGACCTTACAGAAATATGGATCCTTTCCCAAATTTGTCCTGGGATGATATTATTTATTTATTTCCCTATTTATTAAATACTTAGTTACTATAGAGACTTTATTAAATGCTCCTATTTCAGAAGCAAGAGCTCTGTTTTCCTCTCCTTCAGAGAATTCTCTAGCAAATGGTTTCCTATATTAGCCTCAGCTTCTGCCCCTTGGGTGCTAATAATGCCAGTTGTTTTGCTCTAAGATTAATTTCCTTTGCTTTAAATGTGAGTCAGACACCAGAACTCTGTGTGCTTCTGAAAATAGCAACACCTGCAGAGTATATTTGGATGGACCAGGCAGCCAGTGCTCCAACTGAGAGAAGGTTTCCTCAGGGAACAAAGAAACTGGCTTATAAAGTCTCTTTGAGAACCCTTAAACATCTCTTTGCTCTGTTTAAACACAGTATTCAATAGCCTTTCACCTCAAAGACCCAATGCCTCAAAGACCCCAAAAAAGCAGTGAGCTTCTAGGAGCCGGAAGACAGCTGAGGAAAAGATATGAAACCCTACACAGGGTTCCCCCAGAAGGGATGAGGAGGATTCAGGGAGCACCCAGAAGAACTGAAAAGAGGAAAGGATGCCCTGGATGCAATGAAACTCAAAACCAATGTATTTTCTCAAACAAGTTTCAAATCTGTGAAAAGGAATGTCTGTGTTGTTTCACAGAACTATCACAGAAGCAGTGGCAAAAGGAAAAGCCCAAAACAAAAGAAGTTGTTGTGAATGATAACAGCACTTGGATATGTTAAAAGCATGTTTGTATGGTATATCAGTATAAGCATGACTTTCTAGTTAGCAGAAATTTTCAGATGAATACTCTCTTCTTTACCACCTTTACCAACTCAGAAAAAAAATCATTAAAATGTAAGAATACTCAGAAATCCAAAAATGTCAGTAGAAAAAGTTTTTTGTTGGAAGGGGCAGAGGATGAAATTCACAAAAACATTCTTAAGAGTCCAAAGACGATTTAATTGAGATGATTGCAGTGGAAGTTCCATGTTATTAATTTAGAGTTGAGATCTAGATCATAGAATCACAGAACGGCTTGAGTTGGAAGGGACCTTTGAGATCATCTAATTCCAACCCCCTGCTATAGGTAGGTACACCTCCCTCTAGACCAGGTTGCTCAAAAATCATCCAGCCTGGCCTTGAATTCTTTCAGGGAGAGGGCATTAACAGCATCACTGGCAGCCTGTTCCAGTGTACCATCACCCTCACAGGAAAAATATTTCTTCCTAATGCCCAGTCTAACTCTACCCTCTTCCAGTTACAAACCATTTCCCCTGTTATGTCAGGTACTGAAAGGTCCTCCCTGAAGCCTTCTCTTCTCCTGGCTGAAGAGCCCCAACTCTCAGCCTGTCTTTTCATACTTCCTGGAAACACACCTAAGATCAGCACTAAAACAGGCTCACTCTAAGCAGGTGATGGGTATGAAGCTTCTTGAATAAATATGTACTTGATGTGTCCGTATTGCCTGTTGCCTTGTGTTCTATCTGATGTCCAACTGACACCAAAATTGGGAAACCTTGGAAAATGGGTACAAACCCCTGCCTTGCTCACCATTTATTATATATATATATATTTGTCAAGCTGATTGTGAAGTAACTTGGGAACAGATTCTGACAGTCAGACATTGCACAGCATCATGCAGCAGGAAAGTGAAATTATATTATCAAAATTTAAAAAAAAGTTTCAATGGTATGGCTGGTGTCATAATATTGATAAAGTTTTTTTGATCTCAGGAGCCCATGAGCACAAGAAAATTAAACAGGTCTCTAATATGAACACAGACATAAACACAGGCCCCTTGACTATGCTCCTTGTGAACTTATCTCAGCTTCCCTGTTCAAACAGAATTCATTGTTTCTTGTGTATCTTAAAAATATGTAAATTTACCATAGTGTCAGTACACACTGAGATTTCTTTAAAGTGGATTTTTCCTTAATGAGAAGCCAACCAGTGAATGGGGCTGGGGGAAAAGGGAAGGGGAGGTTTGGGTGTTGTGACTGTTGGAGCCTCAGGCATCTGTGTACACATTCTCCTTCATTTACAGCTGAGTGTTGCAGCCTTTCTGCTTTTCTTTTCTCCTTTGTTATAAAAGTGTTGAGGTGCCAAATACATTATTTAAGATTAGTATGAAAATTTAATCTGAAGGAGGTTCTGTTTTTGCTATCCTAGTTTGCTATTACTTGGAAGATTTTTTTCTGCCGTTGTCATCTCTCCACTTCCCTTCTTCCCTCCTTTTATTATTATTTTTTTCTTGCTCATCATCTTCCGTCAGCTCCAGTTATTGCAGGTAGGCTTCTATGACAAAAAAGTGCTTTAGGAAATAGTTCTGAAAATGGTCAGAATAATTTTACAGTGGGGCAATCCCTGGGGGATTTCCTGTTTGTCTGTTCCTATCCACACATGAACAGAGCAGTAGAAATCATTGGGAATTCTTCTAGTCCTATACTGTGACTCTTTATTTTATTTATTTATTTGTTTGTTTGTAGATATGTCTGTAGGTAGGCTGATTTTATCTATACCACTAAAACAGACAGCAAATGTCAGCACCAGAAGCTAACCTCCCATTTGGAGCCAGTTAAATACACATTGCGGATACAAACCACCTCATCCTGGCAGTCAAGCAGAAAAATTGGCTACTTAGTACTTGGCTCATCTAACTTTACACAGTGTATAATCAAGATCTTACGGCTCCAGAAATTTAATTGAATGGAAACTCTGTAAAAGTGCTAACTATGTTTTCGAGTTGCAACGTGCTGACCATTCAAGAACCTATACAGTTTGCTCTGTAATAACATTAAAAATGCACAGGAAAGTTATATTTGGAGAAGCATATTTTCCCAGAAGTAGAAGTTTCAAGGTCCTCAATTTACAACATGAGCTAGGTTGCCTTTCACCTTTTGATGGCTTTGTCTCAATCAACTGACACAACAAAAGCAAAAATAAGACAACAATTATCTACATGAGGAATTTCACCATTTTAAAATGAAGGGGTGAGGGTCCTTCCATCGTCTACCTGACCCACAACCCACTGAAATGCATCTCTGCTTTGGAAAATTCTCCTTGGGTTTGCTACCCTTTGCAAATCAGTTATAACCTTTCTTCTGCTGTGATTTTGCCTTCACTAGTATACATCTGGGACCTCATTGCTTATGTAATTACAAGAAGTCAGGCCCTGGAACCTAAAGTAAGGTTTTTCACCTTTCTACATAATCATTAAAAGCCTTTCTAAATGTAATAGTTTTATAACTACAATCCAGCCCACTGAACTGAGCAAAGAGTGCTGATAAAATTAGAGCAGAGTATTACAGAACAATCTGACAAGAATTGTTTTGAGAGTTTTAGCTGGTGTACTGTGCCCCAGCAGTATTAATTTCTGATCATCCAGCAACAGTACCTCAATCAGGTATACCTAAGCAAGTCACTTTCATTTAATTTGCTTTCTGAAGGACATGACAGCATCTGTACATTTTGAGATGTAATTGCTGTTATCCTTCAGAGTTTTTGAAACAAACACAATCATCCTCCTGAATTACTGACTTTCCATGACAATTTTTTGAGGTTGCATTGTTCTAAACTAATATCTCTCAGACAGATCCTGAATAATGTAAGAGGATAAAGCCCACATGAAAAAATCAAGAATTCAGAAATGAAATTTAAGCTGGCAAACTTTAACTTAGCTGATCTTTATTCCCTTAATATTCTTCAGACAAACCCCATTTCATTCTGCTTCATAAAGATCATTACCTTAGAGGCCATAATATCTCTGAATTTAATTTTCAGCCTATTTTGAAGATAAAGCATTAGACATTAAAAAGAATCCACATTCTAAGCAGCCGTGATGAACTGGATATACAAACTGTTGCCAAATGTGTGCTCTCTCCTTTTTTTGCTTTATGCTAGTACAGTGAAAAACAATTTCAGATCCAGTCTTCAAGCTAAACCTATGGAGTTAAAACTGCTTTTCTCTGCAGGATTTAGGATGAAATGTCAAATTTCATGGAGGAGATCTCAGTATTGCTCTGCTGTAGAAAATATCCAACCACATTCTTCAGCCATATGTCAAGTGCAAGAGCCGCTCCTCTGGAGTTATTTCTGAGCATTACTTGTTTGCATATTAATGAGTTTCACTGTTCTCAGTAATGTGACACAGCATGTTCAAGTTCTTAAGTATTTCTTAATTATTTCTTAATTTCTGATCTTAGAAAAGCTTGAGGAGCATTACACTTGCTGTAGACATGGCTAGAAGGCCAAATCAATGGCCCTTGCACACATCATTATGGCTAGTGCTGAAGCACTATACTTAGTCTAGGTTTCTCTAGTGGGTGTCAGTACATAGCATACATGTATAGTTGAACAAATTTAGGTATTCACAGCAACTATTCATGTTGAGTAGAGGATGTAAGGTAAACCTTCCCCCTACCTCCTCCCCCCAGTTTCTTCATTAAAGCTGCACCAAAGCTGACAACCAATGGGTTATAGTCCATTGGCTGTTGGTCAGAAAGTGTCCCAACCATGTGGCTGGCTTAGCAGTACTGGCTGGACTCAGCCTAGTGGGAAGCACAGACCTCTCACTTTGGTAATTTTCATTAAGTTTTTTGAACTAAAACCTCCTCAGAATACTTGAATCCCATCTTCCACTACTGTCTGGTCTGCAACACCCAGAATGTCCTCAGAAGGGTAGTTATGAGGATACAGTTGCTAAAGAGAGTGCCAAAGTAACTCCGTAAACACATAGACATTGGCACCTCCAATTCCTATGCAAGGAATTGTTGAATTTACTTGCTCTTACTGCTCATCTGTGAGATAAGACTCTGCAGAGCCATCAGTGGAATCAGAGAATCACACACGGCTGGAAAAGACCTCCAAGATCATCAGTCCAGTTATCAAACCACCACCACTGGGTCCACTAACCATGTCCCTCAGTGCCACGTCTGCCCTTTTCTTGAAAACCTCCAGGGACAGTGACTCTACCATCTCCCTGGGCAGTCCGTTCCAATGCATTACTGCTCTTTTTGAGAGGAATTTTTTCCCTGATTTCCAACCTGAACTTCTCCTGGCACAACTTGATGCCATTCCCTCTCATCCTATCACTGTTACCTGGGTGAAAAAGCCAACCCTCACCTCACAACAGCTCCCTTCAGGTAGTTGTAGAGAGTGATAGTGTTTCCTCTTGAGCCTTCTCTTCTCCAGACTAAACAACCTCAGTTCCCTCAATAACTCCTCATAAGACTTGTGCCACAGAACCTTCACCAGCTTCACTGCACTTTTTTGGACACGCTCCAGGGCCTAGAAACTGCTCCTCCTGGTCTGTATCTGGAGGTTATAGGTGAGACTGGAAGTACTCACAATCAGAAGAGATTTAAAGTGGGACCAGCGGATGTATGAGAGCTAAGATTCCAAGTTCAGATTTCAAATTCTTGAGATATATTCATTGAGATCATCCTGTTTTTCTTCTTATTTGAAGCCTAATTTCTGTAAGCTATTTTCTATTCTGTGAGCTAATTTCTGTTCTGTCTGGAAAATGGAATGAGGTAAAAGTATTTAGCAGGCAGTTATAGCAACATACAGAATTTGTAATTAGTATGCATATACTAAAGCTTCACCAAAACAGTAAAATGTAACAGAAGCACCTCTGGAACCATTCCTGTCTCTGTGTTTCAATAATTTGCATATTAAGGGTCCCAAAGCAGTAACTAGCATGACAGACTGGGCATTAAGTGGTGCCTAACAAGCCTTTAAGACAATTTACAAGAGAAACTCTAGAAACATTATACTCTATTGTAGGAAAAAGCTCAGGAAGCAAGGACACATTTACAATGGACTTTTAAGTCATCTATCTAAACCATTACAAAATCAGATTTGATGCAATTCAGTTGCAACTTGGGTTAATGCAGGTTTAACTGGCCACAATAAGCAAACATAGCTTATTGTAAGCCAATTCCCTTAATTGCTTCAAAAAGGATTTTTTAATTATTAAGCTAATGCAGCTTAATTTCTGTAGCAAATGGCTGAAGCCAGCAGTGTGAATAAGACTTTTGAAGTGTGGTCTCAAAATCTAGGGAATAAAGTGAAGAGAGACTGCTCAATATTACTAGCTTGCTTCTAAGTGCAGTTTCACTACCCAACAAAAGAGGCGCTGCTCACTTTTCAGATCTCCCTGGCATTTCTACAGAACCACACTTGCTGGCATAGTCAAAGCCATTCTTGCAGGACATGAATACTGCATGAAACATATTGTGTGAGAACACCGAAGTGTAAGAAATTCAGACCATGGTTTTATAGCTCTTCTGTTTCTGTTCTATTTCTGTACAGGAGTTCTAAGATGGAAAGAGTCCAGTATCAGTTTGAGTGCCATAGCTGTTGACATGGTCTATTAGAAAACATTCATGTTGGCAGAGTGAGCCAAGGACTGGTATTAATTCTGGCATTCTGATCTCTGGAGTCTATACCAAGCCTCTTAACAGAAGTATTTGATCCTAATCAGGACAAACTTTAGGACTGTGGATTGAAGAGGAACTGCATTCCATCCATCCATCTCTTGCACACATACACTAGTGGAAGCTCTACTTCTTTTAGGGACAGTCAGGATCACCTGCTGCTAAAATGAGCAGTTAATTTTGCTGCTCTCATAAGTTATGAGGTGTGACTGCTGGGAAAATGCTCTTTGTAAAGATCTATGGAAAAAAAAAAACGAAAAAAACAAGATAGTTTTCTATGGGTTTTGTGGTATGGGCTATGTGTGTATGTATGAACAAAAGATGTTTACTCTTCAGAAAGAAACAAGCTAGGACCATCATTAATTATGGTTTTCTGACTTACCTTTTGGCCTGTTCTAAGCTGCTTGCCTATAAAGATTAACTACTGTGAGGTAGAATTTATTTTGTATGGCCAGAAGTTAATTTGATTTCCCCCTGCAAAGGGACTATGCACCTCCTTTTACTAAATCATTAGAGATTTGTACACAGTGCCTTACCTGCAATGGGTTTGGTGAAGTAAGAGGAGATGGAAGGCCGTGCCCTGGTGACTGGCTTGGTTTCTGAGGGGAACTGGAGGACTGTGGGACTGAAGGCTGCTGACTCTGGCTTTGGGGCTGTGTTTGGTTCTGCTGTGGAGGTGCTGATGGCTGTGGCTGTGGCTGCTGGGTCTGCTGGGGTGGCTGTGGAGTCTGTGACTGCTGAGTTTGCTGCTGCTGCTGCTGGCTTTGCTGCTGCTGCTGCTGCTGCTGCTGTCCTTGCTGTTGCTGCTGCTGCTGTTGATGCTGGAGCTGCTGAAGATGCTGAAGCTGTTGAAGCTGGGAGTTCAGGGATGAGGTAGCTATGAATAGAAGAGAGAGGAAACAGTTTTGTAGGTTTCAGCATTACCTGTCATGTTAAAGATATCCTTAAGTTCTTAAGTTCTGATTCTAATATATTGTGGGGCATGGTGTCCAGTAAGGTCAGCTGGTGTCAGACTTGAGGTCGTGGCAAGAAATTAATTAACATGTTCCCAGCAATGAATGCTGTGGTTCCATGCTAAGAGATGGGCTTCTGTGAGGACTTCTGTGAAAGCTAATCTGCAGTGGGGCTACAGCTCTGTGTACTGCACAGGCCTCCAAGCTGACTGGCAGTCTTGGCTCAGACAAGGTTACAACTGAAGCCAATGGGAACTTTCCCTGCCAAAGAAGAGTCTCAGGATAACACTGCACATATTGTGGCAAGCGCTCATAACACAAACTGGTGCTGTTACATAGAGCCAGATAAAGCCATAGTTGTAAAATAAAGAATGCTCTGAAAAGAGCTTTGTAACATCTATATACTGCAGGTGTCAAAAAATAGAATGTTCAACAGTGAATTTTTTGGTACAATACATAGGTAGAAAAAGTACTCAATAAAATGCATGCCTCTGAAATTACAGCTGCTCCTTATAATTCACAGCTAAAAGCCATAAATTTCTCCTGGTGAAACAACATAGGCATTTTGAAAACTTGCACTGCTTGCTTACTTCTGGTAGCAAAAGTCTGTCATGCTGTGCAAGCATGTGCTCCAAAGTGGTCTTCCAGTACCCAAAGGAGGCCTACAGGAAAGCTGGGGAGGGACTTTTTGTAAGGGCAGGTGGTGACAGGACAAGGGGAAATGGATTTAAACTGGAAGAGGTAGATTTTGACTAAATATTAGGAAGAAGTTCTATGAGAAAATGGAGCAGTTTTCCAAGCAAGGTTGTGCATGCCCCTTCCCTAGAAGCATTCAAGGCCAGGCTGGATGGAGCTCTGAGCAACCCGATCTAGAGGGAGGCGTTCCTGCCTACAGCAGGGGGTTGGAAGTAGATGATCTCAAAGGTCCCTTCCAACCCAAACCATTCTGTGATTCTATGAAATGTGAGCCTTGGAAACCAGTAGCTCTCATCAGTCTTTAGGCACAAAGCTTCAAACTTTATCTCCCTAATTGACTGAGGCATTGATTAAACTCAAGTAGTTTGCCACAGGGACATCGCTAAAGAAGAGCACATTTAAAGCAGCAGCCAGAATACCACAGGAACCTGGTGCTTTCTCAGATTACTCCCTGAATAAGTCACCTGGGGCTCTGTCACTACACAGCTTTGGGGTTGTGACAGATACCTATAGGATTCCAAGTTGAACAGCTTATAAGGTCAGCACACTACTTTACCCTCTGTACTGCATTCCCAACACCATTCTGTATGCTAAGTTCCATCATCAGAAGCCAAAGTAAACTGGGTGTGAATCAGATCCGTTGTTTCTAAAATGAGATTCAGATGTCATGGACAAAAACACTGTTTGGAAACTGGCAGATAAAGCCAAGTTATTCCTACTTCTTTTAGTGTTGAAATACTTGTTTCAGCTTTCCAGATGTTTATACCCTGGGGATGAACCTAAAGTCTTGGTATGGCTTATGAAATCAATAAACCATAAATTGGGTGGTGGTTGGGGGGGGGGGGGGGGAGGGAGGGAAGGGGAAGAAGTAACAGTAATAAAAAGGGAAGGGAAAAGGAAAATGAGAAAATTTAGGCAGAGTGGGTAAGCCAGAAAAGTCTGTACGGAGGCAGACTAAAAGATTTGGCAGGAAGAGCTGTTGGTCACCCCTACCTACATGCACAGCTGATCTAAATTTAGTTTCATCAAAGGTAAGATTCATACTACAAATAAGTCTTTGCAAAAATTACTGTTGTGGATGTGACTACAACAAATGACCTGAATAAAGTGAAGGAGGAGGAGTGGTAAGACCAATATATTCCAATCATTAAAGTTACTCATAGCAATTTGGCTTTTCAACATAAAACAGAGTGACCACTAACATATGAGATAGCTCATGCAAAAGAAATCGACCTGCAGAAAGCATACACTCCATTAATTCCTTCAGGAGAATCCAGAACCAAAGGCCCTAAAGTCAAAGGGGTAGAAAGTAAAAGTATAATCTAAGGAATATGAGAACAAAGAAAGGAGGTGTGCGTACCAGAAAGCAACTGCACACACAAATATTAACCACACTGTGAAGCACCTAGGATGGCAAAGAATACTGTTCACATATTCCATCTTTCCATCTGTAGGTGTATATACAGAGGGAGAAGAACTTCTCCAATTCTCATGAGAAAAAAATCTGATTAGAACCAGCTCTTTAGCTTGTGCAGGCTATTTCCTCACCTGTGGTAGCTCATCTGTCTGGACAAATCATTGATACCACGAACAAAGACTTTAAATACAAATGTTCTTACTGCTTCTATAGAGAAATGAATGCAATGAGTGGTGTAGTTTGTAATGTATGTGGCTTGCAGAGAGGAATGGAGAGTCATTTTATATCAAATGTGCACAACTGGGAAGAACGAGATTTCTTTATAGCAAATTGAGATACAGTGATTTTTTAATTTTATTTTATTTTATCTTTTTTGTGCAGCAGTAGTCCTCAAACACTTCTCTACAATATGGCACTCTTATAGGCCTTGGCTTGGAATGGATTTGTAAGAATGCCCAACATTGCACACAGTGCATTGAGGGGAGAGGAAAAAGCATTCAAGGTGTAGGGGAGGACATCTACAGAAATATTTTTGGAATATAGAACATATATTCCTTCTCAAGAATGCCTTTCACCTAGAATTTGAAAAATATAGCAGTTGAAGTAATGCTAAAAGTATCAATCTAACATAACATGAAGTAAGAGAAGATGGAGGGATCATTGTATCTTGATAACATAAAACTGCAAAAACAGGACTGTGTTAAATTTTTATCAGGGGTCCTGTGACTGAACTTAGAGTATATAACAAATATCTGTTGATACAGTGATAACAGTAAAAGCATCACTGCCTGAATTTTGTAAAATGGTGACATGCAAGGAGCCCAAAGTATACAGGAAATGAAGTTTCTTGAAAAATCAAACTAATGAAGAAGTGGTTAAAATGAACTATAAGTCTATTCTTTTATATATTTTCCTATGCCTCACAGGAATCAGGAAAGTAATAATAAATAATAGCATTGATGTTTCCCACTGAGCATACGATTTTTTTTCAGAGTTCATTTTAATATTTCTAAGCAGGGCTATTAGTTGCCTTGCAAGTGAAAAGTTGTTGAGTCTAAACCACAGACAGGAACATAATGGTCTGTATGCTTACCAGAGGACCCACACTTTGTGAAATCCAGTTTTACTGAGTGTATGAATTAAATTGCTTACATATATAATTGCTTATACATATTGCTGTGACATGTTAGGATTTACTTGACAGAATGGTTATGCTGACAGTAGGCTTTGGTTTCATTAACAAGTCGTTCTTTGGTCAGCTGTTGAACTATTTTCTTAAAAATTAAATCCTTATTGAATTGCCATTCTTGACAAGGTCAGTGCCCTGCTTAATGTACATTTTGATCTTCATGTTCTTTCTTCTGTCAACCCATATAACAAGGGACATAATCCAGATTGGAAAAAAAGGAGAAAAAACTACTTCAACACCCCTCTTCTATCCAAACATTTACATGTTGAGTTCCTACTGAATTGCTAATGTAACTGGTGCCAAGCAGCCATTGCCAATATACTTCCGTGCATTAAAATGTGAGCAGATGCAATCACTCATGCACATCCAATGAATGAAGAGGGTATGAAGCTGACTTTGAAAGTTTTAAATTCTGTGGTCATGTCCAGAACTCACAGATGATGACTCAATGTGGAGATTTTCTTCATTCCTTATCTAGAGGTAGAAAATCTTTGGATTCAGTGCTGCTGCATACTTTAATGTTGGCCACTGAAGGAATATCAGTGTCCCTACCACACACTTTTTGTGCTGAAAGTGCACTCATTCTTGCTGGTGTGGAAGGTGATCCCTTGAAGGAAATTGTGTTGATGGAGAAAAGTTTCTTCATGGAGAAATTTTCAAGTTCATTTCCAGCAACTGCATAAAATTATTCACATAAATTGTTTTATTTTCATATAAGTCCTTTAGAAAACCTCTTTGGAGACATGCATTGAAGTGGCTTAGTGAGGTGTGATTGTTTAACATGCTGTAGCTAAACAGACAGGGAGAACTGTTCGATCAGACAAAGCTTTCCCAAAGCCATGCAGTTAGTGCACTGTAAGAGGGAATTTAGGGCTCTGGATCCTGCCTACTCTCCAGTGTTCGTACTGCCTGATTGCACTGCCTCTCATGTATATACCATCCACTGCAGAGGTTGTGTCACATTATTGTTTGTAATCAAATCCAATCCAGCTCCCAGAGCTTGCTTGCATACCTCATCCATTATAAATCGTATACCTGTCTAGCATTTGTCACTTCTGCAGAGCTTAGAGACTGATGGAATTTCAGGTGGTACAACAGTGCTGTGTCTGCATGTATAAAAGATAACAGGCACTGCCTACCTACTACTCAGGAATCTCTTTATGATTTACTGGCTAACAGCTGGGTAAAACTTTGACATCTTTAAGTGACAAGTGCACACTTTCTTTCAGAATTGCATTCAAAATTAAAACAAGAACTATTTTCTTAAAGTAACATAAAACATATTACTTTAAACAAGAGATAATTAACCAAAAGTGCATACAAGATTCAAAAAAAACCAAAAAAAAAAAAAGGGAAAATCCACAAAAGCTGTGTGATAGTACAATTTTCCTTAACAAAAGTACATGTTGCATCTATACCAAATATCTGATAAGCTGCTAAGAACTTCTTATGAGGAAACAATGCCATGAGGAGTTTTCAAACTTAAATTTTCACTGTAATTTCTTGGTTTTAATCTCTGCAGTGCCACAGCAGACTTCCCAAAGGGATCATGCTACATTTTATGATCCTACTTTAAGCAGATTATGCTTAACTACGATATCAAAGCGTTAACATCAGAGTGAGAGATATGAATTAAGGTGTACAAACAGATGGTCAAGAGTCACTAAAAATAAAATTTCTGATCTCCCAGCTCACCTACCTCAATACTCGTCATGGACTTTAGACTATTTAAGGGCTTAAAGAACATTATGGTCCAGAGAGCACACTGAGTTCCTTATTGAGAATCCAATAAGTACAGTGCTGCTATGCATTTACAATACTTGCACAAAATGTGTTCTTTCTGTGATCTTGTATCTTCTGTTCCTCTGTTTATTACCTACACAGGAAACTACAGCGAAGCTAAAACAAACATCTGTCAAGCAGAATGGTGCAATGGGAAAAAGTCAACTCTAATGCAACTGTACTCGAAGCTGCAGTGTCACTTTGTGAAACATTCTGATCCATGACAGGGATAACAATTGAATAATTTGCTTAGTAGGAAACCTGAAAAGGCTCTGCCTTCAAATCCCACTCCTGGTTGTATTCACTGAAAATAGTACTAACTGCCTACTGCCACTGGTGAATATACTATTGTATAAGCATGGGAATGACTCTGGTTGTATTTTAAATTTAAAAATGCATTTCAAAGTTTAATCAGATTTCAGAAAAAAAAAAGAAGGAACATAAGTAAGCCCACAAATGTTTACATAATGAAATCAATGTAAAAATTATGTCTTTTTTCACATCTCATTCGTAATATAGACTGAGATTCTAAAGACCTCGACAGTGCTTGGCAGAATATCAAATTAATGCTCAGAGATTCAATTTGTATCTAGAATCTGCTCTTGTGGATAAGCTTCACATAATGTCTGATTTATTTTATTAATGTTTTGTGTTTGTTTTTGTGTAAAGAAGAAGAGGGGATAGGAGTAATAAGAAGCAATTTTAGCCTACAAAGGATTGTGTTATTCTATCCTCTATCTTCCTATTTACATAATTGCATAGATGTTCTTCAGTGCCTTGATATAATGCACAATGAACTAAAAAGGAGAAAAACATACATTAAAACTTCTCCTATTTGACTGAGCACGGAATTTGGCTCTTGCCATTTCAAGAACGTAATGCCTTTTCCACTTTCCCAGTAATGGAGACTGGATTTGCATTGCCTCAAACTAAAGAGTGTAAATAACTTAAGAATCAGGGCTTGCGTTTGAGCTGACATGGCCTGCTTTTCTTTTCCACCCTGTTGTTTCTCTTCTAATGAGGTACGTGTCTTTATTTGAAACACATTTCTGAAGATTGAATGCACACACAGAACAGCTTAATGCAAGTCTTTGTCTATACTCTCTCCTTCTTGGGTAATAAGGGGTAGGCTAGCCAAATACCCAATGTGGTTTCTCCATATGCTTGAATATTCCTTTAAGTGCAAAATGTGAGTTGCTTTAAACAATTGAGCATCTTCTTTGTTGAAAAAAAAAAAAAAAGAAAAAAAAAAAGAAGGAAGAGTTAGACTTGTGGCTGAAGAGATTAGTAATGGGATACAGAGCACATTATTTCTGAATCACTGGTTCAAATCTACTCTAGGTCAAAAGGAACAAAAGTCATTGCACTTTAACAGTGCTTTTTGAGTGTTTTCTAACTTACAGAAGATGTATTAGATACATCAGAAGTATAGAAGATGTATTCTCACACCCACAGAAAGCCTGCTTTGGAAACAGTCTGCCACACAGTCAAGCTAACAAATCAATGGTCTCCCAGTACCTGTTAGGAAGATCATATGGACTAAGATCATATAGGCTATGGCCTTAGGTGGCATCAATTGACACCTTTATTTGCATTTTCAGCTGAGAGGCTGAGGATAGAAAGAGTAAAGACACCACAGCATCTTCTCCTTCCTAAAGGTGATTCCTCAGCATTACAAATGCAGAATCCATACGGGGTTATGGGAACTTGCATTGCCAATGCTCTTCTGCACCGATTTGCAGATAAACAGAGAGCTCTACTCTCTGCTCTTCTCATATCCAGCATCCTTCACAAGCACTAAATTCACTTTAAGGAACATAAGCAATAAAAAGGAAATATTAAGAAGCAAAGCATCATAATTTATCAGGTGTGGTGTCTCCACATTTTGATGAATACTGGAACTTCCCTGAAAAATGATTCACTGCGTTAAATAAATCTGACTTTTTTTTTTTCTCCACCAAACTTTAAAATGTACAATAATCCCCTAAAATCTGAAGAAGAAAAAGAATAAGCTTTTGTTCTAGATAGAGAGCTTGACTAAGCACCAGGGCAAGAATATTTGGAATACTTCCCATTTTGCAATAATCTAGGGGCAATTTGCCTCTAGTTTATGACAATGCTATGCGAGTAAAGTTCCCTGAGTGTGCTGTAAAAATTGTGTTAACCTATTTAAAATGCCCAAAGGCAAGAACAAGATGGAGAAATTAGACTTTAATAAGCCATTTGCTTCCTCAGCTCAAATGGGACCTTGGGCCCCATATTGTACAGATGGCTGAAACATTATTATTATTATTTGCAAAAACATGGCCCTCGGAACTCAAGGAGCAAGAGTCTTAGCATCAAGTTCTTATGCCAGATAAAAGCAGTTTTTTACCTACAGAGAGCAGGACTTGTCCCAGATTGCCTAAGAACGGATGGAAAATCAAAATGAGTGTTACATTATTCCTACAGATTGGATCTCCAGACCCTACTGAACACACAATAATGTTCCCACAGACCAGAATGAAAGATAACTTCTCGTTTCTTGAGGACTCCTTTGAAAGAAACTAATTGACAGAGGAAAAATTATCATCTAAAGACCAGTACAGCTCAATATAAGATTTCACAACCAGAGGGCTGTGACAGGGAACAGATGAATGACAAAGAAATGAAGTTTGAAACAACAGTGCTGACTCAGAGAACAATGACCATGACTCATAATGGATATCCAAAGCTTGCTAGGCACTCTGTGCACATACAACCTTTGATAAGAGGAATTGCATTTTCTTCTTTTCTTTCCTCTTGTCTCTTTGAAATGTTTTAACATTGATGGGAACCGTACATTCCATGCACTTAAGCAGATCACGTGGTTAATGTGCCCTGGCCAACAATGCTTGTAGCAAAAGCAGTGCAGTGACATGTACCCCCAGGAAGAGATTGTGCAGAATCCTGTCCTGCACTTCAGAGTCCCTAGTCCATTGGATACCTGCCATTCATGTTGGCAAGCTGTTCTGGGGCTTGAGGGCAGCATCTTGTCAAGTGGAACTTGTTGAACTGCCTGATGCCTCCGAAGGATGATTTTGCATTCCTTCTGCTAATAGATCTGCAAGTGCTTGTTCCATAATTGTTTATAGCAAATGGCTGACAAAGAAATATTTATCCAGGCACACATGCAGCTCCGATGCTTTGAAGATCAGAAATCATTAGAAGTATCTTCAGAGAGTCTGTAAAGTGAGCCATGTTTCCTTAACTAAAACTGAAGTTACTGTAAGCGGAACTCACTGAGAGTTTTGTGTGTCAGGCTTTTGTTTGCTTGTGTTGTTTTGTGTTTTTAAGCAACACAATCAAACAGGGAATCAAAGTGTTTGTGGTTTAAAAGGCAGGCCTTGATGCTGAGCTGGTGGAAGTATCCTTACAATAACAAGGAAAATATCACTTTCCCCTGACCTCATCTGAGGGAAGGAGCAGACTTCTGTGTGCATCGTGTGGCTTGGTATGACAGGTTCTTTCATCTGTTAGGCTCTTACTATATCTGTCTTTCTATCATTTTCCACCGTCAGTCCAATATGAAGGTGGGGATACTCAATACAACTCAATTTTGTATAAGCAATCCAATTTTTCAAGCTGCTTCAAATTCTGATCCCAGCACGCAAACGCCAGCTTACTAGACAAGTCAGCTGAATGGCAGTGAGAAAAGGCCATGGGCTGACTCAGAAAAGAGCAGTGTGTACATTTTCAGGAGAAAGGGAGAAAAGACAGCCCAGACTAGTCCTTCCTTTACAGTCAATAAAATGACCAAATGCAAGTATGAGAACCAAGCAAAAAAAGGTATCCTGCCTTGCTGCGAGGCTGTGCAAATGCTCATCTGGAGCAGTGGCTGAAGGCTTTAACCTTGCCAGCAATGGCCCTGTGGTACTCATTATAGCCCAGTACTTCCCCTGTCTTTGGAAGAAATTAAAAGTGGAGGCAACAAGGTGAAAAAAGTGTGGAATAGGATGAAGAGCTTGCAAGGGCTACAACACTCTCTGTCCCTGCTGAACCTTCAGGGAGTCCACCCCCAACCAGTGGGAACACATGCACAGTACCAGGTTGAGCACAGTACACTTCATCAGTCACTGAAGAATAAAAACTGAGTTAAAAACTTTCTTTAAATGACACCAGATATTACTTAATAGCTGTGGTGCAGAAACAGTCTTGAGCATAGGTCACAGGGTTGGTGAGGAGATGCTGTGCCAAGTGCTGTAATCTCAATATGTAAGCAGAAGCTGGAGGTGTTCTTTTTTCAGATAAGGAATCAATGCACAGAGAGACAAACCAACTTATTCCATAAAAGAAAGTGTAGAAGAGCTGGAAAGCAAACTAATTTGGTGATCAGCCACACCGCAAGCCATCCATGAAGGCACGTGCCACTAAACAGTGTGCACTATGCCTGCCTGCTGTTGGCTCACAGGAATTCTATTGCACTGTTCTTAAGAATCTTTCATGATTTTTATTATTTTTCACACGTGGATAAGAACAGCTCTATTTACTTGTGTGTCTTTCAAAACATGCCACAAGACCAGTAGCTGTTTTCTTTTTGTAAGCTCTGAACTAATTACAGGTCAATTGAAACAATCTACCTACATCTCTCCTAGTCTATTTATTTTACTTGCAGGGAGATTAAAAACAAATTCAGACAGTAGGTGATCAGTGGTTCTGGACTCTGCTTTGGGTTGTCTGCAACAGATGGCCCGACTGCTCACTGTTAATTTGCAGAAAAATGAGAGAGGCTGAATACCAGGTTTCCCCCCAGCCCCCATGGCTCATCAGCCAAACATGCTGCAGCTTCAGGTGCTGATTCTGGCTTTGCTGAGCTTGGCATCTATCACCTCCTCAAAGCAACAGCAAATTAGCTGCTTTCTGAGTGCTCATGCTACCTAAATTTCCTGTTCCCCATTGAAAGAAACAACTCAGCTATTCACTGATCACATAGATCTACTTCTCATTGGTAGAAAATTGGGATGGGAGAATTAGGGGGGAGATTTTGTAGTTGTTCTTCATTCACTGGCCATGAAAACAGTGACACTTTTGTGTTAAGATGAAGCTCTACCCATAGCTGAGCCAGGAGGGCTGGAGAGTCCAGCAAACAGTCGCATTGTTCTGCCAGTCAATACATGATGCACTTCAGCCCTTTCTAAAGCACATCAGGAACCCAGATGCTGTAGGATATTTCAGACATTTTTGTACATGCAGAGAAGTGAATAGCAGGCCCTTGAATGACTTAATCTTTACTTAACAAATTGCATTTTACAAGTCAATTGTTTTAATTCAAAAGAGATATACAACAATTAACAAAAGAACTTTCACTTAAGTAGTGCATTTACTTACTTGTATACCAGTTATAGAAAGGGAATAAAAACCAAAGGTTTTTGGACAACTGACCAAAAATCTACTTAAAAGTCATTCAGTTTGTGTCCACATACTCAGAACACTACTCTGTTGCCCTTTTAATGCATCAAGTAGAAACTTATTAGCCCTATCAATGGAAACACTTGCTTTGGAGTCCACAAACTGGAAGAAAAGTGGAATTTGGTTCTCAATCAGTAATTCTAAAAAAATCTCACAGGAAGCTAAACTTAGTCCTGATAAGGCATTATGTGCCTTAGCTTTTATTTTCGGGGTAATGGAACATTATTTTGAACAAGGGTGCAGGTGCCATCAGCTGCATATATTTACCTGAATGATGCTACATAGCATTCTACTCATTGTTTGCCACCTCTGAGTTCCTCGCTCTCTTGAATAAATTTAACAAGTTGTTAATGCAAATAAAAAATAGTGCTTACTAACGCACTATGACAGTTGTAAATATCAAGTGCGCTTGCTGTTAATGTTATTGTTCTTAGAATTACAATAAAATTCTGCAGAACTTTCTCCATAGACATAGAAGATTTAACAGAGGATGCATCTCAACAGGTCTGTTTTTAATTCTTCCATAAAGAATTAATATCACTGACAGTGATATAACTAGATTATGTGAATTTTACACAGAGCAATTACCATTTTCTCTTAATGTTTTTTCTGTTAAATACAACCTTTTCACAAGGCAATGCATAACATTAATTTTCAACTGTAAAAGAACTGAGAAAATGTGGATAATGTACATCATGTGAAATTGGTCACTGATGTGTAGTCACAGATAATGATATTTGGCCAAGGAAGAGGGGAGAGAATTTACTATGCTGGAGTCTCTTTCCTTCTGAAATTGGTTGATTTTTCATCCTCTTAAGGAAGCCCACTGAGAAGTACAAATGAAAAACACTACATAAAAGCTGGGCAAACACTGTTACCAGTTTTACTACACTAACTTTGATGTCAATTTAATGGAGGTGAGTTTGTTCCAAAATAATATATTTAAATGATAAGCCTGGACCACTCAACAGTATAAAATAAAGGAACACATGTCAGTGCTGACTCTAGATCAAAATTTTTTTGCTCGAATTGAATCCTGATTAAAAAAGTTAATGGAATAAATGCTTCTTAAATGGGACGAACTATCTATCATGGCAAACCTAAGAACAGAATTCAGCACAGTGAGTGCACACAGAAATCTGAAACCACTACTTTATGTCTGTTTTGCCAAGTTTTAACTAAGTAGATGCAAAAACTGTTCCTTTCGTTTTCAGTGCCAGGTATTTTGTCTTTACTCTGTTGATTTTAATAGCTAGTTCAGAAGCTTGGAAATAAATGTTTCTTCCATCATCAACTTAAAACTTTTCCATTTGCCAACTATGGACGCTTTTTCTACTGTGTGTTTTCAATGAAGCTGAAATTACTATGGTTCGCTTTGATTTTCCATCCAAGCACCAGGGAGCATGGGGCAAGCTATGCTTTCATCTCCATCCTTGAGACAGAGCCAGGTCCAGCATCACATGATCCCCAAACACTTTCACCCCTACTCTCCCATAGTCTTTAAAATAAGGCTATTTTGGGGCTTATGTTTGTCTAAAAACTACCTGGAAATACCAGCTCTACAGGGGGCCTTCAATATTCTGCAGGGGAAGGCAGTTCCTATGCCTTTCATGTCCAGTATCAACTGCTGTTCTTCTTGTACAGAGACCTCACTTTGAGTGAATATGGCCCCAACAGTCTTTTTTTCCTACCATCTGCAAACATTTACTTCTTTATAGCTTATGGAACAACGATGGCAGTCCAGAAATCTTAGCCTTTGACAAGGGAACTAAAGAAATAACCACAAGAAGGCCTTATTTATGTGACAATGAACAAAAAGAGTATTGTAAATTCCTGCCTTTATTTTTTCAAGAATATTTAGGGAATTTTTTCATTTTTATTTTTTAATTTTCTTTTCCCCCCAGTAGCTACTCAGATATTCGAACTGGTGAGAACTGCATGAGGAAAAAAAAAAAAACAAAACAGGTATGAAGGTGAGACCTGTAAGAGAAGGCAAATCTTCTTTAAGTAACCCTCCAGTGCAACACACTTCGCTGTCAGGTTTGCAGTGTGCACTACTGGCCATTTTATTTATTTGGATTTTGGAACACATGGATTTCCAATTCATAAAGAGACTGAATACCAGGAAAATACTTGCTTTAGTGTTTTGCCCTTGGAAATAAAGAGGGGAAGCCAAAAGCATAAGATCTCTTATGTCTGTGAATCAGATGGCTCATGGACCAGTACAGACAAGTTATTTCCATCTTAATTTTTTAAAGCAGAAGTATTCTTAAATAAATTAATTCAAATACCCTTTAATCAGCTTGCACAGTGAAATAACCTCTAAATTCTCATGATCATATTGCTAGAAGCATTGCTGATTTAACTTGTGTTACAATGATTTCAAGATTTGATCAACGGAATATCCACAGAACAGATAAGCCTTTTAACCAAGCATGATTCTTTCAGTTCCTTCAGCTGCATCTGAAGGTGGCCTTTTTCACAGATAATGACTGGTGTCTTCTGTCTGGAACTGCCTTGCAGACCCACATCTCACTCAGTTGAGAGGGCTTGGTTTGTCCAATGCCACGAGAGCAATCAAAAGAGATGGTCCTGAAGGGATCATGGAGTAAATATGCCTCATGCCAGCATGGTTATGAATACACAGCCCATGCCACAAAGCAGCTCTTTCTGCACTGAGATGCAGAAGATTGCCTTTGGCTTACGCACTGATTTGAAACTTTAATCTCCCCACAGAAAACTTTAATCAGAAACCATTTTCATAATTTGTAAACACTGCCAACTGTTTGATTTCAGGCGGCTCAAATGATCAAGCCTTCTGCTGGAAAAATGAAATAAATAACAATCAAACAATCAGACAAAGAAAGTAGTTATAAATAATTAAATATGCTGCACTGAAATATACTATTCCCACCTGGATGCTGTGTTTTTCCTGTGATTTTCCTAATTGGAAAAATACCATCATCCTGCATATGAAAACAAGCCACATCAGAAACAGAGGTAGGACTGATTATATTGCAGATGAAGAACAGAATGTGGGAATCTATTTCCTATTCCTGAACCCGTTGTGCCTATGCAACACTGGGCATGGCAGTTAATCTTTCTGCCTCATTTTCTCATTCAATAAAAGAAAAAGGATGGACAAAAACTTTCACTTTCCTCACCACAGGAAGCTAAATTAGTGAAATACAGCAATGTGTGCTAAGATCCCCACAATGAAAGCGTCAAAGACTCGCCAAGTTTTATATCCACACAGAAAAGATTGGTACAGAGACAGGTAGCACAACCTCCTACATTGTGCTAATGAGATACAGGGGTTTGAAAGCACCCATTTATTTCCTTTTCCCTACTTTTTGATAATGTCTGAGTAATGCATTTATTTCCAGCAGCTCATAAGACTTTTTGAGATCTCCAGTAATAAGGATGTCTTTTAAGACGAACTCTCAGCACAGGCACATTTTAAGGCACTTGTCTCACATCAGGTTTAAAGAATTCCTCAGAATGAAAAACAGTCCCAGACTATCTGGAAGACTTGTACTTATGGTCATTGCACACCACTGTGAACACCTCTATCATCATGTGAGACATGCTGATAGAGTCAACTAAACCAAACTAGTTCATGATAATAATAACAAAAAAAAAAAAAAAATCCATGAGAAAATCTCACCAACACCACAACACAGGTAATAAACTGATTCCTCCAATGCAGTATGCAAGGCTAAATAAAGAGGAAGGTGACAAAAGAAAATGAAGAAAGGAAAATAAATTCAAGGGCAATAACTATAGGCCCCCAGCATGCTTGTTACGTGAATAGACTGCAGGTAACCACATCCTGCAACTGCAATGCTTCATAAATTCTGTCATCTTGCTAGAGCTGGAAGCCTACTGACCTCACTTCCTCTGTAAATACAACTGCACTGCTCTGTACCTGGGCTTTCATTTCACTTACGAAATCTGAACCACTTTGTGAGACTCCTTCCTCCCCGCACCAGTGATTATTACCTCCCAAATGACAGAAGAATACATAGCAAATGGAAATTCCTCTCCTGTTCAACAGCCCTCTCTTTCCCTTTCCCTAACCCCTTGCAAAATAATTAACAGGCCCTCAGGAGTAGCAATTCAAAAGAGTGCTCATTTTTCTTTCTGAGTACGTTAGAAGTAATAACTGCAATAAACCAAGAACTGACTAGATTTTATGATGTTACTGGACAGGTGAGAAACATACACATGCATGAAAAACCATACAGTATAAAGCTTATGCAGGCAACATTCAGTCATGAAGATAATATTCAGTCATGTCATCCATGGAAAACATATAGAGTGGATCAGAGGGCAGAGGAGACAGCAGTCAGGCGAGGCACTGTGGAGATACTGCCCAAGCACGAAGCCTACATGGGCTGTATACTCTACAGAATCTAAAAGATGGAGAACTACCATGAAGATGGGTAGCCTTACTTTCAGTATCTCAAGGCAAAAATGCTGCAAATTTAAACACATGATTCACTATGGCCAAGGAGGACAGCTTGACAAACCTCTCTCTGAATGTCAGAGTAATGAGAGCTGGATCATTTCGTTAAATTTCGAAACGAAAAGGAAAATGTGTCCTTGACCTCCTTACTTTTGGAGGTTTTTGTCTTGTGGATCTGATTTCCAATTCTCTTCACAGTTGTGCTACTAGCTGTGATTGGTACTTGTTTTGCCACCCTTCATAAGATAATGCAGATGTCTGCTGTCTAGACTTACTGTTTTTCTACTAATGAGGGTATGCAACTCCTTAATAGCGTACATAGCAATGGGACTTGAAATAAAAAAGTAAAAACACAATCAAAATACCATGAAAACTCAGAAAATCCTGATTTCTCTCTGGCTTTGTCAAAGCCCCTGCATAGGATTGTATTTCACCTTTACTGTGTTTGCTTTTGCATTAACCAAAGGTAGCCAACATTGAAAAGTTCCATTATTTTTAATGTTACAACTGAGGGCAGCAGGGACTCACTGTGAGTTTTGGGCCAGCTTCAAGCTGTTTTGCTCTGAGCAGTCAGAACATCACCCTTCAAAATGAAGGGTGCTCTTTGGTCTCTACCACCATGTGTCCCCAGAGCTCTGCACACCAGCAGCAGCTGCTCTGCACAGCCCTTGCTTTAGGGATAGAGCACTTAGCAGGAGGATGCCAGGCTGCTGTTTATTTATGTGACCTTCTGAAGCCTCAAAGATAGGGCAGGCATTTATGAATAGCATGTATAAACTGTTCTATTGCTGTATTTCCTTTAACCCCACCCTGGCCTGATGGTCTGTTTCCTCCGTCTTTTTTTTCTCTCTCTCTTTTTTAAAGACAACCTTCTGCTTTGTGTGGTCTTGCATGCAATACCTTTATTCTTGTTGGACCACATGTTAAAAAAAAAAAAATTAAAAAAAAAACAAAGAAAGAAAGAAAGAAAGAAAGAAAGAAAGAAAGAAAGAAAGAAAGAAAGAAAGAAAGAAAGAAAGAAAGAAAGAAAGAAAGAAAGAAAGAAAGAAAGAAAGAAAGGAGAAAGAAAAAAAGTAAAAAACAATAGTAAAAATCCAGAGTCAAATGTGAGTGGCACAGCTATAATTCTTTAGGAAGCAGCAGGTAAGATTGATTGTCAAGGGTCAAAAGGCTAGGTCAAATTCCCCTCATTCGTCAGCTGAATGTCATTTTTGTTTTCCCTGTCACCAGATAGCTTTAAAAAAATTGCAACTCCTTCCTCATTATCTGGGACTTGGCTCCTTTCCTGCCATCCAGTATTAATGAAACTGTGCTTCAAGCCTGGCCTTCATCTTTGAGGTTCTTCTTCATGTACTTCTTCCCTTTCTTAAGTACTACAGAGCGAGGACAATTTTAAAGATCGTTTTCTTGCACAGAGAAGTTGGAAAATTGCTGTTATGGTGGGAATGACTTGAAAATATACACGCAGTATAAACGTCTGAATGAGCAAAAATGTAATTGAATAATAGCAGGTCCGAAGCCTACACAGAGGTGTAATTGAATAATGGTTAAATCCATGAATCTCATAAGGAATTCTTAAAAAAAACCCAAACAACCAGCATGATACAATGTTTTGAAATCACGTAAGAGAGAAGAAATAAAATTCTCTTCTAATTACAAGCTGTGTACTACTGGAATAATGCTGATACTTATCCATATTATTATCCAAATTATCCATAGACGTATTGTGAATATGATACATATGCTTGATTCAGATAAAAACAGTCAGTAATTTCCTTGAAAAGAACTAAACATCTAAATTAATTGAAGTTAAATTGCAGCTTAGTGGTGAAATTTCAGCTGGACTGAAATGGGAAGCCATTTCAGGCCAGCAGTTGGTTATCCAAGGGATTCTTCTTCAAACAGAATCATTTTGTGTCAAACATAAATTTCGGTGCACTTACCTACTTTGTGCACCTACATAAAGGCAACACTCTTGCATTTATTGAGCGCTTTTCACAAAGGATCTCAAGGTACATTAAACTAATAATTAAGCCTCATCTAAAGCTTATCCCTATGAGGACTGCCTCTGCATTCAGAGAACAGAACCTAGAATTCTTCGGTGACAGAATGAGAGGATTTACTAAATTCATTTCCATTAAACACATTGCTGCGCACAGTGATTAAAGGATGCTGACTAATTGACTTCTAGCTAGAAAAATGATATTTAAAAATATTTATAATAACTCCTGAGCAAAAATAACCAGAAATCCTGAGATAAATCTGTACAGCAGCATTTTTCTCCAAGTTCCTTACACAGGTAAATGAGGTGACTTCAGTGAAACTGTTTGCACGAACAGCATCTCACAGACAGGAAGTTTGTTTTGCTAAAACAAATCAGTCTGAGCTCCTTCTCAGTAAAGATCAGAATAAATTGCAATTCTCAACAAATAGTCCTGATTTCAAAATATATGACTGATAATCCACATAACTTGGAATAGCAATTTCAAGGCCTGGTTACTGCAGGAACATGAGCTTTCCAACCATATGTGGAAGATAAGACGCATTAAACATGTGCAGTATTCAGCCAACAGAGTTGTGGACCACAGAATTACATTGAATAGAAAAAGAGGTTTGAAATCTAACAATAATAAACTTCTAAACCTCAGGGCACCTGGCTTAATGTTTGAGTTTATAACAGCCCAATTTTGGGAACAACTGGTATTTTATTTACCGGACTGGGTTTTCAGGGTGTGAGAAATATAATGCACTTACAAAATGTTAGCTAAAATGACTCAGGTTTTACTACATCTCAATGAAGATAATATTAGGGAAATTCCAAGAAGAGAAAAGAAGCAAAACCAAAGGAACTGAAGAGAAAAAGCATTCTTAATCCAAATCTAAGTTAAAGATTCTTTATTCAACATTTCCAGTGGCAACAAAATTTGAATCTTCAACTTGGAGGTGGAATAAAGATGGCAACAATAAAAACCTGGGTACAGTACTTGTCAGTTCAATGATGTACACAATGATTTTCTCACCCATATGATGTGGACGTAATCCTGCATGTGTGCTGTAGTGCCTCAGCTTAAAAATATTACGTATGCCCCTAATGTAGGCAGCAATGCTCTAGAATCAGGCCAAGTGCACGGACAAAAGTAAATGGAAACCAGAGTTGGGCACAGTGTAAGTGGTACTCTTTTCGTTACAGTAAATGGCTGATTATGAGATCCCAGCACGAGGCCTTGTTCACTGAAATATTAATGGGTGGCATTTAGCTAAACAGTACAGCAGAAGCATGATAGTGTGCTGAGGTATGCCTCTACAAACTCATTTTACTTGTTTGAGCAAATTCTAATTTGTGGCCAGCTGTTGTCAAATTGCAATTTCTTCACTTGACAAGTTTTATCCAGCAGCTGCAGCTTCTTGGAATTTCACAGGCAGGTTTTTCGGTCACATTGACTGCACACATCAGCTGAGGAAGCCTGTGACTCAGGGGGGAGTGGGGACATGGAGAGGCCATGTGGATACAGAATCACAGAATCACAGAAAGGCCAGGGTTGGAAGGGATCCCAAGGATCATCAAGTTCCATCCCCCCTGCTACAGGCAGGGCCACCAACCTCCCCATTTAATACCAGCCCAGGCTGCCCAGGGCCCCATCCAGTCTGCCTTGAATACCTCCAGGGAGGGACGGGCATCCACAGCCTCTCTGTGCAATTGATGCAGCACCTCACCACTCTCTTAGTAAGAATTTCCCCCTGAGATCAACCTAAATCTCCCCTCCCTCAACTTAAAACCATTTCTCCTTGTCCTGCAGTTATCTACCCTTTCAAAGAGTTGATTCCCCTCCTGTTTGTTGGCTCCCTTTAGGTACTGCAGGCTGCAGTGAGGTCACCCCGCAGCCTTCTCTTCTCCAGGATGAACAAGCCCAGCTCCCTCAGCCTGTCCTCATAGGGGAGGTGCTCCAGTCCCCTGATCATCTTTGTGGCTCTCCTCCGGACCCTTTCCAACAGCTCCCAGATATAAAAGTGGCAAGTCTTTGCTTAATAGTCCAGAAGTGACACAGACTGCCATGTACTTCTCCCAAATACAGTGAAACCTGAAGTTTCAGTCTTGAAGTGCCACACAGCTCCCCTCGATTAGATGAGGAACATCTACTAATTATGTGGAAGGCAATACCAAAGATGAAATTGTTACTGAAGTAGAGAAGAGCATAGAATCATATCATAGAATTAAAGAATGGCTCAAGATGGAGAGGACCTTAAAGCCCAACTAGTTTGAACTCCCTGCTGTGGGTGGGACTGCCAACCACTAGATCAGGCTGCCCAGATCCAACCTGGCCTCAGTAACCTCCAGGGATAGGGCATCCACAGCCCCTCTGGGCAACCTGTTTCAAACAGATGGCACATGAGCCTTCTGAAAGTCAGTTCACCCATAACATTCTCTTCTTCTTTCTTCTTCCTCTGAATTGGTCCCTTTGCTCCACTCTTTTTTTCTTTAAAAAAAAAAAACAACACACCCTTTTTTGATTTCCTATTTGCTTACTTATTATTTACTCATGTTCCCTTCATTCTGTGACTCTTCAGGGTGCCCTGTATGGACTCTTAGACTGCATTTTTACAGTTCTCACTGCATGAAGCAGAACCATGTGAGTGAAAAGCAGTTGAATTCCACTCAATTTTGCAGCAGAAGTTTGAAAGTTGCCCATAGAGATGGATTTTTTTTTTTTTTTTTTAAAAAAAGAAGAACTACTAGTATTTTTGATGTTACTGAGGAATTCAATTTTATAGAGAGTCAATGAGCTAACTTTCAACCTCATCTCCCTGATGAATTTTGGGTTTTGGCATTTTAGTTGTTTTATGCTTAATACAGGAGGCAAGATCCACTGTAAGCTGCCCCATCCTAGAATCAGATGTTAGCAGTACTTGGCTCTCATCACCACTTTCATTGTACACTGCTTATGTTTCTAGCACAGACAGACCCAACTTGCTTGCTTCTTCCACATTTTTTTTAACACTGATGTTCCCATACTTTAAAAATATTTCTAAGCAGACTTCTCCTCAGAGAATGTTGCCCTCTCACCTACACTTTTGTTCTTCCTTTTGCTATTTTCTGCAATATTATGATCAGTTGCTAACGAGTTGCCTCGTTATTGTTACATGAACAACGCTTCTCTGATTTACTTCATCCTTCAACTTAGCTGTGTATCACACACACATTTTGTAGATCCAGTATAAAACTCATCCCCTTTCCCTGTCAGCAGTCTCTTAACGCTGAGTTAAGAACGCAGAGTTCTTTCTCACTTCTTCTGAAGGAGCATTCCACCTCATTTCCAACTCCCCTTCTCAACTCACATCTGAGGTAGTTTACTGCTTTCAGATTTTGGGGAGAAGTTGAACCTTCATGCACCGACATTTCTATTCTTTCCTGCTCCCTGTTCTGTTCTTTAAGGTTTATATTTTCTTCGTGAAAATTACATAAACCTGCCATTTCAGCGTTTTTACAGCTCTCTCCAATGGGTACGGGCTTGATACCATCTTTATTTTTTCTGCCTAATCTCCCATGATGAACCCAAGGTTTATGGTGAAACAGCACGAAATGACAGATATGCTACAATCTTGCTGATTTATTTCTTTCAATACCTTGCTTCCTTCCATGGCCGTACTTCAGGAGTGCTTAGGACAGCCCTACAATTCTACATCATGAATTCTGCAAATGAATCCAGCGCTGAATTTTTCTAAAAAATCAAGGAACCAATAAGCATGGACAGAACAGCAGACTTTAAAAAGGTACAGCAACAGTCATTACAATAAACCTGTGGTGTGACCAGCAATCAACATAAGGCTACTGTTTCCTTAGCTTCAAAGGAGTACACATGTATGCAAACCCAATGATACTAACTTTGATGACAAAATAGGGTGAAAAATCAGAGATTTAACTGCATCCCTCTGAGCTTGGCTTTGCCACAAGCTTTGAGGCATGTAACCAACAGATGGAGAAAGAACTTTTCTCCCAGCCTAACAGCAAAACACTGTATACAAAAATGAAAAGATCTAAAAGGGAAGCGAGATCTTCTGTGTTCAACTTATTGCCGCTACGTAGATTTTCCTGCTGGAAAGAAGCTCCTTCTGGCAGCTGTGGGATGTGTGGAGCTGAACAATAGAGCAGAAGACTACAGACATTGCTTTAACACATTGCAACATCATTTTATGGTACTGAATTGAGA
Organism: Tympanuchus pallidicinctus; assembly: GCF_026119805.1. Classification (NCBI taxonomy): domain Eukaryota; kingdom Metazoa; phylum Chordata; class Aves; order Galliformes; family Phasianidae; genus Tympanuchus; species Tympanuchus pallidicinctus. The sequence goes on along the minus strand of NW_026294752.1, from coordinate 511,514 downwards.
AATCTCTAAACACACAAACCGTGAGCCAGATGATGCAATTATCACTTGAGCATAATTCCTATTCACTGAAGGAAATTTGCCTGAATAAGAACTGTAAGAATTAATAAGCTTCATTTGTTACAAGATTATGCCTCTCATGTATCATGAGTAGCTGGGGCAGACAACTACATAAAAAATCATTAAGAGAAAGACCATGGACAGAAATGATTCTGTAGAACTGGGGTGTGAGGTTTTATAAGAACTCTGATGCAGAAAGCTGTGAATTGTATGAATTTGTTGCTTTCATTTTAACATTAAATGGAGATACAATATGACTGCTTTCATTTGTCACAAATGCACATAAGCAAAGCTGAAGGACTAATACGCAGAGACCTGAAAAATTTGTCTTTGGTAGGAAGCCTTGCATTTCTGCAGGCATAGCAATACCGCTATTTTAAGAAATGTTTACTGCTGTAACACTGTGTTGCCTACAATGTCAGTAAATTTATGAATACTTTATAATTTTAACTGTTGGCCCAGACAGTGGGTCATATGTGCATTAAATTAGTCATAATAACCTGTCAGTAAAATTTTCCTATAGCCTATTTATAACAGAAAATGTTTGCAAGTTGAGCAGCTTGTTCTGCAATCGCAGAACAGCTTCTCCCTTAATTTGGTACAACCAAACGCCCTGAAAAGTAGTTTCAGAAAAGCATTTAATTTGATGTGCTAACTGGGGTTTTAGGGTTGTTTTTCTTTGTTTGCTTGTTTGTTTGTTTTTACCTCTAGAATTTCTCCTCAGAATTCACCAATTATCACTCTTAACATGCAAGCACAAGCAGAAAATTGCTCGACATAGGAGTTATTGTTTATTATCTGGGTGCAAAAAGTGAGAGGCTTTACAAATACTTTGAGAGGCAACAATCGACATTGTAGAACCCATCAGCCAGTTTGTTTTCTTTTCATCTACAACCTTCTCAGGATATGGATGCCCTCATGTTCTCCTGTTAGGAACAGCTTTTGTTCCCCCCTTTTGTTCCATGGAACCAGGCCCGCTGGGATACTCTTGCTGTTTAATCTCAGCAAGAAGAATACTTCAAGGGGCCTGCATCCAGCTGCGATGTCACCTAGCAGAGTAGCAAAATCTTAACTATTACCCATCAGGCATTCCTCGTGTCACCAGTTCTTCCTGGGGGGTTATGGCACCATCAGGGTCAGCAGCAATCTGAAGTGCAATGCTCACTTGCTGACACAGACCAGGAAAACACCTTGCTTCCCTTCCTACTAACGTAAGAAGCGCAGAAGATAGGAATGAAAGCAAACTGGTCTGAGGTACTAGGGGAGAATACTTCTCTCTCACACAAACACACATTGGTTAGTGCGTGAGTTTTGGTGCTGCTCTGAGAGGAAAAATTGCCTCTGTTTACTCCTATCATTACACACAGTGGATTAAAACAGTCAGATGATGTATCATGCCCTCTGAAAGAAGGCAGCATGAACACTGAGGTCAAGGGAAGCCCAATGAAGGTGGTCCCAGTATTCCTGCTAATGAACACCTTCTCTCATGACAACAAGCAAAAGCTACATGCTTCTATTTCAAGACAAATGAGGTAAATCTGTTCATTGAGCCTCTGCAACTGACAGTCAACATGTAAAGCATGTAAACAGAGCATTTAAAAGTGCCTTTTTTCTATGCCCTGCTTTAAACAAACAAAAACAAACAAACAAACCAACCTCCAATATCTGCTGATAGAGACTCCTTGAAAGTAGTTAGAAAATGAGCTGTGTGCATGGCCAATCAGATGAAGTCCTGTTAAGCAGAGAGTGTTTCTATCTAACTTCAAATTGAGTTTTATTATGTTGCAAAAGAAGTCACTGTCCTTCATAACAATCCTGAAGCTAATGCCTCCATGATTCAGACCTGTGTTTTCTCAGTACACCAGATATACAGTTGAAGTAGCCAGGTATAAATTTGGTAACTTTGCTTCTGATTTATCGATGTTATTGGTGAGATTATTAAGCACATACCTTTGATGTAAGAACATATGAAGAAAATATATCTCCGCCAACTTTAAACCAATTAATTATAAAATCATATAAAAATATGCGTTTGAATAATATTGTGAATTGATGCTTAAAAGTAATTGTGAAGAAAATAGTGACTTTAGTTTTTAGTGGAGTCAGAATTAATTCTCAGTATGTTAAATTTAAATTCTTTCTCCTTTTGTAAATGTCCATGCTTTCATTCCTGTGTTTTTGCTTGCACTGTGCATTAAGTACATATTCTTCAATACACCTGTAGTGATTTCAAATATTTTTATGTCAGAATGTTGGAATGTTTGAACACTTGCATGTATCTTAAGTTTATTACCTTGTATTTGACAATACTTAAACAACTGCCTAGTTGCACCATTCCAGTGGTGGGACAGGACAAGGAATTAGAAAAACAACCCCTTGGAACAACCCCTTATGGGCACAAATGCAGAGCCCTAAAATGTAAGTGTTAGCGCTTTTACAGTCATGTAAATATAAACTTCTTTGCATATTCAGTGAGAGATAGAAGAAGAGCACTTGAATAAATATTGGGGAAAAAAAGAGCTTTAAATACAATGGTCTACACAGCTTTTAATATTCAAGTCTAGGTTCAGTCAGTTCTTCACAGAACTGAACAAATGCAACACAAAACTTTTAATTAAGAGTATTCTCCAACTCTGTATTGTTAGCACACAGGATTCTGTACAGTGTGTACCTGTTGATCAGAAAGATACCCATATCCAGCAAGATAGTTATCAGAACAATAATGGGCAAGGCACAGCAAGAGACAGCAGAATAAAATGTTTCTGTAATTAAAAAGAGAAGTATCAACAGTTCCTGTATTCAGTAACAGCGCTGTATTCAGTAAATTCTGCCTGACTACAGGATACTTGGTATTGATGAGCTTTTGGGCCTTGCATGCTACACTATACACTGTATCGCATGTCTAATGTGCTATCCAAACCATAAACCCATTTGCCTTGTTCCTGCTACTCCAGATGGAATGGCAGTCATCAAGCCTTTACAAAGCAGTTGTTTCCTATTGCTTTTAATATTGTGCTCTTCCTTGAAGAGTCACTGGCATAGATTAAACGGAAAACTGACACATCTAAACTTAATGAAAAGGACTGGTCTTTCATCTGACCATTGGTGCTGGGAAAGGAGTTACAATCTAAAGAGCAGTTTAAACAGATGTTGTACGTTTCTGCAAAGTAATGGATGTTTTTGTTTGAACAACATCCCAGAGACTACCTGCAGGACACAGACTTGCTTCTTGCATGGGAAAGAAATCACACAATCACAGAATGGGTTGGAAGGGACCTCAAGGATCACGAATCTCCAACCCCTCTGCCACAGGCAGAGCCACCAACCTCCACATTTAATACTGGACCAGGCTGCCCAGAGCCCCATTCAATCTGGCCTTGAACACCTCCAAGGACAGGGCATCTCTGGGCAGCCTGTTCCAGCACCTCACCACTCTCATAGTAAAGAACTTAAATAGACTCATATATCTTTTAGTTGTTGGTGGTGGAAGGTTTTTTTATTTGTTTTTTTTTATTATTATTATTATTTGTTTGGGGTTTTTTGGCCCCCCTCCTGTTTGCCCACTTACAGAACTTACTAGTTCCTATGATTTTTTTCTTCTTGGTTGCTTCTTGTGCCCTCCTGAGCAGTTGAATATACAGTGAATCCTCTCCCTGATTCTTCCCATTTGTCCCTTTTTGTTGCATGCTTTGGGTCATAGAGGCAATTCAGAAACACAAGTAAATCAGTAACAAAAGCATATCTCGAAGAAAAAGCTCATGAGTTTGAGAGATGGGTGAAAAGCTCCATTATTTTTTTCTGTTATATCTACCTGTGCAGTTTCATCCATTTGTACACTCCATGTTTAAAGCTTTATCCTGCAGTCAATTCTTACATGCAGAATTTATCAGTGAGGTTACTGTCAGACATCATCTGAAGAACAGTACTGGAGATTGTATGTTAAGGCAGATAGATTCCTGGCCCAATGCAGTATGGCAATTCCTGAATCCTTAAATTCCGCAGATGACCCCTTTTTTCAACTGGAATTGTGCTTAACTGCCACAGCAGTCTGCCAGATGGAAGACTGGAAGATATGGATGGAAGACTCATGGAAGATATTGCATGCAACTGAAAATGCTTTAGAATATTCATAGAATGGAAGGGAAAAAAAACAGAACAAAACAAAACACAAAATGCTTTAGAATACTACATACATCTCATTTGGTGTGTACTTAACAAAACTATGTTATAGAATCATAGAATCATATGGCCTGGTTGAAAAGGACCACAATGCTTATTCAGTTCCAGGCCCCTGCTGTGTGCAGGTTGCCAACCTGCAGCCCAGGCTGCCCAGAGCCACATCCAGCCTGGCCTTGAATGCCTGCAGGGATGGGGCATCCACAGCCTCCTTGGGCAACCTGTTCCAGTGCCTCACCAACCTCTGGGTGAAAAACTTCCTCCTAATATCCAACCTATACCTCTCCTGTCTCAGTTTTTCCCCTGCTCTCAAGATCTTCCCCCAGTCTGTATAAATACCTGGGATTGCCCTGACCCAAGTGCAGCACCTTGCACTTGGCCTTGTTGAACTTCATTAGGTTCACATGGGCCCACTTCTCCAGCCTGACCAGGTCTCTCTGAGAACATGGATATCATATAATCAGGAATGTTATGAGAGGCTTCTCAGCAAGAACTAGGAAAGAACACACTAATCTTGCAGCTGTGATTATTCAGAGTTGCCTTTGCTGGCTGGTACTTTTTACATCATTTTTGGCTACAAGATCATTTCTGCACATAGGAAAATATTGACATCCCTATCCGAAAACAAAGCAAATGATCACATATCTTCAATCCAAGTTAGGCATTAATTCCCTCAGGTCAGTCTGAAAGAGCTAGCACAAACGGTCCATCACTTAGTTGGTGCTGAGGTACAGTAGGTGCTTGGCAGGTGCATGATAGTATGTGGTTTCACATGGTGTGTGAACAGACCCTTCAAAGCCTGAAGCAGTTTGGTTTCGTTACTAAACTAGTAACGGACTAGTAACTTGTGATAACACTTGAAATATGAAACATGATTCTACATGGTAACAACAGACCAGATGCCTGATCATTTGCTGATATACTAGCTGAGGCTGACATTAAAGCAAAAATTCAGGTGTATTGATGTCTTGATCCTCTGCACCTGTTTGATATAGCTGATAATTTTCTTTTTTTTACATGCAGTATTCCTTGGCTATCACTTTGTGCTTCCAGGTTTCCTCCTAGGGCTGAAGTCAGTGTGGTGATTGGGGTCCAATGTCAATTACCAATGCATTCTTGCATTGTGACATGAAGATACTGTCTCAATCAGGCTCTTCATCAACTCCTACACTTTTTCGTTCTTGCTCCTAACAGGTTTTCATGTTTGTTTTCTTTCTTTCTTTTTTTTTTTTTTTTTTTTTCCCCTGGCTTTATGTTTTTGTTTTGTTTTTTGTTTGGTTGGTTGGTTTCTTTTCTTTTTTTTTTTTTTTGCCCAGCTCTTTTGAGTTGTTTTCATTCACTGTTACACCTTCAGCACCCCAGTGATTCCTCAAGAGAGGTCCCTCCTGTCCCACAGCCCCACCAATCCGCCCAGTGTCTCCTCTCTTTGGGAGTCTGTATGCTATCAAAAATTGCAATCTAGAAAACATACAATTGATTCAGAGAGATGAACACACATGATGCTTTGCATACAGAGAAGAAAGATCCTTGCTATGAGGAATTTACACTGTATAACTGACTTTATTCTCCTCCCCAATTCACCTCTTTTTTATGCCAGCACAACATCACCATCATCCCTTTTCCTTGAGACTCACTCTAATTTAATCTCTAATTGTTCTGCTCATCCAAGAGGATTTTGTGTATGACTGACCTTCACCATTTGCTTTTATCCTTAGTGTGAAAAATCACTTTTCTCATCTCTACCTCTACAGCCTGTTGTAACTATTCACTGGACTGGTGCATCACGTTACTTCATCCTGCATTTCAGAAGGGCAGTCTGAGAACAGCTGCTGTAACTCTCCCCTCTCCTGAACCACCTCACTTCAACTCTATTTCAGCACTAAGTTTACAACTCTCATCATTTTCAAATCTCTCCTTATGTTTGACCGTAATGATAAATTTAATTTTCTCCAATATCTACTATTCAATTTTTGCCGTCTAGCAATCTCCTTTGTAGGCTCTTTCTCCTCCCTATTCTGGTTTCTCACCTCTTAGTCACCTATCCTTTCATTTGATCTGTTATCCAGTTAATGTTGTCACTGAGTTTCTTGTTTGCAATCTGGAAACTACTAAATACTTCCTGCTCCAAGAAGCTACAAATGAGAAGGTCCCTACCTCACTCTGACTCGCTCCTTCTTTAATCCTCCACATAGGTCAACTGCTAACTGTGACTAATACATGAACTGCCTGTGGTTTTTAATGGAGCTGCTAAAGTTGCTATGGTTTCAAAACAATTAGGATGCCTCTTCCTTTAAATTTATGGAATCTCAATCCCTGTTCTTTATTTTGTACAATGCAAAGGTTGTAAATTCTTTACAGAACAATGCAGTATTACACAAATTATACGCTAATAATGACAAGTAAACGACAAGCAATAGAGAAAAGACCCACACTTGGACAAAATATGCTGAAACATCATACATAAACATTATTAGCCTTCATGATAGCTGAGATGTCATTAAAGAAAGGTGTTCTACACATAAGTGATACTGTATCTCGAATCACAATCAAAATCCAGCAAGAGCTGAATCACATCCAATGATGCAGCCAATATAGTAAAACTCTTGAGGAAGAGCTTAACTTCAGTTGCAGTTTCCTCTTGCCTTTAATCTCCACGCAATATGGATCCTTTGCTCATTAACAAAGCCCTGGCAGAAGTCTATTATAAGCCTGTTAGTCATGGCAGGGTGCTTTTATCAGATTCATTTGTATTTAGTATATGAAGAGTGGGAGGAAATAGGTGGAAGAAGCAACAAGTTATGGGATAAAACTCCATGTACACTTAGTGGGAAAAAAAGACCACAAGACTAAACTGCCACAGTTTCTAGGGTACTAATAAACAACAAGCCCAGTTTGGACCTCCTAATGACTGGTGAAAATGAATTAACAGCTGCACATCATGCTGGTGAGTGGTGAGAGACCAGAGACCACAACCATCTTGGGTTCCTGGTGTCATACAGAGGACTGAACTCTTACTAATATTTATAGCTGAGGATTGAGCAGAGAAATTTCTGAAGCCTGAAGCCTGAACAAAACTGATGAGGAGAGAAAATTACATAGGAAAATTTTGGTGAAAATCATCATTTGATAGCAAATGAAGCACAGTTTTTACCAAAATGCCACTCCTGTTTAACAACATATCAACGAAATAAATAAATAAACAACATTTATAAAATAAGGAATAATAAGATAAAGGAATCAGACTAAATTGAAAGCTCATCATGTAGATGGAGTGACAAATGAAAACATCGAGGAAGAAACTTCTACAGGACCAAGACAAATAACAACAACATGATTTTAAAGACATATAAAGAAGTAAAGGAAATGCCCGGTCCATTGTTGGAGAAAGATGTTTAAAATTGGTACAATTAAGTAGAAAACAAACAAAGACAGAAGCGTTTTGTAAACAGGAAAGAAACTAACCTGATTTCAGTTCTAAGAAAAATAATGAAGACGTTATTGGGTTCATTCAATTAAGAAACAAGAATGTAAATATTGCTGAGCAATGAAAACAGGCTTAGTTGGACAAGGCTGACTCCGTTCTTCAAGGGAGCTACCAATTTTTTGGACAAAAAACAGTGATGGCTTCAACTCCTTGGACTTTGTTTTCAGAAGAGCAGCACAATACCATAACAATATTGTACATGTCAAATGGATAAAGAACTAACCAAATGAGAGTTTGACACTTGGGCATAATTCTCTGAAAAGGGTATTTTTAACAGTTTCCACATGGATCAAAAGTAGAGACAGAAGGATGTGGCCACTGCAAGGCCTGAAGAGGTTAACATCTCTGTTTACAAGGTTTAATATTTTCATTCAACAGGGAAATATATAATTACCACGTTAAAATGGCAAATATTGAGAGGAATTGAGCAGTCATAAATAGTAACCTGATGCGCAGGATAATTTGGATCCAAAGCCATTTTAACATAGTACAGAATGTACAGTGTAAATAAGAATGCACAGTGATATCCAATGTACAAGTTATCACATACCTCCAAATACAGGTTTGCCTTCTGCAAACTTAAGTTGCTTATTTAAAAACATTCAGAGCTTCTGGGACACAGCTGTGTCAAAAAGAACTGTTGGAATCAGAAATATTATGTGGAAGAGGACAACAGTGATTGCTTGGTCAAAGTCACTGCTGAGAGATGTATGGGCCCCTGTACTGAATTCCAGTGACTAAAGAAAAAAGGCCTTAAAGCATTCCTGAAAATAAGTACAGATGTAGAAAAGAGTGGCAAAATGGCAAGAGAATGTACACCACAGTACAGACTGGAAGAATTTTACCTTAATTCACCTTAAACAAAAACAAGCAAACAGTGGGTGCAATCAAATGATTTCACTAAAAGATTATTTGAGATATTTAAGAAGCTGAATTCTGGACATATACAAACAAGAAATGAAGAAGCTTTTAAGGAATGAAGGCCACTGGAAAGAATAGCTCTGGAAAACAGTATTGTGTATTTAAATTCATGATTTCACGTCTTTCTGGAAGAAACATGCTAGCTAAACTCTGCTGGCTGAAAAATAAGAATTTTGTACAGACTAACAACTCTTCTGGTTCTGAACACCTGAAATTAGAAAACAAACTGAACTCTAATGTACATTTTCTGGAAAGAAATCATCTGTTATGCATATGTGATGGCCAAATGCAACACTAGCAATATTTTGAAGAAAAAACCAAGTCTCTTCAAAATCTAACAATGGGGATTTTCTATTTGCACTATAGATTTTGTGGAACAATTCTAATGCAGAGAGGAGAATACTTACAGCAGTCTTCAAATCAGGGCACTGGGGCTGCTATGTACTTCTTCTGAATCACTGAATTCACTTCACAGAAAAGAAGTTTTGCCATTGATTTCAGAGTAGCCATCACCTTATCATATGCCTAATTGACCATGCTTTTAAAGTGCTTTGGAAATTGCCAAGAATGAGCACATCATTTATAGCTTCTCCAAACTCCTTTTGGAGCTCCAGTTATGGAATGAGGCAGATAGGACTGAACATGCAGATAAATCATCTCCCTAATCGTGCATGTTGCTTCTCTTATTCCTACTATAAATGCTGTCTAACAGTTCAGCAGCAGATCAGCACCTCCCTTTCCTACTGAATACTCTTCATTATGAGTCTCTCTGCTAATTATCTGTTTAGCCTTCCTTGCTCTTCTGCTGGATAGCCTCCACACTACCTTCCTAATGTACTGCTAAGCTGAATGCATCACAGAATTTTATTCTTTCATTTTTGTGGAGAAAAAGGACTGAATAGTCATTGAATATAAAAGCAGTTAGCTTACACTTTAAAGCATTGAATAATCCAAAAGCACAGAAAGAGAATGAATTTAAATCTGCAGCAGCAGTTGCCATAGGAAGAAGGCATGCCTTTATGTTGTCTGGTGCAAGTATGTCTGTATTTCTGGAAAGAAAGACAGCTCCTTCCAGTTGTATGTCTGCACAGCCTCTGCAGAGAAAATGAAGAGAGTTCTGCTGTGGGGTGGGATTCCAGGGAATAACCTGTGTTGGTGTGACCTTGCCAGCTCTGCTGGTACTTTGGATAGGATACCCCCACAAACTATGCTGATTTTGCTGTTCTACAGGATGAATTATTTGCTGAAACAGGTAAGGAAGTGGAGTGAGGAGATAAAAATAAGTTCAGAAATAAGTTTGACTCTGAGAACATGAAAGTTTGAACCAATGCCCCCATACACTTATTCTGAGATGGCTAATTATTATCAGTTATGACTTCAATTTGTTTAGAAACTTAGACACCTACTTTCTTAGAACTAGATCAGTTCATCAGTATGCTTTACTGGTCTAAACTATGTCAACATAGACTCGCTCTAAACCAGTGGTTGTATCTGTTCGTATTGCTATTAATTCAGTAATCATACATTCTTTGACACAATAAGATCAAATAAAATTGCTTAAATAATAATTATTAGTAATACTAATAATGTGTGCAAAACAACAGGTTCTTTGAAAGTTGAATCTTGTATGTTTATCCAAAATGATAACCTAACATCCCTAGCATGTGGAGAAAATTACATACGCTGACTTTGTTATAGTCTCAGCTTGATATTAACATTAATATTTGATGTAAGTTCAATTAAGCAAGAAAGGGCCCAAACAAATAAAAAAAATCACATAAGCTTTTTAAGCTTTCTTTCTTTCTTTCTTTCTTTCTTTCTTTCTTTCTTTCTTTCTTTCTTTCTTTCTTTCTTTCTTTCTTTCTTTTCCTAATTGAAAATTGAAATTCGCTGTGAAATTCAGTATCATCAAGTCCCAGAGAGTTTCTATGCCACCTGTGACATACCAGGCTGCCTCACTCCATTGTCTGACCAGCAATTACTTAAAAATGAATTGCAGAAAATGTGAAATTGGTACCTCAAGAGTTAATCAAGCTTTAGCTGATCTGGGGAAGTTTTTTCCTGCAGGTCCTCAGAGACAGTTGTAATTAATTTGATCTTCTCCAGTCATTAACTCAGATTCATAGTGAGCTCTCCACACACTGCTCTATTAATTCACTGGAGATCAGTTCTCAGGATTCATTTAGTTAAGCAGCACTGCTGGATTACATTTTAAAACCCTTTAAACTGGTTGTAATTGATGTCTGTTTATAGAAGCTTACTTTAATGGAGTCAACGTGAGATGAAAATCTACCATACTAGTCTGAGATAGTTCCTTGCTGTTTAAAGCATGTCTCCAGAGGCATCCAGTTAAATAAGAGACACTGCAAAATAAAATAAATTCCTCATTAATCACCAACCTATTTTTGGCATCTTTTAAATATTTTTTTGGTCCTCCTGACTGCTGGTACCTTGGAAACAAAGTAGATATTCACTGTGCAATAACATACACATTTGTTAGATATTAAGACTTGATTCTGAACTCAGACAACAAAGCTCCTGTTAGCTTCAACATAAAGTTAACAAGGGTGAATGTAAAGAGCAACTGCTCTCTTCCATTAAAATCTCAATGCACAATAGCAATTATGCTTACTGTCAGTAGAAACATACTTGCAGGAAGCTCTTCCCAAAGTCCTGCAGTAGGAAGACATGGACACTAGTGCTCTGCAGATTGCATTCTTCTGTTGTTTACTAGTTAAAGCATGGGTCAGATAACAGAAACTATTACTGCTGCTTAAATAGCTTGACTTGAATTACTGCATTACATACAGCAATTGAGAGTTACAGCAAAGACATTTAAAGAGGGAAGTCTGAATATAGTCTGGTGAAAAATACGTATCTTGGAGCCATGATGCATGATGAATAGTTCTATTTATTGTATTTTAGGTAGAAGACTGGAAATTCAACCGGTCCTCCATGGTAAATTAGCTTTATGCATTCTGCTTCCACACTTGGACCATCTTATACATGGCCATCCCAAAGCAGAGAGCAGCTGTGGTTTGTCTGCAACTATGTGGCTAGACGTGATCTGCAAAACACTACAAGAAATATCCAAGATAATGTTTTCTGAAGTAGCTCACTGACCACAGGGTCCCTATTTATGTGAAACTAATTTGAGACCACACACTTGATTTTCTTTCTATGCACTCAGAATTTTCTCTGAAAATGAAACCCAAGCTTTCTTATATTTCTATCCAAAACCCACAAGCATCACAAGCTAATATTCATCCAGAAAAATAAAACAGGGCTTTGTGTTGGTCTCTGTGACCAAAGAAGAAAGATAAGCCTATTATTAAGTTATCTACTATTACATCTACTCTTATCTACTGTTCATTTGTAACTTCTTTACAGGACTGTTATGAGGCTAAATTAATAACTTTAAAAACTTGCAAGATCCTTGGACGGAAGATGTTATTTAAATGCAAAATCAAACTGTTGCACAACACAGAGAAGAGATTTGTATCTTGTACCACCCTCTTGTAGAATAATGTGTTTCAGATATCTGTGCCCTGTGCAGAAAATGCTAGGAAAAATTAGATTTTTAGTAGGTTAGTTTAGTAATGACACTGGATACTCAAAGGACCAGATTCTCTCTTGTTTTAACAGGAACAGTTTTGAGTTGTTCTACGGGTAGAGATCAATATAGAAAATAGCCCTCAATATCATAATTTTTCCCTATCTATTTTTTTCCTGCTGTTTCATCTGCTAAGTTTTGGGCATATAAGGAAAACATCATGTACATATTGTATACACAAATGTTAAGGTGATGGAAACTACAGAATACCTTTTTTTTTTCTTCTTCTTCTTCTCAAGCTCTAATTGCAGCAACATATTTACTCAGCATTCTTTAGGTCCACTCAATCACCCATACTTAAAGCATGGCTTGAGTGTGTAGGGAGAGTATGTGCTTTCACTAGAAGACGAGACAAATTGTTGCAATCTTCTTTAATGTGATCTCATACCAGATGAGCTGAACAATACTAGAAGAAGCCAGTGGCAAGCTTGACTGTTTCCTGCCAAATAGAAGTGAGGTGGAAATGGAGGTCGGTGATTTTCTAGGTGATAGTGTTCTTCTTGTCAAAAGAGAAAAGGAACTGGGGTGCTACTCACAGCAAATGTAGTGGGTAATTTTGTTAAGTATATGTTATTCACTGCAGTTTATAATACAAAAAAAAAAAAAAAAAAAAGGTTTGATTCTCCAAGATGGGAAGGAATCTACAAATAAGGCACAAACAAGAAGTTACAAAATCTAAGAAGAGAGTGGCTTGCACTGTCCTATATTTACCTATTTTTGTGGGATATGCCACTATCATGAATCTGTTAATGAGTTAATTTCCATTAAGAGGTAAGGGATAATGCACCCCATTTTACTGACAAAGAACCTGATGCACAGGATGGTTCTGTGACTGATTCACACTAGAACAGAGAGAACAAACATCTAGCATTCATAGCAGGGAATTGGTCATAATCCATCTTTTTCACATATCCAGATGAAACGAAAATTCCTCGAAAGGACAAACAAGCTGCTTAACAATCATTTGCTCCGCTTTAGTTGAGATGAATATAAACACTATGGCCTACTGAACACTGAAGATAACACACCTTGTGTCACCTCTAGAGTTGCTCCACTGGGCCTACTTCCACTAATGTACTTCTGTCCTGCTGACACAGAATTACACTGAGGATGTAAGAATTTTTTTAGTAGCCATCATAGTTTTCACATTCAAAGTAAAAATTAGTTTTAGCCGTATGAGGAAACAAGTCCCAGCAGGTAGGCGAAGAATCATTTCAGTTCACCTGTCCTGGACTGGGTGTGAGTCCTGTGAGCAATGCAAATGCAATTTCCACACTGAAGTGTAACCCTAACCCTGGGTTATCCAGGGTCTGTATGGGAAATCCAGGTCCATATGAGGATGGAACTTACAAAGTCAGCATTAGCATATGGCATGTGGACCTTAGCCCATCACACAGCAGGATCCCAGTGGAAGCACTGAAGTCTCCTGTTCATGGACTTCTCCAGGAATTCAGCATTCACATGGCCACTGATCCCTTTAGGGTGCAATTCTCTGGGTCACAAGTGCTGCTCTTCAGGCCTGCACCAAAAAGCAGCCTGCGGATGAAGGCTTTCCAGACATTTCAGGTCCTTGATAATTAATACATCAATGTATTTATTTATTAATTAATAACATTAACTTAATGTTTCCATGAGGCTGAGCAGGGGAAACTTTTCACATATCTGCACGTAAACGCCTGCATTATTCCTACTGTAAGAAGAAAGAAGAAATCTCCATCAGGTGGAGCACTGGCACTGTTGCCATCAACACTTGTTCTGATGCCTCAGATCAACAACGATGAACAGGAGGCAAATTTTTTTTTTGTTGCTTGCTTTGCTGTGATGGAAAAGGAGCCTTTCCCAAAGCTGCTTCCTGAAGAGACAATTCAGTGAGGCAAAAATGGAAATTGAAAGGATATTTTCTGAGAGAATGAAAATTTAATGGTTACCCAAAGGGTGAGAAAGGAGTGAAACCAGGTTTATGACACAATGGAAGCTCCAGTTATATCTACGGAGAAGCCACAACATTATTGAAATAAGTGCAAAGTAACATTGCTTTTTATTGTGGAAGAGAACAAGAGGAGTTATGGACTGCAAGAGAATTTCTCTTTTCAGAAGATGTAATGCAGTGTTATACTGAACTGAATATATCTTTCAAGATTCAAACGTGAAAAACACTGCTATTTACTGCCCACAAGCTATAGAGCTCTGTGCGTGATAACAAATAGTTCTGTCTTCATCAATCTATACTGTTCTCAACAATCCTGCCCAAAGCTGCTTCTGGGTAATCATCAGAGTTTGATAAAGTGATTACTAGATAATGCTATCAAATAACTATCATGATTAAACAAGTTACATGAATCTTGAAGCACTGGAGCAATTTACGTGAGGAATGAGTTTCTCCTACAAATGGCATAATAAAAATATATTAAGCAAAATGGGGTTTGAATACTACGTTGAAATTAGGTCAAGAAGAATTAAGTTTGCATTTTCTGAATAGCTACAAGCACTACAAACTACTTTTCTAAGGGTAATGCAATTACTTTAACTAGCAGAATTTTTTTCTGTCTCTTTTTTCTTTGGTATGTTGTTTCATTCAGTGTGAAATCTGTAGTAAAGTCGTTACACCTGTCACTGTGGCTTTCTGAACACCTGGGCTATTTTATAGCATTACAGATTTCCTCTTCTCTACTTAATGTACAGACATACAAATCAGCCAGAAAACAATTTTCAGCTATTCATGATTTTCATATCCAAAATGTCAAAGGCTGTTAAACGTAATTTGAGATCAGAGCACGCATGCAATCTTGAGGTTGAGATGGAAGAATTAACAATCGGAATGCAACTGATTCAGGTTATATGGAAAATCAGATCTACCTGTGGAATGAAATATTTCCAGCAGCTGAAATGACCACCAAATAAAATGTTGGTAGTGTTTATTATGTCCAATTCATAAACAGTAGGCAAAAGTTTTAGTACAGTACAAACATGATTATCCTGAAGATAGGAAATGAAGTCAGAACAAAAGAGACTGTTCAGAGGTCATCAAAGAAATCATAAATACAAATAATTGACGACTACACCGTCACCTCATTGTTCTCTTGATGCCAATTGTATAAAGGCCATTAAAGATCTGATACAACTTCCTCCATAAAACAGACAAAAAAAGATCAGTAATCTTCAAGGAGAAGACAAATGCCTTTGCTTTCTCCATCTGTTTAATTGAGCTGAGCTTCTTGCATGCATGTCTCAAGTTTAAGCAACTTCTTCACTTCAAGGCTCTGTATAGCTGTGCCCTGAACTGCAGTTCACATCTCACTTCTTAACCATGTGTGCCTGTAATTCCTAAAGCACTCAATGTCCCTTTCAGATCCTCCTCTGTCTTCTGTTGTCAAGTGTTCCTGTGCTGTCCACATCCTATCAACTGTTGTTTGAATCCCAGTTACCTTTAGCCCATTCTCTTCAACTATGCTCTTGGACTCTCGTCCCAGCCTAGTCCTGAAAACATAATGCATTATTTCTAAACAAGCAACCAGCACTGTACACACAAACTATTACTTCTCTCTGCCTTCTGCACTGTAAGCCCTACAGGGTAGAGACTCCCTTTATATTTATGTCTTCTACAGCCCCAAGCACACTGTAAGCATTTAATGCATAAAAAAAATAACAAGAGACACGCACTCTGCTTGAAGAAGCCAGATTCAGCTAATGAAACTTGTACTGAGTGAGGTGGGGCTTCAACTTACAAAGCAATCAGAGAAAACATCTGGAGCGAGGTGGGGGGAAACACTCAGCCCCTAGTATTGACCCAGCAAAAATTTGGGCATGTCTTCAAGACCTGAAATAACCTTTCTGAACACAAAGGTACTATCCATACACACAACAGGCACTTCAATTCTTACCTGAGCAACACAACTTTCATTTGCCTGAGATCTTTTGAGTATCAGAACCTTACTATAAAGTCTTTAGGGACAGATACATTTATCACGGTTCTGTTTATTCTATGGTTAATTACCACAGCTTTTATCAAAATGCATATTTTTACCCCATAACTTTAGCTTCCTATCATTCAAAGTTATACATATATAACTGACTGTTAGACTTTTACTGTGAGTCTTTTACTGTAAGCACAAAAGCTTCTCTCATTTAGGCATTTATAGGCAGTGATTAATTTTATCTTTCAGAAACATCAGACTTTTAAAGTTTCCAGGTGCAAAGCAAACATTCCAATCTTTCACCCACGTTTCTTTATTTTTTTCTAAATCTTTGCTAGTGCAAGTTTCTGATATGTGTCTATCAAAAGTAAGCAATTGTTTCTTTGGAGTTACAATTTGATTCGAAATCCCTTCTGTTGTCTGCTCATAGAAACATAAAACACCAGTTTATTTTACATTAATTTACTAGTTCCCAATAAACTTTCATTTCTCATTTCACCACTTAATGTGGCTCAGGTTCAGCGCTGATGGATGCTTTAAACAATAATTTTGCATGATGCAAAATTAAATGCCTCAAGGCAGATGTGATGCTGCGGTTTTGTTACCTTTTTCTGGTGTGTGTGTGTGTGTGTTTTTGTTTGTTTGTTTCACTGTTACAGCACTCATATACATGAGATTAGCTATTGACTCTGGGCAGATATGGGAAGACAACCATTACTGTGCTGATGGCAAGCCCACCCAGTACTTCCTGACCAGCTTTCACCTGGCTCAGGGAGGTGATATAAGGCATAGAGCCTGCTCTCCACTAGATATTGCAGAGTAGTAACCCATGCACTCCTGTTGCCTCACTGAAAAATATGCACCACTTCCAGCAGGACATCTAAAGTACACCTGTCTTGCTAGCCAACAAATAGATTTGCATCAAAATTCATCAAAGAACTAGTGATACATCTTCTAAAAAACAAACCAAACCAAAACCAAAACAGTTAGGGAAAATTTCATTCCTGTGTTCTATTTATTTACTATAAAAGCTTTTCTATTATTTTAATGATGGATAAATTGGATAGTAGAGTAAGTGGCTGCAGGCTCTGAAGTTATTCCAAACACATAGATTATTATGTCTTAAAATTCAAATAAATAACCTCCCACCCTCAAATAAGAACCAAACGCCAAACAAATACTTCTGTTTATTTAGGTGTGCATCTTAATTTTCATAAAGTTCCAATGAAAGCAAATAAAAAGTAAGGAGGTTATTAATCAAAAAGACCTCGCTTGGATCCATTTTGACACCTTTCTCATTTGAGTGATGTAGTTCAGTGTTTGGTTTTTGTTGTTGTTGTTGTTTTGCTTTTTTTTTAAAATATTATTAGTATTTATACATCATCACAGGTAAGCCTGATACTTTAAAGAGAACAAGAATGACAAGTCCCTGCCCTGAGGTGCTTACAGGCTAAATTAGATGTATGGAGTGAAAGATGTGGATTAAAAATGTTACAACAAGGAAAGAGCAGTACATGCAGCCTCACACTTCTGATATCTATTTACTTCAATTTATATTTCATGTGATATATGAAACAAATTCACTTAAAGACTAGGAATTAGAGGAGCTTAATCAAAAAAGGATAGAGAATAAAACAAAACTTATTGAGGCCCAAAACAATAACGAAAATCATCTTGCCTGTCATGTACTCTGTGCCAGGTCCTACCAACTGAATTATGATGGAAAGAGTTGACAGAGATAAACCTTCAGCACAAGAGGCTTATTTAGTTTGCATTCTCTTAGAGGCAGGCAGAAACATTGAACAAACCATTTACACTCTGGGAGAAGTACCAGCATTTCAGAATCAGAATCTGAACAGTTTTTCCCATAAAATTATCACCAGAAGAAAAAAAAAACCAACAAAAATTAGGTCTTCAAAACACTGCTCTTGAATAGTTTCGTAATTTCTTTGTTGGTGCAAGGAATATCTCTTAGTGTTTCCACAATGTCCTTGTAGGTTCCCTGGATGCTGTATTAAATCATAGCAATATGGAGGAAAACCACATAGCTGTACCTTAGAAAGCCATCTGAGACATAATGCACAAAGGCACATATTTTTTTGCTGTTATTATTGATGCATATTTTCCTCTCTAAGGTATGATCCAGATCCCCCAGGATATTCATGAATGAAATAAACGATACGTCAATGGGAGAAGAAGCCAGGGTTTCATATCACAAAAGCTTAACATTAACCATGTGGGGTCAGACCCACTTAATGCAGTATACAGCCTCCAATTGTGGCCATTGGCAGACTTATATGACCTTTAAGGACATGTCAGGGTGATCCTTTCTTTGGCAAATCATCCATGGAATCCAGAAATCAGCAGTGAAGGGACTTCCTCAGCTTAAGGTCACATGTAATCCACCGAATTTAATTACCACAAAAAATCAGAAAGTCAGTCCCTCATTAATTTACATAGTCCCTTTTTAAACTCATTTATACTTTTTGCTGCCCCAGAACTCCCAGTGGCTACAAGTTTCACAATTAAACTACATACCTCCAAGAAAAAGTATACTGTTTTGCTTGCTTACAATTCTCTAACAACTCCAAAGAGCAGCCAATGCTGAATAACCCTTTGCCATTCAGTTGTGCAATGTAATTCATGACACAAACGTCTATACCCTTCTGTTTCCTCTTAACCAAAGATGACCAATCTACCCAGTTTGCCCTTGTCTAAAGCCTTACATTAACTTCTGAACATCTTGGTCATCCCCACTGGGTCTTTCTAGTTCTATTAAATCCTGTGTGTGGGTTCTGAGACTAGAATTGGGTACAATACCCAACATTATTTTGGGCAAACCATGTATTTTAAGAGTAGCACCAAGATGATTTCTTCTTTTGCTCTATTTCTCTCTAATAATTGCTAACATGTTAATGGCCCTTCCTTAAAAAGGGATTCTGATTTCCACCTCATCACAGAACTCATTGTGATCCTCACAAAACTTTTTTATTGATTTAATTTCCATATACTCTGGGATACCTCTGGTGAGGTGTAATCAAGATCATTTTGGTCATTATCAATCAAATGAGGGACTTCTACTTCCCTGATATATACCAGATATATAATATAGTGAAGAAGAAGCAGTCGAGGAGGTTTCCTCTTGTGAGGAAGATGACTTCCAGTTGCAGATGGTGAGAGAGCATACCAGGGGAAGTGCCCTGCTAGTGACCTGCTGCTCACAAGCAGAGGACTGGTGGGGGAGATGTGGAGGCTGAGAGTCATCAAGGGGGAAGCAATCATGAAATGGTAGAGTTCCATATTCTTGGTGAAGTCAGGAGGGATGTCTGCTACCTTTAACTTCCAGAGGACAACCTTTGAACATGTAGGACTCTGCTAGGGAGGGTCCCTTGGGATTCAGTCCTGAAGGTTAAAGGGGTTCAGAAAGGCTGGATGCTTCCCAGGGAGGAAGTCTTAAAGGCACAAAAGTTAGATGTCCCACTGTACCATAAGATGGATAGACAGGGAAGATCAGCATAGATGAACACAGAGCTTTTCCTGAGGCTCCATGAGAAAAAGAGGGTCTAGCTCCTATAGAAAAAGGGACAGACAATTCAGGAAGAGTAATGAGAAGTTGTTAGGATGTGCAGGGAGAAAATTAGGCAAAATCCTAGTTTGAATTCAACCTTGCCACTGAGGTAAAAGAGAACAAAAAACTTTTTTTTACAAATATATTAAAAGTATGAGGAGGGCTAAGGAGATCTGCAGTCTTTAGTGGATGCATCAGGGAACATGACCACCAAGGATAAGGAAAAGGCTGAGGTTCTCAATGCCTTCTTTACATCTGTCTTTAAAAGTCAGAACAGTTATCCTTAGGGTACTCTACCCCCTAACCTGGAAGTTTGGGATGGGAAGTAGAATAAACTCCCCATGATTCAGGTGGAAACAGTTAGGAGAACTACTGCTCCACCTAGACTGTCACAAGTACATAGAGCTGGATGGGATCCACCCAAGGGTGTTGAGAAAGCTGGCTGAGGTGATTGCCAAGATGCTTTCCATCACGTATCAGTGTTTCTGGTCAGCTGGAGAGGTCCCAGAAGATTGGAGGCTTGCCAATGTAACTCCCATCTAAACAAGGTAAGGAGAGTCCAGGAAACCACAAGCCTCTCAGACTGACCTTTGTGCCAGGAAAAGTTATGGAACAGATCATCTTGAGTGAGATACAAACATGAGGGACAATCAGGGGACCAGGCCCAGCCAGCATCTGGCTAATCCAGGCAGTTCCTGCCTAACAAACCTGATCTCCTATGGTTGAGTTAGTCACTGGTGGATGAGGGAAAGGCTGTTGACGCAGTGTTGACATAGTCTGCCTAGACTTCAGCAAAGCCTTTGGCACTGTCTCCCACATTATTCTCCTAGGGACTCTTGCAGCCCATGGCCTGGACAAGTACACTTTGCTGGTACACCTCTGGCTTGAGGTATCAGAGAGTGGTGGTGAATAAGAGCCAAACCCAGCTGGTACTGGTCACAAGTTGTATTCCCCAAGGGACTCTATTAGAATGCGTCCTGTTTAATATCTTTACTGATAACCAGGATAAGGGGATTGAGTGCATCCTCAGCAAGTTTGCAGATGACACCAAGCTGGGAGGCAGTGCTGATCTGCCTGAAAGCAGGAAGGCCCTAAAGAAGGATCTGGATAAGCTGGATTGCTGGTCTGAGGCCAGTGGGATGAAGTTCAACAAGATCAAGGGCCAGCTTCTGCTCCTTGGCCACAACTATCCATTATTCCAATGTCTCTGCCCCTACATTACAGGCTTGGGGCAGAGTGATTGGAAGACTGCATGGAAAAAACGGACATGGCAATGTTGGTCAGCACTCAGCTAAACACAAGGCAGCAGTGTGCCCAGGTAGCCAAGGCCAAAAGCATCCTGGCTTATTTCAGAAATAGTGTTGCCAGCAGGAGCAGGGACATGATTGTCTCCCCTTATTCGGTTCTGGTGAGGTCACATCTCAAGTGCTGTGTTCACTTTTGGGCCCTTCACTACAAGAAAGACGTTGAGATCTTGTCTGGATCATGTCCGAAGAAGGGCAATGAAGCTGATGAGAGGTCTGGAGAACAATTTTACAAGGAGCAGCTGCGGAAACTGGGAGTGTTCAGTCTGGAGAAGAGGAGGCTCGTGGGAAACTTTGTAGCTCTCTTTCAGCTACCTGAAAGGAGGTTGTGGTGAGGTTGGGGTTGGCGTCTTTTCCCATGTAACCAGCAATAGGACTGGAGGGAATGGGCTCAGGTTGTGCCAGGAAACGTTCAGGTTGGATATTAAGAAAAATTTCTCCAAAAGAGTGGTCAGGTGCTGAGACTTCTTCTTGTACGTCACATGAGACTGGCTTCATAATAGAGAGCTGAAGTTGCAAAATAAAGAAAAAATAAACCAAGTATTATAGTTTAAATTGCATTGCTCTGGTTTATTTTTCTACTAGTTACCAACGAAGATGTGTCACATCATGACACCAGATCCAGAGTCAGGACCAAATCATGAACTGACCTTCAGTTCTAAACGCTGTCTTAATCCAAAAAAGCGAATCTTTAATGTAAAACTCACAAGAAAGGAAATAAAGAGCTGGATCCATGTAATAAATTTCTGCGAAGATGAGCTTTAGTAGATTAAGTTTTGTCATGCTTGCTGAGGTTTTGTAGCTCTTTGTCTTGAAAATACTTCTCTGACAGTAATGAGAGTATTTAAGAAGTAAGGAAATTGCAGAAACAAACTTCAAGACTTTAAATTGAGAAGTGTGTTCACTTAACAGATCATTCTTGAGAATTTTCTCAGTTTTAAAACTTGATTTAAAAAGAATCAAACACCCACTGTTTTTTGAGAACAAGATTGTAAGAAGTGTTTAGCAAGCCCACACACATTCAATTATTTTAATCTTCAGTCATAAGTCAATATTTGCAGCACTTTAATGCTTTTTTATTCTCTTCTTTGAACTCCCTTCAATTTATCAATGCCTTTAAAATACAGATTCCGTAAAATAGAGTGGTCATTTTTAAGAAGAAATAAATGGTCATTAGCAATCAGCTCAAGTAAAAATAAATTTTAAAGATGAAATATACTTCCGAATTTAAAAAAAAAAACTTATTTCATGTTGTTGAAAATAAGCTTTCTCCTCTGTTTCCAGAACAAATAAATCTTTCATCAGAATTGCATTCTGAGGTATTCATGTGGATGTGAGATTCAGTTTTTCTTCTTATCTATATGATTAGGTCTATTTAATTTCAGAGAGCTAGTTAGTGTTAATGTGAAACTTCATGTGGAGTCTTCACAGCTATCTGAGTCAATAAGTCAGAGGGAACCAGTCAAAATACTCCTGACAGTCAGATATGCAAGCATGGTCAGATCGGAGTTACACCATTGCTCTTCTGAAGAGTCAAACAAATTCTAGTTGTAAGAAGCTTTAGGATTCTGTATCATTTTCTACTAGACACTCTCTAGTATTCAAGAGAAATGGAAGACTACAGGCCAGTCAGTTTCACCTCTTAATTTCTTAATTCAGAGTATGAGCATAAACCTGTGTTTGCCTAAAACTTTCAGAGCTTTGGAAGGCAAATCTTTTGCACAAAAGAAATGGCTACTTTTGTACAGAGTGAAAATAGTTTTTAAACATATGTTGGCACCTGAAGCCAAATTTACTCCATCTAACTCTGTGCATTTGAATTCATCTTAGATGCTGCTGATAGCTAGTGGAAAATTACAGGCACTTGTAACTGGCATCTCAGTCAGCTCACTCAGTTTCCAAGGGTGCATCTTTGTATGTATTAACTCCAGATAGCATTTAGCAGGATCCTGTTCCCAAAATTCATGCCTTTGGTAACATTAGGGGGGAAGGATTGTGGCATTTATATCCTGTAAACTGACTTGGAAATTTTAGCTTCCTTTCAGTAGACAATGCAAGACTGATAAACTTTTAAAGTCCAATGGAGGAGTCATGTCCAAGAAATACCAATGGTCCCTCATAATCCCAAAGGTGGTGTAATTGCAGCCATTTTTACCAGGTTTTACTCGAGTCTAAATGTGTTGCTAAGCTACAATTTCAGTGCTGGTACTACGCCATCCTTCTCAGCACTCCTAGAGAAGGAGAAAAGTCCTCAAGAATTCACAACTGCACCTCAGTCAGGTTTTCACTCTAATGTGAGGTGGGAAGATGAATTTGAAACCTGGTGTGAGGGAAAGAGGCTCTGTCTGAACATATATCTACTTACCCAGGTATTGCTAAAGCCACTCAAGCTTCCAGGAAAAGACTTATTTCTTTGAAGGTGGACTATGCTGATCTTAAATTGGACATGTCTATATTACTTCCTGCAAAACTGCGTATCCTTTCTGAGGGACATAAATTTCTTCTTTTATGACTACAATGATACAAAGCAATTTTAAATGCCCAGAGGAGAGAACTAGAAAAGATGAATGGAAAGAAACTGAATGATTCATTAGACTCTGAAGAAGATTTGATGAGGAATTCTATAATTCTGGACTTTTAATTTAATTGTGTCTCTCTTTATTACTTTTCCCCCCTCTTCACCTTCAAGGAGCTTCATAAAAACATAATTTTTAAGAGCTTCTTATCTTGCAGCACACAGTGAGAAATACAACACTGTTTATTCTGTTTGGACAATACATTTGGGTTTTGAGGTTGGTGATTTATCAGCTTTCTCAGGTACTAACCCTACCTGTATACCTGGAATGTCCCGATTCCTGTTTCAGTAAAATTATACCTTTGGTATAAATTTCTTACTACTTTTGAACATTATAGCATTTTCTATAGGTAGGAGATGAGTGCTATGACCTCTCTGCTTATTTGCTCAAATCTCTCCTCACTCACATTGCTCAGAGGCACAGGAGTGCTGCTGTAATCAATGGAGTTGTTTTGGATTTACACTGACTTGTGAGAACAATTTCACAAACGTCTGTACCCAAATATTCTTGTGAATATTATTGAGCTTTAGATCTCAATATGACCTTTATAGTAAAATTATTAATCTAGATTTTAAAGTTCTGAGATTTTCCCTGATACTGTAACTGCACACCAGACAGTGAGCTGCTACAAACAAAATTCCACATATAAGGTACAAGGTGTGATTCCACCCTACTAATTACCAATCTGATCTAACTCAATTTCAGTGGACTTTATTTCAATCTTACTGGATGCCTCTAATACTGGTGTTTTTTTTTTTTTCTAGTGCCTGTTCCCTTTGCCTTTCCTTCAAAGATGTAGAAGATTTCTGTGTTCTCCACTATTTTATGCTAAAGTTCACACACACATCTCTATTTCCATAGAAATTGACAAATAAACTAAAACTAAACTAAAATGGACTTTCTTAGCACTGGAGAAGGCAATGGAAAACAAGTTTCTTAATTTCATGTTTATAAACTGTATACAGTTGAGCAGAAGTGCGAATTATTTACATATGCAGACATTATATGCATAAATTATCCCAAGCATTCTGCGAGATCTGTTAGCACCTCAGAAGCAAGATGAGAAAAACTTTTCTTTCCTAAGAGAAATGTGGGTCTGAAAGAAGGTATACGGGTGCATTTGCCCTTGGATTACATTCTCTAAAGTGACTTTTGCTATTTCATGCTGAGATTCTGCAACAGGAAACAACCTTCTTTTCTCCTCATTGCTTTCTCACTCCTGTAAAATTTTCCTGCATTTTCCAAACAGCTTTCGACTCGTAGAGAATATTTCCCTGAGCAACTTTATTATTAAAAATCTCTTCATTTTGTTCCTACAAGTCTAACCACCTACATTTTCAGAGAAACTAACCCGCTTGTCCTTCCTTCTCAGCAGAACATTTTTACACATTCTGTTTTTCTCCAGTATGGCCAACGTTTTATTTCAAAGATTCACCACCTTTGAGGACTGCTCTCTACTTACAGTATTGCAAAGTCCATGGAAATGTAGCTATAACTCCTGTAAATTCATTAATATCTTCAAATCAGGGAGGAGAAAGCAAGGAACAAATAGCTACGCTACTTCAACTGGGACCTTTGTTTCTGAAACAATCCAACAATAGGCTTGTTTTTTGTTGACCAGTTTCATGTCAAGTGCTGAAATGTAATTTTCTTTCCCCATTAGTAACTGTGCTTAGATAATTCAGAAAATTATTGACTCGGCAATTCCATCATAGAACATACAAATATTTTTTTCTCAACATTACTCAATAGAACTGCCTCTCTCCTTCATGTTATGAAAGGGTTTGCATGACCAAAAGGATGTGTGCATACCCATAACTATGTAGATATATCTACCTCTCTAGATACAGATATAGTATATGTTAAAGTATACATTTGTTTATTTATTTATTGTGTATTCTGATGTATGAATAAATAAATAATCACATGAAAGGAACCTAGGATGTAGCTCTGGGCCTAATCTATTTTAATGAGTGGTAAATGTCACAAAACATGTTTTTACAACAGATGAACTATTACTCTTAGATGCTTCATAAGGACCAATAAATTTGAGCAAAACTTCCACAGGAAGAAAGATCAGCACCAGATTCCTGAAAGTCACTTTTCATTCAGTCAATCACTGAACAATTTAACAATTGGATTATTTAATTTTTTTTTATAACATCAGAAAGTTCCTTTCCAATGGCAACCATCATTATTCTGAGAAAAGTTCCACAGTCTAAAGAAAGATATAGAATTAGAAATATGAATAATTTAGAAACATTTTATCTAAATAGGATCACAGGAAGTAGCCACCTAGATCCTAAGATTTCCTCTGGATGATCCAAATCTCATCTCACATCTGCTGATGCTGATGCATCCATATTTTCTTTGTCTTCACCTGAACTGTAGTTGCTGGTACAAGAGGTCTAGCAAGCAAGCTATTCAGTAAACCTAGGCATAGTGATTTAAAAACAACACTACCTCCCCATACCAGTCCTCTGCTTCTGTCTCTACCAGAGTTATAGCCTATGGTAGCAGCAGCCATGCACAGCAGCAGACAAGAAGCCTGCATTTCACTTTTAGAAATTCAGTGTTCACAAAAGGCTTCAGCTTTCCACCCATCAGAACTGAAGGTACCAAAAGCATCACATTATGGAGGGTCATGACGTCCACATGGAAACCTGCTGGGCTAGAATAACTAAAATGCATTTTGGGGGAATGTTAACCATTCTGAATGTGCCATTTAATGCCTCTCAAATAATGGGACTTGTTGCCTACACTGAAATTAGACTAGTATTTTATGTGAGGGAACACACAAAACTCATCGACATCTGCAGAACTGGGTAAATAGTTTTTGTCTTCAAATTTTGTGCTTTATGATAATTAATATTTTTTTACATAGCCTTTCTATACTGAACACAGGGACACAAATCTCTTTAGCTTTTTGCTTAGCCTATCAGCTTTGATGTTTTAAGTGCCCCTGTCCCCTTTCCTAAATCTGTATATTTATCTTTGTAAGAGCCTTAAGAATGCTTGGGGCCATGGCTTCCATCAGTGAAATACAAATACCTTTTTTTAGGGTACTTTTATAAACTGCCCATGAATTCAGATGCCTAAAGATTTACTTAAAAGCCCAGCTTCAGTTACATTTGAGAATCTTAAAAGTTCAATGTCTAATATCATCCTGCAGTTCTCTATTATAATTGGCAGCTTTTCATTCTTTACTAGTACAACTTGCCCAAGGAGGCTGTGGATGCCCCATCCCTGCAGGCATTCAAGGCCAGGCTGGATGTGGCTCTGGGCAGCCTGGGCTGCTGGTTGGCGACCTGCACACAGCAGGGGGTTGGAACTGGATGAGCATTGTGGTCCTTTGCAACTCAGGCCATTCTATGATTCTATGAACTTTTAACACTTTTCTTGACTACCTGTATTTTTGTAAGGTGAACAACATTAATGGGATATAATTGTATCTGAGGGCACACGTAAGCCTAATTGCATGCATACATTTATCATATCTCTAAATCCTACTCCAAATCCCAAACACACTTGTCCCAGACTTGTTTGTCTTGCCATTCCAGTCTCATTAACAGGCTTCTGTAGTATGCTCATGTATGCAGTGTCATTAATGTCATTATGCTCATTGTCCTTCCTGAAAAAAAGAAGCTCATTTAAGAACAAACAATTCACTTCAGCAGAACAATTCCTTTGATTGCAAACCAGATCAGAAAAAAAGTCATCCTCATCTTCTAAGATGCATTCAACTAAAAATAAAAGCAACACTTATTTCATAACTCTACCTCCTAGGAAGGATAATACTTACGTAGTCACTGTATTCAGATCCGTATATTGTCATAACCTCAAGGGAGGAGATAAGCAGAAGTGGGTGGGGGAGAAGTAAACAAATCTAAAATACTCCTTCTGACAAGGCATATATTTTTTTTTTCAGTGGAAGAGAATTTTCAAATAAAAAAAGACATAAAATTTTTCTTTTAATGCACTGAACAGCAATCTGCCTATACTAAAGAATAACTCTTACTATTTAAGCATCAAACATTTATCTGGATTCTGCATATATAGAAACAGAAGCAGGGTTTCTAACAACTGTCAGCGCTGGAATAATACGTTGCTGCGCAATGATCATGTTGGGATCTTTTTACAAAATGAAAACAGCATTCATTTGCAATTATTCATTACAGTAGGGCTCACTCTCCTCCTGTGACTGTTATTTAAAATGAAACAACTCTCTCATTTTCAGTGACTAAAACTGGCTTACCAGTGAGTTTTGCTTTAAGATAATTTTTCCTCTAGGTCAATTCAACTTAATTTTAAGAGGTTTCATTGCATCCTATTATAAATTAATCATATCAGTTGCCAGCAGTTTAATGCATTTTAATGAACAGCTAATATGTTGCTTCAGTTCTTAGTGAGAAATTACTCCTCATACTATTATTTCAGACTTCATGCTGGTCAGGATTACTCCTCTGTCTTGTTCCACTGACATGATCTGGTAACAAGACGAACGTATTTTGAGCTAAACATTTAAACAATAAAAGAGAAGAGAGAGCACGAGTGACTGTGAGAATATTAATGAGCACAGGAACTTGAGCAAGGCAGCAATGAGATGAAAAGAACATTGCTATTAAGGAATGTTTTCACTCCTGCCTGTCTATCACAGGGCCGAATCTTTAGATAAGCGTTTTTCAGCATGATACAAGATGTTATCAAATGCTGTTGTACAATATTTAGTCTCAAGGGCTGACTTAAAAGAAATGGCATCAACTATAAAACAAAACAACACAGCACCACCAATGAGGAGTGGAAGGCGAGTACAGCAAAGGGTTCAAGTTTGATACACAGTTATTATCACAGCTTTGCTTTTCCATAGCGCTGATTTCTATCTGGACTGGATATCATGATAAGGATACTTTATGTCTGTACGTGTCTGTGTGTGCAGATGTGTGCGTTCCTTCTCTACATGAGGAATGTGGAAATACAGGAGTAAGGGGGGAGAGAGAGTATAAAATTGAAAGCAGACTGCCAAGATGGAAATGATATTTGTTTTCTATCACACCAGAGATGCACCATTCCAGCTTTTGTCCTTCAAAGCTGTGAGAGACCACGCTTTAATGCCTGCAGGTTGACCATGCATTGTTATTATACAGTCTTCATGTTCACATCATGTGTCATCTGACCAAAGGAGAGTCTACAAAGTGAAAGCCTCATGCAAAATTTATGCTTATATGGCTGTTTCAGTCAGTGGAAAAATCAATACTGCAGGCTTGATGCACAGAAATGACTGAGTGCTCTCTGACTGACACTAAAAGCACCGGGAGATTGAGGGGCTGCATTTGCTGTTCAAGGAATTGAGTGTATTAGAGCTCTTATAATAGTCTGCTCACCTTATATTAGCCTTTCCTTGGGATTATTTTTTGATAACAATTATGATTGTGGGGTTTAAGGCAATTACACTATTACAAAGAAAAAGCTGCTTTTTATGTCCTGTAAAGCTGTCATATATTTCACACCACAACTGCCTTCCAATTATTTTGCTACAATGCACTTTGGAAGCAAAATGTCCTAACTGATATATATTAGTCCTTTATGTTTTATAAATAAAAATCAAAGCTGCAAAGTAATCCTTCAAAAGAAGGTTCTCAGTTTCCCAGATGTTATTTTAAAAAGCGTAAAATGCAGTGTGTGTTGTAAGTCTTAAAAAAGACATACACAGTATCTGCTTTTATATGGGAGGATAACATAAGCCAGGGATGTTGCATGCACTGTACAGACTCAAAATAGCTATAGCTCAAAATGCTAATATTGCCTATTAAACATGGGCAGATGTGGTCAACAAAGACAGAATGTAACAGGAGGGAAAGAAAGGAAAACAAAACCCAAAACAAAACCCAAAAGAAAACTCAAAACAAAGACCAACTCCTCAAAAGTGGTTTTTTGTTTGTTTGTTTGTTTGGTTTGTTTTGTTTTGTTTTTAAATAGGCTTTGAGGTATAGTTTAGTGTTAGAGTGAACATGCTACAAGAATTTTTAAAGGCATGGTGAATGCCTCTCTGTTAGACATAAAGTGTTAGAAAATGGTCAAATTTCTCAAATTAATGTTTGAGAAACAAACCTTGGTAATCCACTTTAAGAAAATTACATTCCTTTCATCAATAAATACTTCTGGTGAGAACAGGAATGCATTGGCACTGCATTTTTTGTGACAACAAATACGCAGAAATATTTTTATTAGATGATATTATAAGCTTTTCATCAATGTCTTCTGCTTTTGTTATAACTCATAGGTAATGGGTAAAATGATTAATGCAGTTTGTAAGTGAGGACTAAAAAATGCATTGTTAGTTTAGAAATTCCTGAATTCCGTAGCAACTGTTGTTATAATAATATTATAAATTACACTTCATTCACATATTCAGCTTTCTTGACACCTATGCACATACTTAGCTGTGCTCAAACTTCCAGAACATTCAGTAATGCTTGTTAATTAGAAGAAGTCAAGTGAGCAGCTCTGTTTCAAATTCAAGCTATCATAAATGAGGTGGGCAAAAATATGGTGATTTCTAGACAAAAGCCAAAACTGACGAAAACCAGATGCACAAATTGACTTATGAAACACAGGAGTTCCTATGCTACAGAAGAATACTGAATGCCATGTGGCTGAATTCCCACAAACAACAAATTATGGTATCTGAAGCTCCTGCAACAGAGCCTTAGCCATGTGTGAGTAATTGAGTACAATATTTCCCCCCAAAGCTGTGTCTAACAGATACATAGAGCATGCTGGAGCATGCTCCCAGGTACCCTTCTGCACTTTGAATCACCAAGAAGATGCTGGCACCCATGGAAGGTGAACTGGTACAGCTATTAAGCAGCTCTGAATTTCCATTCAATACACTCTATTCAGACAACTAGGGGGAGAGAAGAGACAGTGACTTCAACAATAATGGTGGAGAGGCCAACCTTCTTCAGTTCAAGGTAACCTGTTCCATGGTGTTCTGCTAATTTTCTGCCTGATATCCATAGAAAATGGATATTGAATAGAAATAGAAAATTGTATGCAGACTGACTGCACCCATTCAGGCTTTCCTTGAACACAGAAGTGACCACCAAAAGAACTGTTTGCTCATGTAACTGGATAAAACCTACATGGGCGAAGGGGAGGAGATGCAGTGAATTCATTTTGGAGGTAGGATGAATTTTCACCCGCGTGTTGTGAGGAGCAGTGAGGAAGACAGAAGGCACCTGCTGACTCAGACGATGGATAGCTGTTTGATGTCTGATAGGAACTAGTCAATGTAGAGTCACATTGCAGCAATATCGGAGGTGTCTGTTAAACCTCCATTACATTGCCACTGTACCAATGCTGAAAGCTGACTTTTTCCTGATGATTAAAACAAAACAAAACAAAACGGGGAGCACTGATATTGGCAATATGTCCTAGACTATGGGTGCTGTCACACAAATCTCTAGCTTGCCTCTATTTGCCCAGCACCATGGGGAAAGGCTACACAAACACAGAATCATAGAATGGCTTAGGTTGGAAGGGTACTCACAGATCATCTAGTTCCAACCTCTTTCAGTGGGAAGAGTTGCCAACCACTAGGTCAGGCTGTCCAGGGCCCCATCCAATCTGTCCTTAATCACCTCCAATGATAGAACAGCCACAACATCTCTGGGCAGCCTGTTACAGCACCTCACCACCTTCTCAGCAAAAAATTTCCCTGTGACATCTAATCTAAATCTCCCATCTCTTAGTTAAAACTGTTCCCCCTTGTTCTATCACTATCTATCCACGTAAAAAATTGCTTTCTCTCTTGCTTGACATCTGAGAGGGCAGAGGATTATATGGGGCAATACATATTTCTACATATTCAGGTTGTAACAGAATAGAAAAAGGCCTCAAAGGGATGAGGGTCATTTCTGGCAAAGTAGATTTCTGTTTTACATCTCTACTCTTTTTTTTTTTTTTTTTTTCCTTTGGTGCAATGATTTTCTTCTTTTTTTAGTACACCATTCAAAAGAGGAAATAAGAAGAGGACAGATTACAGGGAGCTTCCGAGATAAAATATGCTAAATCTTTTTATATCTCTTTTCTCTTAGCCTAAATGATTAAAAGTGCAAATAGGTAATCTTCATTAGAAATTAATCAGCACAGCAGTGAAAACATCCAATTTCTAGTGTTGAGTAGAGGCATGGAGGAATGAGAAGGAAGATGGATTTCAGGGTCACAGCTGACTTGCTGGAACAAATTAACCCTGTCCCCCAACATAGTAAAGACTACTTAGACTGAAAAACTGCTCTCTACATTTGTGAAAGAAATAGCTACAATTTTCTCCACTTAAAACCAGAAGTTCTCTCTCCCCTAGTCCTCTCTCCAAAACAAACAAGTCAATAAAAATGCTGTCCTAAAACCATATTCAGTACAGCAATATTGGGTAAGCTTGAACACTGAAAAACTAGTGGTAACTAAGGTGAAGATTGCTTGCTGAGCACTAATACATACAGTGCAACAGAAGCTACACAGGTTTTGCTTCAAGGATCCTAATAGCTTATGCCAAATTTTCTTCTCACCTCTAAGCATGGAAGAACCATCTTAAAGTATCCCCATACCTACTCCGTTTCTCTCAGATTAATAAAGCTTTATTAGCAAACTTTGGGCAGGTAGTGAACTGAGACTTTGGCTTAATACATAGCAGCTTCTTTTTCTTCCATTGTGTGCCACTCTTGGGCAGTGTATCTGATCATAGCTGGAACTGGGAGCTTCCCAAGACGATAGTAATTGTATTAATGTGAATTTATGAAGTTCCTACCATGCAGGGTCTCTGTTCAGAGTCTCCAAGTGCTGCTGGAGTACAAATAAACACTAACACTACCAGCCCTACTCAAATAGCTAAGCATTAGCTAATGTGAAAGATACTATAAAAATACAAAAAAGAAATGGTACTTTGAAGCCTTTAAACCATGAAAGGGCAAAACTATAGAAGGAAGAAAGGACAGAAGGAAAAGTGGCAATTCCAGGTATGGTAGACCTCAGCCTGTTAACTGAAAATCAAATTTTTGAAAATAATAAATGTATACATATACACAATGAAATTTAGAGATAGATGAGGTTAGCCTACCTCTCTGTCACTATGAATAATCACTGCTAATATGTCCCTGTAATGGGTATCAACAAGTGGTTCCCTGGGAAGCAAGGTAAGCATCATTATGCGCATGTCAGATAATGCAGAGGAAGACACACAATATTTGTAACAGAAATATTTTTTAGGCTACAAGAATGAATTGACCAAGATAAGAGAGGAAATGTGAGTGAAATCATGGGCAATAAAGAAAGCCTCAATGACAAGGATCAGAAAGGTGGGCAATGGACTGGTAGCAATGCAAAGCTTCCCAAGAGATCAAAGTCAGATCCTAGTGGCTGAGCTTGGAATGGACATGGAGTGGTAACAGAATTTACTAGGAAAGGGAAAGGTAAAAAACCTGTATAAGTAAGATTATTCTTTGTTTTTTTGTGGTTTTTTTTTTTTTTTAATTTCTAAAATTCTAAAAAGGCCTTTGTTAATGGTAGGAAGCAACTATGATAATTGTTTGGAAATATCAGAAAGGCAGGTTTGAGGGAAGGCTTGGATACGCAGGGTAAAGAATAGGGAAGTCAAAGAGAGGTTATGTGACAGATTAATGGAGGGGATGTTGTCAAATGTGACAGGCGACAGTTAACATTGAGTCATCTCTGGAAAAACAAAATGTCAGAGACAAACCAAGACAGCTATAGAAAAGTGAGAAGCACATGGATACGCCCATAAGCCACCACTGTGAAGACTGGCTGAAGATATGCTGATGGATGTTGAATCATCATAGCTTTCACTATACCCAATAAAAACCATGATTTAGTAATTAAAGAGCATTTCTGTTCTGTGTAAGAACAATATTCTCACTAACTCAAAGCATCATACCTTGTGTGTTGACTTTTTTCTTAAAGAATATAGTATATTTAATGTTTAAAAATCATGTTTGAATAAAATCCAATGAGAAACACTCAAACAGGTTGTGTTTACTAGTACAAATGTATTTTTCACAGCCTAAAATGGAAGTGGGCATACTCATACTACATATGAGTGGCAAAGGTGTGAAAGAGGGTTCCTTTAGTTTAAAATGGTTTCTTAACTACTCACCTTCTTTCTGTCCTATAATTTTATCTTGACTGAGTGAATGCAACCACCTTATTTTCCTCAGTGATCTTAACCATTGGTTTGCTTTACCTTGTTCAACTGCTTAAAAATTTGCTTGGAAAAAATCTTAACTTGCCAATAATCACTGATGAAGAACTCAGCTGGAAAATGTACTTTGCTGCTTGTTTCCTTATGAAAATTTGCCCTGTAGAGCCCTTCTAGACTATTATTTAGCTTTTTCAACTTTCCCATAGTAACATCATAATTTAAATGTATTTTTTTTTTCTAATAGAGAAAGCACACACTGGAGAACAAAAGGCCTGAAACTGCCAACCTCAATTATGCTGAGTAGTACCACATGGAAATCAGTGGAATAATAACATTATACATTAAGGTATAACTCAACATAGTAAAGACTACTTAGAACAAAACTACTAGAACAAAAATACTTGACAAGTTGGCATAAAAAACCTCTCTCACACACTTAACACCTGTAAAATTGATGTAAACTTTATAGTACAATCTAATACATTATGAGATTAACTAAGAAAGAATGGGAAAAACACGTCATTATAAAAACAAGAATCTTGCAGCTGGAGGTTATGCTGGACTCCACCTCTAATCTTAAACCATCCCCTTCTGAAACATGAGTCCATGCTTCTGAATTCATAGCTGGCTGTACATCCAAACTTACAGCATTTTTTCCTTATGTCAAATACATAACTTAGAATGTCATACGCATACCTATAGGGGCTTGTGTTTGCTGACCTTATGAACTGAACAAGTTGAAAAAAGACTGTATGGATACCTGCTATACAATAAAATGCACAGACAGTTACTTAAATTGGGATTTTAAAAAAGTCAACAGGTGTGGAAAGAGATTACCCAGTTCATTCCCATTGCTCTTCCACATGGAAAGGACACTGACAGTACACGTGGGCTATGACACTCCTGAAATGCCATTTACTTCTGAAAATCAATATATTTCAACAAACTTGAAGATGGTTACTTCCTAAGATAAGTTACAAGCAAGAAAAAGGCAGCAAAAAAACTGCAGCTCTATTTTTTTTCCCAGATTTGCATTCAGCATTCAGGGAATTTGTTAATTTAATGCTGAGCATAGCTTCAGAGAGAGCATATTAGATATCAATTTTCAGGACAACATTTAACTGATTCTGGAATAGACAGAGTATTTCTGACACAATCAGAAGAATTTGTGATTTGGAACCTTGCAGCTTGTCAAAGAGCTGGATACCACTACTCTGCTGCTGTTGCTTTGAGAACCATCCTCTGTGGAAGCCTCCTACCCCAGCACTGCCTCACTCAAATTAGCTTGTAAGCAGAGGAAGAAACTTCTCCCATTCTATGGTTTCTGCTTCAAATCATGGCATCGTTCTTTTCCCTGTGATCATCCTTTGAAGAAATCTGTGTCTATGTCTTATCTTCCTTCTACCACAGTCATTGTTTCATACCTATCCAAACACTCCTCATGAGGAAAATTCTGGCTTTCTGTTCCTGTTCTCCCTTCTTCGCTCCTCTTTCCTGATAGTATTGATCTGATGTTTTCAAGGGTTTCAAGGCTGGCAAAAATATGATGTAATTACAACTCTCTCTAAATATCAATTTCCTGCTGATACTGCTACTATCCCCATTGACTACATCCTCTCTCCTAACTGGAGATGCCTGAATTGCCTTTTGTTCTTTCATGCCCTACTGCCTCTTCCTTTTCTAAACACTGATTGGCTTTAATTGAAGAAAAATAAATATATCAGCCTTAACTTCATTTGACGCTACAACTACTGCTCCAGACTTGCCTTCTTCAGTTAATAATTAAACATACATTCACAGTCACAGCCTGAGGTAGTTTACTAATTTCACCATGTACCTCTGCATCCTGTCTCCCATCATTTGCACTCAACTAGAACTTCAGATTCAGCGCTTCATCACGGAGCGCTTCTTGTCCCACACTTCTAATTGCTTCATTGGGGCGTCCTGCAGAAATTCTCTGTAATTCTTCATTCCAGCTTTCTGCCACAGTTTCTTCAGTTTCTGGTTTTTGGTCCATCAAATACTTCATATAACTAATCTCAAAGACACAAATTACGCTTTATATATATATACAAATTGGCCTGTCAACTCCTAAATCATAAAGACTCTTTACACATGGCCAATTCTAAGGTTCTTCCTGTCTACTTGCACAGTCAGAACACTCATCCAAACTTTCAGTAGCTTAACTTTCAGTTATGACAACATAATTTTGTCCTTTTACCCATTTAGTTCTCCAAGGCCACTATTTGAGATGTCTCTTCGTTAATCGATCTTTTTTTCATCACATCAAATACAAGTTGCCTTTGTAAAAACTTTCAATGATCTTTCTGCCCATCTCTGCCTTTCCTCTTGCCCTTATTTACTACTCAAGGACAGATGATGCATATTAACACCATGCTGACCACAACAGCTTTATCACTTTTTCTGTATTCCTCTTCTAACCATATTCATTTGTGGGCTTCTGTCTTCCATACAGCTTTAAAAATGTTTTACTTAGACACCAATATAAAATAAATGATAAATAAGCAACCAAACAAAAATAATCATAGGTTTTTTGTAGGGATATCTGCATATCTAAGAAGACAACCCAGATAAAATGTGTTCAGTGCAAGTTCAGGTTCAGTGCAAGCTCTGCCTCAGTACTCTGCAGGAATAGAACAATAAAGAGATGTTGCAGACCTCAAGTTACTTAATAACTACCTTTAGGATTCAAATGTAAATATTGTACCCCATAGTAAAACCAACAACAGTGAGAAAAGCTCAGAGAAAAACTCAAATCATTTCTGACACATTGAAGAGAACTGGTCCCAAAATAGAACCCTATGGATCCTCATTAGTGTAGAAACAAAGGAGCTCACTGAATAGGAAAATGTTTAGAGGCAGAACTTGGTTCTATTACTCCCTGATTTCTTGACATATTAATTCTCTAAGCAATGGAAAAGTTATAACATTACTTAATAGAGATTCTATGAAATCTTAATTAATGGCTGTACAGCACTTTAAGATGCCAAGATTAAATAAATCAAGGGAATGTAAACCATATTCCTATATAATAAAGCCATAGTCAACTGTCTTTTCTTTTTCTTTTTTTTTAATGTAACTATGCAGTCTTTCTTCAAAAGCTATCTTTAAATCTACAAACACACCACAATAAAATCAACTGTTCTACTAACCAGCATTGGATATCTTTCAAGAGAACAAACGAGAACATCATTGACTAAAATATCTTGACAATCTTTCTTCCATAACACACAGGTGTTCTTTCCTGTCTTCTGTACTAATATTAAATACGCTGTGCTTTATCAGCTGTTTGAAAAGCAAAGTGAATGAGCATCTCTCCCACTTCAATAGCAATGAAAGAAGCTAGTAAGACAAGGAAGGTGAGGTAGGTTCAATGTAAGAAGAAATTATTTTCATTCTAGGTTGATTCCTCACTGTGCTAAGTCTGTGTTACAAAGGAAAAAAAACATGGCAGTATATATTTAAAACCATTCTAGTGGTTTTATATTTCCTTACCTAGTTGGTTCTGGCAAACCAAACACCTGATGACCTGGATATTTTATTATTCGTGTTTTTATTATTCACATTTGAATCATAGCACCTTCTGAAAATTAAATGCAGACAGTTTTTGTCTCCTTGTACCTGAGGTACCTGCTTATAAGGAAACCTAATAACTGCCAAACTATTGGTTCTTGTGGGAAATTATTGTATAAGATAGATTTCACTTCCAACACTGGAGAAGTGCCAACAACCCATTCATCCAGTTTGTTTTTTTAAATCTATGAGCTGTAGGAACAAAATCTAACTATAAACACCAGTTAATGTAGATTTTATCTCACACTTATAGATATAAGTATTAACTACTCAAACCTGAAAAAGGGGCCCTTGATTTCATCACTGTTTTGAAGCTCAATGCATCAGCCAGTTCTATATCAGAAATCTCTGAGTATCAGCCCCTGTAGTTTCCAGAAATTGCAAATGTATCCATATTTTAAATTCTAGAGGAAAAATTGCATGTACTAAAATTGAATTGAGTTTCAAACTCACTGAGTTATGAATGGAAAAAAAAAAGTTGTGTTTTAAAATAAACCTTGAAAACTTCTTTCCATATCCAATCACAGCTGTAGGTTTCAAATTTACAACTGATTGATCATATGGAAATTGTGACCTCTTTGCTCCTGTGAAAAGATACAGATGTGAATGATGATACAAGTCTGCTTCACATGATGTTTTAGATCATCTATAAAATTTTGTTCCTTCCTTTCCCTATCCATTATTTAGAATATGTGATGATTACATGAGGAGGCTACTTGGTGTCTTATCTTTCTGTCCTCTTCAATTAGACAAATTCGGACTGCAAATCAAAAACATTATTTGTGTTGAGATCACCTATATATCAACATTCTAATTGGGATTCCATTGGAAGTCTCTAAGCTGAAGGAAACCTGTATTGAAGATTCTATTCTATTCTTCACATTACCTGGGATCTTTTCTAAAATCAGTGCTTCCAAAATGACAAAAAAAAACCAAAACCAACAAAACCAACAACCCTGTGTGCAGGTGCCTTTTGTTCACCAAGATAAGACACATGACATCTGTGCTAGCTGTGCTTTTTGATTCCTGTTCTCTCTCGCTCTCTCTCTCCTGTATTTTCTCCAGACACATCTATATCAGCTCTGATAACTTCGTCAAATTACAGTGTCAGTAATTAAACTGTTTAACAAATACTTCTTTAAAATCCGGTTCAAAGCTAGAAGGCAATGTCACCATGAGCCATTAAATGCTGCCACTCCTCCCTAGACATGGATATATATGAGAGGCAGCTGAACTGGCTCTTTTATGTGAAGCTTTGAAAGGATGCAGGATGAAAGGTGCCACGTAAATGTAAGATATAGTTTTCCATAGTTCAGTATCTTAGTGAAAGGTTGTAATTAGTTTAAGTACTGTTTAACATAAATCAGGTCTTTGCATTCTGGATTTCAAATGGAACATCTTGACAAGGTGTAGATTATTTTATGTTAGACGTAAAAAGTAGTCTGTAGTAAAATACTGTAATGATGGTCTGAAGAAGCTTTGAAGTCTGCGGATGTTACTGAAATTAGGGAGAGCAGATTGGCTCTGCTACACACAACCTGTACATCAGATTTATTAGGCTTTATTTGACCTTAAATTTCCTGGAATTGTTTTCTGTCTTTCTAAATTCTTTAAATGTTTAAAGATTTTTTTTTTTTTTTGGCTGTTGTTCTGGGTGGTTTTTCAATCTTATTTTTTTTCTTTCAAGAAAACCAGAGAGAAATGCTCAGAGAGCAGAATGTTCTCAGCACTGCTAGATCTTTCAAGCCTATGATTTATTCGCAATGTACTTCAATTATTAAAAATAGACAGTATTTTTATATCTTTCAATTCTGCTCTACACCAAATCACAAAAGCCAGATATTTCCTATTAGTGTTTGATAGCATGTGGTTACTAAGGCCATAAAAAAAAATAAAATGAAGGGCACTTTCAGTTTTAGTATAAACTATGATTAATTTTTATTAAGATGATACGTTTATATATTATAAACTGACAATTTATTTGTAGATTTTTTTTTCCCTGCAAGTTTAGTAGTTTCCCTTGGTGCAGAATGCAGAATTGTATATGAGATATGTGAGTGTCTAAAACGATGTATGATAAATGAAGTAGCATGCTACTTATACGCTTATCATGTTCTCTGACTAGCAACAGGTTCAGCAAAGGGCACAGCCAGTAAATGAAATTTTCCACCAGGACAATATATCATCACAAGAAATGTATGCGTTGGAAACTTACAAGCTTGCTCGAGATGCGGACAAGGTGTGAAATGGTAAAAAATGAAAAGCAGAAACAGCATATAGTAAATTTCAAATTCAGCTGTATTTCCATATTGGCTGAGCCCGGTGCTTTAACTGTTTAAAGTCATGCAGTTTAGAGAAAAATAAACACAGACACACAAATTTAGCTCAATTTTGATGCTAGAATAAATTTCCTTCTTTAGAAATCCTATACTTCTGAGAAAAACTAGAAAGCATCTGGTAAGAATGCTTTTAAAATCTCCTTCAGATTGAAAACAAAAAGCAACATCTTTAAATGCATATTTTTTCCTCAGACTTACAGGTAGAAAATCTGCTCCAGGAAACGTTTATCATGACTTTCAGCATTCTGTGGAGAGCACTAATTAAAATAATAATAAAAACAAACAGAAGAAGACAAAAGGAATGCTATCCGTCTATTTCCCAGTGGAATTCAGTTTGTTTACAGAAATGTTTCATAATAGAAATTTCTGGCATATAACCGTGGAATCCTGACATAGTATAAATGCCCTTTTTTTCCTGCAGAGAGGTAGGCCAAATACCAGAGAGAAACTTCTTGGCATTCTGTTGCTAGGTGGAATCACAAATAAGAATAAGTGGAGAAAGTCTGTTTTTATAGCTACCAGCTGTACTGCCTCACTGAGGAGAGAAGAGCATTGGAGAAGCT
The DNA here is from genome assembly GCF_026119805.1 of Tympanuchus pallidicinctus. Taxonomy (NCBI): domain Eukaryota; kingdom Metazoa; phylum Chordata; class Aves; order Galliformes; family Phasianidae; genus Tympanuchus; species Tympanuchus pallidicinctus. Next base: position 471,192 of record NW_026294752.1, on the reverse strand, counting down.
GGTGAAATTCTGGAATATGATCCAAGAGAAGCTTCTGAAACTTCTTGAAATTTGTTACACTGCAAGAAATCTAGCGTAAGAACCACTTGTGACTACATATTATGGTAGCAGTTGTACTTAAAAGCTTTAACAATTTTACAAACTGAGTAGCAAATCCTTCTCTTTTCTTACATCCTTACTGGCTAAAATACACTTTTGGAGAGATTGGGTGGATTCAGTTTTACTGTGCGCAGTAATTCCAAAGCCGGTAGAAAATCCTTCAGGCCATAATGTCTTGCTATTTCATTTTTCTTTTCTTTAACCAGAAAAACTCCTCCTCTTATTTTTGTCCCTCTCACTTCCAACTAGTAACTTTTCTCCCAAATCCCAAGCAAAACAGAAGTAAAATATGCTTACAGTGACACTCAAGTATTAATTTCATAAATGTTCTGTTTCCTGCCAACACTGTAACAGACATCTTGTTTCCATGAGCTGAATCACTGCCACCCTATTCCAAAGATGTTAGTGATAACATCTTTAACTGTTGGATAATCATGAAATGGAATATTTATTTTAGTGAACTAGAGGTAGATCCTCATCTGGATGTAGACAGGCTTACTCTCTTCCCTCTCTATCCTACATGACCTTTCCTAATGCCAGTCCTGATGTGATTTAGCCAAGCATTTTGTCTGGATAGCAAGACTGCCCCTCTGATGCACCACGCCTTCAGAGAGAACCTGTCTCACACTCTCAGGCTGGCTCTCTCAAGTGCTTTTTTCCTCCAACATGGTTAGGCTTTATGCTGCCCCTCTCCAATGGAGAAGTCTTGACCTGACTGAAAAAAAAAGGAAATTCTGCCACTCTCTCCAGTGGAGCCTGGACTTCTTTTCATGTTTTTGCTTACCCCCAAATTTGCACAGTTAATGTTACTTGTCTTTGTGCTTAACATTTTTGTGCTTCCCGTTCTGTTTGGATTTATTGTTTCTCTATGCACCTTAGATCCAATCTTAATTTTCACTTTTTGATTTCCTATGTCCTTTTTTTTTTTTCCTGATGTTACTAATTTTGAACTAAATGCTTCTTATAGAGTTTGCTCTCTTTTGAGGTGCAGTGTATAAGTGGCTAAAAACATAAAAGACTATAATCGCTCTTTTAGGTTTAAGTGTCCAGAATACAAGAGAGTTTTTTGTAGAACATGAGGCTAGACCATCACTAGCCGTAGTGCTCTGACATTTTGCTCTGACTTCCTGGTTTCAGCAAAAACAGTCAAAGAACTCTCTAAGCGAAATGCATTTTTTTTGCAACTCAGAGGCAAAATGAGATTGCTTGCTGCAAGCCTACTGTTTGTGTCCTTTGTACTATCAGGTCACAAGTCTCACAATCTTTCATGTCTGGAATAAAAACCTAATTTGCTTGGTTGATGTCGGACTTCAAGGGTCTGTGCGCTGTCTGGTTAACTTTGTTGCTGAGCAGTGATCACTGTCTTCCAGGCACAGGCTCACTCCCAGCACACAGGAGATCCCAGGGGCTCTCGTACCATTTCCAGAGTGCCCGTATCTTCTGTGTGCATTTGTGCCACTGTCCGAAATCAATGCTTAGTTGCTGCTCTGCAGTTCAGTAAGCCAAGCCCTCTTATTCATTTGCAAAGTATAATTTCCCTCCTTCATCCTTGCTGTTTATAACATCCTTCATTTTGAACAATTGGCATATTTTTGCAGTGTCATCTGTTTGATAATGCCCTTGTTGGACAGGTTGCAATTTCCATCAACACTATCTTTCCACCAATTTCTGTTCTTTCCCACAAAGTCCGTCAGTCAGAATTGTTTTTGTTCTGTAACATTTTGGGATTTAGTTTAATTTACTAAGTTTACATTAGCATCCTTTAAGCAACCTGTCTAAATACAACAAAATACAGATGTGGTTAACTTTCTTCCTGTTTTACAGAAGGCAATCAGATCTGTAGTTTCCCCTGATATTATCTTTGTATGTCACCCTTCCCATGGGTGTGAGTGAAGATAAAGATGATTGAGTTTCATTGCTACTGCTATAGCATAAGGCAACACAAACTGCTTAAAATGCTTACAATTTTTGAATGTGCTCTCAGGGAAAAAAATATTTTGGACTGAAAAGAAAGACTGTAATGAAGTACTTAGTTGATAAAGAGAGATGCTACTTTTTTGCATCTTACAATTCTGCTTTTCCATTAGCTTTACAAAAGTTCGTCCTTTCTAAGTTGAATAATATAATATTTACAGTTGAAAAACCATATTTTTCTATAAACCGTCACATGGGGAAACACTGGGTCTTAATTAAAAGAGATATGAATTATTTAATTCTTATATCTGGTTTTAAATGCTTAGGGACAGTTTCCCACCAGTCTACATGACACTGTAGTCTCTCAAGAAAGCATTTGATACCCATCTGGTTGCTAAAATTCATTCTGCACTCTTTGTTAAAAATGTCAGCATTGCTGTCTTAATTTGGCACTCTGTGAGCAACACAAAGCGAAGACCAAAGAAAGAAAACAAATAAACTGAAACAAAACAACAACAACAACAAACTGAAACACCAAAAGCCTATGAGAAATAAATGTTGAAAAAAAGAAAATGTTCCTGGAATATATTCCCTATTACGGAGTGTAGAACATGAGAAAGCTGCCCACACAATCATCATGTTTATTCTTGCTTCAAAGTGCTGTACAGATACTATATTTATATTCCAAGTTCTAGGTTCAAAGCGATGCTTAAATACTTTTCTTTTAAACTTCCATAGCTTTTTCTCTAAGTTCTGTTTGTCTATCTAATAAAAGATGAGTAGGATCCTTGTCAACTAACAGCTTTACAGTTTAAATCAGGCCAACTCACACTGACTCCAAGGAGCCCATTTGGAGAGTCATAGGAAAGAGCAGAGACAGCAAATGCAGCTATAAGGAGATTTAACATCATGATCTCTCTTAATTCCCTGAAGACAACAGTTGAGGAATCATCAACTTGTGAATATCAAGTAGTGTTAGAAACCTGGATTTATGATATTACAATACTACCTTGTTATATTTCAGGGTGGTTTTTTTCTGTTGTTTTGTGTGTGTGTGTTTGTGTGTGTGGGGAAAAAAAAAAAAAAAAGGCTCCAACAAGGGCAGTACTCTGTATTTTTTGTTTGTCTCATGTGATCAAAGGTAATAAAGTATATTAATAATCCTTTCCATCACAGACTGCAAGACTAAACTCTCCTTACACTGTCCTCTATGGTTAATGGACATCATGTTGATTTTATTGGAATTCTTCTGCTGACATTTTGACATCAGTCAAGTATTTATTTTAATGACAAAAAAACCAAGTGTTATCCCTGGTATTGTCCCTAAGAAGACAGTTAGATTATATTTCATGAATTTATGTATATTACAGAACTTCTGTACTTTTTGCTTATGGGGGAGGAAAGAGAGACAGAGAAAGAATACAATAGCCGAAGGAGTTAGATCCATTCTTCTATTTAAAATAAACTTTCCAGTCTTTAACAGCCCACAAAAATTAAATGATGTCAAGAAAGATTTGGTAACATTTTAAATTAACTCCAGCAGAAATAGAGTCCACTTAACTATTGTCAGGAGGAACCAGAAAAAAAAAAAAAGGGCTTTTGTGGTTCATTTGAAGCACAGCCTCAGAAGGGAAACCTGCTGATTGCAAATGATATAAGGCTGAGGTTACACGAACTTAGTATTAACTTTACAAATCAGGAACTTTATGATGAAATGGATCTCTTCATTTGAAAGTCTCCAACCCCTATGCATTACTTTGTGGTCTGTAGAGACATTATCTGATCGTTCAGGGAAGTACTTCTGGTTTGTAAAAGTGGGGACACTAAAGATCATCAGAGCCCAAGTCTGTTCCCTGGGGCCTTTTTACTCTGCTGACACTTACTGAAAATCTACTAGCAATACACTCTCTAGAGCAGCAATCATTAACTCATTCAAAGTCACAGGCACAAGGGGTCTGGGGTTACCAGCTATTAATTAGTGTAATTATTCCCAGGATGACAATTACCAACTGCAGGATCCACTTAACATCTATTCTCAACTCTTGTCTTTCTGCAATGCTAATGTTTCTAATTGGTTCATTTACTACCATTTACTGATTACACTCACCATGGTATAGTGTTTCAGATGGACAGGATGGAAAGCCAATACCTAATATTGACCTTTATAGTATCCTGTTATTATAAAGGCTGCTCCTTCCATCATTAGCCAGATCATTTTATTGAAAAACATATGTACTGTTTGTGATAGATTTGTGATGTTTCTTTTCTTTCAAACATCCTTACAAAATTCATTCGGTGGAGAAGTAATGCATTTCAAATTACTTTCTTCAAAAAATGCACTTGTACATGCTAGTACGTTGTGGTATTGGTTGCACAATATGATATTTAAGACTATTACAGCTAACAGTGATACTCACATGGTTCAAACCAGATTCTCCAGCTGGAGAAATAAAACAATGCAACAGCAACAAGAAGCTAGAAGAGGTACAAGTCTGCAATCTGTGTTTACTTGGTAATGACCAATTCCTGCATGATGCTGAGTTACAGTCAAATCCTCTGGACTTCAAATAAACTAGAATACTTAGAATGCACTTAAATCAGACAGATGTATTTTTTAAAGGAACAGAGAAAAATAAATTGCATAAATCTAGTTTCACCTGCTTGAGGAATCTAACACAACTCTCCTGTGAAAGGAAAGGCAAGATGTCTACAACAAACATGACTTCAATAGGACAGAGAGGTAATGTATAATTTATTTAATAATAATAAAAGGAAGCAAACCTTTGATTGGAATATTTTTTTCTATATTGAGAAAATTGGAGGTCTCTTAAATCCACAACAGGGCAAATTTCACCAAATGCTTTAATAGATCCTCCTAACTCAATAGAACATTCATCTTTTGCCAGATCAAGCTATACAAAATAGGATAAATCAGAAATTGTCATATATGGAGACTACAGGAGGAGAAGTAACTGTAAGAGATTAGTACATCAGTTCCTCTTTCCAGTACCAGTAAAGTGTGGATTATTGAAACAGGAAGAAGATTTTCTATTACAGAAGCAGGAGAAGAGTGAAGAGAGTATGGCATCATGCTATTCTGACATGTTTCTCTTTCTTCATTCTCCAAGAAGCTGACAGCAAGTGCAATCAAGGATGTCACACACTGAAAAATCAGTGTTTAAAAGGAATAGAGAAATAGAAACATATACTGCATTATGTATTCTGGAGAAGCTTTATCTCTTTCCTATTGCCGATGAGTCAGAAATTAAAAGAGAAAATAACTTCAAATCTGTGCTAATATATGGTTTCAGAAGTACCATTTGCTCCTATAGTATATATATTTAAAGAATCTCCTGGACAGCATCTCAGCTATGCAGGAGTAAGTGGAAGCAGTGTTGCTTTTAAATGTGCTGTTAGATTGTATTTGTGAGCATTTGATGTTCTTCTTTAATAACCCCAAGTAAAAGGCTGAATGAATTCAACAACAGTAGCTGAAAAAAGTGCAATGAGTCATATTATAGGAAAATGGAGAAAAGGATACAGGACTCTCCACTGAACACAATCCTATATTGTAGGCAATCTGTGATAACACCCTTTTCATTTCAGTTCAGTCCCATAAAATTACCACTAACATTACAACTCATGCAGAACACAGATAAATGTAAAAATGTCACAGAATTCTTCCAGATGGGACTTTTAGTTCCACTAGATCACCATCTACTTTTTTACTTGTCTAATATTTCATTACAACCTTCCATAAGTTAATTTTCTTTCCACTGACCATGTAAATCACAAATCAATTTTCATTTAAAATGCCTGACTACAGATTGCTCCTGAAAGCTCAAAGCATATGCTTCAGTGAGCACTCCAACATTCTTAATGCACATTAGAAAAATGTTGTGGTTTTTTAAAAATCTTTTTAAAGGAATTAATTTTACATTAATGTCTGGCATGAGACCCAAGTCGTGGTACTCCTCCCTACCTTCTCTTACCCCATCTTTAAAAAGCAGGTGCATTTTTGAAATGTAACTGCATGTAGAGCTAAATGTCTGTCATGACAAGGATATTCACTTCCAAACAAAAAAATCAGGCAAGAATATAAACTGCTTTAAATTTACAGAAAGCAGTTACAATTTCTTAATCCCAAACCCCTACTTTCTAGGGGAAAGAAGACAGAAAGGGAAGAAAAGGAGGAAAACCATTCGCAGCCCTGTCATTGTGCTTATTTGAATCATACTTTTTCACATGTTCTAAGTGTTTGTATAACTCAAGGAGTGGACTAAAATATATGGCCAGTACTAGCTTTACGCATGGAAGCAGCCAACCCATAAACCAATGAGAAATGCCCGTGAGACAAGCAAGATACAGCTTTATACGAATTCCTGGAAAATATTGTGGAAATAGTATGATCTAAAATGTTATTTTCTTTGGTTAATTTGAACATGGCACTCTTCCTCTACAAATCTGTAGGCATAAGTTTGGCGAATCTGGACTTGGGAATGGTTTCTAAGGCTGTTTCTGCTATTGTCCTCTTGAGAAACATTAGACGGTCCTTACACTTCTCCTTGCCTCAGTTTCCACATTACTAAACATTGAATGATTGGAGTGACACTTTCAAATGTTAAAAGAGATCACTTAAATGCCTAAGCTGACAAATGCATAAGCATTTACTAAATCAGTAAGAGGCAGGACTCATCTTGTGGTCATTTTATGCTCTTTATAAGTAAACTTGATTTCCTCACATCAGGAATTTCTCTGATGTTTAATTTGAAAATGTTTTCACATGTTCTTGTCACTAGAGAATCTCAGCATCAAACTTTAAATGAGCAACAGAGCATGCTGGTGTCATGGGAGAAGGAAGAGCTCTGTCTTGGAACATGCAGGAATTATAATCCTTTCTAATGGCACCATCCCAGGTCACTGAAGTCTAATGAACTGATGAAGCCCAAGAGAAGAGAGCGGTTCCTGCAGGTTTCTTTCCTCGTCTGAACTCACACTGAGGCCTACTTTTTAATTTGCTGTCTCTTTTCCCATGTACTGGAACATCCATATCTAACATCCACCATTCATACCTACCTCCACCTATGGGATCGTCTTTCCATCTCTGAAATACTCTTCCACGCTGTTTTGCATCACTCTATCACATCTGTTAGGCAAGACAGTATAGCTTTGAATCCCGACTTCTTGAAGCACTCTGACACTGGGATTCTAGCTTGGGGGTGATGGAGAAGGTGTCAGTTCAAATAAGGCTGAGCGCTCATGACAAATGAAAGTAGCTTTGCGTTATGTGGGACTCTTTCTCATAATGCAATGTGTCAGTGCTGACCACTGAAATGGGGGAAGGGAAATTCTGCTCTTGAGCAGTCCCTGCAAATAGTGTCTTGCCAAACTATTTGCAGGTTATGGTCAGCCAAACCCTAAGGATCTTCACTCTGGGGTTTTTAAAACTCAAATTCCCAAATGTCAATGGAGACTAAAGCAGCACACTTCACATGAATCTGCCTCACTAGTACTGAATGTTGAGGGCCTTCGGAAATGGCTTTGTGTGGCCTTATTACAATCACCACTTAGAACTGACCCCTTGCAACAACAGTGTGGGATTACTTTAAATATGAGAAGGTGTTGGGCAAAAACACATTATCTAGGATGGATGCTATTCACAGCAGTAAATTCTCCAAAAACCCATCTATTAATAGTCAGTGGAATCTTTACAGAGCAGGCATTACAATTAAGAAAATCTACCCAGTACTTTAACTAGACTTCTAAAGCTAACTTTAGCGAAATAAAAGACCAATTTATTGAGTTATCTAGACAGAGAGAGGCCCACAAAAATATTTAATGACAGATATACCTATGAGTTGGCTCAAATGCTTGGTTTATACTTGCCAGCAGGCTGTGCTTTTTGAGTTATGCCTCACTTGTCTTTTTATTTTTCTTTTAATGTCTTTTTTTCAGTCAGCAAAGGACTAGTAAATGTACCTTATGATCAAGAGGTGTGCAACTGAAAAGGGATCTCAATTAGTGTGGCCAGAGCATCTTTCAATTAACTACATCCTCTGCTTCTGTATATCCCTTTAGTTTTCAGGAGTTTCTCTTCCAGAGCCTGGACGAGGCTCTTGAAGCTCCATAGGGCCTGTAAAAGTAGGCATGTCTGCTCATAGGAACAAACTGGGATGTGAAAAAATTCTGAAGGTGTATTAGAAAGAAAATGAAAGTCTTCTCAAGAAAACCATGCACTCTAGAGAGAATCTTTTCAACCATCCAAGTTTTCATGGATCCTGATTAATTCTTGATGAGGAAATTAACATCCATACAAAAATCATATTGTTCAGGAAGCCTGCAATTCCACCGTAAATCACATCTTAATAACTACAGAATTTCAGATTTATATATCTAAATGGTTGTTTCAGTGCTTATGGGTAGCTTTATATACACACACATTTAGGTATTCCATTTTCAGCATTTTCCTACAATTACTAAACAGAATATTACAGCTGCTGGTGGCTAAAATCAAATCTGACAAGTTAAATTTAACTCTGCAAGTGCCCTGGTAGAGTTATTTATTAAATAATAATAATATTAAATAACACAAAATAACACAACCCCCTTCAACTTGAGCAGTTGTTCCTAACATCTCTACCTAATCAACAGTGCTCTGAATTGTCAGCAATATAGGTTTTGATTTTATTGCATGTACTAGTCATGAGTTATTTCTTTCTGTGCCACTAACACAGGTTTTAAGGCTATGTCAATATTAGCAAGTGATTAGGTGCAGCACAAGTGGGTCACCAGATGGAGACAGTTGATCCTGCGTCCCTTTATTCTCCTCTACTTGCAGTTGAGGGTTCTTGATTTGGACTGTATGCACCCTGGTTTCTTGCACTGAACTATGATTCATGAAGATATCCAGAGGGCCTACTATGCCAAGGGTATCCAGCCTCGTGTCTTATCTTGGCTGTGCTAGAGAAGACGAATTATCTTGGGCCAATGTTTTGGTTGATGCTGAGTGATGGGTGTTTGCCTGAGGCTGGGCCGAGAGATTCAGTGAGAAGAGCCACTGCCGTGATAGCACAGGGCATGGCATCGGCCACATTACCAACTGTCCTGGGCTGCACGTAGTACTGTGGGATTCTCCACCTGATTCTGTAGTGCCACTGGAACAGAGCTTCTAGTTTAGCTTGCTCCAAGACAATTCTGGTCTACACACATCAAACAAGAGGCAGATGGTGAAATCATTAGGATTCATTTCAAGTATGCACTACTGCTCTAAACCAAATCTCTTTAGTAGATGCAGCCTACTATACAATAAGATTTATTTTATGAGCAGTGGTTTACTCCTGCATTCCTCTACCACTTCAACAAAAAAGTTTTCCCTTATTAATACCAGTAAGTTCAGCTTTTTCAACCTCAGTTTCTAATGGCCACCATGTCACTTATGAAATGATCAGATTAGGAGACAAAGAGAATGTAAGTGAAATGTGACTGTGTATAAATTGCTTGGTATTGGAAATCTCATCCCATTCTGTTATTTACTTTTCTCCAAGTAAGATAATTATATTTGTATAGGTATACGTATAGATATAGATTAGATGTTACATTACAAAGCCACAAGGGTTCCTGATCTTGTTAACATGATGGTTGTCATAGTTTGTTTTGTTTTGCATGAGCAGGAGCTCATTACTGAGAGCCCTTGTCATTTACATCGACCTATGTCTTCTTAATGAAGCATTTCTGAAATGAATGGCAGGACATATACATTTCAGTTCAAACTCTACCTTGCTCCCACTGAAGTAAATGAGACTTCAAGACAAAGGAAGCTTTGTTTTTACAGGTACACTCTCTTCTCTTGTTCAGTATGCTTTTAGGGAAGACCAATACCGACTTTCAAATCATTTTACTTTCAGGCATTATTTCAGCTGGACTATTTGGCTACTCCCTGCACTAGGTTGCTTGCACAGTTATGCACTCCTAGGCTTAAAAGAAGCTGTAATTTTTTGTGTTCCTTCAAGTGCAGTTGGATACTATAAGGCAAACAGACAAGCCTCGCTCTGTCCCAGTTAGCCAAGATGGGTATAGTTTGCTGTGCAGAAGAGGTGAACTAAAAACAAGTTTCACTGCTGGGGAGGGTAATAGCACCACTGCTTTTGCATCAGTTCCCTGCCAGGCAATCCATAGACTGACGCTGATGGTTGCTCTGGAGGGAGTCACTTACCCTCCAAGCTAGAGGTAAGATGCCAGATAAGCAGTAGCCTGTAACAGGGGATTAAAAGAAGAGAGAAAACCAGGGGGAAAGATTAAGATAATTAACCTTTGTATATTGTATCCAACATAAATCCTATTGTCAGAATCTGTTGTTCAAGTACCTGACAAACTTCTGTTTCCATTATATGGAAAGTTGCGTACCTTTCATGGTTTTATAATAAACTGGAAGTGAGTAACAGTGTGATATCAAAGGAAATAAAACTCCAGTTGCTATTGCTGCTGGGGTTGCCTTCTGAATGTGGCTTACACAATATTTCATCTGTGCTGACACCTTTCACTCTCAATTATTTGGCTGCTGTCAAAACAAATCAATCAAATTATAGCACAGTGTCTTCATGTTACCATTCCACTGCAAGTTACTTGCATTAGCTTTGAGATATACGGAAGTATAAAATTTATCTCTATTATTTATTTAATACAACTTTCTCCCCTGTGAGTTAACTCACAAACACAGCAAACTCAAATTATCTGATGTCAAACATTGAATATACATAAATATCACCAAGAAATTGCAAAATAATGGCACTCATGGGAACAAAAATGCATAAAGATACACTTGATAAGTCTTACACTTACAACCAACGATGTTCTTCTGACAAATGGAACAAATAGTATATGTTTTTAATTTTAGTTGCAACTGGCCAAGGTTCTCATATTAGATAAATGCAATTTCATAAGATACAACTTTGAACTACTGTTCCTGCTAAGGCAGGATTAAAAAAAAAGAAAAAAAAAAGATTTAAGGAACAGATTTTGTTAGCAATATAATCAAAAAAACAAGCAAACCTGGGTCTGAATATTTCTAAACATGCTACAGTGCTAGGAGGGAAGCATTATCTTCCTTTACAGTTCACAAACACTGATCTGGGAAAAGAAAGGCCAACATCTCAAAGAGATTCTCTGAAAGCGATTGCTTCGTTCAGATTGCTAGACCCATAGTTCTCAAAGAACATGCACAGAATTTGTTCTTGAGACATATTATTATTTTAAAAATAAATAAATAAAGGAATCAACTTTCAGGTTGCCAGTAAGTGAATTTCCTGAAAATGCACTGCTGTCATTTTCTTGCTTTTTGGACAGGATGCATTTTTCGTTAAGAGCTGCATCTACTAGAATACAGGAACTCAGTTTACAACAGGTTTATCAGCACCAGATATTTATCTTTTCTTCATTTACTACAGTTATATAATGGGAAATCAGTTGCACATTAGAGAATATTTGAGTTCTGAATAACTTTAAAGCAGAATATACAGGACAGACAAGAACAACCAGCACTGAATGAAGAAAGAGACTAGAGAAATAGTATCTGAGAAAATGAAAGGGAAAGATATCAAAGAATCAGATTCTTTAAATCTAAAGCATCAGTGTTGACTTGAACATGAATTAAATCATGGAAGTGAAATGAGAAGCTTGTTTTTATGCTGAAAATTTCTTTTCAACATTGCATAATTAGTAATAATGAAACATAAAAACAAAGTGAAAGAAGAGTATGCAGAACATGTTAAATATGTAGCTTATTAAATTTAAAAGCAATATTGTTCTTATAATGTGTAAGTAAATAAAACCAAGACAGGCAATGGTCTTAGAATCCGTAGTGTTGTGGATCCGATTAATCTCAGCAAAAAATTCCAGTCCATCTGCTGGCTGGAAAAGGTCACCATAGGTCCCAAATGTGGGAAATTCACCTTATTATTCCAGATACTGAAATCATTACTAGGCCTCACCAATAGCCTGTTTTAGACCTATGAACCAGAACAAACTTAAGAATTAAGAGTACAATTAACTTTTACAAGATCTAAAAGACTAACAAGACGCAACTCACCTACAGAACTTATGATGAGAAAAAGATACAAAAAATACAAGAGGAAGTATCCAAAAAAAAAGAAGAAAAAAAAAAAAAAAAAAGAAAGAAAGAAAGAAAGAAAAATAAAAGAATGAAAAGAGGCCTGTGGTTCTGTAGACTTTAAAAACATTTCATTAAAGGAATTGACTCCCAAGCCATTAACTTGAATGTTTCATGGATTCAAAATTCACACCATTAAAAGTGCCCATAAACCCAGTGGGTCAATAAAGACTTTGTTGTTTTTATGAGTCCCTAAATATATATGTGCTTGATTAGAATCTCACCAGTCTATCATGAACACAAGTTTGTGTGCAGGGAGTTTTTAAAACATGAATCATAGGATTTTATTAATACAAACACAACAGAAAAACAAAGGAAATTAAACCACAAGGACTATAAATGTCTGACTTAAATCCACCAAGGCAAGGAAATTAAGAGAGAAGGCTGCAAATCCATCCTGGTAATCCTTCTGTAGCTCACTGTATTGCATTTAGGAGTCTTGGATCAGCATATGAGCCATAGATGCATATGTCATACAGATGCACCTATTGATTTCCATGTGATCCACCAGTGCATGCAGCATATTTGCTACAATGCACAGGTGAGGAACAGACTGACAAACATCAGCTAGAACTTCTACTTGCATTCCCAATTTCTTGGCTTTTGTAAGATTACAGTAAGTTAAGTGCTTACCATTATTGGAATGAGTTTTCTCTACATTAATTTAAATTGTCACGGTCTAAATTCAAGATGATTAAAGGCAAACAGGTGCAAAGTTATACTTTAAAAACAGCATTAAAATGCATCCATGTTCTGGTTGACAGAAATTTCATTTACAACCTTGCACACAGAATATTCCTGCCAGAAGCAGTATCAGTCTGAGTTAGAGCTAGGAGGATGACTGATGCTGAATAAAGTGCTACATGCCCTTAAATACCCAGGTTTTAGATACTAGTCACTCCACTGTTCTTAGCCTAGTGACCATGCCTGCTCAGAAGGCAGTTAACTAATAGGTTTTTGGTGGAAAATTGAGGATCAGATCACTTTTGTCTTTCCCATCTGCTCCTCGTCATACAAGTTGGAAACTTAGACCCTGCCAAAACTTGGCTTGCAAATAAGTAAACGTGAACAGTTTGATTTCAGAATTAATTTAATCTGTATAACTTCATTACTGATGTCGTTCCATATTCATTAGTAATGAAAAAACAGGCATTGTCTGGGTCTATTTTGAGTGGAAATCAACAATGGAGCATACAAACTTTAATAGGCCTTAAAATTATGGGCAAAAAAAAATTAAAACAACAAACAGTTGACGCACTATGAGTGATCAGTAAACAACCAGTAGCAAATAAATCCCCAAACCTTTCACATTACCTCTGTGAAGGCAGCAATTTGCCACTGTGCAAGATGAACAATTAACAAGGGAGCACATCATTCCCACGGGTGAAGCCTTGTATGATGAGGAAAAGCATCACAAATGGAAAACCAGCCCGCAAAGGTTCTTGCATCTTTTCTCCCAAAAGCATGTTAAGTCCCCCAAACTGTACGTTTCCTAGCAAATAGCTGGAGACACAAAACCTACTGCATTAGACCATCTTTAGGAACGTCTGCCTGTTTCCTCAGTTCCTCTACAGCACAGAGAGGATGGAACACAGGTGTCTGAGGAAGCCTGCTGCTAGTCCATAGGCGTTCTGTGTACATCACATTATGTTTGAGAATTTATTTTGCTTCTTTCCACATACTGAGTTAGGGAGGTTTCTCTTAAAAGGTCATTAACCCCTCCTCTGTGTGAGAAAGCCCTTCACAATGACTGTACTACATTCAGCATTTATGCAGTATTAGTGCAGTATTAGTGGACGTTTGTTTGGTTTGAGGGCTTACTGAAATTGCTAGCGAGTGCAGCTCCTTTTCTTGGTTGTTGTCATTCATGTTCTGGTTATGTTAGTACACTGCAGAAGTACCTGGGAATAAACTATTCCTCTAAGTGAAACATCATTTTGATTATTACTGACATTGGTGCTCATTAAAATACATAAGTGAAACACTGCTTTTCTGTAGACTCTGAAAGCTATTTCATGTTACTTGAAGGGGAATACAAATGAATAGGGACTGCGTCACTTCAGTTAAAAGGGGAAAATGTTCTAGAAACCAGAATTTGGACTCTAGATCAGTAAGCAATTGAGGCTTGTAGTTTATATATTTATTTTGTCTCTTTCTTGTTTTTCATCTCTCTGACTTCTGATTTTTAAGATCTGTGGGCAAAAGGAGAAAGAGCACGTTTACTTTTTCTGTTGCTCAATTAATGATCAAATCTATGTTCAAAAGAAACAAGACCTAATCAATGCAAACAATATATTTTTTTTGCTTTTGTTACCATAATGTTTTTAACCAACATTAGTTTTGACTGATCATATTAAAAAAAAAAAAAAAGCTTTCTAAATTTTTCTGCTGTTATCTACTGTTACCCATATGAATTTATTTGAATAGCTGTTACCTAGCTGTCAAGATGTTTAATATATTTCCTTTTCCACTGTGTTGCAGCTAAAATATGATCAGCTGCTGTTTAAATAATGTAATTATTTCACATTTTCATTCATGCAATGCTTCCTTTCAGCACTGAAGCCTTTCTCTAATGATTTGGGGAGATAGTCTTTTCTCATTTCTTTCAGAACTCAAGACTGAGAAACTCTGACTTGGAAACAAATTATTGATACCCATTTTAAGAACAGCACAATGCATAGTGAAAATTAAACATGCAAAGTTTCCACGTCATGAAACTTGCTGATTTATTTTGTTTTATTTATTTTGAGGTACAAGTATCATATAGGCTCTATAGTGGTGAAGTCTAAAACAATATTGTCTCATTGATATGCTGTGCAATAGATTTGGGCTAGCCATCGTGGAGAGACTCAAATTCTGGTCCACAGAGCATAGGTAGCTAGCACTGAGCTGGCAGATGACACAGAGCTAGTTTCTTCTCATTTCAACAGGCCTACTGTATTAAAAGGATAGCTAAAATAACATCAACATTTTAGCTCAAAATTCCTTGGCTGTCATGGAAAACTGAATGAAATGAGAGGTCAGGCTGAAGACAGCAACTCTTCAACGTGGAATCGAAAGGGATAAAAATATCTTAAGAGAACAAGACAAACCAAACTCTTTTCTTCCAAAGTAACTTTCTGTTCAGATATACGGAAATATTGTGATCTAGAAAAAGCAGATGGATTTGAGGAGACAGTACTTTTCTACAAAAAACAGCTTCCAGACATTGCTCTGAGATTAAGTTCTAAGATTCTTCCCCTGGCAAGATCATTGAGAAGGATAACCAAAATTGAAAAGCAAGCAAACAAAAAAACTCAGAGTGATCTGACCTGCCAAAGGAGCTGCATAAACTCATACTATTCAGCCCAGATATTTTTTCCCAAAGACAGAAAGGTGCATATTGACAAACACCTGCTTGGATGATGAGAGGAGAGCTAGAAGTGTTTTCTGCATTAAGCAATAAAGGCAGGCCAAGAAACAGTGGGCTGAAATAACGGGCTGGGAATACATGGTGTTGCAGAGTACCTATCTCCCTTCCACAGCCTCATCATTGCTGTGGTGATGCCTTCTGATTTTTGCTGTTTAGAAATTGTGAGAGCAAAACAGGTTGGTAACTGTGGCTGGGAATAGGGACCACAACTTCCTTGAATGGCATTTGATCTCTTACCTTCAGTAGTTTTTGTGGATTCCAGTAAAAAGTTATGGTTGTTGATTTTATTGTTTTCTCTAAATGAGTGTTTGTGGCAAGCCAATGTTCCATAGGTGAATTTGTGTTATGTTTAGAGACTTCTATTTACTCTAAACCATATAGCTATATTTGCCATCAACCTCCTCACATCTCAGTAAACTGTATTCTTCACATATTCTTTGTGCTTATGAAATCTGCTTAATAGGAGCTTGTAAAATTCTAGTTTTTCGCACGTGCTCAAAGTGAAAATTCACACATTTGTATTCCTTCTATTCACACACATTCAACTTACTTGCTTAGGGAGTGGATATGGTGCAGCAGTGTGTATGACAAAAGACAGTGTAATGACAGAATAATCAACATGTATAAAGTTTTGAAAGAGGCTTACAATCTAATTCTCTCTTCTTTGATGCAAAAAAAAAAAATTCCTACTGACTTAGTGGTGGATGAGGCCCATATAGCAACTGAACAATCTAACACAATTTAAAAAAAAAAAAAAAAAAAAGATTATTTATAGCCAATTGATAACTGAAGATTAAGGAATTTCACTGGATAAGTCATATTGTGTGAGTAATTTCCATATCATTAATCATGCTGTTTTACCGATGTCCTGAATTTTTAAAGGAACTCCTGTTTTCTCTTTCCAAATACTTAATGCATCTCCACTATGAATTCTATCATTGAATGCTTTTTTTTCCCACTATCCATAAGCAAGAATTTTCATTTTCCGTCCATTCACCTTGAGATGAAATTATTCCGAGCTCCATAAGAAAATCATCTATGCACACAGTTCATACAAAAATTAGTGGAACTACCCACATTAAAGCAGCTTAAATCAAAGATTTTCTGAATTCCTACGTTATTCCAGAATTCTGTAGGATGTCTTTTGATTTACCTGGCTAGGCTAGTTTGAAATGAAGATTTTACTGATGAGAGAATAAAAACTAGAGAAGAACCTGGCCAAAGAAGCTTTTGACATCTAAGTTTGATTGCACTGAACGTGCAGGGGCAGCAGATGTTGACAAGAATGGGAGCAATAAGACAGGCTGGAAAACAGCATGCAAACATGTCCCCCAGTCATCTATGTTGACAATGCCACACAGATAGGTTTAAAAGAGAAGAAAGTTGAAGAATATGGTTTGATTTTACCCACAGGGCATGAATTACCAAAGCAGCTTGAAGGAAACGCTACTATAAAATCCTGTCTCTTAAAAAAAATAACACACATTCTATGATTATCTTGCAAATGATCATAACAAATATGAACCAGAAATCAGTCATGGAACTGATGATATCACACAGCTAAAGACATTGTCCAGAAACAAAGCACTGTCATCCAACTCTTGGGAAGTTGTAAGGTGTTTAGAGGGATGGGAGGGGAGAATACAGAAGCGTACAAACAGCAAAGCAAGTAACTTAATTCACAGTTGTTGTCACATTTGGGTACTTCACGGAAGATATGATTGTCTCCACCTCTACCTGATGACCCAGCAAGTCCCTTAGTAAAGATTAGAGCAAAACTTTCCATCTGTTAAAGCCATTCCTCGCAACATTTATTTGGTAGCAGAGTTGCACCTTTTAGCTAGCAATTACACACCCAAGGATAAACTAAAGAGCAAGGGTTGCCGGACTTAATCCCTAACAGCTTTGCAACACAGGGCAAATAAATGATGTAAGAACTGCACGAGCTTATGTTTATTTATAATACTACATACACAGCAGCCATAACCTGGAGCACTCCAGAATAGAAGGATACATTTTTATAATGCCTGTTTCTTCATTAAGATTTCATCATCCACCTACGCTAAAAAGCCACTTCTCCTTCACTTTGTTATATCTGTTTTTACCCGCTCCTGGTCCTGCATTATTTTTTTAATCTCCAGTTCCCTACTTTACATGCACTCTCAAATTTTAAACAAGC
Source organism: Tympanuchus pallidicinctus (assembly GCF_026119805.1). Taxonomy (NCBI): domain Eukaryota; kingdom Metazoa; phylum Chordata; class Aves; order Galliformes; family Phasianidae; genus Tympanuchus; species Tympanuchus pallidicinctus. Next base: position 453,423 of record NW_026294752.1, on the reverse strand, counting down.
AAAATTTGTGCATTAGTGTGTCCTTTTCATCTATGATTTATGAATGACAGGTTCTTCGGTGCAGCTTAATGGTATGAGAGAGACATTATTTTAAACATTAAAGTGAAAACCATTTACAACTATGATAAGAGAGGTCTGTTGACATTAAACTTTAAAACATGCACAAGGTAAAGGCAAGCAGCTGCTCCAACAGGTGAGAGTACTATGCATGTAGTTTGTAAAGGAGTTTGTTCAGCACATGAGCTGTCTCTTCCTTTGCTCTGTTTCACAACCTGTAGGATTTGGTGCTTCAAGCCATTCAGGAAATAGCCAACAACCCACAGTACAATCACCTGAAAAGCACTTAGGGGGCAGTGCAGAGCATTCACTTAATATAATTCATATTTTGGCTGAGGAAAACTTTCTACCACTTATTTCAGCAATCAGTAATCACACAGATAAACAAACCAACTATTTGAAAGAGCTAAAGTTTTATTTTGATATTGCCTGCTCACACCTCTATTACTTTCATGTGGACAGCCAACTGCTGTCTGGGAAGCAACCAAAATAATAAGCAGTAAATAAATATGCATTTTATATCACATGTGTTTGGACTGCGTACTGGTTCTAACAGCATGGAACACTAAGGTGGAAGAGATACCTGGTGTCTCATAAAACTGCTTTTCAGTCTGATTTTAGACAATAAGGAGACTACAGTAGACACCTTAAGGCAGAACTGTTGCAAACACGGCACAGCTCAGAGAGTGGGAAGGCAGTAAGGCAGAACCTTACTGGTAAAGCAGTCCTCCCACAGTAAGAAAGAGAATGTGCATCCCAGGCAGCTAACTGAGAAAGCTCTTATTTTATAACAGGATTTAGAAAGTTATTTTAAAGCGATACTCTGTTTTTAGCTGCCTCCATTCACTCAGCTACTCTAATCAGCAATGGTTAAACAGAATACTTATTTTCACGTTGCCATTTGAAATTCTGAAGCGAACTCTGAATAGAGAACATTGATCACTGATGACAGAAAAGCCTAATGAATCATTCAAGTTCTTTACAGTACTGACCTAGAGAATGTAAGAGCCCAACCTCCACTCCAGTTTTATAAAAATGCAAATATCCCTCAAGTATCTCTCAAGTATTCAAAACTAAAGCAAGCATTAACTTTCAATAAGTATCAAGAGCAACATTTCACTGAATGAAGAGACAGCTCTGTTTAAAAGAGACAAAGTGAAACAAACAGGCAAAAGACTCTGCCAGAAAAATGCTAAACACAACTTACCTTGTAGATTTTGCAATGGCAAAGTCATGATGCCTCCTGCTGCAGCTGCTGCTACCAGTCCTTGGATATTGGTGAGATTTGCTGTTGGTAGAGTTAGGACCAGTCCTTGTTGGCCTCCCAGCTGTCCAGCCATGTTGAAAGGAATAAGAATCGGTTGATTCAGGGCCGGCGTGCCTCCTGGCATCACCCCTGCTACTGCTGAGGCTAACTGTTGGGCTGTCAGTAATGGCTGTAATGAAACACAGACAGCAGCACGCCTATTTTACCATGCACAGCTCAGTGGTACACAGTATTACTTCTTCTGTTTGGGATCCTTCGGTGTTGCAGTACAAACACGCACTTCTTCCAGTATCTCAAAGCACGCACTCTCACCAACCCAAAAAGCACTGCCAGACACTTCAGACTGAAACTGTAATTTATATTGCCATGTAGCATGGTAGCAACTTGAGTTGAATCTAAACTGGAAAATGTATTACACGTGCACTGACAACAATTCATGAACACAAGACGGCTGAACTCAAGTCAGCTCACAAGTATCTAAACGCTAATATTTCCCAATTTTTTCCAGTTGTACATTGATTGGTAAGAGCTGAAAGCAGCAGTTACCAGAAGCTCTGTAGACCAAGCAGGATGCAAAACAGTTTCGTGAAGTGGAAGAACATTAAGAATCTTCTTAGAGTATAGTTGAAGATTGATAAAACCATGAAGTGATATGGAAAACTTTTTAAAAGGATTAACAGAGCCATGCTATTATGCTTACATTTTGCTGAAAAGAAAATATTTGATATAAATGATTATGAAATGCCTTTACTAATGCAGGAGCTGTGTGTGACATGCAGAACTGTCAGAGCCGACAAGGTTACATTAAAATTGCACTAGCTTTTTAATATTAAATCATGAGTTGTATTTCAAAAATAACTTATATAAGAAGTTCAAAGCATTTAACCTCCTAAATATACAAAGCTGCTTAAATTTATCTTAAGAAAGCATACAGAAAGCTAGTCCTTTCAAATACCTTTTAAAGCATACGCAAGATACATCCACATTCCCTTTTTGTAAGACAGAATACAGCCAAACAGAACCACCTTTTCTGCATTGCACAGATAAAAGATGATCATTCGCAACTACTCATTTTTCATCCAATTGCATGCCTCAATTAGTCAAAAGGAAAGATACTGACCTGAGGCCCAACAGGGAATGCAGGATGGGACTGACTGGGTTGGTGCTGGTCACCTGGGCTTGTATCAGACAGCACTGTGTTTCCTCTGGCCTCTAGAATCCAAAGAGGAAATCGACTTTAATATCAAGCCTAGGGACTGGCACATTATCTTCTACTCTGATGTCACATAACATCAAGCTGAAAATGACATGTTAAAGTGCTTTATCAATAACTCAAGCACTCAAATCACTTATCAGCTGCATAAATTATGCTAACATTCATTCAGAACAGCCAACTCATTCAAGGAGATACAAAAATCTGACAGCAGTGAAACTGAAGCTATCATCAACCCAGCTAATGTGGGTTGCATTATACATCAATTTACATACAGTACATGAGCACTCTGCTTGTGTGGGAACTGCATTTTCTACGCTTAGGTGAGCATCAGCCTTTCTAATTTCTGAAGGCAAAAATTATCTGAAAAGCAATCAAGTCACATCTATTTGTATCTTAATAATTTTCTTTTGCCACTTACTGAGGCAGAAAAGACTCTGATGCACAATAAAAAGGCGCTATGGAAGGTGAAAGCAAGTATGTTTCCAAATGACAGCTATTTCCATTGCTTTCTAAATTACACATGGGGGGAGAGCAAAACTATGTGAAACCAAGGCTTTTCACCATGTATTAAATTGATCAATATCCAACAATCAAACTGTATGCTGGGCACTAATGACTTGCTAAGCACAGAACAGAGTCCAGCCCTACCGGATTTCGCTGAAGCCTGCAGAACAGATTTGAAAAGAAAAAAGGGAAAGGAAAAAATGCCCATCAGTCACAACAAAGTACCAAGATGTTTTCAAAACTAAGTCCCTATCTTCTGTTTCCTCCAGGTGTAGCACTTGCATTGATTCACAAACTTTTCCAGCACTGATGGCGAGATCAGGCCCACATTTGCCTTTGAAGCTGAAAGATTGGCAGCAAGTATCAGAAGTAGCTGCAGGACTACTGTGGTCTTTCAAAAAGAAGATCCTGGCTATGACTTAGGTTTCCCGGTTAGTATGATAGCTTTTGTTCTTTTAGTTATTTTCTGATCTGGGGATGAAATCCCATTCCGAGTAAACCTTAACAAGATGCTCTTTTCCAATGTTTGTCCTATGAATAGCAAGTGCAAGACAATTCAGAACCAGTTTATTGGCACACCATGGTGTGCTCAGGAAAAGGGATATGATTCTGTCATACTTATAAATTTTAAAGAGGGTATTATCAGCTCATTTAAAACAAATTCTTCTATATATTCTCTAAGGGGACAGGCTTATAAATAATGGAAATGTGAAAAAATACTTCAGCGCATTAAGGTACAAATAAAATTGACTGCTACATATTATTCAATTGACTTCCATCTCTACAGCAAGGTGTCAATCATAACAGCATTTTACAATAGGATTAAACAATAAGTGTGCAGACTTATGCTGAAATCAGAAAATCTGATTAATTTGTAATATATTTGTGTGTTCTCAAAGTCAGAAATGGACATTGCTTTGGGAATACTTACAAACATTCTATTGAAATATCTGGTTTGGAAGTAATAAAAATACACAGATCTGCTGACATTTTATGAGGTGAATTCTGTAAAAATATGCTTGGCATTTTCATGACCACGGTGATTTAATAATGAGAATTAGATGACCTACTATAATTGGTGAGCATGCCAACAATTGCCTAATAACCTGCAAAAAAAGATCAAATCACAAAAATTGTTATGTGCAATTTACTCATCTGAGTTACCTGAGAAGAAAAATGTAACTAGATATGTGAGACTTGATGAAAACAGTTTCTTTCAAATGCATTTCAGTCCTAATCTTGCTCCCATCCCTAAGACCAAACATAGGTTTTCTTCAGTATGGGCTCCTCCTGTGCATGATAAGGATCTATGTTACTACACACCATTTTACCTTAGGTAATTTCCACATAATATTACAGGGTTTTCTTTTAATCTTCTCATTACAGCTCATGTATGAAGTGATATTAGATCAGAGACTCAACATCTATGAATATATCACTCCCCATTAAGATCAACTCTTACAAATCAATTTTGTTTATGCAATTTTAAGGGCTGAGAATTTTGTCTTTGCGTGTGATTTAGTTAATATTAAAACAAGCTCTTGATAATCCGTCATATCACTAAATTACACTACGAAAGCTCTGAGAGAAAAGCAAATCTGGAGTCAAATATTTACTAGAATTAGATTTGTTGCAATTACTAAAGCTTGAGTTCTCAGAAAATAAATAAGTTCTGAAGGAATATGCCTGTGCTTCAGTATTTTTTCATGGTACAGCCAAGAACCACTGTTTTTTGTTATCTGTACCCTAAGGATTTTGTAATATCCCATCTCACAAGCTGCATGTTGTACAAGTGGGTTACACAGAACCGTAAAGCCAAAATGAATTGCATTCCTTTCCTTTTGCATTGCAGTAATTGGAACCACTTAGGATTACATTCATTTCATATGGTCACTCACTGCAGATGATACATCTTTTAATTCCACTGCTTGAACACTGCCTGCTTCTTTTAGCTCGCTTTCCACATGAAAGTACCTCAGTAAAACAGTACACACTTGCATGTGCCTTAACGTGGTCTGAGATAGAACCCTGTATGAAATCATGTATGCCATATTCTCAATTCTCACATTTCCTCTCATACTCATATCTCGTACTTTATGTATTCCTCATAATATACCTCAGATATTCCTCATTCACCTACAAGGTACTTGAGCTTCTTCCAATCCTCCTTCTACGACACTCAAGTCATTTATTATTTTTTTTTTCTGAAGCACAAGGAAAGCAGCCTGCCAAGCTGTCAGTAAACATGGAGCAGCAAGAATTTCAGGATTAAGTTCTGTTGCACTGCACAAAGCCACAGCATCTGTTCTTCACAGCATATGGTCTTCAGTGAGGATCACAGGTCAGAGCTCCCAGAAAGGCAAAGTACAGCACAAAACCCTGTTAGAAGGCTGCTTTTCCCTTTCTACCTAATAATGCTAGTGGGGTGGATCCCTCCGAGTTCCAGAAATCCAAAGAGCTGGGAGAGTGCTCTGTCTCATGTACTGTTTCTGATTCATAGACTCATTGCTGCTGAGTTGGAAAAAAGCCTTCTTAAGACCACTGGCTTCACCTGGCAAGTGTGAGCCCTTGCATTATTTTCCCCTTAGCATTCCCACTTGGATTTGGGAGCTCATTAGTTCCAGTTGCTAGAATGACCTCTGCAGGTAGATGAATTCCACTGTCTAAATTCCACTCCCTACTAATAAAAATAGGCTGTCAGAATTTAGCATAGATTTTCCACTCGCCCAGACCCAGGCTGTCACCTCGTGCTGGGCAGCCCTCCAGTGCTGTGCGGTCTTCTATCTACAATGGAATTGCAGCAAGGATTGGAACTGGGGGGGTTACCAGTAACACCCTTCATTTCTCAACCAGGCTTTAGAGTTGGTGTTCTCATTACACCCATTCTTGCTGGTGCACCTAGAGCAAGGGGAAGGCAAGAGGTAATTCTTAACACTATAGACCTGGGCAGGCAGCTGAGACTTCGCTTGTAACTGAGAGCTGCCTTCTTAGCCCAGCTCAGTGAGCTGGCTCAGTACTGCCACAGGAAAAGATAGGTGAGCTGCTGCCATTACTGAATGGCTGTAGACAAGGCTTTAATATTTAATAAGCAGTATTCATCATATGTGATTCATCATAAATTAATTATAAATTATATAATACATACATTCACCTCTCATCCCACCAAGGGGCTGAGAGGGCATGACATAATAAAAAATTGAAGTGCACTGTAAACATTGCAAAATAACCCTCTTAAAATAAATTATTATTTGAAATAAAGCTAAGTAAAAGAAAGGCAACCCTTATCTCCCCATATCAAAAAAGAAAATAAAATCCTCAAAAGCAAGCAAAACCCTTGTTTAACAACACATAGCTTGAAAATGAGAAAGCCACATGAGGAAAGTCAGCAGGGAAAAAAAACCTCCATATCCCAAGGCCTCTGAGCATAATGTGAAATTACAGCTGTAAAAGCACTACTTATAGCCAAGCACTCCAGTTTCCTTCATTGTGTTTTGCACACATCTTCAGCAGACAAACAGGTAACTGAGCTCCAAACGCTTTTATCTCAGTGCCCCCTTACACAAAGGAGGGACCACTCCAATCCCCCTTTCACTGATGTCGAGACTCAGATCCAGATGCTCAAATCAGCACAGTTTAGGCACCCAGATCTCTTCAGCTGTAGTTATGTGGTTTAGGAAACTCTCAAACTCTGCTCCAAAGCTCACCCAAGCCAATGTTCAAAGCACAGCATGGAGCTAACCTCAGCATGTGATCTGAACACAGCTAATCTCTTTGTGGTTTTCCAGAAATTAATCCAACATTAATGTGTTTTGTGTTTGTATCAGAACTGGGGAGATGCTGGGCTATCCCTCTCTAGTACTTTGAAAAGCAAGCAGGATCAAATGCAGTAATAGCAGTAGTCAAAAGAATATATAAATCCTTCTGAAATAACAATTTAAGCAAATATTTTAAATGAATCAAAACTAATAAAAGAATGTGACATTGCAAGCAAAAGTCCATATTATATTAAAATTATTAGATACAGTTCTACAATGTCACATTACTTGTATTTATCTCTAATAAGAAATCAAGAGTAGACTTCTTTCTTTCTCATTGAGCCAATTCACACTAAAGATTCACATTTAAGAATGAAATCATGAAAGTGAAAAAATAGTCTTATATTTTAAAAACCAATAAACTCACTGTCTGAGTAACTAAAATAGCTGCATGTAGATCATAGGCCATATTAGCAGGGGGAAAAAAAAGGTAACTTTTTTAAAGAAATGAAATAGACTGACTGGTAATATTCAAATTATCAGGTACTGTGAGTAGAAGTCCATCATCTCTGATTAAAGAAACTCAGCTCTTTCTTGAATGTGCACTTAATTGTCAGCAATTGTATAGGAGCAATCTTGCTGACAAAATTTAGTAGCTGAAGGAAAAAGATGCAGCTGATAATGGAAAAAAAACCAAGCCATTCTCTCCAAACAATCCTCATTCTGCCACAAAGCACCAACTGCAGCTCTTAGTTTCACTGTTTTCCTTCTGCCTCGGGAGGTTGGACACGTAGATAGGAAGCCCTTCCAAATAACCTCATCAATACTGAACAGATTACTACAGAAATTCACAAACAGATCTACATTTTACAATACTCGGGGAATATAAAATTGAGATTGCAGGTGGAATTTGTTTTAAACTGGCATTATCCTACAGTTATGAATGGAGATATTCCTGTTACTTTAGCAAAGGAAACTAAAACTCAGAAATGCAATGAGATTAATGAATCGCCCACTGAAAGGTCTGTATTCAAGCACAGACTTCTCATATTTAATTTAGCAGTCAGATAGTTGTCTTCTTCCAGCCCATGACTGAGATGCAGCATATAATTCACTCATCTGGATCCTATCAAACTTCTCTATACATGGAGTTAATCCATAGCTCAGTACGCAATTCACCTTTTCCTGCTGACTTCTGCTTCAGATTGTGAGCTTTTATTTTTAGGAAGTGATTTCAGCCTCACAAAGAAAACCAAACAGTTGGGAGATTGGGGCCCATGCAGAATTACCATCAGCAATTGTTAACTCTGAAACCTATCACAGAATCACACAGCGACGTTACAACTATTTATTGCTGATCATTTTAGTAAAGCATCCAAATACTGTGCTCGTCTTTCACCATGTCAATTTTTCTCCTTTGTCTCAACTTACACAACTTCAGCCTGGCTCATAATTTTCCCCTACCTATCTATGGACAAAAATCTTCTAGTTTACCTTTGAAAATGCTTATGGGATGATAAGGAAACACCATATTGATCTATCATATTGACATATATGTCAATACAGTACCTTGTATAGAACAGCTAAAAAACCTGCCTTTAAGATGGATTGAATTAGACAGCTGAATGAATAGAGCAGATTTGCTTTACTGACTGTATCATTCAGGACCTAAGTAAGTAAAATCCTACAGTTTTTTACTTATCTGAAACTGCCACACAGTTGCTACAGCAAAGCTACCAAAATTACAGCAGAGCTCAAAATCAGCCTGCCAGCAGTGCACTAAACCTTGCCTTTCTCTGGTCCCTGGGGATATTTTCTCCTAAAGAATCAGCTCTGAGAAGACACAAGCAAGCTGAAATCACTGTGCTCATTACCCATATATACTCAGAGCTTAGCTTGTATTTACACACCTGAATCTTTCTGGATCAGGACTGATAACATTAAACCATCACAACTATTTATAATGAAAATTAAGCTATTAAAGTGATTCATTCTACAGAGAACTTCTTATAGGCAGCCACCATATTTACCACCAAACAAAAAAAACTACAATCATGCAAAACTCTGCCAGCTGCCTTAAATTTTCTTTCACATCTTCAGTGTTTCCTCTTTAATTGTCTTCTTTTTATTTCTTTCTTCTTTACTCAGTTTAAAAAAAAAAAAAAAATCTCACTGGTGTCTGTGTGAATGTTCTTCCACTTTAGAGACTTTGTGTGAGAAAAGGAACGTAGCTAGTGCAGAAAAAGGGAAGGAACATAATTGCAAAAGTGTGTTCTTTATTCAAAGTAGGCTCATTCTACTTTTCTTCACCCCCTAAGTACAGTGCATAAAAATCCCTTGTTAATGGTACATACATTTTTTATGAATTGAACCCTTCATATTGAGAATTCAAGTTTCTTTTATAGTGTAGGCATTAGCACAAATATAATCACATTAAGGTCACAATGACCCTATCAGTTTTCCCTGAATTCATACAACGTTTCATACTCACTGTTTGCTGATAGTGCTGGTGAATGCAATGATGATAAAGGTTACTTACCAGAAGATGGACAGTTGAATGCATTATTATTTCATGTTGGGCAGCTGATCTCTAGCTAAGAAGGGCAGGAGGCTTCTCTAAATTAAACCTCCCTTTCTTTCCATCACTGCCAGCTCACTAAATGCCAAAGAGTGAGCACATTAAAGATGATCTTTTTTGGAACAACTGCCACAGTTTGCCATCTTTCTATAGCTAACTAACATTTCTATATGATTTTTACAGCATTTATCTGTGCGTGCTGTTTTGCTCTTAACAGAGCAGAGGCCAAGTCGTGCTTTTCACCACAAGCCCGATTCCCTGGCACTCACCCTCCCATTTTGACTCCCAGGCATTCCCCCAGACGAGGTGTGCTATGATGGTACCTTATCAGGATATACACTGCTGTTTGCCTGGGGAACCTTGTCCAATTTATGTATTATGGGCTTGGTTGCTGGCTCTACAGGCTGGTAAAAGCCAGGCGAAACATGTGACAGCCTCTAGTGTGCAATAATTCAGGCTTTTAGGGAGAAGACAAGGGTAGTGTGGCTGACATCTTTTGTTTTTAGAGACTATGCTGATAGACTTATTTACAAAGGACCAGGCTGACCTCATCTAATGACAAATTTAACCCACATTTTCCAGGAAATGGAAAGAAAAATCACTAACGTGGAGAGGGGATGAGGTAGTGTTCTATCCAATCTATGAGAACCTGTTTAAGAATTCAAATTGTCTGGTTCGGTGAGCAGGAAATATTCAGTTAAGGGAGGAAATGTTCATTTAAACTCAGTGAAAGCCTCGGGTACTCACATCGTCAGCAGAGCCAGTGTTCAGTGAAATGCACCCCACAACATTTGTAAACGCCTACCTAGAGCATCCTTGTCCAGCAGGTATGGTCAAGCAACACTGGTTTATCACTCTTGCTACTGAGCTCACTGTCTGGTTTCATCCCTGCGGTGTCTTTAACAATTTCACACTCTCTGCTGTGGTCTTTACACAGCCCTGTGGGGCAGCTCCATCAAGTGTCTCATTACAGGTTGTTCAGCTGTTCAGACTTTATTGAGACTCTCGACAGAGCTGTCCCACAGAGCAGCATGCTGCAGGAGTCCAGGCAGGATCCAGGAGGAAGCCTTAGCAGCAGCAGCAACTCTGTATGCAGGAGACCATGCTCCTAGATCAGGCTAAATCACAATGCAGGTAGGTCTACATTATAAACCTATTTAGCTGCACACTTCAGAAATTCTGAGCTGCAAAAATTCAACAGCCTTCTCCCTTCTAAAGTAGCTTGCCTTGCCTGATACCTTCAGCAAGTCCTTCTGATGGGGCTCAGCAGGGTAGGCCATTATTTCAAATGAAAGCGTGGCCGCAAGCTGCAGAAACTCCTGGTACGCATTGCCTCCAGATCTGGTAATACTTGAACTGAATTAACTTCCGTCTCTTTGCTGTTGTCTGAAATCAACTTTAGTGACTGTTTACAAGGGCCTTTGCCAAGAGTTCTCAAACACTTTATTTTTTTTTTTTAACTGTTCTGCCAGCGAGGTCTTGCAAGCTACATCAAGCCTGACTGTCACAAAATCAAGTCTAAAACACACGACAAGGGCTTTTCATCCCTCCTTCCGTTCATTTCCTCTTCTGCACACCAGAAGCAAACAACACACAAAAAAACCAGACCCAGGGAACTAGTAGCTGGCATATTATCCTGCCTGTCTCCCAAATATGAGCAGCTATTTGCTAGACAAAGTGTAGAAATTTGTAGTAACCATGAAGATAGTCTTTCATACAATAAAAATACCCTACATAAAGAATTGAGTGGCTTACAAACATTTAGCTATTGCTCCAGGAATATTTTGACCTTGCTTTTATGTCAGATTCCTGCTGGATTTCACCTGTGTTGGATTAGTTCTCTAGGAAAGCCACAGCACAGGTTAAAAAGCTTCACATGTAACAGACGTATATTCCAGGACAGTCACACTGTATGGAAGATTTCCTGGCTAGCAACCCCTTGTCACGGGCAAGACCTCTTTTGTAAGAGCATGTTGTGCAGGAAGAAAATAAGCAAAAAAAGTTCTGCATGGCTTAGCTTTGCCAGAATACCAAGCCAGTGTCAGGCAATTTGCTTCAAAGAGAGAGAGAATTAAACTATATGGAATATACAAACAGTTTCTAATCCAGTTGAAAGCTTGTGTTCATTCTTATGTGGATGCCTCCCTATATATGGACACACATTTTCAAACAAATTAGTCTCCTACATCCCTTTCATTTTTATATTCTTGTTGTGTTTATTTTTTCAACATTACAGTAATTGAAAAATATCTACTGGTAAAAGATGCTATTAATTTAAGTGCATTCATAGTGTGTTATGTCACTAATAGACTTAGGTAACATTATTCTTTCATCCTTTTTACAAAGCATTATTTTATTATCCTCTCATTTCTAAGATTTTACTTTCACTTAAAGTCAAGCAGAGTGAAGGCTTTGCAGAATTCTGTTATATGATTGTCCTGTCATTATTCTAACTCCATTACACAGCAACACAAAACCAACATCAGCTTCCATTTGTCATATTATTTATTTTGAGGATTATGTCAGATCTCAGGCTATGCGTACGTGCCTACTAAACATAATTTGGAACTGGGCAAAAAGTAATCACCAATTTCTTCTAAAAACACTTTCAAAGAAAACAGTTTTTAACTGTTCTATATTTTTGTAAGAACTGTACCATCTGATTTTGTCCTGAGTAATCCTTTAGAAGAATCTAGCTATATGCATAAAAGTAAGCCAGTGTCTAGAGGCAGAACCTAGCCTCCCTCTGGCCACAGCAGAGCATGCAAATAGGACTCTGGACCCACCCTTCCCACTAGTCAGATCCCTCAGCAGCCTACACAGGGCTCAGTGCACCTGATATACATTGCTACCACCTTCTTAATATCTTCTTTTAGTGTGATTGGCTTTGAGGGGCAGTCAGGCTTGGTTTAAAACAGACGACTCTTCCATCAACCATTCCTCATAGTTGCCATAAAGGAAGGAAAAATCTGAGAGATCACGTGCAAATCCAACTGAAGAAAAATTTAGGCTTGACTATCAAACAGTTCTTGTGAGATCTTTGTCAGCTCCTTTTATCTCATACATGGAGAGCATCGCTAGGATCTCAGAGTTTAGAGAAATCCCGGACAAAATGAGGGTGTAAAATTAGAATGGTTACATTGGTAAGTATTATCAACATGAAGATTTTTCCAGTTACAGACTTTGCATCATCTGTCCTACCTTTATGGCAAGTACATTTGTTGTGGTGCAATGTCTGCACGTGGGGCTCTAGAGATGCCTTTCCTCCATGCTGAAGGAAACTACACTCAAGCTCTGCAAAGTAACTTCATAACATATCTGACAAAAAGCCTCCTCGTATTTTCCCTGTGTTCTCACATTGGCACAAAAAGCTCCTACTCTCCATTTCTAGATGTAGGAAGTCAAGCAAGTCCTGCCTGATCAACTTAGTGGCCTTGTAAGATGGTGTAACTGCATCGGTTTACTGCAAGGGAAGATCCACTGATGTCATCTATCTGGACTTTAGTAATGCCTTTGATACTGTACACCACAACATCCTTCCCTCCAAATTGGAAAGATATGGATTTGATAGTTGGACTGTTCAGTGGACAAGGAACTGGCTGCACGATCACACCCTGAGAGTGGAGGTCAATGCCTCAATATCTGGATGGAAATCAGCTATGACTGGTGTCCCTCAGCGGTCAGTACTGGGACCAGTGCTCTTTGACATCTGTATCAATGACACTGATAGTGGAATTGAGTCCCCTTCAGCAAGTATGAGGATGTCATCAAACTATGTGGTGCGATCCACGTGCCTGAGGGACAGGATGCCATCCAGACAGGCTTGAGCAGTGAGCCCAAGAGAATCTTTCAACAAAGCCAAGTGCAAATTCCTGCACTAGCATCATGGCAATCCTGACAATCAGTACAAGCTAGGGGATAAAAGGATAGAGCACAACCCTGCTCAAAAGAACTTGGAAGTAATAGTGGATGGCAAGCTGTGTCATGTCAGCAATGTGCCCTTGCAGTGCAGAAAGCCAACTGTATCCTGGCCGGCATCAAAAGAATAATGGTCAGCAAGTTGAGGGAGGTGATCCTGTCCCTTAATTCAGTGCTGGTGAGACTTCACCTGGAGTACTGCACCCAGGTGTGAAGTTCTGAGTATGGGAGAGACATGGATCTGTTGTAGTGCAGCCAGAGGAGGGACACAGAAATGATCCAAGGGATGGAACACCTCTCCTACAGGCTGAGAGAGCTGCAGAAGAGAAGTCTGTGCAGAGACCTGATAGCAGTCCTTTAATATCTCAGGGGGGGCTATAGGAAAGAATGGGACAGACTCTTTAGCAGGGTCTGTAGTGATAAGACAAGGGGAAATGGTTTCAAATTAAGATGGGAGATTTAAAACAGGTTGCCCAGAGATGTGGTGGATGCCCCAACCTTGGAGACATTCAAGGTCAGGCTGGATGAGGCTCTAAGCAAAGTGATCTAGCTATAGGTATCCCTGTTCCTTGCAGGGGAGTTGGACCAAATGGCCATCTAGGGTCCCTTCCAACCCAAATGATTCTATGATTTCTAAGACTGATTATTCTGTAGAACCTGCTGATAATACAGACAGTAATGCACTAAGTAAATTCAACCTTAAGAAAGAGACACCTGGGTTCAAAACTCAATCTAGATTAAAAACACACTAAAACAAATTGAAAACTAATTCTATTCACACTTTCAATCTTCTCAATTTAAATGGAATTCAAAGAGCTTCAGTGCAAAATCCATCCCTTCGCCATAATATGTACAACTGACGTTCTTGTTCATATTACAGCTGCATACAGTAAACAGGATGAAAGAGGTTGAAACCTCTTTCAGTCATAAGTAAGCACACTATTTCAACATGTTAGCGTTCTTCAAATTTGTATTGTTACAATAGCACTGCTTTCACTTAATGTTATTTGAATGACTCCAAAGAGTGTTTGTGGATACCACAACTCCCTAAATGGTAACAATGGATAAACATCAGCTTGAGAAATTCAAGACTGTATTATTTATGAAGCTACAATTCTGCTGTAAATAACCCAGTTGTTAAAATGATATGTATCTATGTAATTGAGTCTTCTGTATACAAATAAATAAGGCTTTATTGCAATGTCAGAAGTTAACAGACCAGTCAATAAAATCAATAACTCACTTTTTCTTGCTTATATATCTAACTTTTCTCCACCTTTCTTATGTTCTCTGCTTGTTCTGGTTACATATTAACACTCTGAAGGATATATAGCATTTATAATATTGTTTAGTAAATAGTGGTCTGAAGAAAAGTCTTAGGAAACATTACCTCAGCAATTTAATACTCTGCCTATTTATTGTGTATTTCAACATATACTTGTCTGGTATAAATCAGGGAGAAACAAACTGTCTTGGTTTATATATCAGAGTAGCAGAGATTTTTAATGTGAATGACTATATGAAGGTCTAAGTAAATTAGGTATCCTGGGGTGCATTAAAAAAGAATGTGGTCATGGGTCAAGGGAGGTAATCCTCCCCCTCTGCTCTGCCCAGGCAACTGGATGAGGCCAGGCTCTTCTCTTCTCTTGGTGTACAGTGATAGGTCAAGAAGCAACAGCCTCAAACTTGAAAATACGAAGTTTCACACAAACAAGCAGAAGAATTTCTTTACAGCAGAGGTGACAGAGCCCTGGAATGGGCTGCCCAGAGTCTCCTTCTATGGAGATGGTCAAGACCCATCTGGATGCCTATCTGTGCAACCTATGTAGGGTACCTGCTTTAGCAGGTTGAACTTGATGATCTCTTGAGGTCCCTTCCAACCCCTGCAATTCTGTGTTTCTGTGATACTGATACTGATTTAGCTAAAAGTGCCTGGCCTGGATTACATTATTGTATAACCACTGTCAAAATAGCACTGCCAGATAACAACACTGTGCTTCCTTACGTCTCCGTGGTTAAGATTGTCTTGGTATTTCCATTATGTTCCCTGTTTTTCTAATGTTTATAGCATGGCTGTTATACTTGCTTTGGACTGAAACTTGATGAACCAGAATCCAGATCCTACAAATCTTTCCTCAACAAAGTTGACCATTATTATTTCAATGGGAGTGTTTCTGTCAGCTGGGTCTTCGCAGACACTGATCCAAAGTCAAATGTTATGAGCCGGCTTGCTTTATCATCCTAGTGGGGAATGGCCTCAATCTGTGCCAAGGGAGATTCAGGTTGGATGTTAGGAAAAATTTCTTCTCCAAAATAGTGGTTAGGCACTGGAACAGACTGCTCAAGGAGGTGGTGGAGTTGCCATTCCTAGAAGTGTTCAAGAAGCTTTTAGATGTTGTACTGAGGGACATGATTTAGTGGAAAATATTTGGTGATAGGTGGACGACTGGACTAGATGATCTTCACAGTCTTTTCCAACCTTGGTGATTTTATGATTCCATAACAACAAAATAAGGACTTCAAAAATAGTGGGTTTTTTGCTTGTTTTGCTTTGTTGTGCTTTTAAATAAAAAGCAGAAAGGATATGGAAGCACTGGAAAATAATACTTAATTTTGTGATATGATTACGTCCTTAACTTGATAATCTCTTGTTTTCAGTACTTAGAAGAAGAAGAAGAAAAATTAACAGCCAAGCTACTGCAATGTAAAAACTAGCCGTGGGGCATATGCACTAAATTTTATTCAACTAATTACATTTTCTTGTGGATTTTCATCTGGGATCTAGCACATCTTCTAAGCAAGGTAAAATTGGGATGGCTCCAAATGAGCCATTCTTGTCTATAAGGAATACAAACACATTCACAGAACTGATCTTATTATGTATGCTCCATACAGGCTCTTCATTCAAAAATATTTTAACAGATGTCATGCTGCATAAATATAATGGCTCATCTGAGGGTTAGAAACGCTTTACTCACAGTAGAAACAAATTTGGGCAGCATTTTTCAAATTGAGTTAAGTTCTTAATACACACCCACAGGCTTACTTAGACTTATAGATACAATATCTTTTTCTTTCCTCCTCCTTAGCACAGTCAGTTATCGATAAAAATGTTCCTGTTCAAATGCTGCTCTCTTGGTTCACTGCTGAAATATGTCCTAACTCTGCATTTCACTTTTTGATAAGATTACTGTGGAACACTGCTCAGAAGATAAATGTAAAGCTCTTTTTCGTGGCTCCAGCAGCCCATGGGTTCTCCAGCAAACACGGGGTACATCACATACAATAGCATCATGATCTGCTTGAAAACTGAACAGGGTTGTCCAAAACAGCAGCAGATGACAACACAATCTTGCACTTTGTTAATCAACACACACACACACACAAAAAAAAGACTGCTTCTAAAAGAGATGAAAAGCCAGCTGATGAGCAACAACAGATCATGAGATCATGCAGCTCAGGATACCTTCTGAAGTTCTGCTGGAAAGACAGGCTTCCACTCTGTTTTATCTGCCCCTGATACAGAAGAGCTGCTTGTTGCTGTAAGTTGTATGTGGCTTGGTACTGTAAAGATCTCAGCAAATAACTTCACTATCGTAAGTAGACTCACTGAAATCACATCAGTATGAGGCAGCAGTAATGTTTCTTTTCGCCCCTGGGTTAAGACCCTCTGGGCATACAGTGAGTGGAGCTACCCTCAGATCTTAGAGAGGCTACAAAGTTCTGCAAAGCTTTGCAAGGCTTCACAAAAATTGGAATATTTTCTTTTAGTTTATATGACTTTGGCTCTGAAGAACCAGGCTCTGGCAGCTGTGCAGATGCAAGTATATGATTAATAAAGAGGGACATTTGCTGAGAATGAACATGAATTTTCCTTGAATGGAAATAACTTTCTTCTCTGTAAGTTTCATTTTGTGTCACATAGTAATAGCAAAATAAATTATGGCATTAAACTATAGGTTTGCTGTTCTACAATAAAATAGAACATTTCCTTAAAATACCTTTGTTTTTCACAAAGTTTGAGAACATAAACAGTGAGTAATAGGCAGCTCATGCACCTGACTTACCAACCTGCAAGACTGCCTGATTGCTGTGCATTGCCATGTGCTGGAATGGAGGTTGTTGCACCAAACTGCAAGCAAGGATGCTGGGTTTCCTGAGGAGATCCCACAGAGGGCTCCTAAGCTCCAGACTGCCCACTACAGCAGCAGTGCCAGCAGTCCAGCAGCTCCTTACTGCAAGCAAGCAAAGCAGGAGAGGGCTGCCGTGCTGCTCTGCAGTACACTAAATGCCCGATGAGGGGCCAGGTGTCACAAAATCCATTCTCCTAAGCTACGAATGGGGGACTTAAGGGCTGATGGGGAGCACTACATGATAGAAGGGAGTTAATGGCAACACATCTACTGACACCCGCTGTTTTATGGTGGTTGGTCTTTCTGCAATAGCCCTTCTGGGGACCGCTCCCCAGAATATTAGGGAGGCATCATCAAGACAACAGTAAGACTCAGTCTGTCTTTTGAACTACGTATATATCATACACTTCAGAAGCAGAGCCAACACTCAGGAGAATGTCAGGATCTGGCAGTGTGCTGAGCATGCCTGTGTGTGTGAGCCCTGGGCAAGGGCATAATTACACACCAGAACTTCAGGCTGATCACTGTGGTGGACACTCTTCAGTGGAAAGAAAAAAAAAAGGTGTCTTAGTCCCTGCAGACAATAGTAATAATGGTTATGACTCATATCCAGGTTAAATGGGCACTGTCTTAATCTTCATTCATTCCACTCTCACTGTGCCAGTGCAGCTTATATTGGCAGCACTTGTCATGCGGGCCTGATCCAAAGCCCAGTGGCACTGACAGAAAGGCTCAGGCCAACTTAGATGAGTTCTGACCAAACCAAAGGGACAAACAAGTTATTTGGCTCCAATGGTTTTAAATGCTGGAGTGCAGATCTTACCAACATTTAGTATTTACGACTGGGGCCTTCTGGGTCTGTTGCCTGTGCACTATAGGTGATTATATGACACAGCACCCTATTAATGAGACTGACATACCCCTCATGACATACATAGGTTTAACACCTAATTCTAAGACGTAATTCTAAGAACTGGTCTCATGATATGTACACTCCTTGGCATAAGGAATTCCCCCTTCTCAGTTTCCTTTTTTTTTCCTTTCTAATTCTATGCTGTTTTCTTCACCTTTTTAAAGGATTCTTGAACAAAAAAACCCGAAATAGTGACTTCTAAAATATAAAAAATATGTGGTTTTAATTTTTAAAGGCAGGTGGATCACAAAAAAAAATCTCACGCAGTAACATAAGGCAATTTTAAAACCTGTTACTATCAGAAAATTCCTTTGTACTTGGAAAAAAAAGAATGTTTTGCATTAGAATAGGAACAGGACAGTCAGTCAGAGCATAGGGGTGACAGATCCTGTCACCAACACAACTATTTAAACACATCTAAGCCTGCTCGAGACGGGAGGCCCTACACACTTATCCCTCTCATACTGGAATGAAAGATAGAATTTCCCTGTTAGGAAAAACTCATCTTCCAAGGATACTTTCCTCCTCCAGACAGATAAATATCTTCAAACACTGTATCATATTCATACTCTTCTGTAGTTACCGAAGATATAAATATCTTAATATTTCAGAACCATAACATAATGCCATAAAATTCAGCATAATAACATCTATCAGAGAGGACAACTTAAAAGAAAAGTATGGCATTTTCTGTACAAAACGATATACAATGACCATTGCCTAGAAATGGATCAATCTGGCTCCAGTGAAGCAGCAGCATAAGCATTCAAAAAAGCTGTAACTACAAGCTCTGGTGAGGCAGTTTTCTTCCCAATGTCATCTCATTTTATCCCCCCTGAGCAAGGCTGAAAGTCATGTTGAAAAAACATCCAAAGACAGCTTTCTGTCCCTGCCCCCACCCTTGAAATCCTCGATTTTGCTAATAATTCTCTATAGGCTAGCAATTTCCAGTTGTAGCACACAGTACTGAGTCCAATTACATCCACCACAAATCCTATTCTTTTATGAGTTTACAGCTTTTGGGGGATAAAAGCACACTCTGGGACAAAATGACACATATGGAATGTGTGCTTTGAAAGAGGTTTTTTTTTTGTTCTAAAATATTTTTGCCATTTAAATTGGATACAATTGGTGGGAATTGCGTAGATAATTCATTGACAGTGTCTCTGTCATCATTCCTCTCTTTTAATATACTTTTAAAGAACGCATTTCATAATTTCAAGGGAACAGAACATTCAAGATAAGTGAGTTTAGCGTTTGTATGCCATATCCTTAGATCTCACTGAACTGTGTTCCAGAAGGCACCACAGTTTTCTTTCATATTTCTTCTCTATACTTTGGCCGAAAGCTTGATTCAAATACAAAATCTGAGTTTGAATACTATGGTTTCCTCTAGTATGCATCACTTTCTGGTTGTGCTCTATGGGCATGCTTGAAAAGTGTAAAATGTCATGGCAGGAATGCCACAGGCAAAGCGATGCTGAGTCAGTTCTATGTACCTTTGTACCACTGAGGAAAAAGCAAAGAGCAACTCACAGCTTGACTGAGCTTAGGAGCTGGGCTTTTGGATTTTTGTTTGTTTTAAAAAAACAAACCGACTCAACAAACCAAAGCACCGTGTTTTATAATGCCAGAAATGCACGCAGGGTAGATTTCTGCTACTGTTCACACTGTCACAAGCACATGGAAGCACTAAGCAGAACAGGCACCAAAAAGTTGTTTCTAACTTTTTTTTTTTGGTGTGTGTGTGATTATGAACTCCTGAGCTTTTTCCAGAGCAGATTATGGAGCCATTCAAAAAAATCTCAGTTTAAGTGAAATAGTTGCTTTTAACTAATTCCTAACTCTATAAACCAGAGACTAGAATCTCTTTCCTACCTCACATGATTGGGGTCCATTCATTTTCTGGAGCCCACTTATAGCTTTAAATAATTTTGCAACATAAAATTACAGATCAATTCTACTGTAATGCCAGTGCAAATTTAGGAATTATTATTTGCTTTTAATAAGTGATAGGAAATACTAATGACATGATAGTGGTGCTTGACTGTAATATTAGCACAAAATCCCTTCTGTTCACTTTACCTTGGGGACCAATTTCGCTGAGATAAGAGGCCAGGAGGAGTGAGTTTATGTCCCAAACAAAGCTCTCCAGTGTGACCCAGAGTCAGAAGTTCTGAAAAGGACTCACTTCTCTGGCAATCCTCTGCACTCTACACATAATGCGTGGCAATATGCTGGAAGTGACAGTCTTTGTCTTCCCAATTAGCAACGGCTGTTTTGAATAGCCCAATTCCATGGTTAATTTAGCATCAGACACCCACACTCTGCACTCTGGACAATAGCAGTGAATATTCAGCAAGAGAATACACTGAAGAAGATCCTCTGATGAGGATTTTCCATAGTTTGCCCCTCAGCCAGCAAGACTGTAGCAATGCTCCCAGGTGGATGTTGGAGTTTCTTTAAAGAAAGTTTCTTGGACTCCATCATCACCAAACTGTGTGCATTTAAACAGAGCAAAATGGTTAGGCTTTACAACCATCTCCTAAGCTTTTCACAACCTGTTTGCATTCAATTTGCCCCTAGTCTACATGTTTGTTATTGCCTACCACTGACATACACTCACGACCGTTTCAGCTACTCCTAAGGTGGGAGCAGGTAACCCTTTACTTTCCATCAAAAGTTCATCACTCTGTCAAGCTGCTAGGGCCCATTTGCACAAAAGACCCAAGACAGACTGTGTGGAAACATGCTGCCTTTCCATAGGCATACTTGCCTGCTTTCAGAGACAGAGGTTTGAATGATTTTCTGCTCAATAAAATGTAAATAAAAATGACAAGAACCACGATTAGAACTAGAATGATTAGCACTCAGTCAGTGTCCCTGAGAAAACTCCATGAGGCCCTTTCAGTAAGTAAATACCATGGTTTAGATTCTTCCAAGTATTTCGTGTAGCTGCTTTGTATACATTTATTACCACATTATCATAGATTCATAGAATCCTTTGAGTTGGAAGGGATCCCAAAAGGTTGTCTGGCCCAACTCTCCTGCAATGAACAAGGACATCTACAGCTAGAGCATGTTGCTCAGGGCCCCATCCAGCCTGGCCCTGAATTTCTCCAAAGATGGGGCATCCACCACATCTGTGGGCAATCTCTTCTAGTGCCTCGCCACACTTACTATTAAAACTATATTTCTTATATCTAAATCTCCCAATTCAGTTTGAAACCATTTCCCCCTGTCCTATCACTACAGACCCCGCTGTAGAGTCTGTCCCCTTCTTTCTTATAGCCCCCCTTGAGACACTGAAGAGTCACTATCAGGTCTCCCCAGAGCTTTCTCTTCTCCAGGCTGAACAGCCCCAACTCTCTCAACCTGTTCTCATAGGAAAGATGTTCCATCCATCTTTTTTGTACCCTCCTCTGGATGCACTACAACAGATCATACCTCTCCTGTATCAAGGACTCCACATCTGGATGCAGTACTCCAAGTGAAGTCTCACCAGCACAGAGCGGAAGGGAGAATCACTTCCCTCAACAAGTTGACCAAAATGTACATTTCAGAACAGGCAAAAAATCCTGTAATGATTTTTCTTTCAATAAACTCTGGTCAAATATTTGTTTCTGATATTTGCCACATCCAGTGGTGATAAACTTCTTCCCAAATTTGGATCCATTATATCAAATGCTGCTCTTCCACATTCAAGCAGTTCAGCTGAATGCAGTAGAGCTCCAACTGATCATACAAAAACAGGATCCATGTGAAGGTCTGACCATTCTCCATTCTCTTAGCTGAGAGTTAATGGGTTTGGTTCTGAGACAGAGTAGATTAACATCAACATCTCTGATGTTCAGTTTTGAGCCTACACATTTCTGTTTTATTTCAGCATAACTAGTCACATGGTGACACTTAAGGGCATGGGGGATTAAGTGACAGCTAAACAAAACCCATGCTGCACGCATATTTTTATACATAAACAGCATGTCCTTTGCAAAGAACATGAAAGTGCAATGGCATATATTGCTGCACTTAGACCATGTGCTTCTGCTACCCTGTATGTTATGATGCAATGTGGTAGCATCACTTCCTATGCACCTGTGTGATGACCCACCTGATAGATTGATATGTGGGCTGAATGACATTCTTTTCAGCTTGATCATTTGCAGACAAAAGAGCAAGGTTGAGGTGGAGTGAGGAAGCTAACCTAGCGTGACTAAAAGGTGTTAATGGAAATTTCTGCAGAAAGGATTAATCTCTGGGTGTCTACTGATTGAAACAGCTCAGACAAGTAGAGGAACTTCTACAGTGGATTGGACTGGTCATTTTTATGATCCTGTGAGATTTTGGTCTGGCATATAGAACTGGAAAAATCCCTTCAAACAGCAAACCAGAATGAAGACTTTGCACTCAAATTTTCACACGGGCACATTGTAATACAGAGAAAATCCCTTTGTACAATATTCTGTCTGCTTGAGATTTTCCTACATTCACCCTGGAGGGTAGAAAATTTGACAATTTGAGTTATTCAAAAGCTCCTCTTTTTATGGAACACTGCTTGCCTCTGAGTAGCTGAGCAGAGCAGTACAGAGGGGTTGTCTGCATCCTCCCAAGGACAACAGCATGCATTTCACCAACAGCAAGCAGAGCTGGTTTGTCCAGATGTGCAACAGCATAGATTACTCAGGCAGGCAGTGTGAAACACTGAGCTTGGAAATGAATCTGGCAGCAGGCCAGGAGATAAGATCCAGAGTATGTATGTCTGAATCAATGCTCAAAGCAATAAACTCCCAAAGGGTCTGCAGTCTCTGCTGACACTCCTGTTTGTTGACATGTTGCTCTACTCCATGTTGGCCAGCACACACATCACTCCCAGAGATGGATTGTCAGGGTGTTGGTCCTGGTTCTGAGCACTCATTTTTTAGACTTCACAAACTCCTTTACTCATTTTCCAAAAATAAAAATTCACCAAACAAAGAAACAAACAACAGCAGCAGCAATGAAAAAAAAAAAATCTGGATTATTTAACACACTTGACTTAAAGGTCAAGTTTCAGTTTTGATCCTGAATTAGATGCCCCTGCTCTGTGAGGAGAATTTGCTGCATCCTGGTGGTCAAGGTTTCTCCACACAGGCTCTGACCTTCTGCAGGGCTTGATACAAAGCTAACTGTTTTCAGTAAGACAGGTAACCATAGTCTTCCACAGGTGTGGGTTGGCACAACAGCATCAAGTGATATTCCAGTGGAGAGGGAGTACAGCAAACAGTGCTGTCTGCAGAAGTCCTGGGAAGCCCAGCGAATGCTGAACACACTGCATTGTGAGGCACCTTCAGTGCCTCACAGAATGAATCTGCATTCCTTCCACTTCTGACTTAAATATTTTCTTCAGACACACTCTCATCATCTCTCAATCTAGCAATCTGGCAATTCCCTCTTATTGTAAATTTGTCATGTACTTCAAAGTGCTCTGGCTTTCAGACTGGTAGTAGACACTAGCAGACAACTCAAAAGAGACAGAGAAACCACCACTGTTTAAAATCAGCCTAACAAGAAGATAACATGCTACCCCATGACTGCTGGCCACAGTGAGAAGTACTCAGCAAAGTAACTCACAAGACTGGCATTACCAAACTGTGGATAGACACCTCTGTCACTCTGACCTATGAGCAGTGCTGTTGTCCACTGTCCTACATAGAAATGTTTTGTCATTGCTGTTCCACAGCTGAGCTGCTGGAATTGGTTCCTGTGTTTTCTGAAGCAGGCAGTCTACGGCTGCCTTTTCTCCCCCTCTATTGTCTCCTCTATGTCCCCTCAACTATCTCCCTGTCTTGCTAAGATGAAGATGGATTCATTGTTATCAGAAGTTTTCAGAGGACACTTAATCACACAAATCTAAGTAATCACTGAAAGTCTATTTCTTGAATATCAAAATTCCTCTTGGTGGATAGTGATGGTGCAGTTCTAACCATGATCAGGGAAAGAGGAGTTCATATGTTAACCCAAGTCAAAACCTCATTTCTCCTTGACTAATGAAGATCTGCAGAAATTCTACATAATTCTTTGCTGGCTCTCAGATTAAGATTCATTTGTTTGTATTATTCCCAAGTCAAGCCAGGCAAAGCTCAAACAAGAGAAAAAAAAGCACGCATGGCAGAACTATTTCAACCATCTCTTTACTACACATCTCTCACCTGCAATCTGTACACAAATTAACAGAAGGAAATAAAGGAATTCATTAAAAAGTTTGCAGGATCTAGATGCTTTACGGTCAGACACAGTAAGGTAAAGATCACACCACATCTACTTGTTAGAGTTAGCCCTAAGAAACCAGACACAACAAAAAAGTTCTGTTCTCTCAGATATCCATCTGTTCAGCCCAGCAAAAAAAGAAGTCTCCCATTCTCCATCTATTTCATCAGTGAGGAAACAGGCACAGACTGACCATGAGCATGCTCAAGACTGAACCTTCCAAAATGCTGCAGTGTCAGAACTGGAAGCAACCTTTCCTCTGCAGCTGTTCTGATCCTTGATTTGAGCTCAAAATTAAAAATATACTGTAAAATAAATATAATAATAAATATGTGGGTCACTCTGAAAGTAATGCCACCTATCTATTTCCATGAAAGCTACAACAAAAAACATAATAACACAATTTGATAGAGAAAACTATCAGCTCCAAAACACTTTTTTTCAACTTAGTCACCACCATTTTCACCAGCAATGAACAAGAAACTGCATGCCACACTCATAAACATCTGCACCAGTGGAGGTGACCCGCTGTCACTGATGCCACTGCTGAAATGCACCACATACCACCTCACTGTGCTCTGTGCTCACGTCCACTCTTTGGTCTCCATAAACATTCAGCAAGTGTTGATGAATGTCAGTGGGTGACAATTTTCTGCACGGAGGAATTTAATGCCACACTTTTGCTTCATCCGCACTTCCGTGTCAGACGCCATTTTGTCAGACTGCTTTGCTGCTGCCATCTGTCACACGGTAACAAAATGCAATGGAACATTGGTGGGAAGGTTCAACCTCTGCTGCTGTACCACCAACATCTGCCTCTGACATCGTGGACCAAAATAATAAAATAGGAGGCATTACTTTTGGAACACGCCTTGCACTGTTAGCACTTGGAAAAGTAGAGAATCAACTATAGAGGACAAATGGTTGCACATAAGATAAATCCAAGCAAGAAACCTAAAGAAAATCCAACCATAGAAACACAAAGCTTTTTATACACATTGATGAGAAACAATAAACCAGATACTTTCAGCTTTTTCAAAATGGGTCATAATAGATGCTGTCTGTTCTAAGTGCCAGGTCTAGCCTGTAGATATATGCAGAAACCTTTGCTAGATTTCTGAATACTCCTATGTTGCCTCTGCTTTTTCCCCCAGAATGTGCATTATTCCGCTCAGCCCTGTTATGACGTGGACTGGATTCAAACTATTACCACTTTATCCCTTCTCTTTTAACCTGTGAAGTACATGCCAAACTCTAATCAGTGGACAAGATCATTCTGTAGACATCCAACGTATTTGCCAAGGGGTTGTATTTAAATATGCACTGTTTGCAACAAAGGTATAAAGCTATGAGAGGTTATTAGAAAATTAAATGCAGCTATAAATTAATTTCTGAAACCACTATTCATTAATATTTAATATATTTATATAAAGGATAAATCTTCTCAATTCCCTAGGCATCCTGCATTTAATAATGTGGAAACAGCTTATCTCCTTCCTGTTGCTGAGACTGGATTTGTAATAACTACTAATGTTAAATGCATTTTTTAAAATCAATAATAAATAAATACATAAACACTTCCCCCCAGAATGCTGCTGATGCTATTCACAAAATTAAAAAAAAAAAAACAGCAACTACAAAATGCCAAGGGACTTCATAACCATTTCATTACTACTTTCCTAATTGTATGTGGTGGAGCTGCATAATCAGTTTAGAGAAATTGAAATCTTTGGAACTGACTCTCCCCACAGACGTTAACAATAAGCATCCTGTGCAATAACACAGTACTTGATGTAATATAAACATTATATGCATCAAGCTTTAAACATCCCTTGGCTTCTCCTGCTGGAATTGGACATTTTATAACACTCTTGTGTTCTGCCTCTGCATTGAATCAAATATCTAATTTACACGCTGCAAAATACAATATTCCCATATTACAATAAATAAAGAAAGATACATTCATAAAACACACACATCGTTGGTATGAGGATAAGCAAGACTACATTTAATAAAGTGGAAATAAAGCAGACTCTTCTAGGAAATCTGAATGGGCTTTAATGCACAATATGAAAGAAATTGCTTCTGTTTCCTACTGTGTCCCTGCAAATAACTGAGGCTGATACTAGCAGTTCTCATCCAGCTCACTCCCACTGAGCATGGGACTTTACTCACATGTTCCTCATGTAACTCTACTCATATAAGCAAGCATTTTTACTCAAGTGTATGCTCAGATATCAATAGGATTACTCTCTAAAGAGGTTAATATTTCTACTTCCACAAGTAAGTAATGATGGAACCAGGAAACATTCACATGTACACTTTCAAGTCAACAGTGAGTCTGTATAAAGAACTCAGAGCCAAGAAAAATTTGTACCTTTATCTGCTTTCATATTCGATAGCAAATAAAGAAAATTGGTCATTTCATTACTATCATTATTACTACACAGCTCTCTGTCAGTTTTAAAGACTAGGAAAAGATAATTTTGGAGGGAAAAAGTCTGATTGATGGGTTTTGATAACCTTTTTCAGGCACTTCAAATATCCCACATAGAAAAATCTCAAATAATTTTTAATATCGTAGAAAAAGCTATTTGTTTTTTCTTTCCTTTGGTGCTATTGTCATGTGTCAGCAATGGCATATGGGCCTCATAAAATATCATTCCCAGGCATCTCGTCTTTGTAAAGTTTTCAAAATGGTGAAAAAATTATTTAAAAGTAGGGATATTAGATCCTGGGACTGTTTAGTTCTCCTGTGGCCCTGTCTTACATTCCACACCAATGGCACATATCACTGTGGCCTCACAGTCAGCACAGACCTTCACAGCACAGACAGCAGAAGCGCCAGCTCTGACTCTGGGCAGGGGACCCCAGAGTCAAGCAGGGCATTTTGCAACATCATTTGATGCTTTCTGAGAATGTAAAGCAGAGTTTTGCTGAGCTGTGCAAGGCACCAAGCAGAGCATTTGCAGCCAGCCCATGGTGTGCTACTGTGCGATGACCTCAGCCTCTGTCTGGCAAAGCACTTCAATCTCATGACTCCCAACGAGAGATGGGCTTGGCAAGGCCAGTAGAAAGACTCCTATGGATGTGAAAGATGATCGCTGGACCAGGATCATTTGTCTGTATGTGGAGTAGTGCTTTATAAAAGAAAGATCTGCTTATTACCCTTAAAACAGTATTGTGTTAAAAAAGAAGAATTAGAAAATAAAAGGGGGAAATGCAGTCAAGTGAATTTAATCACAATCCCTCCACAATTGGTTCATCCTCGGCTAAAACATCAAAGGGTAGGGAAGTATTGCACATACTCACAGTTAAAAGCCCACTGAAAACAATCTAAGAAGCAAAACAAAATGAATGTGACAATCAAAACAATGCAAGCAAAACAAGAGCATTAATGGAAGCTTAATGCAAAATGGATGCACTTTATTTTGCTGCTCATACTTTTTTTTCAGAATACGCCATGAACCATTGTAATTGGGCTGGGTCCTTCTAACAGTTTTCATTTTATTCAATAAACATTAAGCTCTGAAAATAATCTATTTGTCCTAATACATGTGCGTGCATTTATGTCTTCCCCACATCTTCTCTCTCTCCCTTCTTAAGTAAATCTATCCTCATATCACCCCACGTGCAGAAATGAAAGTAGATTGACTCCTCCACAAGAGGAAATACAATTTCCCTCCTTTCCTCGCTCTGAGTTAGTTTATACTTCAGCATCATTCTGAAGGATAAAGAAGGCAATAGAAATCTCTCTCTAAAAGCAGCTCCCTTCACTTTTGCATCTTGAAGCAAAATTTTACATCTGTGATTTATAGCAGTTTGCGCACGTAGTTGTAAAGCTGAGGATAAGTACTCAAACTACACAACTGGTTGTTTTTAAACACAGATTTACTTTCTTTAAATCGTTCATTTCAAACACCTGAAGAATTTTCAGGGTGAAAGCAGATTCTAGAAATTATTTGAGGGGGTAATTGCAGTCTTGTGACTGATTTTTATTTTTTTTTCCTAAGTCTGTCATCTAAGAAGCAAGGCAAAGGTCTGAGCTGCCAAACTCTCCTTTTCCTTTGGTATATCCAGCATTTTCCTCCAGTCTCTTTAAATCTAATGCTAAAATATAGCTGTAGCTGAGTTGGGACAATATTTTCAGAATTGCACCACAAATCAATGCATTTTCAATATATGTGTGCTGGGTGCAGAGAAAGAGTATTTTGACCACATAGAGGAGGATCACATCTATCACTGGCATAAAGAGGTGAAATCCACTTCACTTAATCCTTCCATGGCATGGAAATCCTATAAAGAAATGAAATTCCTGTCAAAGAGCACTGCATTATCCACTGAACTTTTGTCAATGAAAAATTAGCATTTAGTATTAAGTGCAGCTTTGGGGAGAGTATCTGCAATCTCCTTTTGCATGTAACAGATACACTCTGCTAGCAAACATGGACTCACTGAGCTGGGAGAAAGAGTGAGTCGGGAGACAGCTTACAGTGGATTAGGGGCATGATGAATTGCATCTTCAGCTGCAGGCAGGAAGTACACAAT
The DNA here is from genome assembly GCF_026119805.1 of Tympanuchus pallidicinctus. Lineage (NCBI taxonomy): Eukaryota > Metazoa > Chordata > Aves > Galliformes > Phasianidae > Tympanuchus > Tympanuchus pallidicinctus. Next base: position 424,288 of record NW_026294752.1, on the reverse strand, counting down.
CCTAAGCCTGGACTGGTCTTTGACCTATTTGCTATGGAACCAATAGGTAATCAGCCTAGACTGGAAGATAACTCCTTTTGAGGAATGCCAGCTTGTGATAGGTGCATCTGCTGGGAGCAAATTAGATGGGTACCTGATACAGAACGGCCAAAGCACTTCTCTTCAGCTCACAGATAAATTCTAGTTCCAGGGGTGCGAGGCAGGTAAAAGTACCTCCTGACTCACCACAAATTCAGTAGAAGGGACTCCCAGGGGATGGCTGAAATAGACCGGGTTTGGAGCTTAGCAGCAGAGCTGCTAAACAGAAACAACAGCACACTTTATATAAAAGCAATGCGGTGCTAAAAATCTCAGTGTAAAGCCCCTTCTCCTGTTCGATTTCTTCATGATTCTTTTCCTCATAACTGTTTTATTTTAAATAAACAAAAGTGGATTTTAAGGTAGAAGACTACCCTGGGATTCTGCCAGACTCCAAAAGCTCATGAAACACAGGAATTTAGTTGCTACTTCTTTGGGCTGTGATACAACAACTTTCAAACAGAGTTTGCCTAGTCTCATACTAGCACAGAACTGGATCTTTGGTGATAATCTGTCTCTGAAAATGGCAACTAGGAGTAAAAAGCAGATCGTTGTTAGAGCATATGAAGATGTTCATAAGACCCTTAAGAGATTTTAAATTAGAGTATAAAAGTAAAGAGGGTTTTCTCATTACTCCCATGCACAAACTTGTTTCTAGTAAGGCTAGTGAGAAAAGCTTCGACATACATCAGTAGGAACCATATCAAACACTGCATCTTACAAACTCACAAGCATACTTTACTACAGAAACACTTTCTTGACACAAATATAGTCAGGAGATGACAAGGAAAACTATGCCTTTCTAAAGTTGTAAAGCAAAGCTGGTTAATAAAAATGTTTTCCTTGGGAAGACAGTGATCTAAATTTCTTTAAGTGTGGTACAATCTGCATTTCCTTTGTACCAGCTCAGTTCTCCTTTCTATCCTTCTTAGTCACCGTGCCCATACTGTCAGTGAGAGTGGCAGCTCTTCGACAGGGAAGGCCACTAAAGCTTCTTACTATTATCAGTTGTCATGATGTGCAGCTACATGACTTGTTTTTCCTACTTTCAGTTCCAGACACCACACACACACGAAAAAGAAAAAACAAGAAATGAAAAAAAAAAACCAAAAAAACCACAAGGGAAGAGGAAGGATTCACAAACCAATACTTGATACCTGAGGAAATTCCATTTTCCTATGGAGTTGATTCGTTTTATTATTATTATTTCCATTCCTGTCTTCAGTAAGATAGCTCACCAGAGGACACTTGTGTCCCTGAGACACAGAGACGCATGGCAAGCTCTGGAGAGAAAGGCATGCTATTTGGCTGTATGGCAGGGCTGCCTCTGCCATGAGCAGAGGTGTAAGGATGCTAGAGGGAGCCCTTGCAAACGTTGAACCAGCCCTGATCTGAAGGGCAGAGAAGGATACCAAAAACACCAGGACCATCTCCTGTGACATTCTTACACGGTGCCTGGCAAAACACTTGAGTTAGACATCTGGCTGCCACGACAATACAAACGCCACAAAGAAGGAAGTGCAACAGTGTGAAAGGAACATTCATGGACCAGAGTAACAGGAGAAAGCTTTTCTGCATATACTGCATTTTAAAATCACTTGAATAGTCCAGTAGATTTTTGACGTCAGACCTGTAAGACAGGTGAGTATGAAGTACCTCTTGTCACATGAACAGGTACTCAAAGTAAGAAAGAAAGCCAGAAACACTTTGTCCAAAGTAGACGTTGTTTTGGGGGCTTCTTGACTACCGGTCCCCACGCTCCAACCACTAAACCTTTCATCCAATAGCTAAGGAAGCTCCATGCATGTAGCACTAATCTTGTCTTGGTGCTGGAAAGAAAAACAGATCAATACAGTATTCATAAGCTGATGTATGGCTGAAGTATTGATGCAATTTTTCTCATGTACATAAATGTCTTGCTATTTCTATTTTGTTTGCTTTTCTGTGTCTGCAAAATAAACACTGCGTTTCTAATTGTTGTATACCCTGCTCTTTTCCATCCTCTGAGAAAAACAAAATGAAGAAAAGGCTCTAACAACAAGCCTCGTGCTCATCAGTAGCATGATTTCTTCAGAATGTATGATTCAGTCCTGCCAGCCACTGAGTTACACTGTGCTTGTGAAAACTGGAAACACTTTGACATATCTTGGGCTTAATTAGTACCTGCCAGGAACAGCCCCCAAGACACTTTTCACTAATTTTTAGCATTCCCTAAATTGATAAATTTTCTTTTCTTTTTTTTTTTTTTTTTCTTTTTTTCCTTCAGGAATGCTACAGCTTCTGGAAATAGCTCCATCTCTTTATTCTGTATCTGTACAGCACCTAGTGCCATGAAATCTGCTGTGTCAGGACTGGGATTACAAATTGCTAATACAATAGCCAGTCTTCCTGAAGATGACAAAAAGGTATGGGTTAAGAACATACAATCATTTCCCTATTAAAAAGAGTGAAAAAGTGGCATCCTCTTCTGCCATTTAATTCCTCAGCACTCCATAAACTAAATAGAAATGTTGCAAATTTCATTTGATCTAATTTATGATAAGGGATACTATAGAGCTTATAGCAGTCCATGCCTTCAACATGGCATTAGTTTCACCTACTGTTTCAAGGAGAAAATTTATGATTCTATACTGTTTTGTTTTTATTTAAAAAAAAATGTTTTTAAGTACCTACAAACAGATGAATTTAATCATAAAATCCATTAGCAGTAAGTAGAGAAAGGGTATAATATACAACAGAACATTGGTTACTAACATCCTGAACAAAATTCCAGATCAAAACCAGAAACAGAGGGAAGAAACCCACCAGGCTTCCAAAAAGCAGGCAGTACCCTGACAGATTCTGCACTGGGCTGAGGCTGGGAGCACTAAAATCCAATTCAGGGATAGAATAAATTCTCTCATTTCACAAGTTAATGCCCCACAATACTGTACCCTCATTCTTATGGTGAACATTCCTCTCCATCTTGTTTTAATGAAATAGTTCCATTACTTTCCCACAGTGGGAGGAAAACCAGCCACTAAGCCTTGGCATTTTGGTGACATGGGACTCCTGGGTCCAGGTCACCTCCAGAAACCTTTAGCCCTCCTGAGTCCAGCACAAGAACTTAAAGAACTGCTCTCCCTGTTTTCAGAGTCTTGAATTCGGTGTCAGTGCAGGACTCACGCCCTAAAATAACACATTCAGTTCTAACAGCCATCTTAGCCACTGGACACACCACATAGGTGCATTTTTTACATTTCTTTCACTTAACCAAAGCAACCTCCGTCTGCCGGCAATCAAGAGGTGTCATGGTTACCATCTTTTGCACAAAGCTCGTCACATCCTTGTCACACCATGACAGGTATGGGACTAAGCACAAGAATACAACAAAGAAAAAAAGGTTCCTTCTAGCTGGGTGTCCTTTGGGGAGTGCTCTGCAGGACCTGGTTCCTGTTGCAGCTGGCAGTTAGCAGCATGTAGGTAGCTCTGGGCTGCAGCGTGCATGACATCCAGGTCTAGCTACTAGTAACAGCAGAAAGAAGCCATTTGCAATACTAGTGATGTCTCACAAGGCCAGGCACAGTTCACACAGTAATGAAACAGGAGAACCAGCATCATCATCCCCATTCAAGAGCAAGTGCCAGATTCTTGAACTTGAGATGGAGTAACTGTAGATGTATGTACAAACTGGGAGATAAGAGAGGGCAGCCCTGCAGAAGGCAGTTCTGGCTGACAGCGAATAAAATCTGAGTCAGCAGTGTGCCCTGGCAGCCCAAAGGGCCAACAGCACCCAAGGGTCATGCATTAGGTCCACCCTGCCAGCCAAGCGAGGGAAGACTCCTTCTCTCAGTGTCCTGCTGTGCTTTGTGCTATGCAGCCTCACCTCAAGCAATGAGTGCAGCTTGGGTGCCACAACATAAGAAGGAGATGAAACTATGAGAGAGCATCCAAAGGACGGCTATGAAGATGGGGAAAGGTCTGGAGGGCAAAGAAGGGGACAAAGCGAGGCTCACGGAGCCCTAACAGCTCCTCAGAAGGGGAGCGGAGGGGCAGCCCTGAGCTCTGCTCTCTGGTCACGGTGATAGGCCCTGAGGGAACGGCGTGGAACTGTACTTCATAAGGCTGTGAACACCTTTTTGGAGGAACAGCACGCTGTGGTTACTCACTGGGTTAAACTTTGCAACTTTAGCTGTACTTACTCTGCCAGCAACACTAATAACCTGACGTTACTGCTAGCCTTCCCCTCCAGAGGGGTTTCCATCAAAGGGAAGAACAGCACTAATATTAATCATTGAACAGGCTGGCTTCTGGGTATACATCAAAATATCCTTATGCAGGACATGAATTCACTCTTTATGCCATGTGTGGAGACAAAGCTGCTGCCATTCCTACACAAACTGACATCTGTGTCCTACAGACACCTTTTACAATACATACATCTGCTAACAGGTGTTTCGGTGTTTGCTTCCATTGCTCCAACTGTTTCTTCCCTTTCTTTACCAGTGTTTTGGATTTATAAACACACTGGAAAATAATACGAAATTCTCAGATTTTTAGAATGCATTGTAATGCAAATAATACAGAAGTATAAAATCTAGGTTGATGTGATGCCCATATGATACTGCAAGGTATGACATATATTTATCATTCAGATCTTGTTGTGTTTCACACAAGCATCTCATTAACACATCTCGTGTTGATTTTCTGTAACCTTTGTTCCCTTTGATAAGCTGCCTGATTCAATGATTGCAGTTTCTCTGCCACAGCAACATTGTCCCTTTTGTCATTTTCTAAACTTCTACTAAAAGTTAAATTAACTCAGCATACAAGGAGAAGAGTATCTTTCTCTAATAGTAGGTCTGAATTGATAAGCTTTCATAACACTTTTGTAGAAAAAACACTAAGGGTGTTATCCTAAAAGTGAAGGTCTTGGCTTCCCAAAGCAACACATTTTCTATACTAAGAAGTCTCAATGGGAAACACTTCAACAGCATTACAATTTTATGTAGAGAAAAGATATTTTACGATTTTTTTACAGAGGATTTTATGGATCCCTCTGAGCCTTGTTCAGTTCAGCTCGATCCAGAGACACTTGAGAATCAAAAAAACAACTGCAGCAAAATGAGTGCTGAGTAGCTGCCAGCTCTAGCTCTGCAGGCACTTTTACATGGGCTTTCTTTTATCCTGGAATTGATACGGCTGATGGAGAAATTGGAGGGTGGTAAGGGGGCAGGAGTCCCCATTACAATTGCTCTCACCTCACATGACACAAGTAGCTGCAATTTCTCTCTTCCTTGCCCATATGAAACCCACACTGCCATGGGCACTGTGGTTTCTGCTCTGGTTACTGAAATTGCTCATGTCACTAAGGTATGGGCACACAAAAATATTTCTGAAGTCAAGAACCTATGGTATTCACTGCAAGAGAAGTGTGGCACATAGATAATTAGAAGTTCACTAGCCCTATCAACCCGTCTATATTTCACCATGTCAATAGAGTTAAAGATCCATTGTAGGAAGAACAATATAAGTGAGAAATACAGCTGAGGCCATTAAGCACAAAATTTCTAAAATAGTCTTGGCAGATCATCATGGCTTTATCTTATACAGTCTGTCATCTCAAGTTTTTCAGGCTTTCACTTGAAGGATTAAGACTTTCTCCTGAGACATGTCAGGCCAGGCTCCCATGAATTCCAATTGCCATGCTAGGGACTGGATGGGACTTGGGATAATTTATTATGAAGCTGGCTTCACAGGTCTTTGATAATTTATTATAGATCTCTCAACCCTGCTTAAAGAGCTGTCCTTGATCAGCCAATTGTCTACGTTAAGGGAGGAAAACTCAATCCGAGACTGCATAAGTAAGCCATAATAAGAACTAAACACTTCATGGGCACAAAGAGATAAAGATAGCATGGGAACCTCACTCAGCTGGCTGCGCTGTTTAAAATGTCTCCAGTGACTACAATGCATCACTTTAAGAGCAAATAAGATATTTAGCTCAAATTCTCTGTGAACACAATAATGAAAGCGATCACATAATATTAACGTGAAGGTTAAACCTACTTTTTAAACTTGCTCCTCATGTAAAATTAAGTCCCATTATTGTAGTAAATAGGAACAAATTCAAGGCTAAGTGTGCCACTGCTCCCGCATCCCGTGAAGCATAGAAGAAGTTGATTGACACAAGTTTTGAGCAGTCTTTGGACAGAAATGCTGCTTGCTGATCATTAAAAAATGAAAAGGGAAATGCTGTAAATATAGGCTTATATTTTTAAGAAAGAGATTTGGGGAGTTTGCATTTAAAAATAAATAAATATATAAAACCTTTGGTGCTTTGGATCCTAGAAGCTAAAAAGTAACTGAATTCCTTAATTTCGACTTCCCAAAGGGTAAAGAAGCATCAAGTAAACATGAAGAGCCTTTTACTTTTCCGTAAAAATAGAAAAAAAACCAAAAAACTTGCACTGACTGACAAAATTAGAGAAATAGATTCTGAGTTTTCTACAATAATGCAGCAAGAAATTGATTCGGGAAGATATCTGAGTAGTCTACTCACCCTAAATTGGGCTGTCTTAATTTTTTCATGTTAAAAAAGCTTCTTACCAAAAAGACCTGCAACATTGCATCTTACAAACTGATCTTGAATTCATTCCTCTAAGTGAAAGCAGACTCTCTAAAACTAAAGGCAGTATTCAGTGGATCCACTCTGAAGGATCTGAAATTCACCTCATAATTTCAAATCACTCAAGCCCAACTGCTGAAGAACTCACATGGAAGGTACTCCAACCACTGAGTAGAAAGACAACAGAAAGCCTTTGTGCACATGCTTTCTGCTGGTATCACAGGTAAGTACTGCAGCACTGTTTGGCATTTACACACTTTTTATTCTGCATCAGAGCACTGTACAAAACCATTGTCCTGCTGTAGGACTTTTGGATCACTTTAGCAAGAGAGAAGGAGGCACATGTGATGGGAGGGGGGAAAGATGCACTTGTACAAAAAGGCATGTTGCATTGCTGCTCTCTGGGTGGGGTGATCTTTCCTGATGGGGTTCAAAGCACTGGCCACTGCTATCTCTTTGCAGATGCAGCAGCTGTGTTCTGGTCATTTCCCAAGTCATACAGGTTGCCAGTTGTGTTATGCAATTACATCTCCCTCCTGACATCCCAGCTGTCACTAGGGTTCTTTAACCCTTGAAATGAGCTTTTAGTGCTCATACTGAGACTTCAGACATATGAGCCTGCAGGGAATTGTCATGATGGGCAATTAGCTTTAGGCTGCAGCATAAGGTAATCTTTGCCAAGCATTTCACATTTCCAGCTCAGATGCATACACCATTGATAAACTAGAGTCATGACAAAGGTGTGGAGAAGGTGGATCAGCTCTGTCACAGTGTCCCACAGAGCTTCACACTGTGAGAGTGCAATTATTGCGCACAGGTATTTTTGCTCCTTCCCTACTGGGGGAATGTCTTTCTTCTAATAATCTTGGAAAAACTCATATTCCACTCAGAAGAAACCTGTCTGCTTCTGTAATGTTGCCAGAAGTGCAAGTAAGCAGCATAACTCTTGTCTGACTCTCCCCCATGTGACTGGGTTACCGTGTACACAGAAGTTTTTCCTTCCTTTCTCCCTCCTCACATCTTCTCCAGGCCTATGAATTAAAGCAAGGCACTGTGGAGGTGTGATAGCTTGCCTCAGAGTCCCCAGGCTGCATATAGCGAGCGCTGTGGCTGCCAAAGGCAACAACAATCCACCTGCAATATCTACACCCAGCTTGGGTGGAAAGCTTTTATTATACAACCATAGCATCGCAAAAACAAACAAACAAACAAAATCACCAAAAAACAAACAGCAAACACAGCTCCACCTTGCTCTCCCAAAAACACAAGGTGTATGGAAACCTTTTGCTGGTGACCCTATTGCCATGCCCTGTCCTCCCAGAAATGCTTCTCACCGAGCCTGCCTGCCTCACCACCATCAAGCTGTCAGATAGCTCCAATCTCCAACACACCACAAACAGTCCAGCAAACCAAATAGACATCCAAGAGGCAAACAACTGGAGAAGCAGGGGGGAGAAATGACTGTGCAGAGCAGGTAAAAACACCTGTCATGACACCATGAATGCTGCAGAAACAGGGGCTGGCTGTGTTGTGACTGCGAGTGAGCAGTGAGCTATGCCTTTCACAGACCTGAGTTCCTCCCTCTTATGATGATACTTTAGAAAACATTATCAGGCTTGCAATCAGCCTAAAAGCAAAGCACAGGTTGTAAGTCAGATCAGAGAACTACACACCACTGAGGACAAGTCTCCACTGCAAACATTCTGGAGCAATTTGCTCAGATATTTCAGGCAATTGTTAGATGCTTGTTTCCAGCACGTAGGGCAATCATTCCAGCTAGCTGAGGATTTCATAATGTAAAATCTTTGCAATTCTGACATAACAACAAAAGGCCAACAGCTAAACTACGGATGGAAAGTGAGAACTCAATAAAAATGATTCCTGAAATGCAGACTATTTTCAAGGGATATTAGCAGAAAACCTCTTAATTGCTGCCTTTATTGGTATTTTTCCCCTCTGAACCACAGCCACCACGTGACAAGAGGCAATACCCTACGTAGGCCAGCTATGCTATGCACCAGAAGGCATTGCCCTCATTCTACTTTCCTGATACATTTCCATGCTTGAAAGTCAATAGCACTCTGTATTGCACTCTTTGTGCTTACTCGCTAGTAAAAGCCGCCTGTGGCTGATCTGGACCAGCCCATCCATATGCTGACCAGGCTCATAGCATTGGAAGAACATTTTTTTCTTTATTGCACTGGCACATTGAAGAAACCCAACGCCCCAAACCAGGATTTGCCCTGTGGAGGGGACGGCTGTGCACTCGCATGTTTCTTACAATGAAGAGATTAAAGCTCTGCTGGTGGTTTCTGGAATGAGGAGTATTGTCAGCAAAAATAAAAAAAAATTATGTTAGAAGCAGATGGAGCGAATAATTTCCCAACCTTTGCTACATAAACACAGAGTCTAAAGGCTTCAGGCGACTTTTACCCCGGACTCTGTTTTTGTCAGATCAATGACAAGTCACGTTAACAGCGGTGTTTAATTCTATCAATATGTGACCAATTGTGTTAGATTGTTTGGCCATTGATTTCACTTAGTGCTACAGTCGAGCTTTGAAAGGAACTGCTTTCCCCTGCATTACCTCACACGGTGACAAATGCCTAGCGCCGACTTTCTGTCCAGTATACACAGAAGCCTTACTTAAAAAATAAATAAATATAAATAAAAGTCAGACTGCTGCCATGCCAGAGAAATTCAGCACAATAGCAGTATCTGTATTTTTATTTATTTATTACCCTGATCACCAGGCCATCCCAAGCAATCTTACTTAGGTTTTAAAGGGAATGATCACAGAAACAGCTGAGTAGACGAAAAGATGGACAGCAATTTGGCCACACGAAAATAATAAGGCAGACCTAGGAAGATGCACGATGGAGGAAGGCAAACTGAAAAGGCTAATTCCTTTTGTTTTTTACTGTGAATGAGCTACATCCTGAAGCTCCTGCTTTAGAGTCTAGCTTGGCTTGCTCAGACAAACTCACCTGGTGTTCAGTGAGAGTTTTGACCAGCAATGACTTAATGGAATTTCGTTTGCTATGGAAACCTCTTGCACCAAATACTTGTAACAGGGGTTTGCAGAGGACTGTATGTCTGCCTCAATGCAGCTAGCTCTCAGCTTAAAGAAGAAATTCAGGATTTTGCTACCTCTGTTCTTGCACAATTAAGATATTTTACAAAAATATCTATTAGACTATTTAAATAGCAAAAAACACTGGAAGTCACATAATTAACATACTTTCAAGTGGTATTCTTTCTCCTTGAGTTTTCCAAAATCAGAGAGATTTCATAGGACAAACACAGCCCAGAAATCCTCTCTAGCAACAGAGTAAACCTGTACACATGAAACAAGGCAAAATTTAACTTTAGTCTCTTTTAATAAGAACCTCTCATTTAAAGTAGATGGCACAGTAAAAAGATATTTGGTGTGACTAGGGCCTACACTTCTTAAATGAATTTTGCTGCCTTCAAGAAGCACGCTGTTGCCTCCAGGTATCAAGTTTAACATTTCATGGCAACCTACTCAAATTCACTCCTGCTCTCAGCTTACCAGAAAGTCTGGCTCTTCTCAGGACCTTAGAGAACTTGTCTAACTTGAAATAATCTATCTGCATCTCTCTCCTAAGTCAATTCAGTGAATAAAACCACTTTGATCTCTTATACCCTAACACACAACATTTTATTGAACCATCTTCTGACAGATTTTCTTGACATTAGGAGATGAAATAACGTGAGTGACTGTTGTAGCTTCCAGGAGCCCCTGCACCAGCTCTTGAGGAATTCCTAGGGTACAACAGATGAGACATCTTGAGGATGCCTGCTCACAGACATTTGCAGATGGAGATAAAAGCAGCTAGCAGCCGGGCAGGGGACCACACTCCTTGGCTGGATGGGCAGCTACGACCCAACCTCACCAGTAATGCACCTTGGTAGCATTTGGACTGCCACCAGCTTGGGGGTGTTGGCAAGTGCAGTAATACACCAATCCATTAGCTGTTCTGATTTACATGGCTACCACAGAAACCGTCAAACCAGATATACCCAAAATTTAGGAGTTAGGCTGGCATCTTGAGGAGTTAACAGATTACATAGTTTTTTATGGAAGTACTGGATGACCAATTCTTTGTCTTTTCAGATCATTTAGACAACATATTTTGACATTTCTCCCCATAAACAGAAGTATATTTTAATATTCCTTATGAGGTTCTTCTGTGAATCCAAGAAATGTTATTACACAGCAGAGAAAAATTCAACCACTCAACCAAACAAAAACACAAACATGCAAACAAACAACAGCAACAACAACAACAGCAACAAAAAAACACACAACAAACAAGCAACCAAGCTCAGGTAATGATAGGATTTGTAATAATACATGTTTTATTTAATTCTTGCTTCTTGTTCTGCCCAAAGCCATACCGCAGAAGATTACTGTAGCATTTACTATCTTACTATCTACTTTGAGGAGCAAGTACTGCTTGAATGGTGATATTGTTAGACAAAAAAAAACCAACAAACACAACGGAAATTCTCTGGGCCACCTTTCCATACCCTTTATTCACCTCAGTGCCTGACTTTTTGAATCAGAGCAACAGTGAAGAAAGCTGGTGATGAAATACAACAAAATTCACACGCTCTCCCTGGATTGCCAAACAAGGTTTTACCAAATTGCCTATGTTGCAAGTATATATGTAAGCTTTGGAGCAGAAAGAGCTTCTGTGGCAATTGTCATTTGAACAATCTCATATCTGGGGAGGAAAAGCTACTATGTTCTACTTTTTACAAGATCCTTACAAGCACATTATGAAATTGCTGTTGATTCACCTATGGTAAGCTTATTCCTTAAATTATATAGTATAAAACATTCCCCAATAACAAAATAAACAAAAAAAGGAAAATAAATACTAGATTATATAAAAGCAAAGGGTAAACTGAACATTTTAACAAAAATGTGAAGAAAGAAGAAAGAATGTGAAAAAATGACAAAAGCTACCTGTAGGTAGTGCAGCCCTGCTCTGAGTAGGATCCACACCAAAAACTCTAAAATTTGAGGCCAAAGAAAGAAAGAGTGGATTTATAAACCTCTGAAGTCTCCCAAGAAGCTTCTCAACTTATCTCAGAAATCCAGGATCAACCCAAAGCAAAGGTTTGTGTTTGAAACAGTGCAGATGCCGTAATTGAAAAATATATATATACAAATATATACATTCCCAAAAGGACTCAACTTTGCTCTCTCATTGACCTGCATGTCATTAATAAAAGTGGGGAAATTGGCTTTTCCAACCCGATCTGAATCCAGCTCCACCAAGTTTGCAGCGAAAATTGCCATTGATTTCACTCCTAACAAGTTTCATCTCACAGCATTTATTTCAAAACCCAAAAGAGAGGAAAAACACACTTATCCATCCCATAAGTGAAACGCAGCAGAGTTTGAGCTTCTTTCCCATCCTCTCCCTCCTCCCAGGCCACACTCTGTTTAAGAAGGACAGAGGACAGTGACTACAGTCCACCCTTAATTAAGATGGTCGGAAGTGTGCATGCATTAAAACAGCACAGGCAGCGCATAGCTTCCTAAAGCCTTGAGCCCTCATGTGCCTGTACAGCACTCAGCTTATCAATTTACTTGCAAATGGCTCCCTGAAGTATTAACCCAGGTTAATTATTCGTCAAATATGATTATGCAGTGGTAATGTAAAAAATCGGAAATGCGGGATGGAATTTTTCACTCCAGCGGTTTGGCAATTGTGGCAGCTGGTGGAGAAGCTGGAGTAATTACCAGCCCATTCCAGCTGGTGGATCAGCACTCTGGTCCAGGGCAGGCGGGGGGAGAAAAGCAATAAAGAACCAGAGGAGCGGGAATATGAGCCGTGCCAATCGACGTGGGGAAAATTTCACAGCTGCTGGTGGTGATAAATGAGAGACGGTGGCCCTACTTCTAATCAATACATGTAAATGCTACTCATTACAGCTTTTATACACACTTCTCAATTAGCCTTTCCTCCCACTGGTAACAAGGAATGTCATGCTTTCTGGACTGTGAAAGTGGTTCAGCAGTAAGTTCACCTGCATCGTTGAGAGACAGCAACAATGCTCGCAGCTCAGCCTGGCAGCAGGTGGTAGCAGTGGAAGTCTAAATTCCTCCTGTAATGTGAACTAAATGAAATCCCAAGTGCTGTCATTTAATTAAATGTTTTTTTAAATACCATTTCCTCTTTCTTGCAGCTAGAATAAGCCAGCCCCAGACACACTCCTTTGCCTCCCCCTGGTCCTTCCGCAGGGAGGGGAAAGCTCAAGGAAACATAAGGATCTGTAAGGCCAGCTAAGTTTGCCTTTAGAAAAACAAGCACAAAAAAGCAAGATAAATATTAGCCTTAATACACCATTCTTACATCATAATAAAGAAAGAAAAGCAGGACAGCTCATCACCACTCACTCTGTTCTGGGAGCACTGAGCTCGACAGTGACAGATCCATCCTTGGAGCCATCCTGCCACAGTCCCTCTCCAAAGCTCACGCTGTCTCTGTAACACAAGCCTCCTGACACTAACTCTAAATGGAAACGCAGCTGTATGGCGTACAGAGTTCATCACCAGACACCTGCATTTTTTGAGGAGTAGCAAAGTCTGTCTCCTTTATTAACCTTAAGAGCTATGTTCCCAACAGCAAGGAAGAAATCAAACTATCTGCTGATTTTTCGCAGGGGCCTCAGCCTAGGGACCACACATGGTCCCGACAGTCACCTTGCTTCACCAACACTTAACAGCATCTGATGGTTTGCTATAGGTCTTGCTGTAGGAGTCAAGATAATACAGATGATGAGTTTTTTCTCTTTCTCCTTCCAAAAAAACAAGAAAAATTCAGCTTAACACATGTTTAGAGAATAGAAATGTGATACAAGAACGATGGAGCCTCAAAACCCAAGCAGCTACAAATTACTATTTCAAAGAAAAAAAATCCTGCAATGTTATAGTCATGGTTTTGGGAGCTTATTTTCCTGAAGTTATTCAGCTGTTAACACAACGTTAACTGTTCTACGCCCCGTCCCTGAAGGTGTTCAAGGCCAGGTTGGATGGTCTGGTATTAAATGGCAAGGTTGGTGGCCCTGCCTGTGGCAGGGAGGTTGGAGATTCATGATCATCGAGGTCCCTTCCAACCCGGGCCATTCTGTGATTCATGTGAACCAATAATAATTTAGGAACATTTTCTTACAGGTACACAGCCACTATTTCTGAAAATGTAGCCACAAATTATCCCACAACTAAATGAATAAAACACCCCAATTTCAGCAACTAAAGCCAGATTCATCTATCACCATCATTTGCACTCTTCAAGCACATCCATGAGCAGCATATTACTCTTCAATTTAATTCACATATGCAACCTTTCCACTTAAAAAACTACTTTGTATTTAGGGCAAACCAACATGCAAAAAAGAGGCCATGGGATAAGATCTTCAATAGGTCCTTAGCAGTTAGCTGCTTTTTCCCCCTTACAGAGAAGTCAGAGGAGAAAATAATATTTTCTAAGCACCATTAAGTACTATTAGCCCATAATTTCAATTAATTTGAGACATCTGTTGTAGAGATTTTTGAATATCACAAACAATATAATGTGCTATTTAGAGCTTCAATGTTTTGGTTACTTATGCATTCAGCCAGTAATCTAGGGCACGTGGCTGGGATCTTTCTTGAGCATAACAGACTGTGACCTTCTTGCAGTAAACACAGTGCAGTCACATAAAACTGAATTTTTACAATCAAACAGAGAGAAAATATGACTCATGGTACACTAGAAATATGCCTGATTGAGTCAATGTGGTGATTTGGGTGTACATGACATGGTAACTGTTCTTAAAAAAGTCTTTCTGTATACAAATTTAATTCTAAGTAACTGTAACTCTCATAACTGGCTTGTTTGAATTTACTTTATGTTCTTCTCTTTTACTGATGGGTGAATCAGGCTGAATTATCTCCACACAAAGAGTTAATTTGTCCCTCTGCACTATTTTAACTGCAGAGACTTTTTACAGCTGTCTTGCAAGTGGAGCGTGTGCAGCCCCACATGCAGACCTGCCCCGAGGCATTAGCAGGCAGCAGCTCCCTGGCAGGGGTTAGAGCCAGCAAGAAGGAGATTCCCTCTGTGCAGGGAGTCCCACCATGTCCTTAGTGTCAAGTTGTTACCCAGGGACAATTCTTGCTGCTGTGGAGCTCGGTAATTCAGCTGCCCCAGCCAGTGTTAAGTCTCTGCTACTCATCTTTTTGCTGCTCTCAGAGTGAACTTTGTATTAGTGCAATCATTTTTATCAGTCCAAAATATTCATTCTCATCGTAAAATATAATCCAAGTCTATGAACTTGTACTTGCAGCTTATCACCATCAGGAAGAGAAGCTTTTAGTAAGATATGTCCCCTCAAAATGCATCCCTCACACCTTTGTCTACTGGATGCAGCAATATTTAAATATTGAAAAAATATATTTTTCATGATACTCTAATTTACACACAGCCATACATCCACTAAACAAACACATATCTTTTCTGTGTTCATCATGTGAACATAATTTTAATTATACATAATCTTGTTTCCCTGAGCATATTGTCATGTACCTACATCTAATTTTGTTTCAGAAATTAAGCCTCACTTTCATTATTTATTGAACATGTATTCTTATTACATGATGACATGTTTCATACTAATAGAAAAGTCAGTGAGGAATGATGGGTGTGTTAAATGAAAACTGTAGATAGAAGCAATAGATTATGAAACTGAAGCAAAGTATTTTACTTTTTAAAAAAATGTTGCTTTACTTGTAAAAAATGTTAAAATGCTTGTTGATATTTACACTAAACCAACCCTTCTTTAGGAATGCTAAAACATACATTCACCATCCTGAGTGGTCTACTGTACATAATGCTCTACTTCCTCAGTGATTCCATCATGTACTGCCCTAAAACCATAAGACTCTATGATTGTTGCTCTACCTGCGACAAGTCCTGTAGGATATGAGAGAATCTCTACTTTCAGGGACATGGTTTAGTGAGCATGGTGGTGATGGGTTGATGTTTGGACTAGATGATCTTAGCGGTCTTTTCAATCTTGATGATTCTTTAATTATATGATTCTATGATTCTTCCCACGTCAAGTTATCTTACATGATACTGTTAACTTCTCAGTCACGTGGTTTCAATTCATCTACCCACAATTTGCACTTCTTTCATATTTCACACTAAAAAAAAAATCATCAGAATATTCTCATTCTCTTCTGCCTTAAAATCATACTGTCATGACTCACAGTTTTTCATTAACTCACACATTAATTTTGTAAATCCTAAACATAACTATACCACAGTTTTTCTAACAACCTTATCCACACCCGATGCTATTTATTTCAAGCTCTAGTCCAAAATCACAGCAATTAGGCTCCAAATAATAACAAACAGTCAGAAATGAGACTGGAGGAAGAACTGAAACGATCACTTCTAGCAGCTCTGCTGTCTTTCCTCAGCAAGGAGCACCCCTGGCTTTGTCTCTTGGGTTTTACATCATTCAGAATCAGGACACTGTACTTAATGGCAACCTGTTTCCTACTGGACTTTCCAAACATCTCATTCTTCAACTGTAACTGCCACCTTCAGCAAATGTCCATCTTTTCAGTTTCTGTTCTGAAATAGCTTCTTCTGCATGACCACTGAAGGCACTGAATGCCTTCAGTTTCACAAAGCTGAAAAAGGGTTGATAAAAATCTGCATCATTATAAATTATTCAACAAGGTCTGAGGATTCCACTATAAAAATGCACTTTTGTTCCAGACGTTGGTCCTACTCTGATACACTCAGATCCAAGATGCTAATACAGAAACACCAGGGATATGTTTCCATAAACTCATAATAGTCCAAACATCAATGCTGCTTCTGATTTGGGTTATTCTTCCAGTACTCATCAATTTGTGGGGATTACTAGGACACAGTTGAGCAGTTCTTGCCTCTCTCAAAGGGCTGAAGGATGAGGAGCACCTTGGTAATAGACTCATTCTGGTATTCTACTATTCAAAAAAAATAGTCCCATTGGAAAACAAAAATCCATTCTCTTTCCTTGTTTTTACTGGATTTGTTTTTCTAACAAATAATAATAATAATTAAAAAAAAAAAATAGCAAGTTTGGTGCCAGGATTGGTATGGCAGTCAATTCAATTTCTCTATATATGCATGCTCAAAAAAAAAAAAAAAAATAAAAAAAAAATCAACTTCTCTATAAGTTAAAACAGGAAATTTCCCCTCATAGAGATCAGATCTAGCTGCAGTTTCCCAGTGCTTAGAAAAATATACACACTCAAAATCAGCCTTACACACAAAAGTTAATCTAGCTCTTGTTGTCTTCACTTGAAAGACATAATTATGTCCCCTTAGCTTCCACATGCCTTAGAGAAGCTGAGGACTGTCCCTTAATTTTTCAATTACTTTCTTGAATTCTCTTCTTCCATCAGTGCTGACATTTCCTAAATTTCCTTGAAATCATTGTTTTTCGTTCTCCTGCCTCTGTAATACATTATCACTGGTCTTTCACCAAATAAATAAATCCTTGAGTTTCCTCCATTTATTCTTAAGTATGAACATGAATCGTTTTGCTCCAAGAGAAGTTTAAATATGCTGCCTGTTTTCACCAGGTATATGAGACTCTGTATTTATTATGCCTACACCTACATCAAAAAGTAACTTCTCCATGGGCTGAATCTAGCTTGCATGTACACATACATGGGTATACAGCACACATGACCACATGGCGCATGCTGGCTTTTGCAAAAGCTGTTAATGAGCTGTACTGAAATGGTAGCTGTCACTTTGCATTGGATCAGAGCACTCTGTACAATATAAGGAAATTAAAAGCTCCCAGTGGCAATGGATCCTGTTTCAGTCATTAGCTGCTAGGGAGTGACAGAGACCATTCAGAAGACCAGCCCCCTGTGAGGTTCTTTGGTCCTCGGGGGATTCACCGCTAATGCTGTTTTATGCCCCACTTCTTTGTGATGCAGAGGAGCACAAATGAACTGCTATTTAATTTATTTATTTAGGTGCAGCTTACATTGCAGAGCAAACAAAAAACATTGGGGGGAAAAAAAACCTACAAAACCCAGATGCATTAATCTAACAATCAAGATGGCCACACAAGCCATTTGGGGAATGCCTATAAAATACCTACGTGAGTGCATGTGAGGTTGATACATTATTATACAATGAATATCAAATATATACTTCCCGGTCCCTTGCTTTTTTCTTTTGTAGTGGGTCCACTGAGACTGAATTAGAAAAGCAAAACCTCCATTAAGTCTTATTTTAGTATGAGATATATGGGAAAAATATCCATCTATCTATATTTTAACAGAGTCTGAGAATATTTACTTCAATCTTTGTGTTTCAAAAGAGAACGAATCAGGCAGAAGGACAGAAGGTTACAGATTAGTCCTGGTCATTGCTCAAAGAGTGTGGGTTATAAATAATAAAGGAGAAGAGGGTGAAGGACACTAAAATATAACTTGGGGCCCACAAAGGAATAATCAAAGCAATGAATCTAATTTCAGCTTAAAAATACCAAGCAACTTTGGATTGCATGTCTGTGGGCTGCTCTCTTCTGAAATACAGAAACTGATACAGTAACACATATGCTATCTACACGTTTTTTAGTTGCCCCATAATAACAAGAAACAAGAACATCCTGGTTTTTTTAATGCGCTTTAGATGACAGGAATATTTGTGTGCATGTGTATATGTGCATATATACACGTTTATAGTCCATATGCATCCTTTAAAGTTCCATGCTAAGCAGGAAATAGTAATTTGTCTTGCCTTCTTATGGGTGACAGATAAGTCTACACGTGTGTGTATATGTGCACATACAGATACACACCTGCACCTGCATACACTGTTTCTGTTGTCAGGGCAATTGGCAGGACTAATCCTGCAAACAGCTGCAGATCTGACACATTTGCAAGATCAGGCATATTAGGTGAAGTGCTGCAAGGTGAGGAGAGGCAAATATCTTCAATACACAACCCTTCTCCCTTGTGGTGAGAGGGCTCTGCACTGCTAAAGAAGCAGTCACCCTCTGGCAGGATGAGCTTCAGAAGGGTCTTTCGCAAGATTGGTTTTTAGACAGATAAATCAGTATCAAAATGAGGCAAGCCTGATCCCTTTATCTGTTGCTGAAATAAAAAATCTCACTATTCTGGCAGGAAAAGAGTTGGACCACCTGTTAACCCGAAATACTTTCCTAAGAATGACTGCTCTCTGTAGGGGATAAAGTTTAAGGACAGTCTGGGGCGAAGGTGATTTGCCTCCCTGATACACTCATGAAAATTTGCTTAGTATTTCACATGCTCAAGCTAAATGAGGAGCCACATCCTCACTCAGAACACTAGGCCAACAGAAAAATCAGACTGTCAGTAAGTACCTAAAAACTGGGAAATGCTAACATTACGTTTATCTGAGCCAATAGGGGTGCCACCTCCTAACGTTAAAGCAATGAGCAGTGAGATTTCCATGTCCTGATACAAAAAAAGCAAGCTGAGGTAGCAGAGATGGGATTGTACAGCATAGCATGGACTCCACACAGAGCCCTTGGTGGGAACTTCTCAATTCCATGCATGGCTCAAGCAGGTGGGCAGCAAGGTCCTCTGTGCAGCCCAGTCAGCAGCAGTTGCACTTTTCTAGGGGATTTCAAAATGATTTGTTCCACAGCAAAGTAATCTCTGGACTATAGTAAGTCATGCTTTCCAGTCACTACACTGGCCAGTCTGTCCATCTGCACACATTAATGCTGTTTAACACTCCCTCCAGCCTGTCCCTCATCAAAGCTGCTCTCTGGACTCAACCATTCTTGCCAATGAGGCAACAGAATCATGGACAAAAGGCCTGCACAAACTCTGTACCTGAACTGAACCAGGCTGCTGGTTGTGAGCTAGACTGCCGATAGTTTGGCTGCCATTGGCTTACAGGATAGGGTGAGAAAAAACTATCTTCTCAATAATAACAGCAGAGTCAAATTAGAACAGGTTCTAAAAGAGCCACTGGGAGGACATCACTCCGCCAGATTTTCATGTTCTAGTGTATGAGAGACAGACTAGCTAAAATAAGTCAATAATAATGGATAACAAGCATTTAATCACTGTTAATTTGAGAAATGTTTAGGTCTTTACTGTTGCAGGCAAAAGTTACCCTCAGAAAATCACATGACAGAAAAGTTTAGTTTGGAGTTCAAAAAGTCAGACTGGTGTTCAATAAAGTCATAAACTTCTGAAAACCTACTCTTATGGTGGAAAATACTAGGCAACCCTTACTATATGAGTTTATTCTAATTCTGACAACTTACAAAAAGTTTTAGAATCATTCATAGCTAAATTTGCTTCTCAGATAAAATGCTAGTATTTAAAAACCTATTATCATTACAAGAGGGAGCCTGGCACCCTCAGCACAAGCTGGAGCTGCCATAGTAGTTAATAGAAGGATAGTCTCATGCATTCACAAACATACACAATTTTAAACAAAATGTGAAAGAAAATTGCAGGATTTCTCTCTGACAAATGTGAAATTGTACAAATGTCAGTATGTGTAACCGTAAATAAAATAGACGAGAAAAAAGCTCAGAATAAAGGTCAGTGAAAGCCAAAATTCTCCCTTCTAGACATAATACAGCATATAAAGTTATTACCAAGCCTTCCAGGCCTTGCACAACTTTGCCCCTTTCTACATCTCATCTCCAGTTGCTCATGACCTCTGCTTTGCCAGCTCAACTTACCTTTTCACTATCTAAGGTGTTTATATAGCCCCCATTAATGTACTTGGGGAAAATCTCACAATCTTTTAATGTTTTTATCACTGAGAGACAGGAAGAAGCTATTATCCCTACTTTACAGACAGAGAACCTGGGTAGAGCAAGGATAAGGCACATTTTTGAAATGCTTTGACTCCAGTGTTAAGCTAAAGTGCCTGGAAACACTCCAGAAGAAGTCCTCAAAGACATATGAAACTACCTTAATTTATTTCCCTTAACCTTTATTCTTTTATTTGATCGTCCTCAACTATTTTGAGGGTCCCTAATTCTATTGTCATTTTCAAAACTGACTACCCTGTATGGTACTAAAAACTCAAACAATCAATTGATGTTAACCTCTTAAAATGTTATGGAAAAAATTAACTCGTTCCAATGCTTGAATAATCTGGCCATAAGTTCAATCTTGAGAAAAAAAAAAAAATAGCATAAATTTTGCCATGCTTCAAAGGGCAGTATTTCAATACCTGTAAAATCTGGGCCCACTGAGTCATAAGAAACATGAACACTGTGAAGAAACTATGACTTGAACTCTGGATTCTTGACTCCTTTGGGAAGACCTTCTTCAAGGTACCATCTGTTACCTGTCATAAAATACCTCTAGTTGTGTTCACTGAAGCAACTTCCCAAATGTGTAAGCCCTTCCATTCAGTTCCTCTTCTAAAAACCCTTCTTATACTTTGTGGCTACCCTATTGCCACTCACTGTCTCTAAAACTTTCCTTTGATTTCAAGTGAAATAACACAATTCTTAACACTAAGAATTAGCAGATGCATGCTAAATACTAACTTCTATCTTCCTTATGCAAAGAGCTCCCAAATTTACCTTAGGTAACCCAGGTAACCCAGCTTCCTCCTTGGTTGAGCCCCCCTTGTCCAAGTTCTGCAGCAGGAAGCTGAACTCTGCTAATACTCTCAAGGAAAGGCTAGAAATTTTCAAGCAGTACAACTTTTAAAAATAACTGAATGAAATTTGAACATAAATGAGAAATCTATTTTTTCTTCTCATTTAATTCATTTTCCCTAAATTTTTACCAGCAACTACAGATTTTTTTTTGTCAGACACTGATCAGCATTACACTTTCAACCAAAATCTCCTCCCAATTTAACTTAATATGGCATTCTTCAGTCCTTGTCCTGAACTGCCTTCTAAAATTGCTACAAGCTACTGAACATAGCAAGTGTTGTGGATGTGGATTATGAAAGACAAGTGTGCAACCTACATAAAAAATTTGCGACGTTTGTTATTTTGCAGTTAAAAAATACCATGCCTGTAAAATATGACTGCAGAATTTCCATAATAAATGTAAAATTAAGATCCCACTTTATGCTTGAATGGATCACAGGTTTTGAGGTAAACCTTTCTGTACACAAGCTGTGAGTTTATAGAAATCAGCATTAAGAGAGGAGGCAACAACAAAAGGAATAAAAAAAAACCCACAACAATCTTTCTCTTTTAAGATGAATGCACTACAAAATAAGGCTCAAAAAAAGGAATGAAGTACCTTTTTGTAAGCCTGTTATGAATACTCTATCTCCCTCCATCCAAAGGTTTAAATGGAATAATTCCATTAATCTACACTCTACCCAAGTTCACATCATCCTCTAATCATGGGGATGTTGCGTCCAAAATACATGGCTTACTAGGAAATGCAACCTGCTATTCTGTTGTGGGTTTTTTAATTCCTTAAAAGGAAAGAAAAAAAAAAGAAAGACAGAAAGAAACATGAAATACTGGTACAGTATGTTGTGTGTAAAGAGGCTTTATTAGAATAATCTCTCCCTAAAGATGCTTTAAGACTAACCCATCCACTGACCCATGAAGGGTAAATGCTAAATTCCTACAGTCAGATACTCACAGTAACTCTTTGAAAAAGATGGATGAGCTGTGACTCGTCTTGAAATTACTGTGAGATGGATAAGTAGGGACTATCATCTGGAAGGTGATCGCCATCACAGAACCATCACCTCCCAGCTGTTAGAGTTGACTGAATTCTGACAAAGGAGGTTTGTTTACATAACCATAAAACTGCTACAGATCTCACCACCTCTCCCTTCTCTATGTATTTATGACACAGCTCTCATGAGAAGGCAGATTTCAGCTGTTGAAAAGGCAGCTAGAGAGTAGACTTTTAATAAACCATCTGCTGGTTTAGAAAAGAACATAAGCTAATAATGAATTTACAAACTGCCAAACCTTTCATCTTAACTCAGGAAGGAATTCATTAAGGCAGTAACCTTGTAGACTTTTCAGTATGAGGGTTTCTGAAGATGAGCTGATGGTGACATTCAGTTTTCCTGAGGATGAGGTGCCAACCATGGACCCCTGTAGCTGATCTTGCCAGGGCTTGGCCTGGCTGTGCATGGTTGAATGCTCACAGGTACCAGAGATAACCAGCCATAGCATTCAGCTCAGTGACTCGCACTCCTTGAACCTGGCAGTTCTGGGAGTCCTCAGAACACCGAGGATTTCATTTGAACCTGAAGGAGTTGAGAGACGCAACCTCAGTGTGCACTGCAACTTTGCTGTAAGGGTCATAAGAGCACAGCATACAGAACTGGTTCAGAAAGATGAATCATGAGGCCCAAGTTTTACTGCTTTCATGGTGTGTGGGAAGCTGAGAGCCAGGAGCTACTGCCTCTTACAGGCCTCTTACCTTGGGCCAAGTTAAGCAGCCTCTTCCAGCAGCTTTAACTTCTTTCAAGTTAAGGCTGCCTCTTCCAGCTGAGCTCTAGGCAGATGCAGGATGCTACACTGAATTTGCCTGGAATAAAAAACTGCTTGCCCATCAGCAGAATTTATCTCTGCTCTAAAAAGAAAAGAAAAAAAGAACAAAGAAACCTGCTATCTCACTACCACCACTACTGCTGTGTAAGAAGCTCATAACCGTGCAAAGATACTCGATGGACTTTTATCATGTTTTTTGAGTAACTATCTGTGACTTGTGCTGGTCTGACCAGTCACTGCATCCAGTCCTCACGGCTGAGAATAACAGTTGTTCTCCAGACCAGTGGCAATGCTAGGTACAGACAACATTCCTCAGGCAGGTGAGGAGTGTTCCACTCATAAAGACCCACATGCAAAGCAGGTCTAAATAAACCCTATTCTTGGTCCTGAGGGATGTCCAAGCCTGTCATTTCACTAGGCTAGGTGCTGTGGTGTAGGTGAGCTCTTTGTACAGTTCTCCACATCTTTCAGTGGTGGCTTTCAGAAGTTCACAAACAGAAATTTCAAATG
Source organism: Tympanuchus pallidicinctus (assembly GCF_026119805.1). NCBI lineage: Eukaryota > Metazoa > Chordata > Aves > Galliformes > Phasianidae > Tympanuchus > Tympanuchus pallidicinctus. The sequence continues at coordinate 400,545 of NW_026294752.1, read as the reverse complement.
CCTGTTACTATTACTTCAATGGTCCTGGTACCATTACCATGTTCACTTAGTGAGGCATCTTGCCACCTGAAGCATATGAATTTTTCTAATGGCTTTAAGCCAGATTTAAACCATACGACTGTAGTGCTTTGGCCCCAGAATTGCAATCTGATATCTTACAGGAAATATAGCTCCAATCACACTTCTACTGCGGAAAGCAAAAATAAAAAACATAGCTACTTTAATGCTAGAGAATTGACTTTAAATGATGAGCTCATGTGATCCTAAGTGCTAGAACCAGAAGTAAAACCATGGCCAATCAACACATGACTACTTCTACAACATGTCCTCAAGAACCAATTTCATTAAACTCATAAAGAAACAAGCAATCATAATCTAGTGAGTCAGAGCAAGCAACTCCCAGACATCACTTCTAAAGCCCTGCCCGTCCTCCAGAATGCTTGCAATACTTCTCAGAGTTGCTCAGAATAGTTTAACTCTAGTTTAATCAGAAAGCCCTGATAGAATGCCAGGGGAATTATTTGTTAAGTACAATACAAATAGTAAGAAGTGTAATTAAATTTGATGTTAAATTAACATAGACAAGCAACAGGTAAAAACTTTTCTTGATTTTCTTTCTCTTCAGGGCTTACCTATCTACATACCTCTAAGGTAAATTTATACTTAATGATTTGAAGCTTAATTTCATATTTTTTTTAAAAGCTTCAGCATTTACAAATAGAATGTACAAAAGAGAAAACAATCATATTACTAAAATCTAAAATACTAGTGAAAGTTCAGAGTGACTTGGAATGAAGAACGAATTAAGTGAATCCAAACAAAATTCAAGAAGAATAAACTAACTGCTTTAAAACAGTACTGTATAAATGGTAAGAATATTATAAAGTCCTGTACTTCATTGTAAAACACTAGGAAGTAAGCTTATGGCATTTTCAGCAACAAGTCTGTTTTCCTTGATAGAGTTTACAGACTACTTGGACTTGACCTCCAAGCTGTGTCACATTTTTAAATTTTCTTTCCTTTTTTTTTTTTACCATGGGAAACTTGGAGTACACAAAGTGCTTTACCCTTACCATCTCATTTTGTTCTTTCTTCCACATGACCCTTGAGTTTATAGGTTATAATAACTCTGTTTCAACTCCTATTACGGTTAGTGTAGCTGTGGGAATCTAACTGTCAACATCTACCATATCAATCGCTACTGCATTCTTAATCAGGAGGAGCAAGCCAAAGGAGGTAAGTAGTTAAGGTGATTACAAGACTTAATTGCCTCCATTACATTAACTAAAAAGCAAATTTTCTTTTTTATTAGAAAGTCTGAGGAGTCGTGTAAAGGCACGCGTAAGGAAAACTGCATACTCTTCTTTTAATAATAAGCATTTGAGTTTGAAGCTGGATTTTAGCATATCCTCAGGGATTAAATCTAGCTTTATCCTTGGAAAAACCTAAAGTTTTTCTTTCTTCTTCTGTAAAAACTGTACAATAATCAGTTTACTAAATTTCATTCATCAGTTTACACCACAGATCTTATTTATTCACAAGTGATTAAAATGGGAGGTGTTTCACAAGTAGTAGAAAAGAAACAACTCCTAAAGATATATCACTGCTTTATAGTTTACATTTCCCACAGCACGGCTCACCAGGTCTATAATGTATTTTTCACTCTCCAGTGTTTGCTCAAAGACTCTCAAACACAATATAAATTCCTCTGTCAAATCACACAATTATTTTTACTAATCCATTGAGAGCTTCCATGGCAGAAGCTGAAGCATTTGAACTGCAGCAGCCTCGTACAATAATCTAACAGTTCATTCAAGCAGGTGCAGGAAGTGTTATGTAAATTCCAACTAACTTCTTTTTTATGCATGAACACTTCACATTAATATTCCTCAGGCATTAAATTTGTTCCTTTGACAGTCACTACTAACTTACCATAGCCAGTTACCACCACAGCAGTATCAAATTGTGTCTACTACAAATGGAACATGTTTTCCAAACAACTTTAGTTAAAAAGACAGTAACCATAAAAGAAGACTTGGCTTTAATGTGCAGAAGAAATAAGTAGCAGCACGGTGTGCCACAACAATCACTACCACCAGAGATCCTTGGGGAGCTTCTCCTGCATTTGAGAGCTGTACATCGAGAACACTGTTCTGAGATCAACTTGAAAGGCCTCTCACAAAAACTCCAAACACCAGGAGAACTCAAAGAGCATGCAGATCACCATCAAGTTTTGGAAATGAAAGTGTTGTCCTTATCCATAGCAACAGCAGGTCATTCTTTATCTTAATGGGAAATAAACACTGGAAATTTTCGCCAGGGTGAAAGCCTGTTAATTACAGAAGCTAGGAACTCTTCTCTTAACGCTTGTAAGATCCATCTGTCCTAGCAGACAGTACCTATCAGTCTTCACAGGAACATAAGACTGAGGAAGGAGGATCTAAGAAGAAGGCTTTGCTTACTGAGAGTGTTGTAAAACAGGAGAATGGGAGGGAAGAGCTTCCAAACATTAAACTTCAGAGAATTGACTGGTATAGAGAAGTTCACATCATGCCTTTCCAAATCTGGGCCACATAGTTTGTGAAAACGGGATAAAAAACCTTCTCACCATCTCATGCAATTACTCCTTTACAAATATTTCCTTTCAGCTCCAGTGTTCCAAGCAGAAGAGCATTTATCCATAGCAGTTTGTTCTCATCTAACAGAAACTCAATGAGGTGGTGGAAAAAGAACCCCTCACAGATATCTACGCTGGACTTAACATTACCAGCAGAGATTGCCTGGGCTAACAGAGGCTCATAAAGCCCAAAAGTCTGATGTCTAGAGTCCACCTAATTCTCCAAAGAGAGCAAACAAGTGGGAGGATAATTGCATCTGCTGCACTCACTACTTCCCCAACGTGCCTCCAACACCATGGACTCCACTGAAGCACCTAAAAACCAAGTACTGAAGCAACACAAGTTCTTTACCTCTTACAAGTTACAGGGAGGTGCAATTTGTGCTGCCTGAGGAATTCAAAGCCTGTATTAAAGGGGGACACGAAGATGAATCAGAGAAAAGGTCATGTGAGAGAAGGATATAAAATAAAAGTCTATTTGTTCACAAATATCAAGACATTTAGAACCATTTTAATTACCTAAACCATGGTTTCTGTTTCAACTGTGAACATAGTGTACTGTATTAAACTTAGCAGTAGCAGGAACAAAGGTTTATTAGGTAGTTTACAAAATCTCACAAAACAGGTCAATAAAGAGCAGGGAATGTCAGCTAAAACTGTGACTTATAGCAATATCTGATTATAAAAAATAAATGGCTTTATGGGTTTTATATTGCTGTGCTGTATTTCAGATAAAAACATAATCTCAAAACAGAAAAGTCTCTCTGCATTGCACAGCGGGTAGATCTGTGTTAAGCAGCCATAATACATTTCCATCCGGCTCAGAAAGTGTTTCACATGCACTGAGTTTAATGACTTTAATGAGGTTAAGTAGGAATTAACTCTCGTATCACAGGAATACAGGCCAGATGCAAACAATCTTTACTAAATTAATATAAACAAATATTCCTTCTATCAATAACAGCCAATGATATGCTACATCAGTAGACGAAGTAAAGGAGAGGAATATCACGCCACCAGTTTTTACTGGAAACCTTACTAACTCATACTGATGCAAAAGGTGAGAAGGATCACCTACCTCAAAGAACTGGATGGCTTTTGAGGTTGTGAATACTTCCTCAGTTGTATAGCAATCGTTGACAGTCTCTAGGCCCACTGAATCATTCAGCTATTCTGCATCTGTTCAACTCTTAATTCAGCATCTGTTGGCACCAGTTGGTGCCTACATCCGTGCATCCACATTGCAGGCCCTGGTAGTGTGATCATAAAACAGCTTCTGGAGGTACTTATTTACCAGACCTCCCTAAGCAAGCCTCACTGAGCTTCCCTTTACAGCTGGTCACATCCTCATAGAAAAATACCTCCCTGTTCCCATCACCTTGCCTGGAGTAGGAGTTGTCATTAACTCCAGCAGAGTGAGTTGAGAGTTAAGTGTTTTATTATTTCACGTTACTGACTTTGATTTTAATGCAGAAGATTTTACTTAAGTTTTTTAAGAAATGTAGCATGGCATTGCTATGATGATTAACTTGAAGTATTATTGCAGTGCTTTTTGGTCTCTGTCTAAAATTCACAAGCATGATTTCAAATAAAATTGTGCTGTAGAAAAACACTGCATAGATTTATGTAAACCTCAGTGCTTGTGGCTAAATTATGCATTATTGGCAGCAGCTGACTTGCATCACAGAAGTGCTCTCTGTACAATAACAGCCCCAAGAAAGTGCCCTACAAAAAATCATTCTTAAATGACTACTGATTATTTTAGTAGCACTCCTTTCATAAGTCATATTTTCCACTCGGAAGACATGTTTATATACATTCTAGTTAAATCTATTACCATTTGTCACCTATCATTAAACAAACAGATTTGGCTCTTACCTGCACTTCTATGACAATTCTCTGTAAGAAAAGGCAGGCTGGACTGGAAAGATCAGAAAGTTATTTTGGAGACAGTATCCCAGCATGAGAATTAGAAAAGACAACGAGCATGTTCCTGGTGTTGCAACAGACCAATAATACATTCTATTATTTTTATAAAGTTAAATCAAATTGTCTTTCTAGAAGACTGACAAATATCTAGTCCTTGCTGTCTCTGCTCCTCTGCAGAGACTTCTTCAGTTAAAGGACTAAAAGAGAACAATATTAAAACATCCTCCTCCCCATACATGACAAGAGACTGACATTCAAAATGCCACAAAGTTCATTTTCTCATTACTCTTTATCAGTACTGGAGCCTCACAGCAGGTGAGTCTGAAACAGTTGGACTATGGGTGTTCTTGTGTCCCTTTAATTCATGCTAAAACAAACAAAAAAAACTCCTCTAATCAAAAAACAATCAGAGAAGTAGTTCTATTACTTGAAGAGGCTGCGTTTTGATTGAACAGTTCTATAGCTATCTTTATCTCCTTTATCTCCTGCAGACTGACTTTTAACAGCTGTTCCCAGTGTCACTCATTTCTACTGAATTTTAATAGCCTTTACCATAACACATTCTGACATATTTAAGGGGGCTGGGCTTCCTGAGGTCACTCCTGTTGGATTGCACGCTTGCCACCTGTGGGTTATATCACCCTGAACATGAATTCAACATTGGGCTAGCCAGCCACTTCTCAAAAAGCACCTCTTCCTATCTACTAAAATAACGTGGCATGTCTTCCTACAGATATAAAAAACATAATAAAAATATAACACTGCCAAACAAGTCCAGTAGTCATGGAAGTCGTTCACAGTTTGCAAAGTGAAAGTGAGAGAACTGCCTTCTTCAACTCCTGCTGTTGTACCTGACTAAATATCAGTAAATGGTTATTACTGCATTCTGAGATGTTACCTCCTGGAGTGAAACCGAATGGTTCTGAACTCATGCTTCTTGGAGAAACAGTTTCTGTTTTAATAATTTGCTATGTGTGCTGTTCGTGTCTCTGAGAGCAAAGCTGTTGAAAAAACTTTTCAGGAGGGAGAATGAAAGATGCTTAGGAAATATGGCAACGATTTTAAAACCACAAAGATGTATTTAATAGCCAGAAATTTCATTACTTAATAGCTAGCTTAACAATTTCAGTAATTCCACTAGGCCTGACTGCAGTTTTACTTCAAAAGAAAACTCACAAAGAAAACATTTGTCAAATTGGACAAATGTAAGTTTTGGGGCATATGTGTGTGTGCATGTATATCTGCTTGCCAGGGAGTGATATCCAGTGTTATCCAGGGTTTGTCTAGCAGAATGTTATCAGTGATTTAATGAGCTGTTTGTTAGGCAAGGATTTTCTAAAGGAGACGCCACAGTGAGAGTCACAGTTTAAACAGAAAAATAGTTGAGTGGTAACACAAAAAGCTTGAATTGTATCTACAGAAACACATTTATGCATGCTTATTCACTTTCACTTACCCATGAAAACAATGCACAGTCAACTCATGTAAACACTAACCCAGAAGCATACAGAATTACCCAAAGTGTCATTGTGCAGGAGCTTAAATAGGCACTTAGTTTACATAAGTGCACGCTGCTCCCAGGCTCCTGGCAGATTAGTGCAGGCATTAAGGGAAGATTCCTTTGTGCACACTGAAAATATACAGCCAACATCTTCATTTGCCGTTCTACCTTTTCCAATTTGATTTTAAAATTCACAGAACTGGGTTTCTGTTTTTGTGGTTTTATTTTGGCTTGGTTTTGGTCTTTTTTTTTTCAGTACTTTGAAACACTATATGGTGCACAGCAACTGAGAAATGCTCCTTCTCCAACTTTATATGTGAACTTTCTGTTTTTTTGCAAGATGCCCTTTCAGAATACCAGGTAATTCTTACCAGCACAACTTAGAGTGGTTCAGAGAGCAGCTAGGGGTGCAGCACAGAGCAAATCAATGCAACTACTTCTGTGAAAGCTACTACCCATTCCCATCACTTTTAAGACAGGTAGAAATGCAAGACATCTATAATGTGTTAAACATAGTGCCTTTCCAACCTTCATTTATGGGAATTCATTTTCTTTTCCTGGATCCTGCTGTGGAATGCTTCCAATGGACTTCACAACAGCTACCATTTATTTTTTAAACTGAGAACGGTTGCTCAACATAGGGATGTTTGGTTTGTTCTCTGGCACTGAGCATCAGTATTAGCTTCCCTGCATGTATTCTGACAACTCCCACAGTTTGGGGCCTGAGAGCAAATGGAAAACAATTTACAGACCTTTAACTGTACTTGTTATTACTGTTCATCTTCTGCACATTCATGCCTGAGGAGAGAACTGCCAGGACAACAGTGCAGGCTCAAGGAAAGAAGCAAGGAAGGGACTGAGTAAGGAGGATATGTGAGCAAACTAGGATAGATTTAAGCAGGCCTGAATTTGTATCACGGAGACTGGAACTCAGCAGCAACTCTTCTCTCCCCTCCCAGTACATTGCATTTCAGGATCTGATATTTAATGAACGTAAACTCTGAGCAACCACTAAAATACAGATATGCACAGAGTGACTACAGTCAGTACAAGCCTATATGCTTCTATTGAAAGAAAGCACAACAAAATGTGCCTGAGCTAGTAAAAACTTGGGAAATAAATCTATTAGAAATGAAATTCCATTCAGAATCTAAGGTTTTTACAGTAACCACCTGCATTTTCAGTGGCAATATGGATCTTGCACAATTATGTTCACACTGCCTTTGGGTCATATTTGCCCTTCAATCTTTACCACTCCTTCATGCTTTGATGAGAAACATCCTGCAAAGGCAGCATCTCACTGTCTCCCGCAAAGGATGCTGAATTTCCAGTGTGGAGCAGGCCACGAGCAGATGCAGTCATGTGGACACACATAAATGAGTTCCATCCAGAATAATTCAGCAGAAATATCTGAATACAGATAGGCCTTATAAATAAAGCAAGAAAGTATTTTCAGTATGAATGTGAGCAAAAAACCACAGTTTATTCTGGACATAACAGACTGGCAGTTGAGACATCTGCAGCTGCTTAACTGCATACTCCTCCTTACAAGTTCCCTAGCAATACTGCACACTCTGTTGATATATTACATACACAAACCATTTACATGTGCAGGAGAGAGGATTCCTTTCGGAAGTTGCTCTGCACTGCAGCATAAATGCCACAACACTGAGGTGGAAGCTGTTAGTCTATCTTACCAGTAGGTCAGTCAGCAATTTCATCTATCTTTTTGACAATTTGTTCACAGCTTCCTAATTCCCTTGAGGCTTTTTTTTTTTTTTTTTTTTTTTTTTGTCTGGGGAAGCCCTCTGGAATGCACCAAGATTGCAGGTTTCCTTTTCTTTAGTGTTGTGTAAAGGAAAGGCACAGAGCAAGGTTTTCCACGAAGCCAAATGCAGGTTCTTTCACAGCTCCTTCCTATCTGAGTTAATAAATTCCTGATTCAAAATTCAGAGCAGCTCCAGTGGAGTCCCTCAGCAGTGGCTCCACTTTAAGAGGTTTTAAACAGCCTCATTTCCTATTGCTTTCAATGGGATATGCCTGGCCCACCGAGTTCTGGTCCATCTACGGTTTGTGTAGTGGAGCCAATTTCAAGCACAAGTAATACTGATAGCACTAACCGGCCTTTTTATTCTTGGTGCTTAAATCAAAGTCAGGAATGAGGAAAACAATTTTATTCCATTCCACCTGCGAGTTCCTTTCCCTGTCAGCTCCTTGTATTCCTTGTTAGGAAAAAGAGCTGTGTAATGCCAAAACAAGAGGTGGTACGATCCAGATGACACGAATGTAATACCTGCCACAAAGGAAATCCTCAGAAAAGTTTCATTCATGACATCCAACAGAGATGCCAAAAAAAGCTTGCTGAAGAACCGCTGTTATTTTCTTTCCTGGAAAGCTAGCAGCTTGTACAAGCAAAGGGACTGCACATTTTAAACAGATTCAACATCCTTCTCAGGACTTTACTGCACATAAGCAGTCAAAAAAAATAAAATAAAATCTAAATTCTGCCCTCACTCATCTCTAAGGGACCTGCACTGAATTTAGTTAAGACAGAAAACGTGAAAATAGGCACAGCTTTTGGCCCACCTGCTCCACTGAAGATTTCGAGCACAGCATGCCTTAACAGACCAAAAAACAAATGTGTACCTCAAATAGATTTTTAAAAATTATGAAGCATTTTCCATATCTATTTCATCCTTTCTCAGTTCCAATTTCTTGCGCGTGTTTTGGATCACACTTATCATGGGACCACATGCGTATAATTTATAAACAAAGACACACTGTGGGGGCCCGTTAAGCTTTTTACTGATGGGGTGCACTATCAAAAAGTTTTACAGACCACTGCTCTACGAGTTTTCTTCTGTTTTATCTGAGAACACTGTCACAACAAATTATTTTGATGATTAGTGGAATTGCTTTTCAAATGCTGTCTTGAATAATTAGTATTTTCATCGTTAACCTAAGACCCATGAAAGAACAATCAGAAGAACTGCTTCTGCAGTCAAGTTACGTCCCGCTCCTCCCTTTGGGATTCCCCAAAATGAAGAACAACTGACTCCTAATGAACTGATAAGTTACCATGAACAGCACACACAGAGCCACATGACAACTTTACAGAACGGGAAAGGGAAGGAAGAGGCTGGAGGTGACACCTCAGGTGCTGTATGCTTACACTGCTCCAGCTCTGGCTTCCAGAAAAACGGTTCCACAAAAATTGTCCACGTGAATGGGTTGAGATGGGCCACAAAACATCTGTGCAACAAATCAAAGATAGCATGTATTTTAAATAATATCACTTCTGAGTAACCATACGTGTGTTGTACTGTTTTAATCAGTACTCGGGTTTGCCTGTGTGTACTGTCAAATTATTACCTTCATATCAGTGCTGACTTCAGCCACCTAAATCCTTATTCAAACAAGAGTTTAGAGGATGAAACCATCAGCAAGGAAAATCTTAATGGGTCCAAGCGGACCAAGCTTTCACCTCCGGAGCTCCAGAACATCCCACTTGCAAAGGGAAGAAGGGCTGGGAATATATTTTGTGGATACATTAAAAATGCATTAAAACAATGCCACTTAGGATAGCTCACTGCTCAGATTATTTGCTAAATAACAGAGCACGTGTTGTTTTAAGCAAGCTTCTTTTTTTTTTTTTTTTTTTTTTAATTAAAAAAAAAAAAGATTTTTAATGCTTCAACAGTGTATTACTAAATAAACTGACAAAACATCTCGGAACTAACATAAACGTGCAATTTTAATGCCTTCTAATCACACAAATCAGCACAAGATTTTTGTACTTGTGCATGACCTTCTTCAAATTATCCCTCCATTTTGGCTGAATCAGAATAAGCGTGGGCTATTTGATAAAAAACACTAAGTGTGTGAAATGAGGGGCCCTCATCGCTTCTGCCAGACTCCTCTTGACAGAATGATGATAGAAGCATCACATCCCTGGGAGAGTAAATGCAAACTGACAAGAGATGAGCCTTTAGATGTTGAATATAATCTTGAATTGTGCTTGAAGTGTCTTATTATCTTGTCTTTTGATGTCTGCAGGGGTGGCTCATTGTTAGAAAAAGGAAAGCCCTTGCACATCTTTGCCATCTTTAAAAATTGTTTGGCCTTTAACAACTGCTTTTCCAACTAATGTCCATTTCTCCTGACAATAAATATGGCAGGTCGTCAGCAAGTGACAAACAATTTACTTTACATGCCAGGCTTTTATGGTTTTTGAGAGCTCATGTGGAAGCATATTTTAAAAGGCAGGAGGAAATTAGTATCATTACAAATGTTAAGATGGCTGCGCGTATACTTCCCTGTGAGGTTATTCATTACTGCTACATTCTGCAGGTCCCACTTCAAAGTCCTGTCTTTCCTGCATTCAGACTGCTGTTAAAGTTCTTTATTTATCATTGACTAAAAATAGTCAATGAAAAATAAAGAGCAAGAAGCAATTTTCTTCTGCTCTAAAAAAAGCACTATTATGGATACAGTACATGGGTAATGCATAAAATCATATTTATTAATCATAACAAATCAATATCGGGAGTGATATGGCACCGTTTACCTGTACTGCAGACCCTCACAATCACATCACCGTTTTTTCCACCTTCAACAGCTCGACTTTTTTTTTTTTTTTTAACTTAAAAGTTTAATGACGAATCAGATCAATATGATTCCTTAGCAACTAAATCACAGGCGCACTAGTTTTTCCTGTCACAGCACCAGTTTTGAGAAAGCAGTCAAGTTCTTTTTTCAGGTCTCCGTCACTCTGAGAATCCATAAGAATTCTCAAATGGATCATAAACTGTTACAGGGTTCAGGTTATTGTATCATTATAAAAACGTATTGATACACTACAGATGACAAGACATGCAGCTCTCCTGCTAGTCTATTACAACCATCTGAATACCACAAGAAATATCAGATATAAACAAAATAAAACAGTCAGCAGTAAGCTGTCTTTTAAAGAATCTTATTTTTTTTATATATATATATATATTTTAAACTGTCTTCAACTGTGTTTCAGAACACAGCAGTTATTCAAAGCCACAGAAAATACAAAACCAAAACAGATCGTCAAGAATTAAACAAACAAACAAACAACAAATCAGAAGCCTGACCAGAGTCAGGAGATTTAATTTCCGTTTTGATTTTTAATCACTGCTCCTCCCCACAAAATGGATGCTTTGCTCTGAGTTCTCAGGCTGGTCACTGCCTACACCCTGCTGCGGTGCAGGAATGGCTCTGATTTGACCCCTGGAGTTCCAGAGTCACAAGCCATAGTCCCAGCAGACCCAAAGTTGCTCATCAACGAGGACATCTCATCTGAGGAAGCCTTCGTATCATTCGGTCCCTCTTTTATTCATGGCCTCGTAAAAGCAAAGAGATGTGGGGGCTGGGGTAGAGCAAGCAGCACCAACTGATTGAAAGATTTTTTTTTATTATTTTTTTTGTCAGCAACTGTTACGAGAAGGCTCACCCTGCTGTAGCCATGTAAGATGACTGGGAAAGCAATGCATCAAATCCCAGCCACAGACCCACACAACAGTTCCCTTCGCTCTCTTCATAAGAGAAAAATCAAATGATGTATGCAGGTGCTCATCTGGTTGGATACCATCATTACATTTACTGTGCTTGTGAGAATAAAGTGTAATCAATTAGGAAACAAAAGTATAAATAAAATAATTCTCTTTTTTTCCTTTTTTCTTTCCTCCAGTTCCAAATTCCACTGTTCCAGTGGAGAGATTTGTGGCTCGCAGTCCCAAATATTTATGATACGAGGCAAGGAAGCATAAGAAAGGAGGAGAAATAGCAAGCCTATACATTTACAATCACCTTTGAGCTCATATATATCTGTCCCATTGCTTCATTTTTCTAGTCATGTTTTTATTTCAGTAGTAATTGCCATTTTTGGTGCAAAATTATTTCTTAGAGTCTAATTATGACAATCTGCACTGCCAGTCTTCTGAACATTGCCTTAAAAAACACTTCTTTGCTTATCTGACAGAGTTATGTAGCTTTCAGCATTAGTAAAAAAATGGCTGCTGCCCAGAGCAGGTCAGATGTCAGCCCCTCAGGATTGCTGTCCATTCTGCAACGCCAAATCAGCGGGCATGGAATCACAGAGCCTTCATGATATCAACATCTATGTGCATGATGGAAGGGAAGACCATGGTAACTCGGGACCAGCTAAATAATTCCTCTTTTGGCAAAGATGAAGACATCACAAAGCAGTCACTCCTTCTTTTCCGTATGTTCAGCTGACATTTAGGTGGAACATGGGAGGCTGCAGAGCACTGTCTGAGTGCAATAAGGGCTGTCCGAGGTTTGGCACGGGAGTATTAATGTAACAAACATCCCAAGGCATCCCAAAACCTTCCCGCAAGCACGCCAATGGGAGCTCACCCGAGACCTCTCAAAATCTAGCCTCATGTTTATTCAAATTGCTGAGCAAACATGACATCTTCACACCATGCGAGTAAATCCCAATTATATGCAAAAGAAAATATAAAAACTGCTCTATGTTGTATTTGCTCAAAAGATTAGACTGAATTCAAATGATCGTTCTTCCTCTCCAGTTAATACCGTGCTACCTCAATAAATAATTACACATTCTTAATAGTACAATATATTAAAGTATGCCTTAGGGTATATTTACTGAAGAATAATTCTGGCTTCCTGATGAAGCAACGGTTTTAGATCATCCTGTTCGATTAACAAATCTTATCCCAAAGAATAAGCTTCAAGCAAAGCACGGAAACCAAAAGAACCTAAAATTCCACAGCAGAGAAGCAAAACACTTGGTTAGACCTTACTGACACCTTCGTGGGCATGGCTATGTGCACCATGCATGTGTATGCATGCGAAAACAACTGCAAAGGGAAAGGGGAAGAGTTGCAAAATTCAAGTGTAAGAAAGGAAAGAAGGCATTTTTGTTTCTACTTGACCTCTTTAAGGACTTGGCATAGGTAGTGAGATCCTGTGTCCACTGCAGTCTCCTAAAGGACTTCCATTACTTTCTGCTGGAACTGAACCGGCTGCTAATAATTCATTATACAACAACTTAAAAGCAAGACTTAAACAAGTGAGAGTAGGTGAGATTGGACAGTGAGCTAGAAAATTAAAAAGACTTCATGGAATCACTAATGATCAACCATCACCAGAACAGAAACTCACACAACTATCTCTAAAAGCCAGTATTAAAGGACTTGAAAAAACACCACAACAGTTTGCAAAGAACTAATATAATCATAAATTGCTGTAGTTTCTCTCAGGAAAAATCTTCTTCTCATTTGTTTAGCACTCACATCTTCAGAGTAACATAAAATTGCTTTAGAACTGACTCTTTTATTGCAATAAAATAATTTACACCCTATTCCAGCCACATTGATGATTTTAATATTTAATCCTTTTTTTTCTTTCTTTCTTTCTTTTCTAAAAACCTTTGTCACCACTTTCAGTTAGCGTGACCAGGTTTTCTTCTTTGTTTGCTTTATTTTCTGAAATTGAAACAATGATTTACCTTTCTGAAAAGAAAGGACACCTGATAAAAAACAACACACTCTCCCAACAACTCCTTATGTATATTCTGAAATAAAAATGGAAAAATCCAAACTATCGTTAGGAATAGCCAAGCAGTAGCTCAGTGTTAACCACATTTGAGAGAGTTGCTGGGGTATGGGCTGAGCATCGATTTGGTAGATGTAGATACCAGTGAAGTATCTACAGAATGAACCCAATTTCAGTCTCTCTGAAAACAGCAGGTTTTATTTAGCCAGACAGGCTGAGGTACTATTCTTCTCCAGATGACCCCCGCTTTCCAAGTAAAAGGGCTCAGACCTGCTTTCGAGAGCATCAAAGCAATATCAGAACATAAAGCAGGACATGTCACAATACAAATCTCCTTTTGTTTCATACCAATATTGATTTTGATTCTTACACAGGGAAGAAAAATAAAGACTTTACATGAACAAACATCAAACCATTTCCATTACAAAATAATATTCCAGCTGAAGCTCACAAATTACAAATTTTAATTTTATTCTGCTTTTGCCTCTCTTCATCATTAATTTTCAGATTTAGTTGTCATATTAATGTGCCTTCTGTCACCAAGCCCATCAGAAACGATTTCTGTAACCAGCAAAATGTTATTTTGATAGTGCTAATAATAGAACTAGTACTAATGGTAATTGTAATAAAAGTCAAAAAATAAACCATTAGTAGGAAAAAAAAAAAAAAAAAGAGTATATGGAATACACCGCCATATCAAAAAGCCATAATGCTGATCTTCCCATCCTCTGACCATCTCTCTCTCCAGAAGGGGACCACAGGTGATGGATGTAACAGAAGGAAACAGCTTTGCAATGAAAAAGAAATAAAACAAAGAACCCACAAATATCAGAAAGAACAAAACCTGGGAAAACAACGCAACAAGGAAAACCAAGTGCTACATGGGATATTAAAGAGAAAAATGATCCGTAGGAGAATGGCAACTGTTACTATGAGCTTCCTACAGCTACCTCTGCCTTTGGATATTTTTAAAAAATTTATTAACCTGACAGCAGGAAACTTTATACAGCTTGCCCCCTGACAGTGTGCCAGCCTGGTGTAAGCACTTGCTATCTCTTGGTTTAGCATAAGGAAATCAAGAGAGGTGTTAAGTGGTGCCATGTGCACGTTTGGGCAAATACACCTTCTTCTCTGTCTGCCTCTCTTGCGTATTTCCAAGAGAACTTGCTGCATCGCATGCAGTCCAATTGCAGCACCCAATTCTCTTTCCTTCTCTATTTTTTTTTTGCATTTGCTTCCTTTTTAATGTGCAAGTGTCTGATCTATTATTAATCTCAAAACACAAACCTGCAAGGATCTCAATCAAAGAAAGTAACAGTTCTTTCACAAATTACCTGTTTACTGCCTGGTAGCCAGCAAGCTCCCCTTTGAAACCACCAGCCATTTATGTTGCTTTTAAACAAGTTTGTTTGTTGATGTTATTTTTATAGCTTCAAAGACTGGGGAAGAAAGATTAACTAATTAAAAACGAACTATTTGTCATTCAGTCATACAAACTGCATGCTTGGATTTCATTTTTTCTCCTTCCTGCACTAATGCTAGTTATTCTGTATATAAATGCAGATAATAAGACTGCAAGCCTCATTTAAGAAATGCATAACGTACACTTAGCTCAAGAAAATAAAAAAAAAAATAGAGAATAAGTAATTAGAAATTCATGAGAAATAAAAAATAATTAAAAAAAAAAGCATTACTTTCTCCACACTCAAAATAGTTGTGTGCTATGTTGGGTTTTTTTAACGTTTTGTTCTTTTTTTTTGTTGTTTTTAAATAGGTTCCCTTTGTCACAGTTGAGATGCAGTAATGGCTGGTTTTTTTCCATAAAAGCAAGGGAATTTACAGGTAATATTTCCTCTTCATCTCCCCAGTTTTGCTTACACTGATGGGTAAAGGGAGCAGGAGCCCAGCCTCTCCTTGTGTCGGTATGCCCGTATCAGCAGCAGCAGCACATGGGCACAGCAGGAGCCCTGAGCCAGTGATGGATTTTGCATCTTACCATCCCACCTTACTTTGTGTTTCAATAGTCACGACATCTTCTTAGGCTCTAATGGGCATCTGCTGCCTGCTCACCAGGGCATTCTCTCCTTTGACTTTGGTGAGAACTACACCAAGAAGTCAGACAATAATATAAGTTCAGAGGGGTAATTCAAGCCCCTAACTGCTCGCAAACTGCTATTTTTAATGTTGATAGCAAACATATCCTTCAGAAATCACAGTCTATCCCATCATCTAATTTTCAGATTCGTTGAAAACTTGCAGGCCTGTATTTGTGAGCTGATATTCTAACTGTGCCAAGTCCGAACGCTCCCCATTGGCACCACCCCTGGAATGAAACAGTGCTCCTAACTCAAATATGACATGCTTTAATGAAAGTATCCCACATCCAGGCACTAGCAGGATTGGTCCCAGGGCCCTTTCTGATTGTATGGGTAACCGATAACGCCTCACACCAAAGCATCCGCAATGTGGAAATTACTGTGGATCTGCTGAATAAAACTATTTGAAGAGAAAGGAGTCTTTTTTTGCAAATTGAACATATCTCAAAGAAAGCCTTAGTTTTAATATTGAAACAACCTAGGCTTTAAACTTCCCTTGAGCAGGAATACACACTAGAGCCTTAAAAAATGCAGTGAGAGTAATGAAGGCCGAGTGCTTTCCCTGAATTTGCCAAATCTCATCAAAGCACTTCTGATGGGCTGACACACCTTGTAGGTGCTTAAATACGAGAGCATCACCAAAACACAGAGAATCATCCTTCAATACAGCAATAAAAGGACGGCTCCTTGTTCGTGGGCCTTCCCCCACAGGCCAGCCGTGCTGCTAATGACAGTGATGTGAGCTTCTGCGAGCAGCCTGGCAGTGACCCCTGCTCTGACCCGCCGAGCCATCGTCTCCAGAGGTGAAAAACAATTTAGCCTTCACCCTCTGTAACCGAAACAAAGCCAGCGTCGTAAATTCTAATTGAGGCAATTTTCGTTTTAAGATGATATTGGATAGCGTATGTTTCCTTAAAGAGCAATGTGAGGGACCTGCTAGCAGAAGAAAGAACTTCTGCCCTGTTCTGCTGCAGCATGCATGTGTATGCCTCTATAGGAAGACACTCTCAGGTCTGAGTGGGGGCAACGGCTCTGGGAAGGAAAACAAAACACCGAAGTCAGCTCAGGGTTTTGAAAACAAACCCTTGTTTACAGAAACAAGTGCAGATTCCTTTAACTCACAGAGCCCACTCGCTATTTCAAACATACACAGCATTGTGAAAAGCAGAAAGCTGGTACAGAACCACAGCCTTCGGTTCCATCACAGCAAGATGGAAGATTTAATTTCACAAATCCTTGCCAGCACAAAAAGAAAGGTAGTAAGCATTTCTTTTTTCCTGTTTTATTTTTCTGCTGTCCTGCAATCCTTAAGAAGGAAACATTTCTGCTCTACTAATATTGGCTGGGTCTTGCACTCACTACTTGTGTTTTTCATTGTTAATTTGTAAGCTTTATGCATAAAACCACAGGCTTGATATATGCCAAAAACAAACAAACAAACACAATTTCTTATAATTTAGTAGAGTTATCTTAGCCAACATCTAATTATGTCACAAATTACCTGTGATTAAGGATTCACCAATCTGAGCCAACCCTATAAAAGCCAACCTCAGCCCACAGGTGCTTCTCAAGCTTGGACGAATTTCCTGGGGTTTTTCCTGTACAGGGAATTTCATGCACAACATAAGCCCAGTGTCTACACCAGCTTTTGAATCTCAACAGTTGTGATATTACACAGCTAAATGTTGTTTTGTTCTTGACATTTTCCAGACCAATACCTGATAACTTATTTTAAACTTCTTTAAAGACATTGTGTAAAAAGACACCTAATTTAGTAGCAAATCCTATGTATTTATTCAAGCAACACTACTGCTTAACATTAAAAAAAAAAGCTTTTTCTAATGAGAACTGGGAAATTAGGCCTGTGTGGCTATTTTGAAGCATACTGCAGCGTAACACAAACTGATCTGAAACTGCCAGTGCCAGGAATGCCGGCCAGCCAGCCTTAAATTATGTGTTGCTTAATGACTTAACATGACTAAAATGGAGATACTGCTTCACAAATATTTTAAACAATAAATAACTAACATAAGATCTCTACTTAAACAGCTTTGCCTTTTCCTGCAAGGCAAAAGTGGGATTTCTGGAATGGCAACTCTAAACCTGCGCAAACTCCAGACTTCAAAATGCTACTTCTGAGTTTACAACATGCCTCAGAATATAGAGATTTCCCAATGTTTTGCGCTTCAGAAAGCATTTCCCATTGTGCTTAGCTCTCTTCTTGTTTCACATTATTTCAGTGTCAGAAGTTTTTTGCACACAGGTTCTAAGATGTGAAAAAGCCCACTGATAAAAAACCACAAGGTGAGCGTTACAACTACAACCCGTCCAGCTACAGGGCAGCCATTGCTTCTGGAAATAAAACCAAACAAAAACCCAACCAAAACACCACAATAGAAAGAAAAGAAGGCAAACAGGCAGCAATCAGAACATTGCTTATCCCAGCTGCTCCTGCCACCACTCACAAGTAACACTGCAGCACAGTGACTAAGTGCCCCATTCCCAGGCACCCACAAGCAGCTTCAGGTGGGAGCTGCTTCAAACTGCCAAAAACTTGCTAGTGCTGCTATCTGACACACATAGAGTGCAGCATCCACCTCAGAAGGGTACCAGAATCGGTACCAGAGCACGCACAAGAGAAACAAAAGTTTAATGCATATCTTTCCTTGTCAGATATAAGCATAATTCATCGTAGCCCTGCCCTCTTTTCACCTGGGGCAGGGACTGAGGTGTTAAAGAGATGCCTTTTTTGGGGCCACGTGCTACCAAAACAAAAAATGAATATCGACTGTTCCTGTGGTACGCAGTGAAATACTGAAACAATGAAGTGTAAGATGAAAGATGTGGATTTTAGGAAAAGGTACAGGTGAGCAATGTGGGTCTCTGCAGAAATAAACACATCTGTCACAAGAAGGCCAAGCAGAATGTGCCCGATGAGAAAGAATAAAGCTCTTTGTATCTAATCATTCAATTCTGTTCATCTGTATGAAAATAAGACTCAGGAAATATTGCTCACATCCACAAAACGTAAGACACAACTGCTGGTCATTCATTTTCACTAATTCAGTGCATGATCACCATTTTTTCAAGAAACGTGAAAGAGACAGTTTAGGAAAACTTTGTTTTCCTCCCCATGACTTTCTAAAATGCTTCTCCCTCTCTTGCTTAATAGATCTGGGCAGATTTTCACACAGAATTTATTACACGCTATTTTATATAAAGGAAATTCTTTTCTTTCATCGCATAGAAGAAAGAGGAAGAAAATGCCAATCTCTATGCCATCGTATGTCAAACACGTTCACAAATAATGTAATTTCAGAGACTGCAAATAAAGCCCCTAAGTATGCATTCCTAACATGCTATTCACAACATTAAACAAAGAGAAACAGATACAGAATAATCCTTCATATGCGAGTATCAAAGCTTTAAATAAAAGTAAATTTAAATTATTTACTGCAAATATATCTTAAAGGGAGACATCCAGGACATAAAGGCTAAGTATCTATTTTGAATAAATTTGCTTCATTTCATCCTTCAATGTATCAAAATAACCCCATTTTTTTTCCCTTTCTGTTCTCGAAGTTATTAAAATTAACTGCTAAGAGCTGCTGCTACAACATCTGTAGCATCTGCTGTAATTGTCACAGAGCTCAGATAAGCAGTACATAAGTTCATACTAAGGCAGCAGAACTATCTCACCTACTTTTCTTTTTTAACTTATAAACATCTTTTTAGCAGTATCTGTACGGGGCTGGCAAACACACTTGCTGAAACAAACAGCACGATATACTAATTTGTAGCTTTTCCAACACTGTTTTAGGAACACAAATTACATTTACAATTCAGATCAGATATTGCTGCACATCGTTCCTATAATCCCGCACGACAACTCTAATGAAAGTACGTGTGTCTGTTTCATCACCACTGTTGAGCACCCAAATGACAATGGCTCAAAAAACCAGCCCGCCTTTTATCACAGGACTCGCCTGGTCTAAAAGCAGACATTTCAGCACTCTCAAATTAAAAGTCCATTTTTTCTTTTTTATATACCTTGCTATATTTAGCAGATATTTAGCACCCCGTACATTTGATCACATAAAATATATAAACAGCAGAAGATATTTATACCAATATATATGCAAGTAACAGCCTCCTGTATTTTAGACATCAGAATCACTTCCTGGATGAAATGGACTAAAACAATTGTTACGTGGTGTGTGAATATACAAACTGATAACAGAAATTATGTTTTCCATGGAAACAAAGATTACTGAGGGGGCACTTAGACATGGATGTGATATTCAGTGATGGCCATTACTGCAACTGAGAAATTAAATTTTAGGCTTATTGTTATTATTTTCCCTTATTTGCAGCAAAGTTACTGAGTTAAACATTTCTGTGCTATTTCTTCTAGTAAGGGGGGAGGAATATTTTTAAAGAAAGTCACACGTATTCTTTTATTTATAAAATCTTGCAGCTCTAACTGTAGCTGGAATACTGAAATGTGAACACCACTACAGATTTTCTTACAGATTATGAAATCAAAACTTGAATCTTAGAAAATGGGCTCTCTCTGTGCCTTAAAGCAGCATTCTCATTAAACAACACGTTTCTCCCTTCAACTTCTACTTACAGGATCATGGAAAAATGCTCTGCTTCTATTAAGGCTTCTCTTATGTCACAAATGGAAATAATTAAAAGGAACTCCTCCAAGAGAGCAGTCACACTAAACCCAAAATGTCACTGTGTGCCGTGGAGTACTGCTCCAGCTCAGACATCTATCAACATCTATCACTCAAGCACGCGCCTCAACAACTCTGCTCCCTTTTCTGATTAGAGATCAGAGTTGCCTGAGTTGGCTTACAGGGTGTCATCCGTTTGAATGACAGATGTCTGTGTTGGAGTGCCACTCTCACTGCTTTTGTTTTGATGAGGAAAGATTATGCTTTCATCCGGCATAATTTAGGCTATTTAAAAATTAAACAGTTTTGCTTTTTTTTTATTTTTTATTTTTTTCTGGCACACGCTTTAGAAGAAATATTTTATTTCTAATTTAAATTTTAAAGCACCAGCTCCACGTGCAGTACTCTTGGCAGCCTTTGTTTACTCAGTATAGAGTGTCTGCGATGGGACTGTCTCAGCTCTCCTCACGCTGCCTTATCTTTACCATTTAAAATGGTAGCTCCTCAGTTTAGCCCAGCCACAGAAAGGACTGATAGCACGTCATGCACTCACATCAGCACTTAACATCATAAATGTTAACGAAATACTCCAAGAAAAAGGATTCCCCTGCCATTTTTCACATCAGAGACCTCGGAGGCAAATAAGAACATAAAACGAGCGCAGCTTGCATAAAATAAGTTCATTGTTGACAAAAGTTTTCAGGACGTGACACTGTCACTCGCGGTAGCCAGGCGCAATGGGAGCAGAGGGCTGACTGCCTGCATGCTCCGAGCTATTCCTTGCTACTTATGAGAGAACTGAGTGAACAAAAAAAATAAAAAAATAAAAAAGAACGGGGGGGAGATTGCTCTTCCGGACAACATGGTAGCAGTGAAATGAAATACCTAGACAGACTTACCGAAGAGCTTGCTGGGAGTGTCCTCGCTGTCATTTGATTCCACAGGCGCAAGCAGGGGCTCATTCAGCTCGTTGTCTGAAGTAGCTGCCTTGTCCTCACCTCTCAACTCTGCATTCATTTCACTCCGCAGTGACAGCAAGGGCTTACTGACTTGTCCAGCTATCATTGGATCCTAGGATGGGGGAAAAAAAGAGTGAGGGAAAAAAAAAAAGTGGCAGCTTTGGTGTGCGTATAGTCTCTCTTCCACTCCCTCTCCCTCACACACACACATACACTCTCTCTCTCTCTCTCTT
The DNA here is from genome assembly GCF_026119805.1 of Tympanuchus pallidicinctus. NCBI lineage: Eukaryota > Metazoa > Chordata > Aves > Galliformes > Phasianidae > Tympanuchus > Tympanuchus pallidicinctus. The sequence goes on along the minus strand of NW_026294752.1, from coordinate 378,956 downwards.
ATCTCTGGCTGCTCCTGCTGTTATTGCTGGCTGCAGTCAAGTGAAGAGCTATTACAGATCCAATGAGTTTTCCATTACTCCCCACCCTATTAAAGCTCAACTAGCATGTGAGAGATTCAGGATGCTTTGGAGAAAAACTTCTATGAAAGCAACATAACCAACACAGCTTTAATTGTGGGATGTGCTTTTTGTGTGTGTATGTTTTTACACCTCGCTCTGTCCTTAACGTAGTAAGAAACGAAATTCCTGTATGCTCCAACGGCACCGAAGAGGAGCGCCCTGCCAGCACTCCCCGGTGATTTAAAGAGGCATCCTCCTCCGTGCAACATTAACAAATTCAAACACACACACACACATCTCTCCACCAGTGTTTCTACGAAAATACACAGCAACAAATAGCCATTTCAGCACGCACACTCAACAGAGACACAGATTTCTTCCAACGGTTCTCGCCTCTGGGATGCTATGCCTCAGAAGTCTGTAAGCACACAACAAACACGTATTTTTGCTTTTGAAATTAAAAACACGTCAACTTTTTTTTTTTTTTTTTTTAAGATAAAATGAGGGAAGATACTTACACAAACAGTTTGCAATTGTTGTCGTGCTTGGGACCTTACAGCCCCGTAAAACCTTACATCTACGTATTTAAATTGTTTCCTGACGAATTGGATCTGTTTTATCTTCTGCTCACTGAGGACATTTGGGGTCAGGCATTATTTCCGAGCACACTCTATTATCCCGTTTGCAAACTAACAGGTATAATACCATGACAGCAGGGAAACCAGAGTCAAAAAACTGAAAAAAAAGAAAGGAACAAGTGACCTTGTTGCGCTCCCTGGCAGCTATTTATTGCAAAGTTCATGCCTAAATGGTTCTTATGCAGAGAACAGGTGACCAGCGAGCAACTAGGTTGGTTAGCATGTTCCCTCTGTCCCGTCATCACATTGGTCGATGTTTGCCTGTGGGTTTTTTAATGTATTCATGTCTGAAAAGTGAATTTGATATGACACATGATAATCTATGAAAATGTTAATCAATACAAATAGTTTAAGCTGTCATCAAATGCACTTCTTTAGTCAATACTCATATCGCTGAAAACAATGTCACTGTCACCAGGGCTTAATTTGCACAGCACTTAAATATTGGACTCTGTGCATCAATGCACTCCTCTTCAAATACTGTAGGTAAACACATTTTCTCCCTATTTAAGGCTGAAGCACTCAGCACACATTTAGCTGAGCCGAATCCTCCCTTTTGAATACCTTGATAGGTCCACTGGAGGGCAAAATTAATACTTAATTGAATCTCACAGTCATCAAAATAATCAATACTTTTTTATTATTTATTCTTTACAGTCTGTTGACTGTTTCAAACCTCTGAGGGAATGGTGGAAAGGATTCATGGCTTTGAAACACTGTCATTTAACAAGGTAATTTTCAGTGGGGCATTAGGGGTTGTGAAACATATAATAAAACAAAAATGGTGGCTTATAATAGGAAGAAAGAAAAGAATTATATTTCTGCCATCTAACAAAACAGGATAAATAAAAAAGCAAGTGCAGGGAGAGGGAGAAAGGAGGGGGGAGAGGGAGAGAAAGACTGGCTTTTGAAGGGTTTTATCATATCAAGAGCAGAGCTGAGCTTTCATAATGCTGACATTTCTCATCCTGACAATCCTAAACAAGTGGAAAGGATGAGATCGCAGATATCATCTTTCATCACATTCCCCAGCTTAAGAACCAACATGACAGCTTCTCTCCCCTTTACACTGTTAATTACTAAATAAAATACTGCTCTCTGTCAGCATTAGATTATTGCAGATAGCAACCACAAACATTACTCCATTGTTTTGTTTGGCTTTTTTTTTTCTTTTTTTTTTTTCCCTAAACCAATGATACCTACCTTGAACTCTTCAGAAAATAAATTGGGCTTGTGTCTACATATTGTAAATATATGAAACATAATCAATTTAATCAATGCGGTCAATCCGTGTTATTGTCAGGCTAAATTGCTGGTGATTTATTAACATTTCATTTACTGTATTTATTAGCCAGCAACAATCTGAACATTTCTTAGATGATTCTGGGGAGGAAAGAGGAGCTAACGGATTTCTTTTACAAATGCTATAAAAGCCTCTCTGACTGCTTTCCCTCACATTCATAGTAAATTATGGACAAAGTCATTTAATGAAATGGGGTTTTTTTGTTTGTGTGTGTGTGTTCGTGTGTATGTGTGTGTTGTTTTCATGTGCTATACAATACATTTTTGCAGACTTTCTAACTAAAGGTCACTGTGAACACAGTATTGTTCAAAGCCGGGGCTGATGCCCTTGGTTCCAGTCACCCAAAATGAATAGCAAGTATGGTTCCATAGCAAATGTGAATCAGGAGAAATTTTCACCCCTTTCATTGAAGTACTTTGGGGAGGGAGCTACTCCCGCTCACAAACTTACACTGCTAATCAGAGGACTGACAGCAACTTAATGCAGGATGCTGCATCAGTAGGACTCTGGATTAAATTCTTGGCTGCCGAATTTTGAAGTTGAATACATGAAAAATGGGAGGAAGAGAAACACAGGAAATGTTACAGCACTGGAAGAAGTTTCACCCCTTAGATATTAGTGAACTCCCAGCAATAGGGCTGGGATTTTACCTGTCATGTACATCAACGATTTGACCTCATCTGGAATACTTTGCTTATTTCTGGTTAGAAATGAGCTAGGAAAACTAATAAAGATACATCAGACAGATGTGCAGTAAGAAGGATGAAAAGACTGAAAGGAATGGGAACATCTATCTGACAAAAGTGAGTAAGAACAAGCACGATCAAAGTATACAAAATAACAAACAGTGCTGAGAAAACGTAGATCGGGAACCATTCACCCCGTCTCATCGATAAGAAAAAAGAGGCCTCCGTCCACATGGACAAGCAGAATATTCTAAAGCCTTGGAACTCACTGCTGCGGGATATTCCTGAGACCTGCACCCAAGAGACTGTCTCCTAACAGTGAATTTAAAGTGGCTTTACAGACACAGAGCGAAGGACAGCAAAAACTGGTGTGTGAACTGCTGCCCCAACTTGGACTGTAGCAGAGCCTGTAGTTAACTGCCAGAGTGGCTTCATTTCAGATGGGGAATGACTGACAACTTCCTCCGTAAGCAGACGGACTGCATGTTCTCTCAATTTCTAGTTACACGAAGCCTAAATAAATCATTAAAATGACGGGCTCAGAGAAAGCGTTTCCTTCAAAAACACGCTTGGGCATTTTTTAGTCCAGGTTCTCTCAGGGCCTTTGGAAGAAGAAGCTGTTGTCACACATCTGTCAGAGCAGCCAGCTGCAGGCCCAGCACTTTCCTCTCCTCCTTGAAGAGGATGAGCCAAGGCCAAGAATTGCATGCGCTTTTTTTGCATATAATCCCATCAGAAGTTGCTCTCATCCCTGCTGGGATGTCTGTTGATCAGACGTGTTGGAAAGTGAAAAAGATCAGGTTTTTACATCACAGTGCACCACTGTAACTTCCATTAATCAACGTCCATGCGAAAGTTTTAGCTTTTCAGACACAAAATTAGGAGTTGAAGAATGCATATAAAGCAACAAGATGAACTTTGTGAAAAGCATTTATCTGCTTTAAGCTGAAGGCGAAGGTACATAGAAGGGATGTATTTCAGATGGCATTACAATGATAAGAACTAAGTTCTCATCCTAGGAAAACTAAGGAATTACAATCCCCTTATTCAAAATACAGCTGTAAACACCGCATATGTAGCAACAAATTTTACACAGATCTCTTGCAGGTACTCATATAACTTGTCATCCATTTCTTGTCCATCTCACACTGCTATTACCAGGCTTGCCTGTTTTCCATGAGCTTCTGCTGACAGCTCTGTGCAGCACAGGGTCCTCCCTGCTGCGTCTCTCCCCACAGGGCAGTTTGCACCTGGTAGAATTCAGCTGCTGCACCTCTGCTCTGCTCTCCCTCTCCCAGACTTCACCAGGCAGGCGGGCTTCATTTGCCAGGAAAAATCAGAAGGATTTGCAAATGCAAATCGCAACTCTGGTCACCCAGCCTATTGTAAAAGTCCAAACCTTTACTTTCCCCATCTTTGCAGCACCATACAAAGTGCAGAGAACATTTAGCAGTGTGTTAAAAGCTTTGCCTCTGCACTTCAAGGGTAAAGGTGCAGTTTCTAAGCAAAACTATTCAGTAATCAGTGAGCTTTTACAGAAAACTATATAGTTTTGTGTGAAATATGCCCTAGGCAGAGATCTAAAAATGGGACTTCAAGCTACTTTTATCCTTAATGCAGGATTTGTGTGATGATGGGCTTTATAAAGACTCTACGCACTGCTTTAGCCATTGGGCTAAATTTTGTAGTCACTGCACCATAAACATTGCCAGTTTAAATTTAATTATGTTTTTTATTTTAATAAAAAAAGTGAAAGAAAGATCCTTTGTTTGGTTCTTTTTAGTTCACCCTTTGTTTGAAATTACTTCATTTCTCTGACCTAAACATATTTCAATTTTCTGGCACCTACTCCAACCCCAATAAAGTGAAATAAATCTTCTCTAGGATTCTAGTCATGCACAGAATTCTGTTAGGGACATACAGACGCTGTCTATTGGAACAATCACTCCAATTACGTTACCAGTAAATAGAAAAAAGTATATATATACACTATTCAGACATTCTAACGACTACGCCAAAAAAATTTCAAATTTTAGAGTGGTTTATTTTTATTTGAGACAGACTGCCACCATAGCCTAGGTAAAAGCTGTTTTAAGGCATAACTTAAAGCTTTTGAGTGAGGAATACTTTTAAAATCTCTACTAGGAAACACTTGGTTTTATTTGTTCCAAATGCTAGTGAAATTTAGGATTGCGTTTTGCCTTAGTCCTCTTAGGACCTAGTCCTTCTTCATCTGTCTCATTGCTTCTGGAGGCATTCAAATTCTTTCATCAACGAAGATTTCTAGTGGGCAACTTTCATTCTTTCATCTTTAAACATTGTTTTATGTACTGCCACTGGTGAGCCAATATTTCCATCCCAATCTATAGATAGCGTGGTTTATGCAACTTATTTTGAATCAGAATTCAGACCCCTGCCAGCCTCTGACCATTGCTACCTGCTGACTGTTATTTCTCCAGAAAAGTTAGAGAAAATGTTCTTGTCTTCCCAGCTATCTGCACCACTATCCTTAAATGGATGTTTCTATAAAGAAAATAAACAAGAATGCTGATATGGGATCATTGATCTCCCTTCACTGCTTTGATCGCGTACTTGTATTTACTGCATCACATATTTGCTTATATTACCTATATTACTCATATTCAACTTACTAAGATGCTCAGTATTGCCCGCCCTTCCCCTTACAGCAAGAAGCCAATACATCCCCAGCTCTTCTCACTCAATATAAATATTATCACACGAAACAGTCTCCACTTTTCTTCGGCTAGAACTGTATTTATCTCCTCATGAAAGTCTCTGTAGTGGAAAAGACAGTTCTGTTCTGCTCCTTTTTCTCAAAGCTAGTTTGACTTTAGGAATCGTATTTCTTCAGTGATATTCATCTTCACACCTAATAGCTAGATTGCAGTTAAAAAGGAGCATTCTCTAGTTAAAAATGATCTTGTAAAAGAAGTAACCACGACACAATTACACACGTATTAACAAATCTGCACTTCATGCAACAACTTAATGTGGAAAGTTAGGGAGGCTACCGCTATCCACGGCGCTTGCTTTCACTTAAATGCTCTTTTCAGGTCAGTGAGAGATGATCTTCTCTTATTTTCTTTATTTCATTTCCTCTGAAAGCTGAAAAGGTTAGTGCTGCTTAATGCGTCTGACAGAAATTGCGTATTTACAAAACTCATGAAGGTTTTAATTGTAGGAATCTTTTTTTAAGTCATTGTTTTATTTACTTATTTATTTTATTCAGAAAAACTACAAGGCAATGTCTCTTGAATGGCTATCTCCTCAAATTTGAATACTACTTCAACATGGTCAATTTAAGTAAAAAAAAAAAAAATTCCTCAATAGTCATAACCCTGTACTGAACCATTTATTTTCCTTAATCTAATCTAATAGGAGTAAGCTGAAAAATTCACAAGAAAGTCCTCACCCTGCTGGTAGGGTTGCTCTGCAGCACTCTAGTAGGAGGCTTCAGCATGGAAATATAGATACAACAAACTCACAGCAATAAAAGACTACGTCACAATTTTACTTTATTGGGTTTATTGCTGTAAACACAGCTCTACTAGCTTCACACAGCAAGTCATGATGTATGCTATAAATATGCAAAGAGGGTAAAGGAATTTGGTTTTACCATGTACAACGTGAGAAGTAACTATTTCACCTGCAACTGCAATCAGGAAAAAATAAATAAATAAATAAATAAAACCACTGCTGGCATGAAAGCAAAGCATAGAAGTTTTACTCTAAATGTTGCTTTAGAATTAGTAAACTTAAGACCTGTGATCCAATTATTAAGCTGATATAACAAACATTTGCTCCTGCTGTGGAAAAACATTTCAGCTGCAAAGTTTTCTACCATGTACAGAGTGAAGTGATACAACTGTCATCTATTAATTCTAGGTTAACAGGAGTCCTTTCAGGCCTTTGCCAGAATACAATGATCTTCCTTTTAAATGACATGCTGCTTAGTGGAAAGGAGCTTGTTCATCAATGGATGCGTTGTAGAAGTATGTATGCATCCTCAGGTCAAGAGACAGAGACACTACTATTCTGAGAGGCTACCGTGTTCACAATAAGTGATAGCACACAGCCAAGAGAAATAAGTCTTGAAATGGTGAGATAAAGCAGTCTTCTAGCTCAAGGCTCTTTTAGCTGTACCAAAGCAGACGATTTTTAAGAGATCAGAAGATCAGGCCCTGTAGATCATGACAGGACAAGGGTGGAACAATATGGAAGAAGGCACCCTCAAGAAACTTCCCCATCCTATTACTTTTCTGCCATCTGACCTCCTAAAGAAGTAGATCACATAGGAGAGCAAGTAAACTCAGAATTAAAAGAAAGCTCCAATCAGTAAGCAAGTTTCATCGTAGTGAGGAGCTGCCACCTCCATCAGCTCTGTTCTGGAAGGAGCTGTGCCAAAAATATGGAGCCATCCATTGAGTTGTAAAATTATAAGAATACCCAGGATTTTCTAAAATTCGTATATGAGGAGGCCAACTTTCCAAAGGACTTGAAAAAAATTCTATTACAAAACAGAAGAATCAAATGCATTAAAACTTTCCTGCAAATGCCATTCTACTTTAATATAAGAAGCATATTGTAGCCATCTAGAGGATCTTTCAAATCAAAATGAAAATTTTTATTTATCTTGAAAAATATTTCATACTAGGCTGTTCTAATCTCCACAATGACCACATAAAGCACGCTTGCCAAATTATCTTCACACAAGTGTTTGTTTACTAGCCTGCCAATTTGACAGCCTGTTGTTGCTAATATTAACACATTTTCAGTTTTGAGAGGGCCTTAAACACAAAGCTTCTTTGAGTCTCATCCTCTCTCCACCCAATCTTATGACTTATTTTAAAGATCCACTATAGCATCCCTTCTCAAAATTATCCTTCTGCTCTCCAGAGGTAAGAAAAAGGGCATATAAGGCCTGTGAAACTAAGAAATGCATTAAGATACCTCATGGCATGCTCTTAGTTCTGTGTTACTTCTAGTTTGTTCGTTTTGGTTTTGATATTAAGTAAATGATTGCTTCCTGGGATTGCCACCATAAAGCATTCAAGTGATATGAATTAGGCCCAATCAGAATCTTAAAACAATATTATGTACAGTTTTTCTACGATTTATGAGAGCTGCTCTGGAAGTCATACCTCTGATTTTTTTTTCATGTTGGACCACAACATTAGAGGTGGATGTTGATCATGCAGCAGAGGATGGCATCCATTGACATCCATCAACACTTGCTGAATGCTTATGGAAACCAAACACTGGATGTAAGCAGAGTGAGGCGGTGGGTGGTGCATTTCAGCAGTGGTGATTGGGGATGAGCTCTGCTGGTGCACAGTTTTTTAAGTGCGGCATGCAGGCTCTTGTTCATTGCTAGCAAAAATGGATAGCTAATGCTGGTGACTAAGTTAAAAACTAGTGTTGAGTAGATGAGAATATGCTCTATCAAATGGTGTTATTGTGCTCTTTGTATCTGTTGTAGTTTCCACGGAAATAAATTGGAGCATTACTTTCTGAGCGACCTATGTAATTTGGTAGGTTTTGTCTATGTCTGTGCACACCAGAAAGAGCTTTAGAGAAGAAAAACCCAGAATTCAGTTAAAATTATTTTCTTTTAGAACCCAGCACACCTATAACCACACCAAAACTTAAAAGTAACTTTTGAATGTTGGTCACATATGAGAGAGAGACTTGACTAGGCAGTTAAAAAGGGACTCAGCAACTGATAGAGACTCTTGTTAGCTAAAGGAAAAATGTTTTACCTTACATTTCTGGATTTACATAGGATTTACAAGTTGCAACGCAAAAAAAACATTAAGTTGAATTTCAGGAAAAAAAAAATCACAGCACAGTTAAAAGCTGACTCGTCAGCAGTTAATTCAACCTCTTATATACAAAATAGAAAAACACAAATCAAGTTCCATCTATAGAAGTAGATGGAACAGACCTGGCTGTGTCAAGAAAGTAACTCTGTCTTGAGCTGGATCTCGTCTCTCACCACGAATTCCATGAAAAACACACAAAGCAACACCCTGTAAAGAAAATGTGTTGAAATAACGACATACCAGTTCTAGTGCAGTAAAGCAAGCTTTCCTAATTTTTATTTTTTTTTTCCTGAAGATTTTTAAAGTGCTTCTAATTCCAGTTTCATCCAACTCTATGTCCGAATGCAACTTCAAACACCATTAACCATCTGTAACACAATGCACTGTCACAACCCAAAGCAGTTTAGGAATTAGGCATATATTATTTCCTTTTGGAAATAAGAGTACAATAAACAGCCACAATACACACCAGGCAGATTGGATTTTGACCAGAATATCAGACCTAAAATTGCTGAGATCTCTCTTTTTGAATATCAAAATTGTTTTGCCAACCTGAGGCCAGTCAGGAGACCTGCCTTGAATTATCCTCCCTGGACAACACCAAAGACTTCCAAAACTCAAATCCAAATCTAGGACAGCTCCACCATTGTTTTACATGTTATGTAATTAACAAAGTTGTCAGCTGTTAGATATGCTTTTGTCTTGCTTCATCCGTCTTGCTCTAATACAGCATACTTGAATTTTAGAGACAAAAATGGAAAATGACTTCTCTTGTCCTACATCCATTGGAAAGAATAGCCAGCAGGACAAGGGGAGCGATGGTCCTTCTGTACACAGCCCTGGCAAGGTCACACCTCAAATACTGAGTTCAGTTTTGAGCCCCTCACTACAAGAAGGACATTGAGTTGCTCAAGTTTGTGCAGAGGAGATTGATGTAGGTGGGAAAAGGCCTAAGAAACAAGATGAGGCACCACTGAGAGAAATAGGACTGTTTAGTCTGGGGAAGAGCAGGACAAGAGGAAAGAGACTTCAGCACTCTCTATTTGTGACAGGAGGTTGCAGTGGAGAGGACGCCAGTCTCTTTTCTCAGGTGTCATATAACAAGATGAGTAGAAATGGCCTTAAGTTGCATCAGGAAATAATTAGGTTAGACGTTAAGGAGAATTTCTTCATGGAAAGCATGGTCAGTTAATGGAACAGGCTGCCCAGGGAGGTCTTTAAGAGACACGAGGACACTGTGTAATACAGGAACATGGCTTAGTGGTGGGACTCAGTATGTTAGGCTGATGGCTGGACTTAACGATCTTGAAGGTCTTTCTCAACCAAAACGATTCTATAATTTTTACTGGTACCACAACTTCTGGAGACATACTCTCAGATTTACTGCCCTCTGTCTCCTTTCATCTTCCCTACACACAACGCCCATCCAGTAAAGAAACTGGAAGCTTTGCCAGAAAAGAGCCTCACAAATTCAAACAGTCTCTTCTTTTTTCTTTTTTCCAGATACCAGAACATGCACTGCAATAAGACATACAGTTACCAGCTCAAGAGGAAGAATGCCAAATCACTTTTCCTATAGCTCTCCTACAACGAGCTCCTTTGACAAGAAAATCTGCTGCTACAACAGCTAAGCATACTTAATAATGCCACAAATATCACAGATCAGTAATTTTAGGAGTTTTGTTTATTTTTTTATATTTTGATGCCTTTTGCACTTATAAACAAGTTGCATTTTTTTAAATCATTACAGAAGATATTTCAGGATACTCTTCTTCTTGCCAGGCCTTCGTCAACACCTAAGTATCACATAGTTCTTTTCACAGAGTTGGTCTTCATATATTAATCTCTAAATGAATATATTCAGTACGCCCTTCAGTACGCCCTTAATTATCACGTAGCTTCACAGTTCTGAAAAGTCTGCACAAGGACATGGTTTTCTTTAAGTTGAAGCCCAATGTCAATGACATTAACCTGCTAGAAGATGCAAGTATTCTTAATACACTCGATGTTTCATTCATTATGCTAGTGTAGGATATGTCATACACCACATGTCATACTGGTATTACGTTAGGCATACAGGAGGATCACTTCAATTCAGAGCAGTGTAACAGCATTTTTTCTGTTTAATGCTTCACAATAGGAAAACAGCATAACATCAATCATTCTAATCCAGTTACTATAACTGGTGCTATCAGTAGACAATGACAAGCATTTCTCAGATCCGCTAGTATTTTGTTACATGGACAATTTTATCCCGTATTATGTATTGTTTATTTTGTTGAGTTGGCTTTGTTTTGCTTTTTTAAACAGTTGCCATGTAATTATTTGCCAGAAGCTTCCTTTTACTTTGTAAGCAAACTCCTCTTAAACAATATTTTAGGGAAGAAAACCTGATCGTGGTTAAAGAAATAAAAATAAATGAATAAATACATAAAAGAGCATGCATCTACACCAGTACTTCCTGCTCCTTGTTCTTGCTCTTTGCAAACTAGCTAACACTCTAGGATGCTCAGTTTCACCCTTAAAGAATAACTATGACTGATCCTTAGAAAGCACAGTCACAAACACCATTGACTCCTTCTGCTTCAAAAGCAGAAAAATGTTATTCTCATGTGTACATATACATGATATATGTATCTTTATGTATATACATAGAGATATGTGACAATTTTAAACACAAAACATACACATTTGTACACACATAGGACTGTATGTAACCAGTGAAGTCATTTGGATTGATGCCATCTGCTTCAGCAGGCGCTAACGGACAATTTCCTGCTAGAAGAATCACTGGGATCTAGGCAAGGGCCCTGCTCTTGGTGTTACTGAAATCAATAACAAAACTTCCACCACAAGTCCTAAAAGCAGCTTAGTTTCTTCAAAAGTTTTGGTCAGTGTAAGCAATCCCATAATATTACTGGTTGTAAGTTACTTTTCAACCTGCTACAAACCTACCGTATCATTTTTTAGAAGTAATAAAACACACTTTTGAACACACTGTTTTGAAAGAGACACTTATGAGAGACATAGCATAATTGACAGTGGTTTTGTGCTTTGTTGTTTTTATTTATTTTTAATATAAAGGATCACAAAAAGAACCCACTAAAATTTACAAATAGGAACAACATTGGAAAATGTTTGGAAATGAGCATCCCTAAAATAAAAATGGAAGTTCTTAGTGGTTCTTTCTGAGAGTTAAAAAAAGTCACAAGAATATAATGATAAAATGCAGAACAGAATAGAGATTTTATCTAGATCTCACATTGTCTTTTTCCTTTCTTTTTTCCCTCCATAAATTTTCTTCGTACATCATTCAAATAGAAATAAATGTTATATGTGGTGTATATATGTTTGAAGAACTGCTTGGTTATACCTTTGCATTTTACTTCTACAAAAAAAAAAAAAAAAAAATCTAATTCCTATGCCCATGTATGTAATTAGTTTTGATTTTTTTTTTTTTTCCTTTTGCTTTTTGGAGGTTTGGGCTTTTTTAAAAAAAAAAAAAAACAAAAAACAAAAAAACACAAAGGCAGAGTCACTTGAGTTTCTTCCAGCAAGCTTGCACATTAGGTTACAGCTGTGAGAGCACGTTAGCAGTCAAATCCCTTTCTTCCTCTCTGTTACCCATCTTTAAATGACAAACAGCCTTTCCTTGGGTGATAGTGTCCCACCAGGTGGTGAGAGTAGGAAGCCAGCACCTCAGAGGCTCAGTTTTGCTACTAACCTTCCGTGCATCTTCTGACCAGATCATTCAATCTCTATTCTGTTGAACAGATTTGCAGAAGAGCAATGCAAAGCCATTCCATTCTAACCATTAAGTGTTCCTGTGAAAATGGGTACATTAATCTACCCTACACCTACACCCACCTAACCCCAGCCATCACATAGCCTAATGATGGAAGCTTTTACATTGCCAATCTGTTGATCTCAAAAGTAAAATCAAGGAGATTTAGGCAAGAACCAAGTCAGTGTAGCCAATTTTGAGGTGGACAAAACAAATCACTTAAAAATCACACACTTTTTTTTTCCCCCTTGTTTGCAGCTTCATATTCACAGCATTCTATCATTCCTATTTCCTTTCACCCATGTTTACTTCATACATTTATTTTGTGCATTAACATAAATATTTCTCAGTCCTATGGCACCTAAATGCTTAATCGCAGCCTTTGATCTCTGTTTCCATGTGGCTAGTTAGTCCTCAGAATTCACATGGATATTAAAATGTTCTCTTTGGCCATGAAATCAAGTTGGTGGGCAGTTACTTCAATATGACACCTTACATGAACTTAACATCTTGTCTTCACGTTAAACACTGCAAATTAATGAAATTATACTGTAGCCACTGACACACAGTTTTTCCTGTTTGATATCCCATTACTGCAACAGCAGCTGCAATAGCTTAGGAGAAAGTTCTTTCTTCCATAAGAACATGCTATAAGTAGGACATGTTAGAAAGGAGGATGATAATGCCACTTAAGTGACTATTACAAAGTATTTGCCAGTTTACAAGAGAACATGCAGTGTCTTTATACAGAGCCATGGTAAAATGTGGCAGCAGGTCCAGCACAGCATCACATTGCTCACAGAATTCATTCATCTGTGCAGGCAACATAACAGAAGCATTAGACCCTTACCTTCTGATCAACACAACTGGTATGGAATCATTTGTGTGTGTATATCCTAGCATAACACATCTTTCTCACAGAGTATACAAAAATAGAAAAAAAAAACCAGGAATTGTAACTTCCACATACACAATATTAACTATCCAGGAAATAGTTTTAAGTTGAGGGAGGGAAGATTTAGGCTGGATATCAGGGGGAAGTTCTTTCCTATGAGAGTGGTGAGGTGCTGGAACAGCTGCCCAGAGAGGCTGTGATGCCCCGTCCATCCCTGGAGGTGTTCAAGGCCAGGTTGGATGGGGCCCTGGGCAGCCTGGGCTGGCATTAAATGGGGAAGTTGGTGGCCCTGCGTGTGGCAGGGAGGTGGGAGATTCATCATCTTTGAGGTCCCTTCCAATCCTGGCCATTCTGTGATTCCACTTCTAACAGATCTTCCCTCTTCTGCTTGTCTTCCCCTTTCAAATCCTAAGAGCTGAATTTCTGTTGAACTCCAAATTACCTCACGTGGAAAGCCTAGAAACTCGCAAGCCTTTAAGTCTGTTCACAGTACACTTCAAGAAAAAGAAAAAAATTAAAAAGGTACTTCTAGGTTTAAAGGACAACAAGGATTAAGTACAGAATATCACTTTCATTATATACTAAAGCCAAGTGTTGTACAGAAAAGAAGTTAATAAAATAAGGAGAAAATCTAAATCCACAATGATTAAAAAAAAATGTTGGAGTGCTTTCCAGTTTTCTAAGATAATATATTAAATGTGAAGAAGCATTGAACTCAGTTCCATGTATCAGTTAAAGAAAAGCTAGCAAAGGGCTATGCTATAACCTACTTAATCAGCAACTCACAAGGGGCTGAGTTGCATTAACATGAACTGCATGCTTAAGTAGCAATTCTCTGGACTTTACCACATCAAAATAAGCCATACACGGTAATTTAAAGCCTTTGTGAATGCAGAAATTTTACACAGCTATATACACAATCCCTTATCCATCCGTCGCTCCCCAGCCTGACTCCAGCACAGCAAACAAGAAATAATAAGAGGGATCTGACAATAAATTAGTCAGATTTTTCAGATAAACAATTTAACAACAGAGACAGTTGATCACATTACTGGGTTTGTTTTCTGAGCACTTCCAGCTGCAGGTTTCCACCAGTTTTTATTCTCTTCTTACAGGTATTGGAAAAGAATGAAAGAGTGAACGAATACACAATAATCATGATAAATTCTTTAATTCTGCCTCTCTTTCTCACAAAAACAGTTAGGGGAATGCTTTCAAAAATACCTGGCTCTTGGATCCCCAGAACAGCCTAGTCTGGAAGTGACCTCAAAATATCATCAAGTCCAACCTTTCATGAGAAAAGGGAGTCTAGATGAGACTATCTAGCACCCTGTCCAGCTGCATCTTGAAAACCACATCCCTAGGGAAGTTCTTCCAGCAATTGAGACCAACATGCAAACCAAAGATGCACGAATCTGAGGAGGGACAGCATAAATGAACAACACTGACACTAGACTTTGACCCTGTTTTCAGGGCTCACATAACTGCCCCCAAACACACCTACCCTGTGCAGTCACACCATCTGTGCAATCTCTTTCTCCTGGATGACCTGGTTGTCTGTACACATCTTCAAGGTTCTTCAAGGAAAAGATGACAACATACTGAAAAAGCACTACAAGAAGCCCAAACAGATCTGTTAAATTTATTATAACCGAGGAACTGGACTGCCTTGATGAAGACAAAGATGTGTTTATGCTGCAGTTAAATCATGGCTTTAAGATAGGATAGTCATTTATCTATATCTGAAGGGTATAAACTGGCTCTTCAAGCATGTAACCCAGCACTAAGTATACATACTGGAATCAATGGGACCACTTACATGATCTGATTTTCTGAGACTGAAGCCCAGCAGTGGAAGTAAATTGCTTAGAAGTTATCACAGAGCTAATTAGAAGGAAAAAGATGAAAAACTGACCACAGTACATGCAATGAGCATTAAGAGTGGGGAAAAATAAAACAATCTGAAAAGCAAAGGCTTAGATTATAACCTTTTCCTGAAAAAGTAAGTAGGAAGAGTTTCAGAGATATTTACATGCAAGTGGGCAGAGAAACACACAACAACTGCACAATCTTGCACTTGATACTGTGTCTTCTATGGGGAACCAAAGGTCTGTCACATTGAATGGCTAACTGGCTATTGGTAAAGGAATACTTTTTGCATTGCTATCCACTTCAGCATTTTAAAACACAGCACTGCATTGACAGTGAACACAAAAATGAGAGCATACAGGTCTGTGTGCTGGTTTCTAAAAATCTTTCTTAATTTGAAAGCAAACACTGGACATCCTTCCCTTTAAACACTGCCTCAGCCTGGGATCATCACAGTGGGTTCCCTCTGGCCTCATATACCATATTAACTTCATTAATAAATTATGATTTCAGTAGCACCTATTCTAATCCTATTGTCTTCACCAGGCTTCTGCAAATGTAATTTAGTACTTCATTTGAAGGCAATGAGATTGCAAAGGCAGTCTAGAAAGTAGAGCATAGTTTATAACATAGCTGATGACCATTTTAGTCTCCCAGTTGGTATCACAGATACGACACCAGGAAAATCTGACTTTGCTTAGTATGCCTGCGTGCACATTTACACTGATATGTTACTTTTACGAAAGCTATAATGTGCACAAATATTATCAAGAAAGCAATCTCACTTTATAAGCATGATGACTATATGATTTCACTGTGAAATTCAATTTTTGGCTCTCTATAGTGTTCCCATTGGCAACATTTGTTTCCAAAAAACACATAAAATTAAAAAATAAAATAAAAAGCCAGATACACTCTGAAGGCCAAAGAGAAAAACTTATGCTAAACTCTAAACTTGGGGGAAAATCAGACAATTCCTACTTGCAACATATGTGGAGGAGAAGTGTATATACTCTAAAATTGTTCCCTTGCAACTAATGTGCCTCTAGTTTCCTCACAGTTCAAGAAAGCGTATTATTAACCTGAACATCTTTATACACTGCAAACATTTTGAAAATTTAATTTAAAATTTAAAAAAATTAATTTGTAAGTCAGTATAGAGTTTGCATGAAAGAAATTCCCACTTAGTCAACAATTTATGGAGAACACACAGTAATCCATACCAAGTGTAATAACATCAGACTAGATAAGTAGCCCCTCAGAATGCTGACCAGTTCAGACAGGGGAAGGGACAGCAAACCTTCAAAACATGGGAGCTCAAGAAGTTTCCTGCAGATACAGACTTCCAGTCTGTGCATGGAGATTCCAGCCTTCAGGTTTTGCTTTGTGGCAAATTTTGAAAAAAAAAAATTGAGGCAGAGGCAAAGGCAAATCTCAGTGGATGCAAGTAAAAACCAGCAAGCTTCCCAGGCACGTGCTTCCTGAGAAAAAGCTGGAGGAATTCCCACCCGTTCCCAGTGACCGTACTGCCATCCAGAGGTAGGCTGCAGCTCGGAGGGAGCCAAGCCTTCCCGTGTTGGCATGGAGCAAAGCTCTCCCTCCAGTTCACGTGGAAGAGTCCAGGTCTCAGGAAGCTGCACAAATGGTGAGGCAGTTTGGTTCTGCAAGTTCTGGAGCTTTATCTACTGCTCACACCATCACGAAATATGGATCTTTCGCAGAACAGCCTCCAAGCAGGTTTTTCTAGTTCACTTTGTCAGGAGATTATTAACTCTGTAATCAGTATCATGGTTCAGAAGGGCTAAATGCATGCACTGAATTCTTTGTGGGTGCAATTACAGCTGACTTACAATAGTAACAGTATTATTGGGCAATAACCTGAAGACATTTGGAGAACTTACAGAGCCTAACCAAGAGAACTCATCAGTGGAGAACTCACTGAGATGTGCGAATGCACTACAGTACAGTACTGATCTCCTTTCCAGGATCCTGTATCATGCATCTCATCTTACAAAGGAAAAGCAAAAGGTGGAGGACAAACATTATTTTTCATTCCATCAATGGGTAGAAAGAACTCAGTTAAAATGTGAGAGATCATTTAGATCATGCAAGGTGGCAGGAATACAGCAGGATAAGGGAAGTGGGCTGCCTATCAGGTGATACCCACAAAATACTTCCAGTGGTTGAATCCAGTATTGTCAGAGAGGGGTGGCTGAGCTTATTTATCTATATGAATACAAAGAAGAATACATGAAGAACATTTTTACCTCCTGACCTAGACTGAGATTAAACTGTAATTGCAAAAGACATGCAGGGTTCAAATATGCAGTAAGGTATCTTATGGCTTAATATGAGATCAAAAACATGCAAAAGTTATTTAAGTATTTCTCTAGCTTTTTATTAAAGAATGCTACATGCTTTAGATGCTTGGAATTCTTAAAACTGAAATACTGATTTTAGGTATAATTTGAAAGGTAACAGAAAGATTTGTCTGATTAAACACACGGCACAAATTACAGATGCATTCCTGCTCTCTTCAGTAGAATAATTTAGATTCACCGTATTCAATAGGATGAAGGCTTGACACGAGATAACTATAAGACTACCAGTAGTTTATAAGTTTAGCATAACAGATATACCAATTTGCTTGGATGAAAATAGCAAAGAGCACTGAACTAATTACTTGAATCTAAACTATTAGAATTAGACACTGTAAAAGTCCTTTCCTCAGAAAGAAATCTTTTGTCTCCATACTATCCTCTGCCAATGCCACTGAACACTCTAGAGAGATGGAGAAAGAACTCACTTTGGATGAGGACAATCAATCAAAATCTTCTCTGGAACTAGAACTGCTGTTATAACAATCAATAAATGCTACTTGTTGATCTACAGCAGGAGTCTACTCAAATAAAATGCTACATCTGTGTGGATTAGCCACGGTGTTTGTGCACGTGTTCATTTAAATATTAATTCTAAACAAACTTCAGAGGTTGTTTTTTTTTATTAATGCATGCACATACTTATTCTAATACTGACCAAAGCTTCCCTCACTGCTCTATTGTCCTGAAACTCTTCAAGAGGAAAGTGCAGAAGTCAAATATTAATGGAAAGGAGGATTTTCCTTGCAATAGCGTCAATAAATATGTCAGTTGTGGGAAAAATAGGACAAAAATAGAAAGCTTATATCTCCAAAATAAAAGAAAAGAATGTTTGTGTCAAATCTATTGGAGAAATTGCCACGAATGGTTCATCTCTGGGAAAATATGACCCTTGTAATGCTGCTAAGATCAGCGAGATCTAGAATGTTATGTTGAGTAACAGCTGGTTAAAAGTGTCTTTGGGAAGATTTAATTTACATGTCCATTTTTCCACTATTTTAAAATTGGTAGGAGAGGGAAGTGTAAAAAATAATTAATTAGCCACCCTGAAAATCTATGTTAAAAAGTATATTAGTGTGAATATTAAGGTAAAGTCCCTATAAGTCACGTTCAGTAATTCCACTGTGCAATTTTTTTTTTTTTTAATTTGAATTTATTTGAATTCATCTGTTTCTTCAGTTTGTGCTTCTGTGTCCTAAAACACTAAAAAAAGTGCAACAAAATATACAATACCTTTCAAAATAGAATTAGGGAAAAAAAAACACCTTTTTGTTAGCCTTTTATGCAAGGTCTGCTCGGGGAAGCACGCAATAATCCAGCACCTAATTCTGCAGCATCCCTCACACAAAGCATACAGTTGTCCCTGCTCAGGATTCTGCAAGTAGAATAAATCTCACCATAAATCTCAAAGAAGTTTTTCCATGAGTGGAGACTTGGGATCTTGACCCTGCTGGTGTTGGTTGTAACAGTCAGCAGGTCTCTAGGGAGCTCAACACGGGC